>NC_134689.1:45980756-50780756 GCF_050947455.1 Rhinoderma darwinii
CAAGGGTGGGAAGGTCCACTGTTTTTGGCCCTTCCCAGCCTCATAATACCAGCCTGCGGCCGCCCCAGAGCCCGACCATCACAACAGATGGTCGGGTACTGGATCGTACCCAGCTCTTCCCAGCACCCCTGGTGGTGGTGGGTACCGGGGTAATAATGGTGTTTAGTGTTAGCCTCTGTACCGGCTAACACTAAGCCTCCCCTTAGTAATGGACCTTGTCACTCAGACAGCGGCCATTACTAAAGTGGTAGTAATAAAATTTGAAAAGAAAAGACAAAGATATAGATAAAATATTTTATTGAAATAAAGCACCCCCAACACAACCCTCATTAACCATTTTATTGATGAAAAAAAAGCATCATCTAAGTAGTCCTCGAAACCGACGTAGTCCAAACACCAAACCTGTTAAAAAAAAATATATATATATATATATATAAAAAAAAAATGAAATAAAACATGTCGTAGCCTTAGTTTCAGTTTCATGTGTGATACTGACTGTTATACCATGTATAGAAGCCTGCCGCAAAGTTGGCTTAGATACAGGGCGTCAGCAGACAGTATCATACATGGCCATACAGACATTTATACCATCAAACATACATACATGCAAACATACATACATACATGCACATATATACATACATGACAACATACATGCAAACATACATACATGCAAACATACATACATGCAAACATACATACATGAAAACATACATGCACATATACACATACAAACATGACAACATACATACATGACAACATACATGCAAACATACATGCAAACATACATACATGAAAACATACATACATGCAAACATACATGCACATATACACATACAAACATGACAACATACATACATACATACATACATGCAAACATACATACATGCAAACATACATACATGCAAACATACATACATACATGCAACCATACATACAAACATGCACATATATACATACATGCAAACATACATACATTCAAACATACATATACACATACATGCACATATACACATACAAACATGACAACATACATACATGACAACATACATGCAAACATACATGCAAACATACATACTTGAAAACATACATACATGCAAACATATATACACATACAAACATGACAACATACATACATGAAAACATACATACAAGCAAACATACATACAAGCAAACATACATACAAGCAAACATACATACATACATACATACAAACATACATACATGCAAACATACATACATGCAAACATACATACATGCAAACATACATACATACATGCAACCATACATACAAAAATGCACATATATACATACATGAAAACATACATACATGCAAACATACATACATTCAAACATACATGCACATATACACATACATGCACATATACACATACAAACATGACAACATACATACATGACAACATACATACAAACATACATACATGCAAACATACATACATACATTAAACCGAGCAAAGAAAGGACCGAGGAGTCTTTAAGTCAAAAAAAAATATATAATCTCTTTATTCAACATATTACACTATCAATACAATACGAGTTTCTAAAATGAATCACAAATAAAAGCATGGCCGCCACATGAGTCAAAATATTATTAATCAGAATATAATCATGTGAGTAGGTATGGCTACAAGTAATATATTTAAACTACTTTACAAGTGGGTGAAAGGGATGTAACTTCCAACCATGCAAAGTGCAATTGAGACAGGACTGATATACCAATCATATAGTGTCCACAAAAGGACTAATGCATGTATGAGTACTGAAATACCCGCATATATATAAGAACCCAGACAGCACCAGCAGCAATTAGTACAAAGACCGAAGTACTTAACAAAGTACTAACCCATGTAGCTGAGACTCCACAAATGGCGGCCGGCCCCAACGCGTTTCGGCTTCCGCCTTCGTCCGGGGGTGGCATCTACAAATATGACCCTCCTATTTAAACTAAGATGACGACCAATCAGAAATCGATTGGCCAGGTGAAAGTATTATACTATATACTTACCCCAATCAACTGTGGCGTCATGTCCGCGTTTGTCAATAGACAAACATCACATAGTGTGGGCATCATGTGATACGTGATGGGTGCGCCGCGTGATGATGTCACAGCGGCGCCCTTCATCCTGTGCACATTCAGATGCCGACTCGCAGTGAGTTGCTAAGGACGCCAGCGCATGCGCACTAGATTGGGGTACGTTAATGATAATTCCACCGGATACAGTATATATATACGTGTAACGAAAGATTACACTCCATACAATGAAAACTAAGTATGCAATATTTCTAAATATGTCAATCCCCTAAGCGATCCATAAAAATATGTAATTTGTGATTTTTTATATATACTTTTAGATAGTTTTTTGAAACAACAAAAGAGTCCTTTTGATATACATCACACAATTTACAAGGGAATGCGCAAATAAATTTAAAAACATCACTTTGTATTACAACATATAAAAATTATTCAATAAACAGTAAATGTGGGGTAAACCATATTCACACAAGGTATACCGTATTTAGAAGGCACACATATAAATATTATATGCATACACATATTTTATGTTAAATGTGACATGATGAAATATTAAAACAAATATAAGTAAGTGTAATCATAATACGAAATATAATAGATTTAATAACCTTTAAGTCATTCTAAAATAAGTATTATGCATGTTATGCATGTATAAACAAACGTGCACAAAAGATACATGATAATCTGTTATATACAAAAAGAATATAAAAATAAACATATATTATATGGTGGTAAACAATTATTATCATACTAATACATACATACGTACATAAGGCATATAGCCATATGATCAAGTGAAAAAAAATATATATATATATACACATATATTTTTGTGAAATATATAAGGCAATTAATGCTAATATTATGAATACGTAGATATAGAAAAATATATACATATAAGTGACTAAAGTGCAGTAGTGCAGAAATTCATAGAATATAAAATTGTTTATTAAAAATTGCGCATTTCATTACTTTGTTTACACTGTCATATATAGACTATTATAGAAATTGAGAACATATAGATCACAAGTTGCTCGATATATATCTATAAATCATTGTGACACATCGCTTAAGCATGATTTGTTGTCTTTCACTGCAAAGATGATGAATATCGATGGTATTTCATGCACGTATATATCTGATAAACTAGGAAGGAAAGGAACATGTGTGTTAAAATCACAAAAATATTATTACATTACACAAAATGAAAGTTAAAAAATGATGCCACACAAACACATACACAGTGATCAGAGAAACGAAGCATACCCATGCGATTCGTTTAAGCCTCTCGGCTGCATGGTCTTCAAAGTCCAGATCCATTTGCTTTCCAATCTTAACAATTTCTTCATCAAATCTCCACCTCTTATGTTTAGTTCCACATGATCTATTCCTCGTACCTTCAATAACCTGGAATTACAGTTATGATGTTGTTTAAAATGACGTGGAATCGTTTTTAATTTTTCTATTTTATCAACATCATGGACCTCCTTTGCGGATTCAATATCTCGCACATGTTCACGGACTCTAATTCGGAATTCGCGTGTGGTCAATCCTATGTACACTTTGTTACATGGACACATTGCATAGTATACCACCCCGCGTGTAGCACATGTAATGTGCCATACAATTTTAAATGTTTTAATTCTTTCAGAGTCAGTGAACTCTTCTGCGCGTTCGATGTTGGGGCATGAAATGCACCCTCCACAAGGGGAACACCCCCATTTGGGGCCCTTAGTTCCAAAGAATTTCATTCCCTGCGGAACTGGGGTGTAAAAACTTCGGACTAAATGGTCTTTCAGATTTTTAGCACGACGGTAGGTTACAGATGGAAAAGTGGGCAATATTTTATTGAGTATAGGATCGGCTTTCAGGATTGGCCAAAATCTCTTTAAATGGTCTTTCATCTCTTCCCACCGGGAATGGTATGGCGTGATAAACCTCACCTCATTGATTTTATTTACTCGAGTCGATGGTTGTAGGAGTTTATTTCTCTCCATTTCTTGAGCTCTTTTTTTCGCTTTCCTAATGCATCGATTGCTATAGCCCCGATCCATAAACCTATATTCTAAGTCCTTAGCCTGTGTTCTAAAGTCTTCTTCCCTAGAGCACGTACGTTTTAATCTAAGAAATTGGCCTGTGGGGATAGCAGCAATAGTTTGTTTCGGGTGTGCAGAGGTAGCGTGCAGAAGAGAGTTCACAGATGTCTCTTTCCTGAATAGATCAGTTTGGACATCACCATTTTCATCACATTGGATTTTGATGTCCAAAAATTCTACTTGTTTTTTATTACATTTATATGTGAGTTTGATATTCTGATCGTTCAGGTTCAGTTCTGCCATAAATTGTTGCAATTGCTCAAAAGTTCCCTGCCAGATCAAGAAGATATCATCAATGAAGCGGGCCCAAAAAATGACCCGGTTCATTGACGTACCGTGATCTGACAGGAATAAATTTCTCTCCCACAGCCCCAGGAAAAGATTGGCATATGAGGGCGCACAAGATGCCCCCATTGCCGTTCCCTGGAGCTGTAGGTAGAAAGACTCGTTAAACGTAAACACATTGTGTGTCAAAGCAAAATCTAATAATGTACCAAGCAGTTTAATGAGCCCTTCCTCCAAATTACTCATGCTCAGAAAGAAATTGGTAGCTTTAATCCCATCGTGGTGTCTGATGCTGGTATACAGCGATTCAACGTCGCAGGTGACTAACCACATATCGACATCTAGATGGGTGCATTCCAATTTCTGTAGAAGATCTGATGAGTCCCTAATGTAAGAGGGTAAGCATTCCACTAATGGCTTCAGATGATAATCTATAAATCTGCAAATATTTTCTGTAAAGTTACCTTGGCCAGAGATGATCGGTCTTCCTGGTGGAATCTTTATATTTTTGTGGACTTTTGGCAACAGGTACAATGTTGCTACTACAGGTATTGGGACAAGCAGTGCATCATATAAGTTTTTAGTCATAACTCCATCATCCATCGCTTGTTTCAGAATTTTTGCCAATTGTTCACTATATAAGGAAATAGGATTAAATGTTAATTTTTTATAGCATTTTTTATCCCTTAACTGACGATTCGCTTCGTTTTCGTACATTGTCCTCGGCCATACAACAATATTTCCCCCCTTATCGGCGGGTTTATAAATGACATCTCTCAGATTTTTTAATTTACGAAGGCTTTCTCTTTCCTGTTTAGATAGATTATCGTCAACCACCGTTGTCGATATCTTTTCAAATTCTTTGGACACTGTTTTTACGAATGTGTCAATTGCTGGACATAGGAATAAAGGTGGAAATTTTACCGATTTTCTTTTTATACAGTCAGGAATGGCTCTTACCTGTATGTCATCTTGTTCGCCCATAAGTATTTCTAAATCTCTTAGTGTATTCCTTTCCTCAATAGTTTCAAAAATCTGATCCTCTTCCTTGTAGTGCCATCTCTTAAACATCAAGGTTCTGGCAAACAGGTTCAGATCTTTTATTGCTGTAAATGCATCAAATGATGCAGTTGGTGAGAAGGTCAAACCTCTACTTAACACATTTATATCTGTTACAGAAAGTATATGTTCCGACAAATTGATTACCTTAGGGTTCCGATCCAGAGGCTCACCAGGCCTTTTAGCTCTTCTCTTATTGTAGCCACTGTCTTTATAATCAAATTTACGTTTGGATCTAGTTGGCCTTTGGCTAAGTGTGAGAGACTGTTGTGCTTCATTCTCACTCTGAAGTGAAGTAGAGGATATGGATGATGATCTGCTCAAGTTTCCCTGACGTTCTTTTTGTCTCCAACGATATACTCTATGTTGAGATGCATCATTTTGATCTCTTAGAAGTTTTTTGGTTTTAATACCTTGAATCTCCTTTTCCCATATCTCAAACTGTTTATCCAAATCTTGGCTGAACAGTGAGAGATTATCTGGTGTAGTTGTATCTTTCAGTGCAACCTGAAGTGCCTCAATTTCACCATCTAGTATTTCTAGTGTTCCTTTATTAAAGGGGTTTTCCAATACTTTATTATTTTTTTTAAATCAATGCAATGTTCCTCTATTAATATATTAGTGCACTCTGTCTAGCTTTTTCTTGATAATAAATGGTTTTAGTAACATTACTCCCTATTGTTTACCTGGAGAGGTTTGTTTTGCTCAGTAAGTTCATTCCTCTTCTCTTCCTGTGTTTCTCCTCCCTGCATGCACTGCTCTAGTCCCAGCATGCAATGTGCATGCAGCAGTGCACTTGCTCCGCCTACTACACCCAGCTCTACTAACTTCTGCAATCTCAGTCTTCATTTTGGTGCTCTCATTCTATTACTGATAGCACAAGCTGAAATCACTGGATAGCTGCGTTTTTAAACAACACTGACCCTATATGATGATACGTAAAGTTTGGTCTTTATAATTATAAGTTTTCTAAATGTATATTAACTGTTTATACAGTCTTAGTTTTAAATACTGTATTTTATATATATATATATATATATATATATATATATAATAAAAAAAATTGAATTCTAACATGTGAATTGGGATAAAAGGAGCAATACCTGTGGATCGCCGCTGCATCCTGTGTCGGAGATTCACAGTGAGCAAGAAAAAACTAAAGGGAAGCAGCGCTCCTAACTAGCCATCGATGAAAAATAATTCCCCTTCATGTAACTCTGCTACCTGTCAACTGAAAAGTCATCCACCACAGGGAAAAATGTTAGTCCATCATGTCTGATTCCCAGGTGTTTCTTTGCGGTACTCCTCTGTGTGGAAACATTTTTCACTCTGGCAGCTGATTTTTCCATTGACAGGTAGCAGAGTTACACAACAGGAAAACAAATTCCCCATCATGTAACTCTGCTACCTGTGAACTGAAAAGTCATCGGCTGTTTGAAGGGGGTGCACCGCTCGTATAAGCGCTGCTTCCCCTTACTTCATCACACTGTGAATCGCTAACTAGTTCGTATAGAAGCGAAGTATTGCCTAATTATTTTTTTTGGGCTTCCAGTTCAGTTCTGAAGTGGCTTTGAGGGGCCTATATATTAGACACCCCTATGAAACACGACATTTTAGAAACTAGACCCCTCAAAGTATTCACAACAGTATATAGAAAGTTTATGCACAAAATGTTTTACCAGAGAAACGCAACTCAATACTTATTGTCCAGATTCTGCAGTAGAAATATCCCACATGTGGCCCTCGGGCGGTAATGGACTGAAGCACCGGCCTCAGAAGCAAAGGAGCACCTAGTGGATTTTGAGGCCGCCTTTTTATTAGGCACCATGTCCGGTTTGAATAGGTCTTGTGGTACCAAAATAGTGGAAACCCCCAAAAGGTGATCCCATTTTGGAAACTAGACCACTTGAGGAATACATTGTAGTTTTCTTGGGGTGCATGCAGCTTTTTGATCAGTTTTTATTCTATTTTTAAGTGGCGCGGTGACTAAAAAACAGCAATTCTATTGTTTTTTAATTCTATTTTTGTTACAGCGTTCACCGTGCGCTATAAATGACATATTCACTTTATTCTATGGGGCGATACGATTAGGGCTCATTTACACGAGCGTATTATACGTTTTTGCAACGCGCGTCGCAGGGACCTATGTTACTCTATGGGGCCGTGCAGACAGGTACGTGATTTTCACGCAGCGTATGTCCGCTGCGTGAAACGCACGACGTCCTATATTTGTGCGCTGTTCGCGCATCACGCACCCATTGAAGTCAATGGGTGTGTGAAAACCACGCATGTCGCACGGAAGCAATTCCGTGGGACGCGCGTGATTCACGCAACAGCACTGTAAAGGATGAATGAAAACAGAAAAGCACCACGTTCTTTTCTGTTTACAAACATCCAAACGGAGTGTCATAATGATGGCGGCTGCGCGAAAAGCACGCAGCCGCGCATCATAAAGGGCTGACACACGGAGCTGTTAAGTGCTTTTTGCGCACGCAAAACGCCGCGCTTTTTGCTTGCACAAAACGCACACGCTCGTGTAAACTCGGCCTTACGGTGACACCAGATGTTTATAGTTTTTTTATGTCTTATGGCGTTTGCACAATAAAATACGTTTTGTAAAAAATCATTCACTTTTTGTTACCTTATTCTAAGAGCCAGAACTTTATAATTTTTCCATCAATAAAGCCGTGCGAGGACTTATTTTTTGCGTAACGAACTGTAGTTTCGATCAGGACCATTTTTCGGTAAATGCAACTTTTTGATCTATTTTTAATACATTTTTTGGGAGGTGAAGTGACCAAACAATTGTGATTTTGGTACGGTTTATTATTATTTTCTTTTACGGCGTTCACCGCGCGGGATAAATAACGAAATAATTTTGTAGTTCAGGCCGTTACGGACGCGGCGATACCAATTATGTATCGTTTATTTATATATTTTTATTAATAAAAAAGGACTGATAAGGGAAAAAAAGGGGGATTTTTTTAACTTTTAATTTCTTATTTTTACACATCTTTTTTAACTTTTTTTTTTACTTTATTACTTTGTCCCACTAGGGGACTTGAGGGCAGGAGGCCCTGATCGCTATTCTAATACACTGCACTACATCCGTAGTGCAGTGTATTAGAACTGTCAGCTATTCACTGACAGCAAGCATAGTGGGTCCTGACTTTGTCAGGATCCACTAGGCTTCCGTCGATGGCATAGCCGGACGCCTTTGTTTGGTGTCCGGTTGCCATAGTAACCATCGCCGGCCGCTATCGTGTAGCAGGCCGGCGATGGTAACTTAACCCCTAAAAACCCGCGATCTCTATAGAACGCGGCTTTTAAGGGGTTAGACAGCGGGGACACAGCGATCGGTCCCCGCTGTAGGAGCTGCGGCAGCTGCTGTACGAGACAGCAGCTGTCACAGCTCCTGCACCTGTCGGGAAGACGGCCGAAACGGCCGTTATTCCTGCAACTTCGTATACACACCGCTACACACCTTCAACCTTGCGCATGCGCAGTGTAATATACACGGCCGCTGAAGACGCAGCCACATAATTTCACAGACCATGCGCGGTGGAGTGTGTTCACCACGCATGCTCTAATTCAATAAAGAAGCACGTGGTACGGTTACGTCATTTTTGACGTAACCGTACAGTGTGAAAGCCGGAAACCGGAAGCAAGGCAGAAGACCAAATGGACGGGTCTGCACAGGAAGTGCAGATTTTGCATTGCTAAGGGGACGGCGACGGAGGAGGATATACGATGCTACAGCCATCTGATGAAACGTAAGTACATTGGAAAGTTATATCTTTTTCATTGTTTTATTTAAATAAATGTAATTTTTTAGTTCCGGAATACCCCTTTAAGGCCCATAAGTAGATTCATAAACTTTTTTGAGCATATATTACAGGCTTCTTCCCAATCAGAGATGAAGTTCTCATTATCTATAGGGAAGGAGGGAAATAGCTGTATACGCAACCCCCTAGGTATTAACCCTTTCTGTATGTATTGTTCAAGAAAAGCTCTGTTCCACCAGGTTTTTGTTCGTCTGTGGAGTAAATTCTTAAGTTTCTTTTGTATGTCTAGACTGTTTCTCTGATCACTGGTGCTCGTATCTGCGGACTCATTATTAAAAACAGATTCAATTTTGGACTGCCAGGCACGTTCTCTGGCTTTGTAGTCCATCGGGATTGTGATGCCCAATTCTGTAATAAATACAGACGAAAATACAATAAATCCTATATACAGGGCATGCATGCTGCATCATCTGGCAAAATATATATATATCCTCCCTTATGACTTGCGACTGTACTCCCAAAATATATTAAACCGAGCAAAGAAAGGACCGAGGAGTCTTTAAGTCAAAAAAATATATATAATCTCTTTATTCAACATATTACACTATCAATACAATACGAGTTTCTAAAATGAATCACAAATAAAAGCATGGCCGCCACATGAGTCAAAATATTATTAATCAGAATATAATCATGTGAGTAGGTATGG
Organism: Rhinoderma darwinii; assembly: GCF_050947455.1. Classification (NCBI taxonomy): domain Eukaryota; kingdom Metazoa; phylum Chordata; class Amphibia; order Anura; family Rhinodermatidae; genus Rhinoderma; species Rhinoderma darwinii. The sequence continues at coordinate 45,990,744 of NC_134689.1, forward strand.
CTACAAGTAATATATTTAAACTACTTTACAAGTGGGTGAAAGGGATGTAACTTCCAACCATGCAAAGTGCAATTGAGACAGGACTGATATACCAATCATATAGTGTCCACAAAAGGACTAATGCATGTGAATACTGATGTGATATATATCTCTCCGTGCAGGGTTCTTTTTCAGCCATTGCTGCGCATACATCCCGAGAATGGTATCGCATTACTGGCAAGTTTTCCAGTTTTCACTATGGCGTGGCTAAAGCGTTTTATCGCATTGCGCCTGCGCGGGACTGCGGCCCCTCTATGATGTTGTAATCAGACTGCGATGTACAGGGTCATAGTGCTTTGTTTTGCACGTGTTGGCAGCAGCCAATAGACGGTGTGAGTTGGGGCATGCGCAATATGGCGATTATGGCGCCGGAATTCTTTTTCTTTTTTCTTTTTTCACTGACTTCTCGTGGACAGATGGTCCTTGTTTACCTAGATTGGTGAGTGCCAGCTTCTGTGTATCATACTGTGATTGTTGATTAATCTGTAATTAATATGTTTTCACTATTATATGCACATACATGTCACTTAATACAGTTGTGATTATCTACATCTAAATGTCAGTGATTGACTCATATGTTTCTGCACTATACTTTTTGCTACACTTTTATAATATATCGTATTTTTTGATACATTGTATAACTACTACGATTCATTACACCTGTTAATTGGGCTGTGGCTCTGTCTATATATGTCAATGTGTGGTTTTCATTCATTGCTTGAAAATGCTTCCATGGAGGAAGTGAAACGTTGCTGTGTTGGGTGAATAAATTCACATTTTTTTGCTGAGTGCTGCTTCCAGTCTCTTTTTCTTGGATATATGCATGAGGAGCTCGTCACTCCTTGATATTTTGAAGCTAGCACCAACCGTTTCTGGCTATTGACACAGTGCTGCTCCTATGTTTGGATCTTCTATACATGAAAACATACATGCATGCAAACATACATACATTCAAACATACATGCACATATACACATACATGCACATATACACATACAAACATGACAACATACATACATGACAACATACATACAAACATACATACATGCAAACATACATGCACATATACACATACAAACATGCCAACATACATACAAGAAATCATACATACATGCAAACATACATGCAAACATACATGCAAACATACATGCATACATACATACATGCAAACATACATACATGAAAACATACATGCACACCGTTCAGAGCGCCGTTAGAACGTCTTAGGTGAGTTTATTTTTTTTATATATTTTTAGTTGTTCGCCGGGTGCTGATGCAGCACCGGTGCGGCGGATACACAAATTACATGTAGTGACAGGGGGGGAGAGAGAAGTTGTTTGCCGAAACGGGGTGAATGTAGTGTAGTGTAGTGTAGTGTAGTGTAGTGTAGTGTAGTGTAGGGTTGATGACATTCACGGTAAGTTCGTCTCAATCGGGCTTACCATGCCCGCTTGAGACGAACATTCTCCCGATGTTGCTAGAACTATAGTATCTAGCAACCTCGGGAGCGCACACACTGCAGAGCGGAGCGGCTTGATTGACATCAAGCCGCTCACGCCCCTTTTTAGAAAAGATAACCAGCACTTGCTGAGTTATCAAGTGTAAAAAAAAGGCACTTAGGAAATGAATTTTTTAAATTTTTTAACAGCAAATGTTTTAAAATTCATTTCCTGCTTAGAATGTGTAAAAAAAAAAATTGGAGTCAACTTGGGACAACCCCTTTAATTACTATTTATGTGAAGCACATGAAGGTTTAACCAGTTCAGGACCGGGCTATTTTGAGCCTTCAGGACCAGACACTGTTTAGCCCTTTTTAGCACGTGTTAGGCCTCATGCACACAAACTTATTTTTTCCCTCCCGTAAATACTGGCGTAAATACGGGTCCTTGGTCACACGTATTCGACCCGTATTGCACCAGTATTTACGGACCTGTGCCCGTAAATACGGGTCCGGTGTCACCAGTATTCCACCCGTATTTACGGGCACGTTTTAGATGCAAAATTGCACTGCACTAATCGACAGCCCGACCTCCCTGTATGACGCGGAAGTCCATGTGATTGGCCTGTGATTGGCTGCAGCGGTCACATGGGCTGAAACGTCATCCCAGGAGGCCGGACTGGAGGAAGAAGCAGGGAGTTCTGGGTAAGTATGAACGTCTTTTTTTTTACAGGTTATTCTATATTGTGATCTGAATTTTCTGTCCAGCGTGCTGAAAGAGTTACTGCCGATCGTTTAACTCTTTCAGCACCCTGGACAGTGACTATTTACTGACGTCGCCTAGCAACGCACCCGTAATTACGGGTTCACACACGTAGTCAATACGGCCTAAAATAGGACATGTTCTATATTTTTCAATGGCGCGGGCACCTTCCCGTAAGCATACGGGGAGGTACCCGTGGCCAATAGAAGTCCATGGGCCCGTAATTACAGGCGTTTTTACGTTCGTGTGAATGGGGCCTTATTTAAATGGCTATAACTTTTTTATTTGTTGGGCTAACGACGTGATTTTTGTGATGTTTTTTCCATACACAATGCAGGTTTCTTTTTTTTATCTTTTTTATACACATCCTTTTGGCTATTTTAGAATTTTTATTCTTAAAGTTTGATAATAATAGTAAAAAAATAAGCTTTTTTACGTTTCAGCTATTTTTTTTGGGGTAATAACATAGTTTTACCCTAAAATAGACCTTTTATTTGTGATAGTCATTGTCTACCGTAAATTTTAATATATTACATGTCTATAGTAGGGTAATTGGGTCAGCGCTAGCATTACAACAATGATTGGCGGGGGGGGGACTTTTTTTTTGGGGTGGGTATTTTATGTGTATTTATTATTAATATTTTTTGCACTTTACTTTACTTTTATTTTTTTATTACTATGGTCTGTCCCTCAAAGGTGAAAAAAGACCTTTGGGGAACTTTATATATATTTTTTTCTTTCTTTTACACCATGCTTTTCTACTGTAACTGGAGCTGCACAGCAGCCCCAGTTACAGGGGAAATCAGCCCTCTCATAGTGACGATTGTCACTAATAGGGCTGTGCTGGGTCTAGTAAGACCCAGCAGCAGTCTGTCACTAACGGCACCCGGCGATCATGTGACCAGTCACATGAACACCGGGAGCAATACAGACAGCGGCGCGGCCGCTGCCTCTATTCCTATACCCAGCGTTCATTGTGCGCTGTGTAAAAGATATCGGAGAAGACAGAAGCAGCGAAAGCTGCTTCTATCTTCTCCTCAGGGTCCCCGGCAGTCACCGACAGCCGGAGACGCGACATTCAGCTGCCCTATCGCTCGGGCAGCAAGTTAAAACCCGAGTCGTAAAAAGTCTATGGTTCGGGTTTTAAGGACCCTGACCGCTGGCCGTAAAAACACAGTCAGCGGTCGGGAACCAGTTAAAATTCATCACACCATGTGCCTCACATCAGAATATGAAAGAACTTTTTTTTATTATTATTGTTGGCTAAGTATCGTTTTGGTATTAACCCCTTCCCTCTTTGGCCGCTTTTGACCTTCCTGACAGAGCCTCATTTTTCAAATCTGACATGTTTCACTTTATGTGGTAATGACTCCGGAATGCTTTTACCTATCCAAGCGATTCTGAGATTGTTTTCTCGTGACACATTGGACTTTATGATACTGGCAAAATTTGCCCGATACATTCAGTATTTAATTGTGAAAAACACCAAAATTTAGCGAAAAATTGCAAAAATTAGCATTTTTCTCAATTTAAATGTATCTGCTTGTAAGACAGGCAGTTATACCACACAAAAATGTTGCTAACTAACATCCCCCATATGTCTACTTTAGATTGGCATCGTTTTTTGAACATCATTTTATTTTTCTAGGGCGTTACAAGGCTTAGAACTTTAGCATCAATTTCTCACATTTTCAAGAAAATGTCAAAATGCTATTTTTACAGGGGCCAGTTCAGTTGTGAAGTGGCTTTGAGGTCCTTAGATATTAGAAACGCCCAATAAGTCACCCCATTTTAAAAACTGCACCCCTCAAAGTATTCAAAACAGCATTTAGAAAGTTTCTTAACCCTTTAGACATTGCGCAGGAATTAAGGCAAAGTAGAGGTGAAATTTACAAAGTTCATTATTTTTTTCCAGAAATTCATTTTGAATCCATTTTTTTTGTACCACAGAATGTTTTACCCAAGAAATGCAACTCAATATTTATTGCCCAGGTTCTGCAGTTTTAGGCTGGGTTCACACGAGCACATTAACGTCCGTAATGGACGGACGTATTTCGGCCGGAAGTCCCGGACCGAACTCAGTGCAGGGAGCCGGGCTCCTAGCATCATAGTTATGTACGATGCTAGGAGTCCCTGCCTCTCTGCAGGACAACTGTCCCGTACTGTAATCATGTTTTCAGTACAGGACAGTAGTTCCATGGAGAGGCAGGGACTCCTAGCATCGTACATAACTATGATGCTAGGAGCCCGGCTCCCTGCACTGAGTTCGGTCCGGGACTTCCGGCCGAAATACGTCCGTCCATTACGGACGTTAATGTGCTCGTGTAAACCCAGCCTTAAAATCCAACATGTGGCTTTATTGTGCTACTGGACTGAAGCACCGGCCTCAGAAGCAAAGGAGCACCTGGTGGATTTTGGGCCTCCTTTTTATTAGAATATATTTTAGGCACGATGTCAGCTTTGAACAGGTCTAGTGGAACTAAAACAGTGGAAACACCCCAAAAGTGACCCCATTTGGGAAACTACACCCCTCGAGGAATTTATCTAGGGGTGTAGCAAGCATTTTGACCGGCCAGTTGTTTTGCAAAAATTTTTGGAACTAGGCCATGAAAATGAAAATCTACATTTTTTCAAATAAAATGTAGGTTTAATTAATTTTTTTTCATTTCCAAAAGAACTAAAGTAGAAAAAGCACCACAACATTTGTAGAGCAATTTCTCCCGAGTAAAACAATACCCCAAATGTTGTAATAAACGGTTGTTTGGACCCACGGCAGGGCTTAGAAGGGAAAGAGCGCCATTTGGCTCTTGGAGCTCAAATTTAGCAGGAATGGTTTGCGGAGGCCATGTCACATTTGCAAAGTCCCTGAGGTGACAAAACAGTGGAAACCCCCAACAAGTGACCCCATTTTGGAAACTATACCCCTTGAGGAAATTATCTATGTGTATAGTGAGCATTTTGACCCCACAGGTTTTTTGCAGAAATTTTTGCAAGTAGGCTGTGAAAATGAAAATCTACATTTTTTCAAATAAAATGTAGGTTTAGCTAATTTCTTTTCATTTCCACAAGGACTAAAGGAGAAAATGCACCATAAAATTTGTAAAGAAATTTCTCCCGAGTACAACAATACCCCACATGTGGTAATAAACGGTTGTTTGGACACACGGCAGGGCTTAGAATGGAAAGAGCGCCATTTGGCTCTTGGAGCTCAAATTTAGCAGGAATGGTTTGCGGAGGCCATGTCGCATTTGCAAAGCCCCCTAGGGGACAAAACAGTGGAAACCCCCAACAAGTGACCCCATTTTGGAAACTATACACCTCGAGGAATTTATCTAGGGGTGTAGCAAGCATTTTGACCGTCCAGTTTTTTTGCAAAATTTTTGGGAAATAGGTCATGAAAATCAAAATCTACATTTTTTCAAATAAAATGTAGGTTTAGCTAATTTTTTTCCATTTCCAAAAGAACTAAAGTAGAAAAAGCACCACAACATTTGTAGACCAATTTCTCCCGAGTAAAACAATACCTCACATGTGGTAATAAACGGTTGTTTGGACACACGGCAGGGCTTAGAAGGGTAAGAGCGCCATTTGGCTCTTGGAGCTCAAATTTAGCAGGAATGGTTTGTGGAGGCCATGTCACATTTGCAAAGCCCCTGAGGTGACAAAACAGTGGAAACCCCCAACAAGTGACCCCATTTTGGAAACTATACCCCTTGAGGAAATTATCTAGGGGTATAGTGAGCATTTTGACCCCACAGGTTTTTTGCAGAAATTTTTGCAAGTAGGCTGTGAAAATGAAAATCTACATTTTTTCAAATAAAATGTAGGTTTAGCGCATTTTTTTTCATTTCCACAAGGACTAAAGGAGAAAAATCACCATAAAATTTGTAAAGAAATTTCTCCCGAGTAAAACAATACTGCACATATGGTAATAAAGGGCTGTTTGGACACACGGCAGGGCTTAGAAGGGAAAGAGCGCCATTTGGCTTTTGGAGCTCAAATTTAGCAGGAATGGTTTGCGGAGGCCATGTCAAATTTACAAAGCCCCTGAGGGGACAAAACAGTGGAAACCCCCCACAAGTGACCCCATTTTGGAAACTACACCCATTGAGGAAATTATCTAGGGGTATAGTGAGTGTTTTGACCCCACAGGTTTTTTGCATAAATTATTGGAAGTAGGCCCTGAAAATGACAATCTAAATTTTTTCAAAGAAAATGTAGGTTTAGCTAATTTTTTATCATTTCCACAAGGACTGAAGGAGAAAAAGCACAGCAAAATTTGTAAAGCAATTTCTCCCGAGTAAAACAATACCCCACATGTGGTAATAAACGGCTGTTTGGACAAACGGCGAGGCTGAGAAGGGAAAGAGCGCCATTTGGCTTTTGGAACTCAAATTTAGCAGGAATGGTTTGCGGAGGACATGTCGCATTTGCAAAGCTCCTGAGGGGACAAAACAGTGGAAACCCCCAACAAGTGACCCCATTTTGGAAACTACACCCCATGAGGAAATTATCTAGGGGTACAGTGAGCACACCCCACAGGTGTTTTACAGAACTTATTGTAAGTAGGCCGTAAAAATGAAAATCTACATTTTTTCAAAGAAAATGTAGGTTTAGGTATTTTTTTTTCATTTCCACAAGGACTGAAGGAGAAAAAGCACCGCAACATTTGTAAAGCAACTTTTCCCGAGTAAAATAATACCCCACATGTGGTCACAAACATCTGTTTGGACACACGGTAGGGCTCAGAATGGAACTAGCACCATTTGGATTTTGGAATGGTTTCTGGGCACCATGTCACATTTGCTGAGCCCCTGTAGTACTAGTACAGTGGAAACACCCCAAAAGTGACTCCATTTGGGAAACTGCACCCCCTGAGGAATCATCTAGGGGTATAGTGAAAATTTTGATCCCAAGGGTTTTTTGATGAAATTAATTAGAATTAAGCCATGAAAATGAAAAAAATTTTTTTTTTCCAACAAGATGTAGTTTTAGATACACATTTTTCATTTTTACAAGGAATAGAGAAGAAAAAGCAACCCCAAAATTTGTAAAGTAATTTCTCCCGAGTACGGTAACACCCCATATGTGGTTATAATCAGCTGTTTACGTATATGGGAGCATTCAGAAGAAAAGGAGCGCGATTTATCTTTTGGAGCGTAGATTTTGCTGGAATGGTTTGCGGACGCCATGTTGCATTTGCAAAACCCCTTATGTACCAAACAAAAGTGACCCCGTTTTAGAAACTACACCCCTAAATGCATTTATCAAGGGGTGTAGTGAGAATTTAGACTCCACAGGTGTTTTTCAGAACACCAGATGACACCAAGCTATGTAATATAGTTCAGACTATGGAAGATGTTCATGAATTACAGGCAGATTTAAACAAACTAAGTGTTTGGGCGTCCACTTGGCAAATGAAGTTTAATGTAGATAAATGTAAAGTTATGCATCTGGGTACCAACAACCTGCATGCATCATATGTCCTAGGGGGCGCTACACTGGCGGATTCACTTGTTGAGAAGGATCTGGGTGTACTTGTAAATCATAAACTCAATAACAGCATGCAGTGTCAATCAGCTGCTTCAAAGGCCAGCAGGATATTGTCGTGTATTAAAAGAGGCATGGACTCGCGGGACAGGGATGTAATAATGCCACTTTACAAAGCATTAGTGAGGCCTCATCTAGAATATGCAGTTCAGTTCTGGGCTCCAGTTCATAGAAAGGATGCCCTGGAGTTGGAAAAAATACAAAGAAGAGCAACGAAGCTAATAAGGGGCATGGAGAATTTAAGTTATGAGGAAAGATTGAAAGAATTAAACCTATTTAGCCTTGAAAAAAGACGACTAAGGGGGGACATGATTAACTTATATAAATATATTAATGGCACATACAAAAAATATGGTGATATCCTGTTCCTTGTAAAACCCGCTCAAAAAACAAGGGGGCACTCCCTCCGTCTGGAGAAAAAAAGGTTCAAGCTGCAGAGGCGACAAGGCTTCTTTACAGTAAGAACGGTGAATTTATGGAATAGCCTACCGCAGGAGCTGGTCACAGCAGGGACAGTAGATGGCTTTAAAAAAGGGTTAGATAATTTCCTAGAACAAAAAAATATTAGCTCCTATGTGTAGAAATGTTTCCTTCCCTTTTCCCTTCCCTTGGTTGAACTTGATGGACATGTGTCTTTTTTCAGCCGTACTAACTATGTAACTATGTAACTATGAATACGCAGTGGATTGTGCAAAGTGAAAATTGCAATTTCTCCACTGATCTGCCCATTCACTGCACAAGATGTTGAGTCCCTAGAGAATCTTACCCCATAAATTGTTAAGCGGGTTCTCCCGGGTATGGTAATGCCTTACTTGTGGCCTGTTTGGCCACACTGTGTGGCCTGTTTGGCCACACATTGCTGTTTGGGCACACTGTAGGGCTAAGAAGGGAAAGACCGCCATTTTGAGCATGGATTTTGCTTGTTAATAGTTCTGTTTGGGGTTTTGCTGGTATTTCCGTTTATAATGTGGTGGCATATATAAACTGGGCAGAGTACATCAGGGTATATGTAATCTGTGCGGAGTACATTAGGGCATAATAAGAGGGTATAATAATGGGGTAAATAATACAATTATCCATAGATGTGTGGTATGATGTGAAGCGATCCGTTATGCGCAGGCTGGTGTCACACTGATAAACGGTTTTCTTTCTTATCCCCCTTTTGTAACACTCTGCACCTTTTGGGGACTTTTTCTCCTTCGTAGTTTGGGAAATATTACTGGGAAAGTTTTGCGCTGGTATAATACGGGCGCCCTTACTTCCAGCGGATGTGCTGTGTCCATTCCCTTTCCTAGTTCCTAAATACTAGGGCCCTGAAACTGAAGGAATGTTCCCCTCCAGCCTGCGCATTGAGATGTTTTTTCATCACCGCATTACTAGTGCCGTAACTTTTTTGTTTTTCAGTTGATGGAGCTGTGTGCGGGCTTGTTTTTTGCGAGACGGGCTGTAGATTTTATTGGTACCATTTTAAAACACATACAACTTTTTGATCACTTTTTATTTCATTTTTTGGTAAAGGAAATTACCAAAAACAAGAAATTCTGGAATAGTTTTTTATTGTTTTCTTTTTCCGGCATCCACAGTGCGCCCTAAATTACATGTTAGCTTTATTCTGCGGGTCGATACGATTACGGCGATACCAAATTTATATAGTTTTTTTTTATGTATTGCAGCTTTTGCACAATAAAATCACTTTTTTTATAAAATCATTTGTTTTCTGTGTCGACATATTCTAAGACCCATAACTTTATTATTTTTGCGTGCACAAAGCGGTGTCAGGGATTATTTTTTGCGGCACGGATTGTCGTTTCTTATTAGCACTATTTTGGAGTAAATGTAACTTTTTATCACTTTTTATAGCATTTTTTGGAAGGAGATGTGACCAAAAAAAAAAGATTCTGGCGTTGTTTTTTATGGGGTTTTTTACGGCATTCACCGTGCGGGATAAATGACATAATTGTTTTGTAGTTTGGGTCGTTACGTACGCGGCGATACTAATTATGTATCGTTTTTTTATGTATTGCGGCTTTTGCACAATAAAATCACTTTTTTTATAAAATCATTTGTTTTTTGTGTCACCATATTCTAAGACCCATAACTTTTTTATTTTTGCGTGCACGAAACGGTGTCAGGGATTATTTTTTGCGGGACGGATTGTCGTTTTTATTAGTACTATTTTGGAGTAAATGTGACTTTTTGATCACTTTTTATAGCATTTTTTGGAAGGAGATGTGACCTAAAAACAAAGATTCTGGCGCTGTTTTTCAGTTTGTTTTTTTACCGCGTTCACCGTGCGGGATAAATTACATAACAGTTTTGTAGTTTGGGTCGTTACGGACGTGGCGATACCAATTATGTATAGTTTTTTTTTATTTTTACGGTTTTTCCCATAATAAAAGACTTACTATGGGAAAAAAGTCAGTTTAGCTTTTATAGTTTTATTTGAAATGTGTGTGTTTTTATTGTTTTACCACATTTTTATTAACTTTTTTTTACTTTTTTTACTTGTCCCACTAGGGGACATGAGGGCCTGATGCCCCGATCGCTAGTCTAATACACTGCACTACATAGCGCTGTCAGTGGGCAAACTTACAAAATCAGCAAGGGATCAAATACTTATTTCCTCCACTGTATACAGTGAAGGAAATAAGTATTTGATCCCTTGCTGATTTTGTAAGTTTGCCCACTGTCAAATACATGAACAGTCTAGAATTTTTAGGCTAGGTTAATTTTACCAGTGAGAGATAGATTATATTTAAAAAAAACAAACTGAAAATCACATTGTCAAAATGATATATATTTATTTGCATTGTGCACAGAGAAATAAGTATTTGATCCCCTACCAACCATTAAGAGTTCAGCCTCCTCCAGACCAGTTACACGCTCCAAATCAACTTGGTGCCTGCTTTAACGACAGCTGTCTTAAATGGTCACCTGTATAAAAGACTCCTGTCCACAGACTCAATTAATCAGTCTGACTCTAACCTCTACAACATGGGCAAGACCAAAGAGCATTCTAAGGATGTCAGGGACAAGATCATAGACCTGCACAAGGCTGGAATGGGCTACAAAACCATAAGTAAGACGCTGGGTGAGAAGGAGACAACTGTTGGTGCAATAGTAAGAAAATGGAAGACATACAAAATGACTGTCAATCGACATCGATCTGGGGCTCCATGCAAAATCTCACCTCGTGGGGTATCCTTGATCCTGAGGAAGGTGAGAGCTCAGCCGAAAACTACACGGGGGGAACTTGTTAATGATCTCAAGGCAGCTGGGACCACAGTCACCAAGAAAACAATTGGTAACACATTATGCCGTAATGGATTAACATCCTGCAGTGCCCGCAAGGTCCCCCTGCTCAAGAAGGCACATGTACAGGCCCGTCTGAAGTTTGCAAATGAACATCTGGATGATTCTGAGAGTGATTGGGAGAAGGTGCTGTGGTCAGATGAGACTAAAATTGAGCTCTTTGGCATTAACTCAACTCTCCGTGTTTGGAGGAAGAGAAATGCTGCCTAGGACCCAAAGAACACCGTCCCCACTGTCAAGCATGGAGGTGGAAACATTATGTTTTGGGGGTGTTTCTCTGCTAAGGGCACAGGACTACTTCACTGCATCAATGGGAGAATGGATGGAGCCATGTACCGTCAAATCCTGAGTGACAACCTCCTTCCCTCCACCAGGACATTAAAAATGGCTCGTGGCTGGGTCTTCCAGCACGACAATGACCCGAAACATACAGCCAAGGCAACAAAGGAGTGTCTCAAAAAGAAGCACATTAAGGTCATGGAGTGGCTTATGGAGGGAGCTGAAGATCCGAGTTGCCAAGCGACAGCCTCGAAATCTTAATGATTTGCAGATGATCTGCAAAGAGGAGTGGGCCAAAATTCCATCTAACATGTGTGCAAACCTCATCATCAACTACAGAAAACGTCTGACTGCTGTGCTTGCCAACAAGGGTTTTGCCACCAAGTATTAAGTCTTGTTTGCCAAAGGGATCAAATACTTATTTCTCTGTGCACAATGCAAATAAATATATATAATTTTGACAATGTGATTTTCTGTTTTTTTTTTTCTATAATCTATCTCTCACTGGTAAAATTAACCTAGCCTAAAAATTCTAGACTGTTCATGTCTTTGACAGTGGGCAAACTTACAAAATCAGCAAGGGATCAAATACTTATTTCCTTCACTGTATATATGTATGTATATATATATATATATATATATATATATATATATATATATACTGAGCTTGTTCTAGTGCTGCACTTATGTACTGAACTTTGTTCTGGTGCTGTATTCATTCACTGAGCTTGGGTCTAGGGCTGTATTTATGTACTGAGCTTGGTTCGAGTAATCTATTTATTAACTGAATGTCATGTCCATGGCTGCGGGCCGTCAGGTTCACTCACCTCCTGACGGCCGCAGCCATGGATCGGCGAGCGCTGGCCCCAGTCTCTTCCTCAGGAGACGCCAGCGCTCACTTCCACTCACCTCAGCCGGGTCCCGTAGGGTGCGCGCGCACGCTCGTGCCCGCTCTTAAAGGGGCAGCGGACTTTAATGCTAAATTAGCCCATGAGCCCATTCCTGCAATGCCTGAGCGTTGTTGTCGTACCCTAAGTTTTTCTTGCAAATGGTCTCCTAGTGTTTTCCAGCTCCCAGTGTTCCCTGTTCCTGTATCCTGGTCAAGTGCCGTGCTGTGCTGTAGTTGTGCTATGTCGTATGCTATGCCTGTCCTGCTACTCCACGCCTGACGTCTACCTGCTGCCTAGTCCCAGCCGAGCCTGATTTGCTACTGTCCGAGCTGCCACAGGTACCCTATACGAACTATAGACTCTGACCTGCGCCCTGTTGGCCAGCTGCCATACCGCCAAGGGGGTACGGCCCAGTGGATCCACGTACCCTATGTGACAATACGCTCAGGCCATGGACCCCGCTGGTCGATCCAAGACCATGACGATGTCACAAGCTGCCGTTCCTCCTACTACACCTCCTATCAGTGTTGATCCTCAGACTACACCTCCTGGCGTTTTTTCTTTGCCACTTCCTGACCGCTATGATGGAGACGCGAGGACCTGTCGTGGATTTTTGAACAAGTGCCAGATCCACTTCAGTCTGTATACACGTGCATTTTCGTCGGATGGCGCAAAGGTCGCTTTCGTCATCTCTCTCCTCACTGGCAAGGCCCTAGCATGGGCGAATCCTATCTGGGACCGAGAAGGACCAGAGACCCGTGACTTCCAGGGCTGCCTCCGGACTTTTGGCATGGTGTTTGAGGAGCTCGGACGAGTCTCTTCTGCAGCGGCTTCCTTGCTAAACCTACGCCAAGGACTCATCTGCGTGAGCGAGTACGCCATCCACTTCCGCACCCTGGCAGGAGAACTGTTGTGGAACAATGAGGCCCTGGTGGCTACATTCTGGCAGGGTCTGTCTCCTAGGATTAAGGACGAACTTGCCGCTCGAGATCTACCGTCTACCCTGGATAACCTCGTCCTTCTGTCCGCCCGGATTGATATGAGGATCCGAGAACAGCTACAAGAAGCTAGTCGAGAGGGAGGCCTCCCTAGTCCGGCCCCATCCTTGCAGCAACCTCTGCTGTCCTCAGATGCCGATCCTCCTAAGGAGTCGGTGAGCATGGACCGGTGTAAGCTATCTACCCAGGAGAAACAACGCAGACGCACTTCGGGGCTCTGTCTATATTGTGGCCTCGGAGGCCATCTTGTGCGTTTGTGTCCCCAAAAGCCCCAAAGCCTAGGGTTGGTAGGAGAGACAACCTTGGGTAAGAAAGGACTTCCGTCTAAATTGTCCTTATCCGTGACCATAGTGTCCGGTGAGAAAACGCATCGGTTCTCTGTGTATCTGGACTCTGGATCCTGGTGGATCTTCTTCAATTACCCACTACCCCTCTGGAGAGGACGTTGATGGTTGCAGTGACCAAGCCGATGAGGCTCCAAGTAGGAGCTCTCCACTCCGAGTGGCTATCGTTCTTCGTCTTGTCCAAGGCCGTTAACCCTGTGCTGCTCGGCCTGCCTTGGCTCCGACTACATGCCCCAGTCCTGGACTGGAACTCTGGAGAGGATCTCCAGTGGGGCCCTGAGTGTCACAACCGTTCCCCTGGGACAGATTTGTTTGGCTCAGCCTCCTCTGCCTCAGTCCTTGGCAGGATTGCCGGTCATTATGCTGCATTTTTGGACGTCTTCAGCCAGAAGGAGGTGGAGACGCTGCCTCCACACTGGGCGTATGACTGTCCTATCGAGCTGATTCCTGGTGCATCCGTTCCCCGTGGTAGGGTAGATCCTCTCTCCTTACCAGAGACTCTATCCATGTCTGCCTATGTTTTAGAGAACTTGGAGCTGGGCTTCATACGGAAGGAGCCAGGTTCTTATTAGTCAAGAAGAAAGATGGTTCTCTGCGTCCCTGTATCGATTACCGGGGTCTCAACCAGATCACGGTGAAAAATAAGTATCTGTTGCCACTGATCTCAGAACTATTTAATCGTATATGTGGTGCCAAGTTTTTTTCCAAACTAGACCTGCGTGGGGCTTACAACCTAATCCGGATTCGTCGGGGTGACGAATGGAAGACTGCATTTAATACCCGTGATGGAAACTATGAATATCTAGTAATGCCCTTTGTCCTGTGTAATGCCCCCGCGGTCTTCCAGGAGTTCGTTAATGACATCCTCCGGGACCTCCTCTATGTTTGTGTAGTAGTCTATCTTGATGACATCTTATTTTTTTCCCCAGATCCTATGACTCATCAGAGACTTGTCCGTCAAGTTTTGCTGCGGTTAAGGGAGGATCATCTGTACGCCAAGTTGGAGAAGTGCGTGTTTGAGTAAGATGCTCCACCCTTCCTGGGCTACATCGTCTCGAATAGAGGTCTCAAGATGGATCCTGAAAAGGTAAAGTCCGTCCTGGAATGGCCACGTCCTCAAGGCTTGAGGGCCATACAGCGCTTTCTGGGATTCGCCAATTTTTACAGACAGTTCATCCCAAACTTCTCTTCACTGACATCTCCTATCGCTAACCTCACCAAGAAAGGCATGAACGCCAAGGTGTGGACTCCTCAGGCAGAGTCCGCATTCAATAGCCTGAAGAGTGCCTTCACGTCAGCCTCTATCCTCCATCATCTAGATATTATATAGTTCTCGTTGGAAGTGGACGCCTCCTCTGTCGGTGCTGGTGCACTCTTGTTCCAGAGGGGTTCCAAGGGCAAGTCAATGGTATGCGGATATTTCTCTAAGCTCTTCTCTTCCGCAGAACGCAACTACTCGATTGGGGATCAGGAGTTACTGGCCATCAAATTGGCCCTGGAGGTGTGGAGACATCTACTGGAGAGCGCAGCTCATCCCATCCTAATTTTTACGGACCACAAAAATCTCACCTACCTCCAGACGGCCCAACGGCTGAATCCTCGTCAGGCAAGGTGGTCGCTCTTCTTTACCAGGTTTCAGTTTGAGCTCCAATATCGCCCGGCTGACAAAAATGTGAAGGCCGATGACTTTGTAACGTCTATGGCTGGGGGTCGTCGTTCAGACTTACCCCTTGATGGCCCCGGCCATGGACATCTCTCTTCACAGCATCTGCTCCCTCCAGGGAGACGCCGGCACTCACTTCCGGGTCCTCGTACTGATTCCCGCAAGGCGCCCGCGCGTGCACGGCCTTAAATGGCCAGTACGCGTCCAGCTGTCATCCATGAATTATTAGCCCAAATGGCTGCTGGACTATAAAAAGGGGCTCTGCCCACTGTTTCTTGCTTGATCATTTTTGTATACCTAAGTTTGTCTTGCAAATGGTCTCCCAGTGTTTTCCAGTTCCCAGTGTTACCCGTTCCTACTGCCTGTACCCTCTATCCCGTGCTATCGTATCTACTGTGAAAGACAAGTCGTGCCTTCCGCTGCATCCACGGTGTCACCTGCTGTGAAAGTCAAGTCGTGCCTTCCGCTGCATCCGCGGTGCCACCTGCTGTGAAAGTCAAGTCCTGCTTCCGTTACTGTCTACATTGCCTCAGGTACCCATTCCGAACAATAGACATTGTTTTGTACCTTGTTGGCCAGCTGCTATCCCGCTACACGGTACGGCCTAGTGGGTCCACACCCCATGCCGTGACAGCCTTGTCCAGGTATTTCGATACAGAAGACACCATGGAAATTCCACAGAACATTATTGATCCATCTTGCATTGTCTCTGTCAACCCCCTGCAAGTTGGGGTCACTCCTCCAGGGAGTGACAGAGGGAGAGTCCCCCGCTGGGGACACTCCTCTAGACTGGCAGGTCACGCGGGGACCCGTAAGACCCGGGATCTGATTACCCGTCATTTCTGGTGGCCCACGCTGCCCAAGGACATTATGGACTTTGTTTCTTCCTGCTCTGTGTGTGCAGCTAACAAGGTCGCTCACTCCAGACCTGCTGGCCTGCTCCAGCCATTGCCTGGGCCCGATGCTCCCTGGCAGCATATAGCTATGGACTTTGTCACTGACCTGCCCCTCTCTGCTGGATGCAGTACTGTCTGGGTGGTGGTGGATAGATTTTCGAAGATGGCCCACTTCGTTCCTCTGACCGGTCTTCCTTCTGCTCCTCAACTGGCCAAGCTGTTCATCCAACAGATCTTCGGCCTGCAAAGCTTGCCGCAGCATATTGTGTCTGATCGGGGGGTTCAGTTCACCTCGAAGTTCTGGAGAGCCCTCTGCGGAATCCTAGGTGTAAAGTTGGAATTTTCCTCGGCCTACCATCCTCAGTCCAATGGTCAGGTCGAGAGGATCAATCAGATCTTGGAAAACTACTTACGCCACTTCATCTGCAAGCAGCACGATGACTGGGTGCAGTTGCTCCCATGAGTTCTATTACAATAACCACACCAGCGAGTCAACACAGAAGACTCCGTTCTCTATTGTCTATGGCCAACACCCACGAGTTCCTCTCCCGGTGCCTGATACGTCAGAGGTACCAGCTGCTTACACGGCTTTTAGGGACTTTCTGCAGATCTGGCAGCAGACTCGATCCTCCATCCTGCTGGCGGTCCACCGCATAAAACGGCAGGCGGACACAAGGAGAAGAGAAGCTCCTCAGTTTCTTCCTGGCACGAAGGTCTCGCTGTCCTCCAGGAATATTAGACTGAGGGTGCCATCATACAATTTTGCTCCCAGGTTCCTTGGACCCTTCGAGATCCTGCAGAAGATCAACCCTGTCGCCTACAAGCTTCGGCTGCCTCCTACCTTCAAGATCCCCAACTCCTTCCATGTCTCTCTCCTGAAACCGGTGGTTCTGAACTGCTTTACCAAGACTCCTAACCCTGCAGTTGCATCCAGCGGACCTTCAGACACCTTCGAGGTTAAGGAGATCTTGGACACCAAGAAAGTGAGAGGAGGGGGGCGTGGCTTGACGATGGCGGTGTGAGGATGCGTGTGCTCAGAGCTCCAGACCCGCATCACTCTCTGCACACTACCACAGGCAATACTTACCTGCTCCAGCGCCGGGATGACCAAGGGGAGACACCGCAAGTCTCAGTCGGTCACCCCAGGTCCCTCCTCAATGGATCGTTACCTTCGATCCGGCCACGACGGGTCTTCACCCCGGCCCTCCTCCATCCCAGCAGTAGGCAGCAGCCGATCCCCGACGTCGCGTGGGGAATCTCCGCCCACCAGCACCGTAGTCCTGGCTGGATCTTCCAGAGGACTGCAGGACCGCTCCTCTGATGCTCCGTCCCCACCCTCAGCAGCATCCCCCTGAGACTGGACGGGAACATGGCCGCAGGGGAAAAAATGGCGTGGTAGATAAGGCGCCACTCTCCTCTGCTGTCCCCCTGCACTACTACACAGAGGACATGTCATCATTGAGCCAGGGCACAGCAGCTATACTAAGGGGCCCGCTCACCTCCTCCGCTGACCGGGGGGATCCCCACCTAACGACTTCTACTGGCCCCCCTCCTTCTATGGAATAGACCCTGGCAGAGTAATGGGAGATGGTGAGGGCACTGCCCACGAAATCAGATTTGGATGCTCGCCTAGCCCGACTGGAAGAGAAACATGACCGTGCCATAGGGGTGGTGACCCCGGACTTACGATCTTTTTCCGCACGGGTAGATGCATTGGAGTGCCAGAACTCTGTGCACACAACGGACATTTCGGTCCTCTCTCAGTCTATGGACACCCAATCGACTCAAATGAGGGACTTCTCCCTGCACCTGGATGACGTGAAGAACAGGGGGAGACGGAACAACTTAAAACTAAGGGGCATTTCAGAATCTGTACCGCCTGAGGAGCTATACGAGGTCGTCACCCATATCTTCAACAAGCTCATGGACAGACCACGCGATTTGGCCATTGAAATGAATAGGGTACATCGCTTGGCAGGCCCACGGAACAGGGAAAGTAATCGTCCCCGAGATGTCATCTGCAGGGTGCACTTTTATAAACAAAAAGAGGACAGTGCACGGCGAGCTTGGGAGTGGGGGGGCCATTCCTTTCCAGGGTGCGGAGGTGACCATTTTGCCGAATGTCTCAAGGCTGACCCTACATATGCGCAGGGTGAAACGCCCTCTGCTGGAGGCAACTAAAGAAGCAGGCGCTTCCTACAGATGGGGCCATCCTTTCCACGTCATCGTAGAGACGGTCCTCATGAGCAATGGGCATCTGGACGGCGCTCGCTCCGAAGAAATTGATCGGCCAGTGGCCAGAAGTCTAATGTATCACTGTACCCATGAGGATATCATTGAGGGGCTGTTTGTTATGAGTATCTAACCCCCCCTTCCTTTTCTCCTCAGGTTTCCTCTCATGTTTAGGCAGGAGGGAGTGTTGCCAGGCCAAAGGGGAATTTTAGGTGGGCCAGGGGGTCTAGTCTGTGAGGTCTGGGGGATTGTCTCAGGGAACCTTTTTCCCCATCATTCTGCGCTGCGGTGGGAGGTTAGGAACCTACATACACCCGTTACAGTAATCCGGCCGAGTCCGGGGTTCCGGCCTGCTCTTATTTGGGCTTATACAACCTTAGTCCCAATTAGTGGCGAGTCTCAGGGAGATCACCTCTTCACGCCGCTGTCCTTCTTCGTTCCCCACTAGGTTTCCGCGCTGTTGTGTCATGTTCAGGGGGTGTTTTCTCCCGGGCCCGACATAACACGCAAAGTATTGTTTAGGGGTTTTGTACTCCGCTGTTAGTGGGACGCTAGTGTCCCTTTTCTTGGCCCTTCCCCCTCTCTACGGGGGTAACCGTCTCTTTAACCGCCTTTCTCCCCCTTTCTGTTTTCCTACTGTGGCTCCACATTTCTAACATTACGGTTGTTTCCCTGAATGCACAGGACCTGAACGTTCCAGAGAGGAGATCCTCCATCCTCCGTCTTCTATGGAAAAAGAAAGCGCATGTGGCGTTCCTCCAGGAAACTCACTTCCGGGCGGACAACGTTCCACGGTTGACGGACTCTCACTACACTGAGGGGTATCACAGTACCTCACCGGACTCCAAGACCAAGGGGGTCTCTATCTTGATCTCTCGTTCTCTTCGGTGGGAGCACGTGGAGACTCGCACAGATGGAGCGGGACGGTATATCTTTGTGAAGGGTAGGTTGGCTAACACACTGTTCACATTGGCCACATGCTATCTCCCCAACACCGGTCAGGTCGCCTTTTTTGAAGGGGTCTTGACGGAGTTGGATGGTTTTTTGGAAGGCACTCTCTTACTAGGGGGGGACCTGAACCTTACATTAGACCTGACTATAGACTCCACACGCGGACACTCGTCGTTACCCAGGTCGGCACACCGCTGGGTGCGTCGGTTGTTATATGAACACCAATTGATAGACGCATGGCGGCTTATGCACCCGACGACAAGAGACTACACCTTCTTTTCGGCCCCCCGCAACACATACACCAGACTAGACTACTTCTTCCTGCGCCACTCCCATCTCTCCAACCTCTCCTCAGTCTCAATAGATAACATAACCTTCTCGGACCATGCCCTCATTACACTCTCTCTCTGTCTCCCTGCAGCCCACCCTCGCTCCTGGCAGTGTCTGTTAAATGATCCGCTCCTGCAGGACCCGACGGTAATTTCAGAAATACACAGGGACCTACGGGAGTATTTTGCTACGAATGTATCCCCAGATGTCAGTCCGCTCAGTGTTTGGGAGGCACATAAGTGCGTGATCCGGGGTTCCTTCATCCGAATCGGATCTAAACTTAAAAGGGAGCGGACGGCTCACTTGAGTGAATTGTTATCTCGTATACACCTCCTCGAGCAGTCCCAGAAGGCTTCCTTGGACTGAGTGATTGGGGCGGAGTTGGGGCAGTTGCGTGTTCAGGTCCGTTCTCTTTGTCTTGCTAAGGCTAGGGCCTCCCTAGTAAAGTGTAGACTAAATTTCTATGAATTCAGTAACAAACCAGGTAGGACTTTGGCACGGCATTGCGGAAAACTAGGTCACGCACCTATGTCCCCCAGGTACAGGTCCCTGGAGCTGGGGGTTTGCACCACCCCCAGGACATCTCGGAAGCCTTCCAGGCGTACTACCACTCACTCTACAATCTCCCGCGGACCTCTCCCACCGCAGATGGGGGAACTAGACGGGAGCAGATGGAGGCATATCTCCGCTCCTCTGGGATGAAAAGTATCCCGCAGGAAGCTCTATCGGCTCTGGAAGAGCCGATTTCGCCAGTGGTCCTGGGCCCTGAAGGATTCTCCGGTGTAGTATTCAGTACTACAAGGTCTGTTCAGATCTACTCACGCCTCATTTCCTGCAGGCCTATAACTCTCTCACAGACAGGTGCTCTCTCCCTCAGGATGCCCTGCGGGCATACATCACGGTTATGCCCAAAGAAGGAAAGGACCCCACCAGCTGCCAAAACTACCGCCCCATTTCACTGCTTAATGTAGACCTCAAGCTGTTTGCAAAAATCTTGGCCCATAGGCTCACACCCCTCATACACATTGTGATCCACTACGACCAGGTGGGCTTCATGCCCCTTAGGGAAGCCAGGGATAACACCACTAGGGCAATTAATTTGATTTATCACGCGGCTGCCTCGTCTCTGCCCACGCTGCTGCTGTCCACGGACGCGGAGAAGGCCTTTGACAGGGTAGACTGGGACTTCATGTCGACCACTTTGCGGCATATCGGGCTAGGTTCCCACATGATGCAATGGATTTCGAGCCTCTACTCATCTCCTTCAGCCAGGGTTAAGGTTAACGGTACCTTATGTTCTCCGCTCTCTATGTCCAACGGTACGCGGCAGGGATGCCCCCTGTCGCCCTTGATTTTTATTTTGTGCCTGGAGCCCTTCCTTTGTCGGGTTCGCTCAAACCCAGACATAGCGGGTGTATCAGTGGGTGGAAGATCCCATAAAGTGGCTGCGTATGCGGACGACCTTCTGTTCTTCCTCACTGCGCCCAGGATCTCCTTGCCCAACCTCATGGCGGAGATGAGTAGATACTCAAAACTATCAAATTTCAAAATGAACTATCAGAAGTCCAAGGCTCTCAACATATCCCTAGTGGATGACCTGTCGGGGTCCTTCTCCTTTAAGTGGGCCAGAGACTCGCTTCAATACTTGGGGGTCCAGCTCTCCAGGGATCTCTCTCGCCTTTATGCAGTCAACTATCCTCCTCTCCTACAGCGTGTAAAAGGCGATTTGGATTACTGGACGAAGGGTACCTTCACGTGGTTCGGCAGATGTGCAATCTTTAAAATGAATATTCTCCCACGGATACTGTACTTCTTCCAAGCCCTACCGATCCACATTCCCCGCACTTTCTTCTGAGATCTGTTGTCCTTACTCCACCGCTTCATTTGGGTAGGGAAACCGGCCCGTATAGCCCGCTTCACGCTTTTTCGCTCTAAGAGTGAAGGGGGCGTGGGGCTCCCTGACTTCGTTTCTTACCATCAGGCCTCGCACTTGGCGCGCATCCTGGATTGGTTCCGCCACACGGAGGTCAAACAATGGGTGTCGATGGAACAGTCTGCTATGGCTGTCCCCTTGCAGGCCCTACCGTGGCTGGGCAGGGATACCCCTCGACCAGCAAGGACACACTCCACGATAGGGCCCTCACTGGCAGTTGCCTCGAAGGTCTTCCCTCGGACAGAGATCTCCCCTTCCCCGTCCCCCATGTTTCCAGTCCTGGGCAACCCGGCGTTCCCTCCAGGGCAGGAGGGGGGTTCATTTCGGAGCTGGTTGCAGGCAGGAAGGGGCCCTACCTATCATTACCTGCACGGGGAGTCATGGATGACTGGCCCGCAATTGTTGTCTTTGACAGACCCTCCCCTCTTCACTCCCTGGCAGGTCATTCAGCTGAGACACTTCCTGGTGTCCTTGCCTAACCCTGCGGTACATGCTCGGGTTAAAACTCTGTTTGAACTCCTCTGCGTGGGCACTGGCTCGATGCGTCACACACTATCCAGACTATACTCCCTACTGATCTCCCCATCTACCCTCTCCGCACCCACATATTTGCTACGGTGGGAAAGGGACTTGGGAATCACGCTCTCGGCGGAACAAATAGATAGGATATACACAACGACACATAAATCGTCCATGGCCAGCAGGTATCAGGAAGCGGGTTTTAAAATTTTAACGCGCTGGTATAGGGTGCCTTCCAGATTACATGCTATGATTCTGGCGGTCTCACCGCTGTGTTGGAGATGTGGTGATCAGGTGGGAACGATACTACATGTCTTTTGGGAGTGCCCGCGGCTGACTGCCTTTTGGTCAGAAGTGTGGTGTATCACCTCCAAATTCACGGACTTCCCACTCCCGTGCACACCGGCCTTTTTCTTGCTCCATCTGTGCGAGGTTCCGCTGTTCTCATATTGTCGCTCTGTGGTCCGCCATCTGGTGAATGCTGCCAGGGCCTGCATACCAGCGCTGTGGAGACAATCTTGTGCGCCGTCGCTCAGCATGTGGTTCGATAAGATACAGGATATCATGAGGATGGAGAATCTCACGGCTTCTATGAGAGGTACTCACGCCAAGTTCATCAAGACTTGGTATCATTGGGTCAGGTTTCAATCATCTTTGGAATTCAGGAATATCGTAGCCTCTTGATTTGCACTTCAGACATGACACTTAACAACGGAACTCGTCCCTTCCTTTCCCCCCTCTGTCGTTCCTCTTTTCTCTTTTCCTTTTTCATACTTTCCTCTAAGTTATGTTTCGCTGTGGGCCTTAAAGAGGCTCTGTCACCAGATTTTGCAACCCCTATCTGCTATTGCAGCAGATAGGCGCTGCAATGTAGATTACAGTAACGTATTTATTTTTAAAAAACGAGCATTTTTGGCCAAGTTATGACCATTTTTGTAGTTATGCAAATGAGGCTTGCAAAAGTCCAAGTGGGTGTGTTTAAAAGTAAAAGTCCAAGTGGGCGTGTATTATGTGCGTACATCGGGGCGTTTTTAATACTTTTACTAGCTGGGCGCTGTGAAGAGAAGTGTCATCCACTTCTCTTCAGAACGCCCAGCTTCTGGCAGTGCAGACACAGCCGTGTTCTCGAGAGATCACGCTGTGTCGTCACTCACAGGTCCTGCATCGTATACTGATATACAGATAAAAATAGAGTCTCCAAGGCGCTGCTGCACAGGGAAAGCAATGAGCATGAAGGATATGTGATGTATAAGTAGTTTATTGAAAACAAGGCTACGCGTTTCAATGCCGCATCGGCATCTTCATCAGGCCATAAAAGAAACATAACAACTGCACAGTTTAAATACACACTGAACAATTAAAAAACCCGCCAATGTGACTGGGGTCAAAGTTCTCGGATGACGTCACAAATGAAAAGGAATGCAACAATTCACACGAGGCAGTAGATGGTATAATCAGCGGTCAGGACCATGGACAGCAGCAATGTCAAACATACGCAACTGCATAGAAGGAAAACACATAGCAAACAGAACAATATTGGTACATAGGGCATAAAATTGCAAATGGGATAAAATATAATTAAAATACTCATAATGTCGGAGTAATAAAAATATGACATTTATAAAAGAAAAAAAGAAGAAAGATCCAAATCTACAGTAAAACTTATATATATATGTGCGGCAATAAGATTACTTGGAAAAGAAAGCATCCAAATGGATGTTAAAAAAAGCATCCAAATGGATGTTAAAAAAACAGCATATGAATCAATTTGGAAGGACAGAATGATGATAACAGAATGATGTTGGAAACATCTGAAACAAATGCTGAAAGTAATAGCATCCAAAAGTATGCTAAAATGACAGCGCATTTATAGATAGAAAGACGGGCATCCATTAAAGCTGTACTATGAAAATGATAACAAATGTGATACAATAAGCTACCATTATAAACTGATGTTATGATGAAATAATATACAATTATGGAATACAATTATGTAATAATATACAGTTATGGAATACAATTATGTAGGTACAGTACAATAGATAAATAAACGAATTATAGACATAAAAACAGAATTAAAGGGAAAGGGATGTATGACAACCAATATATAGTTATATCATCAGATAGCTAAGTAAGGAAAAAATTAAACATGAAGGAGTTGTAGGAAAAATAGGGTATCAAGAAGATAAATAGCAGTAAGGGAGTGACCCTAATAATCTCTATGTAATTGCCAAAAAAGCCGCTATATCGGAATGACCTGAATTATGAGCCAAACGAATTTGAAGGAGTACATGGAGCTAGGAAGTGCAAAACAATGGCAAATGTGAGGAAAAAACGGACCCAAATGAACGAGCACAGAAATTACTGTTGAATGGATGGACAAGACTGTTTATCAATGATAATTAATCTAAGGAAGATTCAGTGAGATCATTTAAACCATATGGTTGTAGAGTCCTGAGTTTGAAAATCCAATAATTTTCACGCTGCTTAAAGGGGTTGTCCGAGATAAATTTTTATTTAAAAGTTAAACACACAATACACACATTAAATATTCCCTAATATACTTACCTGTGCAATCTTGCTTCTGTTCTCCGTTCTGGCAGCTCTTTTCTTCCGATCACCTGTCTTCTGACGTCACGTTTTCTTCCTCCTCCACTGTCGTGTCGTGTCCCGATCACATGGTCTCGCCCCAGCGAGACCTCGGATGGGACACGACACGTCACTGGAGACGTGTCGTTTCTGCGGGTGCCCGCCCAGCCTATGCAGCTTTTTTTCACTGTGAGCGCGCCTATGCGTGTTCACAGTGAAAAAAGTGAAGAGGGACGGCACCTGCGGGAATGTCGGGTCTCCGGCTGTCAGTGACTGCCGGGGACCCGGAGGAGAAGATAGAAGCAGCTTTCGCTGCTTCTGTCTTCTCCGATGTCTTTTTACACAGCGTTCAATGAACGCTGTGTACAGGAATAGAGAGAGCAGACGCGGCGCTGTCTCTATTCCTCCCGGTGATCATGTGACTGGTCACATGATCACCGGGTACCGTTAGTGGCAGACTGCTGCTGGGTCTAATCAGACCCAGCACAGCCCTATTAGTGACAATCGTCACTATGAGAGGGCTGATTTCCCCTGTAACTGGGGCTGCTGTGCAGCTCCAGTTACAGTGGAAAAGATGGTGTAAAAAAAAATATATATAAAGTTCCCCAAAGGTCTTTTTTGACCTTTTTTGACCTTTGAGGGACAGACAATAATAATAAAAAAAAATAGTAAAGTACAAAAAAAAATGAAATAATAAATACACATAAAATACCCACCCCAAAAAATACCGTTCCCCGTCAATCATTGTTGTAACGCTAGCACTGACCCAATTACCCTAATATAGACATGTAATATATAAAAATTTACGGTAGACAATGCCGATCACAAATAAAAGGTCTATTTTAGGGTAAAACTATGTTATTACCAAAAAAAATAGCTGAAACGTAAAAAAGCTTATTTTTTTACTATTATTTTCAAACTTTATGAATGAAAATTCTAAAATGGCAAAAAAGATGTGTATAAAAACGATAAAAAAATAAACCTGCATTGTCTACGGAAAAAACGTCGCAAAAATAACGTCGTTAGCGCATCAAATAAAAAAGTTAGAGCCATTTAACTAACACGTGCTAAAAATGGCTAAACGGTGCCCCGTCCTGAACTAGATAAGATCTTCTGGGGTCCTGTATCTAAGCCTACATTGTTAGGCTTAGATACAGGGTCTAACAAACAGTGTCACACATGGAGCCTGTATCTAAGCTTAACACAATGTAGGCTTAGATACAGAACCCCAGATGACATTCTTTTTATTCCTGTATAAGGGTATGTTCACACGGCCTATTTACGGACGTAATTTGGGCGTATTAACCCCCGAATTACGTCCGAAATTACGGCTTGAAATCGTTGGCAAACATCTGCCCTTTGAAAGCAATGGGCTGACGTTTGTCTGTTCACACGAGGCGTATATTTACGCGTCGCTGTCAAAAGACGGCGCGTAAATAGACGCCCGCGCCAAAGAAGTGTCATGTCACTTCTTCAGACATAAATGGAGCCGTTTTCCATGGACTACATGGAAAACCAGCTACAGTTACGTCCGTAATGGACGCGGCGTTCAAGCGCCTGCACATGCCGTTACGGCTGAAACGACAGGGCTGTTTTCTCCTGAAAACAGCCCCTAAATTTCGGCCGTTACGGACGCTGCCGTGTGAACATACCCTAAGATTAGTGTTTTGGGGCCCTGTATCTAAGCCTAACATGTGGTATTCTTAGATACATGGCCCATGTGTGACACTGTCTGCTTGGGTAATGTTACTAAGGCTACCTTGTGGTAGGCTTAGATACATGGTCTAACAGTATCACACATGAGCAGTGTATCTAAGCATCCCTCTTTTTTTTTTTTCTTAGTTATTAGGTGTTTTTTACAGGTTGGGTCCTTGGTACTACATCAAGTTCAAGGACTACTTCAATGACACCTTTTTTATTTTTAATAAAATCGTTAACCAGTGTTATGCGTGTTATTTTATTACAATATTTTTTCTATGTCCTTCTCATTTATTTAAAAATTTATTATTAGTTCATTATTAATGGCCACTGTCTAACAGCGTCCATTAGTAAGGCTTCATGCACACTAGCGTGTGTATTTTCCGCGCGTGAAAAACTTGCGTCAATCCCATCAGTGTGTTTGCGTTAGGGCGGATTAACACGAACGTGCTATACGTCCGTGCAACCCACGTGGTATTCACGCGGGTCGCACAGACCTATGCAAGTCTATGGGGCAGTGCAGACAGTCCGTGAGTTTTACGCAGCGTGAGTCCGCTGCGTAAAACTCGCGACATGTTCTATATTTCTGCGTTTTTCGAGCATCACGCACCCATTGAAGTCAATAGGTGCGTGAAAATCAGGCGCATGCCATGGAAGCACTTCCGTGGGACAAGCGTGATTCGCGCAACAGCAGTAAAATAATGAATGTAAACAGAAAAGCACCACGTGCTACAAACATCCAGAGTGTCATAATGATGGCGGCTGCGCGAAAACCGCAGCCGCGCATCCGTATGAACATGACACGGAGCTGTCAAGTGCATTTTGCGCACGCAAAACACCACCGTATTTGTGTGCGCAAAATGCACACGCTCGTTTAAATCCGCCCTTATGCATCAGTGTGCTTTTCGATTGTCATGTGTTATTCACGCACTCACAAAGCCAGCCCATTTTTACCTTCTTTTTTACAACAAATTGCTGTGTAAATCACGCACCAAACACGTGTGTGCTGTTTGTGGTTTTCACGCATGCATTGACTTCAATGTGAGTGTAGGTGCATGATAATGCACCAATAGAGGACATGCAGTATGTTTCACGCAGCGGACTCTCGCTGCGTGAAAAGTCACACATGTGTCAACGGCCCCATTGAAATAAATGGGTTGCGTGTGTTGTGCGTTTTTTCAAAGCACAGCACACAGACTTGATTCACGCTAGTGTAAATCGCGCATAAGGCCCCATTCACACCACGTCGAAACCACGCACAGCACACGCGACCCATTTATTTCAATGGGGCCGTTTTCACGCAGCGAGAGTCCGCTGCGTGAAACATACTGCATGTCCTCTATTGGTGCGTTATCATGCACCTACACTCAAGTAGATGCATGCGTGAAAACACGCTTGTTTGGTGCGTGATTTATGCTGCAATTTGTTGTAACAAGCATTAAAATCGAGCATTAAAACTGCCTTGCGGGAAAAAGAAGCGACATGCTCCATCTTCGGGCGTTTACGCCTCTGACCTCCCATTGACTTCAATGGGAGGCAGAGAAAGCGTATTTCGCGTTGTTTTATGCCTGCGGCGCTCAATTGCCGCGGGAGAAAAACGCCACGGAAAACGACGCAAAAAACGCAGCAAAAAAAGCCACAAACAATGCCGCAAAAAACAGACGCAAAAAAAAACGCTGAAAAGGCTACGATAAATGCAGCGAAAAACATCACAAATAAAGCCGCGAACAAAGAGGCAAAGAACGCCACGAAAAACGACAGGGAAAACGACACGAAAGACGCAATGAAAAACGCAGAAAAAAAAACGCAAAAAAAAGACCCAAAAAAATGACGCAAAAAAGGCTACGTAAACGCCACGGAAAAAGCTGCGAAAAACATAGCGGAAAAAGACGCGAGAAACGCCGCAAACAGAGGCAAAGAACGCAGCGAAAATCAACTGGGAAAATGCCACGAAAGACGCAACGAAAAACGCAGCAAAAATAGGCGCAAACAACGACGCAAAAAAAGAAATGATAAACGACGTGAAAAAGGCTACGATAAACGCAATGGAAAACACAGCAAAAAACATCACAAAAAAAGACGCAAACAAACAAGCAAAAAACGCCAAGATAAACGAAGCGAAAAACGCCCCGAACAAAGCGGCAAACAAATACGCAAACAGCGCACAAAAAACTCCGTGAAAAACGACGCAAAAATCAACGTGCAGGGAGAGGTAAATCTGCCGCAAACTTCAAGACGGAATTTTGAGGCAGATATTCCTCTTGCAAAAAAACTCAGTGTGAACATAGCCTTAGTGGAGAGAGACATGAGATAGAAGAGGGTGGACGAGGGTTGGGGGAGACACGAAGAGGTTTATAGACCTGAAAAGAGAAAGAAAACATAAATGTGAAAAACATAATGGGGGGAGAACGGTCACCATCCTTCAAGAATGTCAGCAAGGAGACAAGTGCAGTGAAGGAGGTCAGCGGGGAGGAGCAAGGACAGCTCACGTGAACTCTTGGAAGGTATGTGCACGCTCATTGCAGCCTGCAATGAGCGTGCACGGGAAAAAAGTTTCATAACAAGGAAAGATCAACAAACCAGAGCTGAACTGCATGTAAACAAACTGTGCTGAATTCAAAGAAGAAATGTGCTAAGTAGAATTTTTTTTAAAAATAATGCTTTATTTAGGTTGTCTGTATAAGGGGTAATGTATGACAGAGTTTTTGAAAAAATGTTGGTATCTCGGACAACCCCTTTAAGTTTATTAAATCTATTTGCAGTATTTGGTGATAACATAGTGTTTCACGTCATTTCGCCTCCACTCATAATAATCTTTTTAATGAAATAACAGTCACACCCATCGAACTAATTTCACCAAATACTGCAAATAGATTTAATAAACTTAAGCAGCGTGAAAATTATTGGATTTTCAAACTCAGGACTCTACAACCATATGGTTTAAATGATCTCACTGAATCTTCCTTAGATTAATTATCATTGATAAACAGTCTTGTCCATCCATTCAACAGTAATTTCTGTGCTCGTTCATTTGGGTCCGTTTTTTCCTCACATTTGCCATTGTTTTGCACTTCCTAGCTCCATGTACTCCTTCAAATTCGTTTGGCTCATAATTCAGGTCATTCCGATATAGCGGCTTTTTTGGCAATTACATAGAGATTATTAGGGTCACTCCCTTACTGCTATTTATCTTCTTGATACCCTATTTTTCCTACAACTCCTTCATGTTTAATTTTTTCCTTACTTAGCTATCTGATGATATAACTATATATTGGTTGTCATACATCCCTTTCCCTTTAATTCTGTTTTTATGTCTATAATTCGTTTATTTATCTATTGTACTGTACCTACATAATTGTATTCCATAACTGTATATTATTACATAATTGTATTCCATAATTGTATATTATTTCATCATAACATCAGTTTATAATGGTAGCTTATTGTATCACATTTGTTATCATTTTCATAGTACAGCTTTAATGGATGCCCGTCTTTCTATCTATAAATGCGCTGTCATTTTAGCATACTTTTGGATGCTATTACTTTCAGCATTTGTTTCAGATGTTTCCAACATCATTCTGTTATCATCATTCTGTCCTTCCAAATTGATTCATATGCTGTTTTTTTAACATCCATTTGGATGCTTTTTTTAACATCCATTTGGATGCTTTCTTTTCCAAGTAATCTTATTGCCGCACATATATATATAAGTTTTACTGTAGATTTGGATCTTTCTTCTTTTTTTCTTTTATAAATGTCATATTTTTATTACTCCGACATTATGAGTATTTTAATTATATTTTATCCCATTTGCAATTTTATGCCCTATGTACCAATATTGTTCTGTTTGCTATGTGTTTTCCTTCTATGCAGTTGCGTATGTTTGACATTGCTGCTGTCCATGGTCCTGACCGCTGATTATACCATCTACTGCCTCGTGTGAATTGTTGCATTCCTTTTCATTTGTGACGTCATCCGAGAACTTTGACCCCAGTCACATTGGCGGGTTTTTTAATTGTTCAGTGTGTATTTAAACTGTGCAGTTGTTATGTTTCTTTTATGGCCTGATGAAGATGCCGATGCGGCATTGAAACGCGTAGCCTTGTTTTCAATAAACTACTTATACATCACATATCCTTCATGCTCATTGCTTTCCCTGTGCAGCAGCGCCTTGGAGACTCTATTTTTATCTGTATATCAGTATACGATGCAGGACCTGTGAGTGACGACACAGCGTGATCTCTCGAGAACACGGCTGTGTCTGCACTGCCAGAAGCTGGGCGTTCTGAAGAGAAGTGGATGACACTTCTCTTCACAGCGCCCAGCTAGTAAAAGTATTAAAAACGCCCCGATGTACGCACATAATACACGCCCACTTGGACTTTTACTTTTAAACACACCCACTTGGACTTTTGCAAGCCTCATTTGCATAACTACAAAAATGGTCATAACTTGGCCAAAAATGCTCGTTTTTTAAAAATAAATACGTTACTGTAATCTACATTGCAGCGCCTATCTGCTGCAATAGCAGATAGGGGTTGCAAAATCTGGTGACAGAGCCTCTTTAATGCATGTCTGCAGGTTCAGGATGCAGGGGATTAGCCCCATTTATTGCTTGACTTTATTCTGTTTGTACATCTACCATACAGGATGACCACATATGCCGGCCTGCGTGCGGAAGTACTATATGGTTGCATATTCTTTTGGCATTTAACGTGATATGTTTGTTTGTAAAAATTGATAAATAAAAGAATTTATAAAAAAGAAAGTGAGAGGAAAGACTTTTTATTTGGTGGATTGGAGGGGGTTTGGTCCTGAAGAGAGGTCCTGGGAGCCAGAGGAGAACCTCAATGCTCCTACCCTTCTGAAGAAGTTTCTCTCTTGCTCTGGCCCCAAGAAGAGGGGGCGTAAGAGGGGGGATACTGTCATGTCCATGGCTGCGGGCCGTCAGGTTCACTCACCTCCTGACGGCCGCAGCCATGGGTTGGCGAGCACTGGCCCCAGTCTCCTCCTCAGGAGATGCCGGCGCTCACTTCCACTCACCTCAGCCGGGTCCCGTAGGTTCGTGCCCGCTCTTAAAGGGGCAGCGTGCGCACCGGACTTTAATGCTAAATTAGCCCATGAGCACCCTGGACTATAAGAGGGGCCCAGCCCCTTCCTGCAATGCCTAAGCATTGTTGTCGTACCCTAAGTTTGTCTTGCAAATGGTCTCCTACTGTTTTCCAGCTCCCAGTGTTCCCTGTTCCTGTATCCTGTGCTATCCTGGTCAAGTTCCGTGCTGTAGTCGTGCTGTGTCGTATGCTACACCTGTCCTGCAACTCCACGCCTGACGTATACCTGCTGCCTAGTCCCAGCCGAGCCTGCTTTGCTACTGTCCGAGCTGCCACAGGTACCCTATACAAACTATAGACTCTGACCTGCGCCCTGTTGGCCAGCTGTGGGTCCACGAACACTACGTGACATTGAACTTGTTTTTAGTGATGTATTTATGTACTGAGCTTGCTTCTGGTACTTTATTTATGTACTGAGCTTGGTTTTGGGGCTGCATGTATGTACTGAGCTTTGTTCTGGTGCTGTATTTCTGTACTGAGCTTGGTTCTGGTGCTGTATTTATTCACTGAACTTGGTTCTGGGGCTGTTTTTATGTACTAAGTGTAAAGGATCTGCCAGACACAGCTTCTGTGTCGATGCCCGTGGTTAATCAGTCTGCATCTGCTCCTAGGTCTGATAGAGTGACTCGATCTGCTACCAGTCAGGCTGGTAGGCTGAGGAGTGGGAGAACCTATCACAGCCTGGCCAGACGGAGCTAGCTCCCGCCCTCGGTCTATTTATACCTTCATTTCCTGCTCTTCATTTGCCTGTGATTCTGTCTGGTTTCCTGGCTCTGCTGTTCCTGCTAGTACTATTGACCTCTGCTTCAAATTGACCCTGGCTTTACTGACTACTCTCCTGCTCTGCGTTTGGTACCTCGTACACTCCAGGTTTGACTCGGCTCGTTCACTACTCAGGTTGCTCACGGTGTTGCCGTGGGCAACTGCCCCATTTCCCTTAGCTTCTGTGTACCCTTGTCTGTTTGTCTGTCGTGCACTTATTGAGCGTAGGGACCGTCACCCAGTTGTACGCCGTCATCTAGGACGGGCCGTGCAAACAGGCAGAGACTGAGTGGCGGGTAGATTAGGGCTCACCTGTCTGTCTCCCTACCCCGACATTACACTAAGCTTGCTTCTATTGATGTATTTATGTACTGAGCTTTGTTCTGGTGCTGTATTTTTGTACTGAGCTTGGTTCTAGTGTTGTATTTATGTACTGCAAAACAAATAGTTTCCACAGCACTGGACTGCAGCCTGGTGCACGCCTCAATTGGACCTGGTCCACGGTCCTCAATATCAGGCAGACAAAAAATGGACAGAGGCAGCACTTCCAAAAAGCATCAGAAGTTTATTTACCCGTGCGACGTTTCAGTCCAGCATGCTTGAAAAAAGTCCTGCTGGACTGAAACGTCGCACGGGTGAATAAACGTATGATGCTTTTTGGAATTGCTGCCTCTGTCCATTTTTTGTCTGCCTGGTATTTATGTACTGAGCATGATTCTGGGGCTGTATTTATGTACTGAACTTGCTTTTAGTTCTGTATTTATGTACTGAGCTTGGCTCTGGTTCTGTATTTATGTACTGGGTGTCACGGTGGGTGTGTAGACCCACTTGGCCGTACCGCCATAGCGGGATAGCAGCTGACCAACAGGATATCAAGTCAATGTCTATAGTTCGAATAAGGGTACTTGTGGTAATTCAGACAGTAGCGTAGTATACGGCACAACACGACTCCAACTCTCTATGGCACAGGAACAAGGTAGCACGGGATACAGGATACAGGTAGCAGGTACGGGAACACTGGGAACTGGAAAACACTAAGGGACCATTTGCAAAGACTAACACGGGTAAACACAACAAAACTCAGGCAATGAAGGAAGGGGCATGGCCCTTCTTATAGTCCAGGGTGATCATGGGCTAATTTGACATACTATTTAAGGCCGTGCACAAGCGTGCACGCGTACCCTACGGGACACAGCAGGGTGAAGCGGAAGTGAGCGCTGGCGTCTCCTGAGGAGGAGATGCGGGCCAGTGCTCACTGATCCATGGCTGCGGCCGTTGGGGGTTGAGTAATCCCGACGGTCCGCGGCAATGGGCATGACAGTATCCCCCCTCTTACGCCCCCTCTTCTTGGGGCCAGAGCGGGAGAGAAACTTCTTCATGAGGGTAGGAGCATTGAGGTTCTCCTCTGGCTCACAGGACCTCTCTTCTGGACCAAACTCCTTCCAATCCACCAAATAAAAAGTTCTTCCTCCTAGTTTCTTGGTGTCCAGGATCTCCTTAACCTCGAATGTATCCGATGAACCGCTGGGGGCAACTGGAGAACTAGGAATCTTGGTGTAGCGGTTCAGGACCACAGGCTTCAGGAGGGCGACATAGAAGGAGTTGAGGATCTTCAGGGTAGGAGGCAGGCGAAGCTTGTAGGAGACAGGCTTGATCTGTTGCAAGATCTCGAAGGGTCCGAGGAACCTTAGAGCAAACTTGTATGACGGCACCCTCAGCCGGATATTTCTAGAGGATAGCCAGACCTTGGTGCCGGGAAGAAACTGGAGAGGCTCTTTTCTCCTTGTGTCTGCCTTTCGCTTCATGCGGTCGACCGCCAGCAGAATAGAGGATCGAGTTTGCTGCCAGATCTGCAGGAAGTCCCTTTAAATGAGAATCAGCTGCAGGCACCTCGGACGTAACGGACACAAGGAGAGGAATTCATGGGTGTTGGCCATAGATGATGCAGAATGGTGTGGTTCTTGTGGACTCGCTTGTACGGTTATTATACGAGAACTCGGCCCAAGGAAGTAGCTGCACCCATTCATCATGCTGCAAGGAGTGTCATAGGTAGTTCTCCATAATCTGATTGATCCTCTCGACTTGATCATTGGACAGGGGATGGTAGGCTGAGGAAAAGTCCAACTTTACATCGAGAAGTTTACAGAGGGCTCTCCAGAACTTTAGGGGTGAACTGAACCCCCGATCAGTCACGATATGCAGAGGTAAGCCATGCAGGCGGAAGATGTGTTATTTGAAGAGATTGGCCAGTTGAGAAGCAGAAGGTAGGCCGGTCAGTGGAATGGAATGAGCCATCTTCGAGAATCGGTCCACCACCATCCAGACCGTACTGCATCCAGCAGAGGGAGGCAGGTCTGTGACAAAGTCCATTGCTATATGCTTCCACGGAGCATTGGGCACAGGCAGCGGCTGGAGCAGGCCAGCAGGTTTTGAGTGAGCAACCTTGTTAGCCGCACACACCGTGCAGGATGAGACAAAGTCCATGATATCTTTGGGTAGTGTGGGCCACCAGAAATGACAGGCAATCAGGTCTCGGATCTTACGGGCACCCGTGTGACCTGCCAGTTTGGAGCTGAGTCGCCAGCGGAGGAATCTCCCTCTGTCTGACAGGCGCACAAAAGTCCTCCCCGGTGGGATGTCTCTAACTTGCAGAGGGTTGACAGAGATAATGCAGGAAGGATCAATAATATTTTATGGAGACTCCATGGTGTCCTCTGTCTCGTACAACCTGGACAAGGCATCAGCCCTCACATTCTTGTCGGCAGTGCGGTAGTGGAGCTCAAACTGGAATTGGGCAAACAACAGCGACGGTCTGGTTTGACGGGGGTTCAGCCGTTGGGTCGTTTGGAGATAGGTGAGGTTCTTGTGGTCAGTAAATATCAGGATGGGATGAGCTGCGCCCTCTAGTAGATGTCTCCACTCCTCCAGAGCAAATTTGATGGCCAGTAACTCACGATCCCCAATCGAGTAGTTGTGCTCTGTGGAAGAGAATAGTTTAGAGTAATAGCCACATACCATTGCCTTGCCTTTGGGACCTCTCTGGAACAGAAGTGCGCCAGCACCAACCGTGGAGGCGTCCACCTCCAACGAAAACTGTCGAGATACATATGGATGATGTTGGGTAGAGGCTGACGTGAAGGCACTCTTCAGTCTATTATATGCGGATTCTGTTTCTGGAGTCCACACCTTGGCATTCACGCCTTTTTTGGTGAGGGTAGAGATGGGAGCTGTCAGTGAGAAGCTTGGGATGAACTGCTGGTAGGAGTTGGCTAATCACAAGAAACGCTGTATGGACCCTTCTCAGGATCCATCTTGAGACCTTGATCCGAGATGATGTAGCCCAGAAAGGGTAGAGAATTTTTCTGAAACACGCACTTCTCCAGCTTGGCATGCAGGCCAGTGGCGTAACTACCGCTGTAGCAGCCGTACCACCTGCTACGGGGCCCACTGCTTGAGGGGGCCTGTGCCACCTGACACACACCCCCCATATGCCCGGTGGCGCCGCTAGCAGCCATCATGGCTGCTACAGCGGTAGCAATGCTACTACGGGGCCCGCGCCCCCAAGCCTCTAACATGTATGGGCCGGGCGACACAGGCCCTCTCATGCCCGGGCGCATCGCTAGCACCGGAGGGTGCCCCGGTGATAGCGACAGGTACCCCCTCTTCCAGGAATTGTACCTGTGTCTATAGCATTAGCGCTGAATGGCCGGGCACGTTTCGTGCCCGACTATTCAGCGCCTTACAATGACGCTGATTGGCGGGGAAAAGTGACTTGCCCCGCAAATCAGCGTCTTTCAACGACGCTGGCGGCACGATGACGTCATCGCGCCGTTTTCGTGCTTGAAAGGCGCTGATTGACGGGGCAAGTCATTCTGCCTTGCCAATCCGCGCCTTTGAACGATGCACCGTTTGCGTCGTTCAGCTGTAGCAGAGCTGCTCAGAAGAGAGCAAATCTGCATTGCCACCAGACGGCACGGGAACCGGATCAGGGTGAGTATGTAGTTTATTTATTTTCAACTAAAACTGTGAGTGGAGTTATCTACAGTTGGGGCTCTAATTACGGGGGGGTCTATATGTGGGGATGTGGGCCACTATATAAGGTGGGGTCTATATGTGGGGATGTGGGGCACTATCTACATGGGTAGCTATATGTTGGACACTATATACAGGTGTGGACTATATGTAGAACACTATCTATAGGGGGAGCTATTTGTAGGGCACTATCTAGACAGGTGGGCTATATGTGGGACACTACATACAGTGGTGGGTTGCCTGTCGGGCACTAGCTACAGGGGGCTATATGTAGGGCACAGTCTACAGGGGTGGGCTATATGTGGGACACTATATACAGGGGGAGTTATATGTAAAGTACTATCTACAGAGGTGGGCTATATGTGGAGCACTATCTTTTGGGGAGCTATTTGTAGGCACTATCTACAGGGGTGGGCTATATGTGGGACACAATATACAGGGATGGGTTACCTGTGGGGTACTATCTACAGGGGGGCTATATGTAGGGCACTGTCTACAGGTGTGGGCTATATGTGAGGCACTATCTACAGAGGTGGGCTATATGTGGAGCACTATCTATAGGGGAAGCTACAGTGAAGGAAATAAGTATTTGATCCCTTGCTGATTTTGTAAGTTTGCCCACTGTCAAAGACATGAACAGTCCAGAATTTTTAGGGTAGGTTAATTTTACCAGTGAGAGATAGATTATATTAAAAAAAAAAAAGAAAATCACATTGTCAAAATTATATATATTTATTTGCATTGTGCACAGAGAAATAAGTATTTGATCCCTTTGGCAAACAAGACTTAATACTTGGTGGCAAAACCCTTGTTGGCAAGTAGAGCAGTCAGACGTTGTTTTGTAGTTGATGATGAGGTTTGCACACATGTTAGATGGAATTTTGGCCCACTCCTCTTTGCAGATCATCTGTAAATCATTAAGATTTCGAGGCTGTCGCTCGGCAACTCGGATCTTCAGCTCCCTCCATAAGTTTTCGATGGGATTAAGGTCTGGAGACTGGCTAGGCCACTCCATGACCTTAATGTGCTTCTTTTTGAGTCACTCCTTTGTTGCCTTGGCTGTATGTTTTGGGTCATTGTCGTGCTGGAAGACCCAGCCACGAGCCATTTTTAATGTCCTGGTGGAGGGAAGGAGGTTGTCACTCAGGATTTGACGGTACATGGCTCCATCCATTCTCCCATTGATGCGGTGAAGTAGTCCTGTGCCCTTAGCAGAGAAACACCCCCAAAACATAATGTTTCCACCTCAATGCTTGACAGTGGGGACGGTGTTCTTTGGGTCATAGGCAGCATTTCTCTTCCTCCAAAAACGGCGAGTTGAGTTAATGCCAAAGAGCTCAATTTTAGTCTCATCTGACCACAGCACCTTCTCCCAATCACTCTCAGAAACATCCAGATGTTCATTTGCAAACTTCAGATGGGCCTGTACATGTGCCTTCTTGAGCAGGGGGACCTTGCGGGCACTGCAGGATTTTAATGAATTACGGCGTAATGTGTTACCAATGGTTTTCTTGGTGACTGTGGTCCCAGCTGCCTTGAGATCATTAACAAGTTCCCCCCGTGTAGTTTTCGGCTGAGCTCTCACCTTCCTCAGGATCAAGGATACCCCACGAGGTGAGATTTTGCATGGAGCGCCAGATCGATGTCGATTGACAGTCATTTTGTATGTCTTCCATTTTCTTACTATTGCACCAACAGTTGTCTCCTTCTCACCCAGCGTCTTACTTATGGTTTTGTAGCCCATTCCAGCCTTGTGCAGGTCTATGATCTTGTCCCTGACATCCTTAGAAAGCTCTTTGGTCTTGCCCATGTTGTAGAGGTTAGAGTCAGACTGATTAATTGAGTCTGTGGACAGGAGACTTTTAAACTGGTGACCATTAAAGACAGCTGTCTTTAATGCAGGCGCCAAGTTGATTTGGAGCGTGTAACTGGTCTGGAGGAGGCTGAACTCTTAATGGTTGGTAGGGGATCAAATACTTATTTCTCTGTGCACAATGCAAATAAAAAAATATATATATATATAATTTTGACTATGTGATTTTCTTCTTTTTTTTTTTCTATAATCTATCTCTCACTGGTAAAAGTAACCTAGCCTAAAAATTCTAGACTGTTCATGACTTTGACAGTGGGCAAACTTACAAAATCAGCAAGGGATCAAATACTTATTTCCTCCACTGTATATGTAGGGCAGCATGGTGGCTCAGTCATTAGCAATATTGCCTTGCAGCTCTGGAGTCCATATGTGGGCACTATATACAGAGGGCTGTATATGGGGCACTATCTACAGGGGCTCAATGGGGGTCACTATCTACAGGGGGTTATGGGGGCACTATCAACAGGAGGCACGGTGTGTGTGTGGGACACAGTGTATGGTACTATTATAATCAGGGACACAGTGTATGAAGCTATTATGGTTAGAGGTACAGTGAATGGTGCTTTATTATATTTAGAAGTGTGTTGAGAATTTTAACTTCGTTTATAGGTGCAGAAATTTTTTAAAAGTGAGAAGTTGAAGACATCTGAGCTGAAAACTGCAGAAATGTATCGTGGCTGGGAGAAATCCATCAAAGAGGTCTGGACCGGAGGGAGAAGAAAAGAACTAGAATCTTGAGACCTCATCGGTGAGTCACTTAATGTAAGGCCTCATGCACACGACCGTGGTGTTTTTCTGGTCCGCAAATTCCAGGACCGTGTTCCGTGGAATGTCATCTGCAGTTCATCCGTATGTAATCCGCAGTTCATCCGTATGTAATCCGCAAAAATGCGGATGGAAAAAAAAAAAAAGTACTTTTAAACAGGATGCCAAAAGCTTGGTCAAACCCCCTTTAGAAGGTCACATGATCGCTCTGGAGCCATTTCCTGCTGCATTTTTCCTGATCTTTGCTTTGTGCGAGTTCAGTGAGATTGTGCTGCTGATATAGCTGTGGTTTTTGTCAGTTACTCACTGCGAACATGTCTTCTGATGATGTGGATGATGTACTCCTGCACTGGCTCCTCTCCAGGCGATTTGGACAGCAACCACCAATGCTGAACGAAGAACCGAGGAGGAGGAGGAGGAGATATTGGGTTCACCCCATTATCTCCCAACGGCTTAGGAAGGGGCATTTTAACATGCTGTACTCAGACCTGCGGCAGCACCCGGACAAGTTCCTCAGCTACTGCCGTATGTCCGTGCAAACTTTTGACTGTCTGCTGGCGGACCTTCATCCTGGACTCATCTTCCAGGACACCACCATGAGACGTTGCATTTCTCCAGAGGAACGCCTGATCGTCACTCTGAGGTAAGAAAACCTAAATCCCCTTCTACGACATGTCTCTACCCTGCAAACAATATTAGTATACTTGTCCCCTGTGCATATTGCCGCCTTGCCACCGTGCTGCAGATATTTTTCCTGTATGTGCATATTTTTTTATATATGTTTTTTTTTTTTTACAGATTTCTTGCTACCGGCAACTCCTTTGCATCGCTACATTTCCAGTTTCTGCTGGGGTGCTCCACTATTTCGACGATTGTCAAGCTTACCTGCGAAGTCATCTGGCAGCAACTTCGAGCAGCAGTTATGCCAAAGCCCAAGCCAGAGGACTGGATTCGGATTGCCGATGGCTTCTTACAATCAGCACAGTTTCCCAACTGTGTTGGTGCGCTAGATGGTAAGCACATCCGCGTAAAAAAGCCTGCTCACTCAGGGTCTCAGTATTTCAATTATAAGCAGTTTTTCTCGGTGGTGCTGTTGGCCTTGGCTGACAGTGACTATCGGTTTATAATTGTCGATATTGGTGCCTATAGAAGCTCTGCGGATGCTGGCATCTTCAGGGCTTCCAGAATGGGTGAACGTCTAGCATCTAACCAGCTCGACCTTCCGGAACCTAGACAGCTTCCAGGATCTACAGGACCACCAGCACCCTTTGTCATTGTGGGTGATGAAGGTTTCGGACTGTCCCCTCACCTGATGCGTCCATTCCCTAGGCGTGGCTTAGATGAACAGAGGCGCATTTTTAACTACCGCCTTACCCGTGCAAGACGGTATGTGGAGTGCGCCTTCGGAATTCTAAGCAGCAAGTGGCGTGTGTTCCAGAGCTCCATTCAGATGAATCCTGAAAATGTGACAAAGGTTATACAAGCGTGTGTTGTCCTCCACAATTTTCTGAGGATTCATGAGTCGGCAGTGGACGCAGAGCTGAACCATTTCTCAACTAATTACATCCCTTTGGACTACACACCACATGGGAAGACCTGGAGTGTCTGGACTGGCAGTCCGTAATTTGTATACAGACTATTTTGTATCACCTGAGGGAGCAGTTCCTTGGCAAAGGGATGTGCTTCGTCTGCCAAATTAAAATTTTAGAGGGACTGTTGTATTTCCTGTTTATGTTACAAATGTTAGTAGTTAAAGTTGCAGTAGTAGAGTAGGGACTCGCAAGAGAATGAGGACCCTTGACGCGGGTTGCGAGCTAATGTATTTCTGTTTGTTTTTTTTAAATTCTTTATTAATTAAAAAAAAAAATAAATGCGATTATTTGCATTTGGCAGAAATGCAAACCAATACCTCATTAAGTTTTGCAATAATAATAAAGACAAACACATAATTAACTATAAACTTATTTTATTTCTTGCATAAAATAGTGTCAACAAACATAACCAAAACTATGTTATATAACTAAATTATAAATTGTAAAAGGATTGCGAAGGTGCAGGTTCATGATGTGGTCGTGGAACTGCCTCCCCCTGCTGCATGTGCCCATACTGTTGTTGAGAAGGTCCTGGCATGCCATAAACTGAACGATCGTCACTGAATAGCGGCATTGAGTCTACATATGACGGCTGCTGGATGCCTTGCGCGGTTGCTGCAGGTGCTGGAGGGACAGAGTGGAAGGTGCTTGCATCACACCCCCGTCTATGAAACTCGATAGCCTGATGCATTGCACGTGGGTCAGGATGTGTCGCAAATATTTCCACGACTTCCATTAGTGCTGTTTGGCACCTTATCTGTCTGGAAATTGGCACTCTTTTAAGAATATTAGAGAGAGCGCGACAGAAGGTGCCCTCTTCAGTTTCAGTAGCTCTTTTCTCCAAGTGTTCTAATACACGCAAGTCGACTTCCTGCCTTGGCTCTGTACGTGTTGGACCTTTGGCAGAACGTCGACGTTTACCTCTGGGTATAATTTCTTCGTCCGCGGCACAGACTGTATTATCCACTGTTGTTGGTTCCGCTGTCACAGGAGTGGAAGTGGACCTAGCAGTCCCCAAAGCTACGTCAGGCTCTTCAATTTGAGTCTCATCAGAGTCTTCTTCTTCCTCCAGATTATCCTTGGTTCTGTTTGAAAATGAAAACATAATGTTAGGGAATTTTTGGAGTAATTTAACGTCATGTCTACAGCTGGGCAAATACACTATGTATGCATCACTACATGCAGAGCCCTAACTAGGAAAGACAGGGCCGCATAGCAAACTTTTGACTGGGGCCATCCCTCCACTGGGTGTCACCCCCCCCCTTGTAGATAGTGCCTTTTTTGCTGCCCCCCCACCCCTGTAGATAACGCCATACAGCCCCACACTGTACACTGTATGGCATTATCTACCGGGGGACTATATGGCGTTATCTATAGGGGGACTGTACGGCGTTATCTAGTGAGGGGGCTGTATGCCGCTAACGCCATACAGGCCCCCCTCCCCACCCCCCGGACAAATGCCACCTATAGTGTGTCCTACAAATACATGTGTTATCGCTGGCAGCGATAGGGTGAAGGGGGGACTGTAAGTCCCCTTAAGTTCTGCCGTCTGCACAGCTCCAAAAAATTGAAAGGAGCGCTGGTTATGTATGCGCACAAGCACGACTTTGGCTCCATTCATTTTTACGGAGCTGGCGAAAGTACGAGGTTTGGGATGGAGAAGTTCAGGGTACTTTCTGTCCCCCGTTCTCCCTGTCAATGCCAGCGATCACACATGTATCCCCTATCCAGTGGATAGGGGATACATGTCTGTTGTTTAATGTCAGAGCGGGGAGATACCTCCCTGCTCAGCCGTAGTGTTCAGTTGCGTCCCGCTGTAGCCGTCATAGCGGCTGCTAGCGGAGCCTCCGGACATGGTGGAGTCCCCTCATGCCGCGGTCCCCGTAGCAGTCGCTACGGCTGCTACAGCGGTACTTACACAACTGCCTACATGGGCAGACTACAATGATCAAAGTATATAAGCAATACTTACGGGCCAACCTGCATTACATCCAGAAGAAACGAAAGTTG
The DNA here is from genome assembly GCF_050947455.1 of Rhinoderma darwinii. Taxonomy (NCBI): domain Eukaryota; kingdom Metazoa; phylum Chordata; class Amphibia; order Anura; family Rhinodermatidae; genus Rhinoderma; species Rhinoderma darwinii. The sequence continues at coordinate 46,033,316 of NC_134689.1, forward strand.
TTTGGTGTACATGTATGGCTTTTTTTTCAGACGTCCGTCTCCGCTCTTCCCCTTGTCATTCATCTCACGCTTTAATTGGTCTCGGCACGTGTTCCAGCGTGTTTTCACGTTTTCGACTATGATATAAAATAAACCAATCACAGATCAACATTTTAGAAGAGTACATTACTAGATATTAGGAAATGTTGTTTATTATATGAAAATGATGCTGCAAATTTTTGTTGTTTACGCAACAAATCTGCACCTACATTTGCATATTTGACAGGTAATTCCGACGTTGCAGAAACTGCAGCGGACTTGCCACGTTTTCCATGTGCCCACACGACAGCGTCCGTAACGGCTGAAATGACGTTGCTGTTTTCAGGAGAAAACATCACCCGTAATTTCAGCCGTAAAGGCATGTGCTGGCGCTTTAACGCCGCGTCCATTACGGACGTAATTGATTTTCATAGGAGCCCATGAATAACGGCTCCAATTACGGCACAAGAAGTGACAGGTCACTTCTTTGACGCGGGCGTCTATTGACGCGTAAATATACACGCCGCTTGAACACACAAACGTCAGCCCATTGCTTTCACTGGGCAGATGTTTGTCAACGCTATTGCGGCGTATTTAGCGGGCGTAATAGAGGTCAAACACCCCCGAATTACGTCCGTAATTAGTGTGTGGGAACATACCCTCATAGTGACATGTCACGTTTTGATCGGTGCTGTTCAGAGCCATGAGACCCCCACAATCCCACGTGCACTTCTGCAGCTTCATTTCAGCGATTGGTGGGTGTTTCAGTGATCCAACCGCCACCAATCAAAACGTCAGGCATGTCATTATGACATGACAGGAGTACTCAGAAACCGCATCAACGTGTGAAACTTACCCATGCGCTTCTTTTGCACTTTAGTTGCCTTCTCCCACTCGGTAAGATGCACCTCACTGCAGACCTCCTGCCAGGCAAGATCTTTCAGATTCCTGTCTGCATATTCTTCCACCCGCTTATCCCACAGACAGGGCTTGTGCTGGACCAGGATGATTAGTTTCTCGACGTTTATAATTGAAGCCATGCTGCTCTCTGCTGCTCTCATGCACTGTCTCCAGACTTCACGACGACAGAAGTCATTCCCGGTCGTCGCCTAGCAACACTTCCGCAAATCCGCAAACTGCGGATGACACACGGCGGTGTATCCGCAATTTCCACGGGCCCATTGACTTCTATTGGCATGTCCGCAGCGCATTTGCGGCCCGTAATAAGACATGTCCGGAGTTTCTGCGGCACGGATGTGCGGACATGCGGAGAGCCGTGAAAACACGGATAGTGGGTATGGCCACATAGAAATGAATGGGTCCGCAATTAACCCGTGGATTTGCGGTGGAATTGCGGACGCAAAAACACGGTCGTGTACATGAGGCCTAAATGTTTATTCTGCCTCTAATCAGTAGTGTAGTCACTGTATAACATGCAGAAGGGTGATATAATTTTTTTTTGTGAAACAGCATCTCACAGCATATCCTTACCATTGTTCGGGCCATGCTGGGAGCTGTAGTTTTAAGCCGTACAAACCTATACCGCAGGGGTTGCACTAAATTGAGCTGTATTTGTTCTGGTGTTGTATATATGTACTGCTAAGATACTAAGAAGACCCTAGTAGCTGGCAGGTAATGATTTAATCGAAAAGCTAATGTGCCAGAGGCACAATGAAACCCAATTTCCCAACTACTAACTGTTAATAAAATGTAACTTTTAATGGTATGCTAATAAAATGTCCAAGGAAAGACAGCAACAGGCACAATGAGTTAAAATATAGCTAAAATAGACCAGCACATGCTCTGTGTAAACTCTGCCAAACTGTGGCAGGATAGAGTATGAGTATGATAGATGGAGAGATGTGAATGCGTGCGTCAGCAGCTGCAGACTGCTGAACGTACGCTAGTATCACAGCGGATAGTAGTACAAGGCTAGTACGATATAGCGATTCAAATTGTATTAGACCCCCGACATGTTTCGCTGTACACACAGCGTCCTCAGGGGATCACAATGGGGATAGTGAGCGCGCGTTCTACTTCCTCTTCATTTAATTCCTCTTCCTCAGTTTGGCAGTTTACACAGAGCATGTGCTGGTCAATTTGAGCTATATTTTAACTCATTGTGTCTGTTGCTGTCTATCCTTGGACATTTTATTAGCATACCATTAAAAGTTAAATTTTATTAACACTTAGTTAGTAGTTGGGAAACTGGGTTTCATTGTGCCTCTGGCACATTAGCTTTTCGTATATATGTACTGAGCTTGGTTCTGGGGCTGTATATATGTACTGATCTTGGTTCTGATGCTGTATTTAAGTACTGAGCTTTGTTCTGGTGCTGTATATATGTCTGAGCTTTGTTCTGGTGCTGTACATATGAATGAGCTTGGTTCTGGTGTTGTATATATGTACTGAGCTTGTTTCTGGGGTTGTATATATGTACTGAGCTTGGTTCTGAAGCTGTATTTATGTACTGAGCTTTGTTCTGGGGATGTATATATGTGCTGAGCTTGGTTCTGTATTTATGTACTGAGTGTCACGGGGGGTTCGTGGACCCACTGGGCCGTACCGCCTTGGCGGTATGGCAGCTGGCCAACAGGACGCAGGTCAGAGTCTATAGTTCGTATAGGGTACCTGTGGCAGCTCGGACAGTAGCAAGGCAGGCTAGGCAGGAACTTGGCAGCTGGTGGACGTCAGGTGTGGAGAAGCAGGTCAGGCGTAGAATACAGCACAGCACGGCTACAGCAAGCACGGCACTAGATCAGGATACAGGAACAGGACACACTGGGAGCAGGAAACACTAGGGGGCCATTTGCAAGACAGACTAGGAATACAACAACAAAGCTCAGGCATAGAACTAGGGGGCTGGATGCCTCTTATAGTCCAGAGTACTCACGGGTCAAAGTTCAGGAACGGAGTCTGGTGCGCGCGCTGCCCCTACGGGATCCGGCATTGGTGAGTAGACGCGAGCGCTGGCTTCTCCTGAGGAGGCTGGGGCCAGAACTTGCCGACTCGTGGCTGCGGCTGTCAGGGGAAGAACGGAGCTGACAGCCCGCAGCCACGGACATGACAGTATCCCCCCTCTTACACCCCCTCTTCTTGGGACCAGAGCAAGAGAGAAACTCTTTCAGAAGAGCAGGAGCATTGAGGTTCTCCTCTGGCTCCCAAGACCTCTCTTCAGGACCAAATCCCTTCCAATCCACTAAATAAAAGGTCTTTCCTCTCACTCTTTTGGTGTCCAGGACCTCTTGAACCTCAAAGGTGTCTGAAGGGCCGCTGGCGACAACCACAGGGCTAGGAGTCTTGGTGTAGCGGTTCAGGACCACTAGCTTCAGGAGGGATACATGGAAGGAGTTGGGGATCTTGAGGGTAGGAGGCAGCCGAAGCTTATAGGCGACAGTGTTGATTTGTTGTAGGATCTCGAATGGTCCGTGGAACCTGGGAGCGAACTTGCATGACGGTACTCTTAGTCGAATGTTCCTGGAGGACAGCCAGACCTTTTTGCCAGGAAGAAACTGAGGTGGTTCTCTTCTTCTTGTGTCTGCCCTCCGTTTCATACGGTCAACTGCCAGCAGGATGGAGGATTGAGTCTGCTGGCAAATTTGTAGAAAGTCCCTAAAGGCCGCGTCAGCAGCTGGTACCTTGGATGAATCAGGAACCGGGAGAGGTATTCGTGGGTGTTGGCCAAGGACTATGAAGAACGGAGTGTTCCTTGTGGACTCGCTGGTATGATTGTTGTAGGAGAATTCAGCCCACGGAAGCAACTGTACCCTGTCATCATGTTGCCTAGAGACGAAGTGACGCAGGTAGTTCTCCAAGATTTGATTGATCCTCTCGACCTGTCCATTGGACTGAGGATGGTAGGCCGAGGAAAAGTCCAACTTCACACCTAGAAGTTCGCAGAGGGCTCTCCAGAACCCCTAGGTGAACTGAACCCCCCGATCAGACACAAGCCGTGCAGGCGGAAGATGTGTTGGATAAACAGTTTGGCCAGTTGAGGAGCAGACGGAAGACCAGTCAGAGGAACGAAGTTGGCCATTTTTGAAAATCGATCCACCACCATCCAGACAGTGCTGCATTCGGCAGAGAGAGGCAGGTCCGTAATAAAGTCCATAGCTATATGCTGCCAGGGAGCATCGGGCACAGGCAATGGCTGGAGCAGACCAGCGGGTCTGGAGTGAGCGACCTTGTTAGCTGCACACACAGAGCAGGAGGAAACATAACATCTTCGAGCAGTGTGGGCCACCAGAATTGAAGGGCAATCAAATCTTGGGTCTTACGGATCCCCGCGTGACCTGCCACTCTAGAGGCGTGTCCCCAGCGGAGGACTCTCCTTCGGTCAGCCATGCGCACAAAAGTTCTCCCTGGAGGGATGTCCCCAACTTGCAGTGGATTGACTGAAACAATACAGGACGGGTCGATAATGTTCTGGGGCATCTCCATAGTGTCTTCCGTCTCAAAAGACCTGGACAAGGCATCGGCCCTCACATTCTTGTCAGCTAGGCGATAATGGAGCTCAAACTGGAACCTGGCAATTGAACAGTGACCACCTATCCTGAAGAGGATTCAGTCGTTGGGCTGTCTGGAGGTAGGTGAGGTTCTTGTGGTCCGTAAAAATCAGGATGGGGTGATGTCTCCACTCCTCCAGGGCCAATTTGATGGCCAGTAACTCCCGATCCCCAATCGAGTAGTTGCGTTCTGCGGAAGAGAAGAGCTTAGAGAAATATCCACATACCCTAGACTTGCCATTGGAACCTCCCTGGAACAGGAGTGCACCAGCACCGACAGAGGACGCGTCCACCTCCAACGAGAACTGTAGGGAAACGTCTGGATGATGGAGGATAGAGGCTGACGTAAAGGCACTCTTCAGGCTATTGAATGCGGACTCTGCCTCAGGAGTCCACACCTTGGCGTTCATGCCCTTCTTGGTGAGGTTAGAGATAGGAGATGTTAGTGAAGAGAAGTTTGGGATGAACTGTCTGTAAAAATTGGCGAATCCCAGAAAGCGCTTTATGGCCCTCAAGCCTTGAGGACGTGGCCATTCCAGGACGGACTTTACCTTTTCAGGATCCATCTTGTGACCTCTATTCGAAATGATGTAGCCCAGGAAGGGTAGAGCATTTCTCTCAAATACGCACTTCTCCAATTTGGCATACAGATGATTCTCCGTTAACCGTAGCAAGACTTGACGGACATGTTTCTGATGAGTTATAGGATCTGGAGAAAAAATTAAGATGTCATCAAGATAGACTACTACACAAACATAGACGAGGTCACGGAAAATGTCATTCACAAACTCCTGGAAGACCGCGGGAGCATTACACAGGCTGAAGGGCATTACTAGATATTCATAGTGTCCGTCCCGGGTGTTAAATGCCGTCTTCCATTCGTCACCCTGGCGAATCCGGATTAGGTTGTAAGCCCCCCGCAGGTCTAACTTGGAAAAGATCTTGGCACCACGTATACGGTCAAATAATTCTGAGATCAATGGCAATGGATACTTATTTTTCACCGTGATCTGGTTGAGACCCCGGTAGTCAATACAGGGACAAAGAGAACCATCCTTCTTTTTGACGAAGAAGAACCCGGCTCCTGCCGGGGAGGAAGACTTGCGTATGAAGCCCCGCTCCAAGTTCTCTCTAACATAGGCGGACATAGACAGAGTCTCTGGCAGAGAGAGGGGATATACCCTGCCACGGGGAAGGGAAGCACCAGGAACCAGCTCGATAGGACAGTCATACGCCCGATGTGGGGGCAGTGTCTCCGCCTCTTTCTTGCTGAAGACGTCCGCAAATGAAGCAAAATGACTCGGCAATCCTGACAGTGACTGAGGCAGAGGAGACTGAGCCAAACTAATCTGTCCCAGGCAACGATTGTGACACTCGGGGCCGGGCCCCACTGGAGAACCTCTCTAGAGTTCCAGTCCAGGACTGGGGCATGCAATCGGAGCCAAGGAAGGCCCAGCAACACAGGATCAACGGCTCTGGGTAGGAAATAGAACGACAGCAGTTCGGAGTGGAGAGCCCCTACTTGGACCTCAGTGGTTTGGTCACAGCAATAACTGGGTCTGGCAGGGGTAGACCATCTACTGAAGCAATTGTCATCGGGCTCTCCATAGGGGTGGTAGGCAACTGAAGAAGGTCCACCAGGTCTCTACGGATGAAATTAGCAGCGGATCCCAAGTCCAGATACGCAGAGACCTGATGCATTCTCTCGCCAGACACTATGGTCGCTGGTATGGACAATTTGGACGAAAGTCCTTTTTTACCCAGGGTTGACACTCCTAGCAACCCTAGGCTTTGGGGCTTTTGGGGGCACAGGCGCACAATATGGCCACCGAGGCCGTAATAAAGACAAAGTCTCGAAGTGCGTCAGCGTTGTCTCTCCTGGGTGGATAGCTTACCCCGGTCCATTATCAGACTCCTTAGGAGGATCGACATCTGAGGACAGCAGGGGTTGCTGCAAAGTAGGTACCAGACTAGCAGGGTCTCCCTCCCGATGAACCTCTTGGAGGCGTTTTCGAATCCGCATATCAATCTGGGCGGATAGAAGGGTGAGGTCATCCAGGGTAGATGGCAGGTCTCGAGCGGCAAGTTCGTCCTTACTCTTAGGAGACAGTCCATTCCAGAATGCAGCCACCAGAGCCTCATTGTTCTACAACAGTTCTCCCGCCAGGGTGCAGAAGTGAATGGCGTACTCACTCACGGAGGAGTCTCCTTGGCGTAGTTTAATCAAGGCAGCCGCTGCAGATGAGACCCGTCCAGGCTCCTCAAACACCATTCGAAAAGTCCGGAGAAAGGCTTGGAAGTGACAGGTCTCAGGTCCTTGTCTCTCCCAGATAGGGTTCGCCTATGCAAGAGCCTTGCCAGTAAGAAGAGAGATGATGAAAGCGACCCTTGCACCGTCAGATGAAAATGTCCTAGAACACAGGCTGAAATGGATCTGGCGCTGGTTCAAAAATCCACGACAGGTACCTGCGTCTCCATCATAGCGGTCCGGAAGTAGCAAAGAAAAACGCAGGTCGACACTGCCAGGTGTAGTCTGAGGATCAACACTGCCAGGAGGTATAGTAGGAGGAACGGCAGCTCTTGCTTCCTGCTGACGAACGAGAGTGTTCAAAGCTTGGAGGAGTTGGTCCTGTCGAGACTGGAGATCCAGCAAATACGCCCGCATCTCCTGTGACGTCGTCATGGTCTTGGATCGACCAACGAGGTCCATGGCCTGCGCTTACTGTCACAGGGGGTTCGTGGACCCACTGGGCCGTACCGCCTTGGCGGTATGGCAGCTGGCCAACAGGACGCAGGTCAGAGTCTATAGTTCGTATAGGGTACCTGTGGCAGATCGGACAGTAGAAAGCCGGGCTAGGCAGGAACTTGGCAGCAGGTGGACGTCAGGTGTGGAGAAGCAGGTCAGGCGTAGAATACAGCACAGCACGCCTACATCAAGCAGCTCTAGATCAGGATACAGGAACAGGAAACACTGGGAGCAGGAAACACTAGGGAGCCATTTGCAAGACAGACTAGGAATACAACAACAAAGCTCAGGCATAGAACTAGGGGGCTGGACCCCTCTTAGAGTCCAGAGTACTCACAGGTGAAAGTTCAGGAACGAGGTCCGGTGCGCACGATGCCCCTTTAAGAGTGGGCGCGAGCGTGCACGCGCACCATACGGGATCCGGCATTGGTGAGTAGACGCGAGCGCTGGCTTCTCCTGAGGAGGCTGGGGCCAGCGCTTGCCGACTCGTGGCTGCGGCTGTCAGGGGAAGAACGGAGCTGACAGCCCGCAGCCACAGACATGACACGTATCTTGGTTCTGGTACTATACTGTACTGAGTTTGGTTCTGGTGCATTATATATGTACATAGCTTGGTTATGGTACTATATTTAAGTACGGAGCTTGGTTCTGGTACTGTATATATGTACCGAGGTGTATTTGTGCTGGTACTGTATTTATGTATTGTTCCTGGTTCTGTATTTATATACTGAGCTTAGGGCTGGGCGATCTTGCTTAAAAAAATCTCGATTTTGTTATTACTTTTAAATAAACGAAAAAAAAAAATACAGAGATAATTTAATTAATTATTTTCTTTATACAAATAACTTTTTAACATATATTACTATAAGAATTGTGTTTTTTATCAGAAATACAATTGGGAAAAAGTGTATATGTAATTGAGTATAACCTCTGTTAAACTGTGCCACAGTGCCCACATATAAAGTGATACAGTGCCCACATATAAAGTACCCAAGTGCCAACTGTCGATAGTGCCACAGTGCCTATATAAAATGCCAGTGCCCACTGTAGCTAGTGCCACAGTGCCCACCTATAAAGTGCCAGTGCCCACTGTAGATAGTGCCACAGTGCTCATATATAAACTGCCAGTGCCCACTGTGGTGCCAGTGCCCATATAAAGTGCCACAGTGCCCGTGTACATAGTGCGACACCCCCCATATAGTTCCACCCCGTAGATAGCGCCACTGTGGTTCCCTCTATGAGCGGAATCCCCAGCCAGAGCGTTGCTGACGCTCTGGTAGGGGAATTCGCTCCAGGAGTGCCCCTGACTTCTCTGTCCATATAAGGACAGTGACGTCTAGGTCTTTCCAAAGACAGGAGTCCCCGGCCACAGATCTCTCGATTGAAGGACCCCAGTGCTGTCTGACCATATTTCAGTACACAGGCTAATGTACTGGCATATAGATATATGCCAGTACATTAAAGTTTAAAAATAAAAACGTAAAAATAAAGTAATGTTAAATAAAAAAAAAACACACACAATAAAAATTCAAATAAGTCTCGATGCATAAAATATACACATATTTGGTATCGTCGCGACCATAATAACACATTTATAGCGGCATTCATGTTTACGCTGTTATGACTGAGGAACATGATGGGGTTAATTACTATTAATGTGAGGCACGTGGAGGTTCAAAATTCATACCTCTTGCCTCACATTAATAAGTGAAAGAAAGCAGTATTTTATTGTAGATAACACCACCCCCACACTGTAGAAAGCACCCCCCCGTAAATGACCCCCCCCCCTGTAGATAGCACCCCCTGTAGCTCCCTGTAGGAGCGGAATCCCTCTGGCCGGGGATATCACTCCTAGAGGGAGCCCCTGATGTCTCTGTTCATATATGAACAGTAATGCCTGGGGCTTCTCCAGTAGCGGAATCCCCTGGCTAGATCGTCGGCCGGGGATTCCGCTCTGGCAGTGGATCCCAGAGGTAGCCACTGACGTCACTGTCCATATATTGACAGTAACGCCAGGGGCTTCTCCAGTAGCGGGATCCCCTGGCCGGAGCTACAGCGGTGCTATCTGGTGAGGGAGTGCCATCTACTGGGTGCCGCTATCTACAGGGGGGGTCAGAGGGAGACAGGAGTCCCCGTGAAGAGATCTCGCGATGCTCTGGCCAGAGACTCCACAGTTGAAAGCCGGACATCACTGTCTATATATGGATAGTAATGTCAAGGGCTTCCCCGGGCTCAGCGCTCAAAGTAGTGCTGTGTGCAGGGAATCCTCGGCCAGGATCAGTTTTTACCGACCGTTACAAGGATTGATTCATAAAAAACGGCCGGTAAAAACTGATCAATTGACTTCTATGGGAGCCGTCAAAATGGGCAAAAATAGGACATGTCCTATTTTTTCGACGGCCAGTTTTCACGGGCCATTAAAAAAACGGCCGTGTGAATACACCCATAGAACTCTATTGTTCTGAAAACGGCCGTGTGACGGCCGTTACGAATACGTGCGTCGCACAGCCGTTTTTCACTGTAGTGTGAATGTAGCCTTACAACAACGGTGATCAGTTCTCGGAAGAAACTTTTTATTAAATTTTCAAACATAGAAGAATTAGGGATACAAAAGAAAGAATTGGGGATAAGGGTACAAAATATTCCTCATGTCAGATCACACAAAGTATTGTTACAGCAGTATAGTGCAGTCATTTAAATATAACCATGTCGTGTGAATACAATAAAATCACATTGGACATTGAGAGATAAATATGAACACACACCTATAGGCAGACATTCACATGACCTGTAGCTACACTAACGCTAGGTAATATTAGCCCATTCTTAGGTGACACCGTCTGATCTCTTCATCTGGGTTACTGCTCATTGCATCATTTTCTCTTTTTACATTCCTTTGATTATCTAACCCTTTTACGGTATTTTTGGTGGGGGCCTGAGCACTGGGACAATCACTAATCTCCGGGAAGTGATCCGCCTGTGATTCCATGGAACGGAAATGAAGATCATCTTAGGGCACATTTACAAGAGTCCCTTTTGTCCCAAATCTTGTAATAGTGGCAAAACCACAATAAAAAAAAAGAACTCATGTAAATACACCCATAAGGCTCTACAGCTATATATGTTCGTGTCAGTAGAACTGTAGGGGGTCTGGGTCTAGCGGCTTTATTAGGCTATGTACACACTCGCAATGGAGGCTTCACTCCCGATTCCATCAAATCAATAGACAGCTCGGCACAGCTCGAAAGACACCATTATAAGGGTCCTCTTACAAGGGCCGTGTAAAAGAGCACCGATCAACGAGACAGCTTGTTGATTGACGCTCGTTTGCTCCCTTCACAAGGAACTATGTATGGGGACGAGCGCTCGTTACTCCGATTGCTCATCCCATACATTTCTTTGATGTCGGCAAACAGGGAGTTGTGCTGCCAACGATAATATTTTGTGCTGCATAAACGATACAATCAGCCGACGTACGAGTGTTTTCTCGCTCATCGGCTAATCGTTGCCTTGTTTACACAGGGCAATTATCGGAAACTTTGCCCGTGTAAATGGGCCTCAAATCAATGGTATCCCTCGAATTAGTTTTTTTTTTTAGAAACCACGACGCAAGTGTGAACAGCCCTTTTAGGGTATGTGCACACACACTAATTACGTCCGTAATTGACGGACGTATTTCGGCCGCAAGTCCCGGACCGAACACAGTGCAGGGAGCCGGGCTCCTAGCATCATAGTTATGTACGATGTAGGAATACAACAACAAAGCTCAGGCATAGAACTAGGGGGCTGGACCCCTCTTAGAGTCCAGAGTACTCACAGGTGAAAGTTCAGGAACGAGGTCCGGTGCGCACGATGCCCCTTTAAGAGTGGGCGCGAGCGTGCACGCGCACCATACGGGATCCGGCATTGGTGAGTAGACGCGAGCGCTGGCTTCTCCTGAGGAGGCTGGGGCCAGCGCTTGCCGACTCGTGGCTGCGGCTGTCAGGGGAAGAACGGAGCTGACAGCCCGCAGCCACAGACATGACACGTATCTTGGTTCTGGTACTATACTGTACTGAGTTTGGTTCTGGTGCATTATATATGTACATAGCTTGGTTATGGTACTATATTTAAGTACGGAGCTTGGTTCTGGTACTGTATATATGTACCGAGGTGTATTTGTGCTGGTACTGTATTTATGTATTGTTCCTGGTTCTGTATTTATATACTGAGCTTAGGGCTGGGCGATCTTGCTTAAAAAAATCTCGATTTTGTTATTACTTTTAAATAAACGAAAAAAAAAAATACAGAGATAATTTAATTAATTATTTTCTTTATACAAATAACTTTTTAACATATATTACTATAAGAATTGTGTTTTTTATCAGAAATACAATTGGGAAAAAGTGTATATGTAATTGAGTATAACCTCTGTTAAACTGTGCCACAGTGCCCACATATAAAGTGATACAGTGCCCACATATAAAGTACCCAAGTGCCAACTGTCGATAGTGCCACAGTGCCTATATAAAATGCCAGTGCCCACTGTAGCTAGTGCCACAGTGCCCACCTATAAAGTGCCAGTGCCCACTGTAGATAGTGCCACAGTGCTCATATATAAACTGCCAGTGCCCACTGTGGTGCCAGTGCCCATATAAAGTGCCACAGTGCCCGTGTACATAGTGCGACACCCCCCATATAGTTCCACCCCGTAGATAGCGCCACTGTGGTTCCCTCTATGAGCGGAATCCCCAGCCAGAGCGTTGCTGACGCTCTGGTAGGGGAATTCGCTCCAGGAGTGCCCCTGACTTCTCTGTCCATATAAGGACAGTGACGTCTAGGTCTTTCCAAAGACAGGAGTCCCCGGCCACAGATCTCTCGATTGAAGGACCCCAGTGCTGTCTGACCATATTTCAGTACACAGGCTAATGTACTGGCATATAGATATATGCCAGTACATTAAAGTTTAAAAATAAAAACGTAAAAATAAAGTAATGTTAAATAAAAAAAAAACACACACAATAAAAATTCAAATAAGTCTCGATGCATAAAATATACACATATTTGGTATCGTCGCGACCATAATAACACATTTATAGCGGCATTCATGTTTACGCTGTTATGACTGAGGAACATGATGGGGTTAATTACTATTAATGTGAGGCACGTGGAGGTTCAAAATTCATACCTCTTGCCTCACATTAATAAGTGAAAGAAAGCAGTATTTTATTGTAGATAACACCACCCCCACACTGTAGAAAGCACCCCCCCGTAAATGACCCCCCCCCCTGTAGATAGCACCCCCTGTAGCTCCCTGTAGGAGCGGAATCCCTCTGGCCGGGGATATCACTCCTAGAGGGAGCCCCTGATGTCTCTGTTCATATATGAACAGTAATGCCTGGGGCTTCTCCAGTAGCGGAATCCCCTGGCTAGATCGTCGGCCGGGGATTCCGCTCTGGCAGTGGATCCCAGAGGTAGCCACTGACGTCACTGTCCATATATTGACAGTAACGCCAGGGGCTTCTCCAGTAGCGGGATCCCCTGGCCGGAGCTACAGCGGTGCTATCTGGTGAGGGAGTGCCATCTACTGGGTGCCGCTATCTACAGGGGGGGTCAGAGGGAGACAGGAGTCCCCGTGAAGAGATCTCGCGATGCTCTGGCCAGAGACTCCACAGTTGAAAGCCGGACATCACTGTCTATATATGGATAGTAATGTCAAGGGCTTCCCCGGGCTCAGCGCTCAAAGTAGTGCTGTGTGCAGGGAATCCTCGGCCAGGATCAGTTTTTACCGACCGTTACAAGGATTGATTCATAAAAAACGGCCGGTAAAAACTGATCAATTGACTTCTATGGGAGCCGTCAAAATGGGCAAAAATAGGACATGTCCTATTTTTTCGACGGCCAGTTTTCACGGGCCATTAAAAAAACGGCCGTGTGAATACACCCATAGAACTCTATTGTTCTGAAAACGGCCGTGTGACGGCCGTTACGAATACGTGCGTCGCACAGCCGTTTTTCACTGTAGTGTGAATGTAGCCTTACAACAACGGTGATCAGTTCTCGGAAGAAACTTTTTATTAAATTTTCAAACATAGAAGAATTAGGGATACAAAAGAAAGAATTGGGGATAAGGGTACAAAATATTCCTCATGTCAGATCACACAAAGTATTGTTACAGCAGTATAGTGCAGTCATTTAAATATAACCATGTCGTGTGAATACAATAAAATCACATTGGACATTGAGAGATAAATATGAACACACACCTATAGGCAGACATTCACATGACCTGTAGCTACACTAACGCTAGGTAATATTAGCCCATTCTTAGGTGACACCGTCTGATCTCTTCATCTGGGTTACTGCTCATTGCATCATTTTCTCTTTTTACATTCCTTTGATTATCTAACCCTTTTACGGTATTTTTGGTGGGGGCCTGAGCACTGGGACAATCACTAATCTCCGGGAAGTGATCCGCCTGTGATTCCATGGAACGGAAATGAAGATCATCTTAGGGCACATTTACAAGAGTCCCTTTTGTCCCAAATCTTGTAATAGTGGCAAAACCACAATAAAAAAAAAGAACTCATGTAAATACACCCATAAGGCTCTACAGCTATATATGTTCGTGTCAGTAGAACTGTAGGGGGTCTGGGTCTAGCGGCTTTATTAGGCTATGTACACACTCGCAATGGAGGCTTCACTCCCGATTCCATCAAATCAATAGACAGCTCGGCACAGCTCGAAAGACACCATTATAAGGGTCCTCTTACAAGGGCCGTGTAAAAGAGCACCGATCAACGAGACAGCTTGTTGATTGACGCTCGTTTGCTCCCTTCACAAGGAACTATGTATGGGGACGAGCGCTCGTTACTCCGATTGCTCATCCCATACATTTCTTTGATGTCGGCAAACAGGGAGTTGTGCTGCCAACGATAATATTTTGTGCTGCATAAACGATACAATCAGCCGACGTACGAGTGTTTTCTCGCTCATCGGCTAATCGTTGCCTTGTTTACACAGGGCAATTATCGGAAACTTTGCCCGTGTAAATGGGCCTCAAATCAATGGTATCCCTCGAATTAGTTTTTTTTTTTAGAAACCACGACGCAAGTGTGAACAGCCCTTTTAGGGTATGTGCACACACACTAATTACGTCCGTAATTGACGGACGTATTTCGGCCGCAAGTCCCGGACCGAACACAGTGCAGGGAGCCGGGCTCCTAGCATCATAGTTATGTACGATGCTAGGAGTCCCTGCCTCTCTGCAGGACAACTGTCCCGTGCTGAAAACATGATTACAGTACGGGACAGTTGTCCTGCAGCAAGGCAGGGACTCCTAGCGTCGTACATAAGTATGATGCTAGGAGCCCGGCTCCTTGCACTGTGTTCGGTCCGGGACTTGCGGCCGAAATACGTCCGTCAATTACGGACGTAATTAGTGTGTGTGCACATACCCTTACACAGGGCAATTATCGTGCAAACAATTGTTCACAGTACGCTCGTTCCCGATAATTACCCTGTGTAAACAAGGCAACGATTAGCAGATGAGCGAGAAAACTCTCCATCATCTGCTGATCGTCTCGTTTTAAAAAAAGTTAAATATTATCATTGTCGGCAGCACATCTCCCAGTAAACAGGGAGACGTGCTGCCGACAAGATAGAAATGTATGCGGATGAGCGATCAGAGCAACAAGTGCTCATCCCCATACTAGCTCCTTGTGACAGCAACAAACGAGCGCCATCAACGAGTTGTCTCGTTGATCGGAACTCATTTACATTTTACAATATGGTAGTTATATTCATGGGCAGCGTGGATATAAGTGTATAATACAATAACGTAATCTTATTAATCGGCACTCCGTCTATCAGCAGATCTACCGCACGGACACACACATATCGCCGCCTATCAGTCCCCGGCATCACCTCCGCACCACGCACGGAGAAAACCTTTCACTTCCTGTCCCCGATGACCTTGGCAGCACGAACCTATTCAGGACCCAGTCTAGGCGTCCACAGTAATGCCTGTTAACACATTGCCCCTTCAGCTCGCACGAGCCCTCGCTCTTAGGCTCATACAGGCTACAAGCGTGCTCTCACTAACGCAGAACTATCACTGTCTTCCCGGTAATCTCATTACATGCCATGTAATCCGTGATATAGGCGCTTCGCGGACAGGCGCCTGCTGACCTGCATAAGGCGGAGCCGGAAGTACGGCCCCCTGTCACCGTGAACTTTGAGGTCACTCCCACGTGGTTCGGATACTTCTAGAAGTGCGCACGGTGACTTGCGTCTGTCTGTTTCTGCGCTGTCCCAGTGTCGCCGCGTCTATCACTCGTCTACCACATCATGCTGAGCGCAAGTAGAACCGTCAGCCGCCTGCTGTCCTGCGTGCCGCGGAGCGAAGCCCGCAAGGTACGTGCTCTGTTATATCATCATTTCTGCAGTGTGTGTAACTGAGGTCGGAGCGTTATTCATGTCACGTGAATGTCTGCTAGAACTGACTGATATTCATAGCAGAGTCGCCATACCAGCGCTCCTTATGTAAGGAACCCCTACTGTAATGTAATGGACCGGTCTCCGCTCCACACTGCAAGGTTACAGAAAACGTCATAGAATTGCACCATCCTGAAGTAAGGGGGGTGGGGAAATATCACTGCATTCTATGAGATTTTATTAATGATTTTCTTGAGCTCTCTGTGGCCGGAACTTGTTTCTGATTGATATATAATGAACATTTGACAGTAGTCAGTCTTTCACAGTGGGACATTAAACACCCCCCACCCCAAATCGCACATTCTAAACAAGTCCAATGTGAACAAGTTGTATAAATATACATGTAGAATTGTCATCGTGTATATTCAGTGTCTACTAGGAATAAAAGCAGTTTTTTTATTTTTTTTATTCTACACATAGCCAAGATATATGTCCCCTGATAATTGACAGTGTGATTTATTTTATCTATACATAAGACATTTTATGGAAATAGAAATGCCGGTAGAGGAGGGTGAATGTTTTGCGTGTAGCCGCTCTTAGATAAAGAACCTAATCTTCTACGTCTTCTAGTATTTTCCAGTAATTGTCCATTAGGCTGAATGTCTGTCTTGCATGCTGTGGGGGCAGCCATTTTGTTGGCTGATCTTGTCACATTCCTCTGTTATATGATGCAGTGATGTCACTGGACAGGATCTGATTGGCTGTTTCTTGGCTCATCCCACAAAATGGCCTCCTCTTCTGTGTGGATGAGGCAGAAAAAATGAAAGTACAGACACTACACGTGTGGTTTACTGGAGCTTCGTTTCTGGATGGGCCCGTTTGACGCTTTTCTCTAACTTTGCGCCACCTCTTGGCTTAATCTAGCCCAGTATTTTGAGGCAAAATTGCGGCGCACATCATTTAAAGGGATTTTCCAGCCAGTAAAAATGTATGGACTATCCTCCAGGATAGGCTGTCAATATCTGATGGATCGGGGTCTGACTTTCGTAACCCCTGCCGATCAGCTGTTTTTAAAGGGCCACAGCGCTTCTACGAGTGCCCCTTCAAAACAGCGGATTGGTGGGGTTCCGGGAGTGTGAGCACAGCCCATCAGATATTGACGGCCTATCCTGTAGGATAGGCCATACATTTTTACTGGCTGGAAAACCCCTTTAATAAATTTGGTGCATTTTAGGACTATATTGCTACACCCGCTTCCTTTTTTAAAAAGAGTTTAAAATTTGTAGCAAATCTGTCTTGGGGGCATGTACGCCAGATGTTTGCTGCAATTTGCTCCCTAATTCTAGAGTGTTTTCCATAGTAAATATGCCTTCTTTTTTTTTTTCTTTCATTACCGTGAACTTTTCTCGTCATTCGTGTTTCTCGTCCGCTTACTGGTTTGACTTTTTATTTTATTTTTTTTTCCCCTCCTCACCAATTTTCTGAGAGAAATGGACAGCACATGGATTTTGTCGGTTATTTTCATGCAATCATTGACTTCAGTGGTGCAGTGAATTTATCGCAGCAAACTTGCTCCGTGACAAAAACTAAAAACTGATGTGTAAATAACCCCGATAAATTGCAAGGGCCAGTGTGTTGGCAGTTGTTAAAACGAACAACACACGGACGAGAAACGTGCCCGTGTGAATAGGCTCTAATGTGTGCAAGGACCCGCTGACACTGAACCAGTCAGTCCCGCGGACCTGACTGATTCAGGTCTTAGCGAAGGTTACAGCTGCTCTGTATAGAAAAATACAAAGCAGCTGTATCTAAAGTAAAAATGGTGTACATAGCTTTTAAAGTGTCTTGTCCTAAAGGATATGTCGTCAATATACATTACCCTAGCAACATTGTTCAAGTACACTGTGGCTTATGCTAAATAAACTAGTAACCATATCATCTTTTTCCTTAGGGCTGTGTTAATGGCCTCAGTGAAGAGTTGCTTAGAGCAGCATCTAAGAGGAGCTATGCGTAAGTGTTTGATCACATGTATTTTATTATTCTTTTTCGTCGCTTTGTCTGCATGCTGCTTCCACAGGAACGTTATCCAATTTTGAGAATCTTTTTCCATAGGCCTTTTCCCCGTAATGTGATTCGGTAGGGGACACTGCCAGCTTACGATTTATTACCCCTGCAGTAACCAGTATAACATTGATGCCAGGTTTGTCAATATCGGTAGCAAACCAATGGGGCATATTGCAACGGGTTGTTTAACATGGACAAAGACATTAGAACATGCAACATTTTCTGTTAGAGTAAAGCTGGTGTCCTCACCCTCTTTAGAAGAGGGTGAATACAGTTAACTCCTTCCCGCACCTTGGCATAAATGCATTTCCAAGTGAGCAGGAACTACACGCACCTGGGCGTGCAGTTGTGTCCGTGCTTTAACAGTTAACAGCGGCGCTACATGGCAGCAGCGGTTAACTGTGCAGGGTGTCTGCCCTGCTCTCTGTATTGCCGATCAGCGGCCCATCGCCACTGATTTTGGCAGTTACCCCCTTAGATGAGGTAGTTGATTGCGATTGCCGCATTTAAGAGGTTTTGAGCAGATCGGCAGCCCCCACATGCATTTGTGGGGGCTGGCGATCCTTGTCACGGCAACCGGAGACTAGGCAATGGCCTCCGGGCTGCCATGTACGGAAGCCTATGAGGACCAGCCGGATGCTTGTCCTCTTAGGCTTGTCCTCTTAGGCTTCCTCTCAGAATGAGGCCTTATTCAGACAAACTGGAAATACGTCCGTGCCATGCGCGTGATTTTCGCGCGCTTCGCACGGACCTATATTGGTCTATGGGGCAGTGCAGACATGAGCGTGAGTACGCTGAAAAAAAGTCTCTGAAGACTGACCAATCACAGCCGTCTGTGACGTCTGCAGGAGAAAGCTCCTGTCACTTTCTCTGATCTCCTCATTTCTGTGAGATCCGTGAGGCGGTGTAAAAAAAACAAACACTATTTTTATTAACCCCTTCCCGAAAATGGGCGTATAGTAACGCCCTGAGGATGAAGCGGGCACAGGAGCTGTGCTCGCTCCATCTTCATCAGGTGTCGGCTGTAATATACAGCCGACGTCTCACTGCAACTACAGCGATCACTGTCCTCTCCGATCGCTGTAGTTTAACCCCTTAAATGCCGCTGTCAATAGTGACAGCGGCATTTAAGTGATTGATACAGAGGGAGGGGGCTCCCTCTGCACCCCATTGCCCCCCCCCCCGCGCGAAAAATCGCGGGGTTCTGATGGTTGCGGGAGCCTAAGGCAGGACGTAATTGGCTCAACTGTCAGTTGTAAAGTGACAGTTGCAATACACTGCACTACACAAGTACATACAGAAGTAGTGCAGTGTATTGTACAGGGGATCAGAAGATCAGATCTTCCAGTCCCCTAGTATGTGTAAAATAAAAAGTGAAAAAAAGTTTTAGATAAATAAGTAAATAAAAGTTTTATGTAATAAAAACAATAATCGTCTTGTTTCCCAGATCGAGCCCTTTATAAATAGAAAAAAAAGACAAAAACTAGACATAATAGGTATCGCTGCATTCGTATTGGCCTGACCTAAAAAAATATCATATTATTTATCCCGCACGGTGAACACCGTAAAAAAAATACCATAAAAAAACAATGGCAGAATTTCCTTTTTTGGTCACGTTGTTTCCAAAAAATGGAATAAAAAGTCGCGCGTAGCCAAACATGGTACCAATAAAAACTACAGTGTGTCACGCAAAAAACAAGCCCTCACAAAGCTCCGTCGATAAAAAAGTTATGGCTCTCTGGATATGGTGACACTAAAACATTTTTATTTAGAAAAAAGGGTTTTTATTGTGTAAAAGTAGTAAAACATATAAAAACGATACGATTATGGCAATACCAAATTTATATCAAACCGCAGAATAAAGTAAACATGTTGTTTATGCTGCACAGAGAACGCCGGTAAAAAAATAGTGAAAGAATTTCTGGTATTTGGTCTCCTCACCTCAGGAAAAAATGGAACAAAAACGGATCAAATTATCGCATGTACCCCAAAATGATACTAATAAAAACGACAGCTCGTCCCATGAAAATCAAGCGCTCACACAGCTCATCAACGGAAATATAAAAAGTTCTGACTCTTGGAACGCAATAATGCAAAACGACGGCCCAGACTAATTTTATGTGTGCAGCAGTTCTTCACCTAAAACCCCACTTCATCATTTGCAGCCCCCACTGGTAGACCCTGTAAATGCAGCGGAAACGATGACATTTTGGGGTCTGTGCTACATATGGGGCTAGTGAAGAAGTCAAAGATTAGGCAATACTGGAGTGCGGATGTTTTGTACAACACCACAGACACCCTTTAGAAGTGCGACTCCTGCACCCAATAATCCGGCCTGTGCATGAAGGATTGGTTCAAAGCGTACGTCACTATCCAGGGATAATTAATTTTATTATTCATTCTCCCCATTATTACATCATCCTATTATGACCTGTTGCACTCCGCCCAGCTTACATATACCCTGATGTACTCCTCCCAGCTTACATATACCCTGATGTACTCCTCCCAGCTTACATATACCCTGATGTACTCCGCCCAGCTTACATATACCCTGATGTACTCCGCCCAGCTTACATATACCCTGATGTACTCTGCACAGTTTACATATACCCTGATGTACTCTGCACAGTTTACATATACCCTGATGTACTCCGCCCAGCTTACATATACCCTGATGTACTCCGCCCAGCTTACATATACCCTGATGTACTCCGCCCAGCTTACATATACCCTGATGTACTCTGCCCAGCTTACATATACCCTGATGTACTCTGCACAGTTTACATATACCCTGATGTACTCCGCCCAGCTTACATATACCCTGATGTACTCCGCCCAGCTTACATATACCCTGATGTACTCCGCACAGTTTACATATACCCTGATACACTCCGCACAGCTTACATATGCCCTGATGTACTCCGCACAGTTTACATATACCCTGATGCACTCCGCCCAGCTTACATATGCCCTGATGTACTCCGCCCAGCTTACATATGCCCTGATGTACTCCGCCCAGCTTACATATGCCCTGATGTACTCCGCCCAGCTTACATATGCCCTGATGTACTCCGCCCAGCTTACATATGCCCTGATGTACTCCGCCCAGCTTACATATGCCCTGATGTACTCCGCCCAGCTTACATATGCCCTGATGTACTCCGCCCAGCTTACATATGCCCCCACATTATAAACTGAAACACCAGTAAAACACTAAACAAAACTACTACCAAGCAAAATCTGCGCTCCAAAAGCCAAATGGCGCTCCTTCTGGGCCTGGCAGTGTGCCCAAACAGCAGTTTATGACCACATATGGGGTATTACTGTACTCTGGAGAACCGCTTAACAATTTATGGGGCGTATGTCTCCCGTGGTACAAGCTGGGCCCAACGCATTGGGCACTGAAATAGCATATATGTGGAAAATGGCAATTTTAAATCTGCAACATCCACTGTGCACTAATTTCTACAAAACCTTTGGGGTTAAAATGCTCACTACACTTGTAGATGAATTCCTTGAGGGGTGTAGTTTCCTAAATGGGGTCACTTCTCGGGAGTTTTCACTGTACTGGTACCTCAGCGCAATGCAACATGGCGTCAAAAACAAATTTTGTAAAATCTCCACTCCAAAAACGAAATTGCACTTTTTCCATTTAGACCCTTGCCGTATGTCCAAATAGCAGTTTACCACCACATATGGGGTATTTCCGTAATCGGGAGAAATTGTGTAACACACTTTGGGGTGTCTTTTCTCCTGTATTCCTTGTGGAAATGAGAAATTCTGAGCTAAATCTACAGGCCTTTGGAAAAAAAAAGTTTTTCATTTTCACAGACCAATTCTAATAAAATCTATAAAACACCTGAGGGCTCAAAATGCTCACTACACCTCTAATTTAATTCTTTCAGGGGTATAGTCTCCAAATTGGGATCACATCTGGGGAATTTCTACTATACTGGTACTTCAGGGGCTCTGCAAATGCGACATGGCCCCCAGAAACCAATTCAGCAAAATCTGAGCTGCAAAATCCAAATGGTGCTCCGTCCCTTCTGAGCCCTGCCATGGGTCCAAACAGCAGTTTATTACCACATATGGGGTATTACCGTAATCAGGAGAAATTGCTTTACAAATGTTGAGGTGCTTTTTCTCCTTTATTCCTTATAAAAATTAGAATATTCTGTGTTTTTTCCAAAAAAAAAGTCTCTTTTCATCTTCACAGACTAATTCCAATAAATTCAGCAAAAAACCTGTGGGGTCAAAATGCTAACTATACCACTAGAAAAATTCATTGAGGGGTATAGTTTCCAAAATGGGGTCACTTTTGGGGGGATTCCACTGTTTAGGTCCCTCCAGGGCGTTGCAAACGTGACACGGCACTGAAAACCATTCCAGTAAAATCAGAGCTCCAAAATCCAAATGGGGTCCTTCCCTTCTGAGCCCTGCCGTGGGTCCAAACAGCAGTTTATTACCACATATGGGGTATTTCTGTAATCGCGAGAAATTGCTTTACAAATGTTGGGGTGCTTTCTCTCCTTTATTTCTTGCAAAAATTAGAAATTTTTACGTTTTTCCAGAAAAAAAGTAGATTTTCATTTTCAGATTAACTCCAGAAAATATAGCAAAATACCTGTGGGGTCAAAATGCTAACTATACCCCTAGATAAATTCCCTGAGGGGTGTAGTTTAAAAAATGGGGGTCACTTTTGGGGGTTTCCACTGTTTTGGCACCACAAGACCTCTTCAAACCTGACATAGTGCCTAAAATATATTCTGAAAAAAGGAGGCCCCAAAATCCAAGAGGTGCTCCTTTGCTTCTGAGGCCTGTGTTTCAGTCCATTAGCGCACTAGGGACACATCTGGGATATTTCTAAAAACGGCAGAATCTGGGCAATAAATATTGAGTTGCGTTTCTCACGTAAAACCTTCTGTGGTACAGAAAAAATGTATTACATATGAACTTTGTGAAAAAAAAAAAATTAAATTTGAAAATTTCAGCTCTACATTCCTTCAATTCCTGTAAAACGCCTGAAGGGTTGAAATGCTTTCTGAATGCTGTTTTGGATACTTTGAGGGGTGCAATTTTCAAAATGGGGTGTTTTATGGGGGTTTCTAATATATAGGCCCCTCAAAACCACTTCAGAACTGAACTCATCCCTGAAAAAATAGCTTTTTGAAATTTTCTTAAAAATATGAGAAATTGCTGCTAAAGTTCTAAGCCTTGTAACGGTCCTAGAAAAATAAAAGGATGTTCAAAAAACAATGCAAACATAAAGTAGACATATGGGAAATGTTAATTAGTAACTCTTTTGTGTGGTATTACTATCTGTTTAACAAGCAGATACATTTAAAATTGGAAAAATCATAATTTCTTTTCTCTAAATGTTGGTGTTTTTCACAAATAAGCAATTAATTTATCGACCAAATTTTTTCACTAACCTAAAGTACAATATGTCACGAGAAAACAATCTCAGAATCAATTGGATAGGTAAAAGCATTCCAGAGTTATTACCACATAAAGTGATACATGTCAGATTTGAAAAAATGGGTCTGGTCCTCAAGGCCAAAATGAGCTTGGTACTCAAGGGGTTAATGCCCAAGTGGGCGTATTTTCACTTTAGACCAAGTGGGCGTTGTACAGGGGAGTGTATGACGCTGACCAATCAGCGTGCTGCACTCCTCTCCATTCATTTACTCAGCGCATAGGGATCCAGTTAGATCCTTATGTGCTGTCTTAAACTTACACATTAACAATACTGAAGTGTTTAGTCAGTGAATAGACATTCCACGGGATGTCTATTCTCAATCTCTGCACTTCGTTACTGTTTCTATTGTAGTTACAGCCGAAGAAGCGTGATCTCGTTGTAACCTGTCATTTACCGCGTAATCTCGCGAGATCACGCTTCCTCTGCTGGAACTACCAGAGACAGAGTAACGAAGTGCAGAGATTGTGAATAGACATTCTGTGGAATGTCTATTCACTGTTTAAACACTTCAGTATTGTTAATGTGTAAGTATAAGACAGCACAGAGCGATCTAACAGGATCCCTATGCACTGTGTAAATAAATGGAGAGGAGTGCATGAAGCTGATTGGTCAGCGTCATAAACTCCCCTGTAAAATGGCCACTTGGTCTAAAGTGAAAATACGCCCACTTGGGCATTAAGCAACTCATTAGCATAAATCTAAAAACGCTAAAAAAGTTGTAAAAATAGATCGTTTTTTTTAAATAAAAAGCATTACTGTCACCTACATTATAGCACCCATCTCCTTATCTAGGAGATAGTGCACTTATAATGTGTTGACAGAGCCTCTTTAAATTGAATATTACTTTGTTTTTACTTTATTTTTAAACTTTAACCCCTTAAGGACACAGCCTGTTTTGGTCTTAAGGACAGCCTATTTTTTCAAATCTGACGTGTCACTTTATGTTGTAATAACTCCGGAATGCTTTTACCTATCCAAGCGATTCTGAGATTGTTTTCTCGTGACACATTGGACTTTATGTTACTGGCAAAATTTGCTCGATACATTTAGGCCTCATGCACACGACCGTAGCCGTGTGCACGGCCGTGATTTTCGGGTCGGCCGGCTGCGGACTGTCGGCGGACTGTCAGCCGCAGGCCGCCCGCACATGGCCGCGGCCATTGTTTTCAATGAGCCCGGACCGCAGAACCGGGCCGTAATAAGACATGCCTGTTCTTTCTGCGGTCCGGGCTCCCGGGCCGTGCACGGACCGCAAAAACTACGGTCGTGTCCACGGCCCCATAGAAAAGAATGGGGCCGCAATTCTCCCGTGGATTTTCGGGGGAATTGCGGCCTCAAAAACACGGTCGTGTGCATGAGGCCTAAGTATTTAATTGTTAAAAACTTCCACAATTTAGCTAAAAATTGCAAAAATTAGCATTTTTCTAAACTTATATGTATCTGCTTGTAAGACAGATAGTAATACCACACAAAATTGTTGCTAATTAACATCACCCATATGTCTACTTTAGATTGGCATCGTTTTTTGAACATCCTTTTATTTTTCTATGACGTCACAAGGCTTAGAACTTTAGCAGCAATTTCTCACATTTTCAAGAAAATTTCAAAAGGCTATTTTTACAGGGGCCAGTTCAGTTGTGAAGTGGATTTTAGGGCCTTATATATTAGAAACCCTCTAAGTCACCCCATTTTAAAAACTTCACCCCTCAAAGTATTCAAAACAGCATTTAGAAAGTTTCTTAACCCTTTAGATGTTTCACAGGAATTGAGGCAAAGTAGATGTGAAATTTTCAAATTTCTTTTTTTTTTTTTTTTTTTTTTTTTTTGCAGAAATTAATTTTTCATCTATTTTTGTTTTGTAACACATCGTTTTACCAGAGAAACGCAACTCAATGTCTATTTCCCAGATTCTGCACTTTTTAGAAATACCCCACATGTGGCCCTAGTGCACTTATTGACTGAAGCACAGGCCTCAAACAAAGGAACACCTAGAGGATTTTGGGCCTCCTTTTTATTAGAAAATATTTTAGGCTCCATGTCGGGTCTGAAAGGCTCTTGCGGCACCAAGAGTGGAAATCCCCAAAAAGTGACCCCATTTTGGAAACTATACCCCTTGAGGAAGTTATCTAGGGTTATAGTGAGCATTTTGACCCTGCAGGTTTTTTGCAGAAATGATTGGAAGTAGGCTGTGAAAATGAAAATCTACATTCTTTCAAAGAAAATGTAGGTTTAGCTAATTTTTTCTAATTGCCACAAGGACTAAAAGGAGAAAATGAACCATTACTTTTGTAAAGCAATTTCTCCCGAGTAAAATAATACCCTGCGTGTGGTCATAAACGGCTGTTTGGACACACGGCAGGGCTTAGAAGGGAAAGGGCGCCATTTGGCTTTTGGAGCTCAAATTTAGCAGGAATGGTTTGCGGAACACCCGTCGCATTTGCAAAGCCCCTAAGGGACCAAAACAGTGAAAACACCAAAAAAGTGACTCCATTTAGGAAACTACACCCCTTGACGAATCCATCTAGGGGTGTAGTGAGCATTTTGAACCCACAGGGGTTTCATAGATTTTATTAGAATTGGGCAGTGAAGATAAAAATCCTTTTTTTCCAATAAGACGTAGCTTTAGCTCTAAATTTTTCATTTTCTCAACAAATAAAGGAATAAAAGAACCCCAACATTTGTAAAGCAACTTCTCTGTAGTACGGCAAATCCCCATTTGTGATCATAAACTGCTGTTTGGGCATACGGCAAGGATCAGAATAGGAGCGCCATTTGGCTTTTGGAGCACAGCTTTTGATGGATTGGTTTCTTGACACCATGTCACTTTTGCAAAGCCCCTAAGGTACCAGTACAGTGGAAACCACTCAAAAGTGACTCCATTCACAAAACTACACTCCTTGAGGGATTCATCTAGGGGTGTAGTGAGCATTTTGACCCCACAGGTGTTTCATAGATTTTATTAGAATTGGGCAGTGAAAATAAAAAAAATCCTTTTTTCTTCAATAAGACGTAGTTTTAGCTGAAAATGTTTCATATTCTCAACAAATAAATGAAAAAAAGCACCCCAACACTTGTAAAGCAACTTCTCCTGTGTACGGCAATACCACATATGTGGTCATAGACGGCTGTTTGGGCACAGAGTAGGGCTCAGAAGGGAAGAAACGCCATTTGGCTTTTGGAGTACAGATTTTGCTGGATTGGTTTCTGGTCGCATTTGCAAAGTCCCTGTGGGACCAAAACAGTGGAAACCCCCCAGAAGTGACCCCATTTTGGAAACTACACCCCTCAAGGAATTCACCTAGGGATGTAGTGAGCATATTCACTTCACAGGTGATTGCAACATCGAGTGCACACCAATTTCTGCCAGTGAAAATGGTTTTTAAATAGATATGCCAATATGTGGCGTCCAGCTTGTGCCACTGGAGACACACACCCCAAAATTTGTTAAACTGGTTCTCCCGGGTATGGTGATGCCATATGTGTAAGTAAACGGCTGTTTGGGCACACTGTAGGGTTCAGAAGGGAGGTAGCGCCATTTGGCTTTTGGAGCGTGGATTTTGCTTGTAGTTTTGTTTTGAGTCTTACTGGTGTTTCAGTTTATAACGTGGGATTACATGTAAGGCGGGCGGAGTATATAAGGGGCATAGTCAGGTGGTATAATAATGGCGTAAAAAAAAAAACAATACAATAATTCATAGATGTGTGTTCCGCTGTGACACAATCCTTTCTGCACAGGCCGGTGTCGCACTGATAAATGTCCTTTCTTATCCCCCTTTTGGTCCACACTCGGCACCTTTGCAGTTTGGGGAATTTTGCTGGGAAGTGTTGTCCTGGTATAATACGGGCACCGTCGCTTCCAGCAGATATGTTTGGGCCCTCCCCTTCCTGGTTCCCTAATTTTAGGGGCCTTGATAATTCCCCACTTGAAACAGAAGAAACGTTCCCCTCGGGCTGGCACAATTGCATATTTTTATTTCCTGGCTTATTGGTGCCTTGACTAATTTTTATTTTTTCATAGACGTAGTGGTATGAGGGCTGTTTTTTTTTTTTTTTTTTTTTTTTTTTTTTTTTTTGGTGGGACGAGCTGTCGTTTTTATTGGTACCATTTTGGGGTACATGTGACTTTTTGATCACTTATCCTTTTTTTTTTTTATTTTTTTTTTTTTTGGGAGGCAAGGTGACCAAAAAACAGCAATTCTGACATTTTTTTTAGTTCTTTTTATACAGCGTTCACCACGCATTATAAATTACATGTTCGCTTTATTCTGCGGGTCAGTCCGATTCCGGTAATACCTAATTTATAGCACTTATGTTTTACAACTTGTTGTACAATAAAATAACTTTTGTAAAGAGAATGGATTTTTTTTCTGTCGCCAAGTTGAGAGCATAATGGTTTTAAATTTTTCGACGGAGCTGTATGAGGGCTTGTTTTCAGCGAGACGAGTTATAGTTTTTATAGGTAACATTTTTAGGTACATGTGACATTTTGATCACTTTTTATTTCAATTTTTGGAAGACAAAGTGACCAAAAAATAGCAAATGTCAGTATTTTTTAGTTTTTTTTTTACGGCGTTCACTGTGCGGAATAAATAACATAATATTTTTATAGTTAAGGTCGTTACGGGCGCAGCGTTACCAAATATGTATGGCTTTATTATTTTTTTCAATAATAAATGACTTGATAAGGAAAAAAGTGCGATTGTGTTTTTGTGTTTGACACTTATTGTATTTTTTACAACTTTTCTTTTTCCTTTTTTTTTTTACACTTTTCTTTAGTTCCACTAGGGGACTTGAAGGTCCAACTGTTTGTTTGATGTTCTAATACATTGCACTACCTATGTAGTGCAATGTATTAGAACTGTCAGTTGTTCACTGACAGCAAGCCGATTAGGCCCCGCCTCTGGGCGGGGCCTAATCGGCTAACATAATGGCAGCTAGAAAGCCATTGTTAGGCATCCTGTTGCCATAGTAACAGTCGCCAGCCTTGCCATCATATGGTAGGGCTGCCGATTTCATACAAACCACTTTGATGCAGCGATTGCATTGAAGGGGTTAATGGCAGGAAATAGAGCTAGCTCCGGTTCCTGCCGATAGATCGGGGTGTCCGCTGTAACATACAGCGGACACCCACTGCTGATGACGCTGGCTCAGCTTCTGAGCCGGCGCCATCTTGCCGATGGTATCGGAAGCCTCCTGGGCCCCGCCGACGACGGGGCATAGGAGGATTTCGTTACTGGCAGACCGGGAGGTAAGTATTAGCCCTCCGATCACCTTTTGCAGCCACCGGCAACCCAGCGATCACGTTCCTGGGGTGCCGGTGGCTATAAACTCCTCACATGTTGCGATCTCTATTGAAAACAGCATGTGAGGGGTTAATCGGTCGGATCGGAGGCTAGCTCCGGTCCTGGCTGATATCTCAGGGTGCCAGCTATAACATACAGCTGTCATCCGGCGGTGATGTCGCTGGCTCAACTCCTGAGCCAGCTCCATCTGTTTCACGTACAGTTACGTGGTGATGCGTGAAAAGACCATCTCCCATCACATAACTGTACGTGAAATGGCGCAAAGTGGTTAATGCACTGGCATATATCTATATACGGATAGTACACACAGTTGTTGGGACATACCTTGGCATGTCCGAACAGGAAATATGGTAAGACAGCCCTGGGGGTCCTTTAATGGTATGTCCCTCAATCACGTCACAGGGATTCCTGTGATGCGATGCAAGGGGCACCCCCCCTTCTCACTTTCCTCTTGATTGCTGCAGTCTGCTTGATTGCAGCATTCGGGAATAACGGCAGAGATGAGAAGTTTCTCTGACCTCCGCCGTTATAGTGGGGCTGCGGTTGTGTAATACAGCCATTGCCCCGCGCCTGACAACTAGTTTGTGCGCGGTCAGCATGAGGTGATGCGGCCGGCGCTGCACTAATAAGCTTTGTCAGAATTGATGGTTTTTGGTTTCCTTGCCAAAAAATTGAATAATAAATAATCTAAAAAATCACATGTACCCCAAAATGGTACCAATAAAAACAGATTGTCCCGCTACAAATAAGCCCTGACACCGTTCCGGTGGTGAAAAAATAAAGAAGTTCTGGCTCTCAAAATATGGCGATGCAAAATGTGCAGTGTTCCGAAAGCGGATAAGATTGGGCAACATTTATCAGTGCGACACCGGCCACACATCTATGAATTATTTATTTACCAGTGCTGTTAATATATCAGTTGATATACTGAATTGGATGAATGTAGAGATGGTCCAAGCTAAATTAAATAAAATAAATGTGCACAAGGCCCCGGGACCAGATTGGTTACACCCTAGAATTCTTAAAGAGCTTAGTTCAGTTATTTCTGTCCCCCTTTTCATAATATTCAGAGAATCTCTAGTGACTGGTATAGTGCCAAGGGACTGGCGCAGCGCAAATGTGGTGCCTATTTTCAAAAAGGGCTCTAGGTCTTCCCCAGGTAATTATAGACCAGTAAGCTTAACATCCATCGTGGGGAAAATGTTTGAGGGGCTATTGAGGGACTATATACAGGAATATGTGACAATAAATAGCATTATAAGTGACAGCCAGCACGGTTTTACTAAGGACAGAAGTTGTCAAACTAACCTAATCTGTTTTTATGAAGAGGTGAGCAGAAGTCTAGACAGAGGGGCCGCTATGGATTTAGTGTTTTTGGACTTTGCAAAGGCATTTGACACTGTCCCCCATAGACGCCTAATGGGTAAATTAAGGACTATAGGTTTAGAAAATATAGTTTGTAATTGGATTGAGAATTGGCTCAAGGACCGTATCCAGAGAGTTGTGGTCAATGATTCCTACTCTGAATGGTCCCCGGTAATAAGTGGTGTACCCCAGGGTTCAGTGCTGGGACCACTATTATTCAACTTATTTATTAATGATATAGAGGATGGGATTAACAGCACTATTTCTATTTTTGCAGATGACACCAAGCTATGTAATATAGTTCAGACTATGGAAGATGTTCATGAATTACAGGCAGATTTAAACAAACTAAGTGTTTGGGCGTCCACTTGGCAAATGAAGTTTGATGTAGATAAATGTAAAGTTATGCATCTGGGTACCAACAACCTGCATGCATCATATGTCCTAGGGGGAGCTACACTGGCGGATTCACTTGTTGAGAAGGATCTCGGTGTACTTGTAAATCATAAACTCAATAACAGCATGCAGTGTCAATCAGCTGCTTCAAAGGCCAGCAGGATATTGTCGTGTATTAAGAGGCATGTACTCGCGGGACAGGGATGTAATATTACCACTTTACAAAGCATTAGTGAGGCCTCATCTAGAATATGCAGTTCAGTTCTGGGCTCCAGTTCATAGAAAGGATGCCCTGGAGTTGGAAAAAATACAAAGAAGAGCAACGAAGCTAATTAGGGGCAGGGAGAATCTAAGTTGTGAGGAAAGATTGAAAGAATTAAACCTATTTAGCCTTGAAAAAAAGACGACTAAGGGGGGACATGATTAACTTATATAAATATATTAATGGCACATACAAAAAATGGTAATCCTGTTCCTTGTAAAACCCCCTCAAAAAACAAGGGGGCACTCCCTCCGTCTGGAGAAAAAAAAGGTTCAACCTGCAGAGGCGACAAGCCTTCTGTACTGTGAGAACTGTGAATCTATGGAATAGCCTACCGCAGGAACCGTCACAGCAGGGACAGTAGATGGCTTTAAAAAAGGCTTAGATAATTTCCTAGAACAAAAAAATATTCGCTCCTATGTGTAGAAATTTTTCCTTCCCTTGGTTGAACTTGATGGACATGTGTCTTTTTTCAGCCGTACTAACTATGTAACTATATAACCTCATTATTATGCCCTGATGCACAGCTTCCATAAGCCCCCACATTATAAACTGAAATAGCAGCAAAACTCCAAACATAACTACTACCAAGCCAAATGTCGCTCTGAGCCTTACATCGTACCCAAACTACGTCAACCGATATGGCATCGCCATACCCGGGAGAATCCGGTCAATATTTTGAGGTATTTGTCTTCACTGGCACAAGCTGGGCATAACATATAGTGCACTAAAATGGCATATCAGTGGAAAATTGTAACCTTCAATCTGCACCATCTGCTGCACATTAAACCCTTTGCGCACCACGATTTAATAGCTTGTCGTGGTGTGGGGGGTGATGTATGGAAGCGGGCTCACGCGCTGAGCCCGCGCCATACGCTGCGGGTGTCAGCTGTGCGTTACAGCTGACACCCGGGACTAACTGACCGGAACAGTGATCACTGTTACAGGAGTCTGTAAAAATGACAATATGCTGCAATACATTAGTATTGTACCAGCTATCTACTGATTTGCTGGTTCAAGTCC
Organism: Rhinoderma darwinii; assembly: GCF_050947455.1. Lineage (NCBI taxonomy): Eukaryota > Metazoa > Chordata > Amphibia > Anura > Rhinodermatidae > Rhinoderma > Rhinoderma darwinii. The sequence continues at coordinate 46,064,892 of NC_134689.1, forward strand.
CCTAGGGGGACTAATAAAATGTGAAATACAAAAGTAAATAGTTATTATTAGTGAAAAAAAATTTAATATTTAAAGTCTAAAAAAAAACAACCTTTTCACTTTTTTTTTTTCTCTAAGGTAATGTAAAAAAAAGACACAAACTGTTATTGCTGTGTCTGTAAAAGTCCAAACTATTGCAATATACCATTATTTAACTTGCACTGTGAATGCCGTAAAAAAATAAAGCATTTAAAACGGCAGGCAGAATCACAGTTTTTTTGGTCACCTTGGCTCTACCGTAAAATCTAATAAGTGCTCAAAAAGTTGTATGTACCGATAAAAACTACAGCTCGTCCCGCAAGAAATAAGACCTCACACCACTCTATTGACAAAAAATAAAAAAGTTATGGCTCTTGGAAAGCGGGGAGGGGAAAAAAGAAAAAACAAAAAATGGATCATTCCGGAAAGGGTTAATTACTTTCTAATGCAAAAACACTTATGACCGCATGTGGGATATTGCCGTACTCGTGAGAAATTGCTTTACAAATGTTGGGGTGCTTTTTTCCTCCTTCATCCTTTGTGAAACTTTAAAAATTCAACATTTTAGTGGAATTGTTGTTCATTTTTCACGGCCTAATTCTAATAAATTCTGCAAAAGACCTGTGGGGTCTAAATGCTCACTCTATCCCTAGATAGATTACTTAAGGGGTGTAGTTTCCCAAATGGGGTCACTTGTGTGGTTTCCACTGTTTTGGCCTCATGGGCTTTGCAAATTCGACATGGCACCCGAAAAGCATTTCAGCTAAATTTGAGCTCCAAAAGCCAAATAGCGCTCCGTCCTTCCTAAGCAGTTTATTACCACATATGGTGTATTTACGGATTTGGGAGAAATTGTTTTACAAATGTTGTCGTGTTTTTTTCTAATTTATTCCTTGTAAGAATTAAAAATGTCTACGTTTCTTTTCAGAAAAAATAGATTTTTACCTTTTATAGACTAATTCCAATGAATTCAGCAAAACAACTGTGGGGTCAAAATGCTAACTTCCTTGAGGTGTACTTTCTAAAATGAGGCCACTTTTGGTGTTTCCACTATTTTGGTCCACCAAGTGCATTGCAAACATGGCACTGAAAACTATTCCAGCAAAATCAGAAATCCCTATGGTGCTCCTTCTCTTCTGAGCCCTGCTATGGGTCCAAACAGTAGTTTACCACATGTGGGGTATTGCTATAAGCGGGAGAAATTGCTTTACATATATATATTTTTTTTTCTCCTTTATTCCTTGTAAAAATTTCTGTCTTTTCAGAAAAAAAGTAGATTTTTTCATCTTCACTTGCAAATTCAAATAAATTTAGCAAAAAAACGGTGGGCTCAAAATGCTAACTATACCCCTAGATAAATTCCTCGAGGGGTGTAGTTTCCAAAATGGGGTCACTTTTGGGAGGTCTTTATTGTTTTGGCACCACAAGACCTCTTCAAACCTGACATGGTGCCTAAAATATGAGCCCCCAAAATCCACCAGGTGCTCCTTTGCTTCTGAGGCCTGTGCTTCAGTCCATTAGCACACTAGGGCCATATGTGGGATATTTAAAAAAAACTGTAGAATCTGGTCAATAAATATTGAGTTGCATTTCCCATAGTAAAACCTTCTGTGGTACAGAAAAAATGCATTACAAATACATTTTGGAAAAAAAAAAATGAAATTTGTAAATATCACCTCTACTGTGAAACGCATAAAGGGTTAAATCACTTTCTGAATGCTGTTTTGGATACCTTGAGGGGTGCAGTTTTCAAAATGGGGTGATTTATGTGGACTTTCTAATATATAAGGTCCTCAAAGCCACTTCAGAACTGAACTGGTCCCTGAAAAAATAGCCTCTTGAAAATATGAGAAATTGCTGCTAATGTTCTAAGCCTTGTAACGTCCTAGAAAAATAAGTGTTCAAAAAACGATGCAAATATAAAGTTGACATATGGGAAATATAAACTAGTAAAACAGATGGTAATACCACACAAAATAGTTACAAGCAGATACATTTAAATTTAGAAAAATGCTAATTTTTGCGCATTTTTTCTATATATCTAGATGAATGAATTTTCACGACCAAATGTTTTCACTAACAAAGTACAATATGTTATGAGAAAACAGTCTCCGAATCACTTGGATAGGTAAAAGCATTCCAAAGTTATTACTACATGAAGTGACATGTCAGATTTGAAAAATCTGCTTTGTCCTGAAGGTCAAACAGGCTTAGTCCTGAAGGGGTTAATGGTACACTCCCAGAAAAAATTGTGATTCCTAGTGAATGTATCAAAAGGGCGGTTCATCAACGGTCTATAAAGAGGTTTTTCGTGACTTCTGTATTGATGGCCTATTCTTAGGATAGACCAGACATGGCCAAACTACGGCCCGCGGGCCACATACGGCCCGTTAGGCTTTTTAATCCGGCCCGCCGAACTTGTCCAAATCATAGTAAAAACCTCCTTTTTTTTCCCCTTTCCCTGCAATGCCCACGTTTTCCCAATAGATGGCGCACTCAAAACACATTGACCGTTAACTCCTTAACGCCGAAGGACGGATATATCCGTCCTCAGCAGCTGCTAGTTCGCGCAGGAGGACGGATATATCCGTCCTGTGATGGCGCGGGTACTGCCAGTGTACCCACGCGATCAGCGGCAGGAGCACGGCTGTTATACACAGCCTGGCTCCTGCTGCAACTGCTGGAATCGAAGCGTGCTCCGATTCCGGCAGTTTAACCCATTAAATGCCGCTGTCAATAGTGACAGCGGCATCTAATGTGTTTGACAGAGGGAGGGAGCTCCCTCTGTCACCCGATCGGCGCCCCCGCAAACAAATCGCGGGTCGCCGTCGGGTTTCCATGACAGCCGGGGGTCTAACAAAGACCCCCAGGTCTGTCTTCCGCAACTGCCTGTTTGGCGATGCCGGAGGCATGACCTAATAGGTTGCCTGTCAGTTTTACACTGACAGGCAATAATGCTTCGGTATACTAAGTATACCAAAGCATTATATATGCGATCGGCACATCGCATAGTGATGTCCCCTGGTGGGACTTAAAAAAAAAATGTCAATCAGTTAAATAAAGTTTGTTGAAAAAAAATAAAATAATTAGTCAAAATCAAATAAAACTACTTTTTTTGCCCAAAAAGTGGTTTTATTCAGTAAGTGTCAAAACAAATCACACATAGACACATATGGTATCCCCGCGATCGTAACAACTTGACCAATAAAATGAACACATTAATGAAACCGCCGGATGTACGGCGTCCAAAAAACCCGCAAAAAACAACGGCAAAATTCTCTCTTTTCTCCCATTCCCCCCATAAAAAATAAAATAAAAGTTAATCTATAAGTCCTATGTACCCCAAAATAGTACTAATGAAAACTACGCATTGGCCCGCAAAAATCAAGCCCACATACGGTCACATCGACGGAAAAATAAAAAAATGACGGCTCTTGGAACGCGGCGATGCAAAAACAAGTAATTTTTTTCTAAAAGGGTTTTTATTGTGCAAACATAGGAAAACATATAAAACCTTTACATATTTGGTATCCTCGTAATCGTGCCGACCCGTAGAATAAAGGTAACATGTTATTTACGCTGCATAGTAAAGGGCATAAATTTATAACGTGAAAATTAATGCTGGAATAGCTGCTTATTTTCAATTCTCTCCTAAAATAAAGTTAATAAAAGTTAATCAATATATTGTAAGCATCTAAAAATGGTGCAATTACAAAATACAACTCGTCCCGCAAAAAACAAGCCCTTATACGGCTATGTCGACGGAATAAAAAAAGAGTTACGACTCTTGGAATGCGACCATGAAAAAACAAAAAATAATCCTTGGTCATTAACGTGCAAAATGGCCCGGTCATTAAGGGGTTAATGTGGCTCGTATTTCTCTTTATTTCACTTTAATTTTCACTTCGTTTCACGTCACCATTAAGCCCTTCGGTTTTCAAAGAGTACAATATCAGCCGTCACTTTGCCACGAAGCATGCAAACTATGCTAGCAAGCAGTCAACACAAGAACGGGCGGCTACTGCTCAGAGGTTGGCAGCTAATTTACAGAGTCAACAGAACTTTTTTCTTGATAAATCACAGTGCGTATGTTATTTTAATCTATTTACATTTCCTCCTCCCAGTATCTGCGAAATAGTATGTAAATGCCATATCTTGCATATTCCTTGAGACAAATTTATTAACTGATAAGGGCTATTTTTCACATTTGAAAGACAGTTAATAAATTTGGGTTGTAGTGTTCTTACTGTGCTATGAGGTTTGCACACACTACATTTAATGCTTTAGTATATCCGGCCCAAACACTCCCTCCAAATGCTCCTGGCCCGGCCCCTCTGTCAAATTTTAGAACCCATTGTGGCCCGCGAGTCAAAAAGTTTGCCCACCCCTGGGATAGACCATCAATATTTGGTGAGGGTCCAACTGCCGCATAGTGACTAATGCTGCAACCTCTTCATAGTTTACCAGGAATAGTGCCGTACACATTCATATCGGCTATCCCGGGATGGCAGCCCCGCCCTAGTCACTTGAAAGGGACCAGGCTGTAGGCAACTGCAATCCCAGGCACAGCTGCTATGGATGTGTACAGCAATGTGCATGGTAAACTATGCTGATCAGTGGTTGCGCCACAGATCTGATATTGATGGCCTGTCCTACTGACGGGCCATCAATAGGACGCAGCCTGTTTTGGCCTTGTTGCACAGCCTTTTATTTTTTTTTGTATGTTTTTTTCAAAATCTGACAAGTCACTTTATGTGGTAATAACTTGGGAAAGCTTTTACCTATCCAAGCAATTGAGACTGTTTTTTCCAGTGACCTATTGTACTTTATGATGGTGTAAAAATTTGGTTGATAAATTAAATATTTATTAGTGAAAAACACAAATGTGAAAATTTTTTATTTTTCTAAATGTAAATGGATCTGCTTGTAAAACAGATAGTAATACCACACACCATAGTCACTAGTTAACATTTCCCATATGTCTACTTTATGTTTGCATAGTTTTTTTTGAACGTTCTTTTATTTTTCTAGGATGTTACAAGGCTTAGAACTTTAGCAACAATTTCTCACATTTTCAAGAAAATTTCAAAAGCCTATTTTTACAGGTATCCGTTTAGTTCTGAAGTGGTTTTGAGGGCCTTGCATATTAGAATTCCCCAATAAATCACCCCATTTTAAAAACTGCGCGCCTCAAAGTATTCAAAACGGCATTCAGAAAGTTCCTTAAACCTATAGGTGTTTCACTGGAAATAAAGCAATATAGAGTAAATTTAAGTTCCTTTTTTTTTTTTTTTTTTGCCGAATTCATTTGTAATACACTTTTTTTTTTAATTTTTTTTTCCCTATAACACAGGTTTTACCAGAAAAACGCATTCAATACTTATTGCCCAGATTCTGCCGTTTTTAGAAATATCCCACATGTGGCCCTAGTGTCCTAATGGACAAACACCGGCCTCAGAAGCAAAGGAGCACCTAGTGGATTTTGGGGCCTGCTCTTTCTTTTTTTCTTTTTATTTTAACCCCTTAAGGACGCAGCCTAGTTTGGGCCTTAAGGCTCAGAGCCCATTTTTCAAATCTGACATATTTCACTTTATGTGGTAATAACGTCGGAATGCTTAAACCTATCCAAGCGATTCTGAGATTGTTTTCTCGTGACACATTGGGCTTCATGTTCGTGGTAAAATTTGGTCGATATATTCAGTCTTTATTTGAGAAAAATTGCAAAATTTAGAGAAAATTTAGAAAAAATAGAATTTTTCAGAATTTAAATGCATCTGCTTGAAAAACAGACGGTTATACCACCCAAAATAGTTACTAGTTCACATTTCCCATATGTCTACTTTAGATTGGCATCGTTTTTTGAACATTATTTTATTTTTCTTGGACGTTACAAGGCTTAGAACATAAACAGCAATTTCTCATATTTTTAAGAAAATTTCAAAAGCCTTTTTTTTAAGGTACCTGTTCAGTTCTGAAGTGGCTTTGAGGGGCCTATGTATTAGAAACCGCCATAAAGCACCCCATTTTAAAAACTAGACCCCTCAAAGTATTCAAAACAGCATTTAGAAAGTTTTTTAACCCTTCAGGCATTTCACAGGAATTAAAGCAAAGTGGAGGTGAAATTTGCAAATTTCGTTTTTCTTTCTGAATTTCAATTTTATTCTATTTTTTTTCTGTAACAAAGAAGGTTTTACCAGAGAAACACAACTAAATATGTATTGTCCAGATTCTGCAGTTTTTAGAAATGTTCCACATGTGGCTCTACTGCGCTCGTGGACTAAAACACAAGCCCCAGAAGCAAAGAAGCACCTAGTGCATTTTGGTGGTGCTTTTTTATTAGCATATATTTTAGGCAGCATGCCAGGTTTGGAGAGGTGTTGAGGTGCCAAAACAGTAGGAATCCCCCAAAACTGACCCCATTTTGGAAACTGCACCCCTCAAGGAATTAATTTATGGTTATTGTTACCATTTTGACTCCGTAGTTTTTTCACAGCACGTATTTGAATTGGGCTGTGAAATTAAAAGAATGACAATTTTTCCAATAAGATGTCATTTTTTTATCAGAATTTCTTATTTTCACAGGGAACAAAATGCCCCATTTTGTTGCCCAATTTGTCCTGAGTGCGGCAATACCCCATTTGTGGTGATAATCTGCCGTTTGGGCCCATGGGAGGCCTCAGAAGAAAAGGAGCGCTATGTGTTCTTTGGAGCCCAGATTTTGCTGGATTGGTTTTCGGGTGCCATGTCGCATTTGCAGAGCCCCAAAGGTATCAAAGCAATGGAAACCCACCAGAAGTCACCCCATTTTGGAAACTACACCCCTCAAAGAATTTATTTATGGGTGTTGTGACCATTTAGACCCCACAGTTTTTTCACAGAATTTATTTGAATTGGGCTGTGAATTCAAAAAAATTTAATTTTTTCCAATAAGAGGTAGTTTTGGCTCAAAATTTCTTATTTTCACAAGGAATAAAATACCGCATTTTGTTGCCCAATTTGTCCTGAGTGTGGAAATACCCTATTTGTGGTGATAAACTGCCGTTTGGGCCCATGGGAGGGCTCAGAAGGAAAGGACCACCATGTGGCCTACTGGGAATTTTCTGGTGCTAAGTCGTGTGTGCAGAAGCCCCTGAGGTATCAGTACAGTTGAAACCCCCGAGAAGTGACCCCGTTTTAAAAACGACACCCCTTAAGGAATTCATCTAGAGGTGTAGTGAGCATTTTGACCCCACAGGTATTGTGTAAAAGATAATGCGCAGCAGATGGTGCAGAGTGAGATTTGCAATTTTCTATATATATATGCCATGTCAGTGTCCGATATATTGTGCCCAGCATGTGCCACCGGAGACATACACCCCATAAACTGTAATGTGGGCTCTCCCGGATACGGCAATACCCTACATGTGGCTGTTATTAGCTGCCTGGGCACACGGCAGGACTCAGAAGGAAAGGACCACCATTTGGCCTACTGGAGCTTTTCTGGTGCTAAGTCTTGTACGCAGAAGCCCCTAAGGTACCAGTACAGTTGAAATCCCCAAGAAGTGACCTTGTTTTAAAATCTACACCCCTTAAGGCATTCATCTAGAGGTGTAGGGAGCATTTTGACCCCACAGGTATTGTGTAAAAGATAATGTGCAGCAGATGGTGCAGAGTGAAATTTGCAATTTTCTATACATATATGCCAATTCAGTGTCCGATATATTGTGCCCAGCATGCGCCACCGGAGATATACACCTCATAAACTGTAATGTTGGCTCTCCCGGGTACGGCAATACCCTACATGTGGCTGTTATCAGCTGCCTGGGCACACAGCAGGGCTCAGAGGGGAAAGATGAGGAGGGGTAAGCTGTGCGAAGTGGATCAGAGCGAGTAAAACTGGGGTAAATTAAAAATAAAGGGATGGATGATAAATTTTAAAACACTCTTTCATACAGAGCTCTGGTTTTTCGGGACACGCGTCACATTGATATATTGTGTCCTTCCTTATCCCCCTCTTATAGCAGACTCTGCACCTCTTTTGACTTTTTCCCTTCTTGCCAGTTTGGGGAACTTCTCCTAAAAAGTGTTGCCCTGGTACGATGCCTGTGGCCCCGCTTCCAGAAGTACTGTAAGGCTTCAGGACTTGATCTGACAAGTCCACCCCTCCCATGTACCTATTGTAGTCCAGGATGCAGTCTGGTTTGGGGGTCTCTGTACTGGTACCTCATACAGGTACATGGGTACTGGTGTGGCATCTCCCTGGTCTTGTACTTGACACACAATATGTTGCTGCTGGATTGTGCCCTGCTCTCACCCCTTCTGAGCGTTTGCCCTGCAGAGTCTTAGGGAGGCCTCTCAGATTTCTTCTAGCAGTGCCGCATGCCGCAGGACTTCTGGAAGTGAGGCAGTTGAAGAGTGGGACAAAGGTATAAAAATTATCCAGGTAGAGGTGGTAACCCTGGTCCAGCAGTGGGTGCACCAAATCCCACACAATTTTTGTATTAACTCCCAGTAAGGGGGGGCATTGTGGGGGCTGAATACTGGTGTCCTTCCCTTTATATATCCTAAATTTGTAGGTATACCCTGATGCACTCTCGCAGCTTATACATCTTCACGCCATACCTTGCCCTCTTACCCGGAAGGTACTGGCGGAATTGAAGCCTCCCTTTCAAATGTACCAGGGATTCATCTATAGAAATACACTTCTCGGGGGTGAATGCTGGGAAAACCGGGCACTGAAACTGTCTAATAGGGGTCTACGTTTATACAAACGGTCAAAACTGGGGTCATCTCGGGGTGGGCACGGCTCATTATCAGTATAATGTAAGAAGCGAAGGATTGCCTCATTTTTTTTTTTTTTTAGGTTACAGTTCAGTTCTGAAGTTGCTTTGAGGGGCCCATATATTAGACACCCCTATCAAACACCCCATTTCAGAAACTAGACCCCTCAAAGTATTCACAACAGCATTTAAAAAGTTTATTAACCCTTTAGGTGTTTCACAGGAATTTAGAGCAAAGTAGAGGTGACATTTAATTAATTTAATTTAATTTATTAGGCACCATGTCAGGTTTGAAGAGGTCTTGTGGTGCTAAAACAGTGGAAACCCCCCAAAAGTGACCCCTTTTTGGAAACTAGAGACCTTGAGGAATCCATTGTAGTTTTCTTGGGGTGCATGCGACTTTTTGATCAGTTTTTATTCTATTTTTAGGTGGCGTGGTGACTAAAAAACAGCAATTCTACTATTGTTTTTTATTCTATTTTTTTTTACAGCGTTCACCGTGCGCTATAAATGACATATTCACTTTATTCTGCGGGGCGATACGATTACGGCGATACCAGATGTTTATAGTTTTTTTTTATGTCTTATGGCGTTTGCACAATAAAATAAGTTTTGTAATAAATCACTCACTTTTGGTGTTACCTTATTCTAAGAGCCAGAACGTTTTTATTTTTCCATCAGGAAAGTCGTGCGAGGACTTATTTTTTGCGTAACGAACTGTAGTTTCCATCAGTACCATTTTTCGGTTCATGCGACTTTTTGATCTCTTTTTATTCCATTTTTTGGGAGGTGAAGTGACCAAACAATTGTGATTGTGGTACGGTTTATTATGATTTTCTCTTACGGCGTTCACCGCGCGGGATAAATAATGACATCGTTTTGTAGTTCAGGTCGTTACGGACGCGGCGATACCAATTATGTATAGTTTATTTGTTTATTTATATATTTTTATTAATAATAAAGAACTGATAAGGGAAAAAGGGGGACTCTTACTTTTATTACTTTTAAATCTTTTATTTTCTTATTTTTACACAACTTTTTTTTACTTTTTCACACTTTTTTTACTTTGTCCCACTAGGGGACATGAGAGCAGGAGGCTCTGATCGCTATTCTAATACACTGCACTACATGCGTAGTGCAGTGTATTAGAGCTGTCAGCTGTTCGCTGACAGCAAGCATAGTGGGTCCTGACTTTGTCGGGACCCACTAGGCTTCCGTCGATGGCGTAGCCAGAGTCCATTGTTAGGATTCTGGTTGCCATAGTAGCCATCACGGCCCGCTATCGTGTAGCAGGCCGGCGATGACAGCTTAACCCCTAAGAAGCCGCGATCGCTATTGAACGCGGCTTCTAAGGGGTTAATCGGCGGGGACCACCGCGATCGGTCCCTGCACACTAAGCTGTGATAGCCTGCTGTCAGAAACAGCAGGTATCACAGCTCAAGCACGCGCCGGGATTAAATGGCGCCGTGTTTACTCAGGTCAGTAATAGTACTGACCTGAGCGCGAACGTTCTACTTAGCAGGACGTACTATTACTGACCTGAGCGCGAAGGGGTTAAAGAGGCTCTGTCACCACATAAGTGCCCTATCTTCTAGATAAGGAGATCGGCGCTATAATGTAGGTGACAGTAATGCTTTTTATTTAAATAAACCATATATTTTTACTACTTTATTGGCGTTTTTAGATTTATGCTGATCCTGTTAGATCGCTATGTGCTATCTTATACTTGCACATTAACAATACTTAAGTGTTTAGACAGTGAATATACATTCCACGGAATGTCTATTCACAATCTCTGCAATCAGTCTGTGGTAGTTACAGCAGAGGACGTGTAATCTCGCGAGATTACGTGGAAAATGACAGGTTACAACGAGATCTCGCTTCGTCGGTGGTAACTACCATAGAAACAGTAACGAAGTGCAGAGATTGTGAATAGACACACCGTGGAATGTCTATTCACTGTCTAAACACTTCAGTATTGTTAATATGTAAGTATAAGACAGCACATAAGGATCTAACAGGATCCCTACGCGCTGTGTAAAAGAATAGAGAGAAGTGCATGATGCTGATTGGTCAGCGTCATACACTCCCCTTTACAACGCTCACTTGGTCTAAAGTGAAAATACGGCCACTTGGGCATTAAGCAACTCATTAGCATAAATCTAAAAACGCTAATAAAGTGGTAAAAATATATGGTTTATTTAAATAAAAAGCACTGCGGTCACCTACATTATAGCGCCCATCTCTTTATGTAGGAGATACGGCACTTCTAATGTGGTGACAGAGCCTCTTTAAGATGATATTTTAGGCACCATGTCCGGTTTGAGGAGGTCTTGTGGTGCCAAAACCGTGGAAACTCCAAAAGTGACCCAATTTTGGAAACCACACCCTCAAGGAATTTAACTAGGGGAATAGTTAGCATTTTGACCCCACAGGTATTTTGCTATATTTATTGGAGTTAGGCCTCATGCACACAAACGTATTTTTTTTTCCTCCCGTAAATACGGGTCCTTGGTCACACGTATTCTGCCCGTAAATACGTGTCCGGTGTCGCCAGTATTTACGGGCACGTTTTCGCTGCAAAATTGCACTGCACTAATCGGCAGCCCCTTTATCAGTGCAGGATAGAGAGAAGGGACAGCCCTTTCCGCAGTAAAAGAAATTCATACTTACCTGGCCGTTGTCTTGGGGATGCGACCCTCTTTCGACATCCAGCCTGACGCGACAGTCCATGTGACCGCTGCAGCGGTCACATGGGCTGTAACGTCATCCCAGGAGGCCGGACTGGAGGAAGAAGCAGGTAGTTCTGGGTTAGTATGAATTTTATTTATTTTTTTTACAGGTTGATCTTTATTGTGATCGGTAGTCACTGTCCCGGGTGCTGAAAAAGTTACTGCCGATCGTTTAACTCTTTCAGCACCCTGGGCAGTGACTGTCCCCTGACATTGCCTAGCAACGCTCCTGTAATTACGGGAGCCCCATAGACTTCTATGGGCCTGCCCGTGCCGTTATTACGGCCTGAAATAGGACATGTTCTATATTTTTCAACGGCACGGGCACCTTCCCGTAAGCATACGGGGAGGTACCCGTGGCCAATTGAAGTCTATGGGCCTGTAATTACGGGCGTTTCTACGTTCGTGTGTATGAGGCCTTAGTCTGTGACAATGAAAATCTACCTTTGGAAACTACATCCCTCAAGGAATTTATCTAGGGGTAGAGTTAGCATTTTGACCACACAGGTTTTTCGCTAAATTTATTAGAATTAGTCTGTAAATATGAAAATCTACTGTTTTTTTTTTCTGAAAAAACAATTTTTAATATTTACAAGAAATAATAAAGAAAATGAACCCCAACATATGTAAAGCAATGTCTCCCGATTACGGCAATATCCCATATGTGGTAATAAACTGCTGTTTGGACCCACAGCAGGGCTGAGAAGGGAAGGAGCGCCATTTGGATTTTGGAGCGCAGATTTTGCTGGATTGGTTTTCAGTGCCATGTCTCGTTTGCAATGTACTGGAGGTACCAAAACAGTGGAAACACCCCAATAGTGACCCCATTTGGGAAAATACACACCTCAAGGAATTTTTCTAGGGGTATAGTGAGCGTTTTGACCCCACAGGTTTTTTTGCAGAATTTAGTGGATTTAGGCTGTGAAAATGAATATCAACGTTTTTGTCCACTAAAATAAAGGGGGAAAAAGCCACACAAAATTGGTAACGCAAATCTCCAGAGTATGACGATACCCCACATATAGGAATTGTTGTTTTTTTTTAATTCGAAATTAATTAACCTTTGCAGGACTGATCCTTTTTTTCTCTTCCATTTTAGTTTTTTGCTCCCTGCCTTCCAAACGCCATGACTTTTTTTTTTTTTTTCTTCCTTCCCCCATCAATCGAGTGGTGTGAGGGCTTTTTTTTTTTGCGGGAAGAGTTGTAGTTTCTATTGACACCACTTAAAGTACCATATAATGTACTGGGAAACTGAAAAAAATTCTTTGTTGGATGAAATTGTAAAAAACGTTGATTCCTCCATTGTTTGGGTTTTGATTTTTTAACGCTTTCACCTTGCGGTAAAAACGACTTTTTTTTTCTTTCTGCAGGTCAATACGATTACAGTGATACCAAACGTACATGTTTTTTTTTTTTTTTTTATATTTTGCTACTTTTACAAAAAAAAAATACTTGTTTTGTAACAACATTCTGAGAGCCATAACTTTATTTTTTGAGCAGTTTGAGGGCTTATTTTTGGCAGGACGAGCTGTAGTTTTTATTGGTACTGGTTTTTGGTACAAACTACTTTTTGATCACATATATTTTTTTTTTAATATTTTTTATGTTTCATATTTAGAGACCAAAAAACAGATTTGGGTGTTTTTAAATTCTTTCTTACGGCGTTCATTATGCACTAAATATGACATTATTACTTCTGCAGGTCGTTACGATTCCGGTGGTACTGTATGTATAGTTTTTCAGAGTTTGCATAATAAAATCACTTGTTTAGAAAATAAATTAATTTTATGTCCTCATATTCTGAGAGCCATAACTTTTTTGGGGTACATGCAACTTTTTGATCACTTTTTATTCTATATATTGGGAGGGATTCTGGCATTGTTTTTAGTTTTATGTTTTTTTTGGAGGAACACCGTGCGGGAATAATAACCTTATAGTTTGGGTCGTTACCTACACGGTGATACCTTTTTAGGCCTCATGCACACTTCAGTTTTTTTCCTTCAGGGTGCTATCCGTTTTTGTCACTGATAGCACCCTGAACCCATTTATTTCAATGGGGCCATGCACGCTACAGTTTTTTTTTTGACGGTCCGTTGCTCCGTTCCGATCCAAAGTAGAGCATGTCCTTCTTTGGTCCGGGATTCCGTGACCGTGAGGCCCATGCAAGTCAATGGGGCCGTCAAAAAAACTGAAGGCACACGGAAGGCATCAGTGTGCCATCCGTGTGTGATGGAGCCGTTTCCTAGCAACCGCCAGGCGGGCAGAAAAACATTAGAAAAATATTACACTAATCGACAGCCACTTGTCTCTATCAATAACTGATAGAGAAAAGAGGCTGCTGATTAAAAATAAAATAAAAAGCATTTCATACGTACCCGGTCGTTGTCTTGGTGACGAGTCCCTCTTCATCCTCCAGTCCGACCTTCTTTGTGACGCGGCAGCCTGTGATTGGCTGCAGAGGCGGTCACGTGGGATGAAGCGTCATCCCTGGAGGCCGGCCTTCTGACATCATCCTGACGTGCGTGACCGCCACTACAGCCTGTGATTGGCTGCAGCGGCGACATGGATTGAACGTCATCGCTGGAGGCCGGACAGGAGGAATGTAGTATGAACTTATTTTTTTTATTACGGTAAAATTTTATTTTCCGCGTGCCGAGCATGGTACTGTCCAGGGTGCTGAAAGTTACCGCCGATCAGTGCAGCCCATTAACTCTTTCAGCACCCTGGACAGTACCATGCTCGGCGCACGGAAACACAGAGTGCACACGGCTGACAAAATGGACACATGGATCCGTCAAAAACGGCCGTGAAAAACGTGTCGGAAGTGTGCAGAAGGCCTTACACTTTATTTTTATTTTTTTTACCTGGAGCAATGATCGCTGCTAGAATACATTACATTACCTAGTAGTGTAATGTATTCCAACTGTCAGTGTGACGTCAGTCACTCTGACAGTAAGTCTACGAGGACCAGCCAGAGGCTGGTCCTCATAGGCTTCTATACATGGCAGATCCGGAGGCCGTTGTCTGGCCTCCGGATGCTATCACAAGCATCAGAGACCACCACAATTGCATGGGTGCTGCAAAGCCCCCTAAATGCGGCTTTCACTATCTATCGCTGCATTTAAAGGGAATGTGTTGCCAGAACAACATGATTTTTTTTTAAAAATTAAACATTTAGTGTGTGGGTGATTAAACATTGTTCAAATTTTTTTTATTTTTTTCACGAGTCAGGAAATATTATAAATTAATTCTAATTTATAATACTACCCATTTTTGGTCACTAGATGGAGCTATTCCCAAAATTGCAACCTTGGGTTAAAAGCCCTCGCTCTAGTGAGCTCTCAGCATCCCCCCCCTCCTTTATCCTGGCTAGTGCCGGGATAAACGAGGGGTTTGAACGGTGTAACCTCCTACACTGTGTGTCGCCATTTTTTGAGCTAACACACTGTGTAGTAGGTTTACATACAGTAGTAAACACACACAAACACGAACATACATTGAAATCTCTTACCTGCTCCTGCCGCCGCGGCTCCCTCCGGCCCGTCCGCTCCGTTTGCTGCCGCTGGTCCAAGTGCACAAATCCGGAAGCCGCGACCGGAAGTAGTAATATTACTGTCCGGCCGCCACTTCCGGTCCACAGGAAAATGGCGCCGGACGGCGCCAATTTCGAATTGGACTGTGTGGGAGCGGCGCATGCGCAGTTCCCACACAGACGCCGTACACTGAAGTCAATGGGACGGGAGCCGTTCGCAGTCCCTATGGGACTGTGGCTGCCGTATTCCATGTCTGTATGTGTCGTTAATCGACACAGACAGAAATGGAACAAAAAATGGCAGCCCCCATAGGGAAGAAAAAGTGTAAAAATAAGAAAAAGTAAAACCCAAACACACGAATATAAACGTTTTTAATAAAGCACTAACCTCTTTAAAGGAACAGTGTCATCAGAAATTATTTTTTTATATGTTAAAGATGTTAGTGCTTTATTAAAAACTTTTATATTTATTTGTGTGTTTGTGTTTTACTTTTTCTTATTTTTACACTTTTTCTTCCCTATGGGGGCTGCCATTTTTTGTTCCATTTCTGTGTGTGTCGATTAACGACACATACAGACATGGAATACGGCAGCCACAGTCCCATAGGGACTGCGAACGGCTCCCGTCCCATTGACTTCAGTGTACGGCGTCTGTGTGGGAACTGCGCATGCGCCGCTCCCACACGGTCCTATTCGAAAATGGCGACACACAGTGTAGGAGGTTACACCGTTCAAACCCCTCGTTTATCCCGGCACTAGCCAGGATAAAGGAGGGGGGGATGCTGAGAGCTCACTAGAGCGAGGGCTTTTAACCCAATGTTGCAATGCTGCAATTTTGGGAACAGCTCCATCTAGTGACCAAAAATGGGTAGTATTATAAATTAGAAATAATTTATAATATTTCCTGGACTTGTGCAAAAAAATAAAAAAAATTTGAACAATGTTTAATCACCCACACACTAAATGTTTAATTTTTTAACACATTCCCTTTAACATATAAAAAAATAATTTGTGATGACACTGTTCCTTTAAGGGGTTAATTGCCGAAATCAGCGGCAATGAGCCGCTGATCGACAATAGTGGAATGTCAGCTGTCGTGGGCAGCTGACCTCCCGGTTCCCGATGCACATTGTCACTTCCTGTCACTCAGGAGGTTGGTCCTGATAGGCTTCCGTACATGGCAGACACTGAGGCCATTGTTTGATCTCCGGTCACCCTGCTAGCCATCGGCAAACCTCGCGATTTCACTGTGCGGTCTGCCGATGTGCTAGAAACCCCTCAAATACGGCGATTGCAGTCGATCGCCGCATTTAAGGGGTTAATTGCCGAAATGAGCCGCTGATTGGAAACAGTGGAGTGTCCGGTGTCGGGGCATCTAGCCTCCCGGTACCCTGTCCATATTGTCGCCGATAGTGTGCACCGGGATCCGTGCAGTAACTGTACGTCGTGCGCTAAGACACTGGCCACCAGGACGTACAGTTGCGTCGTGGTGCGCCTAGGGGTTAAATCTCTTCTCAGACTATCCACTAGGCATAACACAGATAATCACTTTTTGTGGTCTGAGCCTTTACGTTTTTGAATGTTACTCGAATGTCTCCTATGACCTCTTCTACATTATCCCTGCTAGGACTCTAACTCTGCATATTTTGATTTATAGCTCTGAGGCAATTAAAGGAGCAGTTATTGGAATAGATCTGGGAACAACAAATTCCTGTGTCGCTGTCATGGAAGGAAAACAATCAAAGGTAATGTGCATTAAAGGGTTTGTTACTCCCCCTTGTAATTTGTATTTTATAGGGAAATTGCTCAGTGTCCTTTCATAACTCCCTACCCTACTTGCATCAATGAGTGTCATTACACCGTTAATTTATTTTGTAAGGTTTTATTATAGGGTTCCGAACTTTATTCTCAGTGTAAGGCTCTGTTCATATCTGCATCAGAAGCTCCATTAAAAGCCTCAGTCACAGATTCCGTCTTTGACGGCCAAATTAGCGCAGTTTGCAGCACTATGTAGTCAGGCAAAACGACGGATCCAACGCTTCATATTACAGAGCAGAACGGTAAACCTTGATGCACATGTGAACAAAGCCTAAGTTCACCCTCTACGCAACTGTCAGCAAATGTACGAGCAGTGTGGAAGATAATGTTCTATTTACTGTACATGACTATGGGGGCAGCCATCCTGCCTGAGCTGCGATTAACAGCATTTAGAGATATCCGCATTGTGAGAAACTAGACATGGGCTGCACAATCCACAATATATACATTGATCTGAGCCGCTAGGCATAGTTTATGAAACAGAAAAAATGGGGAATATCCTCCAGCTCACCTTGTCACAGGTACGGTATAGGGATCAGCGCACGGATCCTCGTGTCGGCACACGCAAGGGAAACGGCAGAGAAAAGGAAGGTGAAACCAGCGCTGAAGTAGAAAATCTGTTAAAAACGGGAATCTTCCAAGTTTAATTGTTGCTTTGTTGAAAACAATTGACAACGAAAAATAGTGGTGACGGGCAGGTAATGTCCAAAGTACAGAGCCTACGCGTTTCAGACCCCTGCTGGGTCCTAAGCCATGACTAAGGACCCAGCAGGGGTCTGAAACACGTAGGCTACCGCCTATCTCCCTCAACACTCTCTGTACTTTGGACATTACCTGCCCGTCACCACTAGTTTTCATTGTCCATTGTTTTTAACAAAGCAACAATAAAACTTGGAAGAAGATTCCCGTTTTTAACAGATTTTCTACTTCAGCGCTGGTTTCACCTTCCTTTTCTCCATAGTTTATGAACATGAGGTTCTTTGTTAACATTTTGATCAAACTGTATAAGCCCACTTGACACTTTAGAGAGATGCTTTACAGCAGCCGCATGGATCATAGGAACCTATGAACAGGAGAGGACACGTTGATTTTTATAGGAGCGTTTTCTAGGCATGCTCTGACCTGTGCAGAGGTCATTGTACAGGAGGTGGGGTGGGGGCTGTGTCAATTACCTACTGTGAATTGGGGATCCTGTGTTATCTATATAGAGGTGTTATCTGTTATTGTAATCCTGCCTCTGATTATAATAAGATTACTGCTGAGAAGTGATCGGTGTAAAACAATCAAAACTGTTTTTTAATATAGTTAATAACGTGAGGAAAAAAAATATTCCATTTTAATGATTAACCCGTTGGTGACCGCCAATACGTCTTTTCACGGCGGCCACTAATCGGCTTTATGATGCATATGAATTTTAACAGCGCTGCATCAGCATAAACAGCAGGGAGCTGTTAAATCTCCCTGCTCTCAGCTACCAGATGTAGCTGGGGGCGTCCCTGCTCGAACGCGTGAGATCGATATCCGTATAGATCTCACCCGTTTAACCCGTCAGATGCGGCGCTCAATATTGAGCGCCCCATCAGAGTGTTTTTTGAGAGGAGGGAGCTCCCTCTCATCCCACTGACACCTGGCCGAGTGTCTGTGTCTCTGATGGCAGCCTGGGGGCCTAATAAAGGCCCCCAGGTCTACCTGTAGTGAATGCCTGTTAGGCTATGCCAGAGGACAGGCAGTAAATACACCGCAATACAAAAGTATTGCACTGTATTCTAATGGCGAACGGAGGATCTCCTATTAAGGTCCCCTAGTGGGACTAGTAAAAAAAAAAAAAGTTTAAAGTTTCATTAAATAAAAATAGAAAAAAATAATAAATTACTAACCCACTTTTTTTCCCCCCTTACAAACTGGTTTACTATTAAAAAAAATAAAAATAAAGCCAAAAAGTAACACTTATTTGGTAGCGCCACTTCCGTAACGACCCAGACTAAAAAGCTATTACATTATTTAACCCGAACGGTGAACGCCATAAAAAATAAAATAAAAAATGGAAAAATTGCTGTTTTCTGTGAATCCTGACTTAAAAAAAATGTGATAAAAAGTGATCAAAAAGTCGCATCTACTCCAAAATGGTACCAATAAAAATTACAATTCGTCCCGCAAAAAAAAACAAACTCTCATACAACTGCATCAACAAAACAATAAAAAAAGTTACGGCTCTTCAAATATGGAGACACACAAACAAATAATTTTGAAGAAAAAAAAAAGCGTTTTTACTGTGTAAAACATACAAAATCTATACAAGTTTGGTATCGTTGCAATCGTAACAACCCGCTGAATAAAGTCAGTGTTATTTATACCACACAGTAAAAGGCGTAGATTTAGGACGCAGAAAAATAGTGGCGAAATTTCAGGGTTTTTTCTATTCCACCCCCCCCCCCCAAAAAAAAAGTTAATGAATGTTAATCAATGTGTACCCCAAAATTGTGCTATTAAAAAATACAATTTGTCCCGCAAAAAACAAGACCTTATACAGCTATGTCGACGCAAAAATAAGAGTTCTAGCTCTTGGAATGCGACGATGGAAAAACGTAAAAAATACCTTGGTCATTAAGGTTTAAAATAGGCTGGTCATTAAGGGGTTAACCCCTTCCTGACAGTTGACGTAACTGTACGTCATAGCCGTCAAGCTGAGCCTTTTCGATACTAAGCGGGTGGTAACTATCCTACAGCAGACACTGCACTGTAACTAGCGGGATTCTGCTTATTTTAACCCCTTATATACTGCGGGCAATGGTGACCACGGCATATAAGCCGTTAGAAAGAGGACGGCTCCCCTCCGACGTTGCTATTGCAGTATATCGTGCAAGTGATCTAACGATTTCTGGTTCTCGGTGGACTATTAAGTTAAAAAAAAAATATTTAAACGTTCAATACCCCCCCCCCCCTAAAGCAATGCAAAAATAAAATTGGCATCGCCGCGTCTGAGGCATTCGGACTTTTACCATTTGAAAAGCACTTCAATAGACTGGCGACACAACAGTTTGTGGAAATTTGGCTAATGTGTGAATGGTGAACATAAGTCAGACCTGCCCAAAATTGACAAGTTTGTTATGGTGGTACAATTTAATGCAAGGAATGAAATTTGTTCCTGTGAAAATGGTACAGAACTCGGGCCTTAAAGGGAGATGAAACCAGAAATAAGGTGGTTAGATGAACTCTTGATTGTTCATCGCATCAGTAGTCCATGAGCTGTGACCAAAATCACCTTATAAAGAAGGCGCTGCACCACCCTATAGAACCCAAACCTTGAACACTTTCCCTGCAAGAAGTCTGTGGGCAGGACTAGCATTCGCTCTGAATCCTGGCCGCTTTTTACAGGAATATACTGAGTTATTTCCTAAGTTTGCATTGTTTTAGCTTACCTGGGGTATGGGTTACACTGTGTGTGATATCTAATGGACTTTTTGTTTTGCAGGTGCTGGAAAATGCAGAAGGTGCCAGGACCACTCCTTCTGTGGTTGCCTTTTCCGCAGATGGGGAACGCCTTGTTGGAATGCCTGCAAAACGCCAGGCAGTTACTAATCCCAACAACACTTTATATGCTACGAAACGTCTTATTGGCCGTCGATTTGATGATCCTGAAGTCCAAAAAGACCTGTATGTAGGAGTGTAATAGTTGAACGTCGTTAATAATGCAGTGCTATACAATACGCCTGGGTAACTGAATTACCGGTTTGCCTCCATTAGCTTGGGTAGGCAGGTATCTTTGCCAGTATGTTTAATCCAAGGCTGAATTCAGATAACAGTGGTATACGTCCGTGTGAAGAAACAGCCTCCACACGGACGCGTGTATTTCAATGAGGCCGTTCACGCGGCAGTTTCATGTGAACGGTCCGTTGAACAATAGAACATGTCCTATTTTGTTCCGTTTACATGGATCCCTCGATGGACTCAAGTCTACGGGGATCCGTGAAAAGAGGACCCGCACAGGGCCTACTCTGACGCGAAAAACTGCCGCTTCTCACGTCCGTTTCCCCACGTTCTTCTGAATTCGGCCTAAGGGCCAGTTCACGCGTTGCGTAAATGCGGCGGATTTTTCGCAACAGAATTAGTTACAGAAAATCAGCAGCAAATACAGTAGCAGCAAAGTGGATGAGATTAAACAAATCTCATTCACATGCTGCGTAAATACTGGATGGCAAAACACTCTGGTCCGGAGTTTTATTCCGCAGCATGTCCATTGTATTTACGTAAACGCTGCCTTTTTTTATTTTTTTGCAAGATTTCCCCATTGAATTCAATGGGAAGGTAAATCCTGCAACAAATAGCAGATTTTTTTTTGCGGCAGGTTCGCAGAGATCCCGCTGCAAAAAACGTAACTCAAAACACAAAAAATATATTATACTCGCCTAGGAGTCTGTTTAATCCTCCTGGGATGACACTTAATCCCATGTGACCTCCGCTGCAGCAAATCACTGTAGTGATCTCCTGGGATGAGAGGTCATCCCAGGAGGCCGGCCAACTAAGTGCTGCCGTTTTTTGCAGCGCACGTTCCATAGTTTATATATTTTTTTTTGCCCGGAATGCCCTGTGGCGCACAGGGGCAGATGCGCTGTGTTCTTTTACACAGCGTATCCGCCCCGTGTGAACTCCGCTTAAGGCCTTATTCACACGAACGTGTGCGTTGCAGTACAGTGTGTCATCAGTATGTGGTGCGTGACTGCGTGATTTTCGCGCATATGGCATCGTTATGACACGGTTTATGTTTAGAGACAGAAATGAAGGAGGTAGTTTTATTTTTCCCTCAATTTCTTTAACAGTTGCGCGAATCACGTGCAGAACACGGGAGTGCGTCCATGTGCCGCGCGTGATTTTCACTCTCCCATTGACTTCAATGGGTGCGTGATGCTCGAAAAACGCTATATAGGACATGTCGTGAGTCTTACGCAGCGGATAAGCTGCGTAAAAATCATGGACTGTCTGAATGGCCCCATTGAGTTAAATAGGTCCGTGCGACGCGCGTGATTTTCACGCGCGTATCACGGACGTTAAACACGCTCGTGTGAATAAGGCCTAAGGGTTTATTATTCTCTTCAACTCCCCCCCCCCCTCTTTTTTTTTTTTTCTCTTTTCCTCTCCACTGTGCAGTATAAATAATTTCTAATCTTTATCTGTCAGATTACCACGGTACCTAACGTATATTTATTTTTATTTTTTTATGATGCATCATATAAAAAAATAATCATGAAAAAAATGTTTAATCCGTTTTTCTTTTAGGGGAGACTTTAGAGCAGGGCTGCACCTGTGTATTACAGCTGTCGCACCGCTCCTGATCACATGGGCACTCCTGCTGTGCCACTGCAATCAGCTGGACGAGTATGCTCATCCGGATTCAGTAACGCACAGGATGAGCATACTCCTCCTGTGTCTTCAACTGGTTTATGATCTTTATCTTTTGTCTATTCGCGCTAAAACCACGTGACTGTCTCACGTCAAGAGCTGCACGTTAACTGCACTCTGAATTAATCCTTAGGCTTCAGACTCTTGAGAATTGATAACCGATGTGTAATTTCTTGTGAATACGTTCATGCTGGAGCTAATATAATATATAATATAATTTTTTTTGTTTCTAGCAAAAATGTTCCATTCAAGATTGTACGTGCATCAAATGGGGATGCCTGGGTTGAAGCACATGGAAAACTCTACTCCCCCAGTCAGATTGGCGCATTTGTACTTATGAAAATGAAAGAGACAGCTGGTGAGTCGATCGTGGTTATTTGTGTGTATGTAGCTTGTTTGTGTGTTGTGGGAGGAGATTGGGTTTATAGCCGCGTATATGTGCCCTATAAAGTTGTTAGTTCAACTGCATTTTTAACCCCTTTAAGACTGAGGCATTTTTATTTTGTTTTTCATCGATTTTTGAGCAGTGTGGCTGTATATTTATCGCGGGACGCGATGGGTTTTTGTTTTTTGTCCGTATCCAAAAACAAAAACGTAATAAGTAGTCAGTCGTATGTACCAAAAAACAGCGATTTTACGTTTTTATTCTTTATGGCAGTGCACATTCAATAACACTATATTGTAATAGTTCAGACTTTCATGGATGCAGCTATACCGATTTTGTTAACTTTTTTTTTTTTTCTTCACACCACTACTTTAGAGGAAAAATGAGAAAAGATGATTTTGTTTCAACTTTTTAAAATAAAATAAATATATATATATTATATTCCCACTACTAAGAACGTAATATATATATATTTTTTTAAAGTTTATTAGCCCCCTAGTGGACTTTAAACAGTGATCCTTGGATCGCTGGTACAATACACTGCACTACTAATGTATTGCAGTATATTGTAATTTTTCCAGGCTTCTGTTAAAGGGATTTTCCAAGATAAAACTTGTATGTATTAATGCTTTTAACTTGGGAATGTGAATACATTTGTAATGTACTTAGTTTCAAAATTAGCCCATGCATGCGTGTTACTGACTGTATAATAGAACAGCCCATACACGGCATGCCACTAGTGACGTGTCGTACACCAGGAAGAAAATTTGATTAGTTAGACCACGTCATGTGTCCCACGGCAGCATCGGGAAAAGGGGCCAATTTAGAAACCGAGGCAGTGAAGCCTGTCCCCTGGGCTGCCATGACCTCTGTCGTCTGACTCCACCCCCCCCATCTTATTCTGAGGGGGGGGGGCTGTGAGCTATCAGAGGGCCGCCCTCTTTTCAACGCCTCAGATGTTGCGGTCGTGACAGACCGCAGCAGTTGAGCGGTTAAACGGCCAGGAACAGCGTGATCGCTGTAACTGGCTGTTTCTACTGGGTGCCACCTGTAAAACACAGCTGACGCCCGCTGCATATGGTGCGCGCTCCCAACATCACCCCCCGCACCAGGATGTAATGGCACTACTTTGTGCACGAAGGGGTAAATGGGGTGTGTGAGCTGAGAAAACATAGCTGCTTCCTTCCAGAAATAATGCAACTTATAATGTCCATGACAAAACTTGAGAAAAAAAGAGTCCTTAACGCCATATGTAAAGTACAAAAAATAAATTTTATTACATATAATTTATATATCGAACACTTGATAAAAAACATGGCGAGGTTTCTAAAAAAGAAGAAGTTGCATGTGGGTCACTAACAAGTAATATATAGTACCAAGTAATATTATATAACCATGGGGACATAAACATAACAATGGATAGCACAGAAGGATACAGGTATGCAATATGATAGTAACTAGTGGGTAATTGTAACAGCAGCTGCCAGCTACTAAATTTAAATCTCACACTGCTATAACTGCATCACTCCAGGGGGAAGGAGAGAATCCAAGTCAAAAAACCCCCCTACTCAAATTTACATCCTACAATTAAAGCAGCATCAAACAGATCAGAAAAATGCTCAGGAGGAAAAGACATAAATTCTCAATATTGTCTAAATGTACTGTACACAAGTCCCCAAGAGCAGAAAGGAGTACCATCAAGTATTACTGCGATACATAAAGCAGGATGTGCAGAGCGTGCAAGGCTATTCATCTGGGATCACCAGATGCAGCCAGGGAAGAGTCCACTCACCCATGGTATACCCCCTGAGGAAGCTGATACAGCGAAACGCGCGTTGGGGTGTTTAATTTGCTTGTACGTGGACCACGAACTTCACTTTTTCAACCATGGGTGAGTGGACTCTTCCCTGGCTGCATCTGGTGATCCCAGATGAATAGCCTTGCACGCTCTGCACATCCTGCTTTATGTATCGCAGTAATACTTGATGGTACTCCTTTCTGCTCTTGGGGACTTGTGTACAGTACATTTAGACAATATTGAGAATTTATGTCTTTTCCTCCTGAGCATTTTTCTGATCTGTTTGATGCTGCTTTAATTGTAGGATGTAAATTTGAGTAGGGGGGTTTTTTGACTTGGATTCTCTCCTTCCCCCTGGAGTGATGCAGTTATAGCAGTGTGAGATTTAAATTTAGTAGCTGGCAGCTGCTGTTACAATTAGCCACTAGTTACTATCATATTGCATACCTGTATCCTTCTGTGCTATCCATTGTTATGTTTATGTCCCCATGGTTATATAATATTACTTGGTACTATATATTACTTGTTAGTGACCCACATGCAACTTCTTCTTTTTTAGAAACCTCGCCATGTTTTTTATCAAGTGTTCGATATATAAATTATATGTAATAAAATTTATTTTTTGTACTTTACATATGGCGTTAAGGACTCTTTTTTTTTTTTTTTTTTTTTTTTTTTTTTTTTTTTTTTTTTTTTTCTCAAGTTTTGCTATGAATCAGTGAGTCTGCTATTCTGTGACATTTTGGGGGTGCTTTATACCAATGTTGGCTGCACCTAACCAGCTATCCGTCCCTGTGAGACATTTGTTTATAATTATAATGTCCATGAGCTGGGTCTGGCATTGCAGCTTAGCCCCATTCATGTGAATAAGAAAGAGCTTCAAGGCCAAACACGGCCCATGAACTGGGGTGGCACTGTTCCTGGAAGAAGGCAGCCATATTTTCTTATCTCCTACAACCCAAAAAAGGACACCTGACCGATTTCAAGCAAGTGCTGAAAAAAGTCGCAGGCTACACCGTCCCATGTGTAGTTTTAGATCATTATGGAACCAGTCTAGCAATATCTAATGTGGGTAATATCAGATTATAGAGATAAATAAAAAAGTGGGAAAGACTCGCGCCTCATATTGTAGTAGTTTATGCAATTGGCCAGATAAGGTAGTACTTAACCAATCCCATATGGGAATGTCTGGTTTCCTCGACCTTGCTGCTTCACCTTCTCTGGATTTCTTTCTGGTAATCTCTACCACATCCAAAGTTTCTCCATAGTAACAAAAATGTTTACGTTTTTTTAAATTGCTTTAGCGGCATTCTCCTCAGGAGTGGTGGGATGAATTTTGAACCTCCATGTGCCTCCCATTAATAGTAATTAACCCCATCATGTTTCTCATGGACAACATTAGGTTAATGTGTGAGGTACACTATTGGTTTAATTACTATTAATGTGACGTATGTGGAGGTTCAAAATTCATAATACCTCGTGCCTTACATTAATAAGTGAAAGAGTAGATTTGGTTTTATAACCTTGTAAACATCATAAATGACTATAAATTTGTTGGTACGGTCGCGAAGATACTGAATGTGTGTGTGTATTTTATGTATTGAAACTTATTTTAATATTTATTGTAAAAACAGTTTATTTTTAAATTTAACATTACTTTACTTTTTTTCACTCCATATTTAAACTTTTTAATGTACTGGTATATACCTATAAGCTGATAGTACACAGGCAGTTGTTAGGACATACCTAAGTATGCCCTAACAGGAAATAAGGTCAGAAAGCCTGGGGTCCTTCAATGGACCCTGGGCTGTCTGCTCATATACAGTATGTCCCTCGATAGCGTCACATGCACTTCCTGTGATGCGATCCAAAGGGCACCCCCCCCCCTTATTTACCCCTTGAATTCTGCAGTCAGCTTTGAACGCAGCACCCTAGGGAATAGCGGTGGAGACAAGAGGTTTCTCTGATCTCCGCCATTAGAGCGGAGTTTCGTCTGTGTAATACAGCCATTGCCCCGCTCCTAACCACAAGTGCGTGCTGTCAACATGAGGTGATGCGGCCAGCGCTGCACTAATGAGCGTCGCAACACTCACTGAAGATCGAGAACATGGGGGGTGTTTTGTGGTACACCCGCCGTGTTTTGTCTTCCGTGCCGGCAATCAATAGTGCAGCGCTGGTCGCATCACATTACACTGACCGTGCACACTTGTCAGGACTCAGGAGCGGGGCAATGGCTTCATTACACAGCCGCAGCCCCGTTCTGACTACATTCATGTGTTACTATACTTAGCTGTGTGACCATACAGCTTGGTATCGACATAAATAAATTAGCGGTATTGAACCATTTGAGGGTGCACGGTACCGAAACAGTATTGAAGTTTCAACATCGTGCATTCCTACTGGTGACCGCTAATCTTAAATTAGACTTAAATTTCAAAGTGCTTCTTCAGTTGAAAAATAGGACATTTTTGGAGGGAGTCTTGTAAAATTCTGTTTTTCCACTTAGGACAAGTGTAAAAATCAAAAAATTGGTTGTCTAAACTGAATGGGAACTTACACAATAGTGTAACCTTGATATATTTTTCTCTTTACCTAGAAAATTATCTGGGTCATGCGGCAAAGAACGCAGTTATTACTGTTCCTGCATATTTTAATGACTCCCAAAGGCAGGTAAGTCATCGCCAGCAGTGAGAGGTAAAATACACCTCTTACTCACTCATATTGTTAATGCCAATAAGTTTAACAAAGTGTACGTATTAATGGTATAGTGCGTGAACGGGAACTCCGTCAGAGCAAGTGATTAGGGATATGCAATAATGTTCTGATTTGATGGGGCTCCTGTGTTTTCCTCTGCAAAGTAGCAGTATATCCTAGATATGTGCTGTCCTTAGCACTGACCGAATTCCAGCAGAACCTTTTTAATATATTCTACAAATGTGAAGACTATTTTTACGTGATAGAACAAAACAAAAATAAAGTGTCATTACCTATCATGGAGCAGTTTCCACTTCTGAACCTCCATAGAAATCAATGGGAGGCCGGGGAAAGAAAGTGCTGTATGGAGTGGTTTTTGATGCAGTAGATATAGACCAAGCTATAGTAGAGGCCGGGAGTTGAAGTATGGTGCGGGTCCCACCTCTGGGACCCGCACTTATCCCTAGAACGGGGCCCAGTAAACCCCATTCTACTGCACTGTTGTGGCTGACACGTGTGATTCCCGACCATGAAGAAGTGAGCTACGCGGTTTCCGTTAGCACATCATAGACTAGCTTCCCAGTACATTATATAGTACAATAAATGGTGCTGTGAAAAACTACAACTTATCCCGCAAAAAACCTCATACAGATATATGGATGGAAAAAGCGAAAATGGCTACGGAAGGTAGGGGTTAACTAGCAGAATTTAAGTGGGGGCTGGAGTACTTGTTTTGGTTTCTTCCCCTTTTAGAAAATAATGGCGCATAGCTAGGATATCCTGCCGGGAGCCACATTGACCCTGATAATGAAGCGTCCGCAGTACTCGTTTAGTGTTTGGTTTTATTTTTTAGTTTACAATGGGTGGTTGCTGCCACCTGCTGTTTTAGGGGCTTCAACACTGCTTTAAGAAATGCTGGGAGACATTAGCGCTGAGAAATGTGAACACCGTTCTATAAAGATACAGTAATGTACAGTTGGTACATTGTCAAATGTGAACCTACATTGAATTTTTACTTGTGTGAAGTGTTCTAACTATAGAGCAGACTCTGGCTTACTTAGGCTTCTGAGTTGAAGGAGTTTTCCCATCAGGGGGATTTATGGCATGTCCACAGAATGTCAGATACGGGTCCCACCTCTGGGTCCCACACCTATCTCTAAATGGGGCCCCCCTAAACCCCGTTCTAGCTTTTTGTGCCCACGCTGACTCTCGATCACTTACTGATTATGTGGTCGGGAAATACGGAAACCGCTGAGCTAAGCTGTTTCCGTAACTCCCATAGAACTGAATAGTAGTTACGGAGCTGCGTAGCTCAGCGTGTTCTGTGGTTTCCATAAACCCCGACCATGTAATCAATAACTGGTCCGGAGTCAGCGTGAGCACAAAAAAAAACGACCGGGAATTAGGGACCCCATTCAAGAGATAGATGCGGGTCCCATCTCTGGGACTAGCACCCATCTGACTTTTTATGATGTCCCGTGGATATGTCATAAATGTCCTTTGTGGGAAAACCCCTTTAATGATGCAGACCTTTATTCCTAGGCAACGAAAGATGCTGGGCAGATCTCCGGGCTCAATGTTTTGAGAGTTATTAATGAACCAACCGCTGCTGCTCTTGCTTATGGCTTGGATAAATCGGACGATAAAGTGTAAGTTAGTTTTATATTTACACTTGGAGACTTTATTTGATAAATTGAACTGCTTTTCAGACGCAGAAATGACTGCGCCAAAATCTGCAACGCGTGAATCCACGCTTCGAATTCATCTATTTTATGATTCGGATAAAACAAGTATATTAACTTTGTAGACTAATGTGTGTGTAGCTATCCAGTTCATAGATATATAATCTTTAATCCGTGTATATGTACTTCTAGTATTGCAGTCTATGATCTTGGAGGTGGTACTTTTGATATTTCTGTCCTGGAAATTCAGAAAGGAGTGTTTGAAGTGAAATCAACCAATGGTGACACTTTCCTTGGCGGTGAAGATTTTGACCAAGCTTTGTTGGAACATATTGTAAAGCAGTTCAAGAGAGAGGTTGGTAGTTTTTGGAAGTCACATCCCCTAAGGCCCCATGCACACGACCGTAGATTTCATCCGCAATTTCGGACCCATTAATTTCTATTAGCCACAGACACCTTCCCGTATATTTGCGGGAAGGTGTCGGACCGTTGAAAACCTCCTCAAAAGATGGGATAAGTCCTATCTTTTGCTTTTTTATCGACTGCTCATCTACTTTTATATGGGAGCACAGGCAGAAAATGCGGGTGGCTGTCCGCTGCCGGCTGTGCTCATAATCGCGGACCGTGGTTATGGACAGAGCCGTGTTCATGAGGCCTTATTTACGGTGAAATGCTATGGGTGCTGCTGTTTGAATGTTGATTGTGTATACTCTGCAGATCACACAGCCTTTATTAGAAGCTAGTTGTGTCTTGCATTATGCTGCTTCACGGGCTGTTTATTATTTTATTCATATGGACCGTATTTTAAACCTCACAAAAACCCCACTGCCCCTTTGTTATGCTAATTAGTGGGGTTGCCAGAGGTCAGACTGACTTACAGGGTAGTTACCTATAGGTGGCACTAAAGACAATTTTTGTCCTTCTGGAGGACCCCATTTGACATGTTAAAGCGTAGATGACTGTAAAAGCGAGCTGCGTCCCTGTTTTCTTTTGTTTTGGAAAGCCTACAGCTAAAGCAGTAGTTGATGATTTTAAATTTATTTTTTTTAACTACTGAATTTGAACTTGTTAATTTTTCTTTTCTAATCTTCTGTCCCCTTCCACTGGCAGACTGGTGTAGATTTATTG
Source organism: Rhinoderma darwinii (assembly GCF_050947455.1). Classification (NCBI taxonomy): domain Eukaryota; kingdom Metazoa; phylum Chordata; class Amphibia; order Anura; family Rhinodermatidae; genus Rhinoderma; species Rhinoderma darwinii. The sequence continues at coordinate 46,094,835 of NC_134689.1, forward strand.
AAAGACAACATGGCTCTACAAAGAGTCCGAGAAGCTGCTGAAAAGGCAAAATGTGAGCTGTCGTCCTCTGTGCAGGTAGGTTTATTTTAAAGGCACACTAAACATTGAAAAGAGAAAAAAAAGAGCAACAAACACAATGTCATTATGTTTATTTGTCCTGTCCTATATCACAATTTCCAAACTCAAAAAAGAATGCTAAGCCGTGTATACTACTCTTAGGAGGCAGCCATGTGCATGTTACCCAGGAAGTCTAGGTGGAGTGGCTGGGTTTGGGCTGCATGCTTTTGTCTAAACTGTGATCGCCGCCATTTTGTTGGAGGGAATCTCTGAAGTTAGTAGTAAATGAATGCAATTCCATTACTTGTAGTACACACACAGTGGTACCACTAGCAACACACGCACTCTGGTAGCCGTGCACACACTTCCTGCTTTCCTATATCGTTGCAGATTTGCCTTTTAGGATCATGGGAAAGCTTGGTAACAAGCAATGTCAGAGTTCAAGTGTAAATGTGTAGCACTACACAACGAAGAAAATTTGATGTATAATCACCACATATAGTTGGACCGACTGCCGTTCAGGTTCCTGGGAAAGCTTTGTAACAAACCATATATCAGGGACTGCTAAATATTAAATCTCTAAGTAAATCTCTTCGCTCCTAAAGCAAGCTGTAGCTAGGCAGATTTGCCTCTCAGCAACCTGGAAAGTTTGGTAAGTACAATGTAAGGGTTTGTTCATAAGTGGCATTTCCTCTGTAGACGTGTTTTTTTTTTTGTGTTTTTTTTTCTAATTAAATTGGAGGAAAATCCTTCTAGAGTTTTTCCACAAGCGCTGAAAAAAAAGCATATAACCACAGTTGCCACACAAGAGAAAACCACAAACCTAAACCTCACCTATTCCATGTGTAATCCTTGACTTGGAGCTGCACTGATCAGGATCCTTCAGCTTTGTCTATCTAATTGCATCCAGTATAGTCAATGGCGACTGAGCCCCGCTTCTTTACAGAACTTGCTTTAGCACTGATTCAATGCTGAGAATGGGGTTTACCTGCCACTGGCTGTTTCCAAAAGTCCCTTTAGAAAAGAATGGAGAGAGACCATTCTCCGTCCATTGTCTGCCTGGTGAGTTGGAGAACCCTTGTTCCTGACATCGGAGCGTTTCGTAGAGCTGGGACCCGCATCTACCAGGTGTTTATGGCATATATGCCAAGTGTCTGAGATGGGAATAACCTTTTAACCATTTCTGCCCCCCTTTAAAAGAAAAAGAAAAAAGGTTTCCAGGCTAATGCATATTAAAGGAGACAAAATTTGCACATCAGCATTACTTGCATATAGATTCTCTGATGGTCACATGCCCCGTTGCATCGTTATCGCCAGTCACGTGATGATCTCAACCACGCCTCTTCATTGGTAGTCAGTGGTAATGTCCAACTGTCCCCCACAGCTCCAATCTAAACACTTCCCCCAGTGGTTGGTGCGTCATACCATGATGTGGCCAAATACATGGAGAGGGAGGGTTTCATCTGGATGAAATAGGCAGGCCATGAAAGTTAGTGTCCTCCCATAGAAAACCGTGGATATGTGACTGGTGCGGATAACGGCAGAATGTTTTGTTAGTCTATATGTTAGTCACGCTGACTTACAGATTAAAGGTCCCAACATGTATTTGCCTAGAAAACCCATTTTAAATAACCCAAAAAAACAATGGATGGACCAGGCTCATGGCGGCTTGGGGGAAATCCACACTTCTTGCCAAGAAAAGTAATAGAACTACAAATGACTGCACTACATAGGTTTAATATATATTGTTTTTTTCCCCTTCCTTGTAGACTGATATAAATTTGCCATACCTTACCATGGATGCTTCTGGGCCAAAACACTTGAATATAAAGTTGACTCGTGCTCAGTTTGAGGGGATTGTGGGCGATCTAATTAAAAGAACTGTGGCACCAAGCCAGAAAGCTATGCAAGATGCTGAAGTCAGCAAGAGTGACATTGGAGAAGTGCTACTAGTTGGTGGAATGACTAGGATGCCAAAGGTAAAATACTGTATGTGTGGCATGAGGTTCTTGTTGCAGGCTCCTTGTTAATGTGCAGTGAAGCTTCTTCCTTGCGGGATATGTTTCTTACTCCACTTTTGTGATTTCTGTAGGTTCAGCAGACTGTACAAGACTTGTTTGGCCGTGCTCCAAGCAAAGCAGTTAATCCTGATGAAGCTGTTGCCATTGGAGCTGCTATTCAGGGTGGAGTGTTGGCTGGAGATGTTACAGATGTTCTGTTGCTGGATGTCACTCCTCTGTCTCTTGGAATTGAAACATTAGGTGGAGTCTTCACAAAGTTAATCGGCAGAAACACCACTATACCGACCAAGAAGAGTCAGGTAATCGGTTAGATACCTGTGAACGATTCTGGCATATCAGCAGTTTCATTGCTTGGATTTTGCTTTGTTAGTGTAGAACTGTATTATAGCATTGCATAAACATTTATTAATCTTTACCCATTATTAGTTGATCCCTTACCAATTGAGAATTTTTTAAGGACAGATCAATGACACATAATCCACATGGATTTTCAGAACCATACCCAGTATATGCCAGGGTGAGGCCACAGATGGTTATGTTGTGCCACAATTTAGCAAAACCAGTGCAAATTCTAGTCTTAAACTAGCTTAATTTCTGCTCACAGATGCACAGGGTAGGGATGAGGCATTTATTACTTCCCTGCATTCCCTCTTTTTGGAGGGGTTGCCCCAACTGTTTTTCTTTGTTTTTGTTTTTTTTTTTCTTGGGAAGCTGCAAGGAGTCACACGTTTCCTGTGCCGAAATATAGTATTACAAAGGGCCTATTAAAATGAATGGGTGACGATTTAATACATGATCACACCTAGCCTAGGGCTGAAGCGGTTTTCAGAACAGGGAGACCACCTCCCAGGAGCAAGTTCTCTAATAGGATAAAAAATAAAAGTGAACCTTCATATTTGCTGTTTACTTTTTTTTTTTTTTTGTAGTTACATGTAATACATGGTCTGTATTCAATTTCTTTTCTAGGTTTTCTCCACTGCTGCTGATGGACAGACCCAGGTAGAAATTAAAGTCTGCCAAGGTGAACGAGAAATGGCCTCTGATAATAAAATTCTTGGACAGTTCACACTAGTAAGTCAACAAGATTAAATTCATCTTCTCTGTTAAAAGGTACATGTTTTGGGGGAAGTGGCAACATTTTATACTCGGGGTTTAAGAAACACAACTGCTTAAAAAAAAATAATGTATTTTAAAATGTTATATTTTTCTTAGGTAGGAATTCCACCAGCGCCACGTGGTGTTCCTCAGATAGAAGTTACTTTTGACATAGATGCCAATGGAATTGTGCATGTATCTGCAAAAGACAAAGGAACTGGCCGCGAACAGCAAAGTAAGTTCATCTTCTTGGAAGTTGGGGAATCAAGTTGATTTTATATTCAGAATTTTATTTGTATTTTTTTTTCCCTCCTGGCATTCTAGTTTTGTTTGCATTTTGTTAGATTTTTTTTATTTTTATTAGTGCGTGCAGATATTGTTAAGTGTACCTATACTTTAATAAAACTTTTGACGTTTCAGAATTTTTGTTTGGCGGGGGTCCGAGCACTAAGACCAACTGGCTAAAATGACCCCCGCGATCAAATGTTCTGACATGTCAAAAGTTTTAAAGGAAATGTATCCTCTATATATATATATATATATATATTTATTTATTTATTTATTTATTTATTTTTTCCCCCTAACTAAAACCAGAGCCATGTGCTTTACAACAGCCACATGAACCATCGGAACCTGTGAACAGGAGGGGACCCATTGATTTCTATAGGAGAGAATTCTAGGCATGCTCTGTGACCTGTGCAGAGGTCATAGTACAGAAAGGGAGGGGAACTGTGTCCACCTATTGTGAATGGTGGGTGCTGTGTTATCGTGATTAGAGATGTTAAGGGGTTTTACACTTGCAGAATATCGTGCAGACGAGCGTTCATAGAACGCTTGTGTGAACGGGAGCGATCATCAGATGAAAGAGCAAACGCTCAATCATCTGCTTGTCGTATCGTTTTAAAGTAAAATATCGTTGTCGGCAGCACAAGTCGCTGCCGACATGAGGGATGGGGACGAGCGATCGGAGTAACGACCGCTCGTCCCCCATCCATAGCTCCTGTCACACAGAGCTATCGAGCGCCGATCAACGAGGTCTTGTTGCTCGGCTGCACCGGACTCTTATTGGCCGGTGTAAAAGGGCCTGTACCTTAAATCCTGTCTGTGACAATCGAATGACTGCTGAGAAGTTGATCTCTACAGAGCAGCAAAATATCTCTCTAGCTTGATCTCTCTCGAAACACACCAAAAATTCTTAAATACGTTTAACATAAAAACTTTAAACAAAATAGTTTTAGTTTCTGATGACACATTCCCTATAAATATAAAAAGCTGCAACCAGTTTACATAAAGCAGGTGCCAAGTTGCCACTTTTCTTTAGTCATTTCTATTTAAAGCATCAATACTTACTGGGCTTCAGTGATTGACATTGGGGGAGAGTTTATGGTCTTGCATGAATTTTAGTTTACATTTTTCAAAATCTCTCAAACCCGATTTATTTATTTTTTTGTAGTTGTTATCCAGTCTTCAGGTGGCCTTAGCAAGGATGATATTGAAAATATGGTCAAAAATGCTGAAAAGTATGCAGAAGAAGATAGAAGGCGAAAGGCAAGTATTGAAATTCTGTTGTGTAGCTAAATGGGGTTTGGTGTAAAAGCATAATTGCTATATAAAGAAGTCCTCCAACCTTCCAATACTTTTTTTTTTTTTTTCAGTTTTCAAGATATTAGTTTGCAGTCCGTGAATGAGAACACGTTTTTTACATTCACAAGCTGCAAACATCGCTATTCCTGCTCTTCGCTGAAAAGTGTATATACAATTTGTATTCAGTCTCGCAATGCTTTGAGATAAACTGCCTGGGCCCCAGACTGGTACATTGTAGTAAACTGAGATTTGTGCAGCTGATTTTTTTTTTATCTCACAGAGCATTGCTTAGACTTGATACAAATTGTATTAGAGTAGGACTAAGGGCCGGTTCACATCAGTGTTGGCTTTCCGTTCAGGGGTTCCGTTGGAGATTTCCATCGGGTGAACGCCTCAACAGAAAGTCGAACAGAAACCTTAGCTTTCGTTTGCATCACCATCTGATTTCTCTGTTATGACCTTTCTTTACTGCTAATCCCACTAATGTTAGCAATAGTCCGAACTTCTACTGCCACGGTACATGTATTGGTCATAAGAATGGTGTTTCACTGTCACTTACTGTCCTAATGGGACTTACCCCTGCGGATATATAGGTCGCGGGCAGCATCTTTCTCAAACCTAAAGACACCCAGGTAACATAACCTCAAGGCTCTCATTGCTGCCATGTACTTCTTACATATGAGTGACAACAACCAGTGACCTTCACCTCATAACTCCACGTAAAACACCTCCGATTCGAATTTGCAGACCCGTGGCATATTTACATACGTTAGTTACAATCCTCAGACAATATAACAATCGGTTCACTGTCTAGTCCTGTAAATCATCCTGTTCTTCTTTTGCCTTCTGCTTTTCACTGACTGTTGCCCTTAGGGTAACCCACACAACTGTGGAGTCAGACTGTACGGTGGTGTCCAGTGGATCTATTACCGCCCCCCCCCCCCCCCCCCTCCTGGTCACTTATTAAGGCACTTGAATGCTGCTGACAAGTTCTCCCAGGTCTTTGGCCTTTACTTTGACAATTGCTGATGTCATCAGGACTTTGTTTGGTGGTTCTCCTCTGTCCTCTACCTCCGGCAAGGTCATGTGAGAGGACTGAAACGTAGCTTGTTATTGGACAAGGAATAATAAACAACATCTTTATTTGAAATCAACCTTTGGAGTGCTGCGATCGTTTTTGCATATATGTATAGGACCGTATGGATTGAGGTCAGGAGCGCATAGGACCCGCCATTTCACTACGGAGTACTACTTTTTTCTACATATATATATATATTGCACAGACTTTTCTACTCTAAAACCTTTCTTTTCACAACAAAGATATATTTTCAAATGGGAATCTACTTGCCCTGAGAAGTTATACTTTTACTCAATCCTAATACTGACACATGTCCCCAATAGTCCAATGCTAAGGCATGCTGATCCAGAACTTTACATAAAACGTAACCTCCGTATTTAATATTCCCACAACACTTCTTGAATACCGTTATCAAACAAACTAACTTTGGGACCGCATCTACAGCTGCTGATATCTTAGTCATTGTACAAACACCAATTCAATACTTGGGAGAAAAACCTCTTCCCCTGTTAATTACACACTGACCATTTTCTTGGCTGTGTTCTTTGCAGTGGGGAAAATACTGGCCAGGCTTCAGGCCACCCTGAGAACAGGTCTACACGTACGAGCACATGTTCATGCACATCTACCTCGAGTAGTTGTATGTTCTGCATTCGCTGGAACGGGTAATCTGGCCAGGGTGCACTTCTCATAGGTAAAACGGCAAAGGTACCCATGTCATGCCGTGCGCACATCATTCAGGCTGCTACAAACCTAGTGGTGGCATTATTGAATCCAGAGACAAGACCATTTTCTGTTACCTGGCTGCACATACTCTTTTTGCCAGGTGTTTCATCTCTTGCAGTCTACTGGCTTACCCGATGATCCAACAAAGTTCCTACTGCCAATGTGCCCATAATCGTGGGTGATGCCAAAAGCGTACCTAGAGTCCGTGTAAATTTTGGCAGTCTTGCCTTTTGCCGGGTTACAAGCCTCTGTGAGCGCCTCCAGCTCCGCTTCTTGAGACAAACAAGGTGGCGAGTGGTTTCTGGATAATTTACCTCGTATCCGGTCTTGTACATACTATATTTGAAGTCTATCTACACTACAAATTTACATTGGAAACCCATGTTGCATATAGATAAACTTATTTCAATAGAGTGGATTCCAATTTATTCTCAAAAATAAAAACCAAATGTAACCTAGAACACTTGAGAAACCCACCCCCATCAGGTCCTATAGATACCTGATTAATACCACAACAACAAAAATACTTTTACTAAAATTTGGCATAAAATTAACAATTGGGCATTTCTCACCTCCTTCCCAACTAAATCGAAGTGACGTCACCTCGGCCTCCTGTGCAGATTTGCTGGAGGAGTGATCTGTTAAACAATACGTATGGACTGCAGCACCGCATACCTAGTGCCATATCTGCCGTTCTGAAAAGATCTACACCGAAAAACACAAATCTGGGTTGCTCTCCAAGGTTGAGCAGCTCTTTATTACACACACATAAATATTCATCTGTATTCTCCATGCTAGAGTGACTACATTTAAAGAGGCTCTGTCACCAGAATATAAGTGCCCTATCTCCTACATAATCTGATCGGCGCTGTAATGTAGATAACGGTGGTTTTTATTTTGAAAAACTCATTTTTTTAGCAAGTTATGAGCAATTTTAGATTTATGCTAATTAGTTTCTTAATATCCAACTGGGCTTGTTTTTTACTTTTTACCAACTGGTCGTTGTACAGATGAGTGTATGACGCTGACCAATCAGTGACCAATCAGCCTCATACACTTCTCATTGCTCCAGCCCATTGTTAGGGGGGATTCACACGAACGCGATTTGCGTCCGTGCAACGCGCGTGGGTTTCATGCGGGTCGCACGGACCTATGCAAGTCTATGGGGCAGTGCAGACTGTCCGTGAGATTTGCGCAGTGGGAGTCCGCTGCGTAAAACTCACGACATGTTCTATATTTCGTCGTTTTTTTTCACGCACCCATTGAAGTAATGGGTGCGTGCAAATCACGTGCACCACACAGAATCACTTCCGTGGGACGTGCGTGATTTGCGCAACAGCAGTAAAATTATGAATGTAAACAAAAGCACCACGTGCTTTTCTGTTTACAAACATCCAAACTGAGTGTCATAATGATGGCGGCTGCGCGAAAACCATGCAGCCGCGGTTCCATATGAACATGACGCACGGAGCTGTCACGATGCTGCCACGCGCGCAAAACGCAGGGTTTTATGCGTGCGGGAAACGCTCACGTTCGTGTGAATCCGCCCTTACACTGATTGTGCAGTGAAAGAAGCTGGGCTGGAACAATGGGAAGTGTGACACTGATTGGTCAGCGTCATAAACTTCTCTTCACAACGCCCAGTTGGTAAAAAGTAAAAACACGTCCAGTTGGTCATTAAGAAACGAATTAGCATAAATCTAAAATTGCTCAAAAATGATTGATTTTCAAAATAAAAACCACTGCTGTTATCTACATTACAGCGCAGATCAGGTTTTGTAGGAGATGGGGCATGACATGGATGTCTCTGCCGTAAAGCAACATAACTTCATAATCTCAATGGCTCCTTCAGGCCACAAGATGGATTCCAATTATTCAAAATGTCATCTTTTAAACATTCGTAATCACTTTCACACTTATATTTTTTTTTAGTTCTACTAGGACAATTTGAAGCTTCAACAGTCGGATTTATTTTGTAATACATTGCACTACCTATGTAGTGCAATGTATTAGATCTGTCATTCACTGACGGCAAGCCGATTTAGACTCCCTCTGTGCGTTGCCTTATCTGCTTCTGTAATACCAGACCAGCAGGCCATTGTTAGGCCTCCTGTTGTCATAGCCGCAATTGGCAGGCCTGCGATCGCATACAGGGCTGCCAATTTTGCTACCAACCGCTAAGCTGCAGCAATCTCTTTCGATTGCTTCATCTAAGCGGTTAATGGCAGGGATCGGAGCTAGCTCCAGTCCCTGCCATTACAGGAGGGCGTCAGCTGTATCATACAGCTGATGACACTGGCTACGCTTCTGAGCCTGCGCCATCTTGCTGTCTGCTACGAAGCCTTTTAGGCCCTGCCTCCGGGCGGGATTTGGATGTCTTCTGGACTAGGCAGACCGGGAGGCCAGCATTAGACATCCAGTCGCCATTGCAGCCCCCTGCATGCCGATTACTTTGTTGCTGGGGTGGCAATTGGCTACAAACCCCTTTAAATGCAGCGATTGCTTTTGACCGCTGCACGTAAGGGGTTAATGGCAGGGATCGGAGCTAACTTCGGTCCCCACCATTACAGCAGGGTGTTAGCTGTAACATGCAGCTGACACCTGGGGGCGATGGCACTGGCTCAGGTTCTTCATGTCGCACGGATACCACAAATTGCAGGGAGCAAAGGCTATCTATATGACAAATGTCGGGAAGAGGTTAAATCTGACAAATCTAAAACTTTGCTTCCAACAGGATGGATAAACATGTTAACAGCCTTACCAGCACAGTGGGTGGCCAGAAGCAACGCTATGCAGGGGAAAAACTATAAAGGTGGTGCAGTCTAAGGGCTGCAAAGCCCCCAATGATACGGAAGTGATGGCATATATCCTAGCATTCTGTTGTCATTTACTGTGTTGGGGAAACCGATTTTCACTTCATAATTGGAAGCCGTTAATGTTGATTTACCTAGGCTTTTTTGCTTTATAGGAACGTGTTGAAGCGGTTAACAACGCTGAAGGTATTATCCATGACACCGAATCCAAAATGGAGGAGTTTAAGAGTCAGCTGCCAGAAGATGAGGTTTGCGTTTATAACAATTTTGTTTTTTTTTGTTTTTCACCATTTTATTGTAAATAAAAACTAAAATAAGTTATTTATTCCATCCTATCATTTTATTTTTTCAGTGCAACAAGCTTAGAGAAGAGATAAGCAAAGTGAAAGAGCTGTTGGCAAGAAAAGATGCAGAAACTGGAGAAAGCATCAAGCAGGCCGCATCCTCACTACAACAAGCTTCACTGAAGTTATTTGAACTTGCATACAAAAAGGTAATAATCCTGTCTTGTGAATAGTCCTTGATTCATCTCGTGTATCCCCATTTTTTTATTTTGATTGTCACTGGCAACAACATTTTAAGGTATGTGCACACCCATAAAAGTATGCAGCATATTCAACCTAGAACCTGCAGGGAATTCCGGCCTAAACACCACACTAATATTGTGGTGCAGACGGGGCTGGGAGATAGATCAAATGAATCCTTTGAGGCCTCTGACTATTCTGTGTTTAGATTGAATCTGTCGAATAATGGCGCCGATGGGCCAAGCTACAGGCCTAGTCTCCGCCCTGCCGCCTCGTTGCTCACTTCCGACGTTTACTTGTGAGTGAGGAGAGAGGAGACCGGGTACAGGATGTAACAATTCTGTTTCCTCCCACCTTCTGTGGCTTCCTGACGTAATGCTCCGCAGTACTGGCACAGCATATGTCAGTACTGCATCTATTAGTCTTCCATTGTCTGGCTGCTTATGGAGTTATAGGCTTCCAGCTGAGGGAATGGGGGGGGGGGGGGGATTGAAAACGGATTGGTGGGCAGGGTTAGAGAGGACAGGCTGGCTATTTGTATATAAGGGAATGAGAGGCAGGTCTAATTCTTTCAGCCTTTTTACAGGCTTTGAGTGGCTATATGAGTTGTCCTTTAGAGCCCCAGCTTAGCTAAAATGGCGGCCTTTTTAAGCATTTGTTTGTGCACCAACACACACTAATCTGTACCCTCACTGTATCCCTGTTGCACCTCACCACCTAATACTTTGCAGTTCCTGCTGCCAGAATACATTCTCCTCCGGTTAGCTTAAACTTAAAGGGATTTTCCCATGAGGGACATTTATGACCTATACACAGGATAAGTTATAAATGTCAGGTGCGGGTCCCACCTCTGGGACCCGCACCGATCTCTAGAATGGGGCCCCTAAACCCCATTCTACCTCTTAGTGTGTCGGCTGATTTCTGACCATGAAGGTGAAAACCGCTTAGGTCGCTGAGCTACGATGTTTTCGTAAGCCCCATAGAACTGAATGGTAGTGACAAACGGCGTAGTTTGCATGCTACGCTGCTTCCGTAACCTCTATTCACTACTATGGGAGTTACGGAAACGGCGTAGCGTAGGGAGTGGCCGGGAGTCAGTGATAGACAAAGCTAGAACGGGGTTTAGGGGGCACCTTTCTAGAGATAGGAGCAGGTCCCAGAGGTGGGACCCGCATCTATCTGACATATGCTGTGGACATGTCATAAATGTCCCTCGTGGGAAAACCCCTTTTGAAAGGCATTTTTAATTTTTTATAATAACCTGGTTAGTCAGTGTGATTGCAATTTTATAATCGTTATTAAAAATTTGTTTTTACTTTTTGAGATGCAGCTGCTCTGTAATCTCTCTACAGAGCAGCTGTATCGTTGGCAAAGACTGGTCCAGTTGGACCTGACTGGTTCAGTGAAAGCGGGCCTTGTGTGTCTGACACGCAGTATCCACCTGTAATGTAGAACATTTAAGTTCATCATTTAGATGTAATAGATTACAGGTGGATCCTTCGCGTCAACCCGATTTGACTGAACCCATCCGTAACGTGGACCTGACTGGAGCAGGATTTAGTTCTAGATACAGCTTCTCTGTATAGAGAATACAAAGCAGCTGTATTTCAAAAAGTAAAACAATTTTTTAATAAAAATGAATTCTAGGGTTGTACTAATCACATTGACCAGTTTATTAAAAAATAATAATGCATTTTAAAGGTTTACATAGGCTTTAACCCCTTAATGACCGCCGATGAGCCTTTTCACGGCGGTCATTAGTGGGCTTTATTCTGGTGCAATAGCTTTTCTACGGCGCTGCATCAGAATAAAGTAAACCGAGCAGGAAGCCGTGAAATCTCCCTGCTCTTAGCTGCCAGGGGTAGCTACGGGTTGGGGGCGTCCCTGCTCGAATATGTGAGATCGATATGCGTATCGATCTCACGCGTTTAACCCCTCAGATGCGGTGCTCAATAGCGTGCACTAGGGATGCACGATGCATCGAAACTTCGATAATGTTTCGATACCCTGCATTCCCAAACTGTTCGATACCGTTATTTCATGTATTTCGATACATAGCTGCGCCGCCGCACAGCTCAGTATAGTAACACATGAATGTATGAGAGCGGGGCTGCGGCTGTGTGATGCAGTCACTGCCCCGCTCCTGAGTCCTGATAACAAGTGCGTGGGGTCAGGATGATGCGATGCGGCCAGCGCTACACTAATGAGCGGTGGCACTGAAGACCGAACATGGCGGGCGCGCTGCAAAACATCCCCATGTTCTGTCCTCCGTGCCTGAACCGCCGCTCATTAGTGCTGAGCCGGCCGCATCCCCTCATGCTGACTGCACGCGCACTTATGTGCGGGGCAATGGCTGTATTACACAGCCGCAAGCCCCGCTCTATAACGGTGGAGATCAGAGAAACCTCATCTCCGCCGTTATTCCCGTGAGTGCTGCGATCACAGCGGACTGCAGCATTCAAGATGAAAGTGAGCAGGGGGGGGTGCCCCTTGGATCGAGTCACAGGAATTCCTGAGACGCGATTAAGGGCCATACCATATATGGGCAGACAGCCCAGGGTCCATTTAAGGACCCCAGGGCTGTCCTACCATATTTCCTGTTAGGACATACTTAGTACACAGGCAGTTGTTAGGACATAACTATCAGTACACAGGCTAATGTACTGTAATATAGATATATGCCAGTACATTAAAGTGTAAAAAATAAAGTAAAAACCTAAAGTAATAAATTTTAAAAAAAATACACATACACCTTGTTTACAATAAACATTAAAATAAGTCTCAATACATAAAATATACACACATTCAGTATTGGCGCAACCGTAATAACCTGCACAACAATTTTTTTGCATCATTTATGATGTGTACGCTGTAAAAAATAAAAAAACTGCTGTCTATCACTTATTGTGGGGCACAAAGTGTGATGAATTTAACCTCCATGTGCCTCACATTAATAGTAATTAACCCCATCATGTACTTTACATATTAACCCATTATAACTGAGAAACATGATTGGGTTAATTACTATTAATGTGAGGCACGTGGAGGTTAAATTAATCTTCACAATATGCGCCTCACATCAGAAAATGTACGAACTTTTTTTTTTTTTTTTTTAATTACTGTTGGCAAAGCATCGAATTGGTATTGAAATCGCAATACTAAACGAAGTATCGGTATCCAAGTCCAAATTCTGGTATCGTGACCCCTAGCGTGCACCGCATCTGAGTGGTTTTGGAGAGAGGGTGGGAGCTCCCTCTCTCCCCCACCGACACCCGGCGATAAGATCGCAGAGTGTCTGTGCCTCCGATGGCAGCCGGGGGCCTAATAAAGGCCGCCAGTCTGCCTGTAGTGAATTGTTAAACAAAAGAAGTCTCACAGGACACAACAATATAAGGGTGGGATATAGAATCTCAACCACCCACAATATTTCGGAGATACGAACTCCAGACAATAATATATAAACTAGAGAAAAGAGTCCAAAGTATCCAAATATTTAAGAAAGTACAAAATCTTTATTGATCAACACATAAGAATCTAAAATACAATATTCACTAGATCAACAATGAAAATACATTTGATAAGAATTGAATACAGATAATGCATGACATAGATAGAGGTTCAGTGCTGTATGATCTAAAGAGATCACTCTTAGAAACGTACTCATATAGGTGGACATATGTCAGAACAGAAAGAAAGAGGAGAAAAAAGTGAGAGTAAGGTATAAGTCACAATTCACGTCTAATGAGCATAAAGAGTGTCCTAGTTTTCAATGAAGTCTGACAAAATCAGTCAAATGCTTACCCATATTCAGTGGCGTAGTGGTATGACCCAGTAGATAAAGTGGTGCCCCAACGCGCGTTTCGCTTCAGAAGCGATACGCAAAACACGCGTTGGGGCACCACTGTCATGCATTACCTGTATTCAATTCTTATCAAATGTATTTTCATTGTTGATCTAGTTAATATTGTATTTTAGATTCTTATGTGTATATTGTGGGTGGTTGAGATTCTATATCCCATTTTCAAATGAAAATGTTAAAAAAAAAAAAGTACACATTTGGTATCACCGCGTTCGTAAAGACCCAAACTATAAAATTATAATATTATTTTTCCCGCACGGTGAACAGCACAAAAAAAATTATAAAAAAAACAATGTCAGAATCACTATTTTTTTTTTTTTGATCAATCCTCAAAAATATAGAATAAAAAGTGATCAAAAAGTCGCATGTACCCTAAAATAGTACCAATAAAAACGACAACCCGTCCCGCAAAAAACAAGCCCTTACACAGCTTTTTGGACTGAAATAAAAAAGTTATGGCTCTCAGAATATGGTGACACAAAAAATACATAATTTTATCAAAGTGATTTTATTGCGCAAATGGCACAAAACATAAAAAAATCTATATACATCTGGTATCGCCGTAATCGTATCGACCCGCAGAATAAAGTAAAATGTCATTTATAGTGCAAGGTGCAAAGTGTAAAAAGAAAGACAAAAAACATTGTCCAAATTTGTGTTTTTGTCACTTTGCTTGCCAAAAAAATCTAAGTGATAAAAATCACAAGTACCCTAAAATGGTACCAATGAAAACTACAGATTGTCCCGCAACAAATAAGCCCTCACACGGCTCCGGTGAAGAAAAAATAAAAAAAGTTCTGGCTCTCAGAATATCGCGACAAATTGTGCAGTGTCCAAAAGCTGATCAGATCGGGCGACATTGGCCACATATCTGCGGATTATTATTTATTTACCGAATTATTATACCCTCTTATTATGTCCTGATGTACTCTGCCCAATTTACATATACCCCCACATCATAAACTGAAATACCAGCTAAACCCCAAACAGAACAGTTACCAAGAAAAATATGCGCTCCAAATGGCGCTCTCTCCCTTCTGAGCCCCACAGCGTGCCCAAACACCAGCTTACGTCCACATATATGATATTTTATATCCGGGAGAACCCGCTCAACATTATGAGGTATTTGTCTTCAGTGGCACAAACTGGGCACAACATATTGTGCGTTAAAATGACATATCAGTGAAAAATTGAAATTTTCACTTTGCACCATCCCCTGCGCATTAACGCCTTCGTGCACCACGACTTAATAGCATGTCGTGGTGCGGGGGGGTGTTATATGGAGCGGGCTCATGCGCTGCGCCCGCGCCATATTCTGCAGGTGTCCGCTGTGTATTACAGCTGACACCCGGGACTAATGGACAGGAACAGCGATCGCGCTGTTACAGGAGCCTGTAAAAATGATATTCTACTGCAATACATTAGTACTGCAGTGTATTGTACCAGCGACCTAATGATCGCTCGTTCCAGTCCCCTAAAGGGACGTTTGGGAGGTTTCCACTGTTTTGGTACCTCAGGGGCTTTGCAAATGTGACATGACACCCGAGAACCATTCCAGCTAAATTTGAGCTCCAAAAGCCAAATATTGTTCCTTCCCTTCGGAGTCTTGCCGTGGGTCCCAACAGCAGTTTATTACCACATATGGCGTATTGCTGTAATCAGGACAAATTGCTTTACAAGTTTTGGGGTGATTTTTTTTTTTTTTTTTCTTCTTTTCATTGTAAAAATTAAACATTTCTATGTTTTTTCAGAAAAAAGTAGATTTTCATTTTCACAGCCTAATTCCACTAGATTCAGCTAAAAAACTGTGGGGTCAAAATGCGAACTATACCCCTAGAAACATTCCTTGAGGGGTGTAGTCTACAAAATGGGGTCACTTTTGGGGGGTTTCCACCGTTTTTCTCCCTCCAGGGCGTTGCAAACGCGACATGGCACTGAAAACCAATCCAGCAAAATCTGCGCTTCAAAATCCAAATGGCGCTCCTTCTCTTCTGAGCTCTGCCGTGGGTCCAAACAGCAGTTTAGTACCACATATGGGGTATTGCTGTAATCGGGAGAAGTAGCTTTATAGGTTTTGGGGTGCTTTTTATTCTTTATTCCTTGCAAATATCATTTTTTTTATATATATTTTTTCAGAAAAAAAGTCGATTTTCACTTTCACAGGCAAACTCCAATAAATATAGCAGAAGACCTGTGGGGGTCAAGATGCTAACTATACCCCTAGATAAATTCCTTGAGGGGTGCAGTTTCCAAAACAGTGTCACTTTTGAGGGATTTCCACTGTTTTGGCACCACGAGACCTCTTCAAACCCGACATGGTGCATAAAATATATTCTAAAAAAAGGCCCCAAAATCCACTAGGTGCTCCTTTGCTTCTGAGGCCTGTGTTTCAGTCCATTTTCACACTAGGGCCACATATGGGATATTTCTAAAAACTGCAGAATCTGGGCAATAAATATTGGGTTGCGTTTCTCAGGTAAAACCTTCTGTGTTACAGAAAAAAAGTATTACAAATGAATTGCAGCAAAAAAAATACAATTTGTCAATTTCCCCTCTACATTGCTTTAATTCCTGTGAAACGCCTAAAAGGTTAAACTTTCTGAATGCTGTTTTAAATACTTTGAGGGGTGCAGTTTTTAATATGGGGTTATTTATGGGGTCTATCTAGTACATAAGGCCCTCAAAGCAGCTTTAGAACTGAACTGGACCCTGTAAAAATCACCTTTTGACATTTTCTTGAACATGTGAGAAATTGCTGGTAAAGTACTAAGCCTTGTAACGTCCTAGAAAAATAAAATAATGTTAAAAACAACTATGCAAATATAAAGTAGACATATGGAATATGTTAACTAGTAACTATTTTGTGTGGTATTACTATCTGTTTTACAAGCAGATACATTTAAAATTAGAAAAATCATAATTTTTGCAAATTTTCTTAACATTTTGTTTTTCACAAATAAGCAATGAATTTATTGACCAAATTTTTCCACTAATATAAAGTACACTGTCACGAGAAAACAATCTCCGAATCGCTTGGATAGGCAAAAGCATTCTGGAGTTATTACCACATAAATTAACACATGTCAGATTAGAAAAAATGGGGCTGGTCCTGAAGGCCAAAATGAGCTCTGTCTTTAAAGGGTTAACCCTCACGGTGAACGCCGTAAAAAATGAAATAAACAATGGAAAAATTTCTGTTAATCCTGACTTAAAAAAAGAAATGTGATCAAAAAGTCGCATCTACTCTAAAATGGTACTAATAAAAACTACAAGTTGTCCCGCAAAATAAAAGATCCTCATACAACTGCATCGGCGGAACAATAAAATAGTTATAGCTCTTCAAATATGGAGACTCAAGAATAAATTATGAAAAGTGTTTAAACTGTGTAAGTAGTAAAACATACAAAATCTATACAAATTTGGTATCTTTGCAATCGTAACAACCCGTTAAATAAAGTTGTTGTTATTTATACCGCACGGTAACCGGCGTAGATTTAGGAATCAAAAAAGTGGCGAAATTTCAGGTTTTCTTCTATTCCCCCCTCTCCAAGAAAGGTTCATGAATAAATTAAATGTACCCCAAAATGGTGCTATTAAAAAGTACAACTTGTCCCGTAAAAAAAACAAGACCTTATACAGCTATGTCGACGCAAAAATGTGTTATAGGTCTTCGAATGCGACGATGGAAAAAACATAAAAAATGGCTTGGTCATTAGGGCCCAGAATGCAAGCAGGGGGAAGGGGTTAAATGGCAGTCTCTCTCTATTCTATTCTTTTGTTTTCATCCTTCACCTTCCGGTGCGTCTGCTGCTGTCTCACCCCAATAGTCACCTCACTGCCCCTGATGTAGCTCACCCACCCTCCAGGTGCCTTTCCACCTACCATGTCCTGTGCCTTGCAGCCCTGGTAATGCCTCCCTACCAGCCAGACATCTCCCTGCCAACTTGAGGTCACTGATGGCACATCTCCACGCCCCAGGTGCCTCACTGCACCTGACAGTGTCCTTCTATCCAACAGGATCTTCCCCAGCCGCCATAGGTGCAGATTTTCAGCCAAAATCTCTGCTGTGGGAAACAGTTGAGGAGGGAAAAAAGCCATTATAATACCTCAGTGACATTGCCATAGCGACACGTCCCTTTGTTCTCCTTGCAGCTCAGCCTCCTAGGATGATGCTGCAACCCATGTGACCGATACAGCCTGTGATTGGCTGCAGCAGTCACATGGAATGACATGTCTTATCAGGAGGTCATGCTGAACAGAGGGATGTGTTGATATGGCACCGCCCAGGGGGAGAAGTATAGACTTGTAATAAAATTCTAACTGTTTGCGGTTTTTTTCAGCGGAATCGCCGCTTTTCCAATGCAAAAAATGTGCAATTTGTTGCAGGTTTTAGCTCTCTGTTGAATTCAATAGAGAAACCCTGCAACAAAAGTGCAGCGAATCATCAAAATTGACATGCTGTGAATTAAAAAAAAAAAAAAAAACAAAACCTGCACTGCAAGTTAATCTACGAACGCTTTCTCAGTGGATTTTAAATTATTATTTAAAAAAAAAAATGTTTGGATGGTATTTGAACAAATGTTATCCACTCTGCTACTCTAATACTCTGCCGATTTTCTGCAGTGAAATCCGTAGCGAAAAATTCGCAGCTAATCTGCCAAGCGTGAACATACCCTTAGTAGTAAATGTGGTCTTAGTTCTCGCCTATATTTACTACATTAGTATTGTTTTACCGAAGACATTTTTGAGCTTTTATTTCCAGTAGATCCCTCTTGACTGCACCACAGGAGGTTGACCTCTACAGGGACAGGAAAACAGAGCGGTTAAAAGGCCCCTCCCACCACCCACTTGCCAGTGTTCTTCCTGTCTCTACAGGGTCAGGAGCAGAGCGAGATCGCTCCTGGAGAATTCGGGCAGGGGGCGAGATCGGAGAGTCCGCGTACTTTCCCTTCTATTCCCCCTATGTGCCTAGGCCAAATACCTCTCTAACAAGAGGTCCCTTAGCTCTCCAACCGAAGCACCTAGCTTAGGAATCCTAGGCTGGATTCCAGTAGCGTGCTGGTTCGGGATTCCCAAGTCCAGGCTTCAGCCGAGGGGCTGCAAGATCCATGCGGGGACAGGGAGCTCCATAGGTTTGGAGCGCCGGAAGTATCCTCGTCCGAAATTACGCCTGGCTACTTTCGGTCCGCGGCCATCTTGGAAGGCGGGAAATAAAAAAAACACCTATAAAGGGACCCACACAGAGGTATTAGCTCTAATACATACTTAACGGGGATTTTTATATACAGCCTTAAAGCTTATCTTTTGACTTGGATATTGGATTATTCGCGTGTTTGGTTGCACCTCGTTCTGATGGAATTCCAGATATGTCCCAGGGACATGTGAGTCTCACCCTTGGGGTAAGGGTTATGACTAAGTATGTAAGTAAACCTTGCTTTATCTGCCTTGGTCTCTGAGAGGAATCTTTATCCTAGAGAAAAAAACAGACCCTAAAAAGAAAACTTCTCTTTGATCCAGAAGACACGAAACCTTGGGATGAGATCCGAAAGTTTAATGTCCCAGTAACGAGGGTTGCTAAAAAAAAAAAAAGGCAATCCCCTTCGAAGATTACCCTCAGTTAGAGGTTTGGTCACCAGATTAAAAGTGCCCTATCACCTACATAATCTGATTGGCGCTGTAATGTAGTTAACAGCAGTGGTTTTTATTTTGAAAAACTATAATTTTCGACCGCAAGCTGATTAGGCTCCACCTCTGTGCAGGGTCTTATCTGTTTGCTGCTATGGCAACAGGAGGCCTAACAATGGCCTCCTGGTCTGCCATTACAGAATCGGCAGGCCTGCAATCGCATACAGGGCTGCCGATTTTGCTACCAACCGCTAAACTGCACGGTAAAAACACGCCCATTTGTCTCAAACTAATTAGCATAAATCTAAAATTGCTCATAACTTGCTCAAAAATGATCGGTTTTCAAAATAAAAACCAATGTTATCTACGTTACAGCGCCGATCAGATTATATAGGAGATAAGGCACTTATAATCTGGTGACAGAGCCTCTTTAAAGGACCCCATGGACCGGAAAGCAGACTGACTGCTGGAAAGAGCTTGGGAATCTTCATCCCCTTTAATTTCCACAAATATCGCTGCCACGTCTGTTGCAAGATCGATGTTTATTTGGTTAAAACAAATGGAAGCCCATTTATGATGAAAACGTCAAGAGAAGATATATTAGAATCTACCCTTACTAAATATTGCAACAGGATTCTTGGTAGATGCATCAGCCAAATCAATTCGATTTTATGCTAGGAATGGGGCTCTGTCAAATGCTGCTAGAAGAGAATTGTTGCTGAACATGTGGTCAAGAGACAAGAAATCTAAGAACAAGCTATGCTCCATGCCATTCACAGGATTCCTGATGTTTGGACCTCTGGAAAGCGCAACGTATAGGAAAAAGGGGTTTCCAGAAGTGAAACCTAAAGACTCCTCAGTTTCGTAAGTTTCGCCAACAGAGGGAAACCACTTTACAGAACTACAAAGGTTAAGGTAAAGGAAAATCGGGCCGCTGGAGTTACCCCAAGGGTGGAAGGGGTCGAAGCTATCTCCTCAACCCTAATAACTCATTCCAGCCCTCAAAGCAATGACGCCAGAAGTGTAGAGGGAAGACTCCTACATTTTTATACAAAGTGGTCCAGAGTAATCCAGAACCCTTGGGTTCTACAAATGATAGAAGAGGGGTACGAGATAGAAACTTCCCCAGTGGAATGGAGGAGAATTCTATTAACCAAGTACCAATCGATATCTCCATCAATTTCTCATCTTGGACATCCAGAAACTTTTTTTTACAATTAAAAGCGATTACTCCTGTATCCCACAACGGAAGGTTCAAGGGCCACTACTCAAAAATCTTCTTGGTCATAAAACCAAATGGTTCTTACAGGACTATCAACCTGAAAATATTGAACAAATGGGTGAAATCTCGCAGGTTCAAAATTGAGTCTAACAGATCGAATACTCCTCTAATAAGAGAAGAAGCCTCAATGTGTACGATAGTATGCATGCTTTAAATCTATCACATCCCTATCCACCCAGCTTACCAAAGATTCCTCATATTCGCGATTCAGGACCGTTCTTCACTTCCAATTTGTCTCCCCTGCAGCATTTCCTCTGCCCCAGAATAGTTACAAAAAATATGGCAGATTATGGAATTTTTAAGGAGTCAAAACATGGTAATCATCCTATACGTAGACTATATTTCCTGCTGACGGCACATACTCAGTCTATACTAAATAACCATCGGTTACGGGTTCTTTCCCCACTACAGGAATTGGGATGGATAACCAAGTTCGAAAAGTCAAGTCTTCCTCTTCAAAAACAGAAGATCTTCCTAGGAGTGCTGTTCGACTCCTCCCTCCAACATTCCTTCCTCGCAAGGGAGAAACAAATACTTCTACATGCCAAAGTGAGGAAGTTTTGTGGGAAAAACACCTGTTCCATAAGAGAAGGAATGCGGATGTTGGGTTTGATGACGTCTTGTATATAGTCTATTCCGTGGAGTCAATTCCACTCCTGACCCTTACAGAATTTAATCGTATCCTAGTGGGAACGGAAACGAGACTCCCTGAATTAAAAAAAGACCTGAATTTTCAGGGCACATGACCTACTCTGATAAAGATTATGTCCTCAAACTTCAGAGAACTAAAAGCCGTATGGGAAACTCCTAAAAGCTATGCCCATCATAAAAGGGATGCATGTAAGAATCTAATCTGATGGCAAAGAAAGGACACTGCTGTTATCCGAGGGAACAAGACATGCTCTTCTTCAAGCCCTCTCTGCACTAATCTTCAGTTAGGCAGAAGAAAATGTCCTATTGGTCTCTGCGGTCCACCTAAAAGGCTGAGAACCTAGAGAAAATAGACCAGGGGAATGGTCCCTGAACAAGGAATTTTTTCAGTCCCTAACTCAAAGTAGATCTATTCGCCATGAGAAACTCCCCAGGTAGATGCCGCCTTCTCCCTAAATCTCAGAACTCATTGGGAGTAGACTCATTATCCCAACCCTGGGACATGGATCTGGCCTATGCCTTTCCTCTAATACCAGTGGTGTTGGGGAAAATCCAGGAAGATTTGACAAATTATCATCATTCTTCCCTTTTGGCCAAAAAGAAACTTGTTTCCAATCCTAAAGTACCTGGCATTGGAAACCCTTACCATGCTCCCTGTCAAGAAGAACCTTCTTTCCCAAGGTCCCTTATTCTCTCAAGGAGTAGAAGCTCTGAAGTTGTCAGCTTGGATCCTGAAAGGCAGATCCTGAGGATCCACGGTCTGTCAGACGAGGTAGTTTCAACGATCTTACTAAGCCATAAAGAAGTTACCTCGAAAATCTATCAAATTTGGAAGAAATTCTGTTCCTGATATGGAGATCCTGGACCAGACCCCTTTCTTCCTAACATCGTGAAGATCCTAGATAATTTTTTTTTTGCCATATAGATTTAAAAAAAAAAAGGGCTTAGCCCTGGTACCTTTTTTAGAAGTGCAAATTTCCGCTCTAAGCAACTCTTAACACTCCCTTAGCTGAACATAGGTGAATCAGAAGATTCACTCAAGCAATTTCTAAATTGAAACCTTCCCTAAAGAAATCTGTACCTACCTGGGATTTAAATGTAGTTCTAATGGCTCTTTGCAATCCTCCCTTTTGAGCCTCTCGACTCCAAAAAAAATAACATGTATATTAACGCTAGAAGCTGCGATTTTAGTTGCAATTACATCAGCAAGAATGATTGGCGAAATCCAATCTCTTTTGGTCATCGAACCCTACCTAAAAATTCAAGAAAACCAGATTATTCTAAAACTAGACCCCCCCCCCCTTTTATTCCGAAAGCACCTACTACCTTACATAGAGACCAATAATTCTGCCTTCCTTTTTGTCCAGATCCAAAATACCAACAAGAAAAGTTCCATTGCCTGCATGTCAGGCGAACAATTCTTCATTATCTGGATAGAACCTCCTCTTGGGGAAAAGATAAAAATCTATTTGTCCTATATGGTGGAAAGAGCCTCAAAAGGCTCTCTAGCGAGATGGGTTAAATCTATCATACAAGAAGCCTACAAGTCCCAAGGGCTCTGTGCCCCCCAAGGCATAAAAGCTCATTCTATGAACGGTTTTGGCATCCTGGGCAGAAAGAAGAGAAGCCTCTATGGACCAAATCTGCCAAGCTGCCACCTGGTCAAGCCATCATACGTTTTGCAAACCTTCTAGGCTAGATGTTCTGTCTGATACAGATTTTAAGTTTTGGACGGAAAGTCCTCCAATCCGTAGTCCTGCTATTATAATTTGGTATTTCTCCTGTGGTGCTGTCATGAAGGATGTACTGGAAAGTAGGAATTATGCCTACCAGTAATTGTATTTCCAGGAATCCATCATCATGGCACCCTTACATTCCCTCCCTTTTATTGAAATTCTGATTTGTGCATTAACATGTCAGTTTTTATCCATAAAAATAAAATGGGGTCCTGGTGTAGTAGTTGAAAAACACTGGCAAGTGGGTGGTGGGAGGGGCCTTTTAACCTCTGTCTTCCTGTCCCTATAGAGGTCAATAGGGCAACCTCCTGTGGTGCTGTCATGATGGATTCCTGGAAATACTATTACCGGCAAGTCTACTTCCTGCTTTTTAGTCTATAAATGAATAAATAGTATGCAGGTGACTTTTTGTGTACAAGTAATTCTCGATTCCTGTAATTTTATAGTGTACATGTGTCAATTGCAGTTCTTTCACAATGGTCCGATATCTTCTGTAGTCTGTGTAAACCGACTAAGGTAGTGCCTTGAAGAGCAGACATGTGATAATTGTGAAATGTATTTCTAACTGTTTTTAATTCTTAATATTTTTATTTTTTACAGATGGCATCCGAGAGGGAGAGTTCTGGAACTAGTGAGCAGAAAGATGAGCAGAAAGAAGACAAGCAGTAAAGGAATAGTACAAGTTAAATAGTGGGGAGCTTGGGAGCCAATTTCCATAGGGATATCCTGAGCAGATATGTTCAAATGTCAAATGTTCTACTGTGTTTTGGCAGTACTCTTTATATAATTTCTTTACTGTATTGATTTATTTGTATGTCCATATATTTTTTTGTTTTAAATCCCCCATCCATCCCTGTTTTTGCTTGAACTATATGCATCTTAAGCCTATGTAGACCTTTTTTATTATATTTCCTTCCCGTATCTTGGCTCAACAATCCTGTTTTATACTGTATAGAAGTTTGGGAGTCTATTGTACATTTCACATTAATGCCTCATATTTGAGGCAGTATTGTGCATGTCAAACTTAAGTTATGCTAAATCAGAATACAAATAAAATACTGGCTTAACAGTGTCTGTGGTAGAATACTTGTTTTCATCTAAAAAAATGCATCTATTAAATTACACATGCATTGTATGTTGGGTGTGGTCCCCCCCTATATTTATTTCTCGTTTGTTATGTTAGGGGACAGACTGTGGGTATAAGTGTCACACCTCCTAGTAGCAACAGCAAAGAACAATTGTGGCCCCTTCTATCACTCAATATACCCTGCCCACAGACCATGAGCTGTTTCAGCTGCAGCAGGGTTTTGTTTTTTTTTCTTTCCTGGTTGTTACACATGTGATGGTGAATATGAAGAGGCACTTGTGTATAGTCAACAAATTTAATCTGAAAATTCTCTGTCGAGGGTAAGGCCCTCAAGGTTTTACTGCTGGTAAACCACTGTAAAGAGGCTCTGGCACCACATTATAAGTGCCCTATCTCCTACATAAGGAGATTGGCGCCGTAATGTAGGTGACAGTAATGCTTTTTATTTTAAAAAACGATCTTTTTTCACAACGTTAGGAGCGATTTTGGTTTATGCTAATGAGCTTTCTTAATGCCCAAGTGGGCGTACTTTTACTTTAGACCAAGTGGGCGTTGTACAGAGGAGTGCATGACGCTGACCAATCGGCATCATGCACTCCTCTCCATTCATTTACACTGCACTAGCGATAGTTATATCGCTATGTGCAGCCTCATACACAAGCCCTAACATCACTACAGTGTCCTGATAATGAATACACATGACCATCCAGCCTGGACGTCATGTGTACTCAGAATCCTGACATTTCTAAATATTTTCTGTGATTCCAGCAACGGATACGAAATCTCGTTTACCTTGTAATCTCGCGAGATTTCGTATCCGTTGCTGGAATCACAGAAAAGATTTAGAAGTGTCAGGATTCTGAGTACACATGACGTCCAGGCTGGATGGTCATGTGTATTCATTATCAGGACACTGTAGTAATGTTAGGGCTTGTGTATGAGGCTGCACATAGCGATATAACTATCGCTAGTGCAGTGTAAATGAATGGAGAGGAGTGCATGGTGCCGATTGGTCAGCGTCATGCACTCCTCTGTACAACGCCCACTTGGTCGAAAGTAAAAGTACGCCCACTTGGGCATTAAGAAAGCTCATTAGCATAAACCAAAATCGCTCCTAACGTTGTGAAACAAAGACCGCTTTTTTTAAATAAAAAGCATTACTGTCACCTACATTACAGCGCCCATCTCCTTATGTAGGAGACAGGGCACTTATAATGTGGTGACAGAGCCTCTTTAAATTTTTAGATTAACCAGTGTGTGTATATAGGTTTCAAGTACGTCCCTCATGACCGCACCACAGGAGGTTGACCTCTATAAAGACAGAGGTTAAAAGGCCCCTCCCTCCACCCACTTGCCAGTGTTCTTCCTGTCCCTACAGAGGACCAGTGCAGAGATCCGTTACCTGGAAGACTGCAAGATATTATAACTGTTCTCACCGGTTTGTTCGTGGATCCTCGGTGTCGTCTGGGAGATGGTGCTTGGAACTCAGGCAACTCTTGGCACAGCGGGTAGAGGCGGTCGGATAAGCAGAAGTCAGGACAGGCAGCAGACGTCATAACGGGTATGGCAGCAATAGGTCAAGGCAGGCGGCAGACAAGGATAGTAAAATTCAAGCAAAGGTCAGTAATGGGAAATCCAGACAAAAGGCAGAAGGAAAGGAAACGGAACTAGGGTACAGGGAACTCACGGGGAACTTGGTTGAACAAGCAGGGATGGAAGGGAGGAGGAACCTTAAATAGGAAGTTCTAGGAATTAAGGCGAGCGCTGGCCCTTTTAAGGCAGGACGAGTCATCGCGCGCGCCCTCTAGTGACTGCAGCCGCACATCGAGGATGCCGACCGCTTAAGGAGGTAATGGATGCACTCGCCTGACGCCGTCCAGGGCCAGCAGAGCGTCTGGACCGGGTAAGTGGAGCTCGGGATGAGCAGCTGATGAGGGTGGGCGCCGGAACCGGAACAGAGGCTGTGGGAACGGCGCGGCAGCCGTTAAAGTTATGAGGCATGGGGTGAGTTCAGGGAGCCGGGCTTCTCCTTCCTTTTCCCAGTTTAAACACCCTCAGGCTAACACCACTCACGGGAGAGGTCCCTTAGCCCTACAAGCCCAGACTGCTAACCTAAGTCTGGGTTTTAAGCTGGATCCTAGTGTAGTCCGGAGGTGGGGAGGTTTTGATGGCTTGACGATGTGGCCATTTTGGGGGAAGACAAAACCAAAGGTCTCTTCCCCTAGATTCCAGGAATGTCAGAAACCGGAAGTAATGGTGACATGCGTCTGTCAGTATGGACTGCAGCATCACTGGAAGAGATGTCCGACCACTAGTCTGCTAATACTTATCTACTGAATTGATTGGTGTTTATCCTATTCCTCTGTGCAATACAGATGGCCTTCCAGATATGTCCTAGAATCATCTGAGTACCTCCTGGCGATTTGACGGTATACTCACTTTCTCTTTTTATACAGGGGTTTTGTTGAATCAAGTGGGGTCCCCAGACTCAAGAATCCAATTCCGAACAGGAATGCTTTTATCTGCCTGAAGGTGAATTGGAACAGTGAGAGGAACCGATTTCAGTCATCCTCATCCACACAGGAAAATTTTTATTTGTCTTTTAGAGATCTCGGATACCTTGATACAAGCAATTAGAGAAACCATGGGTATCTAGGAAGATCAGCCCCATTCCATTCAAGACTAAATGTTTGGAGGCCTTACAGAAAAAAAAAGTATTTCCTATAAACTAAAACCTCAATAGAAATTTATATTTGCAGACTGGGAGGATTTAGAAAGGCTTTTTATTTTACGAGAATTAAAAAATAGACTTCTCTTTGACGCTGCAGATACAAAACCCTGGGATGATATTGCAAAAGTAGGCATCCTGGTTGCAAGAGTAGCAAAAAAGACAGCAATCCCCTTTGAGGATTCCTCACAGCTAAAAGATCCTACCGACAGCAAGGCAGACTGTCTTCTAAAGAGAACGTGGGAGTCCTCATCTGCTTTAATCTCAACCAATATTGCGGCTACATCAGTTGCATGATCCATGTTCATATGGTTAACTCAAAGAGAAAACCACTTGACAATGAAGACTTGCTTGAAACACTTCCTCTACTTAAAATGGTGACCGGTTTCTTGGCACAGGCACCAGCCGAGTTAAGGTTTTCTGCCAGAAATGGAACCCTATCCAAAGCCGCCAGAGGAGTGTTGTGGCTGAAGATTTGGACGGGGGACACAAAATCAAAAAATAAGTTGTATTCTATTCCTTTCTCGGGATCCTTGATGTTTGGACCACTTCTTGATAATATGTCGGAGAACGCATCTGATAAAAAGAGGATTTCCAAAGGAGAAACAAAAAAAAAAATACTTTTTGTTTTGGAGATTTCATCAACGATCTGGCTGTATGGGTAAAGGGAAGTCTGGTCGCTGGAGTTGCCCCAAAGGGGGAAGAGGTTGAGGATTTCTTAAACCCCAACAATTCATTCCAATCCACAAATCAATGATGAACATAAAAACAAAAAGCACGGCGCCACATAGTGCAGATCAATTAGGTTTAGGTAAAATGTCAGTAGCGAATTATGCTCACCCAGGTAGTGCTTGGAAAAGGTTATCAGAAAATCCACAAATGCTGCTGCCAGGATCCACACCGGTAAACCATACGGTCACCGCTTGTTAGGATATAGGAAGGTAGTTGAAGAAGGGAGGATCCTGCAAGGCGCTGCCATCATTGTTTTGTAATAAACATATATTTATTATTCCGTTTATCACTGTCAATACTTCACAGGCAGCCACGCAGCAGCGCCTTGCAGGATCCTCCCTTTTTCAATTACCCTCCTATATCCTATACAAATCAATGATGTCGTGTGTGTGTGTGTGTCCTACACTTTTTCATTCAGAGTGGACCAAGATAACCCAGAATACTGGTGTGATACAAATTATAGAAGATTGATACAAAATAGAATTTTCCTCTCTACCACCAGAAAGATTTCAGGTAACTTCATACTAATCCAAAGATCAACAGGTCCTCATCAACGATACCCAAAAAAGTCTGAGGGAAGGTGATATCGCCCATACCTCAAAACAAAGAAAAAAAATCTGCTAATCAAAAATTTTCTTGATTAAAAAAAAATAATAAAGCCGAATGGATCCTAAAGGACGATTATCAACCTCAAAGGCTTAAAGAGGCTCTGTCACCAGATTTTGCAGCCCCTATCTGCTATTGCAGCAGATAGGCG
Organism: Rhinoderma darwinii; assembly: GCF_050947455.1. NCBI lineage: Eukaryota > Metazoa > Chordata > Amphibia > Anura > Rhinodermatidae > Rhinoderma > Rhinoderma darwinii. The sequence goes on from NC_134689.1 coordinate 46,123,190, forward strand.
CTGCAATGTAGATTACAGTAACGTTTTTATTTTTTAAAAACGAGCATTTTTGGCCAAGTTATGACCATTTTCGTATTTATGCAAATGAGGCTCGCAAAAGTACAACTGGGCGTGTTGAAAAGAAAGTACAACTGGGCGTGTATTATGTGCGTACATCGGGGCGTGTTTACTACTTTTACTAGCTGGGCGTTGTGTATAGAAGTGTCATCCACTTCTCTTCACAACGCCCAGCTTCTGGCAGTGCAGCACTTTGACGTCACTCACAGGTCCTGCATCGTGTCGGCACCAGAGGCTACACTTGATTCTGCAGCAGCATCAGCATTTGCAGGTAAGTAGCTACATCGACTTACCTGCAAACGCCGATGCTGCTGCAGAATCATCTGGTGCCGACACGATGCAGGACCTGTGAGTGACGTCACAGTGCTGCACTGCCAGAAGCTGGGCGTTGTGAAGAGAAGTGGATGACACTTCTATACACAACGCCCAGCTAGTAAAAGTAGTAAACACGCCCCGATGTACGCACATAATACACGCCCAGTTGTACTTTTACTTTTCAACACGCCCAGTTGTACTTTTGCGAGCCTCATTTGCATAAATACGAAAATGGTCATAACTTGGCCAAAAATGCTCGTTTTTAAAAAATAAAAACGTTACTGTAATCTACATTGCTGCGCCTATCTGCTGCAATAGCAGATAGGGGTTGCAAAATCTGGTGACAGAGCCTCTTTAAATAAAGGGGTAAAATATCAGAAGGTCAAAATGGAGTCTATCCGAACTACTACTCTACTAATAAAACAAGGTGTGTCAATGTGTACAATAGATCTAAAAGATGCTTATCACACCCCGATCCACCCATTATATCAAAGATATCTGATTTGCAATCCAGGGTGGTCGCTCCATCCTTCATTGCCAATTTTTGTCTCCCTTTCGTGAATCCCCTCAGCCCCCCAGGTGTTTACGACGATTATTGCCGTAATTATGGCGTCTCTTAGGAAACAAAGTGTGATTATCATCCCATACCTAGACGACTTTCTTCTAGTGGCAGACACTTCGTCCATCCTAAGACTCAAACGAACCCAAGTCCTGGCACTGCTACACAATTTGGGCTGGTTGATAAACTTCAAGAAGTCAAATCTTTCTCCCTAAAAAACTATTTTTAGGGGTAGTTTTTGACTCCTCCCTTCAATATTCCTTTCTACCAGAGGAATAACCAGTTCACCTACAAAACGAGATCAGGAAGTCTTTTTGGTTTTTTTTTTTTCTTTGAGTTTCATTAGAATTTTGAAGGAGTTAAAAAAATATTGCAATAAAGAATCAAAACTATACAATATAAAATTACAATGCAATAAGAAAGGAGATCGGAGATAAACCTCTTAGACATCAAGATTATGACCCCAAATTAAAGAAATCAGAACAATGGTCCCAAAGCAGTGTAATGGTAAAGAACAGTCACTAATAAACATTATACGTATGACACATTAGATTCCGAACACAGAGGGTAGGGAGAGTACAAAGGACACAGGAATAAGACCACAATAGGAAAACCTATACAAAAATAAAACGGCAGAGCGGTGGATAAACAAGGCTTTCAGAAAAGACCATTTAACCAAAGAGAAGATCAGAACCACCCCGGAACAGGGACCAAAAGTCTGAACGAAGACTCTGGATTTACCAGGATCAACTGCCAATAATTCCTCCATTCTCATGATAATGTTCATCTCATTTACCGATTCTTTTGCAAGGAAGGCACAGTAGTGGACTTCCAATGGCGAATCACAATTCTAGCTGCAGTCACAAAAAAGGCCTGAAGACAACCCTCTTAAGGTGTGGAAGTGACCCGGGAACCATGGAAAGCAAACCAATAGAAGGCGAAGCAATAACCGAAACATCAAAAAGCTTATTCCAAAAGTCAAAGATTTTTTTTTTCCCAAAAGGAACGAAGCCTAGAACAATCCCACCAAATATGCAACATCGTCCCAGGGGCACTACCATACCTCCAACAATCCTCTGACACATTAGGGTATATCCTGTGGAGAAAAGAAGGGTGTCGGTACCATCTCGTGAGGATTTTAATATACTCTTTTTTTTCTAGTGCAAAGCAGGTCGTCAGTAATTTGAGTGCCAAGAGGAATGGTTTGCTAATCTTCCTCAGAATGTGAGAAGACCATGACCGATAGAGCTCCAAAGGAGTCTTAGCCTGCAGCAAAGCAGTACAGTCTCCCAGGGAAGAAAGATCCGATCTCAATTGACAATAGGACCACCAAGCTGTATGCCGCGGTCCCCGTCCCCCCCCGGGCAGTAATTCGAGACAGTAGTCAGAGGAAGAATACCATTAGTAGGTGTAAGGGTCTGAGCCAAGTAAACACCATCCTGTCTCCACCACTATGACCGGGGGGAAAGGAAGGGTTGTCAAAGGGAGTCGTTAATGGACCCGGCCTATTAGAGCGGTCAAATACCAATAATTCGCTCCAGTATAGCAAGAAACTGACGTGTGAGAAAGGGTAGAGAAGACATTGGTCTTTGAACTATTCAGCCAAGGCAGAGATGATAGTGCAAGAGAAGACATACTCTTCTCAAGGTGCACTCCTTGATTACCAGTATGCAAGTGGAACCAGTCCATCATTCTCATCAGGAGTGCGGCTTGATGATAGCGTTTGAAATCTGGTATGCCTGCACCACCCTCGTGTTTAGGGCGGCTAAGAACAGAGAACCTAATATCATTTTTCGAAGAACCCCACACAAATTTGGTGATAGCACAGTGTAACATTTTAAAGAAGGCAGCAGGCACTATAATATGAAAGTTCTTGTACATATTTTACTGTCCCTAAGATGTCCATTTTAATAGCGTTGATACGAGCAAACCACGCCATTTCACATCAACATTTATCAAGAAGATAAGTCTGAAGTTGGCGCATGTCGTAGGGTCTTTTTGCCCGGTTTCGGTAGAAGGGTTTTGTGGGCCTCCAGATACTGAAGGGCAGAGGACCCAGAATTAAAGACGTTAGTCAAAAACGGGGCAAGCTGATCTTTAACCCCTTCCCGCACCTTGGCGTAAATTCACGTCCAGGTTAGCAGTAACTTCGCGCACCTGGGCGTGTAGTTACGTCTGCGCTTTAACAGTTAACCGCCGCGTGGCGCTACACCGCAGCGGCGGTTAACTGTGCAGGTTGTCTGCCCTGTTCTCCCCGTTGCCGATCAGCGGCCTGTCGCCGCTGAAAACGGCAATTAACCCCTTCGATGCGGTGGTCGATTGCGATCACCACATTGAGGAGGTTTACAGTGGATCGGTAGCCCCCCACATGCATTTGCGGGGGCTGGCGATCCTTATCATGGCAACCAGAGGCCAGAGAATGACCTTCGGGTTGCCATGTACGGAAGCCTCGGAGGAGCAGCCCTCCGGCCAGTCCTCCGATGCTTCCTGTCAGTGTGACAGTTACGTCACAATGACAGTTAGAACACATTACACTACGCGATCAGAGCTGCAAGTCTAAGTGTCCCCTAGTGGGACAAGTAAAAAATTATATATATATATTTTTTTAAAATGTGTAAAAATAAGTTAGAAGTGAAAACAAAGAATGCTTTTTTTTCCTATAATTTTATTATAGGAAAAAAATTAACACGTTAAAAAAAAGTAGACATATTTAGTATCACCGCGTTCGTAACGACCCCATCTATAAAACTGTAGTATTTTTCCCGCACGGTGAACACCGTGAAAAAAATAAACGGAAAACAGTGCCCGAATCACAATTTTTTTTGGTTACCAACCCTCCCAAAATATACAATAAAAAGGGATCAAAAAGTCGCGTGTACGCCAAAATGGTACCAATACAAACTACATCCCGTCCCGCAAAAAACAAGCCCTTACACCGCTTTTTTGACTGAAAAATAAAAAAGTTATCGCTCTCAGAATATGGTGACACAAAAAATAATTAATTTTATAAATAAGTGATTTGATTGCACAAACGCTGCAAAACATAAAAAAATGATATACATATGGTATCGCCGTAATCGTATCGACCCGCAGAATAAAGTAAAATGGTCATTTATAGCCTAGGGTGAAGGCCATAAAAAACATTGTCAGAATTGATGGTTTTTGGTCACCTTGCTTGCCAAAAAATGGAATAAAACGTGATCAAAAAAATTTCTGGTACCAATGAAAAGTACAGATTGTCCGGCAACAAATAAACCCTCACACAGCTCCGGTGGAGAAAAAATAAAAAAAGTTCTGGCTCTCTGCACATTTTGCATCGCCATATTCTGAGTGTTCCAAAAGCAGATAAGATCGGGCGCCATTTATCAGTGCAACACCGGCCACATATCTGCGGATTATTATTTATTTACTGCATTATTATATCCTATTATACCCTGATGTACCCCGCACAGATAACCTATGCCCCCACATTATAAACAAACACCAGTAAAACCCCAAACAGAACAACTACCAAGCTACATCTGTGCCCCAAAAGCCAAATGGCGCTCCCTCCCTTCTGAGCCCTGCAGCGTGCCTAAACACCAGTTTACGGCCACAGATATGGCATCGCCATACCCGGGAGGACCCGGTTAATATTTTAAGGTATTTGTCTTCAGTGGCACAAACTGGACATAACATGTAGTGCACTAAAATGGCATATGAGTGGCAAATTGTAATTTTCACTCTGCACCATCCGCTGCACATTAACCCCTTCGCGCACCATGACATAGCATGTCTTAGTGTGGGGGGTGATGTATGGAGCGTCTCACATGAAAAATAAAGAATTTAAAACGGCAAAATCGCTGTTCTTTGGTCACCTTCGCTCTACCTAAAAATGTAATAAGTGCTCAAAAAGTTGTATGTACCAATAAAAACGACCGCTCGTCCCTCAATAAATAAGCCCTCACACCGCTCTATTGACTAAAAAATAAAAAAGCTATGGCTCTTGGAACACGGGGAGGAAAAAACTAAAGGAAAAGAAAAAAAATGGATCAGTCCAGAAAGGGTTAATTACTTTCTAATAAAACCATTTATGACCACACGTGGGGTATTGCATTACTCGGGAGAAATTGCTTTACAAATGTTGGGCAGCTTTTTCCCCCTTTATCCTTTGTGAAATTGAAAAAATGAAACATTTTAGTGGAAGAAATGTTGATATTCATTTTCACGGCCTAATTCTAATAAATTCTGCAAAAGACTTGTGGGGTCTAAATGCTCACTATATCCCTAGATAGATTCTTTAAGTGGTGTAATTTCCACTTTTGGGGGGTTTCCACTGTTTTGGCCTCTCATGGGCTCTGCAAATGCGACATGGCACCCAAAAACCATTTCAGCTAAATTTGAGCTCCAAAAGCCAAATAGCGCTCCTTCCCTTCTGAGCCTTGCTGTCGGTCCAAACAGCAGTTTATTACCACATATGGCATATTTCCATAATCGGGAGAAATTGTTTTACAAATGTTGTGGTGCTTTTTCTCCTTTTATTCCTTGTAAAAATTAAAAATGGCTACCTATTTTCAGAAATCAAGTAGATTTTTACCTTTTACAGAATAATTCCAATGAATTCAGCAAAATGACTTTGGGGTCAAAATGCTAACTTTACCCCTAGAAAAATTCCTTGAGTGTAGTTTCCAAAATGGGGTCACTTTCCGGGGGTTTCCACTATTTTTTGTTCCCTCCAGTGCATTTCAAACGCGACACGGCACTGATAACTATTCCAGCAAAATCAGAATTTCAAAATCCAAATGGTGCTCTTTCCCTTCTGAGTCCTGCTGTGGGTCCAAACAGCAGTTTATTACCACATATGGGGTATTGCTATAATCGGGAGAAATTGCTTTACATATGTTGGGGTGTTTTTTTCTCTTTTATTCCTTGAAAAAATTAAACATTTCCACATTTTTTCAGGAAAAAAAGTAGATTTTTATCTTCACATACTAATTCAAATAAATTTAGCAAAATAACTGTGGGTTCAAAATGCTAACTATACCCCTAGATAAATTCCCTGAGGGGTGTAGTTTACAAAATGAGATCACTTTTGGGGGTCTTTATTGTTTTGGCCCCACAAGACCTCTTCAAACCTGACATGGTACCTAAAATATATGCTAAAAAAACACTTTCTGAATGCTGTTTTGAATACTTTGAGGGGTGCAGTTTTAAAAAATGGGGTGATTTATGGGGACTTTCTAATATATAAGGCCATCAAAGCCACTTCAGAACGGAACTGGTCCTTGTAAAAATCGCCTTTTGAAATTTTCTTGAAAATATGAGAGATCGCTGCTAAAGTTCTCAGTCTTGTAACGTCCTAGAAAAATAAAAGAATATTCAAAAAACGATGCCAAACTAAAGTAGACATATGGGAAATGTTAACTAGTAACTATATTATGTGGTATTACTATCTGTTTTACAAGCAGATACATTTAAATTTAGAAAAATGCTAATTTTTGCAAATTTTCTCCAAATCTTGGTGTTTTTTACAAATAAATATTGAATTTATCAACCAAATTTTTTCACTAACAAAGTACAATATGTCACGAGAAAACAATCTCAGAATCGCTTGGATAGGTAAAAGCATTCCGGAGTTACCACATAAAGTGACACATGTCAGATTTGAAAAATCTGCTTCGTCCTGAAGGGGTTAAATGATTTCTAGAACCTGTTAGGTCCCGGGCTTTTAGTCCTTAAAGGCATGGTGTTGCCCGAAAAACATGTTTTTTTTTTTAAAATTTAAACATTTAGTGTGTGGGTGATTAAACATTGTTCAAATTTTTTTTATTTTTTTCGCGAGTCAGGAAATATTATAAATTTTTTCTAATTTATAATACTACCCATTTTTGGTCACTAGATGGAGCTAGTTCCCAAAATTGCAGCATTGCAACATTGGGTTAAAAGCTCTCGCTCTAGTGAGCTCTCAGCATCCCCCCCTCCTTTATCCTGGCTAGTGCCGGGATAAACGAGGGGTTTGAAAGGTTTAACCTCCTACACTGTGTGTCGCCATTTTTTGAGGTAACCCACAGTGTAGTAGGTTTACATACAGTAGTAAACACACACAAACACTAACATACATTGAAATCTCTTACCTGCTCCTGCCGCCGCGGCTCCCTCCGGCCCGTCCGCTCCCTTTGCTGCCGCTGTTCCATGTGCACAAGTCCGGAAGCCGCGACCGGAAGTAGTAATATTACTGTCCGGCCGCGACTTCCGTTCCACAGGAAAATGGCGCCGGACGGCGCCAATTTCGAATAGGACTGTGTGGGAGCGGCGCATGCGCAGTTCCCACACAGACGCCGTACACGGACGTGAATGGGACGGGAGCCGTTCACAGTCCCTATGGGACTGTGGCTGCCGTACTCCATGTCTGTGTGTGTCGTTAATCGACACACACAGAAATGGAACAAAAAATGGCAGCCCCCATAGGGAAGAAAAAGTGTAAAAATAAGAAACAGTAAAACACAAACACACAAATGAATATAAACGTTTTTATTAAAGCACTAACATCTTTAACATATAAAAAATTTATTTGTGATGACACTATTCCTTTAATCGCCTGCTCTACCTCTGTGTCAAGATACTCCTCACTCCCCACTGCATAACCTAGCCTGTAGAGATGGCAGTGACGTGTCATTCACGTAATGATCAATTTTTTCTCGCAGCGCAGCAGCCTGCATATCATGAAAATGCCCCTTAATATTATATAAAGCAGAATAATATTGTTTGAAGCTTTCAGTAATACCTAGCGGGTCATGGATATTGGCACCAGACGGAGATGTAATTTTAGGGATATAAGAAGCCTGTGTGCGGGGATGTAAAATCCCCACTAATGATTTACCACATTTATCTGCAAATTCGTAGGAGTGTTTACGCATCCGATTCCTAAATCTAGCATGAGATTGATCAAGCAGAGAACGCAGTGATTCTCTGGCAGTCGTGAGATCTGAGAACCTGTGAAGAGTGGATGTTTTTATGTCTGTATTCTAAATCCTATATTTGCGCAAGAAGCCTAGCAATAGCAACCCCTTTTCCCCTCTTTCGACGGGCCCCATGTATAAGTACACCCCTAACTCCGCATTTCAGGGTCTCCCACTGCATCGGTAGGAGGGTAGAGTCATCCGCAAGAATAGCTAAAATTGTGTCAAGTGTCTCCTTGAGGACCGATATGCACACAGCGTCTCGCAGAAGGTTATCATTTATCTTCCAAGATTAGAAGGTGGGCATTGAGTATGGAAAGGTTAATGTCCGGAAGACCGGAGCATGGTCTGACCAAAGCATAGTCCCTACCTCAGAGGTAGGGCACCAGGTAAGCAAGTAGTGGCTGATGAGAAAGACGTCTAAACAGCTATACATGTTATGTAAGGTAAAGAAATATGTATATTCTCTTACCTTTAGGGTGAAGTATTCTCCACACGTCAATTAATTGCATAGAATGCATAGTAGCCTTCAAGGCCGCCATCTGGGATCTAGGAACAACGAGGTGTCGAGCCTGCAATCGAAGGTTAAGTTAAAATCGGCCACAATCAGTCTTCCTCCAGCCTTCTTAGAAACAGTTGGCAAACACGAGCCTGATCTTGATTAGGGAGATAGAAATTGGCACGGTTGAAAACCTTATTTGTAATGGAAATTTTAAGAAATAAATACTGACCCTCCGTATCAGTTAATATCTCTAATACCTTGTGAGAAAGAAACCTATGTATACAAATACTAGTACCCTTTGACTGAGCGTCTGGGTTGGCACTATGAAACCAAACTGGATAATGTCTATTAGTGAACTTTGGCGTGTGGCCCACTTTAAAATAAGTGTCCTGCAGAAAGAAAATATGCACTTGTTCCTTATGCATATTATATAATACCTGCGAGCGTTTTTCTGGGACATTAAGTCCCCTAGCATTAAAGGAACAGTGTCACCCCAAAAAAATTTTTTACATCAGTTTGATTTTAGTGTTTTATTAAAAACGTTTATATTTATTTGTGTTTTTACTTTTTTTAACTTTTTCTTCGCTATGGGGGCTGACATACAGAAATGGAAAAAAAATGTGTCGATTAACGACACATACAGACATGGAATACGGCACATACAGTCCCATAGTGAATGCGAACGTTCCATCCACTATTGTGTACGCCGTCTGTGTGGGAACGGCGCATGCGCCGCTCCCACACAGTCCAAGTTGAACTGTGCGCCGTCCGGCACCATTTTCCAGTGGACCGGAAGTCGCGGCCGGGCAGTAAGATTACTACTTCCGGTCGCGGCTTCCGGACTTGTGCACTTGGAGCAGCGGCAGCAGACGGACCGGAGGGAGCGGCGGCAGGAGCAGGTAAGTTATTTCTATGTATGTTCGTGTTTCATTGTGTTTACTACTGTATGTAAACCTACTACACTGTGTTAGCTCAAAAAATGGCGACACACCGTGTAGGAGGTTTGACCGTTCAATCCCCTCGTTTCTCCCGGTACTAGCCAGGATAAAGGAGGGGGGGATTCTGAGAGCTCATTAGAGCGAGTGAGTTTTCTCAAATTTTGCAGCATAAAGCAATGTGGTTGCTTTACCACATGCAATGCTGCAATTTTGGGAATTGCTCCATCTAGTGACCAGTACTGGGAAATATTGTAAATTAGAATCTAATTTATAATATTTCCTGACTCGTGAAAAAAATAAAATAAATTAGAACAATGTTTAATCACCTACACACTAATTGTTTAACTAAAAAAAAAAAATACATTTTTTTCTAGCCACACATTCCCGGACGTTTTTGAGGAAAAACAGTTGTTCGGTAAGGGAGGGGATGCGGATCTTGGCATTGATGACATCCTGTATCCAAGTCATGCCGTGGAGCCAATTCCGCTCTCAAAAATTACAATCTGATTCTGTCCCTTGTGGGATCACAAACCGGAGTCCCTAAATTCAAATCTATTGATTCCCGAGTCCGTGAAGACATCTCTCCCTCTGGTGGGTGTCTCTAAACAACCTAAATAGAGGAGTTCCACAAAAGTTTTCTCCATATGTGGTAGTCACCAAAGACGCCAGCAAACAAGGTTGGGGGGTCTATAATTCGAGACAAACACTGCCAAGACATGTGGTCTCCCCAAATAGAGAAAATGTCTTCAAGCTACAAGGAACTACTGAACATAACTACTGAATGCAGTATAGGAAACCTTCAAGCCGTCTCTTCCACTAGTAAAAGGGAAACCTATAAGGATATTGTCAGACAACACCACAGCAGTATCCTTTCTTCATTACCAAGGGGGAACAAGACATACTCATCACCAAGCTCTCTACTCTCAAAATTTCAACTGGGCAGAAGAAAACGTCCTATCTGTGTCAGCAGTCCACTTAAAAGGCACAGAAAATATATCCTCCGACTTTCTGAGCCAGAAGAAAATAGATCCAGAAGAATGGTCCTTGAACAAAAATCTGTCAGTCTCTAACCCAGAAATGGGGTCTTTCTAAAGTGGATCTATTTGCCACAAAACAAAATGCTCAGGTAGAGGATTTTTTCTATTCCCCCCCCCCCCCCCCCTAAACTTCAAGGACAACCCGGTACGAGTAGATGCATTGTCTAATCAGTGGGACATGAAGCTGGCTTATGAGTTTTCTCCATTCCCACTAATTATAGGAAGGCTCAAGAGGAATTAACAAACCTAATTATAATTCTGCCATACTGGCCAAAAGGGAGCTGGTTCCCAATCCTGAGATGGTTGGCATTGGAAGACCCGAACATACTCCCGGTAAAAGGGACCTTCTCTTCCAGAGCCCCTTAGTTTATCAAGAAGTGGAGACTCTAAATCGATCAGCATTGATCCTGAAAGGCAACTCCTGAGAAACCATGGGCTTTCAAAAGAGGTCATCTCAACCATTATTTTAAGCCATAAAGAGGTAACTTCAAAGATCTACCGTAAAATTTGGAAGAGATTCTGTTCCTGGCATGGTAATCCAAGACCAGACCCTTTTTCACCAAATACAGCAAAGAAACCTAGATTTTCTACAAGCAGGTTTAAAAAAGGGACGTAGTCCTAGTGTAAAGGATTTGCCAGACACCGCTTCTGTGTCGACACCCGTGGTTAATCAGTCTGCATCTGCTCCTAGGTCTGATAGTGACTCGATCTTCTACCACTCAGGCTGGTAGGCTGAGGAGTGGGAGAACCTATCGCAGCCTGGCCAGACGGAGCTAGCTCCAGCCCTCGGTCTATTTATACCTTCATTTCCTGCTCCTCCTTTGCCTGTGATTCTGTCTTGTTTCCTGGCTCTGCTGTTCCTGCTAGTACTATTGACCTGCTTTAATTTAACCCTGGCTTTACTGACGACGCTCCTGCTCTGCGTTTGGTACCTTGTGCACTCCTGGTTTGACCCGGGCCGTTCACTACTCTTGTTGCTCACGGTGTTGCCGTGGGCAACTGCCCCATTTCCCTTAGCTTCTGTGTACCCTTGTCTGTCTGTCGGGCACATATTGAGCGTAGGGTCAGTCGCCCAGTTGTACGCCGTCGCCTAGGACGGGTCGTGCAAGTAGGCAGGGACTGAGTAGTGGGTAGATTAGGGCTCGCCTGTCTGTCTCCCTACCCCGGCCATTACACCTAGTACCCTAAAAGTACAAACTTCAGCTCTGAGTAATTTTTTTTCAACACTCCCCTAGCTGAACATAGGTGGATCAAAAGATTTACACTGGTGGGTTCTAAATTAAAACCATCCCTAAGAAAAAAAATCAGTCTGTGTCTTCCTTGGGCCTAAATGTAGTCTTTACGGCCCTTTGAGCCCATCAACTCTGAATCCATAAAAGCTTTTACTTTAAAAACATAATTTTTAGTCGCCATCATATCCGCAAGAAGGATTGGAGAAATTAAATCTCTTTCCATCATAGAACCTTACTTCAAAATCCAGGAGGACAAAATCGTTCTAATACTCCTTTCTTCCTAAAGTGGCTACTTCCTTTCACAGAGATCAGGAAATAATTTTGACTTCCTTTTATCCAGATCCAAAAGATCAGCAGCAACAAAGGTGCAATTCCCTGGATGTTAGACGTGCTGTACTCCATTGCCTGGAGGTAACATCCCCCTGGTAACAAGATAAAAATTTATTTGTCCTATATGGAGGGAAAAATAAAGGAAAGAAAGCTTCAAAAAGCTCTCTAGCAAGATGGGTAAAGATTACGATACAAGAAGCGTACAAGTCCCAAGGACTCTGTGCTCCCCTGGGCATGAAAGCTCATTCAGCAAGAGCAGCCTCTTCCTCTTGGGCAGAAAGAAGAAAAGCCTCTGAATCAGATCTGCAGAGCTGCCACTTGGTCGAACTATCATACCTTCTGCAGACACTATAGATCTGTCATATATGGATCTAAGTTTTGGATGGTAAATCCTCCAATCCGTAGTCCTGCCCTGAGCATTATAATTTGGTATTGCTCCTGTGGTGCTGTCATGGGGGGGACGTACTGAAAAGTAGGAATTAAACCTACTGGTAATTTGTATTTCCAGGAGTACATCATGACAGCACCCTTACATTCCCTCCCTTTATTTAAATTTCTGATTTGTGCAATTAATATGTCCGCTATTATCCCTTAAAATAAAAAAAGGGTTGCATCCATCCTGGTATAACAATTGCAAGTGGGTGGAGGGAGAGGCCTTTTAACCTATTTCTTCCTGTCCCTATAGAGGTCAGAAGGGCAATCTCCTGGCGTGCTGTCATGGACTGCTGGAAATACAATTACCGGTAAGTCTAATTCCTACTTTCATGAATACAAATACTTGAGGGATTTCAGCTATCGTGAATCACTATTTGTCAAAACGAAAAAAACTAAAAACTTTTTAAAAATGAACTAGGTTCATGTCTATTTCACAGGAAACACAAGACCCGTATACGGATCCAAAACAGGCCAATCTAGCTTTGGGGTTGTGTAAGAAATACTTGACAATAGTGACCTCCCAATACGCTTTTTTTTTTTTATGGCGGCCACTAACGGCCTTCATTCTGATGCATACGCCTTTTCACACCGCTGCATCAGAATAAATCTGCGCTGCCGGGAGAAGTTAAAACTCCCTGCTCTCAGCTAGCTCCGGTAGCTGAGAACTTGGAGCAGCGCTGCTCGAGCGGGCTGATCGAAATCCGCCCGTTTAACCCCTTAGATGCGTTGCTGAATAGCGGGCGCCGCATCTAAGTGGTTTTGGAGGAAAGGAGGGAGCTCCCGCTATCAATTCACCGGTGCCCTTCCATGATCGCAGGGTGTCGGGGCTTTCTATGACAGCCGTAGGCTTACGAAGGCCCCCAGGTCTGCCTCTAGTTAATGCCTGAGGCATGGCCTAGCAGATGCCTGTCAGTTTTACACTGACAATAATACACTTCAATACAGAAGTATTGCAATGTATTATAAAAGCGATCGGATAATCGCATAGTGAAGTCCCCTAGTGGGACTAGTAAAAAGTTTAACAAAGTTAAATAAATAAAAACCCCCAAAAAAAAAATAAAGAAAAAAAGCCACTTTTTTTCACCCCTACAAAATGCTTTAATATGAAAAAAAAAAGTTGCGCATATTTAGTATTGCCGCGTTCGTAACGACCCCAACTATAAAGCTATTATGTTTAATTAATCCGCTTGGCGAATGCCGTAAAAAACAATGCCAGAATTTCTGTTTTCTGTTCATCCTGCTTTCAAAAAATGTGATCAAAAAGTCACATGCATTTCAAAATGGTACCGATAAAAACTACATGTCGTCCCGCAAAAACAAAGCCCTCATACAACTGCATCGGCGGAAAAATAAAGTTATGGCTCTTCAAATATGGAGACACCAAAACTGATAATTTTGAAAAAACTGTTTTTACCGTGTAAAAGTAGTAAAACATAAGAAAGCTATATAAATTTGGTATCGTTGCAATCATAACGACCCGCTGAATAAAGTTATGTTATTTAGACCACACGTAAACGGCGTAAAGTAAGGACGCAAAAAAAAAGTTCCAAAATTGCTGGGGTTTTTTTCTATCACCCCCCTAAAAAGGTTAATAAAAGTTAATCAATAAATTCTATGTACCCCAAAATGGTGCTATTAAAAAATACAACTTGTCCCGCAAAAAACAAGACCTTATATAGCTGTCGTCACAAAAATAAAGAAATAATCAGCTCTTTGAATGCGACGAATGGAGAAACGTTAAATAGCTGGTCATTAACCCCTTCCCGACATCCGCCGTATATATACACACGGCGCTGCCGGGAAGGTGTTCCCGCAAAGCGCAGTACCGTTACGGCGCGATGATGGTGCTGGCTCAGGAGCAGAGCCGGCACCATCACCGCGGGGTGACAGCTGTATTATAAAGCTGGCACCCTCCTGTAACTGCCAGGACCGGAGCTATTCTCCGATCCGGCAGATTAACCCCTCAGATGCTGCGCTCAATAGAGCGCAGCATCTGATAGGTTTTAACCCAACCGGCAACCCAGTGACGCAATCGCTGGGTTGCTGTGGTAATCGGACGCCAGAAAATGGCGTCCGAGTCTGCCTTGTACGGGAGCCGATGAGGACCCGCCTGCGGCGCGTCCTCATAGGCTTGCTGTCAGTGAATAACTGACAGCGCTAATACACTGCACTACGTATGTAGTGCAGTGTATTAGAGTAGCAATCAGGGCATCAGGCCCTCATGTCCCCTAGTGGGACAAGTAAAAAAAAGTTAATAAAAATGTGGTAAAACAATAAAAACACACATTTCAAATAAAAATAAAGCTAAACTGACTTTTTCCCCATAGTAAGTCCTTTATTATGGGAAAAACCCTAAAAATTAAAAAAAAACAATACATAATTGGTATTGCCGCGTCCGTAACGACCCAAACGACAAAACTATTATGTAATTTATCACGCACCGTGAACGGCGTAAAAAAAAAACATGAAAAACAACGCCAGAATCTTTGTTTTTAGGTCACATCTCCTTCCAAAAAATGCTATAGAAAGTGATCAAAAAGTCACATTTACTCCAAAATAGTACCAATAAAAACGTTGATCCGTCCCGCAAAAAATAATCCCTGACACCGCTTTGTGTACGCAAAAATAAAAAAGTTATGGGTTTTAGAATATGGTGACACAGAAAAATGATTTTATAAAAAAAAGTGATTTTATTGTGCAAAAGCTGCAATACATAAAAAAAACTATATAAATTTGGTATCGCCGTAATCGTATCGACCCGCAGAATAAATATAACATGTAATTTAGGGCGCACTGTGGATGCCGAAAAAAAAAAACAATCAACCATTCCAGAATTGCTTGTTTTTGGTAATTTCCTTTACCAAAAAATGAAATAAAAAGTGATCAAAAAGTCGTATGTGTTCTAAAATGGTACCAATAAAATCTACAGCCCGTCTCGCAAATAACAAGCCCGCACACCGCTCAATCAAATGAAAAATAAAAAAGTTATGGGACTAGTAATGCGGTGATGAAAAACATCTCAATGCGCAGGCCGGAGGGGAACATTCCTTCAGTTTCAGGGCCCTAGTATTTAGGAACTAGGAAAGGGAAGGGACATAGCACATCTGCTGGAAGCGAGGGCGCCTGTATTATACCAGCGCAAAACTTTCCCAGCAATATTTCCCAAACTACGAAGGAGAAAAAGTCCCCAAAAGGTGCAGAGCGTTACTAAAGGGGAATAAGAAAGAAAACTGTATCAGTGTGACACTGGCCTGCGCATAACGGTCGCTTCACATC
The DNA here is from genome assembly GCF_050947455.1 of Rhinoderma darwinii. Taxonomy (NCBI): domain Eukaryota; kingdom Metazoa; phylum Chordata; class Amphibia; order Anura; family Rhinodermatidae; genus Rhinoderma; species Rhinoderma darwinii. The sequence continues at coordinate 46,138,809 of NC_134689.1, forward strand.
GTAACACACTTCTATGGATAATTGTATTATTTACCCCATTATTATACCCTCTTATTATGCCCTGATGTGCTCCGCACAGATTACATATGCCACCACATTATAAACGGAAATACCAGCAAAACCCCAAACAGAAAAACTACCAAGCAAAATCCATGCTCAAAATGGCGGTCTTTCCCTTCTTAGCCCTACAGTGTGCCGAAACAGCAATTTATGTCCACAAGTAAGGCATTACCATACCCGGGAAAACCTGCTTAACAATTTATGGGGTAAGATTCTCTAGGGGCACAACATATTGTGCGGTGAATGGGCAGATCAGTGGAAAAATTTTCACTTTGCACCATCCACTGCGTATTCATTTCTGAAAAACACCTGTGGAGTCTAAATTCTCACTACACCCCTTGATAAATGCCTTTAGGGGTGTAGTTTCTAAAACGGGGTCACTTTTGTTTGGTACATCAGGGGTTTTGCAAATGCAACATGGCGTCCGCAAACCATTCCAGCAAAATCTACGCTCCAAAAGAGAAATACCGCTCCTTTTCTTCTGAATGCTCCCATATATGTAAACAGCTGATTATAACCACATATGGGGTGTTACCGTACTCGGGAGAAATTACTTTACAAATGTTGGCGTGCTTTTTCTTCATTCCTTGTAAAAATGAAAAATGTTGATCTAAAACTACATCTTGTTGGAAAAAAAAGTATTTTTCATTTTCGTGGCCTAATTCTAATTAATTCAGCAAAAAAACCTTTGGGATCAAAATGTTCACTATACCCCTAGATGATTCCTCAGGGGGTGCAGTTTCCCAAATGGAGTAACTTTTGGGGCGTTTCCACTGTACTAGTACTACAGGGGCTCAGCAAATGTGACATGGCGCCCAGAAACCATTCCAAAATCCAAATGGTGCTAGTTCCATTCTGAGCCCTACCGTGTGTCCAAACAGATGTTTGTGACCACATGTGGGGTACTGTTTTACTCGGGAGAAGTTGCTTTACAAATGTTACAGTGCTTTTTCTCCTTCAGGGTATGTTCACACGCTGAGCCAAAAACGTCTGAAAATATGGAGCTGTTTTCAAGGGAAAACAGCACCTGATTTTCAGACGTGTTTTTGAGCAACTCATGTTTGTTGCGCCGTTTTCGCACCGTTTTTTCGGCCGTTTTTGGAGCTGTTTTCAATAGTCTATGAGAAAACTGCTCCAAAAATGTCCCAAGAAGTGTCCTGCACTTCTTTTGACGAGGCTGTAATTTTACGCGTCTTTTGACAGCTGTCAGGCTGGGTTCACACGACCATGTTACGTCCGTAATGTACGGAACGTATTTCGGCCGGAAGACCCGGACCGAACACAGTGCAGGGAGCCGGGCTCCTAGCATCATAGTGATGTACGATGCTAGGAGTACCTGCCTCGCTGCAGGACAACTGTCCCGTACTGTAATCATGATTACAGTACGGGACAGTAGTTCCACGCAGAGGCAGGGACTCCTAGCATCGTACATCACTATGATGCTAGGAGCCCGGCTCCCTGCACTGTGTTCGGTCCGGGTCTTCCGGCCGAAATACGTTCCGTACGTTACGGACGTAACCTGGTCGTGTGAACCCAGCCTCAAACGACGACACGTAAATGACAGGTCGTCTGCACAGTACGTCGGCAAACCCATTCAAATGAATGGGCAGATGTTTGCCGACGTATTGGAGCCATATTTTCAGACGTAAAACGAGGCATAATACGCCTCGTTTACGTCTGAAAATAGGTCGTGTGAACCCAGCCTTAGTCCTTGTGGAAATGAAAAAAAATACCTAAACCTACATTTTCTTTGAAAAAATGTAGATTTTCATTTTCATGGCCTAGTTCCAAACATTTTTGCAAAAAAACTGGCGGGTCAAAATGCTTGCTACACCCCTAAATAAATTCCTCGAGGGGTGTAGTTTCCCAAATGGGGTCACTTTTGGGGGGTTTCCACTGTTTTAGTTCCACAAGGCCTGTTCAAAGCTGACATGGTGCCTAAAATATATTCTAATAAAAAGGAGGCCCAAAATCCACCAGGTGCTCCTTTTGCTTCTGAGGCCGGTGCTTCAGTCCAGTAGCATACAAGGGCCACATGTGGGATATTTCCTAAAACTGCAGAACCTGGGCAATAAATATTGAGTTGCATTTCTTTGTAAAACCTTCTGTGGTACAAAAAAAATGGATTCAAAATGAATTTCTGGAAAAAAATAATGAACTTTGTAAATTTCACCTCTACTTTGCCTTATTCCTGCGCAATGCCTAAAGAGTTAAGAAACTTTCTAAATGCTGTTTTGAATACTTTGAGGGGTGCAGTTTTAAAATGGGGTGACTTATTGGGGGTTTCTAATATCTAAGAACCTCAAAGCCACTTCACAACTGAACTGACCCCTGTAAAAATAGCATTTTGAAATTTTCTTGAAAATGGGAGAAATTGCTGCTAAAGTTCTAAGCCTTGTAAATAAAATGATGTTCAAAAAACGATACCAATCTAAAGTAGACACATGGGGGATGTTAATTAGGTAGTTATACCACACAAAATTGTTCCTGTCTTACAAGCAGATACATTTAAATTAAGAAAAATTGTAATTTTTGGAATTTCTTCGCAAAATTTTGGTGTTTTTCACAATTAAATACTGAATGTATCAGGCAAATTTTTCCAGTAACAAAGTCCAATGTGTCACGAGAAAACAATCTCAGAATCGCTTGGATAGGTAAAAGCATAAAGTGAAACATGTCAGATTTGAAAAATGAGGCTCTGTCAGGAAGGTCAAAAGTGGCCAAAGAGGGAAGGGGTTAAGGATTAAAATAGGCTGGTCAGAGGTTAATATTAAATTATGATAATATTGGACAACAACATCCTCTACATGTAAGGCCTCATGCACACGACCGTAGCCATGTGCACGGCCGTGATTTTCGGGTCGGCCGGCCACGTAGTGTCAGTTGCGAGCCGCCTGCAAATCGCGGGCTGTGCACATGGCCGTGGCCATTATTTTCAATGAGCCCGGGAAACCACGGTCGTGTGCATGGCCCAATAGGAATGAATGGGGCCGTAATTCTCCAGTGGATTTTCGGGGGAATTGCAGCCGCAAAAGCACGTTCGTGGGCATGGGGCATAAGTTCTAGGGGACGGTTGGCAAAAAAAGCACACCAACAAAAGTGTATATATTAAAAAAGAAAGTATATTATATACGAAATCAGTCAAGCAGAAGGACATTGATAAAACAAATACATTTACAATCACAATAATATGGACACAAGTTGACAAAAACAAAACAATCACCAGGTTAACCCCTTAATGACAAGCCTACTTTAGACCTTAAAGGGAAGGTGTCATGATTTTTTTTTTTTTTTTATAATATTGCTTTTAAAAAAATATAAACAAAAATTGTATTTATTAGGGTTGTCACGTTCTAATTTTTACTGTGTTCAAACTTTTACTTCTCTATGGGGACTGACATTTTTTTTTCCATCTGTGTCGATTAACGACACATACAGAGACTGAATACGGCACATAAACCCCATAGAGAATGCGAACGGGAGCCGTTCCATTCTCAGAAGCCTACTCCGTCTGTGTGGGAACGGCGCATGCGCCGCTCCCACACAGACCAATACGAAGCTCGTTCGCAGAGCGAAATCCGGCGCCATTTTCATGTGGAGTGGAAGCTGCTGCCGGACAGTAAGATGACGACTTGCGGCTTCCGGCCGTATGTTCAGGCGTATGGAATAGGAGCGTAGACCAGCGGTAATTTATGTTCGTGTATGTGATGTATGTATTATGTTCGTGTGATACTGTCTGCTGAGCCCTGCATAGAATCCTCCTACACTATGCAGTCGCTCAGAAAATGGCGGCACACCGTGTAGGAGGTTTGAAGATTCAAACCCTTCCTTCTCCTGGCACTAGCCAGAAGAAGGGAGGGGGGATTGTGTGAGGACACTAGAGGAGTGTGTGTCAACCCCAAATTTGCAGCATAAATCCATGCTGCAATTTTGGGAACTGCTCCCTCTAGTGCCCAGCACATGGAAATGTTATAAATTAGAATCTAATTTATAATATTTCCTGACTTCACCCAAATACTAATTGTTTAACTGAAAAAAAAAGCAATTTCTAGCGACACATTCCCTTTAACCCCTTGCGTACCTTCTCCTTAATAGTACGTCGCTGGCTGCTTATTCCAGCGTACCTTTGCCGTACTATTACGGAGCAGGAATAAACTGTCACTATGTGAAATCACATAGTGACATAACAGCGGCGGCAGCTGTCATTGACAGCTAACCGTCTCTGCTACCGGCCTGGGGACCAATTAGCAGTCCCCAATGTTGGCGATTGCTGTGATTGGTCAGTCTTTGAAGACTGACCAATCACAGCCGTCTGTGACGTCGTCTGCAGGAGAAAGCTCCTGTCACTTTCTCTGATCTCCTCATTTCTGTGAGATACATGAGATCAGAGAAAGCGTGAGGAGATCAGAGAAAGCGGTGTAAAAAAACAAACACTTTTTATTAACCCCTTCCCAAAAATGGGCGTATAGTAACGCCCTGAGGATGAAGCGGGCACAGGAGCTGTGCTCGCTCCATCTTCATCGGATGTCGGCTGTAATATACAGCCGACATCCCACTGCAACTACAGCGATCACTGTCCTCTACCGATCGCTGTAGTTTAACCCCTTAAATGCAGCTGTCAATAGCGACAGCGGCATTTAAGTGATTGATACAGAGGGAGGGGGCTCCCTCTGCACCCCATTGCCCCCCCCCCTTGAAAAATCGCGGGGTTCTGATGGTTGCAATGGCAACCAGGAAGCCTAGCAACGGCTTCCTGGTTGCCAGGTACGGGAGCCTATTAGGTCCTGCCCAAGGCAGGACGTAAGAGGCTCAACTGTCAGTTGTAAAGTGTCAGTTACAATACACTGCACTACACAAGTACATACAGAAGTAGTGCAGTGTATTGTACAGGGGATCAGAAGATCAGATCTTCCAGTCCCCTAGTATGTGTAAAATAAAAAGTGAAAAAAAGTTTTAGATAAATAAATAAATAAAAGTTTTACGTAATAAAAACAATAATCGCCTTGTTTCCCTGATCAAGCCCTTTATAATTAGAAAAAAAATGAAAAAAACTAGACCTAATAGGTATCGCCGCGTTCGTATTGGCTGACCTAAAAAAATATCATATTTATCCCGCACGGTGAACACCGTAAAAAAAAATACCATAAAAAATAATAGCAGAATTTCCTTTTTTGGTCACGTTGCTTCCAAAAAAATGGAATAAAAAGTGATCAAAAAGTCGTGCGTAGCCAAACATGGTACCAATAAAAACTACAGTGTGTCACGCAAAAAACAAGCCCTCGCAAAGCTCCGTCGACAAAAAAATAAAAAAAGTTATGGCTCTCAGGACATGGTGACACTAAAACATTTTATTTAGAAAAAAGTGTTGTTTTTTTTTAAAGTAGTAAAACATAAAAAAACTATATAAATTTGATATTGCCGTAATCGTATCGAACCGCAGAATAAAGAAAACATGTTGTTTATACTGCACAGAGAACGCCGGTAAAAAAATTATAAAAAAAATAGTGAAAGAATTTCTGGTATTTGGTCTCCTCACCTCAGAAAAAATGGAATAAAAACTGATCAAATTATCGCATGTACCCCAAAATGATACTAATAAAAACGACAGCTTATCCCATGAAAATCAAGCACTCACACAGCTCGTCAACGGAAAAATAAAAAGTTCTGACTCTTGGAACGCAATAATGCAAAACGACGGCCCAGACTAATTTATATGTGCAGCAGTTCTTCACCTAAAACCCCACGTCATCATTTGCAGCCCCCACTGGTAGACCCTGTAAATGCAGCGGAAACGATGACATTTTGGGGTCTGTGCTACATATGGGGCTAGTGAAGAAGTCAAAGATTAGGCAATACTGGAGTGCGGATGTTTTGTACAACACCACAGACACCCTTTAGAAGTGCGACTCCTGCACCCAATAATCCGGCCTGTGCATGAAGGATTGGTTCAAAGCGTACGTCACTATCCAGGGATAATTAATTTTATTATTCATTCTCCCCATTATTACATCATCCTATTATGACCTGTTGCACTCCGCCCAGCTTACATATACCCTGATGTACTCCGCCCAGCTTACATATACCCTGATGTACTCCGCACAGTTTACATATACCCTGATACACTCCGCCCAGCTTACATATACCCTGATGTACTCCGCCCAGCTTACATATACCCTGATGTACTCCACATAGCTTACATATACCCTGATGTACTCCACACAGTTTACATATACCCTGATACACTCCGCCCAGCAAACATATACCCTGATGTACTCCGCCCAGCTTACATACCCTGATGTACTCCGCCCAGCTTACATATGCCCTGATGTACTCCGCCCAGCTTACATATGCCCTGATGTACTCTGCCCAGCTTACATATACCCTGATGTACTCCGCCCAGCTTACATATACCCTGATGTACTCCGCCCAGCTTACATATACCCTGATGTACTCTGCACAGCTTACATATACCCTGATGTACTCCGCGCATCTTACATATACCCTGATGTACTCCGCCCAGCTTACATATACCCTGATGTACTCCGCACAGCTTACATATAACTGATGTACTCGGCACAGCTTACATATACCCTGATGTACTCCGCCCAGCTTACATATACCCTGATGTACTCCGCCCAGCTTACATATACCCTGATGTACTCCGCCCAGCTTACATATACCCTGATGTACTCCGCCCAGCTTACATATACCCTGATGTACTCCGCCCAGCTTACATATACCCTGATACACTCCGCCCAGCTTACATATGTCCCCACATTATAAACTGAAACACCAGTAAAACACTAAACAAAACTACTACCAAGCAAAATCTGCGCTCCAAAAGCCAAATGGCACTCCTTCTGGGCCTGGCAGTGTGCCCAAACAGCAGTTTATGACCACATATGGGGTATTACCGTACTCTGGAGAACCGCTTAACAATTTATGGGGCGTATGTCTCCAGTGGTACAAGCTGGGCCCAACGCATTGGGCACTGAAATAGCATATATGTGGAAAATGTCAATTTTCAATCTGCAACATCCACTGTACACTAATTTCTGCAAAACCTTTGGGGGTCAAAATGCTCACTACACTTCTAGATGAATTCCTTGAGGGGTGTAGTTTCCTAAATGGGGTCACTTCTCGGGAGTTTTCACTGTACTCGTACCTCAGCGCAATGCAACATGGCGTCAAACAAATTTTGTAAAATCTCCACTCCAAAAACGAAATTGCACTTTTTCCGTTTAGACCCTTGCCATATGTCCAAATAGCCGTTTACAACCACATATGGGGTATTTCCGTAATCAGGAGAAATTGTGTAACACATTTTGGGGTGTCTTTTCTCCTGTATTCCTTGTGGAAATGAAAAATTCTGAGCTAAAGCTACAGGTTATTGGAAAAAAAAATTTTTCATTTTCACGGACCAATTCTAATAAAATCTATAAAACACCTGAGGGCTCAAAATGATCACTACACCTCTAATTTAATTCTTTCAGGGGTATAGGCTCCAAATTGGGATCACACCTGGGGAATTTCTACTGTACTGCTACTTCAGGGACTCTGCAAATGCGACATGGCCCCAAGAAACCAATTCAGCACAATCTGAGCTGCAAAATCCAAATGGTGCTCCGTCCCTTCTGAGCCCTGCCGTGGGTCCAAACAGCAGTTTATTACCACATATGGGGTATTACCGTAATCAGGAGAAATTGCTTTACCAATGTTGAGGTGCTTTTTCTCCTTTTATTCCTTATAAAAATTAGAAAATTCTGTGTTTTTTCCAAAAAAAAGTCTCTTTTCATCTTAAGACTAATTCCAATAAATTCAGCAAAAAACCTGTGGGGTCAAAATGCTAACTATACCACTAGAAAAATTCCTTGAGGGGTATAGTTTCCAAAATGGGGTCACTTTTGGGGGGATTCCACTGTTTAGGTCCCTCCAGGGTGTTGCAAACGTGACACGGCACTGAAAACCATTCCAGTAAAATCAGAGCTCCAAAATCCAAATGGGGGTCCTTCCCTTCTGAGCCCTGCTGTGGGTCCAAACAGCAGTTTATTACCACATGTGGGGTATTTCCGTAATCGCGAGAAATTGCTTTACAAATGTTGGGGTGCTTTCTCTCCTTTATTTCTTGCAAAAATTAGAAATTTTTACGTTTTTCCAGAAAAAAAGTAGATTTTCATTTTCACAGACTAACTCCAGAAAATATAGCAAAATACCTGTGGGGTCAAAATGCTAACTATATCCCTAGATAAATTCCCTGAGGGGTGTAGTTTAATAAATGGGGTCACTTTTGGGGGTTTCCACTGTTTTGGCACCACAAGACCTCTTCAAACCTGACATGGTGCCTAAAATATATTCTGAAAAAAGGAGGCCCCAAAATCCAAGAGGTGCTCCTTTGCTTCTGAGGCCTGTTTCAGTCCATTACTACACTAGGGCCACAAGTGGGATAGTTCTGAAAACTGCAGAATCTGGGCAATAAATATTGAGTTGCGTTTCTCAGGTAAAACCTGTGTTACAGAAGAAAATGTATTACATATGAATTTTGTAAAAAAAAATGAAATTTGTAAATTTCAGCTCTACTTTCCTTCAATTCCTGTAAAACGCCTAAAGGGTTGAAACACTTTCTGAATGCTGTTTTGGATACTTTGAGGGGTGCAGTTTTCAAAATGGGGTGTTTTATGGGGGTTTCTAATATATAGGGCACTCAAAACCACTTCAGAACTGAACTCGTCCCTGAAAAAATAGCCTTTTGACATTTTCTTAAAAATATGAGAAATTGCTGCTAAAGTTCTAAGCCTTGTGAGGTCATAGAAAAATAAAAGGATGTTCAAAAAACGATGCAAACATAAAGTAGACATATGGGAAATGTTAATTAGTAACTATTTTGTGTGGTATTACGATCTGTTTAACGAGCAGATACATTTAAAATTGGAAAAATCATAATTTCTTCATATTTTCTCTAAATGTTGGTGTTTTTCACAAATAAGCAATAAATTTATCGACCAAATTTTTGCACTAAACTAAAGTACAATATGTCACGAGACAACAATCTCAGAATCAATTGGATAGGTAAAAGCATTCCAGAGTTATTACCACATAAAGTGATACATGTCAGATTTGAAAAAATGGGTCTGGTCCTGAAGGCCAAAATGAGCTGGGTACTCAAGGGGTTAATGACCAAGCCATTATTTACGTTTTTCCATCGTCTCATTTAAAGAGCTATAACTTTGTTAATTTTGCGTCGACATAGCTGTATAAGGTCTTGTTTTTTTGCGGGACAAGTTGTCATTTTTAATAGCACCACTTTGGGGTACATATAATTTATTTAACTTTTTTTGGGGGGGAAAAGAAAAAAAACTGCAATTTCGCCACACTTTTTTGCATCCTAAATTAACGCCATTTACCGTGTGATATAAATAACACTAACTTTATTCACCGGGTTGTTGCGATTGCAATGATACCAAATTTATATAGATTTTGTATGTTTTACTACTGTTACACAGTAAAAACAAATTTTTTTCAAAATTATTTGTTTTTGTGTCTCCATGTTTGAAGAGCCATAACTTTATTTTTGATGGTTTGTTTTGCGGGACGACTTGTAGTTTTCATCAGTACCATTTTGGAGTAGATGCGACTTTTTGATCACTTTTTATAAAAAAGTGGCAGCTGAGAGCAGGGAGATTTAACGGCTCCCTGCTCTGTTTGTTTATTTATTCCGATGCAGCACTGTAAAAAGGCTACTGTATCGGAATAAAGCCCGGTAGTGGCCGCCGTAAAAATAACCTTTCACCTGCCCATACATGTGCAGCTGAGTGCACCATGTAATAGGCACTGCTGCACAAACCTTGTCTCACTTTAATTTTTTTTCTATCCTCCGTTATTTAGATATCGGTGCCGTTCTCTTTGGCAGCCCAATATATAAATAACGCCCTGAACGATCAATGGGGCATTTCTTTATTTGTAAATGGCACGGGGGCGTGTAACTTATCGATCTGACACTGTCCAATCAGCTACGGATAGTATCAGGGCGGCTTGTGCTGTGTGATTTCTCTGGCGAGATCGCAGTCTTGTCCTCCTGCAGAGTGCGTGCGCCCTCACACATGTGCGCACGCCTTTTCGCACACACATCTCTGATGTTGCCGCTCCTGATTATACTCCGCCGCCACAGAACAGAACAGAAGATGATGAGGAGAAGAAGATTTATACAAATCTTTTCCTCGTCTTCAGTTTCATGGCGGTGGGAGTATCGTCAGGAGCAGCGACGTCTGAGATGTGCACGCGAACGGGCATTCGTGAGGGCGTGCGTGCTCTCTGCAGATCACACAGCACACGCCGCCCTGACAATGTCCATAGCTGATTGGACAGTGTCAGCGATCAAGTTACACTCCCCCATGCCATTTAGAAATAAAGAAACGCCCCATTGGCGGTTCAGGGGGTTATTTACATATCGGGCGCCAAATATAGCTGCACCGATATCTAAATAACCGAGGAGAATAGAATTTTTTTTTAAAGTGAGGCAAGGTTGGTGCAGTAGTTCCTATTACATGGTGCACTCAGCTGCACATGTATGGGCAGGTGAAAGGTTCTCTTTAACCCCTTCCCTCTTTGGCCACTTGACATTCCTGACAGAGCCTCATTTTTCAAATCTGACATGTTTCAATTTATGTGGTAATAGCTTTGGAATGCTTTTACCTATCCAAGCGATTCTGAGATTGTTTTCTTGTGACGCATTATTTGATTGTGAAAAACACCAAAATTTAGCAAAAAATAGCATTTTCTAAATTTAAATGTATCTGCTTGTAAGACAGGCAGTTATACCACAGAAACTTGTTGCTAATTAACATCCCCCATATGTCTACTTTAGATTGGCATAGTTTTTTTAACATCCCTTTATTTTTCTAGGACGTTACAAGGCTTGGAACTTTAGCAGCAATTTCTCACATTTTGAAGAAAATTTCAAGACTGTTTTTACAGGGGCCAGTTCAGTTGTGAAGTGGCTTTGAGGGCCTTATATATTAGAAACCCCCAATAAGTCACCCCATTTTAAAAACTGCACCACCAGTATTCAAAACCGCATTTGGAAAGTTTCTTAACCTTTTAGACGTTTCACAGGGTTTAAAGCAAAATAGAGGTGAAATTTACAAATGAAATTTTTTTTTTTTACAGGAATACATTTTTCATCCATTTTTTTTTTTGTAACACAGAAAGTATTACCAGAGAAATGCAACTATTTATTGCCCAGGTTCTGCAGATTTAGGAATATTCCCACATGTGGCCCTAGTGTGGTAATGTACTGAAGCACTGGCCTCAGAAGCAAAAGAGCACCTAGAGGAGTTTGGGGCCTTCTTTTTATTAGAATATATTTTAGGCACCATGTCAGGTTTGAAGGGCTCTTGCGGTGCCAAAACAGTGGAAATTCCCCAAAAGTGACCCCATTTGGGAAACTACACACCTTAAGGAAATTATCTAGGGGTATAGTGAGCATTTTGACCCCACAGGTTTATTGCAGAAATTCTTGGAAGTAGGCCATAAAAATTTACATTTCCACAAGGACTAAGGCCCCATGCTCACAAACTTATTTTTGCGGCCGCAATTCACTCGCATATCTGCGGGTGAATTGCGGCCTCATTCATTTCAATGGGCAATACACACGACCGTGGTTTGAACCGCAAAAAGAACGGCCATGTCTTATTACGGCCGTGTTTTGCAGTCCAGGCTCATAGAAATGAATGCACGCGGCCATGAGCACGGCCCGCGATGTGAAAATCACGGCTGTGCACATGCTACGGTCGTGTGCATGAGGCCTAAAGGGGGAAAAGCACAATTGTGGTCATAAATGGCTGTTTGGACACCCGGCAGGGTTTAGAAGGGAAAGAGCGCTATTTGGCTTTTAGAGCTCAAATTTAGCGGGAATGGTTTGCGGAGGCCATGTCGCATTTGCAAAACCCCTGAGAGAACAAAATTGTGGAAAACCCCCAGAAGTGACCCCATTTTGGAAACTACACCCATTGAGGAAATTATCTAGGGGTATAGTGAGCATTTTTACCCCACAGGTTTTTGGCAGAAATTATTGGAAGTAGGCTGTGAAAATGAAAATCTAAATTTCTTCAAAGAAAATGTAGGTTTAGCAAAAAATGTTTAATTTCCACAAGCACTAAAGGGGAAAAAGCACGCAAAATTTGTAAAGCAATTTCTCCCAAGTAAAACAATACCCCACATGTGGTCATAAACGACTGTTTGGACACATGGCAGGGCTTAGAAGGGAAAGAGTGCTATTTGACATTTGGAGATCACATTTAGCAGGAATGGCTTGCGGAGGCAATAACTGTCATGGTCACAGGGTATGTGGACCCACTAGGCCGCTCCGCCATAGCGGGGAGGCAGCTGACCAGGTCACAGTCTACACGAAAGTCAATAGCAGATAGCAATGCTTGGGTACCTGAACTAGTCCAGACGGTGGCTGTGGCTTCAGCACGGATTGAGGCCGGTACGGCAGGTAGCGCCAGACATGGCGGGCAGTATCCGATGTAGCAGAAGACACTGGACGTGGCAAACGACAGCAGGTGCAGTAGACACGACTCCAACACTGGTAGGCACAGGAACAAGAACAATACGGGATACAGGAACGGGTAACAGGTCACGGGTAACAACCTGAATGGGGAAACACTAAGGGACCATTTGCAAGACAGACTGGGATAGACTAACAATGCTCAGGCAAGGATCAGAAGGCCTGGGGCCTTCTTATAGACCAGGAAATCATGGCAGTTGATGATGACTATTTCCTTTGTGCACTGACCCTTTAAGGCCGGGCACGAGTGTGCGCGCGCACCCTACGGGACACAGCAGAACGGAGCTAAACCCGACGGCCCGCGGCCATGGACGCTACAATATCGCATTTGCAAAGCCCCCGAGGGGACAAAACAATGGCAACACCCAAAAAGTGACTCCATTTAGGAAACTACACCCCTTGAGGAATTGGTCTAGGGGTGTAGTGAGCATTTTGACCCCAGAGGTGTTTCATAGAATTTATTCCAATTGGGCAGTGAAAATAAAAACAATCCCTTTACTTCAATAAGATGTAGCTTTAGCTCAACATTTTAAATTTTCTCAACAAAGAAAAAAAGAACCCCAACATTTATAAAGCAATTTCTCCGGAGTACGGCAATACCGCATATGTAGTTATAAACTGCTGTTTGGGCACACGGTAGGGCTCAGAAGGGAAGGAGCGGCATTTGGAGTGCAGATTTTGCTGGATTGGTTTCTGGGCACTATGTCGCGTTTGCAAAGCCTCACTGGGACAAAAACCGTGGAAACCCCACAGAAGTGACCACATTTTGGAAACTACACCACTCAAGGGTGTAATGAGCATGTGAACCACGCAGGTGTTTTTCCGAAATTAGTGTTCACTCTTGCAGAGTGAAAATGGGATATTTTCCATAGATATGCCAATATATGGTGCCCAGCTTGTGCCACCATAAGACAGCTCTCTAATTATTATGCTGTGTTTCCCGATATTAGAAACACCCTACGTGTGGCCCTAATCTTTTGCCTGGACATTTGACAGGGCTCGGGAGTGAAAGAGCACCATGTAAAAGTGAGGCCTAATTTGGTGATTTACAAAGTATTGGTTCACAATTGCAGAAGCTCTGATGTGAAATAATAAAAGAAACCTGAGAAGTGAACCCATTTTGGAAATTGCACCCCTCAAGGCATTTATTAAGGAGTGTGGTGAGCATTTTCACCATACAGGACTTTTGCATAAATGATTGCGCTTCGGATGGTGCAAAGTAAAAATTTAAATTTTTCCCTAGATATTCCATGTCCGTGGCAAATATGTTAAGCCACTGGAGACACACATCCCAAAAATTGTTAAAAGGGTTCTCCCGGGTATGCCGATGCCATATATGTGGAGGTAAACATCTGTTTGGGCATGCTGTAGGGTTCAGAGGGGAGGGAGCTCCATTTGGCTTTTGGAGCGCGGATTATTGTAGTTTTGTTTGAGTATTGCTGGTGTTTCCGTTAATAATGTGGGGGCATATGTGAGCTGGGCAGAGTACATCAGGGGCATTGTCAGGTTGTTTAATAATTGGGTTAAAAAAACAAACAAAATAATCCATAGAAGGCCGGTGTTGCACTGATAAATGTCCTTCCATATCCCCCTTTTGGTCCACACTCCGCACCTTTGCTGTTTGTGGAATTTTGCTGGGTAGTGTTGTCCTGATACCCTGGTAGGATATGTTTGGGCCCTCCCCTTCCTGGTTCCCTAATTTTAGGGCCTTGATAATTCGCCTCTTGCAGCAGAAGAAATGTTCCCCTCGGGCCTGCACAACTGCATATTTCCTGACTTATTGGAGCCTTAACTAATTTTATTTTTTCATAGACGTAGTGGTATGAGGTCTGTTTTTTTTTACGGGACGAGCTATAGTTTTATTGGTACCGTTTTGGGGTGCATATGACTTTTTCATCACTTTTTATTCCAATATTTGTGGGGCAAAGTGACCAAAAATCTGAGATTCTGGTATCGTTTTTTACGGGGGCTTTTTTACGCCATTCACAGCGTGGAATAAATAACATAATATTTTTATAGTTCAGGCCGTTATGGACGCGGCAATACCAAATATGTATGGTTTATTTCTTTTTTTCAATAATACATGACTTTATTAGGGAAAAGGGTGATTGCATTTTATTACTTAAAACTTTTTTATTATATGTTTTAAAACTTTTTTTTATTTTTTTTTATACTTTTTTACACTTTTTTTCGAGTCCCACTGGGGGACATGAAGGTCCAACTGTCTGAATTTTTTTTTCTAATACATTGCACTACCTATGTAGTGCAATGTATTAGATCTGTCAGTCTCTGACAGCAAGCCGATTTAGGCTTTGCCTCCCGGCAGGGCCGGATTTGCTTCCGTAATGGCAGAGCAGGAAGCCATTGTTAGGCCTCCTGTTGCCATAGCAGCATCGGCAGCCCTGCCGATCTGCTAGCAACCTCTAAGATGCAGCGATCGCTTTCGATTGCTGCATCTAAGGGGTTAATGGCAGGGATCGTATCTAGCTCGGGTTCCTGCCGTTACAGGTGGATGCCAGCTGTAACATACTTCTGACATCCACCACTGATGACGCCGGTTCAGCTCCGGAGTCGGCACCATCTTGTCGTCGGCTATGGAAGCCTTTTAGGCTGCGCCTCCGGGCGGTGCCTGAACGGCTTCCGTACTAGGCAGAGCGGGAGGCCAGTATTAGGCCTCCGGTTGCCATTGCAGCCACCGGAAACCCTGCAATTTTGTTGCTGGGGTGCCGATGTGCTGCAAATAACTTAAATGCAGCGATCGCTTTTGACAGCTGCATTTAAGGAGTTAATAGTGTGGATCGAAGCGAATTTCGGTCCTTACCACTACAGCCGGATGTCAGCTGTAACACACCGCTGACATCTGGCGATACGGAAAAATGCGGGAGGCACTAGCTTTCCATGACTTATCCAGATTGGCATCGCTGGGATGCGCAGCGTTGTCGATCGTTACTATGGAACCCAGAGGCATAACACCTCAGCAGTGCCACAGGCTGATCGTCTCCATGCCACGCCGCATTGATGCAGTAATTCATACAAAAGGAGCCAAACCAAGTATTGAGTGCATATACTGTACATACTTTTCAGTAGGCCAACATTTCGGTATTAAAAATCATTTTTGAAATTGGGCCTATTTAATATTCTAATTTTCTGAGATACTAAATTTTGGGTTTTCATCAACTGTTAGCCATAATCCTCAACATTAAAAGAAAAAAAATGATGTCACTGTGTGTAATGAATCTATAGAATATAAGAGTTTCACTTTTTGAATTGAATTACTGAAATAAGTTAACTTTTTGATGATATTCTAGTTCATTGAGAAGGACTAGTACATATGGTATCGCTGTAATTGTATCGACCCGCAGAATAAACTAAAATGTTATTTATAGCCCACGGTGAACACCGTAAAAAAAAAAAGAATTAAAAAAACGTTGTCAAAATTGCTTGTTTATGGTCACCTTGCTTGCCAAAAAATGGAAAAAAAAGTGATCAAAAAAGAAAAATAGCATGTACCCCAAAATGGTACCAATGAAAACTACAATTTGTCCTGCAACAAATAAGCTCTCATACAGCTCCGGTGGAGAAAAAATATCAAAGTTACAGCTCTCATGTCGCGATGCAAAATGTGCAGAGTGTTCCAAAAGCTGATAAGATTGGGCACCATTTATCAGTGCGACACTGGCCACATATCTATGAATTATTATTTATTTACCGAGTTATTATACCCTATTATGCTCTGATGTACTCCGCTCAGCTTACATATGCCCCCACATTATAAACTGAAATACCAGCAACATCCCAAACAGAAAAACCACCAAGCAAAATATGCCCTCCAAAAGCCAAATAATGCTCCCTCCCTTCTGAGCCCTACAGTGTGCCAAAACAGCAGTTTACATTTACATATATGCATCGCCATACTTGGGAGGACTCACTTAACATTATATGAGGTATTTGTCTTTAGTGGCACAAACTGGGCACAACATATTGTGCACTAAAATGGCATATCAGTGGAAAATTTTAATTTTTACTTTGCACCATCCGCTATGCATTCGTTTCTAATGTGAAAACATGTCGGGTCAAAATACTCAATACACCCCTTAATATGCCCTACTTTAGTAGTTTCCAAGATAGGGATCACTACTTGGGGGTTTGTTTTACTATTTGTCCTCGGAGCCCTGCAATTGTGGGCCAATGTTGTGAAAATCACCAAAATAGACCTCAAATGCATATGGTGCTCTTCACTTCTGAGTCCTGTCATATGTCCAGGTAAATGATAAATGCCTTGAGGGGTGTAGTTTTGAAAATGGGATCACTTCTTTGAGGCTTCCACTGTACTCTGGTACCTCAGGGTTTTGCAAATGCGACATGGCGCCCAAAAATTAAATCAGCAAAATCTGCATGCCAAATAGCGCTCTTGCCTTTCTGAGCCCTGCAGTGTGTCCAAACAGCAGTTATGACCACATGTGGGTATTGCCGTACTCGGGAGAAATTGCTTTATAAATGTTATGTTGGGGTGCTTTTTGTCCTTTATCTCTTGTGGAAATTAAAAAATTCTATATTTTATTGTAAAAAAACGTTAATATTAATTTTCACGGCCTAATTCCACTAAGTTCAACAAAAAATCTGCGGGGTCTAAATGCTCACTATACCCCTCGATAAATTCCTTGCGGGATTTAGTTTCCAAACTGGCGTCACTTTTGGGGGATTTCCACTGTTTTGGTCCCTCAGGGGCTTTGCAAATGCGACAGGACACCTAAAAACTATTCCAGCAAAACAAGCTTCAAAAGCCAAATGGCACTCCTTCCCTTCTGAGCCCTGCTGTGGGTCCAAAAAGCAGTTTATTACCACATATGGGATATTGCCGTAATCGGGAGAAATTGGTTTTCAAATGTTGTGGTGCATTTTCTCCTTTATTCCTTGTAAAAATTGAAAATTTCCAAGTTTTATCCGAAAAAATTAAATTTTTAATTTCACAGTATAACCACACTAAATTCTTTAAAAAAAACAGTGGGATCAAAATGCTCACTATACCCCTCAATAAATTCCTTCAGGGTGTAGTTTCCCAAATGGGGTCACTTGGGGGGTTTCCTCTCATTTGCTCCCGCAGGGGCTTTGCAAATTTGACATGGCGCCGCAAACCATTCCAGCAAAATTTGAGCTCCAAAAGCCAAATAATGCTCTATCCCTTCTAAGCCCTGCCGTGGGTACGAACAGCAATTTATGTCCACATATGTGGTATTGCCGTGCTCAGGAGAAATTTCTTTACGAATATTGGGGTGCTTTTTCTCCTTTAGCAAAAAAATCTGTGCGGTCAAAATGCTCACTATATGCCTAGATAAATTCCATAAGGGGTGTAGTTTCCAAAATGGGGTCACTTTTGGGGGGTTTCCACTGTTTTTGTCCCTCAGGGGCTTTGCAAATGCGACATGGCACCAAAAACCATAATAGCAAAATTTGAGCTCCAAAAGCCAAATTGCACTCCTTCCCTTCTGAGGGCTGCCGTGTGTTCAAACATAAGTTTATGAGCACATATGGGGTATTTCTGTAATCGGGAGAAATTGCTTTACAAATGTTGGGGTACTTTTTCTCCTTTATTTCTTGTGAAAATAAAATAACATTGTATGTTTTAATTGAAAATATGTAGCGTTTCATTTTTATGGCTTAATTTAAAAAAAGCTGTGGGATCAAAATGCTTACTATACCCCTAAATTAATTCCTTGGGGTGTAGTTTCCAAAATGGTTTCTTTTTGAGGGTTTTACCTATATTTTGGCACCACAAGATCTTTTCAAACCTTACATGGTGCCTAAAATATTTTCTAATAGAAAGGGGACCTGAAAACTCACTAGGTGCTCCTTTGCTTCGGAGGCTTGTATTTGTCTATTAGCACACTAGGGCCACATGTGGGATATTTCTAAATTCTGCAGAATATGGGCAATAAACACTGGGTTGCGTTTCCCTGTTAAAACCTTCTGTGTTAAAGGAAAAATTTTATTACAAATGAATTTCGGCAAAAAAAATTAAATTTGCAAATTTCACCTCCACATTGCTTTAATTCCTGTGAAATGCCTAAAGGGTAAGACACTTTCTTAATGCTGTTTTTAATACTTTGAGTGGTGCAGTTTTTAAAATGGGGGGATTTATGGGGACTTTCGAATATATAAGGCCCTCAAAGCCACTTCAGAACTGAACTGGTCCCTGAAAAATAACATTTTGAAATTTTCTTGAAGATGTGAGAAATTGCTGCTAAAGTTTTAAGCCTTGTAACATCCTAGAAAAATAAAGAATGTTAAAAAAATGATTCAAACATAAAGTAGACATATGAGAAATGTAAACTAGTAACTATTTTGTGTGGTATTACTATCTGTCTTACAAGCAGATACATTTAAATTTAGAAATATTCTAATATTTCCAAATTGTCCCTAAGGTGTTTTTCACAAATAAATATTGAATTTATCGATCAAATTTTTTCACTATCATAAAGTACAATGTCACGAGAAAACAGTCTCAGAATTGCTTTGGATAAGTAAAAGCATTCCCAAGTTATTACCACATAAACTGACACGTCAGATTTGAAAAAATAGGCTGTGTCCACAAGGCCAAAACTGGTTCTTTCATCCCTTGGAGACACAGCCGGTGTCTGTTGTTTAACCCCTTCAGGATAGCCTGTCTTGGCCTTGAGGACAAAGCCGATTTTTTCAAATCTGACGTCATTTTATGTGGTAATAACTTCGGAATGCTTTTACCCATCCAAATGATTCTGAGATTTTCTCTTGACATATTGTACTTTATATTAGTGAAAAAATGTGGTAGATAAATTCAATATTTATTTGTGAAAACACCAAAACTTTGAGAAAGTTTGCAAAAAATTAGCATTTTTCTAAATTTAAATGTATCTGCTTGTAAAACAGATGGTAATACCACACAAAATAGTTACTATTTCACATATCCCATATGTCTACTTTATGTCTGCATCTTTTTTAAATGTCCTTTTATTTTTCTTTGACGTTACAAGGCTTAGAACTTTCGCAGCAATTTCTCACATTTTCAAAAAAATTTGAAATGTCTATTTTTTCAGGGACCAGTTCAGTTCTGAAGTGGCTTTGAGGGCACTATATATTAGAAAGTCCCCATAAATCACCCCATTTTGAAAACTGCACCATTCAAAGTATTCAGAAAGTGTTTTAATCCAATAGGCATTTCACAGGATGTGGAGGTGAAATTTACAAATGTAAATTTTTTTTGCCAAAATTAATTTGTAATACATTTTTTTTCTGTAACACAGGTTTTGCCAGAGAAATGCAACTCAATATTTATTGCCCAGATTCTGCAGTTTTTAGAAATATCACACATGTGGCTGTAGTGTGCTACTGGACTTATACCTAGGCATTAGAAGCAAAGCAGCACCTAGTGGATTTTGGGGCCTCCTTTTCTTAAGAATATATTTTAGGCACCATGTCAGGTTTGAAGAGGTCCTGTGGTGTCAAAACAGGGGAAACCCCCCCCCCCCCCCTAAAATGGGAACGTTTTGTTTTTTTTTGCACTTTTTATTTGCACTTTTTTTTTTCCACTAATCACTTTATTGACTTGAACCGGCAATCATTAGATCGCTGGTACAATAAACTGCAATACTAAGGTATTGCAGTATATTGTCATTTTTATAGGCTCCTGTAACAGCACGCTCGCTGTTCCTGTCCATGTCAGCTGTAATACACAGCAGACACCTGCAGCGTATGGCACAGGCTTAGCGCGTGAGCCCGCTCCATACATCACCCCCCCCCCCCCGGCACCACAACATTCTATTAAGTCATAGTGCGTGCAGAGTGAAAATTTTAGTTTTGCACTAGTATGCCATTTTAGTGCACAATATGTTGTGCACAGTTTGTGCCACTGAAGACAAATACACAACCTAAAAACTAACCATAAAGGGACATAGCCCTTAAAGAAATAGTATACTAAATAATATACAAAGGTACAAAAAATCTTTATTGAATATAAGCACCAATAACATATAATGAAAAGAAGATGGGATACATCATACACGGAGATACATACAGCAGGGTCAGATGGAATAGACCATGACAAACTGAGTCAACCATCCAAAAAATGACCAGACCACGCTCAAATAGTACATATAACATAATTATAAACCTATAAGTGTAAGGTAATAAGGTCCACACATGGTATAGTGCTAACAGCTAATTATAACAATGTACAGAAGTAGACAATGGATAATACCCTTGCCCACTATTGCCTGCAGAGTGTATAGTAATACATGAAGAAAGTGAAGTTTAAAGCGTCCAAAGAACACAGGTTCAAATGGCCAGAAAATTAACTGACAAGAACTGGACACGATAATGCAATCATGTAGAAACTAAAAAGCTAGCACATACCCTGGGACATGATGCAGAGCGCAGGAGATCAAGGAAACTGGATGGATGAATGAACGCCTCGACGCGCGTTTCGCCCTGTGACCGGCTTCGTCTCCTACATACATAAAATATACACATATTTGGTATTCTCGCGACCAAAATAAATTTATAGTGTCATTCCTGTTATAAAGTAAAAAAAAAACTGCTTTCTTTCACTTATTAATGTGAGGCACGAGTGATTATGAATTTTGAACCTCCACGTGCCTCACAATATTAGTAATTGACCACATCATGTACCTCACACATTAACCCAATGTTGTCCATTATGACTGAGGAACATGATGGAATTAATTACTATTAATGTGAGGCACATGGTGGTTCAAAAATCTTCACACCACGTGCCTCACATAAGAAAATGTAAGAACTTTTTTTATTATTATTGTTGGCAAAAGTATAGTTTTGGTATAGAGTATCGCAATACTACACAAAGTATCGGGATTGAAGTCCAATTTGTGGTATCGTGACATCCCTACCAGAAACAATCTCCGTACATATATACAGCACCAGAACAAAGCTCAGTACATGTATGCAACACCAGAAACAAGCTCATTACATATGTACAGCACCAGAACATAGATCAGTATATATATATATATATACACATACACACCAGAACCAAGATAAGTACATACATACATACAGCACCAGAAACAAGCTCAGTACATAAATACAACATCAGAACCAAGCTCTGTACATATATACAGCACCAGAACAAAGACAGTTCAATACAGAGATCATTTGCAAATTCAGTTTAACCCTTGCCGTATAAGTTTGTATGACATAAAACGATAGCTCCCAGTATAGCCTGAACAATGGTTAGGATGTGCTGGGAGTTGCTGTTTAACAAAAAAGAATGTTTCCATCCGTCATCTCGCTGCAGATCATACAGTTACTACAGTACTGATCAGTCACAGGGAGAATAAACATTTACATGGAGAGACTCACAGGTGACATCTCAGGTTCTTTTTCGGTCTTTTTCTCTTCTCCATCCGGTCCAGACCTCTATGACGACTTCTCCCGGCCACGGCCCATTTCTGCAGTTTGCAGCCCAGATGTCTTCGGCTTCTCACTTTTCCAACATTTCCGCACCTGTAAGCGAAGATAAAATTCTCATGGTGCCACACTCAATGCTTCTAAATATAATAGTATCATACACTGTGCCCCTGAATACAATAGTACTATACACTGCGCCCCTGAATATAATAGTACTATACACTGTGCCCATGAATTAAATTGTGTCAAACACTCGAGTAAAACACCACACACACTAACAATGCCCCCTGTAGATAGTGCCAGTCACAATGCCCCCTGTAGATAGTGCCAGTTACAATGCCCTCTGTAGATAATGCCCCTTGTAGATGGCACCAGTCACAATGCCCCCTGTAGATAGTGCCAATTACGATGCCCTCTGTAGATAATGCCCCCTGTAGATAGTGCCAGTTACAATGCCCTCTGTAGATAATGCCCCTTGTAGATAGCACCAGTCACAATGCCCCCTGTAGATAGTGCCAATTACGATGCCCTCTGTAGATAATGCCCCCTGTAGATAGTGCCAGTTACAATGCCCTCTGTAGATAATGCCCCTTGTAGATCGCGGCAGTCACAATGCCCCCTGTAGATAGTACCAATTACAATGCCCTCTGTAGATAATGCCCCCGGTTAGCGCCAGTTACAATGCCCTCTGTAGACTATTCCCCTTGTAGATATTGCCCCAAGAAAAAACAACAACATTCACACCTGTCCCCGTTCCCGCGCCAGCCTCCAGCGATGCAGGACTGATCAGAGACCAGACGGTGTCATCCAGCATAATGGCGCAGACGGCGTGATGACCAATGTTCCCTCTAAGGGTATGTGCACACACACTAATTACGTCCGTAATTGACGGACGTATTTCGGCCGCAAGTCCCGGACCGAACACAGTGCAAGGAGCCGGGCTCCTAGCATCATACTTATGTACGATGCTAGGAGTCCCTGCCTCGCTGCAGGACAACTGTCCCGTAGTGTAATCATGTTTACAGTACGGGACAGTTGTCCTGCAGCGAGGCAGGGACTCCTAGCATCGTACATAAGTATGATGCTAGGAGCCCGGCTCCTTGCACTGTGTTCGGTCCGGGACTTGCGGCCAAAATACGTCCGTCAATTACGGACGTAATTAGTGTGTGTGCACATACCCTAAGTCTTGGCTGCTCCTGAGCGGGGCAGTTAGGGAGCAGGGCAAATCTCCATCAATGGTGGGCGATCTGATGACCAAAAGTAAGACCCCCAGTAAACGCTAATATAGCGTACTAAATAACAAAACTTTTATTTTAAATTTAGTTTTAAAAGTCCACCAGTAAAATAGACCGTTATAAACACCACTTATAGGCATCAATGAAAGAATCCCTCTCTTACACCACTGTCCCTATAGATAGCGCCACACAGACCCCCTGTGGATAGCGCCACACAGACCCCCCTGTAGATAGCGTCACACCCCCTCCATGTAGATACTGCCACAGACCCCCTGTAGATAGCGTCACGCACAGACCCCTCTGTAGATAGCGCCATGCAGCCCCCTGTAGATAATGCCATACTGTCCCATTGTATATACTGCCACACAGCAATCCCCCCTCTCGTATATACTGCCACATAACAACCCCCCCTCCCCTTGTATATACTGCCACATTACAACCCCCCTCCCCTTGTATATACTGCCGCACAGCAATCCCCCCTCCCCTTGTATATACTGCCACACAGCAATCCCCCCTCCCCTTGTATATACTGCCACATAGCAATCCCCCATCCCCTTGTATATACTGCCACGCAGCAATCCCCCATCCCCTTGTATATACTGACACGCAGCAATCCCCCATCCCCTTGTATATACTGCCACACAGCAATCCCCCTCCTCTTGTATATGCTGCCACACAGCAGTCCCCCCTGTATATACTGTCACACAGCAATCCCTACTCCCCCTGTATATAGTGCCACACAGCCCCCCTCCCCCTCTATATAGTGCTACATATCAATACCTCCCCTGTATATTACCACAGCAATCCCTCCCCCCTGTATATTACCACACAGCCCCCTCAAAAAAAATGCTCTACTCACCTTGCCCCGTTCCCGCGACAGATGGAGCACTGCACTGTAGCCTATAGTATTCATTTGTATCTGCATCCTGAGGACGCACATACAAGTGAATGTGTCTGTCGCTAGGACCCGAGCCCCCTTCGGTGCTAGCGACGCCACTGCACGGGCTTTAAACTTTAGTGAGTGGGCGGACTGTGAAAGGTGCTAGGCAGCGCACCTTATAGGGAACACTGGAGATGACGTCATCCCGCCAACTATGTTATTAGTAAAGCACCAGTAAAATAGATAGTTCTAAATAGAGATGAGCGAACCGGGACAACCGAACCCGGTTTCAGTCCGAACATCCGGAAAAGTTCGGTTCGCAGCGAATCCGAACTTCACCGGGTTCGGCCGAACCCGTTTTGACCGAACCCGATCAAAAATATTATACAAATCGGCAGCCACTTATCTCTATCAATCACTGATGGAGAAAAGAGGCTGCTGATTAAAAATAAAATAAAAAGCATTTCATATGTACCCGGTCGTTGTCTTGGTGACGAGTCCCTCTTCTTCCTCCAGTCCGAACTTCTTTTCTGACATGGCAGCCTGTTATTGGCTGCAGAGGCCTCTGCAGCCTCTAATTGGCTGCAGCGGTCACATGGGCTGTATCGTCACCCAGGAAGGTCGGGCCGGATGTCGAGAGGGATGCGTCACCAAGGCAACGGCCAGGAGACTGGACTGGAGAAAGCAGAAAGTTCTCGGTAAGTATGAACGTCTTTTTTTTTTTATTTACAGGGTACTCTATATTGTGATCGGTAGTCACTGTCCAGGGTGCTGAAACGGTTACTGCCGATCAGTTAACTCTTTCAGCACCCTGGACAGTGACTATTTACTGACGTCGCCTAGCAACGCTGCTGTAATGACGGGTGCACACGTAGCCACCCGTCATTATGGGTAATATAATTTATAATGGGAGCACGGCTCGGAAAAACGACCGGCTGCCCGTGCCCGGCCGTGCTCATCTCCTTAAATACTCTGTGCTGCCTTACACTCTGTGGACAGGTCAGGATCCTGTTTCTTTTAAATGCTGCTGGGGAACCCGCTCGATCCACTATATAAGGCTGCGCTACAGTGCAGCATTTATGGACAGGTCAGGATCCTGTTTCTTTTAGAGTTTAAGGCAGCACAGAGTATTTCAGGAGATGAGCGTGCAGATTCAGTGCTGCTGTGAACTCTGCTCTTACCATTACGTAGCTCAGTTGTACCTCTCCTCCACTCCTGTCCTCAATAACACCTTCACATGATTGGCAAGTCACCACGTAATGGTAAGAGCAGAGTTCACAGCAGCACAGAGTATTTCAGGAGATGAGCGTGCGGATCTTGTGCATTGGCAAGTCACCACGTAATGGTAAGAGCAGAGTTCACAGCAGCACAGAGTATTTCAGAAGATGAGCGTGCGGATCTTGTGCGGGGTGGTGACTTGCCAATCATGTGAAGGTGTTATTGAGGACAGGAGTGGAGGAGAGGTACAACTGAGCTACGTAATGGTAAGAGCAGAGTTCACAGCAGCACTGAATCTGTACGCTCATCTCCTGAAATACTCTGTGCTGTGTGTGTGTGTGTGTGTATGTGTATATATATATATATATATATATATATATATATATATATATATATAGGTGATTGTGTTTATGTGTATATGTGTGTTTGTGTATATATGGGTCTGTTGGTGTACATGTGCTTGTGTATATGTGTGTGCTTGTGTATGTTTGTTTTTGTTTGTGTATGTGTTAGTTCGTGTATATGTGTGTGTGTGTCTTGTTGTGTTTGTGTGTGTGTGTGTGTGTATGTATATGTGTATATATATATATATATATGTGTTTGTGTATGGTTGTTTGTTTGTTTGTGTGCGTGTATATATGTGTGTAGGTGAGTAGAAGTATTGTTATTGTTCACATTGATAACTGTTTTTTGATGTTGTTGCAGATTTTGATGTACCGATTGGACTACATCTTCGATTCGTTGGACTACTGCGTAGATCTACGTTTTTTCAAATTTTAATAAAATGGTTAACGAGGGTTTTGTTGGTGATTACTTATTTCAATAAAAAAGAATTGTCTTTGTGTTTTTTTAAAACTTTATTAGTGCCTAGATAATGGCAGTTGGCTGATTGACAGCATCCATTAGTAAGGCGGTACTTAGTGTTAGCCGGTGCAGAGGCTAGCACTAACCACCCATTATTACCCCGGTACCCACCACAACCACTAGGGGTGCCGGGAAGAGCTTGGTACGATCCAGTACCCGACCATCTGTTGTGGTGGTCGGGTACTGGGGCGGCCGTAGGCTGGTACTATGAGGCTGGGAAGGGCCAAAAACAGTGGACTCACACTTGTAATGCTAGGCTGCTGCTGCGGCGGCGGCGGCGGCGGCGGATCGGGCTGGTTATAAAAATGGGGGGGACCCCCATGTCGTTTTTTTTAATTTAACAAATTTAACAATAGACGGGTCCCCCACATTTTTAATAACCAGCCATATACAAGGCCGCAGCAGTCTGGCATTACATGGGTGGGAAGGGCCACTGTTTTTGTCCATTCCCAGGCTAATAACATTGTGTTGTATGTGGCTGGTTATGATAAATTGGGTGGAACCCCATGTCTTTTTAAAAAAAAAGAATAATAATTTTAAAAAAATGACGTGGGGCAGCAGCCTAGCATTACAAGGGTGGGAAGGGCCAATGTTTTTGGCCCTTCCCAGCCGCATAATATCAGCTTGCGGCCGACCCAGAGCCCGACCATCACAACAGATGGTCGGCTACTGGAACGTACCTGGCTCTTCCCGGCACCCCTGGTGGTGGTGGTGGTGGGTACCGGGTTAATAATGGTGGTTAGTGTTAGCCTCTGCACCGGCTAACACTAAGCCTCGCCTTAGTAATGGATGTTGTCACTCAGACAGCGGCCATTACTAAAGTGATAGTAATAAAACTTGAAAAGAAAAGACAAAGATATAGATAAAATATTTTATTGAAATAAAGCACCCCCAACACAACCCTCATTAACCATTTTATTGTAGAAAAAAAAACGTCATCTAAGTAGTCCTCGAAACCGACGTAGTCCAAACACCAAACCTGTAAAAAAAATAAATAAAAAAAAATATGAAATAAAACATGTCGTAGGCTTAGATTCAGTTTAATGTGTGATACTGACTGTTATACCATGTATAGACGCCTGCCGCGAAGTTGACTTAGATACAGGGCGCCAGCAGACAGTATCATACATGGCCATACAGACATATATACAAACAAACATACATGCAAACATACATGCAAACATACATACATACATACATATATACATACAAACATACATACATACATATATACAAGCATGCACATATATACATGCAAACATACACATATATACATGCAAACATACACAGATATACATGCAAACATACACATATATACATACATACATACATGCAAACTATCATACATATATGCATACACACACACATGAAAACATACAAACAAACATGCAAAGATACATACATACATGTATACAAGCATGCACAAATATACATGCAAACATAAATACATGCAAACATAATTACATACATGCACATATATATAAACATACATGCAAACATACATACATATATATATATATACATACATACATGCAAACATACATGCAAACATACAAATATATACATGCAAATATACATACAAACATGCACATATATACATACATGCCAACATACATGCAAACATACATGCACATATATACATACATACATGTCAACATACATACATGCCCAAAAAAAATAATAATACGTTCATACTTACTTTCCTCCTCTCCGGCCTCCAGCGATGACGTTTCATCCATGTCGCTGCTGCAGCCTGTGATTGGCTGCAGAGGCGGTCACGTGGGATGAAGCGTCATCCCTGCAGGCCGGCCTTCTAACGTCATCCTGACGTGCGTGACCGCCACTACAGCCTGTGATTGGCTGCAGCGGCGACATGGATAAAACATCATCGCTGGAGGCCGGACAGAAGGAAAGTAAGTATGAACGTATTATTATTATTATTACATTAACCCCTTAACGCACCATGACGTAACTGTACGTCATAGTGAGCAGTAAGTTCGCGCACCTTGACGTACAGTTACGTCAGTGCTTTGACAGTTAACCGCCGAGCGGCGATACACCGCAGCGGCGATTAACTGTGCAGGGTGTCAGCCCTGCTCTCCCCGTTGCCGATCAGCGGCCTGTCGCCGCTGATATCGGCAGTTAACCCCTTAATTGCGGCGCTCGATTTTGAACGCCACAATTAAGGTCTTTAGCGCCGATCGGCAGCCCCCATGTGAAATCACGGGGGCTGGCGATGGTACCCATGGCAACCGGACGCCAGACAATGGCTTCCGGGTTGCCATGTACAGAAGCCTATGAGGACCACCCCGAGGGTGGTCGTCGTAGGCTTCCTGTCAGTGTGACTGTCACGTCACAATGACAGTTGAAATGCATTACACTACATGTGTAGTGTAATGTATTCCAGCAGCGATCAGAGCTGCAAGTCTAAGTGTCCCCTAGTGGGACAAGTGAAAAAAGTAAAAAAAAGAATAAAAATGTTTTAAAAAAAGTGTAAAAATAAAAGTTAGAAGTGATATAAACATGAACTGCTTTTTTTCCTATAATAAGTCTTTCATTATAGGAAAAAAAATGAACATGTAAAAAAAAAGTACACATATTTGGTATCACCGCATTCGTAACGACCCCAACTATAAAACTATAATATTATTTTTCCCGCACAGTGAACGCCGCAAAAAAAATAAACGAAAAACAATGCCAGAATCACTATTTTTTGGTCACCACCCCTCACAAAATATGTAATAAAAAGTGATCAAAAAGTCGCATGTACGCCAAAATAGTACCCATACAAACTACAACCCGTCCCGCAAAAAACAAGCCCTTACACAGCTTTTTTGACTGAAAAATAAAAAAGTTATGGCTCTCAGAATACGGTGACACAGAAAATACATTATTTTCTAAATAAGTTATTTTATTGCTCAAACGCTGCAAAACATAAAAAAACGTATATACAAATGGTATCGCCGTAATCGTACCGACCCGCAGAATAAAGTATAATAGTCATGTATAGCCCAGGGTAAACGCCGTCAAAAATAAATAAAAATCATTGTCAGAATTGATGGTTTTTGGTCACCTGGCTTGCCGAAAAATTGAATAAAAAGTGATCAACAAAATCGCATGTACCCCAAAATGGTACCAATGAAAATTACAGATTGTCCCGCAACAAATAAGCCCTCACACGGCTCCGGTGGTGAAAAAATAAAAAAAGTTCCGGCTCCCAGATTATGGCGATGCAAAATGTGCAGTGTTCCAAAAGCGGATAAGATCGGGCACTATTTATAATATAAGTGCAACACTGGCCACATATCTGTGGATTATTATTTATTTACCCCATTATTATACCCTCTTATTATGCCCCTGATGTACTCTGCCCAGCCTACATGTGCCCCAACATTATAAACTGAAATACGAGCAAAACGCCAGAGCTACTACCAAGCAAAATATGCGCTCCAAAAGCCAAATGGCGTCCCTCCCTTCTGAGGCCTACAGCGTGCCCAAACAGCCGTTTATGTCCACCGATATGGCATCGTACCAAAAAATTGTACCAATAAAAACGACAGCTCGTCCCGCAAAAAATAAGCCCCCACACCGCTCTATTGACAGAAAAATAAAAAAGTAGTGGCTCTTGGAAAGCGGGGAGGAAAAACGATAAAGCAAAACATGAATCAGTTCGTAAAGGGTTAATTACTTTGTAATGAAAAAACATTTATGACCACATGTGGGGTATTGCCGTACTCGGGAGAAATTGCTTTACAAACGTTGGGGTGCATTTTCTCGTTTATCCTTTGTGAAATTGAAAAAATGCAACATTTTAGTGGAAATAATGTTGATATTAATTTTCACGGCCTAATTCTAATAAATTCTGCAAAAGACGTGTGGGGCCTAAATGCTCACTATACCCCTAGATAGATTCCTTAAGTGGTGTAGTTTCCCAAATGGGGTTACTTTTGGGGGGCTTCCACTGTTTCGGTCTCTCAGGGGCTTTGCAAATTCGACATGACACCCAAAAACATTCCAGCTAAATTTGAGCTCCAAAAGCCAAATAGCGCTCCTTCCCTTCTAAGCCCCGGTGTGGGTCCAAACAGCACTTTATTACCACATATGGGGTATTTACGTAATCAGGAGAAATTGTTTTACAAATGTTGGGGCGCTTTTTCTCCTTTATTCCTTGTAAAAATTAAAAATGGCTACCTTTTTTCAGAAAAAAAGTAGATTTTCATCTTCACATACTAATTCAAATAAATTTAGCAAAAAAACTGTGGGTTAAAAATGCTAACTATACCCATAGATAAATTCCTTGAGGGGTGTAGTTTCCAAAATGGGGTCACTATTGGGGGGTTTCCACGGTTTTCTTCCCTCCAGTGCATTGCAAACGCGACACGGCACTGAAAACTATTCCAGCAAAATCAGAAATCCAAAATCCAAATGGTGCTCCTTCTCTTCTGAGGCCTGCTGTGGGTCCAAACAGCAATTTATTACCACATATGGGGTATTGCTATAATCGGAAGACATTGCTTTACATATGTTGGGGTGTTTTTTCTACTTTATTCCTTGTAAAAATTTAAAATTTCCTAATTTTTTTCACAAAAAAAGTAGATTCTCACCTTCACATACTAATTCAAATAAAATTAGCAAAAAAACTGTGGGTTCAAAATGCTAACTATACCCATAGATAAATTCCTTGAGGGGTATAGTTTCCAAAATGGGGTCACTTTTGGGGTGTTTCCACTGTTTTGGCAGCACAAGACCTCCTCACACCTGACATGGTACCTAAAATATATTCTAATAAAATAGAGGCCAGAAATCCACTAGGTGCTCCTTTGCTTCTGGGGCCTGTGTTTCAGTCCCTGACCGCGCTAGGGCCACATGTGGGGTATTTCTAAAAACTGCAGAATCTGGGCAATAAATATTGAGTTGCATTTCTTGGGTAAAACCTTCTGTGGTACAGAAAAAATTTATTAAAAATGAATTTTTGAAGAAAAAAAATGAAATTTGTAAATTTCACCTCTACTTTGCTTTAATTCCTGTGAAACGCCTAAAGGGCTAAAATACTTTGTGAATGCTGTTTTGAATACTTTGATGGGTGCAGTTTTCAAAATGGGGTGATTTATGGTGACTTTCGAATATATAAGGCCCTCAAAGCCATTTCAGAACTGAACTGGTCCCTGAAAAAATAGCCTTTTGAAATTTTCTTGAAAATATGAGAAATTGCTGCTAAAGTTCTAAGCCTCGTAAAGTCCTAGAAAAATAAAAGAATGTTAAAAAAATGACGCTAACATAAAGTAGACATATGGGAAATATAAACTAGTATGTATTTTGTGTGGTATTACTATCTGTTTTACAAGTAAATACATTAAAATTTAGAAAAATGCTAATTTTTGCTAATTTTCTCTAAATCTTGGCGTTTCTTACAAATAAATATTGAATTTAATGACAAGATTTTTTCAGTATCATAAAGTACAACATGTCACGAGAAAACAATCCCAGAATCGCTTGGATAGGTAAAAGCATTCTGGAGTTATTACCACATAAAGTGACACATGTCAGATTTGCAAAAATGGGGCTGGTCCTGAAGGCCAAAACAGGCTTAGACACTAAGGGGTTAAAATTGTATTTTCCGCGCGCCGAGCATGTACTGTCAAGGTTGCTGAAAGAGTTAGTGCAGCCCATTAACTCTATCAGCACCCTGGACAATAGCATGCTCGGCGCACGGAAATTACAGGTTCGGTCCGAAACGAACTTTTTCGGGAAATTCGGCGAACTAGCCGAACCGAACTTTTGAGAAGTTCGCTCATCTATAGTTATAAACACCAATTATAGGCATCAATGAAAGAATCCCTCTTTTACACCACTGTCCCTATAGATAGCGCCACACAGACCCCCTGTAGATAGCGCCACACAGACCCCCTGTAGATAGCATGTCACCCCCTCCCTGTAGATACTGCCACACATACCCCCTGTAAATAGCGTCACACCCCCTCCCTGTTGATACTGCCACACACAGACCCCCTGTAGATAGCGCCACACACAGACCCCTCTGTAGATAGTGTCAGGGTTCCTTTCCCTGTTATTCCACACCGAATAACCACCTCTGTAAATTTGAAACTGAGGATATGCGTAGAAGAAATACACCAGACAGAAGTGTTGGTACAGATCCTCTCTCAGTGGAGCAGGAAGTGCAACTGAACTTTATTACACAAAGTTACAAATCATCTCCATAGGAATGTGAGACGTGCTTAAGCCCCATTGGTTCTATTCAGTTGTGAGTTAATCTGCACACTCCTCTTGCATTCCAGGGCGGTGCTTCTATAGGTGTCGTCCCAAATACAGGCTCCATCTTGTTGCATAGATTCAGGTTCTTTGTGAAATATACTGATACGTAGCTTATGTAAGGTAATAATATTTTTGCAAGCAATATACATGCTAATGATCCCTCACAGTCCCCCCTAAAAATATTATTACTCTTACACTATCCCTGAGTCTTGCCTAGCAACCTACTACTGATCATTCGAACCAGGCGGGTAGGGGTTTTGGATTTCTTCACCAGCTTGAGACGAGCTACTCCTTATGAGTAACCCCCCCCCCTTTGTACCTGGATTTCCAAGGTTTCGGAATGGTCCTAACTTTCCCTATTCTCCTCAGGATACAGGATGGTTGTCTTTAAAGGGACTGTCGGTGTCACCTCATCTATTTGTGTAAACATAGTGGGCACAGTCTGTTCTACAGCTTTCGTCATCATTTTCCTGATACAAGGGAGAACACAGCACACAAGGACAGAGAATAGTATTAAAACGACCACTATCACTACTCCTATTCGTGCTAATATTTTCTGCCATCCAGTCATCCATGAAAAATACTGGTCCCATTGGTCGGTAATAGCGGAGTTCCTTTTCAACTCTTGAGATAAGCTCTCCAACTTATGTATGGCCATTGTGACTTTTCCTTTGGGCCCGGTGTTGTCGGGGATATACGTACAACAGGTTGTCCCTATTATTCTGCATACCCCACCTTTTTCAGCCTATACCATATCAAGAGCCATTCTATTCTGGAATGTCATAGTTGAGGTGGGCCCTAGTTGGTCGGCTAACCCTTGAAAAGCATCTAGGGTATAATTTACAAACCGCTGCTGGTTGTAATATATATAATTAATCCAGTCTATATTTTTATTAACGGTAATAATTGGGATAAGAGACTCAAATTCAAACTGGTATGTAGCTACATGTGTATTAGAAGAATTATACCAAAAGGTGGTCACCCCATCAGCCTGGGTGATTGCTACATGTCCCCCCTCAGCACTCTGTGCAATAACACAAAAAAGGATAAGGATGTATATGGTGATAGTCATTCTTTGGAAGAGACCCTCTTGCAGTGCGATGCGTGGATCCATGTTGGCCTTCCTTCCAGCTTAACTGCAGTGGGCGAGATCAGGAGGACCTGGTATGGACCCTTGAATCTGGTTTCTAAGGCCCCTCGCATTCTTTACTGTTAAACCTACCAATATTGGCAATGATCCAAACTTCTCCTCCACGGCACTTGTATTGGTCATAATTGTCGCACTGTCACTTACTGTCCTAATGGGACTTTTACCCCTGCAGATATAACAGGTCATGGGCAGCATCTTCCTCAAACCTAAAGACACCCAGGTAACATAACCTCCGGGCTCTCATTGCTGCCATGTACTTCTTACATATGAGTGACAACAACCAGTGACCTTCACCTCACACCTCCACATAAAACTCCTCAGATTGTAAATTGCAGTACCGGGGCATATTTACACACATTATAATAATAAACCTCAGACAATATAAACAATAGGGCCTCAATTAATAATATAATGCTATCACCAATCTCATGCTATCACCCTCAGGTTTTGGGTCCCATCAGTTCATTGCAAGTCCTGTACATCATCGTCCTCTTCTTCTCTTCACTGACTGTGTCGACCTTAGGGTAACCCACACAATTGTGGAGTCAGACTGTACGGTGGTGTCCAGTGGGGGATTTATTATTACCCTCCTCCTGGTCACTTACTTATTAAAACACTTGGATACTGCTGACGGATTCACTCAGGTCTTTGTTCTTTACTTTGATCTTTGCTGATGTCATCAAGACTTGGTTTGGTCCTTCTCATCTTTCAGACACCATCTCTTTTAGTATACATCACCGGGCTGTACATAGCACCTCATGCTGTGAGCCTGGGGTGAGATCCCACGTAGATGGAGTAGTGGAGTTTTATTGTGACTACCACAAACCCTCCACATCTGTCCTCTTCCTCTGGCAAGTTACTTGTCTGCACGGCTGCAAAGAATTGTGACACTGCCGTCCGTTCATGACAAACGCGTTGTATTGGCTCGGGCTGCACCTGCCGCATTTCAGTGATGGAGTTCATCATATTAAAAGTCTTCTAGCTCATGTTTACTGGTAATTGCTGGGGCCCCAACCCTTGTAAATTGTTAAAATAAATGCTAATCTGGTGATAACATCATCCGCATACATTATAAACGTTGTTCTAAGTACATACAATAATAATGACAGGCCCTTAAACTACATCAAACAAACACCTTTATATAAGAAAAACTAATCTGTTCCACTGGACAGGGCACCTAGAAAATGTGTAGTTACTGGGTACATTGTATTTGCACTTGGTGTTACACTTTTGAGGAGGATTTATACCTTATTATGAGCTGATTACCTTTAACAGCTTCTACTCACAGAAATATTCACAGATACCATATGTTTTATCTGTCAAGTGTCTCAAACCAATTCCCCCCCTACTCTGGTTTGTTCTACCTGGGAAGGCCTCTCAAGTTCTCTTCTCTTTGTGGGAGTCGAGTATGATAAGGTTGGCACCGGTCTGCCAGGACTGTTCTATAGGCAAATCAAACAGCTCTAACAGAATTTAGCAGCAACAGCTGTAAAGCCTGGGACATGCCAATTAGATCTTAGCAAATCGATCCTTGCAGTCTTGGGGCATATGTGGGGTCACACAACATCAATGCAAGTGCCATCAAGAGTGCCTTGCTACCGTTTTACCTTCCTTTATCCGTCCACATTCTGTTGGAATCTGTTTCTCACGCCTTTCGCTCCCAGTTGGACACTTCCTGTGGAGAACAATCTTTTCATCGCATAATCAGTAATTGATCTTAATCAGATAATTCAATTGAAGAAAAACATTAACAATTACATATTTATGTTAAATGTTCACACTGGGCAGTAAGTAAAACTGATACATACAAACTGATTCTTCTTTTTATATACTGCACAGAATTCTCTGCTCTAAAATTTTCCTTTTACAACAAAAATATTTTCAAATGGGAATCTACTTGCACTAAGAAGTTATTATTTACACAAACATAATACTGACGCATGCCTCCAATAGTCCAATGCTAACGCTGATCTAGAACTTTACATAAAACTTAACCTGAGTATTTAATATTCCCACAACACTTTTTGAATATCGTTATTAAACAAACTAACTTTGGGATAACATCTGGAGAACTGCTGACATCTTATCATGGTACAAACACCAGTTCAATACTTGGGATAAGCACTGTTCCCATGTCACTACACACAACGTCTGCAGTGGGGAAGATACCGGGCAGGCTTCAGGCCAGGCTGAGAACAGGTCTACACACACGAGCACATTTTCATACCTCGGGTAGTTGTATGTTCTGCAGTCGCTGGAACAGGTAATCTGGCCGGGGTCCACTTTTCATAGGTACCTTTGCTGTTTTACCTATGTCATGCAGTGCGCACATCATGCAGGCTGCTACAAACCTAGTGGTGGTATTATTGAATCCAGGGACAAGCCAATTTTCTGATACCTGGCTGCACATACTCTATTTGCCAGGTCTTTCATCTCTTACGCTCTCAATTGACTTACCCGATGGTTCAACAAATGTCCTACTACCAATGGGCCCATAATCGTGGGCGATGCCAAAAGCATACCTAGAATCAGTGTAAATGTTGGCCGGCTTACCTTTTGCCAGGTTACAGCCTCAGCGAGCACCTCCTCCGCTTCTTGAGAAGAACAAGAAGGTGAGAGTGGTTTCTGGATAATTTACCTTGTGCCTCGTATCCTGTCTTGTACATACTGTATATGATGAAGTATCTCTACATTACAAACTTACATTAAAAATCCATGTCACATATAGATAGAACATTTCAAAGGGGTGGCGTCTTCATTCTCAAAAATAAAACCAAATGTTATACACTTCTCCACACTCATCTGACAATCCAGAACACTTTGAGAATCTCACTTCTATCAGGCTCTGTAAATACTTGATTAATACAAAAACAAATAAAAATTACTAAAATCTTGCATAAAATTAACAATATTCAGATAATTTTCACCTCCTTCCCTACTAAATCTATAAAGACTCATGGTCTCTTACACAATACATCATATTGGGTGGAGACTACAGCACAGCATACCCAGTGCAATATTTACTGTTCTGGAAATATCTACACAGAAAAACCTCAACATTTAGGTTACTCTCATACACATTTTGTAGACCTCCTCAAACCAAATTCATTAATTCCATGCAAAATAAAATTTTACCTGATCAGTCTCATCAGTCCATGCTCTATATATAAGCTTATATCAGTCTGCTTTTCAGACTTCACACTGCACTGTTAGATCTAACACATGTTACATCACACAGCCCCTCCCCGTCACAATCTATATTCGTCATCACCATCA
This sequence comes from Rhinoderma darwinii, assembly GCF_050947455.1. Taxonomy (NCBI): domain Eukaryota; kingdom Metazoa; phylum Chordata; class Amphibia; order Anura; family Rhinodermatidae; genus Rhinoderma; species Rhinoderma darwinii. The sequence goes on from NC_134689.1 coordinate 46,175,750, forward strand.
TCAATTCCTTATATGCCGCACTCCGGAATCATTTTCTGTCTATTCACAAACAGCCATTTATTAACATCCACCTACATTTTTTACCTATAACAATTCACAGTTAATTGCAGGTTCACTACACAGCATTCAGCTTCCTCATCTTACACAGACAGATGTACGCCATGGATTCACACTACCTCTGCACAAGTTTCTCTCTTTTTTTTTTTTACTACGTTATCACATTCTACAGGAGGTGGTCACGCACTCACTCCTTACATCTTCTGTTCTCACAATCTTAACAATTTTAATGTTCACTGCCGGCAAAAATTCTCCCATACTATGAACCTCCAAGATTCACACATCTGTACAGCAACTCAAGATAACGTACGTATCTACAATCATTCATCACACTAAAAGCTTTCAACATACCTGCTGGATAAAGACTGCGAGTCAGGAGATGTGATGTCATGACCGCTAATTCCGGCCTCGGCTATGAATGAGTGAACAATGTTTGCAAGAATAAGCTTCTTACGTACCGGCCGGTTTTTGATATTCACTGATGCAAATGCCATCAAGCCTCCAGCGACAGCGTATCAGATGAGAAATCTCCAGCGTTTTCGGCACCAAAAACTGTTAACGCAATCATGGGCCAAAATATATTAGACTGAAATTTGTAATAGGTATGCCAACCGATACCCGCCCTCCAGTGATTTATCCAGTTTCCAAATCATAGGTGATAGATATATATATATCTGAGAGAAAAGATGACATAAGAGACCCTGCTTGTATGCTCAAAATCCTTCTCTGCAGTTTATTGATCCAAACAAGTATATAAGTATAATGACTGGAAAGGTGTGTGCTTTGATTTGAGCCAATCAACTACAATATGATAATGACTCTGATTCAGCCAATGAGAATATTTCAATGCATTATAATAATTCTTCACCCTCCAAGGTTCCTACAAGTTAATTTGTCTCTACTTCTTATCTCACTAGAGAATGGACTGTAGATAAGATTAAAGGGAAGGTGTCACGAAATTATTATTTTTTTTTTATATGTTACTGCTTTTATTATGTCATTAAAATTAATTTTATTTATTTGTGTTTTTGTGTTGTACTTTTTTCTTTCTTTTACTCCTCTATGGGGGCTGCCAATTTTTTTCCATCTCTGTATGTCGATTAACACACATACAGAGATGGAATACGGCACATACATCCCCAGAGAGAATGCGAACGGGAGCCGTTCCATTCACTATAGTGTACGCCGTCTGTGTGGGAACGGCGCATGCGCCGCTCCCACAGTCCGAAAGGAAGGTCTTCGCCAGAGCGACGTCCGGCGCCATTTTCATGTGGACCGGAAGCCGCGGCCGGACAGTAAGATGACTACTTCCGGTCGTGGCTTCTGTCCATATGTTCAGAAGCAAGGACAGGGAGCGGAGGCAGCGGCGGCAGGAGCAGGTAAGTTATGTTTGTGTATGTTCGTGTTATACTGTGTGATTACCACTGTATCTAATCCTCCTACACTGTGCATTCGCTCAAAAAATGGCGGCACACAGTGTAGGAGGTTTGAACATTCAACCCCCTCCTTTCTCCTGGCACTAGCCAAGATAAAGGAGGGGGGATTGTTTGAGCACACTAGAGCGAGTGTGTCTCCTCCAATTTTTGCAGCATAAAGCAATGCGGTTGCTTTACCACATGCCAATGCTGCAATTTTGGGAATTGCTCCCTCTAGTGACCATCACATGGAAATGTTATAAATTAGAATCTAAATACTTGTGAAAAAATTTAAAAAATTAGAACAATGTGTAATCATTTATAGACTAACTGTTTATCTAAATAAAATAAAAAATTCTAGCGACACATTCCCTTTAAATCATTTAAACAGAGCCCTTCTCCAAGGCTCATCACCCCCTCCCTCATGGTAAACAATGTCATTGTCCATTTCACCAAGGCTATTTGATCTGCTCCTTACAAGAGTAATAAAACATTAAATTCAAGAACACAACATAGCATTGCTTCAAGACAGCTGCTGACATATTACTTTTTACTTATTAATCTCAGTGATGGCTCCTTCACGTAATTTATATAACAACTTTTGGTCTGCAACCCTCTAGTGACCGGTTCATCGTGGTCTGGCCAAAATATTACACACGACTTATCACACGTCTTATCAGTGTTCTACACACCCCGCATGCCCCTCTATAAGACAGGTTATATTTTCTATCTAGTCCCTAATTACCCAGAGGATGGTTAGTCGGGCGTGACTAATTTCTTACGGGTTCGTGACCACACAGCGGGGATGTCTCTCCTGTCGCCTGAGTTAATCCAGCCAGTCGAACACGGTTCTACAGACTCCCACAAGGCCGTCCACTAACACAGATAAGTCGAAGATTTATAAAATAAACAGACTTACTGTGTTATTGCGGAGGTGATCAGTCTCCTTTAGTGGGCAGTCCTTGGTTGCCTGCTTCACCCTGTGGTCGTCGGTTGTCCGGATTCCGAGATCCCCTCGAGTGTAGCCCCACGTTGGGCTCCAAATGTCAGGGTTCCTTTCCCTGTTATTCCACACCGAATAACCACCTCTGTAAATTTTAAACTGAGGGCATGCGTAGAAGAAATACACCAGACAGAGTAGTGTTGGTACAGATCCTCTCTCTGTGTAAGAAAGTTCAGTTGCACTTCCTGCACTAAGTTACAAATCTTCTCCATAGGAATGTGGGATGTGCTTAAGCCCCATTGGTTCTATTCAGTTGGGAGTTCATCTGCACACTCCTCTTGCATTCCAGGGCGGTGCTTCTATAGGCGTTGTCCCAAATGCAGGTTCCATCTTGTTGCATAGATTCAGGTTCTTTGTGAAATATACTGATACGTAGCTTATGTAAGGTAATAACATTTTTGCAAGCAATATACATGCTAATGATCCCTCACAATAGCGCCATGCAGCCCCCTGTAGCGCTATAGCTACAGCCCATGTGACCGATGCAGCCTGTGATTGGCTGCGGCGGTCATATGGGATGAAGCGTCATCCCAGGAGGCCAGACGTGGCATAAATTGACATGCTGTGGATATAAGTTCCGCACTGCAGGTCAATTTATGAACGTTCTCGCTGCGGAGCATGGGAATGAGATTTTCTAAATCTCATGCTCTTTGCTGCTACTGTTAATGCTGCAGAATTTCTGTACAGAATTCTGTTGTGGAAATTCCGCAGCTTGGGAACTTGGTCCTAAGGCTCTTTTTACATCTATGCTAGGTTTTTCATTATTCTGTTCCATCATAGGACATAGCGACAAATCCAGGGCATGATGGGCACAAGCTGAGGCCAACGGAACCTGTCGGGTTTTGCCATGGTTTCTGTCTTTATGCCGGACAAAATAGTGTGGCATGCTATGCTATTTTGTCCAACAAAATGCCGGAATCTGTGGTTGAGGCACCTACTGGATGCAGATGTGAACAGAGCCATAGCTGTCTTAATTTAAGACAGTATAGATAAATCTGCCCACAGTATTTGAATAAAACCTGAAAAGCAATTCAGCCATGGTGATCTGAGATCTTAAATTTCTAAAGAACAAGTGACCGCTTACTGAACAACCGGCTAGTAAGTTATATAGCACTAATTGTAGTATATCAGACACCTAGCCCATTTAGGCTGGGTCTTGATATGGATTTTGTTTTTGTAATACGTGATCAATTAGGGTATGTTCACACGGATTAGCAAAATACGTCTGAAAATGCGGAGCTATTTTCAGGCGAAAACAGCTCCTGATTTTCAGACGTTTTTGTAGCAACTCGCGTTTTTTGCTGCGAATTTTACAGACATTATTGGAGCTGTTTTTCAATGGAGTCAATGAAAAACGGCTCCAAAAACATCCCAAGAAGTGACATGCACTTCTTTGACGCGGGCGTCTTTTTACGCGGCGTCTTTTGACAGCGACGCGTAAAATGACACCTCGTGGGAACAGAACATCGTAAAACCCATCGAAAGCAATGGGAAGATGTTTGTAGGCGTAATGGAGCTGTTTTTTCAGGCGTAATTCGAGGCATAAAACGCCCGAATTACGTCTGAAAACAGTGCGTGTCAACATACCCAACAGTCCATCGGAATTAATTAGCCTAGGGCTACACACAGAGTATTTATCCCACTATGAAAAAACATCGCTGTGATATAGCTGCCAATAGGAATACATTGATTATCTTGATGATCTCTACAAAATCGCTCCAGGCAAGTGAGTAGGTTCTGAAATAGCATATCGTGATTTAAAAAAAAATAAAAATAGCAAATCGCTTAAACGGTACCTGTAATTTCTCCAAAAATAGCTCATAATCTAACAGGTGGTATGTGTAATACAGGTGGTTTTCATCTCTCCAGGTTCTATTTTTCACTGTCCCGTTTGCGCTGCTAAATACAGTTTGCTCAGGAACAGGGGGCATGTCCAAAGGCAGGGAAGCTTACTAGTAGTTTTCTAAATGGCGATCTGATCCTTAACTACCCATAATGCATAACGCGCCTTCTCTGGAGTGCGGTGTTATGACTGTGCAATTGCAAGCGGTCTTGTCCGAAACCCCTCCTCTGTTATTACCCATTGCTATTAGCAAGCTCTATGCTGTCCGGACTGTGCAGTGTGAATGCATGATTCGGGGGCACGCATCAAGCTTGCTATGACACTTCCCTTTCCTGTTTTCCGGCCCCAACTTGTCTGTAACTAGAGACAGACAAAACCTGACGATGGGGAGTGTGGTTAGAGTGATTTTTCACCCGGAAACAACAGATTTGGTATTAAGAATATATTACACTTTTGATGGTGGTAACTGTGCCTATATAATTAGCACAAGTTAGTTGAAACGACAATGACCATTTAACTCGAGCAACTTTTGAAGTGATTTTCAAGCTTCACAATGCATTCCTATGCACAGCAATTTGTCACAGCGATTTTCTTTTTAGTGAGATAAATAGCCCTAGTCTAATGCATTGCTGGGGACAGCAATTTATCGCTCGCTGTAAAGCAAAGTTTTTGTTTAGCCCCAACTATTGTACAAACTATCGTTCCCGACCACATGCCTTTGTAAACAAGGCATCGATCAACCAACAAACAAGCGAACGCTCACTCATTGGTTGATCGCATCTTTTATGCCACTATAAAGATGGTAGTTTGTCGGCAGCACATCTCCCCATATAAGTGGGATATCCAGCCGGCAAAATTTACAGGGATAAATGGTTGTTCATCCCCCATACTTACGATCATTGGTCCATCTAGATGGAGTACACAAGCGCACTCGGCTGAAAATCTGCCCGTTTAAAACCACCCTTATTTACCCTAGAAAAAAGACGTCTGAGGGGTGATGTATCTTAAACCCCTTCACGACTGCCATATGGCTATATACGATCCAACTGCCGATGCCCCGTGCTGTTGTCACATATATAAACGTTGGCAGCCTGGAACAGGATTAATGAGCGGAGTGCTACTTCCGTGTGAATACCCTCCCACTGTAGATAGCGCCACACACAACATAATCCCTGCTGTAAATAGTACCACCCCCCGCTGCACATGGCATCGAACCTCTCTTTCCCCTGCAACACCAGCTAAACTAACTCTAGGAGCAGAATCTCCGGTGTCAGATAGCTCTATACCGGGAATTCTGCTTCTAGAGAGAGCCCCTGAGAGCCCCCCGGAACATAGGCTGCGGTGTGGAATTTGTTTCAGCACCCTGGACAGTGACTACCGATCACAATATACATCAACCTGTAAAAAAAATAGAAGTTCATACTTACCGAGAACTCCCTGCTTCTTTCTCCAGTCCGGCTTCCCAGGATGACGTTTCAGTCTAAGTGACGGCTGCAGCCAATCACAGGCTGAAGCGGTCCCATGGACTGCCGCGTCATCCAGGGAGGTCGGGCTGGATGCCAAAAGAGGGACGCGTCACCAAGACAACGGCCGGTAAGTATGAAATTCTTTTACTTTCACTAGGGAAAGTGCTGTCCCTTCTCTCTATCCTGCACTGATAGAGAGAAGGGAAGTACTTTCACCTCAATACGCAACGGCCAGTCCGCATCAATTTACTGCACATTTTGGGCAGCATTGCGGCATTGATGCGGACAGTTGCGGAAGAAATACGCCACGTGGGGCCATGCCCTTAATCACAATGGCTGAAGGGTTTCACCCCTGTCTAGTGCTTTAGACTACATAACTTATCAGTTACTCTACATGTTGTTGGCTGACTGGCCTGTCAACATACAGTACACTGCTTGATTGATAGCAAATTCCCTTAAGGGCCACGTTCACACATGGTACATTTGTTGTGGATTTTCGGTGTGGATTCTGCACTGAAAATCCGGTACAAAGTTCAGTACAATGCATGTAAATGTGGTTTAGAAAACAGCAGATTTTAAAATCTAAATTGCTAGTTTTTTACCACTCAGGCGGTTGTGGATGTAAAGTCTGAAGTATCCATCAAGGGTTTGACCTTCTGCCAGCTAGCATGCAGAAAGAACGATCCAACTCTCCTCCGGAATTTAAAATCTACAGCATAGTCTATCCTGCCAGGGATTTTATTTTCTCTCTTCTGATAAGTAAAATTCATAGATATTCACTGAGCTCTGCTGTGAACTTGTGTGAAACCTAGCCTAATTGTCTTTTCACATCGGCCAATTTTGGCCGTAACCCACAAGTGACAATCAACGGGACAGCCCGTTACTACGATTGCTCGTCCCCATGCATTACCATAATGTTGGCAGCACATCTCCCTGTTTATACATGGAGATCTGCTGCCGACAAAGATAATATTTTCTGCTGCAGAAACGATGGGGTCAGCTGATGCATTAACAGTGAAGGATTTGCATGGAATGACAGTACTTTCTCATCCCAATTTCTGAAAGATTTCATTTTGATTTGGCGCAACAGGCAATGAGGAGGGACCCTTACAGTTTTTGGCATACCAAGAATGCTTCCCATTTTTTATTTACCATCCCCATTGGATCTTGCACTCCAGCCAAAATCGCAGTTAGGCCGGGTTTACACGAGCGTGTGCATTTTGCGCACGCAAAAAACGTGGCGTTTTGCGTGCACAAAAGGCACTTAACAGCTCCGTGTGTCATCCCCGTATGATGCGCGGCTGCGTGATTTTCTCGCAGCCGCCGTCATTATGCACTCTGTTTGGATGTTTGTAAACAGAAAAGCACGTGGTGCTTTTCTGTTTACATTCATAGTTTGTCAGCTGTTGCGCGAATCACTTTCGTCCCACGGAAGTGCTTCCATGTGGCATGCGTGATTTTCACGCACCCATTGACTTCAATGGGTGCATGATGAGCGAACAACGCACAAATATAGGACATGTGTTGAGTTTTACGCAACGGACTCACGTTGCGCAAAAATCACAGACTGTCTGCACTGCCCCATAGACTAACATAGGTCCGTACGACACGCGTGAAAATCACGCGCGTTGCACGGACGTAATACACGTTCGTGTAAACCAGCCCTTACTACTCCTAGTCTAGAGAGCTGGGATGGTCTCTCACATAGACTACGGCACATAGCTTTGCTTCTCCCTAGGGAGTAACTGTTTGCTGGTTACTCAGGGTTAGAAATCATGCACATGGCGGTATTAAAAGGACTTTCATAGAGGTGCCCGAGCCTCCTTCTGTTGGCTATTATATGAATTAGACAGAAAAAAAAATAGTGGCATGTTTCATTGTTCTCCATACATATGGAGGTATTCTCCCCTAGAAGCATTGCATCTAGGAGATATTATCTCTGTACACATGGAGTCTGATGGAGGCTAAACGGCTCCATACAGGGTCTATGCACAGGGCTCTGCCATGTGCATGAGCCTTTATAGAGATTGTCATTAGAGGTACAAATGTCATCAATATATTCTCCATCAAATTTGGGATCCATAATTTAAGCACTAGGGAGTCTGTACACGTTGGCATAGATTTTAGTTTGGGACGCACTGTAGCCCATGATGCAACAAATTCAAGATTTATATTCATGTAGTACTAAGGTACTTCTACATCCAGGCTTTGAGCGGACAAAAGGGGACCAGTGGGCAGTAGGCAGATCCATCTTACTGGTTTTCTGATTGCTTGGCAACAAGCAGCCTATAGCTATTAGGGTTGTCAGGCCAGAGAGCAAATCAACTGTGTTCATCGCTATTTGGTCCGGTGATGTCGGGACACAAGGCAGGCAATCATCAGTGTATCTGTCCAGCAGAGAGGGGGCCACAACAAACAGCAGCTTGGGCCGCATGTTTTGCACCACTGGTCTAGACTAGGTAGGTCCAGATTTGCAGCCTTTGGATGTAAACAAGAATGTTGTCATTCACTGACAGCAAAAAGGATCATGAAAATGGCATGGAACTGAAACACAAAGTATAATAAAAAGTTGAGGAACTTTTCATTTATACACTGATTTAGCATTATTTACATAAAACCAGATATCCCTTTTGACCCCATAGTGTCACCCGCCATACATGTATAGCGGATGTGTGCTCTAACAATATGGTGGTACCTCAGGAGCTAATCCCGTGGCAGCCTCCAGGTCTGCCTTCTGTATCTCATTAGTTTTTTTCTCAAATTTGTTTTTATTGAATTTTGAAGCATTCAAACAAGTATAAATGTACTATAGGCACGCAGGCCTTCAATCATAAGCAGTACAGAAATAATAAAATAATACAAATTGGGGGGGAGAGAGGGGGGGTTATAACATCAAATAAAACAACTAGTACAGTGTGTCTGAATATAGCGAACATCTACAAATCCTACTGTATTGCACACATCATCTCAACAGGCCACATGTCAGGAATATAGTGTGGCATTTAGGCGAACGACTAAGTCCAACCAATGAGATCTTACAACAAAGAGACTAGCTAAACAGCAAATGAGGGGGCTCACCATTAAAGAAACCGCTTGAATAACCAGAGAGAGAGAGAGAGAGAGAGAGAGAGAGAGAGACTGACTTAGAACAAATTAATTAATTTCCATGATGCAAAACATCTCTCCAGAATGGTTTGATAACCGTATAGTTCCACCAGATATGGGACATCGTACCTCGCTCAGAATTACACCTCCAACAGGTATCATCTGGAGAATAACCCATTAATTTCAGCTGAAATGGGGTTTTATACAACCTCGTCAAGGTCTTATAAGAATTCTCCTGGATCCTAATGCATCTCGAGAACCCATGCGAGTTAGCTAAGATTCTGGAGGTCTCAGCCGGTGTAAACCTTGTGCCCAGTTCCCGTTCCCAAGGTGCTATAAAGGTTGGTGCCACTGAGTCATCTGAGGGGGGCATGACGGCAGAAGTCATCTCTGTCCAAGTGTCATATTGTCAAAGTGTCCTGGCAGTTATACATGGCACAGATCTAACATCCATCTCTCTTCTCTTCATACAGGTATATAATCCATTCCATTCCTGCATTAACTACATCTCTTCTGTACCTGCATTTCTTTTATTTTATGGCACTCTGCTTTCCTGTCTTCCTTGATAGTCTAATGTTATCTCTAACTTTTGTCAAAGTGTTTGATCCTTGTTAAGTTTTATGATCATCCAGACCAGCTAGTTTGTTTGTTTATCTCTGCAGAGCTTTTCAACTCATGTGTCTAGTTGATTTGATTAACCCCTTAAGGACGCAGCCACTTTTGGACCAAATTACAGCCTCATTTTTTAAATCTGACGTGTGTTACTATATGTGGTAATAACTTGGGATTGCTTTTACCTATCCAAGCGATTCTGAGATTGTTTTCTTGTGACATATTGTACTATGTTAGTGAAAAAATGTGGTCGATATATTCAATATTTTTGTGTGAAAAACACCAAAATTTAGAGAAAATGTGCAAAAAATTAGCATTTTCTAAATTCAAATGTATCTGCTTGTAAGACAGATAGTTATACCACACAAAATAATTACTAGCTAACATTTCCCACATGTCTACTTTAGATTGGCATCGTTTTTTGAACATCCTTTTATTTTTCTAGGACGTTACAAGGCTTATAAGTTTAGCAGCAATTTCTCACATTTTCAAGAAAATTTCAAAAGCCTATTTTTTTAGGGAACAGTTCAGATCTGAAGTGGCTTTGAAGGCCTTATATATTAGGAACCCCACAAATCACCCCATTTAAAAAAAACTGCACCCCTTAAAGTATTCAAACAGCATTTAGAAAGTTTCTTAACCCTTTATGCGTTTCACAGGAATTAAAGCAAAGTGGAAGGGAAATTTGCAAATGTCATTTTTTTTTTGCAGAAATTCCATTTTGATCAATTTTTCCAGTAATACTGAAGGTTTTTACCAAGAAACACAACTGAATATTTATTGCCCTGATTCCGCAGTTTTTAGAAATATCTCACATGTGGCCCTAGATTGCCCAGACACTGAAACAAATGTCCCAGAAGCAAAGGAGCACCTAGTGGATTTTAGGGCCTTCCTTATCTTGAATTATATTTCAGGCATGTGGGGTTAGAAGAGGTCTTGGGGTCTTTTTTGGGGTGTTTCCTTTGTTTTTGCACCACATTTTGGAAACTACACCCCTTGAGGAGTTCATTTAGGGGTGTAGTGAGCATTTTGACCACACAGGTATTTCATAGATTTCATTAGAATTGGTCAGTGAAAATCAAAAATTACATTATTTTCCAATAAGATGTAGTTTTACCTCAGAATTTTAAATTTTTTCAACAAATAAATGAGGAAAAGCCCCCCAAAATTTGTAAAGCAAGTTCTCCAGAGTACGGAAATACCCAACATGTGGTCATAGACTGCTGTTTGGGCAAGTGGCAGGACTCAGAAAGGAAGGCACTCCATTTGGCTTTTGGAGTACAGATTTTGCTGGATTGATTTCCCTGCACCATGTTGCATTTATAAAGCTCCTAAGGTACCAGTACAGTGGAAACCCCCCAAAAATGGCTCCATTTTGGAAACTACACCCCGAGAGGAATTCATCTAGGGGTGTAGTGAGCATTTTGACCCCACAGGTGTTTCATAGATTTCATTAGAATTGGGCAGTGAAAATGAAAAATGTTATTTTTTTCCACTAATACGTAGCTTTAGGTCAAAATGTTTCATTTTCTCATCAAATAAATGAGGAAAAGCACGCCAAAATTTGTAAAGCAACTTCTCAAAAGTACGGAAATACCCCATATGTGGTAATAAACTACTGTATGAATACACATCAGGGCTCAGGAGGGAAGGAGTGCCATTTGGCTTTTTGAGAGCAGATTTAGCTGGATTGGTTTTTCTGCACCATGTCGCTTTTGCAAAGCCCCTTAGGTACCAGTACAGTGGAAACTACCCAAAAGTGACTACACTTGGTAAACTACACCCATTGAGGAATTAATCTAGGGGTGTAGTGAGCATTTTGACCCCACAGGTGTCTCATAGATTTTATTAGAAATGGGCAGTGAAAATGAAAAAATACATTATTTTCCAATGAGACGTAGCATTAGTTCCAAATTTTTCATTTTCTCAACAAAGAAAGGAGAAAAAGCCCCCCAACATTTGTAAAGCAACTTCTCCCGAGTATGGAAATACCCCATATGTGGTCATAAATTGCTGTTTGGATACACGGCAGGATACAAGGGAAGGAGCACCATTTGGCAGTTGGAGCGCAGATTTTGCAGGATTGATTCCTGGGCGCCATTTTGCATTTACAAAGCCCCTGAGGTACCAGTACAGTAAGAACCCCTGAAATGTGACTGCATTTGGTAAACTACACCCCTTGAGGAATTAATCTAGGGGTGTAGTGAGCATTTTGACCACACAGGTTTTTGCTGAATTTATTAGAATTGGGATGTGAAAATAAAAAAAATTAACTTTTTTTTGCGAAAATATGTAGTTCTAGCCCAAAATTTAGCATTTTCACAAGGACTATAGGAGAAAAGCACCTCAACGTTCATATCATAAAGCATTCTCTCCAGATTAAGGCAATACCCCACACCTGGTCATAAACTGCTATTTGGACACACAGCAAGGCTCTAAAGGGAAGGAGCGCCATTTAGTATTTGGAGTGGAGATTTTACAAGATTAGTTTTTGACACCATGTTGCATTGAGCTATAGTACCAGTACAGTGCAAGCCCCGAAAAATTACCCCATTTTGGAAACTAGATCCCCTCAAAGAATTTATTTAGGGGTGTAGTGAGCATTTTGACACCACAAGTGTTTTGCAAAAATGAGTACACAATAGATGTTGAAGATTGAAAATTGCCGTTTTCCACAGATATGCCATTTCAGTGCCCAATGTGTTGTGCCCAGCTTGTACCACCGTAGACACACACCCCATAAATTGTTAAGCAGGTTCTCCAGAATGCAGTAATACCCCATATGTGGTCATAAATTGCAGTTTGGGCACACTGCCAGGGTCAGTTGGACCACCATTTGGCTTTTGAAGCGTAGATTTTGCTTGGTGTTTTAGTGGTATTTCAGCTTATAATGTGGGGGCATATGTAAACTGGGCGGAGTACAACAGGGTATATGTAAGCTGGGCGGAGTGCATCAGGGCATAATAGGATGATGTAATAATAGGGTGAATGAATAATCCATGGTTTGGTGTGGTACGCTTTGAACCAATCCTTTATGTACAGGCCGGGTTTTTTGGGTATTATACAAAATATTTGCGCTCCAGTATTGCCTAATCTTTGACTTCTTCACTAGCCCTATAAGCCGCACAAGGCCCTAAAGTTTCCTCATCTCCGCTGCATCTATAGGATCCACCTGTGGAGTCCAGCAAATGACGATGCGGGGTATTTAGCGAAATTCTACTGGAACTTAAAAATTTGTCTGGACCATCATTTAGCATCATTTTGCATCATTGCGTTTTGAGAGTTATAACGTGTTATTTTTCCGTTGACGGAGCTGTGTGAGGGCTTGTTTTTTGTGGAACGAGCTGTAATTTTTATTGGTTCCATTTTGGGCTACATGGGATTTTTTTTATCACTATTTATTCCATTTTTTGGGAGATGAGGAAACCAAAAAACAGCAATTCTAGCGCTGTTTTGCTTTTTAATTTTTTACAGTGTTCACGGTACTGTATAAACAACATGTTAACTTTATTCTGCGGGTCTATACGATTACAGCGACACCAAATTTCTATAGTTTTTTTTCACGTTTCAATACGTTCCCACAATAAAAATACTCTTTCCTAAAAAAAAAAAATCATGTTATAGTGTCGCCATTTTCTGACTGCCATAACTTTTTTATTTTTTAGTTGATATCGCTGCGGGAGGGCTTGTTTTATGCGCAACAAACTAGTTTCTATTGGTACCATTTTGCGTTACTTGCAGCTTTTTATAAAAAATTTTTTTAGACAAGATGACCAAAAAATAAAATGCTGTCATTGTTTTTTTTTTAAAATTTTTACGGTGTTCACCGTGCGGTAAAAATAATGATATTTTTATAGATCAGGCCGTTCCGAACGCGGCGATACCTATTATGTATAGTTTTTTTTCATGTTTTCATTTTTTTTCTAATAATAAATTTGATCAGGGCGATTGTTGTTTTTATTAATTAACCCCTTCCCGCTCCTGGACGTACTATTAGGTCATGGTAACCATAGCGTTCGCGCTCCATGACCTAATAGTGCGTCTCGGGAGTAACGGCCGTTTCGGCCGTCCTCTCGACACATACAGGAGCTGTGACAGCTGCTGTCTCGTACAGCAGCTGTCACAGCTCCTACAGCGGGGACCGATCGCTGTGTCCCCGCTGATTAACCCCTTAAAAGCCGCGTTCAATAGAGATTGCGGCTTTTTAGGGGTTAAGCTACCATCGCCTTACTGCTACACGATAGCCGTCGATGGTGACTATGGCAACCGGACACCAAACAATGGCGTCCGGCTATGCCATAGACGGAAGCCTAGTGGGTCCTGACAAAGTCAGGACCCACTATGCTTGCTGTCAGTGAGTAGCTGACAGCTCTAATACACTGCACTACGCATTTAGTAGTGCAGTGTATTAGAATAGCGATCAGGGCCTCCTGCCCTCAAGTCAGCTAGTGGGACAAACTAATAAAGTAAAAAAAAAGATGTGTAAAAATAAGAAAATAAAAGTTTTAAAACTAATAAAAGTAAAAATCCCCCTTTTTACCTTATCAGTCCTTTATTATTAATAAAAATAGATAAACAAATAAACTATACATAATTGGTATCGCTGCGTCCGTAACGGCCTGAACTACAAAATTATTTCATTATTTATCCCGCACGGTGAACGCCGTAAAAGAAAATAATAATAAACCGTACCGGAATCACAATTGTTTGGTCACTTCACCTCCCAAAAAATGGAATAAAAAGAGATCAAAAAGTCGCATGTACCTAAAAATGGTAATGATTGAAACTACAGTTCGTTACGCAAAAAATAAGTCCTCGCACGGCTTTATTGATGGAAAAATAAAAAAGTTCTGGCTCTTAGAATAAGGTAACACAAAAAGTGAATGATTTTTTGCAAAACTTATTTTATTGTGCAAACGCCATAAGACATAAAAAAAACTATAAACATATGGTATCGTATCGCCCCGCAGAATAAAGTGAATATGTTATAGCGCACAGTGAACGCTGTAAAAAAAAAAAAATAGAATAAAAAAACAATAGTAGAATTGCTGTTTTTTAGTCACCACGCCACCTAAAAATAGAATAAAAACTGATCAAAAAGCCGCATGCACCCCAAGAAAACTACAATGAATTCCTCAAGGGGTCTAGTTTCCAAAATGGGGTCACTTTTGGGGGGTTTCCACTGTTTTGGCACCACAAGACCTCTTCAAACCGGACATGGTGCCTAATAAAAAATAGGCCTCATAATCCACTAGGTGTTCCTTTGCTTCGGAGGCCGGTGCTTCAGTTCTTTACCACACTAGGGCCACATGTGGGATATTTCTCAAAACTGCAGAATCTGGGCAATAAGTATTAAGTTGCGTTTCTCTGGTAAAACCTTTTGTGTTATAGAAAAAAATGGTATAAAAAGGATTTTCTGACAAAAATAAATATGTAAATCTCACCTACTTTGCTCTAAATTCCTGTGAAACACCTAAAGAGTTCATAAACTTTCTAAATGCTGTTGTGAATACTTTGAGGGGTCTAGTGTCTAAAATGGGGTGTTTGATGGGGGTGTCTAATATATAGGGCCCTCAAAGCCTCTTGAGAACTGAACTGGAACCCCCAAAAAAAAAAAAAAGAGGCAATACTTCGCTTCTCCTAATGAGCATTGCCTACTCTAAGACGACCCCAGTTTTGACCGTTTGTATAAACTGAGACCCCTATTAGACCGTTTCAGTGCCCGGTTTGACCAAGCATACACCCCCGAGAATTGTATTTCAATTGATGAGTCCTTGCTACATTTTAAAGGGAGGCTTCAATTCCGCCAGTACCTGCCGGGTAGGAGGGCAAGGTATGGAGTGAAGATGTATAAGCTGTGCGAGAGTGCATCAGGGTATACCTACAAATTTAGGATATATGAAGGGAAGGACACCAGTATTCAGCCCCCATAATGACCCCCCTTACTGGGAGTTAATGCAAAAATTGTGTGGGATTTGGTGCACCCACTGCTGGACCAGGGTTACCAACTCTACCTGGATAATTTTTAAACCAGCGTCCCACTCTTCAACTGCCTCGCTTCCAGAAGTCCTGCGGCATGCAACACTGCTAGAAGGAATCTGAGAGGCCTCCCTAAGACTCTGCAGGGCAAACACTCAGAAGGGGTGAGAGCAGGGCACAATCTAGCAGCAACATATTGTGTGTCACGTACAAGTGTCAGGTCCGTATTTCACACCGAATAACCACCTCTGTAAATTGAAAGCTGAAGGCATGCCTGGAGAGAAGTACACCACACAGTTGTTTGGTACAGCTCCTCTCTCAGCCAGGAGGAAGACTGAAAAACTTTTTATTCAGAACAAAGAAACACAGAAAGAGACACATGCCCCTCCCTCGAGATGTGGGACTTGCTTAAGTCCCATTGGCTCCTCTGCTGTAAGTTTTCCTATACATTCTTCTGCACACTCCTCTTTGCATTCCAGGGGGCGGTGTCTTCCATAGGCGTATTATGCAGGCTCTTTGTGCTCCATGAATCCAATATCTTTGTGTAATATACTGAATATATATATATATGTAAGGATAATATTTTTCAAACAATATACATGGTAATGATCCCTGACAGTCCCCCCTAAAAATATTATTCTATCCCTGAGTCTTGCCTAGCAACCTACCACTGACCACTCGAACCAGGCGGGTAGGGGTTTTGGATTTTTTCACCAGCTTGAGACGAGCTACTCCTGATGAGTAACCCCCCTTTGTACCTGGACTTCCAAGGTGTCGGAGTGGTCCTAACTTTCCCTATTCTCCTCTGGATACAGGATGGTTGTCTTGATATAATCTACAAACAGCTGCTGGTTGTAATATATATAATTAAACCAGTCTACATTTTATTAATGGTAACAACTGTCGCACTGTCACTTACTGTCCTAATGGGACTTTTACCCCTGCAGATATAACAGGTCATGGGCAGCACAGTAACCTTCACCTCACACCTTCACATAAAACTCCTCAGATTGTAATTTGCAGCACCGTGGCATATTTGCACACATTATAATTATAAACCTCAGACATTATAAACAATAGGGCCTCAACTAATAATCATAATGCTATCACCCTCAGGTTTCGGGTCCCATTAGTTCATTGCCAGTCCTGTACACCATCGTCTTCTTCTCCTGTCTTCACTGACTGTCACCCTCAGGGTAACCCACACAATTGTGGAGTCAGACTACGTTGGTGTCCAGTGGGGGAGTTATTATTACCCCCTCCTAGCCACTTACTTATCAAAACACTTGATCCTGCTGACGGATTCACTCAGGTCTTTGGTCTTTACTTTGATCTTTGCTGATGTCATCAGGACTTGGTTTGGTCCTTCTCATCTTTCCGACACCGACTCATTTAGTTTATGTCATCAGGCTGTACATAGCACCTCATGTTGTGAGCCTGGGGTGAGATCCCACGTAGGCGGATTAGTGGAGTTGTATTGTGACTATCAAACCCTCCGCATCTGTACTCTTCCTCTGGCAAGTTACTTGTCTGGGCGGCCGCTTAGAACTGTGACACTGCCGTCAGTTCATGATAAACGCGTTGTACTGGCTCAGGCTGTGCCTGCCGCATCTCAGTGATGGAGTTCATCGTGTTAAAAGTCTTTTAGTTCATATTTACTGGCACTTGCTGGGGACCCCCAACTCTTGTCAATTGTTAAAATAAATGCTAATCTGGTGATAACATCATCCGCATACATTATAAACGTTGTTCTAAGTACATACAATAATGTCAGGCCCTTAAATGACATCAAACACCTTTATATAAGGAAAAACTTCTCTGTTCCAATGGACAGGGCACCTAGAATATGTGTGATTACTGGGTACATTTCATTTGCACTTGGTGATACGCTTTCAGCAGGATTTGTACCTTCATCTCATCTGATTGCCTAGAACATCTCCACCTCACAGAAATATACACAGATTCCACATGTTTATCTGACAAGTGTCTCAAACCAATTTTTCTTACTCTAATCTGGTTCGTTCTACCTGGGAAGGCCTCTCAAGGTCTGTTCTCTTTGTGGGAGGCAGGTATGATAAGGTTGGCACCGGTCTGCCAGGACTGTTCTGTAGGCAAATCAAATAGCTCTAACAGAATTTAGCAGCAACAGCTGTAAAGCCTGGGACATACCAATTAGATCTTACCAAATCGATCCTTGCAGTCTTGGGGCATATGTGAGGTCATACACCATCAATGCAAAAGCCATCAAGAGTGCCTTGGGTGGTACCGGTTTACCTTCCTTTATCCGTCCACATTCTGTCAGAATCTGGTTCTCACGCCTTCCGCTCCCAGTTGGACTCTTCCTGTGGAGAACAAGCTTTTTCATTGTATAAACATTAATTGATCTTAATCAAATATTTAATTTGAAGAAAAACATTAACAAATAGCATCTTTACATCAAACGTTCACACTGGTCAGTAACTAAAACTTACAAATTGATTCTTCTTTATATACATATCTATACATACACATATACACTGCACAGAATTCTCTGCTCTAAAATTTCCCTTCCACAACAAAAATAAAAATAAACAAATAATAATGTTTTTGAATGGGAATATTCCGCTTCTGTACCTTTTATCTGACGCATGACTCTAATAGTCCAATGCTAAGGCTGGTCCAGAACTTTACATAAAACTTAACCTCAGTATTTAATATTCCCACAACACTTATTAAATACAATTATTAAACAAACTAACTTTGGAATAACATCAGGAGAACTGCTAACATCTTATCATTGTACAAACACCAGGTCAATACTTGGGATAAGCACTGTTCTCCCATCACTACACACAACGTCTGCAGTGGGGAAGATACCGGCCGGGCTTCAGGCCCCCCCTGAGAACAGGTCTACACACACGAGCACATTGTCATACACTTCTACCTCGGGCAGTTGTATGTTCTGCAGTCGCTGGGACGGGTAATCTGGCCGGGCTGCACTTTTCACAGGTACCTTTGCTGTTTTACCTATGTCATGACGTGCGCACATCATGCAGGCTGCTTCAAACCTAGTGGTGGCATTATTGTATCCAGGGACAAGCCAATTTACTGACACCTGACTGCACATATCCTTGTTGTCAGGTCTGTCTTCTCTCGCTCTCTCAATTGGCTTACCCGATGATCCAATAAAGTTCCTACTACCAATGGGCCCATAATTGTGGGCGATGCCAAAAGTGTACCTAGAGTCAGTGTAGATGTCGGCCGTCTTACCTTCTGCCAGGTTACAGCCTCAGCGAGCACCTCCAGCTCCGCTCCTTGAGATGAACAAGAAGGTGAGAGTGGTTTCTGGATGATTTACCTGGTGCCTCGTATCCTGTCTTGTACATATTGTATAATAAAATATCTCTTTATTACAAATTTACATTAAAAACCCATGTCACATATAGATAGAACATCTCAAAGGGGTTGCGTCTTCATCTTCTAAAATAAAACCAAATGTTATACACTTCTCCACACTCATCTGATAATCCAGAATACTTTGAGAATCTCACTTTTATCAGGTTCTGCAAATACTTGATTAATACAAAAACAAATAAAAATAAAACATTCCTAAAAACTTTACATCAAATTAACAATGTCCAGACAATTTTTGTTTTGCCTTCTCCCCCATCTAAATCTGTAAAGACTCATCTGTGAGTGACGTCACCTCGCCTCCTGTGTAACTTTGCTGGAGGGGGATGGTCTCTTACACATAAACCAAAATTGTACCTGATCAGTTCCTTCACCATTGCCCCCTTTGTGGACTCTGCGAGAGTAATGTAGCAGAGTTCAAAACTACATCTCAACATAACACTAGTTTAACCCCCTGTAATGTACAACAGCCTGAAACAAAAATGACTTTTTCCTGACAAATACATTTGATCTTTACAATGACATAATTTATGTGTGAAATCAAAAACAAAAACAATTGTAGTTAGTTATTCAATAAAACAGAAAATATTATCTCTGATAACATTTATTACTGCAAACCAATAAGCTGTACATAAGAATAGGGAACAGAGGGGGCACATACATTTTCAAAACCCCGTGTCTCACAGTATCTGTAGTTTAATACATCTGAATTAACATCAAAACACATGAAATCTGATCACATCATAACACATGATTATCAGAACTTTTATAAACAACAGCGCATGCGCAAAGAGAAGAAGTTTATTTAGGTTTGTAGACATTACTGATATATATATATATATATCTCTCAGCAGTGCATATTGAAATCCCTTTGTCTCATCAGCCCTGCAGACTGCACCCAGTCAGCCCCCCTCCTCCTCCCAAACACAGCATACTACAGAGGGGAGGGGGGTCACACACTCATTTCTCACATCTTCTAGTCTCACAATCTTAACACTTTCAATGCCGGCAAAACAACATACGTATCTGCAATCATTCATCACACCATTGTAAAGGAATTATCTAAACATCAAACACATAATCTTTAACAGTACAATCTGTCGGCCACCATCTCTATATTATGATGACGTGTTGTTTCATCAGTGAACTAGACTGGAACTTCTGTAAATAGAAAAAAAAACACTACAAATGACAAAATTAACAAGGCGATTATTTCATACTGATTTGGTTGGGCCGGGCGTGCCACATCAGGGGTGGGTGGTGGGGGGCAGCCTCTCTCATTGGAAACACATTGCGTAGCTGTGAAGGGGGGGGTTCCCCACCCACAATGAGGACACACTCAACATGAGGTACGGACACAATTACCGGGCGTCGGCTGGTCCTGTGTTTTCTAATACATATAACATACAATACCTTTCTTATTACTAACTTCCATTCACTTCACCAAATCATGAATAGAATCGGGTGATCCTGATGACTTGAATATGGACCGTAAACCATCCATTCTAACAGTCTATATTATACACGTAACTTATATAACAATTTTCGGTCTACAACTCTCTTGTCTGGGCACTATATTACCTACAATTTAATACACGACTTAACAGTTTTTTTTGTTTTTGTTTTTCAGTTTATACACCCCGCATATGCCTTATCACACGACTTATCAGTGTTTTTGTCTCACGTCTTATCGCGCGTCTTATCAGTGCATCATTGCGCCCCGCGTGCCCGCGTCTCACGTCTTATCACACATGTACTTATGCCCGCGTGCCCCTGTATAAGACAGGTTATAATACTATCCATGACTTATCACACATATATATTGTGTCCGCGTATTTTCTATCTAGTCCCTAATTATCCAGAGGATGGTTAGTCGGGCGCGACTAAGGTCTCACAGGTTTTTTACCTCACAGCGGAAAATATCACCTCTGTCGCCTGAGACAGGAAATCAACAAAAGGGTTCTACAGATCGCCACAAGACTGTCCACTAACACAGATAAGACGAAGATTTATAAAATCAATTCGCTTACCGTGTTATTGCGGAGGTGATCAAATTCCTTCAGTGGGCAACTTTGAGTTATCTGTTTCACCCTGTGATTGTCGATTGTCCGGATTTTGATATTTCCTCGAGTGAGGTCCCATCTGGGGTGCCAAATGTCAGGTCCGTATCTCACACCGAATAACCACCTCTGTAAATTGAAAGCTGAAGGCATGCCTGGAGAGAAGTACACCACACAGTTGTTTGGTACAGCTCCTCTCTCAGCCAGGAGGAAGACTGAAAAACTTTTTATTCAGAACAAAGAAACACAGAAAGAGACACATGCCCCTCCCTCGAGATGTGGGACTTGCTTAAGTCCCATTGGCTCCTCTGCTGTAAGTTTTCCTATACATTCTTCTGCACACTCCTCTTTGCATTCCAGGGGGCGGTGTCTTCCATAGGCGTGTTATGCAGGCTCTTTGTGCTCCATGAATCCAATCTCTTTGTGTAATATACTGAATATATATATATATATGTAAGGATAATATTTTTCAAACAATATACATGGTAATGATCCCTGACACAAGGACAAGAGAGATGTCACACCAGTACCCATGTACCTGTACGAGGTACCAGTACAGAGACCCCTAAACCAGACTGCATCCTGGACTACAATAGGTACATGGGAGGGGTGGACTTGTCAGCTCAAGTCCTGAAGCCCTACAGCGCCATGCGGTGTGGTATAAGAAGCTGGCCGTGCACATCATACAGATGGCATTGTACAATGTGTACGTGCTACGTCCATGTGCAGGCCAGACGGGAACTTTCTTGGAATTTAAAGAGGTGGTTATCAAGAAACTAATTTTTAGGGACCAAGAAGGGGGACACCCTGTACTTCTGGAAGCGGGGCAACACGCATCGTACCAGGGCAACACTTTCCAGGAGAAGTTCCCCAAACTGGCAAGAAAGGAAAAAGTCAAAAGAGGTACAAAGTCTGCAATAAGAGGGGGATAAGGGAGGACACAATATATCAATGTGACACGTGTCCCGAAAAATTAAGGCTCCGTATGAAAGAGTGCTTCAAAATGTATCATACAGCCCTTGATTTTTAATCTACCCCAGTTTTACTTACCCTGATGCACTCCGCACATCTTATCCCCCTCATCTTTCCCTTCTGAGCCCTGCCGTGTGCCCAGGTAGCTGATAACAGCCACATTGAGGGTATTGCCATACCCGTGAGAACCCACATTACAGTTTATGGGGTGTATGTCCTGGTAAAAATGCTCACTACACCTCTAGATGAATGCCTTAAGGGGTGTAGTTTTTAAAACGGGGTCACTTCTCAGAGGTTTCAACTGTACTGGTACCTCAGGGGCTTCTGCATACACAACTTCGAACCAGAAAATCCCCAATAGGCCAAATGGTGGTCCTTTCCTTCTGAGCCCTCCCATGGGCCCAAACATCAGTTTATCACCACAAATTGGGCATTGCCGCACTCAGGACAAATTGGGCAACAGAATGGGGTATTTTATTTTTTGTGAAAATAAGATATTTTGAGCTAAAACTACATATTATTGGAAAAAATTATATATTTTTATATTCCCAGCCCAATTCAAATAAGTTCTGTGAAGAAACTATGGGGTCTAAATGGTCACATTACCCATAAATGAATTCCTTGAGGGGTGTAGTTTCCAAAATGGGGTCACTTCTGGTGGGTTTCCATTGCTTTGATACCTCTGGGGCTCTGCAAATGCGACATGGCACACGAAAACCAATCCAGCAAAATCTGCACTCCAAAGAACGCTCAGCGCTCTTTCCCTTCTGAGGCCTCCCATGGGCTCAAACGGCAGGTTTTCGCCACAAATGGGGTATAGCTGCACTCAGGAGAAATTGGGCAACAAAATGGTGTATTTTGTTCCCTGTGAAAATAAGAAATTTTTATCAAAAATGACATCTGAAAAATTTTCATTTTTTTAAATTTCACAGCCCAATTCAAATACGTGCTGTGTAAAAACTATGGGGTCAAAATGGTAACAACAACCATAAATTAATTCCTTGAGGGGTGTAGTTTCCGAAATGGGGAATTGTGGGATTCCTACTGTTTTGGCACCTCAACACTTCTTCAAACCTGGCATGCTGCCTAAAATATATTCTAATAAAAAAGAGGCTTCAAAATGTACTCGGTCCTTCTTTGCTTCTGTGGCTTGTGTTTTAGTCCACGAGCACACTAGTGCCACAAGTGGGACATTTCTAAAAACTGCAGAATCTGGGAAATACATATTTAGTAGTGTTTCTCTGGTAAAACTTTCTGTGTTACAGAAAAAAATTGAATAGAACTGAAATTCAGCAAGAAAAATTTAATTTGAAAATTTCACCTCTACTTTGCTTTCATTTCTGTGAAATGCCTAAAGGGTTAAATAAACTTTGAGGGGTCTAGTTTTAAAAATTGGGTGTTCTATGGGGGTTTCTAATACATAGGCCCCTCAAAGCCACTTCTGAACTGAACAGGTACCTTAAAAAAAAGGCTTTTGAAATTTTCTTAAAAATATGAGAAATTGCTGTTTATGTTCTAAGCCTTGTAACGTCCAAGAAAAATAAAAGAATGTTCAAAAAACGATGCCAATCTAAAGTAGACATATGGGAAATGTGAACTAGTAACTATTTTGGGTGGTATAACCGTCTGTTTTACAAGCAGATGCATTTAAATTCTGAAAAATGATATTTTTTATAAATTTTCTCTAAATTTTGCAATTTTTCACCAATAAACATTGAATATATCGTCCAAATTTTACCACGAACATAAAGCCCAATGTGTCATGAGAAAACATTCTCAGAATCGCTTGGATAGGTTTAAGCATTCCGACGTTATTACCACATAAAGTGAAATATGTCAGATTTGAAAAATGGGCTCTGAGCCTTAAAGGACTAGTGTCGCGAAAAAAAAAAAAATGTATATCAATTTGCTTTTAGTGTTTTATTAAAAAAAAAAATATTTGTGTGTTTGTGTTTTACTTTTTTCACTTTTTCTTGTCTATGGGGGCTGCCATTTTTTTTTTCCATCTCTGTATGTGTCGATTAACGACACATACAGACATGGAATACGGCACATACAGCCCCATAGTGAATGCGAACGGGGCCCGTTCCATCCACTATGCTGTACGCCGTCTGTGTGGGAACGGCGCATGCGCTGCTCCCACACAGTCCAAATTGAAGGTCTTCGGCCGAGCCACGTCCGGCGCCATTTTCATGTGGACCGGAAGCCGCGGCCGGACTTGACTACTTCCGGTCGCGGCTTCCGGACTTGTGCACTTGGAGCGGAGGGAGCAGACGGACCGGACGGACCGGAGGCAGGAGCAGGTAAGTTAGGTCTGTGTACGTATGTGTTTTACTGTGTGTTTACTACTGTATGTAAACCTACTACACTGTGTGTTAGCTCAAAAAATGGTGACACACAGTGTAGGAGGTTTGACCGTTCAATCCCCTCCTTTCTCCTGGCACTAGCCAGGATAAAGGAGGGGGGATTCTGTGAGCTCACTAGAGCGAGTGAGTTTTCTCAAATTTTGCAGCATAAAGCAATGTGGTTGCTTTACCACATGCCAAGGCTGCAATTTTGGGAATTGCTCCATCTAGTGACCAGCACTGGGAAATGTTATAAATTTTAATCCAATTTATAATATTTCCTGACTCGTGAAAAAATTAAAAAAATTAGAACAATATTTAATCACTTATACACTATCTGTTTAACTTTTAAGGCCAAAACAAGGCTGCGTCCTTAAAGGGAATGTGTTGCCAGAAAAACATGTTTTGTTTTTTTTAATTAAACATTTAGTGTGTAGGTGATTAAACATTGTTCAAATTTTTTTTATTTTTTTCACGAGTCAGGAAATATTATAAATTAATTCTAATTTATAATATTTCCCATTGCTGGTCACTAGATGGAGCTATTCCCAAAATTGCAGCATTGCAAAATTGGGTAAAAAGCCCTCGCTCTAGTGAGCTCTCAGCATCCCCCCCCCCTCCTTTATCCTGGCTAGTGCCGGGATAAACGAGGGGTTTGAACGGTCTAACCTCCTACACTGTGTGTCGCCATTTTTTGAGCTAACACACAGTGTAGTAGGTTTACATACAGTAGTAAACGTACACAAACAAGAACATACATAGAAATCTCTTGCCTGCTCCTGCCGCCGCGGCTCCCTCCGGCCCGTCCGCTCCGTCTGCTGCCGCTGGTCCAAGTGCACAAGTCCGGAAACCGCGACCGGAAGTAGTAATCTTACTGTCTGGCCGCGACTTCCGGTCCACAGGAAAATGGCGCCGGACGGCGCGCATTTCAAATTGGACTGTGTGGGAGCGGCGCATGCGCAGTTCCCACACAGACGGCGTACATGTTAGTGGATGGAACGCGCCCCGTTCGCAGTCCCTATGGGACTGTGGCTGCCGTATTCCATGTCTGTATGTGTCGTTAATCGACACATACAGAAATGGAAAAAAAAATGGCAGCCCCCATAGGGAAGAAAAAGTGTAAAAATAAGAAAAAGTAAAAACACAAACACACAAATAAATATAAACGTTTTTAATAAAGCACTAACATCTTTAACATATTAAAAAAAAAATTGTGATGACACTGTTCCTTTAAGGGGTTAAAACTTTTATTTATTTATTTCTCTTTAACATTTTTTTTATTTTTTCACTTTTTTTGTTACACTTACCTGAGGACTTGAAGATCTGGTCTTCTGATCCGCGGTACAATACACTGCACTACTTGTGTAGTGCAGTGTATTGTAACTGTCATTCTTCATCTGACATTTGGCCTATCACGTCATGCCTCGGGCAGGACCTAATAAGCTTCCGTACCTGGGCAACCAGGAAGCCTAGCAACTGCTTCCTGGTTGCCATAGCAACCATCGCCACCTACGATCTCTTGTGGGGGGGGCCCGGGGGTACAAAGGGAGCTCCCGCCCTCTGTCAACCACTTCAATGCGGCGGACGCCATTGACAGCCGCATTGAAGGGATTAAATGGCTGCGATCAGCGTTAACTTCCGTCGCCTCCATTGCAGCGGGATGTCAGCTGTGTATTACAGCTGACAGCTGCTGAAGATGAAGCGCGCACAGCACCTGTGCCGGCTTTATCTACAGTGCGTGACGGGGTTAATGGATGAACGAGCTTAATTAGGCCTAGATCTGAGCATCTACTCCCCTATAAATTTAGATGTAGCATAAAGGGAAGGCACTCGTGCAGGGGGGCACGATGGCAGAAGTCATCTCTGTCTAAATGTCAGTGTCCTGGCAGTTATACATGGCACTTGGACAGGGTAAGTGACAGGTAAGCTACATTACCAAATCAAACAAACTAGCACACATTCTAATGACTACATTCACTATTTTAATACCTATAAAGTCCAGGCCGGACAGAAAACCTGTTTCAGCAATAACATCCATATACGTCAATACTGGATATAGAATACCTATGAAGACATATATAGACAAGAATACTAGAAGTGTAAATAACCATAGTACAAGTAAAGCACTAACCAATATTAAAAAAATATCTTTATTTGGAAAATATTTAAAAACATAGACCATCACATACAATATAAAACACATAATAAAAATGTGGTAGTGGTATCTAGGAGCAACAAATGTATCATATTATACATCCATGGAATCAAACAGTGTATTGTCAAGGTATTGACAATGCTGTACAAGAATACCTCAACAGTTAACGGTATACTGAATATGTGCACACTGAACAAAACATACAAATGACAGTGTCAGAGAGACTGATCCAAGATATAAAAAATGTATAAAGTCAGGATCAGATCCATGTTAAATACCAACCCATATTCTGCATGTCTGCCCCTAAATGGGTCGACCACACCAAGACACCTCAACGTACATTTCACCGTCAGCTTTTTCAAGGGGTAATGGAAAGTGAGGAGTCATGAGTATATATAGGAGGGAACGCTATCACATACTCCAATCAAAGGACGACGTTCCTGCACATACAGGTGAAGTAAATGAACACTCAAGCACATGAGCCCAGAGTACCTTATTAATTCATCATGTGTGCACAGCAGAAAGGCACTGCATCATCAAGCAGCGCCGAGGGGAGGGGACCATAGCGGCGCTCACATGACACTGAAGCAATTATTGCCATGTTGGAAAAGGGCAAGATTGCCCAGACTATAATGTTAATGGAGAAGAAAAAGGAGAAGTGATCCAGTGCTGTATGAGGATAAAAGGGATACTACGTTCCCACTTTTATTGGTACGAAAATTCTTTAAAAATTGGCAAGAGACGCAGTGTCAGGGTGGTTTAAAGTACGGGCTGTTGCCTGAAGCCTACGCGTTTCGAACACCGGCAGTGTTCTTATTCATGGCAGAAATACACTGATGTGTGTAACTGCCTTGTCCATATCCTCTATCAGTGATTGGGGGCGGGATAGCGCTGACAGATACACCTGTGGTTAACAGGAAATGGCGAGCACAATATAACCCTCTCGATGCCGGGTTAAATATAGGTGAGTGAAATATATGATATATTTATACCTTTAGACCTCGGACTCAACTTCATTCCAGACCCCTTAAATCTGGTTTCCACACTCTACACTCCACAGAAACTGCCCTTAGTAAAGTCTCAACTGATCTCTTGGCGGCTAAATCGGACGGTAAATACTCTCTCCTGATTCTTCTGGATCTCTCTGCAGCCTTTGACACTGTAGACCACCAACTCCTACTTAACATGCTCCACTTTATTCCCCTTAAAGACACAGCTCTACATAGTTACATAGTTACATAGTTAGTACGGCTGAAAAAAGACACATGTCCATCAAGTTCAACCAAGGGAAGGGAAAAGGGAAGGAAAAATTACTACACATAGGAGCTAATATTTTTTTGTTCTAGGAAATTATCTAACCCTTTTTTAAAGCCATCTACTGTCCCTGCTGTGACCAGCTCCTGCGGTAGGCTATTCCATAAATTCACCGTTCTTACTGTAAAGAAGCCTTGTCGCCTCTGCAGCTTGAACCTTTTTTTCTCCAGACGGAGGGAGTGCCCCCTTGTTTTTTGAGGGGGTTTTACAAGGAACAGGATATCACCATATTTTTTGTATGTGCCATTAATATATTTATATAAGTTAATCATGTCCCCCCTTAGTCGTCTTTTTTCAAGGCTAAATAGGTTTAATTCTTTCAACCTTTCCTCATAACTTAAATTCTCCATGCCCCTTATTAGCTTCGTTGCTCTTCTTTGTATTTTTTCCAACTCCAGGGCATCCTTTCTATGAACTGGAGCCCAGAACTGAACTGCATATTCTAGATGGGGCCTCACTAATGCTTTGTAAAGTGGCAATATTACATCTCTGTCCCGCGAGTCCATGCCTCTTTTAATACACGACAATATCTTGCTGGCCTTTGAAGCAGCTGATTGACACTGCATGCTGTTATTGAGTTTATGATTTACAAGAACACCCAGATCCTTCTCAACAAGTGAATCCGCCAGTGTAGCTCCCCCTAGGACATATGATGCATGCAGGTTGTTGGTACCCAGATGCATAACTTTACATTTATCTACATTAAACTTCATTTGCCAAGTGGACGCCCAAACACTTAGTTTGTTTAAATCTGCCTGTAATTCATGAACATCTTCCATAGTCTGAACTATATTACATAGCTTGGTGTCATCTGCAAAAATAGAAATAGTGCTATTAATCCCATCCTCTATATCATTAATAAATAAGTTGAATAATAGGGGTCCCAGCACTGAACCCTGGGGTACACCACTTATAACCGGGGACCATTCAGAGAAGGAATCATTGACCACAACTCTCTGGATACGGTCCTTGAGCCAATTCTCAATCCAATTACAAACTATATTTTCTAAACCTATAGTCCTTAATTTACCCATTAGGCGTCTATGGGGGACAGTGTCAAATGCCTTTGCAAAGTCCAAAAACACTAAATCCACAGCGGCCCCTCTGTCTAGACTTCTGCTCACCTCTTCATAAAAACAGATTAGGTTAGTTTGACAACTTCTGTCCTTAGTAAAACCGTGCTGGCTGTCACTTATAATGCTATTTATTGTCACATAATCCTGTATATAGTCCCTCAATAGCCCCTCAAAAATTTTCCCCACGATGGATGTTAAGCTTACTGGTCTATAATTACCCGGGGAAGACCTAGAGCCCTTTTTGAAAATAGGCACCACATTTGCCCTGCGCCAGTCCCTTGGCACTATACCAGTCACTAGAGATTCTCTGAATATTATGAAAAGGGGGACAGAAATAACTGAACTAAGCTCTTTAAGAATTCTAGGGTGTAACCCATCTGGTCCCGGAGCCTTGTGCACATTTATTTTATTTAATTTAGCTTGGACCATCTCTACATTCATCCAATTCAGTATATCAGCCGATATATTAACAGCACTGGCAGCGGCTACATCAGCTGCTCTTTCTTCTGTTGTATATACAGAGCTAAAGAACCCATTTAGTAACTCTGCCTTCTCTTGATCCCCTGTGATCAACTCCCCATTACCATTATCTAGGGGTCCTACATGTTCAGACCTTGGCTTTTTTGCATTTATATGCTTGAAGAATTTTTTAGGATTTGTTTTACTATCCTTGGCCACCTGCCTTTCATTTTGTATTTTTGCTAATTTTATTACATTTTTACAGATTTTATTAAGCTCTTTATATTTTACAAAGGCTGCAGCTGTACCCTCAGATTTGTATTTTTTAAATGCCCTTTTTTTGTCATGTATTGCCCCTTTCACAGAAGGTGTAAGCCATGTGGGGTTTAATTTGAGTCGTTTATACTTATTACCTGTAGGAATAAATTTTGCACTATAATAACTCAAAGTAGATTTGAAAATCTCCCATTTATCATTTGTTCCATTATTTGACATTAGTTCTTCCCAGTCCATATCCTGAATTGCAGCCCTCATCCTGGGGAAATTGGCTTTCTTAAAATTAAATGTTTTTGCCCTCCCAGCCTGCGTTTGTTTTTTACAGTATAGGTAAAATGTAACTATATTGTGATCACTGTTACCGAGGTTTTCACGAACATTGACATTCCCAACAAGATCTGCATTATTAGAAATGACCAGATCCAACAGAGCTTCACCTCTAGTCGGGTCTTCCACAAACTGGCCCATAAAATTTTCCTGCAACAGGTTGAGGAAATGTCTCCCCTTTGCAGTTGAAGCCGAACCATGACACCAATTAATATCCCGGAAATTAAAATCTCCCATTATCACTACAGTACCCGCCTGTGCAGCCCGCTCCATCTGTTTATATAGCTGAACTTCCATCTCCTCAGTTATATTGGGGGGTCTATAGATTACACCAAAAGTAATTTTTTCAGTGTTTACCTCCCTTTCTAGTTCCACCCACAAGGTTTCAACCTCCTCACAGTATTCACCCACTATTGTCTCTTTCACACTCGCCTTCATATCACTTCTCACATACAGACATACACCACCACCTTTCCTATTTGTCCTGTCTTTACGAAAAAGTGTAAAACCCTGTAGATTTACAGCCCAGTCATGTGAAGAGTCCAGCCATGTTTCAGCAACACCAACTATATCTATATTTTCTTCCAGTATCAAGGCCTCCAGCTCCCCCATTTTACTTGCTAGACTTCTGGCATTTGTGAACATACACTTTAACTTGCCTGTCAGTTTTTCACTTTTGTTATCAGAAATGTGATTTGACATTAATCGTTCCTTTTTATTTACACTGATGTTTTGTAACGAAAGGATCTCCTTATCCTGTTGTCCAGTCCTCTCCCCACATTCTGTTTCTCCCCCCACCAATATAGTCTGACCCCTCTCTAACCTGGCTACCCCTTTTTTTTCTACATTGACCTCCCTCCTCAGCCCTAGTTTAAATACTCCGCCACCCCAGCTAGAATTCTCTCCCCCAGCACAGCGGACCCCCTTCCATTTAGGTGCAAATCATCTGCAGAATACAGTTTGTACCCCAATGAAAAGTCAGCCCAGTGCTCTAGGAACCCAAATCCTTCTCCTCTACACCAAGACTTCAGCCATGCATTTAACTCCCTAAGCTCCCGCTGTCTATCCTGTGATGCGCATGGCACAGGCAGTATTCCTGAGAATACAACCTTGGAGGTCCTTCCCTTCAGCTTGTAGCCTAGTTCTTTAAAATTATTCTTAAGGCTCCTCCACCTACCATTTATTCTGTCGTTGGTACCGACATGGACCACGACAGCTGGATCATCACCAGCCCCTCCCAGCAATTTGTCCACCCGTTCCACCACATGCCGAACCCTGGCACCAGGGAGACAGCAAACCATTCGGTTGAGGTGGTCTTGGCGACAAATAATTCTATCCGTCTTCCTGATTATAGAATCCCCTACGACTATCAATTGTCTTGGCTTACCTGCATTACCATCCCGCCGACTACTAGCTGGGCTGTTCTCCCGGCTGTTAGGGAGATCAGTATCCACTAGGGCTGCCATTTCTGAGACTGACACCCTCGCATCATCACCCAACTTGGCAATTTTGCCTGGAATGTCAGAAACCGGATCGGCCTTCCTTGTCTTTGACCCCTTTCTACTGCCCCTAACTACATTAACCCAGCTACTTACCTGATCCTGCTCACCCATGTCTTCACCCTCCAGTTGTAACCCACTAACTGCATGCTCTGTGAGCAGCAAGCTCCGTTCAAAATTGTCTATCCTCCTCAGTGTTGCATTCTGCTCCTCCAGATCTCTAATACGAGCTTCCAGGTGAACAATATGCTCACATCTGCCACAGAGATATTCACCCTGGAACTCCGGCTCCAGTCGTGCATACATATGGCAAACTGTGCACTGAAGAAAACCTCCAATCTTGCTGTCCATTATCCCAGTTACAAAAAAACAGCGAACAGGTGTTAACCAAAAAGATAAAGAAGTAGAAGAGCACTTACTTGGGCTTTTAACTCCTCTTTTCAACTCCGGTTTTTGGAACTCCACTTAATATACAAACCACTTGCTATCAAGGCACAGAGCAGGCTCTACAGAGTAGTGAGGCCTGATTTATACCACCTGGTAGCAGCTAAGCCCTCCCCCTTACTCAGCTACTCAGGAACTGCAAAGGAAAAAAAGGTTACAAATTATGTCACTTTTGCAAACTTTGTAGCAAGCAAGCAATCAATACATATATCACATACAATGGCCCCCCACTTTGTCACACACAACACAGTAAATCAATCCGGTTTTTGGAACTCCACTTAATATACAAACCACTTGCTATCAAGGCACAGAGCAGGCTCTACAGAGTAGTGAGGCCTGATTTATACCACCTGGTAGCAGCTAAGCCCTCCCCCTTACTCAGCTACTCAGGAACTGCAAAGGAAAAAAAGGTTACAAATTATGTCACTTTTGCAAACTTTGTAGCAAGCAAGCAATCAATACATATATCACATACAATGGCCCCCCACTTTGTCACACACAACACAGTAAATCAATCCGGTTTTTGGAACTCCACTTAATATACAAACCACTTGCTATCAAGGCACAGAGCAGGCTCTACAGAGCTCTTGGTTTTCCTCCTATCTCTCTGACCGCTCATTCAGTGTGTCATTTGCTGGTTCTACTTCTTCTCCTTATACACTTGCTATCGGGGTTCCTCAGGGATCAGTACTAGTTCCACTCCTCTTTTCTCTCTACACAGCCCCTATTGGACAAACCATCAGCAGATTTGGCTTCCAGTACAATCTCTATGCTGATGACACCCAATTATACGACTCTTCCCATAACACCACCCCTGCTCTAATACAAAACACCAGTGATTGTCTGTCCACTGTCTCTAACATCATGTCCTCTCTCTATCTGAAACTGAATCTTTCTAAAACTGAGCTCCTTGTGTTCCCACCATCTACTAACCTCCCTAAACCTGATGTCTCCATCTCAGTATGTGGCACTATCATAACTCCTAAGGAGCACGCCCGCTGCCTCAGGTTTATTTTTGACTCAGATCTTTCCTTTACTCCTCACATACAATCACTTTCACGCTGCAGTCATTTTTACCTCAAAAACATCTCCAGAATCCGCCCTTTTCTTACTGAGGAAACAGCCAAAACTCTCATTGTTGCTCTGATTCACTCTCGTCTTGACTACTGTAACTCATTATTAGTCGGTCTTCCACTCACTAAACTCTCCCCTCTCCAATCTATCCTTAATTCAGCAGCCAGGCTCATCTTTATGACCAACCGTTACACCAACTTCTCTACTCTGTGCCAGTCACTGCACTGGTTGCCCATCCCCTTCAGAATAAAATTCAAACTTATTACTCTCACCCACAAAGCTCTCCACAGTGCTGCACCTCCTTACATCTCCTCCCTCATCTCTGTCTACCACCCTACTCGCGCTCTAAATTCTGCCAACGACCTTAGATTAAAATCCTCCATAATCCGAACCTCCCACTCCCGTCTCCAAGATTTTTCTCGTGCTGCACCAGTCCTCTGGAATGTGCTACCCCGGACAATCAGATTAATTCCCAATATCCACAGTTTTAAACGTGCCCTGAAAACACATCCTTTTAGACAGGCCTATAACATTCCCTAATCTGACTCCTTCCCATGGCCCTCCTTTTAGATTAGTCATCAGAATAAGATTCCCTCACACTACTTCTCTTCATGTCCGTCATACACGGATACTGGCTGGTGACCAGCTCATGTAGCATTATGTGTACCACCCCATGTGTATAAAACAAATGGCTGGACTATTGTACAGAACAAACACTGTTACACTTTGTGTCTCCCTTATTTCCTCATAGATTGTAAGCTTTTGCGAGCAGGGTCCTCACTCCTCTGTTTGAATTGTAAATTAGCTTTGTCACTATGTAATGTCTGATATTGTTTGTTTCATGTTCCCTCTACATTGTAAAGTGCTGCGTAAGATGTTGGCACTATATAAATAAAGATTATTATTATTGGAGAGCAATAATCTATACATTTTGGATAACAGGCCCTTAGGTAGCTGAGAAGCAACTAAAAATGACTCTAGCTAGTTGGTATACCGTAAAGGTGATCGAGTCATACCCACAAATCTTCTACATATACGCTGGAAAGACAATGTATGCAAAAGGATACCCTATTAGTCTCATTCGCAGATAACAAGGAAACCAATGTAGGTATTTGCGTGGGGTTCCTGAGGTGGGGAGAAATAGCACAATTCGTTGACCTTGACCAGGGGAGTAATAAAGATGTAGGTTGTTGTGTGACATAAGCCGGGAGAGGACTAAGCAGCATCAATGTGACGGGGAACTATAGGCTTCTGTCAATGCCATAAAATCTTGTATCACTGCAACAGTACCTCTGGTAGACAAGCTACAAAGAGGATGGCTAGGTTTAACCTCTGACCAAAGATAAATAATAGCTTCATCCCCTAATAAACATCTCTCTAATTGTAAGTGAGGAGAGTCGTCCGGCCGATGTACCAATGTGAGCCATCGTGATAAATGATTTTCTCTGTAATAAGACCAGACATTCGGCAGGCCACAAGGCCACATGTCTTATGGTGGGGAAGTAGTTGAAAGGCTATTCTGGGGCGTTTACCCTTCCAGATGAAACTTGAAAATAGCTAGTTAAGGCAGTTCAAAAAGGATCTAGGCAATTTTATGGGTACCGCTAGGAGCGTGTATAAAATCTGAGGTAAGATATACACTACCGTTCAAAAGTTTAGGGTCACTAAGAAATTTCCTTATTTTTGAAAGAAAAGCAGTTTTTTCCAATGAAGATAACATTAAATTAATCAAAAATACACTCTATACATTGTTAATGTGCTAAATGACTATTCTAGCTGCAAACGTCTGCTTTTTAATGCAATATCTACATAGGTGTATAGAGGCCCATTTCCAGGAACCATCACTCCAGTGTTCTAATGGTACATTGTGTTTGCTAACTGTGTTAGAAGGCTAATGGATGATTAGAAAACACTTGAAAATCCTTGTGCAATTATGTTAGCACCGCTGTAAACAGTTTTGCTGTTGAGAGGAGCTATAAAACTGACCTTCCTTTGAGCTAGTTGAGAATCTGGAGCATTATATTTGTGGGTTCGATTAAACTCTCAAAATGGCTAGAAAAAGAGAGCTTTCATGTGAAACTCGACAGTCTATTCTTGTTTTTCGAAATGAAGGCTATTCCATGCGAGAAATTGCCAAGAAACTGAAGATTTCCTATAACGGTGTGTACTACTCCCTTCAGAGGACAGCACAAACAGGCTCTAACCAGAGTAGAAAGAGAAGTGGGAGACCCCGCTGCACAACTGAGCAACAAGACAAGTACATTAGAGTCTCTAGTTTGAGAAATAGACGCCTCACAGGTCCTCAACTGGCAGCTTCATTAAATAGTATTCGCAAAACACCAGTGTCAACGTCTACAGTAAAGAGGCGACTCCGGGGTGCTGGCCTTCAGGGCAGAGTGGCAAAGAAAAAGCCATATCTGACTAATAAAAGGAAAAGATTAATATGGGCAAAAGCACACAGACATTGGACAGAAGAAGATTGGAAAAAAGTGTTATGGACAGACGAATTGAATTTGAGGTGTTTGGATCACACAGAAGAACATTTGTGAGACGCAGAACAACTGAAAAGATGCTGGAACAGTGCCTGATGCCATCTGTCAAGCATGGTGGAGGTAATGTGATGGTCTGGGGTTGCTTTGGTGCTGGTAAAGTGGGAGATTTGTACAAGGTAAAAGGGATTTTGAATAAGGAAGGCTATCACTCCATTTTGCAATGCCATGTCATACCCTGTGGACAGCACTTGATTGGAGCCAATTTCATCCTACAACAGGACAATGACCCAAAGCACACCTCCAAATTATGCAAGAACTATTTAGGGAAGAAGCAGGCAGCTGGTATTCTATCTGTAATGGAGTGGCCAGCGCAGTCACCAGATCTCAACCTCATAGAGCTGTTGTGGGAGCAGCTTGACCGTATGGTACGCAAGAAGTGCCCATCAAGCCAATCCAACTTGTGGGAGGGGCTTCTGGAAGCATGGGGTGAAATTTCTCCCGATTACCTCAGCAAATTAACAGCTAGAATGCCAAAGGTCCGCAATGCTGTAAATGCTGCAAATAGAGCATTCTTTGACAAAAGCAAAGTTTGAAGGAGAAAATTATTATTTGAAATAAAAACTATTTTTTCTAACCTTGTCAATGTCTTGACTATATTTTCTAGTCATTTTGCAACTCATTTGATAAATATAAGGGGTAGTGTATGTTTTAATAATATTTTTTCTCCCCAGCCAGGAAACAAATGGAATATGAAAGTGAGAAAGTTGGTCTGCTATTTTTGAAAGTAAGGGTTTATAATTATGTAGGTATAAGTCATGGAGGTTACAGGGAATGCGAATCCCTAACTATTTAATCGTATCTGAGGTCCAATAAAACGGGATCGAAGATAGTAACGCCGTCACCATTGATCGCGGGGCATTAACATTAAGGACTTCAGATTTTCTGTAATTTATCTTGAAGTTGGATATTTTTCCAAACTCCTCGAAAATATCCAATAGTTTAGGGAGGGCCTGCGGTGGATTTGTAATTATAACTAAGAGGTCATCTGTGAACGCCGCAACAGAATACATTTGGGAGCCAACCTGTAGACTCTGAATTTCAGGGGTCTGCGAAATTTTCCAGATTAGAGTCTTCATTACCAAAATGAAGAGCGAAGGAGAGAGCGGGCATCCCTGCCTAGTTCCATTATTTATTTAAAAAACCGGCGAGAGTGTGCCATTAATCTTCAGTCTAGCATGCGGGTCTTTATAAAGAGAAAAAATTGCTCCAATAAACATGCTTAGGAAGCCCAATCTTTCCAACACAGTCTCCATAAAATACCAGGAGACCCTATCAAAGGCCTTCTCAGCATCTGTGCTAAGAAGCACCAATGGTATACGACACTTTTTGGCGAAGGCAATTGCATTAATTATTTTAGTAGTATTGAACCTACCCTCTCGTCCTGGAACAAACCCTGTCTGTTCCGGTGAGATAAGTTTAGGAAGGAGTCCCTGCAAGTGCTGAGCAAGAAGTTTTGCCCACCACTTAGTATCTACATTTAAAAGGGAGATAGGTCTAATGGCAAACTTCTTGCATACTTGGCTAGGTCGGAACGCCCATGTGCCTCTGTTCCATCTATTCTTTCTTCTGAGGGAACTCTCTGTACTGCCCCTAAAGATTTGAATAAAGTGTTTGGTGATTTTTATGCTGAATTATATAGATCCAGATGCGGTGGGCCTCCGGAGATTATAGAACACTTTTTAGATGACCTCCGCTTATGGCGTTTGACTGATGCACAGGCAAAGGAACTGGACAGCCCACTTACAGAGGATGATATCACTGATGCGATTCAGTTGTTGCCATCTGGTAAGACTCCCGGTCTTGATGGCCTGGGGGCTGATTGGTATAAGGATAGCTGTGAGGTTGTGGTGCCCAGGCTTAAGGAAGTCTACTCTGCTGCTCTGGAGATGGGGGTTTTGCCGGCATCTATGAGAGAGGCTCTAATTGTGGTGCTGTTGAAGCCTGGGAAGGATCCGACTCTTCCAGATTCCTATCGGCCCATTTCGCTGATTAACTCAGATGCCAAGATACTTGCCAAGATATTAGCTACCAGATTAAACAAAGTTATATTATCCCTCATTCATTCTGACCAAACAGGCTTTATGCCTTGGAAGGGTACGGATATTAATGTGCACAGGTTGTTTCTTAACATTGATGCTGCACAATACGATACATCCCCTGGGTTTGTTCTCTCTCTAGATACATATAAAGCCTTTGACTCGGTTGAATGAAGATATCTCTGGATACTGCTAACCCGTCTAAATTTTGGTCCAAGATTTCTTGCTCTTGTCCGCCTGTTATATGAACAGCCTGTCGCTAGGGTGAGAACAAATCTTGATGTCTCCAAACCCTTCTCTTTAGGTCGAGGTACACGCCAGGCCTGTGCACTTTCCCCTTTGTTGTTTGCTCTTGCGATTGAGCCTCTGGCGCTGGCAATTAGGCGTTCCTCTTCCATTATTGGTATTCCTCGCGGTTCCCTAGTTGAGAAAATATCCCTGTATGCAGATGATACTTTGGTGTACTTGGCGGATGATGGTCCTTCGTTGACTTCGCTCTTGCAGCTGATTGACACTTTGGGGGCATTCTCGGGATTGTCGGTTAATTGGTCTAAGTCAGTTATGTTTCCTCTATGTGCAGAGTATCGCTCCCGGTGGGGGCTCCCTGTCCCGTTTCAAGTCGTGTCTCAGTTTACGTATCTTGGGGTGCGGATTTCCCTTAATTTGTTACGCTTTCGTGAACTTAATCTCTGTCCCTTGGTGGACTCTACTGAAAAGCAGCTAAACACTTGGAGGAACCTCCCCCTCTCATTGTATGGTAGGATAAATCTTTTCAAAATGATATATCTGCCTAAATTTCTTTACCTCCTACATATTTGTCCGGTTATTTTGCCCAAAAATGTTTTTTGCCATCTGGATGGGATTCTACGTGGGTTCTACTGGCAAGGCGGTACACCATGGTTTAGTCTCAGACTGCTGCAGGCCCCAAGGAGTGTGGGGAGGATGGCGGTTCCCAACCTTTACTTATATTATTTGGCTTTGCAGCTGGTGCTAGCTCACTGGTGGATTGACATTGACTTAAGTAATGCGGCCACGGCGCTGGCTGGAGCACTCATGACCTCCTATGAGAGTTTTACCAACCTCTTATATAGGTTTAAATCTTCGTGTCGGGCGCTATTACCGTTAAAAACTATTGCGAATGCCTGAAAGAAGGCCCAGTTTTTACTAAAAGATAATGCGGATTCCTCTGTTTCCCCTAGGACTCCGTTATGGAACAATCCATGCCTCACCTGGTGTCTCTGCCGGGAGCGATGATGTGGGCTGTGGTAGGGGTTCGATTTTTAGGCCAAATATACTCTGTGGACAGTGGGTTTGTTTCCTTCTCTGAGCTAGAGGAGAGGTTTGGGGTCTCGAGGAAGGGTTTTTATCATTATCTCCAGTTGAGACATGCCTGCTCAGCCCAGTTTGGATCTGTCATGCCAGTTTTGGGTTATTCCAGATTGGAGGACCTGCTCGGCACCCCGGACCTTCCTAAGACCCTTACTCAAACGTATGCCTTGTTGCTGTCCTCTGTAAAACGTCCCTTTGATAGGGTGTACCTGGGGTGGAAGAGAGATATCCCTGATTTGTCGGAGGAGGAGGTGGAGCTTTCCTTCTTTGATTCAGTGGTCAGTGGTCGAGATTTTTTAATGCAATCGCGTTTTTTACACAGAATTTACTATACTCCGGTTAGACTTCAGAGAATTGGGGCCTCTGGTTCGGACAGCTGTTTTAGATGTCAGTCGGATGTTGGCACGTACCTTCACTGTGTATGGTCCTGCCCTAGGATTTCACTATTCTGGTCAAGGGTTGTAGAGTTTTTGCATGATAACTTTGAGTTTCCCCGGGTTCTCTCTCCTCAGGTGTGCCTCTTGGGCATTATGAATGAGTTAGTACAAGGCTATTATGATAAAATATTGTTCCGATTTGTTTTGTTCTGTGCGCGGAAGATTA
Organism: Rhinoderma darwinii; assembly: GCF_050947455.1. Lineage (NCBI taxonomy): Eukaryota > Metazoa > Chordata > Amphibia > Anura > Rhinodermatidae > Rhinoderma > Rhinoderma darwinii. The sequence goes on from NC_134689.1 coordinate 46,215,141, forward strand.
TGATTATGGAATGGAAGGCCACGGTGTGTCCTAGTATAGAACATTAGTTGCAACTGGTAAATAAGTATATACCCTTATATCAGAAGTTATACATTAGCAGAGGGTGCCATGACAAATTCGGGAAGATGTGGTTGGAGATTTTGGACACTGCTGTCTGATCGACAGGTGTGAATGACGTATGACTGGTTGTCTGTCTTGTCTGTTTTGGCAATAATGACGGTCAAATGTTGATCCTGTTTTCCTTGCAATACACTTATATGCACCTGTGATCCGTTAAGTTTCCTTACTGGCCTTTGCATTGTAACTGTATTTTTCTCTATGAAGATTGTTATTGCCAACTAGTGTGGTTGGTCAGTATGCTATGTATGTTTTTGTGCGCAATTTTGCACTTTTGTACATTTGTATTTTGAGAAAAGTTAATAAAGAAAACCTTTTAAAAAAAAAAAAGGGAGATAGGTCTATAATTGGCACATCTTGTTGGGTCCTTACCCTCTTTAGGAATTAGGGTATGTTCACACGTAGTAGCAAAATACGTCTGAAATTACGTAGCTGTTTTCAGGCGATAACAGCTCCTGAATTTCAGACATTTTTGCAAGTACTCACGTTTTTCGCGGCGTGTTTTACGGACGTTATTGGAGCTGTTTTTCAATGGAGTCAATGAAAAACGGCTCCAAAAACGTCCCAAGAAGTGACACACTTCTTTGACGCGGGCGTATTTTTAAGCGCCGTCTTTTGACAGCGACGCGTAAAATTGCACCTCGTCTGAGCAGAACATTGTAAAACCCATTGCAAGCAATGGGCAGATGTTTGTAGACGTAATGGAGCCGTCTTTTCAGGCGTAATTCGAGGCGTAAAACACCCGAATTATGTCTGAAAATAGGCCGTGTGAACATACCCTTAGAGTAATTAATTTGTTCCAGCATTTGTCTAGGGAGGCTCTGTCCTAGTATGAGGGAATTACAAAGGGAGAGAAAATGTGTAGCCAGAATATCAGAAAACTTTTTATAATATATAATCGGTAGCCCATCAGGACTTTGGCTGCAAAGTCCTGAAAAACTAAATCTGGGAACCTTCAAAGGCGACCGAAGAGCATTCCCTGGACCTCCGCAATATTGCCGCAGTATAGACATAACTAAGTAGACCACAGATAACATCTCTTGGCGGGTCTGTTGTCGCCGGTTTGGGGCGCAATGCTCTATGTATCCGTTCCACCACAATTTTTTGTGCCCTCTCCTCTCCCAAAAGATCCGAGATAAGAGACGTGGCAGCAGATGGCAGAGCATCATGGGCAACACTTTCCGGGAGGCCCCGTAGTCTTATATTCTTTCTGCGACTGCGGTTTTCCTGATCTTCCATCATGAGAAAAGCATAGTTAAGATGTTCTTGTTGTGCTAGCAAATTTGTTTGTACGGCGTCACTGTGTACCAAAATGGCAGATTGCGTGGTTTCAAGCCTTTCCACCCTACTTCCCACATGCTTAATTTCAGCTTTAATATCAGACAACACCTTAAGAACCGGGGAGAGGGCCCGAGCCAGGCACTTCTGAAGGAAAACTTTTGATAATTGACAGGTATCGGAGGAAGTAGCTGTATCCGATGCTGCACTTTCATCATCAGAGTCAGCCCCCTGATCTCGCCCTGTTGCATCATCTGAAAGATATTTCCCCTTGCTGAGTATTGAGGGGTCAGATTGTTTCCGCAGGAATTTGTCAAGATCTTGCTGACTTTTATACTTCTTCGGTGTGCTCAAAAGTTCCTTATTTATTTCCTTAGCTGGTTTAACCATTGTTAAACAGCAGCTTTTTTTTTTAGCATTTCTTTGCCAAAGGCCAAGACTACTGCGGTATTAACATCTAGATGGTAGTGCTTTACAAATGTATCTGGTCTTGACTATACAGCAGCCTTGCGAATTTGGTCCAGAGATATGTAAGTGAATTCAGCCCACGATGTTGATGTGGATCTAGTGATCTAGTGGAATATGCCTTGATTTCTACTGGGGATTCAAGGCCTTCTAGCTGGTAACACTTTAAGATGACATTTCGGATCCACCTGGCCAGAGTAGCCTTGAGAGAAGCCTCAGAGCTTCTGAAATCTTTTACTTTATCCAAGCAACATAGCACAGACCTTCTGACATCAAGGAAATTATGTTTTCCTCGTTCCTTATTTTCAGGATTTGAGCATAATACAGGAAGGAAGACTTCTTGATTTATGGCTAGTTGAGAAGCCACCTTTGGTAAAAAAAACAAAAAAACAGGCATAGTCCTCAGGACTAGGCAATCAGATAGGTCCCTAAAATATGGCTCCTTACAGGAAAAGGCCTGTATTTCACTTATCCAGCGGACACTACACACTAAGGCTAGATTCACACGAGCGTGGGGAAACTCGGACGTGGAAAACGTGACTTTTTCACGTCCAAGGTGCCCCCGTGCGGGTCCTGTTTTCACGGATCCCCATAGACTTGAGCCTATGGAGGGATCCGTACAAACGGAAGATAATAGGATAGGTTCTATTTTCCAACAGACCCTTCACATGGTCCGTTGAAACAACGGCAGTGGGAATGGCCACTGTCACGGAGCGGGTTAGTGGACCCACTAGGCCGTACCGCCGCAGCGGGGAGGCAGCTGGCCAAACAACAGGACACCCCAGAAATACAATGTCCCGCACAAGGGTACCTGAATAGTCCAGATGGTGGCCGCAGCTCTGGCACAGATGAGATGGGTGCAGCAGATAGCGCCAAACATGGCAGATGACACAGGAGCCGCAAGTTGCGCCAGACGTGGCGGATTCCTCCAGACGTGGCAGATGACACAGGACGTGGCGGAATCCTCCAGACGTGGCAGATGACACAGGACGTGGCGGATTCCTCCAGACGTGGCAGATGACACAGGACGTTGCGGATTCCTCCAGATGTGGCAGATGACACAGGACGTGGCGGATTCCTCCAGATGTGGCAGATGACACAGGACGTGGCGGATTCCTCCAGATGTGGCAGACGACACAGGACGTGGCGGATTCCTCCAGATGTGGCAGATGACACAGGACGTGGCACGACTTGATACTAGGGCAAAGCACGGGAAACAGGAACGGGGAACAAGGTACGGGTAACAACAGGAACGGGAAACACTAAGGGACCATTTGCAAGACAGACTGGGAAAACTAACAACGCTCAGGCATCGAACTAGGGGGCTGGACCCCTCTTATAGCCCAGGGTACTCACGGGTCAAAGGTCGTTCAAGATGTCCGGTGCGCGCGCTGCCCCTTTAAGAGCGGGGACAAGTGTGCGCGCGCACCCTGCGGGCTCCGGCGGAGGTGAGTGGATGCAAGCGCTGGCGTCTCCTGAGGAGGAGGCTGGGGCTTGCCGACTCGTGGCTGCGGCTGTCAGTGGGAGGCTGGAGCTGACAGCCCGCAACCACGGACATTACAGCCACATTGAAAGACATGCGTCCATGTGACGGCCCTTGTTTTAAGGACCGTCACACGGATGTAGTCATCGCTCGTTTGAATAAGGTCTTAGAAGAACACCACTCAGCAAAGGTCTTTCAAACACGATTATATATTTTGACAGTGTTAGACCTTCTTGCAGCAGATTGAGTTTCTTTAACTTCATCTGAAAACCCTGATCTTCTTAAATTCCACCTTTCAGCTTCCAAGGCGTAAGATGTAGTTGAGATGGGTCTGAATGAAATAATCCTTTATGTGTTAGCAGGTTCGTTTTGAGTGGCAGCTTCCAATATTCTCCCCTCTAAGGTTTTAACAAGAGTGGGAACCAGGCCCTTCTGGGCCAGAATGGTATCACCGCTATTACCACTGTGTTTTCTTGTTTGATCTTCTAAAGTACTTTCAGAATTAGTGGAAAGGGGGGAAAGACATAAAGGAATTTCTTGTCCCAGCTGATGGAAAGAGCATCTGCTGCATATGGGTGATCTGCCCTGTTCAGAGAGCAAAATTGTCACACGTTGCGAGTTCGCTTTTGTCACCATTAGAGGAATACCCATCCTTTCGGTAATCATTTAAAATGCTTGCTGGTTGAGGGACCACTCTGGTGGCTTGATTGGGCTCCGACTAAGCCAGTCTGCCTTCACATTCAAGGAACCCCGAATATGGACTGCTGAGATATTTCTCACTACCTTTTATGCCCATTGCATTATGAGAGAGCATTCTATCGTAAAAGCATTACTTCTCATGCCCCCTTGTTGGTTGATATAGAATAACACTGCCAGGTTATCGGACTGTACTAGAACATCCTTGTTGTGAAAAAGAGGTTAAAAGTGAAGAAGGGCTAATCGGACCCCTCTTAATTCCTTCAGATTGGATTAGAAGCTCAATTCCACACTGGACCATCTTTTTCTAACCCAAAGGTCTTGAACATGGGCACCCCAACCCCTATCTGAGGCATCCGAGGTGAGGACTATCAGAAGATGATTGATAAGAGACCTGCCAGACAGGGGTGTTCTGACCCACCATATGAGATCTGCTCTCGGCTTGGTTTTTATAGAAATCAACCTGTCTAAGATCTTGGGGGAACGAGACCATTGACTGAGGATGTCCCACTTTCATTTTCTCATGTGGGCTTTTGCCCATGGGACAGCTTCTATGGAAGACGTCAACATCCCCAGGACCGCCATGGCTTTGCGGACTGACACTATGGGGCAAGAAATTAAAGATCTAACAGCTGACTTGAGCTTGGTGATTCTTTCCTGTGAGAGTTTCAGGGTCATTTGTTCCGAATCGATAAAAAAAAAAAAAAAAACTAGGAACTTTCTCACTGTTGATGGAGTCAAACAGGATTTCTCCCTGTTTATTAGGAAACCATGGTCCTCCAGAATTTTCAATGCTATCTTCAGATGGTACAGGATTAACTCTCTGGAGTGAGCTGTTACTTGCTAATCATCCAGGTATCGTATGATGTATATACCCCTCAATCTCATAGCTGCTGTTAAGACTACTGTTATATTAGTAAAAAAAACTCTCGGGGCTGAACTCAGCCCAAATAGAGAGCAGGTGAATTGGAAATTGAGCGGAATCCCCTTGACGGAGGGCTAACCGGAGAAACCTATGTGATTGAAGGTTTGGGACATGTAGATAGGCATCCTGCAAGTCTATGGTTGCCAGGAAGTCTCCTTTTGTTAATAATGTAGTTACAGATTTTATGGTTTCCATCTTGAAATTTTTCTTTATCATAAGGTTATTCAGAAACCTTAGGTCTATGACCAAGCGCCATTTCCCGCCTGGTTTTGGCACTGGAAATATTCTGGAGTAAACTCCACGTGCCCTTTGGCAAGATGGTACTTGCTCTAGGGCCCCCTTGAGAACAAATTCTTGGACTAGGAGAGGGACCACTGGGTTTGTGGGAATGTTGAGAAAAAAACGGTTGGGGGGAGCTCTCTTAGTTCTAAGGAGGATCGCCAGCAGGCGACAAGCCCAATTTCCCAACTACCAAAAAGATTTAAACTTTATTAGCTACGTATAGCAAGACAGACCACATAAACAATTTTAAAATTCTCACTACCAAGGACCGGACAAAGGTAGTTTGCCTGTAGGTACATGCATAGATAAGTACTGGTAGGGAACGTATCAGCAAGTTAAATTTTCAAATTGACTAGATAGATAGTGAGTCCGGTCAAAGGTAGGTATTAAAATAGGATTAGAAGCCCCGACATGTTTCGCTAACGAGTAGCGTCCTCAGGGGTACACGGGGCTAATGGCGGCACGGCGAGACAAAAGCTCTTAATATGGACAGGTCAGTTGACGTATGATGGGGGTGTGTCAGGAAGAACGACCAATCGCGCCATAGAGGACAGATCTGTGGTGCAGAGAAAGAGGATCGACGAATGAGAAGCAGGATAAGGTAAGCCAATAGTGAACTGATTGGAGCGCAGGCGCAGAGGTTCAAGAATGGAACTCAGTGTATACATTGTGTGCCGAGTCCATGCACGCAAACACCGGCGCATGCGCAGATGTACTGTTTTGTGACTTAGACCATAAGTCAAAGAAAACACTAGTAGTGGTCAGCAGTCGCGCTAGTAGACAATAGGGAGTAACATTTCCCATTGGATTAGCAACAGGAACGGCGCATGCGCATCAACACAAAATGTCCACTTTGAAAAATAAAAATAAAAAATTCCACACAGCAGCCGTAAACAAAGACAAAACCTCTGTTACCGACACCACAAAAAGTAACGTAGGCGCATTGATACAGGGTAAGTATTAGAAATAATACATCCTATATATAAAAACTGACGTTATGAAGAAAATCCCTCTCATAGGGATATCTGATCCATTTAGAGATTCAGGAATTATGATTGTCATCCATATTAATATATATGCCGCCATGTACATATGGTCTATATCATGAGATTAGATGTAGTTAGGTACTCCTAGCATCGTACATAACTATGATACTAGGAGCCCAGCTCCCTGCAGTGTGTTCGGTCCGGGACTTGCGGCCGAAATACGTTGCGTCCATTACGGACGTAATGTGCTCGTGTGAATCCAGCCTAAGGATTTTTCGTGGTTGGGGCGCATAAGTGCAGTTAAAATGAATGTTTTGCCGCGTTTGATGTATTTATTTCAGACAATTCAGTGTGTACTTCCTAAGCAGCTTTTTCTGTTGTTGAGTAAGGCTTTGAACATGTTTATCTGGCATTCTAGACCCCCTCAGGATTTCGAACGCTACTCTTGTCAGGAGGAAGCGATGTGGGGGATTTGGTCTCCCCGACTGCCAATCCTATTATTTTGCAGCGGTGAGTGCTAGAATATTGGATTGGTTTCATCATAAATCGTCTAAGTTGTGGGTGATGTTGGAGGACTCCCTGGCACCGGTTCCCCTAGTTACTAATGCTCAACTTCCTTTTGTGGCAGGACAGGTAGTTCTCACGTTTAAAAGGTTTGGGGGGTTTGCGGTGGTGATACCCCCGGATGGTCCATTGGTTTCGATCTCCAACAATGATGATTACCCCCCGGGGTTAAAGGGAATGTGTCGCTAGAATTATTATTATTATTTTTAGCTAAACAATTATTATTTAAGTGATTACACATAATTTAATTTATTTTTTATTTTTTCACAAGTCAGGAAATATTATAAATTAGATTCTAATTTATAACATTTCCATGTGCTGGTCACTAGAGGGAGCAGTTCCCAAAATTGCAGCATGGTCAATGTGGTGAAATTTGGGGTAGACACACTCGCTCTAGTGTCCTCACACAATCCCCCCTCCCTTATTCAGGCTAGTGCCAGGAGAAGGAGGGGTTTGAATCTTCAAACCTCCTACACTGTGTGCCGCCATTTTCTGAGCGACTGCACAGTGTAGGAGGACTAGATACAGTGCTCAGCAGACAGTATAACACATCATATACACGAACATAAATTACCTGCTCCTGCCACCGCTGCCGCCTCCGCTCCTATTCCTTGCGACTTCGCTTCCTTGAACATATGGCCGGAAGCCGCAGCCGGAAGTCGTCATCTTACTGTCTGGCAGCGGCTTCCGGTCCACATGAAAATGTCGCCGGATTTCGCTCGGCTAACGAGGTTAGTTTTGGTCTGTTCCCACACAGACGCCGTACGCTGCAGAGAATGGAATGGCTCCCGTTCGCATTCTCTATGGGGTTGTATGTGCCTATTCCATGTCTGTATGTGTCGTTAATCGACACATACAGAGATTTAAAAAAATGGCAGCCCCCATAGAGAAGTAAAAGTAAGAAAAAAGTAAAAAGTAGAACACAAGAACACAAATAAATAAAATTTATGTTAATATCATACTAAAAGCAATATGATAAAAAATTAATAATAATTTCATGACACCTTCCCTTTAAGTCACAATTTTTTGTCCTATTCTTCTAGACCAGGGGTCTCAAACTCGGCCGGGTACGTGGGCCGCATATAGAAAAAATGGGAAGTTGACGGGCCGCATTACTTTCAAATTTGATACAATACAAAATTATTGTTAATCAATTAGTTATTTGAACTACTATAACACTATATTACTAGAATAATAATACTACATTACTATAATAATAGCACTAGGTTTAAAATTTGAGATATTTCTCCACGTGCTTATTTCAACAATCCAGCTTTCCAGTTTAAGTGTCGCTAAATGCAGTCCGGCGGCTCAGTTAGCACACATGTCGAGATTGGGCAGCCCCTTTGTAGATAGTGCCACAGTGCCCTGGGTGGATGCTGCCGCAGTTGCCCTCTGTGGATGCTGCCGCAGTTGCCCTCTGTGGATGCTGCCGCAGTTGCCCTCTGTGGATGCTGCCGCAGTGCCCTTTGTGGATGCTGCCGCAGTGCCCTCTGTGGATGCTGCCGCAGTGCCCTCTGTGGATGCTGCCGCAGTGCCCTCTCTAGATAATGCAACACACACCTAGATAAGGCCACAGTGCCCTCTGTAGATAAGGCCACAGTGCCCTCTGTAGATAAGGCCACAGTGTCCTCTGTAGATAAGGCCACAGTGACCTCTGTAGATAAGGCCACAGTGCCCTCTGTAGATAAGGCCACAGTGCCCTCTGTAGATAAGGCCACAGTGCCCTCTGTAGATAATTCAACACACCCCTAGATAATGCCAGTGTCCTCTTCAGATACTGCCACACACCCACTTGTAGATAATGCCACAGTGCCCTCTGTAGAGGCTGCCACAGTGCCCTCTGTAGTGGCTGCCACAGTGATGTCAGGGGCTTGCTCAGAGCTGGAGTCCCGGAGCAGAGCCGCTTCTGGCAGTCTGCCTGGGATTCCACCTCTGCTCCTGACATCACTGTCCATATATGTCCTATGTCCTATACTACCGCTCTGCCCGGGACTCCGCTCTGGGGAAGACCCTGCCACACTGTCCACATATGGGCAGCGATGTCAGGGAATTCCACAGAGTCCCGGAGCAGAGCCTGTACTAGCGCTCTGCCCGGGACTGCGCTCTGGGGAAGACCCTGACACACTGTCTATATATGGGCAGCGATGTCAAGGAATTCCACAGAGTCCCGGAGCAGAGCCGACACCTGCGCTCTGCGCGGGACTCCGGCTCTGGGGAAGCCCCAGACATCGCTGTTCATATGTGGACAGCGATGTCAGGGAATTCCACAGAGTCCCGGAGCAGAGCCTGTACTAGCGCTCTGCCCGGGACTCCGGCTCTGGGGAAGCCCCAGACATAGCTGCTCATATGTGGACAGCGATGTCAGGGAATTCCAGAGCCTCGGAGCAGAGCCGATACTAGCGGCTGTGTCCCCCGGGCCGCAGATGAAAGCCCCAGGGGCCACATGCGGCCCGCGTGCTTGGGACCCCTGTTCTAGACCTTCTCCATTGACCTTCCACCAGGTTTTGAAGCCCCTGGGCCTTAAGTCTTTTGATATACTTGTGCCGGAGTCGGAAAGATTGATAGTTAGATGCTGGGACTTTCTTAGGTTACAAAATTTTTACAATAATAATAAGACGAAGCTGCGTCTGCCTAGGGACCTCACTGCCCTGGAGCGCTTGTGTATTGCTTCTGTTGCAGCAGTTAAGACTATATGTCTAATTTACAATCTTTTACAAGACTGGAAGGAGTTCTCTGTGTCTGATGAATACTTATCGTAGGCATAGGTCCCGATCCGGGGGGGGGGGGGGGATAGAGGGGGAGCGTTATAAGATATTAGCGGCTAGAGTTATCTGGGTTTTGGTTTAACTTCCATTTTCTATCCTCTCTCTGTGAAGGTGTATTTATTATAGAAGTGCGATTATGGGTGATTCTGGTCACCGTAGTGCCCACTTCCTCGTTTGCATTTTAATTATTGCAATGTATTTTGCTTTGATATGTATATATTTTGGTATACTCTTATTTTCCAACTGTAATGTATTTCCTTACTCTGCTGGGTGAGAGGATTGTTGTACGCTGTGAATTGGAAATGTGTATGCATAACCATTTTGTTATTACTCTTTTCGCTGGGAGTGTATTTTTGCTACTTTGCTGTTTTGATTTTTCAAATGTAAAATGTCGAACTAAATAAAAGAATGTTAAAAAAAAAGTTACACATATTTTGTATCGGCGCGTCCGTAACGACCCCAACTATAAACTTATTACATCATTTAACCCGCATGGTGAACGTTGTAAAAAATAAAATAAAAAAACATGCAAAAATTGTTGTTTTCTTTGAATTTAGCCTTAAATAAAATGTGATAAAAAGTGATCAAAAAGTCGCATCTACTCCAAAATGGTACCGATAAAAACTACAAGTCGTCCCGCAAAAAAAAAAAAACCCTCATACAATTAATTGCATCGGCGAAAAAATAAAAGATGGCTCTTCAAATATGGAGACACAAAAACAAATAATTTTGAAAAAAATGTGTTTTCTCTGTGTAAAAGTAGTAAAACATATAAAAATTATACAAATTTGGTATCGTTGCAATCGCAACAACCCAATGAATAAAGTTATTGTGTTATTTATACCACACGGTAAACGGCGTAAATTTTTAGGACGCAAAAAAGTGTGGCAAAATTGCAGGTCCCCCCCCAAAAAAAAGGTAATAAAAGTTAATAAATAAATTCTATGTACCCCAAAATGGTGCTATTAAAAATTAAAACTTGTCCCGCAAAAAACAAGACATTATACAGCTATGTCGATGCAAAAATAAAAAAGTTATAGCTCTTTGAATGAGACGATGGAAAAACGTAAAAAATGGCTTGGTCATTAAGGTCTTAAATAGGCTGGTCACTAAAGGGTTAACCCCTTAACACTCCATGACCTACTATTAGGTCACGCTAACTAGAGCGTTCATGCTCCGTGACCTAATAGTAGGTCATGGGAATAACCGCCCTTCCGCCCCCCTCCCGGCACTTTTATGAGCTGTGACAACTGCTGTCTCGTACAGCAGTTGCCGCAGCTTCTTCAGCGGGGACCAATCGAGTTGTCCCGGCCAATTAACCCCTTAGAATCCGCGTTCAATAGCGATAGCAGCTTCTTAGGTGTTAAAGCACCATTGACGTCCCACGACATTATCGCAGACGGCGATGGTTGCTACGGCATCCGGAGGCCTAACAATGGCCTCCGGCTATGCCATCTACAGAAGCCTAGTGGATCCTGAAAGTCAGAACCCACTATGCTTGCTGTCAGCGAGTAGCTGACAGCTCTTATACACTGCACTACGCAGGTAGTGCAGTGTATTAGAATTGTGATCAGGGCCTCCTGCCCTCAAGTCCCCTAGTGGGACAAAGTAAAAAAGTTAAAATAAGCTGTATAAAAATAAAAAAATTAAAGTTTTAAAGTAATAAAAGTAGAAATCCCCCTTATCACGTAGCAGACCCGTTTTGTTAAAAAGATAAATAAAATAAATAAACTACACATAATTGGTATCACTAAGAAAAAGAGACTGGAAGCAGCACTCAGTAAAAAAATGTGAATTTATTCACCCAACACAGCAACGTTTCACTTCCTCCATGGAAGCATTTTCAAGCAATGAATGAAAACCACACATTGACATATATAGACAGAGCCACAGCCCAATTAACAGGTGTAATGAATCGTAGTAGTTATACAATGTATCAAAAAATACGATATATTATAAAAGTGTAGCAAAAAGTATAGTGCAGAAACATATGAGTCAATCACTGACATTTAGATGTAGATAATCACAACTGTATTAAGTGACATGTATGTGCATATAATAGTGAAAACATATTAATTACAGATTAATCAACAATCACAGTATGATACACAGAAGCTGGCACTCACCAATCTAGGTAAACAAGGACCATCTGTCCACGAGAAGTCAGTGAAAAAAGAAAAAAGAAAAAGAATTCCGGCGCCATAATCGCCATATTGCGCATGCCCCAACTCACACCGTCTATTGGCTGCTGCCAACACGTGCAAAACAAAGCACTATGACCCTGTACATCGCAGTCTGATTACAACATCATAGAGGGGCCGCAGTCCCGCGCAGGCGCAATGCGATAAAACGCTTTAGCCACGCCATAGTGAAAACTGGAAAACTTGCCAGTAATGCGATACCATTCTCGGGATGTATGCGCAGCAATGGCTGAAAAAGAACCCTGCACGGAGAGATATATATCACATCAGTATTCACAAAATATGTGGTAAGAATGTAGGTAGATAAAGATAGTAAATAACATCACAATGAAGTTTTATTAAAACCCAAAAGACAAGGTATCCCCCAAATGAATCAATCAAGGGAATACCGTCATATGAAGAATCTCGACATGCAAATATGTCAGATCCTCATCCCGGATACATTTTAGGTTACTTCGTGTTTCAAGTTATGAGAAAAAAAGAGCTTATTCCCCTATCAACTACCCCCCTATTAATTCTGGTACACAATATATATCATCCGTGCAGGTCAGCGCTGTAGCATCTTCTACACAGTAGAGACCTTTCTTGAAACTCTTGAACATTCTCGTAGGCAGAATAAAGTACAAAACATATAAAAGTAGCCTTCCTAATACCAGTTGGTAAGTGTCCTTCAGTGTTAATCTCAACATCTCAAAGTCTTCAATCTACAAGACAAAAGAGAATCAAATTAGTAAACACATTAAAATCAATTTATAATATAATTACTCCTATTCCATACATCAAAAATATAAAAATTTTCAGAGGGTTCAAATTCTCAATGGGTTTTTTGAATATCTCAATGATATTGATTCTGATATTAAATTTACCATGGTAATGTCTGACACTAGTATCCAATTTTTAGACACTAGGGTTTATATTCAGGACTCCAAACTTATGACGGATCTGTATGTCAAGGAAACAGATTGTAATAACCTATTGAGTTTTAACAGTCACCACCCGAGGGGGATGATCAGGTCTCTACCATATAGCCAACTATTGAGGGTTAAACGGATAGTTGATGACCCTACATGCCTGGACCACAAACTGGACATGATGGTGGGTAAATTTCTGGACAGAGGTTACCCGGATAGACTTTTAAAAAAACATATCCAGAGAGTACAACAAACTGATAGGATCCAATTGAGACAGGATAGTAGGAGGGATCGACAGACTGCTGTCAGATTCCCTATGACCTCTACATTCAGTATCTATAGTTCTAATGTTGCAGGCATCATTAGGAGACATTGGAGGATTTTGTCCAATTACTATAATGGAGTGGTAGAATTTCAGTCACCCCCCCTCTTCTCATATAGAAGACCTCGGAACTTGAGGGATAAACTTGTGAAGACAGATGTCTGTGCAGTTAACAGTCGGGCTAGAGGTGGACTACATGATGTGACACGCCATGGGTGTTTCCCTTGTCTGTCGTGTGACAGTTGCGCTATCATGTTAAAGGGTAGTTCTTTCATACATCCCACCACTGGTAGAGCGTACAGAATCACTTCACATTACACATGTCGAAGTGATTTTGTCATTTACATTTTACAATGCCCGTGTAATCTGATTTATGTGGGTGAAACTACAACTGAATGCAGGTTGCGACTGAATAACCATAAATCTAGCATTCGGACGAAGAAGGTTGAACTTCCTGTACCTAGACACTTCGTAGAGTTGGGACATAGCGTGCAACAGCTTAGATTCTGTATTGTTGATAGGGTTCCCCCCCTTAAACGTGGGGGCAATAGGGAACTGGCCCTCAAACAACGGGAGGTTCAATGGATTCATAAACTTAACTCCCTTCATCCCAATGGTCTTAACATGGATTATCCTTTGAATGTATTCAAACGCTGATTGTATGTGTACAGTTAGAATTTTTGGATGTGGTTAAATTTTTGGATGTCTGTCCTTCTCTTTTTAGGGCATTTGTTTGATGTACTTTTGTGGACCCTGGGGTTCTCTTGCCTGATGGTACCATTCATTATTTAGTTGTATCTCTGAAAATTTTTATATTTTTGATGTATGGAATAGGAGTAATTATATTATAAATTGATTTTAATGTGTTTACTAATTTGATTCTCTTTTGTCTTGTAGATTGAAGACTTTGAGATGTTGAGATTAACACTGAAGGACACTTACCAACTGGTATTAGGAAGGCTACTTTTATATGTTTTGTACTTTATTCTGCCTACGAGAATGTTCAAGAGTTTCAAGAAAGGTCTCTACTGTGTAGAAGATGCTACAGCGCTGACCTGCACGGATGATATATATTGTGTACCAGAATTAATAGGGGGGTAGTTGATAGGGGAATAAGCTCTTTTTTTCTCATAACTTGAAACACGAAGTAACCTAAAATGTATCCGGGATGAGGATCTGACATATTTGCATGTCGAGATTCTTCATATGACGGTATTCCCTTGATTGATTCATTTGGGGGATACCTTGTCTTTTGGGTTTTAATAAAACTTCATTGTGATGTTATTTACTATCTTTATCTACCTACATTCTTACCACATATTTTGTGAATACTGATGTGATATATATCTCTCCGTGCAGGGTTCTTTTTCAGCCATTGCTGCGCATACATCCCGAGAATGGTATCGCATTACTGGCAAGTTTTCCAGTTTTCACTATGGCGTGGCTAAAGCGTTTTATCGCATTGCGCCTGCGCGGGACTGCGGCCCCTCTATGATGTTGTAATCAGACTGCGATGTACAGGGTCATAGTGCTTTGTTTTGCACGTGTTGGCAGCAGCCAATAGACGGTGTGAGTTGGGGCATGCGCAATATGGCGATTATGGCGCCGGAATTCTTTTTCTTTTTTCTTTTTTCACTGACTTCTCGTGGACAGATGGTCCTTGTTTACCTAGATTGGTGAGTGCCAGCTTCTGTGTATCATACTGTGATTGTTGATTAATCTGTAATTAATATGTTTTCACTATTATATGCACATACATGTCACTTAATACAGTTGTGATTATCTACATCTAAATGTCAGTGATTGACTCATATGTTTCTGCACTATACTTTTTGCTACACTTTTATAATATATCGTATTTTTTGATACATTGTATAACTACTACGATTCATTACACCTGTTAATTGGGCTGTGGCTCTGTCTATATATGTCAATGTGTGGTTTTCATTCATTGCTTGAAAATGCTTCCATGGAGGAAGTGAAACGTTGCTGTGTTGGGTGAATAAATTCACATTTTTTTACTGAGTGCTGCTTCCAGTCTCTTTTTCTTGGATATATGCATGAGGAGCTCGTCACTCCTTGATATTTTGAAGCTAGCACCAACCGTTTCTGGCTATTGACACAGTGCTGCTCCTATGTTTGGATCTTCTATAATTGGTATCACTGCGACACTGAGGTTTATGAGAAAGTGCTGTTTGAGGCTAAATTTAAGATTATTAAAATTCTGAAAGATATGGTAAGTAAAGCAGTACATGATAGGGTGATCGACACTAGTGCAGCTAAATTTTTTATCAATGAACATCCCAGAACCCCGATCCTACACTGCTTATCAAAGATACATAAAAACGTACAGAATCCCCAAAGGAGACCTATCGTCTCAGGGACGGATTCTTTTTTTTTTTGTCCACCAGCGATATTTGTGGATAAAATCTTGAGGGAACAGGCCACCAACTGTAGGTCTTATATCAAAGATACCACTGATTTTCAAACTAGAGTGGGTTCTGTTGAATGTCTGGAGGGCTGCATTTTGGTTTCATATTGTTAGCCTTTATGCATCTATTGATCACAATAAGGGATTGGAGGCTAGGTAAAACTACTAAACGTCTGACATTTCTAAGACCTTCGTTTGTGGGTTATTGGAAGTCATCCTCAGACTTAGTTATTTTTTGTTTGTTGACGACTTCTATATCCAGAGACTGGGCACAGCAATGGGGGCCAATATGCAGCCTACGTACGCGAATATTTTTATGGCGGAATTTGAGGATAAATTTGTATACACATTTAACTTTTTCCATATGTATTAATCTGGTTAGATACATAGACAACGCCTTTTTTATCTGGAGAGGTAATCTTGTTACCCTAAATCAGTTCCTTGATGAATTAAATGGGAGGTACCCAGAGTTACACCATGGTCTATTCTGATTCATCTATACAGTTCCTAGATATTTTGGTCCGCATTAATAATGGTAAATTCGAGACAGATATATTTGTAAAAAGCACTGATCTAAATAATTTGTTGCCCTTTGATAGTCAACACCCTAGACCCATGATAGTCCTTACCGTGGAGTAAAATGATCATGGTCAAAAGGATAGTGTCTGATCCCACTAGATTAAATCTCAGAGCATCCGAAATGCATATAAAATTCAGGGATCGAGGTTATCCATCTGGATTACTTGATAGACATAGGAATGATGTAACCAATATAGACAGAGATACTTTATTAACCCCAACCTTTAAAGGGAAGGTGTCATGATTTTTTTTATTATATTGCTTTTAATATAATGTAAACAAAAATTTTACTTATTTGTTTTGCACTTTCTACTTTTGAATGTATTCATACTTTTACTTCTCTATAGGGGCTGCCATTTTTTTTCATCTCTGTATGTGTCGATTAACGTAGAAATTTTAAATTTTTTCAAGGAATAAAAGAGAAAAAACACCCCAACATATGTAAATCAATTTCTCCCGATTATAGCAATACCCCATATGTGGTAATAAACTGCTGTTTGGACCCACAGCAGGACTCAGAAGGGAAGGAGCACCATTTGGATTTTGAAATTCTGATTTTGCTGGAATAGTTTTCAGTGCCGTGTCGCGTTTGAAACGCACTGGAGGGAACGAAATAGTTGAAACCCCCTGAAAGTGACCCCATTTTGGAAACTACACTCATCAAGGAATTTTTCTAGGTGTAAAGTTAGCATTTTGACCCCACAGTTGTTTTTCTGAATTCATTGGAATTATTCTGTAATGGTAAAAATCTACTTTTTTCTGAAAAAAGGTAGCCATTTTTAATTTTTACAAGGAATAAATGAGAAAAAGCACCCAAACATTTGTAAAACAATTTCTCCTGATTACGGAAATATGCCATATGTGGTAATAAACTGCTGTTTGGACCCACAGCAAGGCTCAGAAGGGAAGGAGCGCTATTTGGCTTTTGGAGCTCAAATTTAGCTGAAATGGTTTTTGGGTGCCATGTCGCATTTGCAAAGCCCCCGAGAGGCCAAAACAGTGGAACCACAAAAGTGGAAATTACACCACTTAAAGAATCTATCTAGGGATATAGTGGGCATTTAGACCCCACAAGTCTTTTGCAGGATTTATTAGAATTAGGCCGTGAAAATGAATATCAACATTTCTTCCACTAAAATGTTGAATTTTTTCAATTTCACAAAGGATAAAGGGGGAAAAAGCTGCCCAACATTTGTAAAGCAATTTCTCCCGAGTACGGCAATACCCCACGTGTGGTCATAAATGGTTTTTCATTAGAAAGTAATTAACCCTTTCTGGACTGATCCATTTTTTTCTTTTCCTTTTTCGTTTTTTCCTCCCTGCGTTCCAAGAGCCATAACTTTTTTTTATTTTTCAGTCAATAGAGCGGTATGAGGGCTTATTTATCGAGGGACGAGCGGTCGTTTTTATTGGTACCATGTTTTGGTACATACAACTTTTTGAGCACTTTTTATTACATTTTTAGGTAGAGCGAAGGAGCCAAAAAAACTGCGATTTTGCCGTTTTAAATTCTTTATTTTTCACGTGAAATGCTCCATACATCACCCCCCACACTAAGACATGCTATGTCGTGGTGCACAAAGGGGTTAATGTGCAGCGGATGGTGCAGAGTGAAAATTACAATTTTCCACTCATGCCATTTTAGTGCACTATATGTTATGCCCAGTTTGTGCCACTGAAGACAAATACCTCATAAAATATTAACCGGGTTCTCCCGGGTATGGCGATGCCATATCTTTGGACGTAAACTGGTGTTTAGGCACGCTGCAAGGCTCAGAAGGGAGGGAGCGCCATTTGGCTTTTAGGGCGCAGATGTAGCTTGGTAGTTGTTCTGTTTGGGGTTTTACTGGTGTTTCAGATTATAATGTGGGGGCATATGTTATCTGTGCGGGGTACATCGGGGTATAATAAGAGGGTATAATAATGCAGTAAATGAATAATAATCCGCAGATATGTGGCCGGTGTTGAACTGATAAATGGCGCCCGATCTTTTCTGCTTTTGGAACACTCCGCACATTTTGCATCGCCATATTCTGAGAGGCAGAACTTTTTTTATTTTTTCTCCACTGGAGCTGTGTGAGGGTTTATTCGTTGCGGGACAATCTGTAGTTTTTGTTGGTACCATTTTGGGGTACCAGAAATTTTTTTGATCACGTTTTATTCCATTTTTTGGCAAGCAAGGTGACCAAAAACAATCAATTCTGACAATGTTTCTTATTCTTTTTTTTTATGGCTTTCACCCTAGGCTATAAATGGCCATTTTACTTTAATCTGCGGGTCGATACGATTACAACGATACCATATGTATATAATTTTTTTATGTTTTGCAGCGTTTGTGCAATAAAATCACTTATTTATAAAATAAATTAATTTTTTGTGTCACCATATTCTGAGCCATAACTTTTTTATTTTTCAGTAAAAAAAGCTGTCTAAGGGCTTGTTTTTTGCGGGACGGGTTGTAGTTTGTATTGGTACCATTTTGGCGTACATGCGACTTTTTGATCACTTTTTATTGTATATTTTGGGAGGGTTGGTAACCAAAACATTGTGATTTGGGCACTGTTTTTCGTTTATTTTTTTTGCGGTGTTCACCGTGCGGGAAAAATAATACTACAGTTTTATAGATGGGGTCGTTACGAACGCGGTGATACCAAGTATGTGTACTTTTTTTAACGTGTTAATTTTTTTCCTATAATAAAAGACTTATTATAGGAAAAAGAGCATTCTTTGTTTATGTCACTTCTAACTTTTATTTTTACACTTTTTAAAAACATTTTTATTATCTTTTTTTTACTTGTCCCACTAGGGGACACTTAGACTTGCAGCTCTGATCGCTGCTAGAACACATTACACTACACACGTAGTGTAGTGTGTTCTAACTGTCATTGTGACGTAACTGTCACACTGACAGGAAGTATCGGAGGACCGGCCGGAGGCTGCTCCTCCGAGGCTTCCGTACATGGCAGCCCGGAGTCCATTTTCTGGCCTCTGGTTGCCGTGATAAGGATCGCCAGCCCCCGCAAATGCATGTGGGGGGCTGCCGATCCGCTGTAAACCTCTTCAATGTGGTGATCGCAATCGACCACCGCATCGAAGGGGTTAATTGCCGATTTCAGCGGCGACAGGCCATTGATCGGCAACAAGGAGAGCAGGGCAGACACCCTGCACAGTTAACCGCCGCTGCGGTGTAGCGCCGCGTGGCGGTTAACTGTTAAAGCGCGGACGTAACTGCACGCCCAGGTGCGTGAAGTTACTGATCACCTGGACGTGCATTTACGCAAAGGTGTGGGAAGGGGTTAAGAACAGATATACACGTAGATCCAGTTATGTTATCTATGTTATACAATGAACTCGTGGGCTATTATATGTAGGTGAGACCATCAACGAATGCCAAGTCCGGTTGAATGATCACAAAAGCTCTATTAGATTAGGGAAAGCAGGATTGACAGTCCCTAAACATTTTATTGATTGTAAACATAATGTCAGTCAACTGCATTTTAGAATTATTGATCCTATATCACCCATGCGGAGGGGCAGTGACAGAGAGAAATTATTGAAACAGAGGTAATTGAAATGGATTTCTGAATTGAACATGTTAAGCCTCAGGGGACTCAACCTTGACTTCAATTTTTTTTTTTGTAAATTCTTTATTTAAGGATTTTCAAACAAAAAAAAGAAAGGATACCGAAATAAAAAAGGGAGGGGGTAACAAATCATCTTCACAATGCGAAATATCCATTGATATAACAATGCGTCTCAAACAATATAATAAGGTATAATAATGTATCTTGAGAAATCAATACTGAGTTGATCTTAACAGAGGTGGTATTAAATCCCTTGAACCAGTATGCGGAGGATCTTGTGGGTCGGTGGCTTGCCTCAGGTTTAAAAGCTAATGAGGAATTATATGGTAGTTCAAACTGTGGTATTAGGTAAGAATTAGGATAAATCTACAGATTTATAAAATTGTTTCCAATTTTACCATATATGTTGGAATTTGTCTAGGTCTTGGTTTAATATTCAAGAGGAAAAGATCAGCACTCCTTGTGGAATTTGGAAAATAAATCTTCTTTATTTATTTAGATAGCCAGCGGAAGGCTGAACAGCTTAAAGTGGACACAATACATAAGACGCGTTTCTAGCTCACAAGAGCCATTACTTTAGATAGCCTTCCGTATCTAAATAAATAAATAAAGAAGATTTATTTTCCAAATTCCACAAGGAGTGCTGATCTTTTCCTCTTGAATGCTGTTCCTATAGCGTGGAGATCGCTGTCTTCTTCGCGCACCTGGGAGGGTGAGCTGACATTTCTACTCATTTATTGTCTTAGTTTAATAGCCATTTAGGTTTTTCGTACGATTGTATTATATTTATTTCTCTTAACCACTCAGTGATTGTAGGGGGATAAACCTTTTTCCAGTTTCTAGCTATTAAGGTCTTTGCTGCACTTATAAGATGTGGTAAAGTAGAGTTGCGGTTTATATATTGCGACATGTCTAGATTGAGTAGGGTTAATTCTGGAGTAATGTCTTTGGCTAGAAATTTTCTTAGATGATTTGGACCTTTTGCCAAAATGGGAGTATTAGGGGGCATTTATACCATATATGCAGAAGCGTGCCCTCTTCTGTTCCGCATCTCCAACAAGTGGGAGAGTAAGACAGGTCAATTTTATTCAGAACCTCCAGAGTTTTATACCATCTCGCTATGATCTTATAGTTAAGTTCCTGAATTCTTGTTGAGATTGAGAAGGATTGAGAGTGTTTTAAGATTATTTTGGTTTGGTCTGCTGAGAATTTAGTATCTAAGTCTTTCTCCCATCTTGAGATATAGGAAGGTGGATCAGAGGTTAGTAATAAGGATTTGTATAATTTCAAAATCATACTCTTGATCGAATTTGGTTGGGGACCGAATTTTGATAGTAAATTGTATGACGTTGAGTCAGTAATCTCTGGTGAGAACAGTCTGACTGCTTCCAGGATCGTTTTGGAGTCTTGTTCACTTAAGTTTTAATCTTTAAACTCGGGCAGATCCGTTAGTTGGTGTACAATTTTGTTGTTTTTAATTAAATGTTTTACCACTAAGGTAGCTAATGTTGGGTTATCAAAAATGGTCTGCTTCAAGGATCTGAATTTGTTTGGTATAAGAAATGAGAAAGGCGTAACTTCACAAATCTTCGGGACCATCAAGTTTTTCCTATTAAGATTGTGCCAAGTCCGTAATGTGAAATTTGTTAGAGAGTTTCCGATTGGGTTATATTGAATTCTATTGTGGGAGGTGATCCACATATATTTTTCAAAATTTTGGTCAAGCATGTGCAGTTCTATGTCCGTCCATAATTTGCGTTTTGGATAAAAGTATAGTTCTAGGACTCTGTTGATATGGGTTGCGTCTCTATACTTCTCAAAATCAGGTAGTCCAATCGCTCCCAATTTCCTAGGTTTTGTCAAGGTGTCATATTTGACTCTAAATCCCTTAGAATGCCAAATAAACTTTGCTGTTATTTGTTTAAGGTTTTTTTTATAAAGGAGTGGGGAATGTTAATGGGGAGGGTCTGTAAAAAGTAGAGGACTTTTGGTAGAATTATCATCTTCACAAGATTATTTCTTCCGAACCATGAAGTTTGTTTTGAGTTCTAGGTTATAAGATCTTTTTCTATTTTTTCCAACAGGGGTTTGTAGTTTAGATCAAATAATTTTGCTAAGTCAGGATCTATCTTAATACCTAGATAATTTATGCTGGTGCAGGTGTTTTTGAAGGGGGAGAACTTAGATAATGAGGTCCAATTTCTTGTGCAAACGTTTATATTAAGGAGTTCCGATTTTTAATTGTTAATTTTAAAATTGGATATTTTCCCGAAACAGTTCAAATTCCTTGAGCAAAATCTTAAGCGATGTGTTCGGATTTGTCATAATGATGAGCATATCATCTGCGAAGGTCACGGTTTTATGTTCAGTTATTACATAAAATACCTTTTATTTTTGCATTTTCTCTTATTCTTTAGGCTAAGACTTCCATCGTTAAAATGAATAGCAAGGGGGATAATGGACAGCCTTGCCTTGTACCATTTCTGATTTGAAAGGACACCGTTAATTTTAATTATAGCGGATGGGTTGATGTACATGGCCATAATTTTGTCTAACAAATTTTCTGGTAAACCGAAGTTTCAAGAGTCAATTTTAAAAATTGTCAGTTGACCCTACCGAGCGCTTTTTCTGCATCTGTTGATAGGAGAGCTAACGGTATATTTAGTTTTTTAGCATTATTGTATAATATGAATTATTCTCAAAGTGTTGTCTTTTGCTTCCTTGTTAGGAGTGAAACCCACCTGCTCAGGATTTATAAGGGAGGGTAGTAGAGGTTGTAATCTATTTGCAATTATTTTAGCGTAGATTTTAACGTCATTATTAATTAATGAGATTGGTCTGTAATTCCTACAGAACGAGGCGTCTTTGCCTTCTTTAGGGATCAAGGTGAGGTGTGCAGTTAGATATTCTTTACGGAATGGATTGGAGGAATCTATGCTATTTAAATAATAAGTCATATGGGGGATGAGGATGTCTTTAAACTTTTTGTTTTAAATACTGGAGAACGCTGTCTGGTCCTGGGCTTTTCCCATTTGGGCTTGCTTTGATTGCATTTTCGATTTCTTGGGTTGAAAATGGCTTGTTAAGTATTGTTTTTTGAGTCTCGCTGATACATAGTAGGTGTACATCATCTAAGACTTCTTTTATTGTGCTTTCCTTTTCTTGGACATTTTGGGTATCCAAGTTATATAGTTCTTGGCAACGGTACAGGATAGGTTCCAGCGCAAGAAATATCGTAGCGGATAAATGGTTTAAAATGGAAGATATTCCAATTTTATTAGAACAATGATAAAACAGGGAGGCAATATCCCACAAAGAAAGGTGGATGTAAGGTAATACACGCTGCCAACGCGTTTCAGACGACTTCCGCGTCCTTAGTCATGGCTGAAGTGAAAGTGTAGTAGCACAGTGAAAGTTTATATCCGGTCAATGACAGGTGAAATTTTGATTGCGTTTCAAGGCAATAAACCTGGAGCGCAAAAGGAGGAAGGATTAACTTCGCTCGTGACGGATGTTTGTATACACCCGAATGTCAGCCAAACGCTAGGATTGTGCTCGGTAAGTTTGATTGATCAAATTTATATACCTTTCATTCAGAATATCACTGAATAACAGTGTGTGATACGTTTAAATATTGTTTTATTATGAAAGAAGAAAAAATTGCTTTGTGACCGGGGATAAACCTCTTCTAAATGCTAGAGGATAAACATAGAAAATAGATGCATAAATAGTAAAGCTTGAAGAGATATGGTGTGTGTCTTAAAAGTCTATGACGTTAAAAGTGAATATAAACCCATATTAACATATTTTTAAACACAGTTTTTTGGTACTAGTGTTACATGATGTGTAAATCGGTGATGCATATTCAGAGGCATGTAATTGTTGTTCAGACAGATGGAGAACTTAAAATTTGTGTTTGTAATAATGTCCTAGGAAAGGACATGATATTCATTTTGTTTATTGGGAACTAACCTTTTTGACCTCTGATAGTCCTCGGATATTATATGTTTGTGTATTTTTTTATTCAATAGAAAAGCTACAGAGGTAGGGATATCGTTGTCTCGTTACTATAGTTGAATAGTGGTTTATACAAAAACTAAGACAAAAAGGAAAGCACTCGGAAAATATATAAATTGGATATTTGGATTACAAAATATGTTATATTTTAATAATGGAACATTAGCTCCTTTTTAAGATTTAATCCATGTGGGTATCGGGTTTTCAGGCGGTAGATCCAATACGCTTCCCTTCCTAAAATCTTGTGCTTTAAATTTCCACCACATTTAGGTATATGTACCTTTTCAATAGCATAGCACTTAAAAGTATTTGTGGATCTATTATGATGATTAATGAAATGTTTAGCTGCACTGGATATGTTGGTAATATTAGGCTTTCTAATGTAACTGAGGTGTTCTAGTACCAGAGTTTTAAATTTGCGGCTTGTGCAGCCTGTGTATTTTAAATTGCAAGCTGTACATTCCAAAATATAGACTACAGCTTCGATGTTGCAATTAATGTAATTTTTAATGGAAAAATTATTTGTGTCCATGGCATCTGTAAATATTTTTGATGGGCAAACATAGGAGCATATTTTGCACGGATGTGTGCCGCATTTAAAGAAACCCTTTTCTTCAAGCCAAGTGCTTTTATGTTTATCTGGCTGTAGCATTGAAGGGGACAAAGAATTACCTATGGTGGGAGCTTTGCGAGCTACAACCCTGCACCCATCTTTTAGAATGTTTTCCAAAATTTGGTCTTCCATAAGGATTGGTAGATGTTTGGAAATTATGTTTTTAATTTCCGAAAATTGGTTACTATGTTGTAAGATTACAGTTGGTTTGTATATGTTGGGCAAAGTAGGGTGTTTAATGTCAGAAAGCAGATTGACTCTGCTATTTTTTGAGGTAATTGAAATAGCTAGTTTAAGTGTCCAATCTGGATATCCTCGTTTTTGTAATCTTTTTGAGATTACTTCTTGTTCTGTTTCGTAGCTAATTTGGGTATTGCAATTTAGTTTTGCCCTGTGCATTTCGCATACCGGAATAGAGTTGATTGTTGGTTTTGGGTGATTGCTTTTAGCATGGAGTACAGTATTTCCTGAAATAGGTTTTCGATGTGTTTGAGTATATATTGTTTCTCCATCAATTCCCCTTAATTCTAAGTCTAAGAAGATTGTATTGTTTGTATGAGAAGTATAGGTAAAACGAAGATTGTCAGGGTTGGAATTTAGGTGATTAATGAATATGGGTATCTCTGAAATGTGGCCTTTCCATATGAAAAAAAAGGTAGTCGATATAACGACCGTACCAGTATATGTTCATATTTGATAAGTTTTTATCTGAGAAGATATATGTTTCTTCCCACCAGGCCATTACCAGATTGGCCAGGGAAGGTGAGAACTAAGCCCCCATTGAGACACCTTTAAGTTGTAAATAAAATTTGTTATTGAATTGAAAATAGTTGTGCCTCATCAGGAACATGAGAACATCTAAGGCCTCATGCACACGACCGTATTTTTTCACACCCGTAAATACTGGCGTAAATACGGGTCCGGTGTCACACGTATTCCACCCGTTTTGCACCAGTATTTACGAACCCGTGCTCGTAAATATGGGTCCGGTGTCACACGTATTCCACCCGTATTTACGAGCACGTTTTTGGCAGCAAAATAGCACTGCACTAATCGGCAGCCCCTTCTCTCTATCAGTGCAGGATAGAGAGAAGGGACAGCCTTTTCTGTAATAAAAGTTAAAGAAATCATACTTACCCGGCATGTTGTCTTGGTGACGCGTCTCTCTCTACACATCCAGCCCGACATCCCTGGATGACGCGGCAGTCCATGTGACCGCTGCAGCCTGTGATTGACCTGTGATTGGCTGCAGCGGTCACATGGCCTGAAACGTCATCCAGGATGTCGAGAGGGACGCGTCACCAAGGCAACGGGCGGGAGACCGGACTGGAGGAAGCAGGAAGTTGTCGGTAAGTATGAACGTCTTTTATTTTTATTTTTTACAGGATAGGGGATACATGTCTTGTTTATGGCAGAGCGGGGAGATACCTCCCCGCTCTGCCATAGTTTTCATTGTAGTCCCGGCGGTAGTTACGCCACTGGGCTGTGGCCTGCAGACCGGGTAGTCCCCTGACCTCGCCTCACCTCGCAACGCTCCCGTAATCACGGGTGAACACACGCAGCCACCCATGATTACGGGAGCCCCATAGACTTCTATGGGATGCCCGTGCCGTTATTACGGCATGAAATAGGGCATGTTCTATCTTTTTTAACGGCACGGGTACCTTCCCGTGAGCAAACGGGAAGGTACCCGTGGCTAACAGAAGCCTATGAGCCCGTTATTGCGGGTCGTAATAACGACCCGCAATAACGGGTGTTTTTACGGTCGTGTGCATGAGGCCTAAGATGTATGATTGGAGTTCCTGGCTGTACAGACTATGTTTTGATAAATGATATTCGAGTGCTTTGTGAGCTACATCATGTGGTATACTAGTGTATAATGAGATATCACAATTTAACCAGGTGTAATCTTTGGACCACTTTTCATTCTGGAAGGATCTTAGTACATCACGAGTGTCTCTGAGAAAGCCAGGGGTAATCGCTGTCAGGGGCTGGAGGAGAGAGTCCAACCATTCCGAAAGCTTCTCCAGGAGAGACCCTATACCCGACACGATTGGTCTCATTGGTGGGGGGTTAATGCCCTTGTGTGTCTTCGGGAGGGCATGCAAAATAGGAGTTATCGGATGTTCCACATCGATGTAAATGGACTGCTTTTTGGTGAGCAAGCCATTGGTTAGACCTTCTTTTATTAATTTTTTAATCTGAATTTGGAAGTCCTTAGTTGGGTTATTGCATAGAATTTTATAAGTTGTTCTGTCTGAGAGTAGTTTATTGACTTCAGTTATATACATTAGTTTGTATATGACTGTAATGCTTCCTCCGTTGTCGGACGTTTTTTTTAATCAAATCATCATTCTCCTTTAGTGATTTCATTGCTAGGGCTAGCTTTTTGGAAAGATTCCTAGGATATTTGCGTAGTTTAGCACTGTCTGAGAGATGTTGTAGGTCTTTTTCGATTGCAGTCTGGAAGCGGTCCATGGATTCAGTTCTTGACCCCACCGGATAGAATTTAGGGTTAGTGGTTTTAAGGTCAACGGATACGTTTATTTGTTTTTCCTGGATCTCAGAATTAAGACTTTCCAGGTCCAATATTGTTTTTTGCTCATCGAAGTGGAAATCTCCAAGGTTTTGAACATCTAGAGATACCATTTCTTGTGCTTGCTTTTGTATATCGTACTCCATGTCTGGACAATTCACAAAATGTCTTCTGACTGTAAGATTTCTTATAAATTTATTAACGTCAAGGAGGGTGTTAAAAGGGTCAAAATTGCATGATGGAGCAAAATTGAGGCCAAGTGAAAGAACTTTTTCTTGATCTGTGGTGAGAGTGGCAGAGGAAATATTGATGATATTAAATTGGGGTATTAATTCTTCCGTTGTCTCAGGCGACGGCCCAGATCTTGATCTATATGACTTGTGTTTTCGGCCGGCTCTTCGACCCCGTTTTTTGGCACATTAGATTTGCTTTTATCAGAGCCGTATTTGTACATATATCTTGGCCTTGAATCATCACTATCAGAAACCTCCACAGAGTCTAGTTCTGTGGAACTGAAGCGGACTCTGGAAATGCTGTTGCCCTGTTTTCTTGTGTGATTACGCTTCTTTAAGATGGATTTAAATCTGTTAGGTGCTCTGTCTTCTTTAATCCATGTGTAGACCTCGTTGTTTGCATAATCCCTCGAGTTGCGTAGAAATTTGTTATTTTTAACTTCCGCTATGGATTTATTTAATCTGTCAATGTACTGTGTAGTACGGGATTCCAACAATGTAAAGTTGGGTGAGCTGGAGGCCGCCTGGATTTGCGTTTCAATTTTTTGAATGTCTATTTCTAGACACAGCAGCTTCTGTTCCTCCTGTTTAGTAATAAGCTCCATTAGTTTTAAGGAGCAATTTGTTAGAGTTAAGTTCCAGTTTTCATAGAAATCGTCAGAGTATTTAAAGGATGGAATCTTCTTAATACGTAATCCCCTGGGGATCATTTGTTTTGAGATGTAGTTATTCTGGGTTGTCAGGTCCCACCAAACTTTTGCTTCTTGTACTTTAAATTTTTCTACCTGGTGGAATAAATCTTTGAGGGTATGGTTGCCCTCTCCCAAGTTTTCCGTGTTCCCAAAGACTTTGGCGGCCAATTCCGCTCGAGTGTATTGAGCCTCATGCATCATAATTGAAGTATATTTGATGCTGTATGGACAATTGGTATTTGCTGTTAATATGAGTTCTTGTGATTAAAAACACAAATTTTTCAAGCCAAATATTTAGCCAATAAATATGATAACTTTCATATATACGAAACAGAACAAGAAGTAATCTCAAAAAGATTACAAAAACGAGGATATCCAGATTGGACACTTAAACGAGCTATTTCAATTACCTCAAAAAAGAGAAGAGTCAATCTGCTTTCTGACATTAAACACCCTACTTTGCCCAACATAAACAAACCAACTGTAATCTTACAACATAGTAACCAATTTTCGGAAATTAAAAACATAATTTCCAAACATCTACCAATCCTTATAGAAGACCAAATTTTGGAAAACATTCTAAAAGATGGGTGCAGGGTTGTAGCTCGCAAAGCTCCCACCATAGGTAATTCTTTGTCCCCTTCAATGCTACAGCCAGATAAACATAAAAGCACTTGGCTTGAAGAAAAGGGTTTCTTTAAATGCGGCACACATCCGTGCAACATATGCTCCTATGTTTGCCCAACAAAAATATTTACAGATGCCATGGACACAAATAATTTTTCCATTAAAAATTACATTAATTGCAACAGCGAAGCTGTAGTCTATATTTTGGAATGTACAGCTTGCAATTTAAAATACACAGGCTGCACAAGCCGCAAATTTAAAACTCGGGTACTAGAACACCTCAGTTACATTAGAAAGCCTAATATTACCAACATATCCAGTGCAGCTAAACATTTCATTAATCATCATAATAGATCCACAAATACTTTTAAGTGCTATGCTATTGAAAAGGTACATATACCTAAACGTGGTGGAAATTTAAAGCACAAGATTTTAGGAAGGGAAGCGTATTGGATCTGCCGCCTGAAAACCTGATACCCACATGGATTAAATCTTAAAAAGGAGCTAATGTTCCATTATTAAAATATAACATATTTTGTAATCCAAATATCCAATTTATATATTTTCCGAGTGCTATCCTTTTTGTCTTAGTTTTTGTATAAACCACTATTCAACTATAGTAACGAGACAACGATATCCCTACCTCTGTAGCTTTTCTATTGAATAAAAAATACACAAACATATAATATCCCAGGACTATCAGAGGTCAAAAAGGTTAGTTTCCAATAAACAAAATGAATATCATGTCCCTTCCTAGGACATTATTACAAACACAAATTTTAAGTTCTCCGTCTGTCTGAACAACAATTACATGCCTCTGAATATGTATCACCTATTTACACATCATGTTACACTAGTACCAAAAAACTGTGCTTAAAAATATGTTAATATGGGTTTATATTCATTTTTAACGTCCTAGACTTTTAAGACACACACCATATCTCTTCAAGCTTTACTATTTATGCATCTATTTTCTATGTTTATCCTCTAGCATTTAGAAGAGGTTTATCTCCAGTCACAAAGCAATTTTTTCTTCTTTCATAATAAAACAATATTTAAACGTATCACACACTGTTATACAATGAAATTCTGAATGAAAGGTATATAAATTTGATAAGTCAAACTTACCGAGCATGATCCTAGCGTTTGGCTGACATTCGTGTGTATACAAACATCCGTCACGAGCGAAGTTAATCCTTCCTCCTTTTGCGCTCCAGGTTGATTGCCTTGAAACGCAATCAAAATTTCACCTGTCATTGACCGGATATAAACTTTCACTGTGCTACTACACTTTCAATTCAGCCATGACTAAGGACGCGGAAGTCGTCTGAAACGCGTTGGCAGCGTGCATTACCTTACATCCACCTTTCTTTGTGGGATATTGCCTCCCTGTTTTATCATTGTTCTAATAAAATTGGAATATCTTCCATTTTAAACCAAAAAAGAGAGATAGAAGCAGCACTCAAAAAAACTCTGGTTTATTCATCCAGCATCCACTGCAACGTTTCACCTTCTCTATGAAGGCTTTTTCAAGTCAGGACTTGAAAAAACCTTCATAGAGAAGGTGAAACGTTGCAGTGGATGCTAGATGAATAAACCAGAGTTTTTTTGAGTGCTGCTTCTATCTCTCTTTTTTGGATACACGTTTGTGCAGGGAGAGGTCACTCCCTGTTTGAAAGCTGAGCACCAGCCTTAACAGGCAAGGAATCACAGTGCTGCTCCTACCCTTGATTTGTCTATATTCCATTTTAAACCATTTATCCGCTACGATATTTCTTGTGCTGGAACCTATCCTGTACCGTTACCTGCTACATATACAGTGTGCCGACACGAGGATCCGGGCGCAGCTGGCAGCAGGATTCTGCTGAAGGTGAGCTGGAGGTTTTTCTTCAGTATATATTTTATATAGTTCTTCATAGTATGTATTAAATACTTTGGAAATTTTGTCTGTTGTATGTACCAAGTTATTCTGTTTGTTTTTAATCTTTGGAATAAATGTTGCAGACTTGTGTTTTTTTATCAGAGAGGCAAATTTTTTACCACATTTGTCAGATTGAGCATATGATCTAAATTTTGAGCAAAAGAGGAATCTTTCTGTATTCATATTTAGAAGTTCTCTGAGTTCTGATCTAAGTTTAAAGAGGCCTTTTTCGGCATTGAGGTTTAAAGTTCTCTTGTGCGTATTTTCTAACCATGCTATCTCCTCTATTAATACCTTGTATTTTAGTTCCTTTTCTTTTTTTTTTTCTCGAGCCTAGTTTAATGAGATGGCCTCTAATAACAGCCTTATGATTTTTCCAGATAGTAGCCGTACATTTGCCCTCAGGACAATTAGGCTGGATTCACACGAGCATGTTCGATCCGTAATGGACGGAACGTATTTCGGCCGCAAGTCCCGGACACACTGCAGGGAGCCAGGCTCCTAGCATCATAGTTATGTACGACGCTAGGAGTCCCTGCCTCGCTGCGGGACAACTGTCCCGTACTGTAATCATGTTTTCAGTATGGGACAGTAGTTCCGCGGAGAGGCAGGGACTCCTAGCGTCGTACATAACTATGATGCCAGGAGCCCGGCTCCCTGCAGTGTGTTCGGTCCGGGACTTGCGGCCGAAATACGTTCTGTCCATTACGGACCGAACATGCTCGAGTGAATTCAGCCAAATCTTTAAAAAAGTTTTGAAGACCGCTCCATAAGTATTTGAAATCTTCGCTATTATTTAACAGACTTTCGTTAAGTTGCCAATTAAAAGCAGACTTGAGTTTGGGGCTCAATTCTAGGGTCAAAAAGTGTGGGCCATGATCCAAATGAGTGATCAATCCATAGTTCACTTCTCTGACTGAGCTTAATAAATTATGTGGGATTAGTAGATCATCTATCCTTGAGTATTTTTTTACGTACTGCCAAGTAGAAAGAGTATTCCTTAGTGGATGGGAATTTTAGTCTCCATGAATCAATCAGTTGAGATTCAGAAAATAATTTTTTCATAGATTTTAATGTTTTAAATGAAATTGTTGAGGAGTTGTTGGACGTTTCTAAGGATGGTTGCAGAGGGGTATTGAAGTCTCCTCCCAATATCAGTGAGCCTTCCTTGAATTTCTCTAATAACTCAAATATATGTTTGATACATTTGTCCTGACCTACGTTGGGCATTTAGATGTTTGCAAAAGTGAATAATTTATCGTGAATTGAGCCTTTAACAATAACATACCTTCCCTCCTTGTCTGTTTCACAATCTTTCATATTAATATTTAACATTCTTTATTTTGGGGTATTTTTCAACAACACAACGAAATCATAACAAGCCAGTGGAATACAGCCATGTAAAAAAACATACGCATCCATTTTAAATAGTAAATCAGCAAAAACACACAAAAAGCATGAAATAATGACCAGGCCACAATATGCATACAACATATCCAAATAATGCAACATAGAGCTCTGAACCAGCAGAGACGACATTAATACACTGGACAGTATGTCCGGGCATCGACGACATATGACTACATTACCCTTGATATTGAAGATGCATCCAGAACCGTGGGCACCACGGCAGGCGGGAAGGTATCCTAGCAGGTGACGAAGCATCCATTTCGTACTCCACATCGGATAGAGGAGAAGGAAAGCAGACAGAACCAGGGGACCCACCTCCCACACTCAACCTCCAGGCGGATCAGGCCAACACTCCCCCCTGTTATGTCCTATAAGGCTTATGCATAGAGGAGATACTCATCCGATTCACTAAACTCCTGCCACTCTTGCCAGACCAATCTCCCTTCTCTCGGATATTCTCGCTGGACCTGTGTTGCCTCCACCATTCTCTGCAGCAATAAAATCTACTGAAACCATTCCGTGATGGTTGGTGCGCTACTAGTTTTCCATAACCGTGGAATCACTGTGCGGGCTGCGATCAACAGAAAACTAATCAGTGTTTTAGAATATTATTAATCGCTCCAGGGAGCATGGAAAGAAGCAACACCTCCGGGGTGTTGGGGAGCACTTGGCCCGTGATTTTTTTGTATAAGGTCCACCACCGTTTCCCAGAATGGATGAATCAACGGGCACTCACACCAAATGTGCAGCATCGTACCCCCAACTCTGCCACACCGCCAACACTCATCCGGTACCGCCGGGTAGAAGGAATGAAGCAATGTTGGGACCCTATACCATCGCGACAAAATCTTATAGTTTGTTTCCTGGGCCTTGAAGGAGATGGAGAAACTATGACACAGCTTGAAAGCTTTTGACCAACGATGGAGCCGACGATGGAGGCGATGTAAGCTCCCTTTCCCATAGGAAGGCGGGACCTCATTATGTAACTCCTGCAAACACTTATAGAGAAGCGAAATAGCCCATGCCGGAGGGGAAGTTGCAACACATAGCTGTTCCACCGGTGTTAGATCTCTGTTCAAAGAGAGCCTCTCCCTATTCGCGTTATAAAAGTGTTGTAGCAGCAAAAAATCCCAGTACCCAGCCGATGACCGCTCTGGTTCCGGGACAAATGTCTCAAAGGACTTCAAACCCCGGTCTGTCAGGACATGACGAAACGTCAGTGGTGAAGGCCTGGACAAAAAGGACAGGAAGGTGGGCTGCTTACCCGGCGGAAAGTCCACATTGTGGGTTATCGCCACTAATGGGCCATCGGGAGGAATCCCTATAGCCAGATTTCGATAGCGTTTGTATGTGAGTACCACCTGTCCCGCCACCAGAGGGAGCATAGCATTCTCCTTCCCCTTAAAGTACCTCCCCAAAGCCACGGAAGGACAGTGGGAGGAACCGGTGCCAGAAGATTTTCCAATCCCAGCCACAATTTAGAGTCCGCATGGTGGAACCAATCCAAGATCCTAGCACTTACTGCCGCAAAGTATTACGCCAGACAGTCAGGCAGACCCAACCCCCCTTTCTGCTTGCTCTTGAACAGAGTTGCTTTCGCTATTCGTGGTGGTCTGCCCCGTCAAACAAACCTGGCCAGTGCTTTGTTTAACTGCAGAAAGAAACCCCTGGGCAATACACACGGGACCATCTGAAAAATATACATTAAGCGTGGCAGGATATTCATCTTTATCACGCTTATCCTACCCAACCACGAAAAATCCTTTGGCTCCCATTTGTCTAAGTCAGCTCTGAGTGTTTGGAGGATAGGCAGAAAATTAAAAGAGTAGGAGTCCGCAATAGCCACCGGTATCCGCACCCCTAGATATTTCAACGAACCCGTCTGCCATGAAAAAGGAAAGTTGCTACACAGCTGCTGGGCGTCCTCCCCTGACAAAGATATATTCATAGCCTCGCTCTTAGACATGTTCATCTTATAGTTATTATAATAGCTATACATTCGAATGACTTTCATCAGGGACGGCAATGTGATGTGCGGGCTTGTAATATAAAACAATAAATCGTCAGCAAACGCCGACACCTTAAAATGCATTACCCCCACTTGCACCCCCCGAATGTCAGCGTTACGTTGAACTGCTACCAAAAGATGTTCCATCACCACCGCAAACAGCAGGGGCGACAGTGGGCAGCCCTGTCTAGTTCCATTACTTATCCTGAATGAAGCAGACAGAGAACCATTAACTCTAACCCTCGCCTGAGGGTGATTATACAGGGCCATAATCCGCGTCAACATTAGGCGACCTAGATCTTTCATATTAAAAGGTAATTTTTTGTGTATTATAATGGAAACTCCTATATGCCTTTTAAGGGGTGAGGATGAGTTGTACCATTGGGTGTAACTTTTATTCTTCGTGATAGGAGTATAAGATTTCTTAAAGTGGGTCTCCTGTAAGAAGACATCTATTTTTTGTTTTTCCAGAAATTGAAGAATTTGCAATCTCTTCTGAGGGACATTAATACCTTTCACGTTATAAGTTCAGCCATTTAAAGCAAAGTTGTTGGAAATTATATTCAGAATACTTTTATGTAGTGAGAGGCATATTGATTCAGGTAATAAGAATGGGTTTGATGATGGAAGATTGGGAAGGGAAAAAAACAAATTATAATGTAAACAGTTTTCAAAGGAAACAACAATTGTCATGTTATGCTGCTGGGTGGAAATAGTGGGGGAACCCCATTCCACATCAGAGTAGATTGCATTGATTAACATTCCTGGGGGGGCCAGGTAGAGTGAGTATTCACTCACAATTAGGCTTTGAGGATATCCAGTGCACCTCCCAGCAAAATCTCTAGAAACATAAAGTATGATTAACAGGCAAGTAAGTGGTATAAGTGCAAAAGTTTACCTCAATTATGGTATGAACAGAAAGGTATATAAAATCGCTCTTTCCAAGCAGAGTTGCAATTTTTTGGTAGAACATTTTCCACAAGGTAGATATGCTCACCCATGAGAAAAGACACTATTTTACAGCATAGTAGTCCTATCACTGAGACCAAATAAGCATTTTACCTATTTCTGGGGTATCAAACAAGTAACTAAACAGTTAATATTCAAACATATAATATTCAAACATATATAGGCCCATGTTTAAAAAGGATATATCAAGGAACATCTTTGTCCTGTAAGAACAGCCAAAAGTCCTTGTGTGTAATGGGTGAGGTATTCGAATAGTTCTTGAGAAAAGGAACAAGAAATTTGAAGTCCATAATGTAGGACATGAGGTTCAGTTATGAGTGGTCTTGTCTTTCCCCCTTGGGGTTTTTGTGAAGTTTGTATCAGGTTTTTTCATTCTCTTGGTCTTTGGTGGTGTGGTGCTTTCCCAGTTTAATGGACTGGGTAGTGGTGGAAGATCCAGTTTCTCTTCCGAAGTAATCCAGTCTGGGATTTGTAAATGATTGAGATCCAGTTTATTCAGAGCGAATGGCAGATCATCTGGGGTTTTGATTGTTAATGACTTATTAGCAAAAGAAATTCCAAATGGAAACATCCATCTGTACAGGATGTTTTTTTCCCCGGAGGGCTCTAGTAAGAGGCTGTAGTTGTCTTCTTAGATCCAGCGTAAATCTGGATAGATCCTGGTAAATCTGGATATCGTTGTTCTCGTATTAATTTTTTTTCGCAATTCTTGAATTTGTTAGAATTTTTTCCTTGAGTCTAAAACTCTGAAGGTAGCACAAAATGTCTCTAGGTTTCTCGTTGCTTATTGATTTCGGTCTATAGACCCTGTGTGTTCTTTATAGACCCATATCACAAGGCTCCTCTATATGGAGCAATTCAGAGAAGATTTGAGTCAAAACGGATATTTCTTTATCCGATACAGTTTCAGGGATACCTCTTATGCGAATATTTTTACGGCGTGATCTGTTTTCTAAATCATCTATATGGATTTTTTTGTAGGTATGCTTCCTTTTGTTTCTCTTCAAGTATTCCTATCACTTTTTCTGAGTGCTGAATTATTTGAGAACACGTCTCTTAAAGTGTGTTGATTCTGGTAAAGACTTGTCTAACATCACTTCGCAGTTCTGAGATGTCGTCTTTAACCGTCTGAGTAAACTCTTTGAAGAGATTTCTAATGCCTTCAGTGGTAGGGACTGTTTTTATATTCTCTTAGCTCTATAGGTTCCTGCGAGGATCCTTCCTCTTCCTCACTATCTGTCCAATTTGAGGATTGGAAGAGATCGTGCGGTTTGTCACCTGTCTTGGGTTTGGTACTAGTGTTGTAGGATAGTTTTTTTTTACTTGCGTTCTCGCTTTCAGGTCCCTTTTTAGGGGTTTTACTACTTTTGTCTTCTGTAGTTTTTCCTGGGATTTTTCCCATGGTTGCCTGTCTTGTTGTAATTTCGCTGGGAGGTGTAATGTTTGTCTTTATTACATTATCATTTATTTCAGTATAGATGCAAGCCTGTCCAGTTCACTCTGCGACAGGATATATAGGGTAATAGAAGAGGGCTTAGCTTGGTATTAGATTATGAGACAAGTCACTGCAAAATTAGTGCTGTGTCCCTGATCTGTTTAAGTGCAGATACACTTTATTATCATAGTCTGAAGCTTTGCTGGGTGCTTAGATCACACAGTGCTAATAGGGAGTTATATATAAGGAGCTATATATGTTCTCTCTTGTATACCACTGTTATAGTCCCTTCTGGAAGGTCAAGACAGTCTCTGTAGAGGTTAGTAGTTGCTATAAATCTTGTTACTAACTTCTTATTGGGACTCTCCCTGTTGTTCAGATATCAATGGGGCAGGGTGAAATGGCCGCCGGCAGGATTTTCCCTTTATTTCTTTTGTTGTCAGGGTTCTTTTGTCTATGGGATCTTTCCTCCCAAGCAGTGTATGATTGGCCTTTTTTTGGGCCGTTTTCGGCCGATCGGGTGCTGTGTCCGGGTCGCGGCCCGCAGGAAAGACCAGGGATCCGGCGTGGGTACTAGGCCTCAACAGGCCGCTGGTGTCTCTGTGCCCCTAATTGAAAAAGGAGGCCTGCTTTCTTCTCCTCTGGCTGTGGTGAGTCCTTCTGTGAAGGTGATTTGACTGTATAAGCCTCTAATTTCAGTGGATGGCGCTGGATATAAATTCCATATGCAGAGCTCCCTAATGCACGTCCGTCTCCTTGCTCAACCAGGCCACGCCCCCCTTGACATCAGTTTTAAACGGTTTACATAAAGGCAATTTGCAGGCTCAAATCTACTTTGTACAAATTAGATTTTTTGTTTTTCCGTAAATACAGTCCGTATTGCATCCGTATTTGATCCGTATATACGGACCCATAAAAACAAAAAAGGGAGGCTGCAAATGTCATCAACAAGTTGCCTAGCAACACTTGCATAAATACGGACGGTTTACGGACGCACGTCTGTAGTCGTCCGTACGTACGGAAGCTCCCATAGACTTTGGCCTCATGCACACGACCATGCCCGTAAATTTGAATTTTTGGCTCGTTCTCCCATACAAAAGTATGGGAGCACAGCCCGTAAAAAACAAAAGATAAAACATGTCCTATCTTTGCGGTACAGTTCTATGGCACGGACACATATCCGTAGCGATACGGAACGGTGTCCGCGGCCGATAGAACTGAATGGGTTCGTAATTGCGACCGTATTACGGTCCGCAATTACGAAATTTTATTTACGGTCGCGTGCTGTAATTACTGACAAGAATAGGACAGGATCTATAATTTTTTCAGAACGGACACCAATCAGTAAAAATACTAAAAGGTGTCCCTGACCAATAGAAATGAATGGGTCCGTGATTACGGTCAGTAATTACGGACTGTAATTACTGATGAAAAATACAGTTGCGTGCATGGGGCCCTATATAACACCCTTTGTTTCTGTTTTTTTTACAGCAAGTTATGTATTAGGATGCACACAAACCTACCAAAACCGCTGAAATGGATACGAAAATTAGATTGGATATATTCACAGTAAAATTGTCTATATGGATTTTATGTCCTTGTTACGGTCTGCATAGACCGCTGTTCACATTTACTTTGTCATGACTGTATACAAAATACATTCGTTTTGTTATTCATCAATGCGCTGGACTATGTTTGAACCATTTGTGATGTTACTACTGTACCATTGTTATGTATTCTGTATTGGTGGATGCCTGGTGCGCTGTACCGAGCGGCAGATGCACGCTTGCGCATGCACACGCGCACTTGAGGTTATTCAACCAGGGAGCAATGATTTCCAGCTCCGTGAGTCTTCAGCGGAATCGGTCGCTACTGCGCATGCGCTGTAATCCGGCGCATGCACACTAGGACAGATAGCCACCATGTTATTTAGGTATTGAAGCCCCCCTGGCTTCCGTATTCCGGACCAGTGCAATGGCAAAATAGAAAATATGGCATTTTTGTTTATATCTTTAGCGGTCATGGATCGGTACACTCAGCGGATGCGGTGAGGTTTGTGGATGCCCAATATTCACTGTTGTCTATTATATATGTGATAGAAATGAATAAATGTGGAGCTTGGTAGAAGCATACACCAGGGGATGGGATGTTTACTGGGGTTGCTAAGATATTAATGGTGAATCATCCGCACATGTATGAAACACGAAACACGAGCGGGTATGTATGTAGGGCAAGAAAAATACCATAAAATAACTATGTATACCACAAATATATATTTTTATTTAAAGTAAATACACCACATGAATAATTAAAAGCATTTAAAATAGAATGAACATGCTAAACAGAATCTCTGGGGGTTGCCACCCTGATAAGTGGCAAACAGAAAAGACCCCCACACTCCCACCTAATCCCCTCAAAATGCGTTCCTGATATATGAGCATCTGAAAATTTTTTGCATAAAACCAGCAATGTGATGAACCGAGAGGGGAAGAGGGGACTGAAGGCCCCACGCGTATCGCTACAATGTCAGCACGAACACGTGATGCGGCTCCCCACGCATGCCCAACCAAGACCGGTAGAAGCAGGAGGGTGGCTGGAGCCAATACACGACGTGCATGCGCCGGAAATTCCCGCGCTTGCGCATGATGGCGGCCGAGTCTAGCTGGCAACAGCTGTCACAGAGAAAACACTTTGAAAATCCATGAGATCAATGTCTCATGTATGAAATAAAAAAAACTTCCAATATTAGAATAGGAGAATGGCAACTTATATAAAAAAGGGCATCCTCCACATTACCTTACCATTTATTTATTTGTGTTGTATAGAGTGTGTGTGCATGAGGGTACAAAGGACAAAAAATAGACACCATATCTCTCATAATAAAGTGTTGGTACCAACTTGGAGAATGATGAATTATAACAGATCAAGAGCTATGTTATTCATCACCATTCATATGAGGGAACAATAGATTATAATATCAAAATATATATGGTTCCTCATAATATATGATATCTGGGTTTTACACCCCAGCATAATTCACTAGGACACTCTAGTACATGATAAAATCACAAACATGGACCACATGTTATTTTTTCATAAACCAGTGTATGCTCTATGACAACCCACCCACAAAAAAAGCAAAAACAAAAAAAAAAACGACACATGGGGCCCACCAGGAGAGAGAGAGTGCCACGGAACAGCAACAGGCAAAGGAGACATTGAATGTAAATTGTGTAGAATAATGTATAAAGAATAAAACAGATGTATCTTTATACTGTTTTCTTTGATAGTTTTTTCGTCATCTTGACTGGCGAATCTTGCGTACTCGAAAGGAACAAAGAGTCGACATGGTTAAATGTGTTAATGTCACCTTTGAAAATAAATGATTTTTAGTTTTTCAAAAAAATATTTTGATTTAGATGAAGGATTGTGTCCCAGGAATAATGTCAATAAACCAACAATTTGATCCAAAAAGTGTATGGTGTGCTAAAAATGTGCCGAAAAAGGGCTATTATAGCCTTATAGTTCGTGATAATGAATGTGTCCGTACGGTGTATGAGTGCGTTAGCTCCTTAAAGGGAATGTGTCGCTTTTTAGTTAAACAATTATTATTTAAGTGATTACACATTGTTTTACTTTTTTCACAAGTCAGGAAATATTATAAATTAGATTCTAATTTATAACATTTCCATGTGCTGGCCACTAGAGGGAGCAGTTCCCAAAATTGCAGCATGGTCAATGTGGTAAAGCAACCTCATTGCTTTATGCTGCAAATTTGGGGTAGACAAACTCTCTCTAGTGTCCTCACACTATCCCCCCTCCCTTCTTCTTGCTAGTGCCAGAAGGAGGGGTTTGAATCTTCAAACCTCCTACACTGTGTGCCGCCATTTTCTGAGTGACCGCACAGTGTAGGAGGATTAGATACAGTGCTCAGCAGACAGTATAACACGAACATAATACATATCACATACACGAACATAAATAACCTTCTCCTGCCGCCGCCGCCTCCACTCCTATTCCGCGTCTGGAAGTAGTCATCTTCCAGTCCGGCAGCGGCTTCCGGTCCACATGAAAATGGCGCCGGATTTCGCTCTGCAAACGAGCTTCGTTTTGGTCTGTGTGGGAGCGGCGCATGCGTACGCTTTAGAGAATGGAACAGCTCACGTTCGCATTCTCTATAGGGTTGTATGTGCCATATTCCATCTCGTTAATCGACACATACAAAGATGAAAAAAAATGGCAGCCCCCATAGAGAAGTAAAAGTAAGAAAAAAGTAAAAAGTAGAACATGAGAACACAAATAAATAAAATTTATGTTAATATCATAGTAAAAGCAATATGACACCTTCCCTTTAACGTCTTTTGACGCGAGGCAGTGCAGGTCCAAAGCCTACAACGACGTCTTTTGGCGTTGCTGTAGTTGAGGCTGATGAGCGCTCATGTGAGCGCTCATTCTCTAAGCAGGAGCTGTAACTAACAGCTCCTGATCTTAGAAGAGCCTCCTGAATACAGCTGTGGTCGGAAAACATTCGGACCCCAGCTGTTTCACCATTTGATTGCCGCGGTCCATGACCGTGGTATGATCAAAGGGAATTCCCCTCTTTAATCGCATCACCGGGATTCCAGTGACACGATCAAACACCGGGGAATCCCTCTGCAGTCAGCCCTGGATACCTACAAAGGACCCCAGGGCTGTCTGTTCCGTTTGCCTGCTGTTCGGGCACACTAAAAGTCCCAAAGAAAAGGAATTATTTTGCATTAAATATATTTTATTGCCCCTATACTAAATAAAAACAAAAAACCTACACATATTAGGTATCTATACGAATGTAATAAACTGATTTATTAATCTCATGGGTTATTTAGCGTAAAACGTGAACGGGATAAGAAATAAACAAGAAAAACAATGCCAAGAATCGCTTTTTCCTATATTCACGGCGTAAAAAATTGTGGGGGAAAAAAATACTATTTCTCTCGCATAAAACAAGGCCTCATACAACCAGGTCAATGAAAAAATAAAAAAGTTATGGCTGCTGAAAGGCAGAGAGGCAAAACCAGAAAAATTTAGCTGGTCATTAAGGTCTTTTCAGGCCCGGTCATTAAGGGGTTAAGTAGGTGCATACTAAAACAAATATGCAGAAATATATATATATATATATATATATATATATATATATATATATATATATACATAGATACCAGCATAGAACGTAGTAACGGCACCAGGACTTCAAGACGGATGAAAAACAGGGTGGATTTATTCACCTCAAGAAATAACAGCAACGTTTCGGTTCAGCAGGAACCTTTCTCAAGCCATCACAAACTAACAATGGTGTCAAGTATAAATAGGGGGAGCATACATTATACAGCAATCAAGCTAATAACAGTATAATTCCCATTATACCCTAAGGGGTCCCAGGAGGATTGAAAGAGGACCAAGAAGACGACAAAGGGGAGCTGAACCATATATTACGGACTCAGAACTCTCTGACGACCAATATGCCACATCTTTTTTAGGCGACAACATGGACACTCCTGTGGTGGGAGAAAGCGAACCCGCAGGGGTGGGAAGAAGCACAAAGGGAAGAATGAATTACAAATCCAGGGGACGGATGACCTCAGCACGGGGGACGACGACAATATCTGACCAGGAAGAAGACCCTCCAGACCTAGTGGTGAATATATCGTCATGTGTGTTAACTGACCCACAGGTGAAGGTGCTGAATCGTGGCTTGTCTTTTTGTCCAAATAATCCCATTGATTGGTTTAGGCTAAATTTAGATTTAGAGTGTTTTTTTTAGGTCATTGAGACTTAAGGTTCATTTTTCAGATCAACCCAAATTTGTGAATACTTTATCTGTAGCTCCTACTAGCGAGATGTTCCATCTTGGGGATTATGGGCTATATAATAAGAGTAAATTTCAACCTCCTCAGAATATCCATGCTGTT
The DNA here is from genome assembly GCF_050947455.1 of Rhinoderma darwinii. Lineage (NCBI taxonomy): Eukaryota > Metazoa > Chordata > Amphibia > Anura > Rhinodermatidae > Rhinoderma > Rhinoderma darwinii. The sequence goes on from NC_134689.1 coordinate 46,257,142, forward strand.
GAAACCTATATCTCATTTGTAAAAGATCAGACGGATATGTTGAAGATTAAGCAGTGTAGTCAGTTGGTTCAAAGGAATCTGACGCGGGTCTTAAAGAACTGATTGATAATGGTGATTTGACCATCAAACCTGCAGATAAGGGGGGTGCCATAGTTGTGATGGATACCTCCCTTTATCTGCAGGAGATGGCTAAACAGCTTAATGATATTGATGTATATGCTGGGTTGTCAGGTGATCCCAAATTCACGTATTTACGTGAACTGGAGACTCTGATTACCAGTGCATTTAAGAGGAAAATTATTGATAGACATCTATGTGAATTTTTACAAGTTAAATTTCCTGTTACTCCTGTTCTCTATCTCTATTTGTCCCGGCAGCCATGTTTATTGATAAAATTCTTAGGCAGTTTGCCATTGGTGCAGACTCCCACATCAGGGACACCTCGGACTTCCTGGTCAAAATTCAGGATCTTTTGATCCCTGACCAGTAGGTCTTGGTTACCCTTGATGTGGGGAGTCTTTACACCTCAATTGCCCACCAGGAGGGCATTGATGCCTCATTGATGCCTCACTTTCTTATCTAGAAAGTTCAGGCTTTTCGGAGGACAAAATTGGACTTATTAGATCGCTATTGGAATTTATCCTTACAAAAAACTATTTTTTGGTAGGAGATAAATTTTATTTGCAGAAAAGAGGGACGGCTATGGGGTCGAATATGGCCCCCACCTATGCAAATATTTGTATGCGTCGGATGGAGGAGGACCTTATCTATGTGTCCCACCACTTCAGTCAGGTACTGCGGTGGTGGCGATACATAGATGAGGTCTTCCTCATCTGGACTGGTTCTATCAGTCAACTGCAGGAGTTTTTGGGATTTCTCAATGATTTAAAACCTACGATTACATTTACCATGTCATACTCCACAGTTGCCATTGAGTTTTTGGACACTCGGATTTCCATTAGCGGTAACAAGCTAATTTCTGATCTGTTTTATAAGAAAACGGACAGAAATAACCTCTTGCACTATACCAGTGGACATCCGAGGACTATGTTGAGATCTCTACCCTATAGCCAACTGATTAGAGTCAAGAGGGTGGTAAGTCAGGAGGACAGACTTTCCCCACGACTTGATCAGATGTGTAAACAATTTTCTGATCGGGGCTACCCAAGCTATGTTTTGGAATCGAACAGACGAAAGGTTGATCTATTAGACAGACATGATCTTTTAGCTGGGAAATTAACTAAAGAAAAGAAAGTCCGGGTACCCTTCATCTCGACTTTCTCCACAATAAGTTCACAAATCGGTGAAATTTTGCGGAGGGATTGGAAATTTTTAAGTAGAGCCTTCCCAAATATAGCTGAATTCCAGGACAGAACTATGATGGCATATAGAAGAGGCAAATCAATTATGGTTGTCAAAGCGGATATTGGGTCGAGTCGTAGGAGTCAAATGTTCTTGGTACCTCCTAAAAATGGTTGCTACCCCTGTCTGGGATGCAATATATGTGATAGTATGATCAAGGGTGGCTCCTTTAACCATCCTCAAACGGGCAAATTAATACACATTAAAGGCTTCTTTACATGTCAATCTTCCTTTGTGATTTACCTTTTAAGCTGTCCTTGTGGTTTACACTATGTTGGTGAAACTACAACGGAATTGCGCCTCAGGTTGAGAAACCATAAATCAAATATCAAAACAAAGAGGCAGGATTTGCCAGTTTCAAGACATTTTGTTGAAAAAAATCACACGGTGTCACAATTGAGATTCAGAATCATTGATTCTGTGCCTCAGTTGAGACGTGGGGGTGATAGGGGGTTGGTCCTCAAAAGGAAAGAGCTGGAGTGGATCTATAGGTTAGAGACTATGTCCCCAAAGGGCCTTAACCCCTTCCCTCTTTAGCCACTTTTGACCTTCCTGACCGGGCCTCATTTTTCAAATCTGACATGTGTCACTTTATGTGGTAATAACTCCGGAATGCTTTCACCTATCCAAGCGATTCTGAGATTGTTTTCTCGTGACACATTGGACTTTAAGTTACTGGCAAAATTTGCTCGATATGTTCAGTATTTAATTGAGAAAAACACCAAAATTTAGCGAAAAATTGCAAAAATTAGCATTTTTCTCAATTTAAATGTATCTGCTTGTAAGACAGGCAGTTATACCACACAAAATTGTTGCTAATTAACATCCCCCATATGTCTACATTAGATTGGCATCGTTTTTTGAACATCCTTTTATTTTTCTATGACGTCACAAGGCTTAGAACTTTAGCAGCAATTTCTCACATTTTCAAGAAAATTTCAAAAGGCCATTTTTACAGGGGCCAGTTCAGTTGTGAAGTGGTTTTGAGGGCCTTATATATTAGAAACCCCCAAAAAGTAACCCCATTTTAAAAACTTCACCCCTCAAAGTATTCAAAACAGCATTTAGAAAATGTCTTAACCCTTTACACATGTCACAGGAATTAAAGCAAAGTAGAGGTGAAATTTACAAATTTCATATTTTTTTGCAGAAATAAATTTTTAGTACAATTTTTTTTATAACACAGAAGGTTTTACCAGAGAAATGCAACTCAATATTTGTTGCCCAGTTTCTGCAGTTTTAGGAAATATCCCACATGTGGCCGTAGCGTGCTACTGGACTGAAGCACCGGCCTCAGAAGCAAAGGAGCACCTAGTGGATTTTGGGGCCTTATTTTTGTTAGAATAAATTTTAGGCACCATGTCAGGTTTGAAGGGCTCTTGCAGTGCCAAAACAGTCAAAATCCCCCAAAAGTGACCCCATCTGGGAAACTACACACCTCAAGGAAATTATCTAGGGGTACAGTGAGCATTTTGACCGCACAGTTTTTTTACAGAAATTATTGGAAGTAGGCCGTGAAAATTAAAATCAACATTTCTTCAAAGAAAATGTAGGTTTAGCGATTTTTTTTCTCATTTCCACAAGGACTAAAGGAGAAAAAGCACCGTAAAATTTGTAAAGCAATTTCTCCCGAGTAAAACAATACCCCACATGTGGTAATAAACGGTTGTTTGGAGACACGGCGTGGCTGAGAAGGGAAAGAGCGCTATTTGGCTTTTGGAGCTCAAGTTTAGCAGGAATGGTTTGCGGAGGCCATGTCACATTTACAAAGCCCCTGAGGGGACAAAACAGTGGAAACCCCCCACAAGTGACCCCATTTTGGAAACTACACCCATTGAGGAAATTATCTAGGGGTATAGTGAGCGTTTTGACCCAACAGGTTTTTTGCATAAATTATTGGAAATAGGCCCTGAAAATGACAATCTAAATTTTTTAAAAGAAAATGTAGGTTTAGCTAATTTTTTCTCATTTCCACAAGGACTGAAGGAGAAAAAGCACCGTAAAATTTGTAAACCAATCTTTCCCGAGTAAAACAATACCCCACATGTGGTAATAAACGGTTGTTTGGAGACACGGCAGGGCTGAGAAGGGAAAGAGCGCTATTTGGCTTTTGGAGCTCAAGTTTAGCAGGAATGGTTTGCGGAGGCCATGTCACATTTACGAAGTCCCTGAGGAGACAAAACAGTGGAAACCCCCCACAAGTGACCCTATTTTGGAGACTACGCCCATTGAGGAAATTATCTAGGGGTGTAGTGAGCGATTTGGCCCCACAGGTTTTTTGCAGAAATTATTGGAAGTAGGCCCTGAAAATAAAAATCTACATTTTTTCAAAGAAAATGTAGGTTTAGCTTATTTTTACTCATTTCCACAAGGACTGAAGGAGAAAAAGCACCACAAAATTTGTAAAGCAATTTCTCCCGAGTAAAACAATGCCCCACATGTGGTCATAAACGGCTGTTTGGAGACACGGTGTGGCTTAGAAGGGAAAGAGCGCTATTTGGCTTTTGGAGATCACATTGAGCAGGAATGGTTTGCGGAGGCCATGTCACATTTACAGAGCTCCTGAGGGGAAAAAACAATGAAAACGCCCAAAAAGTGACACCATTTAGGAAACTACACCTCTTGAGGAATTCATCTAGGGGCGTAGTGAGCATTTTGACCCCACAGATGTTTCATAGAATTTATTAGAATTGGGCAGTGAAAATAAAAACAATCCTTTTTCTTCAATAAGACGTAGCTTTAGCGCAAATTTTTTCATTTTCGCAACAAATAAAGGAAAAAAAAGAACCCAACATTTGTAAAGCAATTTCTACCGAGTATGGCAATACCCCATATGTGGTCATAAACTGCTGTTTGGGCACACTGCAGGGCTCAGAAGGGAAGGACCGCCATTTGGAGTGCAGATGTTGCTGGATTGGTTTTTGGGCGCCTGTGGGCCCAAAACAGTGGAAACCCCCCAGAAGTGACCCAATTTTGGAAACTACACCCCTCAATGCATTTACCTAGGGGTGTAGTGAGCATTTTAACCCTGCAGGTGTTTTGTAGAAATTAGTGTGAACTCGATGTTGCAGAGTGAAAATGGGATTTTTTCCACGGATATGTGGACAATATGTGGTGCCCGGCTTGTGCCACCATAACAAGACAGCCCTCTAATTATTATGCTGGGTTTCCTGGTTTTAGAAGCACCCTACATGTGGCCCTAATCTCTTGCCTGGACAGTCGACCAGGCTCAGGAGTGAAAGCGTACCATGTCAAATTGAGGCCTAATTTGGCGATTTACAAAGTATTGGTTCACAACTGCAGAGGCTCAGATGTGAAATAATAAAAATAAACCCCTGAGAAGTGACCCCATTATGGAAACTGCACCCCTCAAGGCATTTATTAAGGGGTGTAGTCAGCATTTTCACCCCACAGGTCTTTTCCATAAATGAATGCGCTGCGGATGGTGCAAATTAAAAATGTCTATTTTTCCCTAGATATGTCATTCAGTGGCAAATATGTCGTGCCCAGCTTATGACGCTGGAGACACACACCCCAAGAATTGCTAAAAGGGTTCTCCCGGGTATGACGATGCCATATATGTTGAAGGAAACTGCTGTTTGGGGACGCTGTAGGGTTCAGATGGGAGGAAATGCCATTTGGCTTTTGGAGCGTGGATTTTGTTTGTTAGTAGTTTTGTTTGGAGTCTTACTGGTGTTTCCGTTTATAATGTAGGGCATATGTAAGCCGGGCGGAGTATATAAGGGGCATAGTCAGGTGGTATAATAACGGGGTAAAAAAAACAATAAAATAACCCATAGATGTGTGTTACGCTGTGAAGCAATCCTTTCTGCACAGGCCGGTGTCGCACTGATATATGGCGTCCTTTATTATCCCCCTTTTGGTCCACACTCCGCGCCTTTGTAGTTTGGGGAATTTTGCTGTGAAGTGTTGTCCTGGTATAATACGGGCACCGTCGGTTCCAGCGGATATGTTTGGGCCCTCCCTTTCCTGGTTCCCTAATTTTAGGTCCTTGATAAATCGCCTCTTCAAACCGAAGAAATGTTCCCCTCGGACACAACTGCATATTTTTTTATTTCCTGACTTATTGGAGCCATAACTAATTTTATTTTTCATAGACGTAGCGGTATGAGGGCTGGTTTGTTGCGGGACGAGCTGTAGTTATTATTGGTACCATTTTGGGGTACATGTGACTTTTTGATCACCTTTTATCCTATTTTTTGGGATGCCAGGTAAACAAAAAAACGCAATTCTGGCACAGCTTTTTTTGTTTTTTTTTATACAGCGTTCACCACGCATTATAAACTACATGTTAACTTTATTCTGCGGGTCAGTACGATACCGGCGATACCTAATTTATAGCACTTTTTTATGTTTTACAACTTTTTGCACAATAAAATTACTTTTGTAAAAAGAATGTATTTTTTCTGTCGCCAAGTTGTGAGAACCATAACGTTTTAATTTTTTTGTCGACGGAGGTGTATGAGGGCTTGTTTTTTGCGGGACGAGCTATAGTTTTTATAGGTACCATTTTTGGATACGTGCGACTTTTTGATCACTTTTTATTCTAACATTTGTAGGGCAAAGTGACTAAAAAACAGAAACTCTGGTAACGTTTTTTACGCTGTTCACCGCGTGCAATAAATAATATAATATTTTGATACCTCAGGTCATTACGGTCGCGGCGATACCAAATATATATGGTTTATTATTATTTTTCAATAATAAAGGACTTGATAAGAGTAAAAGGGGGATTGTGTTTTATTTGATTACTTGAAACTTTTATTGTTTTCAAACTTTCATTATTTGCACTTTTTTTTACACTTTTTTATACTTTTTTTACACTTTTTCTCAAGTCCCACTAGGGGACTTGAAGGTCCAACGGTCAGATTTTTTTTTTTCTAATACATTGCACTACCTATGTAGTGCAATGTATTAGATCTGTCAGTCATTCACTGACAGCAAGCCGATTAGGCTTCGCCTCCCGGCGGGGCCTAAATCGGCTTCCGTAATGGCAGAGCAGGAGACCATTGTGTCTCCTGTTGCCATAACAGCAGTCGCCAGTCCCGATTGCCTGTCAGGGCTGGCGATCTGCTAGTAACCGCTACGATGCAGCAATCGCTTTCGATTGCTGCATCGAAGGGGTTAATGGCAGGGATCGGAGCTAGCTCCGGTTCCTGCCGTTACAGGTGGATGTCAGCTGTACAGTACAGCTGACTTCCACCGCTGATGACGCCGGATCAGCTCCTGACCCGGCGCCATTTTGCCGGCAGCTACGGAAGCCGATCAGGCTCCGCCGCCGGGCGGATCTTGACCGGCTTCGGTGCTAGGCAGACCGGGAGGCCAGTATTAGGCCTCCGGTTGCCATTGCAGCCACCGGAACCCCGGCAATTTCATTACTGGGGTTCCGATGAGCTGCAAACACCTTAAGTGCAGCGATCGCGTTTGAGCGCTGCACATAAGGGGTTAATGGCGGGGATCGAAGCTAATTTCGGTCCCCGCCGTTACAGCCGGATGTCAGCTGTAAGATACAGCTGAGATCCGGTGATGATGGGACCGGCTCAGCTTCTGAGCCGGTCCCAAACATTTGGCGTACATGTACGGCAAGATGCGGGAAGTCAATGCTTTCCATGACGTACATGTACGGCAAATGTCGGGAAGGGGTTAATATAGAATATCCTTATGGCCCACACATCTAATGTATCGGGGGGTAACTTGCCCGGGAACCTGGGGGGGTTTTTTTGTACGGTCTTTGCTTTCCTTGGTGCAGTTTGTAAAAATTCGTGGAGTCTTATTTTGACTCTGTATTTATATGTGATTTTTAAATTTTTTATATATCCTTTATATATGTAGGAATAATTGTTTGTTTATTCTTTCACTTTCAGATACACAATTTTCTTGCAAGCACTGTGAAGGATGATGGAAGGTAGCAGAGGCTTTTTCGCGGGGATCGTTGACTCTCTATTTGAATTGTTCAACTTGATGTCTTTTATGTATTGTTCCACATAGACCATAGCGATACAGTGACCAATTGTTTGTTTTTCTTTTTCTGTAACATTGAATTATAGCCCAGATCTAATTAAAGTTTATCCATAACCTCGATTGTATTCTCCATTTGAACAATCAAATTGTAGACTAATTTTTGTATATTTAATACATATGGTGCATATTTGTGGAATATGATTGTCCCTCTTTTTTTTGGGACACTTTACATCTCTATTTAGGATGTTTTTGTAAATGTCATTAGTCCTCTCAGTTGCTCTCAAAGTGACTATAGTCACATTATATGATTTTTGGATTTAATCGTTCTTAAAATCTGAGGTTCCACAATATATGGGGTTTTGGATAGACAGTTTGTTGTTTGGTCTATGGGCATTATGCTGCAAAATCCATCGGTTTCGGTGGAGGATGCATTATATTTCCTATTTAAACTTTTGGATCCAGCCCTATTGCTAAAATTCTATCTCTTTATTATTTATATAAATACCTTGATTTGTCTCGATACTGGCGCCTGCGCAATGAGATTGGAACGCAAGTTCCGTTTCCACGCATGCGCAGTTACGACCGCTCTGTTTGATGCGTTCCACCGGACTGAACATCCGGTGTGGACGCCATCTTGGAGCATGCGCAGTTGAGGTGCGCGGATTGTACACGCTGGCTATGTGGACACTACTGTTGGACTACTAACTGTAAGTTTATTGATCCTCACTTAAATTATAATTGGCCCCTGCCTCCTTCCCAATCATCTTAATTGCCCTTATTGTCGTTATATACGGCGTATGTACACTATTGTTATATTTGACACATTGCCTATGTTGGCGTTTTACAGATAAAAGATATATACTTTTGCAACACTGTGTTTATTGTGTTGTGAAACTTTTATTCACATGAATATAATGGGAATTATACTGTTATTAGCTTGATTGCTGTATAATGTATGCTCCCCCTATTTATACTTGACACCATTGTTAGTTTGTGATGGCTTGAGAAAGGTTCCTGTTGAACCGAAACGTTGCGGTTATTTCTTGAGGTGAATAAATCCACCCTGTTTTTCATCCGTCTTGAAGTCCTGGTGCCGTTACTACGTTCTATGCTGGTATCTATCTAAAAAGAAGGGGAATTGATTCATCCCCTGGTAACGAGCACATGGCCTGATTTCCTTGATGTGTGGAGTGCTGTGTTTTCTTGCCCTTGGATTGTATATATATATATATATATATATATATATATATATATATATATACATGTCAAATAAAAAAGTGTTAAAGGGAAGGTGTCACAACATTTTTTTTTGTTTATATGTTATTGCTTTTAGTATGTCATTAAAATACATTTTATTTATTTGTGTTTTTGTGTTGTACTTTTTTCTTTCTTTTACTGCCATTTTTTTTCTTCATCTCTGTATGTGTCGATTAACGACACATACAGAGATGGAATACGGCACATACATCCCCATAGAGAATGCGAACGGAAGCCGTTCCATTCACTATAGTGTACGCCGTCTGTGTGGGAACGGCGCATGCGCCGCTCCCACACAGCCCAAAAGGGAGGTCTTCGGCAGAGCGACATCCAGCGCCATTTTCATGTGGACCGGAAGCCGTGGCTGGACAGTAAGACGACTACTTCCGGTCGCGGCTTCCGTCCATATGTTCAGAAGCAAGGACTAGGAGCGGAGGCAGCGGCAGCGGCGGCGACGGCAGGAGCTGGTAAGTTATGTTTGTGTATGTGATGGGTGTGTATGTTGGTGTTATAATGTGTGATTACCACTGTATCTAATCCTCCTACACTGTGCATTCGCTCAAAAAATGGCGGCACACAGTGTAGGAGGTTTGAACATTCAACCCCCTCCTTTCTCCTGGCACTAGCCAGGAGAAAGGAGGGGGGATTGTTTGAGGACACTAGAGCGAGTGTGTCTTCTCCAATTTTGCAGGATAAAGCAATGAGGTTGCTTTACCACATGCCAATGCTGCAATTTTGGGAATTGCTCCCTCTAGTGACCAGCACATGGAAATGTTATAAATTAGAATCTAATTTATAATATTTCCTGACTTGTGAAAAAATTAAAAAAATTAGAACAATGTGTAATTATTTATATACTAACTGTTTAAAAAAAAGAAAACATTTTTTTTCTAGCGTCACATTCCCTTTTAAAAAAATCATCCGCACATGTGTTGTGAGTGCTGGATGTAGGGGGTGGGGTATATATAGCCACTATGTACAATCACTTGAATACTTGACAAAGGTGGGTGTGCCTAACAAAACGTTGCAGCTTTGTATGCACTTTTTTGATGAACCGGTTTGAATAAATCGACAGCAACTTTTTTTACACTGCTAAAGAGTCTCCGTGGTGCGGTGTCCTCCTTGACCATATTGTTGCTGGATTAGCTATCCCATTGACAGCTCACCAGCGTGCTGGTTTTTATTCTTTGAAATATGTATCATCTATCTATCTATAGCACACTGCAAACACCAATGTCACCTAAGCCGCCAAATATAAATAAATATGCATTACTGCTAAATCTACTTACAATAGGGAGGTTCTTAGCGCACAATGTGATCAAATTGTGTTTGCCCACCTGCCATGATAAGGTGACCTCTATGATGTGGGAACCTATGCTGCACATACATCCAGAACTAGGACTCAGCCTACATATATCTGGGGATGGTAGGAAGCAGCATTCAATTAATTAAAATCACCCAGGGCAGAATGGGAGGAGTGCAAGATCAAAAAATGGAGGCAGTTCCCAGCCCCACATATATGAATCACATAAAAACAAAAGATTGAACAGCACATTCCAACAAAATGAAACAAAACGTGTATGCAGGTGCGAGAACCCATATCTATCCATCTATCCATCCATCCATCTCATTACTAATGATATATAGTATAGTCTTAGGCTGGGGCTACACGGCGACTTTGGCCATGACCAGGGTTGCCAACCGTTCGTAAATTTACGGACAGTCCGCAAAAATGGGTGTTTTTTTTCTGCCGTCCGTATCGTTCGGCATAAAAAAGCACAGTCTGGGATTTTCGGCAGTCCCGGAACTTTGCACTGCGCATGCGCCAAAATTCGCATGCGCAGTGCAAAGGAATAGAAGGCCGCGGCCAGGCATATTTTCAGATTCTGTGGAACCTGAAAATATGCAGGCCGGCCGCTACCAAGTGAGGTCGGTGCTGGGAGTCGACCAATCCAGTCACCTGACATGAGGTCAGGTGACTGGTCTTGTCCAGTCCTGTGCTGTCGCCGACCCCATTCAAAGTGATCCTCCGGCGCATGACCACCTCCTCCTCCCGACGGTCAGTGGTGTCAGGCAGAGCGGAGAGTGGTAGCGTTAGGCTACCGCTCTCCGCTCTGTTTGCAAAGTACAAGGGAGGGGGGCGGTGCTATTACAAGGGAAGGGGGGTGCTGTGTGTGGCTATCTACAAGGGGGGAACTGTGTGGCTATCTACAAGGGGGAGCGGTATGGTACTATATACAAGGGGGCTGTGTCGCGCTATCTACAAGGGGGGCTGTGTGTGGCGCTACCTACAAGGGCAGGCTGTGTGTGGCACTATATACAGGGGGGGCTGTGTGTGGCGCTATATACAGCGGGGCTGTGTAAATTATCTGCAGGGGGCATGGTTACTGATGGGGTACTTTTATTGTGTCGAGCACTGAGGTATCATTATTACCATCTGGAGCATTGTGGATTACGAGTTTGTTTAGAGGATGGGGTCTAGGTGGGGAGGTGCTGTAAAAGCGAGAAACTAACATGTCTGTGTGTCAAATTCTCCAGAGACGAGTCGTGGCTGGAATAAGTCCTCACAGTGGTCTGGGCCGGTGGAGAAAAAAAAATGGAAAGTGAACGACTAATCAGAGAAAGCATCACCTAAGTTAGTGGGGGGGGAAAGCTACAAGCGGAGCTGTGATTGGCGAGTCACTCCTAGAACACTGCACAGGCAACGATTTTGTAATGTGTCCGTAAAAATTTTGGTCTGTCCATGAATTTCATCTCAGTTGTCCAGAAATCCCTGAAGTGGAGGTTGGCAACCTCGGCCATGACACAGGTCGCACGCAGTGGCGTAACTACCGCTACAACAGCCATAGCGGCTGCTACGGGTGCCGGCACTCCTTTAATTTTTATTGAACTGCGCAGACCCCCGAAGTCCGAGGTTTGCCATGGAGAACTTTGGGGGACTTTCGGTCCCCCGTTCTCCTTATCGCTGTCAGCGATCACACATACATGTATCCACTATCTTGTGGATAGGAGATACATTTCTTTTGTAGGACAAACTATAGGCTGCTTTTTTTGGGGGTGGGGTCTATATAGCGTTATCTACAGGGGGGGTCTGTATGGCACTATCTACAGGGGGGTCTGTTATGGTGTTATCTACAGGGGGGCTGTATGGCCCTATCTATAGGGGGGGCGCTGTGTGGCGGAATCTATAGGGAGGCACGATCTATTGGGTTGTGTGATACCCAGGGGAGCGGGGGACCCCAGTCAAAAGTTTGATATGGGGCCCAGTCTTTCCTAGTTACGCCCCTGGTCGCACGGCCAAAGATTACTATTTACCATAGCCTACATGGCAAGTAATGACAGTGAATGTAATCACAGTCATTTTACTTGTGATGTAAGCTACTGGAGAAAGGGATTTTTGGCCATGGTACCTGTGTCGTGGTCAAAATCGTCTTGTAGCCCCAGCCTAGAACTGCACTATATATATATATATATATATATATATATATATATATATCTCAATATATATATGAGATAAATAGATAGATAGATAGATAGATAGATGGATATGAAATAGACGGGATAGATGATATTTTTTTGTTACATAGTTAGAACGGTTGAAAAAAAGACACGTCCATCAAGTTCAACCAAGGGATGGGAAAAGGGAAGGGAACATTTTTTACACATGTTTTTTCGTTCTAGGAAATTATGTAAGCCTTTTGTAAAGCCATCTACTGTAGCTACTGTGACTAGCTCCTGCAGTAGGCTATTCCATAGATTTACAGTTCTCACAGTAAAGAAGACATTTTGCCTCTGCAGATTGAACCTTTTTTTCTCTAGACAGAGGGAGTGCCCCCTTGTTTTTTGAGGGGCACTGTGGCAGCATCTGCGGAGGACACTGAGGCAGCATCTGCGGAAGACACTGTGGCTGCATCTGCGGAGGGCACTGTGGCAGCATCTGCGGAGGGCACTGTGGCAATATCTGCGGAGGGCACTGTGGCAGCATCTGCGGAGGGCACTGTGGCAGCATCTGCGGAGGGCACTGTGGCAGCATCTGCGGAGGGCACTGTGGCAGCATCTGCGGAGGGCACTGTGGCAGCATCTGCGGAGGGCACTGTGGCAGCATCTGCGGAGGGCACTGTGGCAACTGAGGGGCTGCCCAATTTTGACATGTGTGTCTGCCAAACGCTGCCAACTGAGCCGCCGGACTGCATTTAGCGACACAAACTGGAAAACTGGATTGTTGAAATAAGCACGTGGAGAATTCTCTCAAATTTTAAACCTAGCGGTATTATTATAGTAATGTAGTATTAGGCCGGATTTGCGTTTTGCGCACGCAAAAGGTCCATAAAAGCTCCGTATGTCAGCAGCATATGATGCGTGGCTGCGTGATTTTCGCGCAGCCGCCATCATTATGACTCTGTTCGCACGTGTGCGTTTCTGTTTTCATTCATAGTTTTGACTACTGTAGCGCGCATCACATGGAAGTGCGTCCGTGTGCCGTGCGTGGTTTTCACGGACCCATTGACTTCAATGCGCGAAAAAGGGCAAATATAGGACATGTCGTGAGTTTTACGCAGCGGATATACGCTGCGTGAAAATCACTGACAGTCTGAACGGCCCCATTGACTAACATAGGTCTGTGCGACGCGCGTGATTTTCACGTGCGTTGCACGGACGTATTATACGGTGGTCTGAATAAGCCCTTATAGTAATATAGTGTTATAGTAGTTTAAATAACTAATTGATAAAGAATGATTTTGTATTGTATCAAATTTGAAAGTAATTCGGCCCGTCAACTTCCCATTTTTTCTATATGTGGTCCACTTACCCGGTCGAGTTTGAGACCCCTGATCTACAGGGAGGCTGTGTGGCATCATCTACAGGGATGCTGCGAGGCATCATCTACAGGGAAGCCTGACAAATGAAATTCATAATTATTATTTTTTTTTTTTAACGGCCATGAAAAACGGATGCAAAAGGGATGTCAAAGGGCCATTAAAAACGGACAGACGGATTTTTAAAAAGGAGGGCTGTGGGTGTGGCCTGAATGCTGACTGTGGCGGACGCTTTTTGCTGAGCTCCGTCGTGAGACCTCAAAGCGACTAGGAAAAAGCATACCTGCAAGTGCCTATTTGATAATCTTCGGCTGCCTCGTTCAGGGGTCAGGATGAGGACTCGAAAGAGGGGTCATAAGTCCGGTCCGAAACGACTTACGGACTTCTGCACGCACAGCATGCGGAAAAACAGGATCCAAGATGGCGCCGGCTTCAACTTCTCTGGAGACTCCTGTGCCATCGGCAGAGACTTGGGGCCAGTTTCCCCCTCTACCTCACTCAGTGAGTCCACACATGCCCCTGACTGCCCAAACCTTACCTCACGGGCTGGAAGAGGCGGGCGGGAGCCTCCTTCTCCTGACTCTCTCCAGGCGGCATCTGTCCGCCACGCTATCATGGCGGATGAGCAACATCAAGACACTAGTGATGGTCTCCTAGCTGGCAGCCCTGACAAGCAGAGGCCCAAACTCTCTTGTTTAGAGGACTTACAGTCGGAGTCATTTTCGTTTGGAGGTGATCCATTCTCTAATCTCCCTACCACGGATTAGGTGGCCTTGGAAACGTTCATTAAAGGCCTTGTAATGGCGCTTAGGGGTTCCCTGCAAAATGACCTTGCAAAAATCACTGCCACGCTCACTACCTCCATAGAGGACCTGGGTTCTAGAGTGGACCACGTGGAAAACAAGATGGGAGACTTCACTCAGACTCATAATGACCGGATATGGAGGACAGAAATAGACGGAACAATGTTAAATTTCGGGGCATACCGGAATCAGTCTCACCAACTGACCTCCCAATGTATCTGCAAACTCTGATTAAAACTCTACTGCCTTATTCTCAGCCTCAAGATTGGATTATCGATCGAGCACACCGCTTGCCTAAACCAAAGGTATGGCCGGCAGACATCCCACGTGACGTGATATCCCGCATCTATTTCTTCCATATTAAAGAATCATTGATGTTTGCAGCATGCAGGGCTCAGAAATTGCCTGATCCAGATCGTGGAATCCATCTTTATGCGGATCTCTCACAAGCTACGCTACAAGCTAGGAGGAATTTCATCGCCATTACCTTATCGCTCCGCAACAATAAGATCCAATATAAATGGGGAATCCCTATAAAGATTTTGATTCGTAAGGATGACCGCACGCATGTTCTTCTTAAACCTGCTGATGGAATCAAATTACTGAAAGAGTGGGGCCTTTCGTTATCTGACCCAGTGCTGAAACCTTTTCCCAAAAGGACCAACAAGACTTTCTCCAGACTGGTCGCAGAAAGCTAATTCTCGCTAAGGTACTTTTTTTTCTTTTGTGATATATGAGGTTGTGTCTCATTTGGTCAAACTTTCGTCCCCAGAGCTCTTTACAGGATCGCTGAGTTCTTCTGGATCCTGCTGGAACTTTCCCTGTCATCACAGTATGTTGTATCCCCGATACCTGTGTTTTTTTACTATGGTTCAACTCTTCCCTGTTTTACAGCCTAAAGTGCTTCACCAAGTCTACATTTTCCTATATTTTCAAAGATGTCAGTATGGTGATGATAATGTATACTGCTTGCTTTACTTTGCAGCTATGTATTTTTGTTTATGTCAGTTAAGATTGTCTCGCTTAATGTCAAGGGCTTGAATAGCCCATTTAAAAGATCATCTGTCTGGAAAGAGGCCTTGACTTCTGGAGTGGATATCCTGTGTTTGCAGGAAACTCATTTTCAGCAATCTCAATGTCCTACCTTTGTGAATGCTAATTTTCCTTATGTATTTAGAGCCAATTCAGACTTTAAAAGAGCTGGGTTCTTGGTTGCGATTAGGGACACTCTATTTTAAACTTATTGATTCTCTGGGGGAGGTTTCTTGCTCTGGTGTGTTCTATCAACGATTCTCAAATTCGATTTCTAAACAAAACCATGCGGAAAATTCAACAGGGCCAACTTATTCTCTGTGGCGATTTCAACATCATCCCGGACAGGGTTCTGGACACCACTAGTAGGAGCAAGAGATCTCTCCCTACATTATCACCGTGGGATCAGCGGGAGGATTTTTATGATGTGTTTAGATGTCACAATGTTTTGTCCAGGGAATTCACTTTTTATTCGTCCTGTCACCATACCTTTTCTAGGATAGACTTATTCCTGGTGGATAAATGGTTACTTCAGTCGGTTATTAAAGCTGAGATAGGGGTGATCACTTGGTCAGATCATGCCCCCATTTCCATACAAGTTGCGCTTTCACCCCTGGCCCGTCCTTACAGGTCTTGGCGTAATAATACCTTATTAATGGCCCTCTCCCGGTATAAAGCGTGTATCCCCTCTTAATTGCAGGAATATTTTGATCTTAATGACTCCTCGGACATAGACCCCTTTGTATTGTGGAATGCTTACAAGGCGGTGATGCGAGGCCTTATGATTCAACAGAGTTCTCATTATAAAAAACAAAAACAGGCTGATACGGACAGTTCTGGCCCAGATTAACCCCTTGAGTACCCAGATCATTTTGGCCTTGAGGACCAGACCCATTTTTTCAAATCTGACATGTATCACTTTATGTGGTAATAACTCCGGAATGCTTTTACCTATCCAATTGATTCTGAGATTGTTTTCTCGTGACATATTGTACTTTAGTTTAGTGCAAAAATTTGGTCGATAAATTCATTGCTTATTTGTGAAAAACACCAACATTTAGCGAAAATATGAAGAAATTATGATTTTTCCAATTTTAAATGTATCTGCTTGTAAAACAGATGGTAATACCACTCAAAATAGTTACCAATTAACATCTCCCATATGTCTACTTTATGTTTGCATCGTTTTTTGAACATCCTTTTATTTTTCTATGACCTCACAAGGCTTAGAACTTTAGCAGCAATTTCTCATATTTTGAAGAAAATTTCAAAAAGCGATTTTTTCAGGGACGAGTTCAGTTCTGAAGTGGTTTTGAGTGCCCTATATATTAGAAACCCCCATAAAACACCCCATTTTGAAAACTGCACCCCTCAAAGTATCCAAAACAGCATTCAGAAAGTGTTTCAACTCTTTAGGCGTTTTACAGGAATTGAAGGAAAGTAGAGCTGAAATTTTCAAATTTCATTTTTTTTTACAAAATTCATATGTAATACATTTTCTTCTGTACCACAGAAGGTTTTACCTGAGAAACGCAACTCAATATTTATTGCCCAGATTCTGCAGTTTTTAGAAATATCCCACATGTGGCCCTAGTGTGATAATGGACTGAAACACAGGCCTCAGAAGCAAAGGAGCACCTCTTGGATTTTGGGGCCTCCTTTTTTCAGAATATATTTTAGGCACCATGTCAGGTTTGAAGAGGTCTTGTGGTGCCAAAACAGTGGAAACCCCCAAAAGTGACCCCCATTTTTTAAACTACACCCCTCAGGGAATTTATCTAGGGGTATAGTTAGCATTTTGACCCCACAGGTATTTTGCTATATTTTCTGGAGTTAGTCTGTGAAAATGAAAATCTACTTTTTTACCGCTACAACAGCCATAGCGGCTGCTACGGGTGCCGGCACTCCTTTAATTTTTATTGAACTGCGCAGACCCCCGAAGTCCGAGGTTTGCCATGGAGAACTTTGGGGGACTTTCGGTCCCCCGTTCTCCTTATCGCTGTCAGCGATCACACATACATGTATCCACTATCTTGTGGATAGGAGATACATTTCTTTTGTAGGACAAACTATAGGCTGTTTTTTTTGGGGGTGGGGTCTATATAGCGTTATCTACAGGGGGGGTCTGTATGGCACTATCTACAGGGGGGTCTGTTATGGTGTTATCTACAGGGGGGCTGTATGGCCCTATCTATAGGGGGGGCGCTGTGTGGCGGAATCTATAGGGAGGCACGATCTATTGGGTTGTGTGATACCCAGGGGAGCGGGGGACCCCAGTCAAAAGTTTGATATGGGGCCCAGTCTTTCCTAGTTACGCCCCTGGTCGCACGGCCAAAGATTACTATTTACCATAGCCTACATGGCAAGTAATGACAGTGAATGTAATCACAGTCATTTTACTTGTGATGTAAGCTACTGGAGAAAGGGATTTTTGGCCATGGTACCTGTGTCGTGGTCAAAGTCGTCTTGTAGCCCCAGCCTAGAACTGCACTATATATATATATATATATATATATATATATATATCTCAATATATATATGAGATAAATAGATAGATAGATAGATAGATGGATATGAAATAGACGGGATAGATGATATTTTTTTGTTACATAGTTAGAACGGTTGAAAAAAAGACACGTCCGTCAAGTTCAACCAAGGGATGGGAAAAGGGAAGGGAACATTTTTTACACATGTTTTTTCGTTCTAGGAAATTATGTAAGCCTTTTGTAAAGCCATCTACTGTAGCTACTGTGACTAGCTCCTGCAGTAGGCTATTCCATAGATTTACAGTTCTCACAGTAAAGAAGACATTTTGCCTCTGCAGATTGAACCTTTTTTTCTCTAGACAGAGGGAGTGCCCCCTTGTTTTTTGAGGGGCACTGTGGCAGCATCTGCGGAGGACACTGAGGCAGCATCTGCGGAAGACACTGTGGCTGCATCTGCGGAGGGCACTGTGGCAGCATCTGCGGAGGGCACTGTGGCAATATCTGCGGAGGGCACTGTGGCAGCATCTGCGGAGGGCACTGTGGCAGCATCTGCGGAGGGCACTGTGGCAGCATCTGCGGAGGGCACTGTGGCAGCATCTGCGGAGGGCACTGTGGCAGCATCTGCGGAGGGCACTGTGGCAGCATCTGCGGAGGGCACTGTGGCAGCATCTGCGGAGGGCACTGTGGCAGCATCTGCGGAGGGCACTGTGGCAACTGAGGGGCTGCCCAATTTTGACATGTGTGTCTGCCAAACGCTGCCAACTGAGCCGCCGGACTGCATTTAGCGACACAAACTGGAAAACTGGATTGTTGAAATAAGCACGTGGAGAATTCTCTCAAATTTTAAACCTAGCGGTATTATTATAGTAATGTAGTATTAGGCCGGATTTGCGTTTTGCGCACGCAAAAGGTCCATAAAAGCTCCGTGTGTCAGCAGCATATGATGCGTGGCTGCGTGATTTTCGCGCAGCCGCCATCATTATGACTCTGTTCGCACGTGTGCGTTTCTGTTTTCATTCATAGTTTTGACTACTGTAGCGCGCATCACATGGAAGTGCGTCCGTGTGCCGTGCGTGGTTTTCACGGACCCATTGACTTCAATGCGCGAAAAAGGGCAAATATAGGACATGTCGTGAGTTTTACGCAGCGGATATACGCTGCGTGAAAATCACTGACAGTCTGAACGGCCCCATTGACTAACATAGGTCTGTGCGACGCGCGTGATTTTCACGTGCGTTGCACGGACGTATTATACGGTGGTCTGAATAAGCCCTTATAGTAATATAGTGTTATAGTAGTTTAAATAACTAATTGATAAAGAATGATTTTGTATTGTATCAAATTTGAAAGTAATTCGGCCCGTCAACTTCCCATTTTTTCTATATGTGGTCCACTTACCCGGTCGAGTTTGAGACCCCTGATCTACAGGGAGGCTGTGTGGCATCATCTACAGGGATGCTGCGAGGCATCATCTACAGGGAAGCCTGACAAATGAAATTCATAATTATTATTTTTTTTTTTTTAACGGCCATGAAAAACGGATGCAAAAGGGATGTCAAAGGGCCATTAAAAACGGACAGACGGATTTTTAAAAAGGAGGGCTGTGGGTGTGGCCTGAATGCTGACTGTGGCGGACGCTTTTTGCTGAGCTCCGTCGTGAGACCTCAAAGCGACTAGGAAAAAGCATACCTGCAAGTGCCTATTTGATAATCTTCGGCTGCCTCGTTCAGGGGTCAGGATGAGGACTCGAAAGAGGGGTCATAAGTCCGGTCCGAAACGACTTACGGACTTCTGCACGCACAGCATGCGGAAAAACAGGATCCAAGATGGCGCCGGCTTCAACTTCTCTGGAGACTCCTGTGCCATCGGCAGAGACTTGGGGCCAGTTTCCCCCTCTACCTCACTCAGTGAGTCCACACATGCCCCTGACTGCCCAAACCTTACCTCACGGGCTGGAAGAGGCGGGCGGGAGCCTCCTTCTCCTGACTCTCTCCAGGCGGCATCTGTCCGCCACGCTATCATGGCGGATGAGCAACATCAAGACACTAGTGATGGTCTCCTAGCTGGCAGCCCTGACAAGCAGAGGCCCAAACTCTCTTGTTTAGAGGACTTACAGTCGGAGTCATTTTCGTTTGGAGGTGATCCATTCTCTAATCTCCCTACCACGGATTAGGTGGCCTTGGAAACGTTCATTAAAGGCCTTGTAATGGCGCTTAGGGGTTCCCTGCAAAATGACCTTGCAAAAATCACTGCCACGCTCACTACCTCCATAGAGGACCTGGGTTCTAGAGTAGACCACGTGGAAAACAAGATGGGAGACTTCACTCAGACTCATAATGACCGGATATGGAGGACAGAAATAGACGGAACAATGTTAAATTTCGGGGCATACCGGAATCAGTCTCACCAACTGACCTCCCAATGTATCTGCAAACTCTGATTAAAACTCTACTGCCTTATTCTCAGCCTCAAGATTGGATTATCGATCGAGCACACCGCTTGCCTAAACCAAAGGTATGGCCGGCAGACATCCCACGTGACGTGATATCCCGCATCTATTTCTTCCATATTAAAGAATCATTGATGTTTGCAGCATGCAGGGCTCAGAAATTGCCTGATCCATATCGTGGAATCCATCTTTATGCGGATCTCTCACAAGCTACGCTACAAGCTAGGAGGAATTTCATCGCCATTACCTTATCGCTCCGCAACAATAAGATCCAATATAAATGGGGAATCCCTATAAAGATTTTGATTCGTAAGGATGACCGCACGCATGTTCTTCTTAAACCTGCTGATGGAATCAAATTACTGAAAGAGTGGGGCCTTTCGTTATCTGACCCAGTGCTGAAACCTTTTCCCAAAAGGACCAACAAGACTTTCTCCAGACTGGTCGCAGAAAGCTAATTCTCGCTAAGGTACTTTTTTTTCTTTTGTGATATATGAGGTTGTGTCTCATTTGGTCAAACTTTCGTCCCCAGAGCT
This sequence comes from Rhinoderma darwinii, assembly GCF_050947455.1. NCBI lineage: Eukaryota > Metazoa > Chordata > Amphibia > Anura > Rhinodermatidae > Rhinoderma > Rhinoderma darwinii. The sequence continues at coordinate 46,277,866 of NC_134689.1, forward strand.
CTTTACAGGATCGCTGAGTTCTTCTGGATCCTGCTGGAACTTTCCCTGTCATCACAGTATGTTGTATCCCCGATACCTGTGTTTTTTTACTATGGTTCAACTCTTCCCTGTTTTACAGCCTAAAGTGCTTCACCAAGTCTACATTTTCCTATATTTTCAAAGATGTCAGTATGGTGATGATAATGTATACTGCTTGCTTTACTTTGCAGCTATGTATTTTTGTTTATGTCAGTTAAGATTGTCTCGCTTAATGTCAAGGGCTTGAATAGCCCATTTAAAAGATCATCTGTCTGGAAAGAGGCCTTGACTTCTGGAGTGGATATCCTGTGTTTGCAGGAAACTCATTTTCAGCAATCTCAATGTCCTACCTTTGTGAATGCTAATTTTCCTTATGTATTTAGAGCCAATTCAGACTTTAAAAGAGCTGGGTTCTTGGTTGCGATTAGGGACACTCTATTTTAAACTTATTGATTCTCTGGGGGAGGTTTCTTGCTCTGGTGTGTTCTATCAACGATTCTCAAATTCGATTTCTAAACAAAACCATGCGGAAAATTCAACAGGGCCAACTTATTCTCTGTGGCGATTTCAACATCATCCCGGACAGGGTTCTGGACACCACTAGTAGGAGCAAGAGATCTCTCCCTACATTATCACCGTGGGATCAGCGGGAGGATTTTTATGATGTGTTTAGATGTCACAATGTTTTGTCCAGGGAATTCACTTTTTATTCGTCCTGTCACCATACCTTTTCTAGGATAGACTTATTCCTGGTGGATAAATGGTTACTTCAGTCGGTTATTAAAGCTGAGATAGGGGTGATCACTTGGTCAGATCATGCCCCCATTTCCATACAAGTTGCGCTTTCACCCCTGGCCCGTCCTTACAGGTCTTGGCGTAATAATACCTTATTAATGGCCCTCTCCCGGTATAAAGTGTGTATCCCCTCTTAATTGCAGGAATATTTTGATCTTAATGACTCCTCGGACATAGACCCCTTTGTATTGTGGAATGCTTACAAGGCGGTGATGCGAGGCCTTATGATTCAACAGAGTTCTCATTATAAAAAACAAAAACAGGCTGATACGGACAGTTCTGGCCCAGATTAACCCCTTGAGTACCCAGATCATTTTGGCCTTGAGGACCAGACCCATTTTTTCAAATCTGACATGTATCACTTTATGTGGTAATAACTCCGGAATGCTTTTACCTATCCAATTGATTCTGAGATTGTTTTCTCGTGACATATTGTACTTTAGTTTAGTGCAAAAATTTGGTCGATAAATTCATTGCTTATTTGTGAAAAACACCAACATTTAGCGAAAATATGAAGAAATTATGATTTTTCCAATTTTAAATGTATCTGCTTGTAAAACAGATGGTAATACCACTCAAAATAGTTACCAATTAACATCTCCCATATGTCTACTTTATGTTTGCATCGTTTTTTGAACATCCTTTTATTTTTCTATGACCTCACAAGGCTTAGAACTTTAGCAGCAATTTCTCATATTTTGAAGAAAATTTCAAAAAGCGATTTTTTCAGGGACGAGTTCAGTTCTGAAGTGGTTTTGAGTGCCCTATATATTAGAAACCCCCATAAAACACCCCATTTTGAAAACTGCACCCCTCAAAGTATCCAAAACAGCATTCAGAAAGTGTTTCAACTCTTTAGGCGTTTTACAGGAATTGAAGGAAAGTAGAGCTGAAATTTTCAAATTTCATTTTTTTTTACAAAATTCATATGTAATACATTTTCTTCTGTACCACAGAAGGTTTTACCTGAGAAACGCAACTCAATATTTATTGCCCAGATTCTGCAGTTTTTAGAAATATCCCACATGTGGCCCTAGTGTGATAATGGACTGAAACACAGGCCTCAGAAGCAAAGGAGCACCTCTTGGATTTTGGGGCCTCCTTTTTTCAGAATATATTTTAGGCACCATGTCAGGTTTGAAGAGGTCTTGTGGTGCCAAAACAGTGGAAACCCCCAAAAGTGACCCCCATTTTTTAAACTACACCCCTCAGGGAATTTATCTAGGGGTATAGTTAGCATTTTGACCCCACAGGTATTTTGCTATATTTTCTGGAGTTAGTCTGTGAAAATGAAAATCTACTTTTTTACCGCTACAACAGCCATAGCGGCTGCTACGGGTGCCGGCACTCCTTTAATTTTTATTGAACTGCGCAGACCCCCGAAGTCCGAGGTTTGCCATGGAGAACTTTGGGGGACTTTCGGTCCCCCGTTCTCCTTATCGCTGTCAGCGATCACACATACATGTATCCACTATCTTGTGGATAGGAGATACATTTCTTTTGTAGGACAAACTATAGGCTGTTTTTTTTGGGGGTGGGGTCTATATAGCGTTATCTACAGGGGGGGTCTGTATGGCACTATCTACAGGGGGGTCTGTTATGGTGTTATCTACAGGGGGGCTGTATGGCCCTATCTATAGGGGGGGCGCTGTGTGGCGGAATCTATAGGGAGGCACGATCTATTGGGTTGTGTGATACCCAGGGGAGCGGGGGACCCCAGTCAAAAGTTTGATACGGGGCCCAGTCTTTCCTAGTTACGCCCCTGGTCGCACGGCCAAAGATTACTATTTACCATAGCCTACATGGCAAGTAATGACAGTGAATGTAATCACAGTCATTTTACTTGTGATGTAAGCTACTGGAGAAAGGGATTTTTGGCCATGGTACCTGTGTCGTGGTCAAAGTCGTCTTGTAGCCCCAGCCTAGAACTGCACTATATATATATATATATATATATATATATATATATATCTCAATATATATATGAGATAAATAGATAGATAGATAGATAGATGGATATGAAATAGACGGGATAGATGATATTTTTTTGTTACATAGTTAGAACGGTTGAAAAAAAGACACGTCCGTCAAGTTCAACCAAGGGATGGGAAAAGGGAAGGGAACATTTTTTACACATGTTTTTTCGTTCTAGGAAATTATGTAAGCCTTTTGTAAAGCCATCTACTGTAGCTACTGTGACTAGCTCCTGCAGTAGGCTATTCCATAGATTTACAGTTCTCACAGTAAAGAAGACATTTTGCCTCTGCAGATTGAACCTTTTTTTCTCTAGACAGAGGGAGTGCCCCCTTGTTTTTTGAGGGGCACTGTGGCAGCATCTGCGGAGGACACTGAGGCAGCATCTGCGGAAGACACTGTGGCTGCATCTGCGGAGGGCACTGTGGCAGCATCTGCGGAGGGCACTGTGGCAATATCTGCGGAGGGCACTGTGGCAGCATCTGCGGAGGGCACTGTGGCAGCATCTGCGGAGGGCACTGTGGCAGCATCTGCGGAGGGCACTGTGGCAGCATCTGCGGAGGGCACTGTGGCAGCATCTGCGGAGGGCACTGTGGCAGCATCTGCGGAGGGCACTGTGGCAGCATCTGTGGAGGGCACTGTGGCAACTGAGGGGCTGCCCAATTTTGACATGTGTGTCTGCCAAACGCTGCCAACTGAGCCGCCGGACTGCATTTAGCGACACAAACTGGAAAACTGGATTGTTGAAATAAGCACGTGGAGAATTCTCTCAAATTTTAAACCTAGCGGTATTATTATAGTAATGTAGTATTAGGCCGGATTTGCGTTTTGCGCACGCAAAAGGTCCATAAAAGCTCCGTGTGTCAGCAGCATATGATGCGTGGCTGCGTGATTTTCGCGCAGCCGCCATCATTATGACTCTGTTCGCACGTGTGCGTTTCTGTTTTCATTCATAGTTTTGACTACTGTAGCGCGCATCACATGGAAGTGCGTCCGTGTGCCGTGCGTGGTTTTCACGGACCCATTGACTTCAATGCGCGAAAAAGGGCAAATATAGGACATGTCGTGAGTTTTACGCAGCGGATATACGCTGCGTGAAAATCACTGACAGTCTGAACGGCCCCATTGACTAACATAGGTCTGTGCGACGCGCGTGATTTTCACGTGCGTTGCACGGACGTATTATACGGTGGTCTGAATAAGCCCTTATAGTAATATAGTGTTATAGTAGTTTAAATAACTAATTGATAAAGAATGATTTTGTATTGTATCAAATTTGAAAGTAATTCGGCCCGTCAACTTCCCATTTTTTCTATATGTGGTCCACTTACCCGGTCGAGTTTGAGACCCCTGATCTACAGGGAGGCTGTGTGGCATCATCTACAGGGATGCTGCGAGGCATCATCTACAGGGAAGCCTGACAAATGAAATTCATAATTATTATTTATTTTTTTTAACGGCCATGAAAAACGGATGCAAAAGGGATGTCAAAGGGCCATTAAAAACGGACAGACGGATTTTTAAAAAGGAGGGCTGTGGGTGTGGCCTGAATGCTGACTGTGGCGGACGCTTTTTGCTGAGCTCCGTCGTGAGACCTCAAAGCGACTAGGAAAAAGCATACCTGCAAGTGCCTATTTGATAATCTTCGGCTGCCTCGTTCAGGGGTCAGGATGAGGACTCGAAAGAGGGGTCATAAGTCCGGTCCGAAACGACTTACGGACTTCTGCACGCACAGCATGCGGAAAAACAGGATCCAAGATGGCGCCGGCTTCAACTTCTCTGGAGACTCCTGTGCCATCGGCAGAGACTTGGGGCCAGTTTCCCCCTCTACCTCACTCAGTGAGTCCACACATGCCCCTGACTGCCCAAACCTTACCTCACGGGCTGGAAGAGGCGGGCGGGAGCCTCCTTCTCCTGACTCTCTCCAGGCGGCATCTGTCCGCCACGCTATCATGGCGGATGAGCAACATCAAGACACTAGTGATGGTCTCCTAGCTGGCAGCCCTGACAAGCAGAGGCCCAAACTCTCTTGTTTAGAGGACTTACAGTCGGAGTCATTTTCGTTTGGAGGTGATCCATTCTCTAATCTCCCTACCACGGATTAGGTGGCCTTGGAAACGTTCATTAAAGGCCTTGTAATGGCGCTTAGGGGTTCCCTGCAAAATGACCTTGCAAAAATCACTGCCACGCTCACTACCTCCATAGAGGACCTGGGTTCTAGAGTAGACCACGTGGAAAACAAGATGGGAGACTTCACTCAGACTCATAATGACCGGATATGGAGGACAGAAATAGACGGAACAATGTTAAATTTCGGGGCATACCGGAATCAGTCTCACCAACTGACCTCCCAATGTATCTGCAAACTCTGATTAAAACTCTACTGCCTTATTCTCAGCCTCAAGATTGGATTATCGATCGAGCACACCGCTTGCCTAAACCAAAGGTATGGCCGGCAGACATCCCACGTGACGTGATATCCCGCATCTATTTCTTCCATATTAAAGAATCATTGATGTTTGCAGCATGCAGGGCTCAGAAATTGCCTGATCCATATCGTGGAATCCATCTTTATGCGGATCTCTCACAAGCTACGCTACAAGCTAGGAGGAATTTCATCGCCATTACCTTATCGCTCCGCAACAATAAGATCCAATATAAATGGGGAATCCCTATAAAGATTTTGATTCGTAAGGATGACCGCACGCATGTTCTTCTTAAACCTGCTGATGGAATCAAATTACTGAAAGAGTGGGGCCTTTCGTTATCTGACCCAGTGCTGAAACCTTTTCCCAAAAGGACCAACAAGACTTTCTCCAGACTGGTCGCAGAAAGCTAATTCTCGCTAAGGTACTTTTTTTTCTTTTGTGATATATGAGGTTGTGTCTCATTTGGTCAAACTTTCGTCCCCAGAGCTCTTTACAGGATCGCTGAGTTCTTCTGGATCCTGCTGGAACTTTCCCTGTCATCACAGTATGTTGTATCCCCGATACCTGTGTTTTTTTACTATGGTTCAACTCTTCCCTGTTTTACAGCCTAAAGTGCTTCACCAAGTCTACATTTTCCTATATTTTCAAAGATGTCAGTATGGTGATGATAATGTATACTGCTTGCTTTACTTTGCAGCTATGTATTTTTGTTTATGTCAGTTAAGATTGTCTCGCTTAATGTCAAGGGCTTGAATAGCCCATTTAAAAGATCATCTGTCTGGAAAGAGGCCTTGACTTCTGGAGTGGATATCCTGTGTTTGCAGGAAACTCATTTTCAGCAATCTCAATGTCCTACCTTTGTGAATGCTAATTTTCCTTATGTATTTAGAGCCAATTCAGACTTTAAAAGAGCTGGGTTCTTGGTTGCGATTAGGGACACTCTATTTTAAACTTATTGATTCTCTGGGGGAGGTTTCTTGCTCTGGTGTGTTCTATCAACGATTCTCAAATTCGATTTCTAAACAAAACCATGCGGAAAATTCAACAGGGCCAACTTATTCTCTGTGGCGATTTCAACATCATCCCGGACAGGGTTCTGGACACCACTAGTAGGAGCAAGAGATCTCTCCCTACATTATCACCGTGGGATCAGCGGGAGGATTTTTATGATGTGTTTAGATGTCACAATGTTTTGTCCAGGGAATTCACTTTTTATTCGTCCTGTCACCATACCTTTTCTAGGATAGACTTATTCCTGGTGGATAAATGGTTACTTCAGTCGGTTATTAAAGCTGAGATAGGGGTGATCACTTGGTCAGATCATGCCCCCATTTCCATACAAGTTGCGCTTTCACCCCTGGCCCGTCCTTACAGGTCTTGGCGTAATAATACCTTATTAATGGCCCTCTCCCGGTATAAAGTGTGTATCCCCTCTTAATTGCAGGAATATTTTGATCTTAATGACTCCTCGGACATAGACCCCTTTGTATTGTGGAATGCTTACAAGGCGGTGATGCGAGGCCTTATGATTCAACAGAGTTCTCATTATAAAAAACAAAAACAGGCTGATATGGACAGTTCTGGCCCAGATTAACCCCTTGAGTACCCAGATCATTTTGGCCTTGAGGACCAGACCCATTTTTTCAAATCTGACATGTATCACTTTATGTGGTAATAACTCCGGAATGCTTTTACCTATCCAATTGATTCTGAGATTGTTTTCTCGTGACATATTGTACTTTAGTTTAGTGCAAAAATTTGGTCGATAAATTCATTGCTTATTTGTGAAAAACACCAACATTTAGCGAAAATATGAAGAAATTATGATTTTTCCAATTTTAAATGTATCTGCTTGTAAAACAGATGGTAATACCACTCAAAATAGTTACCAATTAACATCTCCCATATGTCTACTTTATGTTTGCATCGTTTTTTGAACATCCTTTTATTTTTCTATGACCTCACAAGGCTTAGAACTTTAGCAGCAATTTCTCATATTTTGAAGAAAATTTCAAAAAGCGATTTTTTCAGGGACGAGTTCAGTTCTGAAGTGGTTTTGAGTGCCCTATATATTAGAAACCCCCATAAAACACCCCATTTTGAAAACTGCACCCCTCAAAGTATCCAAAACAGCATTCAGAAAGTGTTTCAACTCTTTAGGCGTTTTACAGGAATTGAAGGAAAGTAGAGCTGAAATTTTCAAATTTCATTTTTTTTTACAAAATTCATATGTAATACATTTTCTTCTGTACCACAGAAGGTTTTACCTGAGAAACGCAACTCAATATTTATTGCCCAGATTCTGCAGTTTTTAGAAATATCCCACATGTGGCCCTAGTGTGATAATGGACTGAAACACAGGCCTCAGAAGCAAAGGAGCACCTCTTGGATTTTGGGGCCTCCTTTTTTCAGAATATATTTTAGGCACCATGTCAGGTTTGAAGAGGTCTTGTGGTGCCAAAACAGTGGAAACCCCCAAAAGTGACCCCCATTTTTTAAACTACACCCCTCAGGGAATTTATCTAGGGGTATAGTTAGCATTTTGACCCCACAGGTATTTTGCTATATTTTCTGGAGTTAGTCTGTGAAAATGAAAATCTACTTTTTTACCGCTACAACAGCCATAGCGGCTGCTACGGGTGCCGGCACTCCTCTAATTTTTATTGAACTGCGCAGACCCCCGAAGTCCGAGGTTTGCCATGGAGAACTTTGGGGGACTTTCGGTCCCCCGTTCTCCTTATCGCTGTCAGCGATCACACATACATGTATCCACTATCTTGTGGATAGGAGATACATTTCTTTTGTAGGACAAACTATAGGCTGTTTTTTTTGGGGGTGGGGTCTATATAGCGTTATCTACAGGGGGGGTCTGTATGGCACTATCTACAGGGGGGTCTGTTATGGTGTTATCTACAGGGGGGCTGTATGGCCCTATCTATAGGGGGGGCGCTGTGTGGCGGAATCTATAGGGAGGCACGATCTATTGGGTTGTGTGATACCCAGGGGAGCGGGGGACCCCAGTCAAAAGTTTGATATGGGGCCCAGTCTTTCCTAGTTACGCCCCTGGTCGCACGGCCAAAGATTACTATTTACCATAGCCTACATGGCAAGTAATGACAGTGAATGTAATCACAGTCATTTTACTTGTGATGTAAGCTACTGGAGAAAGGGATTTTTGGCCATGGTACCTGTGTCGTGGTCAAAGTCGTCTTGTAGCCCCAGCCTAGAACTGCACTATATATATATATATATATATATATATATATATATATATATATATATATGAGATAAATAGATAGATGGATATGAAATAGACGGGATAGATGATATTTTTTTGTTACATAGTTAGAACGGTTGAAAAAAAGACACGTCCATCAAGTTCAACCAAGGGATGGGAAAAGGGAAGGGAACATTTTTTACACATGTTTTTTCGTTCTAGGAAATTATGTAAGCCTTTTGTAAAGCCATCTACTGTAGCTACTGTGACTAGCTCCTGCAGTAGGCTATTCCATAGATTTACAGTTCTCACAGTAAAGAAGACATTTTGCCTCTGCAGATTGAACCTTTTTTTCTCTAGACAGAGGGAGTGCCCCCTTGTTTTTTGAGGGGCACTGTGGCAGCATCTGCGGAGGACACTGAGGCAGCATCTGCGGAAGACACTGTGGCTGCATCTGCGGAGGGCACTGTGGCAGCATCTGCGGAGGGCACTGTGGCAGCATCTGCGGAGGGCACTGTGGCAGCATCTGCGGAGGGCACTGTGGCAGCATCTGCGGAGGGCACTGTGGCAGCATCTGCGGAGGGCACTGTGGCAGCATCTGCGGAGGGCACTGTGGCAGCATCTGCGGAGGGCACTGTGGCAGCATCTGCGGAGGGCACTGTGGCAGCATCTGCGGAGGGCACTGTGGCAGCATCTGCGGAGTGCACTGTGGCAACTGAGGGGCTGCCCAATTTTGACATGTGTGTCTGTCAAACGCTGCCAACTGAGCCGCCGGACTGCATTTAGCGACACAAACTGGAAAACTGGATTGTTGAAATAAGCACGTGGAGAATTCTCTCAAATTTTAAACCTAGCGGTATTATTATAGTAATGTAGTATTAGGCCGGATTTGCGTTTTGCGCACGCAAAAGGTCCATAAAAGCTCCGTGTGTCAGCAGCATATGATGCGTGGCTGCGTGATTTTCGCGCAGCCGCCATCATTATGACTCTGTTCGCACGTGTGCGTTTCTGTTTTCATTCATAGTTTTGACTACTGTAGCGCGCATCACATGGAAGTGCGTCCGTGTGCCGTGCGTGGTTTTCACGGACCCATTGACTTCAATGCGCGAAAAAGGGCAAATATAGGACATGTCGTGAGTTTTACGCAGCGGATATACGCTGCGTGAAAATCACTGACAGTCTGAACGGCCCCATTGACTAACATAGGTCTGTGCGACGCGCGTGATTTTCACGTGCGTTGCACGGACGTATTATACGGTGGTCTGAATAAGCCCTTATAGTAATATAGTGTTATAGTAGTTTAAATAACTAATTGATAAAGAATGATTTTGTATTGTATCAAATTTGAAAGTAATTCGGCCCGTCAACTTCCCATTTTTTCTATATGTGGTCCACTTACCCGGTCGAGTTTGAGACCCCTGATCTACAGGAAGGCTGTGTGGCATCATCTACAGGGATGCTGCGAGGCATCATCTACAGGGAAGCCTGACAAATGAAATTCATAATTATTATTTTTTTTTTTTAACGGCCATGAAAAACGGATGCAAAAGGGATGTCAAAGGGCCATTAAAAACGGACAGACGGATTTTTAAAAAGGAGGGCTGTGGGTGTGGCCTGAATGCTGACTGTGGCGGACGCTTTTTGCTGAGCTCCGTCGTGAGACCTCAAAGCGACTAGGAAAAAGCATACCTGCAAGTGCCTATTTGATAATCTTCGGCTGCCTCGTTCAGGGGTCAGGATGAGGACTCGAAAGAGGGGTCATAAGTCCGGTCCGAAACGACTTACGGACTTCTGCACGCACAGCATGCGGAAAAACAGGATCCAAGATGGCGCCGGCTTCAACTTCTCTGGAGACTCCTGTGCCATCGGCAGAGACTTGGGGCCAGTTTCCCCCTCTACCTCACTCAGTGAGTCCACACATGCCCCTGACTGCCCAAACCTTACCTCACGGGCTGGAAGAGGCGGGCGGGAGCCTCCTTCTCCTGACTCTCTCCAGGCGGCATCTGTCCGCCACGCTATCATGGCGGATGAGCAACATCAAGACACTAGTGATGGTCTCCTAGCTGGCAGCCCTGACAAGCAGAGGCCCAAACTCTCTTGTTTAGAGGACTTACAGTCGGAGTCATTTTCGTTTGGAGGTGATCCATTCTCTAATCTCCCTACCACGGATTAGGTGGCCTTGGAAACGTTCATTAAAGGCCTTGTAATGGCGCTTAGGGGTTCCCTGCAAAATGACCTTGCAAAAATCACTGCCACGCTCACTACCTCCATAGAGGACCTGGGTTCTAGAGTAGACCACGTGGAAAACAAGATGGGAGACTTCACTCAGACTCATAATGACCGGATATGGAGGACAGAAATAGACGGAACAATGTTAAATTTCGGGGCATACCGGAATCAGTCTCACCAACTGACCTCCCAATGTATCTGCAAACTCTGATTAAAACTCTACTGCCTTATTCTCAGCCTCAAGATTGGATTATCGATCGAGCACACCGCTTGCCTAAACCAAAGGTATGGCCGGCAGACATCCCACGTGACGTGATATCCCGCATCTATTTCTTCCATATTAAAGAATCATTGATGTTTGCAGCATGCAGGGCTCAGAAATTGCCTGATCCATATCGTGGAATCCATCTTTATGCGGATCTCTCACAAGCTACGCTACAAGCTAGGAGGAATTTCATCGCCATTACCTTATCGCTCCGCAACAATAAGATCCAATATAAATGGGGAATCCCTATAAAGATTTTGATTCGTAAGGATGACCGCACGCATGTTCTTCTTAAACCTGCTGATGGAATCAAATTACTGAAAGAGTGGGGCCTTTCGTTATCTGACCCAGTGCTGAAACCTTTTCCCAAAAGGACCAACAAGACTTTCTCCAGACTGGTCGCAGAAAGCTAATTCTCGCTAAGGTACTTTTTTTTCTTTTGTGATATATGAGGTTGTGTCTCATTTGGTCAAACTTTCGTCCCCAGAGCTCTTTACAGGATCGCTGAGTTCTTCTGGATCCTGCTGGAACTTTCCCTGTCATCACAGTATGTTGTATCCCCGATACCTGTGTTTTTTTACTATGGTTCAACTCTTCCCTGTTTTACAGCCTAAAGTGCTTCACCAAGTCTACATTTTCCTATATTTTCAAAGATGTCAGTATGGTGATGATAATGTATACTGCTTGCTTTACTTTGCAGCTATGTATTTTTGTTTATGTCAGTTAAGATTGTCTCGCTTAATGTCAAGGGCTTGAATAGCCCATTTAAAAGATCATCTGTCTGGAAAGAGGCCTTGACTTCTGGAGTGGATATCCTGTGTTTGCAGGAAACTCATTTTCAGCAATCTCAATGTCCTACCTTTGTGAATGCTAATTTTCCTTATGTATTTAGAGCCAATTCAGACTTTAAAAGAGCTGGGTTCTTGGTTGCGATTAGGGACACTCTATTTTAAACTTATTGATTCTCTGGGGGAGGTTTCTTGCTCTGGTGTGTTCTATCAACGATTCTCAAATTCGATTTCTAAACAAAACCATGCGGAAAATTCAACAGGGCCAACTTATTCTCTGTGGCGATTTCAACATCATCCCGGACAGGGTTCTGGACACCACTAGTAGGAGCAAGAGATCTCTCCCTACATTATCACCGTGGGATCAGCGGGAGGATTTTTATGATGTGTTTAGATGTCACAATGTTTTGTCCAGGGAATTCACTTTTTATTCGTCCTGTCACCATACCTTTTCTAGGATAGACTTATTCCTGGTGGATAAATGGTTACTTCAGTCGGTTATTAAAGCTGAGATAGGGGTGATCACTTGGTCAGATCATGCCCCCATTTCCATACAAGTTGCGCTTTCACCCCTGGCCCGTCCTTACAGGTCTTGGCGTAATAATACCTTATTAATGGCCCTCTCCCGGTATAAAGTGTGTATCCCCTCTTAATTGCAGGAATATTTTGATCTTAATGACTCCTCGGACATAGACCCCTTTGTATTGTGGAATGCTTACAAGGCGGTGATGCGAGGCCTTATGATTCAACAGAGTTCTCATTATAAAAAACAAAAACAGGCTGATACGGACAGTTCTGGCCCAGATTAACCCCTTGAGTACCCAGATCATTTTGGCCTTGAGGACCAGACCCATTTTTTCAAATCTGACATGTATCACTTTATGTGGTAATAACTCCGGAATGCTTTTACCTATCCAATTGATTCTGAGATTGTTTTCTCGTGACATATTGTACTTTAGTTTAGTGCAAAAATTTGGTCGATAAATTCATTGCTTATTTGTGAAAAACACCAACATTTAGCGAAAATATGAAGAAATTATGATTTTTCCAATTTTAAATGTATCTGCTTGTAAAACAGATGGTAATACCACTCAAAATAGTTACCAATTAACATCTCCCATATGTCTACTTTATGTTTGCATCGTTTTTTGAACATCCTTTTATTTTTCTATGACCTCACAAGGCTTAGAACTTTAGCAGCAATTTCTCATATTTTGAAGAAAATTTCAAAAAGCGATTTTTTCAGGGACGAGTTCAGTTCTGAAGTGGTTTTGAGTGCCCTATATATTAGAAACCCCCATAAAACACCCCATTTTGAAAACTGCACCCCTCAAAGTATCCAAAACAGCATTCAGAAAGTGTTTCAACTCTTTAGGCGTTTTACAGGAATTGAAGGAATGTAGAGCTGAAATTTTCAAATTTCATTTTTTTTTACAAAATTCATATGTAATACATTTTCTTCTGTACCACAGAAGGTTTTACCTGAGAAACGCAACTCAATATTTATTGCCCAGATTCTGCAGTTTTTAGAAATATCCCACATGTGGCCCTAGTGTGATAATGGACTGAAACACAGGCCTCAGAAGCAAAGGAGCACCTCTTGGATTTTGGGGCCTCCTTTTTTCAGAATATATTTTAGGCACCATGTCAGGTTTGAAGAGGTCTTGTGGTGCCAAAACAGTGGAAACCCCCAAAAGTGACCCCCATTTTTTAAACTACACCCCTCAGGGAATTTATCTAGGGGTATAGTTAGCATTTTGACCCCACAGGTATTTTGCTATATTTTCTGGAGTTAGTCTGTGAAAATGAAAATCTACTTTTTTTCTGGAAAAACGTAAAAATTTCTAATTTTTGCAAGAAATAAAGGAGAGAAAGCACCCCAACATTTGTAAAGCAATTTCTCGCGATTACGGAAATACCCCATATGTGGTAATAAACTGCTGTTTGGACCCACAGCAGGGCTCAGAAGGGAAGGAGCGCCATTTGGATTTTGGAGCTCTGATTTTACTGGAATGGTTTTCAGTGCCGTGTCACGTTTGCAACGCCCTGGAGGGACCTAAACAGTGGAATCCCCCCAAAAGTGACCCCATTTTGGAAACTATACCCCTCAAGGAATTTTTCTAGTGGTATAGTTATCATTTTGACCCCACAGGTTTTTTGCTGAATTTATTGGAATTAGTCTGTGAAGATGAAAAGAGACTTTTTTTTGGAAAAAACACAGAATTTTCTAATTTTTATAAGGAATAAAGGAGAAAAAGCACCTCAACATTTGTAAAGCAATTTCTCCTGATTACGGAAATACCCCATTATGTGGTAATAAACTGCTGTTTGGACCCATGGCAGGGCTCAGAAGGGACGGAGCACCATTTGGATTTTGCATCTCAGATTTTGCTGAATTGGTTTCTGGGGGCCATGTCGCATTTGCAGAGTCCCTGAAGTACCAGTACAGTAGAAATTCCCCAGATGTGATCCCAATTTGGAGACTATACCCCTGAAAGAATTAAATTAGAGGTGTAGTGAGCATTTTGAGCCCTCAGGTGTTTTATAGATTTTATTAGAATTGGTCCGTGAAAATGAAAACATTTTTTTTTTCCAATAACCTGTAGCTTTAGCTCAGAATTTTTCATTTCCACAAGGAATACAGGAGAAAAGACACCCCAAAATGTGTTACACAATTTCTCCTGATTACGGAAATACCCCATATGTGGTTGTAAACGGCTATTTGGACATACGGCAAGGGTCTAAACGGAAAAAGTGCAATTTCGTTTTTGGAGTGGAGATTTTACAAAATTTGCTTTTGACGCCATGTTGCATTGCGCTGAGGTACCAGTACAGTGAAAACTCCCGAGAAGTGACCCCATTTAGGAAACTACACCCCTCAAGGAATTCATCTAGAAGTGTAGTGAGCATTTTGACCCCCAAAGGTTTTGCAGAAATTAGTGCACAGTGGATGTTACAGATTGAAAATTGACATTTTCCACATATATGCTATTTCAGTGCCCAATGCGTTGGGCCCAGCTTGTGCCACTGGAGACATACGCCCCATAAATTGTTAAGCGGTTCTCCAGAGTACGGTAATACCCCATTATGTGGTCATAAACTGCTGTTTGGGCACACTGCCAGGCCCAGAAGGAGCGCCATTTGGCTTTTGGAGCGCAGATTTTGCTTGGTAGTAGTTTTGTTTAGTGTTTTACTGGTGTTTCAGTTTATAATGTGGGGGCATATGTAATCTGTGCGGAGTACATACATTTTTTGCGTGACACACTGTCGTTTTTATTGGTACCATGTTTGGCTACACGCGACTTTTTTATCACTTTTTATTCCATTTTTTTGGAAACAACGTGACCAAAAAAGGAAATTCTGCCATTGTTTTTTATGGTATTTTTTTTACGGTGTTCACCGTGCGGGATAAATAATATGATATTTTTTTAGGTCAGGCCGATACGAACGCAGCGATACCTATTATGTCTAGTTTTAGTCTTTTTTTTCATTTTTTTTCTAATTATAAAGGGCTTGATCAGGGAAACAAGGCGATTATTGATTTTATTACGTAAAACTTGTATTTATTTATTTATCTAAAACTTTTTTTTTACTTTTTATTTTACACATACTAGGGGACTGGAAGATCTGATCTTCTGATCCCCTGCACAATACACTGCACTACTTCTGTATGTACTGATGTAGTGCAGTGTATTGTAACTGTCACTTTACAACTGACAGTTGAGCCTATTACGTCCTGCCTTGGGCAGGACCTAATAGGCTCCCGTACCTGGCAACCAGGAAGCCGTTGCTAGGCTTCCTGGTTACCATTGTAACCATCAGAACCCCGCGATTTTTCGCGGAGGGGCAATGGGGTGCAGAGGGAGCCCCCTCCCTCTGTATCAATCACTTAAATGCCGCTGTCGCTATTGACAGCGGCATTTAAGGGGTTAAACTACAGCGATCGGAGAGGACAGTGATCGCTGTAGTTGCAGTGGGATGTTGGCTGTATATTACAGCCGACATCCGATGAAGATGGAGCGAGCACAGCTCCTGTGCCCGCTTCATCCTCAGGGCGTTACTATACGCCCATTTTCGGGAAGGGGTTAATAAAAAGTGTTTTGTATTTTTTTACACCTCTTTCTCTGATCTCCTCACGTATCTCACAGAAGTGAGGAGATCAGAGAAAGTGACAGGAGCTTTCTCCTGCAGACGACGTCACAGACGGCTGTGATTGGTCAGTCTTCAGAGACTGACCAATCACAGCAATCGCCGGCATTGGGGACTGCTAATTGGTCCCCAGGCCGGTAGCAGAGACGGTTAGCTGTCAATGACAGCTGCCGCCGCTGTTCTGTCACTATGTGATTTCACATAGTGACAGTTTATTCCTGCGCCGTAATAGTACGTGGAAGGTACGCTGGCATAAGCGGCCAGCGACGTACTATTACGTCAAAGGTACGCAAGGGGTTAAGGTCCTGAAGTCCCAACAACAAACCTCCCCTTAAGACACTTTACACGATGCTTTGACCAAACTCAGGCAGGAGTTGAGAGAGCTCTTAATAGCTGACTTTAACAAACATTTAACTTCCCTTCGTATGACCCATTACACCTCGCAAACAAAGCTAGTAAATTCATGGCGAAAAGTGTTAAACTGAAACAGCAAAAATCAAAGATACCATTTTTGTTGGCGGAGGATAGGGATACAAAAATGTCGAATCCCCAGGATATTGCGGATAGATTTAGCCTGTTCTATTCCAAACTTTATGATTTAAAGAACGACCCTAATACACCTCACCCTACTTCGGAGGCCATAGAAAAGTTTTCTAGACCAGATCCATTTGCCTCAAATATCTCCTCAACTTGACCAACTAAACGCTCCTATCCTGCCTGCCTGTAGTTTTTTTTTTTTTAGATTAGCCTATATCTTCTGACAGATACATAGTGATATATTCTGCAGATTATTACACCACTGACCTCTCTACAGATCTGCAGATCATTGCTCCTCTACCTCCTGACAGATACATAGTGATATTTTCTGCAGATTATTACACCACTGACCTCTCTACAGATCTGCAGAACATTGCTCCTCTACCTCCTGACAGATACATAGTGATATATACTGCAGATTATTACACCACTAACCTCTCTAGAGATCTGCAGAACATTGCTCCTCTACCTCCTGACAGATACATAGTGATATATACTGCAGATTATTACACCACTAACCTCTCTAGAGATCTGCAGAACATTGCTCCTCTACCTCCTGACAGATACATAGTGATATATACTGCAGATTATTGTTGAGAGAGCTCTTAATAGCTGACTTTAACAAACATTTAACTTCCCTTCGTATGACCCATTACACCTCGCAAACAAAGCTAGTAAATTTATGGCGAAAAGTGTTAAACTGAAAACAGCAAAAATCAAAGATACCATTTGCCTCATATATCTCCTCAACTTGACCAACTAAACGCTCCTATCCTGCCTGCCTGTACTTTGCCTGGCAGTGCTAGTAGCGAATAGCGCTCTGCCTGGGACTCCGGCTCTGGTGAAGCCCCAGCCTGTAGCGTAGTAAATGGCAGAACGGGGAGATACCAGGACACAGATACCATTGAATGTGGCATTGCTATCGCTGTAGCAGCCATAGCGGCTGCTAGCGGGGCCACTGGGCATGGGTGGGGGCGTATGGTGGATGGCACAGGCCACATCATGCTGCGGGCCCTGTGGCCCTCCTAGCGTCGTACATAACTATGATGCTAGGAGCCCGGCTCCCTGCAGTGTGCTCGGTCCAGTACTTGCGGCCAAAAAACGTCCATCAATTACGGACGTAATGACCTCGTGTGAACATACCCTATATGGATAACTTTACCGTCATGATTCTTTTTTTTATGTCTATGCATTAATGTGTAGATGTCTAGAAGGATGTTGTATATACACAGTACATTCTGAAATTCTTTAGACCCTTTAACTTTTTTCACATTTTGTTATGTTGAGGCCTTGTGCCAAAATAAAAATCAAGTTTTTCCCCATCATTCTGCACTAAATACCAAATAATGACAAAGTGAAAACAACATTTTAGTAAAATGTGTTGTACAGAGTGCCTGGATAATCTAATGTACTGTACATAGGGCATGGAGTGTATAATGTACTGTACAGTATATTGTACTGTACAGAGGGCAAGGACTGTATAATGTACTGAACAGAGGGTACGGACTATCTTATGCACTGTACAGAGTGCATGGACAGTATAATGGACTGTACAGAGGGCATGGACGCTATAATGGACTTGTACAGAGGGCATGGACGCTATAATGGACTGTACAGAGGGCATGGACAGTATAATGGACCTTACAGAGGCAATGGACTGTATAATGTACTGTACAGAGGGTATGGACTATCTAATGCACTGTACAGAGTGCATGGACAGTATAATGGACCTTACAGAGGGAATGGACTGTATAATGGACTGTATAATAAACTGTACAGAGGGCATGGACGGTACAATGGACTGTACAGAGTGCATGGACTATATAATGGACTGTACAGAGGGCATGGACTATATAATGGACGGTATAATGGACTGTACAGAGGGCATGGACGGTATAATGGACTGTACAGAGGGTATGGATGGTATAATGGACTGTACAGAGGGCATGGACACTATAATGGACTGTACAGAGGGCATGGACGGTATAATGGACTGTACAGAGGGCATGGACGGTATAATGGACTGTACAGAGGGCATGGACGGTATAATGGACTGTACAGAGGGCATGGACGGTATAATGGACTGTACAGAGGGCATGGACGGTATAATGGACTGTACAGAGGGCATGGACGGTATAATGGACTGTACAGAGGGCATGGACGGTATAATGGACTGTACAGAGGGCATGGACGCTATAATGGACTGTACAGAGGGCATGGACGGTATAATGGACTGTACAGAGGGCATGGACGGTATAATGGACTGTCCACAAACTAATGACCTCTCCCCTCTATTGTCCCTTTCATCTTCAGTCCCTGGTCTATGACAGTTCCCCCATATATGATAACACAATTCTGCTCCGGGTATTTCTGCCAAATTTCAGCAACAGGAAAAGTTTATAGCCTCATTTTTACAGGACTTTTTTCTCTTTTTAAGAACTTTATATTGAGGCTTCACCTACTCTGGATTTCTTGAAACAAGAAGGTTTGGAAAAATTTAAAACTAAAAAGAAATTCTTCAGTACACTTCAAACTGCGCAGTTATTACTAGTCGATGGTATGTAACAGAGGCGGATTATTCGGCCCAGTCCTGTTTGGTCCCGTCAGGTGGCAAAAACCTTTTCAGCTCCAACTCCTCTCTCCAGCTGCAGTGTTATCTAACAAGGGTGTGAGAGCTGATCTCAGGATCATAATGAAGGGGCGTAGGGTACAAACACCAGGCCCTGGCACCACAATGGGAGGGGGGGGGGCAGTTTGACCTTTGCTATGGGGCCCACTCTCTTCGGTGTACATCATGGTCCGTAGACTATTCCCCTTTCATAGAGACCCACAGATTGAAGACCAGGGCATTATGAGGTTAGCGCCGCTTCATCAAACGTCTCACATATTCCGCAAAGTGACTATATTGACGCTTTACTTTAAAATTAAAACAGAAAATAAACACAGAAACGAAGTAAAAACTAGCTGTAAGGAGGAGCAAACGCCCCAGCAATGGACGGCTAGGCTGTGTCACACGGCGGCACCGCCACACGTGAAAAACTACATTACCCATTTCACCGAGGCGCGATTACCACAAGGTGTCACTGGCGCGTCCGCGTCCACAGCCAATCAGATTATGCCTTATTTCCACTACCTCGACCAATGGAAACACAAAGCGCTGGCGGCGGCAGGAAGTGACGTCGCGTGCCCCATGTGAGCAAGCTTGGATTGCAACACATGCATCAGCCGCGGCGAAGAAAGAAGCCGGTTTCTACGTCACTTCTGGGAGCTGGGGCTGACTCCATTGAGATCGGACGTCGTGGTCTAGACTGAAAGCCGGGATAAGGGGACAGGTAAGCCGCACATGTCGTTGTCACATGAGTTGGGAGGCAGGTCCTGGTACTATGTAATAGTTGGCCTGCTGTGACCAACCGTTGGTTTTTCTGTTGAGCAGCTCTCGGCATCAGACAGGAGGAGGACAGAAGATGGCGGACGATCCGAGTGCGGCAGATAGGAATGTAGAAATCTGGAAGATCAAGAAGCTGATCAAAAGCTTAGAGGCGGCCAGAGGGTGAGTGAGACGAGCGCAGCCATGAATGGATCTTTCTCTCACAGGGAGGCCGCGGTCCTGCGAGCACGATGTCCCTGCGGCTGGTGTGCGCCTCCTTCGTGTCAGCCGCACCACATGTTACCTGTGTTATCAGCGGACGTATAATGGAGTAGCGTCCGGAGTGCGCGGGACACTGAGCAGCGGTTGTCTCTTATCGCCGGCGTTTTTTTCCCGTTCCCCTTGTAGGTGTGGTTGTAGGGACTGTGGTTTCCCGTCTTCAATCTCTTAATCCCTGTTTAAAAATTATGAAACTTTTCCACAATATCAAAAATAATAATTATTATAAATATAATCCAGTTATTAATCGTATACCTGTTTTGAGGCGTTGTCACAACATTTCCCCAATGTGATTAAGTTTGGACCGTTTCTGCCGCCGGTGACCACTTTACTTCTTGTCGTGTCTGATCTCATTGGCTGGAGTCTCTACTGTCACTTTAAAATATAAATAAATATTTCTCTTAAAGGTCCCATTGATTTCAGTGGGATTTTTCTGATATCTCCTTCCATAATTTAGGCACTGATCCGTATGGTGAGCAGAATATCCGCGCCTGTACCATTTCATTATAACTATGGAAGTCAATGTTTATCATCTGTTAGAGACAGGAGGCAAACTTTATTGTGAATAAATGCCAGTCCTGCTGACATGTGTGATGGGCTCTTAATATATTTTGGGAGCACTTTTTTGTTTTAAGTGACGCTCTGCCATTGAGTATCTCTCCAAACAGACATTGAGCGTTGAGGGACGCTCCTACTCGCTGGCTGGGCGGTACAGTTGCTGTGGTGACTGTACAACGCCCGAAGAGTATCGCGTACAGGTCCAGTTCTAATTCATAGGATCGCTGCATCAAACTCTCCAGGGGTGCTACAGTTGCCACCCCAACTGCAGCCCAGCGTGCAGGAGTGTCTCCACCCAATGACAATTCTGGTGGGAGCGCATAACTGGATAGAAACTAAGTAAAAACGATGGTGTTAGAAGGTTGTCTCCGGACAACAACCCCTGTCCATATGCCCTTTTAGGTCCCACGCACACGACCGTAACACGGTCTGCGGTTTTACGGACCCATTCAGTTCTATTGGCCGCAGAAACCTTTCCGTATCTCTACAGATGGGTGTCCGTTCCGTAGAACTGTGCCGGGAACTATTGAGCATGTCCGTTTTTTTACGTGCCGTGTTCCCATACAGTCTCGGCCATGTGGTAAGATTTGAATAAATATCCATATGTTCATTTTCAAATCCGCAGCATTCTCATTTTGTTCTGGATTTCAACCTTTTTTTTTATTTTTTATTATTGTAGAAGGGGTAAAATATGCAAGTAACAAGTGTAAGTTTTGTTTCAGAAACTCTGTGGAAATGCTGCCGAAAATCTGCAGCATTTACATGCCATGTGAATCCAGCCTAAGATACCCCGTCTAGATGTCAGAAAGACGCTCATTCATTTGAATTTGCTGCAATGTAATGCGACATTTGTACTTCAAGGCAAATGTTTGCCTAGATGAGGCTTCCCCCGGCAATAACCGCTGACTGCCGGAGTGAGCGAGCTGGCTTTGTGTTTAAGATGAATTGTCTTTCTGAGACCAGCCTTAGGCTATGTTCACACTCTTAAAGAGACTCTGTCACCACATTATAAGTGCCCTGTCTCCTATATAAGGAGATGGGCGCTGTAATGTAGGTCACAGTAATGCTTTTTATTTAAAAAAACGATCTTTTTTCACAAAGTTAGGAGCGATTTAAGTTTATGCTAATGAGCTTTCTTAATGCCCAAGTGGGCGTACTTTTACTTTCGACCAAGTGGGCGTTGTACAGAGGAGTGCATGACGCTGACCAATCGGCATCATGCACTCCTCTCCATTCATTTACACAGCACTAGCGATATAGATATATCGCTATGTGCAGCCTCATACACAAGCCCTAACATTACTACAGTGTCCTGATAATGAATACACATGACCATCCAGCCTGGACGTCATGTGTACTCAGAATCCTGACACTTCTGAATCTTTTTTTTGTGAGATTCCGGCAAGTGACACCAAATCTCGTTTAGCTCCGTGATCTCGCGAGATTTCGTATCCATTGCTGTAAATCTCACAAAAAAGAGTCAGAAGTGTCAGGATTCTGAGTACACATGTCGTCCAGGCTGGATGGTCATGTGTATTCATTATCAGGACACTGTAGTAATGTTAGGGCTTGTGTATGAGGCTGCACATAGCGATATAACTATCGCTAGTGCAGTGTAAATGAATGGAGAGGAGTGCATGATGCTGATTGGTCAGCGTCATGCACTCCTCTGTACAACGCCCACTTGGTCTAAAGTAAAAGTACGCCCACTTGGGCATTAAGAAAGCTCATTAGCATAAACTTAAATCGCTCCTAACTTTGTGAAAAAAGATCGTTTTTTTAAATAAAAAGCATTACTGTCACCTACATTACAGCGCCCATCTCCTTATATAGGAGATAGGGCACTTATAATGTGGGGACAGAGTCTCTTTAACAGAAAACGGCTGTAAAATACGGAGCTGTTTGCAAGCGAAAACAGCCTCTGATTTACAGCCTTTTTTTTTATGCATCAGGTGTTTTTTGATGCGTTTTTTACAGCCGTTTTTGGAGCTGTTTCACTATTGACACAATGAAAAACATCTCAAGAAGTGACATGCACTACTTTTTTACAGTGCATTTTTTTTACAACGGCTGTGTGAAAAACATCCTGTGGGAACGGAACGCCGTTTTCCCCATTGAAATCAATGGGCAGATGTTTGGAGGCGTTCTGTATTTTCAGCCGTTTTTTTGGGGCATTTATGGCCTTAAAAACAGCTGAAAATAGGCTGTGTGAACATACCCTTATAAGTGGCTTACTGTCCCAAGTCGCTCAGTCATGTTGAAATAATTTTTATTTTTTTTCTCCCCCCTTATATGTATACAGCGCTGTTGACTCGAGCAAGTCAGTCTTCATGTGGACACTTACTGCTTTGGCTTGTCCTTGTGTGGTGTAATAGCGGATGTATAGTCCCTTTCTAGCAATGTAAAGGCCAATTCTTGGCCCAGGTTTTTACTTTTTGTTTTTTCTTTTCTAGCTTAGACACCTATACCATAAATGTCACTAATAGTATGTCCCATCTTTTGTGGCTTTACACCTATTAGTATCATGGTCTCCTGATGGTAGTCAATGTGGCAGGCTGCTGACTAAATGGAGAGCTGGTTATGAATGCTCAGCTTTCTCCATTGAAGTCCATGGAAGTGGCAGGATATGTGCTGTTTAATGGATCTAGTCAGAAAACCTCAGGATGTTATATAGTGAATTTAACTTCTCCACACTCTTGTTACTGAGGATACAGGCAGTTTTGTGCTAGGGTTTGTTGGTATAACTAAGGAACTCAATGACTAGGCATTTTCTTATCTCTTGGGAACCTGGAAAGCTCCTTGAAGGAGGCTTCTAAATGTATCTTGGTGTACATGCTTGGTCTAGGACTAATTAGCTTCTTACCGGGGTGCTATGGGCCTAGCCAAACACACTAGATAGAGAACATTAGCGACATTCTGTTAGGTCAAAGATATTGTGTTTTTGTTTTTTTCCTGTGTCCCCAATTTTTCTTTAAGGGCCTGTTCACATCAGCGTTGCCCTTCCGTAGAGGGTTTCCCTCGGAAATTTCAGTCAGGTTAACCCCTCAACAGAAAGGCAAACTGAAACCTTAGCTTCTGTTTCCCTCGCCATGGATCTCCATGGTGATGGAAATGTTGCTGATGGTTTCCGTTTGTCCCCATTGTGACAGGGTTCCGTTCTTGACGGAATCAATAGCGGTCAACTGCGCTCCTGATTCCGTCAAAACAACGGAACGCTGTTGCATCGGTGACAAATGGAAACCTTTAGCAACGTTTCCGTCACTATTGAGATCAATAGTGAGGGAAGCTAAGGTTTGTTTGCCTTTCCGTTAAATGGTTAACCCGACGGAACCCCTCAACGGAAGGGCAACGCTGATGTGTACACAGCCTTAGTTTGTAACCAGTGTCTTTAACGACTAACTACACTTTCTTCAAATGTTTAATATGTCAGAGACTTATCAAAAGTTTGGATCGGTGGGGGGGGTCCATGTGCTGAGATCCCCACTGTTTCTGAAACGAAGGTGAGAAGGGCACAGCTGAGTGCCTTGCACCTTCGGCTGTGATCGTTGTTCCATGTCAACCTGAAGACTGCTCACATAGGTGTTCTATAAGAACAAGAGAAAAAAGATGGCAGCAAAAAAGCCATGTGCGCTTACCCAAATTATATCCTGGGATCCTCAATGGAGTGCAGTTGGAAGCGGGGGGGCTTGTAGCCAGGCAAGAAATTCAATATTTCTGAAAAAGGAAATTCCTCAGCACATCCACAATGTGTAGTATAAAAAGAGCTTTATTTGGTCATCTTTAAAAATCCATAGAGAACACAGGTAAGGCGCGTTACAGGCTGACCAGGAGCGCTGATCACAGCCATAGGAGCAAAGCGCTCACGTGTCTGTTGTCTTGTCACCCCCACCTCCCTTTTGAGAACACGCGTAGGGAGGTCGGAGAGAATAGCAGTTGGCCGAACGAGCATTCGACCGACAGCTATGTATAGTCACCCCAATGGTACTCGGTCACCTCTGCAACCACCCTTAAACTTCAGAAATCCTTAAATGGGTTAAAAGATTCCCTCGCTATAAGCCCACGAACGGGCCACTCACTGCATGCTGATGAAGAGCGTAGGAGTCCTCTCTACATCAGCATGCGGTGCTCCACCCGTATGCGTGCGTATAGTGCGGAATGCAAGAGAGTAGCGAGAAATGACATATTTGGAATCGATGTCTTGATCTATAAAAGGATTATTGTGTTTTTTTTCAGCTGACATTGTCTTTAAATGCTATCACCCAATATTAAAGAAAAAAAAAAAATAGCCACCACAACTTAAGCTAAAGGGAGATAGTATGAACAGGCTAATGGGACTGACCAGTATTGAAAAGGTGTTTCATGACCTTGGATGTGTGTACGCTTGTAAATAATGAAGAGGGTGTGGTCGCCACTTGGTTTAGTAGTTTGACGTGTGTGTGTGTGTGTGTGTGTGTGTGTGTGTGTGTGTGTGTGTGTGTGTATATATAT
Source organism: Rhinoderma darwinii (assembly GCF_050947455.1). Classification (NCBI taxonomy): domain Eukaryota; kingdom Metazoa; phylum Chordata; class Amphibia; order Anura; family Rhinodermatidae; genus Rhinoderma; species Rhinoderma darwinii. Next base: position 46,302,959 of record NC_134689.1, read on the forward strand.
ATATATATATATATATACATATACCAGCATTTATTTACTGTGGGGTATGCTTCACTGACAGGGTTGTAGAAAGATGAGCATGTGTTTTATCTCATACATGCAAAAAAAACCACCTTTCTCATAATGGAGCCTGCAGATATTCTCAGTTATTGTGCCCATTCACCACGTTTGGCAGTCGATTGGTGGACCATCTAATGTGCATGAGGTTGTCCGGACTCTCCCCTTATGCCGCTGCCAGAGGTGTCTGCACGCTTGTCCGAGTTGGGAGGAATAGGTTTCAGCTGAACGTGTGTCCCTTTGTTCTCGGCACTTATCAGCTTCCCTTGACTTTCTTTGGAAGAGATGAAGATGGTCCATAGACTTGCATTCGTCTATGGCCTATCTTCACCTTTCCCGAGGCTAAACCGGCACATTGCCCGTTAGAGCGAACCTCCCCTCATTCTAGCAATTGAGAGGGGTGTCGGCAGTGGACCCTAACTGGTAAGAATTTCTGTCATGTCAGGCATTTTCTCGAGGTTCACTTGAAGTATTTTTTTCACTTTTTGTTGGGTGTAATGTTGTAAAGTAGATCTGGCCCCATCTACTATCAGGGCGAGAGAGCGCAGTGGCTCTTATATGGCATCGTCTGTGATCTTGGTCTACAATGACCAAGGAAAGATTAACACTTGGCTTTGTGGGGTCATAAGGCCAGTTTATGATAGACTGCTATGGTTATTGCTTGGCAACATGCTGGTCACATTGTATATGGGCTCCGGCTACTGATGTACTGGAACTGGACAGCCACTTCAGCTATTATTACAGCCATAGCCATACATTAAATTGTTCAACTTGTTAAGAACAGGCACACACTGAGGATACAATTTTTTTCTTATTTTTTTCTAAAAAGTTGTAACTACTGCAGAAATGTAAACAAGGTTGTTACTTCGCTTGCCACTGTAAGCCTCTCCTTTCCCATAGAGATCAGTTGCCCTCGTAACTTTACTTTGATTTGCACGCGGCTAAAATTGAATGTAGCCCCAAAAATTAACTGGCATAATGTAACCTTGTAAACATGTATGTGCTTGAAACTCTTTATTACGTTAACACGGTTATATAATTCTCTTTACAGAAATGGCACCAGCATGATCTCTTTGATCATTCCCCCCAAAGACCAAATTTCAAGAGTGGCCAAAATGTTAGCAGATGAGTTTGGCACAGCGTCTAACATTAAGTCACGTGTGAACCGTCTGTCTGTCCTCGGAGCAATTACATCTGTACAACAGAGGCTTAAGCTCTATAATAAAGGTAAGCTTATTATTCAATGTTGTAATTTCCCAAACGGGAAAATTAAATCATTAGGATCTGTCCCGGAGGAAGACCTCTGTACATGAAGTGCTCTCATACAACTAAGCTAGTGGGAGCTATAGCTTGACAAACTGCACAAACTTTAGTTTAGGGGGCTGTAAGAGCGCATTGTATTGTATTTTGACATTTCCCTCTCGCCGATTGGTTTAAATGTATCAAGATACATCAAAGAAAGAGGGGGGGTTAAGTTCCCAAGTATGCATCCAAGCTGATCAGTAGAGAGGGAGACTTTAAAAACACCCCTGACCCCAAGTTAATATTGTGGGCTGCACAGCAGATTCAATTGTTCCAGTTAAATTTCTCTTCTTCAGGTATCTAATAGTTTATTCTTCTAATCCCATCATAAAAGTGCAGTATAGCAGGTACCTCTTTACTTGCCATTTAGGTTTTCCTAGTGACAGGATAAATAATGTTGATTGTGATTGGTTGAAAAGCTGCGCATGACTAGTATTTATTTATTTTATTTCTGTTATATAGCGCCAGCAAATTCCACAGCGCTGCACAGATGTTGTCATCACTCACTGTGCCCAGTGGGGCTCCCAATCTAAATTCCCTATCTGTATGTTTTTGAAGTGTGGGAGGAAACAAGAGAAAACCCCACGCAAACACGGGGAGAACATACAAACTCCATGCAGATGTTGTCCTTGGTTGGATTCGAACCCAGTGCTGCAAGGCAACAGTGCTAACCAGTGAGCCACCGACTAGTAGGGAATGACTTTTACTGGCATCATTTGCACAATCAATAGGAAAATATTTCAGGTCACCGATAGTCTTAGAGATCATTATATAAAATTAATTTCTATAGGGATATAAATATTCAGAGCAAAAAATACCCAAAATTTGCTTCACATAGGAGCATGATGCACATCTCACGCTTGGTTGAACAGCATCTGTCACTAATTGCAGTTTTTCTGCTTTAGGAGCAATTATAGAATCATAAATAAATTTTTGTTTTGACTGATTTTCATCCAGCAACATGCATTGCAGCAGTACAGACTTATCTTAACAAATCGGCTGTTTAGGAATATTCATTATGGGTTCTGCCCTTGTCCAGCCCTCTTAACCCCTTTACGACGATGGACGGATATATCCGTCCTATGCAGCGCGCTCCGGTTCCAGCAGCTAACCCATTAGATGCTGCTGTCAATAGTGACAGCGGCATCTAATGTATTTGACAGAGGGAGTTCCCTCTGTTACCCGATCGGCGCCCCCGCCAAAAAATCGCGGGGCGCCATTAGGTTTCCATGGCAGCTGGGGGCCTGACATTAGCAACTGCCTGTTTTGCCCTGACAGGCAATAATGCTTTGGTATACTAAGTATACCAAAGCATTATATAAGCGATCAGCAGATCGCATGGTGAAGTCCCCTGGGGAAACACAAAAAAATGGAAAGCCGTTAAATAAAGTTTATGGAAAAAAAAAAAAAAAAGATGACCGTAAAAAGTAAAACTTGTTTTTTTTTTTTTTTTCAAAATGTGGTTTTATTTAGTAAGTGTCAAAACAAATAACACATACACATACATGGTATCCCCGCGATAGTAACGACTCGAACAATAAAATGAACGCATTAATTAAACCGCCGGATGAGCAGCGTCCAAAAAAAAGCTAAATTCTTACTGTTCCTCAATACCCCCATAAAAAATTAAATAAGTTAATCAGTAAGTCCCATGTACCGCAAAATAGTACTAATGAAAACTACAATTTGGCCCGCAATCAAGCCCACATACGGCCACATTGACGGAAAAATAAAAAAAGTTACGGCTCTTGGAGTGCGACCATGCAAAAACGTAGGAAAACATATAAAACCTTTATATAATTGGTATCCCCGTAATCGTCCTGGCCCATAGAATAAAGGTAACATGTTATTTACGTTGCATAGTAAACGGCGTAATTTTATAACTTTAAAATCCATGCTGGAATAGCTGCTTATTTTCAGTTCTCTTAAAATAAATTTAATCAATATATTATATGCATCCAAAAATGGTGCACTTGTAAAATACTACCCGTCCCACACAAAAAAAAGCCCTTATACGGCTATTTTGACAGATTTGAAAAAAAAAGTTACGACTCTTGGAGTGAGAAAAAAAAAAATAATCCTTGGTCATTAACATGCAAAATGGCCTGGTCATTAAGGGGTTAATACAGGATTTAGCAGCTGATTGTATGATCTTGTGAGCTACATACACCACCTCAGATTTTACTAGTCTGATCGGTCAGAGCCCTCACTGCAGCGCCAGCTCTTAGGCTGGATTCACACACAGCGCTTTGGTGGCATAGCATTTAGTGCGTCCATATGTTACAGCAAAGTCTATAGTGCATTTTAGGATACACTATGTGAAAGATATAATTGACCTGAATTTCCGGAGCAGAAATATATCAAACGAATACTGATTACTCCTCAAGAATTGATGGCTGATGGACTCCCTTTAAATACTGTAAGGCTACTGTACGAGCGTGTCCAATTTGCGTGTGGGGAAAAAAACTCAGCGTATGTCCAGCAAACTCGGGCACGTCTGAATAGCCCCATTGAAAAATTAATGGGTCCGTGTGCTGTCAGTTATTTCACCGGACAGCACACGAATGAGGATTACGCTTGTCTGAATGAGCTCTAAGGAGGGGAATTATGAATATTTACATGAGAACTTTTTTTTATTTACCTTCTGAAACCAATGGATGCTGCTTCCAAGCCTTCTATTGAATTAAATAGGTGAACATGGAGAAGGTCTCTAGGTGTTAAACCTACGTGGCTAGAGAAATTGGGCATTGGTCTCGAAGAAAAATCTTTATTAAACTATATGGGACCATAGTGATATTGACCATTGGGGCTACTGGGACAATGCTAATAAGATGTATGCAGCACACCAGGGAGACTTATACAAACATCCTTTGTGAATTGTTATGTAAATGAAGACCCAGACACCTATGCTGCACACTCCTGTAATGGACTGTAAAACTCCATCAGCAGACAGTCTTGTACACAGTCTCCATCTGTATCCAGCCGGAAGTCCCTGCTGCAAAGCTTCTACTAGGAGCAGCACAGGGAGTATGCAGGATGGGTGTCTGTGCAGCTCAGAAAGCAGGAGGATGATAAAGCTGCTTGTAAGTACTGCAGCATATGATTCCCTTTAACACGTGCTCGTTTCAATTATCTTAAGGCCCTGTTCACACAGAAAATTCTTCCTGGAAAAATCAGCTCTGGTTTTTTTTTTGTAGTTTTGCGCCACATGTGTATTTTACGGCAATTTTAGATGCGTTTTTTTTTTAGCCATCTCCAACAGAAAGATGGAATAACCGCGAGCGTTTTTGCCAAAAATCGTGGCAAATAACGCGTCTCCCATTGTTTTGAGGTGGAAAACGCCTCAAGAATAGGACGTGTCGCTGCTTTTTCCCGCAAGTTTTTTTTTGCTCGCGGTAAAAAATGCCTCCACCTCCCATTGAAATCAATGGGAGTCAATTTTGGCAGTTTTTTGCCACGGTTTCCGCGGCAAAAACCGCTGCAGAAAACAGTGTGAACAGGGCCTAAAGGGTTGTTCCCATTACAGTAAATATCTTCAGGATCAAAAAATAAATGTTTGTAATGAAGTTCTATTTTGGTTATTTCCCTTTTTGAAAGTTATAAACTACCCCATGTGTCCTCTGTTTGGAAGTTCGCTTGCCACTGGCAAAGTTAACCAGCAGCAACCCAGTTTGGGGTCACGCATTTGCAGTAGTGGTTTAGTCTCTTTAACCGTGAACCCTGGAGACTTACCAGTGCCTCTGCGCGTCTGAAAGCGGTGCTATTGGGTTCCCCAGGCAGAAGGACTATTCACATGCTATAGAGTTTATGCTCTTAGGGGAGCAGCAGCACGTCGGTGCTGCGCTACAGCCTGCTCACGTTTCGGGAGGAAATGACTGGATTTCTTGAGCACGTTAAAGAGGCTCTGTCACCAGATTATAAGTGCCCTATCTCCTACATAATGTGATTGGTGCTGTAATGTAGATAACATTGGTTTTTATTTTGAAAAACAATCAATTTTGAGTAAGTTATGAGCAATTTTAGATTTATGCTAATTAGTTTTTTAATAGACAACTGGGTGTGTTTTTTTACCAACGGGGCGTTGTAAAGAGAAGTGTAGGACGTTGACCAATCAGCGTCATACACGTCTCTCTCCATTTTTAGCAGTACTCGCAACACCGCGTGAACTTGCGAGATCATGCTGTGCAGTCACGTACTCCCAAATTAACTTTACTAAAGTGTCTTGAGAGTGAATAGACATTGCTTCCAGCTGGGACGCGATGTCTATTCGCACTCCCGATACTTCGGTAAAGTTTCTTGGGGACTTACACAGCACAGCGAGATCACGCTGTGCTGTCATTCACAGAAATTTTACCGAAGTATCAGGAGTGTGAATAGACATTGCGTCCTGCCTGGAGGCAATGTCTATTCACTCTCAAGACACTTCGGTAAAGTTAATGTGGGTGTATGTGACTGCACAGTGTGATCTCGCGAGATCACGCTGTGCAGCGAATACAAATGGACATGAATGGAGATAAGTGTATGACGCTGATTGGTCCGCGTCATACACTTCTCATTACAACGCCCAGTTAGTAAAAAAGTAAAAACACGTCTATTAAGAAACTAATTAGCATAAATCTAAAATTGTGCATAACTTGCTCAAAATTTTGGGTTTTTCAAAATAAAAACCTCTTATCTACTTTACAGGGCCAATCATATTATGTAGGAGAGGGAATTTATAATCCAGTGTCAGAGCCTCTTTAAAAGCTCTTTAATGTGAGTTTATCTAAATCAGCCCATTAGGGTAATTTTAAAGTACAGTTTATAGTCTGTGCATTATTTAGCCTTGTAGATTAAAGGGAGATCTTCCTTAAATGGACACTAACTCGTGCTGATCTAATGGTATACCTGGCATAAAACAACAAATTTATGTACTGTTAGGATTTAATTGTTTTAGCCTTACAAATTCTGCATTAAGTTACTTCCACTAGGTGTCTCCCTTCCTGGAATCTGCTGTCCACCTCCTGTTAAGCAAATCTGTCCCTGGTTACAGATGGGCTGTAGAAGGTGGTTGTGGGGGGGAGGGGGTGTCTTTACTGCGTGCTATAACTTTCTATATGGAGGGGGGGGGGGGAAGAGACTGCCACACACCCTGCATGTTTATCGGTGGAGGGGGGGGGGGGTAGGAGCAGAGGGAAACGCACAGATGCTGCTGCTAAAATGTAAATATCCCCCCAGTGCTGGATTCTCGGCTACACGCTGGCCTCTAATCTGCGTGCACTGTATAGAAGACATAGCAGTTAGGCTCCGCCCATTAGCTTTGAGACAACTGAGAATTATAGATAGTCTGCAGAGGGGAAAACTGCTAAAACAAAAATACAGAATAAAAGTCATATAATGGACAAAATGTTATTCCTCATGTACACACACGTCAGATTATACTAAAGTCACCTTAAAAGTTAGGTACACTATATATAAATATATATAGATCGTATTTATCATGTTTATTATAAAAACTCAAGGAAAACAGCGCTGAAATACACTCTCAATGAATCCTTAGACGATCAATTTTTACTTTATGTAAATTAGGATTAGGTTGTCCAGTTTCCTCTTTCCAATTGCTGCAATCTGACAACCTATATATGTATTTATTTTTTCCAGTACCGCCAAATGGTTTAGTGGTTTACTGCGGAACAATTGTAACAGAAGAAGGAAAGGAGAAGAAAGTCAACATAGACTTTGAACCTTTCAAACCAATCAACACATCTTTGTATTTATGTGACAACAAGTTTCATACAGAGGTATGGTTTTATTTGTGTGTGTATATTATGTATGTTTAGTGTATGGGTTTTCTATGTAACAGAGGCGCATATTGAAAGGGGGAACTTCTTTTGCACTGGTCCAACCAGTAATTTAGACATTCTGTTCTTCTGTAATGTTCACAGCTTTCTGCCATTCTCTTTCCCACTCGCTCTTTTGAGTGGTCTTTCTTTTTCTGCATAGAGCTGCTTTGGATTCGAGAAATGCAGCTATTTATTAGCTGTATACGTTTTTGTACATCAGGAAAAACTGAAATCAAGCTTTTAGTTTGGGCAGTCTTCATGAGCAGAATGGCGTTCCATTGTGTAGTGCAGTCTTAATTGTGAATTCTCATTTCATGAAACTCCTAAGTCTAGCCACACCTAAGACAAACGCTGGTACCTCACAAAAGACTTGACACTTCTAAACCTTTCAGAAGGATATTTGTGGTTACTAGTAATGGAAATGTGTCTTTGCAGGCTCTTACAGCTCTCCTTTCTGATGACAGCAAGTTTGGATTCATAGTAATAGATGGCAGTGGAGCTCTTTTTGGAACTCTACAAGGAAATACAAGAGAAGTGCTGCACAAATTCACAGTGGATCTACCAAAGAAGCACGGTGAGAGTCATGTAACTGTCAAATGTTAATAGAATGGGGGCAGTATTCACTGAACTCAGGATTTGTGGGGAACGTTTGTTCACTTAAAAGATTTGTACCAACTCTGTATAAGGCCTCTAATGCACACGACCGTGGTAACTTAGCGATCATCAAAGCCATGGATCAGTTGTCTGTATTTGCGATCCATTTGTCCGCAAAAATCCTCCCGTAGTGCATCGGTGTCATCCGTATTCACAGTTCTGCAAAAAAAGGATAGCTGGAATTAATTTCACCAGTTGTCCCAACTCCCCGAGTAGGTCACATGATCTGCAAATACCCCCTTTTCCCATTTAAAGTAATGCTAAAAAAAGTTAATATAACTGGTATTGCCTTGTCCGTAAAAGTCTGAACTATCACAAAATAAAGTTGTTTAACCAGTTCGGTGAACGCTGTAAAAAATAAATAAATTAGAAAACATGCAAATTGCAGTTTTTTGGTCACCTTAGCTCTCCAAAGAAATGAAAAAAAAAGTGATCAAAAAGTCGCATATACCCCAAAATGGTATCGGTGAAAACTACAACTCGCCTCGCAAAAATTAAGCCCTCACATCGCTAAACTGACGGAGAAATCTAAAGTTATGACTCTCAGAACATGGCGACACCATTTTTTTTTTTTTTTTACCAACTGGTAAAACATAAAACAAAAGATATATTTAGCATCGCTGTAATTGTATCAACTTGTAGAACAAGGTGCACATGTAGTTTTTACTGCCTGATGGACGTAGTAAAAACAACCCCCCAAAAATGGTGTAGTCGCGGTTTTGTTTTTTTTGTTTTTTTTTCCCATTTCACCCACAAATCTTTTTTCAGCTTCCCAGCACATTATGCAGTACAATAAATGGTACCATGACAAACCACAACTTGTCCCACAAAAAATAAGCCCTCATACGGCTGTGTCGACAAAAAATAAAAGTTGTAGCATTTGGAAGGCGGAGAGGAAAAAACGAAAATGAAAAAACTGCAGTTGGCTGTGTCTCCAAGGTGTTAATGCTCTACATCTGTTCTTATGTTATGTTTTTTTTTTTCTATTAGGCAGAGGAGGCCAGTCTGCTTTGCGTTTTGCACGTCTAAGGATGGAGAAACGCCACAATTATGTCAGGAAAGTAGCAGAAACTGCTGTGCAGCTGTTTATTTCTGGTGACAAAGTAAATGTAGCTGGTCTCGTGTTGGCTGGGTCAGCGGACTTCAAAACGGAGCTTAGTCAGTCTGATATGTTTGATCAGGTGAGAGGTGTATTAAATTTCAAGTCTGCCTTTGCTGAGATTTTCCACGTGACGTTCAAAATACTGACATCTGGTGCTCAATATTTGACAACAAACTACTGTTTTCCGTTTTGAATGTTAAGGTATGTTCACACGTCCAAATTACGGACGTAATTCGGGCGTTTTATGCCTGGAATTACGTCAGAAATTACGGATTGAAAGCGTTGACAAACATCTGCCCATTGAAAGCAATGGGCTGACGTTTGTCTGTTCACACGATGCGTATATTTACGCGTCGCTGTCAAAAGACGGCGCGTAAATAGACGCCCGCGCCAAAGAAGTGTCATGTCACTTCTTCAGACGTAAATGGAGCCGGTTTCCATGGACTCCATGGAAAACCAGCTCCAGTTACGTCCGTAATGGACGCGGCGTTCAAGCGCCTGCACATGCCGTTACGGCTGAAATGACGGGGCTGTTTTCTCCTGAAAACAGCCCCGTAATTTCGGCCGTTACGGACGCTGCCGGGTGAACATAGGGTAGCAATTTTCTTCGAAGATGGATTTATACTTTTCAATGCTTAAAGGGCAACTAAACGTTTGACGAACTTCTGATGTCGTCATAGTGACATGTCAGATGTGATTGGTGGGGGTTCTGAGCACTGAGACCCCCACCAATCGCTAAAAGGAAGCGGCAGAAGCGCTCGGCTGCATAGTGTCTGTTCAGCTTTTTCCTGGAAAGCCGATGTGTCAGAGTACGGGCTCAATCGGCTTTCCGCAAAACGCCGAACAGAAACGAAGCAGCTGAGGGCTCACCCGAGCGCTTCTGCCGCTTCGTTTTAGTGATTGGTGGGGGTCTTAGTGCTCTGACAAACTTCTGACACGTCACAGTGACATGTCAGAAGTTTTGATTGGTGGGGGGTCAAACGTTTAGTTACCCTTTAAAAAGTATGGAGTGCATCATAATGAGGGTTCCTGTCCCAATTTTTCCCAAGCTCCGCTAGGCCATGTGCCATAATTGTCTACTGCAACCTTTTCATAACAAAGTACTCATTCTCCAGAAATGCTACATGAGGGGTGTTTAATGACACTCTGCTTTAGTGGCCGTGGCAATTGTGAAAAATAAACTGAATCTACAAACATTTATTCTATTCCCGCACTAGGTAAACTTGGGAGCGCAGAATATGTATCTGCAAATACTTTGTTTTCTGTCTCTTATGATCTTTTTTTTTTTTTTTTCTCTCCAATACAATAACTTGTTAAATAGGACCTGGCGCGTTGACATGATTTTTTATTTTTTTTAAAAAAAACACAAACTACAAAACTTGCATTCCACGTGAAATAACAATGTGTTATGTTGCTTTTCTATTATTGTTACTGGAAGTGTATGAACAAACTGACTGGATGTTGTCATTTTGCTTTTTTTTGTAGTCTGTCCCTAAATAGTGTGAGACTGTCCCATCAGTGCTGATGTTGTCAGACACCCCATTGACTAGGGGAAATGTTAACATCCAGTTAATTTGTTCGTACGTACGTGTTTGTTTTTTTTATATATTTTTTTTTATCTATCTATCAAGCGTGAATACAAGTATTTACTGAAACAGAAATGTCAAGAGAGATAAGTGTTAAACAACCCACAGCATAAGAAGGCTGTGGACACCTTTGTGCAGCTCCTGTTCATAGCTGGCTGTGGTGCTTCTTTTTTTTTTTTTATCATTTTGACCGTGAACTCTTTGCTTCTTTTTAGCGATTGCAATCCAAAGTTCTGAAGCTAGTAGATATCTCTTATGGGGGAGAAAATGGTTTTAACCAAGCGATTGAACTATCGACGGAAGTCCTTTCAAGTGTGAAATTTATCCAAGAAAAAAAGCTAATAGGTATGGATTGTTTAGTCTATCTAGAAAATAAACTCTTCAGATTTGAAAATGTAAATCAATACTTGGTGTAAACAGCAAATTTCTGACTTGTTCTCCATTTTGTGTCTGGCAAGCAGTCTAGACTTGGACGTTTGGTTGTCACCTATGTTTTCCTACCCATATATGTATGTGCTAAAATCAAGTTCGTGTTCCATCAGGACAACCACCATTCATATGCCATATATTAGGGCATATAGACGTCATAGAAGGAAATCCTTCTGTGATGTGTCAATGTATTACGTTAATTCCTTTAACCCCTTAATGACCGCCGATACGTCTTTTTACGGCGGTCATTAGTGGGCTTTATTCTAGAGCGCCGCCAAACTACGTCGCTGCATTAGAATAAAGTAAACAGAGCAGGGAGCCGTGAAATCTCCCTGCTGTCAGCTGCCAGAAGCAGCTGAGGGCTGGGGGCGTCCCTGCTCTGCCGGGTGAGATCGATATTAGTATCGATCTCACCTGTTTAACCCTTCAGATGCGGTGCACAATAGCGAGCACCGCATCTGAATGGTTTTGGAGAGAGGGAGGGAGCTCCCTCTCATCTTACTGACACCCGGCGATAAAATCGCAGAGTGTCTGTGTCTTCTATGGCAGCCGGGGGTCTAATAAAGACCCCCAGGTCTGCCTGGAGCGAATGCCTGCTAGATCATGCCGCAGGCATGACCTAGCAGATGCCTGTCCGTTTTAAACGGACAGGCAGTAATACACTGCAATACAAAAGTATTGCAGTGTATTATAATAGCGATCGGAGGATAGGGAAGTCCCCTAGTGGGACTAGTAAAAAAGTAAAAAAAGTTTAATAAAGTTAATTTAAAAAAAAATAATGAAAAACCCAGCTTTTCCCCTTACAAAATGCTTTACTATTAAAAAAAACTACAATAAAGCAAAAAAGTTACACATATTTGGTATTGCCGCGTCCGTAACGACCCCGACTATAAAGCTGTTACATTATTTAACCCGCACTGTGAACGCCGTAAAAAATAAAATAAAAAACAATGGAAAAATTGCTTTTTTCTGTTAATCCTGACTTAAAAAAAATGTGATAGAAAGTGATCAAAAAGTCGCATCTACTCCAAAATGGTACCAATAAAAACTGCAAGTCGTCCCGCAAAAAACAAGACCTTATACAGCTATGCCGACGCAAAAATAAAAAAGTTACAGCTCTTCGAATGTGACAATGGAAAAATCTAAAAAATGGCTTGGACATTAGGGCCCAGAATGCCAGCAGGGGGAAGGGGTTAAGATAACACTTTGTAAAACTACATGTGGGTAATGAGTGACCACGTGTGGCATCCTCTGAGGAGGATTCACTAACCGTTGCGTTGATGTGGAGCTTTTTTTTTGAAGAGTGTTTTATTTCTCAACTGATTTAGTGAGTTAATAATATACTATGCACTTTGTATTGTATTTGAATTTTGTGCTTTTAATGTAATTTCATTTACAGGGAGATACTTTGATGAAATCAGTCAGGACACGGGGAAATATTGTTTTGGTGTTGAAGACACACTAAAGGCATTGGAAATGGGAGCAGTGGAAATTCTAATAGTGTATGAGAACCTGGATATCATGAGATATGTCTTAAGATGTAATGGCTCGGAAGGTAAATTCATATGATTATTTTTTTCCCTGTTAAAGTTTATTTTTTTTAAATAGTCCATGAAGCACTAATCGATAGACTGACTTTGCCTCTCCCCAATTCCAGAGGAGAAAGTTCTTTATTTAACACCGGAACAAGAAAAAGACAAATCACACTTCATTGACAAAGAGGTAAGCATTATGTAAGATGGTGATCTGGTTTCCCTATTGTTTTAAACGATAATCCCGACACTCTTGAACATCAGAGAATGTGTAATCTGTTTTAATTAAAGCTCTACACTTCACTTCTATGTCCGACTAAAAGGTTTGTGTATTAATAGGCTGTGTGCCTTGATGCACGATAAGTAAAGCCATATAATTGCAAAGTTCTAAAGCAATTTCTATAAATCGAAAGTTTTTTTTCCGAGGTCTGTTTCTTGAAAGACTAAGACCTACTGCTTCACATGCTGCTGCCCCTTCAAGTAATCCGGTTATCGAACTAGCAACCAATGCTGACACGGCACTGTGACATTGTGTCCACGTGACCATCTCATAATAAGCTGCCATAGTTGTGATATCTCAGTTGGACTTGACTTCTCTACCTGGAGGGCCAGCAGTGGCTTAACCCCTTCCCGCTCAGCTCAGTACTATTACGTCGTGCTGAGCGCATCGTTCGCGCTCAGCTTAGTAATATTACTGACCTGCGTTAACACGGCGCCATCTTTCCACGGCGCGTGTTTGAGCTGTGATACCTGCTGTTTCCGACAGCAGGCTATCACAGCTCAGTGTGCAGGGACCGATCGCGGCGGTCCCCGCCGATTAGAAGCCGCGTTCAACACCGATCGCAGCTTCTTTGGGGTAAAGCTACAATCGATATCGGCCGGCTGTGGCTACTATGGCAACCAGAGTACTAACAATGGGCCCCTCAAAGCAACTTCAGAACTGAACTGGAACCTAAAAATAAATAAATAATGAGGCAATACTTCACTTCTTACATTATACTGATAATGAGCCGTGCCCACACCGAGATGAGCCCAGTTTTGACCGTTTGTATAAACGGAGACCCATATTAGACCGTTTCGGTGTCTGGTTTACCCAAACATACACCCTCGAGAAGTGTATTTCTATTGATGAGTCCTTGGTACATTTTAAAGGGAGGCTTCAATTCCGCGAGTACTTGCCGGGTAAGAGGGCAAGGTATGACATGAAGATGTATAAGCTGTGCGAGAGTGCATCAGGGAATACCTACAAATTTAGGATATATGAAGGGAAGGACACCAGTATTCGGCCCCCACAATGCCCCCCCCCCCCCCCTTTACTGGGAATTAATGTAAAAATTGTGTGGGATTTGGTGCAGCCACTGCTGGACCAGGGTTACCACCTCTACCTGGATAATTTTTATACCACCGTCCCAGGTGCCTCGCTTCCAGAAGGCATGCGGCACTTCTAGAAGAAATCTGAGAGGTCTCCCTAAGACTCTGCTTGGGCAAACAAAAGGGGTGAGAGCAGGGCACATTCTAGCAGCAACATATTGTGTGTCACGTAGAAGACGAGAGATGTCGCACCAGTACCTGTACGAGGTACCAGTACAGAGACCCCCAAACCAGACTGCATCCTGGACTACAATAGGTACATGGGAGGGGTGGACTTGTCCGATGAAGTCCTACAGCGAAATGCGGTGTGGGATAAGAAGCTGGCCGAGCACATCATACAGATGGCATTGTACAATGTGTACGTGCTACGTCGATGTGCAGGCCAGACGGGAACTATCCTGGAATTTCAAGAGGTAGTTATCAAGAACCTAATCTTTAGGGACCAAGGGGGGGGGGGGGTGCACACCCAGTACTTCTGGAAGCGAGGCCACAGGCATTGTACCAGGGCAACACTTTCCAGGAGAAGTTCCCCAAACTGGCAAGAAGGGAAAAAGTCAAAAGAGGTGCAAAGTCTGCTATAAGAGGGTGATAAGGGAGGACACAATATATCAATGTGACACGTGTCCCGAATAACCAGAGCTCTGTATGACTGTTTTAATATTTATCATCCATCCCTTTTAATTTTACCCCAGTTTTACTTACCCTGATGCACTCTGCACAGCTTATCCCCTCTCCTCTTTCCCCTCTGGGGAAAAGATTCTGTAGTGTCCTAATAATGACTATACATCACTACCACCCTGGACATGTTTATTCAGAATCCTGACACTTGTGAATCTTTTCTGTGAGATTCCAGCAAGGCAAGCGTAATCTCGTTTGAAATGACAGGTTACATCGTAATCTCGCGAGATTACGCTTGCCTTGCTGGAATCTCACTGAAAAGATTCAGAAGTGTCAAGATTCTGAATAAACATCACGTCCAGGCTGTTCGTGATGTATATTCATTATCAGGACACCACAGTAATGTTAGTGTTTGTGTATGTAGCTGCACATAAATATATAACTGTATCGCTAGTGCAGTGTAAATGAATGGAGAGAAGTTCTAAATAAAAAGCATTACTGTCACCTACATTATAGCGCCGATCTTCTTATATAGGAGATAGGGCACTTATAAAGTGGTGCCAGAACCTCTTTAAGGCCCAAACTAGACTGCGTCCTTAAGGGGTTAAATAGAAACTTTCACCTGCCCATACATGTGCAGCATGTAATGGGCAGGGCTGCACAAACCCTGGGGCACTTTACATTTTTTTTTCTACCCTCCTCCATTATTTAGATATCGGTGCCGTTCTATTTGGCGCCCGATATTTAAATAACCCCCTGAACTGTCAATGGGATGTGTAATGGCAAGGGGGGAGTATTACTGTCGCTGTGACACTGTCCAATCAGCTACGGACAGTGTTATAGCAAGAGCTGCAGAGAGGAGAGCGTGTGTGTGCGAGAGATCAGTCTTGTCCTTGTCTGCCGAACTGGAGGGGGCGTGTCTCTGCAATATACAGTGTGCGCTCTCTTCTCTCAAGCTCTTACACTGTCCATAGCAGTGACACGCCCCCCTTGCCAGTACGGTAGACACGTACAAGACTGATCTCTCGCAGGAGATCAGTCTTGTCCTTGTCTGCCGACAGCTGAAGAGTGCGCGATCTCGAGAGACCCTCCACTTGTCACGGGTCGAAACGTTGCCATTTGTTTACTGGAAGTTTGACCAATAAAAACATATTGATTGAAACTGGGGAGACGTGTGCTGCTGTTCACCACGCTTTTTCTGAAGATTACATTACGTCAGACTGGGTTTGTCTGATTTTACAGCGTGACACCGCTCCAGATAACGGGATTTGTGCTACTTCAAATATTGTATTTTTTGGATATCCACAGGATATGTCAGATAGATGCAGGTCCCAACTCTGGGACCCGCACCCATCTCTAGAACGGGGCCCCCTAAACCCCGTTCTAGCTTTCTGTGCTCTCCCGGCCACTTGATTACATGTGGAGTTACTGAAACAGCGTTACTCGCTGAGGTAAGCGGTTTCCGTAACTCCCATAGAACTGAACAGTAGTTACGGAAACAGCGCAGCTCGCATGCTACGCTGCTTCAGTAACTGCCATTCACTACTATCGATGGGACTTAGGGAAACAGCGTAGTTACTGTTTCAGTAACTCCCTATTTAACCTAGTGGCCGCTTGTTCAAGTCCCCTAGGGGAACTAATAAAATGTGTAAAAAAATTAATACATGTTAGATTTTAGGAGTGTAAAAAAAAACAAAAAACGTTTTCCCATTTTTCCCCAAGCACAACGTAAAAAATTAAATTATTTCCTTAGTTTTGGCTCTCAGAATGTGGTGAAACCTGGGTGCGTCTTATGGTCCGAAAAATACGGTACATATTTCGCTGTAGACAGACACATTGCATAGCTCTATACACAGGAATATAAAAAATGGCGATGCAAAGAAACCAAAAAACATATACAGGTACAAAACATAAATTTGGTATCACCATGATCGTACTGACAGAATAAAGGTAAC
The DNA here is from genome assembly GCF_050947455.1 of Rhinoderma darwinii. Taxonomy (NCBI): domain Eukaryota; kingdom Metazoa; phylum Chordata; class Amphibia; order Anura; family Rhinodermatidae; genus Rhinoderma; species Rhinoderma darwinii. The sequence continues at coordinate 46,319,387 of NC_134689.1, forward strand.
GTGTCATTTTTACGTACAGTGAACGGCGTAAAATCGAAATCCGTAAGAATGTCAGAACGCCTTTTTGGGGTTTTCCCCACTCCATTCTGCATTTCGTTCCAGCTTCCCAGTACATCACACATAATATTAATTAGTGCCAATTAGAAAGTACAGTTTGTCCTGTAAAAATGAAGCCCTCATGGCTATGTCAACGAAAAAATAAGTTATGATTTTTGAGAGGGTGGGGAGGAAAAAAAGTGTAAGAACACCAAATTAGTCTGGTCCTGAAAGGGTTAAAGCACACACACCCCCTGCTGTGCTGTCTAAGCAGACCATGCAGGAAGGAACGGTGTGCTTTCAATATGGCCCCCCCCCCCCCCCCCCCAAAAAAAAAAGATTTTTAAAAGCAAGACATAAATAACAAACCTCTAAAGCACATAATTTCTTATCTAATTACATTTAATAAATTAAACTAAAATGAAATACTTTTCTTTAAATACAGCCCAAACTAAGCACTGTTTCTTGCTTCAAAACCACTGGGTAGTGTTTTGTGTAAAAATCACTGGGGGTATTTATTTTTTCCTTTTTCATTTCTGTTCCTCGTAGACTGGACAGGAACATGAACTGATAGATAGTATGCCTCTACTAGAATGGTTTGCTAATAACTACAAAAGATTTGGAGCAACACTGGAGATTGTTACAGACAAGTCACAAGAAGGATCTCAGTTTGTGAAAGGATTTGGTGGAATTGGAGGTAAATCTTCATTAATATTATACTTATTGTCTTAGCCTTTTGATAATTTAGTAAGGCTTGATTCACATTCCGTTTTAGCCGTGTATTTAGCGTGTACATCAGGAAAGCTCCCGGCGTATACACTGAACGTGTACGTACAGCTCCATTAGCCCAATAGAAGTATAAAGTCTTTTTGGCCTCTTGTCGGGCTGGTGTACATCATTGTAGCTTTTTAACATAGACTACACTATTCCATCCGAAAAAATCCCAGGGGGGGGGGGGGGGGGGTGTATACTGTGCAGTATTATGTTTTTTTTAATATGGGATTTTATGTGTAACTGATGCCACTGTATATCATACATCAAATGTATGGACAATGACGTTAGGGGCTCCTCCAGGCCAGGAGTCCATGGCCGGAGCGCTTCCGATGCTCTGGCCGGAGGCTTCATAGTTGGAAGCCTCTGACATCACTATCCATATATGCACAGTGACGTCAGGCACTTCCCCGGTAACATCGCTTTAAGTAGCACGGAGCCGGGGAAGTTTGGGTAACCTATCCCACTGTAGGTCTATACAGTGGGTTATGTTTCTACCTTCAGTTGGCGATTGGCAAGTATGGACTTAGTTGCACAGCACACCTGCTAATAACATAGATATTGGAGTAAAGGTGCATTTACACTCTTTGATAATGAGTATAATGCAGCGATTTCTTGTCCATCTTCTGCTACTGGCCTTGAAGGTTTTTTTTATTTGTTCCTTGTTATTGCAATGAAATTTTAGTTGTAGTTCCAGTATATGGAGTTTGGGAACAAAAGTCTAGATGGGTGGTTACATTTCCAGAGCATCGAACGATTGCATTCACACAGCGATTTGCAGATCTTATGATCAAAGTTTTTAGCTTAATTTAAATTTCCAATCACAATTTCGACTTTCAAAAGTGGTCCGCTATAAGTATTTTTACGCTGAGTCAATCTAAATGATTAGAATAGGACATGAAGTGTATAGGACACGAAGTGTTGGGAGGCCGCTATAAATACAACAATTGTTACCCCATTGCCACAAATATAGCCAGTTCCTGTCATGCACTATTGGGCTAATGTATGCATTTACAATATGAACTTCAACAGCAACTCGCCTAACTACTGAATTCAAATAGTCTCCGCGCCCCATATGCAGTCATAACCAGAAAGCTCCAAAGTATGGTGCCACGCCTCATGTGCCCCGAGTTCAGTTTTATGCTCATACAGTGTAGCTTATTGCCCCGTTTCTACAATATCCGCTCCTCCTGGTAGAATGCTTGCCTCTCCTTGGCTGCGGTCTGCTCTCCCCCACTCTCCTCTTTCTCAATATGAGCACGAAGTGATGCTGCCAAATTCAGAGTAGATAGAATAGTCCACCACTGGATTATATATGGAATGCAATATAGTGTATGGTGATGCAGTCTTTTATTTGTTTTCACTTCTGCTTACTGGGGTTATAAATGTAGGCCTCATGCGCATGGCCGTGATTTTCGGGTCAGCCAGGCACAGAATGTCACCCGCAAGCTGCCCGCAAATCGCGGGCCGTGCACATGGCCGCTGCCATTATTTGCTTTGATCCTGGACTGCAGAACACTGCCGTAATAAGACTTGCCCGTTCTTTATGCGGCCCTGGGCCATGCACGGACCATGGAAACCACGGTCGTGTGCGTGGTCCCATAGGAATGAATGGGGCTGCAATTCTTCCGTGGATTTTCGGGGCAATTGCGCCCGCAAAAGCACGTTCGTGTGCATGAGGCCTAAAACTGTCTGTCTTTCCTTTATCTGATCCATAGAAATTGGGTAAGTAATCCAACAGCTACTTGCTTGATCTGTATATAAGGGTTTATTAATACAAAGCAGATTTGTTGCGGAAATTCATGCACATGCTAAAGAAACAACCTTTTTCACGTTTATGGAGCAGAGATTTCTGCAACAAACTGTCACATGTGAATACGTTCTAAATGCTGTCATATAGTAGTAGACTGTTCTCTCAGCATCTCTCCTTCCCTTCTATGATGTAGTGACAGCTGTACTAAGCAGTGTTTTGTAAATCTAGTGAAAGGAAATGAGCTCTTATTATCTGGTTTATTAAAACTTTATTTATACTTCACAGGTATCTTGAGGTACAGAGTTGATTTTCAAGGAATGGAATACCAAGGAGGAGATGATGATTTCTTTGACCTGGATGACTACTAGGTAGTCGAGATGGGTCTGGCAGAATGTGTCTAACCCTCCAGCATCCAACCCAAGAAGATGATTTATGGTGGAAAATAAAATAGTCCTTGCCTTAGAATTTGAACATTTCCAATACTTCGCCTATAAGCATTGGATGAGAAAAATGAACTTTTTTTTTTTTTTTTCTTCTTTTTGTCATGATGGTAAATGCAGCTGCAAGTTTCCCTCATGCCACTTGGACATGTTTAACAGAATCCATTTTTACTTACCAAGAAATCAATTCATCTTGTATTTTAAGAAAACATTTTTCTTTCATTTTTATCTTTGTAGACCGGCAATTAATTTGCTTCAAATATCCGTGCAAGTTCATACACCATAATGCGTACTTTTTATTTTGTCAGGGGCAAATAATACATTGTAAAGCTATCCGTTTATAATATGTTTGATTTTTCAAAATAAAGAATGGATGAGTACACACTAAAGCTATACAATGTATACAACAGATCGCAGACACTTAACAGTCCTATTGTAATTTATGTGCTATGTAAATTCTGTTTTAAAGCAAATGAGGTCCATTGATGTGGCTGCCAGCTAGAGACATCAGTGGACAAGAGGCTCCAAAATGTAAGTACAAAGTTAGCATTAAGATGAAAGGATATAACATAGCCTTATTACAGGGTCAGTTATGAAGATGATATATCCTAGCATGATCCTGTTAAAACCGCACACAGCATGCGTATAGTACTGCATACACTAATCGCTTCCAGCAGATCTGACCAAGTATGAAATGTGTGGGTGGTCGCCTTCCTTCACAGCCACGCAGAATCCAAGTAAAAGTGATCAATTGATATATGCAAACACCTGACCAACATTTTGAACTGGTTTTTCAGTTTAATTTTATTTTTTTTATTCTTAATTTTTTCTAAGTCATTTTTGTGACTTATTTTTCCCCTTGTACAAATATTTCCTCTGACAGGTCAGTAAGAGTTCATCATAATTAATTTTAATTTGACATTTATATGTATTATTTTTTTCTTGGTCTCATGATTTTCTCTGCACAGGAGTTAGTCATTAGTAGCTCTTTCCATATGGTTGGCCCATTTCTCGAAGGACTCGATTTTCTCCAAGTCTCTTGCTAAATTGACTTTTTTTTTTTTTTTTTGCCCCCTGCCGCATATACTAATCTAGGTTCAATTTTGCTGTCCCTTTAAAGACAGCCCTACTTTACTTATTTTGTAGTCCCAATTGCTTCCAAAATAAGTATTTTGCCTTGTCTTGATATTTCTGAATTGACAGTTTTGCATAATGCTGTTGTACATGGGCCTGTTATAAAGTTTCTAAGAAATGGATGTAAATTTGCATTGATTTAGAAAGCTGTTCTACTTCAAAAACTTAACATGGTAGCTTTCTTCCTTTTTGCTATATTTGGAAATGATGCCAAATTTTTGTATTTCTTTAATGTGTTCTTTTCAGTGGCACATCATATACATATATGTACAAATAAAATGGGGTACAATTCTTAACCTTATATATCCTCAAATGAGTGTTCCCAAGCAGTAATAACTTGGTGTTGTGATGTACAGAAATGGAGAAAAGTATTAAACCGTATTTAAGAATAGTGGCGTTTCTGGGTTTTTAATTGTTTCCTCAAATTAGAATGTTCTGGAAATACTGTGCATCTAATTTTACTGTTATTTTTTTGTTTACCTTTCCCAGCACATAGGATTGTTGGAAATTGTATAATTTGTTAGTTTTCCTATGTGAAAGTATTAATCAATTATTATTTATTTTTTTAGTGTTCCATTAGAGCACTCTGTAATAGGTTTACCATTTTCCTTGTGAAATCAAAATGTCTAGGGTCAGTGACTTGGAGTAGTTGTGTTGATTGGGGCTATACACTATACGGCCTAATGATTGTGGACATCCCTTTACATTAGTGCGTATTCAGACGTATCCACTTCTAATAAAAGTACATAGTAGGATGCAATATCCTAAAAAAAAAGCAGAGTTGGGATGGATTGTACTGTGCATCTTGGCTCTACATGCCAGCACTATGATCATGGAAGCTTAGCAAGCATGCATGGATGTCATTTGACTATTTTTGGTTACTGCTTGTACTTTCGAGGCATGAAAGTCTTTAGGTTCATGAATCAACATTAATCTCACCCCTCAAATATGCAAAAGCAAGCAATGTTTTAATATTCTTGATAAAAATGCTCTGAATTGGGCATCTACCCGGATAATCTGTCCAGGCAAGTGTGTGTGCTTCCAAAACTTCTGTCTGTATTTGGACACCTTGGTGTGTTTTTAGTTTATGCTAGCAAATTTAGTATTTTTGTTTAATGCGCAATTGGGTGTGGTCTGTAGGATAAAGCTAGTCTGGCAAAATGGTCTTGGCCCTAAACAGTTACGTAAACAAGTTATGTAAAACCCAAGAAATGTGGCGGGCAGCTCACTAGAACGGATGGGCAAACTTTTTTTCTGGCAAGGGCCGTTTTGGATATTTATAACTTCATTCGTGGGCCATACCAAATGATCAACTTTGAAAACTAGCCTGCTATATTTGGTCAAACATTTAATTCACTCCTAATATGATGGCTGGAACTGCTTCTCTTTGAGGTGTGTGATAGCTGGTATTGATGGTGCTGCTACTTGCAATTCCAGGTTTGCGTCGTCAGTCTTGAGCGCAGTCGACTCTTTGCGATGGTAAGTTTTGAAAAGAACTGCTCGCAGCAGTAAGTTCTGAACACACATGCATATTTCAATGCCTGTCTTCTCAAAGTGGGAAATTCATTGTTGCTTTTTGTATTGTTTATAGAACTCGAGAAGTGGGAGGTTGTTGTATGTACCCATCTTTTAGCTCCTAATCAGTTTACAGTTGAATGAATTCGTTTGAATTCCCTGACCGGTGTTCCCTTCATCTCCATGAACTGCTTGACTTCATCCTGCAGTTCGTAAAACCTCATGAGCATGTTCGCGTGACCCACCCACTGCACTTCAGTGATCACTCTCTTAGTAACTCCTTTTAACTTGCTGGCTGTTCAACCCTCTGCTTTTGACCATTTATGCATGACACTACTGTTAACCTCACATTGTTGAGCTGCAACAACTGTGCACGGACTTTCTTAGTGTATGATGCAGTGGCATGTAATTAAATCACTTGGATTCAAGACTGAGACAATTCAAATCTTTCTTCACAAATGTAATTAACCCTTTTTCTGAGCCAACCATGGCTGGAGCTAAATCTGTAGTAAGGACACTTAGGCCTCATTCACACGGCAGGGTTTCCCGGCCGGGTGCCGGCCGTTCAGAAATCGGCCGGCACCCGGCTGCATTAGGCCTCATTCACACGGCAGGGTTTCCCGGCCGGGTGCCGGCCGTTCATAAATCGGCCGGCACCCGGCTGCATTAGTAATAATAGACTCCTAATGGGGCTATTCACACGGCCGATTTTTTGACGGCCGGGAAAACCGTCCGTCAAAAAATAGGACATGCTCTATTTTCGCCCGGGTACCCGGCCGCCCGGCTCCCATAGAAGTCTATGGGGCCGGGTAATACCCGGCCATCACCGGGATGTGTCCCGAGTGACGGCCGGATTTTCCGGCTCTTGCGCTCTATCTCCTCCTCCTCACAGCGCAGAGTGCATGTGAGGAGGAGGAGTTGATGCCATTCTGACGAATGGCATCGCTGTACACGGTGTGGCAGGGCCGGGGTGTACAGCAGGTGGAAGGGAGCGCTGCGCTGGCTCCCTTCTCCTGCTTGTTAAAAGCGCCCTGGCCCGGCGACACCTTTGATGGCGCCGCTAGCAGCTGCTGCGGCTGCTACTACTGTAGCGACGCCACTATAGCAGAGCGGGGAGGTATCTCCCCGCTCTGCTATGTGCTAGCCGCACTTAGCTCCTTGAAGGAGCGGAATCCCCGTGTGTTCGGGGATTCCGCTCCTGGACAGAGCGCTTGATGTCTCTGTCCATATCTGGGCAGTGACATCAGGGGAAACTCCAGAAGCGGAATCCCCGAACACATGGGGATTCCCCTTCAGGAGTTGCCGATGATGTCACTGTCCGGATCTGCCCGGCCCGGCACGGATGCATAACTTTATGCAAACCGGCCGGGCAGAATGGCCGATTTTACCGGCCGGCACTCGGGCTCGGACGCGACCCGGTCGTGTGAATCCCGCCTTAAAGGACGAGTGTCGCGAAAAAAATTTTTTTTTATATATATGTTATTGGTTTTAGTTTGATATTTAAATACATTTTTATTTATTTCTGATGTTGTGTTGTACTTTTTGTGTTTTTTTTTTTTTCTTTGACTTCTCTATGGGGGATGCCATTTTTTTTTCCATCTGTGTGTGTGTGTGTCGATTAACGACACAGTGATGGAATACGGCACACACATCCCCATAGAGAATGCGAACGGGAGCCGTTCCATCCACTATAGCGTACGCAGTCTGTGTGGGAACGGCGCATGCGCCGCTCCCACACAGTCCAAATGGAAGGTCTTCGGCCGAGCGACGTCCGGCGCCATTTTCTTGTGGACCGGAAGCCGCGGCCGGACAGTAAGATTGCTACTTCTGTCCCGGCTTCCGGACTTGTGTTCTAATGCAAGCACTTGGAGCGGACGGACCGGAGGGAGCGGCGGCGGCAGGAGCAGGTAAGTTATGTCTGTGTGTGTTCGTGTTTTACTATGTGATTACTACTGTATGTAAACCTACTACACTGTGTGTTAGCTCAAAAAATGGCGGCACACAGTGTAGGAGGTTTGACCGTTCAATCCCCTCCTTTCTCCTGGCACTAGCCAGGATAAGGGAGGGGGGATTCTGTGAGCTCACTAGAGCGAGTGTGTCTTCTCAAATTTTGCAGCATAAAGCAATGTGGTTGCTTTACCACATGCCAATGCTGCAATTTTGGGAATTGCTCCATCTAGTGACCAGCACTGGGAAATGTTATAAATTATAATCTAATTTATAATATTTCCTGACTTCAGAAAAAATTAAAACAATGTGCAATCACGTATATACTAACTGTTCAACAAAAAAAAATAATAATAATTCTAGCGACACATTCCCTTTAACCTTTTTTAAATGTTAGATCAAGTTTTTTTTCATTGATAAAAAAAAGTCCTCACCTCTTGTAGTGCCATGCGAGAGGCGTGTCAAACTCTGCAGTTATCCCACGAACTAAAACAGCCCGTTTGGCTTGTGACCAGATAACAAATACCCGAGAGAAAAATTGGAAATCTACAGAATCCTTCAGTATTCTTTCAATATCTTGTGCTAACTCAATTATCCAATCTGAGACGGTTCTCAGAGACAAATTAACACCGTTTTTGTGTGGTGTGAACAGCTCTACAGCAGCTACCTTGTTCTCTTTCACAAGCTCTCCCTCTACATGAGGCCTCTGTTTCTTTGCGATTAGCTCGCTCACTTCAGAACAAGGCCTAGAGAAAGCGGATTGTTGTGACTCCAAACTCCGCTGAAGAGCATTGATTTTTATCCAGACGCATTTGGCTTCCCAAATTGAGTTTAGCATGTTTTGAGATGTAATGAAGCTATAGATTGGCTTTTTTCATTATTGCGAACGCATCACCACAAACTAGGCACACAGGTTTGCCTTTGACATCAACAAAAAAATAAAATAATTTGTAAAATTCTATTGGAAAGCTCGATACTATTCATCAACTTTTCTTTTGTTTGTAGGATGTCACACCACGTAAACGATCCAGTGTGTCGCCAGCGAAGTGATTATTCGGCTTTGTGGCGCTATGAGTAGGGTGCGGGTCACAGAAAATGAGTTTAGGAACTGTGTGATTCGCGCAACAGCTGTCAAACTCTGAATGTAAACCGAAAAGCACCACGTGCTTTTCTGTTTACAAACATCCAAACGGAGTGTCATAATGATAGCGGCTGCGCGAAAATCACGCAGCCACGCATCATACTGATGACACACGGAGCTGTTAAGTGCCTTTTGCGCACGCAAAATGCCACGTTTTTGCGTGCGCAAAATGCACACGCTCGTGTAAACCCGGCCTAAATGTGAGTGAAGAGGGCGGTCGGAGCCAAGTAGTGAATGATGATGAAGATGCTGTGGTGGTGTGAGTGATATTGGGCTAGACCAAATGATTTTGCTTGCCGGATGTTTCCACCACCCCTGTAAAAGTAGATTGGGGGGGGGGGGGGGGAAATATGTAAATTTAATCTAATGGTTGCAGATAACAAACATGGTATTAAATCATATTAACCCCTTTAGGACACAGCCTGTTTTGGCCTTGTGGACACAGATGATTTTTTCAAATCTGACGTGTCACTTTGTGGTAATAACTCCGGAATGCTTTTACCTATCCAAGTGATTCTGAGATTTTCTCGTGACATATTGTACTTTATGTTAGTGAAAAAATTTGGTCGATAAATTCAATATTTATTTGTGAAAAACTTCAAATTTTTGCAAAAATTAGCTAGTTAAAGAGGCTCTGTCACCAGATTTTGCAACCCCTATCTGCTATTGCAGCAGATAGGCGCTGCAATGTAGATTACAGTAACGTTTTTATTTTTAAAAAACAAGCATTTTTGGCCAAGTTATGACCATTTTCGTATTTATGCAAATGAGGCTTGCAAAAGTACAACTGGGTGTGTATTATGTGCGTACATCGGGGCGTGTTTACTACTTTTACTAGCTGGGCGTTGTGTATAGAAGTATCATCCACTTCTCTTCACAACGCCCAGCTTCTGGCAGTGCAGACACAGCCGTGTTCTCCAGAGATCACGCTGTGTCGTCACTCACAGGTCCTGCATCGTGTCGGCACCAGAGGCTACAGATGATTCTGCAGCAGCATCGGCGTTTGCAGGTAAGTCGATGTAGCTACTTACCTGCAAATGCTGATGCTGCTGCAGAATCAACTGTAGCCTCTGGTGCCGACACGATGCAGGACCTGTGAGTGACGTCACAGATCTGCACTGCCAGAAGCTGGGCGTTCTGAAGAGAAGTGGATGATACTTCTCATCAGAACGCCCAGCTAGTAAAAGTAGTAAACACGCCCCGATGTACGCACATAATACACGCCCAGTTGTACTTTTACTTTTCAACACGCCCAGTTGTACTTTTGCAAGCCTCATTTGCATAAATACGAAAATACGAAAAACATAAAACTCTGAATGTAAACAGAGAAGCACCACGTGCTTTTCTGTTTACAACTATCCAAACGGAGTGTCATAATGATGGCGGCTGCGCGAAAATCATGCAGCCGCGCATCATACACTGATGACACACGCAGCTAAGTGCCTTTTGCGTGCGCAAAACGCACACGCTCGTGTAAATCAGGCCTTAGCCCTGTGCCTTTTCTCCTTTCTTTTTAGTGTCTATATTACGACCACAAGTCCTGATCCAACCGTAACTTTCTTTCCGAACTAACCGCATTCTAAATCCCTATTATGTGGCTAGTTTGAGTTATTCGACTAGGTCACACAGGACTTGCGGCTGCGTTACAACCATTTGAACGAGGCTGGGTTGCAAATTTAATGTATATATCTTAGGCCTCATTCACAATTATATTCGCGTTATAGATAATTTTTAGTATTCCTGTTGCCAGGGAAAAATTTACGAAAAGGAGGGAATGTCACAAAGAACAAGGAGTGGAGAATAATTTTTTTTTGAAGACCATACTTTTAATGCTGCTGTTGGTTAGTTGTAATAGTTTGACTATTTGGGACCCAGTGTGCAGCACGTATTTCCACTTAAAACTGTCCATACGCTTCTAAATGCTCTACCAACCAACATTCCCCCTAAACCCTCCATATACATGCGGATCCTTCTATCCCCGTCGACTGCTGTTTGGGGGGGGGGGTGGGGGGGTTAGACTAGTTTCTACCAGTTAGTTTACCTACTAGTTAGCCTACTTCAGTTAATGTGTACTGGCACCTTAAATGGTCACTAACTATTCAGCAAACTGCATAAATCTATATTACAAGCGAATATAAAAAAACTTTGTAATATATATTAGGGGAAAAAATGCATTTCTTCACTTATCAGGCTTCTCCCCTTCCCAACTGTTCGCTCGCTCTGAAAAGATTGGGGACCAGGGTGTAGAAGACATGATTGCAGTTTTCTCTGAGCTAGTGGGTGGAGCATGAGAACTTGAGGGCCTGCAGTGGGGTAAACTGTTAAAAAATAAAATAGGGTAATTCTTGTTGTGTACACATATGATAGCGTATTCTAAGAGTCACCTGAAAGGTTAGGTACGCTATAAGCTTCTGAGATTTTCCTGTCTTAGGCTGGGTTCACACGATCTATTTTCAGACGTAAACGAGGCGGATAATGCCTCGTTTTACGTCTGAAAATAGGGCTACAATACGTCGGCAAACATTGCCCATTCATTTGAATGGGTTTGACGACGTACTGTGCAGACGACCTGTCATTTACACGTCGTCGTTTGACAGCTGTCAAACGACGACGTGTAAAATGACTGCCTCGGCAAAGAAGTGCAGGGCACTTCTTTGCAACGTAATTTGAGCCGTTCTTCATTGAAGTCAATGAAGAGCAGCTCAAGATTTACGAGCGTCAGACGCCTCGCATAATACGAGGAGGAGCTTTTACGTTTGAAACGACGCAGCTGTTTTCTCCTGAAAACAGTCTGTCTTTTCAGACGTAAAAGCCACTTCTCGTGTTCACATACCCTTATGGGTAAATCTACACTATGCTAATGTAGCCCCTGAGCTGAAATCTTTGGGACTGAGGGTGTACAATTATTCTGTGGTTAATCTATCGGTATTCATATAAAAAAATCTGATCATATGATAACATTGGCATACATAAAGCATGTTATGTCATAACTTGGAATTACGTTGTCAGCAGTTCTCTATTGGAGAGACAAACCGCAAGGCAATCATTACCATTTCCTTTGTTTGTCAATCAGTAAGATCCCATCAACAAGCTATAGCTTACCATTATAGCAGTCTATACTCTGCAAAGGGGAATCCGGCTGTGGTAGGTCAGTCTGCTGATAGGTTGACATTGAAGCCACATGTAATTAAAATTGCAAGTATCCTCCCTATGTCTGTGTTGACTTAAGTGCACCTCGAGTGAAAAATAAAAACTTCACAATTGGAAAACCTATGTGAAGCGGTTTCCTTCAAAACGAACAGGAACTTATTGTCTGCCATGTTAAATTATATAGTGGAGCAGCAGCCCAGTCACTGTGTTCATAACTTAGATGTGTCAGAGACATGCCAGGACCCACCGATACTGAACCCGTCAGATCAGTGGGACTGACTAATTCAGCTCAGAAAGATACTGCTGCTCTGTATAGAGAATACAGATCAGCTGTATCTCAAAGTAAAATGAATTTTTAATAACTTTAGAAATTTCCTTTTAATGGATTACATGGCTTTTAAGAATGTTATCAGATGTTTGTTTTGTGGGGATAAAACTTACCTGGTCATGATGTATCAAAGCAGGAAGGAGCTTATTAATATAATAGTCCAAAATATAAGTAAATAATTTTATTCCCTTGGCACCTGCTCACTTTTTTTTTTTTTTTTTTAAATGTCACATACATTGTACAGCATATCAAACAAAAACACAGCTCGTTAATACCCTCACCCACCCGCTCCCAAATTTCCCAAGAAAAAAAACACTCCTCCACATTCCTCTTATCTAATAGTAAGAGTATGTTCACACGCTGAGTCACAAACGTCTGAAAATACGGAGCACTTTTCAAGGGAAAACTGCTCCTGATTTTCAGATGTTTTTTTTTAAAGAGGCTCTGTCACCACGTTATAAGTGGCCTATAATTGTACATTATGTGATCGGCGCTGTAATGTAGATTACAGCAGGTTTTTTTTTTTAATTTAGAAAAACTATCATTTTTGATCTATATTAGCTTTATATTAATGAGTTGCTTAATGACCAACTGGCCGTGTTTTACTTTTTGGCCAAGTGGTTGTTGTACAGAGGAGTGTATGACTCTGACCAATCAGCGTCATATACTGCTCTCTATTCATTTGCTATGCATATAGCTATATCGCTATGTGCAGCCACATACACAAACACTAACATTACTGCAGTGTCTTGACAATGAATAGACATTACCTTCAGCCCGGGCGGGATGTGTATTCAGAATCCTGACCAGTGTACAGGATTTAAGAATTGTGCATGGCCCCATAGAACAGTGGACATAGCACAGTGTGCCATCTGTCAAAACCAAAAAAAGCACCCATTGATAGCACACTGATGTGTGCTTGAGACCTAGCTTATTTTTTGCAGGTTCCGCTGAACCTATTGGACTGTCGTAGATTTGGTGGACTACTGCACTGCAATGATCAAGGTTTTAAATAAAATGGTTAGTAAGGCCTCATGCTCATGACCGTAGCCATGTGCACAGCTGTGATTTTTTTGGGTCGGACCGCAAAACACAGCCGTAATAAGACATGTCCATTCTTTTTGCGGTCCAGGCTCCTGGGCCATGCACGGACCGTGGAAAACCTGGTCGTGTGCATGAGCCCATTGAAATGAATGGGGCCTGCAGATTTGCGGGTGCAAAAATAGGTTTATGTGCATGGGGCTAAGGATTGTGTGGGGGAGTTTTTATTTCAATAAAAATATTTTCTTATGTCTGTTTTTTTAAATACTTTATTAGCACCTCGATAATGGCAGTTGTCTGTTTGCTGATGGCCATTACTAAGGTGGGGAAAGACTGCAACTAACCCCCCCATTACCACCAACACACACACCCCACCCCCCCAAGTACGTACGTACGTTATAGCAGATGTGCAAGGGGGCCGTGACACGCACCCACACACCCCTCTACCGTATCTGCAGTGCGGCCGGTTTTCAAAACCGTTCAATTGGGCGATCCAACCATTGCTTCTGCATTGGCAACAATTACCTGGATACTTGTCCAATAACTGGTCAGAATATTCTGCCCTCGAGCTATAAAAATGTTGATAGAAGTACTTAGGCCTTGTGTACACTTCCATCACCGTTTTTCACGGATCCGTGTGTCCGTGATTGGAACAGTGTGCTTCCCGTGTGTACTACGTGTAGACTTCTGTGTTTCAGTTTCCGAGAGGAAACTGAAACCTATTCACACTATATACACAATATTGTGAGTGCCGCACATGCTATTCCCTGTTCAGCGGTAGTCACGCTCCAGGGTGCTGAAAGAGTTGAGACTACCGATTGACAGGGAATACCATGCGCGGTGCTCACAATATGGATTATTGTTTCATTTAATAAAAAAAAAACAACTTTGAAAAAAAGTTTGCCTGCTTCTTCCTCAAGTCCGGCCTCCTGAGATGACGTTTCAGACCATGTGACCGCTGCAGCGGTCACATGGACTGCCACGTCATTCAGGGAGGTTGGACTGGATGTCGGAAGAGGGAAGTGTCACCAAGACCACGGCAAGGGGTACGTATGAACTTATTTTTCTTTCTATCGCTGCGTTCCAGCACTGATCAGCAGCCTCTTCTCTCTATCAGCACTGAGGGGCTGCCGATTAGTGCAGTGCAATATCTGTCTGTGTGTACTGCTGCCCGCCCGGCCGTTGCGAGGCAACGGCTCCGTCACACACGGATGCCTTCCGTGTGCCTTCAGTTTTTTTGATGAACCCATTCACTTGTATGGGCCACACGGTCACGGAATCTCGGACATAAGTAGGACATGCTCTACTTTTGTTGGAACGGGACCGTCAAAAAAACTGAATCGTGCATGGCCCCATGGAAATGAATGGGTCAGGGTGCTAGCTGTCAAAAAAATGGCTATCACCCTGAAGGAAAAGACTGAAGTGGGCATGAAAGTATTTCCTCACTCTCCTTCACATAGTCCCAATTACTATTTCCAATCCTCATAATTGGTTTATGCTCTTTGTTATTGCTGACAATATTGGCTAAAACCTTCTGGTCTGCCCCCTTGATCACATCGATTTAACCCCCCCCCCTCAAAGAAATTTTGATTCTGTATATCATAATACGAACAACACTTCAGGTTTTCCACTGATTTAACCCACACGGCTTTATATTCATCTGATTTATTTTTAAGAGAATGCTTCTGCCTCCTAATTTTCCTTCAATCTTTCCTCTGTTACTTTAAACTTCTTCTTAAGCCTACAAATTTCTCGGAACAATAATCCACAAATGTAGGCCTTTGCTGCGTCCCAAACTATCCTTACGTCTGCTGACCCCAAGTTGTACAGGAAGAAAAACACCACATCCTCCCTGATTTTTCCAACAGCTTCAACTAATAGGGATTACATTTAAATTCTGGCTTTCTCATACCTACTCCAAGTCTAACCCCAATGGTACATGACCAGATGCACTTTTCCCGCCATGTGTGATCGAGCGTATCATTGAAATACGGTTTTCATTTACCATTAACATCAATTCTAGAAAAACCATTATGCGTCAAGCTGAAACAAGTATATTCTCGTTCCTCCGGGTGTAAATGGCGCCACGCATCTTCCCATCAAAAAGTCCTGCGTTAATTTAATTAGTGGAGTTCTTTGTTTCCCTTAGGACTGCTCCACCATTCTCTACCTATCCCTTTCCTCCTTCATTACACAATTAAAGTCCCCAAATACATAGATTGGAATACCTTTATGACCCAAACAGAATCTTCCCAATGGATAAATACGTTCCTCGATTCTCTTAAATTTAACATTTTGGGGTGCGTGGCCTGGCACTGATGTGAGCGGTCGCACGGCACTTCGGCTCTGAGTGGCGATCCCTGTCTATAAGCCTGTGGAGGACTTACTGTAGCCAAAATTCCCTACCTGCTGAGGAGAAAGGGCAAGGGACCCTCGAGGTACAGAATGGGACCATCTAAGGCGGCTGGGGCAGCTGAAAAGCTGAAAGAATTTGCCCGGAACTCGTCCCAAGATGGTGCCCGCGGCACATCTTCACAGTCTGGGATAGAGTAGGCGGCGAGACCGTATGGTGTGCAGCCTGCTACACTTCCTCATGCTGAGAGGGCAGCTCTGCCTGAACCAACTTTGCAGCAAGTCTCAGAAGCTGCTGGTAGCGATTCTTGAGACCAAGACCTCAGTAACAACTAAAGTTGAGGAGGTAAAGGTGGATGTTGGTCTCTTTAGACAGGGCCTGCATAATTTAAGGGACCGGGTCGCCAATGCTGAAACCACGATCTCTGATTTGGAGGATCGTACTGCAACTATACCTCATATACCGTGACCTTTCTGGTAAGGTGGAGTTATGGCGGCAAAAAGCTGACGATCTGGAAAACCGGCTGAGAAGAAATAACTTGCGGATCATAGGTCTCCCTGAAAGGGCAGAGGGCCTTCGCCCAGATGAATTTGTGGAGAGATGGCTGAAAGAATTGTTTCCAGACACAATGTTCTCGCAGGCTTTTGCGGTGGAAAAGGCGCACAGAGTTCCTGCTAAACCATCACCTCCTGGCGCGAACCCGAGACTATTTCTGGCAAGATTATTGAATTGTAAATATCGGGATTTGGTCCTGCAAGCTGTCAGACGCAAGGGAGCGATTAAAGTGGATAACGCCACGGTGTCTATTTTTCCTGATTTCTCCCCAGAGTTACAACGCCAACGAGCCTCCTTTGCGCTGATTACAAGGAGATTGAGAGACCGACAGATTTCTTATTCAATGGCATATCCGGCTCGCCTGAGGGTGGTGGATGGGGATCGCGTGGTTTTCTTCACCAATCCTGAAGAGGTGGATGAGTGGCTGGTGAGAAATAAGAGGTGGCCTCGACGCTGAACTTTGGGGACTTACGCAAGGATCTGGTGACTATGACTCCAGAACAGACATTTGCTGATATATTCTTGTGGCCTCTACACATGGGGTGCACACGGCTTCCTGTTTAATGCAAACTGCCTCATTTTACTACTGTTTACCTCATATTTCTGCTTGTTGGGGTTTTCTTTAAGGGTATGTGCACACGTAGTGACCAAAAACGTCTGAAAATCCAGAGCTGTTTTCAAGGGAAAACAGACCCTGCTTTTCAGAAGTTTTTTGACCAACTCGCATTTTTTGCGGCGTTTTTCGCGCCGTTTTCGCAGCGTTTTTTACGTCCGTTTTTGGAGCTGTTTTCATTGGAGTCTATGAGAAAACAGCTCCAAAAACGTCCAAAGAAGTGTCCTGCACTTCTTTTGACGAGGCTGTATTTTTACGCGTCGTCGTTTGACAGCTGTCAAACGACGACGCGTAAATAACAGGTCGTCTGCACAGTACGTCGGCAAACCCATTCAAATGAATGGGCAGATGTTTGCCGACGTATTGTAGCCCTATTTTCAGACGTAAAACGAGGCATAATACGCCTCGTTTACGTCTGAAAATAGGTCGTGTGAACCCAGCCTAACATTTTGGTGGTAGTACTTACAGGTATAGGTCCTGTAAGATTAAGGGCATTCATGTGCAAGTATATGTTCATTTTACTCTATGCAGGGGATCCTGGCAGTGGGGTCGTCTATTTTATGAGATCTGGCACAGTAATGTTGATTATAGGGGAGAACTACTGGAGCACGTAAGCTGATTTTGTGATTCCACTGTGTACACTCCTTAACAGTGGAAACTACCCCCTTTCTTGTATGGTATATGAGTCACGAGCTACCGTTGAGCTCCTGATGACTTCCTGTGTTTATTTCTGTTTAAAGTTATTGATCTCTGTACTAGCTCTTGTCAGTCACAAGAAGCGATTCAGATTGCGGCTTGGATATGTGATGCATGCTCTACGAAGAGTGAGGTACTGGGATGGGTGGGACGGGCTGACACTCGAATATACTAATGGGGTCACATATAATATGCCTTCAAGAGACTCATTTGACGGCTGACACAGTTCGCCTTGTACGTAAACCTTGGATTCAGTGGGGTAGACATTCTACTAGATCTTCCTCTTCAAGGGGGGTATCCTTGCTGATACATAGAACTCTCAGGTGGGAAGTGTTGCATACTAAGATTGACGAAGAAGGGAGATACGTTTTTGTTCAAGCCAATATTAACTCTATCCCTTATGTTGCACTAGGTGTATATAACCCACCGCATGGTTCTTTGGCACTACTTAGAGAAGCAGTGTCTTGTCTCTGCTTACCATTTGACTACGGTGATCCTTATGGGAGATCTCAACCTTACAATGGATCCGCATATGGATAGGTTCATGCTACGGGGTGAGGCTGAAGCGCTGTTGGGCTCCTCTCCACTGGCCTCTCTTATGTAAGAGGTAGGGTGGATAGATTTATGGAGAGTTAGTCATCCGGGAATACGAGAATTCACATGCCACACACCAGAGTTTAATGCACTGTCTCGTATTGACTATATTTTAGGTACACCCTCTATCTTCAATTCTATGTTAAGTATTGAACATCTCCCTAGGGGTATATGATCACAGCCCGATAGTTCTTCAATTAACGCAACCTGTCGTAGGCCTGAGGGAAACAATTAAGATACATCCATTTTGGCTTCAGCTAGTTAAAATTAATGATTCCAGATCAACTTGATGTATTTATAGAAGCTTATAGACAAGAGCAGAATGGTCTGCTATTGTGGGATACCTTAAAGGCATATTTGAGGGGCTGTCTGAAATCATCGATATCTTATGTGAAGCGTTCTTCAGCTCAGCGGGAAACTGAACTAGCCGGACGGTGTATGGAGTTGGAAGCCGCGTTTGTAGGAGACCCATCTTGTCAAAATAGAGAAGCTTGGCTTGCAGTAGGGAGGGAATATATGCTTCTCCTACGGGAGAAAGCAGATCGGAGGATTTTCTTTACTAACCAATCTTTCTTTGAATTGGGGAACCAATCCAGCAAATTATTAGCTCAGGTTGTGAGACAAAACAATATATCTCCCCCAGTTTTGCATGTTCGGAATGCCGAAAATGAACTTGTTAATTCCTCTCAGGATATACTGGACCAATTTGCGGAATTTTATAGAGACCTGTATGCTTCAAGGGCTGGATACTCTTTGTCAGACTTAGGCCTTATGCACACGACCGTATTTTTTCCCACCCGTAAATACTGGCGTAAATACGGGTCCGGTGTCACACGTATTCCACCCGTTTTGCACCAGTATTTACGAACCCGTGCCCGTAAATATGGGTCCGGTGTCACCCGTATTCCACCCGTATTTACGGGCACGTTTTTGGCTGCAAAATAGCACTGCACTAATCGGCAGCCCCTTCTCTCTATCAGTGCAGGATAGAGAGAAGGGACAGCCTTTTCTGTAATAAAAGTTAAAGAAATTCATACTTTCCCAGCCGTTGTCTTGGTGACGCGTCCCTCTCTTCACATCCAGCCCGACATCCCTGGATGACGCGGCAGTCCATGTGACCGCTGCAGCCTGTGATTGACCTGTGATTGGCTTCAGCGGTCACATGGCCTGAAACGTCATCCAGGACATCGGGCCGGATGTCGAGAGGGACGCGTCACCAAGGCAACGGGCGGGAGACCGGACTGGAGGAAGCAGGAAGTTGTCGGTAAGTAAGAAAGTCTTTTATTTTTATTTTTTACAGGTTTATACTGATCGGTAGTCACTGTCCAGGGTGCTGAAAGAGTTACTGCCGATCAGTTAACTCTTTCAGCTCCCTGGACAGTGACTATTTACTGACGTCGCTTAGCAACGCTGCCGTAATGACGGGTGCACACATGTAGCCACCCGTCATTACGAGAGCTCCATAGACTTCTATGGACTGTCCGTGCCGTTATTACGGCCTGAAATAGGACATGTTCTATCTTTTTCAACGGCACGGGCACCTTCCCGTGAGAAAACGGGAAGGCACCCGTCACCAATAGAAGTCTATGAGCCCGTTATTACGGGTCGTAATTACGACCCGTAATAACGGGAGTTTTTACGGTCGTGTGCATGAGGCCTTAGAGAGTTATTTAGATGGGCTTCAGTTTAAGCAGTTATCCTAGAAAGGGAAGTGCACTGCTTGATGCTCCCTTCACAGTGGAGGAGATCTCTGAATGTATTTTGGACATTACTAAAGGTAAAGCCTCGGGTCCTGATGGGCTTCTGTTGGAAGCGTATATACAATACTCAGATATATTGTCAAACCAACTCCTCTCCTTGTTCGAGGCGAGATTTAAAGGGGTTGTCCCAAGTTGATAAATGGAGCTATAAAGCTCCCCCATGTAAAAATAAGAAGAATTCTAATTACCTGTCCGTCGTCCAGCGATGTCGTTTTCTTGATATCGTTGATTGAAGTTGCGGTCGGTCCCTCTTTGTATCCTGCTCGTTGCCTAGGTTCCCGGCCACCGCTATTTACCTTTTGCGGTGGCCGCGCATGCGTAATGACATCCTCTGCGTCCGGAGCAGAGGATGTCATTTACTCATGAACGCGCATCTCGGCGCAGGAGATGCAAGGAGATGAAGTGGAAGGCACCCGTCGCGAGAAGTCTGCGCTCCGCTAAAGGTAAGTGTGTGTGTGTGTCTGTGTTTGTGTATATATGGGTGTGTTTTTGTATATGTGTTTGTGTATATGTGTTTGTGTATATGTTTGTGTGTGTTTATGTGTGAGTGTATATATGGGTGTATTTGTGTGTATATGTTTGTGTATATGTTTGTGTATATGTGTGTGTGTGTGTATATATGGGTGTGTTTGTGTGTATATGTTTGTGTGTGTGTGTGTGTGTGTGTGTGTATTTGTATATGTGTGGGTTTGTGTATGTGTTTGTGTATATATGGGTGTGTATGTGTATATGTTTGTGTGTATATGTGTGTGTGTTTTTTTGGTGTGTTTATGTGTGTGTGTTTGTGTATGTATGGGTGTGTTTGTGTGTTTGTGTATATATGGGTTTGTTTGTGTACATGTGTTCGTGTGTGTGTTTGTGTATATGTGGGTGTGTGTGTGTGTGTGTGTGTGTGTGTGTGTATATGTGTGTGTTTGTGTATATATGGGTGTGTTTGTGCATATGTGTATAGGTTTGTGTGTATATGTTTGTGTATATGTGTGTGTGTATATGTGTGTGTGTGTGTGTTTGTGTGTATATATGGGTGTGTTTGTGTACATATGTTTGTGTGTATATGTGTGTTTATGTGTGTGTTTGTGTAATATATGGGTGTGTGTTTATATGTGTTTGTGTGTGGTTGTTTGTGTGTGTGTGTGTGTAGGTGAGTATAAGTATCGGTATTGTTCACATTGCTAACTTTTTTTTTATGTTGTTGCAGATTTTAATGTACCAATTGGACTACATCTTCGATTCGTTGGACTACTGCGTAGATCTACGTTTTTTGAAAATGTTAATAAAATGGTTAACGAGGGTTTTGCTGGGGATTTCTTATTTCAATAAAAAAAAATTGTCTTTGTGGTTTTTTTTCAAACTTTATTAGTGCCTTGATAATGGTAGTTGGCTTATTGACAGCGTCAATTATTAAGGCGGTACTTAGTGTTAACCGGTGCAGAGGCTAGCACTAACCACCCATTATTACCCCGGTACCCACCACCACCAGGGGTGCCGGAAAAACCTTGGTACGATCCAGTACCCGACCATCTGTTGTGATGGTCGGGTACTGGGGCGGCCGTAGGCTGGTATTATGAGGCTGGGAAGGGCCAAAAACAGTGGACCTTCCCACCCTTGTAATGCTAGGCTGCTGCTGCTGCTGTGTTGTATCGGGCTGGTTCTAAAAATGTGGGGGACCCCCATGTTGTTTTTTTTTTAAATTTAACAATAGACGTTGGGTCACCCACATTTTTAATAACCAGCCATATACAAGGCCACAGCAGCCTGGCATTACATGGGTGGGAGGGGCCACTGGTTTAGTACATTCCCAGGCTAATAACACTGTGTTGTTTGTGGCTGGTTATGATAAATTGGGTGGAACCCCATGTTTTTTTAATAAAAATAATAAATAAATAAAAAAAAATGACGTGGGGTCCCCCCCATTTTTATAACCAGCCAGATACAACACAGCAGCAGCCTAGCATTACAAGGGTGGGAAGGTCCACTGGTTTTGGCCCTTCCCAGCCTCATAATACCAGCCTGCGGCCGCTCCAGAGCCCGGCCATCACAACAGATGGTCGGGTACTGGATCGTACCCAGCTCTTCCCGGCACCCCTGGTGGTGGTGGGTACCGGGGTAATAATGGTCAGGGCCGCCATCAGGAATTTCAGGGCCCCATACAGCTACATTTTCTGGGCCCCCCTACCGTGGCACCGCCTGTTAACGGTACTACGTCCAGCACTATATCATGCTACCCCTTCATTTCTACTTGCTCTCTGAGAATCGTCAACACAGATGTAGTGCAATTCAGAGTATTGCAACCTCCTCACATTCACTTCATTGTGAGAAGGCTGCAATACTGTGAATCGGCGCTACATCCGTGACGACGATTCACAGTGAGCAAGTAGAAATGAAGAGGAAGCAGCCCTCGGACCGACCCATCAGCTATTGATGGCCTATCCTGAGGATGTAACTACATTGTGCTGCGCCACACGAACGTATTTCGGCCGCAAGTCCCGGACCGAACACAGTGCAGGGAGCTGGGCTCCTAGCATCATAGTTATGTACGACGCTAGGAGTCCCTGCCTCACTGCAGGACAACTGTCCCGTACTGTAATCATGTTTTCAGTACGGGACAGTAGTTCCACGGAGAGGCAGGGACTCCTAGCATCGTACATAACTATGATGCTAGGAGCCCGGCTCCCTGCACTGTGTTCGGTCCGGGACTGGCGGCCGAAATACGTTCCGTCCTTTACGGACCGTACATGCTCGTGTGAATCCAGCAGCCTCAAGTTTTGTATTTTTTTAAGCTGGTTCACAGAAAAAAATAATTGCAAATTCTACTGAACCAACTGCCTATTTAGAGACAGGCAACAGCTCCAGGAGCGACATCATAAGGGTAGGAACACACTAGGCGGATATGCTGAGTAAAACTACACAGCTTATCCGCCCCGGTAGCCGCAGGGAATTCCGCCAGCAAAACCGCACCAAATAGTGGCGCAGGTTTCGTGAGGCATGTCCACTGAGGGAATCCTGCAGGGAAAAAAAAGTTTATACTTGCCCCGGCCGTAGTTTAGGCGACGCGTCTCTCTCTTCTGAACGAAGCCCCGCCTCCTGGGATGACCCTGTAGACCATGTGACCGCTGCAGCAGTCACATGGGATGAAACGTCATGACAGGAGGCCGGGCTGCGCTAAGAATAGAGGATCGCGTCACCAGGACTACGGCTGGGGTAAGTCTAAACTTTTTTATAAATTAAAAAAAAAAACCTTTTTTTTTTCTCATTTGTGATTTTTGCGGCAGAACCGCAGCATTTCCGCAACAGAGGAGCGGCGATTCCACAGAATAAATTGACACGCTGCGGCTTAAAAAAACCACACTGCAGGTCAACTTTTTTTTGCAGCTTGTGGATGAGATTTGTTCAAATCTCATCCACTCTGCTGCAACTGTAATACGCTGCGGATTTTCCGCAATAAAACGTGTTGCATAAAATCCGCAGTGTTCACGCCTAGTATGTTCCTACCCTAACAATAACACAAAACGAAAAGATTCCACAGCACTGGACTGCAAGTGGGGTGCACGCCTCAATGAGACCTGGTCCGCGGTCCTGGATATCAAGCAGACAACGAATGGACAGAGGCAGCACTTCCAAAAAGAGCAAGAGCTATTTATTCACCCATGCGACGTTTCAGTCCAACTGGACTTTTTTCAAGCATAAAAACACACATCAAGTCATAAGTATATAAAGGCTTGCAAAGCCCAATTGAAATTAAACAGTGATTAAGACAAAATCCAATATAAAATTGATGATACAAAAACAAAATACAGTATTAAAGATAAATATGAATGCCAGTGTACATGTGAATATACAAAGTGATAAATAAGGGACTAGTACAGAAGTGTTTTTATGCTTGAAAAAAGTCCAGTTGGACTGAAACGTCGCATGGGTGAATAAATAGCTCTTGCTCTTTTTGGAAGTGCTGCCTCTGTCCATTCTTTGTCTGCTTGATATCCAGGACCGCGGACCAGGTCTCATTGAGGCGTGCACCCACTTGCAGTCCAGTGCTGTGGAATCTTTTCGTTTTGTGGTATTGTAGTGCCATCCACGTGGCACGGACAGCCCTAGCCTTTGAGCACAAGTAAGCTCCATTATGGCTACATCACCTGCAGTTTTCATGTATACAGACGACGACATTGAACGGATCATGCATGGCATTTCTGGAGATGCATCTTTTCTCAGCGTTCCATCTGTTGACCACGTCAAAAGGAAATGGGAGATGGAATCCAAGCGAGCCATCACCGTATATTTACACCTAGTCACCTTGGGGGAATACTTCAAGGTGGACCGTATCCCACGTGGTATGAGATCAAGTCTAACGCCTAACTTGTTTCCAAACAACTCCGAATTCTGTCAACGCTTCTGTCAAATTTCAAACAGGTACGCTCGTGACATCATTCTGTTGAATGTGGAATTCCTACAGGTTGAATTGCAGAGTGTGAACGCTCGCATACAGGATCTTGAGGGATCACTTATGGCTTTGTTACCTGTTGATGAGTTACAGAAATACAAGGAAAGTGCCAAGGAGTCCTTTGATAAATGTAGGATATTGCTGGAGAATACCAAACGTCAAAAATGGGTACGTGATGTCGAGGATTACATGGATGGCCGCATTTACAATTGGCAAAAAGAACCCCATATTGCAAAAGGAGTTGCACATGGCAAGGGTGCAGTGAACAACAGGAGACGTCTGCAATCTACAGTGAATGTGCCCACAGATCTCTCTGATCCCGCTTTTTTAGGGGGGACTTTCGACGCCCTAGGCGTGGAGGCCGCAAGCACAGAAGGCGGTTTAAACCCAAGACCGGAGAGAACCAGACGACATTGGCAAGCAACACGAAGCAAAGAGAGGAAAAACAACTAGAGCAATTGGCGGTAAATATATCCTCAAGTCCTTTATCTGACACTCAATTGAAATTACTGAATAAGGGACTTTCATTCTGTCCGGCTTCTAAAGTCGACTGGTTCCAACTAGAATTAGACCTACATTCCTTTTTTCGCAGGATTAAAATTAAAAAAGTTTTTTGCGATCACACTGTGGGTCAAGATAATAGAGGGTTCTGTGAATTTGCTCTTAGCAAAGTAGGTCTATTCAAAAAATCAGGGTGGCAGCCGCATATTAGTGATCCGATTATAGAGGCTTTTATTAGCATTGTCAAAGAAAAAGTATGTCGGTTAAGAGAAGAAATTGGGGATACATCTCTATTACATCCCAATTTGACTAGTGGGGAGTTGGTTGCCCTAAAAGAATTAGCTGGTGATGTATCCCTGACGATCAAACCAGCCGACAAAGGGGGAGCCTTGGTCGTCATGGATACATCGCTATATCTTGAGAAAATTAGTAGTCAAGTCAACGATACTAATGTTTATGCCAAAGTGTCTGGGGATCCCAAGTTTAGAATCCAGCGCAAGATTACTTGTATTCTTCAGAATGCGTTAGCTGGGGGTATCATTGATAAAGATTTGTTTGATTTTCTTGTTGTCACACATCCAGTTACCCCTGTGATATACTGCCTCCCCAAGATACATAAATGTTTACATAGACCGCCGGGACGCCCTATTGTGTCTGGGAGGGATTCTATTTTTAATCCTATAGCAGTATTTCTTGATAAAACACTGAGAGATTTTGCCATTTCTGCAACATCTTACATTCAAGACACCACAGATTTTCTGGTCAAATTAACACAAGTAACTTTGACTGGTGACATTATTTTAGCGTCTTTTGACGTTTGCAGTCTTTATACGTCCATCAATCACGATAGAGGACTTAATGTAGTGAGGGAAGCCTTGGACACGTCTGAATACTCTGAAGCTGGTACATTATTCCTCATGGATCTGTTGGAATTAATACTTACAGAGAATTATTTTCTGTTCGTTGATTCCTTCTACATTCAAAAAAGAGGAACAGCCATGGGCTCGAATGTGGCACCCACTTACGCCAACATGTTCATGGCGGTCCTTGAAGAGCGTCACGTCTATGTGTCCCACCACTTCAGGCATGTACTGAGGTGGTGGCGATACATAGATGATGTGTTTGTTATTTGGACCGGCACTGGGTCACAGCTACAGGAATTTTTTGAGTTCCTCAACTCTACTGATGAGGACATTAAATTCACAATGGAGTTCTCTACCACACATTTGAATTTTTGGGATACTATGGTATATAGGGTTGATGATAAACTAGTCACTGATCTATATCATAAAACCACAGATCGCAACAGTTTGTTGCGATTTGATAGTCAGCATCCCCGACGGATGATAGAATCTTTACCTTTCAGTCAGATGTTGAGGGTCAAACGTATTGTGACAGAACCCCAACATCTTACATCACGTTTGGATGACATGGGTGAGAAATTCGCCCAACGTAAATATCCCCGAACACTCCTACGCAAACAGAGAGATAGGGTTGAATCTGTCGCTAGGGATCAGTTATTGACATCACAAAGTAAAAATACACCAAACAGAGTAGCATTTGTCTCAACTTTTTGTGACATTAGCTATAGGATCTCTAATATTATACGCAAGGAATGGCATATCCTCGGTAATTTATCGGGTGAGGTTCCCGAATTTAGCAATCCCCCTATGATGGCTTTTAGGCGTCAAAAAAATCTTAGGGATCAATTGGTACACGCGGATGTGGGGTCTTCGCAATTGAGTCGCCAATTAACTTTGGCCCCCAAAAAATTGGGATGCTTCCCATGTTTGAATTGTGTGAATTGCAACATCATGGTGAAGGGCAATATATTTAGACACCCGACGAATGGGAAAATATTCCATATTAAACAATTTCTAACTTGTGCATCAACATTTGTTGTATATGTACTGCAGTGTCCATGTAAGTTGCTATACGTAGGTGAAACCACACAGGAATGCCGCTTGCGTATTAATAAGCATAGATCCACTATTAAAACCAACAAACTGGATCTTCCAGTCCCAGCACACTTTTTTTCAGCGGGACACAGGGTCAGCGATCTGAGATTTTGGATCGTTGACCATGTGCCCCTACATAGGAGGGGCGGCGATAGAATTGCCAAATTAAAACGTAAAGAACTGGAGTGGATTCATAGATTAGATTCTTTACATCCAAGGGGGTTGAATGTTGATTTTAAAGTTGGGGTGGTTCTCAACTAAATGGGTACAGTGATTGTGTTTTCTCTCTGGTGTGCCATGCATGGTCTTTCACTGTCGTCTACTACTATATATGTATCTGTGAACACATTCAATATGACGACATTGTCATTGCAATATAAAATAATAAATTTTGTTTTTATTAATATATCCATAAATTTTCTAAATTTTTGTCATTTTTTCAGATTCCGACATTGGGCTGGATTCTTTCCTCTGGGTTCTGGAGTCCTTATAGAACTGTTTTCATCATCTATATATGGTTATTTACATCTGGTCAACTTGGTCCGTTTTTTTGTTTCAATAAAGGGGCAGTATAATATGACATTTTTTGACATCTTTCCAGGGATAGCTACTACGGTAGTGGGCTTATAGTATATTTAGGGGAGTATCTACATGTGTACACACATTGTGACATTATTACATTGTTTATTTCATATTTTGAGGCGTTATGCCTCTAATACTTATACATTTAGATGGATACATATTTATTGCATATATATAATAACATTATACAGTATAAGCACTTATTTTATACAATGTGTGTTGCTGCGAATTAACTCCCCTATTCTAACATTTTCGGACTATTTATCCGGATGCATACCTATTAAATATATATAACTAACAATATATGGCCATATTATTAATCCCATACTAAATGTTTATTACTGATAAAATCCTCTGTTTGAAACAATTTTTGACCTGTTGTTCCAGTCTAGTTACGTTCCTGGACGTGATATGTTCTTCCAGGTTGTAAAATGGCCGCCGCGTACTGGAATTCATACTGCGCATGCGCGAAATTAAGATAGCAAATTCTGGCCAAGATGGCCGCCGTGCTATCGAATGCGCATGCGCGGGAATAGCCACCCGCGATCTCGTGGGATCTCGCTATGCATTGCAAGCAGTAATGATAGTCTCATTACACAGGTGTGCAATACATTTGTACACACACTGGACAGCTGAGACCTAGAGGAACGAACCCTTGTTTCGGTTTTCTGCTATTGACAACTTTGAATGTTTTTATTATATACATCTGGGTGAGTCATTATGTCATTAACACTTTAATGTACCTAGGACTGTCTTTTTTCTGTACTAGTCCCTTATTTATCACTTTGTATATTCACATGTACACTGGCATTCATATTTATCTTTAACCCCTTAATGACCGGGCCATTTTGCACGTTAATGACCAAGGATTATTTTTTGTTTTTTCACGGTTGCATTCCAAGAGTCGTAACTTTTTTTTTTATTCCGTCGACATAGCCGTATATGG
This sequence comes from Rhinoderma darwinii, assembly GCF_050947455.1. NCBI lineage: Eukaryota > Metazoa > Chordata > Amphibia > Anura > Rhinodermatidae > Rhinoderma > Rhinoderma darwinii. Next base: position 46,347,639 of record NC_134689.1, read on the forward strand.
GCTTGTTTTTTGCGGGACGAGTTGTATTTTGTAATTGCACCATTTTTAGATGCTTACAATATATTGATTAACTTTTATTAACTTTATTTTAGGAGAGAATTGAAAATAAGCAGCTATTCCAGCATTAATTTTCACGTTATAAATTTACGCCGTGTACTATGCAGCGTAAATAACATGTTCACTTTATTCTATGGGTCGGCACTATTATGGGGATACCAAATATGTATAGGTTTTATATGTTTTTCCTACGTTTGCACAATAAAAACCCTTTTAGAAAAAAATTACTTGTTTTTGCATCGCCGCGTTCCAAGAGCCGTCATTTTTTTATTTTTCCGTCGATGTGGCCGTATGTGGGCTTGATTTTTGCTTAACTTTTATTTTATTTTTTATGGGGGGAATGGGAGAAAAGAGAGAATTTTGCCGTTGTTTTTTGCTGTTTTTTTGGACGCCGTTCATCCGGCGGTTTAATTAATGTGTTAATTTTATTGTTCAAGTTGTTACGATCGCGGGGATACCATATATGTGTATGTGTGATTTGTTTTGACACTTTTACTGAATAAAACCACTTTATTTGATTTTGACTGTAATTATTATTTTTTTTTTCTACAAACTTTATTTAACTGATTGACATTTTTTTTTTTAAGTCCCATCAGGGGACTTCACTATGCGATCTGCTGATCACATATATAATGATTTGGTATACTTAGGCTATGTTCACACGGGGTATTTTGCCGAGTTTTTTGACGCGGAAACCGCGTCGCAAAACTCGGCAGAAACGGCCCGAGAACGCCTCCCATTGATTTCAATGGGAGGCGTCGGCGTCTTTTTCCCGCGAGCAGTAAAACTGCCTCGCGGGAAAAAGAAGCGACATGCCCTATCTTCGGGCGCTTCCGCCTCCGACCTCCCATTGACTTCAATGGGAGGCAGGAGAAAGCGTATTTCTCACTGTTTTATGCCCGCGGCGCTCAATGGCCGCAAGCGAAAAACGGCGCGATAATTGCCGCGAAAATCGGCGTGCAGGGAGAGGAATATCTGTCTCAAAGTTCCAAACGGAATTTTGAGGCAGATATTCCTCCCCCAAAATACTCCGTGTGAACATAGCCTTAGTATACCAAAGCATTATTGCCTGTCAGTGTAAAACTGACAGGCAACCTATTAGGTCATGCCTCCGGCATCGCCTAACAGGCAGATGCTGAAGGCAGACCTTGGGGTCTTTGTTAGACCCCCGGCTGTCATGGAAACCCGACGGCGACCCGCGATTTGTTTGCGGGGGCGCCGATCGGGTGACAGAGGGAGCTCCCTCCCTCTGTCAAACACATTAGATGCCGCTGTCACTATTGACAGCGGCATTTAATGGGTTAAACTGCCGGAATCGAAGCGCGCTTTGATTCCGGCAGTTGCAGCAGGAGCCAGGCTGAGTATAACAGCCGTGCTCCTGCTGCTGATTGCGTGGGTACAGTGACAGTACCCGCGCCATCACAGGACGGATATATCCGTCCTCCTGCGCGAACTAGCAGCTGCTGAGGACGGATATATCCGTCCTTCGGCGTTAAGGAGTTAATACTGTATTTTGTTTTTGTATCATCAATTTTATATTGGATTTTGTCTTAATCACTGTTTAATTTCAATTGGGCTTTGCAAGCCTTTATATACTTATGACTTGATGTGTGTTTTTATGCTTGAAAAAAGTCCAGTTGGACTGAAACGTCGCATGGGTGAATAAATAGCTCTTGCTCTTTTTGGAAGTGCTGCCTCTGTCCATTCTTTGTCTGCTTTATACCCTAACAATAAGGCCCAGTTCACAGAGTTTTTGGGCCTTGATATTGACTCGGACACTGCATCGGAATCAGGGCCAAAAAACATCCAAAACCGCCTCCATTTGATTTAATCTGAAATCAATGGGAGCCAGTCGCGGAAAAAATAAAAAGCAGCACGTCCTTTCTTGCCGCGGTTCCGCCTCTGACCTCCCATCTAAATCAATGGGAGGCAGAAAATGCATTTTTTGCTGCGTTTTTTGTCTGCTGTCCTCAATCGCCGCAGGCAAAAAATGCAGCAAGATAGTGTGGGCAGGTCAAAATCTGCCGCAAAATTCTTTAAAGGAACAGTGTCATGGCAAATAATTTTTTAATATGTTAAAGATGTTAGTGCTGTAATAAAAACGTTTATATTCATTTGTGTGTTTGTGTTTTACTGTTTCTTATTTTTACACTTTTTCTTCCCTATGGGGGCTGCCATTTTTTGTTCCATTTCTGTGTGTGTCGATTAACGACACACACAGACATGGAGTACGGCAGCCACAGTCCCATAGGGACTGTGAACGGCTCCCGTCCCATTCACGTCCGTGTACGGCGTCTGTGTGGGAACTGCGCATGCGCCGCTCCCACACAGTCCTATTCGAAATTGGCGCCGTCCGGCGCCATTTTCCTGTGGACCGGAAGTCGCGGCCGGACTGTAATATTACTACTTCCGGTCGCGGCTTCCGGACTTGTGCACATGGAACAGCGGCAGCAAAGGGAGCGGACGGGCCGGAGGGAGCCGCGGCGGCAGGAGCAGGTAAGCGATTTCAATGTATGTTAGTGTTTGTGTGTGTTTACTACTGTATGTAAACCTACTACACTGTGGGTTACCTCAAAAAATGGCGACACACAGTGTAGGAGGTTAAACCTTTCAAACCCCTCGTTTATCCCGGCACTAGCCAGGATAAAGGAGGGGGGGATGCTGAGAGCTCACTAGAGCGAGAGCTTTTAACCCAATGTTGCAATGCTGCAATTTTGGGAACTAGCTCCAACTAGCTCCATCTAGTGACCAAAAATGGGTAGTATTATAAATTTGAAAAAATTTATAATATTTCCTGACTCGCGAAAAAAATAAAAAAAATTTGAACAATGTTTAATCACCCACACACTAAATGTTTAAATTTTAAAAAAAAAACATGTTTTTGGGGCGACACCATGCCTTTAAGGAATATTGAGACAGATTTTTTTCTGCCTGCAAAATACACTGTGTGAACAGGGCCATACATAATCAGCACTTTGAGACACTTTACTCACTGTGTCAGAAGAGCTGCTGGCTCCCACTCCAGTCCTCGTTGTCAGGCGATGTCTTCCAGGCGATGTCTTCGGTCCAGACGTCCAGTCCTTCACTGCCAGCGAGGCTCCAGAAAATGGCGAGGATTGTAGAACGCCTGCCGCCGTGCTACATTTGGACTCCTCCCCCTCTCCTTACGCAGCTACGCGGAGGAGGAGGCGGAGGAGGAGGACGAGGACGAGGTGGAGGAAGACGAGGCGGAGGAAGACGAGGCGGAGGAGGAGGCGGCTTAGGAAGCGGAGGAGGACAAGGCGGAGAAGGACGAGGTGGAGGAAGACGAGGAGGACGAGGCGGACGAGGAGGACAAGGCGGCGGAGGAGGCTTAGGAGGACGAGGCGGAGGAGGACGAGGCTTGGGAGGCAGAGGAGGACGAGGCTTAGGAGGCGGAGGAGGACGAGGCGGAGGAGGACGAGGCGGAGGAAGACAGCCCAGGTAAGCTGTCTCTGCGTCACTGTCCCTGTGTGCCCGTCGGTGTCTCGTTTGCGGGTGTGCGCTCCGGCGCTCCCGGTTACGCGCGCGGGCACGCACGAGCGGGCGGGCGCACGCGGGCGGTGTTTGACGACCCCACGACGAGAGGGGGGCCCGCAGCTCACGACATTACTTTGGTGAAAAGAACAGACCCCATTGCAGGGGCCTGTTTTTTCTACCAAATGCAAGTCGTGGCAGTGGCCGGGCCCCCCTTTCAACTAGAGTTGGCCGGGCCCCTTACAGAAGTACCCCTAATACCCCCCTGATGGCGGCCCTGATAATGGTGTTTAGTGTTAGCCCCTGTACCGGCTAACACTAAGCCTCTCCTTAGTAATGGACCTTGTCACTCAGACAGCGGCCATTACTAAAGTGATAGTAATAAAACTTGAAAAGAAAAGACAAAGATATAGATAAAATATTTAATTGAAATAAAGCACCCCCAACACAACCCTCATTAACCATTTTATTGATGAAAAAAAAAGCATCATCTAAGTAGTCCTCGAAACTGACGTAGTCCAAACACCAAACCTGTAAAAAATCCAAAATATAAAAAAAAAAAATGAAATAAAACATGTCGTAGGCTTAGTTTCACTTTCATGTGTGATACTGACTGTTATACCATGTATAGAAGCCTGCGGCAAAGTTGGCTTAGATACAGGGCGCCAGCAGACATCATACATGGCCATACAGACATTTATACAAACAAACATACATACATACATAAAAACATACATGCACATATACACATACAAACATGACAACATACATACAAGCAAACATACATACAAGCAAACATACATACATACATACAAGCAAACATACATACATACAAGCAAACATACATACAAGCAAACATACATACATGCAAACATACATGCAAACATACATGCACATAGACACATACATGCACATATACACATACAAACATGACAACATACATACAAGCAAACATACATACATACAAGCAAACATACAAACATACATACATACATGCAAACATACATACATACATGCAAACATACATACATGCAAACATACATACATACATGCAAACATACATGCACATATACACATACAAACATGACAACATACATACATGAAAACATACATACAAACATACATACATGCAAACATACCTACATGAAAACACATACATGAAAACATACACACATACAAACATGACAACATACATACATGAAAACATACATACATACATGCAAACATACATACATGCAAACATACATACATAAAAACATACATACATACATACATACATTCAGATACTCGTGTCAGTTCCTGAGTACCTGAACGTTACTTCCACTCTGCGCTACAAGGAAGAGCCGTACAGCATAAAGTCTCAGTAGCTGTTTGAAGACTTCAGCTTTGTATGTCCTGCGTGGTCTGAAAACTATCATCCCACCAACATCGCGTAGATCACTGACTGGGTGGTCAAACTGTTTTCCAAATGGTCATCCAGAAAATAAAAACAGGACGGGACTGCTGGACTCACGACTTCTAACTGGTCTACATGACTAGAAGGATCTGTACATTACCACCTTATATTTATAGCTCTAATAAATATTATAACATCACTGCCGTAATGTCATTACTTTAGGTCACTTTTTTAGAAGTTTAGTTATTGTATTGTTGTTATTGTTATATACTCTATTACAATAAAGGAGTTCTGCAACCACAGACGTTTATGGCATATCCTGTGGATGTCTAATAGGCGTGTGACCCACACATATCGTGAGAATGGAAGTCCCCTATTCCCATCCCACTGTTTAAGCGGGTGCTGGCCCAAACACTCAGACATAGCTTGAGTGGAGAGGTGGGGGCACATGTGCGTATCTCTCTCCACTCCAGTATATTAGAAGCTCAGCTCAGCTCAGCTGTTGTATAGCTCCTATAGACTTGAATGAAGAGAACAGAACATATGCGTGTCCACCTCCAGATTCAAATTTTACCTGGATGTGGCGAGGGGGGCCCAGAGGTGGGAGACCTACCTGTCAGCCATTTCTATGGGAAAGGATATGTCATAAATATCTACGATGGGAAAACCCCTACAGGATACGAACACACAGGACAGAAACGCTGCGTAAATGTACACAGCGTATCTGTCCTGGAAGTCGCAGGGAATTCTGCCCTGAAAAACCGCACCAAATTGTAGTGCAGTTTTTCAGGCGGCATGTCCACTGCGGAAATCCATCAGATCTATGGCATACAGGTCATGCTGCGGATATTTTTTTCTGCCACAAGTGAATGAGGTTTTGGAAAATTTGTTGCAAAATCTCGGTGTGGAATCCACAAGTCCTCCCTTTCTGTGCGTGTCCTTAATACTTTATAATTATGATGTGTAAAATAGCTGAAGCAAAGCTTGTTTTTTTAAGCAAAGATCTATTTTAGCCCTTATTCACACGACAATGAAAAACGGCCGTGTGATGGCCGTCCTTTTAACGGCCTTCATATGGCCGTTTTCAGAGCAATGATATTCTATGGGTGCATTCACACGGCCGTTTTTTTAACGGCCCGTGAATAATGGCCGTCAAAAAATAGGACATGTCCTATTTTTGGGTCATTTTAACGGCCTGACGGCCCCCATAGAAATCAATGGATCCGTTTTTAACGGCTGTCAATACATGTAACAACCGTTAAGAATGGATCTGTTACATGGGGATTGGCAAGGGAACTACTAGTTGGCATACTCACTGTTGCAGCGCTTCTTCAGGTGTGGTCACTCGTCTTCACAGGTTTGAAGGCGCCTCGATGACGTCATCGCCCCGTCGCGCTGCCTTGCCAGATCCCGTGCAGACGAGTGACCACTCCTGAAGAAGACAAGAGACGGCGCAGCACCCGTGAGTATGTGGCATCATCTACAGGGAGACTGGTATGACATCTACAGGGAGGCCGGTGTGGCATGATCTACAGGGAGGCTGGTGTGGCATCTACAGGGAGGCTGGAGTGGCATCTACAGGGAGGCTGGTGTGGCACGATCTACAGGGAGGCTGGTGTGGCATCTACAGGGAGGGTGGTGTAGCATCATCTAGAGGGAGGCTGGTGTGGCATCATCTACAGGGAGGCTGGTGTGGCATCATCTACAGGGAGGCTGGTGTGGCACGATCTACAGGGAGGCAGGTGTGGCATGATCTACTTGGAGGCAGGTGTGGCATGATCTGCAGGGAGGCTGGTGTGGCATGATCTACAGGGTGGCTGGTGTGGCATGATCTACAGGGAGGCTGGTGTGGCATGATCTACAGGGTCACTGGTGTGGCATGATCTACAGGGAGGCTCGTGTGGCATTAAAAATGGACAGATGGACTGGAAATGGATGAAAATTTGGAGATAAACGGATGCAAAATAGCCATGAAATACTGACAGTTGATCAGTTTTTAATGGACATTTTTTTTCACTGTCGTGTGAATAAGGCCTTAGGCCTTATTCACACGACAGTGAAAAAAAATGTCCATTAAAAACTGATCAATGGTCAGTTTTTCATGGCCGTTTTGCATCAGTGTGTCTCTAAATTTTCATCCATTTCCAGTCCGTCTGTCCGTTTTTAATGGCCATTTGACATCCATTTTACATCAGTTTTTCATGACCGTTAAAAAAACTGATGAATTTCATTGGTCAGGTTTTTTTTGTCCCAGCCCCCTGAAAACAACCAAAAGAAGATCACATGTTCACCTAGACACTATTTTCTCTGGCTTCTACTGCATAAAGACTTTTGTTGAGTCCCTAGTTTTTCTGCATTGTTTTCTGGAGTATTTATAGCTATTTGTGGCTTGCAATATGTCCTCAGTACCTACCTGTAGACAGTGTACTACGGAATTGGCTGATTTCTGGGCAATTTGGGGAGCCCGTGCCGGAGTCAGTCATTGTGCAGTACTGCTGCTCTGCTCCTATTCAAGTGAATAGGAGTTGAGTTGCAGTACTGCAGCACATCCACTATTCAGTGTACACAGCCATTTGCTTCCAAAACCTGCCACTGCATAACATCCGATGCTCGGAGGCAGCCAGAACAGCTGATCGGTGCGGGGTCCGGCTGTCGTACCCTCATCGATCATGTGCTGATGACCTATCAGTATGAAAAACCTATCCATGCATGGACAACCCCTTTATCTAAACTGTTGCTAAACTTTTAACATGTTATAGTGACATGTCAGAAGTTTTGATTGTTGGGGGCACGAGCACTGAGACCCCCACCAATCGCTAAAACTAAGTGGCAGAATCACTTATAGGTGAGCACTGGGCCGCTTTGTTTATGATTAGCCTTCCCAGGAGCGGTGTACGGACTGATATATTTTATATTGAGCCCATACACCACTCTGAGGAAAGCCAATCCTAAATAAAGTGTCACAGCACTCTCCCAAGTGTTTATGCAGCTTCTTTTTAGCTATCCGTGGGGGTCGAAGTGCTCGGATCCCCAATGATAAAAAAACTTCTGACATCTCACTGTGAGATATCACTTTTTTAAATAATTTCACCCTTTTAACTGGTTTTGTGTCCACATGGGTTTTCATACCCCTGACCTATCCACAAGATAGGTTATCAGTAAATGATCTGTGGGGTGCAACAATCAGACACCCACACAGATCATCTGAACCAGCTGCCTCTGTGCCTCTGAAGCTGTAAGCAGGGACAGGTGGCAGATGCAGCTCTGCTGTTTTAGGACCAGATCTTCAGTACCGTGGTGCCACTGCTATACAGTGGACATTGCTGGAAGAAGACACACGACACCGTTGTAAAAGTGAAAAAAAAACCTTTTAATACAATAAAGTTAACAATTCAAATACGCCAACATGGCGACAACAAAAGCACCAACATGGTGCAAAAGTACCGTTAAAAGAAATACTTCGAGAAACAAAACAATTTAATTGTCTAATAACTGCTGGAAGGAGGTGTCAGGGGTAGTTCTAACAAAACTACCCTCTAAAACATCCTGGTTACCCTGGATAGGGTAGTGCCCCGAGTAGCCTGGGACAGGTGGTGGGCCAGATGGTCCAGTTGACGAGTAGGACGACGGTCCAGGTTGGCTCGGTCCATACTGTCCTGTAGAAGGACCAGGTCGGCTGTATGGTACGGCTGATTGTGCAGCCGGAGTCTGTACTGGAAATTGCCCATGGGCACCATAATCGCTACGTTGGGTGCGGTCCTGACTAAAAAGGAGTGGGGACGATTCCATTCCCCAATAATGGTTGCGTGTCCCAGTTGTTGCAGGTGGAAATTGTGCCTCATCCAGCTGTTGTTGATATGCACTGAGGCACCTCACTATGGGGGATGGATTGTTTGGAGGGACAAAAGCCTCCAAAACAGATATTACTGCCATGTGAGCACGGTACCTGTTTGCTTCTGGGATCCGGCGCAAGAGGGGTCCCAAAGATCGTAGGAATGACTCTTCAACACCCTCCTGCGAGGATCTTTCAAGGTACTCCAGTACCCTCTGGTTTATTCTGGCCCTGGTTACGTTCTCCTCAGAGGCAGAAGCTGTTGAACGTTTCCGTCTTTGCACTGGACGGATGGCAGAGGTTGTAACTGAGGGAGTCGCTAGCTCCTCGGTGTTGATTGTGGTGAGGTCCTGGGCATCAGGAAGATTGATCTGGGTGTCATCCTGGTCGACCTCTTCCACATCCTCTTGCTGCTGTGGTGGATGGACCAACAAATTATCAGTTGATCTACATTGTGAAAGACATGGAAAATGTATGATTAATCAGTGTGAAAGTACATGCCATATTGGCCTTTGCGGCACTATAGTATGGACCAAAGGGGTCTTTGGTCCCACTATCATGCAATTTACCACTCAAACATTTAACTGCCTGTTGCATGATGTTAGCGACCAAAGTAGAATTTTTTAAAATTTTATTTGATTTAATTTTAATATGGTATAAACTAAAAATAAAAAGACGCTCAAAATAAATTACTTACGGCCGCATGTCCATAACTCTGTTAAGAAACTGTAATTGCTTGTGATAGGAGTAGGGCCTTTTCTTCAAAGGAGCATCCCCACTCCTGGCGTGCTCCCTGAGATATTTCTTATATTGGTCACGGCAACATGCCAATCGTGACTTCACATCTTTAACTGTAAAATAAATATATAAATGATTAAGCTAGTTTAAACATAAAGGGCCCTGTAACAAGAGGAAATCCTCAAAAGTGCTACCTGTGACCTACAAAGTCACTTTGAAGTACGGTAATGGCAGCCAGTTCTAGCAACATATGACGAAAACAGGATTAAAGTTATGGCAATTGTGTGAAAAGGGCAAAGGTTGGGGGGCTTCTGTTGGAGCTTTCAGTGGGGGGAACCACTCAACAGAAAGGCAAACACAAACATTAGCTTCCCTTTGCTTCACCATTGTTCTCAATGGTGACGTAAACGTTGCTAAAGGTTGTCGTTTGCCAACGTTGTGACAGGGTTCCCTTGTTTTGATAGAATCAATAGCACAGTCAACGGAAGGGACAGCGTTACTTACCAACCAGATCGCGCATCTTGCCTCCTTTTGCCCACTCGATAGGGAACATCTCCTGCCCAATTTCTTCCCAGACGGCATCCTTTCGGTGGCGGTTATGGTATTCTTCGCTAGCCGTGTCCCAGACAGCTGGCCGCCCCTGGACAAGCAAAATTAGGCGCTCTACATCCATGTTTCTTGGCATTCTGTGATGTTTGCTGTAATGTCAGGTGTTGAAAAAGAAAATTTCGTAATACATTTATTTTGACCATGCACCCGCTATCAGTATTGATCTGAACGTATCAAGCTGTGTAGCTTTTTATATTACAATGTATAATTTAAAGGGCAAGGCTAATGGATATGTGCTGATGCTCCCACTCAGTGTCCCTGAAGATGATGCCACACAGTGCCCCTGTAGATAGTGCCACACAGTAACTACGCACAAAGTGCCACACTGTCCACATGTAGATATTGCCATGTACTGCACCCTGTAGATAACGCCACAGACCTCCTGTATATGATGCCACACCAGCCTCCCTGTATATGATGCCCCACAGCCTCCCTGTATATGATGCCCCACAGCCTCCCTGTATATGATGCCACACAGCCTCCCTGTATATGATGCCACACAGCCTCCCTGTATATGATGCCACACCAGCCTCCCTGTATATGATGCCACACCAGCCTCCCTGTATATGATGCCACACCAGCGTCCCTGTATATGATGCCACACCAGCCTCCCTGTAGATGCCACACCAGCCTCCCTGTATATGATGCCCCACAGCCTCCCTGTATATGATGCCACACCAGCCTCCCTGTAGATGCCACACCAGCCTCCCTGTAGATGCCACACCAGCCTCCCTGTATATGATGCCACACCAGCCTCCCTGTATATGATGCCACACCAGCCTCCCTGTATATGATGCCACACCAGCCTCCCTGTAGATGCCACACCAGCCTCCCTGTATATGATGCCCCACAGCCTCCCTGTATATGATGCCACACAGCCTCCCTGTATATGATGCCACACCAGCCTCCCTGTATATGATGCCACACCAGCCTCCCTGTAGATGCCACACCAGCCTCCCTGTATATGATGCCACACCAGCCTACCTGTATATGATGCCACACCAGCCTCCCTGTATATGATGCCACACCAGCCTCCCTGTATATGATGCCACACCAGCCTCCCTGTAGATGCCACACCAGCCTCCCTGTATATGATGCCCCACAGCCTCCCTGTATATGATGCCCCACAGCCTCCCTGTATATGATGCTACACAGCCTCCCTGTATATGATGCCACACCAGCCTCCCTGTATATGATGCCACACCAGCCTCCCTGTAGATGCCACACCAGCCTCCCTGTATATGATGCAACACAAGCCTCCCTGTATATGATGCCACACCAGCCTCCCTGTATATGATGCCACACCAGCCTCCCTGTATATGATGCCGCACCAGCCTCCCTGTATATGATGCCACACCAGCCTCCCTGTAGATGCCACACCAGCCACCCTGTAGATGCCACACCAGCCTCCCTGTACATGCCACACTAGCCTCCCTGTATATGATGCCACACCAGCCTCCCTGTATATGATGCCCCACAGCCTCCCTGTATATGATGCCACACAGCCTCCCTGTATATGATGCCACACCAGCCTCCCTGTATATGATGCCACACCAGCCTACCTGTATATGATGCCACACCAGCCTCCCTGTATATGATGCCACACCAGCCTCCCTGTATATGATGCCACACCAGCCTCCCTGTAGATGCCACACCAGCCTCCCTGTATATGATGCCCCACAGCCTCCCTGTATATGATGCCACACCAGCCTCCCTGTATATGATGCCACACCAGCCTCCCTGTACATGCCACACCAGCCTCCCTGTATATGATGCCACACCAGCCTCCCTGTATATGATGCCACACCAGCCTCCCTGTACATGCCACACCAGCCTCCCTGTATATGATGCCACACCAGCCTCCCTGTATATGATGCCACACCAGCCTCCCTGAATATGATGCCACACCAGCCTCCCTGTATATGATGCCACACCAGCCTCCCTGTATATGATGCCACACCAGCCTCCCTGTATATGATGCCACACCAGCCTCCCTGTAGATGCCACACCAGCCTCCCTGTAGATGCCACACCAGCCACCCTGTAGATGCCACACCAGCCTCCTTGTACATGCCACACTAGCCTCCCTGTACATGCCACACCAGCCTCCCTATATTTGATGCCACACCAGCCTCACTGTATATGATGCCACACCAGCCACCCTGTAGATGCCACACCAGCCTCCCTGTAGATGCCACACCAGCCACCCTGTAGATGCCACACCAGCCTCCCTGTACATGCCACACCAGCCTCCCTGTACATGCCACACCAGTCTCCCTGTACATGCCACACCAGTCTGCCTAGAGATCGTGCCAAATACTCACGAGAGCAGCGCCGTCTCTTGTCTTCAGGTGTTGTCACTGTTCTGCACGGGATCTGGCAAGGCAGTGCGACGGGGCGGTGACGTCATCGAGGCGCCTTCAAACCCGTGAAGACGAGTGACCACACCTAAAGAAGCGCCGCAAACGTGAGTATGCCAACCATAGCCAGCAAGGGAACTAGTAGTTCCCTTGCCAATCCCCATGTAACAGATCCGTTTTTAACGGTTGTTACATGTATTGACAGCCGTTAAAAACGGATCCATTGACTTCTATGGGGGCCGTCAGGCCGTTAAAACGGCCAAAAATAGGACATGTCCTATTTTTTGACGGCCATTATTCACGGGCCGTTTAAAAAACGGCCGTGTGAATAAACCCATAGAACATCATTGTTCTGAAAACGGCCATGTGAAAGCCGTTAAAAGGACGGCCATCACATTGCCGTTTTTCACTGTCGTGTGAATAAGGCCTTAGTGTCTAAGCCTGTTTTGGCCTTGTGGACACAGCCGATTTTGGCAAATCTGACATGTGTCACTTTATGTGGTAATAACTCCAGAATGCTTTTGCCTATCCAAGCGATTCTGAGATTGTTTTCTCGTGACATGTTGTACTTTATGATACTGAAAAAATTTTGTTGTTAAATTCAATATTTATTTGTAAAAAACACCAACATTTTGAGAACATTTTCAAAAATATGCATTTTTCTAAATTGTAATGTATCTGCTTGTAAAACAGATCATAACACCACACAAAATATTTACTAGTTAACATTTCCTATATGTGTACTTTATGTTTGCATCATTTTTTGAACGTGCTTTTTTTTCTAGGATGTTACAAGGCTTAGAACTTTAGCTGCAATTTCTCACATTTTCAAGATGAAATGTTAAATACTTTTGTGTCAAAAAAGACAAAAGTATAATAGGTATGATACCTTTATTGGCTAACCATAAAAGTTCTATATGCAAGCTTTCAGAGCACAGAGGCCCCTTCTTCAGGCAGTTTACAAATGAATGACTTAGAAAAAAGTACAACATTTAGATGTTACACAAAGACAATTAGTACATGAGGTGATACATCATTAAGATAAGCCGGGGCAATAAAACTGAGGTTATAGGGGTGATGACTTAGGAGTTAAGGCATCTGGAGTCAGTCTGATGGGGGACGTGACGTGTGTCCATGTAGTGGCTCATAAATCCTGGTGTTAGATTGAGGCCTTGTGTCAATGACTGGAATTTTATCATCATCTTGAATTCCCAAATTTTTCTTTCTCTGTTGTTTTTAAAATGACCCTTCAGAATGAGTACCTTTAAATCTGCCAAACTGTGGTCTGGTCCAGAGAAGTGTTTTCCCACGGGTGTATCCACCTCCTGTTTTATTGTATGTCTGTGAAGATTCATCCTGGTTTGTAGTTTTTGTATTGTTTCTCCAATGTAGATTCCTTTATTGATGCACCTTGTACACAGGATCATGTACACTACATTGGAGGATGTACAGGAGAACGTGCCAGTGATTTTATAGTCCTGCTGCGTGTTTGGTATCTGGATGGTGTTTGATGACCAGATGTTGGTACAGGTCTTGCATTTTCTACTGTTGCAAGGAAAAGTGCCAGTCTCTGATGGTGGTGAGAGGGCACTTCTGACCAGGAGATTCCTTAGGTTTGGTGGCTGTTTGTATGCAAGGAGTGGTAAATCTGGGAATATTTCCTTCAGTTTATTGTCTTTGTTAAATATAGGTTGGAGATCAGCAACAATTTTCCTCAAGATGTTCATTTGGGGGTTGTATATGACCACTAGGGGAACCCTGCTGTTGTCTTCCTTCTTTTTGTACTCCAGAAGATTGCTCCTTGGAATTCTTGTTGCTCTGTAGATCTGATCATCTATAATCCTTGGATGGTATCCCTGTTGTAAGAATGTATTCCTCAGTGATAGCAGGTGTTGTTTTGTGTCTTCACTGTCTGAACAGATCCGTATGTATCGCAGAGCCTGGCTGTAGATGATGGATTTCTTTATGTGTCTCGGATGGAAGCTGTTCCATCTCAGATATGCTGGACGGCCTGTAGGTTTATGGTAGATTGTTGTTTGTATGGTATTGTCTCTCATGTATATGGTCATGTCCAGAAAATGTATTTGAGATGTAGAGTAGTTGAGAGTGAGTTTGATGGTAGGATGGAACTTGTTGAAGTTTTTATGGAAAGAAAGCAGTTCATGTTCAGAGCCTGTCCAGATTATCAGCAGGTCATCAATGTACCGGAAATATGCTAGAGGTTTAGTTACGCACCTCATGTACTAATTGTCTTTGTGTAACATCTAAATGTTGTACTTTTTTCTAAGTCATTCATTTGTAAACTGCCTGAAGAAGGGGCCTCTGTGCTCTGAAAGCTTGCATATAGAACTTTTATGGTTAGCCAATAAAGGTATCATACCTATTATACTTTTGTCTTTTTTGACACAAAAGTATTTAACATTTCATATTGTCTCTGGCTAACACGGTACTACACAATTTTTTACTGTACTTCACATTTTCAAGAAAATTTCAAAAGGCTATTTTTTCTGGGACCAGTTCAGTTCTGAAGTGGCTTTGAGGGCCTTATATATTAGAAACCCCCTATAAAACACCCCATTTTAAAAACTGCGCACCTCAAAGTATTCAAAACAGCATTCAGAAATTATTTTAACCCTTTAGGCATTTCACAGGAAATAAAGCAAAGTAGAGGTGAAATGTACAAATTTCAATATTTTTTTTACGAAATTCATTTGTAATACAGTTTTTTCTGTAACACAGAAGGTTTTACCAGAGAAACACAACTTAATATTTATTGCCCAGATTCTGTAATTTTTAGAAATATCCCACAAGTGGCCCTAGTGTGGTAATGGACTGAAACACAGGTCTCAGAAGCAAAGGAGCACCTGGAGGATTTTGGGGCCTCTATTTTATTAGAATATATTTTAGGCACCATGTCAGGTTGAAGAGGTCTTGTGGTGCCAAAACAGTGGAAACCCCCCAAAAGTGACCCCATTTTGGAAACTACACCCCTCAAGGAATTTTTGAAGAGGTATAGTTAGCATTTTTAGCCCACAGGTTTTTTGCTAAATTTATTGGAACTGGTCTGTGAAAATGAAAATCTACTTTTTTTCTGAAAAAACATACGATGTTTTCATTTTTACAAGGAATAAAGGAGAAAAAGCACCCCAACATTTGTAAAGCAATGTCTCCCGATTATGGCAATACCCCATATGTGGTAATAAACTGCTGTTTGAACCCACGGCAGGGCTCAGAAGGGAACGAGGGCCATTTGGATTTTGGAGTGAAGATTTTGCTGGAATGGTTTTCGGTGCCATGTCGTGCTTGCAAAGCCCTGGAGGGACCATAACAGTGGAAACTCCCCAAAAGTGACCCCATTTTGGAAACGACACCCCTCAAGGAATTTTTCTAGGGGTATAGTTAGCATTTTGACCCTACAAGGTTTTTGCTGAATTTATAAGAATTATGCCGTGAAATTGAAAATCTAAATTTTTTCTAATAAAATGTAGTTTTAGCTACGATTTTTTCATTTTTACCACAGATAAAGGAGAAAAAACACCCCGATATTTGTAAAGCAAACTCTTATGAGCACAGCAATATCCCATATGTGGTAATAAACTGCTGTTTGTACACATGGCGGAAGTTAGAAAGGACGGAGCGCCATTTGACTTTTGGAGCTCAAGTTTTGCTGGAATGGTTTGCGGCCCCATGTCACATTTGCAAAGCCACTGAGAGGCCAAAATAGTGCAAACCTGGCAAAAGTGACCCCATTTGGGAAACTATACCCCTCGTGGAATTTATCTAACGGTATAGTGAGCATTTTGACCCCACAGTTTTTTTGCTGAATTATTGGGATTATGCATTGAAAATGAAACTCTACATTCTTTCCACTAAAATGTTGAATTGTTTTCATTTTCACAAGGAATAAAGGAGAAAAAGCACCCCAACAATTGTAAAGCAATTTCTCCCGAGTACGCCAATACCCCATATGTGGTCATAAACTGCTGCTTGGATACACCGCAGGGCTCAGAATGGCAGGAGTGCTACTTGGCATGTAGATTTTGGTTGATAGTTTTATACAATGAAATCCGCAGATGTTATGTGTGTTGTGTTGCGGATTGCTTTCAGTTACAGGATATTTCATCATTCTGGCTGGACCTATGTGTTTCGAGGTCTATAGCCAGACTGAGATGGAATGTTTGAAAGAGAGCAGGATGTGATCTGCACCGGAATCCGCAACGATAAATCCGCAGCATTTTACTTAACATTTTAGCCAAATCCGCTACGGAATCTGCAACGCGGATTATGTGCGGCATTGATGCGGACAGTGTCTGCAGAATTCTGCCACGTCTGAACATGCCCTCAGGAAAGGAGCGCTGTGTGGCTCTATCTATAGGGGCTGTGTGATGCTATCTATAGGGGGTTGTGTGTGTGTGGCGCTATCTTCAGGTTTGTGTGTGTGTGGGTGTGGGGCGAAATCGACAGGGGTGTATGTTTGTGGTGCTACATACAGGTGTGTGTGTGTGTGTGTGTGTGTGTGGCTGGCGCTATCTACAGGTTTGTGTGTGTGTGGGGCGCTATGTACAGGAGGGGTGTGTGGCGCTATGTACAGGGGGGTGTATGTGAGGCGCTATCTACATGTGTGTTTTGGGTGTGTGTGTGGTGCTATCTACAGGGGGGTGTGTGTGACGCTATCTACATGCGTGGTTGGCGCTATCTACAGGGGGTACTGTGTATGTGGTGCTTTACTTTACAGTGTGTGACACAATTATAGTCAGGGGCGCAGTGCATGGTGATATTATATTTAGGGGCTGCAGAAATGGGTCATGGCCGGGAGAAGTCATCATGAGCGCTGGATCGGATGGAGAAGAAAAAGGGAAAAAAAACGTTTTCACTTATCAAGTCATTTATTATAGAAAAAAATAATAAAGCCATACATATTTGGTATCGCAGCGACCGTAACGACCTGAACTATAAAAATATTATGTTATTTATCCAGCGCAGTGAACGCCGTAAAAAAAAACTTAAAAACACTGCCATAATTACAGTTTTTTTGGTCACTGTCTTCCAAAAATTTAAATAAAAAGTGATCAAAAAGTCGCATGTATCCAAAAATGGTGCCTATAAAATCCTGACCCGCAGAATAAATGTAACATGTAGTTTATAACGCATGGTGAACGCTGTATAAAAAAAAACAACTAAAAAACTATGGCAGAATTGCTGTTTTTTGTCACCTTGCCTCCCAAAAAAAGGATAACAAGTGATCAAAAAGTCGCATGTACCCCAATATGGTACCAATAAAAGCTACAACTCGTCGCGTAAAAAAAGAGTCCTCATGCCACGTCTATGAAAAAATAAAATAAGTTAAGGCTCCAATAATTCAGTTGTGAAGAAAAATATCCAGTTGTGCCGGCCCGAGGGGAACATTTCTTCTGTTTCAAAAGGCGATGTATCAAGGCACTAAAATTAGGGAACCAGGAAGGGGAGGGCCCAAACATATCTGCTGGAAGCGACGGTGCCCGTATTATACCAGGACAACACTTTCCCGGCAAAATTTCCCAAACTGCAAATGTGTGGAGTGTGGACCAAAAGGGGGATAAGGAAGGACATTTATCAGTGCGACACCGGCCTGTGCAGAAAGGATCGATCACAGCGTAACACACATCTATGGATCATTTTATTTATTTTTTTACCTTATTATTATACCACCTGACTATGCCCCTGATGTACTCTGCCCAGCTCAGATATGCCCCACATTATAAACGGAAACAACAGTGATACTCCAAACAAAACTATTACCAAGCAAATTCCACGCTCCAAAACCCAAATGGCGCTCCCACCCATCTGAGCCCTACAGTGTGCCCAAACAGCAGTTCACTTCCACATATATGGCATCACCATACCCGGGAGAACCCTTTTAAGCCTTTTAACAATAATTGGGTGTGTGTCCCCAGTGGCACAAGCTGGGCACGACATATTTGACACTGAATTGGCATATCTAGGGAAAAATTTTAATTTGTACCTTCCGCAGCGCAATCATTTATGGAAAAGACACGTGGGGTGAAAATGCTCACTACACCCCTTAATAAATGCCTTGAGGGGTGCAGTTTCCAAAATTGGGTCACTTCTCAGGGGTTTCTTTTATTATTTCACATCAAAGCCTCTGCAATTGTGAACCAATACTTTATATGTCGCCAAATTAGGCCTCAATTTGACATGGTACTCTTTCACTCCTGAGCCTTGTCAAATGTCCAGGCAAAAGATTAGGGCCACATGTAGGGTGATTCTAAAACAGGGAAACACCGCATAATAATTGAGAGCTGTCTTGTTATGGTGGTGTTTCCCAAATGGGGTCACTTTTGGTGGATTTCCACTGTTTTGGCACCGAAAGAGCCCTTGAAACCTGACATTGTGCCTAAAATATTTTCTAGTAAAAAGGAGGCCCAAAATCCACTATGTGCTCCTTTGCTTCTGAGGCTGGTGCTTCAGTCTATTACCGCACTAGGGCCACATGTGGGATATTTCTAAAAACTGCAGAATCTGGGCAATAAATATTGAGTTGCGTTTCTCTGGTAAAAACTTCTGTATTACAAAAAAATAGATTAAAAATGAATTTCTGCAAAAAAAATAAATGAAATTTGAAAATTTCACCTCTATGTTGCTTTAATTCCTGTGAAACGTTTAAAGGGTTAAGAAACTTTCTAAATGCTGTTTTGAATACTTTGAGGGGTGAAGATTTTAAAATGGGGTGACTTTTTGGCGGTTTCTAATATATAAGGCCCTAAAAGCCGCTTCACACCTGAACTGGCCCCTGTAAAAATAGCCTTTTGAAATTTTCTTGAAAATGTGAGAAATTGCTGCTAAAGTTCTAAGCCTTGTGACGTCATAGAAAAATAAAAGGACGTTCAAAAAACGATGCCAATCTAAAGTAGACATATGGGTGATGTTAATTAGCAACAATTTTGTGTGTTATAACTGCCTGTCTTACAAGCAGATACATTTACATTTAGGAAAATTCCAATTTTTGCAATTTTTCACAAAATGTTGGTGTTTTTCACTGATAAATATTGAATTTATCGACCAAATTTATCCACTATCATAAAGTCCAATGTGTCACAAGAAAACAATCTCAGAATCGCTTAGGCCTCATGCACACGACCGTAAAAACTCATAGACGGGCTCATAGACTTCTATTGGCGATGGGTGCCTTCCCGTTTTCTCACGGGAAGGTGCCCGTGCTGTTGAAAAAGATAGAACATGTGCTATTTCAGGCCGTAATAACGGCACGGACAGTCCATAGAAGTCTATGGAGCTCTCGTAATGACGGGTGGCTACATGTGTGCACCCGTCATTACGGCAGCGTTGCTAAGCGACGTCAGTAAATAGTCACTGTCCAGGGAGCTGAAAGAGTTAACTGATCGGCAGTAACTCTTTCAGCACCCTGGACAGTGACTACCGATCAGAATAAAAATAAAAATGAAAAATAAAAGACGTTCATACTTACCGAGAACTTCCTGCTTCCTCCAGTCCGGTCTCCCGCCCGTTGCCTTGGTGACGCGTCCCTCTCGACATCCGGCCCGATGTCCTGGATGACGTTTCAGGCCATGTGACCGCTGCAGCCAATCACAGGTCAATCACAGGCTGCAGCGGTCACATGGACTGCCGCGTCATCCAGGGATGTCGGGCTGGATGTGAAGAGAGGGACGCGTCACCAAGACAACGGCCGGGTAAGTATGAATTTCTTTAACTTTTATTACAGAAAGGGCTGTCCCTTCTCTCTATCCTGCACTGATAGAGAGAAGGGGCTGCTGATTAGTGCAGTGCTATTTTGCCGCCAAAAACTTTCCCTGTAAATACGGGTGGAATACGGGTGACAACGGACCCATATTTATCGGCACGGGTTCGTAAATACTGGTGCAAAACGGGTGGAATACGTGTGACACCGGACCCGTATTTACGCCAGTATTTACGGGTGGGAAAAAATACGGTCGTGTGCATGAGGCCTTAGATAGGTAAAAGCATTCCGGAGTTATTACCACATAAAGTGAAATATGTCAGATTTGAAAATATGGGTCTGGTCCTGAAGGCCAAATTGAGCTTGGTCCTGAAGGGGTTAAGCAAGTGAAATGCAGCTCGATCGGGTTGAGTTCTGGTGATTGACTTGGCCATTGCAGAATATTCCACTTCTTTGTCTTAAAAAAATTTCCTGGGTTGCTTTCGCAGTATGTTTTGGGTCATTGTACATCAGTACAGAGAAGCGATGTCCCATCTAGAGTGCCTTTAGCAGCCATGCATGCCCATGCCATCACA
This sequence comes from Rhinoderma darwinii, assembly GCF_050947455.1. Lineage (NCBI taxonomy): Eukaryota > Metazoa > Chordata > Amphibia > Anura > Rhinodermatidae > Rhinoderma > Rhinoderma darwinii. The sequence continues at coordinate 46,368,414 of NC_134689.1, forward strand.
CTGCCCCCACCTTCTCCCTACTTTCTTCCTCTCATAATTCTGGTACCGGTTGATCTTAGTTTCATGCTGTTCCAGAACTGGACGGCTTCTTTACACGTTGTTTGGTAAAGTCTAATCTGGTCTTTCTATTTTTGAGGCTGATTAATGGTTTGCACCTTGTGGTGGACCCGCTGTATTTGCTCTCATGAAGTCTTCTCTTTATGGTAGACTTAGATACTGACACACCTGGAATCAACGCCAGACGTTTTACCTTCCTAATTGATGATGGCTTAATGGGGGAATATCCCATGCAGCTCATTAAATAGCTCTTGAGATAATTGTCCAATTACCTTTGGTCCCTTGGAAAAGAGGCAGCTACATATTAAGGAGCTGATACCCTCAAACTAAAGCTGAGTGTCTGTGCTTTAAACCCATATTGATAATATAACTGTATATTTAATATGTTTTGGTACAAAATGGCAAAACTTGTGTCACTGTCCATATAATTCTGGACCTAACTGTACCTCACACCACATAACTACATACATAATAATATATATATTATAGGTAACAAATACAATAGTGCCTTCTACTTGAAGATCAACGCCACACGCTCCCATAGATCCAGTTTTCCTGACACCATTCTCGTCTAATAAAATTTAAAGAGGTATTCCCATCTTAGGCATTTATGGCATATCTACGGGAACCCTCGTCTTTGGGGATAACAGGGGTCTGGTATTCCCTTGTTGCAAAATTTTAATGGGAAATGGTGTACTAGGGTAACTTGACCCCATTCTCTCAATAGGTAAGGGACCTAGAGGTGTAAACTGTACCTATCAGGCACTTATGGCATATCCTGTGGATGTGCCATAAAAGCCTAAGATGGGAATATCTCTTTAGCTATCTGCTATATGAGGTAAAAATGTCTATTTATGGTGTTGCATAATATTACACATTGTTGCGACTTTCCAGTAATATTAACTATTGTCATATGTATTATACCTAACTATTAGACAGAGATAAACCCTCTGGGGGGTTGATGTAAAATTTAAGCATCATGGAGATTAGGTCAACCAATCAAGATGCAGATTTAATTTTTCCAAAGCAGTTGTAATAAAAGCTGCACTGTGATTGGTTGCTATGAGCAATAAGGTCAGTTTTACGATTAGAAAGTCCCCACTAAATCCTCCACATGCTAAGCATGGTATTATCCTATGATATTAAAGTAATAGTAATGAATGGCTGGTAAGAACACTATAATATTCCCAAACGCCAAAGAGGAGAAAATGTGACAAAAGCGATCAATGAAAAAAAAAGATATCAGAAATAATAATCAATTAGGCCCTGTTAGCGACTGCGTTAAAGTTTCAGCTTATAACCGAAACCACAACGCAGTGCCAGATTCTTTGTGCGACTAATACCACAAGTACCCAATTGACTTACAATGGCATCCATCAGGGTCTGATGTGGTGTCCATTGTTTTGACGGGAGAAAAAGCGCCTCTTCCAGCACTACTCTTACCATCAACTCTATCAACTGAGTCTCCAACGCAGATCTGAACATAGCCTTATAATAAATGTCTTCTAAACATCACTTTCTCTATATAATATCTGCACCGTTACGAAAGACTGAATAAGAACATTTCACCGACCCAGTTTACACATGAGCTCCATTAAGAACATTTCACCGACCCAGTTTATACATGAGCTCCATTAAGAACATTTTACCGACCCAGTTTATACATGAGCTCCATTAAGTTTTTCACTTCATTGTTTATTACTGAAGTTTTATGTTCATAATGTGACAACAAGTTATTAATTCTTCCATGATAATAACAAAATTAACATCTCTTTCTAATTTTTCCAAAGTTAATGTGACATCTGAGCCTAAAGAAAAACCTAAGGATTGTAAAGATAATCAAAGCCTGAAGGCATATAGACAGGAGAAAGATAAGCTGACAACCAGCTATGTGGAACAACAAATTCTCCAACATTACCATGAAATCGAAGACCAAATTCACATCCATGATACCCTATACATATAGTATTATAGTGGTCTGGATAGTGAGAAACTTGCTGGAGATAAGAGCCTGAAGACTAGTGAACAGGCGAAAGACAAGCTGACAACCAGATATTTGGAACAGCAAATTCTCCAACATTACCATGAGATCGAAGACCAAATCCATATCCATGAGACCCTATACATACAGTATTATAGTGGTCAGGATAGTGAGAAACATGCTGGAGAGGAGACAGAGGACAGGAAAGGCAGCGCGACACCAAAGACATCACAAAGTTGCAGCAGTTGTCGTGAAGAAAAAAGTGACAATGCCTGTCTGGAAGAACCGGTGGCCACATCTACTTATAAGAAGAAGACTGCCACAATAGCCCTATCTCTGAAAACCTTTACTTTCCACACTCTATTAGCAAAAGGAGGTTTCGGAAAAGTTTTGGTGGCAACAGATGTAATCCGGAAAGAACATGTTGCCATTAAAGTGGTCAACAAGAAGATACACACAGAGTATGGGTACAACCTGGTAGAACGTGAGATTCTCCATCTATCACACGAGAACCACTACCTAGTTCATGGCCTTGCTGCCTTCCAGACTGACAGCTACGTCTATTATGTGATGGAACTGGCCACAAGGGGGGACCTAAATGATTTTATTGAGATGAACCTTCGTCTGGATATTCCCACGTCAAGATTCATAACAGCAGAAGTGGTTTGTAGTCTGCAGTTCCTGCATAAAAAAGGCATCATACACCGCGACCTGAAGCCCAAAAACATCCTACTGACCAGAGAGGGCCACATCAAATTAGCCGATTTTGGTATTTCTATCATGAATGTGTATGAGCGCACTGCAGAGCGTTTCAGGGGAACACCAGGATAAGCTGCCCCAGAAATGGTCAAGTGCCTGGAACATGGACGAGAGGTTGACTTCTTTGCTCTGGGAGTGACTTTGTACAAAATGTCCTCGGGTAGGCACCCTTTCTACGGCACAACAAAGGAATTGATTAATTATGCTGTCAACACCAAAACACCTTCATACCCAGAGTTCCTAACCCCTGAGACAGTGCAGATCTTAAAAGGGCTTCTAAACAAAAACAAACACAGACGGCTGGGAGTCAAAGGAAACATCAGAAAACATAAATTTTTCTCAGCTGTGAAATGGAATGATGTGGAAAACCGGACAGCAGTTCCCCCTGAGATACTCGTGTCAGTTCCTGAGTACCTGAACGTTACTTCCACTCTGCGCTACAAGGAAGAGCCGTACAGCATAAAGTCTCAGAAGCTGTTTGAAGACTTCAGCTTTGTATGTCCTGCGTGGTCTGAAAACTATCATCCCACCAACATCGTGTAGATCACTGACTGGGTGGTCAAACTGTTTTCCAAATGGCCATCCAGAAAATAAAAACAGGACGGGACTGCTGGACTCACGACTTCTAACTGGTCTACATGACTAGAAGGAGCTGTACATTACCACCTTATATTTATAGCTCTAATAAATATTATAACATCACTGCCGTAATGTTATTACTTTAGGTCACTTTTTTAGAAGTTTAGTTATTGTATTGTTGTTATTGTTATATGCTCTATTACAATAAAGGAGTTCTCCAACCGCAGACGTTTATGGCATATCCTGTGGATGTCTAATAGGCGTGTGACCCACACATATCGTGAGAATGGAAGTCCCCTATTCCCATACCACTGTTTAAGCGGGTGCTGGCCCACACACTCAGACATAGCTTGAGTGGAGAGGTCGGGGGCACATGTGCGTGTCTCTCTCCTCTCCAGTATATTAGAAGCTCAGCTCAGCTGTTGTATAGCTCCTATAGACTTGAATGAAGAGAACAGAACATATGCGTGTCCACCTCCAGATTCAAATTCTACCTGGATGTAGCGAGGGGGGCCCAGAGGTGGGAGACCTACCTGTCAGTCATTTCTATGGGATAGGATATGTCATAAATATCTACGATGGGAAAACCCCTACAGGATACGAACACACAGGACAGAAACACTGCGTAAAAGTACACAGCGTATCTGTCCTGCAAGTCGCAGGGAATTCTGCCCGAAAAACCGCACCAAATTGTGGTGCAGTTTTTCAGGCGGCATGTCCACTGCGGAAATCCATCAGATCTATGGCATACAGGTCATGCTGCGGATATTTTTTTCTGCCACAAGTGAATGAGGTTTTGGAAAATTTGTAGCAAAATCTCGGTGTGGAATCCACAAGTCCTCCCTTTCTGTACGTGTCCTAAATACTTTATAATTATGATGTGTGAAATAGCTGAAGCAAACCTTGTTTTTTTAAGCAAAGATCTATTTAACCCCTTAGCCCTTATTCACACGACAGTGAAAAACGGCCGTGTGATGGCCGTCCTTTTAATGGCCTTCATATGGCCGTTTTCAGAGCAATGATATTCTATAGGCGCATTCACACGGCCGTTTTTTTAACGGCCCGTGAATAACGGCTGTCAAAAAATAGGACATGTCCTATTTTTGGGTCGTTTTAACGGCCTGACAGCCCCTATAGAATTCAATCGATCCGTTTTTAACGGCTGTCAATACATGTAACAACAGTTAAAAACGGATCTGTTACATGGGGATTGGCAAGGGAACTACTAGTTCCCTTGCTGGCTATAGTTTGCATACTCACTGTTGCAGCGCTTCTTCAGGTGTGGTCAATCGTCTTCACGGGTTTGAAAGCGCCTCGATGACATCATCGCCCCATCGCGCTGCCTTGCCAGATCGTGTGCAGACGAGTGACCACTCCTGAAGAAGACAAGAGACGGCGCTGTACCCGTGAGTATGTGGCATCATCTACAGGGAGGCTGGTGTGGCATCTACAGGGAGGCTGGTGTGGCATCTACAGGGAGGCTGGTGTGGCATCTACAGGGAGGCTGGTGTGGCATCTACAGGGAGGCTGATGTTGCACGATCTACAGGGAGGCTGGTGTGGCATCTACAGGGAGGCTGGTGTAGCATCTACAGGGAGGCTGGTGTGGCTTCTACAGGGAGGCTGGTGTGGCCCGATCTACAGGGAGGCTGGTGTGGCATCTACAGGGAGGTTGGTGTGGCATCATCTACAGGGAGGCTGGTGTGGCATTATCTACAGGGAGGCTGGTGTGGCATTATCTACAGGGAGGCTGGTGTGGCATCATCTACAGGGAGGCTGGTGTGGCATCATCTACAAGGAGGCTGTTGTGGCACGATCTACAGGAAGGCAGGTGTGGCATCATCTACAGGGAGGCAGGTGTGGCATGATCTACAGGGAGGCAGGTGTGTCATGATCTGCAGGGAGGCTATTGTGGCATGATCTACCGGGAGGCTGGTGTGGCATTATCTACAGGGAGGTGTGTGGCATCATATACAGGGAGGCGTGTGGCATCATATACAGGGAGGCTGGTGTTGCATCATCTACAGGGAAGTTGTATGGCATCATCTACAGGGAGGCTGGTGTGGCATCATCTACAGGGAGGCTGGTGTGGCACGATCTACAGGGAAGCAGGTGTGGCATCATCTACAGGGAGGCAGGTGTGGCATGATCTGCAGGGAGGCTGGTGTGGCATGATCTACAGGGAGGCTGGTGTGGCATGGTCTACGTGGAGGCTGGTGTGGCATCATCTACAGGGACGCTGGTGTGGCATCATCTACAGGGAGGCGTGTGGCATCATATACAGGGAGGCGTGTGGCATCATATACAGGGAGGCTGGTGTGGCATCATCTACAGGGAGGCTGGTGTGGCATCATATACAGGGAGGCTGTAAATAGTGTTTAGGTGAACATGTGACCTTCCTTTGGGTGTTTTCAGGGGGCTGGGACAAAAAAAGTCTGACCAATGAAATTCATCAGTTTTTTTAACGGCAATGAAAAACTGATGCAAAATGGATGTCAAACGGCCAGTAAAAACGGACAGATGGACTGGAAATGGATAAAAATTTAGAGACAAACTGATGCAAAATGGCCATGAAAAACTGACAGTTGATCAGTTTTTAATGGATATTTTTTTTCACTGTCGTGTGAATAAGGCCTTAGTGTCTAAGCCTGTTTTGGCCTTGTGGACACAGCCGATTTTTGCAAATCTGACATGTGTCACTTTATGTGGTAATAACTCCAGAATGCTTTTGCCTATCCAAGCGATTCTGATTCTATGTTGCATCGTTTTTTGAATGTGCTTTTATTTTTCTAGGACATTACAAGGATTAGAACTTTAGCTGCAATTTCTCGCATTTTCAAGAAAATTTCAAAAGGCTATTTTTTCAGAGACCTGTTCATTTCTGAAGTGGCTTTGAGGGCCTTATATATTAGAAACCCCCTATAAAACACCCCATTTTAAAAACTGCACACCTCAAAGTATTCAAAACAGCATTCAGAAATTATTTTAACCTTTTAGGCATTTCACAGGAAATAAAGCAAAGTAGAGGGGAAACTTACAAATTATTTTTTTTTACGAAATTCATTTGTAATACAGTTTTTTCTGTAACACAGAAAGTTTTACCAGAGAAACGCAACTCAATATTTATTGCCCAGATTCTGCAATTTTTAGAAATATCCCATATGTGGCCCTAGTGTGCTAATGGACTGAAACACAGGCCTCAGAAGCAAAAGAGCATGTGGAGGATTTTGGGGCCTCTATTTTATTAGAATATATTTTAGGCACCATGTCAGGTTTGAAGAGGTCTCGTGGTGCCAAAACAGTGGAAACCCCCCAAAAGTGACCCCATTTTGGAAACTACATCCCTCAAGGAATTTTTCAAGAGGTATAGTTACATACGATGTTTTCATTTTACAAGGAATAAAAGGGAAAAAGCACCCCAACATTTGTAAAGCAATGTCTCCCGATTACGGCAATACCCCATATGTGGTAATAAACTGCTGTTTGGACCCACGGCAGGGCTCAGAAGGGAACGAGGGCCATTTGGATTTTGGGGCGCAGATTTTGCTGGAATGGTTTTCGGTGCCATGTCGTGCTTGCAAAGCCCTGGAGGGACCATAACAGTGGAAACTCCCCAAAAGTGACCCCATTTTGGAAACGACACCCCTCAAGGAATTTTTCTAAGGGTATAGTTAGCATTTTGACCCTACACGGTTTTTGCTGAATTTATGGGAATTATGCCGTGAAATTGAAAATCTAAATTTTTTCTAATAAAATGTAGTTTTAGCTCAGATTTTTTCAATTTTACCACAGATAAAGGAGAAAAAACACCCCAATATTTGTAAAGCAAACTCTTCTGAGCACAGTAATACCCCATATGTGGTAATAAACTGCTGTTTGGACACATGGCGGAAGTTAGAAAGGGCGGAGCGCCATTAGACTTTTGGAGCTCAAGTTTTGCTGGAATGGTTTGCGGCCCCATGTCACATTTGAAAAACCACTAAGGGGCCAAAATAGTGCAAACCCGGCAAAAGTGACCCCATTTGGGAAACTATACCCCTCGTGGAATTTATCTAGCGTTATAGTGAGCATTTTGACACCACAGTTTTTTTGCTGAATTATTGGGATTATGTAGTGAAAATGAAAATCTACATTCTTTCCACTAAAATGTTGAATTGTTTTCATTTTCACAAGGAATAAAGGAGAAAAAGCACCCCAACAATTGTAAAGCAATTTCTCCCGCGTACGGCAATACCCCATATGTGGTCATAAACTGCTGCTTGGATACACTGCAGGGCTCAGAATGGCAGGAGTGCTACTTGGCATGTAGAGTTTGGTTGATAGTTTTATGCAATGAAATCCGCAGATGTTATGTGTGTTGTGTTGCGGATTGCTTTCGCGAACAGGATATTTCATCATTCTGGCTGGACCTATGTGTTTCGAGGTCTATAGCCAGACTGAGATGGAATGTTTGAAAGAGAGCAGGATGTGATCTGCACCTGAATCCGCAATGATAAATCCACAGCATTTTACATAACATTTTACCCAAATCCGCTACGGAATCTGCAACGCGGATTATGTGCGGTATTGATGCGGACAGTGTCTGCAGAATACTGCCACGTCTGAACATGCCCTCAGGAAAGGAGCGCTGTGTGGCTCTATCTATAGGGGCTGTGTGATGCTATCTATAGGGGGTTGTATGTGTGTGGCGCTATCTACAGGTTTGTGTGTGAGTGGGGGGGGGGGCGAAATCTACAGGGGGCGTGTTTGTGGTGCTACCTACAGGTGTGTGTGTGTGTGTCGCTATCTACAGGTTTGTGTGTGTGTGTGGGGCGCTATGTACAGGGGGGGTGTGTGGCGCTATCTACAGGGGGGTGTATGTGAGGCGCTATCTACATGTCTGTTTTGTGTGTGTGTGTGTGTGTGTGTGTGTGTGTGTGGCGCTATCTACAGGGGGCACTGTGTATGTGGTGCTTTAGTTTACAGTGTGTGACACAATTATAGTCATGCGCAGTGCATGGTGATATTATATTTAGGGGCTGCAGAAATGGGTTATGGCCGGGAGAAGTCGTCGTGAGCGCTGGATCGGATGGAGAAGAAAAGAGGAAAAAAAACTACTAGCATCTAAAACGTCGTCACCTGTGAGCCACTGGATTTTTAGAGAATCTGTCCCCTCTCCTGACATGTTTATTATAGGAAATCCTTGTATTCCACATAAAGTCTTTCTGAAGTCCAGGATTTATAGAAAAATTAGTGTTACCATTCCCCTTGTCAGGAGGATGTGTCCCTGCACAGTGTAATACTGTCAGTATGTAGGGACACAGCCCTGTGAAAGGGGAATCGTAACACCCATTTGTTGATGCTTGTGCAAAAAGGTAATGTTAGCAATAGTTACAGCGCGGCGGTGGAGAAGGGGGGGCCCAAGTTTGGGTAACAGCCCAGGGCCTATGGTCTACTTAATCCGCCACTGCTGTCCATATATAAACAATAAAGTCAGGGGCTCCTCCCCTGACTTTATTGTTTATATATGGACAGCAGTGGCGGATTAATGAATAGAATGAGTCCATGACTTCACTGTACTTATAAGAGTGCTGGAAGGCAGAGAGGCAAAAAGAAAAAAATGTAGTTGGTCATTAAGGCCTTTTCAGGCACGGTCATTAAAGGGTTAAGGGTAGGGAAAAAAATATAATATCTCACTTTAATTATTGTTAATTAAAATCCATAACTATCCTGGCAAATGCATATATATATATATATAAATACACAAAAAACAACCACTATAATCTATTATTCCCCTGGCCAGGGTGCATAAGACTCCAGTATTACTAACGTATTTGAGGAAAAAAATATCCAAGGTACACCAGATAACTGGCCTCCTCTTGTCCAATGCATTTCGCAAACCAAATGTTTTTCTAATGATCAATGTGAAGCTGTTTGTTACATGTTCATTTTTGTTTTATGTTTATATACCTAAATTGCTGTGTATATTTAGGTACATATATTCTACATATATATAAATATATATATATATATATATATATATATGTATATATATATATATATATATATACACATTTTTACCATGATTGTACTGTTTGATAATATCATCTGTGAATTACAGACAGGTTATCCCAGCCACATGACTTAAGGCTGCCATGGGACAATCACCATATTGAATAAAGCATGATAGACGGAAAAATATGTGACATCACAATGTGAGATGCAAGTTGAAAATACTTTATTCATATTTCATAGCTGGTGACATCCCAATGTCAGATGCCAGGCTGTAGAACCTTATGACATAGCTTGTGACATCACAATGCCAGATGCCAGGCTGTAGAACCTTATGACATAGCTGGTGACATCACAATGCCAGATGCCAGGCTGTAGAACCTTATGACATAGCTGGTGACATCACAATGCCAGATGCCAGGCTGTAGAACCTTATGACATAGCTGGTGACATCACAATGCCAGATGCCAGGCTGTAGAACCTTATGACATAGCTGGTGACATCACAATGGCAGATGCCAGGCTGTAGAACCTTATGACATAGTTGGTGACATCACAATGCCAGGTGGCTTCATACACTGGTGCACAGGTTTGGTACTTTGCACTCACACACTGCAGACGAGGAGAGACGCACGTGAGAGCTCAAAAATGCCGAAAGCGAAGAAGAAGACGAAGCATCTAGAGATTGAAGGAGGAGAGGAGAGTAGAGGAGAGGAGAGAGACAAAAAGAATGTAGGAGAAGAGAGAAAGGAGAAGGCGAGTAAGACTAAGTGTAGCAGAACCACTCGCTTCTTAGCGCGCCTACAGAAAGCCTTTGCAAGGCTTACCGGATGTATGCGGAGGAGGAAAAACTCCAAGAAGGAAAAGAAATGTTCCGGTGAACTCCCAGAACCCAGTAACATGGTTCTAGTGGACGACAAAGGTAGGAAATTATGTAGATTATAAAATTATTATAAATACACAGAATAGGCCTCATCAATCAAAACTGTCTAACAGAAAAACTGTTCTTATTACCCATAACAACCAATAAGAGCCCAAATTAAATTTCTTAATCCGCCCCTTAATCCGAATTTTTCTTTGTTGGACAGTTTTGGTAAATCAGGACGGATATCTCTAGAAAAGTGTAAAGGAACTCAACATCCAGAATCAGTGCTCCTGTATAATATACAGTTAGGTCCAGAATTATTTGACACAATCTTTATGATTTGGGCTCTGCATGCCACCACATTGGATTTGAAATGAAACAACTGAGATACAATTGAAGTGTAGACTTTCATGTTTAATTCAAGGAGTTGAACAAAAATATCCTGTGAAACATTACTATAAATAAAATGTTGTTTTTTTTAAATACTTTGTAGAGAATCCTTTGCAGGCAATGTCTGCCTGAAGTCTGGAAACCATGGACATCACCAAACACTCGGTTTCCTCCTTTGTGATGTTTAACAGGCCTTTACTGCAGCGGTCTTCAGTTGTTACTTTGTGGGTCTTTCTGCCTAAGTTTTCTCTTAAGCAAGTGAAATGCAGCTCGATCTGGTTGAGATCTGGTGATTGACTTGGCCATTGCAGAATATTCCACTTTTTTGTCTTAAAAAAACCTCCTGGGTTGCTTTCGCAGTATGTTTTGGGTCATTGTCCATCTGTACAGTGGAGCGATGTCCCATCTAGAGTGCCTTTAGCAGCCATGCATGCCCATGCCATCACACTGCCCCCACCATGTTTTACAGAGGATGTGCTGTGCTTTGGATCATGAGCCATTCCAAGCCTTCTCCCTACTTTCTTCCTCTCATCATTCTGGTACCGGTTGATCTTAGTTTCATGTTGTTCCAGAACTGGGCGGTTTCTTTACACGTTGTTTGGTAAAGTCTAATCTGGTCTTTCTATTTTTGAGGCTGATTAATGGTTTGCACCTTGTGGTGGACCCGCTGTATTTGCTCTCATGAAGTCTTCTCTTTATGGTAGACTTAGAAACTGACACACCTGGAATCAACTCCAGACGTTTTACCTGCTTAATTGATGATGGCTTAATGGGGGAATAGCCCATGCAGCTCATTAAATAGCTCTTGAGATAATTGTCCAATTACATTTGGTCCCTTGAAAAAGAGGCAGCTACATGTTAAGGAGCTGATACCCTCAAACTAAAGCTGAGTGTCTGTGCTTTAAACCCATATTGATAATATAACTGTATATTTAATATGTTTTGGTACAAAATGGCAAAACTTGTGTCACTGTCCAAATAATTCTGGACCTAGCTGTACCTCACACCACATAACTACATACATAATAATGTATATATTATAGGTAACAAATACAAGAGTGCCTTCTACTTGACAGATCAACGCCACACGCTCCCATAGATCCAGTTTTCCTGACACCATTCTCGTCTAATAAAATTTAAAGAGGTATTCCCATCTTAGGCATTTATGGCATATCTACGGGAACCTTCGCCTTTGGGGATAACAGGGGTCTGGTATTCCTTTGTTGCCGAATTTTAATGGGAAATTATGTACTAGGGTAACTTGACCCCATTCTCTCAATAGGTGAGGGACCTAGAGGTGTAAACTGTACCTATCAGGCACTTATGGCATATCCTGTGGATGTGCCATAAAAGCCTAAGATGGGAATATCTCTTTAGCTATCTGCTATATGAGGTAAAAATGTATATTTATGGTGTTACATAATATTACACATTGCTGCGACTTTCCAGTAATATTAACTATTGTCATATGTATTATACCTAACTATTAGACAGAGATAAACCCTCCGGGGGGATGATGTAAAATTTAATCATCATGGAGATTAGGTCAACCAATCAAGATGCAGATTTAATTTTTCCAGAGCAGTTGTAATAAAAGCTGCACTGTGATTGGTTGCTATGAGCAATAAGGTCAGTTTTACGATCAGACAGATTTGATAAATGAGGCCTATTGGCAGCAGAAAAGATCCCACTGGAGTCCCCACTAAATCCTCCACATGTTAAGCATGGTATTATCCTATGATATTAAAGTAATAGTAATGAATGGCTGGTTAGAACACTATAATATTACCAAACGCCAAATAGGAGAAAATATGACAAAAGCGATCAATGAAAAAAAAGATAGAAATAATTATCAATTAGGCCCTGTTAGCGACTGCGTTAAAGTTTCAGCTTATAACCGAAACCACAACGCAGTGCCAGATTCTTTGTGCGACTAATACCACAAGTACCCAATTGACTTACAATGGCATCCATCAGGGTCTGATGTGGTGTCCATTGTTTTGACGGGAGAAAAAGCGCCTCTTCCAGCACTACTCTTACCATCAACTCTATCAACTGAGTCTCCAACGCAGATCTGAACATAGCCTTATAATAAATGTCTTCTAAACATCACTTTCTCTATATAATATATGCACCGTTACGAAAGACTGAATAAGAACATTTCACCGACCCAGTTTATACATGAGATCCATTAAGAACATTTCACTGACCCAGTTTATACATGAGCTCCATTAAGAACATTTCACTGACCCAGTTTATACATGAGCTCCATTAAGTTTTTCACTTCATTGCTTATTACTGAAGTTTTATGTTCATAATGTGACAACAAATTATTAATACTTCCATGATAATAACCAAATTAAAACCTCTTCTAATTTTTCCAAAGTTAATGTGACATCTGAGCCTAAAGAAAAACCTAAGGATTGTAAAGATGATCAAAGCCTGAAGGCATATGGACAGGAGAAAAATAAGCTGACAACCAGCTATGTGGAACAACATATACTCCAACATTACCATCAGATCCAAGATCAAATCCACATCCATGAGACCCTATACATACAATATTATAGTGGTCAGGATAGTGAGAAACATGCTGGATCTAAGAGCCTGAAGGCAGATAGAAAGGAGAAAGATAAGCTGACAAGCTATTATATGGAACGGCTCATTCTCCAACATTACTGTGAGATCGAAGACCAAATCCACATAATTGAGACGCTATACATACAGTATTATAGTGGTCAGGATGGTGAGAAACATGCTGGAGATAAGAGCCTGAAGACCGATGGACAGGCCAAAGACAAGCTGACAACCGGCTATGTGGAACACCAAATTCTCCAACATTACCATGAGATCGAAGACCAAATCCACATCCATGAGACCCTATACATACAGTATTATAGTGGTCTGGATAGTGAGAAACTTGCTGGAGATAAGAGCCTGAAGACCGATGGACAGGCCAAAGACAAGCTGACAACCAGCTATGTGGAACACCAAATTCTCCAAAATTACCATGAGATCGAAGACCAAATTCACATCCATGAGACCCTATACATACAGTATTATAGTGGTCTGGATAGTGAGAAACTTGCTGGAGATAAGAGCCTGAAGACTGGTGAACAGGCCAAAGAAAAGCTGACAACCAGATATTTGGAACAGCAAATTCTCCAACATTACCATGAGATCAAAGACCAAATCCATATCCATGAGACCATATACATACAGTATTATAGCGGTCAGGATAATGAGAAACATGCTGGAGAGGAGACAGAGGACAGGAAAGGCAGCGCGACACCAAAGACATCACAAAGTTGCAGCAGTTGTCGTGAAGAAAAAAGTGACAACGCCTGTCTGGAAGAGCCGGTGGCCACATCTTCTTATAAGAAGAAGACTGCCACAGTAGCCCTATCTCTGAAAACCTTTACTTTCCACACTTTATTAGCAAAAGGAGGTTTCGGAAAAGTTTTGGTGGCAACAGATGTAATCCGGAAAGAACATGTTGCCATTAAAGTGGTCAACAAGAAGATACACACAGAGTATGGGTACAACCTGGCAGAACGTGAGATTCTCCATCTATCACACGAGAACCACTACCTTGTTCATGGCCTTGCTGCCTTCCAGACTGACAGCTACGTCTATTATGTGATGGAACTGGCCACCAGGGGGGACCTAAATGATTTTATTGAGATGAACCTTCGTCTGAATTTTTCCACGTCAAGATTCATAACAGCAGAAGTGGTTTGCGGTCTGCAGTTCCTGCATAAAAAAGGCATCATACACCGCGACCTGAAGCCCAAAAACATCCTACTGACCAGAGAGGGCCACATCAAATTAGCCGATTTTGGTATTTCTATCATGAATGAGTATGAGCGCACTGCAGAGCGTTTCAGGGGAACACCAGGATACGCTGCCCCAGAAATGGTAAAGTGCCTGGAACATGGACAAGAGGTTGACTTCTTTGCTCTGGGAGTGACTTTGTACAAAATGTCCTCGGGTAGGCACCCTTTCTACGGCACAACAAAGGAATTGATTAATTATGCTGTCAACACCAAAACGCCTTCCTACCCAGAGTTCCTAACCCCTGAGACAGTGCAGATCTTAAAAGGGCTTCTAAACAAAAACCACCACAGACGGCTGGGAGTCAAAGGAAACATCAGAAAACATAAATTTTTCTCAGCTGTGAACTGGAATGATGTGGAAAACCAGACAGCAGTTCCCCCTGAGATACTCGTGTCAGTTCCTGAGTGCCTGAACGTTACTTCCACTCTGCGCTACAAGGAAGAGCCGTACAGCATAAAGTCTCAGAAGCTGTTTGAAGACTTCAGCTTTGTATGTCCTGCGTGGTCTGAAAACTATCATCCCACCAACATCGTGTAGATCACTGACTGGGTGGTCAAACTGTTTTCCAAATGGCCATCCACAAAATAAAAACAGGACGGGACTGCTGGACTCACGACTTCTAACTGGTCTACATGACTAGAAGGAGCTGTACATTACCACCTTATATTTATAGCTCTAATAAATATTATAACATCACTGCCGTAATGTTATTACTTTAGGTCACTTTTTTAGAAGTTTAGTTATTGTATTGTTGTTATTGTTATATGCTCTATTACAATAAAGGAGTTCTCCAACCGCAGACATTTATGGCATATCCTGTGGATGTCTAATAGGCGTGTGACCCACACATATCGTGAGAATGGAAGTCCCCTATTCCCATCCCACTGTTTAAGCGGGTGCTGGCCCACACACTCAGACATAGCTTGAGTGGAGAGGTGGGGGCACATGTGCGTGTCTCTCTCCACTCCAGTATATTAGAAGCTCAGCTCAGCTGTTGTATAGCTCCTATAGACTTGAATGAAGAGAACAGAACATATGCATGTCCACCTCCAGATTCAAATTCTACCTGGATTTAGCGAGGGGGGCCCAGAGGTGGGAGACCTACCTGTCAGCCATTTCTATGGGAAAGGATATGTCATAAATATCTACGATGGGAAAACCCCTACAGGATACGAACACACAGGACAGAAACGCTGCGTAAAAGTACACAGCGTATCTGTCCTGGAAGTCGCAGGGAATTCTGCCCGAAAAACCGCACCAAATTGTGGTGCAGTTTTTCAGGCGGCATGTCCACTGCGGAAATCCATCAGATCTATGCCATACAGGTCATGCTGCGGATATTTTTTTCTGCCACAAGTGAATGAGGTTTTGGAAAATTTGTTGCAAAATCTCGGTGTGGAATCCACAAGTCCTCCCTTTCTGTACGTGTCCTAAATACTTTATAATTATGATGTGTGAAATAGCTGAAGCAAACCTTGTTTTTTTAAGCAAAGATCTATTTAACCCCTTAGCCCTTATTCACACGACAGTGAAAAACGGCCGTGTGATGGCCGTCCTTTTAATGGCCTTCATATGGCCGTTTTCAGAGCAATGATATTCTATAGGCGCATTCACACGGCCGTTTTTTTAACGGCCCGTGAATAACGGGCGTCAAAAAATAGGACATGTCCTATTTTTGGGTCGTTTTAATGGCCCCTATAGAATTCAATCGATCCGTTTTTAACGGCTGTCAATACATGTAACAACCGTTAAAAACGGATCTGTTACATGGGGATTGGCAAGGGAACTACTAGTTCCCTTGCTGGCTATCGTTTGCATACTCACTGTTGCAGCGCTTCTTCAGGTGTGGTCAAGCGTCTTCACGGGTTTGAAAGCGCCTCGATGACATCATCGCCCCGTCGCGCTGCCTTGCCAGATCGTGTGCAGACGAGTGACCACTCCTGAAGAAGACAAGAGACGGCGCTGCACCCGTGAGTATGTGGCATCATCTACAGGGAGGCTGGTGTGGCATCTACAGGGAGGCTGGTGTGGCATCTACAGGGAGGCTGGTGTGGCATCTACAGGGAGGCTGATGTGGCACGATCTACAGGGAGGCTGGTGTGGCATCTACAGGGAGGCTGGTGTGGCATCTACAGGGAGGCTGGTGTGGCCCGATCTACAGGGAGGCTGGTATGGCCCGATCTACAGGGAGGCTGGTGTGGCATCTACAGGGAGGGTGGTGTGGCATCATCTACAGGGAGGCTGGTGTGGCATCATCTACAGGGAGGCTGGTGTGGCATCATCTACAGGGAGGCTGGTGTGGCACGATCTACAGGGAGGCAGGTGTGGCATCATCTACAGGGAGTCAGGTGTGGCATGATCTACAGGGAGGCAGGTGTGGCATGATCTGCAGGGAGGCTATTGTGGCATGATCTACAGGGAGGCTGGTGTGGCATTATCTACAGGGAGGTGTGTGGCATACAGGGAGGCGTGTGGCATCATATACAGGGAGGCTGGTGTTGCATCATCTACAGGGAAGTTGGTGTGGCATCATCTACAGGGAGGCTGGTGTGGCATCATCTACAGGGAGGCTGGTGTGGCACGATCTACAGGGAGGCAGGTGTGGCATCATCTACAGGGAGGCAGGTGTTAGGGATCTGCCAGGTACTACGTCTAGGTATACTCCTGGGATTAATCAATCCACACCTGAGGCCAGACCTGTTCGACTGACACCATCTCCCACCAACCAGGGTGGCAGGCTCAGGAGTGGGAGAGCCTATCGCGGACTGGTCAGTCGGAGTTAGCTCCGCCCCCTGCCCTTTATTACCTGCCGTGTTCTCATCCTCAGTGCTTGTAATTCTTCTGGATTCCTGGCCCCACTGCTGCTTGCTCCAGCCTGCTTCTGCCGTGCTTCTGCCTTGCTGCAGTTCCGCTTAACCTGCTTTGCTTTGCCTCTGGCTTGCTTCCTCCTCCGTGCTCACTTGGGTATACTCCACTTCATCCTGGTCCGGACTACTCATTCGCCGCTCCTTTTCCTCGCGGCGTTACGTGGGCGACTGCCCCTTCCCTTGCGTGTTCCCTGTTTGTTCTCCCGTGCACTTAGACAGCGTAGGGACCGCCGCCCAGTTGTACCCCGTCGCCTAGGGCGGGTCGTTGCAAGTAGGCAGGGACAGGGCGGTGGGTAGATTAGGGCTCACTTTCCCTTCACCTCCTTCCTGCCATTACATAATTACAAGCCTATACCTAGTCTACCATTTCTCCTACGCTGACGCTATCATGGACCCCCTTGAGACCCTGGCCCAGCAGATGCAGGGCCTCTCCCTACAGGTCGAGGCCCTGGCCCAGAGGGTCAACCAGGGTGACGCTGCCTTAGTAGTTCCCCTCACCTCACCTCTAGAACCCGACCTCAAGTTACCTGACCGGTTCTCAGGGGACCGTAAGACGTTTCTCTCCTTCCGGGAGAGTTGCAGACTGTATTCCCGCCTAAAACCCCACTCCTCAGGTTCCGAGAACCAGCGGGTGGGTATCATCATATCCCGACTCCAGGAAGGGCCCCAAGAGTGGGCCTTCTCCTTGGCTCCTGACGCACCTGAACTTTCCTCTGTTGATCGTTTTTTCTCTGCCCTCGGACTCATTTACGACGAGACTGACAGGACTGCTTTAGCCGAGAGTCAGCTGGTGACCTTACGTCAGGGTAGGAGACCGGTGGAGGAATACTGTTCTGATTTTAGAAAGTGGTGCGTAGCTTCTCGGTGGAACGATCCGGCCCTAAGGTGCCAGTTTAGGTTAGGATTATCTGACGCCCTGAAGGATCTGCTGGTTAGCTACCCCTCTTCTGACTCCCTTGACCAGGTTATGGCCCTAGCAGTACGACTTGACCGACGTCTCAGGGAACGTCAGCTTGAACGCTTCAATGTGCTCCCCTCTGACTTTTCTGCGATCCCCCCCGAGGTCCCGTCTCCTCGCCCCTCCACGGAGGACTCGGAGGTACCTATGCAACTCGGGGCCTCCATGTCCCCTCGACAACGTAGGGAGTTTCGCAGAATGAATGGTCTCTGCTTCTACTGTGGGGACGACAAGCATCTTCTGAACACCTGTCCCAGGCGCAAGAATAAAAAGCCGGAAAACTTCCGCGCCTAAGTGATCATCTTGGAGGTCACTTGGGCGCACAGGTATTTCCCGTTAATGTGAAACGCAATAAAATTTTGCTTCCCTTTCAGGTCTCGTTTGCTGGCCGGTCTGCCACGTGCAGTGCTTTCGTGGATTCTGGCTCATCTGCTAATATCATGTCTGTGGAATTTGCTATGTCTCTAAAGATGCCATTTATTGATTTGCCTTATCCTATCCCTGTTGTAGGTATCGACTCAACTCCCCTTGCTAATGGTTATTTTACTCAGCATACTCCTGTTTTTGAACTCCTGGTTGGCTCCATGCATTTGGAGCAATGCTCTGTACTGGTGATGCAGGGATTATCGTCTGATCTGGTATTAGGTCTTTCCTGGTTGCAGTTGCATAATCCCACGTTTGATTGGAATACTGGGGATCTCACCAAATGGGGTAGTGAATGTCTTATGTCATGTCTTTCTGTTAACTCTATTTCTCCCCGGGAGGAGGTAAACACGCTTCCTGAGTTTGTTCAGGACTTCGCCAATGTTTTTTCTAAGGAGGCCTCCGAGGTGTTGCCCCCCCATTGAGATTACGATTGCGCCATCGATTTGGTGCCTGGTGCCAAGCTTCCTGAGGGTAGGATATTTAATCTTTCATGTCCTGAACGTGAAGCTATGAGGGTGTATATCCAAGAATGCTTGGCCAAGGGTTTCATTCGCCCCTCGACTTCTCCTGTAGGTGCTGGCTTCTTCTTCGTGGGGAAGAAGGATGGTGGTCTTAGGCCGTGCATTGATTATCGCAACCTGAATAAGGTCACCGTAAGGAACCAGTACCCACTTCCTTGGATTCCGGATCTTTTCAATCAGGTTCAGGGAGCCCAATGGTTTTCTAAGTTCGATCTACGGGGGGCATATAACCTTATCCGTATCAAAGAGGGGGATGAGTAGAAAACTGCGTTCAACACACCCGAGGGTCATTTCGAATACCTGGTCATGCCCTTTGGGCTGTGTAATGCCCCTGCTGTCTTCCAGAATTTTATTAATGAAATCCTGAGAGATTACCTGGGTAATTTTCTTGTTGTGTACCTTGATGACATACTGGTGTTTTCCAAGGACTGGTCCTCCCACGTGGAGCATGTCAGGAAGGTGCTCCAGGTCCTTCGGGAGAATAATCTGTTTGCTAAGACTGAAAAATGTGTCTTTGGGGTACAGGAGATACCATTTTTAGGGCAAATCCTCACTCCTCATGAATTCCGCATGGACCCTGCCAAGGTTCAGGCTGTGGCGGAATGGGTCCAACCTGCCTCCCTTAAGGCGTTACAGTGTTTTTTAGGGTTCGCCAACTATTACAGGAGATTTATTGCCAACTTCTCGGTCGTCGCTAAGCCTCTTACGGACCTTACTCGCAAGGGTGCTGATGTCCTCCATTGGCCCCCCTGAGGCCGTCCAGGCCTTTGAGACCCTCAAGAAGTGCTTTATCTCGGCCCCCGTGCTGATTCAGCCCAACCAAGAGGAGCCATTTATTGTGGAGGTTGACGCATCCGAGGTGGGCGTGGGGGCCGTCTTGTCCCAGGGTACCAGCTCCCTCACCCATCTCCGCCCCTGTGCTTACTTCTCTAGGAAGTTTTCGCCCACGGAGAGTAATTATGATATTGGCAACCGCGAACTTCTAGCCATTAAATGGGCTTTTGAAGAGTGGCGGCACTTCCTGGAGGGGGCCAGACACTAGGTAACGGTCCTTACGGATCATAAGAATCTGGTTTTCCTAGAATCGGCCCGGAGGCTTAATCCTAGACAAGCTCGGTGGGCACTATTCTTTACCAGATTTAATTTCTTGGTTACCTATAGGGCTGGGTCCAAGAATATTAAGGCTGATGCCCTGTCACGTAGTTTCATGGCCAATCCTCCTTCCGAGAAGGATCCTGCTTGTATTTTACCCCCTGGTATAATCGTTTCTGCCACGGATTCTGATTTAGCTTCTGATATCGCGGCTGATCAGGGTGCAGCTCCCGGGAACGTCCCGGGGGACAAATTGTTTGTTCCCCTGCAATACCGGCTAAGGGTACTCAGGGAAAACCATGACTCCGCTCTATCTGGTCATCCTGGCATCTTGGGCACCAAACACCTCATTACCAGAAACTATTGGTGGCCTGGGTTGCCTAAAGACGTTAGGGCTTACGTCGCCGCTTGTGAGGTTTGCGCTAGGTCCAAAACCCCTAGGTCCCGACCTGCGGGCCTACTACGTTCCTTGCCCATTCCCCAGAGACCTTGGACCCATATCTGCATGGATTTTATCACTGATTTGCCTCCATCTCAGGGCAAGTCTGTGGTGTGGGTGGTAGTAGACCGCTTCAGCAAGATGTGCCACTTTGTGCCCCTTAAGAAGCTACCTAACGCCAAGACGTTAGCTTCTTTGTTTGTGAAACAAATCCTGCGTCTCCATGGGGTCCCAGTCAATATCGTTTCTGACAGGGGGGTACAATTTGTTTCCTTATTTTGGAGAGCTTTTTGTAAAAAGTTGGAGATTGATCTGTCCTTCTCCTCCGCCTTCCATCCCGAAACTAATGGCCAAACGGAAAGGACTAACCAATCCCTGGAACAATATTTAAGGTGTTTCATCTCTGACTGTCAATTCGATTGGGTCTCATTCCTTCCCCTTGCTGAATTTTCCCTGAATAACCGGGTCAGTAACTCGTCAGGGGTCTCCCCGTTTTTCTGTAATTTCGGGTTTAACCCAAGGTTCTCCTCCGTTTCCCCTGGTTGTTCCAATAATCCTGAGGTAGAGGATGTTCATCGGGAACTGTGCACTGTCTGGGCCCAGGTTCAGAAGAACCTAGAGGCGTCCCAGAGCGCACAAAAGATTCAGGCGGATAGTAGACGTTCTGCTAACCCCCGGTTTGTCGTCGGGTCTGGTTGTCGTCCAGGAACTTGCGCCTTAAGGTCCCGTTCAGGAAGTTTGCTCCTCGATTTATTGGACCTTATAAGATCATTGAAGTCCTCAACCCTGTATCCTTCCGTCTGGAGCTGCCCCCATCCTTTCGCATACATGACGTCTTCCATGCCTCCCTCCTTAAACGCTGCTCCCCGTCCTGGTCCCCCTCGAGGAAACCTCCTGTTCCCGTTCTCACCCCTGAGGGGGTGGAATTCGAGGTGGCCAAGATTATGGACAGTAGGATGGTCCAGGGCTCCCTCCAGTACCTGGTCCATTGGAGAGGATACGGGCCAGAGGAGAGGACTTGGGTACCTGCCCGTGATGTTCACGCTGGGGTATTGATCAGGAGGTTCCACCTTCTCTTCCCTACTAAACCAGGACCTCTTAGTAAGGGTCCGGTGGCCCCTCATAAAAGGGGGAGTACTGTTAGGGATCTGCCAGGTACTACGTCTAGGTATACTCCTGGGATTAATCAATCCACACCTGAGGCCAGACCTGTTCGACTGACACCATCTCCCACCAACCAGGGTGGCAGGCTCAGGAGTGGGAGAGCCTATCGCGGCCTGGTTAGTCGGAGTTAGCTCCGCACCCTGCCCTTTATTACCTGCCGTGTTCTCCTCCTCAGTGCTTGTAATTCTTCTGGATTCCTGGCCCCACTGCTGCTTGCTCCAGCCTGCTTCTGCCGTGCTTCTGCCTTGCTGCAGTTCCGCTTAACCTGCTTTGCTTTGCCTATGGCTTGCTTCCTCCTCCGTGCTCACTTGGGTATACTCCACTTCATCCTGGTCCGGACTACTCATTCGCCGCTCCTTTTCCTCGCGGCGTAACGTGGGCGACTGCCCCTTCCCTTGCGTGTTCCCTGTTTGTTCTCCCGTGCACTTAGACAGCGTAGGGACCGCCGCCCAGTTGTACCCCGTCGCCTAGGGCGGGTCGTTGCAAGTAGGCAGGGACAGGGCGGTGGGTAGATTAGGGCTCACTTTCCCTTCACCTCCTTCCTGCCATTACAGCAGGTGGGCATGATCTACAGGGAGGCAGGTGTGGCATGATCTGCAGGGAGGCTGGTGTGGCATGATCTACAGGGAGGCTGGTGTGGCATGATCTACGTGGAGGCTGGTGTGGCATCATCTACAGGGAGGCTGGTGTGGCATCATCTACAGGGAGGCGTGTGGCATCATATACAGGGAGGCGTGTGGCATCATATACAGGGAGGCGTGTGGCATCATATACAGGGAGGCTGGTGTGGCATCATCTACAGGGAGGCTGGTGTGGCATCATATACAGGGAGGCTGTAAATAGCTTCAGCCATGACTAAGGACGCTTGAAGCGTCAGAAACGCGTAGGCTTCCTATTTATCATTATCAACCATTTTTCCCTACACCATCAGGATGGCACGCTGTGCTCTTCACCCCTGTTTTTACTAGCCAAAAGTTTGGCCCAATAAAATTGGAAAAATCCTTTCCATTTTACTATATTGTCCGTGCTGGATCCAAAACTCCTTTCCTTTGGTCTTGTCTGCTGTAAATAGTGTTTAGGTGAACATGTGACCTTCCTTTAGGTGTTTTCAGGGGACTGGAACAAAAAAAGTCTGACCAATGAAATTCATCAGTTTTTTTAACGGCCATGAAAAACTGATGCAAAATGGATGTCAAACGGCCAGTAAAAATGGACAGATGGACTGGAAATGGATGAAAATTTAGAGACAAACTGATGCAAAATGGCCATGAAAAACTGACAGTTGATCAGTTTTTAATGGACATTTTTTTTCACTGTCGTGTGAATAAGGCCTTAGTGTCTAAGCCTGTTTTGGCCTTGTGGACACAGCCGATTTTTGCAAATTTGACATGTGTCACTTTATGTGGTAATAACTCCAGAATGCTTTTGCCTATCCAAGCGATTCTGATTCTATGTTGCATCGTTTTTTGAATGTGCTTTTATTTCTCTAGGACATTACAAGGCTTAGAACTTTAGCTGCAATTTCTCGCATTTTCAAGAAAATTTCAAAAGGCTATTTTTTCAGGGACCTGTTCAGTTCTGAAGTGGCTTTGAGGGTCTTATATATTAGAAACCCCTATAAAACACCCCATTTTAAAAACTGCACACCTCAAAGTATTCAAAACAGCATTCAGAAATTATTTTAACCTTTTAGGCATTTCACAGGAAATAAAGCAAAGTAGACGTGAAATTTACAAATTAAATTTTTTTTTTTACGAAATTCATTTGTAATACAGTTTTTTCTGTAACACAGAAAGTTTTACCAGAGAAACGCAACTCTATATTTATTGCCCAGATTCTGCAATTTTTAGAAATATCCCATATGTGGCCCTAGTGTGCTAATGGACTGAAACACAGGCCTCAGAAGCAAAGGAGCACGTGGAGGATTTTGGGGCCTCTATTTTATTCGAATATATTTTAGGCACCATGTCAGGTTTGAAGAGGTCTCGTGGTGCCAAAACAGTGGAAAACCCCCAAAAGTGACCCCATTTTGGAAACTACATCCCTCAAGGAATTTTTCAAGAGGTATAGTTACATACGATGTTTTCATTTTACAAGGAATAAAAGGGAAAAAGCACCCCAACATTTGTAAAGCAATGTCTCCCGATTATGGCAATACCCCATATGTGGTAATAAACTGCTGTTTGGACCCACGGCAGGGCTCAGAAGGGAACGAGGGCCATTTGGATTTTGGAGCGCAGATTTTGCTGGAATGGTTTTCGGTGCCATGTCGTGCTTGCAAAGCCCTGGAGGGACCATAACAGTGGAAACTCCCCAAAAGTGACCCCATTTTGGAAACGACACCCCTCAAGGAATTTTTCTAATGGTATAGTTAGCATTTTGACCCTACACGGTTTTTGCTGAATTTATGGGAATTATGCCGTGAAATTGAAAATCTAAATTTTTTCTAATAAAATGTAGTTTTAGCTCAGATTTTTTCATTTTTACCACAGATAAAGGAGAAAAAACACCCCAATATTTGTAAAGCAAACTCTTCTGAGCACAGTAATACCCCATATGTGGTAATAAACTGCTGTTTGGACACATGGCGGAAGTTAGAAAGGGCGGAGCGCCATTAGACTTTTGGAGCTCATGTTTTGCTGGAATGGTTTGCGGCTCCATATCACATTTGCAAAACCACTAAGGGGCCAAAATAGTGCAAACCCGGCAAAAGTGACCCCATTTGGGAAACTATACCCCTCGTGGAATTTATCTAGCGTTAAAGTGAGCATTTTGACACCACAGTTTTTTTGCTGAATTATTGGGATTATGTAGTGAAAATGAAAATCTACATTCTTTCCACTAAAATGTTGAATTGTTTTCATTTTCACAAGGAATAAAGGAGAAAAAGCACCCCAACAATTGTAAAGCAATTTCTCACGCGTACGGCAATACCCCATATGTGGTCATAAACTGCTGCTTGGATACACTGCAGGGCTCAGAATGGCAGGAGTGCTACTTGGCATGTAGATTTTGGTTGATAGTTTTATGCAATGAAATCCGCAGATGTTATGAGTGTTGTGTTGCGGATTGCTTTCGCGAACAGGATATTTCATCATTCTGGCTGGACCTATGTGTTTCGAGGTCTATAGCCAGACTGAGAGGGAATGTTTGAAAGAGAGCAGGATGTGATCTGCACCTGAATCCGCAATGATAAATCCACAGCATTTTACTTAACATTTTACCCAAATCCGCTACGGAATCTGCAACGCGGATTATGTGCGGTATTGATGCGGACAGTGTCTGCAGAATACTGCCACGTCTGAACATGCCCTCAGGAAAGGAGCGCTGTGTGGCTCTATCTATAGGGGCTGTGTGATGCTATCTATAGGGGGTTGTATGTGTGTGGCGCTATCAACAGGTTTGTGTGTGTGTGTGGGGGGGGCGAAATCTACAGGGGGGCGTGTTTGTGGTGCTACCTACAGGTGTGTGTGTGTGTGTCTGTGTGTGTGTGGCGCTATCTACAGGTTTGTGTGTGTGTGTGGGGCGCTATGTACAGGGGGGGTGTGTGGCGCTATCTACAGGGGGGTGTATGTGAGGCGCTATCTACATGTGTGTTTTGTGTGTGTGTGTGTGTGTGTGGCGCTATCTACAGGGGGCACTGTGTATGTGGTGCTTTAGTTTACAGTGTGTGACACAATTATAGTCATGCGCAGTGCATGGTGATATTATATTTAGGGGCTGCAGAAATGGGTCATGGCCGGGAGAAGTCGTCGTGAGCGCTGGATTGGATGGAGAAGAAAAGAGGAAAAAAAACTACTAGAATCTAAAATGTCGTCACCTGTGAGTCACTGGATTTGTAGAGAATCTGTCCCCTCTCCTGACATGTTTATTATAGGAAATCCTTGTATTCCACATAAAGTCTTTCTGAAGTCCAGGATTTATAGAAAAATTAGTGTTACCATTCCCCTTGTCAGGAGGATGTGTCCCTGCACAGTGTAATACTGTCAGTATGTAGGGACACAGCCCTGTGAAAGGGGAATCGTAACACCCATTTGTTGATGCTTGTGCAAAAAGGTAATGTTAGCAATAGTTACGGCGCGGCGGTGGAGAAGGGGGGGCCCAAGTTTGGGTAACAGCCCAGGGCCTATGGTCTACTTAATCCGCCACTGCTGTCCATATATAAACAATAAAGTCAGGGGCTCCTCCTGGCACGCTGGAATCCCCGGCCAAAGCATTACCAACGCCTGGCTAGGGATATCGCTCATAGAATGAGTCCATGACTTCACTGTACTTATAAGAGTGCTGGAAGGCAGAGAGGCAAAAAGAAAAAAATGTAGTTGGTCATTAAGGTCTTTTCAGGCACGGTCATTAAAGGGTTAAGGGTAGGGGAAAAAATATAATATCTCACTTTAATTATTGTTAATTAAAATCCATAACTATCCTGGCAAATGCATATATATATATATATATATATATATATATATAAATACACAAAAAACAACCACTATAATCTATTATTCCCCTGGCCAGGGTGCATAAGACTCCAGTATTACTAACGTATTTGAGGAAAAACATATCCAAGGTACACCAGATAACTGGCCTCCTCTTGTCCAATGCATTTCGCAAACCAAATGTTTTTCTATTGATCAATGGGAAGCTGTTTGTTACATGTTCATTTTTGTTTTATGTTTATATACCTAAATTGCTGTGTATATTTAGGTACACATATATATATATATATATATATATATATATTTATACATTTTTACCATGATTGTACTGTTTGATAATATCATCTGTGAATTACAGACAGGTTATCCCAGCCACATGACTTAAGGCTGCCATGGGACAATCGCCATATTGAATAAAGCATGATAGATGGAAAAATATGTGACATCACAATGTGAGATGCAAGTTGAAAATACTTTATTCATATTTCATAGCTGGTGACATCCCAATGTCAGATGCCAGGCTGTAGAACCTTATGACATAGCTGGTGACATCACAATGCCAGATGCCAGGCTGTAGAACCTTATGACATAGCTGGTGACATCACAATGCCAGATGCCAGGCTGTAGAACCTTATGACATAGTTGGTGACATCACAATGCCAGGTGGCTTCATACACTGGTGCACAGGTTTGGTACTTTCAACTCACACACTGCAGACGAGGAGAGACGCACGTGAGAGCTCAAAAATGCCGAAAGCGAAGAAGAAGACGAAGCATCTAGAGATTGAAGGAGGGGAGGAGAGTAGAGGAGAGGAGAGAGACAAAAAGAATGTAGGAAAAGAGAGAAAGGAGAAGGCGAGTAAGACTAAGTGTAGCAGAACCACTCGCTTCTTAGTGCGCCTACAGAAAGCCTTTGCAAGGCTTACCGGATGTATGCGGAGGAGGAACAACTCCAAGAAGGAAAAGAAATGTTCCGGTGAACTCCCAGAACCCAGTAACATGGTTCTAGTGGACGACAAAGGTAGGAAATTATGTAGATTATATAATAATTATAAATACACAGAATAGGCCTCATGAATCAAAACTGTCTAACAGAAAAACTGTTCTTATTACCCATAACAACCAATAAGAGCCCAGATTTAATTTCTTAATCCACCCCTTAATCCGAATTTTTCTTTGTTGGACAGTTTTGATAAATCAGGACGGATATCTCTAGATTCTAAGTGTAAAGGAACTCAACATCCAGAAACAGTGCTCCTGTATAATATACAGTTTGGTCCAGAATTATTTGACACAATCTTCATGATTTGGGCTCTGCATGCCACCACATTGGATTTGAAATGAAACAACTGAGATGCAATTGAAGTGTAGACTTTCATGTTTAATTCAAGGAGTTGAACAAAAATATCTTGTGAAACGTTTAGGAATTGCAACCATTTTTCTACACAGCCTCCTCATTTCGTGGGCTCAAAAGTAATTGGACAAATTAACATTACTATAAATAAAATGTTGTTTTTTTTAAATACTTTGTAGAGAATCCTTTGCAGGCAATGTCTGCCTGAAGTCTGGAAACCATGGACATCACCAAACACTCGGTTTCCTCCTTTGTGATGTTTCCCAGGCCTTTACTGCAGCGGTCTTCAGTTGTTACTTTGTGGGTCTTTCTGCCTAAGTTTTCTCTTAAGCAAGTGAAATGCAGCTCGATCTGGTTGAGATCTGGTGATTGACTTGGCCATTGCAGAATATTCCACTTTTTTGTCTTAAAAAAACCTCCCGGGTTGCTTTCGCAGTATGTTTTGGGTCATTGTCCATCTGTACAGTGGAGCGATGTCTCATCTAGAGTGCCTTTAGCAGCCATGCATGCCCATGCCATCACACTGCCCCCACCATGTTTTACAGAGGATGTGCTGTGCTTTGGATCATGAGCCATTCCAAGCCTTCTCCCTACTTTCTTCCTCTCATCATTCTGGTACCGGTTGATCTTAGTTTCATGCTGTTCCAGAACTGGGCGGTTTCTTTACACGTTGTTTGGTAAAGTCTAATCTGGTCTTTCTATTTTTGAGGCTGATTAATGGTTTGCACCTTGTGGTGGACCCGCTGTATTTGCTCTCATGAAGTCTTCTCTTTATGGTAGACTTAGAAACTGACACACCTGGAATCAACTCCAGACGTTTTACCTGCTTAATTGATGATGGCTTAATGGGGGAATAGCCCATGCAGCTCATTAAATAGCTCTTGAGATAATTGTCCAATTACCTTTGGTCCCTTGAAAAAGAGGCAGCTACATGTTAAGGAGCTGATACCCTCAAACTAAAGCTGAGTGTCTGTGCTTTAAACCCATATTGATAATATAACTGTATATTTAATATGTTTTGGTACAAAATGGCAAAATTAGTGTCACTGTCCAAATAATTCTGGACCTAGCTGTACCTCACACCACATAACTACATACATAATAATGTATATATTATAGGTAACAAATACAACAGTGCCTTCTACTTGGCAGATCAACGCCACACGCTCCCATAGATCCAGTTTTCCTGACACCATTCTCGTCTAATAAAATTTAAAGAGGTATTCCCATCTTAGGCATTTATGGCATATCTACGGGAACCTTCGCCTTTGGGGATAACAGGGGTCTGGTATTCCTTTGTTGCCGAATTTTAATGGGAAATTATGTACTAGGGTATCTTGACCCCATTCTCTCAATAGGTGAGGGACCTAGAGGTGTAAACTGTACCTATCAGGCACTTATGGCATATCCTGTGGATGTGCCATAAAAGCCTAAAATGGGAATATCTCTTTAGCTATCTGCTATATGAGGTAAAAATGTATATTTATGGTGTTACATAATATTACACATTGCTGCGACTTTCCAGTAATATTAACTATTGTCATATGTATTATACCTAACTATTAGACAGAGATAAACCCTCCGGGGGGATGATGTAAAATTTAATCATCATGGAGATTAGGTCAACCAATCAAGATGCAGATTTAATTTTTCCAGAGCAGTTGTAATAAAAGCTGCACTGTGATTGGTTGCTATGAGCAATAAGGTCAGTTTTACGATTAGACAGATTTGATAAATGAGGCCTATTGGCAGCAGAAAAGATCCCACTGGAGTCCCCACTAAATCCTCCACATGCTAAGCATGGTATTATCCTATGATATTAAAGTAATAGTAATGAATGGCTGGTTAGAACACTATAATATTACCAAACGCCAAATAGGACAAAATATGACAAAAGCGATCAATGAAAAAAAAGATAGAAATAATTATCAATTAGGCCCTGTTAGCGACTGCGTTAAAGTTTCAGCTTATAACCGAAACCACAACGCAGTGCCAGATTTTTTGTGCGACTAATACCACAAGTACCCAATTGACTTACAATGGCATCCATCAGGGTCTGATGTGGTGTCCATTGTTTTGACGGGAGAAAAAGCGCCTCTTCCAGCACTACTCTTACCATCAACTCTATCAACTGAGTCTCCAACGCAGATCTGAACATAGCCTTATAATAAATGTCTTCTAAACATCACTTTCTCTATATAATATATGCACCGTTACGAAAGACTGAATAAGAACATTTCGCCGACCCAGTTTATACATGAGATCCATTAAGAACATTTCACCGACCCAGTTTATACATGAGCTTCATTAAGAACATTTCACTGACTCAGTTTATACATGAGCTCCATTAAGTTTTTCACTTCATTGTTTATTACTGAAGTTTTATGTTCATAATGTGACAACAAATTATTAATTCTTCCATGATAATAACAAAATTAAAATCTCTTCTAATTTTTCCAAAGTTAATGTGACATCTGAGCCTAAAGAAAAACCTAAGGATTGTAAAGATGATCAAAGCCTGAAGGCATATGGACAGGAGAAAAATAAGCTGACAACCAGCTATGTGGAACAACATATTCTCCAACATTACCATCAGATCCAAGATCAAATCCACATCCATGAGACCCTATACATACAATATTATAGTGGTCAGGATAGTGAGAAACATGCTGGATCTAAGAGCCTGAAGGCAGATAGAAAGGAGAAAGATAAGCTGACAAGCTATTATATGGAACGGCTCATTCTCCAACATTACTGTGAGATCGAAGACCAAATCCACATAATTGAGACCCTATACATACAGTATTATAGTGGTCAGGATGGTGAGAAACATGCTGGAGATAAGAGCCTGAAGACCGATGGACAGGCCAAAGACAAGCTGACAACCGGCTATGTGGAACACCAAATTCTCCAACATTGCCATGAGATCGAAGACAAAATCCACATCCATGAGACCCTATACATACAGTATTATAGTGGTCTGGATAGTGAGAAACTTGCTGGAGATAAGAGCCTGAAGACCGATGGACAGGCCAAAGACAAGCTGACAACCAGCTATGTGGAACACCAAATTCTCCAAAATTACCATGAGATCGAAGACCAAATTCACATCCATGAGACCCTATACATACAGTATTATAGTGGTCTGGATAGTGAGAAACTTGCTGGAGATAAGAGCCTGAAGACTGGTGAACAGGCCAAAGACAAGATGACAACCAGATATTTGGAACAGCAAATTCTCCAACATTACCATGAGATCAAAGACCAAATCCATATCCATGAGACCATATACATACAGTATTATAGTGGTCAGGATAATGAGAAACATGCTGGAGAGGAGACAGAGGACAGGAAAGGCAGCGCGACACCAAAGACATCACAAAGTTGCAGCAGTTGTCGTGAAGAAAAAAGTGACAACGCCTGTCTGGAAGAGCCAGTGGCCACATCTTCTTATAAGAAGAAGACTGCCACAGTAGCCCTATCTCTGAAAACCTTTACTTTCCACACTTTATTAGCAAAAGGAGGTTTCGGAAAAGTTTTGGTGGCAACAGATGTAATCCGGAAAGAACATGTTGCCATTAAAGTGGTCAACAAGAAGATACACACAGAGTATGGGTACAACCTGGCAGAACGTGAGATTCTCCATCTATCACACGAGAACCACTACCTTGTTCATGGCCTTGCTGCCTTCCAGACTGACAGCTACGTCTATTATGTGATGGAACTGGCCACCAGGGGGGACCTAAATGATTTTATTGAGATGAACCTTCGTCTGAATTTTTCCACGTCAAGATTCATAACAGCAGAAGTGGTTTGCGGTCTGCAGTTCCTGCATAAAAAAGGCATCATACACCGCGACCTGAAGCCCAAAAACATCCTACTGACCAGAGAGGGCCACATCAAATTAGCCGATTTTGGTATTTCTATCATGAATGAGTATGAGCGCACTGCAGAGCGTTTCAGGGGAACACCAGGATACGCTGCCCCAGAAATGGTAAAGTGCCTGGAACATGGACAAGAGGTTGACTTCTTTGCTCTGGGAGTGACTTTGTACAAAATGTCCTCGGGTAGGCACCCTTTCTACGGCACAACAAAGGAATTGATTAATTATGCTGTCAACACCAAAACGCCTTCCTACCCAGAGTTCCTAACCCCTGAGACAGTGCAGATCTTAAAAAGGCTTCTAAACAAAAACCACCACAGACGGCTGGGAGTCAAAGGAAACATCAGAAAACATAAATTTTTCTCAGCTGTGAACTGGAATGATGTGGAAAACCGGACAGCAGTTCCCCCTGAGATACTCGTGTCAGTTCCTGAGTACCTGAACGTTACTTCCACTCTGCGCTACAAGGAAGAGCAGTACAGCATAAAGTCTCAGAAGCCGTTTGAAGACTTCAGCTTTGTATGTCCTGCGTGGTCTGAAAACTATCATCCCACCAACATCGTGTAGATCACTGACTGGGTGGTCAAACTGTTTTCCAAATGGCCATCCACAAAATAAAAACAGGACGGGACTGCTGGACTCACGACTTCTAACTGGTCTACATGACTAGAAGGAGCTGTACATTACCACCTTATATTTATAGCTCTAATAAATATTATAACATCACCACCGTAATGTCATTACTTTAGGTCACTTTTTTTTAGAAGTTTAGTTATTGTACTGTTGTTATTGTTATATACTCTATTACAATAAAGGAGTTCTTCAACCACAGACGTTTATAGCATATCCTGTGGATGTCTAATAGGCGTGTGACCCACACATATCGTGAGAATGGAAGTCCCCTATTCCCATCCCACTGTTTAAGCGGGTGCTGGCCCACACACTATCTACGATGGGAAAACCCCTACAGGATACGAACACACAGGACAGAAACGCTGCGTAAAAGTACACAGCGTATCTGTCCTGGAAGTCGCAGGGAATTCTGCCCTAAAAACCGCACCAAATTGTGGTGCAGTTTTTCAGGCGGCATGTCCACTGCGGAAATCCATCAGATCTATGGCATACAGGTCATGCTGCGGATATTTTTTTCTGCCACAAGTGAATGAGGTTTTGTAAAATTTGTTGCAAAATCTCGGTGTGGAATCCACAAGTCCTCCCTTTCTGTACGTGTCCTAAATACTTTATAATTATGATGTGTGAAATAGCTGAAGCAAACCTTGTTTTTTTAAGCAAAGATCTATTTAACCCCTTAGCCCTTATTCACACGACCTTTTAACGGCCTTC
The DNA here is from genome assembly GCF_050947455.1 of Rhinoderma darwinii. Taxonomy (NCBI): domain Eukaryota; kingdom Metazoa; phylum Chordata; class Amphibia; order Anura; family Rhinodermatidae; genus Rhinoderma; species Rhinoderma darwinii. The sequence goes on from NC_134689.1 coordinate 46,401,351, forward strand.
ATATTGCCGTTTTCAGAGCAATGATATTCTATGGGTGCATTCACACGGCCGTTTTTTTAGGTCGTTTTAACGGCCTGACGGCCCCCATAGAATTCAATGGATCCGTTTTTAACGGCTGTCAATACATGTAACAACCGTTAAAAATGGATCTGTTACATGGGGATTGGCAAGGGAACTACTAGTTCTCTTGCTGGCTATCGTTGGCATACTCACTGTTGCAGCGCTTCTTTAGGTGTGGTCACTCGTCTTCACGGGTTTGAAGGCACCTCGATGACGTCATCGCCACATCACGCTGCCTTGCCAGATCCCTTGCAGACGAGTGACCTTACCTGAAGAAAACAAGAGACGGCGCTGCACCCGTGAGTATGTGGCATCAACTACAGGGAGGCTGGTATGGCATCTACAGGGAGGCTGGTGTGGCATCTACAGGGAGGCTGGTATGGCATCTACAGGGAGGCTGGTATGGCATCTACAGGGAGGCTGGTGTGGCACGATCTACAGGGAGTCAGACCTCCCTCACCACAGTAGCACAGTAGTGCTACAATGATTCCTCTGCAATGCTGGGTCCCTGCTGGGGTACAAAGGAGACCCAGCAATGTATTTTAAAGCATTGGTGGCAGCTTAGCGGTGACATGGCCGGCCTTAGCTATGTGCGACACGTGCGGTCGCACAGGGCGCCGGCCGCCATGCTGTAAGGGGGGCGCCAGTGGGTACGAGCCGAAGAGAGGAAGAAATGTTCCTTCCTCTCCATGGCTGTGTGAAGTGAGCGCTGATTGGAGGAGCAGCAGCAGGTGCTTCTGTCTGCTCCACCAATCGGCACAGCCTGTACTGCAGTGTCACACACACTCAGCACCTCACGCAGCTCCTTCCTGCTGTGCTGCTGCCACAGTGAAGACTCCTCCATGGAGCTCCAGAGTCAGGTAAGGCAGCAGCTTTAGCTTAATCTTTGTTTATTTTTGTGCTGTGTGAGGGAGGGGGAGAGAGGGGGCTTTATGTGATGTGTAACAGGATGTGTTTTTTTTTTTGTTTTTTTGCAAAGATCGATTTTGTGGGGGAGGGGAGACTAGGTGATAGGTACTTTGTGTGTATTTTTTACAGATCGATTTTGAGGGTGAGGGGACATTGCCCTAAATGCTATAGGAGTGTGGGGGATTCTTTATAAATGTATTTTGTATGGAGGGGGACTTCTGTATAGTTTATTTAGTGGTGTAGGAGCTTATTATGAGTCATTGGGGGAGAGGAACTTAGCGTTATGTTTGAGGAGAAAGGATTCTTTAGGGTACGGCCACACTGAGCGGCCCTTACACTGTCGCAACGCGGCCAACAACCGCGCTGGCACTATGTAGGAGCGGCTGTCAAATACCTCGTTAAGGGGTATTCCGGTTACATTCGCATGCGCACTACCGCTCCATTCATTCTCTATGGGAGCGCCGGAGATAGCCGAGTGCAGTGTTCTACTTTTTCCGGCACTGCCATAGAGAATAAATAGGGGGTAAGTTGTTGCAAAATCGTGCAGCCATAAAGGTTGTATTAATTCATGGCCGCACGTTAACGCGGGTAAACCGTCCCTTTATCTGCAAAATCGTGTGGCCATGAATTAATATACCCTTTATGGCCGCACGATTTTGCAAATTACAACAACTTACCCCCTATCCATTCTCTATGGGAGCGCCGGAAAAAGCCGAACACTGCACTCAGCTATCCCCGGCGCTCCCATAGAGAATGAATGGAGCGGCAGTGCAAATGTAACTGGAATACGTGCGGCCACTAACAGGCTGTTTGACAGCCGCACTGAACATGGTGCCGGCGTGGTTGTTAGCTGCGTTGCGACCGTGTCAGGGCCGCTCTGTGTGGCCTTACCCTTAGGCTGGATTCACACGAGCGTGTGCCTTTTGCGCACGCAAAAAACGCAGCGTTTTGCCTGCGCAAAATGCCCTTGACAACTCCGTGAGGCAGCATCATATGGGTGCGCGGCTGCGTGCTTTTTGCGCAGCCGCCATCATTATGACACTCCATTTGGATGTTTGTAAACAGAAAAGCACGTGATGCTTTTCTGTTTTCATTCATCCTTTTGACAGCTGTTGCGCGAATCACGCTGTTCGCACGGAAGTGCTTCTGTGTGACATGCGTGGTTTTCACGCACCCATTGACTTCAAAGTGTGCGTAATGCGTGAAAAACGCTCAAAGAACGGACATGTCGTGACTCTTACGCAGCGGACACACGCTACGTAAAAATCACGCACAAGTCTGCACGGCCCCATAGACGAATATAGGTCCGTGCGACGCGCGTGAAAATCACGCGCGTTGCACGGACGTATATCCCATTCGTCTGAATAAGCTCTTAGAGATAATATTTGTGGGGGAGAGCAACTTGATTATAAGGGTAGGAACACACAGGGCGGATACGTAAAACTACACAGTGTATACGTCCTGAGAACCGCAGGGAATTTCACCTGAAAAACAAATTTTGGTGCAGTTTTTTTGATGGAAAGACTACAGAAATAAATTTTAAAAAAATCTAATACTCCCAGCCGTAGTCCCTCTCTCTCTCTGAGCGTAGCCCGGCCTCCTGCGATGACGCTGTAGTCCATGTGACCGCTGCAGCCTTTGATTGGCTGCAGCTGTCACATGGGATGCATCGTCATCCCTGGAGGCCGGGCTACGCTCAGAACAGAATACGCATCGCTATGACTACGGCCGGGTGTATTACCTTTTTTTTTCTCATTTGAGATTAACGGTAAGCAAAGTTTTTATCATTGATCTTCCCCTTTGTTAACTCTGACCAAATATCATTATAATTGGTCAGAAACTAGCGAATCATGATGATAATTGGCTAAACGAAATAGGCCTTTAATGGGGGTATATTCAGGCTTAGTGCCTAGGACAGCGGGAGTTGTAAATACGGCCCTGCTAAAGACGCAGATACTATTGTACACTATAGCAGAGCAGGGAGGTATCTCCCGCTGTGTGATCCACTAGGCTGGTGGTTCCCAACATGAGGTTCCCATGAGAACCCTCCAGGTGTGCCGCGACACTCCTCTGGACAACTGCCACGGAGGTGCTTTCTCTCCTCCTACTCATAGCGCCAAGTGGATGTGAGCAGGAGAAGATTTTTTAGCAGAACCCCTGTAGATAGCACCCCCGACTAAATGCACAGAGACGTCAGGGGCTTCTCCTGGAGTGGAATCCCCGGTCACAGCGTCGGCAACGCTGAGGACAGGGATTCCGCTTCAGACGTTAGTTGCCCCTGATGTCACTGTTCATATATGGACAGAGACATCAAGCACTCAGTCAAGGAGCGGAATCCCCAGCCACAGGGAGCTACAGTGGCGCTATCTACAGGAAGGGAGTGCTACCTACACGGGGGCTGTGTGGCACTACCTACAAGGGTGTGTGTGGCACTACAAGGGATCTGTGTGGCACTACCTACTAGGGGGCTGTGCGGCAAGGGGGGGATTTGTGGCACTTCGATACTGTTTCGATACTGTGCATCCCCAAATGGTTCGAGCCACACAGCTAAGTATAGTAATACATGATGAGTGAGAGCGGGGCTGCGGCTGTGTAATACAGCCATTGCCCCGCTCCTGAGTCCTGACAAGTGTGCGCCGCGAGGATGATGTGATGCGGCCAGCGCTGCACTAATGAGCGGCGGCACTGAAAACAGAACATGGCGGCCAAACTGCAAAACACCCCCGTGTTCTGTCTTCGGTATCTGCGCCGCCGCTCATTACTGCAGCGCCGGCCGCATTACCTCATGCTGACCGCGCGTGCACTTAATGTCAGGAGCGGGGCAAAGACTGTATTACACATCCGCAGCCCCGCTCTATAACGGCGGAGATCAAAGAAACCGCTCATCTCCGCCGCTATTCTCCTGAATGCTGCGATCAAAGCTGACTGCAGCATTCAGGGAAAAGTGAGGAGGGGGGATGCCCCTTGGATCGCGTCACAGGGAATTCCTGTGACGCGATCGAGGGCCATACCATATATGGGCAGACAGCCCAGGGTCTATTGAAGGACCCCAGGGCTGTCTTACTATATTTCCTGTTAGGGCATACTTAGGTATGTCCTAACAACTGCCTGCGTACTATACATACACAGGCTAATGTACTGGCATATATCTGATATATGCCAGTATATTAAAGTTTAAAAATAAAGTAAAAACATAAAGTAATGTTATATTTAAAAAAATACACATACGCCTTTTTTTTTACAATAAACATTAAAATAAGTCTCAATACATAAAATATACACATATTCGGTATTGGCGCGGCCGTAATAACCGGCACACAATTTTTTTGCGTCATTTATGATGTGTACGCTGTAAAAAAAACAAAAAACTTATATCACTTATTAATGTGAGGCACGAGGTGCGATGAATTTAACCTCCATGTGCCTCAAATTAATAGTAATTAACCCCATCATGTACCTCACACATTAACCCATTATGACTGAGAAACATGATGGGGTTAATTACTATTAATGTGAGGCAAATGGAGGTTAAATTCATCATCACACCTCGTGCCTCACATAAGAACATAATGTTGGCAAAGTATCGTTTTGGTATCGAAATCGCAATACTACACGAAGTATCGGTATCGAAGTCCAAATTCAGGTATCGTGACATCCCTACTACCTACAAGGGGGCTGTGTTGCACAAACTACAAGGGGGCATTTGTGGCACTACCTACAAGGGGGCTGTGTGGCACGACCTACAAGGGGGCTGTGTGAAACTATCTACTGGGGGCATCTGTGCGTGGCGGGCTGATGGTCATTTTACTGTGAGTGGGGGGCTGATGGTTGTTTTACTGTGAGTGGACGGGCTGATGGTCATTTTAGGGTATGTTCACACGGCAGCCTCCGTTACGGCTGAAATTACGGAGCTGTTTTCAGGAGAAAACGGCTCCGGAATTTCAGACGTAATGGCATGTTGAGGCGCTTTTTCGCTGCGTCCATTATGGACGTAATTGGAGCTGTTTTTCTATGGAGTCAAGGGAAAACGGCTCCAATTACGTCTCAAGAAGTGACAGGCACTTCTTTGACGCGGGCGTCTTTTTTACATAAAAAAAATGACCGTCGGCACAGAACATCGTAAAGCCCATTCAAATGAATGGGCAGATGTTTGCCGACGCGTTTGAGCCGCATTTTCGGACGTAATTCGGGGCTAAAACGCCCGAATTACGTCCGTAAATAGTGTGTGAACCCAGCCTGTCTGTGAGTGGGGGGCTGATGGTCATTTTACTGTGAGTGGAGGGGCTGATGGTTATTTCACTGTGAGTGGGGGGGGCTGATGGTCTTCAAGTAGTTTCCACCTCTGACCTCCAATTGAAATTAATAGTAGGAAGAATATAGCTGTGGCGCTCGTTTGGAGCTTTTTTTGCTGCGTCTTTTGCATTCGCTTCAACGGCTTAAAAAAAAACGCAAAAAAACCCCATCAAATAACGCTGTCAATTCAAAAGAAGATTTTTTTTCTGCCTTACACAAAACGCTGTGTGAACATACCCTAAGAATGTAGTGCTTATTTTTAGCTATTTTCTGTCTTTCTCTAAACAATTTTTGGTAGGGGGGCCCTGAGGATTTTTTTTTTTCCAGGGGTGGCTCAAGTCCAAAAAGGTTGGGAAACTCTGTAGCAGGCTACAGAGGTGCCTGCAGCCTATGAGGCGCAGGGACAGGATCCCTGCGCAGTCGGCATGATGACATCTCTGGATCAAGCCGGCCTACGCAAGGATCCTGTCAGGTGGAGGTGGGGGGCAGTATGGCACTGTCTGCAAGGGGGATGTGGGGGCTGTATGTCACTCTCTACAAGGGGGATGTGGGGGCTGTATGCCACTCTCTATAAGGGGGAGGTGGGTGCTGTATGACACTGTCTACAAGGGGGCGGTGGGGGGCACTGTGTACAAAAGGAAGGTGGGGCTGTATGACACTACAAGGGGCAGATGGGGATGTATGGCACTGTCTACAAGGAGGAGGTGGGGGATTATGGCACTGTCTACAGGGAGGCTGTACGGCACAATCTACAGGGGGCACTTTCTACTAGGGGGGCTGTGGGGGCATTATACTCTGTGGAGGCCACTAAGCGGACATCATAGTGTGTAGGGGCACTACAGGGGGCAATATAATGTGTGTGGCACTTAGGGGGCATAACACTGTGTGGGCATAATTAGAGGACGAAATACTGTGTCCTTGAAGGCGTTATAATATATTATATTATTATTATACTGTGTGGGGGCACTAAAGAGGCATTACACTGTGTGGGGGCACACTATATGGCATTATACTGTGGGGAGGAATTATGCTTTTTTATGGGGCATTTTTTATAATGGCGTGGGGCGCCGAAAGATCATTTCGCACGGGGCGCCATCTACCCTAAGGCCGTCCCTGAGCGGTGAAATAGTCATTGCACGGAGGGGGAAGACTCTTGCCTGCCCACTGTGCTGCCCAGCCAATCAGCTCGCTTCTAGCGGTTTCCCTCTTCCTCGTGGCCTGTGCAGAGGGAAAGGTATGGCTACAGCAAGAAGATCGTGCATGTCTGCTCCTCCCAGGAATCCTGACTCCTGCTGCTCTCTGACCCCACACCCGATGTATGTAAGTAGCAACTAGTAATGCAGCTATTAACCCCTTCATTGTTTATGTCTTTCATGCTGAGCAGTCACACTTCAGGGCTGACTGTTTAGCATAACAGACAAAGTATATCCATCCATCTTCTATCTATCTATCTATCTATCTATCTATCTATCTATCTATCTATCTATCTATCTATCTATCTATCTATCTATCTATCTCATATCTATCTATCTCTCTATCACCCGGCGGGTGTCTGCTAGGCACTGTATCTAAGCCAACTACATAGTAGGCTTAGATACATGGCCCATGTGTGATCCTGTCTGCTGGACCCTGTATCTAAGCCTACAATGTGTGTTACTAATGTTTATTTTTTGTTTGCTTGTGTTTTTTTGCAGTTTCGGTCATTGGACTACTTTGGATTCGTGGACTACTTCGATGACAGCTTTTTTTATTTTGAATAAAATGGTTAATGAGGGTTGTGTGGGGCGACAATTACGAAGGCGGTAGTAATAAAGTTTCAAAAAAATAAAAATATACAGAAATAATATTTTATTGAAATAAAAAAAAAACCACAGAACCCTCATTAACCATTTTATTGAGAATAAAAAAACGGCGCCATCAAAGTAGTCCAACATCTGAAGTAGTCCAACATCCGAACCTGTAAAAAAACACAAACCCAAAAAGAATTTATAACACAAAAAAGCAAAACAATTCTTATACTTACGTTTCCGGGGTCCAGCGCTGGAGCCGCAATGTCAGTGAATGGGCCCTGTATCTAAGCCTATCATGTGTGATACTGTCTGCTGAGCCAATGTAGCTAATCCTATCAATATCTATAGGGTCGTAGTGCTATAGATATGCTGTCTCATATATATATGTATATTGCCCCTGATATTTTAAGACCTTAGTGACACCCCTGGCTGCTAGTGTTGCATCATTGAGTCACTTAGGAGACCCATTGATGCAGCTGAAAGCTGCGGACCGTTGATCATGAGAAGAAATTTGGGGGAGGGCCCAAGAAGAACTTTTGCACCAGGGCCCATGAGCCTTTAGCTACGCCCATGTACAGGGAGCCTGGTGTGGCATCTACAGGGAGGCTGGTGTGGCATCTACAGGGAGGCTGGTGTGGAACGATCTACAGGGAGGCTGGTGTGGCATCTACAGGGAGGGTGGTGTGGCATCATCTACAGGGAGGCTGGTGTGGCATCATCTACAGGGAGGCTGGTGTGGCATCATCTACAGGGAGGCTGGTGTGGCACGATCTACAGGGAGGCAGGTGTGGCATGATCTACAGGGAGGCAGGTGTGGCATGATCTGCAGAGAGGCTGGTGTGGCATGATCTACAGGGAGGCTGGTGTGGCATCATATAAAGGGAGGCTGGTGTGGCATCATCTACAGTGAGGCTGGTGTGGCATCATCTACAGGGAGGCTGGTGTGGCATCATCTACAGGGAGGCTGGTGTGGCATCATCTACAGGGAGGCTGGTGTGGCATCATATACAGGGAGGTGTGTGGCATCATATACAGGGAGGCTGTAAATAGTGTCTAGGTGAACATGTGACCTTCCTTTGGGTGTTTTCAGGGGGCTGGGACAAAAAAAGCCTGACCAATGAAATTCATCAGTTTTTTTTTAACGGCCATGAAAATGGATGTCAAAATGGAAAATGGATGTCAAACGGCCATTAAAAACGGACAGATGGACTGGAAATGGATGAAAATTTGGAGATAAACGGATGCAAAATGGCCATGAAAAACTGACAGTTGATCAGTTTTTAATGGACATTTTTTTTCACTGTCGTGTGAATAAGGCCTTAGTGTCTAAGCCTGTTTTGGCCTTGTGGACACAGCCGATTTTTGCAAATCTGACATGTGTCACTTTATGTGGTAATAACTCCAGAATGCTTTTGCCTATCCAAGCGATTCTGAGATAGTTTTCTCGTGACATGTTGTACTTTATGATACTGAAAAAATTTTGTTGTTAAATTCAATATTTATTTGTAAAAAACACCAAAATTGTGAGAAAATTTTCAAAAATATGCATTTTTCTAAATTGTAATGTATCTGCTTGTAAAACAGATCGTAACACCACACAAAATATTTACTAGTTAACATTTCCTATATGTGTACTTTATGTTTGCATCATTTTTTGAACGTGCTTTTTTTTCTAGGACGTTACAAGGCTTAGAACTTTAGCTGCAATTTCTCGCATTTTCAAGAAAATTTCAAAAGGCTATTTTTTCAGGGACCAGTTCAGTTCTGAAGTGGCTTTGAGGGCCTTATATATTAGAAACCCCCTATAAAACACCCCATTTTAAAAACAGCGCACCTCAAAGTATTCAAAACAGCATTCAGAAATTATTTTAACCCTTTAGGCATTTCACAGGAAATAAAGCAAAGTAGAGGTGAAATGTACAAATTTCAATATTTTTTTTACGAAATTCATTTGTAATACGGTTTTTTCTGTAACACAGAAGGTTTTATCAGAGAAACGCAACTTAATATTTATTGCCCAGATTCTGTAATTTTTAGAAATATCCCACAAGTGGCCCTAGTGTGGTAATGGACTAAAACACAGGCCTCAGAAGCAAAGGAGCACCTGGAGGATTTTGGGGCCTCTATTTTATTAGAATATATTTTAGGCACCATGTCAGGTTGAAGAGGTCTTGTGGTGCCAAAACAGTGGAAACTCCCCAAAAGTGACCCCATTTTGGAAACTACACCCCTCAAGGAATTTTTCAAGAGGTATAGTTAGCATTTTTAGCCCACAGGTTTTTTGCTACATTTATTGGAACTGGTCTGTGAAAATGAAAATCTACTTTTTTTCTGAAAAAACATACGATGTTTTCATTTTTACAAGGAATAAAGGAGAAAAAGCACCCCAACATTTGTAAAGCAATGTCTCCCGATTATGGCAATACCCCATATGTGGTAATAAACTGCTGTTTGAACCCACGGCAGGGCTCAGAAGGGAACGAGGGCCATTTGGATTTTGGAGCGCAGATTTTGCTGGAATGGTTTTCGGTGCCATGTCGTGCTTGCAAAGCCCTGGAGGGACCATAACAGTGGAAACTCCCCAAAAGTGACCCCATTTTGGAAATGACACCCCTCAAGGAATTTTTCTAGGGGTATAGTTAGCATTTTGACCCTACAAGGTTTTTGCTGAATTTTTAAGAATTATGCCGTGAAATTGAAAATCTAAATTTTTTCTAATAAAATGTAGTTTTAGCTCCGATTTTTTCATTTTTACCACAGATAAAGGAGAAAAAACACCCCGATATTTGTAAAGCAAACTCTTATGAGCACAGCAATATCCCATATGTGGTAATAAACTGCTGTTTGTACACATGGCGGAAGTTAGAAAGGACGGAGCGCCATTTGACTTTTGGAGCTCAAGTTTTGCTGGAATGGTTTGCGGCCCCATGTCACATTTGCAAAGCCACCGAGGGGCCAAAATAGTGCAAACCCGGCAAAAGTGACCCCATTTGGGAAACTATACCCCTCGTGGAATTTATCTAGCGGTATAGTGAGCATTTTGACCCCACAGTTTTTTTGCTGAATTATTGGGATTATGCATTGAAAATGAAACTCTACATTCTTTCCACTAAAATGTTGAATTGTTTTCATTTTCACAAGGAATAAAGGAGAAAAAGCACCCCAACAATTGTAAAGCAATTTCTCCCGAGTACGGCAATACCCCATATGTGGTCATAAACTGCTGCTTGGATACACCGCAGGGCTCAGAATGGCAGGAGTGCTACTTGGCATGTAGATTTTGATTGATTGTTTTACGCAATGAAATCCGCAGATGTTATGTGTGTTGTGTTGCGGATTGCTTTCAGTTACAGGATATTTCATCATTCTGGCTGGACCTATGTGTTTCGAGGTCTATAGCCAGACTGAGATGGAATGTTTAAAAGAGAGCAGGATGTGATCTGCACCGGAATCCGCAACGATAAATCCGCAGCATTTTACTTAACATTTTAGCCAAATCCGCTACGGAATCTGCAACGCGGATTATGTGCGGCATTGATGCGGACAGTGTCTGCAGAATTCTGCCACGTCTGAACATGCCCTCAGGAAAGGAGCGCTGTGTGGCTCTATCTATAGGGGCTGTGTGATGCTATCTATAGGGGGTTGTGTGTGTGTGGCGCTATCATCAGGTTTGTGTGTGTGTGTGTGTGGGGCGAAATCGACAGGGGTGTGTGTTTGTGGTGCTACCAACAGGTGTGTGTGTGTGTGTGGCTGGCGCTATCTACAGGTTTGTGTGTGTGTGTGGGGCGCTATGTACAGGAGGGGTGTGTGGCGCTATGTACAGGGGGGTGTATGTGAGGCGCTATCTACATGTGTGTTTTTTGTGTGTGTGTGGTGCTATCTACAGGGGGGTGTGTGTGACGCTATCTACATGGGTGGTTGGCGCTATCTACAGGGGGTACTGTGTATGTGGTGCTTTACTTTACAGTGTGTGACACAATTATAGTCAGGGGCGCAGTGCATGGTGATATTATATTTAGGGGCTGCAGAAATGGGTCATGGCCGGGAGAAGTCGTCATGAGCGCTGGATCGGATGGAGAAGAAAAAAGGAAAAAAAACTTTTTCACTGATCAAGTCATTTATTATAGAAAAAAATAATAAAGCCATACATATTTGGTATCGCAGCGACCGTAACGACCTGAACTATAAAAATATTATGTTATTTATCCAGCGCAGTGAACGCCGTAAAAAAAAACCTTAAAAACACTGCCATAATTACTGTTTTTTTGGTCACTGTCTTCCAAAAATTTAAATAAAAAGTGATCAAAAAGTCGCATGTATCCATATATTTAAAAGTTATGGCTCTCACAACTTGGCGACAGAAAAAATACATTCTCTTTCCAAAAGTAATTTTATTGTGCAAAAAGTTATAAAAAAGTTCTATAAATTTGGTATCGCCGGAATCATACTGACCCGCAGAATAAAGGTAACATGTAGTTTATAACGCATGGTGAACGCTGTATAAAAAAAAACAACTAAAAAACTATGGCAGAATTGCTGTTTTTTGTCACCTTGCCTCCCAAAAAAAGGATAACAAGTGATCAAAAAGTCGCATGTACCCCAATATGGTACCAATAAAAGCTACAGCTCGTCCCGTAAAAAAAGAGCCCTCATGCCACTACGTCTATGAAAAAATAAAATAAGTTAAGGCTCCAATAATTCAGTTGTGAAGAAAAATATCCAGTTGTGCCGGCCCGAGGGGAACATTTCTTCTGTTTCAAAAGGCGATGTATCAAGGCACTAAAATTAGGGAACCAGGAAGGGGAGGGCCCAAACATATTGCAACAGCCCGATGGGGATGAGGGAAAGTGCAGAGACCAATGTTGGGAGTTGTAGTACTCACGGTGGCTGTAGTCCTCTCACACTCCTGCGGAGCTGGCACAGTGAAGGAGGGGGATCTGCATATGTATGGGTGGTAGTTCTTGATTCCCCCTGGGGCACACCCTGTGGTGCTGTCTCCTGGTGGATGGGATATGGGGTGCCCTTGTTGTTAGTGGGTGCAGTGCAGGGTAACACGCAGGAGACGGTGATATAACCTTGGTATAATAATAACTCACAGTTTCTTTACTGGAAGATTGCAGGCTGCAGCTTGGCTCCACATAGAAGTTATTATCCAGCTAGGGCAGGCGGGATGAGTCAGGCTGAGACAGTTTCCTATCTGCAAGCAGCAAAATGAACTTTCTTCTCTCTTGCTTTCCTTCTCTTTAAGCAGGTTTGTTTCCCTGTATTAAATTCTAGTTCAGGCCAGAAGCTTTCTGAACTAAATATGCTGTGAGGCCCAGTATTATTTCAGCTCTCCTCACAGGCTGTCTTCCCTCGTTCCTCTCCTGGAACCGACTCCTCTACAACTTTCTGCTGCAAAGCCTCATGGGAACTGCCTCTGACCCTCCTCTCCAGCCACACCCTTTACAGGCTGGAAAAATAGATTGTAATGACAATTCTGCATCACTAGGTGGCAGCATAACACAGCATATAACATTATGTTCAATGCATTACAATGTAAACAATACTCCTCTATGGTATTGTCAGGACACTACATACACCCCGGCTTTAACAAAAGCCGTCCTCGGCGTCTGCAACGATGGAGGAACTGCAACCCTAGGAATGGAAAAGTCAGGCACATATCAAGCATATATTAAAACAGTGCAATATATTACTTTCACAAAGAGTCTCATCAGTCCTTTAAGGCACTAGAATAAGGAATATAGGCGACGACTCTTGTTCAATATAAAGTTCCTGTATCAACTGTTGGGGAACAGGGATGTGGATTCCTCATATAAACTTGTGGGGTACAAGACTACTTAACCCAACCGGGACAGTGTCCAAAAGTTCGGCACGGAATAATTTGGGTAAATATAGCAAAGTCATTCAATGTTCAAGTAAAAAGTATGAGGTAGAGAAAATGTTCAATTCTATGATGAAACAGTTAGTCGAGATACCTGGCGGGTAATTTACCCCTGGTGCTCCTCTCTGGTCTTCTAATAGGTTCTTCCTCGAAGAAAGCTGGTTCTGGGTTCATCTGTTGCTCTGGGCTGGCTGAAGACCCTGGCTGTGATGTTATCGGAGTCTCAACTTGATCCGGAACACTTTTGTCAGGGACAATGAAGGAAATTAAAGGCCCAAAGAACCAATCCAAAGGAGAAAAATCAGGCATCTGCATCTCTGGTGACGGTAAAAGTTTCTCAACAACAGGAGGTTTCCCAACGATTTCAGCCTCTGCAGGAACAAACTCTTTTTGACACAATTTAAGTCTGTTACGATGGACTACTTGAGGTGCTCGGCCTTCTTTCACTATTTCGTACACGGCTGTGTCAGGATATGGGATGGCTTTGATGGTGTACGGTTCTGTTTCCCACTTGGTGTCCAGTTTGCTCGTTCTGTGATTATTCTTGAGCCAAACATGATCACCAATCTTAAAAGGCTCGGCTCTAGCATGCAAGTCAAAGTCCATTTGTTGCTTCTTGCGGGCTTCCTCCATTCGACTTTCAACAATTTTGTTGGCATCAGCCAGACGTCTCTGGTGGAAACTCACCCAATCGGTTCGTGGCAACGGGTTGATGGCATCAGGCACTGACACATCCAGGTCTAAGTCAGCTGGTAATTTGCCCTGACGACCAAACATGAGGTAGTAGGGAGTGTACCCAGTGGAACAGTGTACAGTGTTGTTGTACATGTAAACTAACTCTGGTAGCAGGGTTCGCCAATTAGTCCTCCTGTGAGATGGCACAGTCCTCAGCATCTCTATAAGCGTCTGGTTTATCTTTTCACAGAGGCCATTGCCTTGTGGGTGGTAAGCTGTTGTACGGAGCTTCTGACAACTGTAGAGAGAACACAGTTCTTGGAATAGCTGAGATTCAAATGCTGACCCTCTGTCAGTCAGGATCTTCTCAGGACATCCATAGGGTAGCATGAAGTATCTCCAGAAAACAGCGGCAGTGGTTTTGGCTGTCAAGTCTCGGACAGGTACTGCAACCGCAAACTTGGTGTAGTGATCGATGATGGTCATTGCATATGTGTATCCAGATCTGCTAGGCTCAAATTTGACATGATCTATGGCCACGATCTCCAAAGGTCGGTGACTTACAATGGGATGTAATGGAGCCTTCTGATCATGTTTTTCACCTCTGCTTAGAGCACAAGCTTGACACTCTCTGCACCAATTCTCAATATCTTCACGCATTCCTATCCAATAGAAGCGTCTGCGGATTGTGGCTTCTGTTTTTTGTACACCGAAGTGTCCCGATCTGTCATGGTAGGCTTCTAGTACTGTTCTTGCATCTCGACGGGGTACTACTACTTGATGTAGGCGGTCACCAGTGATGGGATCCAGAGTGCTGCGTAGCATCAGACCTTTTTTTATGAAGAGTCGTCTCCTCTATCTCCAGAGACGGATTAATTCAGGGTCTACATTGCCACGACGAAGTCTCTCAGGTACTCTTCTACTGACGAGAAAATCTTGCAGCTCTCCCATCACCCGACTCTCTGCTTGAAGTTTAATCCATTGCTGCTTCTCTTGGAGTGACTCTGAACTCTGTTGCTGGGAGCAAAGTCCTTTCTCCATGATGGTGATTGTGTTCTGCTGTGTGAAGCGGGTGTAGAAGGATGGCATTTCTACTTCTTCCCAGTCTTCCTCATTCTGAGCAGGTACTTCATCGGTTGGCAGGCGGGATAATGCGTCCGCATTCCCATTGGATTTGCCGGTTCTGTACTTGACCACGAAGTCGTAGTTTGCAAGACGAGATGCCCACCTTTGCTCTAGGGCTCCCAGCCTGGCTGTGTTCAGATGTGCAAGGGGGTTGTTGTCTGTGTAGACTACGAATGGTGTTGCCGCGAGGTAGTCTTTGTACTTCTCGGTTACAGCCCACACTAACGCGAGGAACTCCAATTTGAACGAGCTGTAATTTTGGTCATTTCGTTCAGTCCCTTTAAGCCCTCGGCTGCCAAAGGCTATTACCCGTTCTCTTCCCTCTTGCATTTGGGTCAGGATGGCTCCAAGACCTTTCTTGCTGGCATCCGTGTAGAGGCAGAAAGGTTGACTGTAGTCTGGATAACCAAGGATGGGTGGCTCAATCAGCTTCTGTTTCAGCAGCTGGAAGGCAATCTCTTGATCCTCAGTCCATTCAATAGGAATTGGTCTTTTCAGATGTTCCTTTGAGTGTCCTCTAAGAAGCTCTTGTAGAGGCTCTGCAATCTGGGCGAAATAGGGTATAAAGCGCCTGTAATAACCTGCGAATCCCAGGAAACTTCTCACCTCTTTTACTGTGGTGGGAGTAGGCCAATCCTTCACAACAGCAATCTTTTCTGGGTCAGGCATCACACCCTCAGAGCTAACAACGTGTCCCAAGTAGTTGACTTGTGGCTTCAGCAGATGGCACTTGGAGGGTTTCACCTTGAGACCATGCTTAATGAGAACCTGGAAGACCTCAGCCAGATGTTGCAGGTGGTCTTCATAGGACTTAAGAGTAGATGATCACGTCATCCAAATACAGCAGAACAGTCTCAAAGTTCTTGTGGCCCAGACAGCGCTCCATCAACCTCTGAAAAGTTGCAGGTGCGTTACAGAGTCCAAAGGGCATGCAATTGAATTCAAATAGGCCCATGGGAGTGGTAAATGCTGTCTTCTCAATGTCTTCTGGGGCCATAGGTACCTGCCAGTACCCACTTGTCAAATCCAGGGTGGAGAAATAAGTAGCTTTTCCCAAAGCAGTCAAGGACTCTTCTATGCGTGGTAGAGGATAGGCATCTTTGTGGGTTATATTGTTAATTTTCCGGTAGTCTACGCAGAATCGCATCTTGCCATCTTTCTTTTTGACTAAGACAATAGGTGCAGCCCAAGGGCTGTGACTGTCCCGAATCACCTTGGCATCCTTCATTTCTTTTATCATCTTCTTGACAGGTTCGTACATAGTGGGTGGTATGGGCCGGTATCTCTCTTTAATTGGAGGATGAGAGCCAGTTGGGATATTGTGCTTCATTATGCTGGTCTTCCCGAAGTCCAGGGGATGTTTACTGAAGGCCTGATGGTATTCTCTTGAGACTTCCAATACTCCTTCAATTTGTTCAGCAGGCGTGGCAATATCCCCAACACAAATTTCTGACCACCATGGTGTAGATGAATTCTCTTCTTGTGTACTCTGTATTTGAGTGGACTGTTGGGCAGCAACTGTTGAAACTTCCACAATGTCTTGGAATGTGACCTGTAATAACTGGGCAACAGAGTAGTATTTCTTTAATTCCACAGGGATGTCACTCAGATTCAAGAGGCGGATGGGTACCTTTCCGTGGGAAACGGTCACTAGACTTCTTGCAGCAAGCACCATAGGATGTTCTTCAAGATGGAGGGGTTCTACTAAGGCTTGGTAGTCTTGGCCTCGTATCCCTGGGCGAGCATGGCACCACAGCAGGGTTTCGGTACCGGGTTTCAGGATCACTGGACGGACATCTCTAATGCGGGCACGGCAGATCTCTCCTCTGACGTTGGCAAACTTCTGCTGAGCGCACAGCACACGAATAGTCTGTTGGATTACTTTCTGTGCAGAGTGTGAAGCTGTTGGCAGGGATCGGTGTAGGGCATCTAGAATTTCCCCATAACAATTCCTTAGGATGTTCATTCTGAGCACCACTGGAGGCATGTCTTCATCATGGACCTTTACTACGATCACACCTTGCTGTGTTAGGTTAGTCTCTAACGGTGGGTTCCCAGTAACCTTGCAGGGGTACTGTCTGACCATTGCTTGCAATAACATTCAGCCAAACTTCTGGTGGCTGCATCAATAGGTCGCTGCTCCAGTATTTCTCAAACATGGCTTTCTGTATGGTGGTGACTTGCGAACCAGTGTCCAGCAGAGCTGTAAGGGGTACCCCATTAATGTGGATGGTGACTAATGGATGGGGCCCGACATACCTGGTCAGCCAATTTGGATCTTCTGGACCTAGTGTTCTTCCACCCGAGGGATATTCTTTTGACTGCCAGCACTCTCTCTCCACATGATCACTTTTGTGGCAGTGTCTGCAGATGGGCCTTCCATGAGTATCAAACCTGTCTGTAGGTAATCTTCCAGATCTCCTGTAGTATCCCTTGCTCGCACTGTCAGTAGGACGACTCCTATGCTCTGGGGACTCACACTCTGGCTGAGGACGCATCTCTAACTGTTCAAGCTTATGACACACCTTCTCCAAACTCTTAGTCAGGATTGCGACTTGGTCCTTTAAATCAGCCACTGCATCTGGAATCTGTACTTTTGCACCCTGGGCAGCAAGGAGAGTATTTCCTGGAGACACAGGACACATGAGCTTAGCATCTCCATAACTGTCAGCAGGACACACAGCAAATTTGGTTGATTCTTGGTTGAGTTCTACCCCCAGGATTCTGATGGACAATTCTTTAAAATCCAGGAACGTACTTTCAGGATGTTGAGCAGACAGCATCTTTAGTTGACTTTTCAGAGACTTTGTTTCAGCTCCTTCAATAAACTGCTCCCGCAGTGTGTTATCTGCATTCTGTGCTTCACGTGGGTCCACTTCTATAACGGCCCTCAGTGCCTCCTGTAGGGATAAAGCATAGTCTCTAAGGGACTCACCGGGCTGTTGTTTCTTGCTAAAGAAGCGCATTTTCAATTCTGATACCGTCCTGGTTTCAAAGGTGACCAGTAGTCTTTCAAGAATCTGTTCTACTGTCTTTCGTTCTGCATGAGGCCATGACTTTACATCTCTCAATGCAGCGCCCCCTAGCTGGCCAATGAGAATTTCCACCTTCTGTTCTGTTGACACTGGATATAACCGGAACATAGCAAGCATTTTCCCTTTAAATTCTCTCAGGGTATGTGATTCACCTTTGTAGCGGGGGAGCCAGGGTGCTCCAAAATAATACGGCATGGTCAGCGGCATCATATGCCTGGTTGTGGGTGATCCACCTCGGCTGGGGGAGCCGTTATCGCTGTCGTCAGACATTTCTAATATAAATTCCTATTGTTGCCCCTAGCAACGAGATGCTCAGTAGCAGAATGTGTAGTAAGTCTCTTATTTGTGCTCACTGATGCGATAAGTTCATCTTTACTTGGGCTGAATTGTAAAAACTTTCAGCGGTACTCACTGTTTTGGAGCTGGAACCTCTTTCTCTGTCTTTTTGGAATATAAGCGGCCGCTGTGACTCAGATTCTGTACTTTTCAAGATGGCGGCGCCCATCTACTTCCGGTGGTTCCGGCTGGTTTCTCCTTCCCCACTGCAACAGTAGGTAGGAACTTTGGTTCCACTGTAGTGGTCTGTAACATGAGGTTCCTTGCTGTTGCTGGGCAGATTCTCTGCTTTCCCGCCTTCAAGTGAGCGGGGGTGGAACTAAGAGCAGTTGTGATGCAGCAAACAATTCAATGCAAACAGTCTCTAATGTCACTTTGTTCTGCTAAAACAATGATCAATTCAATGTAAAAGTCTCTAATCACATTCACTGTCAGTACAGCAATTTCCATCACAAGTTCCATAAGTAACACACAGTCTTTCCAAGATGGCTGCTTAACCCCACATGTGCTGGTGATAATTTCTTGCAACAATAAAGTCTCTTTAGGAGGCACAGAGGTGTGTTAATCCTGTTCGTGACGCCAATTTATGTGCAACAGCCCGATGGGGATGAGGGAAAGTGCAGAGACCAATGTTGGGAGTTGTAGTACTCACGGTGGCTGTAGTCCTCTCACACTCCTGCGGAGCTGGCACAGTGAAGGAGGGGGATCTGCATATGTATGGGTGGTAGTTGTTGATTCCCCCTGGGGCACACCCTGTGGTGCTGTCTCCTGGTGGATGGGATATGGAGTGCCCTTGTTGTTAGTGGGTGCAGTGCAGAGTAACACGCAGGAGACGGTGATATAACCTTGGTATAATAATAACTCACAGTTTCTTTACTGGAAGATTGCAGGCTGCAGCTTGGCTCCACATAGAAGTTATTATCCAGCTAGGGCAGGCGGGATGAGTCAGGCTGAGACAGTTTCCTATCTGCAAGCAGCAAATTGAACTTTCTTCTCTCTTGCTTTCCTTCTCTTTAAGCAGGTTTGTTTCCCTGTATTAAATTCTAGTTCAGGCCAGAAGCTTTCTGAACTAAATATGCTGTGAGGCCCAGTATTATTTCAGCTCTCCTCACAGGCTGTCTTCCCTCGTTCCTCTCCTGCAACCGACTCCTCTACAACTTTCTGCTGCAAAGCCTCATGGGAACTGCCTCTGACCCTCCTCTCCAGCCACACCCTTTACAGGCTGGAAAAATAGATTGTAATGACAATTCTGCATCACTAGGTGGCAGCATAACACAGCATATAACATTATGTTCAATGCATTACAATGTAAACAATACTCCTCTATGGTATTGTCAGGACACTACGATATCTGCTGGAAGCGACGGTGCCCGTATTATACCAGGACAACACTTTCCCGGCAAAATTCCCCAAACTGCAAAAGTGCGGAGTGTGGACCAAAAGGGGGATAAGGAAGGACATTTATCAGTGCGACACCGGCCTGTGCAGAATGGATTGATCACATCTATGGATCATTTTATTAGTTTTTTTACCTTATTATTATACCACCTGACTATGCCCCTGATGTACTCTGCCCAGCTCAGATATGCCCCACATTATAAACGGAAACAACAGTGATACTCCAAACAAAACTATTACCAAGCAAATTCCACGCTCCAAAACCCAAATGGCGCTCCCACACATCTGAGCCCTACAGTGTGCCCAAACAGCAGTTCACTTCCACATATATGGCATCACCATACCCGGGAGAACCCTTTTAACCCTTTTAACAATTATTGGGTGTGTGTCCCCAGTGGCACAAGCTGGGCACGACATATTTGACACTGAATTGGCATATCTAGGGAAAAATTTAATTTGTACCTTCCGCAGCGCAATCATTTATGGAAAAGACACGTGGGGTGAAAATGCTCACTACACCCCTTAATAAATGCCTTGAGGGGTGCAGTTTCCAAAATGGGGTCACTTCTCAGGGGTTTCTTTTATTATTTCACATCAAAGCCTCTGCAATTGTGAACCAATACTTTATATGTCGCCAAATTAGGCCTCAATTTTACATGGTACTCTTTCACTCCTGAGCCCTGTCAAATGTCCAGGCAAAAGATTAGGGCCACATGTAGGGTGATTCTAAAACAGGGAAACACCGCATAATAATTGAGAGCTGTCTTGTTATGGTGGTGTTTCCCAAATGGGGTCACTTTTGGTGGATTTCCACTGTTTTGGCACCGAAAGAGCCCTTGAAACCTGACATTGTGCCTAAAATATTTTCTAGTAAAAAGGAGGCCCAAAATCCACTATGTGCTCCTTTGCTTCTGAGGCTGGTGCTTCAGTCTATTACCGCACTAGGGCCACATGTGGGATATTTCTAAAAACTGCAGAATCTGGGCAATAAATATTGAGTTGCGTTTCTCTGGTAAAAACTTCTGTATTACAAAAAAATAGATTAAAAATGAATTTCTGCAAAAAAAAAATGAAATTTGAAAATTTCACCTCTATGTTGCTTTAATTCCTGTGAAATGTTTAAAGGGTTAAGAAACTTTCTAAATGCTGTTTTGAATACTTTGAGGGGTGAAGATTTTAAAATGGGGTGACTTTTTGGCGGTTTCTAATATATAAGGCCCTAAAAGCCGCTTCACAACTGAACTGGCCCCTGTAAAAATAGCCTTTTGAAATTTTCTTGAAAATGTGAGAAATTGCTGCTAAAGTTCTAAGCCTTGTGACGTCATAGAAAAATAAAAGGACGTTCAAAAAACGATGCCAATCTAAAGTAGACATATGGGTGATGTTAATTAGCAACAATTTTGTGTGTTATAACTGCCTGTCTTACAAGCAGATACATTTACATTTAGGAAAATTCAAATTTTTGCAATTTTTCACAAAATGTTGGTGTTTTTCACTGATAAATATTGAAATTATCGACCAAATTTTTCCACTATCATAAAGTCCAATGTGTCACAAGAAAACAATCTCAGAATCGCTTAGATAGGTAAATGCATTCCGGAGTTATTACCACATAAAGTGAAATATGTCAGATTTGAAAATATGGGTCTGGTCCTGAAGGCCAAAATGAGTTTGGTCCTGAAGGGGTTAAGCAAGTGAAATGCAGCTCGATCGGGTTGAGTTCTGGTGATTGACTTGGCCATTGCAGAATATTCCACTTCTTTGTCTTAAAAAAATCTCCTGGGTTGCTTTCGCAGTATGTTTTGGGTCATTGTACATCAGTACAGAGAAGCGATGTCCCATCTAGAGTGCCTTTAGCAGCCATGCATGCCCATGCCATCACACTGCCCCCACCTTCTCCCTACTTTCTTCCTCTCATAATTCTGGTACCGGTTGATCTTAGTTTCATGCTGTTCCAGAACTGGACGGGTTCTTTACACGTTGTTTGGTAAAGTCTAATCTGGTCTTTCTATTTTTGAGGCTGATTAATGGTTTGCACCTTGTGGTGGACCCGCTGTATTTGCTCTCATGAAGTCTTCTCTTTATGGTAGACTTAGATACTGACACACCTGGAATCAACTACAGACGTTTTACCTTCCTAATTGATGATGGCTTAATGGGGGAATATCCCATGCAGCTCATTAAATAGCTCTTGAGATAATTGTCCAATTACCTTTGGTCCCTTGAAAAAGAGGCAGCTACATATTAAGGAGCTGATACCCTCAAACTAAAGCTGAGTGTCTGCGCTTTAAACCCATATTGATAATATAACTGTATATTTAATATGTTTTGGTACAAAATGGCAAAACTTGTGTCACTGTCCATATAATTCTGGACCTAACTGTACCTCACACCACATAACTACATACATAATAATATATATATATATTATAGGTAACAAATACAATAGTGCCTTCTACTTGAAGATCAACGCCACACGCTCCCATAGATCCAGTTTTCCTGACACCATTCTCGTCTAATAAAATTTAAAGAGGTATTCCCATCTTAGGCATTTATGGCATATCTACGGGAACCCTCGTCTTTGGGGATAACAGGGGTCTGGTATTCCCTTGTTGCAAAATTTTAATGGGAAATGGTGTACTAGGGTAACTTGACCCCATTCTCTCAATAGGTGAGGGACCTAGAGGTGTAAACTGTACCTATCAGGTACTTATAGCATATCCTGTGGAAGTGCCATAAAAGCCTAAGATGGGAATATCTCTTTAGCTATCTGCTATATGAGGTAAAAATGTCTATTTATGGTGTTGCATAATATTACACATTGCTGCGACTTTCCAGTAATATTGACTATTGTCATATGTATTATAACTAACTATCAGACAGAGATAAACCCTCTGGGGGGTTGATGTAAAATTTAAGCATCATGGAGATTAGGTCAACCAATCAAGATGCAGATTTAATTTTTCCAGAGCAGTTGTAATAAAAGCTGCACTGTGATTGGTTGCTATGAGTTAAAGAGGCTCTGTCACCAGATTTTGCAACCCCTATCTGCTATTGCAGCAGATAGGCGCTGCAATGTAGATTACAGTAACGTTTTTATTTTTAAAAAACGAGCATTTTTGGCCAAGTTATGACCATTTTTGTAGTTATGCAAATGAGGCTTGCAAAAGTCCAAGTGGGTGTGTATTATGTGCGTACATCAGGGCGTTTTTAATACTTTTACTAGCTGGGCGTTCTGATGAGAAGTATCATCCACTTCTCTTCAGAACGCCCAGCTTCTGCCTGATCACTGCTGTGACGTCACTCACAGGTCCTGCATCGTGTCAGACAAGCGAGGACACATCGGCACCAGAGGCTACAGTTGA
Organism: Rhinoderma darwinii; assembly: GCF_050947455.1. Lineage (NCBI taxonomy): Eukaryota > Metazoa > Chordata > Amphibia > Anura > Rhinodermatidae > Rhinoderma > Rhinoderma darwinii. The sequence goes on from NC_134689.1 coordinate 46,424,221, forward strand.
TTCTGCAGCAGCATCAGCGTTTGCAGGTAAGTAGCTACATCGACTTACCTGCTAACGCCGATGCTGCTGCAGAATCAACTGAAGCCTCTGGTGCCGATGTGTCCGACACGATGCAGGACCTGTGAGTGACGTCACAGCAGTGATCAGGCAGAAGCTGGGCGTTCTGAAGAGAAGTGGATGATACTTCTCGTCAGAGCGCCCAGCTAGTAAAAGTATTAAAAACGCCCCGATGTACGCACATAATACACACCCACTTGGACTTTTACTTTTAAACACACCCACTTGGACTTTTGCAAGCCTCATTTGCATAACTACAAAAATGGTCATAACTTGGCCAAAAATGCTCGTTTTTTAAAAATAAAAACGTTACTGTAATCTACATTGCAGCGCCTATCTGCTGCAATAGCAGATAGGGGTTGCAAAATCTGGTGACAGAGCCTCTTTAAGATTAGACAGTCCCCACTAAATCCTCCACATGCTAAGCATGGTATTATCCTATGATATTAAAGTAATAGTAATGAATGGCTGGTAAGAACACTATAATATTCCAAAACGCCAAAGAGGAGAAAATGTGACAAAAGCGATCAATGAAAAAAAAAGATATCAGAAATAATAATCAATTAGGCCCTTTTAGCGACTGCGTTAAAGTTTCAGCTTATAACCGAAACCACAACGCAGTGCCAGATTCTTTGTGCGACTAATACCACAAGTACCCAATTGACTTACAATGGCATCCATCAGGGTCTGATGTGGTGTCCATTGTTTTGACGGGAGAAAAAGCGCCTCTTCCAGCACTACTCTTACAATCAACTCTATCAATTGAGGCTCCAACGCAGATCTGAACATAGCCTTATAATAAATGTCTTCTAAACATCACTTTCTCTATATAATATCTGCACCGTTACGAAAGACTGAATAAGAACATTTCACCGACCCAGTTTATACATGAGCTCCATTAAGAACATTTCACCTACCCAGTTTATACATGAGCTCCATTAAGAACATTTTACCGACCCAGTTTATACATGAGCTCCATTAAGTTTTTCACTTCATTGTTTATTACTGAAGTTTTATGTTCATAATGTGACAACAAATTATTAATTCTTCCATGATAATAACAAAATTAACATCTCTTTCTAATTTTTCCAAAGTTAATGTGACATCTGAGCCTAAAGAAAAACCTAAGGATTGTAAAGATGATCAAAGCCTGAAGGCATATACACAGGAGAAAGATAAGCTGACAACCAGCTATGTGGAACAACATATTCTCCAACATTACCATCAGATCCAAGATCAAATCCACATCCATGAGACCCTATACATACAGTATTATAGTGGTCAGGATAGTGAGAAACATGCTGGAGAGGAGACAGAGGACAGGAAAGGCAGCGCGACACCAAAGACATCACAAAGTTGCAGCAGTTGTCGTGAAGAAAAAAGTGACAATGCCTGTCTGGAAGAACCGGTGGCCACATCTACTTATAAGAAGAAGACTGCCACAGTAGCCCTATCTCTGAAAACCTTTACTTTCCACACTCTATTAGCAAAAGGAGGTTTCGGAAAAGTTTTGGTGGAAACAGATGTCATCCGGAAAGAACATGTTGCCATTAAAGTGGTCAACAAGAAGATACACACAGAGGATGGGTACAACCTGGCAGAACGTGAGATTCCACTACCAAGTTCATGGCCTTGCTGCCTTCCAGACTGACAGCTACGTCTATTATGTGATGGAACTGGCCACAAGGGGGGACCTAAATGATTTTATTGAGATGAACCTTCGTCTGGATATTCCCATGTCAAGATTCATAACAGCAGAAGTGGTTTGCGGTCTGCAATTCCTGCATAAAAAAGGCATCATACACCGCGACCTGAAGCCCAAAAACATCCTACTGACCAGAGAGGGCCACATCAAATTAGCCGATTTTGGTATTTCTATCATGAATGTGTATGAGCGCACTGCAGAGCGTTTCAGGGGAACACCAGCATAAGCTGCCCCAGAAATGGTAGAAATGGTCAAGTGCCTGGAACATGGACAAGAGGTTGACTTCTTTGCTCTGGGAGTGACTTTGTACAAAATGTCCTCGGGTAGGCACCCTTTCTACAAGGAAGAGCCGTACAGCATAAAGTCTCAGAAGCTGTTTGAAGACTTCAGCTTTGTATGTCCTGCGTGGTCTGAAAACTATCATCCCACCAACATCGTGTAGATCACTGACTGGGTGGTCAAACTGTTTTCCAAATGGCCATCCAGAAAATAAAAACAGGACGGGACTGCTGGACTCACGACTTCTAACTGGTCTACATGACTAGAAGGAGCTGTACATTACCACCTTATATTTATAGCTCTAATAAATATTATAACATCACTGCCGTAATGTTATTACTTTAGGTCACTTTTTTAGAAGTTTAGTTATTGTATTGTTGTTATTGTTATATGCTCTATTACAATAAAGGAGTTCTCCAACCGCAGACGTTTATGGCATATCCTGTGGATGTCTAATAGGCGTGTGACCCACACATATCGTGAGAATGGAAGTCCCCTATTCCCATCCCACTGTTTAAGCGGGTGCTGGCCCACACACTCAGACATAGCTTGAGTGGAGAGGTGGGGGCACATGTGCGTGTCTCTCTCCTCTCCAGTATATTAGAAGCTCAGCTCAGCTGTTGTATAGCTCCTATAGACTTGAATGAAGAGAACAGAACATATGCATGTCCACCTCCAGATTCAAATTCTACCTGGATTTAGCGAGGGGGGCCCAGAGGTGGGAGACCTACCTGTCAGCCATTTCTATGGGAAAGGATATGTCATAAATATCTACGATGGGAAAACCCCTACAGGATACGAACACACAGGACAGAAACGCTGCGTAAAAGTACACAGCGTATCTGTCCTGGAAGTCGCAGGGAATTCTGCCCGAAAAACCGCACCAAATTGTGGTGCAGTTTTTCAGGCGGCATGTCCACTGCGGAAATCCATCAGATCTATGGCATACAGGTCATGCTGCGGATAATTTTTTCTGCCACAAGTGAATGAGGTTTTGGAAAATTTGTTGCAAAATCTCGGAGTGGAATCCACAAGTCCTCCCTGTCTGTACGTGTCCTAAATACTTTATAATTATAATGTGTGAAATAGCTGAAGCAAACCTTGTTTTTTTAAGCAAAGATCTATTTAACCCCTTAGCCCTTATTCACACGACAGTGAAAAACGGCCGTGTGATGGCCGTCCTTTTAATGGCCTTCATATGGCCGTTTTCAGAGCAATTATATTCTATAGGCGCATTCACACGGCCGTTTTTTTAACGGCCCGTGAATAACGGCCGTCAAAAATTAGGACATGTCCTATTTTTGGGTCGTTTTAACGGCCTGACGGCCCCTATAGAATTCAATCGATCCGTTTTTAACGGCTGTCAATACATGTAACAACCGTTAAAAACGGATCTGTTACATGGGGATTTGCAAGGGAACTACTAGTTCCCTTGCTGGCTATCGTTTGCATACTCACTGTTGCAGCGCTTCTTCAGGTGTGGTCAATCGTCTTCACGGGTTTGAAAGCGCCTCGATGACATCATCGCCCCGTCGCGCTGCCTTGCCAGATCATGTGCAGACGTGTGACCACTCCTGAAGAAGACAAGAGACGGCGCTGCACCCGTGAGTATGTGGCATCATCTACAGGGAGGCTGGTGTGGCATCTACAGGGAGGCTGGTGTGGCATCTACAGGGAGGCTGGTGTGGCATCTACAGGGAGGCTGATGTGGCACGATCTACAGGGAGGCTGGTGTGGCATCTACAGGGAGGCTGGTGTAGCATCTACAGGGAGGCTGGTGTGGCATCTACAGGGAGGCTGGTGTGGCCCGATCTACAGGGAGGCTGGTGTGGCATCTACAGGGAGGGTGGTATGGCATCATCTACAGGGAGGCTGGTGTGGCATTATCTACAGGGAGGCTGGTGTGGCATCATCTACAGGGAGGCTGGTGTGGCATCATCTACAGGGAGGCTGGTGTGGCACGATCTACAGGGAGGCAGGTGTGGCATCATCTACAGGGAGGCAGGTGTGGCATCTACAGGGAGGCTGGTGTAGCATCTACAGGGAGGCTGGTGTGGCATCTACAGGGAGGCTGGTGTGGCCCGATCTACGACAGTGAAAAAAAATATCCATTTAAAACTGATCAACTGTCAGTTTTTCATGCCCATTTTGCATCAGTTTGTCTCTAAATTTTCATCCATTTCAAGTCCATCTGTCCGTTTTTAATGGCCGTTTGACATCCACTTTGCATCAGTTTTTCATGGCCGTTAAAAAAACTGATGAATTTTATTGGTCAGGCTTTTTTTGTCCCAACCCCCTGAAAACAACCAAAGGAAGGTCACATGTTCACCTAGACACTATTTACAGCCTCCCTGTATATGATGCCACACGCCTCCCTGTATATGATGCCACACGCCTCCCTGTATATAGATAGATAAACTCTAAGCATATGTTGGTTACAGGCTAGGTGAAGTTTGGAGAACCAACTTCCCCCCATATTATATCAAATAGACTGCTCCATAATTATAGAACCATACCGAAGGAAGAGAGCTATAGCGTCTAAGTATGCAAGAATATATAAATTTTATTGATAGAAAATAACATACATTTAAAATCACATCATAAGAAGACTCTAGTACTAATACCGTGGTATACAATACAGCACAGGACAAAATTCAACAAAGGAGTGATATATTAGGGCAGACCCAAATTCACTACCCATACAATAAAGTATATAGAATATCTCAACCAAGTGGGTCATATACTGCTAGTTCTCGATGTCCTAATGTTTATGTGGCAACAGTGGATAAATGCCTGGCCAAAATATAGTGACATAGGGAAACTCAGTACTTGTATGGTGATCAGTTATAGTGATGCTGTCTTACCCATTAAAAGGTGGGAGTCTCACGATATGTCCGTGCTGGAAGGTCCAAAGTACAACCCCAACGCGCGTTTCGCTATCTTTGGCTTCCTCAGGGGGTACATTAAGCCCATAGTGTTTGTAATCCTTTTATAGTGTGTGTACATAGAGAAATGAATCCATATTAGCGCCGAGATAGAGGTCGGCGCTTGTACGATGACGCGACCGGAAGAGAGGCATGCCCCACATCCGGCCCCGCATGCTGTAGCGCATATCCGGACTCCCGACGCGTAACGGGAGTTCCGGACATGCGCAGTGCATGAGTCGAAGCCGAAGGGGGCAGGCGTCGCCGCAGGCCGCCTCACCGAGCAAGCGCACGTCATCAGGGAGGTAAGTGGATTCGAAAAGAGAGATAAAAGGAGATAACAGGATCAGGATACCAGAGTCACAGATGTACGCTGTACATCGTATTTCAGTAGTTCCGATGGCAGTGATATAGTTATAGGATCGCCTAGGTTACGATAAGAATTAATGGCATATGTAAACATGCAAAAAAGATGCAAACAGAGAAGGACGGTGACAAGTAATAAATGGATAATTGAATATATATAAATACGTGGTACATAATTATATGTGATGTGGTCAATAAAGACGTGATGCACAATTATATGTGATATGGACAAAAGAAATAAGAAAGAAGAAAAGAGATCATATAAATAAAGTGAAACACAAGCAAAAATACAAAATAATGTATGATATGTCAATGCATATACGTTGTATTGCATTGGACATAAATTAAGAGTACAACTTTAGGACATACAGATTATGTACATATGGTTATCACGTGAACAAACAAAAATAATAATAAATATTAGTAATAATATTTAAGGGCATTTCAAAGAGTTCTCGCCCCAAGTGATTTTATCTACAAACTCAGTTGCATCAATACATATTACTCCAGAAGTCCACCAACCTAGACATTATTCCTGAGTATGTTAGTATAGAGGATATTACATTTCTACCCTATTGTATTTAGGTTAGTCTCATAACAGGCCATTCATGGCGGAGCTATATCAAGAAAACATATTACGGCTCAATAGCGCCATCTACATCTCATATCACTTTGTTACAGAGTAATAATTACAATCAATAAAAACAAATAAATATCTTCCTTTTCTTGATCCTATCTTCTCCTGGGAGTTCAGGTGGATCACTTCAAATCTGCACCACACAGGGATACCAAACACATAGGACAAGTAGAAGGATAACTAAATAACTATAATACAAAAAACACATAATTAATAACAGATAAAATCAGCAATAGACATTACAGAAAAGAGGCAAAACTTAAAGTTTCGTTCAATCCGTCAGGTTTCATTGACCCCAATAGGACAATCCACCTGCACTCTTTCTGTGCAAGAATCTTTCTCGCATTACCCCCTCTGATGCCACAGTGAACCCTTTCGATACCTCGTATTGATAAAGTTTTGGGGTTACAGTCATGATATGTCTTGAAGTGCCTCGGTAGTGTTTTTAGTTGTGTAATATCGACAGATTCTCTTGCCCCCATGATGTCACGTACGTGTTCCCTCGTACGGACCCGTAGTTCTCTAGAGGTGAGTCCTACGTAAACTTTTGGACACCCACACGTCGCGTAATACACCACATGGGTGGTGCTACATGAGATGTATTCTCTAATTTGAAATTGTCTTTTCCCATCTACCGTGGAAACGTGCGTTGCACGGCAGATATTGGCACAGGATTTACAGTCACCACATGGGAAGCATCCTTTCCTCGGTCCTCGCGACCCAAATGGACACAGTTGTTGGGGTACATAATGACTAGAAACAAGAAGATCCTTGAGATTTTTTGATCTTCTTGCTGTCATTAATGGTCTTGCTGATAAACCCTGTGCCAATTGTGGTTCAGATTTTAAAATCGGCCAATGCCTGGTTAGGATGGTCCTCATTGCATCCCACTGCCCATTAAAGGTTGATATGAACCGTACGTTTAGATTATTAGTGGCTCGTGATTTTGGTTTAAAGAGATCCGTACGGGGGGTGGATCTCGCTCTCCTGTAGCCTAGTTTTATATTCCTGTTACTGTATCCTCTTTCTCTAAATCTTTTAGTAAGATCAGTAGACTGCTGCTCAAACAGAGTATCTGAAGAACATATCCGCTTCATCCTGAGGAACTGACCAACTGGGATGGCTTTAATAGTGGAGGGGGTGTGGGCTGATGACGCATGCAGCAAAGCATTGACCGATGTGTTCTTACGAAACACGTTGCTATGTAAGAAGCCCAGAGTATCGGTGAATATCTGTATGTCTAAGAATTCTACTCGATGGGGATGATGTTTATACGTTAACTTGATATTGAATTGATTGTCATTCAAATGCTGCATAAAGGTCATCAGCCCAGACTCCGGTCCTTGCCAGGTAAAGAAAATATCGTCAATATAACGTGTCCAGGAGAGTACATGGTCAGCGGCGCAGGCTCCGTCCCCATGAAAAACCTGCCTCTCCCAAAAACCGAGAAACAGGTTTGCATAGGACGGAGCGCACGCCGCCCCCATTGCAGTACCCTGTTTCTGTAAATAAAAAAGATCTTTAAATACAAAAAAGTTATGGCTCAAAATAAATTGTAACAGATCCATAATCAGATCACATAGTTGGCCATCCCAGTTACTGGTCCCCAGGAAGAAGCGCACCGCCCCCAGCCCATCTTGATGTTTAATACTGGTGTATAGGGACTCTATGTCAGCAGTCACGAGGTACGTGTCTTGTTCAATTTGAATCCCATCGATCCTCCTAAGGACGTCCGTCGTGTCCTTGACATATGACGGTAACTCCGCGACCAGTGGTTTCAAATAATAGTCAATAAATTTGCATATCGGGTCGCAGAGTCCGTCAATGCCGGAGACGATCGGACGTCCAGGGGGGTCGGTGGGATTTTTGTGTATTTTAGGCAAAAAATACAGGGTCGGTATGATGCCACACGCCTCCCTGTATATGATGCCACAGGCCTCCCTGTATATGATGCCACAGGCCTCCCTGTATATGATGCCACATGCCTCCCTGTATATGATGCCACACGCCTCCCTGTAGATGATGCCACACGCCTCCCTGTAGATGATGCCACACACCTCCCTGTAGATGATGCCACACACCTCCCTGTAGATGATGCCACACGCCTCCCTGTAGATGATGCCACACGCCTCCCTGTAGATGATGCCACACGCCTCCCTGTAGATGATGCCACACGCCTCCCTGTAGATGATGCCACACGCCTCCCTGTAGATCGTGCCACACCAGCCTCCCTGTAGATCGTGCCACACCATCCTCCCTGTAGATGCCACACCAGCCTCCCTGTAGATGCCACACCAGCCTCCCTGTAGATGCCACACCAGCCTCCCTGTAGATGCCACACCAACCTGCCTGTAGATGCCACACCAGCCTGCCTGTAGATGCCACACCAGCCTCCCTGTAGATGCCACACCAGCCTCCCTGTAGATGCCACACCAGCCTCCCTGTATATGCCACACCAGCCTTCCTGTAGATGCCACACCAGCCTCCCTGTAGATGCCACACCAGCCTGCCTGTAGATGCCACACCAGCCTGCCTGTAGATGCCACACCAGCCTCCCTGTAGATGCCACACCAGCCTCCCTGTAGATGCCACACCAGCCTCCCTGTAGATGCCACACCAGCCTGCCTATAGATCATGCAACATACTCACGAGAGCAGCGCCGTCTCTCCTCTTCTTCACTTGTGGTCACTCGTCTGCACGGGATCTGGCAAGGCAGCGCGACGGGGCGATGACGTCATCGAGGCGCCTTCAAACCCGAGTGACCACAGACGAGTGACCCTACCTGAAGAAGCGCCGCAAACGTGAGTATGCCAACGATAACCAGCAAGGGAACTAGTAGTTCCCTTGCCAATCCCCATGTAACAGATCCGTTTTTAAGGGTTGTTACATGTATTGACAGCCGTTAAAAACGGATGCATTGACTTCAATGGGGGCCGTCAGGCCGTTAAAACGGCCAAAAATAGGACATGTCCTATTTTTTGACGGCCATTATTCACGGGCCGTTAAAAAAACGGCCGTGTGAATGCACCCATAGAATATCATTGTTCTGAAACGGCCATGTGAAATCCGTTAAAAGGACGGCCATCACATGGCCGTTTTTCACTGTCGTGTGAAAGAGGCCTTAGAAATTTAGCTGCAATTTCTCGCATTTTCAAGAAAATTTCAAAAGGCTATTTTTTCAGGGACCAGTTCAGTTCTGAAGTGGCTTTGAGGGCCTTATATATTAGAAACCCCTATAAAACACCCCATTTTAAAAACTGCACACCTCAAAGTATTCAAAACAGCATTCAGAAATTATTTTAACCTTTTAGGCATTTCACAGGAAATAAAGCAAAGTAGAGGTGAAATTTACAAAGTAAATTTTTTTTTTTTACGAAATTCATTTGTAATACAGTTTTTTCTGTAACACAGAAAGTTTTACCAGAGAAACGTAACTCAATATTTATTGCCCAGATTCTGCAATTTTTAGAAATATCCCATATGTGGCCCTAGTGTGCTAATGGACTGAAACACAGGCCTCAGAAGCAAAAGAGCACGTGGAGGATTTTGGGGCATCTATTTTATTAGAATATATTTTAGGCACCATGTCAGGTTTGAAGAGGTCTCGTGGTGCCAAAACAGTGGAAACCCCCCAAAAGTGACCCCATTTTGGAAACTACATCCCTCAAGGAATTTTTCAAGAGGTATAGTTACATACAATGTTTTCATTTTACAAGGAATTAAAGGGAAAAAGCAACCAAACATTTGTAAAGCAATGTCTCTCGATTACGGCAATACCCCATATGTGGTAATAAACTGCTGTTTGGACCCACGGCAGGGCTCAGAAGGGAACGAGGGCCATTTGGATTTTGGAGCGCAGATTTTGCTGGAATGGTTTTCGGTGCCATATCGTGCTTGCAAAGCCCTGGAGGGATCATAACAGTGGAAACTCCCCAAAAGTGACCCCATTTTGGAAACGACACCCCTCAAGGAATTTTTCTAAGGGTATAGTTAGCATTTTGACCCTACACGGTTTTTGCTGAATTTATGGGAATTATGCCGTGAAATTGAAAATCTAAATTTTTTCTAATAAAATGTAGTTTTAGCTCAGATTTTTTCATTTTTACCACAGATAAAGGAGAAAAAACACCCCAATATTTGTAAAGCAAACTCTTCTGAGCACAGTAATACCCCATATGTGGTAATAAACTGCTGTTTGGACACATGGCGGTAGTAAGAAAGGGCGGAGCGCCATTAGACTTTTGGAGCTCAAGTTTTGCTGGAATGGTTTGCGGCCCCATGTCACATTTGCAAAACCACTAAGGGGCCAAAATAGTGCAAACCCGGCAAAAGTGCCCCCATTTGGGAAACTATACCCCTCGTGGAATTTATCTAGCGTTATAGTGAGCATTTTGACACCACAGTTTTTTTGCTGAATTATTGGGATTATGTAGTGAAAATGAAAATCTACATTCTTTCCACTAAAATGTTGAATTGTTTTCATTTTCACAAGGAATAAAGGAGAAAAAGCACCCCGACAATTGTAAAGCAATTTCTCCCGCGTACGGCAATACCCAATATGTGGTCATAAACTGCTGCTTGGATACACTGCAGGGCTCAGAATGGCAGGAGTGCTACTTGGCATGTAGATTTTGGTTGATAGTTTTATGCAATGAAATCCGCAGATGTTATGTGTGTTGTGTTGCGGATTGCTTTCGCGAACAGGATATTTCATCATTCTGGCTGGACCGATGTGTTTCGAGGTCTGTAGCCAGACTGAGAGGGAATGTTTGAAAGAGAGCAGGATGTGATCTGCACCTGAATCCGCAATGATAAAGCCACAGCATTTTACTTAACATTTTACCCAAATCCGCTATGGAATCTGCAACGCGGATTATGTGCGGTATTGATGCGGACAGTGTCTGCAGAATACTGCCACGTCTGAACATGCCCTCAGGAAAGGAGCGCTGTGTGGCTCTATCTATAGGGGCTGTGTGATGCTATCTATAGGGGGTTGTATGTGTGTGGCGCTATCAACAGGTTTGTGTGTGTGTGTGGGGGGGGGGCGAAATCTACAGGGGGGCGTGTTTGTGGTGCTACCTACAGGTGTGTGTGTGTGTGTGTGTGTGGCGCTATCTACAGGTTTGTGTGTGTGTGTGGGGCGCTATGTACAGGGGGGGTGTGTGGCGCTATCTACAGGGGGGTGTGTGTGTGGCGCTATCTACAGGGGGCACTGTGTATGTGGTGCTTTAGTTTACAGTGTGTGACACAATTATAGTCATGCGCAGTGCATGGTGATATTATATTTAGGGGCTGCAGAAATGGGTCATGGCCGGGAGAAGTCGTCGTGAGCGCTGGATCGGATGGAGAAGAAAAGAGGAAAAAAAACTACTAGCATCTAAAACGTCGTCACCTGTGAGTCACTGGATTTGTAGAGAATCTGTCCCCTCTCCTGACATGTTTATTATAGGAAATCCTTGTATTCCACATAAAGCCTTTCTGAAGTCCAGGATTTATAGAAAAATTAGTGTTACCATTCCCATTGTCAGGAGGATGTGTCCCTGCACAGTGTAATACTGTCAGTATGTAGGGACACAGCCCTGTGAAAGGGGAATCTTAACACCCATTTGTTGATGCTTGTGCAAAAAGGTAATGTTAGCAATAGTTACGGCGCGGCGGTGGAGAAGGGGGGGCCCAAGTTTGGGTAACAGCCCAGGGCCTATGGTCTACTTAATCCGCCACTGCTGTCCATATATAAACAATAAAGTCAGGGGCTCCTCCTGGCACGCTGGAATCCCCGGCCAAAGCATTACCAACGCCTGGCTAGGGATATCGCTCATAGAATGAGTCCATGACTTCACTGTACTTATAAGAGTGCTGGAAGGCAGAGAGGCAAAAAGAAAAAAATGTAGTTGGTCATTAAGGCCTTTTCAGGCACGGTCATTAAAGGGTTAAGGGTAGGGGCAAAAATATAATATCTCACTTTAATTATTGTTAATTAAAATCCATAACTATCCTGGCAAATGCATATATATATATATATATATATATATATAAATACACAAAAAACAACCACTATAATCTATTGTTCCCCTGGCCAGGGTGCATAAGACTCCAGTATTACTAACATATTTGAGGAAAAACATATCCAAGGTACACCAGATAACGATAACTGGCCTCCTCTTGTCCAATGCATTTTGCAAACCAAATGTTTTTCTATTGATCAATTGGAAGCTGTTTGTTACATGTTCATTTTTGTTTTATGTTTATATACCTAAATTGCTGTGTATATTTAGGTACATATATTCTACATATATATATATATATATATATATATATATATATATATGTATATATATGTATATATATATATATATATATATATATATATATATGTATATATATATATATATATATATATATATATATATATATATATATATATATATATATATATATATATATACATTTTTGCCATGATTGTACTGTTTGATAATATCATCTGTGAATTACAGACAGGTTATCCCAGCCACATGACTTAAGGCTGCCATGGGACAATCGCCATATTGAATAAAGCATGATAGATGGAAAAATATGTGACATCACAATATGAGATGCAAGTTGAAAAGACTTTATTCATATTTCATAGCTGGTGACATCCCAATGTCAGATGCCAGGCTGTAGAACCTTATGACATAGCTGGTGACATCACAATGCCAGATGCCAGGCTGTAGAACCTTATGACATAGCTGGTGACATCACAATGCCAGATGCCAGGCTGTAGAAACTTATGACATAGCTGGTGACATCACAATGCCAGATGGCAGGCTGTAGAACCTTGTGACATAGCTGGTGACATCACAATGCCAGATGCTAGGCTGTAGAACCTTATGACATAGCTGGTGACATCACAATGGCAAATGCCAGGCTGTAGAACCTTATGACATAGATGGTGACATCACAATGCCAGGTGGCTTCATACACTGGTGCACAGGTTTGGTACTTTGCACTCACACACTGCAGACGAGGAGAGACGCACGTGAGAGCTCAAAAATGCCGAAAGCGAAGAAGAAGACGAAGCATCTAGAGATTGAAGGAGGAGAGGAGAGTAGAGGAGAGGAGAGAGACAAAAAGAATGTAGGAGAAGAGAGAAAGGAGAAGGCGAGTAAGACTAAGTGTAGCAGAACCACTCGCTTCTTAGCGCGCCTACAGAAAGCCTTTGCAAGGCTTACCGGATGTATGCGGAGGAGGAACAACTCCAAGAAGGAAAATAAATGTTCCGGTGAACTCCCAGAACCCAGTAACATGGTTCTAGTGGACGACAAAGGTAGGAAATTATGTAGATTATATAATAATTATAAATACACAGAATAGGCCTCATCAATCAAAACTGTCTAACAGAAAAACTGTTCTTGTTACCCATAACAACCAATAAGAGCCCAGATTTAATTTCTTAATCCGCCCCTTAATCCGAATTTTTCTTTGTTGGACAGTTTTGATAAATCAGGACGGATATCTCTAGATTCTAAGTGTAAAGGAACTCAACATCCAGAAACAGTGCTCCTGTATAATATACGGTTAGGTCCAGAATTATTTGACACAATCTTCATGATTTGGGCTCTGCATGCCACCACATTGCATTTGAAATGAAACAACTGAGATGCAATTGAAGTGTAGACTTTCATGTTTAATTCAAGGAGTTGAACAAAAATATCTTGTGAAACGTTTAGGAATTGCAACCATTTTTCTACACAGCCTCCTCATTTCATGGGCTCAAAAGTAATTGGACAAATTAACATTACTATAAATAAAATGTTGTTTTTTTTAAATACTTTGTAGAGAATCCTTTGCAGGCAATGTCTGCCTGAAGTCTGGAAACCATGGACATCACCAAACACTCGGTTTCCTCCTTTGTGATGTTTCCCAGGCCTTTACTGCAGCGGTCTTCAGTTGTTACTTTGTGGGTCTTTCTGCCTAAGTTTTCTCTTAAGCAAGTGAAATGCAGCTCGATCTGGTTGAGATCTGGTGATTGACTTGGCCATTGCAGAATATTCCACTTTTTTGTCTTAAAAAAACCTCCCGGGTTGCTTTCGCAGTATGTTTTGGGTCATTGTCCATCTGTACAGTGGAGCGATGTCCCATCTAGAGTGCCTTTAGCAGCCATGCATGCCCATGCCATCACACTGCCCCCACCATGTTATACAGAGGATGTGCCCCTTTGGATCATGAGCCATTCCAAGCCTTCTCCCTACTTTCTTCCTCTCATCATTCTGGTACCGGTTGATCTTAGTTTCATGCTGTTCCAGAACTGGGCGGTTTCTTTACACGTTGTTTGGTAAAGTCTAATCTGGTCTTTCTATTTTTGAGGCTGGTTAATGGTTTGCACCTTGTGGTGGACCCGCTGTATTTGCTCTCATGAAGTCTTCTCTTTATGGTAGACTTAGAAACTGACACACCTGGAATCAACTCCAGACGTTTTACCTGCTTAATTGATGATGGCTTAATGGGGGAATAGCCCATGCAGCTCATTAAATAGCTCTTGAGATAATTGTCCACTTACCTTTGGTCCCTTGAAAAAGAGGCAGCTACATGTTAAGGAGCTGATACCCTCAAACTAAAGCTGAGTGTCTGTGCTTTAAACCCATATTGATAATATAACTGTATATTTAATATGTTTTGGTACAAAATGGCAAAACTTGTGTCACTGTCCAAATAATTCTGGACCTAGCTGTACCTCACACCACATAACTACATACATAATAATGTATATATTATAGGTAACAAATACAACAGTGCCTTCTACTTGACAGATCAACGCCACACGCTCCCATAGATCCAGTTTTCCTGACACCATTCTCGTCTAATAAAATTTAAAGAGGTATTCCCATCTTAGGCATTTATGGCATATCTGCGGGAACCTTCGCCTTTGGGGATAACAGGGGTCTGGTATTCCTTTGTTGCCGAATTTTAATGGGAAATTATGTACTAGGGTAACTTGACCCCATTCTCTCAATAGGTGAGGGACCTAGAGGTGTAAACTGTACCTATAAGGCACTTATGGAATATACTGTGGATGTGCCATAAAAGCCTAAGATGGGAATATCTCTTTAGCTATCTGCTATATGAGGTAAAAATGTCTATTTATGGTGTTACATAATATTACACATTGCTGCGACTTTCCAGTAATATTAACTATTGTCATATGTATTATACCTAACTATTAGACAGAGATAAACCCTCCGGGGAGATGATGTCAAATTTAAGCATCATGGAGATTAGGTCAACTAATCAAGATGCAGATTTAATTTTTCCAGAGCAGTTGTAATAAAAGCTGCACTGTGATTGGTTGCTATGAGCAATAAGGTCAGTTTTACGATTAGACAGATTTGATAAATGAGGCCTATTGGCAGCAGAAAAGATCCCACTGGAGTCCCCACTAAATCCTCCACATGCTAAGCATGGTATTATCCTATGATATTAAAGTAATAGTAATGAATGGCTGGTTAGAACACTATAATATTACCAAACGCCAAATAGGAGAAAATATGACAAAAGCGATCAATGAAAAAAAAGATAGAAATAATTATCAATTAGGCCCTGTTAGCGACTGCGTTAAAGTTTCAGCTTATAACCGAAACCACAACGCAGTGCCAGATTCTTTGTGCGACTAATACCACAAGTACCCAATTGACTTACAATGGCATCCATCAGGGTCTGATGTGGTGTCCATTGTTTTGACGGGAGAAAAAGCGCCTCTTCCAGCACTACTCTTACCATCAACTCTATCAACTGAGTCTCCAACGCAGATCTGAACATAGCCTTATAATAAATGTCTTCTAAACATCACTTTCTCTATATAATATATGCAACGTTACGAAAGACTGAATAAGAACATTTCACCGACCCAGTTTATACATGAGATCCATTAAGAACATTTCACCGACCCAGTTTATACATGAGCTCCATTAAGAACATTTCACTGACCCAGTTTATACATGAGCTCCATTAAGTTTTTCACTTCATTGTTTATTACTGAAGTTTTATGTTCATAATGTGACAACAAATTATTAATTCTTCCATGATAATAACAAAATTAACATCTCTTTCTAATTTTTCCAAAGTTAATGTGACATCTGAGCCTAAAGAAAAACCTAAGGATTGTAAAGATGATCAAAGCCTGAAGGCATATGGTCAGGAGAAAAATAAGCTGACAACCAGCTATGTGGAACAACAAATTCTACAACATAACCATCAGATCCAAGATCAAATCCACATCCATGAGACCCTATACATACAGTATTATAGTGGTCTGGATAGTGAGAAACTTGCTGGAGATAAGAGCCTGAAGGCAGATAGACAGGAGAAAGATAAGCTGACAAGCTATTATGTGGAACGGCTCATTCTCCAACATTACTGTGAGATCGAAGACCAAATCCACATAATTGAGACCCTATACATACAGTATTATAGTGGTCAGGATGGTGAGAAACATGCTGGAGATAAGAGCCTGAAGACCGATGGACAGGCCAAAGACAAGCTGACAACCAGCTATGTGGAACACCAAATTCTCCAACATTACCATGAGATCGAAGACCAAATCCACATCCATGAGACCCTATACATACAGTATTATAGTGGTCTGGATAGTGAGAAACTTGCTGGAGATAAGAGCCTGAAGACCGATGGACAGGCCAAAGACAAGCTGACAACCAGCTATGTGGAACACCAAATTCTCCAAAATTACCATGAGATCGAAGACCAAATTCACATCCATGAGACCCTATACATACAGTATTATAGTGGTCTGGATAGTGAGAAACTTGCTGGAGATAAGAGCCTGAAGACTGGTGAACAGGCCAAAGACAAGCTGACAACCAGATATTTGGAACAGCAAATTCTCCAACATTACCATGAGATCAAAGACCAAATCCATATCCATGAGACCATATACATACAGTATTATAGTGGTCAGGATAATGAGAAACATGCTGGAGAGGAGACAGAGGACAGGAAAGGCAGCGCGACACCAAAGACATCACAAAGTTGCAGCAGTTGTCGTGAAGAAAAAAGTGACAACGCCTGTCTGGAAGAGCCGGTGGCCACATCTTCTTATAAGAAGAAGACTGCCACAGTAGCCCTATCTCTGAAAACCTTTACTTTCCACACTTTATTAGCAAAAGGAGGTTTCGGAAAAGTTTTGGTGGCAACAGATGTAATCCGGAAAGAACATGTTGCCATTAAAGTGGTCAACAAGAAGATACACACAGAGTTTGGGTACAACCTGGTAGAACGTGAGATTCTCCATCTATCACACGAGAACCACTACCTTGTTCATGGCCTTGCTGCCTTCCAGACTGACAGCTACGTCTATTATGTGATGGAACTGGCCACCAGGGGGGACCTAAATGATTTTATTGAGATGAACCTTCGTCTGAATTTTTCCACGTCAAGATTCATAACAGCAGAAGTGGTTTGCGGTCTGCAGTTCCTGCATAAAAAAGGCATCATACACCGCGACCTGAAGCCCAAAAACATCCTACTGACCAGAGAGGGCCACATCAAATTAGCCGATTTTGGTATTTCTATCATGAATGAGTATGAGCGCACTGCAGAGCGTTTCAGGGGAACACCAGGATACGCTGCCCCAGAAATGGTAAAGTGCCTGGAACATGGACAAGAGGTTGACTTCTTTGCTCTGGGAGTGACTTTGTACAAAATGTCCTCGGGTAGGCACCCTTTCTACGGCACAACAAAGGAATTGATTAATTATGCTGTCAACACCAAAACGCCTTCCTACCCAGAGTTCCTAACCCCTGAGACAGTGCAGATCTTAAAAGGGCTTCTAAACAAAAACCACCACAGACGGCTGGGAGTCAAAGGAAACATCAGAAAACATAAATTTTTCTCAGCTGTGAACTGGAATGATGTGGAAAACCGGACAGCAGTTCCCCCTGAGATACTCGTCTCAGTTCCTGAGTACCTGAACGTTACTTCCATTCTGCGCTACAAGGAAGAGCCGTACAGCATAAAGTCTCAGAAGCTGTTTGAAGACTTCAGCTTTGTATGTCCTGCGTGGTCTGAAAACTATCATCCCACCAACATCGTGTAGATCACTGACTGGGTGGTCAAACTGTTTTCCAAATGGCCATCCACAAAATAAAAACAGGACAGGACTGCTGGACTCACGACTTCTAACTGGTCTACATGACTAGAAGGAGCTGTACATTACCACCTTATATTTATAGCTCTAATAAATATTATAACATCACTGCCGTAATGTTATTACTTTAGGTCACTTTTTTAGAAGTTTAGTTATTGTATTGTTGTTATTGTTATATGCTCTATTACAATAAAGGAGTTCTCCAACCACAGACGTTTATGGCATATCCTGTGGATGTCTAATAGGCGTGTGACCCACACATATCGTGAGAATGGAAGTCCCCTATTCCCATCCCACTGTTTAAGCGGGTGCTGGCCCACACACTCAGACATAGCTTGAGTGGAGAAGTCGGGGGCACATGTGCGTGTCTCTCTCCTCTCCAGTATATTAGAAGCTCAGCTCAGCTGTTGTATAGCTCCTATAGACTTGAATGAAGAGAACAGAACATATGCGTGTCCACCTCCAGATTCAAATTCTACCTGGATGTAGCGAGGGGGGCCCAGAGGTGGGAGACCTACCTGTCAGTTATTTCTATGGGATAGGATATGTCATAAATATCTACGATGGGAAAACCCCTACAGGATACGAACACACAGGACAGAAACGCTGCGTAAAAGTACACAGCGTATCTGTCCTGGAAGTCGCAGGGAATTCTGCCCGAAAAACCGCACAAAATTGTGGTGAGTTTTTCAGGCGGCATGTCCACTGCGGAAATCCATCAGATCTATGGCATACAGGTCATGCTGCTGATATTTTTTTCTGCCACAAGTGAATGAGTTTTGGAAAATTTGTTGCAAAATCTCGGTGTGGAATCCACAAGTCCTCCCTGTCTGTACGTGTCCTAAATACATTATAATCATGATGTGTGAAATAGCTGAAGCAAAGCTTGTTTTTTTAAGCAAAGATCTATTTAAAGAGGCTCTGTCACCAGATTTTGCAACCCCTATCTGCTATTGCAGCAGATAGGGGCTGCAATGTAGATTACAGTAACGTTTTTATATTTAAAAAACGAGCATTTTTGGCCAAGTTATGACCATTTTTGTATTTATGCAAACGAGGCTTGCAAAAGTACAACTGAGCGTGTTTACAGTAAAAGTACAACTGGGCGTGTATTATGTGTGTACATCGGGGCGTTTTTACTTCTTTTACAAGCTGCGCGAATGGGAGTGTATGATGCTGACGAATCAGCATCATCCACTTCTGTTCGTTAACACCCAGCTTCTGGCAGTGCAGACACACAGCGTGTTTTCGAGAGATCACGCTGTGACGTCACTCACTTCCTGCCCCAGGTCCTGCATCGTGTCGGCCACATCGGCACCAGAGGCTACAGTTGATTCTGCAGCAGCATCAGCGTTTGCAGGTAAGTAGCTACATCGACTTACCTGCAAACGCCGATGCTGCTGCAGAATCAACTGTAGCCTCTGGTGCCGATGTGTCCTCACTCGTCCGACACGATGCAGGACCTGGGGCAGGAAGTGAGTGACGACACAGCGTGATCTCTCGAGAAAACGTTGTGTGTCTGCACTGCCAGAAGCTGGGCGTTCTGAAGAGAAGTGGATGATACTTCTCGTCAGATCGCCCAGCTAGTAAAAGAAGTAAACACGCCCAGATGTAACACACATAACACACGCCCAGTTGGACTTTTACTTTAAACACGCCCAGTTGGACTTTAGCAAGCCTCATTTGCATAAATACAAAAATGGTCATAACTTGGCCAAAAATGCTAGTTTTTAAAAATAAAAACGTTACTCTTATCTACATTGCAGCGCCGATCTGCTGCAATAGCAGATAGGGGTTGCAAAATCTGGTGACAGAGCCTCTTTAAGGGACATTCTACACTGCGATGCAGGCTGTCAGGGAATGCTGGGAGTTGTAGTTTTTCAACAGCTGGAGACTAACAGGATCGAGAAGACTATTCTACAGTTAAGACATTAAATCAAAGTGTATTTCCATGGGAGAAATTTGAGGCTCACACTGAGATTTATGCCGTGAACGTACAGCAGATCCGCGAGAGGATTGTCATTCAATGAGGTGAATACGTGACTTCCCCGTGAATAAATTGTGGAAATAAATAGCATGCTACTTCTGCCTTTTAATTGCTGAGCCTAGCAGCGACTCCTGAGAGATCTGTATAAAAACCACATTAGTGATTTATAAATGTAATTTTTTTTAAAATATTTTGCTCACTGACTCAAGTTAAAGGGGTTTTCCAGGACAAATATTGATGGCTTACTTTAAGGCACAAGTGAGAAGAGCCAAGCCAGGTCTAAAGTAGCTTAACCCCTTCCCGCAAATGGGCGTTACTGTACGTCCTTTTTAGCGGCTCGTTCCCGCAAATGGGCGTACAGTAACGCCCTGAGGATGAAGCAGGCACAGGAGCTGTGCGTGCTTCATCCTCAGCGGGTGTCGGCTGTAATATACAGCTGACATCCCGCTGCAACGGCGGTGATCACTGTTATGTCCAATCGCCGCCATTTAACCCCTCAAATGCCGCTGTCAATAGTGATTGATACAGAGGGAGGGGTTGGTTGAAAGCGTATGTCACTATCCATGGATCATTAATTTTATTATTCATTCTCCCCATTATTACATCATCCTATTATGACCTGTTGCACTCCGCTCAGTTTACATATACCCTGATGTACTCCGCCCAGCTTACACATACCCTGATGTACTCCGCCCAGTTTACATATACCCTGATGTACTCCGCACAGCTTACATATACCCTGATGTACTCCTCACATATTACATACACCCTGATGTACTCCTCACACATTACATATACCCTGATGTACTCCTCACATATTACATATACCCTGATGTACTCCGCCCAGATTACATATACCCTGATGCACTCCGCCCAGCTTACATATACCCTGATGTACTCTGCCCACTTTACATATACCCTGATGTACTCCGACCAGCTTACATATACCCTGATGTACTCCTCACATATTACATACACCCTGATGTACTCCTCACACATTACATATACCCTGATGTACTCCTCACATATTACATATACCCTGATGTACTCCGCCCAGATTACATATACCCTGATGCACTCCGCCCAGCTTACATATACCCTGATACACTCCACCCAGCTAACATATACCCTGATGCACTCCGCCCAGCTTACATATGCCCCCATATTATAAGCTGAAACACCAGTAAAACACTAAACAAAACTACTACCAAGCAAAATCTGCGCTCCATAAGCCAAATGGCGCTCCTTCTGGGCCTGGCAGTGTGCCCAAACAGCAGTTTATGACCACATATGGGGTATTACTGTACTCTGGAGAACCGCTTAACAATAATTTATGGGGTGTGTGTCTACGGTGGTACAAGCTGGGCACAACACATTGGGCACTGAAATAGCATATATGTGGAAAATGGCAATTTTAAATCTGCAACATCCACTGTG
This sequence comes from Rhinoderma darwinii, assembly GCF_050947455.1. Classification (NCBI taxonomy): domain Eukaryota; kingdom Metazoa; phylum Chordata; class Amphibia; order Anura; family Rhinodermatidae; genus Rhinoderma; species Rhinoderma darwinii. The sequence goes on from NC_134689.1 coordinate 46,445,752, forward strand.
CACTAATTTCTACAAAACCTTTGGGGTTAAAATGCTCACTACACTTCTAGGCGAATTACTTGAGGGGTGTAGTTTCCCAAATGGGGTCACTTTTCGGGGGTTTTCACTGTACTGGTACCTCAGCGCAATGCAACATGGAGTAAAAAACAAATTTTGTAAAATCTCCACTCCAAAAACGAAATTGCGCTTTTTCCCTTTAGACTCTTGCTGTATGTCCAAATAGCAGTTTACAACCACATATGGGGTACTTCCCTATTCAGGAGAAATTTTGTCACACATTTTGGGGTGTCTTTTCTCCTGTATTGCTTGTGTAAATGAAAAATTATGTGCTAAATCTATAGGTTATTGGAAAAAAAAAATGTTCATTTTCACGGCCCAATTCTAATAAAATCTGTAAAACACCTGATGGATCAAAATGCTCACTACACCTCTAATTTAAATCTTTGATAGGTATAGTCTCCAAAATGGGATCACACCTGGGGAATTTCTACTATACTGGTACTTCAGGGGCTCTGCAAATGCGACATGGCCCCCAGAAACCAATTCAGCAAAATCTGAGCTGCAAAATCCAAATGGTGCTCCGTCCCCTCTGAGCCCTGCCGTGGGTCCAAACAGCAGTTTATTACCACATATGGGGTTTTGCCGTAATCAGGAGAAATTGCTTTACAAATGTTGAGGTGCTTTTTCTCCTTTATTCCTTATAAAAATTAGAAAATTCGATGTTTTTTCAGAAAAAAAGTCTATTTTCATCTTCGCAGACTAATTCTAATAAATTCAGCAAAAAACCTGTGGGGTCAAAATGATTCCTTGAGGGGCATAGTTTCCAAAATTGAGTCACTTTTTGGGGGTTTCCCCTGTTTAGGTCCCTCCAGGGCGTTGCAAAGACGACACGGCACCGAAAAATATTCCAGTAAAATCAGTGCTCCAAAATCCAAATGGCGCTCCTTCCCTTCTGAGCACTGCCGTGGGTCCAAGCAGCAGTTTATTACCACATGTGGGTTATTTCAGTAATCGGGAGAAGTAGCTTTACAAGTTTTGGGGTGCTTTTTCTCCTTTATTCCTTGCAAAAATTCGAAAATTATAAGTTTTTCCACAATAAAAGTAGATTTTCATTTTCACAGACTAATTCGAATAAATTTAGCAGAAAACCTGTGGAGTGAAAATGCTATCTATACCCCTAGATAAATTCCTTGAGGGGTGTAGTTTCAAAAATGGGGTCACTTTTGGGGGTTTCCACTGTTTTGGCACCACAAGACCTCTTCAAACCTGACATGGTGCCTAAAATATATTCTAAAAAATGGAGGCCCCAAAATCCTCCACGTGCTCCTTTGATTCTGAGGCCTGTGTTTCAGTCCATTAGCACACTAGGGCCACATGCTGGACATTTCTAAAAATTGCAGAATCTGGGCAATAAATATTGAGTTGCGTTTCTCAGGTAAAACCTTCTGTGTTACAGAAAAAAATGTATTACAAATGAATTTTGTAAAAAAAAATGACATTTGTAAATTTCAGCTCTACTTTCCTTCAATTCCTGTGAAACGCCTAAAGGGTTGAAACACTTTCTGAATGCTGTTTTGAATACTTTGAGGGGTGCAGTTTTCAAAATGGGGTGTTTTATGGGGGTTTCTAATATATAAGGCCCTCAAAACCACTTCTGAACTGAACTCGTCCCTGAAAAAAATAGCCTTTTGAAATGTTCTTAAAAATATGAGAAATTGCTGCTAAAGTTCTAAGTCTTATAACGTCCTCGAAAAATAAAAGGATGTTCAAAAAACTATGCAAATATAAAGTAGATATATGGGAAATGTTAATTAGTAACTATTTTGTGTGGTTTTACTATCTGTTTTACAAGCAGATACATTTAAAATTATAAAAATCATAATTTCTTCAAATTTTCTCTAAATTTTGGTGTTTTTCACAAATAAGCAATAAATTTATCGACCGAATTTTTTCACTAACCTAAAGTACAATATGTCACGAGAAAACAATCTCATAATCGCTTCGATAGGTAAAAGCATTCCAGAGTTATTACCACATAAAGTGACACATGTCAGATTTGAAAAAATGGGTCTGGTCCTGAAGGCCAAAAATAGCTTGGTCTTGAAGGGGTTAGGGTATGTTCACATGAGGGCGTCCGTAACGGATGAAATTACGGGGATGTTTCAGCCTGAAAACATCCCCGTAATTTCAGCCGTAACGGCATGTGCAGGCGCTTGAACGCCGCGTCCATTACGGACGTAATTGGCGCTGCTATTCATTGGAGTCAATGAATAACGGCTCCAATTACGGCCAAAGAAGTGACAGGTCTATTTACGCGCCGTCATTTGACAGCGGCGCGTAAATTACGCCTCGTGTGAACAGACAAACGTCTGCCCATTGCTTTCAATGGGCAGATGTTTGTCAGCGCTATTGAGGCGCTATTTTCGGACGTAATTCGGGGCAAAAACGCCCGAATTACGTCCGTAATTAGTGTGTGTGAACATACCCTCAAAGGGTTAAATTGCATAAAAAAAAACAAAAACAAAAAAAAAAACTATTACAGTACAAAGAATATAAATATTAATACTATCTGGAATTTTTAATACATAATCCAGATGAGATTGGACATGTTTTTAGGATTTACTCATAAGAGACAATAATGGAGATACATAAAAATTTTCTTTGTTGCCCATAGCAACCAATCACAGCGCAGTTTTTATTTCTTATAGTGCTTTTGAAAATTGTCAGAGAGAGTTTTCTCATAAGTAAAGGCATCTATAATGGTTAAGAATGGGGGGAGGGGTTCCCTTCACCACACACAAAGTCCAAAGTCCATCTTCTCCATCCAGCCCAGACTGCCATGAACACTTCTTCCAGCCACGACTCATCTCTGCAGAGTTTTCTGTCCAGACATCTTAGGTTCTTCACTTTTTCATCATCCTTTCCACCTTCTCAACACACGCTCCCCATCCTGGTGCCTCAACAATGTCATCCTGCTGATACCCCTATTACTGTGCCTGTTGTGCTGCCCAGCGCTCACAAATACTTTACTGCAGAAATATTAGCGCTATACAGATAGTCCCCATGATAATACTAGTACCACACAGATTATGCCCCTTACAGTAATTACTGCCCATAATGTCCACCAAAAGTGCCAAGCTGAGAGTGCACCTGGCAGCATTAATGCCCCCTAAGTGCCATGAAAAATAATTTGGGAAAGAAGATAGTGACAGTAATACTAATTACTAATACTAATTACAATAAAATAATTGTGCAAAACAGAGTGCCCCCAATAGTAATAGTGCTCCCCCACAGTGCCCCATTAGTAAGAGTACCTCCCAGAGTGCCTTTAATTTTAATAGTACTTGCTCAGAGTAATAATGCTCCCCCAGAGTATCCCTATTAGTAATAGTGCTCTTAATGTGCCCCCAAAATGAAGTGTATCAAAGAGGGGAAAAAAAAGAAATCCAATACTCACCTAACTCCCGTTCAATGTCGTCTTCTATAGAGCCGAATGATGCAAACTCATGCCTCCTTTCCAAGCTTCTTTGCTGTAGCATCAGTGCATGCTCCATACGTACGTATTTGCGCAGCACCAGGCTCCAACGCACCACGGAGAGTGTTCCGTCAGTACTGCAGAATAAACTTTATTTTGCAGTATTGATTGAACTCCTAGCTGCGATCTACTCAGTATCCGTTGGCGATCCACCTATCGATAGACAGATGTGATGATCACAATCAGCTATGCTTAACTATGATTAAAGAAGAAGAGGCCTGACATTTATAGTGAGCAGAACCACAGTGACAGGACTCCCAATTATAGTGACCGACAGTAATAGAAAAATATACGAGCCATTTATTCTAACATTATAGAAAATGTATGATGATTGATGACTAGAACGATTCAGCTGTACAACAAGTACCAAGCCTTTTATTTTATTCTCTTCCCGCCCTGCGCTGTAATAGTACGACGTGCTATCACGGAGCAGGCATGATGCAGGCACAGGAGCTTTGCACGCACTATCAATGGCGGGTGTCAGCTGTATGAAACATCCAACACCACGATCTAACAGCGGGACCGAAGATAACTCCGATCCTGGCCGCTTAACCCCTTAGATGCCGTGGTCAATGCAGGCATGTCAATTCACCCAGATTTTCCTGGGATCACCCAATTTCTCTGCCGCCACACCAGGTCGCTTGAGCTGTTAACCCGGTCTGTGTCCGTGGAACAAGGCAGAAGCAAATGCTGATTAAATTTTATTTACATTTTTTATTAGCCCCTTGCCGCCCCACGACAATCGTTTACATCATGAGAACTGTATTGTTCCTGTGAAATTACGTAAATGTACATCACAGTGATTGCACGGGTACAGGAGCTGTGCCTGCGCCATCACTTGCGGGGAGCGGCTGTGTTTTATATTTGATTTTATGTCATTTATCTGACAAAATAATACAAATTGTTATAGTTGTTATAGTGAAATGAAAAAAAATATCTGGTAAAAAAAAATAGACAAATAAATGTATACACTATAAGAATAAAAATAAAAGGACACACCTATCAGTTATTAAATTCAGGTGTTTTATTCAGTACTATTACCACAGGCAGGGCCTGCATTAGGCTACAGGGTGCCCTGTGCAGAATTGCCCTTTGGTGCCCGTCACTCCATTTATCAATCTTATGTATTGTCGGCTTTTGATGCTTTTGTTTGTGCATTTCTCACGCCGAAAAACGCGTAAAAAATGCTTGGTTTAAGCGTCCCATTGACATCAATGGTATAGCGCGCCGTTAGTGCATACGACACGTTTTGTTTAAATTATAGGTTTATTATAGGAAATCCTTGTATTCCCCACAAAGTCTTTCTGAAGTCCAGGATTTATAGAAAAATTGATGTTACCATTCCCCTTGTCAGGAGGATGTGTCCCTGCACAGTATAATTGTAAAGGATCTGCCAGACACAGCTTCTGTGTCGACGCCCGTGGGTAATCAGTCTGCACCTGCTCCTAAGGGTATGTACACACGAGGGCGTCCGTAACGGCTGAAATTACGGGGATGTTTCAGCCTAAAAACATCCCCGTAATTTCAGCCATTACGGCATGTGCAGGCGCTTGAACGCCGCGTCAATTACGGACGTAATTGGCGCTGCTATTCATTGAAGTCAATGAATAACGGCTCCAATTACGGCCAAAGAAATGACAGGTCACTTCTTTGACGCGGGCGTCTATTTACGCGCCGTCATTTGACAGCGGCGCGTAAATTACGCCTCGTGTGAACAGACAAACGTCTGCCCATTGCTTTCAATGGGCAGATGTTTGTCAGCGCTATTGAGGCGCTATTTTCGGACGTAATTTGGGGCAAAAACGCCAGAATTACGTCCGTAAATAGGCCGTGTGAACATACCCTAAGTTTGAGAGAGTTGAAAAACGGATGCCAGAGGCAAGGAAGCCTCATTTCCCAGCTACCAATAGAACAGTTAAATTTTTAAATTTTTGAATTATAATCTTTATTATGCTATTCCAGCAAGTAAACAGACAGACAAAACCAACATGAATAGTTAAAATTTTCTATGCATGGATGGGGTCAGTAGCCGTTGTGGCTATAACAATATATATGTGTTCCTGCCGTCTGTGACTGCAGACAAGCAGATTCAGGAAGTCACCGATATCGACGGAGACCTCCTAAGTAGTTAAATTGTTAAATTATAAAGTAGAGATGCCCACATTCCAGCATGCGTTAAAATTAGGAAGAGAGCCCCCCCGACATGTTTCGCTACTTATGTAGCGTCCTCAGGGGTTCAGTAGCCCCATGAACCCCTGAGGACGCTACATAAGTAGCGAAACATGTCGGGGGGGCTCTCTTCCTAATTTTAACGCATGCTGGAATGTGGGCATCTCTACTTTATAATTTAACAATTTAACTACTTAGGAGGTCTCCGTCGATATCGGTGACTTCCTGAATCTGCTTGTCTGCAGTCACAGACGGCAGGAACACATATATATTGTTATAGCCACAACGGCTACTGACCCCATCCATGCATAGAAAATTTTAACTATTCATGTTGGTTTTGTCTGTCTGTTTACTTGCTGGAATAGCATAATAAAGATTATAATTCAAAAATTTAAAAATTTAACTGTTCTATTGGTAGCTGGGAAATAAGGCTTCCTTGCCTCTGGCATCCGTTTTTCAATTGCTGTATTAGGCCTGCCAACTACCAAGGGTCCAAACCTTTTCTGTGTTAAGTTTGAGAGAGTGACACGATCTTCTACCAGTCAGGCTGGGAGGCTGAGGAGTGGGAGAGCCTATCACAGCCTGGCCAGACGGAGCTAGCTCCCGCCCTCTGTCTATTTATACCTGCATTTCCTGCTCCTCCTTTGCCTGTGATTCTTTCCTGTTTCCTGGCTCTGCTGCTCCTGTTATTATTATTGACCTTGCTTCATTTTTGGCCCTGGCGTTACTGACTACGCTCCTGCTCTGCGATTGGTACCTCGTACACTCCTAGTTTGACTCGGCTCGTTCACTACTCTTGTTGCTCACGGTGTTGCCGTGGTCAACTGCCCCATTTCCCTTAGCTTCTGTGTACCCTTGCCTGTTTGTCTGTCGTGCACTTATTGAGCGTAGGGACCGTCGCCCAGTTGTACGCCGTCGCCTAGGACGGGCCATTGCAAGTAGGCAGGGACTGAGTGGCGGGTAGATTAGGGCTCACCTGTCTGTCTACCTACCCCATCATAACAATAATACTGTCAGTATGTAGGGAAACAGCCCTGTGAAAGGGGAATCGTAACACCCATTTGTTAATGCTTGTGCAAAAAGGTAGTGTTAGCAATAGTTACGGCGCGGCGGTGCAGAAGGGGGGCCCAAGTTTGGGTAACAGCCCAGGGCCTATGGTCTACTTAATCCGCCACTGCTGTCCATATATGGACAATAAAGTCAGGGGCTCCTCCTGGGGCTTAGATTTCGCTCATAGAATGAGTCCATGACTTCACTGTACTTATAAGAGTGCTGGAAGGCAGAGAGGCAAAAAGAAAAAAATGTAGTTGGTCATTAAGGCCTTTTCAGGCCCGGGCATTAAAGGGTTAAGGGTAGGGAAAAAATATAATATCTTACTTTAATTATTGTTAATTAAAATCCATAACTATCCTGGCAAATGCCCATATACATACACTGCATTCCAAATTATTATGCAAATGTTATTTTTCGCTGATTTTCCTAAATAGTCGATGCAAATGACAGTCAGTATAATCTTCAAGCCATCAACCATTGGAGTATAATGCGAATTTTATTGAACAAATCTCCTAATGATAACGGATTTTTTTTTAGAAGTAAAAAACTCAAAATGCACAAATGTTTCAAATTATTATGCACAACAGAGATCAAAACATTTTAAAGGTTGTAAAGAGAACTAAAATGGTAATTTGTTGAATTTGCAGCATCAGGAGCAGGGGCGTAACTAGGAAAGACTGGGCCCCATAGCAAACTTTTGACTGGGGCCCCCCCTCCCCAGGGTGTCACACAACCCCCCCCCCCTTGTAGATAGTGCCTTTTTTACAGCCCCCCCTGTAGATAATGCCATACAGCCCCCCCTCTGTAGATAGCGCCATACATCCCCCTGTAGAGAACGACATACAGCCCCCCTGTAGATAACGCCATACAGCCCCCCTGTAGATAACGCCATACAGCCCCCCTGCAGAGAACGCCATACAGCCCCCCCTGTAGGGAACGTCATACAGCCCCCCCTGTAGAGAACGCCATACAGCCCCCCACTGTAGGGAACGCCATACAGCTCCCCCCTGTAGGGAACGCCATACAGCCACCCCCCCCTGTAGAGAACGCCATACAGCGTTCCCCCCCCTGTAGGGAATGCCATACAGCGTCCCCCCTCCCAAAAAAATGCGACCTACAGTGTGTCCTACAAAATACATGTATCCCCTCTCCACAGGATCTCCACAGGATAGGGGATACATGAGTGATCGCTGGCAGCGATAGGGAGAACGGGGGACTGAAAGTCCCCTGAACTTCTCCATGACAAACCTCTGACTTCCAGCGTCTGCGCAGCTCAATAAAAATGAAAGGAGCGCTGGTCACGCATGCGCACAAGCACAACCGGCGCTCCATTCATTTCTACGGAGCTGCCGACACAGACCCCGGAAGTCCGAGGTTTGTGATGGAGAACTTCAGGGGACTTTGAGTCCCCCGTTCTCCCTATCAATGCCAGCGATCACACATGTATCCCCTGTCCTGTGGAGATCCTGTGGAGAGGGGATACATGTCTTTTGCTCTATTTTGCGCCTTCAGGACCAGAAACCGTTTAGCCATTTTTAGCACCTGTTAGTTAAATGGCTATAACGTTTTTATTTGTTGGGCTAACAACGTGATTTTTGCGACGTTTTTTCCGTAGACAATGCAGGTTTCATTTTTTATCGTTTTTATACACACCTTTTTTGCTATTTTAGCATTTTTATTCATAAAGTTTGAAAATAATAGTAAAAAAATAAGCTTTTTTACATTTCAGCTATTTTGTTTTTAGTAATAACATAGTTTTACCCTAAAATAGACCTTTTATTTGTGATCGTCATTGTCTACTGTAAATTTTTATATATTACATGTCTATATTAGGGTAATTGGGTCAGCGCTAGCGTTACAACAATGATTGGCGGGGGGAACGTTTTTTTTTGGGGGTGGGTATTTTATGTGTATTTATTATTTGCATTTTTTTGGCACTTTACTTTATTATTTTTTTATTACTATGGTCTGTCCCCCAAAGGTCAAAGAAGACCTTTGGGGAACTTTATATATATTTTTTCTTTCTTTTACACCATGTTTTTCCACTGTAACTGGAGCTGCACAGCAGCCCCAGTTACAGGGGAAATCAGCCCTCTCATAGTGACGATTGTCACTAATAGGGCTGTGCTGGGTCTAGTAAGACCCAGCAGCAGCCTGCCACTAACGGCACCCGGCGATCATGTGACCAGTCACATGATCACCGGGAGGAATAGAGACAGCGCCGCTGCTGCTGTCTCTATTCCTGTACACAGCGCGCATTCAGCGCTGTGTACAAGTGATCAGAGAAGACAGAAGCAGCGAAAGCTGCTTCTATCCTCTCCTCAGGGTCCCCGGCAGTCACTGACAGCCGGAGACCCGACATTCAGCTGCCCGATCGCGCGGGCAGCAAGTAAAAACCCGAGCCGTAGAAAGTCTATGGCTCGGGTTTTAAGGACCCTGACCGCTGGCCATAAAAATACAGCCAGCGGTCGGGAACCAGTTAATGGCAGAGCAGGGAGATACCTCCCTGCTCTGCCGTAGTGTTCAGTGGCGTCCCGCTGTAGCAGCCATAGCGGCTGCTAGCGGAGCCTCCGGCCATGGTGGGGGCCCGTGCCGGCGGGCAACACGTGGCAGCCGCTACTGCTGCTACGGCGGTAGTTACGCCACTGATCAGGAGGTCATATTTACAGAAATCAAAAGCTCTTTCAATCAAAAAAGCTTAACAGGCCAAGTTACATGTTAACATAGGACCCCTTCTCTGATATCACCTTCACAATTCTTGCATCCATTGAATTTGTGAGTATTTGGACAGTTTCTGCTTGAATAGCTTTGCAGGATGTCAGAATAGCCTCCCAGAGCTTCTGTTTTGATGTGAACTGCCTCCCACCCTCATAGATATTTTGCTTGTGGATGCTCCAAAGGTTCTCAATAGGGTTGAGGTCAGGGGAACATGGGGGCCACACCATGAGTTTCTCTCCTTTTATGCCCATAGCAGCCAATGACACAGAGGTATTCTTTGCAGCATGAGATGGTGCATTGTCATGCATGAAGATAATTATGCTACGGAAGGCACGGTTCTTCTTTTTGTACTACGGAAGAAAGTGGTCAGTCATAAACTCTACATACTTTGCAGAGGTCATTTTCACACCGTCAGGGACCCTAAAGGGGCCTACCAGCTCTCTCCCCATGATTCCAGCCCAAAACATGACTCCGCCACCTCCTTGCTGACGTCGCAGCTTTGTTGGGATATGGTGGCTATTCACCAACCATCCACTAGCGAATCCATCTGGACCATCCAGGATTGCACGGCACTCACCAGTAAACAACACGGTTTGAAAATTAGTCTTCATGTATTTCTGAGCCCACTGCAACCGTTTCTGCTTGTGAGCATTGTTTAGGGGGGGCCGAATAATAGCTTTATGCACACTTGCAAACCTCTGTAGGATCCTACACCTTGAGGTTCGCGGGACTCCAGAGGCACCAGCTGCTTCAAATACCTGTTTTCTGCTTTGCAATGGCATTTTAACAGCTGCTCTCCTAATCCTATTAATTTGTCTGGCAGAAACCTTCCACATTATGCCTTTATCTGAACGAACCCGTATGTGCTCTGAATCAGCCACAAATCTTTAGTAGTTTTCCTTTGATTGGGCACACCTGGCAAACTAATTATCACAGGTGTCTGAGATTGATTACAATGATCCAAAGTGCCGTAAGACACAATACCATCCATGAGTTTAATTGAAAAACGAATAATTAAATGTTTATGACACTTAAATCCAATGTGCATAATAATTTGGAACACGGTGTATAAATACACAAAAAACAACCACTATAATCTATTATTCCCCTGGCCAGGGTGCATAAGACTCCAGTATTAATAACGTATTTGAGGAAAAACATATCCAAGGTACACCAGATAACTGGCCTCCTCTTGTCCATTGCATTTCACAAACCAAATGTTTTTCTATTAAACAATGGAAAGCTGTTTGTTACATGTTCATTTTTATTTTATGTTTATATACCTAAAATGCAGTGTATATTTAGGTACATATATTCTTGCTTTTGTACATTTATTATGCATTTTTAGTACCTATGCCACTGTTACTATGATCTTACTAAAATTTACCTAAAAAAGGTACACAAGATACATTTCTACCATGACTGTACTTTGTATATCATCTGTGAATTACAGACAGGTTATCCCAGCCACATGACTTAAAGGGAATGTGTTGCCAGAAAAACATGTTTTTTTTTTTTTAATTAAACATTTAGTGTGTAGGTGATTAAACATTGTTCAAATTTTTTTTATTTTTTTCACGAGTCAGGAAATATTATAAATTAGATTCAAATTTATAATATTTCCCATTGCTGGTCACTAGATGGAGCTCTTCCCAAAATTGCAGCATTGCAAAATTGGGTAAAAAGCCCTCGCTCTAGTGAGCTCTCAGCATCCCCCCCTCCTTTATCCTGGCTAGTGCCGGGATAAACGAGGGGTTTGAACGGTCTAACCTCCTACACTGTGTGTCGCCATTTTTTGAGCTAACACACAGTGTAGATAAGGTTAACATACAATAGTAAACGTACACAAACACGAACATACATTGAAATCTCTTACCTGCTCCTGCCGCCGCGGCTCCCTCCGGCCCGTCCGCTCCGTCTGCTGCCGCTGGTGCAAGTGCACAAGTCCGGAAGCCGCGACCGGAAGTAGTAATCTTACTGTCCGGCCGCGACTTCCGGTCCACAGGATAATAGCGCCGGACGGCGCCAATTTCAAATTGGACTGTGTGGGAGCGGCGCATGCGCAGTTCCCACACAGACGGCGTACACAGAAGTGGATGGGACGGGAGCCGTTCGCAGTCCCTATGGGACTGTGGCTGCCGTATTCCATGTCTGTATGTGTCGTTAATCGACACATACAGAAATGGAACAAAAAATGGCAGCCCCCATAGGGAAGAAAAAGTGTAAAAATAAGAAAAAGTAAAACACAAACACACAAATAAATATAAACGTTTTTAATAAAGCACTAACATCTTTAACCCCTTAAGGACGCAGCCTAGTTTGGGCCTTAAGGCTCAGAGCCCATTTTTCAAATCTGACATATTTCACTTTATGTGGTAATAACGTCGGAATGCTTAAACCTATCCAAGCGATTCTGAGATTGTTTTCTCGTGACACTTTGGGCTTCATGTTCGTGGTAAAATTTGGTCGATATATTCAGTCTTTATTTGTGAAAAATTGCAATATTTAGAGAAAATTTACAAAAAATAGCATTTTTTAGAATTTAAATGCATCTGCTTGAAAAACAGACGGTTATACCACCCAAAATAGTTACTAGTTCACACTTCCCATATGTCTACTTTAGATTGGCATCGTTTTTTGAACATTATTTTATTTTTCTTGGACGTTACAAGGTTTAGAACATAAACAGCAATTTCTCATATTCTTAAGAAAATTTCAAAAGCCTTTTTTTGAAGGTGCCAGTTCAGTTCTGAAGTGGATTTGAGGGGCCTATGTATTAGAAACCCCCATAAAACACCCCATTTTAAAAACTAGACCCCTCAAAGTATTCAAAACAGCATATAGAAAGTTTTTTAACCCTTCAGGCATTTCACAGGAATTAAAGCAAAGTGGAAATGAAATTTGCAAATTTCATTTTTTCTGCTGAATTTCAATTTTATTCAATTTTTTTTTAGTAACAGAGAAGGTTTTACCAGAGAAACACTACTAAATATGTATTGTCCAGATTCTGCAGTTTTTAGAAATGTCCCACATGTGGCCCTACTGCGCTCGTGGACTAAAACACAAGCCCTAGAAGCAAAGAAGCACCTAGTGCATTTTGAGGCCTCTTTTTTATTAGAATATATTTTAGGCAGCATGCCAGGTTTGAAGAGGCGTTGAGGTATCAAAACAATGGAAACCCACCAGAAGTGACCCCATTTTGGAAATTACACCCCTCAAGGAATTCATTTATGGTTTTTGTTATCATTTTGACCGCACAGTTTTTTCACAGCACCTATTTGAATTGGGCTGTGAAATGAAAAAAATGATATTTTTTCCAATAAAATGTCATTTTTGATCAAATTTTCTTATTTTCACAGGGAACAACATACCCCATTTTGTTGCCCAATTTGTCCTTAGTGCGGCAATACCCCATTTGTGGTGATAAACTGCCGTTTGGGCCCATGGGAGGGCTCAGAAGGAAAGGAGCGCTATGTGTTTGTTGGAGTCCAGATTTTGCTGGATTGGTTTTCGGGTGCCATGTCGCATTTGCAGAGCCCCAGAGGTATCAAAGCAATGGAAACCCACCCGAAGTGACCCCATTTTGGAAACTACACCCCTCAAGGAATTCATTTATGGTTTTTGTTATCATTTTGACCGCACAGGTTTTTCACAGCACCTATTTGAATTGGGCTGTGAAATGAAAAAAATTATTTTTTTTCCAATAAGATGTCATTTTTGATCAAAATTTCTTATTTTCACAGGGAACAACATACCCCATTTTGTTGCCCAATTTGTCCTTAGTGCGGCAATACCCCATTTGTGGTGATAAACTGCCGTTTGGGCCCATGGGAGGGCTCAGACGGAAAGGAGCGCTATGTGTTTGTTGGAGTCCAGATTTTGCTGGATTGGTTTTCGGGTGCCATGTTGCATTTGCAGAGCCCCAGAGGTATCAAAGCAATGGAAACCCACCAGAAGTGACCCCATTTTGGAAACTACACCCCTCAAGGAATTCATTTATGGTTTTTGTTATCATTTTGACCGCACAGTTTTTTCACAGCACCTATTTGAATTGGGCTGTGAAATGAAAAAAAATGATATTTTTTCCAATAAGATGTCATTTTTGATCAAAATTTCTTATTTTCACAAGGAACAACATACCCCATTTTGTTGCCCAATTTGTCCTTAGTGCGGCAATACCCCATTTGTGGTGATAAACTGCCCTTTGGGCCCATGGGAGGGCTCAGAAGGAAAGGACCACCATTTGGCCTACTGGAGCTTTTCTGGTGCTAAGTCATGTGTGCAGAAGCCCCTGAGGTACCAGTACAGTTGAAACCCCCGAGAAGTGACCCCATTTTAAAAACTACACCCCTTAAGACATTCATCTAGAGGTGTAGTGAGCATTTTGACCCCACAGGTACTGTGTAAAAGATAATGCGCAGCAGATGGTGCAGTGTGAGATTTGCAATTTTATATATGTATATGCCATTTCAGTGTCCAATATAGTGTGCCCAGCATGCGCCACCGGAGATATACACCCCTTAAATTGTAATGTGGGTTCTCCTGGGTACGACAATACCCTACATGTGGCTGTTATCAGCTGCCTGGGCATACGGCAGGGCTCAGAAGGGAAAGATGAGGGGGGTAAGCTGTGCGGAGTGCATCAGGGTAAATTAAAAATCAAGGGATGTATGATACATTTTAAAACAATCTTTTATACAGAGCCCTGGTTTTTCGGGACACGTGTCACATTGGTATATTGTGTTCTTCCTTATCCCCCTCTTATAGCAGACTCTGCACCTCTTTTGACTCTTTCCCTTTCCACCGGTTTGGGGACCTTCTCCTGGAAAGTGTTGCCCTGGTACGATGCGTGTGGCCTCGCTTCCAGAAGTACTGGGTGCCCCCCCTTCCTGGTCCCTAAAGATTAGATCTTGAAATTCCAGGAAAGTTCCCCTCTGGCCTGCACATCGACGTAGCACATACGCATTGTACAAAGCCATCTGTATGATGTGCCCGGCCAGCTTCTTATACCACACCGCATGGCGCTGTAGGGCTTCAGGACTTGATTTGACAAGTCCATCCCTCCCATGTACCTATTGTAGTCCAGGATGCAGTCTGGTTTGGGGGTGGCCTTTCCTTCATATATCCTAAACCTGTAGGTATACCCTGATGCACTCTCACAGCTTATACATCTTCACGCCATACCTTGCCCTCTTACCCGGCAGGTACTGGCGGAATTGAACCCTCCCTTTAAAATGTACCAGGGACTCATCAATAGAAAAACACTTCTCGGGGGTGTATGCTTGGGAAAACCGGGCACTGGAACGGTCTAATAGGGGTCTCCGTTTATACAAACGGTCAAAACTGGGGTCATCTCGGAGTGGGCACGGCTCATTATCAGTATAATGTAAGAAGCGAAGTATTGCCTCATTTATTTATTTTTTTAGGTTCCAGTTCATTTCTGAAGTTGCTTTGAGGGGCCCATATATTAGAAACCCCTATCAAACACCCCATTTTAGAAACTAGACCCCTCAAAGTATTCACAACAGCATTTAGAAAGTTTATGAACCCTTTAGGTGTTTCACAGAAATTTAGAGCAAAGTAGAGGTGAAATTTACTCTTTTTATACCATTTTTTTTATAACACAAAAGGATTTATCAGAGAAACGCAACTCAATACTTATTGCCCAGATTCTGCAGTTTAGAGAAATATCCCCCATGTGGCTCTCGGGCGGTAATGGACTGAAGCACCGGCCTCCGAAGCAAAGGAGCACCTAGCGGATTTTGAGCCCTCTTTTTTATTAGGCACCATGTCCGGTTTGAAGAGGTCTTGTGGTGCCAAAACATTGGAAACCCCCCAAAAGTGACCCCAATTTGGAAACTAGACCCCTTGAGGAATCCATTGTAGTTTTCTTGGGGTGCATGCGGCTTTTTGATCAGTTTTTATTCCATTTTTAGGTGGCGTGGTGACTAATAAACAGCAATTCTACTATTGTTTTTGTATACTTTTTTTTTTACAGCGTTCACCGTGCGCTATAAATGACATATTCACTTTATTCTGCGGGGCGATACGATCACGGCGATACCAGATGTTTATAGTTTTTTTTTATGTCTTATGGCGTTTGCACAATAAAATACGTTTTGTAAACAATCATTCACTTTTTGTGTTGCCTTATTCTAAGAGCCATAAAGTTTTTATTTTTCAATCAATAAAGCCGTGCGAGGACTTATTTTTTGCGTAACGAACTGTATTTTCCATCAGTACCATTTTTAGGTACATGCGACTTTTTGATCTCTTTTTATTCCATTTTTTGGGAGGTGAAGTGACCAAACAATTGTGATTGTGGTACGGTTTATTAATATTTTTTTTTACGGCGTTCACCGTGCGGGATAAATAACAAAATAATTTTGTAGCTCAGGCCGTTACGGACGCGGCGATACCAATTATGTATAGTTTATTTGTTTGTTTATATATTTTTATTAATAATAAAGGACTGATAAGGGAAAAAGTGGGACTTTTACTTTTATTACTTTTAAAACTTTTATTTTCTTATTTTTACACATCTTTTTTTAACTTTTTTTTTACTTTATTACTTTGTCCCACTAGGGGACATGAGGGCAGGAGGCTCTGATCGCTATTCTAATACACTGCACTACATGCGTAGTGCAGTGTATTAGAACTGTCAGCTACTCACTGACAGCAAGCATAGTGGGTCCTGACGTTGTCAGGACCCACTAGGCTTCCGTCTATGGCATAGCCGGACGCCATTGTTTGGTGTCCGGTTGCCATAGTCACCATCGCCGGCCGCTATCGCGTAGCAGGCCGGCGATGGCAGCTTAACCCCTAAAAAGCCGCGATCTCTATAGAACGCGGCTTTTAAGGGGTTAATCAGCGGGGACACAGCGATCGGTCCCCGCTGTAGGAGCTGTGACAGCTGCTGAACAAGACAGCAGTGTCACAGCTCCTGTATGTGTCGGGAGGACGGCCGAAACGACCGTTACTCCCGAGACGTACTATTACGGCATGGAGCGCGAACGATACAGCTGCCATGACGTAATAGTACGTCAAGGAGCGGGAAGGGGTTAACATATGAAAAATAAATTTGTGATGACACTGTTCCTTTAAGGCTGCCATGGGACAATCGCCATATTGAATAAAGCATGATGGATGGAAAAATATGTGACATCACAATGTGAGATGCAAGCTGAAAAGACTTTATTCATATTTCATAGCTGGTGACATCCCAATGTCAGATGCCAGGCTGTAGAACCTTATGACATAGCTGGTGACATCACAATGCCAGATGCCAGGCTGTAGAACCTTATTGACATAGCTGGTGACATCACAATGCCAGATGCCAGGCTGTAGAACCTTATGACATAGCTGGTGACATCACAATGCCAGATGCCAGGCTGTAGAACCTTATGACATAGCTGGTGACATCACAATGCCAGATGCCAGGCTGTAGAACCTTATGACATAGTTGGTGACATCACAATGCCAGGTGGCTTCATACACTGGTGCACAGGTTTGGTACTTTGCACTCACACACTGCAGACGAGGAGAGACGCACGTGAGAGCTCAAAAATGCCGAAAGCGAAGAAGAAGACGAAGCATCTAGAGATTGAAGGAGGAGAGGAGAGTAGAGGAGAGGAGAGAGACAAAAAGAATGTAGGAGAAGAGAGAAAGGAGAATGCGAGTAAGACTAAGTGGAGCAGAACCACTCGCTTCTTAGCGCGCCTACAGAAAGCCTTTGCAAGGCTTACCGGATGTATGCGGAGGAGGAACAACTCCAAGAAGGAAAAGAAATGTTCCGGTGAACTCCCAGAACCCAGTAACATGGTTGTAGTGGACGACAAAGGTAGGAAATTATGTAGATTATATAATAATTATAAATACACAGAATAGGCCTCATCAATCAAAACTGTCTAACAGAAAAACTGTTCTTATTACCCATAGCAACCAATAAGAGCCCAGATTTAATTTCTTAATCCGCCCCTTAATCCGAATTTTTCTTTGTTGGACAGTTTTGATAAATCAGGACTGATATCTCTAGATTCTAAGTGTAAAGGAACTCAACATCCAGAAACAGTGCTCCTGTATAATATACAGTTAGGTCCAGAATTATTTGGACAGTGACACAATCTTCATGATTTGGGCTCTGCTGCCACCACATTGGATTTGAAATGAAACAACTGAGATGCAATTGAAGTGTAGACTTTCAGGTTTAATTCAAGGAGTTGAACAAAAATATCCCGTGAAACGTTTAGGAATTGCAACAATTTTTCTACACAGCCTCCTCATTTCATGGGCTCAAAAGTAATTGGACAAATTAACATTACCATAAATAAAATGTTTTTTTTTTTAAAATACTTTGTAGAGAATCCTTTGCAGGCAATGTCTGCCTGAAGTCTGGAAACCATGGACATCACCAAACGCTCGGTTTCCTCCTTTGTGATGTTTCCCAGGCCTTTACTGCAGCGGTCTTCAGTTGTTACTTTGTGGGTCTTTCTGCCTAAGTTTTCTCTTAAGCAAGTGAAATGCAGCTCGATCGGGTTGAGATCTGGTGATTGACTTGGCCATTGCAGAATATTCCACTTCTTTGTCTTGAAAAACTCCTGGGTTGCTTTCGCAGTATGTTTTGGGTCATTGTCCATCTGTACAGTGGAGTGATGTCCCATCTAGAGTGCCTTTAGCAGCCATGCATGCCCATGCCATCACACTGCCCCCACCATGTTTTACAGAGGATGTGCTGTGCTTTGGATCATGAGCCGTTCCAAGCCTTCTCCCTAATTTCTTCCTCTCATCATTCTGGTACCGGTTGATCTTAGTTTCATGCTGTTCCAGAACTGGGCGGTTTCTTTACACGTTGTTTGGTAAAGTCTAATCTGGTCTTTCTATTTTTGAGGCTGATTGCACCTTGTGGTGGACCCGCTGTATTTGCTCTCATGAAGACTTCTCTTTATGGTAGACTTAGATACTGACACACCTGGAATCAACTCCAGACGTTTTACCTGCTTAATTGATGATAGCTTAATGGGGGAATAGCCCATGCAGCTCATTAAATAGCTCTTGAGATAATTGTCCAATTACCTTTGGTCCCTTGAAAAAGAGGCAGCTACTTATTAAGGAGCTAATACCCTCAAACTAAAGCTGAGTGTCTGTGCTTTAAACCCATATTGATAATATAACTGTATATTTAATATGTTTTGGTACAAAATGGCAAAACTTGTGTCACTGTCTAAATAATTCTGGACCTAACTGTACCTCACACCACATAACTACATACATAATAATGTATATATAGCCGCCGATTACTAATCATAGCAGCGCTACTACCCATTATTGATACTCCTCAATTGAGTCCCCAGTACGGCTCAGTGCCCGACGAAGGTCTAAACGACCGAAACGTTGACGTCGCACATATAGCCTCTGGCATCCATCTTGAGAATCCAATAAATATAATTTCTGAAACACAAGCAAGGTGTGCCGACTACAATTCTTAACCTACATCCGGGTTGGGACCCTACCTCGAGCACCCAAGGATACCGGTGCTATCTGAACACACCATATAAATACAACAATGCCTTCTACTTGACAGATCAACGCCACACGCTCCCATGAATCCAGTTTTACTGACACCATTCTCGTCTAATAAAATTTAAAGAGGTATTCCCATCTTAGGCATTTATGGCATATCTACGGGAACCTTCGCCTTTGGGGATAACAGGGGTCTGGTATTCCTTTGTTGCCAAATTTTAATGGGAAATTATGTACTAGGGTAACTTGACCCCATTCTCTCAATAGGTGAAGGACCTAGAGGTGTAAACTGTACCTATCAAGCACTTATAGCATATCCTGTGAATGTGCCATAAATGCCTAAGATGGGAATATCTCTTTAGCTATCTGCTATATGAGGTAAAAATGTCTATTTATGGTGTTACATAATATTACACATTGCTGCGACTTTCCAGTAATATTAACTATTGTCATATGTATTATACCTATTAGACATAGATAAACCCTCCGGGGGGGATGATGTAAAATTTAAGCATCATGGAGATTAGGTCAACCAATCAAGATGCAGATTTAATTTTACCAGAGCAGTTGTAATAAAAGCTGCACTGTGATTGGTTGCTATGAGCAATAAGGTCAGTTTTACGATTAGACAGATTTGATAAATGAGGCCTATTGGCAGCAGAAAAGATCCCACTGGAGTCCCCACTAAATCCTCCACATGCTAAGCATGGTATTATCCTATGATATTAAAGTAATAGTAATGAATGGCTGGTTAGAACACTATAATATTCCCAAACGCCAAATAGGAGAAAATGTGACAAAAGCGATCAATGAAAAAAAAGATATCAGAAATAATAATCAATTAGGCCCTGTTAGCGACTGCGTTAAAGTTTCAGCTTATAACCGAAACCACAACGCAGTGCCAGATTCTTTGTGCGACTAATACCACAAGTACCCAATTGACTTACAATGGCATCCATCAGGGTCTGATGTGGTGTCCATTGTTTTGACGGGAGAAAAAGCGCCTCTTCCAGCACTACTCTTACCATCAACTCTATCAACTGAGGCTCCAACGCAGATCTGAACCCCCAGACGAAGGCTTCCGGGCCGAAACGCGCGTCGGGGTGGACGCCAGTCACTTGCACTTTGCCATGGGTAAGAGTCCATTTTTTCTTGAGGTTCTCATCTCTATAAATTTTATACATGTGTTTATTTTAATTGATTCAATAAACTTTCATATTTTTTAACCCATTCTTCGTGTGTCAGACTCCTAGTTATAGGTTTTGTTGCAGATCTGAACATAGCCTTATAATAAATGTCTTCTGAACATCACTTTCTCCATATAATATCTGCACCGTTACGAAAGACTGAATAAGAACATTTCACCGACCCAGTTTATACATGAGCTCCATTAAGAACATTTCACCGACCCAGTTTATACATGAGCTCCATTAAGTTTTTCACTTCATTGTTTATTACTGAAGTTTTATGTTCATAATGTGACAACAAATTATTAATTCTTCCAAGATAATAACAAAATTAAAATCTCTTCTAATTTTTCCAAAGTTAATGTGACATCTGAGCCTAAAGAAAAACCTAAGGATTGTAAAGATGATCAAACCCTGAAGGCATATGGACAGGAGAAAAATAAGCTGACAACCAGCTATGTGGAACAACAAATTCTCCAACATTACCATCAGATCCAAGATCAAATCCACATCCATGAGACCCTATACATACAATATTATAGTGGTCAGGATAGTGAGAAACATGCTGGATCTAAGAGCATGAAGGCAGATAGACAGGAGAAAGATAAGCTGACAAGCTATTATGTGGAACGGCTCATTCTCCAACATTACTGTGAGATCGAAGACCAAATCCACATAATTGAGACCCTATACATACAGTATTATAGTGGTCAGGATGGTGAGAAACATGCTGGAGATAAGAGCCTGAAGACCGATGGACAGGCCAAAGACAAGCTGACAACCAGCTATGTGGAACACCAAATTCTCCAACATTACCATGAGATCGAAGACCAAATCCACATCCATGAGACCCTATACATACAGTATTATAGTGGTCTGGATAGTGAGAAACTTGCTGGAGATAAGAGCCTGAAGACTGATGGACAGGCCAAAGACAAGCTGACAACCAGCTA
The DNA here is from genome assembly GCF_050947455.1 of Rhinoderma darwinii. Taxonomy (NCBI): domain Eukaryota; kingdom Metazoa; phylum Chordata; class Amphibia; order Anura; family Rhinodermatidae; genus Rhinoderma; species Rhinoderma darwinii. The sequence continues at coordinate 46,466,886 of NC_134689.1, forward strand.
TGTGGAACACCAAATTCTCCAAAATTACCATGAGATCGAAGACCAAATTCACATCCATGAGACCCTATACATACAGTATTATAGTGGTCTGGATAGTGAGAAACTTGCTGGAGATAAGAGTCTGAAGACTGGTGAACAGGCCAAAGACAAGCTGACAACCAGATATTTGGAACAGCAAATTCTCCAACATTACCATGAGATCAAAGACCAAATCCATATCCATGAGACCATATACATACAGTATTATAGTGGTCAGGATAATGAGAAACATGCTGGAGAGGAGACAGAGGACAGGAAAGGCAGCGCGACACCAAAGACATCACAAAGTTGCAGCAGTTGTCGTGAAGAAAAAAGTGACAATGCCTGTCTGGAAGAGTCGGTGGCCACATCTTCTTATAAGAAGAAGACTGCCACAGTAGCCCTATCTCTGAAAACCTTTACTTTCCACACTTTATTAGCAAAAGGAGGTTTCGGAAAAGTTTTGGTGGCAACAGATGTAATCCGGAAAGAACATGTTGCCATTAAAGTGGTCAACAAGAAGATACACACAGAGTATGGGTACAACCTGGCAGAACGTGAGATTCTCCATCTATCACACGAGAACCACTACCTTGTTCATGGCCTTGCTGCCTTCCAGACTGACAGCTACGTCTATTATGTGATGGAACTGGCCACCAGGGGGGACCTAAATGATTTTATTGAGATGAACCTTCGTCTGAATTTTTCCACGTCAAGATTCATAACAGCAGAAGTGGTTTGCGGTCTGCAGTTCCTGCATAAAAAAGGCATCATACACCGCGACCTGAAGCCCAAAAACATCCTACTGACCAGAGAGGGCCACATCAAATTAGCCGATTTTGGTATTTCTATCATGAATGAGTATGAGCGCACTGCAGAGCGTTTCAGGGGAACACCAGGATACGCTGCCCCAGAAATGGTAAAGTGCCTGGAACATGGACAAGAGGTTGACTTCTTTGCTCTGGGAGTGACTTTGTACAAAATGTCCTCGGGTAGGCACCCTTTCTACGGCACAACAAAGGAATTGATTAACTATGCTGTCAACACCAAAACGCCTTCCTACCCAGAGTTCCTAACCCCTGAGACAGTGCAGATCTTAAAAGGGCTTCTAAACAAAAACAAACACAGACGGCTGGGAGTCAAAGGAAACATCAGAAAACATAAATTTTTCTCAGCTGTGAACTGGAATGATGTGGAAAACCGGACAGCAGTTCCCCCTGAGATACTCGTGTCAGTTCCTGAGTACCTGAATGTTACTTCCACTCTGCGCTACAAGGAAGAGCCGTACAGCATAAAGTCTCAGAAGCTGTTTGAAGACTTCAGCTTTGTATGTCCTGCGTGGTCTGAAAACTATCATCCCACCAACATCGTGTAGATCACTGACTGGGTGGTCAAACTGTTTTCCAAATGGCCATCCACAAAATAAAAACAGGACGGGACTGCTGGACTCATGACTTCTAACTGGTCTACATGACCAGAAGGAGCTGTACATTACCACCTTATATTTATTTATAGCTCTAATAAATATTATAACATCACCGCCGTAATGTCATTACTTTAGGTCACTTTTTTTAGAAGTTTAGTTATTGTACTGTTGTTATTGTTATATACTCTATTACAATAAAGGAGTTCTCCAACCACAGACGTTTATAGCATATCCTGTGGATGTCTAATAGGCGTGTGACCCACACATATAGTGAGAATGGAAGTCCCCTATTCCCATCCCACTGTTTAAGCGGGTGTTGGCCCACACACTATCTACGATGGGAAAACCCCTACAGGATACGAACACACAGGACAGAAACGCTGCGTAAAAGTACACAGCGTATCTGTCCTGGAAGTCGCAGGGAATTCTGCCCTAAAAACCGCACCAAATTGTGGTGCAGTTTTTCAGGCGGCATGTCCACTGCGGAAATCCATCAGATCTATGGCATACAGGTCATGCTGCGGATATTTTTTTCTGCCACAAGTGAATGAGGTTTTGGAAAATTTGTTGCAAAATCTCGGTGTGGAATCCACAAGTCCTCCCTTTCTGTACGTGTCCTAAATACTTTATAATTATGATGTGTGAAATAGCTGAAGCAAACCTTGTTTTTTTAAGCAAAGATCTATTTAACCCCTTAGCCCTTATTCACACGACAGTGAAAAACGGCCGTGTGATGGCCGTCCTTTTAACGGCCTTCACATTGCCGTTTTCAGAGCAATGATATTCTATGGGTGCATTCACACGGCCGTTTTTTTAGGTCGTTTTAACGGCCTGACGGCCCCCATAGAATTCAATGGATCCGTTTTTAACGGCTGTCAATACATGTAACAACCGTTAAAAATGGATCTGTTACATGGGGATTGGCAAGGGAACTACTAGTTCTCTTGCTGGCTATCGTTGGCATACTCACTGTTGCAGCGCTTCTTTAGGTGTGGTCACTCGTCTTCACGGGTTTGAAGGCGCCTCGATGACGTCATCGCCCCATCACGCTGCCTTGCCAGATCCCTTGCAGACGAGTGACCTTTCCTGAAGAAAACAAGAGACGGCGCTGCACCCGTGAGTATGTGGCATCAACTACAGGGAGGCTGGTATGGCATCTACAGGGAGGCTGGTGTGGCATCTACAGGGAGGCTGGTATGGCATCTACAGGGAGGCTGGTGTGGCACGATCTACAGGGAGGCAGACCTCCCTCACCACAGTAGCACAGTAGTGCTACAATGATTCCTCTGCAATGCAGGGTCCCTGCTGGGGTACAAAAGAGACCCAGCAATGTATTTTAAAGCATTGGTGGCAGCTTAGCGGTGACATGGCCGGCCTTAGCTATGTGCGACACGTGCGGTCGCGCAGGGCGCCGGCCGCCATGCTGTAAGGGGGGCGCCAGTGGGTACGAGCCGAAGAGAGGAGAAATGTTCCTTCCTCTCCATGGCTGTGTGAAGTGAGCGCTGATTGGAGGAGCAGCAGCAGGTGCTTCTGTCTGCTCCACCAATCGGCACAGCCTGTACTGCAGTGTCACACACACTCAGCACCTCACGCAGCTCCTTCCTGCTGTGCTGCTGCCACAGTGAAGACTCCTCCACGGAGCTCCAGAGTCAGGTAAGGCAGCAGCTTTAGCTTAATCTATGTTTATTTTTGTGCTGTGTGAGGGAGGGGGAGAGAGGGGGCTTTATGTGATGTGTAACAGGATGTGTTTTTTTTTTTGTTTTTTTGCAAAGATCGATTTTGTGGGGGAGGGGAGACTAGGTGATAGGTACTTTGTGTGTATTTTTTACAGATCGATTTTGAGGGTGAGGGGACATTGCCCTAAATGCTATAGGAGTGTGGGGGATTCTTTATAAATGTATTTTGTATGGAGGGGGACTTCTGTATAGTTTATTTAGTGGTGTAGGAGCTTATTATGAGTCATTGGGGGAGAGGAACTTAGCGTTATGTTTGAGGAGAAAGGATTCTTTAGGGTACGGCCACACTGAGCGGCCCTTACACTGTCGCAACGCGGCCAACAACCGCGCTGGCACTATGTAGGAGCGGCTGTCAAATACCTCGTTAAGGGGTATTCCGGTTACATTCGCATGCGCACTACCGCTCCATTCATTCTCTATGGGAGCGCCGGAGATAGCCGAGTGCAGTGTTCTACTTTTTCCGGCACTGCCATAGAGAATAAATAGGGGGTAAGTTGTTGCAAAATCGTGCAGCCATAAAGGTTGTATTAATTCATGGCCGCACGTTAACGCGGGTAAACCGTCCCTTTATCTGCAAAATCGTGTGGCCATGAATTAATATACCCTTTATGGCCGCACGATTTTGCAAATTACAACAACTTACCCCCTATCCATTCTCTATGGGAGCGCCGGAAAAAGCCGAACACTGCACTCAGCTATCTCCGGCGCTCCCATAGAGACTGAATGGAGCGGCAGTGCAAATGTAACTGGAATACGTGCGGCCACTAACAGGCTGTTTGACAGCCGCACTGAACATGGTGCCGGCGTGGTTGTTAGCTGCGTTGCGACCGTGTCAGGGCCGCTCTGTGTGGCCTTACCCTTAGGCTGGATTCACACGAGCGTGTGCCTTTTGCGCACGCAAAAAACGCAGCGTTTTGCCTGCGCAAAATGCCCTTGACAACTCCGTGAGGCAGCATCATATGGGTGCGCGGCTGCGTGCTTTTTGCGCAGCCGCCATCATTATGACACTCCATTTGGATGTCTGTAAACAGAAAAGCACGTGATGCTTTTCTGTTTTCATTCATCCTTTTGACAGCTGTTGCGCGAATCACGCTGTTCGCACGGAAGTGCTTCCGTGTGACATGCGTGGTTTTCACGCACCCATTGACTTCAAAGTGTGCGTAATGCGTGAAAAACGCTCAAAGAACGGACATGTCGTGACTTTTACGCAGCGGACACACGCTACGTAAAAATCACGCACAAGTCTGCACGGCCCCATAGACGAATATAGGTCCGTGCGACGCGCGTGAAAATCACGCGCGTTGCACGGACGTATATCCCATTCGTCTGAATAAGCCCTTAGAGATAATATTTGTGGGGGAGAGCAACTTGATTATAAGGGTAGGAACACACAGGGCGGATACGTAAAACTACACAGTGTATACGTCCTGAGAACCGCAGGGAATTTCACCTGAAAAACAAATTTTGGTGCAGTTTTTTTGATGGAAAGACTACAGAAATAAATTTTAAAAAAAGCTAATACTCCCAGCCGTAGTCCCTCTCTCTCTCTGAGCGTAGCCCGGCCTCCTGCGATTACGCTGTAGTCCATGTGACCGCTGCAGCCTTTGATTGGCTGCAGCTGTCACATGGGATGTATCGTCATCCCTGGAGGCCGGGCTACGCTCAGAACAGAATACGCATCGCTATGACTACGGCCGGGTGTATTACCTTTTTTTTTCTCATTTGAGATTAACGGTAAGCAAAGTTTTTATCATTGATCTTCCCCTTTGTTAACTCTGACCAAATATCATTATAATTGGTCAGAAACTAGCGAATCATGATGATAATTGGCTAAACGAAATAGGCCTTTAATGGGGGTATATTCAGGCTTAGTGCCTAGGACAGCGGGAGTTGTAAATACGGCCCTGCTAAAGACGCAGATACTATTGTACACTATAGCAGAGCAGGGAGGTATCTCCCGCTGTGTGATCCACTAGGCTGGTGGTTCCCAACATGAGGTTCCCATGAGAACGAACCCTCCAGGGGTGCCGCGACACTCCTCTGGACAACTGCCATGGACGTGCTTTCTCTCCTCCTACTCATAGCGCCAAGTGGATGTGAGCAGGAGAAGATTTTTTAGCAGAACCCCTGTAGATAGCACCCCCGACTAAATGCACAGAGACGTCAGGGGCTTCTCCTGGAGTGGAATCCCCGGTCACAGCGTCGGCAACGCTGAGGACAGGGATTCCGCTTCAGACGTTAGTTGCCCCTGATGTCACTGTTCATATATGGACAGAGACATCAAGCACTCCGTCAAGGAGCGGAATCCCCAGCCACAGGGAGCTACAGTGGCGCTATCTACAGGAAGGGAGTGCTACCTACACGGGGGCTGTGTGGCACTACCTAAAAGGGTGTGTGTGGCACTACAAGGGATCTGTGTGGCACTACCTACTAGGGGGCTGTGCGGCAAGGGGGGGATTTGTGGCACTACTTACTAGGGATGCACAATGCATCGAAACTTCGATACTGTTTCGATACTGTGCATCCCCAAATGGTTCGAGCCACACAGCTAAGTATAGTAATACATGATGAGTGAGAGCGGGGCTGCGGCTGTGTAATACAGCCATTGCCCCGCTCCTGAGTCCTGACAAGTGTGCGCCGCGAGGATGATGTGATGCGGCCAGCGCTGCACTAATGAGCGGTGGCACTGAAAACAGAACATGGCGGCCGCACTGCAAAACACCCCCGTGTTCTGTCTTCGGTATCTGCGCCGCCGCTCATTACTGCAGCGCCGGCCGCATTACCTCATGCTGACCGCGCGTGCACTTAATGTAAGGAGCGGGGCAATGACTGTATTACACATCCGCAGCCCCGCTCTATAACGGCGGAGATCAGAGAAACCGCTCATCTCCGCCGCTATTCTCCTGAATGCTGCGATCAAAGCTGACTGCAGCATTCAGGGAAAAGTGAGGAGGGGGGATGCCCCTTGGATCGCGTCACAGGGAATTCCTGTGACGCGATCGAGGGCCATACCATATATGGGCAGACAGCCCCGGGTCTATTGAAGGACCCCAGGGCAGTCTTACTATATTTCCTGTTAGGGCATACTTAGGTATGTCCTAACAACTGCCTGCGTACTATACATACACAGGCTAATGTACTGGCATATATCTGATATATGCCAGTATATTAAAGTTTAAAAATAAAGTAAAAACATAAAGTAATGCTATATTTAAAAAAATACACATACGCCTTTTTTTTACAATAAACATTAAAATAAGTCTCAATACATAAAATATACACATATTCGGTATTGGCGCGGCCGTAATAACCGGCACACAATTTTTTTGCGTCATTTATGATGTGTACGCTGTAAAAAAAAAAACAAAAAAACTTCTTTCACTTATTAATGTGAGGCACGAGGTGCGATGAATTTAACCTCCATGTGCCTCAAATTAATAGTAATTAACCCCATCATGTACCTCACACATTAACCCATTATGACTGAGAAACATGATGGGGTTAATTACTATTAATGTGAGGCAAATGGAGGTTAAATTCATCATCACACCTCGTGCCTCACATAAGAACATACTGTTGGCAAAGTATAGTTTTGGTATCGAAATCGCAATACTACACGAAGTATCGGTATCGGGGCAGTATGGCACTGTCTGCAAGGGGGATGTGGGGGCTCAATGCCACTCTATAAGGGGGAGGTGGGTGGTGTATGACACTGTCTACAAGGAGGCGGTGGGGGGCACTGTGTACAAGAGGAAGGTGGGGCTGTATGACACTACAAGGGGCAGATGCGGGATGTATGGCACTGTCTACAAGGAGGAGGTGGGGGATTATGGCACTGTCTACAGGGAGGCTGTACGGCACAATCTACAGGGGGCACTTTCTACTAGGGGGGCTGTGGGGGCATTATACTCTGTGGAGGCCACTAAGCGGACATCATACTGTGTAGGGGCACTACAGGGGGCAATATAATGTGTGTGGCACTTAGGGGGCATAACATTGTGTGGGCATAATTAGAGGACGAAATACTGTGTCCTTGAAGGCGTTATAATATATTATATTATTATTATACTGTGTGGGGGCACTAAAGGGGCATTACACTGTGTGGGGGCACTATATATGGCATTATACTGTGGGGAGGAATTATGCTTTTTTATGGGGCATTTTTTATAATGGTGTGGGGCGCCGAAAGATCATTTCGCACGGGGCGCCATCTACCCTAAGGCCGGCCCTTAGCGGTGAAATAGTCATTGCACGGAGGGGGAAGACTCTTGCCTGCCCACTGTGCTGTCCAGCCAATCAGCTCGCTTCTAGCTGTTTCCCTCTTCCTCGTGGCCTGTGCAGAGGGAAAGGTATTGCTACAGCAAGAAGATCGTGCATGTCTGCTCCTCCCAGGAATCCTGACTCCTGCTGCTCTCTGACCCCACACCCGATGTATGTAAGTAGCAACTAGTAATGCAGCTATTAACCCCTTCATTGTGTATGTCTGTCATGCTGAGCAGTCACACTTCAGGGCTGACTGTTTAGCATAACAGACAAAGTATATCCATCCATCCATCTTCTATCTATCTATCTATCTATCTATCTATCTATCTATCTATCTATCTATCTATCTATCTATCTATCTATCTATCTATCTATCTATCTATCTATCTATCTATCTATCTATCTATCTATCTATCTCATATCTATCTATCTATCTATCTATCTATCTATCTATCTATCTATCTATCTATCTATCTATCTATCTATCTATCTATCTATCTATCTATCTATCTATCTATCTATCTATCTATCTATCTATCTATCTATCTATCTATCTATCTATTTATCTATCTATCTCATATCTATCTATCTCTCTATCTATCTATCTCTTATCCAATCGCGGTGTGTCGGCGTTTCACAGAGTGAACAAGTGACCGGTATGAAGGGGAAGCAATGCTCGTACGAGCACTGTTCCCCCTTCAAAATAGCTGATTAACCGGGGTCCCGGCGGGTGTCTGCTAGGCACTGTATCTAAGCCAACTACATAGTAGGCTTAGATACATGGCCCATGTGTGATCCTGTCTGCTGGACCCTGTATCTAAGCCTACAATGTGTGTTACTAATGTGTTTTTTTTGTTTGCTTGTGTTTTTTTGCAGGTTCGGTCATTGGACTACTTTGGATTCGAGGACTACTTCGATGACAGCTTTTTTTATTTGGAATAAAATGGTTAATGAGGGTTGTGTGGGGGCGACAATTACGAAGGCGGTAGTAATAAAGTTTCAAAAAAATAAAAATATACAGATATAATATTTTATTGAAATAAAAAAAAAACACAGAACCCTCATTAACCATTTTATTGAGAATAAAAAAACGGTGCCATCAAAGTAGTCCAACATCTGAAGTAGTCCAACATCCGAACCTGTAAAAAAACACAAACCCAAAAAGAATTTATAACACAAAAAAGCAAAACAATTCTTATACTTACGTTTCCGGGGTCCAGCGCTGGAGCCGCAATGTCAGTGAATGGGCCCTGTATCTAAGCCTATCATGTGTGATACTGTCTGCTGAGCCAATGTAGCTAATCCTATCAATATCTATAGGGTCGTAGTGCTATAGATATGCTGTCTCATATATATATGTATATTGCCCCTGATATTTTAAGACCTTAGTGACACCCCTGGCTGCTAGTGTTGCATCATTGAGTCACTTAGGAGACCCATTGATGCAGCTGAAAGCTGCGGACCGTCGACCATGAGAAGAAATTTGGGGGAGGGCCCAAGAAGAACTTTTGCACCAGGGCCTATGAGCCTTTAGCTACGCCCATGTACAGGGAGCCTGGTGTGGCATCTACAGGGAGGCTGGTGTGGCATCTACAGGGAGGCTGGTGTGGCATCTACAGGGAGGCTGGTGTGGAACGATCTACAGGGAGGCTGGTGTGGAACGATCTACAGGGAGGCTGGTGTGGCATCTACAGGGAGGGTGGTGTGGCATCATCTACAGGGAGGCTGGTGTGGCATCATCTACAGGGAGGCTGGTGTGGCATCATCTACAGGGAGGCTGGTGTGGCACGATCTACAGGGAGGCAGGTGTGGCATGATCTACAGGGAGGCAGGTGTGGCATGATCTGCAGAGAGGCTGGTGTGGCATGATCTACAGGGTGGCTGGTGTGGCATCATCTACAGGGAGGCTGGTGTGGCATCATATACAGGGAGGCTGGTGTGGCATCATCTACAGGGAGGCTGGTGTGGCATCATCTACAGGGAGGCTGGTGTGGCATCATCTACAGGGAGGCTGGTGTGGCATCATCTACAGGGAGGCTGGTGTGGCATTATATACAGGGAGGTGTGTGGCATCATATACAGGGAGGCTGTAAATAGTGTCTAGGTGAACATGTGACCTTCCTTTGGGTGTTTTCAGGGGGCTGGGACAAAAAAAGCCTGACCAATGAAATTCATCAGTTTTTTTTTAACGGCCATGAAAATGGATGTCAAAATGGAAAATGGATGTCAAACGGCCATTAAAAACGGACAGATGGACTGGAAATGGATGAAAATTTGGAGATAAACGGATGCAAAATGGCCATGAAAAACTGACAGTTGATCAGTTTTTAATGGACATTTTTTTTCACTGTCGTGTGAATAAGGCCTAAGGCCTTATTCACACGACAGTGAAAAAAAATGTCCATTAAAAACTGATCAATGGTCAGTTTTTCATGGCCGTTTTGCATCAGTGTGTCTCTAAATTTTCATCCATTTCCAGTCCGTCTGTCCGTTTTTAATGGCCGTTTGACATCCATTTTACATCAGTTTTTCATGGCCGTTAAAAAAACTGGTGAATTTCATTGGTCAGGTTTTTTTTGTCCCAGCCCCCTGAAAACAACCAAAAGAAGATCACATGTTCACCTATACACTATTTTCTCTGGCTTCTACTGCATAAAGACTTTTGTTGAGTCCCTAGTTTTTCTACATTGTTTTCTGGAGTATTTATAGCTATTTGTGGCTTGCAATATGTCCTCAGTACCTGTAGACAGTGTACTACGGAATTGGCTGATCTCTGGGCAATTTGGGGAGCCCGTGCCGGAGTCAGTCATTGTGCAGTACTGCTGCTCTGCTCCTATTCAAGTGAATAGGAGTTGAGTTGCAGTACTGCAGCACATCCACTATTCAGTGTACACAGCCATTTGCTTCCAAAACCTGCCACATCCGGTGCTCGGAGGCAGCCAGAACAGCTGATCGGTGCGGGGTCCGGCTGTCATACCCTCATCGATCATGTGCTGATGACCTATCAGTATGAAAAACCTATCCATGCATGGACAACCCCTTTATCTAAACTGTTGCTAAACTTTTAACATGTTATAGTGACATGTCAGAAGTTTTGATTGTTGGGGCACGAGCACTGAGACCCCCACCTATCACTAAAACAAAGTGGCAGAAGCACTTATAGGTGAGCACTGGGCCGCTTTGTTTATGATTAGCCTTCCCAGGAGCGGTGTACGGACTGATATATTTTATATTGAGCCCATACACCACTCTGAGGAAAGCCAATCCTAAATAAAGTGTCACAGCGCTCTCCCAAGTGTTTATGCAGCTTCTTTTTAGCTATCCGTGGGGGTCGAAGTGCTCGGATCCCCAATGATGAAAAAACTTCTGACATCTCACTGTGAGATATCACTTTTTAAAATAATTTCACCCTTTCAACTGGTTTTGTGTCCACATGGGTTTTCATACCCCTGACCTATCCACAAGATAGGTTATCAGTAAATGATCTGTGGGGTGCAACAATCAGACACCCACACAGATCATCTGAACCAGCTGCCTCTGTGCCTCTGAAGCTGTAAGCAGGGACAGGTGGCAGATGCAGCTCTGCTGTTTAGGACCAGATCTTCAGTACCGTGGTGCCACTGCTATACAGTGGACTTTGCTGGAAGAAGACACACGACACCGTTGTAAAAGTGAAAAAAAAACCTTTTAATACAATAAAGTTAACAATTCAAATACGCCAACATGGCGACAACAAAAGCACCAACATGGTGCAAAAGTACCGTTAAAAGAAATACTTAGAGAAACAAAACAATTTAATTGTCTAATAACTGCTGGAAAGAGGTGTCAGGGGTAGTTCTAACAAAACTACCCTCTAAAACATCCTGGTTACCCTGGATAGGGTAGTGCCCCGAGTAGCCTGGGACAGGTGGTGGGCCAGATGGTCCAGGTGGTACAGTTGACGAGTAGGACGACGGTCCAGGTTGGCTCGGTCCATACTGTCCTGTAGAAGGACCAGGTCGGCTGTATGGTACGGCTGATTGTGCAGCCGGAATCTGTACTGGAAATTGCCCATGAGCACCATAATCGCTACGTTGGGTGCGGTCCTGACTAAAAAGGAGTGGGGACGATTCCATTCCCCAATAATGGCTGCGTGTCCCAGTTGTTGCAGGTGGAAATTGTGCCTCATCCAGCTGTTGTTGATATGCACTGAGGCACCTCACTATGGGGGATGGATTGTTTGGAGGGACAAAAGCCTCCAAAACAGATATTACTGCCATGTGAGCACGGTACCTGTTTGCTTCTGGGATCCGGCGCAAGAGGGGTCCCAAAGATCGTAGGAATGACTCTTCAACACCCTCCTGCGAGGATCTTTCAAGGTACTCCAGTACCCTCTGGTTTATTCTGGCCCTGGTTACGTTCTCCTCAGAGGCAGAAGCTGTTGAACGTTTCCGTCTTTGCACTGGACGGATGGCAGAGGTTGTAACTGAGGGAGTCGCTAGCTCCTCGGTGTTGATTGTGGTGAGGTCCTGGGCATCAGGAAGATCGATCTGGGTGTCATCCTCGTCGACCTCTTCCACATCCTCTTGCTCCTGTGGTGGATGGACCAACAAATTATCATTTGATCTACATTGTGAAAGACATGGAAAATGTATGATTAATCAGTGTGAAAGTACATGCCATATTGGCCTTTGCGGCACTATAGTATGGACCAAAGGGGTCTTTGGTCCCACTATCATGCAATTTACCACTTAAACAATTAACTGCCTGTTGCATGATGTTAGCGACCAAAGTAGAATTTTTTTAAATTTTATTTGATTTAATTTTAATATGGTATAAACTAAAAATAAAAAGACGCTCAAAATAAATTACTTACGGCCGCATGTCCATAACTCTGTTAAGAAACTGTAATTGCTTGTGATAGGAGTAGGGCCTTTTCTTCAAAGGAGCATCCCCACTCCTGGCGTGCTCCCTGAGATATTTCTTATATTGGTCACGGCAACATGCCAATCGTGACTTCACATCTTTAACTGTAAAATAAATATATAAATGATTAAGCTAGTTTAAACATAAAGGGCCCTGTAACAAGAGGAAATTGTGGCAATTGTGTGAAATTGTGGCAATTGTGTGAAAAGGGCAAAGGTTGGGGGGCTTCTGTTGGAGCTTTCAGTGGGGGGAACCACTCAACAGAAAGGCAAACACAAACATTAGCTTCCCTTTGTTTCACCATTGTTCTCAATGGTGACGTAAACGTTGCTAAAGGTTGTCGTTTGCCAACGTTGTGACAGGGTTCCCTTGTTTTGATAGAATCAATAGCACAGTCAACGGAAGGGACAGCGTTACTTACCAACCAGATCGCGCATCTTGCCTCCTTTTGCCCACTCGATAGGGAACATCTCCTGCCCAATTTCTTCCCAGACGGCATCCTTTCGGTGGCGGTTATGGTATTCTTCGCTAGCCGTGTCCCAGACAGCTGGCCGCTCCTGGACAAGCAAAATTAGGCGCTCTACATCCATGTTTCTTGGCATTCTGTGATGTTTGCTGTAATGTCAGGTGTTGAAAAAGAAAATTTCGTAATACATTTATTTTGACCATGCACCCGCTATCAGTATTGATCTGAACGTATCAAGCTGTGTAGCTTTTTATATTACAATGTATAATTTAAAGGGCAAGGCTAATGGATATGTGCTGATGCTCGCACTCAGTGTCCCTGAAGATGATGCCACACAGTGCCCCTGTAGATAGTGCCACACAGTAACTACGCACAAAGTGCCACACTGTCCACATGTAGATATTGCCATGTACTGCACCCTGTAGATAACGCCACAGACCTCCTGTATATGATGCCACACCAGCCTCCCTGTATATGATGCCCCACAGCCTCCCTGTATATGATGCCCCACAGCCTCCCTGTATATGATGCCACACAGCCTCCCTGTATATGATGCCACACAGCCTCCCTGTATATGATGCCACACCAGCCTCCCTGTATATGATGCCACACCAGCCTCCCTGTATATGATGCCACACCAGCGTCCCTGTATATGATGCCACACCAGCCTCCCTGTAGATGCCACACCAGCCTCCCTGTATATGATGCCCCACAGCCTCCCTGTATATGATGCCACACCAGCCTCCCTGTAGATGCCACACCAGCCTCCCTGTAGATGCCACACCAGCCTCCCTGTAGATGCCACACCAGCCTCCCTGTATATGATGCCACACCAGCCTCCCTGTATATGATGCCACACCAGCCTCCCTGTATATGATGCCACACCAGCCTCCCTGTATATGATGCCACACCAGCCTCCCTGTATATGATGCCCCACAGCCTCCCTGTATATGATGCCACACAGCCTCCCTGTATATGATGCCACACCAGCCTCCCTGTATATGATGCCACACCAGCCTCCCTATAGATGCCACACCAGCCTCCCTGTAGATGCCACACCAGCCTCCCTGTATATGATGCCACACCAGCCTACCTGTATATGATGCCACACCAGCCTCCCTGTATATGATGCCACACCAGCCTCCCTGTATATGATGCCACACCAGCCTCCCTGTAGATGCCAAACCAGCCTCCCTGTATATGATGCCCCACAGCCTCCCTGTATATGATGCCACACAACCTCCCTGTATATGATGCCACACCAGCCTCCCTGTATATGATGCCACACCAGCCTCCCTGTAGATGCCACACCAGCCTCCCTGTATATGATGCCACACCAGCCTCCCTGTATATGATGCCACACCAGCCTCCCTGTATATGATGCCACACCAGCCTCCCTGTATATGATGCCGCACCAGCCTCCCTGTATATGATGCCACACCAGCCTCCCTGTATATGATGCCACACCAGCCTCCCTGTATATGATGCCACACCAGCCTCCCTGTAGATGCCACACCAGCCACCCTGTAGATGCCACACCAGCTTCCCTGTACATGCCACACTAGCCTCCCTGTATATGATGCCACACCAGCCTCTCTGTATATGATGCCACACCAGCCTCCCTGTATATGATGCCACACCAGCCTCCCTGAATATGATGCCACACCAGCCTCCCTGTATATGATGCCACACCAGCCTCCCTGTATATGATGCCACTCCAGCCTCCCTGTAGATGCCACACCAGCCTCCCTGTATATGATGCCCCACAGCCTCCCTGTATATGATGCCACACAGCCCCCCTGTATATGATGCCACACCAGCCTCCCTGTATATGATGCCACACCAGCCTACCTGTATATGATGCCACACCAGCCTCCCTGTATATGATGCCACACCAGCCTCCCTGTATATGATGCCACACCAGCCTCCCTGTAGATGCCACACCAGCCTCCCTGTATATGATGCCCCACAGCCTCCCTGTATATGATGCCACACAGCCTCCCTGTATATGATGCCACACCAGCCTCCCTGTATATGATGCCACACCAGCCTCCCTGTACATGCCACACCAGCCTCCCTGTATATGATGCCACACCAGCCTCCCTGTATATGATGCCACACCAGCCTCCCTGTATATGATGCCACACCAGCCTCCCTGAATATGATGCCACACCAGCCTCCCTGTATATGATGCCACACCAGCCTCCCTGTATATGATGCCACACCAGCCTCCCTGTATATGATGCCACACCAGCCTCCCTGTAGATGCCACACCAGCCTCCCTGTAGATGCCACACCAGCCACCCTGTAGATGCCACACCAGCCTCCTTGTACATGCTACACTAGCCTCCCTGTACATGCCACACCAGCCTCCCTGTATATGATGCCACACCAGCCTCCCTGTATATGATGCCACACCAGCCACCCTGTAGATGCCACACCAGCCTCCCTGTAGATGCCACACCAGCCACCCTGTAGATGCCACACCAGCCTCCCTGTACATGCCACACCAGCCTCCCTGTACATGCCACACCAGTCTCCCTGTACATGCCACACCAGTCTGCCTAGAGATCGTGCCAAATACTCACGAGAGCAGCGCCGTCTCTTGTCTTCAGGTGTGGTCACTGGTCTGCACGGGATCTGGCAAGGCAGCGCGACGGGGCGGTGACGTCATCGAGGCGCCTTCAAACCCGTGAAGACGAGTGACCACACCTAAAGAAGCGCCGCAAACGTGAGTATGCCAACCATAGCCAGCAAGGGAACTAGTAGTTCCCTTGCCAATCCCCATGTAACAGATCCGTTTTTAACGGTTGTTACATGTATTGACAGCCGTTAAAAACGGATCCATTGACTTCTATGGGGGCCGTCAGGCCGTTAAAACGGCCAAAAATAGGACATGTCCTATTTTTTGACGGCCATTATTCACGGGCCGTTTAAAAAACGGCCGTGTGAACAAACCCATAGAACATCATTTTTCTGAAAACGGCCATGTGAAAGCCGTTAAAAGGACGGCCATCACATGGCCGTTTTTCACTGTCGTGTGAATAAGGCCTTAGTGTCTAAGCCTGTTTTGGCCTTGTGGACACAGCCGATTTTGGCAAATCTGACATGTGTCACTTTATGAGGTAATAACTCCAGAATGCTTTTGCCTATCCAAGCGATTCTGAGATTGTTTTCTCGTGACATGTTGTACTTTATGATACTGAAAAAATGTTGTTGTTAAATTCAATATTTATTTGTAAAAAACACCAAAATTTTGAGAACATTTTCAAAAATATGCATTTTTCTAAATTGTAATGTATCTGCTTGTAAAACAGATCGTAACACCACACAAAATATTTACTAGTTAACATTTCCTATATGTGTACTTTATGTTTGCATCATTTTTTGAACGTGCTTTTTTTTCTAGGATGTTACAAGGCTTAGAACTTTAGCTGCAATTTCTCACATTTTCAAGAAAATTTCAAAAGGCTATTTTTTCTGGGACCAGTTCAGTTCTGAAGTGGCTTTGAGGGCCTTATATTTTAGAAACCCCCTATAAAACACCCCATTTTAAAAACTGCGCACCTCAAAGTATTCAAAACAGCATTCAGAAATTATTTTAACCCTTTAGGCATTTCACAGGAAATAAAGCAAAGTAGAGGTGAAATGTACAAATTTCAATATTTTTTTTACGAAATTCATTTGTAATACAGTTTTTTCTGTAACACAGAAGGTTTTACCAGAGAAACGCAACTTAATATTTATTGCCCAGATTCTGTAATTTTTAGAAATATCCCACAAGTGGCCCTAGTGTGGTAATGGACTGAAACACAGGTCTCAGAAGCAAAGGAGCACCTGGAGGATTTTGGGGCCTCTATTTTATTAGAATATATTTTAGGCACCATGTCAGGTTGAAGAGGTCTTGTGGTGCCAAAACAGTGGAAACCCCCCAAAAGTGACCCCATTTTGGAAACTACACCCCTCAAGGAATTTTTCAAGAGGTATAGTTAGCATTTTTAGCCCACAGGTTTTTTGCTAAATTTATTGGAACTGGTCTGTGAAAATGAAAATCTACTTTTTTTCTGAAAAAACATACGATGTTTTCATTTTTACAAGGAATAAAGGAGAAAAAGCACCCCAACATTTGTAAAGCAATGTCTCCCGATTATGGCAATACCCCATATGTGGTAATAAACTGCTGTTTGAACCCACGGCAGGGCTCAGAAGGGAACGAGGGCCATTTGTATTTTGGAGTGAAGATTTTGCTGGAATGGTTTTCGGTGCCATGTCGTGCTTGCAAAGCCCTGGAGGGACCATAACAGTGGAAACTCCCCAAAAGTGACCCCATTTTGGAAACGACACCCCTCAAGGAATTTTTCTAGGGGTATAGTTAGCATTTTGACCCTACAAGGTTTTTGCTGAATTTATAAGAATTATGCCGTGAAATTGAAAATCTAAATTTTTTCTAATAAAATGTAGTTTTAGCTACGATTTTTTCATTTTTACCACAGATAAAGGAGAAAAAACACCCCGATATTTGTAAAGCAAACTCTTATGAGCACAGCAATATCCCATATGTGGTAATAAACTGCTGTTTGTACACATGGCGGAAGTTAGAAAGGACGGAGCGCCATTTGACTTTTGGAGCTCAAGTTTTGCTGGAATGGTTTGCGGCCCCATGTCACATTTGCAAAGCCACTGAGAGGCCAAAATAGTGCAAACCTGGCAAAAGTGACCCCATTTGGGAAACTATACCCCTCGTGGAATTTATCTAACGGTATAGTGAGCATTTTGACCCCACAGTTTTTTTGCTGAATTATTGGGATTATGCATTGAAAATGAAACTCTACAGTCTTTCCACTAAAATGTTGAATTGTTTTCATTTTCACAAGGAATAAAGGAGAAAAAGCACCCCAACAATTGTAAAGCAATTTCTCCCGAGTACGGCAATACCCCATATGTGGTCATAAACTGCTGCTTGGATACACCGCAGGGCTCAGAATGGCAGGAGTGCTACTTGGCATGTACATTTTGGTTGATTGTTTTACGCAATGAAATCCGCAGATGTTATGTGTGTTGTGTTGCAGATTGCTTTCAGTTACAGGATATTTCATCATTCTGGCTGGACCTATGTGTTTCGAGGTCTATAGCCAGACTGAGATGGAATGTTTGAAAGAGAGCAGGATGTGATCTGCACCGGAATCCGCAACGATAAATCCGCAGCATTTTACTTAACATTTTAGCCAAATCCGCTACGGAATCTGCAACGCGGATTATGTGCGGCATTGATGCGGACAGTGTCTGCAGAATTCTGCCACGTCTGAACATGTAAACAAGATTGATCCGGAGTGTATTAAAAAATAACTTTTACTTAAATTTCTTTAAAACATAAGCGTTTGCGATATGAGCGCATATATTCAAATCATATGTCACAGTCGTGTACAATTACTCTGTTTTTATCAGTATGCATATACAGCAATATTGGAGACAGCAAAAATAGTCCACCTTTTATGGTTTCCTAATACTTGTGGTTCAAATAATTCGTTAGTTTCAGAGGTTCTCTCATAAGCACTCAGATGCTTTGTTAATCATGTAGGATATACAGAAGATATATGAGAATTTTTTCGGGCAGTTGCCCTCCTACCCCTTTATTTATGGGATGATGGCGTTCCTTTCAGGCGTGTTCTGTAAAATCCTAGATTTAGTTGGACCTCTGAAGTAAGGTAATTCTTCTCCCAATTTCTCTCCCAACGCGTTTCCTCTGACCCATTGATTCATCAGGGGAGATAGGTCATGAATGCTGCTTCGTCCTATTCCTTGGGAAGCTGCATGAAAATTAGATATAGCTGTCTTGAAAAAAATGTAGTTTGCTGTCAGCAAAACATGCTTGCAGTGGCAAGAGAATGGCCTCTCAGTTCGGAGGCAGAGTATCGGCGTCTGGTCCTGACGCCTGCTGTCACTACACTAAAGGATTCCCTGTCTCTTTTTATATAGTCCATTTCCCTCCCACCCACACACACCTCCCAGGTGCAACACACCTCCCCAGTGACGTGTTTAGATGAGGTAGGAGGGGGGGGGGGTGTGTACTAAAGGGGGCGGGGACCTGCAGGGCCGCCGCCGCAGACACAAGGGAACATTTCCCTGTGTCTGAGGTGACGCTAGCATGCCGCAGGCCTCCGTCCTAAGTCCCCAGATCGTGCTCCCTAAACATCTCCTTGTTAAGGAGATGTTCAGTGAGCGTCTGCATACAGCGATGAGTGTCATCGCTGCATGCAGACGCGTAGTCAGGGGAACGGAGATAACTCCGCCCCCCCTGGTGACGTCGCGGCCAGGGATAGGTCGCGACGTCACCCTGGAAACCGATCAGCTGTGCAGCGCCATGCGTCTAGAATAGACGCTACTGGTCTGCACAGGGATCGATAAATACAGGCAGGGAGTCTGCCTGCATTGGGGGTGCACGATCTAAGGGCAAAAAGGGGTATATGGTTGGTAGAGATCTTATAGTGGGACAACTGAGTGCGGGGATTTGTGTATTGAGACAGATCCAAGAGTATGGCTTCGGTCTATCCCTAAGCACTGCAGATCACACTAAAGTGTTATGGAAAAGAGATGTTTTTTACAAGGGAAAAACGATAATAATAACTCAATGGTTAGTAAAATAGGATATTATCTGGCTATGTTTTTAATTAAAAACTATTTCTCTCTATGGTACGTTATTTAAACACTAGAGCAAGTGGTGATTACGGAACTGTGGAATATTCCCACTATAGATGTTATTATTTTCTTGAATATGTAAAAAATTTTTATACCCTTAAGGTTATGTATGTTATTACTTCCGATGGAGGGGTCGCTTATAGGTTCTAATCAACAAGAAAAAAGTGAATAGATCTGAAGGTGCAAGTTGTTTGCACCTCCAATTCTATTCAAATGTTTCCAAAGTATTTAGTGTTTAATTTATACTTCTTACTTTTGTGTTCTTTTATTTTTTAATTTTTTAATTTTTTATATATTTTTATTTTAAATCTTTGTTTTTGATTGTTTATATTTTTTTGGAATATGGGAAACAAGTATGATCCTATTTTGGCCGGAAAGAAAAGATGAATTACTGAGACATATGTATATAAGAGTGGACTCAGATGAAACATCCGAAATCTAACTGTTCATTGAGCCCATTTGGTGCAGTTGATCTCATTTTAAAAATCCACTTGGACTCTCTCTGCAATAGGATTCTATCTAGATCTCCCCCTCTCACCGCGGGTTGTAGACACTCAAGGGTCGTAAATCGTAGACAATCTGGGTCCCCTTTGTGTTTTAGATGAACATGCCGGGAGACTGGTTTATCTCTGTCATGTAGGATATCCCCTACGTGTTCGAGTACCCTTTTTCTGAGCTCCCTTATTGTTTTTCCGATATAGTCTAAGGGACATGGACAGGTAATTTTATAAACAACATTTTTGGTGCTGCAGTTTGAGAAACTTTTTATGGGATAACAAATTCCTGTATGGGCACTCTGATTAATTTTCGTTGTTTGTATATATGTGCAGGCTTTACAGTGTCCACATTTGAAGCATCCGTCAATCTTTCTGTTCAGCCAACATCCTCTCTTCTTTAAAGTGTTTAGGTGGCTATGAGTAACTTTGTCGCCTATACTCCTCCCCCTCCTGTAGGTAATCTGTGCTCTTGGAGTTATGGTTTCTCTTATGTCGGTGTCCATACCGAGGATTTTCCAATGCTTGTCGAGTATGCCCTTAATCATGTGATCTGCTAGGTCATAAGTCCCAATTAGTCTTATCGGTTGCTTGGAGAATTCTTTCTTTTTAGGGGTCAGTAGTTCTTCTCTATTCTGAGAGTATGCATATTTGTATGACTCTTTTAAGACCGTAGATGGATAGCCCCTCTCAATGAATCGTGATTCCAGATCTCTTGCCTGTTTTCTGAAATCCCGTATATCTGAGCAATTTCTTCTTAAGCGGAGGTATTGCCCCTTTGGTATACCTTTCTTTAATGGGTATGGGTGATGACTCTCCCACCTCAGAAGGCTATTTGTGGCAGTTGGTTTTCTGTAGATTGACGTTTTGAGTTTACCATCCTCTTCAATAGATGTAAGTACATCCAGGAAAGGGAGCTTTTTTGGGTGAGTTTCAAATGTGAATCTCATACCTATGTCGTTTTGATTTAACCGTTCAACAAACCCTTCAAATGTTTTCAAGGGTTCTGTCCACAACACGAAAATATCGTCGATATAACGCGCCCACATTGAAGCCGGTAGATTTGTTATTAGTCTTTCATCAGTAAAGACCATAGTTTCTTCCCACCAGCCCAGAAATAGGTTTGCGTACGTGGGGGCACATGAGTTACCCATAGCCGTACCTCTGAGCTGGTGGTACATACGTCCATTAAACAAAAAGTAGTTTTTAGTTAAGACAAATTCCAGCAGCTTCAACATGAGCGCGCTATGGTCCCTAAAGTGTGTCCCCCTTGTGTCTAGAAAATGCCGTGCTGCCTCCAGTCCTTTTTCGTGAGGGATTGAGGAATATAGAGCCTCTACGTCTATACTACACAAGATTGTGCCCTTTTCGATGGGTAAATCGTAATTTTTTGACAGTAGATCCATCGTATCTCTCGTGTAGGAGGGTAAGGTCTCTACAAAAGATCTTAAGAACTTATCGACGTAGATCCCCACATTCTGTGTCAATCCCCCAATGCCAGACACAATAGGGCGCCCTTTCAAAGGGGTTGTGCCCTTATGTATCTTGGGGAGAGCGTAGAATGTGGGGATCTTTGGTTTGTTGATAATCATAAATTTGTACTCGTGTTCGTCGATAAGGTTGTTACTTTTGGCGTCATTGAGTATTTTAATTAGATCTTTTTTAAATTTGGTAGTGGGGTCTTCCGTGAGAATTTTGTAACTCCCAGGATCACTGAGGATGTTGTTGTACATCTCTATATATTTCTCCCTTTCTAAAATGACGACATTTCCCCCCTTGTCGGAGGCTTTGATCACAATATTCTCGTCCCTTTCCAGAGAGATTAATGCTTGGTTTTCCTTTCTTGTCAGATTCGTTACTTTTTTGTGTACATCAATTTTCATAAGGTCATTAATGACCATTTCTTGAAACACATCTATAACCGAAGTCTCCCCGATAGGAGGCATCTTCTGACTCTTAAGTTTACAAGATGTGAAAGGGCCAGTTCCTCTGTGTTTTTCGTTTACAGACAGTAATTCCGCCAGATCTCGTGCATGTGGGAGTTCTTGCAGCGTAATTCCCAATTCTTGACACTCTTTTTTATCTTTCATCCTATGGAATTTATGCCATCTTAGTTTCCTTGTAAATAAGTGAATGTCTTTAATCCAGTTGAAAACATCGAAACTGGTAGTTGGTACATAAGACAGTCCTCTGCTGAGGACAGAGATTTCCGTGTTGTTTAAATTCCTCTTAGACAGGTTAATGACCGTTAGTTTGTCCTTTTGTATTATTTCGGATTGCTCGGTTTGTTCCGTAGCTGGTATGGTACTCTTGGACCTTCCCTGTCTAGAAAAGGGGATGTTTCCAAGTTGAAACCGGAGCCTTGAGTTATTCCTGAATGACTGGAGGTGCCTGAACTTTGTGGCATGTCCCATTTCCTCGAGGGATTTCTGCTGCTTGGATAGCTTCTTCCTCTCGTTGATCTAGAGTAATTGCGTCCCCTGTTTCCTCTAGTCCAGTTCTGGTAGTTGGCTTCCTGATCAGTATGATCTGTGTCTGTTGAGGATTGGTCCGTTTCAATTTTGGACCTTGCCTTCTTGGTTTCAAATATATAGATCTTATTATCCTTGAAATCTTGCAGGTCCCGTACAAATTGATTATGCTTCCTTTCTGTTAAATTGAACTGAAATCCGCTACGGAATCTGCAACGCGGATTATGTGCGGTATTGATGCGGACAGTGTCTGCAGAATACTGCCACGTCTGAACATGCCCTCAGGAAAGGAGCGCTGTGTGGCTCTATCTATAGGGGCTGTGTGATGCTATGTATAGGGGGTTGTGTGTGTGTGGCGCTATCTTCAGGTTTGTGTGTGTGTGCGTGTGGGGCGAAATCGACAGGGGTGTGTGTTTGTGGTGCTACCTACAGGTGTGTGTGTGTGTGTGTGTGTGTGTGGCTGGCGCTATCTACAGGTTTGTGTGTGTGTGGGGCGCTATGTACAGGAGGGGTGTGTGGCGCTATGTACAGGGGGGTGTATGTGAGGCGCTATCTACATGTGTGTTTTGGGTGTGTGTGTGGTGCTATCTACAGGGGGGTGTGTGTGACGCTATCTACATGCGTGGTTGGCGCTATCTACAGGGGGTACTGTGTATGTGGTGCTTTACTTTACAGTGTGTGACACAATTATAGTCAGGGGCGCAGTGCATGGTGATATTATATTTAGGGGCTGCAGAAATGGGTCATGGCCGGGAGAAGTCGTCATGAGCGCTGGATCGGATGGAGAAGAAAAAAGGAAAAAAAACGTTTTCACTTATCAAGTCATTTATTATAGAAAAAAATAATAAAGCCATACATATTTGGTATCGCAGCGACCGTAACGACCTGAACTATAAAAATATTATGTTATTTATCCAGCGCAGTGAACGCCGTAAAAAAAAACCTTAAAAACACTGCCATAATTACTGTTTTTTTGGTCACTGTCTTCCAAAAATTTAAATAAAAAGTGATCAAAAAGTCGCATGTATCCAAAAATGGTGCCTATAAAATCCTGACCCGCAGAATAAAGGTAACATGTAGTTTATAACGCATGGTGAACGCTGTATAAAAAAAAACAACTAAAAAACTATGGCAGAATTGCTGTTTTTTTGTCACCTTGCCTCCCAAAAAAAGGATAACAAGTGATCAAAAAGTCGCATGTACCCCAATATGGTACCAATAAAAGCTACAGCTCGACCCGTAAAAAAAGAGCCCTCATGCCACTACGTCTATGAAAAAATAAAATAAGTTAAGGCTCCAATAATTCAGTTGTGAAGAAAAATATCCAGTTGTGGCGGCCCGAGGGGAACATTTCTTCTGTTTCAAAAGGCGATGTATCAAGGCACTAAAATTAGGGAACCAGGAAGGGGAGGGCCCAAACATATCTGCTGGAAACGACGGTGCCCGTATTATACCAGGACAACACTTTCCCGGCAAAATTTCCCAAACTGCAAATGTGTGGAGTGTGGACCAAAAGGGGGATAAGGAAGGACATTTATCAGTGCGACACCGGCCTGTGCAGAAAGGATCGATCACAGCGTAACACACATCTATGGATCATTTTATTTATTTTTTTACCTTATTATTATACCACCTGACTATGCCCCTGATGTACTCTGCCCAGCTCAGATATGCCCCACATTATAAACGGAAACAACAGTGATACTCCAAACAAAACTATTACCAAGCAAATTCCACGCTCCAAAACCCAAATGGCGCTCCCACCCATCTGAGCCCTACAGTGTGCCCAAACAGCAGTTCACTTCCACATATATGGCATCACCATACCCGGGAGAACCCTTTTAAGCCTTTTAACAATTATTGGGTGTTTGACCCCAGTGGCACAAGCTGGGCACGACATATTTGACACTGAATTGGCATATCTAGGGAAAATTTTTAATTTGTACCTTCCGCAGCGCAATCATTTATGGAAAAGACACGTGGGGTGAAAATGCTCACTACACCCCTTAATAAATGCCTTGAGGGGTGCAGTTTCCAAAATGGGGTCACTTCTCAGGGGTTTCTTTTATTATTTCACATCAAAGCCTCTGCAATTGTGAACCAATACTTTATATGTCGCCAAATTAGGCCTCAATTTTACATGGTACTCTTTCACTCCTAAGCCCTGTCAAATGTCCAGGCAAAAGATTAGGGCCACATGTAGGGTGATTCTAAAACAGGGAAACACTGCATAATAATTGAGAGCTGTCTTGTTATGGTGGTGTTTCCCAAATGGGGTCACTTTTGGTGGATTTCCACTGTTTTGGCACCGAAAGAGCCCTTGAAACCTGACATTGTGCCTAAAATATTTTCTAGTAAAAAGGAGGCCCAAAATCCACTATGTGCTCCTTTGCTTCTGAGGCTGGTGCTTCAGTCTATTACCGCACTAGGGCCACATGTGGGATATTTCTAAAAACTGCAGAATCTGGGCAATAAATATTGAGTTGCGTTTCTCTGGTAAAAACTTCTGTATTACAAAAAAATAGATTAAAAAAGAATTTCTGCAAAAAAAAAAAATGAAATTTGAAAATTTCACCTCTATGTTGCTTTAATTCCTGTGAAACGTTTAAAGGGTTAAGAAACTTTCTAAATGCTGTTTTGAATACTTTGAGGGGTGAAGATTTTAAAATGGGGTGACTTTTTGGCAGTTTCTAATATATAAGGCCCTAAAAGCCGCTTCACAACTGAACTGGCCCCTGTAAAAATAGCCTTTTGAAATTTTCTTGAAAATGTGAGAAATTGCTGCTAAAGTTCTAAGCCTTGTGACGTCATAGAAAAATAAAAGGACGTTCAAAAAACTATGCCAATCTAAAGTAGACATATGGGTGATGTTAATTAGCAACAATTTTGTGTGTTATAACTGCCTGTCTTACAAGCAGATACATTTACATTTAGGAAAATTCCAATTTTTGCAATTTTTCACAAAATGTTGGTGTTTTTCACTGATAAATATTGAATTTATCGACCAAATTTATCCACTATCATAAAGTCCAATGTGTCACAAGAAAACAATCTCAGAATCGCTTAGGCCTCATGCACACGACCGTAAAAACTCCCGTTATTACGGGTCGTAATTACGACCCGTAATAACGGGCTCATAGACTTCTATTGGCGACGGGTGCCTTCCCGTTTTCTCACGGGAAAGTGCCCGTGCTGTTGAAAAAGATAGAACATGTCCTATTTCAGGCCGTAATAACGGCACGGACAGTCCATAGAAGTCTATGGAGCTCTCGTAATGACGGGTGGCTACATGTGTGCACCCGTCATTACGGCAGCGTAAATAGTCACTGTCCAGGGAGCTGAAAGAATTAACTGATCGGCAGTAACTCTTTCAGCACCCTGGACAGTGACTACCGATCAGAATAAACCTGTAAAAAATAAAAATAAAAGACGTTCATACTTACCGAGAACTTCCTTCTTCCTCCAGTCCGGTCTCCCGCCCGTTGCCTTGGTGACGCGTCCCTCTCGACATCCGGCCCGACGTCCTGGATGACGTTTCAGGCCATGTGACCGCTGCAGCCAATCACAGGTCAATCACAGGCTGCAGCGGTCACATGGACTGCCGCGTCATCCAGGGATGTCGGGCTGGATGTGAAGAGAGGGACGCGTCACCAAGACAACGGCCGGGTAAGTATGAATTTCTTTAACTTTTATTACAGAAAGGGCTGTCCCTTCTCTCTATCCTGCACTGATAGAGAGAAGGGGCTGCCGATTAGTGCAGTGCTATTTTGCCGCCAAAAACGTTCCCTGTAAATACGGGTGGAATACGGGTGACACCGGACCCATATTTACGGGCACGGGTTCGTAAATACTGGTGCAAAACGGGTGGAATACGTGTGACACCGGACCCGTATTTACGCCAGTATTTACGGGTGGGAAAAAATACGGTCGTGTGCATGAGGCCTTAGATAGGTAAAAGCATTCCGGAGTTATTACCACATAAAGTGAAATATGTCAGATTTGAAAATATGGGTCTGGTCCTGAAGGCCAAATTGAGCTTGGTCCTGAAGGGGTTAAGCAAGTGAAATGCAGCTCGATCGGGTTGAGTTCTGGTGATTGACTTGGCCATTGCAGAATATTCCACTTCTTTGTCTTAAAAAAATCTCCTGGGTTGCTTTCGCAGTATGTTTTGGGTCATTGTACATCAGTACAGAGAAGCGATGTCCCATCTAGAGTGCCTTTAGCAGCCATGCATGCCCATGCCATCAAACTGCCCCCACCTTCTCCCTACTTTCTTCCTCTCATAATTCTGGTACCGGTTGATCTTAGTTTCATGCTGTTCCAGAACTGGACGGGTTCTTTACACGTTGTTTGGTAAAGTCTAATCTGGTCTTTCTATTTTTGAGGCTGATTAATGGTTTGCACCTTGTGGTGGACCCGCTGTATTTGCTCTCATGAAGTCTTCTCTTTATGGTAGACTTAGATACTGACACACCTGGAATCAACGCCAGACGTTTTACCTTCCTAATTGATGATGGCTTAATGGGGGAATATCCCATGCAGCTCATTAAATAGCTCTTGAGATAATTGTCCAATTACCTTTGGTCCCTTGGAAAAGAGGCAGCTACATATTAAGGAGCTGATACCCTCAAACTAATGCTGAGTGTCTGTGCTTTAAACCCATATTGATAATATAACTGTATATTTAATATGTTTTGGTACAAAATGGCAAAACTTGTGTCACTGTCCATATAATTCTGGACCTAACTGTACCTCACACCACATAACTACATACATAATAATATATATATTATAGGTAACAAATACAATAGTGCCTTCTACTTGAAGATCAACGCCACACGCTCCCATAGATCCAGT
Organism: Rhinoderma darwinii; assembly: GCF_050947455.1. Taxonomy (NCBI): domain Eukaryota; kingdom Metazoa; phylum Chordata; class Amphibia; order Anura; family Rhinodermatidae; genus Rhinoderma; species Rhinoderma darwinii. Next base: position 46,494,218 of record NC_134689.1, read on the forward strand.
TTTCCTGACACCATTCTCGTCTAATAAAATTTAAAGAGGTATTCCCATCTTAGGCATTTATGGCATATCTACGGGAACCCTCGTCTTTGGGGATAACAAGGGTCTGGTATTCCCTTGTTGCAAAATTTTAATGGGAAATGGTGTACTAGGGTAACTTGACCCCATTCTCTCAATAGGTAAGGGACCTAGAGGTGTAAACTGTACCTATCAGGCACTTATGGCATATCCTGTGGATGTGCCATAAAAGCCTAAGATGGGAATATCTCTTTAGCTATCTGCTATATGAGGTAAAAATGTCTATTTATGGTGTTACATAATATTACACATTGCTGCGACTTTCCAGTAATATTGACTATTGTCATATGTATTATACCTAACTATTAGACAGAGATAAACCCTCTGGGGGGTTGATGTAAAATTTAAGCATCATGGAGATTAGGTTAACCAATCAAGATGCAGATTTAATTTTTCCAGAGCAGTTGTAATAAAAGCTGCACTGTGATTGGTTGCTATGAGCAATAAGGTCAGTTTTACGATTAGACAGTCCCCACTAAATCCTCCACATGCTAAGCATGGTATTATCCTATGATATTAAAGTAATAGTAATGAATGGCTGGTAAGAACACTATAATATTCCCAAACGCCAAAGAGGAGAAAATGTGACAAAAGCGATCAATGAAAAAAAAAGATATCAGAAATAATAATCAATTAGGCCCTGTTAGCGACTGCGTTAAAGTTTCAGCTTATAACCGAAACCACAACGCAGTGCCAGATTCTTTGTGCGACTAATACCACAAGTACCCAATTGACTTACAATGGCATCCATCAGGGTCTGATGTGGTGTCCATTGTTTTGACGGGAGAAAAAGCGCCTCTTCCAGCACTACTCTTACCATCAACTCTATCAATTGAGGCTCCAACGCAGATCTGAACATAGCCTTATAATAAATGTCTTCTAAACATCACTTTCTCTATATAATATCTGCACCATTACGAAAGACTGAATAAGAACATTTAAACGACCCAGTTTATACATGAGCTCCATTAAGAACATTTCACCGACCCAGTTTATACATGAGCTCCATTAAGAACATTTCACCGACCCAGTTTATACATGAGCTCCATTAAGTTTTTCACTTCATTGTTTATTACTGAAGTTTTATGTTCATAATGTGACAACAAATTATTAATTCTTCCATGATAATAACAAAATTAACATCTCTTTCTAATTTTTCCAAAGTTAATGTGACATCTGAGCCTAAAGAAAAACCTAAGGATTGTAAAGATGATCAAAGCCTGAAGGCATATAGACAGGAGAAAGATAAGCTGACAACCAGCTATGTGGAACAACAAATTCTCCAACATTACCATGAAATCGAAGACCAAATTCACATCCATGAGACCCTATACATATAGTATTATAGTGGTCTGGATAGTGAGAAACTTGCTGGAGATAAGAGCCTGAAGACTAGTGAACAGGCGAAAGACAAGCTGACAACCAGATATTTGGAACAGCAAATTCTCCAACATTACCATGAGATCGAAGACCAAATCCATATCCATGAGACCCTATACATACAGTATTATAGTGGTCAGGATAGTGAGAAACATGCTGGAGAGGAGACAGAGGACAGGAAAGGCAGCGCGACACCAAAGACATCACAAAGTTGCAGCAGTTGTCGTGAAGAAAAAAGTGACAATGCCTGTCTGGAAGAACCGGTGGCCACATCTACTTATAAGAAGAAGACTGCCACAGTAGCCCTATCTCTGAAAACCTTTACTTTCCACACTCTATTAGCAAAAGGAGGTTTCGGAAAAGTTTTGGTGGCAACAGATGTCATCCGGAAAGAACATGTTGCCATTAAAGTGGTCAACAAGAAGATACACACAGAGTATGGGTACAACCTGGTAGAACGTGAGATTCTCCATCTATCACACGAGAACCACTACCTAGTTCATGGCCTTGCTGCCTTCCAGACTGACAGCTACGTCTATTATGTGATGGAACTGGCTACAAGGGGGGACCTAAATGATTTTATTGAGATGAACCTTCGTCTGGATATTCCCACGTCAAGATTCATAACAGCAGAAGTGGTTTGTAGTCTGCAGTTCCTGCATAAAAAAGGCATCATACACCGCGACCTGAAGCCCAAAAACATCCTACTGACCAGAGAGGGCCACATCAAATTAGCCGATTTTGGTATTTCTATCATGAATGTGTATGAGCGCACTGCAGAGCGTTTCAGGGGAACACCAGGATAAGCTGCCCCAGAAATGGTCAAGTGCCTGGAACATGGACCAGAGGTTGACTTCTTTGCTCTGGGAGTGACTTTGTACAAAATGTCCTCGGGTAGGCACCCTTTCTACGGCACAACAAAGGAATTGATTAATTATGCTGTCAACACCAAAACACCTTCCTACCCAGAGTTCCTAACCCCTGAGACAGTGCAGATCTTAAAAGGGCTTCTAAACAAAAACAAACACAGACGGCTTGGAGTCAAAGGAAACATCAGAAAACATAAATTTTTCTCAGCTGTGAAATGGAATGATGTGGAAAACCGGACAGCAGTTCCCCCTCAGATACTCGTGTCAGTTCCTGAGTACCTGAACGTTACTTCCACTCTGCGCTACAAGGAAGAGCCGTACAGCATAAAGTCTCAGAAGCTGTTTGAAGACTTCAGCTTTGTATGTCCTGCGTGGTCTGAAAACTATCATCCCACCAACATCGTGTAGATCACTGACTGGGTGGTCAAACTGTTTTCCAAATGGCCATCCAGAAAATAAAAACAGGACGGGACTGCTGGACTCACGACTTCTAACTGGTCTACATGACTAGAAGGAGCTGTACATTACCACCTTATATTTATAGCTCTAATAAATATTATAACATCACTGCCGTAATGTTATTACTTTAGGTCACTTTTTTAGAAGTTTAGTTATTGTATTGTTGTTATTGTTATATGCTCTATTACAATAAAGGAGTTCTCCAACCGCAGACGTTTATGGCATATCCTGTGGATGTCTAATAGGCTTGTGACCCACACATATCGTGAGAATTGAAGTCCCCTATTCCCATCCCACTGTTTAAGCGGGTGCTGGCCCACACACTCAGACATAGCTTGAGTGGAGAGGTGGGGGCACATGTGCGTGTCTCTCTCCACTCCAGTATATTAGAAGCTCAGCTCAGCTGTTGTATAGCTCCTATAGACTTGAATGAAGAGAACAGAACATATGCATGTCCACCTCCAGATTTAAATTCTACCTGGATTTAGCGAGGGGGGCCCAGAGGTGGGAGACCTACCTGTCAGCCATTTCTATGGGAAAGGATATTTCATAAATATCTACGATGGGAAAACCCCTACAGGATACGAACACACAGGACAGAAACTCTGCGTAAAAGTACACAGCGTATCTGTCCTGCAAGCTCCAAGGTAATTCTGCCCGAAAAACCGCACCAAATTGTGGTGCAGTTTTTCAGGCGGCATGTCCACTGCGGAAATCCATCAGATCTATGGCATACAGGTCATGCTGCGGATATTTTTTTCTGCCACAAGTGAATGAGGTTTTGGAAAATTTGTTGCAAAATCTCGGTGTGGAATCCACAAGTCCTCCCTTTCTGTACGTGTCCTAAATACTTTATAATTATGATGTGTGAAATAGCTGAAGCAAACCTTGTTTTTTTAAGCAAAGATCTATTTAACCCCTTAGCCCTTATTCACACGACAGTGAAAAACGGCCGTGTGATGGCCGTCCTTTTAACGGCCTTCACATTGCCATTTTCAGAGCAATGATATTCTATAGGCGCATTCACACGGCCGTTTTTTTAACGGCCCGTGAATAACGGCCGTCAAAAAATAGGACGTCCTATTTTTGGGTCGTTTTAACGGCCTGACGGCCCCTATAGAATTCAATCGATCCGTTTTTAACGGCTGTCAATACATGTAACAACAGTTAAAAACGGATCTGTTACATGGGGATTGGCAAGGGAACTACTAGTTCCCTTGCTGGCTATCGTTTGCATACTCACTGTTGCAGCACTTCTTCAGGTGTGGTCAATCGTCTTCACGGGTTTGAAAGCGCCTCGATGACATCATCGCCCCATCGCGCTGCCTTGCCAGATCGTGTGCAGACGAGTGACCACTCCTGAAGAAGACAAGAGACGGCGCTGTACCCGTGAGTATGTGGCATCATCTACAGGGAGGCTGGTGAGGCATCTACAGGGAGGCTGGTGTGGCATCTACAGGGAGGCTGGTGTAGCATCTACAGGGAGGCTGGTGTGGCATCTACAGGGAGGCTGGTGTGGCCTGATCTACAGGGAGGCTGGTGTGGCATCTACAGGGAGGTTGGTGTGGCATCATCTACAGGGAGGCTGGTGTGGCATTATCTACAGGGAGGCTGGTGTGGCATCATCTACAGGGAGGCTGGTGTGGCATCATCTACAAGGAGGCTGGTGTGGCACGATCTACAGGGAGGCAGGTGTGGCATCATCTACAGGGAGGCAGGTGTGGCATGATCTACAGGGAGGCAGGTGTGGCTTGATCTGCAGGGAGGCTATTGTGGCATGATCTACCGGGAGGCTGGTGTGGCATTATCTACAGGGAGGTGTGTGGCATCATATACAGGGAGGCGTGTGGCATCATATACAGGGAGGCTGGTGTTGCATCATCTACAGGGAAGTTGTATGGCATCATCTACAGGGAGGCTGGTGTGGCATCATCTACAGGGAGGCTGGTGTGGCACGATCTACAGGGAAGCAGGTGTGGCATCATCTACAGGGAGGCAGGTGTGGCATGATCTGCAGGGAGGCTGGTGTGGCATGATCTACAGGGAGGCTGGTGTGGCATGGTCTACGTGGAGGCTGGTGTGGCATCATCTACAGGGACGCTGGTGTGGCATCATCTACAGGGAGGCGTGTGGCATCATATACAGGGAGGCGTGTGGCATCATATACAGGGAGGCTGGTGTGGCATCATCTACAGGGAGGCTGGTGTGGCATCATATACAGGGAGGCTGTAAATAGTGTTTAGGTGAACATGTGACCTTCCTTTGGGTGTTTTCAGGGGGCTGGGACAAAAAAAGTCTGACCAATGAAATTCATCAGTTTTTTTAACGGCAATGAAAAACTGATGCAAAATGGATGTCAAACGGCCAGTAAAAACGGACAGATGGACTGGAAATGGATGAAAATTTAGAGACAAACTGATGCAAAATGGCCATGAAAAACTGACAGTTGATCAGTTTTTAATGGACATTTTTTTTCACTGTCGTGTGAATAAGGCCTTAGTGTCTAAGCCTGTTTTGGCCTTGTGGATACAGCCGATTTTTGCAAATCTGACATGTGTCACTTTATGTGGTAATAACTCCAGAATGCTTTTGCCTATCCAAGCGATTCTGATTCTATGTTGCATCGTTTTTTGAATGTGCTTTTATTTTTCTAGGACATTACAAGGCTTAGAACTTTAGCTGCAATTTCTCGCATTTTCAAGAAAATTTCAAAAGGCTATTTTTTCAGGGACCTGTTCAGTTCTGAAGTGGCTTTGAGGGCCTTATATATTAGAAACCCCCTATAAAACACCCCATTTTAAAAACTGCACACCTCAAAGTATTCAAAACAGCATTCAGAAATTATTTTAACCTTTTAGGCATTTCACAGGAAATAAAGCAAAGTAGAGGTGAAACTTACAAATTATTTTTTTTTTTTTACGAAATTCATTTGTAATACAGTTTTTTCTGTAACACAGAAAGTTTTACCAGAGAAACGCAACTCAATATTTATTGCCCAGATTCTGCAATTTTTAGAAATATCCCATATGTGGCCCTAGTGTGCTAATGGACTGAAACACAGGCCTCAGAAGCAAAAGAGCACTTGGAGGATTTTGGGGCCTCTATTTTATTAGAATATATTTTAGGCACCATGTCAGGTTTGAAGAGGTCTCGTGGTGCCAAAACAGTGGAAACCCCACAAAAGTGACCCCATTTTGGAAACTACATCCCTCAAGGAATTTTTCAAGAGGTATAGTTACATACGTTGTTTTCATTTTACAAGGAATAAAAGGGAAAAAGCACCCCAACATTTGTAAAGCAATGTCTCCCGATTACGGCAATACCCCATATGTGGTAATAAACTGCTGTTTGGACCCACGGCAGGGCTCAGAAGGGAACGAGGGCCATTTGGATTTTGGGGCGCAGATTTTGCTGGAATGGTTTTCGGTGCCATGTCGTGCTTGCAAAGCCCTGGAGGGACAATAACAGTGGAAACTCCCCAAAAGTGACCCCATTTTGGAAACGACACCCCTCAAGGAATGTTTCTAAGGGTATCGTTAGCATTTTGACCCTACACGGTTTTTGCTGAATTTATGGGAATTATGCCGTGAAATTGAAAATCTAAATTTTTTCTAATAAAATGTAGTTTTAGCTCAATTTTTTCATTTTTACCACAGATAAAGGAGAAAAAACACCCCAATATTTGTAAAGCAAACTCTTCTGAGCACAGTAATACCCCATATGTGGTAATAAACTGCTGTTTGGACACATGGCGGAAGTTAGAAAGGGCGGAGCGCCATTAGACTTTTGGAGCTCAAGTTTTGCTGGAATGGTTTGCGGCCCAATGTCACATTTGCAAAACCACTAAGGGGCCAAAATAGTGCAAACCCGGCAAAAGTGACCCCATTTGGGAAACTATACCCCTCGTGGAATTTATCTAGCGTTATAGTGAGCATTTTGACACCACAGTTTTTTTGCTGAATTATTGGGATTATGTAGTGAAAATGAAAATCTACATTCTTTCCACTAAAATGTTGAATTGTTTTCATTTTCACAAGTAATAAAGGAGAAAAAGCACCCCAACAATTGTAAAGCAATTTCTCCCGCGTACGGCAATACCCCATATGTGGTCATAAACTGCTGCTTGGATACACTGCAGGGCTCAGAATGGCAGGAGTGCTACTTGGCATGTAGATTTTGGTTGATAGTTTTATGCAATGAAATCCGCAGATGTTATGTGTGTTGTGTTGCGGATTGCTTTCGCGAACAGGATATTTCATCATTCTGGCTGGACCTATGTGTTTCGAGGTCTGTAGCCAGACTGAGATGGAATGTTTGAAAGAGAGCAGGATGTGATCTGCACCTGAATCCGCAATGATAAATCCACAGCATTTTACTTAACATTTTACCCAAATCCGCTACGGAATCTGCAACGCGGATTATGTGCGGTATTGATGCGGACAGTGTCTGCAGAATACTGCCACGTCTGAACATGCCCTCAGGAAAGGAGCGCTGTGTGGCTCTATCTATAGGGGCTGTGTGATGCTATCTATAGGGGGTTGTATGTGTGTGGCGCTATCTACAGGTTTGTGTGTGTGTGGGGGGGGGGCGAAATCTACAGGGGGGCGTGTTTGTGGTGCTACCTACAGGTGTGTGTGTGAGTGTGTGTGTGTGTCGCTATCTACAGGTTTGTGTGTGTGTGTGTGGGGCGCTATGTACAGGGGGGGTGTGTGGCGCTATCTACAGGGGGGTGTATGTGAGGCGCTATCTACATGTCTGTTTTGTGTGTGTGTGTGTTCGTGTGTGTGGCGCTATCTACAGGGGGCACTGTGTATGTGGTGCTTTAGTTTACAGTGTGTGACACAATTATAGTCATGCGCAGTGCATGGTGATATTATATTTAGGGGCTGCAGAAATGGGTCATGGCTGGGAGAAGTCGTCGTGAGCGCTGGATCAGATGGAGAAGAAAAGAGGAAAAAAAACTACTAGCATCTAAAACGTCGTCACCTGTGAGCCACTGGATTTGTAGAGAATCTGTCCCCTCTCCTGACATGTTTATTATAGGAAATCCTTGTATTCCACATAAAGTCTTTCTGAAGTCCAGGATTTATAGAAAAATTAGTGTTACCATTCCCCTTGTCAGTTGGATGTGTCCCTGCACAGTGTAATACTGTCAGTATGTAGGGACACAGCCCTGTGAAAGGGGAATCGTAACACCCATTTGTTGATGCTTGTGCAAAAAGGTAATGTTAGCAATAGTTACGGCGCGGCGGTGGAGAAGGGGGGGCCCAAGTTTGGGTAACAGCCCAGGGCCTATGGTCTACTTAATCCGCCACTGCTGTCCATATATAAACAATAAAGTCAGGGGCTCCTCCTGGCACGCTGGAATCCCCGGCCAAAGCATTACCAACGCCTGGCTAGGGATATCGCTCATAGAATCAGTCCATGACTTCACTGTACTTATAAGAGTGCTGGAAGGCAGAGAGGCAAAAAGAAAAAAATGTAGTTGGTCATTAAGGCCTTTTCAGGCACGGTCATTAAAGGGTTAAGGGTAGGGAAAAAAAATATAATATCTCACTTTAATTATTGTTAATTAAAATCCATAACTATCCTGGCAAATGCATATATATATATATATATATATATATATATATATATATATATATATATATATATATATATATATATATATATATATATATATATATATATATATATATATAAATACACAAAAAACAACCACTATAATCTATTATTCCCCTGGCCAGGGTGCATAAGACTCCAGTATTACTAACGTATTTGAGGAAAAACATATCCAAGGTACACCAGATAACTGGCCTCCTCTTGTCCAATGCATTTCGCAAACCAAATGTTTTTCTAATGATCAATGGGAAGCTGTTTGTTACATGTTCATTTTTGTTTTATGTTTATATACCTAAATTGCTGTGTATATTTAGGTACATATATATATATATATATATACATTTTTACCATGATTGTACTGTTTGATAATATCATCTGTGAATTACAGACAGGTTATCCCAGCCACATGACTTAAGGCTGCCATGGGACAATCACCATATTGAATAAAGCATGATAGAAGGAAAAATATGTGACATCACAATGTGAGATGCAAGTTGAAAAGACTTTATTCATATTTCATAGCTGGTGACATCCCAATGTCAGATGCCAGGCTGTAGAACCTTATGACATAGCTGGTGACATCACAATGCCAGGTGCCAGGCTGTAGAACCTTATGACATAGCTGGTGACATCACAATGCCAGATGCCAGGCTGTAGAACCTTATGACATAGCTGGTGACATCACAATGCCAGATGCCAGGCTGTAGAACCTTATGACATAGCTGGTGACATCACAATGCCAGATGCCAGGCTGTAGAACCTTATGACATAGCTGGTGACATCACAATGCCAGATGCCAGGCTGTAGAACCTTATGACATAGTTGGTGACATCACAATGCCAGGTGGCTTCATACACTGGTGCACAGGTTTGGTACTTTGCACTCACACACTGCAGACGAGGAGAGACGCACGTGAGAGCTCAAAAATGCCGAAAGCGAAGAAGAAGACGAAGCATCTAGAGATTGAAGGAGGAGAGGAGAGTAGAGGAGAGGAGAGAGACAAAAAGAATGTAGGAGAAGAGAGAAAGGAGAAGGCGAGTAAGACTAAGTGTAGCAGAACCACTCGCTTCTTAGCTCGCCTACAGAAAGCCTTTGCAAGGCTTACCGGATGTATGCGGAGGAGGAACAACTCCAAGAAGGAAAAGAAATGTTCTGGTGAACTCCCAGAACCCAGTAACATGGTTCTAGTGGACGACAAAGGTAGGAAATTATGTAGATTATATAATAATTATAAATACACAGAATAGGCCTCATCAATCAAAACTGTCTAACAGAAAAACTGTTCTTATTACCCATAACAACCAATAAGAGCCCAAATTTAATTTCTTAATCCGCCCCTTAATCCGAATTTTTCTTTGTTGGACAGTTTTGGTAAATCAGGACGGATATCTCTAGATTCTAAGTGTAAAGGAACTCAACATCCAGAAACAGTGCTCCTGTATAATATACAGTTAGGTCCAGAATTATTTGGACAGTGACACAATCTTCATGATTTGGGCTCTGCTGCCACCACATTGGATTTGAAATGAAACAACTGAGATGCAATTGAAGTGTAGACTTTCATGTTTAATTCAAGGAGTTGAACAAAAATATCCTGTGAAACGTTTAGGAATTGCAACAATTTTTCTACACAGCCTCCTCATTTCATGGGCTCCAAAGTAATTGGACAAATTAACATTACTATAAATAAAATGTTGTTTTTTTTAAATACTTTGTAGAGAATCCTTTGCAGGCAATGTCTGCCTGAAGTCTGGAAACCATGGACATCACCAAACACTCGGTTTCCTCCTTTGTGATGTTTAACAGGCCTTTACTGCAGCAGTCTTCAGTTGTTACTTTGTGGGTCTTTCTGCCTAAGTTTTCTCTTAAGCAAGTGAAATGCAGCTCGATCTGGTTGAGATCTGGTGATTGACTTGGCCATTGCAGAATATTCCACTTTTTTGTCTTAAAAAAACCTCCTGGGTTGCTTTCGCAGTATGTTTTGGGTCATTGTCCATCTGTACAGTGGAGCGATGTCCCATCTAGAGTGCCTTTAGCAGCCATGCATGCCCATGCCATCACACTGCCCCCACCATGTTTTACAGAGGATGTGCTGTGCTTTGGATCATGAGCCATTCCAAGCCTTCTCCCTACTTTCTTCCTCTCATCATTCTGGTACCGGTTGATCTTAGTTTCATGCTGTTCCAGAACTGGGCGGTTTCTTTACACGTTGTTTGGTAAAGTCTAATCTGGTCTTTCTATTTTTGAGGCTGATTAATGGTTTGCACCTTGTGGTGGACCCGCTGTATTTGCTCTCATGAAGTCTTCTCTTTATGGTAGACTTAGAAACTGACACACCTGGAATCAACTCCAGACGTTTTACCTGCTTAATTGATGATGGCTTAATGGGGGAATAGCCCATGCAGCTCATTAAATAGCTCTTGAGATAATTGTCCAATTACCTTTGGTCCCTTGAAAAAGAGGCAGCTACATGTTAAGGAGCTGATACCCTCAAACTAAAGCTGAGTGTCTGTGCTTTAAACCCATATTGATAATATAACTGTATATTTAATATGTTTTGGTACAAAATGGCAAAACTTGTGTCACTGTCCAAATAATTCTGGACCTAGCTGTACCTCACACCACATAACTACATACATAATAATGTATATATTATAGGTAACAAATACAACAGTGCCTTCTACTTGACAGATCAACGCCACACGCTCCCATAGATCCAGTTTTCCTGACACCATTCTCGTCTAATAAAATTTAAAGAGGTATTCCCATCTTAGGCATTTATGGCATATCTACAGGAACCTTGGCCTTTGGGGATAACAGGGGTCTGGTATTCCTTTGTTGCCGAATTTTAATGGGTAATTATGTACTAGGGTAACTTGACCCCATTCTCTCAATAGGTGAGGGACCTAGAGGTGTAAACTGTACCTATCAGGCACTTATGGCATATCCTGTGGATGTGCCATAAAAGCCTAAGATGGGAATATCTCTTTAGCTATCTGCTATGTGAGGTAAAAATGTATATTTATGGTGTTAAATAATATTACACATTGCTGCGACTTTCCAGTAATATTAACTAATGTCATATGTATTATACCTAACTATTAGACAGAGATAAACCCTCCGGGGGATGATGTAAAATTTAATCATCATGGAGATTAGGTCAACCAATCAAGATGCAGATTTAATTTTTCCAGAGCAGTTGTAATAAAAGCTGCACTGTGATTGGTTGCTATGAGCAATAAGGTCAGTTTTACGATTAGACAGATTTGATAAATGAGGCCTATTGGCAGCAGAAAAGATCCCACTGGAGTCCCCACTAAATCCTCCACATGCTAAGCATGGTATTATCCTATGATATTAAAGTAATAGTAATGAATGGCTGGTTAGAACACTATAATATTACCAAATGCCAAATAGGAGAAAATATAACAAAAGCGATCAATGAAAAAAAAGATAGAAATAATTATCAATTAGGCCCTGTTAGCGACTGCGTTAAAGTTTCAGCTTATAACCGAAACCACAACGCAGTGCCAGATTCTTTGTGCGACTAATACCACAAGTACCCAATTGACTTACAATGGCATCCATCAGGGTCTGATGTGGTGTCCATTGTTTTGACGGGAGAAAAAGCGCCTCTTCCAGCACTACTCTTACCATCAACTCTATCAACTGAGTCTCCAACGCAGATCTGAACATAGCCTTATAATAAATGTCTTCTAAACATCACTTTCTCTATATAATATATGCACCGTTACGAAAGACTGAATAAGAACATTTCACCGACCCAGTTTATACATGAGATCCATTAAGAACATTTCACCGACCCAGTTTATACATGAGCTTCATTAAGAACATTTCACTGACCCAGTTTATACATGAGCTCCATTAAGTTTTTCACTTCATTGTTTATTACTGAAGTTTTATGTTAATAATGTGACAACAAATTATTAATTCTTCCATGATAATAACAAAATTAAAATCTCTTCTAATTTTTCCAAAGTTAATGTGACATCTGAGCCTAAAGAAAAACCTAAGGATTGTAAAGATGATCAAAGCCTGAAGGCATATGGACAGGAGAAAAATAAGCTGACAACCAGCTATGTGGAACAACATATTCTCCAACATTACCATCAGATCCAAGATCAAATCCACATCCATGAGACCCTATACATACAATATTATAGTGGTCAGGATAGTGAGAAACATGCTGGATCTAAGAGCCTGAAGGCAGATAGAAAGGAGAAAGATAAGCTGACAAGCTATTATATGGAACGGCTCATTCTCCAACATTACTGTGAGATCGAAGACCAAATCCACATAATTGAGACCCTATACATACAGTATTATAGTGGTCAGGATGGTGAGAAACATGCTGGAGATAAGAGCCTGAAGACCGATGGACAGGCCAAAGACAAGCTGACAACCGGCTATGTGGAACACCAAATTCTCCAACATTACCATGAGATCGAAGACCAAATCCACATCCATGAGACCCTATACATACAGTATTATAGTGGTCTGGATAGTGAGAAACTTGCTGGAGATAAGAGCCTGAAGACCGATGGACAGGCCAAAGACAAGCTGACAACCAGCTATGTGGAACACCAAATTCTCCAAAATTACCATGAGATCGAAGACCAAATTCACATCCATGAGACCCTATACGTACAGTATTATAGTGGTCTGGATAGTGAGAAACTTGCTGGAGATAAGAGCCTGAAGACTGGTGAACAGGCCAAAGACAAGATGACAACCAGATATTTGGAACAGCAAATTCTCCAACATTACCATGAGATCAAAGACCAAATCCATATCCATGAGACCATATACATACAGTATTATAGTGGTCAGGATAATGAGAAACATGCTGGAGAGGAGACAGAGGACAGGAAAGGCAGCGCCACACCAAAGACATCACAAAGTTGCAGCAGTTGTCGTGAAGAAAAAAGTGACAACGCCTGTCTGGAAGAGCCGGTGGCCACATCTTCTTATAAGAAGAAGACTGCCACAGTAGCCCTATCTCTGAAAACCTTTACTTTCCACACTTTATTAGCAAAAGGAGGTTTCGGAAAAGTTTTGGTGGCAACAGATGTAATCCGGAAAGAATATGTTGCCATTAAAGTGGTCAACAAGAAGATACACACAGAGTATGGGTACAACCTGGCAGAACGTGAGATTCTCCATCTATCACACAAGAACCACTACCTTGTTCATGGCCTTGCTGCCTTCCAGACTGACAGCTACGTCTATTATGTGATGGAACTGGCCACCAGGGGGGACCTAAATGATTTTATTGAGATGAACCTTCGTCTGAATTTTTCCACGTCAAGATTCATAACAGCAGAAGTGGTTTGCGGTCTGCAGTTCCTGCATAAAAAAGGCATCATACACCGCGACCTGAAGCCCAAAAACATCCTACTGACCAGAGAGGGCCACATCAAATTAGCCGATTTTGGTATTTCTATCATGAATGAGTATGAGCGCACTGCAGAGCGTTTCAGGGGAACACCAGGATACGCTGCCCCAGAAATGGTAAAGTGCCTGGAACATGGACAAGAGGTTGACTTCTTTGCTCTGGGAGTGACTTTGTACAAAATGTCCTCGGGTAGGCACCCTTTCTACGGCACAACAAAGGAATTGATTAATTATGCTGTCAACACCAAAACGCCTTCCTACCCAGAGTTCCTAACCCCTGAGACAGTGCAGATCTTAAAAGGGCTTCTAAACAAAAACCACCACAGACGGCTGGGAGTCAAAGGAAACATCAGAAAACATAAATTTTTCTCAGCTGTGAACTAGAATTATGTGGAAAACCGGACAGCAGTTCCCCCTGAGATACTCGTGTCAGTTCCTGAGTACCTGAACATTACTTCCACTCTGCGCTACAAGGAAGAGCCGTACAGCATAAAGTCTCAGAAGCTGTTTGAAGACTTCAGCTTTGTATGTCCTGCGTGGTCTGAAAACTATCATCCCACCAACATCGTGTAGATCACTGACTGGGTGGTCAAACTGTTTTCCAAATGGCCATCCAGAAAATAAAAACAGGACGGGACTGCTGGACTCACGACTTCTAACTGGTCTACATGACTAGAAGGAGCTGTACATTACCACCTTATATTTATAGCTCTAATAAATATTATAACATCACCGCCGTAATGTCATTACTTTAGGTCACTTTTTTAGAAGTTTAGTTATTGTACTGTTGTTATTGTTATATACTCTATTACAATAAAGGAGTTCTCCAACCACAGACGTTTATGGCATATCCTGTGGATGTCTAATAGGAGTGTGACCCACACATATCGTGAGAATGGAAGTCCCCTATTCCCATCCCACTGTTTAAGCGGGTGCTGGCCCACACACTCAGACATAGCTTGAGTGGAGAGGTCGGGGGCACATGTGCGTGTCTCTCTCCTCTCCAGTATATTAGAAGCTCAGCTCAGCTGTTGTATAGCTCCTATAGACTTGAATGAAGAGAACAGAACATATGCGTGTCCACCTCCAGATTCAAATTCTACCTGGATGTAGCGAGGGGGGCCCAGAGGTGGGAGACCTACCGGTCAGTCATTTCTATGGGATAGGATATGTCATAAATATCTACGATGGGAAAACCCCTACAGGATACGAACACACAGGACAGAAACGCTGCGTAAAAGTACACAGCGTATCTGTCCTGGAAGTCGCAGGGAATTCTGCCCGAAAAACCGCACCAAATTGTGGTGAGTTTTTCAGGCGGCATGTCCACTGCGGAAATCCATCAGATCTATGGCATACAGGTCATGCTGTGGATATTTTTTTCTGCCACAAGTGAATGAGTTTTGTAAAATTTGTTGCAAAATCTCGGTGTGGAATGCACAAGTCCTCCCTGTCTGTACGTGTCCTAAATACATTATAATTATGATGTGTGAAATAGCTGAAGCAAAGCTTGTTTTTTTAAGCAAAGATCTATTTAAAGAGGCTCTGTCACCAGATTTTGCAACCCCTATCTGCTATTGCAGCAGATAGGGGCTGCAATGTAGATTACAGTAACGTTTTTATTTTTAAAAAACGAGCATTTTTGGCCAAGTTATGACCATTTTTGTATTTATGCAAATGAGGCTTGCAAAAGTACAACTGGGCGTGTTTACAGTAAAAGTACAACTGGGCGTGTATTATGTGTGTACATCGGGGCGTTTTTACTTCTTTTACAAGCTGCGCGAATGGGAGTGTATGATGCTGACGAATCAGCATCATCCACTTCTGTTCGTTAACACCCAGCTTCTGGCAGTGCAGACACACAGCGTGTTTTCGAGAGATCACGCTGTGACGTCACTCACTTCCTGCCCCAGGTCCTGCATCGTGTCGGCCACATCGGCACCAGAGGCTACAGTTGATTCTGCAGCAGCATCAGCGTTTGCAGGTAAGTAGCTACATCGACTTACCTGCAAACGCCGATGCTGCTGCAGAATCAACTGTAGCCTCTGGTGCCGATGTGTCCTCGCTCGTCCGACACAATACAGGACCTGGGGCAGGAAGTGAGTGACGACACAGCGTGATCTCTCGAGAACACGCTGTGTGTCTGCACTGCCAAAAGCTGGGCGTTCTGAAGAGAAGTGGATGATACTTCTCGTCAGATCGCCCAGCTAGTAAAAGAAGTAAACACGCCCAGATGTAACACACATAACACACGCCCAGTTGGACTTTTACTTTAAACACGCCCAGTTGGACTTTAGCAAGCCTCATTTGCATAAATACAAAAATGGTCATAACTTGGCCAAAAATGATAGTTTTTTAAAAATAAAAACGTTACTCTTATCTACATTTCAGCGCCGATCTGCTGCAATAGCAGATAGGGGTTGCAAAATCTGGTGACAGAGCCTCTTTAAGGGACATTCTACACTGCGATGCAGGCTGTCAGGGAATGCTGGGAATTGTAGTTTTTCAACAGCTGGAGACTAACAGGATCGAGAAGACTATTCTACAGTTAAGACATTAAATCAAAGTGTATTTCCATGGGAGAAATTTGAGGCTCACACTGAGATTTATGCCGTGAACGTACAGCAGATCCGCGAGAGGATTGTCATTCAATGAGGTGAATACGTGACTTCCCCGTGAAGAAATTGTGGAAATAAATAGCATGCTACTTCTGCCTTTTAATTGCTGAGCCTAGTAGCGACTCCTGAGAGATCTGTATAAAAACCACATTAGTGATTTATAAATGTAATTTTTTAAATATTTTGCTCACTGACTCAAGTTAAAGGGGTTTTCCAGGACAAATATTGATGGCTTACTTTAAGGCACAAGTGAGAAGAGCCAAGCCAGGTCTAAAGTAGCTTAACCCCTTCCCGCAAATGGGCGTTACTGTACGTCGTTTTTAGCGGCTCGTTCCCGCAAATGGGCGTACAGTAACGCCCTGAGGATGAAGCAGGCACAGGAGCTGTGCGTGCTTCATCCTCAGCGGGTGTCGGCTGTAATATACAGCTGACATCCCGCTGCAACGGCGGCGATCACTGTTATGTCCGATCGCCGCTATTTAACCCCTCAAATGCCGCTGTCAATAGCGACAGCGGCATTTAAGTGATTGATACAGAGGGAGGGGGCTCCCTCTGTACCCCGTTGGCCCCCCGTGAAAAATCGCGGGGTTCTGATGGTTGCAATGGCAACCAGGAAGCCTAGCAATGGCTTCCTGGTTGCCAGGTACGGGAGACTATTAGGTCCTGCCCGAGGCAGGACATAATAGGCTCAACTGTCAGTTATAAAATGACAGTTATAATACACTGCACTACACAAGTAGTGCAGTATATTGTACAGGGGATCAGAAGATCAGATTTTCCAGTCCCCTAGTATGTGTAAAATAAAAAGTAAAAAAAAAGGTTAAAAAAAGTTTTAGATAAATAAATAAATTTTACGTAATAAAAACAATAATCGTATTGTTTCCCTGATCGAGCCCTTTATAATTGGAAAAAAATGGAAAAAAAGACAAAAACTAGACATAAAAGGTATCGCCACGTTCGTATCGGCGTGACCTATAAAAATATAATATTATTTATCCTTTTTTAACCTTTTTTATCAGCCTGAAAACATCCCCGTAATTTCAGCCGTAACGGCATGTGCAGGCGCTTGAACGCCGCGTCCATTACGGACGTAATTGGCGCTGCTATTCATTGGAGTCAATAAATCACGGCTCCAATTACGGCCAAAGAAGTGACAGGTCACTTCTTTGACACGGGCGTCTATTTACGCGCCGTCATTTGACAGCGGCGCGTAAATTAAGCCTCGTGTGAACAGACAAACGTCTGCCCATTGCTTTCAATGGGCAGATGTTTGTCAGCGCTATTGAGGCGCTATTTTCGGACGTAATTCGGGGCAAAAACGCCCGAATTACGTCCGTAATTAGTGTGTGTGAACATACCCTCAAAGGGTTAAATTGCAAAAAAAAACAAACAAAAAAAAAACTATTACAGTACAAAGAATATAAATATTAATACAATCTGGAATTTTTAATACATAATCCAGATGAGATTGGACATGTTTTTAGGATTTACTCATAAGAGACAATAATGGAGATTCATAAAAATTGTCTTTGTTGCCCATAGCAACCAATCACAGCGCAGCTTTTATTTCTTATAGTGCTTTTGAAAATTGTCAGAGAGAGTTTTCTCATAAGTAAAGGCATCTATAATGGTTAAGAATGGTGGGAGGGGTTCCCTTCACCACACACAAAGTCCAAAGTCCATCTTCTCCATCCAGCCCAGACTGCCATGAACACTTCTTCCAGCCACGACTCATCTCTGCAGAGTTTTCTGTCCAGACATCTTAGGTTCTTCACTTTTTCATCATCCTTTCCACCTTCTCAACACACGCTCCCCATCCTGGTGCCTCAACAATGTCATCCTGCTGATACCCCTATTACTGTGCCTGTTGTGCTGCCCAGCGCTCACAAATACTTTACTGCAGAAATATTAGCGCTATACAGATAGTCCCCATGATAATACTAGTACCACACAGATTATGCCCCTTACAGTAATTACTGCCCATAATGTCCACCAAAAGTGCCAAGCTGAGAGTGCACCTGGCAGCATTAATGCCCCCTAAGTGCCATGAAAAATAATTTGGGCAAGAAGATAGTGACAGTAATACTAATTACTAATACTAATTACAATAAAATAATTGTGCAAAACAGAGTGCCCCCAATAGTAATAGTGCTCCCCCACAGTGCCCCATTAGTAAGAGTACCTCCCAGAGTGCCTTTCATTTTAATAGTACTTGCTCATAGTAATAATGCTCCCCCAGAGTATCCCTATTAGTAATAGTGCTCTTAATGTGCCCCCAAAATGAAGTGTATCAAAGAGGGGGAAAAAAAGAAATCCAATACTCACCTAACTCCCGTTCAATGTCGTCTTCTATAGAGCCGAATGATGCAAACTCATGCCTCCTTTCCAAGCTTCTTTGCTGTAGCATCAGTGCATGCCCCATACGAAAGTATTTGCGCAGCACCAGGCTCCAACGCACCACGGAGAGTGTTCCGTCAGTACTGCAGAATAAACTTTATTTTGCAGTATTGATTGAACTCCTAGCTGCGATCTACTCAGTATCCGTTGGCGATCCACCTATCGATAGACAGATGTGATGATCACAATCAGCTATGCTTAACTATGATTAAAGAAGAAGAGGCCTGACATTTATAGTGAGCAGAACCACAGTGACAGGACTCCCAATTATAGTGGCCGACAGTAATAGAAAAATATACGAGCCATTTATTCTAACATTATAGAAAATGTATGATGATTGATGACTAGAACGATTCAGCTGTACAACAAGTACCAAGCCTTTTATTTTATTCTCTTCCCGCCCTGCGCTGTAATAGTACGACGTGCTATCACGGAGCAGGCATGATGCAGGCACAGGAGCTTTGCACGCACTATCAATGGCGGGTGTCAGCTGTATGAAACATCCAACACCACGATCTAACAGCGGGACCGAAGATAACTCCGATCCTGGCCGCTTAACCCCTTAGATGCCGTGGTCAATGCAGGCATGTCAATTCACCCAGGTTTTCCTGGGATCACCCAATTTCTCTGCCACCACACCAGGTCGCTTGAGCTGTTAACCCGGTCTGTGTCCGTGGAACAAGGCAGAAGCAAATGCTGATTAAATTTTATTTACATTTTTTATTAGCCCCTTGCCGCCCCACGACAATCGTTTACATCATGAGAACTGTATTGTTCCTGTGAAATTACGTAAATGTACATCACAGTGATTGCACGGGTACAGGAGCTGTGCCTGCGCCATCACTTGCGGGGAGCGGCTGTGTTTTATATTTGATTTTATGTCATTTATCTGACAAAATAATACAAATTGTTATAGTTGTTATAGTGAAATGAAAAAAAATATCTGGTAAAAAAAAATAGACAAATAAATGTATACACTATAAGAATAAAAATAAAAGGACACACCTATCAGTTATTAAATTCAGGTGTTTTATTCAGTACTATTACCACAGGCAGGGCCTGCATTAGGCTACAGGGTGCCCTGTGCAGAATTGCCCTTTGGTGCCCGTCACTCCATTTATCAATCTTATGTATTGTCGGCATTTGGTGCTTTTGTTTGTGCATTTCTCACGCCGAAAAACGCGTAAAAAATGCTTGGTTTAAGCGTCCCATTGACATCAATGGTATAGCGCGCCGTTAGTGCATACGACACGTTTTGTTTAAATTATAGGTTTATTATAGGAAATCCTTGTATTCCCCACAAAGTCTTTCTGAAGTCCAGGATTTATAGAAAAATTGATGTTACCATTCCCCTTGTCAGGAGGATGTGTCCCTGCACAGTATAATTGTAAAGGATCTGCCAGACACAGCTTCTGTGTCGACGCCCGTGGGTAATCAGTCTGCACCTGCTCCTAAGGGTATGTTCACACGAGGGCATCCGTAACGGCTGAAATTACGGGGATGTTTCAGCCTAAAAACATCCCCGTAATTTCAGCCGTTACGGCATGTGCAGGCGCTTGAACGCCGCGTCAATTACGGACGTAATTGGCGCTGCTATTCATTGAAGTCAATGAATAACGGCTCCAATTACGGCCAAAGAAATGACAGGTCACTTCTTTGACGCGGGCGTCTATTTACGCGCCGTCATTTGACAGCGGCGCGTAAATTACGCCTCGTGTGAACAGACAAACGTCTGCCCATTGCTTTCAATGGGCAGATGTTTGTCAGCGCTATTGAGGCGCTATTTTTGGACGTAATTTGGGGCAAAAACGCCAGAATTACGTCCGTAAATAGGCCGTGTGAACATACCCTAAGTTTGAGAGAGTGACACGATCTTCTACCAGTCAGGCTGGGAGGCTGAGGAGTGGGAGAGCCTATCACAGCCTGGCCAGACGGAGCTAGCTCCCGCCCTCTGTCTATTTATACCTGCATTTCCTGCTCCTCCTTTGCCTGTGATTCTTTCCTGTTTCCTGGCTCTGCTGCTCCTGTTATTATTATTGACCTTGCTTCATTTTTGGCCCTGGCGTTACTGACTACGCTCCTGCTCTGCGATTGGTACCTCGTACACTCCTAGTTTGACTCGGCTCGTTCACTACTCTTGTTGCTCACGGTGTTGCCGTGGTCAACTGCCCCATTTCCCTTAGCTTCTGTGTACCCTTGCCTGTTTGTCTGTCGTGCACTTATTGAGCGTAGGGACCGTCGCCCAGTTGTACGCCGTCGCCTAGGACGGGCCATTGCAAGTAGGCAGGGACTGAGTGGCGGGTAGATTAGGGCTCACCTGTCTGTCTACCTACCCCATCATAACAATAATACTGTCAGTATGTAGGGAAACAGCCCTGTGAAAGGGGAATCGTAACACCCATTTGTTAATGCTTGTGCAAAAAGGTAGTGTTAGCAATAGTTACGGCGCGGCGATGCAGAAGGGGGGCCCAAGTTTGGGTAACAGCCCAGGGCCTATGGTCTACTTAATCCGCCACTGCTGTCCATATATGGACAATAAAGTCAGGGGCTCCTCCTGGGGCTTAGATTTCGCTCATAGAATGAGTCCATGACTTCACTGTACTTATAAGAGTGCTGGAAGGCAGAGAGGCAAAAAGAAAAAAATG
This sequence comes from Rhinoderma darwinii, assembly GCF_050947455.1. Lineage (NCBI taxonomy): Eukaryota > Metazoa > Chordata > Amphibia > Anura > Rhinodermatidae > Rhinoderma > Rhinoderma darwinii. The sequence continues at coordinate 46,515,698 of NC_134689.1, forward strand.
TAGTTGGTCATTAAGGCCTTTTCAGGCCCGGGCATTAAAGGGTTAAGAGTAGGGAAAAAATATAATATCTTACTTTAATTATTGTTAATTAAAATCCATAACTATCCTGGCAAATGCCCATATACATACACTGCATTCCAAATTATTATGCAAATGTTATTTTTCGCTGATTTTCCTAAATAGTCGATGCAAATGACAGTCAGTATAATCTTCAAGCCATCAACCATTGGAGTATAATGCGAATTTTATTGAACAAATCTCCTAATGATAACGGATTTTTTTTTAGAAGTAAAAAACTCAAAATGCACAAATGTTTCAAATTATTATGCACAACAGAGATCAAAACATTTTAAAGGTTGTAAAGAGAACTAAAATGGTAATTTGTTGAATTTGCAGCATCAGGAGCAGGGGCGTAACTAGGAAAGACTGGGCCCCATAGCAAACTTTTGACTGGGGCCCCCCCTCCCCAGGGTGTCACACAACCCCCCCCCCCTTGTAGATAGTGCCTTTTTTACAGCCCCCCTGTAGATAACGCCATACAGCCCCCCCTCTGTAGATAGCGCCATACATCCCCCTGTAGAGAACGCCATACAGCCCCCCTGTAGATAACGCCATACAGCCCCCCTGTAGATAACGCCATACAGCCCACCTGCAGAGAACGCCATACAGCCCCCCCCTGTAGAGAACGCCATACAGCCCCCCCTGTAGGGAACGTCATACAGCCCCCCCTGTAGAGAACGCCATACAGCCCCCCACTGTAGGGAACGCCATACAGCTCCCCCCTGTAGGGAACGCCATACAGCCACCCCCCCCCTGTAGAGAACGCCATACAGCGTTCCCCCCCCTGTAGGGAATGCCATACAGCGTCCCCCCTCCCAAAAAAATGCGACCTACAGTGTGTCCTACAAAATACATGTATCCCCTCTCCACAGGATCTCCACAGGATAGGGGATACATGAGTGATCGCTGGCAGCGATAGGGAGAACGGGGGACTGAAAGTCCCCTGAACTTCTCCATGACAAACCTCTGACTTCCAGCGTCTGCGCAGCTCAATAAAAATGAAAGGAGCGCTGGTCACGCATGCGCACAAGCACAACCGGCGCTCCATTCATTTCTACGGAGCTGCCGACACAGACCCCGGAAGTCCGAGGTTTGTGATGGAGAACTTCAGGGGACTTTGAGTCCCCCGTTCTCCCTATCAATGCCAGCGATCACACATGTATCCCTTGTCCTGTGGAGATCCTGTGGAGAGGGGATACATGTCTTTTGCTCTATTTTGCGCCTTCAGGACCAGACACCGTTTAGCCATTTTTAGCACCTGTTAGTTAAATGGCTATAACGTTTTTATTTGTTGGGCTAACAACGTGATTTTTGCGACGTTTTTTCCGTAGACAATGCAGGTTTCATTTTTTATCGTTTTTATACACACCTTTTTTGCTATTTTAGCATTTTTATTCATAAAGTTTGAAAATAATAGTAAAAAAATAAGCTTTTTTACATTTCAGCTATTTTGTTTTTGGTAATAACATAGTTTTACCCTAAAATAGACCTTTTATTTGTGATCGTCATTGTCTACTGTAAATTTTTATATATTACATGTCTATATTAGGGTAATTGGGTCAGCGCTAGCGTTACAACAATGATTGGCGGGGGGAACGTTTTTTTTTGGGGGTGGGTATTTTATGTGTATTTATTATTTGCATTTTTTTGGCACTTTACTTTATTATTTTTTTATTACTATGGTCTGTCCCCCAAAGGTCAAAGAAGACCTTTGGGGAACTTTATATATATTTTTTCTTTCTTTTACACCATGTTTTTCCACTGTAACTGGAGCTGCACAGCAGCCCCAGTTACAGGGGAAATCAGCCCTCTCATAGTGACGATTGTCACTAATAGGGCTGTGCTGGGTCTAGTAAGACCCAGCAGCAGCCTGCCACTAACGGCACCCGGCGATCATGTGACCAGTCACATGATCACCGGGAGGAATAGAGACAGCGCCGCTGCTGCTGTCTCTATTCCTGTACACAGCGCGCATTCAGCGCTGTGTACAAGTGATCAGAGAAGACAGAAGCAGCGAAAGCTGCTTCTATCCTCTCCTCAGGGTCCCCGGCAGTCACTGACAGCCGGAGACCCGACATTCAGCTGCCCGATCGCGCGGGCAGCAAGTAAAAACCCGAGCCGTAGAAAGTCTATGGCTCGGGTTTTAAGGACCCTGACCGCTGGCCATAAAAATACAGCCAGCGGTCGGGAACCAGTTAATGGCAGAGCAGGGAGATACCTCCCTGCTCTGCCGTAGTGTTCAGTGGCGTCCCGCTGTAGCAGCCATAGCGGCTGCTAGCGGAGCCTCCGGCCATGGTGGGGGCCCGTGCCGGCGGGCGACACGTGGCAGCCGCTACTGCTGCTACGGCGGTAGTTACGCCACTGATCAGGAGGTCATATTTACAGAAATCAAAAGCTCTTTCAATCCAAAAAGCTTAACAGGCCAAGTTACATGTTAACATAGGACCCCTTCTCTGATATCACCTTCACAATTCTTGCATCCATTGAATTTGTGAGTATTTGGACAGTTTCTGCTTGAATAGCTTTGCAGGATGTCAGAATAGCCTCCCAGAGCTTCTGTTTTGATGTGAACTGCCTCCCACCCTTATAGATATTTTGCTTGTGGATGCTCCAAAGGTTCTCAATAGGGTTGAGGTCAGGGGAACATGGGGGCCACACCATGAGTTTCTCTCCTTTTATGCCCATAGCAGCCAATGACACAGAGGTATTCTTTGCAGCATGAGATGGTGCATTGTCATGCATGAAGATAATTATGCTACGGAAGGCACGGTTCTTCTTTTTGTACTACGGAAGAAAGTGGTCAGTCATTAACTCTACATACTTTGCAGAGGTCATTTTCACACCGTCAGGGACCCTAAAGGGGCCTACCAGCTCTCTCCCCATGATTCCAGCCCAAAACATGACTCCGCCACCTCCTTGCTGACGTCGCAGCTTTGTTGGGATATGGTGGCTATTCACCAACCATCCACTAGCGAATCCATCTGGACCATCCAGGATTGCACGGCACTCACCAGTAAACAACACGGTTTGAAAATTAGTCTTCATGTATTTCTGAGCCCACTGCAACCATTTCTGCTTGTGAGCATTGTTTAGGGGGGGCCGAATAATAGCTTTATGCACACTTGCAAACCTCTGTAGGATCCTACACCTTGAGGTTCGCGGGACTCCAGAGGCACCAGCTGCTTCAAATACCTGTTTTCTGCTTTGCAATGGCATTTTAACAGCTGCTCTCCTAATCCTATTAATTTGTCTGGCAGAAACCTTCCACATTATGCCTTTATCTGAACGAACCCGTATGTGCTCTGAATCAGCCACAAATCTTTAGTAGTTTTCCTTTGATTGGGCACACCTGGCAAACTAATTATCACAGGTGTCTGAGATTGATTACAATGATCCAAAGTGCCGTAAGACACAATACCATCCATGAGTTTAATTGAAAAACGAATAATTAAATGTTTATGACACTTAAATCCAATGTGCATAATAATTTGGAACACGGTGTATAAATACACAAAAAACAACCACTATAATCTATTATTCCCCTGGCCAGGGTGCATAAGACTCCAGTATTAATAACGTATTTGAGGAAAAACATATCCAAGGTACACCAGATAACTGGCCTCCTCTTGTCCATTGCATTTCACAAACCAAATGTTTTTCTATTAAACAATGGAAAGCTGTTTGTTACATGTTCATTTTTATTTTATGTTTATATACCTAAAATGCAGTGTATATTTAGGTACATATATTCTTGCTTTTGTACATTTATTATGCATTTTTAGTACCTATGCCACTGTTACTATGATCTTACTAAAATTTACCTAAAAAAGGTACACAAGATACATTTCTACCATGACTGTACTTTTTGATAATATCATCTGTGAATTACAGACAGGTTATCCCAGCCACATGACTTAAAGGGAATGTGTTGCCAGAAAAACATGTTTTGTTTTTTTTAATTAAACATTTAGTGTGTAGGTGATTAAACATTGTTCAAATTTTTTTTATTTTTTTCACGAGTCAGGAAATATTATAAATTAGATTCAAATTTATAATATTTCCCATTGCTGGTCACTAGATGGAGCTCTTCCCAAAATTGCAGCATTGCAAAATTGGGTAAAAAGCCCTCGCTCTAGTGAGCTCTCAGCATCCCCCCCTCCTTTATCCTGGCTAGTGCCGGGATAAACGAGGGGTTTGAACGGTCTAACCTCCTACACTGTGTGTCGCCATTTTTTGAGCTAACACACAGTGTAGAAGGTTAACATACAATAGTAAACGTACACAAACACGAACATACATTGAAATCTCTTACCTGCTCCTGCCGCCGCGGCTCCCTCCGGCCCGTCCGCTCCGTCTGCTGCCGCTGGTCCAAGTGCACAAGTCCGGAAGCCGCGACCGGAAGTAGTAATCTTACTGTCCGGCCGCGACTTCCGGTCCACAGGAAAATGGCGCCGGACGGCGCCAATTTCAAATTGGACTGTGTGGGAGCGGCGCATGCGCAGTTCCCACACAGACGGCGTACACAGAAGTGGATGGGACGGGAGCCGTTCGCAGTCCCTATGGGACTGTGGCTGCCGTATTCCATGTCGGTATGTGTCGTTAATCGACACATACAGAAATGGAACAAAAAATGGCAGCCCCCATAGGGAAGAAAAAGTGTAAAAATAAGAAAAAGTAAAACACAAACACACAAATAAATATAAACGTTTTTAATAAAGCACTAACATCTTTAACATATGAAAAATAAATTTGTGATGACACTGTTCCTTTAAGGCTGCCATGGGACAATCGCCATATTGAATAAAGCATGATGGATGGAAAAATATGTGACATCACAATGTGAGATGCAAGCTGAAAAGACTTTATTCATATTTCATAGCTGGTGACATCCCAATGTCAGATGCCAGGCTGTAGAACCTTATGACATAGCTGGTGACATCACAATGCCAGATGCCAGGCTGTAGAACCTTATTGACATAGCTGGTGACATCACAATGCCAGATGCCAGGCTGTAGAACCTTATGACATAGCTGGTGACATCACAATGCCAGATGCCAGGCTGTAGAACCTTATGACATAGTTGGTGACATCACAATGCCAGGTGGCTTCATACACTGGTGCACAGGTTTGGTACTTTGCACTCACACACTGCAGACGAGGAGAGACGCACGTGAGAGCTCAAAAATGCCGAAAGCGAAGAAGAAGACGAAGCATCTAGAGATTGAAGGAGGAGAGGAGAGTAGAGGAGAGGAGAGAGACAAAAAGAATGTAGGAGAAGAGAGAAAGGAGAATGCGAGTAAAACTAAGTGGAGCAGAACCACTCGCTTCTTAGCGCGCCTACAGAAAGCCTTTGCAAGGCTTACCGGATGTATGCGGAGGAGGAACAACTCCAAGAAGGAAAAGAAATGTTCCGGTGAACTCCCAGAACCCAGTAACATGGTTGTAGTGGACGACAAAGGTAGGAAATTATGTCGATTATATAATAATTATAAATACACAGAATAGGCCTCATCAATCAAAACTGTCTAACAGAAAAACTGTTCTTATTACCCATAGCAACCAATAAGAGCCCAGATTTAATTTCTTAATCCGCCCCTTAATCCGAATTTTTCTTTGTTGGACAGTTTTGATAAATCAGGACTGATATCTCTAGATTCTAAGTGTAAAGGAACTCAACATCCAGAAACAGTGCTCCTGTATAATATACAGTTAGGTCCAGAATTATTTGGACAGTGACACAATCTTCATGATTTGGGCTCTGCTGCCACCACATTGGATTTGAAATGAAACAACTGAGATGCAATTGAAGTGTAGACTTTCAGGTTTAATTCAAGGAGTTGAACAAAAATATCCCGTGAAACGTTTAGGAATTGCAACAATTTTTCTACACAGCCTCCTCATTTCATGGGCTCAAAAGTAATTGGACAAATTAACATTACCATAAATAAAATGTTGTTTTTTTTTAAATACTTTGTAGAGAATCCTTTGCAGGCAATGTCTGCCTGAAGTCTGGAAACCATGGACATCACCAAACGCTCGGTTTCCTCCTTTGTGATGTTTCCCAGGCCTTTACTGCAGCGGTCTTCAGTTGTTACTTTGTGGGTCTTTCTGCCTAAGTGAAATGCAGCTCGATCGGGTTGAGATCTGGTGATTGACTTGGCCATTGCAGAATATTCCACTTCTTTGTCTTGAAAAACTCCTGGGTTGCTTTCGCAGTATGTTTTGGGTCATTGTCCATCTGTACAGTGGAGTGATGTCCCATCTAGAGTGCCTTTAGCAGCCATGCATGCCCATGCCATCACACTGCCCCCACCATGTTTTACAGAGGATGTGCTGTGCTTTGGATCATGAGCCGTTCCAAGCCTTCTCCCTAATTTCTTCCTCTCATCATTCTGGTACCGGTTGATCTTAGTTTCATGCTGTTCCAGAACTGGGCGGTTTCTTTACACGTTGTTTGGTAAAGTCTAATCTGGTCTTTCTATTTTTGAGGCTGATTGCACCTTGTGGTGGACCCGCTGTATTTGCTCTCATGAAGACTTCTCTTTATGGTAGACTTAGATACTGACACACCTGGAATCAACTCCAGACGTTTTACCTGCTTAATTGATGATGGCTTAATGGGGGAATAGCCCATGCAGCTCATTAAATAGCTCTTGAGATAATTGTCCAATTACCTTTGGTCCCTTGAAAAAGAGGCAGCTACTTATTAAGGAGCTAATACCCTCAAACTAAAGCTGAGTGTCTGTGCTTTAAACCCATATTGATAATATAACTGTATATTTAATATGTTTTGGTACAAAATGGCAAAACTTGTGTCACTGTCTAAATAATTCTGGACCTAACTGTACCTCACACCACATAACTACATACATAATAATGTATATATAGCCGCCGATTACTAATCATAGCAGCGCTACTACCCATTATTGATACTCCTCAATCGAGTCCCCAGTACGGCTCAGTGCCCGACGAAGGTCTAAACGACCGAAACGTTGACGTCGCACATATAGCCTCTGGCATCCATCTTGAGAATCCAATAAATATAATTTCTGAAACACAAGCAAGGTGTGCCGACTACAATTCTTAACCTACATCCGGGTTGGGACCCTACCTCGAGCACCCAAGGATACCGGTGCTATCTGAACACACCATATAAATACAACAATGCCTTCTACTTGACAGATCAACGCCACACGCTCCCATGAATCCAGTTTTACTGACACCATTCTCGTCTAATAAAATTTAAAGAGGTATTCCCATCTTAGGCATTTATGGCATATCTACGGGAACCTTCGCCTTTGGGGATAACAGGGGTCTGGTATTCCTTTGTTGCCAAATTTTAATGGGAAATTATGTACTAGGGTAACTTGACCCCATTCTCTCAATAGGTGAAGGACCTAGAGGTGTAAACTGTACCTATCAAGCACTTATAGCATATCCTGTGGATGTGCCATAAAAGCCTAAGATGGGAATATCTCTTTAGCTATCTGCTATATGAGGTAAAAATGTCTATTTATGGTGTTACATAATATTACACATTGCTGCGACTTTCCAGTAATATTAACTATTGTCATATGTATTATACCTATTAGACATAGATAAACCCTCCGGGGGGGATGATGTAAAATTTAAGCATCATGGAGATTAGGTCAACCAATCAAGATGCAGATTTAATTTTACCAGAGCAGTTGTAATAAAAGCTGCACTGTGATTGGTTGCTATGAGCAATAAGGTCAGTTTTACGATTAGACAGATTTGATAAATGAGGCCTATTGGCAGCAGAAAAGATCCCACTGGAGTCCCCACTAAATCCTCCACATGCTAAGCATGGTATTATCCTATGATATTAAAGTAATAGTAATGAATGGCTGGTTAGAACACTATAATATTCCCAAACGCCAAATAGGAGAAAATGTGAAAAAAGCGATCAATGAAAAAAAAGATAGCAGAAATAATAATCAATTAGGCCCTGTTAGCGACTGCGTTAAAGTTTCAGCTTATAACCGAAACCACAACGCAGTGCCAGATTCTTTGTGCGACTAATACCACAAGTACCCAATTGACTTACAATGGCATCCATCAGGGTCTGATGTGGTGTCCATTGTTTTGACGGGAGAAAAAGCGCTGCTTCCAGCATTACTCTTACCATCAACTCTATCAACTGAGGCTCCAACGCAGATCTGAACCCCCAGACGAAGGCTTCCGGGCCGAAACGCGCGTCGGGGTGGACGCCAGTCACTTGCACTTTGCCATGGGTAAGAGACATGTGCATATCATGCACAGTTCATTGGGATATATTTCTATTTCCCGTCACTTACTGTACTTGTTCTCTCTGGAACTGTGTATGTACTACTGCCCTAGATATACTGTGTAGATTAATCACCAATGTGTATATACTTTTGATGCATTTGTCTCCCAGTACCTCTTAGTGACCCATAGTTGGCTGTTTGAACACCATTATGACTGTTACTTAACATAGGTGTGCTCAGCCTGTTCCTACAGTGCTGTTCTGTGTGACATGTGTTCTGGTTGTCCATTTTTTCTTGTGGTTCTCATCTCTATAAATTTTATACATGTGTTTATTTTAATTGATTCAATAAACTTTCATATTTTTTAACCCATTCTTCGTGTGTCAGACTCCTAGTTATAGGTTTTGTTGCAGATCTGAACATAGCCTTATAATAAATGTCTTCTGAACATCACTTTCTCCATATAATATCTGCACCGTTACGAAAGACTGAATAAGAACATTTCACCGACCCAGTTTATACATGAGCTCCATTAAGAACATTTCACCGACCCAGTTTATACATGAGCTCCATTAAGAACATTTCACCGACCCAGTTTATACATGAGCTCCATTAAGTTTTTCACTTCATTGTTTATTACTGAAGTTTTATGTTCATAATGTGACAACAAATTATTAATTCTTCCAAGATAATAACAAAATTAAAATCTCTTCTAATTTTTCCAAAGTTAATGTGACATCTGAGCCTAAAGAAAAACCTAAGGATTGTAAAGATGATCAAACCCTGAAGGCATATGGACAGGAGAAAAATAAGCTGACAACCAGCTATGTGGAACAACAAATTCTCCAACATTACCATCAGATCCAAGATCAAATCCACATCCATGAGACCCTATACATACAATATTATAGTGGTCAGGATAGTGAGAAACATGCTGGATCTAAGAGCATGAAGGCAGATAGACAGGAGAAAGATAAGCTGACAAGCTATTATGTGGAACGGCTCATTCTCCAACATTACTGTGAGATCGAAGACCAAATCCACATAATTGAGACCCTATACATACAGTATTATAGTGGTCAGGATGGTGAGAAACATGCTGGAGATAAGAGCCTGAAGACCGATGGACAGGCCAAAGACAAGCTGACAACCAGCTATGTGGAACACCAAATTCTCCAACATTACCATGAGATCGAAGACCAAATCCACATCCATGAGACCCTATACATACAGTATTATAGTGGTCTGGATAGTGAGAAACTTGCTGGAGATAAGAGCCTGAAGACTGATGGACAGGCCAAAGACAAGCTGACAACCAGCTATGTGGAACACCAAATTCTCCAAAATTACCATGAGATCGAAGACCAAATTCACATCCATGAGACCCTATACATACAGTATTATAGTGGTCTGGATAGTGAGAAACTTGCTGGAGATAAGAGTCTGAAGACTGGTGAACAGGCCAAAGACAAGCTGACAACCAGATATTTGGAACAGCAAATTCTCCAACATTACCATGAGATCAAAGACCAAATCCATATCCATGAGACAATATACATACAGTATTATAGTGGTCAGGATAATGAGAAACATGCTGGAGAGGAGACAGAGGACAGGAAAGGCAGCGCGACACCAAAGACATCACAAAGTTGCAGCAGTTGTCGTGAAGAAAAAAGTGACAATGCCTGTCTGGAAGAGTCGGTGGCCACATCTTCTTATAAGAAGAAGACTGCCACAGTAGCCCTATCTCTGAAAACCTTTACTTTCCACACTTTATTAGCAAAAGGAGGTTTCGGAAAAGTTTTGGTGGCAACAGATGTAATCCGGAAAGAACATGTTGCCATTAAAGTGGTCAACAAGAAGATACACACAGAGTATGGGTACAACCTGGCAGAACGTGAGATTCTCCATCTATCACACGAGAACCACTACCTTGTTCATGGCCTTGCTGCCTTCCAGACTGACAGCTACGTCTATTATGTGATGGAACTGGCCACCAGGGGGGACCTAAATGATTTTATTGAGATGAACCTTCGTCTGAATTTTTCCACGTCAAGATTCATAACAGCAGAAGTGGTTTGCGGTCTGCAGTTCCTGCATAAAAAAGGCATCATACACCGCGACCTGAAGCCCAAAAACATCCTACTGACCAGAGAGGGCCACATCAAATTAGCCGATTTTGGTATTTCTATCATGAATGAGTATGAGCGCACTGCAGAGCGTTTCAGGGGAACACCAGGATACGCTGCCCCAGAAATGGTAAAGTGCCTGGAACATGGACAAGAGGTTGACTTCTTTGCTCTGGGAGTGACTTTGTACAAAATGTCCTCGGGTAGGCACCCTTTCTACGGCACAACAAAGGAATTGATTAATTATGCTGTCAACACCAAAACGCCTTCCTACCCAGAGTTCCTAACCCCTGAGACAGTGCAGATCTTAAAAGGGCTTCTAAACAAAAACAAACACAGACGGCTGGGAGTCAAAGGAAACATCAGAAAACATAAATTTTTCTCAGCTGTGAACTGGAATGATGTGGAAAACCGGACAGCAGTTCCCCCTGAGATACTCGTGTCAGTTCCTGAGTACCTGAATGTTACTTCCATTCTGCGCTACAAGGAAGAGCCGTACAGCATAAAGTCTCAGAAGCTGTTTGAAGACTTCAGCTTTGTATGTCCTGCGTGGTCTGAAAACTATCATCCCACCAACATCGTGTAGATCACTGACTGGGTGGTCAAACTGTTTTCCAAATGGCCATCCACAAAATAAAAACAGGTCTGGACTGCTGGACTCATGACTTCTAACTGGTCTACATGACTAGAAGGAGCTGTACATTACCACCTTATATTTATAGCTCTAATAAATATTATAACATCACCGCAGTAATGTCATTACTTTAGGTCACTTTTGTTAGAAGTTTAGTTATTGTACTGTTGTTATTGTTATATACTCTATTACAATAAAGTAGTTCTCCAACCACAGACGTTTATGGCATATCCTGTGGATGTCTAATAGGCGTGTGACCCACACATATCGTGAGAATGGAAGTCCCCTATTCCCATCCCACTGTTTAAGCGGGTGCTGGCCCACACACTATCTACGATGTGAAAACCCCTACAGGATACGAACACACAGGACAGAAACGCTGCGTAAAAGTACACAGCGTATCTGTCCTGCAAGTCGCAGGGAATTCTGCCCGAAAAACCGCACCAAATTGTGGTGCAGTTTTTCAGGCGGCATGTCCACTGCGGAAATCCATCAGATCTATGGCATACAGGTCATGCTGCGGATATTTTTTTCTACCACAAGTGAATGAGGTTTTGTAAAATTTGTTGCAAAATCTCGGTGTGGAATCCACAAGTCCTCCCTTTCTGTACGTGTCCTAAATACTTTATAATTATGATGTGTGAAATAGCTGAAGCAAACCTTGTTTTTTTAAGCAAAGATCTATTTAACCCCTTAGCCCTTATTCACACGACAGTGAAAAACGGCCGTGTGATGGCCGTCCTTTTAACGGCCTTCACATTGCCGTTTTCAGAGCAATGATATTCTATGGGTGCATTCACACGGCCGTTTTTTTAGGTCGTTTTAACGGCCTGACGGCCCCCATAGAATTCAATGGATCCGTTTTTAACGGCTGTCAATACATGTAACAACCGTTAAAAATGGATCTGTTACATGGGGATTGGCAAGGGAACTACTAGTTCTCTTGCTGGCTATCGTTGGCATACTCACTGTTGCAGCGCTTCTTTAGGTGTGGTCATCACGGGTTTGAAGGCGCCTCGATGACGTCATCGCCCCATCACGCTGCCTTGCCAGATCCCTTGCAGACGAGTGACCTTTCCTGAAGAAAACAAGAGACGGCGCTGCACCCGTGAGTATGTGGCATCAACTACAGGGAGGCTGGTATGGCATCTACAGGGAGGCTGGTATGGCATCTACAGGGAGGCTGGTGTGGCACGATCTACAGGGAGGCAGACCTCCCTCACCACAGTAGCACAGTAGTGCTACAATGATTCCTCTGCAATGCAGGGTCCCTGCTGGGGTACAAAAGAGACGCAGCAATGTATTTTAAAGCATTGGTGGCAGCTTAGCGGTGACATGGCCGGCCTTAGCTATGTGCGACACGTGCGGTCGCACAGGGCGCCGGCCGCCATGCTGTAAGGGGGGCGCCAGTGGGTACGAGCCGAAGAGAGGAGAAATGTTCCTTCCTCTCCATGGCTGTGTGAAGTGAGCGCTGATTGGAGGAGCAGCAGCAGGTGCTTCTGTCTGCTCCACCAATCGGCACAGCCTGTACTGCAGTGTCACACACACTCAGCACCTCACGCAGCTCCTTCCTGCTGTGCTGCTGCCACAGTGAAGACTCCTCCACGGAGCTCCAGAGTCAGGTAAGGCAGCAGCTTTAGCTTAATCTATGTTTATTTTTGTGCTGTGTGAGGGAGGGGGAGAGAGGGGGCTTTATGTGATGTGTAACAGGATGTGTTTTTTTTTTGTTTTTTTTGCAAAGATCGATTTTGTGGGGGAGGGGAGACTAGGTGATAGGTACTTTGTGTGTATTTTTTACAGATCGATTTTGAGGGTGAGGGGACATTGCCCTAAATGCTATAGGAGTGTGGGGGATTCTTTATAAATGTATTTTGTATGGAGGGGGACTTCTGTATAGTTTATTTAGTGGTGTAGGAGCTTATTATGAGTCATTGAGGGAGAGGAACTTAGCGTTATGTTTGAGGAGAAAGGATTCTTTAGGGTACGGCCACACTGAGCGGCCCTTACACTGTCGCAACGCGGCCAACAACCGCGCTGGCACTATGTAGGAGCGGCTGTCAAATACCTCGTTAAGGGGTATTCCGGTTACATTCGCATGCGCACTACCGCTCCATTCATTCTCTATGGGAGCGCCGGAGATAGCCGAGTGCAGTGTTCTACTTTTTCCGGCACTGCCATAGAGAATAAATAGGGGGTAAGTTGTTGCAAAATCGTGCAGCCATAAAGGTTGTATTAATTCATGGCCGCACGTTAACGCGGGTAAACCGTCCCTTTATCTGCAAAATCGTGTGGCCATGAATTAATATACCCTTTATGGCCGCACGATTTTGCAAATTACAACAACTTGCCCCCTATCCATTCTCTATGGGAGCGCCGGAAAAAGCCGAACACTGCACTCAGCTATCTCCGGCGCTCCCATAGAGAATGAATGGAGCGGCAGTGCAAATGTAACTGGAATACGTGCGGCCACTAACAGGCTGTTTGACAGCCGCACTGAACATGGTGCCGGCGTGGTTGTTAGCTGCGTTGCGACCGTGTCAGGGCCGCTCTGTGTGGCCTTACCCTTAGGCTGGATTCACACGAGCGTGTGCCTTTTGCGCACGCAAAAAACGCAGCGTTTTGCCTGCGCAAAATGCCCTTGACAACTCCGTGAGGCAGCATCATATGGGTGCGCGGCTGCGTGCTTTTTGCGCAGCCGCCATCATTATGACACTCCATTTGGATGTTTGTAAACAGAAAAGCACGTGATGCTTTTCTGTTTTCATTCATCCTTTTGACAGCTGTTGCGCGAATCACGCTGTTCGCACGGAAGTGCTTCCGTGTGACATGCGTGGTTTTCACGCACCCATTGACTTCAAAGTGTGCGTAATGCGTGAAAAACGCTCAAAGAACGGACATGTCGTGACTTTTACGCAGCGGACACACGCTACGTAAAAATCACGTACAAGTCTGCACGGCCCCATAGACGAATATAGGTCCGTGCGACGCGCGTGAAAATCACGCGCGTTGCACGGACGTATATCCCATTCGTCTGAATAAGCCCTTAGAGATAATATTTGTGGGGGAGAGCAACTTGATTATAAGGGTAGGAACACACAGGGCGGATACGTAAAACTACACAGTGTATACGTCCTGAGAACCGCAGGGAATTTCACCTGAAAAACAAATTTTGGTGCAGTTTTTTTGATGGAAAGACTACAGAAATAAATTTTAAAAAAAGCTAATACTCCCAGCCGTAGTCCCTCTCTCTCTCTGAGCGTAGCCCGGCCTCCTGCGATGACGCTGTAGTCCATGTGACCGCTGCAGCCTTTGATTGGCTGCAGCTGTCACATGGGATACATCGTCATCCCTGGAGGCCGGGCTACGCTCAGAACAGAATACGCATCGCTATGACTACGGCCGGGTGTATTACCTTTTTTTTTCTCATTTGAGATTAACGGTAAGCAAAGTTTTTATCATTGATCTTCCCCTTTGTTAACTCTGACCAAATATCATTATAATTGGTCAGAAACTAGCGAATCATGATGATAATTGGCTAAACGAAATAGGCCTTTAATGGGGGTATATTCAGGCTTAGTGCCTAGGACAGCGGGAGTTGTAAATACGGCCCTGCTAAAGACGCAGATACTATTGTACACTATAGCAGAGCAGGGAGGTATCTCCCGCTGTGTGATCCACTAGGCTGGTGGTTCCCAACATGAGGTTCCCATGAGAACCCTCCAGGGGTGCCGCGACACTCCTCTGGACAACTGCCACGGACGTGCTTTCTCTCCTCCTACTCATAGCGCCAAGTGGATGTGAGCAGGAGAAGATTTTTTAGCAGAACCCCTGTAGATAGCACCCCCGACTAAATGCACAGAGACGTCAGGGGCTTCTCCTGGAGTGGAATCCCCGGTCACAGCGTCGGCAACGCTGAGGACAGGTATTCCGCTTCAGACGTTAGTTGCCCCTGATGTCACTGTTCATATATGGACAGAGACATCAAGCACTCCGTCAAGGAGCGGAATCCCCAGCCACAGGGAGCTACAGTGGCGCTATCTACAGGAAGGGAGTGCTACCTACACGGGGGCTGTGTGGCACTACCTACAAGGGTGTGTGTGGCACTACAAGGGATCTGTGTGGCACTACCTACTAGGGGGCTGTGCGGCAAGGGGGGGATTTGTGGCACTACTTACTAGGGATGCACAATGCATCGAAACTTCGATACTGTTTCGATACTGTGCATCCCCAAATGGTTCGAGCCACACAGCTAAGTATAGTAATACATGATGAGTGAGAGCGGGGCTGCGGCTGTGTAATACAGCCATTGCCCCGCTCCTGAGTCCTGACAAGTGTGCGCCACGAGGATGATGTGATGCGGCCAGCGCTGCACTAATGAGCGGCGGCACTGAAAACAGAACATGGCGGCCGCACTGCAAAACACCCCCGTGTTCTGTCTTCGGTATCTGCGCCGCCGCTCATTACTGCAGCGCCGGCCGCATTACCTCATGCTGACCGCGCGTGCACTTAATGTCAGGAGCGGGGCAATGACTGTATTACACATCCGCAGCCCCGCTCTATAACGGCGGAGATCAGAGAAACCGCTCATCTCCGCCGCTATTCTCCTGAATGCTGCGATCAAAGCTGACTGCAGCATTCAGGGAAAAGTGAGGAGGGGGGATGCCCCTAGGATCGCGTCACAGGGAATTCCTGTGACGCGATCGAGGGCCATACCATACACTGTATTACACATCCACAGCCCCGCTCTATAACGGCGGAGATCAGAGAAACCGCTCATCTCCGCCGCTATTCTCCTGAATGCTGCGATCAAAGCTGACTGCAGCATTCAGGGAAAAGTGAGGAGGGGGGATGCCCCTTGGATCGCGTCACAGGGAATTCCTGTGACGCGATCGAGAGCCATACCATATATGGGCAGACAGCCCAGGGTCTATTGAAGGACCCCAGGGCAGTCTTACTATATTTCCTGTTAGGGCATACTTAGGTATGTCCTAACAACTGCCTGCGTACTATACATACACAGGCTAATGTACTGGCATATATCTGATATATGCCAGTATATTAAAGTTTAAAAATAAAGTAAAAACATAAAGTAATGTTATATTTAAAAAAATACACATACGCCTTTTTTTTACAATAAACATTAAAATAAGTCTCAATACATAAAATATACACATATTCGGTATTGGCGCGGCCGTAATAACCGGCACACAATTTTTTTGCGTCATTTATGATGTGTACGCTGTAAAAAAAAAACAAAAAAAACTTCTTTCACTTATTAATGTGAGGCACGAGGTGCGATGAATTTAACCTCCATGTGCCTCAAATTAATAGTAATTAACCCCATCATGTACCTCACACATTAACCCATTATGACTGAGAAACATGATGGGGTTAATTACTATTAATGTGAGGCAAATGGAGGTTATATTCATCATCACACCTCGTGCCTCACATAAGAACATACTGTTGGCAAAGTATAGTTTTGGTATCGAAATCGCAATACTACACGAAGTATCGGTATCGGGGCAGTATGGCACTGTCTGCAAGGGGGATGTGGGGGCTGTATGTCACTCTCTACAAGGGGGATGTGGGGGCTCAATGCCACTCTATAAGGGGGAGGTGGGTGGTGTATGACACTGTCTACAAGGGGGCGGTGGGGGGCACTGTGTACAAGAGGAAGGTGGGGCTGTATGACACTACAAGGGGCAGATGCGGGATGTATGGCACTGTCTACAAGGAGGAGGTGGGGGATTATGGCACTGTCTACAGGGAGGCTGTACGGCACAATCTACAGGGGGCACTTTCTACTAGGGGGGCTGTGGGGGCATGACCTGCCTAGGTAGAGTCGTGTGTTAACCTTAAACCATACTATCCCCCACCCCCATTTAGTAACGACACATGACACCGAGGTTGGATGTGAAATGGCCACAGCAGCCGTTTATTAATTTCACAGTTTTATAAAAACAATTTAAATCCGAAACATTCGGATAACTAGTTAGGAATCCACCAGAGAATTCCTCCTAATAATTCACATGACCCAACATGGGTCAGAATCATAAATAACAATTAAACGTTAACATTAACCCGAGCAGAGGAAGTCCTTGAAGCCCCTTCAGATGTTCCTTTCAAGAACACACCGAATTAGCCATCTGCAAACCACTAATTACCTCCAGCCGTAAACCAGCTCGGAAGCACCGTTCACCTCTGCAGATGGCTCCAACCACTAGAAGTCCACTTCAAGGGGATAACACCCGATGAAGCCCTCAAGTGATATACCGACCACTAGAAGTCCACTTCAAAGGGATAACACCCGATGAAGCCTTCAAGTGACATACCTTCTACCAGAAGACCACTTCAAAGGGATAACACCCGATGAAGTCTTCAACCATGTACCTTTTTTGGGGGACGCATACCCCCGATGCGACCCCCCCACCATTTTGTACTGACTGGCCTCAAGGACTCCCCCCGCCAGCTGCCATGACAACAGAACCTACTCCGGAAAAAAGAAAAACATGTTAAATAAGCACACAAAATAAAACAAAACGCTCATAGACAGACGTACATAAGACCTAAGGAGTAACAAAACAAGGGTGGGAGGGTGGGAGCTTTGCTTAATGTGTGTTACTCCTCCCGCTGCTTCCGGCTCAATGCCGAGAAACAGCGGGAAGCGCAGTAACGGCCCCCCCGCCCCCCTTAACTCCTCCCCGTCCCTCCTTCAGCTCCTTCAACTTTCCCTGACCTCGTAACATTAACCCTTTCCCTACCAGGACGGTCATGTCGGCTTCCCTTAAGCCTGCAGCTGCGTCCAGCCTCTTCTTGACCTGCCTAGGTAGAGTCGTGTGTTAACCTTAAACCATACTATCCCCCACCCCCATTTAGTAACGACACATGACACCGAGGTTGGATGTGAAATGGCCACAGCAGCCGTTTATTAATTTCACAGTTTTATAAAAACAATTTAAATCCGAAACATTCGGATAACTAGTTAGGAATCCACCAGAGAATTCCTCCTAATAATTCACATGACCCAACATGGGTCAGAATCATAAATAACAATTAAACGTTAACATTAACCCGAGCAGAGGAAGTCCTTGAAGCCCCTTCAGATGTTCCTTTCAAGAACACACCGAATTAGCCATCTGCAAACCACTAATTACCTCCAGCCGTAAACCAGCTCGGAAGCACCGTTCACCTCTGCAGATGGCTCCAACCACTAGAAGTCCACTTCAAGGGGATAACACCCGATGAAGCCCTCAAGTGATATACCGACCACTAGAAGTCCACTTCAAAGGGATAACACCCGATGAAGCCTTCAAGTGACATACCTTCTACCAGAAGACCACTTCAAAGGGATAACACCCGATGAAGTCTTCAACCATGTACCTTTTTTGGGGGACGCATACCCCCGATGCGACCCCCCCACCATTTTGTACTGACTGGCCTCAAGGACTCCCCCCGCCACCGCGAAACAGGCCTTGACCACCTTAAGCCTGTGAGTTCCTCCACACCACCACCGCCCTTTCTATGCCTTCTGCTATAGCCAAGCTCCAAATATCAATGCCAACCTCGGTCAGATGAACCCCGTCACTCCTCCAGAAATTCCCCAATCCTGACTCCAAATCCCTATGCCTCACGCAAATGCCCCCGTTCTTTGCCACAAAACGGGACACCGCCCGGTTAACTTTTATCCGAGCCTTATTGACTCTCTCCACCGATCTAGCTAACCGCCAATGCTTCCTTGGGACTATGTCCGACCACACTACCACCAACTTGGGATAAGATACCCACAAACACAACAAATCATGTTTGATATCCCGCACCAACTCACGAAAAGGGCGGACTCCTAAGTCATTCCCACCCACGTGCAACACTAAAACCTCCGGAACCCTATCAAGCCGCACATATGTCTGGAATTCCGCCAACACCCTGTTCCACGACATACCTCTAAACCCCAGCCAATGCACAACCGCATCCTGTCGCGGAATGCGCAACTGGCGACCATCCGGGCGGACGTCCGCCCTCAAAGCCCCCCAGTGCACGTACGAATGACCCATCAACCACACCAGACAAGGAGGCGAATCTGAAACGGAAAACACAGTTAGGCACCACCATATAACATTTGCAAGCATAAACAACAAAATTACAACATATGGGGGCGGACATAGGACTTAAACCTTTTAGACTCCCAACGACCAATACGCCTCACCCCCTCATCATCCAACCCCCAGCGCCCTGCTTCCGTTGCTGCGCCAATCCGGAAGGAATGAGATGAATATGAGCCTGCTGCAACCCCAACCGCCGTCAAACATTTTTTAAAAACAGCTCCAAACTGAAACCTGGACAAGAACGACCCGTCCACATGACGTAACAAAGGCAAATCTGGAGACCCCCTGTTTTTTGTAAAACCCCGCATGCACTCTACTGGGCACATGACCGACCCCGGGAGAGCGAACAAAACTATCAGTTTTCCCTTCCCTAATTGGTCAGTTTTTGATCTACGCAACCATACCTCCAACCGATCTGCAAAAAGGCTCACCTCCCCAGATCTCAGCCCCCCTGCCTGTTTAGTACTTGGCGACACCAACTCACCTACTCTAAATGCTCCGAAGAACGCCAACGAGAAAGCCAACCGAAACAAATCCATTTCATCTGAAGAACGACATACCGATGCCAATGAACCGCCCAACAAGCCCAGCAAAGCAAACGACACCGGCCTTCTACTATCCGCCTCCACCCTACCTCTGCGCAACCCCTTCAAAGCCTGCGATACCAGAAATTCCTTCGATACATCCCGCAAGCCCCGCAACTTAAGCCCAAACGCCACCGCGGATATAAACCGGTTCACCTTCGCTACTGAAAACCCCCCCTCCCAGGCATCCCCTAACCAATACAAAAGTGCCACCAACCTGTCTCTATCCGTATTGACATCACCCAACTCTCTTACCCACTCCTCCCACTGCCTCCAACAAGCAGCATAAGCCCTCCACGTCGTGCGCGCCAAAGACCTTTGTAACAGCTGCTCTACGGGACCGATACCAGATCCCATAGATGATCCGGACACGCCAAACCGAGACGTTCCGCTCCCGGGGCCAATTCCCGAAACCGGTCCCACTGCGAGCGAGAAAGAGCATCAGCAACACAATTCCGTACACCCGGGACATGCACCGCCACCACCCACGCGTTCAGCGACAAACACACCAACACTAAATGTCGCAACAATTGAACTACCGGAGGAGAGGACGCCGTGATGTTATTAATGGCAAGCACCACCCCCATGTTGTCGCAGTAAAAACGGACCTTCTTATCCCTGAGCCTGTCCCCCCAAATGGTAGCCGCCACCACGATGGGAAACAGCTCGAGCAGGGCCAGATTCCGCGTCAATCCACTGGACACCCAGCTAGCCGGCCATTGACCTGCGCACCACGGACCTCCCCCGTAAGCTCCAAAGCCACCCGCCCCAGCCGCATCCGTGAAAATATTCAGATCACTCGTATCCTGCGCTGGGGCCATCCATAGCGAGCGACCATTGTACTGGCCCAAGAAGTCATCCCAAACCTGAAGATCAGCTCGGTGCTCCTCCTTGAGCCTCACAAAATGATGCGGCGCCCGCACTCCCGCCGTTGCCGCCGCCAACCTTCTACCAAACACCCTCCCCATCGGCATAATCCGGCAGGCGAAATTCAACTTCCCCAGCAGCGACTGAAGCTCCCTCAGCGACATTTTCTTCCTTCTACAAGCCCGTCGCACCTCCAGCCTCAAAGCACCCAACTTATCCGCCGGGAGCCGACACTCCATTGCCACCGAGTCAATTTCGATTCCCAAGAAAGAAATCGTCGCTACCGGGCCCTCCGTTTTTTCCGGCGCCAAAGGGATCCCAAAATCCCTCGCCACCTTCTGCAGGGCATGAAGCAAGTTACCGCAAACCGGCGAACCCCCCGGGCCAACGCACAAAAAATCATCTAAGTAATGGATCAACGAATCGACCCCGGATACTCCCCTCGTTACCCACTCCACGAAGCTACTAAACGCCTCGAAGTATGCACAAGAAAGAGAACACCCCATCGGAAGGCACCGATCCACGTAAAAGGCCCCATTCCAAAAACAACCCAACAGCCGTTGGCTTTCTGGATGGACCGGCAACAACCTGAACGCCGCCTCGATGTCGGTTTTTGCTAGCAGCGCCCCCGGACCCGCAGCCCGCACTAACCCCACCGCCTTATCGAATGAGGTATAAACTACGGAACACAACTCGTGATCAATCCCGTCATTTACCGACGAACCTTTGGGATACGATAAATGTTGAATCAAACGAAACTTTCCGGGCTCGCGTTTAGGGACAATACCCAAAGGGGACACAACTAAATCTTTTACCGGCGACTCCACAAATGGCCCCGACATGCGCCCCAACGAAACTTCTTTTAACAACTTTTCCGACACGACTTCCGCATGCAAGTAAGCCGATTTTAAATTTCTCCGCGTAACCGGAACCTCATAAGGAGGCGGAGGAATAACAAAACCAACACTAAACCCTTCATAAAGCAACTTAGCTGCCGCCCTATCCGGATACTCATTTAGATAAGGGGCCATCCTTTCCACCCTCACCGGCGACACCCCCTTGACCAGCCCCGTGCTGGTTCCCGGACCTCTTTTTCCGCAGACATTTTGCCGCCCCGTGTGATGCACCATTACACTCGGAGCACACGTGCTTGAACTTGCACGTGGCCCCAAACTTGCACTGGCCTTCATTGAATTGCCAGCAAAACCCCGCCTTTCCCCCGCCGCTTGGTCCACTCTGACTAGTCTGGCCTCCCTGGCCACCGCTCCCGGGAAAGGGCTGCCTAACCGGAGCCGTAACCCGTAACCAGAGAGCAATATCCTTCTGGTCCCACCGAATCGCCGGCCGAACCGCCTTCCGCTGACGGAATTGCTCATCATATCGCAGCCACGCCTGACCCCCATACGCCCTATGAGCCTCCCCAATAGCATCAAAATAACAAAATAACGCCGAACAATTTTCCGGCGCCTTTTCCCCTATCACACTAGCCAATATGGCGAACGCCTGCGACCAATTAACGAACGTCTGCGGGATAAGCCTATACCGCCGCCGTTCCTCCTCGTCCTTTTTACTCTCATCCCGCTTGCTCTTATCCAAATTGAATTTAGCCAGCGGCAAGAGAGAAAAAATTTCAACGTATTCATCTTTCCAGATCCGATCACGCACCTCCTGCTTTAAATGCGCCCCCAACGGACCCTCAAAACAAACATACACCTCCCCCCGAGCACGATCGTCCATGCGCACTCGATCGCCGTCCTTCTGTGCCTCAGTCTGCACCGACACCGCGACCGCCTCTTTAACCGCCACCACAGGACGCGCCTGCAACGATCCCACGTCCCTGGGGCCTTCCCAAACTACCGCAGGGGACACTTCCGTTACAACCGGCGCCGCGGCCCTATCAAGGCGCCCCACCAGCTCCCGTAAGCAACCCACTAAATCTGCCAAACCCGCTCCGTCGCGTCCGCCCGCGCCACTACCGGCCCCCGATGCTATGCTAGCAGCCCCCCCGCCGACACCCGACATAAAAATCGCTGGATAAGACAATAATGGAGTTATACACTCACCGGGCTGCACAGGCGCTGTGTTCCCGTCAGCCGGACCATCCTGACCTCGACGATAGACGTCCAGTTCACCTTCCTCCAGTTCTTCTCTCGCCGACGACTGTCCCTCCCAACGACATCCTCGGAAAGGGGATGAGGACGCGCTGACCGATGGGCCGGCAACCTGCCGCCCGACCGCCGGGACCCAGACTTCCGACCGGACCTGTTGCCTCGACGTCGCTGCAGATCTAGTCGTCCGTCTAGACGATCCTGACGAAGCCTGCCCCCTGGCCGGAACATCACCATGCGGGGCGGCCGTACCTTGCTCTCGACATCTTCCATCTGATGGGGGAGGGGTGACAGGGAGCCCGGCCTGCGACTCCCTGCTTACCGCCGGACCCCGTCGCGGCCTGGGATTCCTGCCAGGACGCAGGGCCTGGGAAGGGGCGGTCCTCCCAGCTGCCTGGCCTGCAGCGTCCGGGATCGGGCTCCCTCTGCGACGCCGTGTCCGCGGGACTACCTCCGGACTAAGGCGCTCTGGAGGTCGGGACCGCCGAGAGGGACGGGTCGACACAGCCTGCATCGCCGTCACCCCTGCCACCGCTCTCTGCCTGCCCAGCGCAGGAGCGGTTGTTGCCGACTCCCCCCCCGCCGCCATAGCCATGCTCGTAGGGGGGCCGGGGGAGGGGAGCCTGTCCCTTACAACAGACCCCGAACGCCGTGCCCGACGTGGCGAAACGGCGTCCGGGATCCGCGTTAATGCAGCCACGGTCTCCTCCAGCCATCCGGGACCGTGGTGCACAGCAGCGGCGCGCAGCCGCTCTAAAATCAAGGCCTCTGCCATTACTAAAAAACCGGGCAACGGGGAGCTTTGCTTAATGTGTGTTACTCCTCCCGCTGCTTCCGGCTCAATGCCGAGAAACAGCGGGAAGCGCAGTAACGGCCCCCCCGCCCCCCTTAACTCCTCCCCGTCCCTCCTTCAGCTCCTTCAACTTTCCCTGACCTCGTAACATTAACCCTTTCCCTACCAGGACGGTCATGTCGGCTTCCCTTAAGCCTGCAGCTGCGTCCAGCCTCTTCTTTATACTCTGTGGAGGCCACTAAGCGGACATCATACTGTGTAGGGGCACTACAGGGGGCAATATAATGTGTGTGGCACTTAGGGGGCATAACACTGTGTGGGCATAATTAGAGGACGAAATACTGTGTCCTTGAAGGCGTTATAATATATTATATTATTATTATACTGTGTGGGGGCACTAAAGGGGCATTACACTGTGTGGGGGCACTATATATGGCATTATACTGTGGGGAGGAATTATGCTTTTTTATGGGGCATTTTTTATAATGGTGTGGGGCGCCGAAAGATCATTTCGCACGGGGCGCCATCTACCCTAAGGCCGGCCCTTAGCGGTGAAATAGTCATTGCACGGAGGGGGAAGACTCTTGCCTGCCCACTGTGCTGTCCAGCCAATCAGCTCGCTTCTAGCTGTTTCCCTCTTCCTCGTGGCCTGTGCAGAGGGAAAGGTATTACTATAGCAAGAAGATCGTGCATGTCTGCTCCTCCCAGGAATCCTGACTCCTGCTGCTCTCTGACCCCACACCCGATGTATGTAAGTAGCAACTAGTAATGCAGCTATTAACCCCTTCATTGTGTATGTCTGTCATGCTGAGCAGTCACACTTCAGGGCTGACTGTTTAGCATAACAGACAAAGTATATCCATCCATCCATCTTCTATCTATCTATCTATCTATCTATCTATCTATCTATCTATCTATCTATCTATCTATCTATCTATCTATCTATCTATCTATCTATCTATCTCATATCTATCTATCTATCTATCTATCTATCTATCTATCTATCTATCTATCTATCTATCTATCTCATATCTATCTATCTATCTATCTATCTATCTATCTATCTATCTATCTATCTATCTATCTATCTATCTATCTATCTATCTATCTATCTATCTATCTATCTATCTATCTATCATCTATCTATCTATCTATCTATCTATCTATCTATCTATCTATCTATCTATCTATCTATCTATCTATCTATCTATCTCATATCTATCTATCTATCTATCTATCTATCTATCTATCTATCTATCTATCTATCTATCTATCTATCTATCTATCTATCTATCTATCTATCTATCTATCTATCTATCTATCTATCTATCTATCATCTCATATCTATCTATCATCTATCTATCTATCTATCTATCTATCTATCTATCTATCTATCTATCTATCTATCTATCTATCTATCTATCTATCTATCTATCTATCTATCTATCTATCTATCTATCTATCTATCTCTATCTATCTATCTATCTATCTATCTATCTATCTATCTATCTATCTATCTATCTATCTATCTATCTATCTATCTATCTATCTATCTATCTATCTATCTATCTATCTCATATCTATCTATCTCTCTATCTATCTATCTCTTATCCAATCGCGGTGTGTCGGCGTTTCACAGAGTGAACAAGTGACCGGTATGAAGGGGAAGCAATGCTCGTACGAGCACTGTTCCCCCTTCAAAATAGCTGATTAACCGGGGTCCCGGCGGGTGTCTGCTAGGCACTGTATCTAAGCCAACTACATAGTAGGCTTAGATACATGGCCCATGTGTGATCCTGTCTGCTGGACCCTGTATCTAAGCCTACAATGTGTGTTACTAATGTGTTTTTTTTTGTTTGCTTGTGTTTTTTTGCAGGTTCGGTCATTGGACTACTTTGGATTGGAGGACTACTTCGATGACAGCTTTTTTTATTTGGAATAAAATGGTTAATGAGGGTTGTGTGGGGGCGACAATTACGAAGGCGGTAGTAATAAAGTTTCAAAAAAATAAAAATATACAGATATAATATTTTATTGAAATAAAAAAAAAACACAGAACCCTCATTAACCATTTTATTGAGAATAAAAAAACGGCGCCATCAAAGTAGTCCAACATCTGAAGTAGTCCAACATCCGAACCTGTAAAAAAACACAAACCCAAAAAGAATTTATAACACAAAAAAGCAAAACAATTCTTATACTTACGTTTCCGGGGTCCAGCGCTGGAGCCGCAATGTCAGTGAATGGGCCCTGTATCTAAGCCTATCATGTGTGATACTGTCTGCTGAGCCAATGTAGCTAATCTTATCAATATCTATAGGGTCGTAGTGCTATAGATATGCTGTCTCATATATATATGTATATTGCCCCTGATATTTTAAGACCTTAGTGACACCCCTGGCTGCTAGTGTTGCATCATTGAGTCACTTAGGAGACCCATTGATGCAGCTGAAAGCTGCGGACCGTCGACCATGAGAAGAAATTTGGGGGAGGGCCCAAGAAGAACTTTTGCACCAGGGCCTATGAGCCTTTAGCTACGCCCATGTACAGGGAGCCTGGTGTGGCATCTACAGGGAGGCTGGTGTGGCATCTACAGGGAGGCTGGTGTGGCATCTACAGGGAGGCTGGTGTGGAACGATCTACAGGGAGGCTGGTGTGGCATCTACAGGGAGGGTGGTGTGGCATCATCTACAGGGAGGCTGGTGTGGCATCATCTACAGGGAGGCTGGTGTGGCATCATCTACAGGGAGGCTGGTGTGGCACGATCTACAGGGAGGCAGGTGTGGCATGATCTACAGGGAGGCAGGTGTGGCATGATCTGCAGAGAGGCTGGTGTGGCATGATCTACAGGGTGGCTGGTGTGGCATCATCTACAGGGAGGCTGGTGTGGCATCATATACAGGGAGGCTGGTGTGACATCATCTACAGGGAGGCTGGTGTGGCATCATCTACAGGGAGGCTGGTGTGGCATCATCTACAGGGAGGCTGGTGTGGCATCATCTACAGGGAGGCTGGTGTGGCATTATATACAGGGAGGTGTGTGGCATCATATACAGGGAGGCTGTAAATAGTGTCTAGGTGAACATGTGACCTTCCTTTGGGTGTTTTCAGGGGGCTGGGACAAAAAAAGCCTGACCAATGAAATTCATCAGTTTTTTTTTAACGGCCATGAAAATGGATGTCAAAATGGAAAATGGATGTCAAACGGCCATTAAAAACAGACAGATGGACTGGAAATGGATGAAAATTTGGAGATAAACGGATGCAAAATGGCCATGAAAAACTGACAGTTGATCAGTTTTTAATGGACATTTTTTTTCACTGTCGTGTGAATAAGGCCTAAGGCCTTATTCACACGACAGTGAAAAAAAATGTCCATTAAAAACTGATCAATGGTCAGTTTTTCATGGCCGTTTTGCATCAGTGTGTCTCTAAATTTTCATCCATTTCCAGTCCGTCTGTCCGTTTTTAATGGCCGTTTGACATCCATTTTACATCAGTTTTTCATGGCCGTTAAAAAAACTGATGAATTTCATTGGTCAGGTTTTTTTTGTCCCAGCCCCCTGAAAACAACCAAAAGAAGATCACATGTTCACCTATACACTATTTTCTCTGGCTTCTACTGCATAAAGACTTTTGTTGAGTCCCTAGTTTTTCTACATTGTTTTCTGGAGTATTTATAGCTATTTGTGGCTTGCAATATGTCCTCAGTACCTGTAGACAGTGTACTACGGAATTGGCTGATCTCTGGGCAATTTGGGGAGCCCGTGCCGGAGTCAGTCATTGTGCAGTACTGCTGCTCTGCTCCTATTCAAGTGAATAGGAGTTGAGTTGCAGTACTGCAGCACATCCACTATTCAGTGTACACAGCCATTTGCTTCCAAAACCTGCCACATCCGGTGCTCGGAGGCAGCCAGAACAGCTGATCGGTGCGGGGTCCGGCTGTCATACCCTCATCGATCATGTGCTGATGACCTATCAGTATGAAAAACCTATCCATGCATGGACAACCCCTTTATCTAAACTGTTGCTAAACTTTTAACATGTTATAGTGACATGTCAGAAGTTTTGATTGTTGGGGGCACGAGCACTGAGACCCCCACCTATCACTAAAACAAAGTGGCAGAAGCACTTATAGGTGAGCACTGGGCCGCTTTGTTTATGATTAGCCTTCCCAGGAGCGGTGTACGGACTGATATATTTTATATTGAGCCCATACACCACTCTGAGGAAAGCCAATTCTAAATAAAGTGTCACAGCGCTCTCCCAAGTGTTTATGCAGCTTCTTTTTAGCTATCCGTGGGGGTCGAAGTGCTCGGATCCCCAATGATGAAAAAACTTCTGACATCTCACTGTGAGATATCACTTTTTTAAATAATTTCACCCTTTCAACTGGTTTTGTGTCCACATGGGTTTTCATACCCCTGACCTATCCACAAGATAGGTTATCAGTAAATGATCTGTGGGGTGCAACAATCAGACACCCACACAGATCATCTGAACCAGCTGCCTCTGTGCCTCTGAAGCTGTAAGCAGGGACAGGTGGCAGATGCAGCTCTGCTGTTTAGGACCAGATCTTCAGTACCGTGGTGCCACTGCTATACAGTGGACTTTGCTGGAAGAAGACACACGACACCGTTGTAAAAGTGAAAAAAAAACCTTTTAATACAATAAAGTTAACAATTCAAATACGCCAACATGGCGACAACAAAAGCACCAACATGGTGCAAAAGTACCGTTAAAATAAATACTTAGAGAAACAAAACAATTTAATTGTCTAATAACTGCTGGAAAGAGGTGTCAGGGGTAGTTCTAACAAAACTACCCTCTAAAACATCCTGGTTACCCTGGATAGGGTAGTGCCCCGAGTAGCCTGGGACAGGTGGTGGGCCAGATGGTCCAGGTGGTACAGTTGACGAGTAGGACGACGGTCCAGGTTGGCTCGGTCCATACTGTCCTGTAGAAGGACCAGGTCGGCTGTATGGTACGGCTGATTGTGCAGCCGGAATCTGTACTGGAAATTGCCCATGAGCACCATAATCGCTACGTTGGGTGCGGTCCTGACTAAAAAGGAGTGGGGACGATTCCATTCCCCAATAATGGTTGCGTGTCCCAGTTGTTGCAGGTGGAAATTGTGCCTCATCCAGCTGTTGTTGATATGCACTGAGGCACCTCACTATGGGGGATGGATTGTTTGGAGGGACAAAAGCCTCCAAAACAGATATTACTGCCATGTGAGCACGGTACCTGTTTGCTTCTGGGATCCGGCGCAAGAGGGGTCCCAAAGATCGTAGGAATGACTCTTCAACACCCTCCTGCGAGGATCTTTCAAGGTACTCCAGTACCCTCTGGTTTATTCTGGCCCTGGTTACGTTCTCCTCAGAGGCAGAAGCTGTTGAACGTTTCCGTCTTTGCACTGGACGGATGGCAGAGGTTGTAACTGAGGGAGTCGCTAGCTCCTCGGTGTTGATTGTGGTGAGGTCCTGGGCATCAGGAAGATCGATCTGGGTGTCATCCTCGTCGACCTCTTCCACATCCTCTTGCTCCTGTGGTGGATGGACCAACAAATTATCATTTGATCTACATTGTGAAAGACATGGAAAATGTATGATTAATCAGTGTGAAAGTACATGCCATATTGGCCTTTGCGGCACTATAGTATGGACCAAAGGGGTCTTTGGTCCCACTATCATGCAATTTACCACTTAAACAATTAACTGCCTGTTGCATGATGTTAGCGACCAAAGTAGAATTTTTTAAAATTTTATTTGATTTAATTTTAATATGGTATAAACTAAAAATAAAAAGACGCTCAAAATAAATTACTTACGGCCACATGTCCATAACTCTGTTAAGAAACTGTAATTGCTTGTGATAGGAGTAGGGCCTTTTCTTCAAAGGAGCATCCCCACTCCTGGCGTGCTCCCTGAGATATTTCTTATATTGGTCACGGCAACATGCCAATCGTGACTTCACATCTTTAACTGTAAAATAAATATATAAATGATTAAGCTAGTTTAAACATAAAGGGCCCTGTAACAAGAGGAAATTGTGGCAATTGTGTGAAATTGTGGCAATTGTGTGAAAAGGGCAAAGGTTGGGGGGCTTCTGTTGGAGCTTTCAGTGGGGGGAACCACTCAACAGAAAGGCAAACACAAACATTAGCTTCCCTTTGTTTCACCATTGTTCTCAATGGTGACGTAAACGTTGCTAAAGGTTGTCGTTTGCCAACGTTGTGACAGGGTTCCCTTGTTTTGATAGAATCAATAGCACAGTCAACGGAAGGGACAGCGTTACTTACCAACCAGATCGCGCATCTTGCCTCCTTTTGCCCACTCGATAGGGAACATCTCCTGCCCAATTTCTTCCCAGACGGCATCCTTTCGGTGGCGGTTATGGTATTCTTCGCTAGCCGTGTCCCAGACAGCTGGCCGCTCCTGGACAAGCAAAATTAGGCGCTCTACATCCATGTTTCTTGGCATTCTGTGATGTTTGCTGTAATGTCAGGTGTTGAAAAAGAAAATTTCGTAATACATTTATTTTGACCATGCACCCGCTATCAGTATTGATCTGAACGTATCAAGCTGTGTAGCTTTTTATATTACAATGTATAATTTAAAGGGCAAGGCTAATGGATATGTGCTGATGCTCGCACTCAGTGTCCCTGAAGATGATGCCACACAGTGCCCCTGTAGATAGTGCCACACAGTAACTACGCACAAAGTGCCACACTGTCCACATGTAGATATTGCCATGTACTGCACCCTGTAGATAACGCCACAGACCTCCTGTATATGATGCCACACCAGCCTCCCTGTATATGATGCCCCACAGCCTCCCTGTATATGATGCCCCACAGCCTCCCTGTATATGATGCCACACAGCCTCCCTGTATATGATGCCACACAGCCTCCCTGTATATGATGCCACACCAGCCTCCCTGTATATGATGCCACACCAGCCTCCCTGTATATGATGCCACACCAGCGTCCCTGTATATGATGCCACACCAGCCTCCCTGTAGATGCCACACCAGCCTCCCTGTATATGATGCCCCACAGCCTCCCTGTATATGATGCCACACCAGCCTCCCTGTAGATGCCACACCAGCCTCCCTGTAGATGCCACACCAGCCTCCCTGTAGATGCCACACCAGCCTCCCTGTATATGATGCCACACCAGCCTCCCTGTATATGATGCCACACCAGCCTCCCTGTATATGATGCCACACCAGCCTCCCTGTATATGATGCCACACCAGCCTCCCTGTATATGATGCCCCACAGCCTCCCTGTATATGATGCCACACAGCCTCCCTGTATATGATGCCACACCAGCCTCCCTGTATATGATGCCACACCAGCCTCCCTATAGATGCCACACCAGCCTCCCTGTAGATGCCACACCAGCCTCCCTGTATATGATGCCACACCAGCCTCCCTGTATATGATGCCACACCAGCCTCCCTGTATATGATGCCACACCAGCCTCCCTGTATATGATGCCACACCAGCCTCCCTGTAGATGCCACACCAGCCTCCCTGTATATGATGCCCC
Source organism: Rhinoderma darwinii (assembly GCF_050947455.1). Classification (NCBI taxonomy): domain Eukaryota; kingdom Metazoa; phylum Chordata; class Amphibia; order Anura; family Rhinodermatidae; genus Rhinoderma; species Rhinoderma darwinii. The sequence goes on from NC_134689.1 coordinate 46,546,783, forward strand.
ACAGCCTCCCTGTATATGATGCCACACAACCTCCCTGTATATGATGCCACACCAGCCTCCCTGTATATGATGCCACACCAGCCTCCCTGTAGATGCCACACCAGCCTCCCTGTATATGATGCCACACCAGCCTCCCTGTATATGATGCCACACCAGCCTCCCTGTATATGTTGCCACACCAGCCTCCCTGTATATGATGCCGCACCAGCCTCCCTGTATATGATGCCACACCAGCCTCCCTGTATATGATGCCACACCAGCCTCCCTGTATATGATGCCACACCAGCCTCCCTGTAGATGCCACACCAGCCACCCTGTAGATGCCACACCAGCCTCCCTGTACATGCCACACTAGCCTCCCTGTATATGATGCCACACCAGCCTCCCTGTATATGATGCCACACCAGCCTCCCTGAATATGATGCCACACCAGCCTCCCTGTATATGATGCCACACCAGCCTCCCTGTATATGATGCCACTCCAGCCTCCCTGTAGATGCCACACCAGCCTCCCTGTATATGATGCCCCACAGCCTCCCTGTATATGATGCCACACAGCCCCCTGTATATGATGCCACACCAGCCTCCCTGTATATGATGCCACACCAGCCTACCTGTATATGATGCCACACCAGCCTCCCTGTATATGATGCCACACCAGCCTCCCTGTATATGATGCCACACCAGCCTCCCTGTAGATGCCACACCAGCCTCCCTGTATATGATGCCCCACAGCCTCCCTGTATATGATGCCACACAGCCTCCCTGTATATGGTGCCACACCAGCCTCCCTGTATATGATGCCACACCAGCCTCCCTGTACATGCCACACCAGCCTCCCTGTATATGATGCCACACCAGCCTCCCTGTATATGATGCCACACCAGCCTCCCTGTATATGATGCCACACCAGCCTCCCTGAATATGATGCCACACCAGCCTCCCTGTATATGATGCCACACCAGCCTCCCTGTATATGATGCCACACCAGCCTCCCTGTATATGATGCCACACCAGCCTCCCTGTAGATGCCACACCAGCCTCCCTGTAGATGCCACACCAGCCACCCTGTAGATGCCACACCAGCCTCCTTGTACATGCTACACTAGCCTCCCTGTACATGCCACACCAGCCTCCCTGTATATGATGCCACACCAGCCTCCCTGTATATGATGCCACACCAGCCACCCTGTAGATGCCACACCAGCCTCCATGTAGATGCCACACCAGCCACCCTGTAGATGCCACACCAGCCTCCCTGTACATGCCACACCAGCCTCCCTGTACATGCCACACCAGTCTCCCTGTACATGCCACACCAGTCTGCCTAGAGATCGTGCCAAATACTCACGAGAGCAGCGCCGTCTCTTGTCTTCAGGTGTGGTCACTGGTCTGCACGGGATCTGGCAAGGCAGCGCGACGGGGCGGTGACGTCATCGAGGCGCCTTCAAACCCGTGAAGACGAGTGACCACACCTAAAGAAGCGCCGCAAACGTGAGTATGCCAACCATAGCCAGCAAGGGAACTAGTAGTTCCCTTGCCAATCCCCATGTAACAGATCCGTTTTTAACGGTTGTTACATGTATTGACAGCCATTAAAAACGGATCCATTGACTTCTATGGGGGCCGTCAGGCCGTTAAAACGGCCAAAAATAGGACATGTCCTATTTTTTGACGGCCATTATTCACGGGCCGTTTAAAAAACGGCCGTGTGAACAAACCCATAGAATATCATTGTTCTGAAAACGGCCATGTGAAAGCCGTTAAAAGGACGGCCATCACATGGCCGTTTTTCACTGTCGTGTGAATAAGGCCTTAGTGTCTAAGCCTGTTTTGGCCTTGTGGACACAGCCGATTTTGGCAAATCTGACATGTGTCACTTTATGTGGTAATAACTCCAGAATGCTTTTGCCTATCCAAGTGATTCTGAGATTGTTTTCTCGTGACATGTTGTACTTTATGATACTGAAAAAATGTTGTTGTTAAATTCAATATTTATTTGTAAAAAACACCAAAATTTTGGGAACATTTTCAAAAATATGCATTTTTCTAAATTGTAATGTATCTGCTTGTAAAACAGATCGTAACACCACACAAAATATTTACTAGTTAACATTTACTATATGTGTACTTTATGTTTGCATCATTTTTTGAACGTGCTTTTTTTTCTAGGATGTTACAAGGCTTAGAACTTTAGCTGCAATTTCTCACATTTTCAAGAAAATTTCAAAAGGCTATTTTTTCTGGGACCAGTTCAGTTCTGAAGTGGCTTTGAGGGCCTTATATTTTAGAAACCCCCTATAAAACACCCCATTTTAAAAACTGCGCACCTCAAAGTATTCAAAACAGCATTCAGAAATTATTTTAACCCTTTAGGCATTTCACAGGAAATAAAGCAAAGTAGAGGTGAAATGTACAAATTTCAATATTTTTTTTACGAAATTCATTTGTAATACAGTTTTTTCTGTAACACAGAAGGTTTTACCAGAGAAACGCAACTTAATATTTATTGCCCAGATTCTGTAATTTTTAGAAATATCCCACAAGTGGCCCTAGTGTGGTAATGGACTGAAACACAGGTCTCAGAAGCAAAGGAGCACCTGGAGGATTTTGGGGCCTCTATTTTATTAGAATATATTTTAGGCACCATGTCAGGTTGAAGAGGTCTTGTGGTGCCAAAACAGTGGAAACCCCCCAAAAGTGACCCCATTTTGGAAACTACACCCCTCAAAGAATTTTTCAAGAGGTATAGTTAGCATTTTTAGCCCACAGGTTTTTTGCTAAATTTATTGGAACTGGTCTGTGAAAATGAAAATCTACTTTTTTTCTGAAAAAACATACGATGTTTTCATTTTTACAAGGAATAAAGGAGAAAAAGCACCCCAACATTTGTAAAGCAATGTCTCCCGATTATGGCAATACCCCATATGTGGTAATAAACTGCTGTTTGAACCCACGGCAGGGCTCAGAAGGGAACGAGGGCCATTTGTATTTTGGAGTGAAGATTTTGCTGGAATGGTTTTCGGTGCCATGTCGTGCTTGCAAAGCCCTGGAGGGACCATAACAGTGGAAACTCCCCAAAAGTGACCCCATTTTGGAAACGACACCCCTCAAGGAATTTTTCTAGGGGTATAGTTAGCATTTTGACCCTACAAGGTTTTTGCTGAATTTATAAGAATTATGCCGTGAAATTGAAAATCTAAATTTTTTCTAATAAAATGTAGTTTTAGCTACGATTTTTTCATTTTTACCACAGATAAAGGAGAAAAAACACCCCGATATTTGTAAAGCAAACTCTTATGAGCACAGCAATATCCCATATGTGGTAATAAACTGCTGTTTGTACACATGGCGGAAGTTAGAAAGGACGGAGCGCCATTTGACTTTTGGAGCTCAAGTTTTGCTGGAATGGTTTGCGGCCCCATGTCACATTTGCAAAGCCACTGAGAGGCCAAAATAGTGCAAACCTGGCAAAAGTGACCCCATTTGGGAAACTATACCCCTCGTGGAATTTATCTAACGGTATAGTGAGCATTTTGACCCCACAGTTTTTTTGCTGAATTATTGGGATTATGCATTGAAAATGAAACTCTACAGTCTTTCCACTAAAATGTTGAATTGTTTTCATTTTCACAAGGAATAAAGGAGAAAAAGCACCCCAACAATTGTAAAGCAATTTCTCCCGAGTACGGCAATACCCCATATGTGGTCATAAACTGCTGCTTGGATACACCGCAGGGCTCAGAATGGCAGGAGTGCTACTTGGCATGTACATTTTGGTTGATTGTTTTACGCAATGAAATCCGCAGATGTTATGTGTGTTGTGTTGCGGATTGCTTTCAGTTACAGGATATTTCATCATTCTGGCTGGACCTATGTGTTTCGAGGTCTATAGCCAGACTGAGATGGAATGTTTGAAAGAGAGCAGGATGTGATCTGCACCGGAATCCGCAGCATTTTACTTAACATTTTAGCCAAATCCGCTACGGAATCTGCAACGCGGATTATGTGCGGCATTGATGCGGACAGTGTCTGCAGAATTCTGCCACGTCTGAACATGCCCTCAGGAAAGGAGCGCTGTGTGGCTCTATCTATAGGGGCTGTGTGATGCTATGTATAGGGGGTTGTGTGTGTGTGGCGCTATCTTCAGGTTTGTGTGTGTGTGCGTGTGGGGCGAAATCGACGGGTGTGTGTTTGTGGTGCTACCTACAGGTGTGTGTGTGTGTGTGTGTGGCTGGCGCTATCTACAGGTTTGTGTGTGTGTGGGGCGCTATGTACAGGAGGGGTGTGTGGCGCTATGTACAGGGGGGTGTATGTGAGGCGCTATCTACATGTGTGTTTTGGGTGTGTGTGTGGTGCTATCTACAGGGGGGTGTGTGTGACGCTATCTACATGCGTGGTTGGCGCTATCTACAGGGGGTACTGTGTATGTGGTGCTTTACTTTACAGTGTGTGACACAATTATAGTCAGGGGCGCAGTGCATGGTGATATTATATTTAGGGGCTGCAGAAATGGGTCATGGCCGGGAGAAGTCGTCATGAGCGCTGGATCGGATGGAGAAGAAAAAAGGAAAAAAAACGTTTTCACTTATCAAGTCATTTATTATAGAAAAAAATAATAAAGCCATACATATTTGGTATCGCAGCGACCGTAACGACCTGAACTATAAAAATATTATGTTATTTATCCAGCGCAGTGAACGCCGTAAAAAAAAACCTTAAAAACACTGCCATAATTACTGTTTTTTTGGTCACTGTCTTCCAAAAATTTAAATAAAAAGTGATCAAAAAGTCGCATGTATCCAAAAATGGTGCCTATAAAATCCTGACCCGCAGAATAAAGGTAACATGTAGTTTATAACGCATGGTGAACGCTGTATAAAAAAAAACAACTAAAAAACTATGGCAGAATTGCTGTTTTTTGTCACCTTGCCTCCCAAAAAAAGGATAACAAGTGATCAAAAAGTCGCATGTACCCCAATATGGTACCAATAAAAGCTACAGCTCGTCCCGTAAAAAAAGAGCCCTCATGCCACTACGTCTATGAAAAAATAAAATAAGTTAAGGCTCCAATAATTCAGTTGTGAAGAAAAATATCCAGTTGTGCCGGCCCGAGGGGAACATTTCTTCTGTTTCAAAAGGCGATGTATCAAGGCACTAAAATTAGGGAACCAGGAAGGGGAGGGCCCAAACATATCTGCTGGAAGCGACGGTGCCCGTATTATACCAGGACAACACTTTCCCGGCAAAATTTTCCAAACTGCAAATGTGTGGAGTGTGGACCAAAAGGGGGATAAGGAAGGACATTTATCAGTGCGACACCGGCCTGTGCAGAAAGGATCGATCACAGCGTAACACACATCTATGGATCATTTTATTTATTTTTTTACCTTATTATTATACCACCTGACTATGCCCCTGATGTACTCTGCCCAGCTCAGATATGCCCCACATTATAAACGGAAACAACAGTGATACTCCAAACAAAACTATTACCAAGCAAATTCCACGCTCCAAAACCCAAATGGCGCTCCCACCCATCTGAGCCCTACAGTGTGCCCAAACAGCAGTTCACTTCCACATATATGGCATCACCATACCCGGGAGAACCCTTTTAAGCCTTTTAACAATTATTGGGTGTGTGACCCCAGTGGCACAAGCTGGGCACGACATATTTGACACTGAATTGGCATATCTAGGGAAAAATTTTAATTTGTACCTTCCGCAGCGCAATCATTTATGGAAAAGACACGTGGGTGAAAATGCTCACTACACCCCTTAATAAATGCCTTGAGGGGTGCAGTTTCCAAAATGGGGTCACTTCTAAGGGGTTTCTTTTATTATTTCACATCAAAGCCTCTGCAATTGTGAACCAATACTTTATATGTCGCCAAATTAGGCCTCAATTTTACATGGTACTCTTTCACTCCTGAGCCCTGTCAAATGTCCAGGCAAAAGATTAGGGCCACATGTAGGGTGATTCTAAAACAGGGAAACACCGCATAATAATTGAGAGCTGTCTTGTTATGGTGGTGTTTCCCAAATGGGGTCACTTTTGGTGGATTTCCACTGTTTTGGCACCGAAAGAGCCCTTGAAACCTGACATTGTGCCTAAAATATTTTCTAGTAAAAAGGAGGCCCAAAATCCACTATGTGCTCCTTTGCTTCTGAGGCTGGTGCTTCAGTCTATTACCGCACTAGGGCCACATGTGGGATATTTCTAAAAACTGCAGAATCTGGGCAATAAATATTGAGTTGCGTTTCTCTGGTAAAAACTTCTGTATTACAAAAAAATAGATTAAAAATGAATTTCTGCAAAAAAAAAAAAATGAAATTTGAAAATTTCACCTCTATGTTGCTTTAATTCCTGTGAAACGTTTAAAGGGTTAAGAAACTTTCTAAATGCTGTTTTGAATACTTTGAGGGGTGAAGATTTTAAAATGGGGTGACTTTTTGGCAGTTTCTAATATATAAGGCCCTAAAAGCCGCTTCACAACTGAACTGGCCCCTGTAAAAATAGCCTTTTGAAATTTTCTTGAAAATGTGAGAAATTGCTGCTAAAGTTCTAAGCCTTGTGACGTCATAGAAAAATAAAAGGACATTCAAAAAACGATGCCAATCTAAAGTAGACATATGGGTGATGTTAATTAGCAACAATTTTGTGTGTTATAACTGCCTGTCTTACAAGCAGATACATTTACATTTAGGAAAATTCCAATTTTTGCAATTTTTCACAAAATGTTGGTGTTTTTCACTGATAAATATTGAATTTATCGACCAAATTTATCCACTATCATAAAGTCCAATGTGTCACAAGAAAACAATCTCAGAATCGCTTAGGCCTCATGCACACGACCGTAAAAACTCATAGACGGGCTCATAGACTTCTATTGGCGATGGGTGCCTTCCCGTTTTCTCACGGGAAGGTGCCCGTGATGTTGAAAAAGATAGAACATGTGCTATTTCAGGCCGTAATAACGGCACGGACAGTCCATAGAAGTCTATGGAGCTCTCGTAATGACGGGTGGCTACATGTGTGCACCCGTCATTACGGCAGCGTTGCTAAGCGACGTCAGTAAATAGTCACTGTCCAGGGAGCTGAAAGAGTTAACTGATCGGCAGTAACTCTTTCAGCACCCTGGACAGTGACTACCGATCAGAATAAAAATAAAAATGAAAAATAAAAGACGTTCATACTTACCGAGAACTTCCTGCTTCCTCCAGTCCGGTCTCCCGCCCGTTGCCTTGGTGACGCGTCCCTCTCGACATCCGGCCCGACGTCCTGGATGACGTTTCAGGCCATGTGACCGCTGCAGCCAATCACAGGTCAATCACAGGCTGCAGCGGTCACATGGACTGCCGCGTCATCCAGGGATGTCGGGCTGGATGTGAAGAGAGGGACGCGTCACCAAGACAACGGCCGGGTAAGTATGAATTTCTTTAACTTTTATTACAGAAAGGGCTGTCCCTTCTCTCTATCCTGCACTGATAGAGAGAAGGGGCTGCCGATTAGTGCAGTGCTATTTTGCCGCCAAAAACGTTCCCTGTAAATACGGGTGGAATACGGGTGACACCGGACCCATATTTACGGGCACGGGTTCGTAAATACTGGTGCAAAACGGGTGGAATACGTGTGACACCGGACCCGTATTTACGCCAGTATTTACGGGTGGGAAAAAATACGGTCGTGTGCATGAGGCCTTAGATAGGTAAAAGCATTCCGGAGTTATTACCACATAAAGTGAAATATGTCAGATTTGAAAATATGGGTCTGGTCCTGAAGGCCAAATTGAGCTTGGTCCTGAAGGGGTTAAGCAAGTGAAATGCAGCTCGATCGGGTTGAGTTCTGGTGATTGACTTGGCCATTGCAGAATATTCCACTTCTTTGTCTTAAAAAAATCTCCTGGGTTGCTTTCGCAGTATGTTTTGGGTCATTGTACATCAGTACAGAGAAGCGATGTCCCATCTAGAGTGCCTTTAGCAGCCATGCATGCCCATGCCATCACACTGCCCCCACCTTCTCCCTACTTTCTTCCTCTCATAATTCTGGTACCGGTTGATCTTAGTTTCATGCTGTTCCAGAACTGGACGGCTTCTTTACACGTTGTTTGGTAAAGTCTAATCTGGTCTTTCTATTTTTGAGGCTGATTAATGGTTTGCACCTTGTGGTGGACCCGCTGTATTTGCTCTCATGAAGTCTTCTCTTTATGGTAGACTTAGATACTGACACACCTGGAATCAACGCCAGACGTTTTACCTTCCTAATTGATGATGGCTTAATGGGGGAATATCCCATGCAGCTCATTAAATAGCTCTTGAGATAATTGTCCAATTACCTTTGGTCCCTTGGAAAAGAGGCAGCTACATATTAAGGAGCTGATACCCTCAAACTAATGCTGAGTGTCTGTGCTTTAAACCCATATTGATAATATAACTGTATATTTAATATGTTTTGGTACAAAATGGCAAAACTTGTGTCACTGTCCATATAATTCTGGACCTAACTGTACCTCACACCACATAACTACATACATAATAATATATATATTATAGGTAACAAATACAATAGTGAAGATCAACGCCACACGCTCCCATAGATCCAGTTTTCCTGACACCATTCTCGTCTAATAAAATTTAAAGAGGTATTCCCATCTTAGGCATTTATGGCATATCTACGGGAACCCTCGTCTTTGGGGATAACAAGGGTCTGGTATTCCCTTGTTGCAAAATTTTAATGGGAAATGGTGTACTAGGGTAACTTGACCCCATTCTCTCAATAGGTAAGGGACCTAGAGGTGTAAACTGTACCTATCAGGCACTTATGGCATATCCTGTGGATGTGCCATAAAAGCCTAAGATGGGAATATCTCTTTAGCTATCTGCTATATGAGGTAAAAATGTATATTTATGGTGTTACATAATATTACACATTGCTGCGACTTTCCAGTAATATTGACTATTGTCATATGTATTATACCTAACTATTAGACAGAGATAAACCCTCTGGGGGGTTGATGTAAAATTTAAGCATCATGGAGATTAGGTCAACCAATCAAGATGCAGATTTAATTTTTCCAGAGCAGTTGTAATAAAAGCTGCACTGTGATTGGTTGCTATGAGCAATAAGGTCAGTTTTACGATTAGACAGTCCCCACTAAATCCTCCACATGCTAAGCATGGTATTATCCTATGATATTAAAGTAATAGTAATGAATGGCTGGTAAGAACACTATAATATTCCCAAACGCCAAAGAGGAGAAAATGTGACAAAAGCGATCAATGAAAAAAAAAGATATCAGAAATAATAATCAATTAGGCCCTGTTAGCGACTGCGTTAAAGTTTCAGCTTATAACCGAAACCACAACGCAGTGCCAGATTCTTTGTGCGACTAATACCACAAGTACCCAATTGACTTACAATGGCATCCATCAGGGTCTGATGTGGTGTCCATTGTTTTGACGGGAGAAAAAGCGCGTCTTCCAGCACTACTCTTACCATCAACTCTATCAATTGAGGCTCCAACGCAGATCTGAACATAGCCTTATAATAAATGTCTTCTAAACATCACTTTCTCTATATAATATCTGCACCGTTACGAAAGACTGAATAAGAACATTTCACCGACCCAGTTTATACATGAGCTCCATTAAGAACATTTCACCGACCCAGTTTATACATGAGCTCCATTAAGTTTTTCACTTCATTGTTTATTACTGAAGTTTTATGTTCATAATGTGACAACAAATTATTAATTCTTCCATGATAATAACAAAATTAACATCTCTTTCTAATTTTTCCAAAGTTAATGTGACATCTGAGCCTAAAGAAAAACCTAAGGATTGTAAAGATGATCAAAGCCTGAAGGCATATAGACAGGAGAAAGATAAGCTGACAACCAGCTATGTGGAACAACAAATTCTCCAACATTACCATGAAATCGAAGACCAAATTCACATCCATGAGACCCTATACATATAGTATTATAGTGGTCTGGATAGTGAGAAACTTGCTGGAGATAAGAGCCTGAAGACTAGTGAACAGGCGAAAGACAAGCTGACAACCAGATATTTGGAACAGCAAATTCTCCAACATTACCATGAGATCGAAGACCAAATCCATATCCATGAGACCATATACATACAGTATTATAGTGGTCAGGATAGTGAGAAACATGCTGGAGAGGAGACAGAGGACAGGAAAGGCAGCGCGACACCAAAGACATCACAAAGTTGCAGCAGTTGTCGTGAAGAAAAAAGTGACAATGCCTGTCTGGAAGAACCGGTGGCCACATCTACTTATAAGAAGAAGACTGCCACAGTAGCCCTATCTCTGAAAACCTTTACTTTCCACACTCTATTAGCAAAAGGAGGTTTCGGAAAAGTTTTGGTGGCAACAGATGTCATCCGGAAAGAACATGTTGCCATTAAAGTGGTCAACAAGAAGATACACACAGAGTATGGGTACAACCTGGTAGAACGTGAGATTCTCCATCTATCACACGAGAACCACTACCTAGTTCATGGCCTTGCTGCCTTCCAGACTGACAGCTACGTCTATTATGTGATGGAACTGGCTACAAGGGGGGACCTAAATGATTTTATTGAGATGAACCTTCGTCTGGATATTCCCACGTCAAGATTCATAACAGCAGAAGTGGTTTGTAGTCTGCAGTTCCTGCATAAAAAAGGCATCATACACCGCAACCTGAAGCCCAAAAACATCCTACTGACCAGAGAGGGCCACATCAAATTAGCCGATTTTGGTATTTCTATCATGAATGTGTATGAGCGCACTGCAGAGCGTTTCAGGGGAACACCAGGATAAGCTGCCCCAGAAATGGTCAAGTGCCTGGAACATGGACGAGAGGTTGACTTCTTTGCTCTGGGAGTGACTTTGTACAAAATGTCCTCGGGTAGGCACCCTTTCTACGGCACAACAAAGGAATTGATTAATTATGCTGTCAACACCAAAACACCTTCCTACCCAGAGTTCCTAACCCCTGAGACAGTGCAAATCTTAAAAGGGCTTCTAAACAAAAACAAACACAGACGGCTTGGAGTCAAAGGAAACATCAGAAAACATAAATTTTTCTCAGCTGTGAAATGGAATGATGTGGAAAACCGGACAGCAGTTCCCCCTCAGATACTCGTGTCAGTTCCTGAGTACCTGAACGTTACTTCTACTCTGCGCTACAAGGAAGAGCCGTACAGCATAAAGTCTCAGAAGCTGTTTGAAGACTTCAGCTTTGTATGTCCTGCGTGGTCTGAAAACTATCATCCCACCAACATCGTGTAGATCACTGACTGGGTGGTCAAACTGTTTTCCAAATGGCCATCCAGAAAATAAAAACAGGACGGGACTGCTGGACTCACGACTTCTAACTGGTCTACATGACTAGAAGGAGCTGTACATTACCACCTTATATTTATAGCTCTAATAAATATTATAACATCACTGCCGTAATGTTATTACTTTAGGTCACTTTTTTAGAAGTTTAGTTATTGTATTGTTGTTATTGTTATATGCTCTATTACAATAAAGGAGTTCTCCAACCGCAGACGTTTATGGCATATCCTGTGGATGTCTAATAGGCTTGTGACCCACACATATCGTGAGAATGGAAGTCCCCTATTCCCATCCCACTGTTTAAGCGGGTGCTGACCCACACACTCAGACATAGCTTGAGTGGAGAGGTGGGGGCACATGTGCGTGTCTCTCTCCACTCCAGTATATTAGAAGCTCAGCTCAGCTGTTGTATAGCTCCTATAGACTTGAATGAAGAGAACAGAACATATGCATGTCCACCTCCAGATTTAAATTCTACCTGGATTTAGCGAGGGGGGCCCAGAGGTGGGAGACCTACCTGTCAGCCATTTCTATGGGAAAGGATATTTCATAAATATCTACGATGGGAAAACCCCTACAGGATACGAACACACAGGACAGAAACGCTGCGTAAAAGTACACAGCGTATCCGTCCTGCAAGTCGCAGGGAATTCTGCCCGAAAAACCGCACCAAATTGTGGTGCAGTTTTTCAGGCGGCATGTCCACTGCGGAAATCCATCAGATCTATGGCATACAGGTCATGCTGCGGATATTTTTTTCTGCCACAAGTGAATGAGGTTTTGGAAAATTTGTTGCAAAATCTCGGTGTGGAATCCACAAGTCCTCCCTTTCTGTACGTGTCCTAAATACTTTATAATTATGATGTGTGAAATAGCTGAAGCAAACCTTGTTTTTTTAAGCAAAGATCTATTTAACCCCTTAGCCCTTATTCACACGACAGTGAAAAACGGCCGTGTGATGGCCGTCCTTTTAACGGCCTTCACATTGCCGTTTTCAGAGCAATGATATTCTATAGGCGCATTCACACGGCCGTTTTTTTAACGGCCCGTGAATAACGGCCGTCAAAAAATAGGACATGTCCTATTTTTGGGTCGTTTTAACGGCCTGACGGCCCCTATAGAATTCAATCGATCCGTTTTTAACGGCTGTCAATACATGTAACAACAGTTAAAAACGGATCTGTTACATGGGGATTGGCAAGGGAACTACTAGTTCCCTTGCTGGCTATCGTTTGCATACTCACTGTTGCAGCACTTCTTCAGGTGTGGTCAATCGTCTTCACGGGTTTGAAAGCGCCTCGATGACATCATCGCCCCATCGCGCTGCCTTGCCAGATCGTGTGCAGACGAGTGACCACTCCTGAAGAAGACAAGAGACGGCGCTGTACCCGTGAGTATGTGGCATCATCTACAGGGAGGCTGGTGTGGCATCTACAGGGAGGCTGGTGTGGCATCTACAGGGAGGCTGGTGTGGCATCTACAGGGAGGCTGGTGTGGCATCTACAGGGAGGCTGATGTGGCACGATCTACAGGGAGGCTGGTCTAGCATCTACAGGGAGGCTGGTGTAGCATCTACAGGGAGGCTGGTGTGGCATCTACAGGGAGGCTGGTGTGGCCCGATCTACAGGGAGGCTGGTGTGGCATCTACAGGGAGGTTGGTGTGGCATCATCTACAGGGAGGCTGGTGTGGCATTATCTACAGGGAGGCTGGTGTGGCATCATCTACAGGGAGGCTGGTGTGGCATCATCTACAAGGAGGCTGGTGTGGCACGATCTACAGGGAGGCAGGTGTGGCATCATCTACAGGGAGGCAGGTGTGGCATGATCTACAGGGTGGCAGGTGTGGCTTGATCTGCAGGGAGGCTATTGTGGCATGATCTACCGGGAGGCTGGTGTGGCATTATCTACAGGGAGGTGTGTGGCATCATATACAGGGAGGCGTGTGGCATCATATACAGGGAGGCTGGTGTTGCATCATCTACAGGGAAGTTGTATGGCATCATCTACAGGGAGGCTGGTGTGGCATCATCTACAGGGAGGCTGGTGTGGCACGATCTACAGGGAAGCAGGTGTGGCATCATCTACAGGGAGGCAGGTGGGCATGATCTACAGGGAGGCAGGTGTGGCATGATCTGCAGGGAGGCTGGTGTGGCATGATCTACAGGGAGGCTGGTGTGGCATGGTCTACGTGGAGGCTGGTGTGGCATCATCTACAGGGACGCTGGTGTGGCATCATCTACAGGGAGGCGTGTGGCATCATATACAGGGAGGCGTGTGGCATCATATACAGGGAGGCTGGTGTGGCATCATCTACAGGGAGGCTGGTGTGGCATCATATACAGGGAGGCTGTAAATAGTGTTTAGGTGAACATGTGACCTTCCTTTGGGTGTTTTCAGGGGGCTGGGACAAAAAAAGTCTGACCAATGAAATTCATCAGTTTTTTTTAACGGCAATGAAAAACTGATGCAAAATGGATGTCAAACGGCCAGTAAAAACGGACAGATGGACTGGAAATGGATGAAAATTTAGAGACAAACTGATGCAAAATGGCCATGAAAAACTGACAGTTGATCAGTTTTTAATGGACATTTTTTTTCACTGTCGTGTGAATAAGGCCTTAGTGTCTAAGCCTGTTTTGGCCTTGTGGACACAGCCGATTTTTGCAAATCTGACATGTGTCACTTTATGTGGTAATAACTCCAGAATGCTTTTGCCTATCCAAGCGATTCTGATTCTATGTTGCATCGTTTTTTGAATGTGCTTTTATTTTTCTAGGACATTACAAGGCTTAGAACTTTAGCTGCAATTTCTCGCATTTTCAAGAAAATTTCAAAAGGCTATTTTTTCAGGGACCTGTTCAGTTCTGAAGTGGCTTTGAGGGCCTTATATATTAGAAACCTCCTATAAAACACCCCATTTTAAAAACTGCACACCTCAAAGTATTCAAAACAGCATTCAGAAATTATTTTAACCTTTTAGGCATTTCACAGGAAATAAAGCAAAGTAGAGGTGAAACTTACAAATTATTATTTTTTTTTTACGAAATTCATTTGTAATACAGTTTTTTCTGTAACACAGAAAGTTTTACCAGAGAAACGCAACTCAATATTTATTGCCCAGATTCTGCAATTTTTAGAAATATCCCATATGTGGCCCTAGTGTGCTAATGGACTGAAACACAGGCCTCAGAAGCAAAAGAGCACGTGGAGGATTTTGGGGCCTCTATTTTATTAGAATATATTTTAGGCACCATGTCAGGTTTGAAGAGGTCTCGTGGTGCCAAAACAGTGGAAACCCCACAAAAGTGACCCCATTTTGGAAACTACATCCCTCAAGGAATTTTTCAAGAGGTATAGTTACATACGTTGTTTTCATTTTACAAGGAATAAAAGGGAAAAAGCACCCCAACATTTGTAAAGCAATGTCTCCCGATTACGGCAATACCCCATATGTGGTAATAAACTGCTGTTTGGACCCACGGCAGGGCTCAGAAGGGAACGAGGGCCATTTGGATTTTGGGGCGCAGATTTTGCTGGAATGGTTTTCGGTGCCATGTCGTGCTTGCAAAGGTATGGAGGGACCATAACAGTGGAAACTCCCCAAAAGTGACCCCATTTTGGAAACGACACCCCTCAAGGAATTTTTCTAAGGGTATCGTTAGCATTTTGACCCTACACGTTTTTTGCTGAATTTATGGGAATTATGCCGTGAAATTGAAAATCTAAATTTTTTCTAATAAAATGTAGTTTTAGCTCAGATTTTTTCATTTTTACCACAGATAAAGGAGAAAAAACACCCCAATATTTGTAAAGCAAACTCTTCTGAGCACAGTAATACCCCATATGTGGTAATAAACTGCTGTTTGGACACATGGCGGAAGTTAGAAAGGGCGGAGCGCCATTAGACTTTTGGAGCTCAAGTTTTGCTGGAATGGTTTGCGGCCCCATGTCACATTTGCAAAACCACTAAGGGGCCAAAATAGTGCAAACCCGGCAAAAGTGACCCCATTTGGGAAACTATACCCCTCGTGGAATTTATCTAGCGTTATAGTGAGCATTTTGACACCACAGTTTTTTTGCTGAATTATTGGGATTATGTAGTGAAAATGAAAATCTACATTCTTTCCACTAAAATGTTGAATTGTTTTCATTTTCACAAGGAATAAAGGAGAAAAAGCACCCCAACAATTGTAAAGCAATTTCTCCCGCGTACGGCAATACCCCATATGTGGTCATAAACTGCTGCTTGGATACACTGCAGGGCTCAGAATGGCAGGAGTGCTACTTGGCATGTAGATTTTGGTTGATAGTTTTATGCAATGAAATCCGCAGATGTTATGTGTGTTGTGTTGCGGATTGCTTTCGCGAACAGGATATTTCATCATTCTGGCTGGACCTATGTGTTTCGAGGTCTATAGCCAGACTGAGATGGAATGTTTGAAAGAGAGCAGGATGTGATCTGCACCTGAATCCGCAATGATAAATCCACAGCATTTTACTTAACATTTTACCCAAATCCGCTACGGAATCTGCAACGCGGATTATGTGCGGTATTGATGCGGACAGTGTCTGCAGAATACTGCCACGTCTGAACATGCCCTCAGGAAAGGAGCGCTGTGTGGCTCTATCTATAGGGGCTGTGTGATGCTATCTATAGGGGGTTGTATGTGTGTGGCGCTATCTACAGGTTTGTTTGTGTGTGTGTGGGGGGGGGGCGAAATCTACAGGGGGGCGTGTTTGTGGTGCTACCTACAGGTGTGTGTGTGAGTGTGTGTGTGTGTCGCTATCTACAGGTTTGTGTGTGTGTGTGGGGCGCTATGTACAGGGGGTGTGTGTGGCGCTATCTACAGGGGGGTGTATGTGAGGCGCTATCTACATGTCTGTTTTGTGTGTGTGTGTGTTCGTGTGTGTGGCGCTATCTACAGGGGGCACTGTGTATGTGGTGCTTTAGTTTACAGTGTGTGACACAATTATAGTCATGCGCAGTGCATGGTGATATTATATTTAGGGGCTGCAGAAATGGGTCATGGCCGGGAGAAGTCGTCGTGAGCGCTGGATCGGATGGAGAAGAAAAGAGGAAAAAAAACTACTAGCATCTAAAACGTCGTCACCTGTGAGCCACTGGATTTGTAGAGAATCTGTCCCCTCTCCTGACATGTTTATTATAGGAAATCCTTGTATTCCACATAAAGTCTTTCTGAAGTCCAGGATTTATAGAAAAATTAGTGTTACCATTCCCCTTGTCAGGAGGATGTGTCCCTGCACAGTGTAATACTGTCAGTATGTAGGGACACAGCCCTGTGAAAGGGGAATCGTAACACCCATTTGTTGATGCTTGTGCAAAAAGGTAATGTTAGCAATAGTTACGGCGCGGCGGTGGAGAAGGGGGGGCCCAAGTTTGGGTAACAGCCCAGGGCCTATGGTCTACTTATTCCGCCACTGCTGTCCATATATAAACAATAAAGTCAGGGGCTCCTCCTGGCACGCTGGAATCCCCGGCCAAAGCATTACCAACGCCTGGCTAGGGATATCGCTCATAGAATGAGTCCATGACTTCACTGTACTTATAAGAGTGCTGGAAGGCAGAGAGGCAAAAAGAAAAAAATGTAGTTGGTCATTAAGGCCTTTTCAGGCACGGTCATTAAAGGGTTAAGGGTAGGGAAAAAAAATATAATATCTCACTTTAATTATTGTTAATTAAAATCCATAACTATCCTGGCAAATGCATATATATATATATATATATATATATATATATATATAAATACACAAAAAACAACCACTATAATCTATTATTCCCCTGGCCAGGGTGCATAAGACTCCAGTATTACTAACGTATTTGAGGAAAAACATATCCAAGGTACACCAGATAACTGGCCTCCTCTTGTCCAATGCATTTCGCAAACCAAATGTTTTTCTAATGATCAATGGGAAGCTGTTTGTTACATGTTCATTTTTGTTTTATGTTTATATACCTAAATTGCTGTGTATATTTAGGTACATATATATATATATACATTTTTACCATGATTGTACTGTTTGATAATATCATCTGTGAATTACAGACAGGTTATCCCAGCCACATGACTTAAGGCTGCCATGGGACAATCACCATATTGAATAAAGCATGATAGAAGGAAAAATATGTGACATCACAATGTGAGATGCAAGTTGAAAATACTTTATTCATATTTCATAGCTGGTGACATCCCAATGTCAGATGCCAGGCTGTAGAACCTTATGACATAGCTGGTGACATCACAATGCCAGGTGCCAGGCTGTAGAACCTTATGACATAGCTGGTGACATCACAATGCCAGATGCCAGGCTGTAGAACCTTATGACATAGCTGGTGACATCACAATGGCAGATGCCAGGCTGTAGAACCTTATGACGTAGTTGGTGACATCACAATGCCAGGTGGCTTCATACACTGGTGCACAGGTTTGGTACTTTGCACTCACACACTGCAGACGAGGAGAGACGCACGTGAGAGCTCAAAAATGCCGAAAGCGAAGAAGAAGACGAAGCATCTAGAGATTGAAGGAGGAGAGGAGAGTAGAGGAGAGGAGAGAGACAAAAAGAATGTAGGAGAAGAGAGAAAGGAGAAGGCGAGTAAGACTAAGTGTAGCAGAACCACTCGCTTCTTAGCGCGCCTACAGAAAGCCTTTGCAAGGCTTACCGGATGTATGCGGAGGAGGAACAACTCCAAGAAGGAAAAGAAATGTTCCGGTGAACTCCCAGAACCCAGTAACATGGTTCTAGTGGACGACAAAGGTAGGAAATTATGTAGATTATATAATAATTATAAATACACAGAATAGGCCTCATCAATCAAAACTGTCTAACAGAAAAACTGTTCTTATTACCCATAACAACCAATAAGAGCCCAAATTTAATTTCTTAATCCGCCCCTTAATCCGAATTTTTCTTTGTTGGACAGTTTTGGTAAATCAGGACGGATATCTCTAGATTCTAAGTGTAAAGGAACTCAACATCCAGAAACAGTGCTCCTGTATAATATACAGTTAGGTCCAGAATTATTTGGACAGTGACACAATCTTCATGATTTGGGCTCTGCTGCCACCACATTGGATTTGAAATGAAACAACTGAGATGCAATTGAAGTGTAGACTTTCATGTTTAATTCAAGGAGTTGAACAAAAATATCCTGTGAAACGTTTAGGAATTGCAACAATTTTTCTACACAGCCTCCTCATTTCATGGGCTCAAAAGTAATTGGACAAATTAACATTACTATAAATAAAATGTTGTTTTTTTTAAATACTTTGTAGAGAATCCTTTGCAGGCAATGTCTGCCTGAAGTCTGGAAACCATGGACATCACCAAACACTCGGTTTCCTCCTTTGTGATGTTTAACAGGCCTTTACTGCAGCGGTCTTCAGTTGTTACTTTGTCGGTCTTTCTGCCTAAGTTTTCTCTTAAGCAAGTGAAATGCAGCTCGATCTGGTTGAGATCTGGTGATTGACTTGGCCATTGCAGAATATTCCACTTTTTTGTCTTAAAAAAACCTCCTGGGTTGCGTTCGCAGTATGTTTTGGGTCATTGTCCATCTGTACAGTGGAGCGATGTCCCATCTAGAGTGCCTTTAGCAGCCATGCATGCCCATGCCATCACACTGCCCCCACCATGTTTTACAGAGGATGTGCTGTGCTTTGGATCATGAGCCATTCCAAGCCTTCTCCCTACTTTCTTCCTCTCATCATTCTGGTACCGGTTGATCTTAGTTTCATGCTGTTCCAGAACTGGGCGGTTTCTTTACACGTTGTTTGGTAAAGTCTAATCTGGTCTTTCTATTTTTGAGGCTGATTAATGGTTTGCACCTTGTGGTGGACCCGCTGTATTTGCTCTCATGAAGTCTTCTCTTTATGGTAGACTTAGAAACTGACACACCTGGAATCAACTCCAGACGTTTTACCTGCTTAATTGATGATGGCTTAATGGGGGAATAGCCCATGCAGATCATTAAATAGCTCTTGAGATAATTGTCCAATTACCTTTGGTCCCTTGAAAAAGAGGCAGCTACATGTTAAGGAGCTGATACCCTCAAACTAAAGCTGAGTGTCTGTGCTTTAAACCCATATTGATAATATAACTGTATATTTAATATGTTTTGGTACAAAATGGCAAAACTTGTGTCACTGTCCAAATAATTCTGGACCTAGCTGTACCTCACACCACATAACTACATACATAATAATGTATATATTATAGGTAACAAATACAACAGTGCCTTCTACTTGACAGATCAACGCCACACGCTCCCATAGATCCAGTTTTCCTGACACCATTCTCGTCTAATAAAATTTAAAGAGGTATTCCCATCTTAGGCATTTATGGCATATCTACAGGAACCTTCGCCTTTGGGGATAACAGGGGTCTGGTATTCCTTTGTTGCCGAATTTTAATGGGAAATGGTGTACTAGGGTAACTTGACCCCATTCTCTCAATAGGTAAGGGACCTAGAGGTGTAAACTGTACCTATCAGGCACTTATGGCATATCCTGTGGATGTGCCATAAAAGCCTAAGATGGGAATATCTCTTTAGCTATCTGCTATATGAGGTAAAAATGTATATTTATGGTGTTACATAATATTACACATTGCTGCGACTTTCCAGTAATATTAACTATTGTCATATGTATTATACCTAACTATCAGACAGAGATAAACCCTCCGGGGGATGATGTAAAATTTAATCATCATGGAGATTAGGTCAACCAATCAAGATGCAGATTTAATTTTTCCAGAGCAGTTGTAATAAAAGCTGCACTGTGATTGGTTGCTATGAGCAATAAGGTCAGTTTTACGATTAGACAGATTTGATAAATGAGGCCTATTGGCAGCAGAAAAGATCCCACTGGAGTCCCCACTAAATCCTCCACATGCTAAGCATGGTATTATCCTATGATATTAAAGTAATAGTAATGAATGGCTGGTTAGAACACTATAATATTACCAAATGCCAAATAGGAGAAAATATGACAAAAGCGATCAATGAAAAAAAAGATAGAAATAATTATCAATTAGGCCCTGTTAGCGACTGCGTTAAAGTTTCAGCTTATAACCGAAACCACAACGCAGTGCCAGATTCTTTGTGCGACTAATACCACAAGTACCCAATTGACTTACAATGGCATCCATCAGGGTCTAATGTGGTGTCCATTGTTTTGACGGGAGAAAAAGCGCCTCTTCCAGCACTACTCTTACCATCAACTCTATCAACTGAGTCTCCAACGCAGATCTGAACATAGCCTTATAATAAATGTCTTCTAAACATCACTTTCTCTATATAATATATGCACCGTTACGAAAGACTGAATAAGAACATTTCACCGACCCAGTTTATACATGAGATCCATTAAGAACATTTCACCGACCCAGTTTATACATGAGCTTCATTAAGAACATTTCACTGACCCAGTTTATACATGAGCTCCATTAAGTTTTTCACTTCATTGTTTATTACTGAAGTTTTATGTTCATAATGTGACAACAAATTATTAATTCTTCCATGATAATAACAAAATTAAAATCTCTTCTAATTTTTCCAAAGTTAATGTGACATCTGAGCCTAAAGAAAAACCTAAGGATTGTAAAGATGATCAAAGCCTGAAGGCATATGGACAGGAGAAAAATAAGCTGACAACCAGCTATGTGGAACAACATATTCTCCAACATTACCATCAGATCCAAGATCAAATCCACATCCATGAGACCCTATACATACAATATTATAGTGGTCAGGATAGTGAGAAACATGCTGGATCTAAGAGCCTGAAGGCAGATAGAAAGGAGAAAGATAAGCTGACAAGCTATTATATGGAACGGCTCATTCTCCAACATTACTGTGAGATCGAAGACCAAATCCACATAATTGAGACCCTATACATACAGTATTATAGTGGTCAGGATGGTGAGAAACATGCTGGAGATAAGAGCCTGAAGACCGATGGACAGGCCAAAGACAAGCTGACAACCGGCTATGTGGAACACCAAATTCTCCAACATTACCATGAGATCGAAGACCAAATCCACATCCATGAGACCCTATACATACAGTATTATAGTGGTCTGGATAGTGAGAAACTTGCTGGAGATAAGAGCCTGAAGACCGATGGACAGGCCAAAGACAAGCTGACAACCAGCTATGTGGAACACCAAATTCTCCAAAATTACCATGAGATCGAAGACCAAATTCACATCCATGAGACCCTATACGTACAGTATTATAGTGGTCTGGATAGTGAGAAACTTGCTGGAGATAAGAGCCTGAAGACTGGTGAACAGGCCAAAGACAAGATGACAACCAGATATTTGGAACAGCAAATTCTCCAACATTACCATGAGATCAAAGACCAAATCCATATCCATGAGACCATATACATACAGTATTATAGTGGTCAGGATAATGAGAAACATGCTGGAGAGGAGACAGAGGACAGGAAAGGCAGCGCGACACCAAAGACATCACAAAGTTGCAGCAGTTGTCGTGAAGAAAAAAGTGACAACGCCTGTCTGGAAGAGCCGGTGGCCACATCTTCTTATAAGAAGAAGACTGCCACAGTAGCCCTATCTCTGAAAACCTTTACTTTCCACACTTTATTAGCAAAAGGAGGTTTCGGAAAAGTTTTGGTGGCAACAGATGTAATCCGGAAAGAACATGTTGCCATTAAAGTGGTCAACAAGAAGATACACACAGAGTATGGGTACAACCTGGCAGAACGTGAGATTCTCCATCTATCACACGAGAACCACTACCTTGTTCATGGCCTTGCTGCCTTCCAGACTGACAGCTACGTCTATTATGTGATGGAACTGGCCACCAGGGGGGACCTAAATGATTTTATTGAGATGAACCTTCGTCTGAATTTTTCCACGTCAAGATTCATAACAGCAGAAGTGGTTTGCGGTCTGCAGTTCCTGCATAAAAAAGGCATCATACACCGCGACCTGAAGCCCAAAAACATCCTACTGACCAGAGAGGGCCACATCAAATTAGCCGATTTTGGTATTTCTATCATGAATGAGTATGAGCGCACTGCAGAGCGTTTCAGGGGAACACCAGGATACGCTGCCCCAGAAATGGTAAAGTGCCTGGAACATGGACAAGAGGTTGACTTCTTTGCTCTGGGAGTGACTTTGTACAAAATGTCCTCGGGTAGGCACCCTTTCTACGGCACAACAAAGGAATTGATTAATTATGCTGTCAACACCAAAACGCCTTCCTACCCAGAGTTCCTAACCCCTGAGACAGTGCAGATCTTAAAAGGGCTTCTAAACAAAAACAAACACAGACGGCTGGGAGTCAAAGGAAACATCAGAAAACATAAATTTTTCTCAGCTGTGAACTGGAATGATGTGGAAAACCGGACAGCAGTTCCCCCTGAGATACTCGTGTCAGTTCCTGAGTACCTGAATGTTACTTCCATTCTGCGCTACAAGGAAGAGCCGTACAGCATAAAGTCTCAGAAGCTGTTTGAAGACTTCAGCTTTGTATGTCCTGCGTGGTCTGAAAACTATCATCCCACCAACATCGTGTAGATCACTGACTGGGTGGTCAAACTGTTTTCCAAATGGCCATCCACAAAATAAAAACAGGTCTGGACTGCTGGACTCACGACTTCTAACTGGTCTACATGACTAGAAGGAGCTGTACATTACCACCTTATATTTATAGCTCTAATAAATATTATAACATCACCGCCGTAATGTCATTACTTTAGGTCACTTTTTTAGAAGTTTAGTTATTGTACTGTTGTTATTGTTATATACTCTATTACAATAAAGGAGTTCTCCAACCACAGACGTTTATGGCATATCCTGTGGATGTCTAATAGGCGTGTGACCCACACATATCGTGAGAATGGAAGTCCCCTATTCCCATCCCACTGTTTAAGCGGGTGCTGGCCCACACACTCAGACATAGCTTGAGTGGAGAGGTCGGGGGCACATGTGCGTGTCTCTCTCCTCTCCAGTATATTAGAAGCTCAGCTCAGCTGTTGTATAGCTCCTATAGACTTGAATGAAGAGAACAGAACATATGCGTGTCCACCTCCAGATTCAAATTCTACCTGGATGTAGCGAGGGGGGCCCAGAGGTGGGAGACCTACCGGTCAGTCATTTCTATGGGATAGGATATGTCATAAATATCTACGATGGGAAAACCCCTACAGGATACGAACACACAGGACAGAAACGCTGCGTAAAAGTACACAGCGTATCTGTCCTGGAAGTCGCAGGGAATTCTGCCCGAAAAACCGCACCAAATTGTGGTGAGTTTTTCAGGCGGCATGTCCACTGCGGAAATCCATCAGATCTATGGCATACAGGTCATGCTGCGGATATTTTTTTCTGCCACAAGTGAATGAGTTTTGGAAAATTTGTTGCAAAATCTCGGTGTGGAATCCACAAGTCCTCCCTGTCTGTACGTGTCCTAAATACATTATAATTATGATGTGTGAAATAGCTGAAGCAAAGCTTGTTTTTTTAAGCAAAGATCTATTTAAAGAGGCTCTGTCACCAGATTTTGCAACCCCTATCTGCTATTGCAGCAGATAGGGGCTGCAATGTAGATTACAGTAACGTTTTTATTTTTAAAAAAACGAGCATTTTTGGCCAAGTTATGACCATTTTTGTATTTATGCAAATGAGGCTTGCAAAAGTACAACTGGGCGTGTTTACAGTAAAAGTACAACTGGGCGTGTATTATGTGTGTACATCGGGGCGTTTTTACTTCTTTTACAAGCTGCGCGAATGGGAGTGTATGATGCTGACGAATCAGCATCATCCACTTCTGTTCGTTAACACCCAGCTTCTGGCAGTGCAGACACACAGCGTGTTTTCGAGAGATCACGCTGTGACGTCACTCACTTCCTGCCCCAGGTCCTGCATCGTGTCGGCCACATCGGCACCAGAGGCTACAGTTGATTCTGCAGCAGCATCAGCGTTTGCAGGTAAGTAGCTACATCGACTTACCTGCAAACGCCGATGCTGCTGCAGAATCAACTGTATCCTCTGGTGCCGATGTGTCCTCGCTCGTCCGACACGATGCAGGACCTGGGGCAGGAAGTGAGTGACGACACAGCGTGATCTCTCGAGAACACGCTGTGTGTCTGCACTGCCAAAAGCTGGGCGTTCTGAAGAGAAGTGGATGATACTTCTCGTCAGATCGCCCAGCTAGTAAAAGAAGTAAACACGCCCAGATGTAACACACATAACACACGCCCAGTTGGACTTTTACTTTAAACACGCCCAGTTGGACTTTAGCAAGCCTCATTTGCATAAATACAAAAATGGTCATAACTTGGCCAAAAATGATAGTTTTTTAAAAATAAAAACGTTACTCTTATCTACATTGCAGCGCCGATCTGCTGCAATAGCAGATAGGGGTTGCAAAATCTGGTGACAGAGCCTCTTTAAAGAGGCTCTGTCACCAGATTTTGCAGCCCCTATCTGCTATTGCAGCAGATCGGCGCTGCAATGTAGATTACAGTAACGTTTTTATTTTTAAAAAACGAGCATTTTTGGCCAAGTTATGACCATTTTCGTATTTATGCAAATGAGGCTTGCAAAAGTACAACGGGGCGTGTTGAAAAGTAAAAGTACAACTGGGCGTGTATTATGTGCGTACATCGGGGCGTGTTTACTACTATTACTAGCTGGGCGTTGTGTATAGAAGTATCATCCACTTCTCTTCACAACGCCCAGCTTCTGGCAGTGCAGCACTGTGACGTCACTCACAGGTCCTGCATCGTGTCGGCACCAGAGGCTACACTTGATTCTGCAGCAGCATCAGCATTTGCAGGTAAGTAGCTACATCGACTTACCTGCAAACGCCGATGCTGCTGCAGAATCATCTGTAGCCTCTGGTGCCGACACGATGCAGGACCTGTGAGTGACGTCACAGTGCTGCACTGCCAGAAGCTGGGCGTTGTGAAGAGAAGTGGATGACACTTCTATACACAACGCCCAGCTAGTAAAAGTAGTAAACACGCCCCGATGTACGCACATAATACACTCCCAGTTGTACTTTTACTTTTCAACACGCCCAGTTGTACTTTTGCAAGCCTCATTTGCATAAATACGAAAATGGTCATAACTTGGCCAAAAATGCTTGTTTTTTTAAAATAAAAACGTTACTGTAATCTACATTGCAGCGCCGATCTGCTGCAATAGCAGATAGGGGCTGCAAAATCTGGTGACAGAGCCTCTTTAAGGGACATTCTACACTGCGATGCAGGCTGTCAGGGAATGCTGGGAATTGTAGTTTTTCAACAGCTGGAGACTAACAGGATCGAGAAGACTATTCTACAGTTAAGACATTAAATCAAAGTGTATTTCCATGGGAGAAATTTGAGGCTCACACTGAGATTTATGCCGTGAACGTACAGCAGATCCGCGAGAGGATTGTCATTCAATGAGGTGAATACGTGACTTCCCCGTGAAGAAATTGTGGAAATAAATAGCATGCTACTTCTGCCTTTTAATTGCTGAGCCTAGTAGCGACTCCTGAGAGATCTGTATAAAAACCACATTAGTGATTTATAAATGTAATTTTTTAAATATTTTGCTCACTGACTCAAGTTAAAGGGGTTTTCCAGGACAAATATTGATGGCTTACTTTAAGGCACAAGTGAGAAGAGCCAAGCCAGGTCTAAAGTAGCTTAACCCCTTCCCGCAAATGGGCGTTACTGTACGTCCTTTTTAGCGGCTCGTTCCCGCAAATGGGCGTACAGTAACGCCCTGAGGATGAAGCAGGCACAGGAGCTGTGCGTGCTTCATCCTCAGCGGGTGTCGGCTGTAATATACAGCTGACATCCCGCTGCAACGGCGGCGATCACTGTTATGTCCGATCGCCGCTATTTAACCCCTCAAATGCCGCTGTCAATAGCGACAGCGGCATTTAAGTGATTGATACGGAGGGAGGGGGCTCCCTCTGTACCCCGTTGGCCCCCCGCGAAAAATCGCGGGGTTCTGATGGTTGCAATGGCAACCAGGAAGCCTAGCAATGGCTTTCTGGTTGCCAGGTACGGGAGACTATTAGGTCCTGCCCGAGGCAGGACATAATAGGCTCAACTGTCAGTTATAAAATGACAGTTATAATACACTGCACTACACAAGTAGTGCAGTATATTGTACAGGGGATCAGAAGATCAGATTTTCCAGTCCCCTAGTATGTGTAAAATAAAAAGTAAAAAAAAAGGTTAAAAAAAGTTTTAGATAAATAAATAAATAAAAGTTTTACGTAATAAAAACAATAATCGTATTGTTTCCCTGATCGAGCCCTTTATAATTAGAAAAAAATGGAAAAAAAGACAAAAACTAGACATAAAAGGTATCGCCGCGTTCGTATCGGCGTGACCTATAAAAATATAATATTATTTATCCCGCACGGTGAACACCGTAAAAAAAATACAATAAAAAACAATGCCAGAATTTCCTTTTTTGGTCACGTTGTTTCCAATAAAATGGAATAAAAAGTGATCAAAAAGTCGCATGTACCCAAACATGGTACCAATAAAAACGACAGTGTGTCACGCAAAAAACAAGCCCTCACAAAGCTCCGTCGACATAAAAATACAAAAGTTATGGCTCTCAGGACATGGTGACACTATAACATTTTATTTATAAAAAGAGTTTTTATTGTGTAAAAGTAGTAAAACATATAAAAACTATATAAATTTGGTATTGCCATAATCGTATCAAACCGCAGAATAAAGCAAACATGTTGTTTATGCTGCACAGAGAACGCCGTTAAAAATTTATAAAAAAAAACAGCGAGAGAATTTCTGTTTTTTGGTCTCCTCACCCCCCAAAAAATTGAATAAAAACTGATCACATTATCACATTTACCCCAAAATGATACTAATAAAAACTACAGCTCATCCCATGAAAATCAAGCGCTCACACAGCTCATCAACGGAAATATAAAAAGTTATGACTCTTGGAACGCAATAATGCAAAACGACGGCCCAGACTAATTTATGTGTGCAGCAGTTCTTCACCTAAAACCCCACGTCATCATTTGCAGCCCCCATTTGTAGACCCTGTAAATGCAGCGAAAACTATGACATTTTGGGGTCTGTGCTACATATGGGGCTAGTGAAGAAGTCAAAGATTAGACAATGCTGGCGTGCAGATTATTGTACAATACCACGGACACCCTTTAGAAGTGCGACTCCTACACCCAAAAATCCAGCCTGTGCATGAGGGATTGGTTGAAAGCGTATGTCACTATCCATGGATCATTAATTTTATTATTCATTCTCCCCATTATTACATCATCCTATTATGACCTGTTGCACTCCGCCCAGCTTACATATACCCTGATGTACTCCGCCCAGCTTACACATACCCTGATGTACTCCGCCCAGTTTACATATACCCTGATGTACTCCGCCCAGCTTACATATACCCTGATGTACTCCTCACATATTACATACACCCTGATGTACTCCTCACACATTACATATACCCTGATGTACTCCTCACATATTACATATACCCTGATGTACTCCGCCCAGATTACATATACCCTGATGCACTCCGCCCAGCTTACATATACCCTGATGTACTCCTCACATATTACATACACCCTGATATACTCCTCACACATTACATATACCCTGATGTACTCCTCACATATTACATATACCCTGATGTACTCCGCCCAGATTACATATACCCTGATGCACTCCGCCCAGCTTACATATACCCTGATACACTGCACCCAGCTAACATATACCCTGATGCACTCCGCCCAGCTTACATATGCCCCCATATTATAAGCTGAAACACCAGAAAAAAAACACAAAACAAAACTACTACCAAGCAAAATCTGCGCTCCATAAGCCAAATGGCGCTCCTTCTGGGCCTGGCAGTGTGCCCAAACAGCAGTTTATGACCACATATGGGGTATTACTGTACTCTGGAGAACCGCTTAACAATAATTTATGGGGTGTGTGTCTACGGTGGAACAAGCTGGGCACAACACATTGGGCACTGAAATAGCATATATGTGGAAAATGGCAATTTTAAATCTGCAACATCCACTGTGCACTAATTTCTACAAAACCTTTGGGGTTAAAATGCTCACTACACTTCTAGATGAATTACTTGAGGGGTGTAGTTTCCCAAATGGGGTCACTTTTCGGGGGTTTTCACTGTACTGGTACCTCAGCGCAATGCAACATGGAGTAAAAAACAAATTTTGTAAAATCTCCACTCCAAAAACGAAATTGCGCTTTTTCCCTTTAGACTTGCTGTATGTCCAAATAGCAGTTTACAACCACATATGGGGTACTTCCCTATTCAGGAGAAATGTTGTCACACATTTTGGGGTGTCTTTTCTCCTGTATTGCTTGTGTAAATGAAAAATTATGTGCTAAATCTATAGGTTATTGGAAAAAAAAAAATGTTCATTTTCACGGCCCAATTCTAATAAAATCTGTAAAACACCTGATGGATCAAAATGCTCACTACACCACTAATTTAATTCTTTGATAGGTATAGTCTCCAAAATGGGATCACACCTGGGGAATTTCTACTATACTGGTACTTCAGGGGCTCTGCAAATGCGACATGGCCCCCAGAAACCAATTCAGCAAAATCTGAGCTGCAAAATCCAAATGGTGCTCCGTCCCCTCTGAGCCCTGCCGTGGGTCCAAACAGCAGTTTATTACCACATATGGGGTATTGCCGTAATCAGGAGAAATTGCTTTACAAATGTTGAGGTGCTTTTTCTCCTTTATTCCTTATAAAAATTAGAAAATTCGATGTTTTTTCAGAAAAAAAGTCTATTTTCATCTTCACAGACTAATTCTAATAAATTCAGCAAAACACCTGTGGGGTCAAAATGATTCCTTGAGGGGCATAGTTTCCAAAATTGAGTCACTTTTTGGGGGTTTCCCCTGTTTAGGTCCCTCCAGGGCGTTGCAAAGACGACACGGCACCGAAAAATATTCCAGTAAAATCAGTGCTCCAAAATCCAAATGGCGCTCCTTCCCTTCTGAGCACTGCCGTGGGTCCAAGCAGCAGTTTATTACCACATGTGGGGTATTTCCGTAATCGGGAGAAGTAGCTTTACAAGTTTTGGGGTGCTTTTTCTCCTTTATTCCTTGCAAAAATTCGAAAATTAGAAGTTTTTCCACAATAAAAGTAGATTTTCATTTTCACAGACTAATTCGAATACATTTAGCAGAAAACCTGTGGGGTGAAAATGCAAACTATACCCCTAGATAAATTCCCTGAGGGGTGTAGTTTCAAAAATGGGGTCACTTTTGGGGGTTTCCACTGTTTTGGCACCACAAGACCTCTTCAAACCTGACATGGTGCCTAAAATATATTCTAAAAAATGGAGGCCCCAAAATCCTCCACGTGCTCCTTTGCTTCTGAGGCCTGTGTTTCAGTCCATTTGTACACTAGGGCCACATGCTGGACATTTCTAAAAACTGCAGAATCTGGGCAATAAATATTGAGTTGCGTTTCTCAGGTAAAACCTTCTGTGTTACAGAAAAAAATGTATTACAAATGAATTTTGTAAAAAAAAATGAAATTTGTAAATTTCAGCTCTACTTTCCTTCAATTCCTGTGAAACGCCTAAAGGGTTGAAACACTTTCTGAATGCTGTTTTGAATACTTTGAGGGGTGCAGTTTTCAAAATGGGGTGTTTTATGGGGGTTTCTAATATATAAGGCCCTCAAAACCACTTCTGAACTGAACTCGTCCCTGAAAAAAATAGCCTTTTGAAATGTTCTTAAAAATATGAGAAATTGCTGCTAAAGTTCTAAGTCTTATAACGTCCTCGAAAAATAAAAGGATGTTCAAAAAACTATGCAAATATAAAGTAGATATATGGGAAATGTTAATTAGTAACTATTTTGTGTGGTTTTACTATCTGTTTTACAAGCAGATACATTTAAAATTAGAAAAATCATAATTTCTTCAAATTTTCTCTAAATTTTGGTGTTTTTCACAAATAAGCAATAAATTTATCGACCAAATTTTTTCACTAACCTAAAGTACAATATGTCACGAGAAAACAATCTCATAATCGCTTGGATAGGTAAAAGCATTCCAGAGTTATTACCACATAAAGTGACACATGTCAGATTTGAAAAAATGGGTCTGATCCTGAAGGCCAAAAATAGCTTGGTCTTGAAGGGGTTAGGGTATGTTCACATGAGGGCGTCCGTAACGGATGAAATTACGGGGATGTTTCAGCCTGAAAACATCCCCGTAATTTCAGCCGTAACGGCATGTGCAGGCGCTTGAACGCCGCGTCCATTACGGATGTAATTGGCGCTGCTATTCATTGTAGTGAATAACGGCTCCAATTACGGCCAAAGAAGTGACAGGTCACTTCTTTGACACGGGCGTCTATTTACGCGCCGTCATTTGACAGCGGCGCGTAAATTAAGCCTCGTGTGAACAGACAAATGCTTTCAATGGGCAGATGTTTGTCAGCGCTATTGAGGCGCTATTTTCGGACGTAATTCGGGGCAAAAACGCCCGAATTACGTCCGTAATTAGTGTGTGTGAACATACCCTCAAAGGGTTAAATTGCAAAAAAAAAAACAAAAAAAAAACTATTACAGTACAAAGAATATAAATATTAATACTATCTGGAATTTTTAATACATAATCCAGATGAGATTGGACATGTTTTTAGGATTTACTCATAAGAGACAATAATGGAGATTCATAAAAATTGTCTTTGTTGCCCATAGCAACCAATCACAGCGCAGCTTTTATTTCTTATAGTGCTTTTGAAAATTGTCAGAGAGAGTTTTCTCATAAGTAAAGGCATCTATAATGGTTAAGAATGGTGGGAGGGGTTCCCTTCACCACACACAAAGTCCAAAGTCCATCTTCTCCATCCAGCCCAGACTGCCATGAACACTTCTTCCAGCCACGACTCATCTCTGCAGAGTTTTCTGTCCAGACATCTTAGGTTCTTCACTTTTTCATCATCCTTTCCACCTTCTCAACACACGCTCCCCATCCTGGTGCCTCAACAATGTCATCATGCTGATACCCCTATTACTGTGCCTGTTGTGCTGCCCAGCGCTCACAAATACTTTACTGCAGAAATATTAGCGCTATACAGATAGTCCCCATGATAATACTAGTACCACACAGATTATGCCCCTTACAGTAATTACTGCCCATAATGTCCACCAAAAGTGCCAAGCTGAGAGTGCACCTGGCAGCATTAATGCCCCCTAAGTGCCATGAAAAATAATTTGGGCAAGAAGATAGTGACAGTAATACTAATTACTAATACTAATTACAATAAAATAATTGTGCAAAACAGAGTGCCCCCAATAGTAATAGTGCTCCCCCACAGTGCCCCATTAGTAAGAGTACCTCCCAGAGTGCCTTTCATTTTAATAGTACTTGCTCATAGTAATAATGCTCCCCCAGAGTATCCCTATTAGTAATAGTGCTCTTAATGTGCCCCCAAAATGAAGTGTATCAAAGAGGGGGAAAAAAAGAAATCCAATACTCACCTAACTCCCGTTCAATGTCGTCTTCTATAGAGCCGAATGATGCAAACTCATGCCTCCTTTCCAAGCTTTTTTGCTGTAGCATCAGTGCATGCCCCATACGAAAGTATTTGCGCAGCACCAGGCTCCAACGCACCACGGAGAGTGTTCCGTCAGTACTGCAGAATAAACTTTATTTTGCAGTATTGATTGAACTCCTAGCTGCGATCTACTCAGTATCCGTTGGCGATCCACCTATCGATAGACAGATGTGATGATCACAATCAGCTATGCTTAACTATGATTAAAGAAGAAGAGGCCTGACATTTATAGTGAGCAGAACCACAGTGACAGGACTCCCAATTATAGTGACCGACAGTAATAGAAAAATATACGAGCCATTTATTCTAACATTATAGAAAATGTATGATGATTGATGACTAGAACGATTCAGCTGTACAACAAGTACCAAGCCTTTTATTTTATTCTCTTCCCGCCCTGCGCTGTAATAGTACGACGTGCTATCACGGAGCAGGCATGATGCAGGCACAGGAGCTTTGCACGCACTATCAATGGCGGGTGTCAGCTGTATGAAACATCCAACACCACGATCTAACAGCGGGACCGAAGATAACTCCGATCCTGGCCGCTTAACCCCTTAGATGCCGTGGTCAATGCAGGCATGTCAATTCACCCAGATTTTCCTGGGATCACCCAATTTCTCTGCCGCCACACCAGGTCGCTTGAGCTGTTAACCCGGTCTGTGTCCGTGGAACAAGGCAGAAGCAAATGCTGATTAAATTTTATTTACATATTTTATTAGCCCCTTGCCGCCCCACGACAATCGTTTACATCATGAGAACTGTATTGTTCCTGTGAAATTACGTAAATGTACATCACAGTGATTGCACGGGTACAGGAGCTGTGCCTGCGCCATCACTTGCGGGGAGCGGCTGTGTTTTATATTTGATTTTATGTCATTTATCTGACAAAATAATACAAATTGTTATAGTTGTTATAGTGAAATGAAAAAAAATATCTGGTAAAAAAAAATAGACAAATAAATGTATACACTATAAGAATAAAAATAAAAGGACACACCTATCAGTTATTAAATTCAGGTGTTTTATTCAGTACTATTACCACAGGCAGGGCCTGCATTAGGCTACAGGGTGCCCTGTGCAGAATTGCCCTTTGGTGCCCGTCACTCCATTTATCAATCTTATGTATTGTCGGCTTTTGATGCTTTTGTTTGTGCATTTCTCACGCCGAAAAACGTGTAAAAAATGCTTGGTTTAAGCGTCCCATTGACATCAATGGTACAGCGCGCCGTTAGTGCATACGACACGTTTTGTTTAAATTATAGGTTTATTATAGGAAATCCTTGTATTCCCCACAAAGTCTTTCTGAAGTCCAGGATTTATAGAAAAATTGATGTTACCATTCCCCTTGTCAGGAGGATGTGTCCCTGCACAGTATAATTGTAAAGGATCTGGCAGACACAGCTTCTGTGTCGACGCCCGTGGGTAATCAGTCTGCACCTGCTCCTAAGGGTATGTTCACACGAGGGCGTCCGTAACGGCTGAAATTACGGGGATGTTTCAGCCTAAAAACATCCCCGTAATTTCAGCCGTTACGGCATGTGCAGGCGCTTGAACGCCGCGTCAATTACGGACGTAATTGGCGCTGCTATTCATTGAAGTCAATGAATAACGGCTCCAATTACGGCCAAAGAAATGACAGGTCACTTCTTTGACGCGGGCGTCTATTTACGCGCCGTCATTTGACAGCGGCGCGTAAATTACGCCTCGTGTGAACAGACAAACGTCTGCCCATTGCTTTCAATGGGCAGATGTTTGTCAGCGCTATTGAGGCGCTATTTTCGGACGTAATTTGGGGCAAAAACGCCAGAATTACGTCCGTAAATAGGCCGTGTGAACATACCCTAAGTTTGAGAGAGTGACACGATCTTCTACCAGTCAGGCTGGGAGGCTGAGGAGTGGGAGAGCCTATCACAGCCTGGCCAGACAGAGCTAGCTCCCGCCCTCTGTCTATTTATACCTGCATTTCCTGCTCCTCCTTTGCCTGTGATTCTTTCCTGTTTCCTGGCTCTGCTGCTCCTGTTATTATTATTGACCTTGCTTCATTTTTGGCCCTGGCGTTACTGACTACGCTCCTGCTCTGCGATTGGTACCTCGTACACTCCTAGTTTGACTCGGCTCGTTCACTACTCTTGTTGCTCACGGTGTTGCCGTGGTCAACTGCCCCATTTCCCTTAGCTTCTGTGTACCCTTGCCTGTTTGTCTGTCGTGCACTTATTGAGCGTAGGGACCGTCGCCCAGTTGTACGCCGTCGCCTAGGACGGGCCATTGCAAGTAGGCAGGGACTGAGTGGCGGGTAGATTAGGGCTCACCTGTCTGTCTACCTACCCCATCATAACAATAATACTGTCAGTATGTAGGGAATCAGCCCTGTGAAAGGGGAATCGTAACACCCATTTGTTAATGCTTGTGCAAAAAGGTAGTGTTAGCAATAGTTACGGCGCGGCGGTGCAGAAGGGGGGCCCAAGTTTGGGTAACAGCCCAGGGCCTATGGTCTACTTAATCCGCCACTGCTGTCCATATATGGACAATAAAGTCAGGGGCTCCTCCTGGGGCTTAGATTTCGCTCATAGAATGAGTCCATGACTTCACTGTACTTATAAGAGTGCTGGAAGGCAGAGAGGCAAAAAGAAAAAAATGTAGTTGGTCATTAAGGCCTTTTCAGGCCCGGGCATTAAAGGGTTAAGGGTAGGGAAAAAATATAATATCTTACTTTAATTATTGTTAATTAAAATCCATAACTATCCTGGCAAATGCCCATATACATACACTGCATTCCAAATTATTATGCAAATGTTATTTTTCGCTGATTTTCCTAAATAGTCGATGCAAATGACAGTCAGTATAATCTTCAAGCCATCAACCATTGGAGTATAATGCGAATTTTATTGAACAAATCTCCTAATGATAACGGATTTTTTTTTAGAAGTAAAAAACTCAAAATGCACAAATGTTTCAAATTATTATGCACAACAGAGATCAAAACATTTTAAAGGTTGTAAAGAGAACTAAAATGGTAATTTGTTGAATTTGCAGCATCAGGAGCAGGGGCGTAACTAGGAAAGACTGGGCCCCATAGCAAACTTTTGACTGGGGCCCCCCCTCCCCAGGGTGTCACACAACCCCCCCCCTTGTAGATAGTGCCTTTTTTACAGCCCCCCCTGTAGATAATGCCATACAGCCCCCCCTCTGTAGATAGCGCCATACATCCCCCTGTAGAGAACGCCATACAGCCCCCCTGTAGATAACGCCATACAGCCCCCCTGTAGATAACGCCATACAGCCCCCTGCAGAGAACGCCATACAGCCCCCCCCTGTAGAGAACGCCATACAGCCCCCCCTGTAGGGAACGTCATACAGCCCCCCCTGTAGAGAACGCCATACAGCCCCCCACTGTAGGGAACGCCATACAGCTCCCCCCTGTAGGGAACGCCATACAGCCACCCCCCCCTGTAGAGAACGCCATACAGCGTTCCCCCCCCTGTAGGGAATGCCATACAGCGTCCCCCCTCCCAAAAAAATGCGACCTACAGTGTGTCCTACAAAATACATGTATCCCCTCTCCACAGGATCTCCACAGGATAGGGGATACATGAGTGATCGCTGGCAGCGATAGGGAGAACGGGGGACTGAAAGTCCCCTGAACTTCTCCATGACAAACCTCTGACTTCCAGCGTCTGCGCAGCTCAATAAAAATGAAAGGAGCGCTGGTCACGCATGCGCACAAGCACAACCGGCGCTCCATTCATTTCTACGGAGCTGCCGACACAGACCCCGGAAGTCCGAGGTTTGTGATGGAGAACTTCAGGGGACTTTGAGTCCCCCGTTCTCCCTATCAATGCCAGCGATCACACATGTATCCCCTGTCCTGTGGAGATCCTGTGGAGAGGGGATACATGTCTTTTGCTCTATTTTGCGCCTTCAGGACCAGAAACCGTTTAGCCATTTTTAGCACCTGTTAGTTAAATGGCTATAACGTTTTTATTTGTTGGGCTAACAACGTGATTTTTGCGACGTTTTTTCCGTAGACAATGCAAGTTTCATTTTTTATCGTTTTTATACACACCTTTTTTGCTATTTTAGCATTTTTATTCATAAAGTTTGAAAATAATAGTAAAAAAATAAGCTTTTTTACATTTCAGCTATTTTGTTTTTAGTAATAACATAGTTTTACCCTAAAATAGACCTTTTATTTGTGATCGTCATTGTCTACTGTAAATTTTTATATATTACATGTCTATATTAGGGTAATTGGGTCAGCGCTAGCGTTACAACAATGATTGGCGGGGGGAACGTTTTTTTTTGGGGGTGGGTATTTTATGTGTATTTATTATTTGCATTTTTTTGGCACTTTACTTTATTATTTTTTTATTACTATGGTCTGTCCCCCAAAGGTCAAAGAAGACCTTTGGGGAACTTTATATATATTTTTTCTTTCTTTTACACCATGTTTTTCCACTGTAACTGGAGCTGCACAGCAGCCCCAGTTACAGGGGAAATCAGCCCTCTCATAGTGACGATTGTCACTAATAGGGCTGTGCTGGGTCTAGTAAGACCCAGCAGCAGCCTGCCACTAACGGCACCCGGCGATCATGTGACCAGTCACATGATCACCGGGAGGAATAGAGACAGCGCCGCTGCTGCTGTCTCTATTCCTGTACACAGCGCGCATTCAGCGCTGTGTACAAGTGATCAGAGAAGATAGAAGCAGCGAAAGCTGCTTCTATCCTCTCCTCAGGGTCCCCGGCAGTCACTGACAGCCGGAGACCCGACATTCAGCTGCCCGATCGCGCGGGCAGCAAGTAAAAACCCGAGCCGTAGAAAGTCTATGGCTCGGGTTTTAAGGACCCTGACCGCTGGCCATAAAAATACAGCCAGCGGTCGGGAACCAGTTAATGGCAGAGCAGGGAGATACCTCCCTGCTCTGCCGTAGTGTTCAGTGGCGTCCCGCTGTAGCAGCCATAGCGGCTGCTAGCGGAGCCTCCGGCCATGGTGGGGGCCCGTGCCGGCGGGCGACACGTGGCAGCCGCTACTGCTGCTACGGCGGTAGTTACGCCACTGATCAGGAGGTCATATTTACAGAAATCAAAAGCTCTTTCAATCAAAAAAGCTTAACAGGCCAAGTTACATGTTAACATAGGACCCCTTCTCTGATATCACCTTCACAATTCTTGCATCCATTGAATTTGTGAGTATTTGGACAGTTTCTGCTTGAATAGCTTTGCAGGATGTCAGAATAGCCTCTCAGAGCTTCTGTTTTGATGTGAACTGCCTCCCACCCTCATAGATATTTTGCTTGTGGATGCTCCAAAGGTTCTCAATAGGGTTGAGGTCAGGGGAACATGGGGGCCACACCATGAGTTTCTCTCCTTTTATGCCCATAGCAGCCAATGACACAGAGGTATTCTTTGCAGCATGAGATGGTGCATTGTCATGCATGAAGATAATTATGCTACGGAAGGCACGGTTCTTCTTTTTGTACTACGGAAGAAAGTGGTCAGTCATAAACTCTACATACTTTGCAGAGGTCATTTTCACACCGTCAGGGACCCTAAAGGGGCCTACCAGCTCTCTCCCCATGATTCCAGCCCAAAACATGACTCCGCCACCTCCTTGCTGACGTCGCAGCTTTGTTGGGATATGGTGGCTATTCACCAACCATCCACTAGCGAATCCATCTGGACCATCCAGGATTGCACGGCACTCACCAGTAAACAACACGGTTTGAAAATTAGTCTTCATGTATTTCTGAGCCCACTGCAACCGTTTCTGCTTGTGAGCATTGTTTAGGGGGGGCCGAATAATAGCTTTATGCACACTTGCAAACCTCTGTAGGATCCTACACCTTGAGGTTCGCGGGACTCCAGAGGCACCAGCTGCTTCAAATACCTGTTTTCTGCTTTGCAATGGCATTTTAACAGCTGCTCTCCTAATCCTATTAATTTGTCTGGCAGAAACCTTCCACATTATGCCTTTATCTGAACGAACCCGTATGTGCTCTGAATCAGCCACAAATCTTTAGTAGTTTTCTTTTGATTGGGCACACCTGGCAAACTAATTATCACAGGTGTCTGAGATTGATTACAATGATCCAAAGTGCCGTAAGACACAATACCATCCATGAGTTTAATTGAAAAACGAATAATTAAATGTTTATGACACTTAAATCCAATGTGCATAATAATTTGGAACACGGTGTATAAATACACAAAAAACAACCACTATAATCTATTATTCCCCTGGCCAGGGTGCATAAGACTCCAGTATTAATAACGTATTTGAGGAAAAACATATCCAAGGTACACCAGATAACTGGCCTCCTCTTGTCCATTGCATTTCACAAACCAAATGTTTTTCTATTAAACAATGGAAAGCTGTTTGTTACATGTTCATTTTTATTTTATGTTTATATACCTAAAATGCAGTGTATATTTAGGTACATATATTCTTGATTTTGTACATTTATTATGCATTTTTAGTACCTATGCCACTGTTACTATGATCTTACTAAAATTTACCTAAAAAAGGT
Organism: Rhinoderma darwinii; assembly: GCF_050947455.1. Classification (NCBI taxonomy): domain Eukaryota; kingdom Metazoa; phylum Chordata; class Amphibia; order Anura; family Rhinodermatidae; genus Rhinoderma; species Rhinoderma darwinii. Next base: position 46,585,270 of record NC_134689.1, read on the forward strand.
ACACAAGATACATTTCTACCATGACTGTACTTTTTATATCATCTGTGAATTACAGACAGGTTATCCCAGCCACATGACTTAAAGGGAATGTGTTGCCAGAAAAACATGTTTTTTTTTTTTTAATTAAACATTTAGTGTGTAGGTGATTAAACATTGTTCAAATTTTTTTTATTTTTTTCACGAGTCAGGAAATATTATAAATTAGATTCAAATTTATAATATTTCCCATTGCTGGTCACTAGATGGAGCTCTTCCCAAAATTGCAGCATTGCAAAATTGGGTAAAAAGCCCTCGCTCTAGTGAGCTCTCAGCATCCCCCCTCCTTTATCCTGGCTAGTGCCGGGATAAACGAGGGGTTTGAACGGTCTAACCTCCTACACTGTGTGTCGCCATTTTTTGAGCTAACACACAGTGTAGATAAGGTTAACATACAATAGTAAACGTACACAAACACGAACATACATTGAAATCTCTTACCTGCTCCTGCCGCCGCGGCTCCCTCCGGCCCGTCCGCTCCGTCTGCTGCCGCTGGTGCAAGTGCACAAGTCCGGAAGCCGCGACCGGAAGTAGTAATCTTACTGTCCGGCCGCGACTTCCGGTCCACAGGAAAATGGCGCCGGACGGCGCCAATTTCAAATTGGACTGTGTGGGAGCGGCGCATGCGCAGTTCCCACACAGACGGCGTACACAGAAGTGGATGGGACGGGAGCCGTTCGCAGTCCCTATGGGACTGTGGCTGCCGTATTCCATGTCGGTATGTGTCGTTAATCGACACATACAGAAATGGAACAAAAAATGGCAGCCCCCATAGGGAAGAAAAAGTGTAAAAATAAGAAAAAGTAAAACACAAACACACAAATAAATATAAACGTTTTTAATAAAGCACTAACATCTTTAACATATGAAAAATAAATTTGTGATGACACTGTTCCTTTAAGGCTGCCATGGGACAATCGCCATATTGAATAAAGCATGATGGATGGAAAAATATGTGACATCACAATGTGAGATGCAAGCTGAAAAGACTTTATTCATATTTCATAGCTGGTGACATCCCAATGTCAGATGCCAGGCTGTAGAACCTTATGACATAGCTGGTGACATCACAATGCCAGATGCCAGGCTGTAGAACCTTATTGACATAGCTGGTGACATCACAATGCCAGATGCCAGGCTGTAGAACCTTATGACATAGCTGGTGACATCACAATGCCAGATGCCAGGCTGTAGAACCTTATGACATAGTTGGTGACATCACAATGCCAGGTGGCTTCATACACTGGTGCACAGGTTTGGTACTTTGCACTCACACACTGCAGACGAGGAGAGACGCACGTGAGAGCTCAAAAATGCCGAAAGCGAAGAAGAAGACGAAGCATCTAGAGATTGAAGGAGGAGAGGAGAGTAGAGGAGAGGAGAGAGACAAAAAGAATGTAGGAGAAGAGAGAAAGGAGAATGCGAGTAAGACTAAGTGGAGCAGAACCACTCGCTTCTTAGCGCGCCTACAGAAAGCCTTTGCAAGGCTTACCGGATGTATGCGGAGGAGGAACAACTCCAAGAAGGAAAAGAAATGTTCCGGTGAACTCCCAGAACCCAGTAACATGGTTGTAGTGGACGACAAAGGTAGGAAATTATGTAGATTATATAATAATTATAAATACACAGAATAGGCCTCATCAATCAAAACTGTCTAACAGAAAAACTGTTCTTATTACCCATAGCAACCAATAAGAGCCCAGATTTAATTTCTTAATCCGCCCCTTAATCCGAATTTTTCTTTGTTGGACAGTTTTGATAAATCAGGACTGATATCTCTAGATTCTAAGTGTAAAGGAACTCAACATCCAGAAACAGTGCTCCTGTATAATATACAGTTAGGTCCAGAATTATTTGACACAATCTTCATGATTTGGGCTCTGCTGCCACCACATTGGATTTGAAATGAAACAACTGAGATGCAATTGAAGTGTAGACTTTCAGGTTTAATTCAAGGAGTTGAACAAAAATATCCCGTGAAACGTTTAGGAATTGCAACAATTTTTCTACACAGCCTCCTCATTTCATGGGCTCAAAAGTAATTGGACAAATTAACATTACCATAAATAAAATGTGTTTTTTTTTTAAATACTTTGTAGAGAATCCTTTGCAGGCAATGTCTGCCTGAAGTCTGGAAACCATGGACATCACCAAATGCTCGGTTTCCTCCTTTGTGATGTTTCCCAGGCCTTTACTGCAGCGGTCTTCAGTTGTTACTTTGTGGGTCTTTCTGCCTAAGTTTTCTCTTAAGCAAGTGAAATGCAGCTCGATCGGGTTGAGATCTGGTGATTGACTTGGCCATTGCAGAATATTCCACTTCTTTGTCTTGAAAAACTCCTGGGTTGCTTTCGCAGTATGTTTTGGGTCATTGTCCATCTGTACAGTGGAGTGATGTCCCATCTAGAGTGCCTTTAGCAGCCATGCATGCCCATGCCATCACACTGCCCCCACCATGTTTTACAGAGGATGTGCTGTGCTTTGGATCATGAGCCGTTCCAAGCCTTCTCCCTAATTTCTTCCTCTCATCATTCTGGTACCGGTTGATCTTAGTTTCATGCTGTTCCAGAACTGGGCGGTTTCTTTACACGTTGTTTGGTAAAGTCTAATCTGGTCTTTCTATTTTTGAGGCTGATTGCACCTTGTGGTGGACCCGCTGTATTTGCTCTCATGAAGACTTCTCTTTATGGTAGACTTAGATACTGACACACCTGGAATCAACTCCAGACGTTTTACCTGCTTAATTGATGATGGCTTAATGGGGGAATAGCCCATGCAGCTCATTAAATAGCTCTTGAGATAATTGTCCAATTACCTTTGGTCCCTTGAAAAAGAGGCAGCTACTTATTAAGGAGCTAATACCCTCAAACTAAAGCTGAGTGTCTGTGCTTTAAACCCATATTGATAATATAACTGTATATTTAATATGTTTTGGTACAAAATGGCAAAACTTGTGTCACTGTCTAAATAATTCTGGACCTAACTGTACCTCACACCACATAACTACATACATAATAATGTATATATAGCCGCCGATTACTAATCATAGCAGCGCTACTACCCATTATTGATACTCCTCAATCGAGTCCCCAGTACGGCTCAGTGCCCGACGAAGGTCTAAACGACCGAAACGTTGACGTCGCACATATAGCCTCTGGCATCCATCTTGAGAATCCAATAAATATAATTTCTGAAACACAAGCAAGGTGTGCCGACTACAATTCTTAACCTACATCCGGGTTGGGACCCTACCTCGAGCACCCAAGGATACCGGTGCTATCTGAACACACCATATAAATACAACAATGCCTTCTACTTGACAGATCAACGCCACACGCTCCCATGAATCCAGTTTTACTGACACCATTCTCGTCTAATAAAATTTAAAGAGGTATTCCCATCTTAGGCATTTATGGCATATCTACGGGAACCTTCGCCTTTGGGGATAACAGGGGTCTGGTATTCCTTTGTTGCCAAATTTTAATGGGAAATTATGTACTAGGGTAACTTGACCCCATTCTCTCAATAGGTGAAGGACCTAGAGGTGTAAACTGTACCTGTCAAGCACTTATAGCATATCCTGTGAATGTGCCATAAAAGCCTAAGATGGGAATATCTCTTTAGCTATCTGCTATATGAGGTAAAAATGTCTATTTATGGTGTTACATAATATTACACATTGCTGCGACTTTCCAGTAATATTAACTATTGTCATATGTATTATACCTATTAGACATAGATAAACCCTCCGGGGGGGATGATGTAAAATTTAAGCATCATGGAGATTAGGTCAACCAATCAAGATGCAGATTTAATTTTACCAGAGCAGTTGTAATAAAAGCTGCACTGTGATTGGTTGCTATGAGCAATAAGGTCAGTTTTACGATTAGACAGATTTGATAAATGAGGCCTATTGGCAGCAGAAAAGATCCCACTGGAGTCCCCACTAAATCCTCCACATGCTAAGCATGGTATTATCCTATGATATTAAAGTAATAGTAATGAATGGCTGGTTAGAACACTATAATATTCCCAAACGCCAAATAGGAGAAAATGTGACAAAAGCGATCAATGAAAAAAAAGATATCAGAAATAATAATCAATTAGGCCCTGTTAGCGACTGCGTTAAAGTTTCAGCTTATAACCGAAACCACAACGCAGTGCCAGATTCTTTGTGCGAGTAATACCACAAGTACTCAATTGACTTACAATGGCATCCATCAGGGTCTGATGTGGTGTCCATTGTTTTGACGGGAGAAAAAGCGCTGCTTCCAGCATTACTCTTACCATCAACTCTATCAACTGAGGCTCCAACGCAGATCTGAACCCCCAGACGAAGGCTTCCGGGCCGAAACGCGCGTCGGGGTGGACGCCAGTCACTTGCACTTTGCCATGGGTAAGAGTCCATTTTTTCTTGAGGTTCTCATCTCTATAAATTTTATACATGTGTTTATTTTAATTGATTCAATAAACTTTCATATTTTTTAACCCATTCTTCGTGTGTCAGACTCCTAGTTATAGGTTTTGTTGCAGATCTGAACATAGCCTTATAATAAATGTCTTCTGAACATCACTTTCTCCATATAATATCTGCACCGTTACGAAAGACTGAATAAGAACATTTCACCGACCCAGTTTATACATGAGCTCCATTAAGAACATTTCACCGACCCAGTTTATACATGAGCTCCATTAAGAACATTTCACCGACCCAGTTTATACATGAGCTCCATTAAGTTTTTCACTTCATTGTTTATTACTGAAGTTTTATGTTCATAATGTGACAACAAATTATTAATTCTTCCAAGATAATAACAAAATTAAAATCTCTTCTAATTTTTCCAAAGTTAATGTGACATCTGAGCCTAAAGAAAAACCTAAGGATTGTAAAGATGATCAAACCCTGAAGGCATATGGACAGGAGAAAAATAAGCTGACAACCAGCTATGTGGAACAACAAATTCTCCAACATTACCATCAGATCCAAGATCAAATCCACATCCATGAGACCCTATACATACAATATTATAGTGGTCAGGATAGTGAGAAACATGCTGGATCTAAGAGCATGAAGGCAGATAGACAGGAGAAAGATAAGCTGACAAGCTATTATGTGGAACGGCTCATTCTCCAACATTACTGTGAGATCGAAGACCAAATCCACATAATTGAGACCCTATACATACAGTATTATAGTGGTCAGGATGGTGAGAAACATGCTGGAGATAAGAGCCTGAAGACCGATGGACAGGCCAAAGACAAGCTGACAACCAGCTATGTGGAACACCAAATTCTCCAACATTACCATGAGATCGAAGACCAAATCCACATCCATGAGACCCTATACATACAGTATTATAGTGGTCTGGATAGTGAGAAACTTGCTGGAGATAAGAGCCTGAAGACTGATGGACAGGCCAAAGACAAGCTGACAACCAGCTATGTGGAACACCAAATTCTCCAAAATTACCATGAGATCGAAGACCAAATTCACATCCATGAGACCCTATACATACAGTATTATAGTGGTCTGGATAGTGAGAAACTTGCTGGAGATAAGAGTCTGAAGACTGGTGAACAGGCCAAAGACAAGCTGACAACCAGATATTTGGAACAGCAAATTCTCCAACATTACCATGAGATCAAAGACCAAATCCATATCCATGAGACCATATACATACAGTATTATAGTGGTCTGGATAGTGAGAAACTTGCTGGAGATAAGAGTCTGAAGACTGGTGAACAGGCCAAAGACAAGCTGACAACCAGATATTTGGAACAGCAAATTCTCCAACATTACCATGAGATCAAAGACCAAATCCATATCCATGAGACCATATACATACAGTATTATAGTGGTCAGGATAATGAGAAACATGCTGGAGAGGAGACAGAGGACAGGAAAGGCAGCGCGACACCAAAGACATCACAAAGTTGCAGTAGTTGTCGTGAAGAAAAAAGTGACAATGCCTGTCTGGAAGAGTCGGTGGCCACATCTTCTTATAAGAAGAAGACTGCCACAGTAGCCCTATCTCTGAAAACCTTTACTTTCCACACTTTATTAGCAAAAGGAGGTTTCGGAAAAGTTTTGGTGGCAACAGATGTAATCCGGAAAGAACATGTTGCCATTAAAGTGGTCAACAAGAAGATACACACAGAGTATGGGTACAACCTGGCAGAACGTGAGATTCTCCAGCTATCACACGAGAACCACTACCTTGTTCATGGCCTTGCTGCCTTCCAGACTGACAGCTACGTCTATTATGTGATGGAACTGGCCACCAGGGGGGACCTAAATGATTTTATTGAGATGAACCTTCGTCTGAATTTTTCCACGTCAAGATTCATAACAGCAGAAGTGGTTTGCGGTCTGCAGTTCCTGCATAAAAAAGGCATCATACACCGTGACCTGAAGCCCAAAAACATCCTACTGACCAGAGAGGGCCACATCAAATTAGCCGATTTTGGTATTTCTATCATGAATGAGTATGAGCGCACTGCAGAGCGTTTCAGGGGAACACCAGGATACGCTGCCCCAGAAATGGTAAAGTGCCTGGAACATGGACAAGAGGTTGACTTCTTTGCTCTGGGAGTGACTTTGTACAAAATGTCCTCGGGTAGGCACCCTTTCTACGGCACAACAAAGGAATTGATTCATTATGCTGTTAACACCAAAACGCCTTCCTACCCAGAGTTCCTAACCCCTGAGACAGTGCAGATCTTAAAAGGGCTTCTAAACAAAAACAAACACAGACGGCTGGGAGTCAAAGGAAACATCAGAAAACATAAATTTTTCTCAGCTGTGAACTGGAATGATGTGGAAAACCGGACAGCAGTTCCCCCTGAGATACTCGTGTCAGTTCCTGAGTACCTGAATGTTACTTCCACTCTGCGCTACAAGGAAGAGCCGTACAGCATAAAGTCTCAGAAGCTGTTTGAAGACTTCAGCTTTGTATGTCCTGCGTGGTCTGAAAACTATTATCCCACCAACATCGTGTAGATCACTGACTGGGTGGTCAAACTGTTTTCCAAATGGCCATCCACAAAATAAAAACAGGACGGGACTGCTGGACTCATGACTTCTAACTGGTCTACATGACTAGAAGGAGCTGTACATTACCACCTTATATTTATAGCTCTAATAAATATTATAACATCACCGCCGTAATGTCATTACTTTAGGTCACTTTTTTTAGAAGTTTAGTTATTGTACTGTTGTTATTGTTATATACTCTATTACAATAAAGGAGTTCTCCAACCACAGACGTTTATAGCATATCCTGTGGATGTCTAATAGGCGTGTGACCCACACATATCGTGAGAATGGAAGTCCCCTATTCCCATCCCACTGTTTAAGCGGGTGTTGGCCCACACACTATCTACGATGGGAAAACCCCTACAGGATACGAACACACAGGACAGAAACGCTGTGTAAAAGTACACAGCGTATCTGTCCTGGAAGTCGCAGGGAATTCTGCCCTAAAAACCGCACCAAATTGTGGTGCAGTTTTTCAGGCGGCATGTCCACTGCGGAAATCCATCAGATCTATGGCATACAGGTCATGCTGCGGATATTTTTTTCTGCCACAAGTGAATGAGGTTTTGGAAAATTTGTTGCAAAATCTCGGTGTGGAATCCACAAGTCCTCCCTTTCTGTACGTGTCCTAAATACTTTATAATTATGATGTGTGAAATAGCTGAAGCAAACCTTGTTTTTTTAAGCAAAGATCTATTTAACCCACGTATGGAGTAGAAGGAAGATAAAGAAAATGGATCCAGCGCTGAGTTCTCTGAAGTCTTTTTTAAAAGGAAACTATTTCCAAGTTTTATTGTAGAATTATCAAAAAATTAAAAACAATAGCATGGTAGGAAAATATTCTCAGATAGAATGGGGATTTATGGCAGTGTAAGCGGTGCCTACGCGTTTCTGACGCTTGCAGCGTCCTTAGTCATGGCTTTTTAAAAAAGACTTCAGAGAACTCAGCGCTGGATCCATTTTCTTTATCTTCCTTCTACTCCATACGTGTGCCGACACGAGGACCCGTGCGCAAGTCCATTGATGCGATAAGGTGAGCTGGAGGAATCCTCCCAAACATTTTTTCTATCTATTTAACCCCTTAGCCCTTATTCACACGACAGTGAAAAACGGCCGTGTGATGGCGTCCTTTTAACGGCCTTCACATTGCCGTTTTCAGAGCAATGATATTCTATGGGTGCATTCACACGGCCGTTTTTTTAGGTCGTTTTAACGGCCTGACGGCCCCCATAGAATTCAATGGATCCGTTTTTAACGGCTGTCAATACATGTAACAACCGTTAAAAATGGATCTGTTACATGGGGATTGGCAAGGGAACTACTAGTTCTCTTGCTGGCTATCGTTGGCATACTCACTGTTGCAGCGCTTCTTTAGGTGTGGTCACTCGTCTTCACGGGTTTGAAGGCGCCTCGATGACGTCATCGCCCCATCACGCTGCCTTGCCAGATCCCTTGCAGACGAGTGACCTTTCCTGAAGAAAACAAGAGACGGCGCTGCACCCGTGAGTATGTGGCATCAACTACAGGGAGGCTGGTATGGCATCTACAGGGAGGCTGGTGTGGCATCTACAGGGAGGCTGGTATGGCATCTACAGGGAGGCTGGTGTGGCACGATCTACAGGGAGGCAGACCTCCCTCACCACAGTAGCACAGTAGTGCTACAATGATTCCTCTGCAATGCAGGGTCCCTGCTGGGGTACAAAAGAGACCCAGCAATGTATTTTAAAGCATTGGTGGCAGCTTAGCGGTGACATGGCCGGCCTTAGCTATGTGCGACACGTGCGGTCGCACAGGGCGCCGGCCGCCATGCTGTAAGGGGGGCGCCAGTGGGTACGAGCCGAAGAGAGGAGAAATGTTCCTTCCTCTCCATGGCTGTGTGAAGTGAGCGCTGATTGGAGGAGCAGCAGCAGGTGCTTCTGTCTGCTCCACCAATCGGCACAGCCTGTACTGCAGTGTCACACACACTCAGCACCTCACGCAGCTCCTTCCTGCTGTGCTGCTGCCACAGTGAAGACTCCTCCACGGAGCTCCAGAGTCAGGTAAGGCAGCAGCTTTAGCTTAATCTATGTTTATTTTTGTGCTGTGTGAGGGAGGGGGAGAGAGGGGGCTTTATGTGATGTGTAACAGGATGTGGTTTTTTTTTTGTTTTTTTGCAAAGATCGATTTTGTGGGGGAGGGGAGACTAGGTGATAGGTACTTTGTGTGTATTTTTTACAGATCGATTTTGAGGGTGAGGGGACATTGCCCTAAATGCTATAGGAGTGTGGGGGATTCTTTATAAATGTATTTTGTATGGAGGGGGACTTCTGTATAGTTTATTTAGTGGTGTAGGAGCTTATTATGAGTCATTGGGGGAGAGGAACTTAGCGTTATGTTTGAGGAGAAAGGATTCTTTAGGGTACGGCCACACTGAGCGGCCCTTACACTGTCGCAACGCGGCCAACAACCGCGCTGGCACTATGTAGGAGCGGCTGTCAAATACCTCGTTAAGGGGTATTCCGGTTACATTCGCATGCGCACTACCGCTCCATTCATTCTCTATGGGAGCGCCGGAGATAGCCGAGTGCAGTGTTCTACTTTTTCCGGCACTGCCATAGAGAATAAATAGGGGGTAAGTTGTTGCAAAATCGTGCAGCCATAAAGGTTGTATTAATTCATGGCCGCACGTTAACGCGGGTAAACCGTCCCTTTATCTGCAAAATCGTGTGGCCATGAATTAATATACCCTTTATGGCCGCACGATTTTGCAAATTACAACAACTTACCCCCTATCCATTCTCTATGGGAGCGCCGGAAAAAGCCGAACACTGCACTCAGCTATCTCCGGCGCTCCCATAGAGAATGAATGGAGCGGCAGTGCAAATGTAACTGGAATACGTGCGGCCACTAACAGGCTGTTTGACAGCCGCACTGAACATGGTGCCGGCGTGGTTGTTAGCTGCGTTGCGACCGTGTCAGGGCCGCTCTGTGTGGCCTTACCCTTAGGCTGGATTCACACGAGCGTGTGCCTTTTGCGCACGCAAAAAACGCAGCGTTTTGCCTGCGCAAAATGCCCTTGACAACTCCGTGAGGCAGCATCATATGGGTGCGCGGCTGCGTGCTTTTTGCGCAGCCGCCATCATTATGACACTCCATTTGGATGTTTGTAAACAGAAAAGCACGTGATGCTTTTCTGTTTTCATTCATCCTTTTGACAGCTGTTGCGCGAATCACGCTGTTCGCACGGAAGTGCTTCCGTGTGACATGCGTGGTTTTCACGCACCCATTGACTTCAAAGTGTGCGTAATGCGTGAAAAACGCTCAAAGAACGGACATGTCGTGACTTTTACGCAGCGGACACACGCTACGTAAAAATCACGCACAAGTCTGCACGGCCCCATAGACGAATATAGGTCCGTGCGACGCGCGTGAAAATCACGCGCGTTGCACGGACGTATATCCCATTCGTCTGAATAAGCCCTTAGAGATAATATTTGTGGGGGAGAGCAACTTGATTATAAGGGTAGGAACACACAGGGCGGATACGTAAAACTACACAGTGTATACGTCCTGAGAACCGCAGGGAATTTCACCTGAAAAACAAATTTTGGTGCAGTTTTTTTGATGGAAAGACTACAGAAATAAATTTAAAAAAAAGCTAATACTCCCAGCCGTAGTCCCTCTCTCTCTCTGAGCGTAGCCCGGCCTCCTGCGATTACGCTGTAGTCCATGTGACCGCTGCAGCCTTTGATTGGCTGCAGCTGTCACATGGGATGCATCGTCATCCCTGGAGGCCGGGCTACGCTCAGAACAGAATACGCATCGCTATGACTACGGCCGGGTGTATTACCTTTTTTTTTCTCATTTGAGATTAACGGTAAGCAAAGTTTTTATCATTGATCTTCCCCTTTGTTAACTCTGACCAAATATCATTATAATTGGTCAGAAACTAGCGAATCATGATGATAATTGGCTAAACGAAATAGGCCTTTAATGGGGGTATATTCAGGCTTAGTGCCTAGGACAGCGGGAGTTGTAAATACGGCCCTGCTAAAGACGCAGATACTATTGTACACTATAGCAGAGCAGGGAGGTATCTCCCGCTGTGTGATCCACTAGGCTGGTCGTTCCCAACATGAGGTTCCCATGAGAACCCTCCAGGGGTGCCGCGACACTCCTCTGGACAACTGCCACGGACGTGCTTTCTCTCCTCCTACTCATAGCGCCAAGTGGATGTGAGCAGGAGAAGATTTTTTAGCAGAACCCCTGTAGATAGCACCCCCGACTAAATGCACAGAGACGTCAGGGGCTTCTCCTGGAGTGGAATCCCCGGTCACAGCGTCGGCAACGCTGAGGACAGGGATTCCGCTTCAGACGTTAGTTGCCCCTGATGTCACTGTTCATATATGGACAGAGACATCAAGCACTCCGTCAAGGAGCGGAATCCCCAGCCACAGGGAGCTACAGTGGCGCTATCTACAGGAAGGGAGTGCTACCTACACGGGGGCTGTGTGGCACTACCTAAAAGGGTGTGTGTGGCACTACAAGGGATCTGTGTGGCACTACCTACTAGGGGGCTGTGCGGCAAGGGGGGGATTTGTGGCACTACTTACTAGGGATGCACAATGCATCGAAACTTCGATACTGTTTCGATACTGTGCATCCCCAAATGGTTCGAGCCGCACAGCTAAGTATAGTAATACATGATGAGTGAGAGCGGGGCTGCGGCTGTGTAATACAGCCATTGCCCTGCTCCTGAGTCCTGACAAGTGTGCGCCGTGAGGATGATGTGATGCGGCCAGCGCTGCACTAATGAGCGGTGGCACTGAAAACAGAACATGGCGGCCGCACTGCAAAACACCCCCGTGTTCTGTCTTCGGTATCTGCGCCGCCGCTCATTACTGCAGCGCCGGCCGCATTACCTCATGCTGACCGCGCGTGCACTTAATGTCAGGAGCGGGGCAATGACTGTATTACACATCCGCAGCCCCGCTCTATAACGGCGGAGATCAGAGAAACCGCTCATCTCCGCCGCTATTCTCCTGAATGCTGCGATCAAAGCTGACTGCAGCATTCAGGGAAAAGTGAGGAGGGGGGGATGCCCCTTGGATCGCGTCACAGGGAATTCCTGTGACGCGATCGAGGGCCATACCATACACTGTATTACACATCCACAGCCCCGCTCTATAACGGCGGAGATCAGAGAAACCGCTCATCTCCGCCGCTATTCTCCTGAATGCTGCGATCAAAGCTGACTGCAGCATTCAGGGAAAAGTGAGGAGGGGGGATGCCCCTTGGATCGCGTCACAGGGAATTCCTGTGACGCGATCGAGGGCCATACCATATATGAGCAGACAGCCCCGGGTCTATTGAAGGACCCCAGGGCAGTCTTACTATATTTCCTGTTAGGGCATACTTAGGTATGTCCTAACAACTGCCTGCGTACTATACATACACAGGCTAATGTACTGGCATATATCTGATATATGCCAGTATATTAAAGTTTAAAAATAAAGTAAAAACATAAAGTAATGTTATATTTAAAAAAATACACATACGCCTTTTTTTTACAATAAACATTAAAATAAGTCTCAATACATAAAATATACACATATTCGGTATTGGCGCGGCCGTAATAACCGGCACACAATTTTTTTGCGTCATTTATGATGTGTACGCTGTAAAAAAAAAAAAAAAAAAACTTCTTTCACTTATTAATGTGAGGCACGAGGTGCGATGAATTTAACCTCCATGTGCCTCAAATTAATAGTAATTAACCCCATCATGTACCTCACACATTAACCCATTATGACTGAGAAACATGATGGGGTTAATTACTATTAATGTGAGGCAAATGGAGGTTAAATTCATCATCACACCTCGTGCCTCACATAAGAACATACTGTTGGCAAAGTATAGTTTTGGTATCGAAATCGCAATACTACACGAAGTATCGGTATCGGGGCAGTATGGCACTGTCTGCAAGGGGGATGTGGGGGCTGTATGTCACTCTCTACAAGGGGGATGTGGGGGCTCAATGCCACTCTATAAGGGGGAGGTGGGTGGTGTATGACACTGTCTACAAGGGGGCGGTGGGGGGCACTGTGTACAAGAGGAAGGTGGGGCTGTATGACACTACAAGGGGCAGATGCGGGATGTATGGCACTGTCTACAAGGAGGAGGTGGGGGATTATGGCACTGTCTACAGGGAGGCTGTACGGCACAATCTACAGGGGGCACTTTCTACTAGGGGGGCTGTGGGGGCATTTTACTCTGTGGAGGCCACTAAGCGGACATCATACTGTGTAGGGGCACTACAGGGGGCAATATAATGTGTGTGGCACTTAGGGGGCATAACATTGTGTGGGCATAATTAGAGGACGAAATACTGTGTCCTTGAAGGCGTTATAATATATTATATTATTATTATACTGTGTGGGGGCACTAAAGGGGCATTACACTGTGTGGGGGCACTATATATGGCATTATACTGTGGGGAGGAATTATGCTTTTTTATGGGGCATTTTTTATAATGGTGTGGGGCGCCGAAAGATCATTTCGCACGGGGCGCCATCTACCCTAAGGCCGGCCCTTAGCGGTGAAATAGTCATTGCACGGAGGGGGAAGACTCTTGCCTGCCCACTGTGCTGTCCAGCCAATCAGCTCGCTTCTAGCTGTTTCCCTCTTCCTCGTGGCCTGTGCAGAGGGAAAGGTATTGCTACAGCAAGAAGATCGTGCATGTCTGCTCCTCCCAGGAATCCTGACTCCTGCTACTCTCTGACCCCACACCCGATGTATGTAAGTAGCAACTAGTAATGCAGCTATTAACCCCTTCATTGTGTATGTCTGTCATGCTGAGCAGTCACACTTCAGGGCTGACTGTTTAGCATAACAGACAAAGTATATCCATCCATCCATCTTCTATCTATCTATCTATCTATCTATCTATCTATCTATCTATCTATCTATCTATCTATCTATCTATCTATCTATCTATCTATCTATCTATCTATCTATCTATCTATCTATCAATCTATCTATCTATCTATCTATCTATCTATCTATCTATCTATCTATCTATCTATCTATCTATCTATCTATCTATCTATCTATCTATCTCATATCTATCTATCTATCTATCTATCTATCTATCTATCTATCTATCTATCTATCTATCTATCTATCTATCTATCTATCTATCTATCTATCTATCTATCTATCTATCTCATATCTATCTATCTATCTATCTATCTATCTATCTATCTATCTATCTATCTATCTATCTATCTATCTATCTATCTATCTATCTATCTATCTATCTATCTATCTATCTATCTATCTATCTCATATCTATCTATCTCTCTATCTATCTATCTCTTATCCAATCGCAGTGTGTCGGCGTTTCACAGAGTGAACAAGTGACCGGTATGAAGGGGAAGCAATGCTCGTACGAGCACTGTTCCCCCTTCAAAATAGCTGATTAACCGGGGTCCCGGCGGGTGTCTGCTAGGCACTGTATCTAAGCCAACTACATAGTAGGCTTAGATACATGGCCCATGTGTGATCCTGTCTGCTGGACCCTGTATCTAAGCCTACAATGTGTGTTACTAATGTGTTTTTTTTGTTTGCTTGTGTTTTTTTGCAGGTTCGGTCATTGGACTACTTTGGATTCGAGGACTACTTCGATGACAGCTTTTTTTATTTGGAATAAAATGGTTAATGAGGGTTGTGTGGGGGCGACAATTACGAAGGCGGTAGTAATAAAGTTTCAAAAAAATAAAAATATACAGATATAATATTTTATTGAAATAAAAAAAAAACACAGAACCCTCATTAACCATTTTATTGAGAATAAAAAAACGGCGCCATCAAAGTAGTCCAACATCTGAAGTAGTCCAACATCCGAACCTGTAAAAAAACACAAACCCAAAAAGAATTTATAACACAAAAAAGCAAAACAATTCTTATACTTACGTTTCCGGGGTCCAGCGCTGGAGCCGCAATGTCAGTGAATGGGCCCTGTATCTAAGCCTATCATGTGTGATACTGTCTGCTGAGCCAATGTAGCTAATCCTATCAATATCTATAGGGTCGTAGTGCTATAGATATGCTGTCTCATATATATATGTATATTGCCCCTGATATTTTAAGACCTTAGTGACACCCCTGGCTGCTAGTGTTGCATCATTGAGTCACTTAGGAGACCCATTGATGCAGCTGAAAGCTGCGGACCGTCGACCATGAGAAGAAATTTGGGGGAGGGCCCAAGAAGAACTTTTGCACCAGGGCCTATGAGCCTTTAGCTACGCCCATGTACAGGGAGCCTGGTGTGGCATCTACAGGGAGGCTGGTGTGGCATCTACAGGGAGGCTGGTGTGGCATCTACAGGGAGGCTGGTGTGGAACGATCTACAGGGAGGCTGGTGTGGCATCTACAGGGAGGGTGGTGTGGCATCATCTACAGGGAGGCTGGTGTGGCATCATCTACAGGGAGGCTGGTGTGGCATCATCTACAGGGAGGCTGGTGTGGCACGATCTACAGGGAGGCAGGTGTGGCATGATCTACAGGGAGGCAGGTGTGGCATGATCTGCAGAGAGGCTGGTGTGGCATGATCTACAGGGTGGCTGGTGTGGCATCATCTACAGGGAGGCTGGTGTGGCATCATATACAGGGAGGCTGGTGTGGCATCATCTACAGGGAGGCTGGTGTGGCATCATCTACAGGGAGGCTGGTGTGGCATCATCTACAGGGAGGCTGGTGTGGCATCATCTACAGGGAGGCTGGTGTGGCATTATATACAGGGAGGTGTGTGGCATCATATACAGGGAGGCTGTAAATAGTGTCTAGGTGAACATGTGACCTTCCTTTGGGTGTTTTCAGGGGGCTGGGACAAAAAAAGCCTGACCAATGAAATTCATCAGTTTTTTTTTAACGGCCATGAAAATGGATGTCAAAATGGAAAATGGATGTCAAACGGCCATTAAAAACGGACAGATGGACTGGAAATGGATGAAAATTTGGAGATAAACGGATGCAAAATGGCCATGAAAAACTGACAGTTGATCAGTTTTTAATGGACATTTTTTTTCACTGTCGTGTGAATAAGGCCTAAGGCCTTATTCACACGACAGTGAAAAAAAATGTCCATTAAAAACTGATCAATGGTCAGTTTTTCATGGCCGTTTTGCATCAGTGTGTCTCTAAATTTTCATCCATTTCCAGTCCGTCTGTCCGTTTTTAATGGCCGTTTGACATCCATTTTACATCAGTTTTTCATGGCCGTTAAAAAAACTGATGAATTTCATTGGTCAGGTTTTTTTTGTCCCAGCCCCCTGAAAACAACCAAAAGAAGATCAGATGTTCACCTATACACTATTTTCTCTGGCTTCTACTGCATAAAGACTTTTGTTGAGTCCCTAGTTTTTCTACATTGTTTTCTGGAGTATTTATAGCTATTTGTGGCTTGCAATATGTCCTCAGTACCTGTAGACAGTGTACTACGGAATTGGCTGATCTCTGGGCAATTTGGGGAGCCCGTGCCGGAGTCAGTCATTGTGCAGTACTGCTGCTCTGCTCCTATTCAAGTGAATAGGAGTTGAGTTGCAGTACTGCAGCACATCCACTATTCAGTGTACACAGCCATTTGCTTCCAAAACCTGCCACATCCGGTGCTCGGAGGCAGCCAGAACAGCTGATCGGTGCGGGGTCCGGCTGTCATACCCTCATCGATCATGTGCTGATGACCTATCAGTATGAAAAACCTATCCATGCATGGACAACCCCTTTATCTAAACTGTTGCTAAACTTTTAACATGTTATAGTGACATGTCAGAAGTTTTGATTGTTGGGGGCACGAGCACTGAGACCCCCACCTATCACTAAAACAAAGTGGCAGAAGCACTTATAGGTGAGCACTGGGCCGCTTTGTTTATGATTAGCCTTCCCAGGAGCGGTGTACGGACTGATATATTTTATATTGAGCCCATACACCACTCTGAGGAAAGCCAATCCTAAATAAAGTGTCACAGCGCTCTCCCAAGTGTTTATGCAGCTTCTTTTTAGCTATCCGTGGGGGTCGAAGTGCTCGGATCCCCAATGATGAAAAAACTTCTGACATCTCACTGTGAGATATCACTTTTTTAAATAATTTCACCCTTTCAACTGGTTTTGTGTCCACATGGGTTTTCATACCCCTGACCTATCCACAAGATAGGTTATCAGTAAATGATCTGTGGGGTGCAACAATCAGACACCCACACAGATCATCTGAACCAGCTGCCTCTGTGCCTCTGAAGCTGTAAGCAGGGATAGGTGGCAGATGCAGCTCTGCTGTTTAGGACCAGATCTTCAGTACCGTGGTGCCACTGCTATACAGTGGACTTTGCTGGAAGAAGACACACGACACCGTTGTAAAAGTGAAAAAAAAACCTTTTAATACAATAAAGTTAACAATTCAAATACGCCAACATGGCGACAACAAAAGCACCAACATGGTGCAAAAGTACCGTTAAAAGAAATACTTAGAGAAACAAAACAATTTAATTGTCTAATAACTGCTGGAAAGAGGTGTCAGGGGTAGTTCTAACAAAACTACCCTCTAAAACATCCTGGTTACCCTGGATAGGGTAGTGCCCCGAGTAGCCTGGGACAGGTGGTGGGCCAGATGGTCCAGGTGGTACAGTTGACGAGTAGGACGACGGTCCAGGTTGGCTCGGTCCATACTGTCCTGTAGAAGGACCAGGTCGGCTGTATGGTACGGCTGATTGTGCAGCCGGAATCTGTACTGGAAATTGCCCATGAGCACCATAATCGCTACGTTGGGTGCGGTCCTGACTAAAAAGGAGTGGGGACGATTCCATTCCCCAATAATGGTTGCGTGTCCCAGTTGTTGCAGGTGGAAATTGTGCCTCATCCAGCTGTTGTTGATATGCACTGAGGCACCTCACTATGGGGGATGGATTGTTTGGAGGGACAAAAGCCTCCAAAACAGATATTACTGCCATGTGAGCACGGTACCTGTTTGCTTCTGGGATCCGGCGCAAGAGGGGTCCCAAAGATCGTAGGAATGACTCTTCAACACCCTCCTGCGAGGATCTTTCAAGGTACTCCAGTACCCTCTGGTTTATTCTGGCCCTGGTTACGTTCTCCTCAGAGGCAGAAGCTGTTGAACGTTTCCGTCTTTGCACTGGACGGATGGCAGAGGTTGTAACTGAGGGAGTCGCTAGCTCCTCGGTGTTGATTGTGGTGAGGTCCTGGGCATCAGGAAGATCGATCTGGGTGTCATCCTCGTCGACCTCTTCCACATCCTCTTGCTCCTGTGGTGGATGGACCAACAAATTATCATTTGATCTACATTGTGAAAGACATGGAAAATGTATGATTAATCAGTGTGAAAGTACATGCCATATTGGCCTTTGCGGCACTATAGTATGGACCAAAGGGGTCTTTGGTCCCACTATCATGCAATTTACCACTTAAACAATTAACTGCCTGTTGCATGATGTTAGCGACCAAAGTAGAATTTTTTTAAATTTTATTTGATTTAATTTTAATATGGTATAAACTAAAAATAAAAAGACGCTCAAAATAAATTACTTACGGCCACATGTCCATAACTCTGTTAAGAAACTGTAATTGCTTGTGATAGGAGTAGGGCCTTTTCTTCAAAGGAGCATCCCCACTCCTGGCGTGCTCCCTGAGATATTTCTTATATTGGTCACGGCAACATGCCAATCGTGACTTCACATCTTTAACTGTAAAATAAATATATAAATGATTAAGCTAGTTTAAACATAAAGGGCCCTGTAACAAGAGGAAATTGTGGCAATTGTGTGAAATTGTGGCAATTGTGTGAAAAGGGCAAAGGTTGGGGGGCTTCTGTTGGAGCTTTCAGTGGGGGGAACCACTCAACAGAAAGGCAAACACAAACATTAGCTTCCCTTTGTTTCACCATTGTTCTCAATGGTGACGTAAACGTTGCTAAAGGTTGTCGTTTGCCAACGTTGTGACAGGGTTCCCTTGTTTTGATAGAATCAATAGCACAGTCAACGGAAGGGAAAGCGTTACTTACCAACCAGATCGCGCATCTTGCCTCCTTTTGCCCACTCGATAGGGAACATCTCCTACCCAATTTCTTCCCAGACGGCATCCTTTCGGTGGCGGTTATGGTATTCTTCGCTAGCCGTGTCCCAGACAGCTGGCCGCTCCTGGACAAGCAAAATTAGGCGCTCTACATCCATGTTTCTTGGCATTCTGTGATGTTTGCTGTAATGTCAGGTGTTGAAAAAGAAAATTTCGTAATACATTTATTTTGACCATGCACCCGCTATCAGTATTGATCTGAACGTATCAAGCTGTGTAGCTTTTTATATTACAATGTATAATTTAAAGGGCAAGGCTAATGGATATGTGCTGATGCTCGCACTCAGTGTCCCTGAAGATGATGCCACACAGTGCCCCTGTAGATAGTGCCACACAGTAACTACGCACAAAGTGCCACACTGTCCACATGTAGATATTGCCATGTACTGCACCCTGTAGATAACGCCACAGACCTCCTGTATATGATGCCACACCAGCCTCCCTGTATATGATGCCCCACAGCCTCCCTGTATATGATGCCCCACAGCCTCCCTGTATATGATGCCACACAGCCTCCCTGTATATGATGCCACACAGCCTCCCTGTATATGATGCCACACCAGCCTCCCTGTATATGATGCCACACCAGCCTCCCTGTATATGATGCCACACCAGCGTCCCTGTATATGATGCCACACCAGCCTCCCTGTAGATGCCACACCAGCCTCCCTGTATATGATGCCCCACAGCCTCCCTGTATATGATGCCACACCAGCCTCCCTGTAGATGCCACACCAGCCTCCCTGTAGATGCCACACCAGCCTCCCTGTAGATGCCACACCAGCCTCCCTGTATATGATGCCACACCAGCCTCCCTGTATATGATGCCACACCAGCCTCCCTGTATATGATGCCACACCAGCCTCCCTGTATATGATGCCACACCAGCCTCCCTGTATATGATGCCCCACAGCCTCCCTGTATATGATGCCACACAGCCTCCCTGTATATGATGCCACACCAGCCTCCCTGTATATGATGCCACACCGGCCTCCCTATAGATGCCACACCAGCCTCCCTGTAGATGCCACACCAGCCTCCCTGTATATGATGCCACACCAGCCTACCTGTATATGATGCCACACCAGCCTCCCTGTATATGATGCCACACCAGCCTCCCTGTATATGATGCCACACCAGCCTCCCTGTAGATGCCACACCAGCCTCCCTGTATATGATGCCCCACAGCCTCCCTGTATATGATGCCACACAACCTCCCTGTATATGATGCCACACCAGCCTCCCTGTATATGATGCCACACCAGCCTCCCTGTAGATGCCACACCAGCCTCCCTGTATATGATGCCACACCAGCCTCCCTGTATATGATGCCACACCAGCCTCCCTGTATATGATGCCACACCAGCCTCCCTGTATATGATGCCGCACCAGCCTCCCTGTATATGATGCCACACCAGCCTCCCTGTATATGATGCCACACCAGCCTCCCTGTATATGATGCCACACCAGCCTCCCTGTAGATGCCACACCAGCCACCCTGTAGATGCCACACCAGCCTCCCTGTACATGCCACACTAGCCTCCCTGTATATGATGCCACACCAGCCTCTCTGTATATGATGCCACACCAGCCTCCCTGTATATGATGCCACACCAGCCTTCCTGAATATGATGCCACACCAGCCTCCCTGTATATGATGCCACACCAGCCTCCCTGTATATGATGCCACTCCAGCCTCCCTGTAGATGCCACACCAGCCTCCCTGTATATGATGCCCCACAGCCTCCCTGTATATGATGCCACACAGCCCCCCTGTATATGATGCCACACCAGCCTCCCTGTATATGATGCCACACCAGCCTACCTGTATATGATGCCACACCAGCCTCCCTGTATATGATGCCACACCAGCCTCCCTGTATATGATGCCACACCAGCCTCCCTGTAGATGCCACACCAGCCTCCCTGTATATGATGCCCCACAGCCTCCCTGTATATGATGCCACACAGCCTCCCTGTATATGATGCCACACCAGCCTCCCTGTATATGATGCCACACCAGCCTCCCTGTACATGCCACACCAGCCTCCCTGTATATGATGCCACACCAGCCTCCCTGTATATAATGCCACACCAGCCTCCCTGTATATGATGCCACACCAGCCTCCCTGAATATGATGCCACACCAGCCTCCCTGTATATGATGCCACACCAGCCTCCCTGTATATGATGCCACACCAGCCTCCCTGTATATGATGCCACACCAGCCTCCCTGTAGATGCCACACCAGCCTCCCTGTAGATGCCACACCAGCCACCCTGTAGATGCCACACCAGCCTCCTTGTACATGCTACACTAGCCTCCCTGTACATGCCACACCAGCCTCCCTGTATATGATGCCACACCAGCCTCCCTGTATATGATGCCACACCAGCCACCCTGTAGATGCCACACCAGCCTCCCTGTAGATGCCACACCAGCCACCCTGTAGATGCCACACCAGCCTCCCTGTACATGCCACACCAGCCTCCCTGTACATGCCACACCAGTCTCCCTGTACATGCCACACCAGTCTGCCTAGAGATCGTGCCAAATACTCACGAGAGCAGCGCCGTCTCTTGTCTTCAGGTGTGGTCACTGGTCTGCACGGGATCTGGCAAGGCAGCGCGACGGGGCGGTGACGTCATCGAGGCGCCTTCAAACCCGTGAAGACGAGTGACCACACCTAAAGAAGCGCCGCAAACGTGAGTATGCCAACCATAGCCAGCAAGGGAACTAGTAGTTCCCTTGCCAATCCCCATGTAACAGATCCGTTTTTAACGGTTGTTACATGTATTGACAGCCGTTAAAAACGGATCCATTGACTTCTATGGGGGCCGTCAGGCCGTTAAAACGGCCAAAAATAGGACATGTCCTATTTTTTGACGGCCATTATTCACGGGCCGTTTAAAAAACGGCCGTGTGAACAAACCCATAGAACATCATTGTTCTGAAAACGGCCATGTGAAAGCCGTTAAAAGGACGGCCATCACATGGCCGTTTTTCACTGTCGTGTGAATAAGGCCTTAGTGTCTAAGCCTGTTTTGGCCTTGTGGACACAGCCGATTTTGGCAAATCTGACATGTGTCACTTTATGTGGTAATAACTCCAGAATGCTTTTGCCTATCCAAGCGATTCTGAGATTGTTTTCTCGTGACATGTTGTACTTTATGATACTGAAAAAATGTTGTTGTTAAATTCAATATTTATTTGTAAAAAACACCAAAATTTTGAGAACATTTTAAAAAATATGCATTTTTCTAAATTGTAATGTATCTGCTTGTAAAACAGATCGTAACACCACACAAAATATTTACTAGTTAACATTTCCTATATGTGTACTTTATGTTTGCATCATTTTTTGAACGTGCTTTTTTTTCTAGGATGTTACAAGGCTTAGAACTTTAGCTGCAATTTCTCACATTTTCAAGAAAATTTCAAAAGGCTATTTTTTCTGGGACCAGTTCAGTTCTGAAGTGGCTTTGAGGGCCTTATATTTTAGAAACCCCCTATAAAACACCCCATTTTAAAAACTGCGCACCTCAAAGTATTCAAAACAGCATTCAGAAATTATTTTAACCCTTTAGGCATTTCACAGGAAATAAAGCAAAGTAGAGGTGAAATGTACAAATTTCAATATTTTTTTTACGAAATTCATTTGTAATACAGTTTTTTCTGTAACACAGAAGGTTTTACCAGAGAAACGCAACTTAATATTTATTGCCCAGATTCTGTAATTTTTAGAAATATCCCACAAGTGGCCCTAGTGTGGTAATGGACTGAAACACAGGTCTCAGAAGCAAAGGAGCACCTGGAGGATTTTGGGGCCTCTATTTTATTAGAATATATTTTAGGCACCATGTCAGGTTGAAGAGGTCTTGTGGTGCCAAAACAGTGGAAACCCCCCAAAAGTGACCCCATTTTGGAAACTACACCCCTCAAGGAATTTTTCAAGAGGTATAGTTAGCATTTTTAGCCCACAGGTTTTTTGCTAAATTTATTGGAACTGGTCTGTGAAAATGAAAATCTACTTTTTTTCTGAAAAAACATACGATGTTTTCAGTTTTACAAGGAATAAAGGAGAAAAAGCACCCCAACATTTGTAAAGCAATGTCTCCCGATTATGGCAATACCCCATATGTGGTAATAAACTGCTGTTTGAACCCACGGCAGGGCTCAGAAGGGAACGAGGGCCATTTGTATTTTGGAGTGAAGATTTTGCTGGAATGGTTTTCGGTGCCATGTCGTGCTTGCAAAGCCCTGGAGGGACCATAACAGTGGAAACTCCCCAAAAGTGACCCCATTTTGGAAACGACACCCCTCAAGGAATTTTTCTAGGGGTATAGTTAGCATTTTGACCCTACAAGGTTTTTGCTGAATTTATAAGAATTATGCCGTGAAATTGAAAATCTAAATTTTTTCTAATAAAATGTAGTTTTAGCTACGATTTTTTCATTTTTACCACAGATAAAGGAGAAAAAACACCCCGATATTTGTAAAGCAAACTCTTATGAGCACAGCAATATCCCATATGTGGTAATAAACTGCTGTTTGTACACATGGCGGAAGTTAGAAAGGACGGAGCGCCATTTGACTTTTGGAGCTCAAGTTTTGCTGGAATGGTTTGCGGCCCCATGTCACATTTGCAAAGCCACTGAGAGGCCAAAATAGTGCAAACCTGGCAAAAGTGACCCCATTTGGGAAACTATACCCCTCGTGGAATTTATCTAACGGTATAGTGAGCATTTTGACCCCACAGTTTTTTTGCTGAATTATTGGGATTATGCATTGAAAATGAAACTCTACAGTCTTTCCACTAAAATGTTGAATTGTTTTCATTTTCACAAGGAATAAAGGAGAAAAAGCACCCCAACAATTGTAAAGCAATTTCTCCCGAGTACGGCAATACCCCATATGTGGTCATAAACTGCTGCTTGGATACACCGCAGGGCTCAGAATGGCAGGAGTGCTACTTGGCATGTACATTTTGGTTGATTGTTTTACGCAATGAAATCCGCAGATGTTATGTGTGTTGTGTTGCGGATTGCTTTCAGTTACAGGATATTTCATCATTCTGGCTGGACCTATGTGTTTCGAGGTCTATAGCCAGACTGAGATGGAATGTTTGAAAGAGAGCAGGATGTGATCTGCACCGGAATCCGCAACGATAAATCCGCAGCATTTTACTTAACATTTTAGCCAAATCCGCTACGGAATCTGCAACGCGGATTATGTGCGGCATTGATGCGGACAGTGTCTGCAGAATTCTGCCACGTCTGAACATGTAAACAAGATTGATCCGGAGTGTATTAAAAAATAACTTTTACTTAAATTTCTTTAAAACATAAGCGTTTGCGATATGAGCGCATATATTCAAATCATATGTCACAGTCGTGTACAATTACTTTTTTTATCAGTATGCATATACAGCAATATTGGAGACAGCAAAAATAGTCCACCTTTTATGGTTTCCTAATACTTGTGGTTCAAATAATTCGTTAGTTTCAGAGGTTCTCTCATAAGCACTCAGATGCTTTGTTAATCATGTAGGATATACAGAAGATATATGAGAATTTTTTCGGGCCGTTGCCCTCCTACCCCTTTATTTATGGGATGATGGCGTTCCTTTCAGGCGTGTTCTGTAAAATCCTAGATTTAGTTGGACCTCTGAAGTAAGGTAATTCTTCTCCCAATTTCTCTCCCAACGCGTTTCCTCTGACCCATTGATTCATCAGGGGAGATAGGTCATGAATGCTGCTTCGTCCTATTCCTTGGGAAGCTGCATGAAAATTAGATATAGCTGTCTTGAAAAAAATGTAGTTTGCTGTCAGCAAAACATGCTTGCAGTGGCAAGAGAATGGCCTCTCAGTTCGGAGGCAGAGTATCGGCGTCTGGTCCTGACGCCTGCTGTCACTACACTAAAGGATTCCCTGTCTCTTTTTATATAGTCCATTTCCCTCCCACCCACACACACCTCCCAGGTGCAACACACTTCCCCAGTGACGTGTTTAGATGAGGTAGGAGGGGGGGGGGTGTGTACTAAAGGGGGCGGGGACCTGCAGGGCCGCCGCCGCAGACACAAGGGAACATTTCCCTGTGTCTGAGGTGACGCTAGCATGCCGCAGGCCTCCGTCCTAAGTCCCCAGATCGTGCTCCCTAAACATCTCCTTGTTAAGGAGATGTTCAGTGAGCGTCTGCATACAGCGATGAGTGTCATCGCTGCATGCAGACGCGTAGTCAGGGGAACGGAGATAACTCCGCCCCCCCTAGTGACGTCGCGGCCAGGGATAGGTCGCGACGTCACCCTGGAAACCGATCAGCTGTGCAGCGCCATGCGTCTAGAATAGACGCTACTGGTCTGCACAGGGATCGATAAATACAGGCAGGGAGTCTGCCTGCATTGGGGGTGCACGATCTAAGGGCAAAAAGGGGTATATGGTTGGTAGAGATCTTATAGTGGGACAACTGAGTGCGGGGATTTGTGTATTGAGACAGATCCAAGAGTATGGCTTCGGTCTATCCCTAAGCACTGCAGATCACACTAAAGTGTTATGGAAAAGAGATGTTTTTTACAAGGGAAAAACGATAATAATAACTCAATGGTTAGTAAAATAGGATATTATCTGGCTATGTTTTTAATTAAAAACTATTTCTCTCTATGGTACGTTATTTAAACACTAGAGCAAGTGGTGATTACGGAACTGTGGAATATTCCCACTATAGATGTTATTATTTTCTTGAATATGTAAAAATTTTTTATACCCTTAAGGTTATGTATGTTATTACTTCCGATGGAGGGGTCGCTTATAGGTTCTAATCAACAAGAAAAAAGTGAATAGATCTGAAGGTGCAAGTTGTTTGCACCTCCAATTCTATTCAAATGTTTCCAAAGTATTTAGTGTTTAATTTATACTTCTTACTTTTGTGTTCTTTTATTTTTTTATTTTTTTATTTTTTATATATTTTTATTTTAAATCTTTGTTTTTGATTGTTTATATTTTTTTGGAATATGGGAAACAAGTATGATCCTATTTTGGCCGGAAAGAAAAGATGAATTACTGAGACATATGTATATAAGAGTGGACTCAGATGAAACATCCGAAATCTAACTGTTCATTGAGCCCATTTGGTGCAGTTGATCTCATTTTAAAAATCCACTTGGACTCTCTCTGCAATAGGATTCTATCTAGATCTCCCCCTCTCACCGCGGGTTGTAGACACTCAAGGGTCGTAAATCGTAGACAATCTGGGTCCCCTTTGTGTTTTAGATGAACATGCCGGGAGACTGGTTTATCTCTGTCATGTAGGATATCCCCTACGTGTTCGAGTACCCTTTTTCTGAGCTCCCTTATTGTTTTTTCGATATAGTCTAAGGGACATGGACAGGTAATTTTATAAACGACATTTTTGGTGCTGCAGTTTGAGAAACTTTTTATGGGATAACAAATTCCTGTATGGGCACTCTGATTAATTTTCGTTGTTTGTATATATGTGCAGGCTTTACAGTGTCCACATTTGAAGCATCCGTCAATCTTTCTGTTCAGCCAACATCCTCTCTTCTTTAAAGTGTTTAGGTGGCTATGAGTAACTTTGTCGCCTATACTCCTCCCCCTCCTGTAGGTAATCTGTGCTCTTGGAGTTATGGTTTCTCTTATGTCGGTGTCCATACCGAGGATTTTCCAATGCTTGTCGAGTATGCCCTTAATCATGTGATCTGCTAGGTCATAAGTCCCAATTAGTCTTATCGGTTGCTTGGAGAATTCTTTCTTTTTAGGGGTCAGTAGTTCTTCTCTATTCTGAGAGTATGCATATTTGTATGACTCTTTTAAGACCGTAGATGGATAGCCCCTCTCAATGAATCGTGATTCCAGATCTCTTGCCTGTTTTCTGAAATCCCGTATATCTGAGCAATTTCTTCTTAAGCGGAGGTATTGCCCCTTTGGTATACCTTTCTTTAATGGGTATGGGTGATGACTCTCCCACCTCAGAAGGCTATTTGTGGCAGTTGGTTTTCTGTAGATTGACGTTTTGAGTTTACCATCCTCTTCAATAGATGTAAGTACATCCAGGAAAGGGAGCTTTTTTGGGTGAGTTTCAAATGTGAATCTCATACCTATGTCGTTTTGATTTAACCGTTCAAATAACCCTTCAAATGTTTTCAAGGGTTCTGTCCACAACACGAAAATATCGTCGATATAACGCGCCCACATTGAAGCCGGTAGATTTGTTATTAGTCTTTCATCAGTAAAGACCATAGTTTCTTCCCACCAGCCCAGAAATAGGTTTGCGTACGTGGGGGCACATGAGTTACCCATAGCCGTACCTCTGAGCTGGTGGTACATACGTCCATTAAACAAAAAGTAGTTTTTAGTTAAGACAAATTCCAGCAGCTTCAACATGAGCGCGCTATGGTCCCTAAAGTGTGTCCCCCTTGTGTCTAGAAAATGCCGTGCTGCCTCCAGTCCTTTTTCGTGAGGGATTGAGGAATATAGAGCCTCTACGTCTATACTACACAAGATTGTGCCCTTTTCGATGGGTAAATCGTAAATTTTTGACAGTAGATCCATCGTATCTCTCGTGTAGGAGGGTAAGGTCTCTACAAAAGATCTTAAGAACTTATCGACGTAGATCCCCACATTCTGTGTCAATCCCCCAATGCCAGACACAATAGGGCGCCCTTTCAAAGGGGTTGTGCCCTTATGTATCTTGGGGAGAGCGTAGAATGTGGGGATCTTTGGTTTGTTGATAATCATAAATTTGTACTCGTGTTCGTCGATAAGGTTGTTACTTTTGGCGTCATTGAGTATTTTAATTAGATCTTTTTTAAATTTGGTAGTGGGGTCTTCCGTGAGAATTTTGTAACTCCCAGGATCACTGAGGATGTTGTTGCACATCTCTATATATTTCTCCCTTTCTAAAATGACGACATTTCCCCCCTTGTCGGAGGCTTTGATCACAATATTCTCGTCCCTTTCCAGAGAGATTAATGCTTGGTTTTCCTTTCTTGTCAGATTCGTTACTTTTTTGTGTACATCAATTTTCATAAGGTCATTAATGACCATTTCTTGAAACACATCTATAACCGAAGTCTCCCCGATAGGAGGCATCTTCTGACTCTTAAGTTTACAAGATGTGAAAGGGCCAGTTCCTCTGTGTTTTTCGTTTACAGACAGTAATTCCGCCAGATCTCGTGCATGTGGGAGTTCTTGCAGCGTAATTCCCAATTCTTGACACTCTTTTTTATCTTTCATCCTATGGAATTTATGCCATCTTAGTTTCCTTGTAAATAAGTGAATGTCTTTAATCCAGTTGAAAACATCGAAACTGGTAGTTGGTACATAAGACAGTCCTCTGCTGAGGACAGAGATTTCCGTGTTGTTTAAATTCCTCTTAGACAGGTTAATGACCGTTAGTTTGTCCTTTTGTATTATTTCGGATTGCTCGGTTTGTTCCGTAGCTGGTATGGTACTCTTGGACCTTCCCTGTCTAGAAAAGGGGATGTTTCCAAGTTGAAACCGGAGCCTTGAGTTATTCCTGAATGACTGGAGGTGCCTGAACTTTGTGGCATGTCCCATTTCCTCGAGGGATTTCTGCTGCTTGGATAGCTTCTTCCTCTCGTTGATCTAGAGTAATTGCGTCCCCTGTTTCCTCTAGTCCAGTTCTGGTAGTTGGCTTCCTGATCAGTATGATCTGTGTCTGTTGAGGATTGGTCCGTTTCAATTTTGGACCTTGCCTTCTTGGTTTCAAATATATAGATCTTATTATCCTTGAAATCTTGCAGGTCCCGTACAAATTGATTATGCTTCCTTTCTGTTAAATTGAACTGAAATCCGCTACGGAATCTGCAACGCGGATTATGTGCGGTATTGATGCGGACAGTGTCTGCAGAATACTGCCACGTCTGAACATGCCCTCAGGAAAGGAGCGCTGTGTGGCTCTATCTATAGGGGCTGTGTGATGCTATGTATAGGGGGTTGTGTGTGTGTGGCGCTATCTTCAGGTTTGTGTGTGTGTGCGTGTGGGGCGAAATCGACAGGGGTGTGTGTTTGTGGTGCTACCTACAGGTGTGTGTGTGTGTGTGTGTGTGTGTGTGGCTGGCGCTATCTACAGGTTTGTGTGTGTGTGGGGCGCTATGTACAGGAGGGGTGTGTGGCGCTATGTACAGGGGGGTGTATGTGAGGCGCTATCTACATGTGTGTTTTGGGTGTGTGTGTGGTGCTATCTACAGGGGGGTGTGTGTGACGCTATCTACATGCGTGGTTGGCGCTATCTACAGGGGGTACTGTGTATGTGGTGCTTTACTTTACAGTGTGTGACACAATTATAGTCAGGGGCGCAGTGCATGGTGATATTATATTTAGGGGCTGCAGAAATGGGTCATGGCCGGGAGAAGTCGTCATGAGCGCTGGATCGGATGGAGAAGAAAAAAGGAAAAAAAACGTTTTCACTTATCAAGACATTTATTATAGAAAAAAATAATAAAGCCATACATATTTGGTATCGCAGCGACCGTAACGACCTGAACTATAAAAATATTATGTTATTTATCCAGCGCAGTGAACGCCGTAAAAAAACACTGCCATAATTACTGTTTTTTTGGTCACTGTCTTCCAAAAATTTAAATAAAAAGTGATCAAAAAGTCGCATGTATCCAAAAATGGTGCCTATAAAATCCTGACCCGCAGAATAAAGGTAACATGTTGTTTATAACGCATGGTGAACGCTGTATAAAAAAAAACAACTAAAAAACTATGGCAGAATTGCTGTTTTTTTGTCACCTTGCCTCCCAAAAAAAGGATAACAAGTGATCAAAAAGTCGCATGTACCCCAATATGGTACCAATAAAAGCTACAGCTCGACCCGTAAAAAAAGAGCCCTCATGCCACTACGTCTATGAAAAAATAAAATAAGTTAAGGCTCCAATAATTCAGTTGTGAAGAAAAATATCCAGTTGTGCCGGCCCGAGGGGAACATTTCTTCTGTTTCAAAAGGCGATGTATCAAGGCACTAAAATTAGGGAACCAGGAAGGGGAGGGCCCAAACATATCTGCTGGAAGCGACGGTGCCCGTATTATACCAGGACAACACTTTCCCGGCAAAATTTCCCAAACTGCAAATGTGTGGAGTGTGGACCAAAAGGGGGATAAGGAAGGACATTTATCAGTGCGACACCGGCCTGTGCAGAAAGGATCGATCACAGCGTAACACACATCTATGGATCATTTTATTTATTTTTTTACCTTATTATTATACCACCTGACTATGCCCCTGATGTACTCTGCCCAGCTCAGATATGCCCCACATTATAAACGGAAACAACAGTGATACTCCAAACAAAACTATTACCAAGCAAATTCCACGCTCCAAAACCCAAATGGCGCTCCCACCCATCTGAGCCCTACAGTGTGCCCAAACAGCAGTTCACTTCCACATATATGGCATCACCATACCCGGGAGAACCCTTTTAAGCCTTTTAACAATTATTGGGTGTGTGACCCCAGTGGCACAAGCTGGGCACGACATATTTGACACTGAATTGGCATATCTAGGGAAAAATTTTAATTTGTACCTTCCGCAGCGCAATCATTTATGGAAAAGACACGTGGGGTGAAAATGCTCACTACACCCCTTAATAAATGCCTTGAGGGGTGCAGTTTCCAAAATGGGGTCACTTCTCAGGGGTTTCTTTTATTATTTCACATCAAAGCCTCTGCAATTGTGAACCAATACTTTATATGTCGCCAAATTAGGCCTCAATTTTACATGGTACTCTTTCACTCCTGAGCCCTGTCAAATGTCCAGGCAAAAGATTAGGGCCACATGTAGGGTGATTCTAAAACAGGGAAACACTGCATAATAATTGAGAGCTGTCTTGTTATGGTGGTGTTTCCCAAATGGGGTCACTTTTGGTGGATTTCCACTGTTTTGGCACCGAAAGAGCCCTTGAAACCTGACATTGTGCCTAAAATATTTTCTAGTAAAAAGGAGGCCCAAAATCCACTATGTGCTCCTTTGCTTCTGAGGCTGGTGCTTCAGTCTATTACCGCACTAGGGCCACATGTGGGATATTTCTAAAAACTGCAGAATCTGGGCAATAAATATTGAGTTGCGTTTCTCTGGTAAAAACTTCTGTATTACAAAAAAATAGATTAAAAAAGAATTTCTGCAAAAAAAAAAAATGAAATTTGAAAATTTCACCTCTATGTTGCTTTAATTCCTGTGAAACGTTTAAAGGGTTAAGAAACTTTCTAAATGCTGTTTTGAATACTTTGAGGGGTGAAGATTTTAAAATGGGGTGACTTTTTGGCAGTTTCTAATATATAAGGCCCTAAAAGCCGCTTCACAACTGAACTGGCCCCTGTAAAAATAGCCTTTTGAAATTTTCTTGAAAATGTGAGAAATTGCTGCTAAAGTTCTAAGCCTTGTGACGTCATAGAAAAATAAAAGGACGTTCAAAAAACTATGCCAATCTAAAGTAGACATATGGGTGATGTTAATTAGCAACAATTTTGTGTGTTATAACTGCCTGTCTTACAAGCAGATACATTTAGATTTAGGAAAATTCCAATTTTTGCAATT
The DNA here is from genome assembly GCF_050947455.1 of Rhinoderma darwinii. Taxonomy (NCBI): domain Eukaryota; kingdom Metazoa; phylum Chordata; class Amphibia; order Anura; family Rhinodermatidae; genus Rhinoderma; species Rhinoderma darwinii. The sequence continues at coordinate 46,617,038 of NC_134689.1, forward strand.
TTTCACAAAATGTTGGTGTTTTTCACTGATAAATATTGAATTTATCGACCAAATTTATCCACTATCATAAAGTCCAATGTGTCACAAGAAAACAATCTCAGAATCGCTTAGGCCTCATGCACACGACCGTAAAAACTCCCGTTATTACGGGTCGTAATTACGACCCGTAATAACGGGCTCATAGACTTCTATTGGCGACGGGTGCCTTCCCGTTTTCTCACGGGAAAGTGCCCGTGCTGTTGAAAAAGATAGAACATGTCCTATTTCAGGCCGTAATAACGGCACGGACAGTCCATAGAAGTCTATGGAGCTCTCGTAATGACGGGTGGCTACATGTGTGCACCCGTCATTACGGCAGCGTTGCTAAGCGACGTCAGTAAATAGTCACTGTCCAGGGAGCTGAAAGAGTTAACTGATCGGCAGTAACTCTTTCAGCACCCTGGACAGTGACTACCGATCAGAATAAACCTGTAAAAAATAAAAATAAAAGACGTTCATACTTACCGAGAACTTCCTTCTTCCTCCAGTCCGGTCTCCCGCCCGTTGCCTTGGTGACGCGTCCCTCTCGACATCCGGCCCGACGTCCTGGATGACGTTTCAGGCCATGTGACCGCTGCAGCCAATCACAGGTCAATCACAGGCTGCAGCGGTCACATGGACTGCCGCGTCATCCAGGGATGTCGGGCTGGATGTGAAGAGAGGGACGCGTCACCAAGACAACGGCCGGGTAAGTATGAATTTCTTTAACTTTTATTACAGAAAGGGCTGTCCCTTCTCTCTATCCTGCACTGATAGAGAGAAGGGGCTGCCGATTAGTGCAGTGCTATTTTGCCGCCAAAAACGTTCCCTGTAAATACGGGTGGAATACGGGTGACACCGGACCCATATTTACGGGCACGGGTTCGTAAATACTGGTGCAAAACGGGTGGAATACGTGTGACACCGGACCCGTATTTACGCCAGTATTTACGGGTGGGAAAAAATACGGTCGTGTGCATGAGGCCTTAGATAGGTAAAAGCATTCCGGAGTTATTACCACATAAAGTGAAATATGTCAGATTTGAAAATATGGGTCTGGTCCTGAAGGCCAAATTGAGCTTGGTCCTGAAGGGGTTAAGCAAGTGAAATGCAGCTCGATCGGGTTGAGTTCTGGTGATTGACTTGGCCATTGCAGAATATTCCACTTCTTTGTCTTAAAAAAATCTCCTGGGTTGCTTTCGCAGTATGTTTTGGGTCATTGTACATCAGTACAGAGAAGCGATGTCCCATCTAGAGTGCCTTTAGCAGCCATGCATGCCCATGCCATCACACTGCCCCCACCTTCTCCCTACTTTCTTCCTCTCATAATTCTGGTACCGGTTGATCTTAGTTTCATGCTGTTCCAGAACTGGACGGCTTCTTTACACGTTGTTTGGTAAAGTCTAATCTGGTCTTTCTATTTTTGAGGCTGATTAATGGTTTGCACCTTGTGGTGGACCCGCTGTATTTGCTCTCATGAAGTCTTCTCTTTATGGTAGACTTAGATACTGACACACCTGGAATCAACGCCAGACGTTTTACCTTCCTAATTGATGATGGCTTAATGGGGGAATATCCCATGCAGCTCATTAAATAGCTCTTGAGATAATTGTCCAATTACCTTTGGTCCCTTGGAAAAGAGGCAGCTACATATTAAGGAGCTGATACCCTCAAACTAATGCTGAGTGTCTGTGCTTTAAACCCATATTGATAATATAACTGTATATTTAATATGTTTTGGTACAAAATGGCAAAACTTGTGTCACTGTCCATATAATTCTGGACCTAACTGTACCTCACACCACATAACTACATACATAATAATATATATATTATAGGTAACAAATACAATAGTGCCTTCTACTTGAAGATCAACGCCACACGCTCCCATAGATCCAGTTTTCCTGACACCATTCTCGTCTAATAAAATTTAAAGAGGTATTCCCATCTTAGGCATTTATGGCATATCTACGGGAACCCTCGTCTTTGGGGATAACAAGGGTCTGGTATTCCCTTGTTGCAAAATTTTAATGGGAAATGGTGTACTAGGGTAACTTGACCCCATTCTCTCAATAGGTAAGGGACCTAGAGGTGTAAACTGTACCTATCAGGCACTTATGGCATATCTTGTGGATGTGCCATAAAAGCCTAAGATGGGAATATCTCTTTAGCTATCTGCTATATGAGGTAAAAATGTCTATTTATGGTGTTACATAATATTACACATTGCTGCGACTTTCCAGTAATATTGACTATTGTCATATGTATTATACCTAACTATTAGACAGAGATAAACCCTCTGGGGGGTTGATGTAAAATTTAAGCATCATGGAGATTAGGTCAACCAATCAAGATGCAGATTTAATTTTTCCAGAGCAGTTGTAATAAAAGCTGCACTGTGATTGGTTGCTATGAGCAATAAGGTCAGTTTTACGATTAGACAGTCCCCACTAAATCCTCCACATGCTAAGCATGGTATTATCCTATGATATTAAAGTAATAGTAATGAATGGCTGGTAAGAACACTATAATATTCCCAAACGCCAAAGAGGAGAAAATGTGACAAAAGCGATCAATGAAAAAAAAAGATATCAGAAATAATAATCAATTAGGCCCTGTTAGCGACTGCGTTAAAGTTTCAGCTTATAACCGAAACCACAACGCAGTGCCAGATTCTTTGTGCGACTAATACCACAAGTACCCAATTGACTTACAATGGCATCCATCAGGGTCTGATGTGGTGTCCATTGTTTTGACGGGAGAAAAAGCGCCTCTTCCAGCACTACTCTTACCATCAACTCTATCAATTGAGGCTCCAACGCAGATCTGAACATAGCCTTATAATAAATGTCTTCTAAACATCACTTTCTCTATATAATATCTGCACCGTTACGAAAGACTGAATAAGAACATTTCACCGACCCAGTTTATACATGAGCTCCATTAAGAACATTTCACCGACCCAGTTTATACATGAGCTCCATTAAGTTTTTCACTTCATTGTTTATTACTGAAGTTTTATGTTCATAATGTGACAACAAATTATTAATTCTTCCATGATAATAACAAAATTAACATCTCTTTCTAATTTTTCCAAAGTTAATGTGACATCTGAGCCTAAAGAAAAACCTAAGGATTGTAAAGATGATCAAAGCCTGAAGGCATATAGACAGGAGAAAGATAAGCTGACAACCAGCTATGTGGAACAACAAATTCTCCAACATTACCATGAAATCGAAGACCAAATTCACATCCATGATACCCTATACATATAGTATTATAGTGGTCTGGATAGTGAGAAACTTGCTGGAGATAAGAGCCTGAAGACTAGTGAACAGGCGAAAGACAAGCTGACAACCAGATATTTGGAACAGCAAATTCTCCAACATTACCATGAGATCGAAGACCAAATCCATATCCATGAGACCATATACATACAGTATTATAGTGGTCAGGATAGTGAGAAACATGCTGGAGAGGAGACAGAGGACAGGAAAGGCAGCGCGACACCAAAGACATCACAAAGTTGCAGCAGTTGTCGTGAAGAAAAAAGTGACAATGCCTGTCTGGAAGAACCGGTGGCCACGTCTACTTATAAGAAGAAGACTGCCACAGTAGCCCTATCTCTGAAAACCTTTACTTTCCACACTCTATTAGCAAAAGGAGGTTTCGGAAAAGTTTTGGTGGCAACAGATGTCATCCGGAAAGAACATGTTGCCATTAGGTGGTCAACAAGAAGATACACACAGAGTATGGGTACAACCTGGCAGAACGTGAGATTCTCCATCTATCACACGAGAACCACTACCTTGTTCATGGCCTTGCTGCCTTCCAGACTGACAGCTACGTCTATTATGTGATGGAACTGGCCACCAGGGGGGACCTAAATGATTTTATTGAGATGAACCTTCGTCTGAATTTTTCCACGTCAAGATTCATAACAGCAGAAGTGGTTTGCGGTCTGCAGTTCCTGCATAAAAAAGGCATCATACACCGCGACCTGAAGCCCAAAAACATCCTACTGACCAGAGAGGGCCACATCAAATTAGCCGATTTTGGTATTTCTATCATGAATGAGTATGAGCGCACTGCAGAGCGTTTCAGGGGAACACCAGGATACGCTGCCCCAGAAATGGTAAAGTGCCTGGAACATGGACAAGAGGTTGACTTCTTTGCTCTGGGAGTGACTTTGTACAAAATGTCCTCGGGTAGGCACCCTTTCTACGGCACAACAAAGGAATTGATTAATTATGCTGTCAACACCAAAACGCCTTCCTACCCAGAGTTCCTAACCCCTGAGACAGTGCAGATCTTAAAAGGGCTTCTAAACAAAAACCACCACAGACGGCTGGGAGTCAAAGGAAACATCAGAAAACATACATTTTTCTCAGCTGTGAACTGGAATGATGTGGAAAACCGGACAGCAGTTCCCCCTGAGATACTCGTGTCAGTTCCTGAGTACCTGAACGTTACTTCCACTCTGCGCTACAAGGAAGAGCCGTACAGCATAAAGTCTCAGAAGCTGTTTGAAGACTTCAGCTTTGTATGTCCTGCGTGGTCTGAAAACTATCATCTCACCAACATCGTGTAGATCACTGACTGGGTGGTCAAACTGTTTTCCAAATGGCCATCCAGAAAATAAAAACAGGACGGGACTGCTGGACTCACGACTTCTAACTGGTCTACATGACTAGAAGGAGCTGTACATTACCACCTTATATTTATAGCTCTAATAAATATTATAACATCACCGCCGTAATGTCATTACTTTAGGTCACTTTTTTAGAAGTTTAGTTATTGTACTGTTGTTATTGTTATATACTCTATTACAATAAAGGAGTTCTCCAACCACAGACGTTTATGGCATATCCTGTGGATGTCTAATAGGAGTGTGACCCACACATATCGTGAGAATGGAAGTCCCCTATTCCCATCCCACTGTTTAAGCGGGTGCTGGCCCACACACTCAGACATAGCTTGAGTGGAGAGGTCGGGGGCACATGTGCGTGTCTCTCTCCTCTCCAGTATATTAGAAGCTCAGCTCAGCTGTTGTATAGCTCCTATAGACTTGAATGAAGAGAACAGAACATATGCGTGTCCACCTCCAGATTCAAATTCTACCTGGATGTAGCGAGGGGGGCCCAGAGGTGGGAGACCTACCTGTCAGTCATTTCTATGGGATAGGATATGTCATAAATATCTACGATGGGAAAACCCCTACAGGATACGAACACACAGGACAGAAACGCTGCGTAAAAGTACACAGCGTATCTGTCCTGGAAGTCGCAGGGAATTCTGCCCGAAAAACCGCACCAAATTGTGGTGAGTTTTTCAGGCGGCATGTCCACTGCGGAAATCCATCAGATCTATGGCATACAGGTCATGCTGTGGATATTTTTTTCTGCCACAAGTGAATGAGTTTTGGAAAATTTGTTGCAAAATCTCGGTGTGGAATCCACAAGTCCTCCCTGTCTGTACGTGTCCTAAATACATTATAATTATGATGTGTGAAATAGCTGAAGCAAAGCTTGTTTTTTTAAGCAAAGATCTATTTAACGAGGCTCTGTCACCAGATTTTGCAACCCCTATCTGCTATTGCAGCAGATAGGGGCTGCAATGTAGATTACAGTAACGTTTTTATTTTTAAAAAACGAGCATTTTTGGCCAAGTTATGACCATTTTTGTATTTATGCAAATGAGGCTTGCAAAAGTACAACTGGGCGTGTTTACAGTAAAAGTACAACTGGGCGTGTATTATGTGTGTACATCGGGGCGTTTTTACTTCTTTTACAAGCTGCGCGAATGGGAGTGTATGATGCTGACGAATCAGCATCATCCACTTCTGTTCGTTAACACCCAGCTTCTGGCAGTGCAGACACACAGCGTGTTTTCGAGAGATCACGCTGTGACGTCACTCACTTCCTGCCCCAGGTCCTGCATCGTGTCGGCCACATCGGCACCAGAGGCTACAGTTGATTCTGCAGCAGCATCAGCGTTTGCAGGTAAGTAGCTACATCGACTTACCTGCAAACGCCGATGCTGCTGCAGAATCAACTGTAGCCTCTGGTGCCGATGTGTCCTCGCTCGTCCGACACGATGCAGGACCTGGGGCAGGAAGTGAGTGACGACACAGCGTGATCTCTCGAGAACACGCTGTGTGTCTGCACTGCCAAAAGCTGGGCGTTCTGAAGAGAAGTGGATGATACTTCTCGTCAGATCGCCCAGCTAGTAAAAGAAGTAAACACGCCCAGATGTAACACACATAACACACGCCCAGTTGGACTTTTACTTTAAACACGCCCAGTTGGACTTTAGCAAGCCTCATTTGCATAAATACAAAAATGGTCATAACTTGGCCAAAAATGATAGTTTTTTAAAAATAAAAACGTTACTCTTATCTACATTGCAGCGCCGATCTGCTGCAATAGCAGATAGGGGTTGCAAAATCTGGTGACAGAGCCTCTTTAAGGGACATTCTACACTGCGATGCAGGCTGTCAGGGAATGCTGGGAATTGTAGTTTTTCAACAGCTGGAGACTAACAGGATCGAGAAGACTATTCTACAGTTAAGACATTAAATCAAAGTGTATTTCCATGGGAGAAATTTGAGGCTCACACTGAGATTTATGCCGTGAACGTACAGCAGATCCGCGAGAGGATTGTCATTCAATGAGGTGAATACGTGACTTCCCCGTGAAGAAATTGTGGAAATAAATAGCATGCTACTTCTGCCTTTTAATTGCTGAGCCTAGTAGCGACTCCTGAGAGATCTGTATAAAAACCACATTAGTGATTTATAAATGTAATTTTTTAAATATTTTGCTCACTGACTCAAGTTAAAGGGGTTTTCCAGGACAAATATTGATGGCTTACTTTAAGGCACAAGTGAGAAGAGCCAAGCCAGGTCTAAAGTAGCTTAACCCCTTCCCGCAAATGGGCGTTACTGTACGTCCTTTTTAGCGGCTCGTTCCCGCAAATGGGCGTACAGTAACGCCCTGAGGATGAAGCAGGCACAGGAGCTGTGCGTGCTTCATCCTCAGCGGGTGTCGGCTGTAATATACAGCTGACATCCCGCTGCAACGGCGGCGATCACTGTTATGTCCGATCGCCGCTATTTAACCCCTCAAATGCCGCTGTCAATAGCGACAGCGGCATTTAAGTGATTGATACAGAGGGAGGGGGCTCCCTCTGTACCCCGTTGGCCCCCCGCGAAAAATCGCGGGGTTCTGATGGTTGCAATGGCAACCAGGAAGCCTAGCAATGGCTTCCTGGTTGCCAGGTACGGGAGACGATTAGGTCCTGCCCGAGGCAGGACATAATAGGCTCAACTGTCAGTTATAAAATGACAGTTATAATACACTGCACTACACAAGTAGTGCAGTATATTGTACAGGGGATCAGAAGATCAGATTTTCCAGTCCCCTAGTATGTGTAAAATAAAAAGTAAAAAAAAAGGTTAAAAAAAGTTTTAGATAAATAAATAAATTTTACGTAATAAAAACAATAATCGTATTGTTTCCCTGATCGAGCCCTTTATAATTGGAAAAAAATGGAAAAAAAGACAAAAACTAGACATAAAAGGTATCGCCACGTTCGTATCGGCGTGACCTATAAAAATATAATATTATTTATCCTTTTTTAACCTTTTTTATCAGCCTGAAAACATCCCCGTAATTTCAGCCGTAACGGCATGTGCAGGCGCTTGAACGCCGCGTCCATTACGGACGTAATTGGCGCTGCTATTCATTGGAGTCAATGAATCACGGCTCCAATTACGGCCAAAGAAGTGACAGGTCACTTCTTTGACACGGGCGTCTATTTACGCGCCGTCATTTGACAGCGGCGCGTAAATTAAGCCTCGTGTGAACAGACAAACGTCTGCCCATTGCTTTCAATGGGCAGATGTTTGTCAGCGCTATTGAGGCGCTATTTTCGGACGTAATTCGGGGCAAAAAACGTCCGTAATTAGTGTGTGTGAACATACCCTCAAAGGGTTAAATTGCAAAAAAAAAAAACAAAAAAAAAAACTATTACAGTACAAAGAATATAAATATTAATACTATCTGGAATTTTTAATACATAATCCAGATGAGATTGGACATGTTTTTAGGATTTACTCATAAGAGACAATAATGGAGATTCATAAAAATTGTCTTTGTTGCCCATAGCAACCAATCACAGCGCAGCTTTTATTTCTTATAGTGCTTTTGAAAATTGTCAGAGAGAGTTTTCTCATAAGTAAAGGCATCTATAATGGTTAAGAATGGTGGGAGGGGTTCCCTTCACCACACACAAAGTCCAAAGTCCATCTTCTCCATCCAGCCCAGACTGCCATGAACACTTCTTCCAGCCACGACTCATCTCTGCAGAGTTTTCTGTCCAGACATCTTAGGTTCTTCACTTTTTCATCATCCTTTCCACCTTCTCAACACACGCTCCCCATCCTGGTGCCTCAACAATGTCATCCTGCTGATACCCCTATTACTGTGCCTGTTGTGCTGCCCAGCGCTCACAAATACTTTACTGCAGAAATATTAGCGCTATACAGATAGTCCCCATGATAATACTAGTACCACACAGATTATGCCCCTTACAGTAATTACTGCCCATAATGTCCACCAAAAGTGCCAAGCTGAGAGTGCACCTGGCAGCATTAATGCCCCCTAAGTGCCATGAAAAATAATTTGGGCAAGAAGATAGTGACAGTAATACTAATTACTAATACTAATTACAATAAAATAATTGTGCAAAACAGAGTGCCCCCAATAGTAATAGTGCTCCCCCACAGTGCCCCATTAGTAAGAGTACCTCCCAGAGTGCCTTTCATTTTAATAGTACTTGCTCATAGTAATAATGCTCCCCCAGAGTATCCCTATTAGTAATAGTGCTCTTAATGTCCCCCCAAAATGAAGTGTATCAAAGAGGGGGAAAAAAAGAAATCCAATACTCACCTAACTCCCGTTCAATGTCGTCTTCTATAGAGCCGAATGATGCAAACTCATGCCTCCTTTCCAAGCTTCTTTGCTGTAGCATCAGTGCATGCCCCATACGAAAGTATTTGCGCAGCACCAGGCTCCAACGCACCACGGAGAGAATAAACTTTATTTTGCAGTATTGATTGAACTCCTAGCTGCGATCTACTCAGTATCCGTTGGCGATCCACCTATCGATAGACAGATGTGATGATCACAATCAGCTATGCTTAACTATGATTAAAGAAGAAGAGGCCTGACATTTATAGTGAGCAGAACCACAGTGACAGGACTCCCAATTATAGTGACCGACAGTAATAGAAAAATATACGAGCCATTTATTCTAACATTATAGAAAATGTATGATGATTGATGACTAGAACGATTCAGCTGTACAACAAGTACCAAGCCTTTTATTTTATTCTCTTCCCGCCCTGCGCTGTAATAGTACGACGTGCTATCACGGAGCAGGCATGATGCAGGCACAGGAGCTTTGCACGCACTATCAATGGCGGGTGTCAGCTGTATGAAACATCCAACACCACGATCTAACAGCGGGACCGAAGATAACTCCGATCCTGGCCGCTTAACCCCTTAGATGCCGTGGTCAATGCAGGCATGTCAATTCACCCAGGTTTTCCTGGGATCACCCAATTTCTCTGCCGCCACACCAGGTCGCTTGAGCTGTTAACCCGGTCTGTGTCCGTGGAACAAGGCAGAAGCAAATGCTGATTAAATTTTATTTACATTTTTTATTAGCCCCTTGCCGCCCCACGACAATCGTTTACATCATGAGAACTGTATTGTTCCTGTGAAATTACGTAAATGTACATCACAGTGATTGCACGGGTACAGGAGCTGTGCCTGCGCCATCACTTGCGGGGAGCGGCTGTGTTTTATATTTGATTTTATGTCATTTATCTGACAAAATAATACAAATTGTTATAGTTGTTATAGTGAAATGAAAAAAAATATCTGGTAAAAAAAAATAGACAAATAAATGTATACACTATAAGAATAAAAATAAAAGGACACACCTATCAGTTATTAAATTCAGGTGTTTTATTCAGTACTATTACCACAGGCAGGGCCTGCATTAGGCTACAGGGTGCCCTGTGCAGAATTGCCCTTTGGTGCCCGTCACTCCATTTATCAATCTTATGTATTGTCGGCATTTGGTGCTTTTGTTTGTGCATTTCTCACGCCGAAAAACGCGTAAAAAATGCTTGGTTTAAGCGTCCCATTGACATCAATGGTATAGCGCGCCGTTAGTGCATACGACACGTTTTGTTTAAATTATAGGTTTATTATAGGAAATCCTTGTATTCCCCACAAAGTCTTTCTGAAGTCCAGGATTTATAGAAAAATTGATGTTACCATTCCCCTTGTCAGGAGGATGTGTCCCTGCACAGTATAATTGTAAAGGATCTGCCAGACACAGCTTCTGTGTCGACGCCCGTGGGTAATCAGTCTGCACCTGCTCCTAAGGGTATGTTCACACGAGGGCATCCGTAACGGCTGAAATTACGGGGATGTTTCAGCCTAAAAACATCCCCGTAATTTCAGCCGTTACGGCATGTGCAGGCGCTTGAACGCCGCGTCAATTACGGACGTAATTGGCGCTGCTATTCATTGAAGTCAATGAATAACGGCTCCAATTACGGCCAAAGAAATGACAGGTCACTTCTTTGACGCGGGCGTCTATTTACGCGCCGTCATTTGACAGTGGCGCGTAAATTACGCCTCGTGTGAACAGACAAACGTCTGCCCATTGCTTTCAATGGGCAGATGTTTGTCAGCGCTATTGAGGCGCTATTTTCGGACGTAATTTGGGGCAAAAACGCCAGAATTACGTCCGTAAATAGGCCGTGTGAACATACCCTAAGTTTGAGAGAGTGACACGATCTTCTACCAGTCAGGCTGGGAGGCTGAGGAGTGGGAGAGCCTATCACAGCCTGGCCAGACGGAGCTAGCTCCCGCCCTCTGTCTATTTATACCTGCATTTCCTGCTCCTGCTTTGCCTGTGATTCTTTCCTGTTTCCTGGCTCTGCTGCTCCTGTTATTATTATTGACCTTGCTTCATTTTTGGCCCTGGCGTTACTGACTACGCTCCTGCTCTGCGATTGGTACCTCGTACACTCCTAGTTTGACTCGGCTCGTTCACTACTCTTGTTGCTCACGGTGTTGCCGTGGTCAACTGCCCCATTTCCCTTAGCTTCTGTGTACCCTTGCCTGTTTGTCTGTCGTGCACTTATTGAGCGTAGGGACCGTCGCCCAGTTGTACGCCGTCGCCTAGGACGGGCCATTGCAAGTAGGCAGGGACTGAGTGGCGGGTAGATTAGGGCTCACCTGTCTGTCTACCTACCCCATCATAACAATAATACTGTCAGTATGTAGGGAAACAGCCCTGTGAAAGGGGAATCGTAACACCCATTTGTTAATGCTTGTGCAAAAAGGTAGTGTAAGCAATAGTTACGGCGCGGCGATGCAGAAGGGGGGCCCAAGTTTGGGTAACAGCCCAGGGCCTATGGTCTACTTAATCCGCCACTGCTGTCCATATATGGACAATAAAGTCAGGGGCTCCTCCTGGGGCTTGGATTTCGCTCATAGAATGAGTCCATGACTTCACTGTACTTATAAGAGTGCTGGAAGGCAGAGAGGCAAAAAGAAAAAAATGTAGTTGGTCATTAAGGCCTTTTCAGGCCCGGGCATTAAAGGGTTAAGGGTAGGGAAAAAATATAATATCTTACTTTAATTATTGTTAATTAAAATCCATAACTATCCTGGCAAATGCCCATATACATACACTGCATTCCAAATTATTATGCAAATGTTATTTTTCGCTGATTTTCCTAAATAGTCGATGCAAATGACAGTCAGTATAATCTTCAAGCCATCAACCATTGGAGTATAATGCGAATTTTATTGAACAAATCTCCTAATGATAACGGATTTTTTTTTAGAAGTAAAAAACTCAAAATGCACAAATGTTTCAAATTATTATGCACAACAGAGATCAAAACATTTTAAAGGTTGTAAAGAGAACTAAAATGGTAATTTGTTGAATTTGCAGCATCAGGAGCAGGGGCGTAACTAGGAAAGACTGGGCCCCATAGCAAACTTTTGACTGGGGCCCCCCCTCCCCAGGGTGTCACACAACCCCCCCCCTTGTAGATAGTGCCTTTTTTACAGCCCCCCCTGTAGATAACGCCATACAGCCCCCCCTCTGTAGATAGCGCCATACATCCCCCTGTAGAGAACGCCATACAGCCCCCTGTAGATAACGCCATACAGCCCCCCTGTAGATAACGCCATACAGGCCACCTGCAGAGAACGCCATACAGCCCCCCCCTGTAGAGAACGCCATACAGCCCCCCCTGTAGGGAACGTCATACAGCCCCCCCTGTAGAGAACGCCATACAGCCCCCCACTGTAGGGAACGCCATACAGCTCCCCCCTGTAGGGAACGCCATACAGCCACCCCCCCCTGTAGAGAACGCCATACAGCGTTCCCCCCCCTGTAGGGAATGCCATACAGCGTCCCCCCTCCCAAAAAAATGCGACCTACAGTGTGTCCTACAAAATACATGTATCCCCTCTCCACAGGATCTCCACAGGATAGGGGATACATGAGTGATCGCTGGCAGCGATAGGGAGAACGGGGGACTGAAAGTCCCCTGAACTTCTCCATGACAAACCTCTGACTTCCAGCGTCTGCGCAGCTCAATAAAAATGAAAGGAGCGCTGGTCACGCATGCGCACAAGCACAACCGGCGCTCCATTCATTTCTACGGAGCTGCCGACACAGACCCCGGAAGTCCGAGGTTTGTGATGGAGAACTTCAGGGGACTTTGAGTCCCCCGTTCTCCCTATCAATGCCAGCGATCACACATGTATCCCCTGTCCTGTGGAGATCCTGTGGAGAGGGGATACATGTCTTTTGCTCTATTTTGCGCCTTCAGGACCAGACACCGTTTAGCCATTTTTAGCACCTGTTAGTTAAATGGCTATAACGTTTTTATTTGTTGGGCTAACAACGTGATTTTTGCGACGTTTTTTCCGTAGACAATGCAGGTTTCATTTTTTATCGTTTTTATACACACCTTTTATGCTATTTTAGCATTTTTATTCATAAAGTTTGAAAATAATAGTAAAAAAATAAGCTTTTTTACATTTCAGCTATTTTGTTTTTGGTAATAACATAGTTTTACCCTAAAATAGACCTTTTATTTGTGATCGTCATTGTCTACTGTAAATTTTTATATATTACATGTCTATATTAGGGTAATTGGGTCAGCGCTAGCGTTACAACAATGATTGGCGGGGGGAACGTTTTTTTTTGGGGGTGGGTATTTTATGTGTATTTATTATTTGCATTTTTTTGGCACTTTACTTTATTATTTTTTTATTACTATGGTCTGTCCCCCAAAGGTCAAAGAAGACCTTTGGGGAACTTTATATATATTTTTTCTTTCTTTTACACCATGTTTTTCCACTGTAACTGGAGCTGCACAGCAGCCCCAGTTACAGGGGAAATCAGCCCTCTCATAGTGACGATTGTCACTAATAGGGCTGTGCTGGGTCTAGTAAGACCCAGCAGCAGCCTGCCACTAACGGCACCCGGCGATCATGTGACCAGTCACATGATCACCGGGAGGAATAGAGACAGCGCCGCTGCTGCTGTCTCTATTCCTGTACACAGCGCGCATTCAGCGCTGTGTACAAGTGATCAGAGAAGACAGAAGCAGCGAAAGCTGCTTCTATCCTCTCCTCAGGGTCCCCGGCAGTCACTGACAGCCGGAGACCCGACATTCAGCTGCCCGATCGCGCGGGCAGCAAGTAAAAACCCGAGCCGTAGAAAGTCTATGGCTCGGGTTTTAAGGACCCTGATCGCTGGCCATAAAAATACAGCCAGCGGTCGGGAACCAGTTAATGGCAGAGCAGGGAGATACCTCCCTGCTCTGCCGTAGTGTTCAGTGGCGTCCCGCTGTAGCAGCCATAGCGGCTGCTAGCGGAGCCTCCGGCCATGGTGGGGGCCCGTGCCGGCGGGCGACACGTGGCAGCCGCTACTGCTGCTACGGCGGTAGTTACGCCACTGATCAGGAGGTCATATTTACAGAAATCAAAAGCTCTTTCAATCCAAAAAGCTTAACAGGCCAAGTTACATGTTAACATAGGACCCCTTCTCTGATATCACCTTCACAATTCTTGCATCCATTGAATTTGTGAGTATTTGGACAGTTTCTGCTTGAATAGCTTTGCAGGATGTCAGAATAGCCTCCCAGAGCTTCTGTTTTGATGTGAACTGCCTCCCACCCTTATAGATATTTTGCTTGTGGATGCTCCAAAGGTTCTCAATAGGGTTGAGGTCAGGGGAACATGGGGGCCACACCATGAGTTTCTCTCCTTTTATGCCCATAGCAGCCAATGACACAGAGGTATTCTTTGCAGCATGAGATGGTGCATTGTCATGCATGAAGATAATTATGCTACGGAAGGCACGGTTCTTCTTTTTGTACTACGGAAGAAAGTGGTCAGTCATTAACTCTACATACTTTGCAGAGGTCATTTTCACACCGTCAGGGACCCTAAAGGGGCCTACCAGCTCTCTCCCCATGATTCCAGCCCAAAACATGACTCCGCCACCTCCTTGCTGACGTCGCAGCTTTGTTGGGATATGGTGGCTATTCACCAACCATCCACTAGCGAATCCATCTGGACCATCCAGGATTGCACGGCACTCACCAGTAAACAACACGGTTTGAAAATTAGTCTTCATGTATTTCTGAGCCCACTGCAACCATTTCTGCTTGTGAGCATTGTTTAGGGGGGGCCGAATAATAGCTTTATGCACACTTGCAAACCTCTGTAGGATCCTACACCTTGAGGTTCGCAGGACTCCAGAGGCACCAGCTGCTTCAAATACCTGTTTTCTGCTTTGCAATGGCATTTTAACAGCTGCTCTCCTAATCCTATTAATTTGTCTGGCAGAAACCTTCCACATTATGCCTTTATCTGAACGAACCCGTATGTGCTCTGAATCAGCCACAAATCTTTAGTAGTTTTCCTTTGATTGGGCACACCTGGCAAACTAATTATCACAGGTGTCTGAGATTGATTACAATGATCCAAAGTGCCGTAAGACACAATACCATCCATGAGTTTAATTGAAAAATGAATAATTAAATGTTTATGACACTTAAATCCAATGTGCATAATAATTTGGAACACGGTGTATAAATACACAAAAAACAACCACTATAATCTATTATTCCCCTGGCCAGGGTGCATAAGACTCCAGTATTAATAACGTATTTGAGGAAAAACATATCCAAGGTACACCAGATAACTGGCCTCCTCTTGTCCATTGCATTTCACAAACCAAATGTTTTTCTATTAAACAATGGAAAGCTGTTTGTTACATGTTCATTTTTATTTTATGTTTATATACCTAAAATGCAGTGTATATTTAGGTACATATATTCTTGCTTTTGTACATTTATTATGCATTTTTAGTACCTATGCCACTGTTACTATGATCTTACTAAAATTTACCTAAAAAAGGTACACAAGATACATTTCTACCATGACTGTACTTTTTGATAATATCATCTGTGAATTACAGACAGGTTATCCCAGCCACATGACTTAAAGGGAATGTGTTGCCAGAAAAACATGTTTTTTTTTTTTTAATTAAACATTTAGTGTGTAGGTGATTAAACATTGTTCAAATTTTTTTTATTTTTTTCACGAGTCAGGAAATATTATAAATTAGATTCAAATTTATAATATTTCCCATTGCTGGTCACTAGATGGAGCTCTTCCCAAAATTGCAGCATTGCAAAATTGGGTAAAAAGCCCTCGCTCTAGTGAGCTCTCAGCATCCCCCCCTCCTTTATCCTGGCTAGTGCCGGGATAAACGAGGGGTTTGAACGGTCTAACCTCCTACACTGTGTGTCGCCATTTTTTGAGCTAACACACAGTGTAGAAGGTTAACATACAATAGTAAACGTACACAAACACGAACATACATTGAAATCTCTTACCTGCTCCTGCCGCCGCGGCTCCCTCCGGCCCGTCCGCTCCGTCTGCTGCCGCTGGTCCAAGTGCACAAGTCCGGAAGCCGCGACCGGAAGTAGTAATCTTACTGTCCGGCCGCGACTTCCGGTCCACAGGAAAATGGCGCCGGACGGCGCCAATTTCAAATTGGACTGTGTGGGAGCGGCGCATGCGCAGTTCCCACACAGACGGCGTACACAGAAGTGGATGGGACGGGAGCCGTTCGCAGTCCCTATGGGACTGTGGCTGCCGTATTCCATGTCGGTATGTGTCGTTAATCGACACATACAGAAATGGAACAAAAAATGGCAGCCCCCATAGGGAAGAAAAAGTGTAAAAATAAGAAAAAGTAAAACACAAACACACAAATAAATATAAACGTTTTTAATAAAGCACTAACATCTTTAACATATGAAAAATAAATTTGTGATGACACTGTTCCTTTAAGGCTGCCATGGGACAATCGCCATATTGAATAAAGCATGATGGATGGAAAAATATGTGACATCACAATGTGAGATGCAAGCTGAAAAGACTTTATTCATATTTCATAGCTGGTGACATCCCAATGTCAGATGCCAGGCTGTAGAACCTTATGACATAGCTGGTGACATCACAATGCCAGATGCCAGGCTGTAGAACCTTATTGACATAGCTGGTGACATCACAATGCCAGATGCCAGGCTGTAGAACCTTATGACATAGCTGGTGACATCACAATGCCAGATGCCAGGCTGTAGAACCTTATGACATAGTTGGTGACATCACAATGCCAGGTGGCTTCATACACTGGTGCACAGGTTTGGTACTTTGCACTCACACACTGCAGACGAGGAGAGACGCACGTGAGAGCTCAAAAATGCCGAAAGCGAAGAAGAAGACGAAGCATCTAGAGATTGAAGGAGGAGAGGAGAGTAGAGGAGAGGAGAGAGACAAAAAGAATGTAGGAGAAGAGAGAAAGGAGAATGCGAGTAAGACTAAGTGGAGCAGAACCACTCGCTTCTTAGCGCGCCTACAGAAAGCCTTTGCAAGGCTTACCGGATGTATGCGGAGGAGGAACAACTCCAAGAAGGAAAAGAAATGTTCCGGTGAACTCCCAGAACCCAGTAACATGGTTGTAGTGGACGACAAAGGTAGGAAATTATGTCGATTATATAATAATTATAAATACACAGAATAGGCCTCATCAATCAAAACTGTCTAACAGAAAAACTGTTCTTATTACCCATAGCAACCAATAAGAGCCCAGATTTAATTTCTTAATCCGCCCCTTAATCCGAATTTTTCTTTGTTGGACAGTTTTGATAAATCAGGACTGATATCTCTAGATTCTAAGTGTAAAGGAACTCAACATCCAGAAACAGTGCTCCTGTATAATATACAGTTAGGTCCAGAATTATTTGGACAGTGACACAATCTTCATGATTTGGGCTCTGCTGCCACCACATTGGATTTGAAATGAAACAACTGAGATGCAATTGAAGTGTAGACTTTCAGGTTTAATTCAAGGAGTTGAACAAAAATATCCCGTGAAACGTTTAGGAATTGCAACAATTTTTCTACACAGCCTCCTCATTTCATGGGCTCAAAAGTAATTGGACAAATTAACATTACCATAAATAAAATGTTGTTTTTTTTTAAATACTTTGTAGAGAATCCTTTGCAGGCAATGTCTGCCTGAAGTCTGGAAACCATGGACATCACCAAACGCTCGGTTTCCTCCTTTGTGATGTTTCCCAGGCCTTTACTGCAGCGGTCTTCAGTTGTTACTTTGTGGGTCTTTCTGCCTAAGTTTTCTCTTAAGCAAGTGAAATGCAGCTCGATCGGGTTGAGATCTGGTGATTGACTTGGCCATTGCAGAATATTCCACTTCTTTGTCTTGAAAAACTCCTGGGTTGCTTTCGCAGTATGTTTTGGGTCATTGTCCATCTGTACAGTGGAGTGATGTCCCATCTAGAGTGCCTTTAGCAGCCATGCATGCCCATGCCATCACACTGCCCCCACCATGTTTTACAGAGGATGTGCTGTGCTTTGGATCATGAGCCGTTCCAAGCCTTCTCCCTAATTTCTTCCTCTCATCATTCTGGTACCGGTTGATCTTAGTTTCATGCTGTTCCAGAACTGGGCGGTTTCTTTACACGTTGTTTGGTAAAGTCTAATCTGGTCTTTCTATTTTTGAGGCTGATTGCACCTTGTGGTGGACCCGCTGTATTTGCTCTCATGCAGACTTCTCTTTATGGTAGACTTAGATACTGACACACCTGGAATCAACTCCAGACGTTTTACCTGCTTAATTGATGATGGCTTAATGGGGGAATAGCCCATGCAGCTCATTAAATAGCTCTTGAGATAATTGTCCAATTACCTTTGGTCCCTTGAAAAAGAGGCAGCTACTTATTAAGGAGCTAATACCCTCAAACTAAAGCTGAGTGTCTGTGCTTTAAACCCATATTGATAATATAACTGTATATTTAATATGTTTTGGTACAAAATGGCAAAACTTGTGTCACTGTCTAAATAATTCTGGACCTAACTGTACCTCACACCACATAACTACATACATAATAATGTATATATAGCCGCCGATTACTAATCATAGCAGCGCTACTACCCATTATTGATACTCCTCAATCGAGTCCCCAGTACGGCTCAGTGCCCGACGAAGGTCTAAACGACCGAAACGTTGACGTCGCACATATAGCCTCTGGCATCCATCTTGAGAATCCAATAAATATAATTTCTGAAACACAAGCAAGGTGTGCCGACTACAATTCTTAACCTACATCCGGGTTGGGACCCTACCTCGAGCACCCAAGGATACCGGTGCTATCTGAACACACCATATAAATACAACAATGCCTTCTACTTGACAGATCAACGCCACACGCTCCCATGAATCCAGTTTTACTGACACCATTCTCGTCTAATAAAATTTAAAGAGGTATTCCCATATTAGGCATTTATGGCATATCTACGGGAACCTTCGCCTTTGGGGATAACAGGGGTCTGGTATTCCTTTGTTGCCAAATTTTAATGGGAAATTATGTACTAGGGTAACTTGACCCCATTCTCTCAATAGGTGAAGGACCTAGAGGTGTAAACTGTACCTATCAAGCACTTATAGCATATCCTGTGGATGTGCCATAAAAGCCTAAGATGGGAATATCTCTTTAGCTATCTGCTATATGAGGTAAAAATGTCTATTTATGGTGTTACATAATATTACACATTGCTGCGACTTTCCAGTAATATTAACTATTGTCATATGTATTATACCTATTAGACATAGATAAACCCTCCGGGGGGGATGATGTAAAATTTAAGCATCATGGAGATTAGGTCAACCAATCAAGATGCAGATTTAATTTTACCAGAGCAGTTGTAATAAAAGCTGCACTGTGATTGGTTGCTATGAGCAATAAGGTCAGTTTTACGATTAGACAGATTTGATAAATGAGGCCTATTGGCAGCAGAAAAGATCCCACTGGAGTCCCCACTAAATCCTCCACATGCTAAGCATGGTATTATCCTATGATATTAAAGTAATAGTAATGAATGGCTGGTTAGAACACTATAATATTCCCAAACGCCAAATAGGAGAAAATGTGACAAAAGCGATCAATGAAAAAAAAGATATCAGAAATAATAATCAATTAGGCCCTGTTAGCGACTGCGTTAAAGTTTCAGCTTATAACCGAAACCACAACGCAGTGCCAGATTCTTTGTACGACTAATACCACAAGTACCCAATTGACTTACAATGGCATCCATCAGGGTCTGATGTGATGTCCATTGTTTTGACGGGAGAAAAAGCGCTGCTTCCAGCATTACTCTTACCATCAACTCTATCAACTGAGGCTCCAACGCAGATCTGAACCCCCAGACGAAGGCTTCCGGGCCGAAACGCGCGTCGGGGTGGACGCCAGTCACTTGCACTTTGCCATGGGTAAGAGACATGTGCATATCATGCACAGTTCATTGGGATATATTTCTATTTCCCGTCACTTACTGTACTTGTTCTCTCTGGAACTGTGTATGTACTACTGCCCTAGATATACTGTGTAGATTAATCACCAATGTGTATATACTTTTGATGCATTTGTCTCCCAGTACCTCTTAGTGACCCATAGTTGGCTGTTTGAACACCATTATGACTGTTACTTAACATAGGTGTGCTCAGCCTGTTCCTACAGTGCTGTTCTGTGTGACATGTGTTCTGGTTGTCCATTTTTTCTTGTGGTTCTCATCTCTATAAATTTTATACATGTGTTTATTTTAATTGATTCAATAAACTTTCATATTTTTTAACCCATTCTTCGTGTGTCAGACTCCTAGTTATAGGTTTTGTTGCAGATCTGAACATAGCCTTATAATAAATGTCTTCTGAACATCACTTTCTCCATATAATATCTGCACCGTTACGAAAGACTGAATAAGAACATTTCACCGACCCAGTTTATACATGAGCTCCATTAAGAACATTTCACCGACCCAGTTTATACATGAGCTCCATTAAGAACATTTCACCGACCCAGTTTATACATGAGCTCCATTAAGTTTTTCACTTCATTGTTTATTACTGAAGTTTTATGTTCATAATGTGACAACAAATTATTAATTCTTCCAAGATAATAACAAAATTAAAATCTCTTCTAATTTTTCCAAAGTTAATGTGACATCTGAGCCTAAAGAAAAACCTAAGGATTGTAAAGATGATCAAACCCTGAAGGCATATGGACAGGAGAAAAATAAGCTGACAACCAGCTATGTGGAACGGCTCATTCTCCAACATTACTGTGAGATCGAAGACCAAATCCACATAATTGAGACCCTATACATACAGTATTATAGTGGTCAGGATGGTGAGAAACATGCTGGAGATAAGAGCCTGAAGACCGATGGACAGGCCAAAGACAAGCTGACAACCAGCTATGTGGAACACCAAATTCTCCAACATTACCATGAGATCGAAGACCAAATCCACATCCATGAGACCCTATACATACAGTATTATAGTGGTCTGGATAGTGAGAAACTTGCTGGAGATAAGAGCCTGAAGACTGATGGACAGGCCAAAGACAAGCTGACAACCAGCTATGTGGAACACCAAATTCTCCAAAATTACCATGAGATCGAAGACCAAATTCACATCCATGAGACCCTATACATACAGTATTATAGTGGTCTGGATAGTGAGAAACTTGCTGGAGATAAGAGTCTGAAGACTGGTGAACAGGCCAAAGACAAGCTGACAACCAGATATTTGGAACAGCAAATTCTCCAACATTACCATGAGATCAAAGACCAAATCCATATCCATGAGACAATATACATACAGTATTATAGTGGTCAGGATAATGAGAAACATGCTGGAGAGGAGACAGAGGACAGGAAAGGCAGCGCGACACCAAAGACATCACAAAGTTGCAGCAGTTGTCGTGAAGAAAAAAGTGACAATGCCTGTCTGGAAGAGTCGGTGGCCACATCTTCTTATAAGAAGAAGACTGCCACAGTAGCCCTATCTCTGAAAACCTTTACTTTCCACACTTTATTAGCAAAAGGAGGTTTCGGAAAAGTTTTGGTGGCAACAGATGTAATCCGGAAAGAACATGTTGCCATTAAAGTGGTCAACAAGAAGATACACACAGAGTATGGGTACAACCTGGCAGAACGTGAGATTCTCCATCTATCACACGAGAACCACTACCTTGTTCATGGCCTTGCTGCCTTCCAGACTGACAGCTACGTCTATTATGTGATGGAACTGGCCACCAGGGGGGACCTAAATGATTTTATTGAGATGAACCTTCGTCTGAATTTTTCCACGTCAAGATTCATAACAGCAGAAGTGGTTTGCGGTCTGCAGTTCCTGCATAAAAAAGGCATCATACACCGCGACCTGAAGCCCAAAAACATCCTACTGACCAGAGAGGGCCACATCAAATTAGCCGATTTTGGTATTTCTATCATGAATGAGTATGAGCGCACTGCAGAGCGTTTCAGGGGAACACCAGGATACGCTGCCCCAGAAATGGTAAAGTGCCTGGAACATGGACAAGAGGTTGACTTCTTTGCTCTGGGAGTGACTTTGTACAAAATGTCCTCGGGTAGGCACCCTTTCTACGGCACAACAAAGGAATTGATTAATTATGCTGTCAACACCAAAACGCCTTCCTACCCAGAGTTCCTAACCCCTGAGACAGTGCAGATCTTAAAAGGGCTTCTAAACAAAAACAAACACAGACGGCTGGGAGTCAAAGGAAACATCAGAAAACATAAATTTTTCTCAGCTGTGAACTGGAATGATGTGGAAAACCGGACAGCAGTTCCCCCTGAGATACTCGTGTCAGTTCCTGAGTACCTGAATGTTACTTCCATTCTGCGCTACAAGGAAGAGCCGTACAGCATAAAGTCTCAGAAGCTGTTTGAAGACTTCAGCTTTGTATGTCCTGCGTGGTCTGAAAACTATCATCCCACCAACATCGTGTAGATCACTGACTGGGTGGTCAAACTGTTTTCCAAATGGCCATCCACAAAATAAAAACAGGTCTGGACTGCTGGACTCATGACTTCTAACTGGTCTACATGACTAGAAGGAGCTGTACATTACCACCTTATATTTATAGCTCTAATAAATATTATAACATCACCGCCGTAATGTCATTACTTTAGGTCACTTTTGTTAGAAGTTTAGTTATTGTACTGTTGTTATTGTTATATACTCTATTACAATAAAGTAGTTCTCCAACCACAGACGTTTATGGCATATCCTGTGGATGTCTAATAGGCGTGTGACCCACACATATCGTGAGAATGGAAGTCCCCTATTCCCATCCCACTGTTTAAGCGGGTGTTGGCCCACACACTATCTACGATGTGAAAACCCCTACAGGATACGAACACACAGGACAGAAACGCTGCGTAAAAGTACACAGCGTATCTGTCCTGCAAGTCGCAGGGAATTCTGCCCGAAAAACCGCACCAAATTGTGGTGCAGTTTTTCAGGCGGCATGTCCACTGCGGAAATCCATCAGATCTATGGCATACAGGTCATGCTGCGGATATTTTTTTCTACCACAAGTGAATGAGGTTTTGTAAAATTTGTTGCAAAATCTCGGTGTGGAATCCACAAGTCCTCCCTTTCTGTACGTGTCCTAAATACTTTATAATTATGATGTGTGAAGTAGCTGAAGCAAACCTTGTTTTTTTAAGCAAAGATCTATTTAACCCCTTAGCCCTTATTCACACGACAGTGAAAAACGGCCGTGTGATGGCCGTCCTTTTAACGGCCTTCACATTGCCGTTTTCAGAGCAATGATATTCTATGGGTGCATTCACACGGCCGTTTTTTTAGGTCGTTTTAACGGCCTGACGGCCCCCATAGAATTCAATGGATCCGTTTTTAACGGCTGTCAATACATGTAACAACCGTTAAAAATGGATCTGTTACATGGGGATTGGCAAGGGAACTACTAGTTCTCTTGCTGGCTATCGTTGGCATACTCACTGTTGCAGCGCTTCTTTAGGTGTGGTCATCACGGGTTTGAAGGCGCCTCGATGACGTCATCGCCCCATCACGCTGCCTTGCCAGATCCCTTGCAGACGAGTGACCTTTCCTGAAGAAAACAAGAGACGGCGCTGCACCTGTGAGTATGTGGCATCAACTACAGGGAGGCTGGTATGGCATCTACAGGGAGGCTGGTGTGGCATCTACAGGGAGGCTGGTATGGCATCTACAGGGAGGCTGGTGTGGCACGATCTACAGGGAGGCAGACCTCCCTTACCACAGTAGCACAGTAGTGCTACAATGATTCCTCTGCAATGCAGGGTCCCTGCTGGGGTACAAAAGAGACCCAGCAATGTATTTTAAAGCATTGGTGGCAGCTTAGCGGTGACATGGCCGGCCTTAGCTATGTGCGACACGTGCGGTCGCACAGGGCGCCGGCCGCCATGCTGTAAGGGGGGCGCCAGTGGGTACGAGCCGAAGAGAGGAGAAATGTTCCTTCCTCTCCATGGCTGTGTGAAGTGAGCGCTGATTGGAGGAGCAGCAGCAGGTGCTTCTGTCTGCTCCACCAATCGGCACAGCCTGTACTGCAGTGTCACACACACTCAGCACCTCACGCAGCTCCTTCCTGCTGTGCTGCTGCCACAGTGAAGACTCCTCCATGGAGCTCCAGAGTCAGGTAAGGCAGCAGCTTTAGCTTAATCTATGTTTATTTTTGTGCTGTGTGAGGGAGGGGGAGAGAGGGGGCTTTATGTGATGTGTAACAGGATGTGTTTTTTTTTTGTTTTTTTGCAAAGATCGATTTTGTGGGGGAGGGGAGACTAGGTGATAGGTACTTTGTGTGTATTTTTTACAGATCGATTTTGAGGGTGAGGGGACATTGCCCTAAATGCTATAGGAGTGTGGGGGATTCTTTATAAATGTATTTTGTATGGAGGGGGACTTCTGTATAGTTTATTTAGTGGTGTAGGAGCTTATTATGAGTCATTGGGGGAGAGGAACTTAGCGTTATGTTTGAGGAGAAAGGATTCTTTAGGGTACGGCCACACTGAGCGGCCCTTACACTGTCGCAACGCGGCCAACAACCGCGCTGGCACTATGTAGGAGCGGCTGTCAAATACCTCGTTAAGGGGTATTCCGGTTACATTCGCATGCGCACTACCGCTCCATTCATTCTCTATGGGAGCGCCGGAGATAGCCGAGTGCAGTGTTCTACTTTTTCCGGCACTGCCATAGAGAATAAATAGGGGGTAAGTTGTTGCAAAATCGTGCAGCCATAAAGGTTGTATTAATTCATGGCCGCACGTTAACGCGGGTAAACCGTCCCTTTATCTGCAAAATCGTGTGGCCATGAATTAATATACCCTTTATGGCCGCACGATTTTGCAAATTACAACAACTTACCCCCTATCCATTCTCTATGGGAGCGCCGGAAAAAGCCGAACACTGCACTCAGCTATCTCCGGCGCTCCCATAGAGAATGAATGGAGCGGCAGTGCAAATGTAACTGGAATACGTGCGGCCACTAACAGGCTGTTTGACAGCCGCACTGAACATGGTGCCGGCGTGGTTGTTAGCTGCGTTGCGACCGTGTCAGGGCCGCTCTGTGTGGCCTTACCCTTAGGCTGGATTCACACGAGCGTGTGCCTTTTGCGCACGCAAAAAACGCAGCGTTTTGCCTGCGCAAAATGCCCTTGACAACTCCGTGAGGCAGCATCATATGGGTGCGCGGCTGCGTGCTTTTTGCGCAGCCGCCATCATTATGACACTCCATTTGGATGTTTGTAAACAGAAAAGCACGTGATGCTTTTCTGTTTTCATTCATCCTTTTGACAGCTGTTGCGCGAATCACGCTGTTCGCACGGAAGTGCTTCCGTGTGACATGCGTGGTTTTCACGCACCCATTGACTTCAAAGTGTGCGTAATGCGTGAAAAACGCTCAAAGAACGGACATGTCGTGACTTTTACGCAGCGGACACACGCTACGTAAAAATCACGTACAAGTCTGCACGGCCCCATAGACGAATATAGGTCCGTGCGACGCGCGTGAAAATCACGCGCGTTGCACGGACGTATATCCCATTCGTCTGAATAAGCCCTTAGAGATAATATTTGTGGGGGAGAGCAACTTGATTATAAGGGTAGGAACACACAGGGCGGATACGTAAAACTACACAGTGTATACGTCCTGAGAACCGCAGGGAATTTCACCTGAAAAACAAATTTTGGTGCAGTTTTTTTGATGGAAAGACTACAGAAATAAATTTTAAAAAAAGCTAATACTCCCAGCCGTAGTCCCTCTCTCTCTCTGAGCGTAGCCCGGCCTCCTGCGATGACGCTGTAGTCCATGTGACCGCTGCAGCCTTTGATTGGCTGCAGCTGTCACATGGGATACATCGTCATCCCTGGAGGCCGGGCTACGCTCAGAACAGAATACGCATCGCTATGACTACGGCCGGGTGTATTACCTTTTTTTTTCTCATTTGAGATTAACGGTAAGCAAAGTTTTTATCATTGATCTTCCCCTTTGTTAACTCTGACCAAATATCATTATAATTGGTCAGAAACTAGCGAATCATGATGATAATTGGCTAAACGAAATAGGCCTTTAATGGGGGTATATTCAGGCTTAGTGCCTAGGACAGCGGGAGTTGTAAATACGGCCCTGCTAAAGACGCAGATACTATTGTACACTATAGCAGAGCAGGGAGGTATCTCCCGCTGTGTGATCCACTAGGCTGGTGGTTCCCAACATGAGGTTCCCATGAGAACCCTCCAGGGGTGCCGCGACACTCCTCTGGACAACTGCCACGGACGTGCTTTCTCTCCTCCTACTCATAGCGCCAAGTGGATGTGAGCAGGAGAAGATTTTTTAGCAGAACCCCTGTAGATAGCACCCCCGACTAAATGCACAGAGACGTCAGGGGCTTCTCCTGGAGTGGAATCCCCGGTCACAGCGTCGGCAACGCTGAGGACAGGGAATCCGCTTCAGACGTTAGTTGCCCCTGATGTCACTGGTCATATATGGACAGAGACATCAAGCACTCCGTCAAGGAGCGGAATCCCCAGCCACAGGGAGCTACAGTGGCGCTATCTACAGGAAGGGAGTGCTACCTACACGGGGGCTGTGTGGCACTACCTACAAGGGTGTGTGTGGCACTACAAGGGATCTGTGTGGCACTACCTACTAGGGGGCTGTGCGGCAAGGGGGGGATTTGTGGCACTACTTACTAGGGATGCACAATGCATCGAAACTTCGATACTGTTTCGATACTGTGCATCCCCAAATGGTTCGAGCCACACAGCTAAGTATAGTAATACATGATGAGTGAGAGCGGGGCTGCGGCTGTGTAATACAGCCATTGCCCCGCTCCTGAGTCCTGACAAGTGTGCGCCGCGAGGATGATGTGATGCGGCCAGCGCTGCACTAATGAGCGGCGGCACTGAAAACAGAACATGGCGGCCGCACTGCAAAACACCCCCGTGTTCTGTCTTCGGTATCTGCGCCGCCGCTCATTACTGCAGCGCCGGCCGCATTACCTCATGCTGACCGCGCGTGCACTTAATGTCAGGAGCGGGGCAATGACTGTATTACACATCCGCAGCCCCGCTCTATAACGGCGGAGATCAGAGAAACCGCTCATCTCCGCCGCTATTCTCCTGAATGCTGCGATCAAAGCTGACTGCAGCATTCAGGGAAAAGTGAGGAGGGGGGATGCCCCTAGGATCGCGTCACAGGGAATTCCTGTGACGCGATCGAGGGCCATACCATACACTGTATTACACATCCACAGCCCCGCTCTATAACGGCGGAGATCAGAGAAACCGCTCATCTCCGCCGCTATTCTCCTGAATGCTGCGATCAAAGCTGACTGCAGCATTCAGGGAAAAGTGAGGAGGGGGGATGCCCCTTGGATCGCGTCACAGGGAATTCCTGTGACGCGATCGAGGGCCATACCATATATGGGCAGACAGCCCAGGGTCTATTGAAGGACCCCAGGGCAGTCTTACTATATTTCCTGTTAGGGCATACTTAGGTATGTCCTAACAACTGCCTGCGTACTATACATACACAGGCTAATGTACTGGCATATATCTGATATATGCCAGTATATTAAAGTTTAAAAATAAAGTAAAAACATAAAGTAATGTTATATTTAAAAAAATACACATACGCCTTTTTTTTACAATAAACATTAAAATAAGTCTCAATACATAAAATATACACATATTCGGTATTGGCGCGGCCGTAATAACCGGCACACAATTTTTTTGCGTCATTTATGATGTGTACGCTGTAAAAAAAAAAAAAAAAAAACTTCTTTCACTTATTAATGTGAGGCACGAGGTGCGATGAATTTAACCTCCATGTGCCTCAAATTGATAGTAATTAACCCCATCATGTACCTCACACATTAACCCATTATGACTGAGAAACATGATGGGGTTAATTACTATTAATGTGAGGCAAATGGAGGTTAAATTCATCATCACACCTCGTGCCTCACATAAGAACATACTGTTGGCAAAGTATAGTTTTGGTATCGAAATCGCAATACTACACGAAGTATCGGTATCGGGGCAGTATGGCACTGTCTGCAAGGGGGATGTGGGGGCTGTATGTCACTCTCTACAAGGGGGATGTGGGGGCTCAATGCCACTCTCTATAAGGGGGAGGTGGGTGGTGTATGACACTGTCTACAAGGGGGCGGTGGGGGGCACTGTGTACAAGAGGAAGGTGGGGCTGTATGACACTACAAGGGGCAGATGCGGGATGTATGGCACTGTCTACAAGGAGGAGGTGGGGGATTATGGCACTGTCTACAGGGAGGCTGTACGGCACAATCTACAGGGGGCACTTTCTACTAGGGGGGCTGTGGGGGCATTATACTCTGTGGAGGCCACTAAGCGGACATCATACTGTGTAGGGGCACTACAGGGGGCAATATAATGTGTGTGGCACTTAGGGGGCATAACACTGTGTGGGCATAATTAGAGGACGAAATACTGTGTCCTTGAAGGCGTTATAATATATTATATTATTATTATACTGTGTGGGGGCACTAAAGGGGCATTACACTGTGTGGGGGCACTATATATGGCATTATACTGTGGGGAGGAATTATGCTTTTTTATGGGGCATTTTTTATAATGGCGTGGGGCGCCGAAAGATCATTTCGCACGGGGCGCCATCTACCCTAAGGCCGTCCCTGAGCGGTGAAATAGTCATTGCACGGAGGGGGAAGACTCTTGCCTGCCCACTGTGCTGCCCAGCCAATCAGCTCGCTTCTAGCTGTTTCCCTCTTCCTCGTGGCCTGTGCAGAGGGAAAGGTATGGCTACAACAAGAAGATCGTGCATGTCTGCTCCTCCCAGGAATCCTGACTCCTGCTGCTCTCTGACCCCACACCCGATGTATGTAAGTAGCAACTAGTAATGCAGCTATTAACCCCTTCATTGTTTATGTCTGTCATGCTGAGCAGTCACACTTCAGGGCTGACTGTTTAGCATAACAGACAAAGTATATCCATCCATCCATCCATCCATCCATCCATCCATCTTCTATCTATCTATCTATCTATCTATCTATCTATCTATCTATCTATCTATCTATCTATTATCTATCTCATATCTATCTATCTATCTATCTATCTATCTATCTATCTATCTATCTATCTATCTATCTATCTATCTATCTATCTATCTATCTATCTATCTATCTATCTATCTATCTATCTCATATCTATCTATCTATCTATCTATCTATCTATCTATCTATCTATCTATCTATCTATCTATCTATCTATCTATCTATCTATCTATCTATCTATCTATCTATCTATCTATCTATCTATCTATCTATCTCATATCTATCTATCTATCTATCTATCTATCTATCTATCTATCTATCTATCTATCTATCTATCTATCTATCTATCTATCTATCTATCTATCTATCTATCTATCTCATATCTATCTATCTCTCTATCTATCTATCTCTTATCCAATCGCGGTGTGTCGTACGAGCACTGTTCCTCCTTCAAAATAGCTGATTAACCGGGGTCCCGGCGGGTGTCTGCTAGGCACTGTATCTAAGCCAACTACATAGTAGGCTTAGATACATGGCCCATGTGTGATCCTGTCTGCTGGACCCTGTATCTAAGCCTACAATGTGTGTTACTAATGTTTTTTTTTTGTTTGCTTGTGTTTTTTTGCAGGTTCGGTCATTGGACTACTTTGGATTCGAGGACTACTTCGATGACAGCTTTTTTT
Organism: Rhinoderma darwinii; assembly: GCF_050947455.1. NCBI lineage: Eukaryota > Metazoa > Chordata > Amphibia > Anura > Rhinodermatidae > Rhinoderma > Rhinoderma darwinii. The sequence goes on from NC_134689.1 coordinate 46,646,862, forward strand.
ATTTGGAATAAAATGGTTAATGAGGGTTGTGTGGGGGCGACAATTACGAAGGCGGTAGTAATAAAGTTTCAAAAAAATAAAAATATACAGATATAATATCTTATTGAAATAAAAAAAAAACACAGAACCCTCATTAACCATTTTATTGAGAATAAAAAAACGGCGCCATCAAAGTAGTCCAAAATCTGAAGTAGTCCAACATCCGAACCTGTAAAAAAACACAAACCCAAAAAGAATTTATAACACAAAAAAGCAAAACAATTCTTATACTTACGTTTCCGGGGTCCAGCGCTGGAGCCGCAATGTCAGTGAATGGGCCCTGTATCTAAGCCTATCATGTGTGATACTGTCTGCTGAGCCAATGTAGCTAATCCTATCAATATCTATAGGGTCGTAGTGCTATAGATATGCTGTCTCATATATATATGTATATTGCCCCTGATATTTTAAGACCTTAGTGACACCCCTGGCTGCTAGTGTTGCATCATTGAGTCACTTAGGAGACCCATTGATGCAGCTGAAAGCTGCGGACCGTCGACCATGAGAAGAAATTTGGGGGAGGGCCCAAGAAGAACTTTTGCACCAGGGCCCATGAGCCTTTAGCTACGCCCATGTACAGGGAGCCTGGTGTGGCATCTACAGGGAGGCTGGTGTGGCATCTACAGGGAGGCTGGTGTGGCATCTACAGGGAGGCTGGTGTGGAACGATCTACAGGGAGGCTGGTGTGGCATCTACAGGGAGGGTGGTGTGGCATCATCTACAGGGAGGCTGGTGTGGCATCATCTACAGGGAGGCTGGTGTGGCATCATCTACAGGGAGGCTGGTGTGGCACGATCTACAGGGAGGCAGGTGTGGCATGATCTACAGGGAGGCAGGTGTGGCATGATCTGCAGAGAGGCTGGTGTGGCATGATCTACAGGGAGGCTGGTGTGGCATCATCTACAGGGAGGCTGGTGTGGCATCATATACAGGGAGGCTGGTGTGGCATCATCTACAGGGAGGCTGGTGTGGCATCATCTACAGGGAGGCTGGTGTGGCATCATCTACAGGGAGGCTGGTGTGGCATCATCTACAGGGAGGCTGGTGTGGCATTATATACAGGGAGGTGTGTGGCATCATATACAGGGAGGCTGTAAATAGTGTCTAGGTGAACATGTGACCTTCCTTTGGGTGTTTTCAGGGGGCTGGGACAAAAAAAGCCTGACCAATGAAATTCATCAGTTTTTTTTTAACGGCCATGAAAATGGATGTCAAAATGGAAAATGGATGTCAAACGGCCATTAAAAACGGACAGATGGACTGGAAATGGATGAAAATTTGGAGATAAACGGATGCAAAATGGCCATGAAAAACTGACAGTTGATCAGTTTTTAATGGACATTTTTTTTCACTGTCGTGTGAATAAGGCCTAAGGCCTTATTCACATGACAGTGAAAAAAAATGTCCATTAAAAACTGATCAATGGTCAGTTTTTCATGGCCGTTTTGCATCAGTGTGTCTCTAAATTTTCATCCATTTCCAGTCCGTCTGTCCGTTTTTAATGGCCGTTTGACATCCATTTTACATCAGTTTTTCATGGCCGTTAAAAAAACTGATGAATTTCATTGGTCAGGTTTTTTTTGTCCCAGCCCCCTGAAAACAACCAAAAGAAGATCACATGTTCACCTATACACTATTTTCTCTGGCTTCTACTGAATAAAGACTTCAGGCACTGGGGACCCTTGACGTTGGGTTGCGAGCTTTGCGTATTTTGGCCAAAATAACAACTAATACCCCATGTTTCATGGATATTTCTTACTACGTATACTACACTTTTTTTCAGGACGCAGCCGGGTCTTATATGCTGGGAGGGCATGATGTGCTGGCGTTTGGTTTGGAATGCAGAGCAGCCCGCTTTAGCTAACACTAGCGGCGTTACAAATAGGCTGTTATTCGGCAAGATACGCCATGCCTGACGACCAGCACATTATCCCTCCACGTATTGCACATAGTACTGACACCCCATGTACTATTCACAGCACTGACCCCTATTCATCACATTTATTTTATTTATTTTTATTACATTATTAGGGGGGATTCAGACGAGCGCGATTTGCGCGCGTGCAGGCCGCGTATTTTCTGCGCATCACGCACAGCACTATAGAAGTCAATGAGGCAGTTCAAACAGTGCGTGATTCTTGCGCAGCGTTTGTTCGCTGCGTACTATACGCGACAGGTTCAAAAACTCTGCGTATTTCACGCATCACGCACCCATTGAAGTCAATGGGTGCGTGAAAATCACGCATGTCATACGCTGGCAGCAGCTGCGAACGCGCGTTTTTCACGCAGGACACGTTGTCTCAATGCAAATGAGTTTGAACTAACTAGTTGAAACCAGCAGAAAAGCAGGAAGTTGGTTAGACAGCAGGTTTTGCAAAAGAGGCCACACCGTTTGCAAAAGCACCACAAGCACTTTGCAGGCATGCCTCGGCAGATGGATGTTGGGAAGCTCATTCGGTTAGTTCAGGAGCGGCCGGAGGTCTGGAACACCCATGCGGAGTCGTACCATGACCGCACATTGAAGGAGGCAGCATGGGAGCAGATAGCAGAGGCGCTATTTGAGCAGGAGTGGGCCGACAGCCGCACCCGTGACCGGCTACAAATTGGTGAGTGGATATCTGTGTGTCGCCATTGATGTGTATAATGACATCCATATTGGATATTGCGTCCCTGCTGAATAATTGCCTGTCATTGCCAACGTTTCTGTTCAGTGCCATCTTTATATATAGTATCATCAACTTAGGCTTGTTCTTGTGTAGACGTGTGTTTAATAACACCAGTTTATACATGCACTGTCTGTGTGCGCACTCACATCTGCTGAGTTTAATCAATGATGTGTTCTTATTCATCATACAGTGGACGATGTAAAGAGACGGTGGCGCAGCTCGAGGGACCAGTTCCGTCGAGAACATGGATCCGGCGCCCGTAGCGGAGATGGTGGTCCCCAAAAACGGCGCTACATGTACTACGACCAGCTGTTGTTCCTGCGGGAAATAATGGACATGCGACCGTAAGTACTCGTTGTTGTCCCTTTGTGGCCACGTCACCCTCCAAACATGTTACATACCCCAAAACGCCTTGGTGTTTGCACATGACATTTGTTTCCTCAACTGACGTGTCCCCTATATTATAGAACTAGCGACACTCTGGATGCTTCAGAAGAGGAGGCACGGCCCCAGTGTAGCCAGGCGTCCGAAGCCGCTGCTCCCCTGGTCGCCCTCACCCCGGAGGCCACTAGAGAGGATCCTGGTCCAGTCGCCTCAGCGCCTGAAGCAGGACAACCGGACCAAGTGGCACCTAGACAAGCAGCACCCCGCCGCAGACGTCCTGGTAACCCACCCGCAGCTGCACAGGTGGACGCCCGTGTTCTGGAGTACCTGCGCCGTGCAGCCGATGAGGACCAGCAAGATTTTTTTTGCCGGAGCATGGCACCTTTGATGCGGCGGGTACCAGAGGATAGGTTGGTGCGGCTGCAAATAAATATGCTGTCTTTAATCGACTGTGCGACACCCCCGCTAAGTCCAGGCCGGTGCTTTACTTCTCTGGAGCACTGGCGTAGTGTATATATGCCCTCAGCGCGTGCCCATGTGCCAAGGCCCTCCCAACCTGCCCCCGTCTTCTCGCAGATGGCGCAATACCCTCCTGCCCCAAGATACCTCTCCCCTGCCCCAATGCCTGGGCCAGTCCATCACTTTCCTCAATACTCCATACCTGGGCCAAGTTTACAGGCTCACATGCAGCCTCAGGGTTACCACCCGCAGTATCAACCCCAATATGCTGTGCAGGAACAGGCTCCTCAGGGCCGGGGACAGCAGAGTGGTGCGGAACGGTCGGGTTACAGCTCGCCGACCCATGCCTATCAGAATCTTTAGGGGCTCTTTTTTTCTACCGACACATGTTAGAAATCGATGACATGCTAGGAATTTGTTGTATATGCATCATGTTGGTGCACTTTTTTGTTCGGGTATGTTTTCCCGCCTCTGTATTTATTTGGCTGATATGGCGAGTATGTGCCACAAACATGACTACTACTAAAGTTCGATATTTTGAAGTTCTGTGTGGACAATCCTTTTGTTACCTTGCACACCTTTTCTACTGCCTCTACCGCTAGGAGGTGCTGTTGCCTTAGAGGTTGTGACGGTATTACATTTCTCCACCACATCTTTGAGGTCTTCGTTGTTCGGAAGGGGTTTGGAATACCAGGAACTCAGCTGTAATTAGTATAGTTAGTGTTTGGCCAGAACTAACTTTACTCCCCCCGAAACGCTCACATACATATAGGCCAGGAAATACATAGTTTCCACAAGAGGATGTGATGTCCATGCATTCCTGCCGTCTAAAAAGGGTATTCCAAGCGCCTACCGAGCTTTAAGCTCGCAACCCACGTCAAGGGGCCTCAAGTTTTGCGAGTCCCTAACCCTCCCCCACACCCCCCCCCACCAAAAAAGGCCTTGAGGGATAAACAGACGTTCTCTCAAATAAGATTAACTTCACCACAACTCAAATGGCAGCGTTCTGGCAGGTCACTTCTCAAGCCTGCCTGGCAAAATACTCGGCAAATTGGTGGCGCACTCGCTGCCCACATGTCGGTGGCCGGCCAGGCCGAGCAGCCTGGCTCAGGCTGGTGGTGGGTGCAGATGTTCCCATATATTCCACATCATGAGCGGCATCATTGATGCGGGTAAAGTTGTGCAGCACAACACAGGCTTTGATCACGCATGTGACATTTGACGGCGACAATTGCATTGATGTCATCAGGACCCTCCACTTGCTGGTCATGATGCCAAAGGCACATTCCACGACTTTCCGTGCTCTGCATAGTCGCTGATTGAAAATGCGCCTACGGTTATCCATGCCCCTCCGCGCAAATGGCCGCATTACGTGTTTGCTGAGGGCAAAACCTTCATCTGCAACCATAACATAAGGAAGGGGTGGCCCGCTGGTGCCAGGGAGGATGCTAGGCTCGGGGACATCAAGTTGGTTGGACATTAGACGCTGTGCCATTCTAGATGAGCGAAAAATGCGTGCATCCGCCGAGCTGCCATAGGACCCGATGTCCACGATGGTAAAGCAGAAATTACAGTCCGACAACGCAAGCAAAACTATTGAAAAATACTGCTTGTAATTGAAGTAGCGAGAGCCAGAGTGGGGCGGTTTCTGCACACGGATGTGCTTCCCATCGAGTGCACCAATACAGTTAGGAAATTGGGTGTCGCGTTCAAACTGCTGCGCTATGCGAAGCCAGTGTTGGGCCGTAGGCTGAGGGATCACGCTGCTCTTCAATCTCTGCCACAGGACCACACAGGTTGCTGGGACAATGCCGCAAATAGTGGAGACTCCAATTAGGAATTCAAAATGAAGGGCATGGTAGCTAATGCCGGTCGCCAAAAAACTACAGAAATTCATACAAGCAAAGCACAAAGAAAACATGTTAGTTTAGGACATTAAGGACATTAAAAAAGGTGTAACCTGGCTCACAAAACTGCACATACCGTAACGTCAGAAGGAGACGCTCCTCGGGGGAAATACAGCGTCGCATGTTTGTGTTCTGATAGGTTATTCCAGGCCGAACCAGCTCCAGCAGCATATCAAAGGCATGCACAGACAGGCGGCAAAAGGCCCGAAATTTCTCAGGGTGACGACGGAGGTCAGCAAAGAGGATATGAAAATGCCCTTTAGAGGTGCGTTGGGCCACTATTGGGTGAACCCACATCCTACCTGATCTCCGCCGGTGTGGCCGTAGAGGGCTACCTCGTTGCCCAAACCTACGGGATATCATCCATGCTAATAGCACACGGGCCAGAGAGCTAGGTGGCATCAATGCAGTCTGGCAGACAAACTTCACTAAAATACTGGTAGAAACAGTGGGTTGCATCCAAAGCACACAAATGAATTAACACAGGTGCACACATGAAGCAGGGGTATTGCATTAATGGCCCTTTTGAAGCCTGGCGTAAACAGAACAGCTGAGTGCGTTTTTTCCACGCGCGGGAAAAACGCATGTCTTACGCGCGTATTACACGCATACATCGTTCAAAAACGCATTGGCCACGCTGCTGACACGCTCGCAAAACGCTGCGTTGTTTGCGCGCGCAAAAACGCAACGTTCGTGTGAATCTCCCCTTACACAGTTCTGACACTTTCATACATACATATTTATTTTTTACCATCCATTCACACCCTAGCACTACACTGACACACATTTATCGCACACCTTTGAGCACTTAGTCCGCCACTCCCCTCAAGACTAGTGGGAGGGGCTATCACTATTTAATGCACACTCCTTCTGCAGCATTCTTTGACCCGTCTGCGTCCTGATGGGAACGGGTTTTCACCCACCCACCTACCTAGTGAGTATGGCCTTTTTTGTGGTTTTGATATTTATGTCCCATTTTTTTCTGTTTGTGTTTTTAAATTAGGAACGAAAAGTTCTGGTTAGGGACTCGCAAGGCACTGGGGACCCTTGACGTTGGGTTGCGAGCTTTGCGTATTTTGGCCAAAATAACAACTAATACCCCATGTTTCATGGATATTTCTTACTACGTATACTACACTTTTTTTCAGGACGCAGCCGGGTCTTATATGCTGGGAGGGCATGATGTGCTGGCGTTTGGTTTGGAATGCAGAGCAGCCCGCTTTAGCTAACACTAGCGGCGTTACAAATAGGCTGTTATTCGGCAAGATACGCCATGCCTGACGACCAGCACATTATCCCTCCACGTATTGCACATAGTACTGACACCCCATGTACTATTCACAGCACTGACCCCTATTCATCACATTTATTTTATTTATTTTTATTACATTATTACACAGTTCTGACACTTTCATACATACATATTTATTTTTTACCATCCATTCACACCCTAGCACTACACTGACACACATTTATCGCACACCTTTGAGCACTTAGTCCGCCACTCCCCTCAAGACTAGTGGGAGGGGCTATCACTATTTAATGCACACTCCTTCTGCAGCATTCTTTGACCCGTCTGCGTCCTGATGGGAACGGGTTTTCACCCACCCACCTACCTAGTGAGTATGGCCTTTTTTGTGGTTTTGAATAAAGACTTTTGTTGAGTCCCTAGTTTTTCTACATTGTTTTCTGGAGTATTTATAGCTATTTGTGGCTTGCAATATGTCCTCAGTACCTGTAGACAGTGTACTACGGAATTGGCTGATCTCTGGGCAATTTGGGGAGCCCGTGCCGGAGTCAGTCATTGTGCAGTACTGCTGCTCTGCTCCTATTCAAGTGAATAGGAGTTGAGTTGCAGTACTGCAGCACATCCACTATTCAGTGTACACAGCCATTTGCTTCCAAAACCTGCCACTGCATAACATCCGGTGCTCGGAGGCAGCCAGAACAGCTGATCGGTGCGGGGTCCGGCTGTCGTACCCTCATCGATCATGTGCTGATGACCTATCAGTATGAAAAACCTATCCATGCATGGACAACCCCTTTATCTAAACTGTTGCTAAACTTTTAACATGTTATAGTGACATGTCAGAAGTTTTGATTGTTGGGGGCACGAGCACTGAGACCCCCACCTATCACTAAAACTAAGTGGCAGAAGCACTTATAGGTGAGCACTGGGCCGCTTTGTTTATGATTAGCCTTCCCAGGAGCGGTGTACGGACTGATATATTTTATATTGAGCCCATACACCACTCTGAGGAAAGCCAATCCTAAATAAAGTGTCACAGCGCTCTCCCAAGTGTTTATGCAGCTTCTTTTTAGCTATCCGTGGGGGTCGAAGTGCTCGGATCCCCAATGATGAAAAAACTTCTGACATCTCACTGTGAGATATCACTTTTTTAAATAATTTCACCCTTTCAACTGGTTTTGTGTCCACATGGGTTTTCATACCCCTGACCTATCCACAAGATAGGTTATCAGTAAATGATCTGTGGGGTGCAACAATCAGACACCCACACAGATCATCTGAACCAGCTGCCTCTGTGCCTCTGAAGCTGTAAGCAGGGACAGGTGGCAGATGCAGCTCTGCTGTTTAGGACCAGATCTTCAGTACCGTGGTGCCACTGCTATACAGTGGACTTTGCTGGAAGAAGACACACGACACCGTTGTAAAAGTGAAAAAAAAACCTTTTAATACAATAAAGTTAACAATTCAAATACGCCAACATGGCGACAACAAAAGCACCAACATGGTGCAAAAGTACCGTTAAAAGAAATACTTAGAGAAACAAAACAATTTAATTGTCTAATAACTGCTGGAAAGAGGTGTCAGGGGTAGTTCTAACAAAACTACCCTCTAAAACATCCTGGTTACCCTGGATAGGGTAGTGCCCCGAGTAGCCTGGGACAGGTGGTGGGCCAGATGGTCCAGGTGGTACAGTTGACGAGTAGGACGACGGTCCAGGTTGGCTCGGTCCATACTGTCCTGTAGAAGGACCAGGTCGGCTGTATGGTACGGCTGATTGTGCAGCCGGAATCTGTACTGGAAATTGCCCATGAGCACCATAATCGCTACGTTGGGTGCGGTCCTGACTAAAAAGGAGTGGGGACGATTCCATTCCCCAATAATGGTTGCGTGTCCCAGTTGTTGCAGGTGGAAATTGTGCCTCATCCAGCTGTTGTTGATATGCACTGAGGCACCTCACTATGGGGGATGGATTGTTTGGAGGGACAAAAGCCTCCAAAACAGATATTACTGCCATGTGAGCACGGTACCTGTTTGCTTCTGGGATCCGGCGCAAGAGGGGTCCCAAAGATCGTAGGAATGACTCTTCAACACCCTCCTGCGAGGATCTTTCAAGGTACTCCAGTACCCTCTGGTTTATTCTGGCCCTGGTTACGTTCTCCTCAGAGGCAGAAGCTGTTGAACGTTTCCGTCTTTGCACTGGACGGATGGCAGAGGTTGTAACTGAGGGAGTCGCTAGCTCCTCGGTGTTGATTGTGGTGAGGTCCTGGGCATCAGGAAGATCGATCTGGGTGTCATCCTCGTCGACCTCTTCCACATCCTCTTGCTCCTGTGGTGGATGGACCAACAAATTATCATTTGATCTATATTGTGAAAGACATGGAAAATGTATGATTAATCAGTGTGAAAGTACATACCATATTGGCCTTTGCGGCACTATAGTATGGACCAAAGGGGTCTTTGGTCCCACTATCATGCAATTTACCACTTAAACAATTAACTGCCTGTTGCATGATGTTAGCGACCAAAGTAGAATTTTTTTAAATTTTATTTGATTTAATTTTAATATGGTATAAACTAAAAATAAAAAGACGCTCAAAATAAATTACTTACGGCCGCATGTCCATAACTCTGTTAAGAAACTGTAATTGCTTGTGATAGGAGTAGGGCCTTTTCTTCAAAGGAGCATCCCCACTCCTGGCGTGCTCCCTGAGATATTTCTTATATTGGTCACGGCAACATGCCAATCGTGACTTCACATCTTTAACTGTAAAATAAATATATAAATGATTAAGCTAGTTTAAACATAAAGGGCCCTGTAACAAGAGGAAATTGTGGCAATTGTGTGAAATTGTGGCAATTGTGTGAAAAGGGCAAAGGTTGAGGGGCTTCTGTTGGAGCTTTCAGTGGGGGGAACCACTCAACAGAAAGGCAAACACAAACATTAGCTTCCCTTTGTTTCACCATTGTTCTCAATGGTGACGTAAACGTTGCTAAAGGTTGTCGTTTGCCAACGTTGTGACAGGGTTCCCTTGTTTTGATAGAATCAATAGCACAGTCAACGGAAGGGACAGCGTTACTTACCAACCAGATCGCGCATCTTGCCTCCTTTTGCCCACTCGATAGGGAACATCTCCTGCCCAATTTCTTCCCAGACGGCATCCTTTCGGTGGCGGTTATGGTATTCTTCGCTAGCCGTGTCCCAGACAGCTGGCCGCTCCTGGACAAGCAAAATTAGGCGCTCTACATCCATGTTTCTTGGCATTCTGTGATGTTTGCTGTAATGTCAGGTGTTGAAAAAGAAAATTTCGTAATACATTTATTTTGACCATGCACCCGCTATCAGTATTGATCTGAACGTATCAAGCTGTGTAGCTTTTTATATTACAATGTATAATTTAAAGGGCAAGGCTAATGGATATGTGCTGATGCTCCCACTCAGTGTCCCTGAAGATGATGCCACACAGTGCCCCTGTAGATAGTGCCACACAGTAACTACGCACAAAGTGCCACACTGTCCACATGTAGATATTGCCATGTACTGCACCCTGTAGATAACGCCACAGACCTCCTGTATATGATGCCCCACAGCCTCCCTGTGTATGATGCCCACAGCCTCCCTGTATATGATGCCACACAGCCTCCCTGTATATGATGCCACACAGCCTCCCTGTATATGATGCCACACCAGCCTCCCTGTATATGATGCCACACCAGCCTCCCTGTATATGATGCCACACCAGCGTCCCTGTATATGATGCCACACCAGCCTCCCTGTAGATGCCACACCAGCCTCCCTGTATATGATGCCCCACAGCCTCCCTGTATATGATGCCACACCAGCCTCCCTGTAGATGCCACACCAGCCTCCCTGTAGATGCCACACCAGCCTCCCTGTAGATGCCACACCAGCCTCCCTGTATATGATGCCACACCAGCCTCCCTGTATATGATGCCACACCAGCCTCCCTGTATATGATGCCACACCAGCCTCCCTGTATATGATGCCACACCAGCCTCCCTGTATATGATGCCCCACAGCCTCCCTGTATATGATGCCACACAGCCTCCCTGTATATGATGCCACACCAGCCTCCTTGTATATGATGCCACACCAGCCTCCCTATAGATGCCACACCAGCCTCCCTGTAGATGCCACACCAGCCTCCCTGTATATGATGCCACACCAGCCTACCTGTATATGATGCCACACCAGCCTCCCTTTATATGATGCCACACCAGCCTCCCTGTATATGATGCCACACCAGCCTCCCTGTAGATGCCACACCAGCCTCCCTGTATATGATGCCCCACAGCCTCCCTGTATATGATGCCACACAACCTCCCTGTATATGATGCCACACCAGCCTCCCTGTATATGATGCCACACCAGCCTCCCTGTAGATGCCACACCAGCCTCCCTGTATATGATGCCACACCAGCCTCCCTGTATATGATGCCACACCAGCCTCCCTGTATATGATGCCACACCAGCCTCCCTGTATATGATGCCGCACCAGCCTCCCTGTATATGATGCCACACCAGCCTCCCTGTATATGATGCCACACCAGCCTCCCTGTATATGATGCCACACCAGCCTCCCTGTAGATGCCACACCAGCCACCCTGTAGATGCCACACCAGCCTCCCTGTACATGCCACACTAGCCTCCCTGTATATGATGCCACACCAGCCTCCCTGTATATGATGCCACACCAGCCTCCCTGAATATGATGCCACACCAGCCTCCCTGTATATGATGCCACACCAGCCTCCCTGTATATGATGCCACACCAGCCTCCCTGTATATGATGCCACTCCAGCCTCCCTGTAGATGCCACACCAGCCTCCCTGTATATGATGCTCCACAGCCTCCCTGTATATGATGCCCCACAGCCTCCCTGTATATGATGCCACACCAGCCTCCCTGTATATGATGCCACACCAGCCTACCTGTATATGATGCCACACCAGCCTCCCTGTATATGATGCCACACCAGCCTCCCTGTATATGATGCCACACCAGCCTCCCTGTATATGATGCCACACCAGCCTCCCTGTATATGATGCCCCACAGCCTCCCTGTATATGATGCCACACAGCCTCCCTGTATATGATGCCACACCAGCCTCCCTGTATATGATGCCACACCAGCCTCCCTGTATATGATGCCACACCAGCCTCCCTGTATATGATGCCACACCAGCCTCCCTGTATATGATGCCACACCAGCCTCCCTGTATATGATGCCACACCAGCCTCCCTGTATATGATGCCACACCAGCCTCCCTGAATATGATGCCACACCAGCCTCCCTGTATATGATGCCACACCAGCCTCCCTGTATATGATGCCACACCAGCCTCCCTGTATATGATGCCACACCAGCCTCCCTGTATATGATGCCACACCAGCCTCCCTGTAGATGCCACACCAGCCTCCCTGTAGATGCCACACCAGCCACCCTGTAGATGCCACACCAGCCTCCCTGTACATGCCACACTAGCCTCCCTGTATATGATGCCACACCAGCCTCCCTGTATATGATGCCACACCAGCCTCCCTGAATATGATGCCACACCAGCCTCCCTGTATATGATGCCACACCAGCCTCCCTGTATATGATGCCACACCAGCCTCCCTGTATATGATGCCACTCCAGCCTCCCTGTAGATGCCACACCAGCCTCCCTGTATATGATGCTCCACAGCCTCCCTGTATATGATGCCCCACAGCCTCCCTGTATATGATGCCACACCAGCCTCCCTGTATATGATGCCACACCAGCCTCCCTGTATATGATGCCACACCAGCCTACCTGTATATGATGCCACACCAGCCTCCCTGTATATGATGCCACACCAGCCTCCCTGTATATGATGCCACACCAGCCTCCCTGTATATGATGCCACACCAGCCTCCCTGTATATGATGCCACACCAGCCTCCCTGTAGATGCCACACCAGCCTCCCTGTATATGATGCCACACAGCCTCCCTGTATATGATGCCACACCAGCCTCCCTGTATATGATGCCACACCAGCCTCCCTGTATATGATGCCACACCAGCCTCCCTGTATATGATGCCACACCAGCCTCCCTGTATATGATGCCACACCAGCCTCCCTGAATATGATGCCACACCAGCCTCCCTGTATATGATGCCACACCAGCCTCCCTGTATATGATGCCACACCAGCCTCCCTGTATATGATGCCACACCAGCCTCCCTGTAGATGCCACACCAGCCTCCCTGTAGATGCCACACCAGCCACCCTGTAGATGCCACACCAGCCTCCTTGTACATGCCACACTAGCCTCCCTGTACATGCCACACCAGCCTCCCTGTATATGATGCCACACCAGCCTCCCTGTATATGATGCCACACCAGCCACCCTGTAGATGCCACACCAGCCTCCCTGTAGATGCCACACCAGCCACCCTGTAGATGCCACACCAGCCTCCCTGTACATGCCACACCAGCCTCCCTGTACATGCCACACCAGTCTCCCTGTACATGCCACACCAGTCTGCCTAGAGATCGTGCCAAATACTCACGAGAGCAGCGCCGTCTCTTGTCTTCAGGTGTGGTCACTGGTCTGCACGGGATCTGGCAAGGCAGCGCGACGGGGCGGTGACGTCATCGAGGCGCCTTCAAACCCGTGAAGACGAGTGACCACACCTAAAGAAGCGCCGCAAACGTGAGTATGCCAACCATAGCCAGCAAGGGAACTAGTAGTTCCCTTGCCAATCCCCATGTAACAGATCCGTTTTTAACGGTTGTTACATGTATTGACAGCCGTTAAAAACGGATCCATTGACTTCTATGGGGGCCGTCAGGCCGTTAAAACGACCAAAAATAGGACATGTCCTATTTTTTGACGGCCATTATTCACGGGCCGTTTAAAAAACGGCCGTGTGAACAAACCCATAGAACATCATTGTTCTGAAAACGGCCATGTGAAAGCCGTTAAAAGGACGGCCATCACATGGCCGTTTTTCACTGTCGTGTGAATAAGGAAGGCCTTAGTGTCTAAGCCTGTTTTGGCCTTGTGGACACAGACGATTTTGGCAAATCTGACATGTGTCACTTTATGTGGTAATAACTCCAGAATGCTTTTGCCTATCCAAGCGATTCTGAGATTGTTTTCTCGTGACATGTTGTACTTTATAGAAAGAACCAAATGTGCCTGAGGCACACTGAAAATCGATTTCCCAACTGCTAATCAGTGTAATTAAAATATAACTTTTAATATTTTTGCCATTAAAGATGTCCAAGGGGACATAACATTCAGCACGAACAGTTAAAATTAGTAGCCAGTATTGGGGGGGCTAAATTTACAATTTTAAAGAGCCTAGCTTGCGTGGCAATCCTAAGCACGCATACCATACCATATCCTATCCACTAAAGCTCGGCAGTCTGCAGCTGCCGACCTGATACTCTGCAATCTGAGTACCTTACACTCCGTCTGGCAATACACGCAGATCGAGTGGAAACAAGCGTGTGCTAGAGCAATACTGGCTACTAATTTTAACTGTTCGTGCTGAATGTTATGTCCCCTTGGACATCTTTAATGGCAAAAATATTAAAAGTTATATTTTAATTACACTGATTAGCAGTTGGGAAATCGATTTTCAGTGTGCCTCAGGCACATTTGGTTCTTTCTATATCTAATACATATCTGCCAACTGCTAGGGTCACCCTAGTATTTATGTTGTACTTTATGATACTGAAAAAAATTTGTTGTTAAATTCAATATTTATTTGTAAAAAACACCAAAATTTTGAGAACATTTTCAAAAATATGCATTTTTCTAAATTGTAATGTATCTGCTTGTAAAACAGATCGTAACACCACACAAAATATTTACTAGTTAACATTTCCTATATGTGTACTTTATGTTTGCATCATTTTTTGAACGTGCTTTTTTTTCTAGGATGTTACAAGGCTTAGAACTTTAGCTGCAATTTCTCACATTTTCAAGAAAATTTCAAAAGGCTATTTTTTCTGGGACCAGTTCAGTTCTGAAGTGGCTTTGAGGGCCTTATATATTAGAAACCCCCTATAAAACACCCCATTTTAAAAACTGCGCACCTCAAAGTATTCAAAACAGCATTCAGAAATTATTTTAACCCTTTAGGCATTTCACAGGAAATAAAGCAAAGTAGAGGTGAAATGTACAAATTTCAATATTTTTTTTACGAAATTCATTTGTAATACAGTTTTTTCTGTATCACAGAAGGTTTTACCAGAGAAACGCAACTTAATATTTATTGCCCAGATTCTGTAATTTTTAGAAATATCCCACAAGTGGCCCTAGTGTGGTAATGGACTGAAACACAGGTCTCAGAAGCAAAGGAGCACCTGGAGGATTTTGGGGCCTCTATTTTATTAGAATATATTTTAGGCACCATGTCAGGTTGAAGAGGTCTTGTGGTGCCAAAACAGTGGAAACCCCCCAAAAGTGACCCCATTTTGGAAACTACACCCCTCAAGGAATTTTTCAAGAGGTATAGTTAGCATTTTTAGCCCACAGGTTTTTTGCTAAATTTATTGGAACTGGTCTGTGAAAATGAAAATCTACTTTTTTTCTGAAAAAACATACGATGTTTTCATTTTTACAAGGAATAAAGGAGAAAAAGCACCCCAACATTTGTAAAGCAATGTCTCCCGATTATGGCAATACCCCATATGTGGTAATAAACTGCTGTTTGAACCCACGGCAGGGCTCAGAAGGGAACGAGGGCCATTTGGATTTTGGGGCGCAGATTTTGCTGGAATGGTTTTCGGTGCCATGTCGTGCTTGCAAAGCCCTGTAGGGACCATAACAGTGGAAACTCCCCAAAAGTGACCCCATTTTGGAAACGACACCCCTCAAGGAATTTTTCTAGGGGTATAGTTAGCATTTTGACCCTACAAGGTTTTTACTGAATTTATAAGAATTATGCCGTGAAATTGAAAATCTAAATTTTTTCTAATAAAATGTAGTTTTAGCTACGATTTTTTCATTTTTACCACAGATAAAGGAGAAAAAACACCCCGATATTTGTAAAGCAAACTCTTATGAGCACAGCAATATCCCATATGTGGTAATAAACTGCTGTTTGTACACATGGCGGAAGTTAGAAAGGACGGAGCGCCATTTGACTTTTGGAGCTCAAGTTTTGCTGGAATGGTTTGCGGCCCCATGTCACATTTGCAAAGCCACTGAGAGGCCAAAATAGTGCAAACCTGGCAAAAGTGACCCCATTTGGGAAACTATACCCCTCGTGGAATTTATCTAACGGTATAGTGAGCATTTTGACCCCACAGTTTTTTTGCTGAATTATTGGGATTATGCATTGAAAATGAAACTCTACAGTCTTTCCACTAAAATGTTGAATTGTTTTCATTTTCACAAGGAATAAAGGAGAAAAAGCACCCCAACAATTGTAAAGCAATTTCTCCCGAGTACGGCAATACCCCATATGTGGTCATAAACTGCTGCTTGGATACACCGCAGGGCTCAGAATGGCAGGAGTGCTACTTGGCATGTACATTTTGGTTGATTGTTTTACGCAATGAAATCCGCAGATGTTATGTGTGTTGTGTTGCGGATTGCTTTCAGTTACAGGATATTTCATCATTCTGGCTGGACCTATGTGTTTCGAGGTCTATAGCCAGACTGAGATGGAATGTTTGAAAGAGAGCAGGATGTGATCTGCACCGGAATCCGCAACGATAAATCCGCAGCATTTTACTTAACATTTTAGCCAAATCCGCTACGGAATCTGCAACGCGGATTATGTGCGGCATTGATGCGGACAGTGTCTGCAGAATTCTGCCACGTCTGAACATGCCCTCAGGAAAGGAGCGCTGTGTGGCTCTATCTATAGGGGCTGTGTGATGCTATGTATAGGGGGTTGTGTGTGTGTGGCGCTATCTTCAGGTTTGTGTGTGTGTGCGTGTGGGGCGAAATCGACAGGGGTGTGTGTTTGTGGTGCTACCTACAGGTGTGTGTGTGTGTGTGTGTGTGTGTGTGTGTGTGTGTGTGGCTGGCGCTATCTACAGGTTTGTGTGTGTGTGGGGCGCTATGTACAGGAGGGGTGTGTGGCGCTATGTACAGGGGGGTGTATGTGAGGCGCTATCTACATGTGTGTTTTGGGTGTGTGTGTGGTGCTATCTACAGGGGGGTGTGTGTGACGCTATCTACATGCGTGGTTGGCGCTATCTACAGGGGGTACTGTGTATGTGGTGCTTTACTTTACAGTGTGTGACACAATTATAGTCAGGGGCGCAGTGCATGGTGATATTATATTTAGGGGCTGCAGAAATGGGTCATGGCCGGGAGAAGTCGTCATGAGCGCTGGATCGGATGGAGAAGAAAAAAGGAAAAAAAACGTTTTCACTTATCAAGTCATTTATTATAGAAAAAAATAATAAAGCCATACATATTTGGTATCGCAGCGACCGTAACGACCTGAACTAAAAAAATATTATGTTATTTATCCAGCGCAGTGAACGCCGTAAAAAAAAACCTTAAAAACACTGCCATAATTACTGTTTTTTTGGTCACTGTCTTCCAAAAATTTAAATAAAAAGTGATCAAAAAGTCGCATGTATCCAAAAATGGTGCCTATAAAATCCTGACCCGCAGAATAAAGGTAACATGTAGTTTATAACGCATGATGAACGCTGTATAAAAAAAAACAACTAAAAAACTATGGCAGAATTGCTGTTTTTTGTCACCTTGCCTCCCAAAAAAAGGATAACAAGTGATCAAAAAGTCGCATGTACCCCAATATGGTACCAATAAAAGCTACAGCTCGTCCCGTAAAAAAAGAGCCCTCATGCCACTACGTCTATGAAAAAATAAAATAAGTTAAGGCTCCAATAATTCAGTTGTGAAGAAAAATATCCAGTTGTGCCGGCCCGAGGGGAACATTTCTTCTGTTTCAAAAGGCGATGTATCAAGGCACTAAAATTAGGGAACCAGGAAGGGGAGGGCCCAAACATATCTGCTGGAAGCGACGGTGCCCGTATTATACCAGGACAACACTTTCCCGGCAAAATTTCCCAAACTGCAAATGTGTGGAGTGTGGACCAAAAGGGGGATAAGGAAGGACATTTATCAGTGCGACACCGGCCTGTGCAGAAAGGATCGATCACAGCGTAACACACATCTATGGATCATTTTATTTATTTTTTTACCTTATTATTATACCACCTGACTATGCCCCTGATGTACTCTGCCCAGCTCAGATATGCCCCACATTATAAACGGAAACAACAGTGATACTCCAAACAAAACTATTACCAAGCAAATTCCACGCTCCAAAACCCAAATGGCGCTCCCACCCATCTGAGCCCTACAGTGTGCCCAAACAGCAGTTCACTTCCACATATATGGCATCACCATACCCGGGAGAACCCTTTTAAGCCTTTTAACAATTATTGGGTGTGTGACCCCAGTGGCACAAGCTGGGCACGACATATTTGACACTGAATTGGCATATCTAGGGAAAAATTTTAATTTGTACCTTCCGCAGCGCAATCATTTATGGAAAAGACACGTGGGTGAAAATGCTCACTACACCCCTTAATAAATGCCTTGAGGGGTGCAGTTTCCAAAATGGGGTCACTTCTAAGGGGTTTCTTTTATTATTTCACATCAAAGCCTCTGCAATTGTGAACCAATACTTTATATGTCGCCAAATTAGGCCTCAATTTTACATGGTACTCTTTCACTCCTGAGCCCTGTCAAATGTCCAGGCAAAAGATTAGGGCCACATGTAGGGTGATTCTAAAACAGGGAAACACCGCATAATAATTGAGAGCTGTCTTGTTATGGTGGTGTTTCCCAAATGGGGTCACTTTTGGTGGATTTCCACTGTTTTGGCACCGAAAGAGCCCTTGAAACCTGACATTGTGCCTAAAATATTTTCTAGTAAAAAGGAGGCCCAAAATCCACTATGTGCTCCTTTGCTTCTGAGGCTGGTGCTTCAGTCTATTACCACACTAGGGCCACATGTGGGATATTTCTAAAAACTGCAGAATCTGGGCAATAAATATTGAATGGCGTTTCTCTGGTAAAAACTTCTGTATTACAAAAAAATAGATTAAAAATGAATTTCTGCAAAAAAAAAAAAATGAAATTTGAAAATTTCACCTCTATGTTGCTTTAATTCCTGTGAAACGTTTAAAGGGTTAAGAAACTTTCTAAATGCTGTTTTGAATACTTTGAGGGGTGAAGATTTTAAAATGGGGTGACTTTTTGGCAGTTTCTAATATATAAGGCCCTAAAAGCCGCTTCACAACTGAACTGGCCCCTGTAAAAATAGCCTTTTGAAATTTTCTTGAAAATGTGAGAAATTGCTGCTAAAGTTCTAAGCCTTGTGACGTCATAGAAAAATAAAAGGACATTCAAAAAACGATGCCAATCTAAAGTAGACATATGGGTGATGTTAATTAGCAACAATTTTGTGTGTTATAACTGCCTGTCTTACAAGCAGATACATTTACATTTAGGAAAATTCCAATTTTTGCAATTTTTCACAAAATGTTGGTGTTTTTCACTGATAAATATTGAATTTATCGACCAAATTTATCCACTATCATAAAGTCCAATGTGTCACAAGAAAACAATCTCAGAATCGCTTAGGCCTCATGCACACGACCGTAAAAACTCCCGTTATTACGGGTCGTAATTACGACCCGTAATAACGGGCTCATAGACTTCTATTGGCGACGGGTGCCTTCCCGTTTTCTCATGGGAAAGTGCCCGTGCTGTTGAAAAAGATAGAACATGTCCTATTTCAGGCCGTAATAATGGCACGGACAGTCCATAGAAGTCTATGGAGCTCTCGTAATGACGGGTGGCTACATGTGTGCACCCGTCATTACGGCAGCGTTGCTAAGCGACGTCAGTAAATAGTCACTGTCCAGGGAGCTGAAAGAGTTAACTGATCGGCAGTAACTCTTTCAGCACCCTGGACAGTGACTACCGATCAGAATAAACCTGTAAAAAATAAAAATAAAAGACGTTCATACTTACCGAGAACTTCCTTCTTCCTCCAGTCCGGTCTCCCGCCCGTTGCCTTGGTGACGCGTCCCTCTCGACATCCGGCCCGACGTCCTGGATGACGTTTCAGGCCATGTGACCGCTGCAGCCAATCACAGGTCAATCACAGGCTGCAGCGGTCACATGGACTGCCGCGTCATCCAGGGATGTCGGGCTGGATGTGAAGAGAGGGACGCGTCACCAAGACAACGGCCGGGTAAGTATGAATTTCTTTAACTTTTATTACAGAAAGGGCTGTCCCTTCTCTCTATCCTGCACTGATAGAGAGAAGGGGCTGCCGATTAGTGCAGTGCTATTTTGCCGCCAAAAACGTTCCCTGTAAATACGGGTGGAATACGGGTGACACCGGACCCATATTTACGGGCACGGGTTCGTAAATACTGGTGCAAAACGGGTGGAATACGTGTGACACCGGACCCGTATTTACGCCAGTATTTACGGGTGGGAAAAAATACGGTCGTGTGCATGAGGCCTTAGATAGGTAAAAGCATTCCGGAGTTATTACCACATAAAGTGAAATATGTCAGATTTGAAAATATGGGTCTGGTCCTGAAGGCCAAATTGAGCTTGGTCCTGAAGGGGTTAAGCAAGTGAAATGCAGCTCGATCGGGTTGAGTTCTGGTGATTGACTTGGCCATTGCAGAATATTCCACTTCTTTGTCTTAAAAAAATCTCCTGGGTTGCTTTCGCAGTATGTTTTGGGTCATTGTACATCAGTACAGAGAAGCGATGTCCCATCTAGAGTGCCTTTAGCAGCCATGCATGCCCATGCCATCACACTGCCCCCACCTTCTCCCTACTTTCTTCCTCTCATAATTCTGGTACCGGTTGATCTTAGTTTCATGCTGTTCCAGAACTGGACGGCTTCTTTACACGTTGTTTGGTAAAGTCTAATCTGGTCTTTCTATTTTTGAGGCTGATTAATGGTTTGCACCTTGTGGTGGACCCGCTGTATTTGCTCTCATGAAGTCTTCTCTTTATGGTAGACTTAGATACTGACACACCTGGAATCAACGCCAGACGTTTTACCTTCCTAATTGATGATGGCTTAATGGGGGAATATCCCATGCAGCTCATTAAATAGCTCTTGAGATAATTGTCCAATTACCTTTGGTCCCTTGGAAAAGAGGCAGCTACATATTAAGGAGCTGATACCCTCAAACTAATGCTGAGTGTCTGTGCTTTAAACCCATATTGATAATATAACTGTATATTTAATATGTTTTGGTACAAAATGGCAAAACTTGTGTCACTGTCCATATAATTCTGGACCTAACTGTACCTCACACCACATAACTACATACATAATAATATATATATTATAGGTAACAAATACAATAGTGAAGATCAACGCCACACGCTCCCATAGATCCAGTTTTCCTGACACCATTCTCGTCTAATAAAATTTAAAGAGGTATTCCCATCTTAGGCATTTATGGCATATCTACGGGAACCCTCGTCTTTGGGGATAACAAGGGTCTGGTATTCCCTTGTTGCAAAATTTTAATGGGAAATGGTGTACTAGGGTAACTTGACCCCATTCTCTCAATAGGTAAGGGACCTAGAGGTGTAAACTGTACCTATCAGGCACTTATGGCATATCCTGTGGATGTGCCATAAAAGCCTAAGATGGGAATATCTCTTTAGCTATCTGCTATATGAGGTAAAAATGTCTATTTATGGTGTTACATAATATTACACATTGCTGCGACTTTCCAGTAATATTGACTATTGTCATATGTATTATACCTAACTATTAGACAGAGATAAACCCTCTGGGGGGTTGATGTAAAATTTAAGCATCATGGAGATTAGGTCAACCAATCAAGATGCAGATTTAATTTTTCCAGAGCAGTTGTAATAAAAGCTGCACTGTGATTGGTTGCTATGAGCAATAAGGTCAGTTTTACGATTAGACAGTCCCCACTAAATCCTCCACATGCTAAGCATGGTATTATCCTATGATATTAAAGTAATAGTAATGAATGGCTGGTAAGAACACTATAATATTCCCAAACGCCAAAGAGGAGAAAATGTGACAAAAGCGATCAATGAAAAAAAAAGATATCAGAAATAATAATCAATTAGGCCCTGTTAGCGACTGCGTTAAAGTTTCAGCTTATAACCGAAACCACAACGCAGTGCCAGATTCTTTGTGCGACTAATACCACAAGTACCCAATTGACTTACAATGGCATCCATCAGGGTCTGATGTGGTGTCCATTGTTTTGACGGGAGAAAAAGCGCCTCTTCCAGCACTACTCTTACCATCAACTCTATCAATTGAGGCTCCAACGCAGATCTGAACATAGCCTTATAATAAATGTCTTCTAAACATCACTTTCTCTATATAATATCTGCACCGTTACGAAAGACTGAATAAGAACATTTCACCGACCCAGTTTATACATGAGCTCCATTAAGAACATTTCACCGACCCAGTTTATACATGAGCTCCATTAAGTTTTTCACTTCATTGTTTATTACTGAAGTTTTATGTTCATAATGTGACAACAAATTATTAATTCTTCCATGATAATAACAAAATTAACATCTCTTTCTAATTTTTCCAAAGTTAATGTGACATCTGAGCCTAAAGAAAAACCTAAGGATTGTAAAGATGATCAAAGCCTGAAGGCATATAGACAGGAGAAAGATAAGCTGACAACCAGCTATGTGGAACAACAAATTCTCCAACATTACCATGAAATCGAAGACCAAATTCACATCCATGATACCCTATACATATAGTATTATAGTGGTCTGGATAGTGAGAAACTTGCTGGAGATAAGAGCCTGAAGACTAGTGAACAGGCGAAAGACAAGCTGACAACCAGATATTTGGAACAGCAAATTCTCCAACATTACCATGAGATCGAAGACCAAATCCATATCCATGAGACCATATACATACAGTATTATAGTGGTCAGGATAGTGAGAAACATGCTGGAGAGGAGACAGAGGACAGGAAAGGCAGCGCGACACCAAAGACATCACAAAGTTGCAGCAGTTGTCGTGAAGAAAAAAGTGACAATGCCTGTCTGGAAGAACCGGTGGCCACGTCTACTTATAAGAAGAAGACTGCCACAGTAGCCCTATCTCTGAAAACCTTTACTTTCCACACTCTATTAGCAAAAGGAGGTTTCGGAAAAGTTTTGGTGGCAACAGATGTCATCCGGAAAGAACATGTTGCCATTAGGTGGTCAACAAGAAGATACACACAGAGTATGGGTACAACCTGGCAGAACGTGAGATTCTCCATCTATCACACGAGAACCACTACCTTGTTCATGGCCTTGCTGCCTTCCAGACTGACAGCTACGTCTATTATGTGATGGAACTGGCCACCAGGGGGGACCTAAATGATTTTATTGAGATGAACCTTCGTCTGAATTTTTCCACGTCAAGATTCATAACAGCAGAAGTGGTTTGCGGTCTGCAGTTCCTGCATAAAAAAGGCATCATACACCGCGACCTGAAGCCCAAAAACATCCTACTGACCAGAGAGGGCCACATCAAATTAGCCGATTTTGGTATTTCTATCATGAATGAGTATGAGCGCACTGCAGAGCGTTTCAGGGGAACACCAGGATACGCTGCCCCAGAAATGGTAAAGTGCCTGGAACATGGACAAGAGGTTGACTTCTTTGCTCTGGGAGTGACTTTGTACAAAATGTCCTCGGGTAGGCACCCTTTCTACGGCACAACAAAGGAATTGATTAATTATGCTGTCAACACCAAAACGCCTTCCTACCCAGAGTTCCTAACCCCTGAGACAGTGCAGATCTTAAAAGGGCTTCTAAACAAAAACCACCACAGACGGCTGGGAGTCAAAGGAAACATCAGAAAACATACATTTTTCTCAGCTGTGAACTGGAATGATGTGGAAAACCGGACAGCAGTTCCCCCTGAGATACTCGTGTCAGTTCCTGAGTACCTGAACGTTACTTCCACTCTGCGCTACAAGGAAGAGCCGTACAGCATAAAGTCTCAGAAGCTGTTTGAAGACTTCAGCTTTGTATGTCCTGCGTGGTCTGAAAACTATCATCTCACCAACATCGTGTAGATCACTGACTGGGTGGTCAAACTGTTTTCCAAATGGCCATCCAGAAAATAAAAACAGGACGGGACTGCTGGACTCACGACTTCTAACTGGTCTACATGACTAGAAGGAGCTGTACATTACCACCTTATATTTATAGCTCTAATAAATA
The DNA here is from genome assembly GCF_050947455.1 of Rhinoderma darwinii. Lineage (NCBI taxonomy): Eukaryota > Metazoa > Chordata > Amphibia > Anura > Rhinodermatidae > Rhinoderma > Rhinoderma darwinii. The sequence continues at coordinate 46,670,840 of NC_134689.1, forward strand.
TTATAACATCACCGCCGTAATGTCATTACTTTAGGTCACTTTTTTAGAAGTTTAGTTATTGTACTGTTGTTATTGTTATATACTCTATTACAATAAAGGAGTTCTCCAACCACAGACGTTTATGGCATATCCTGTGGATGTCTAATAGGAGTGTGACCCACACATATCGTGAGAATGGAAGTCCCCTATTCCCATCCCACTGTTTAAGCGGGTGCTGGCCCACACACTCAGACATAGCTTGAGTGGAGAGGTCGGGGGCACATGTGCGTGTCTCTCTCCTCTCCAGTATATTAGAAGCTCAGCTCAGCTGTTGTATAGCTCCTATAGACTTGAATGAAGAGAACAGAACATATGCGTGTCCACCTCCAGATTCAAATTCTACCTGGATGTAGCGAGGGGGGCCCAGAGGTGGGAGACCTACCGGTCAGTCATTTCTATGGGATAGGATATGTCATAAATATCTACGATGGGAAAACCCCTACAGGATACGAACACACAGGACAGAAACGCTGCGTAAAAGTACACAGCGTATCTGTCCTGGAAGTCGCAGGGAATTCTGCCCGAAAAACCGCACCAAATTGTGGTGAGTTTTTCAGGCGGCATGTCCACTGCGGAAATCCATCAGATCTATGGCATACAGGTCATGCTGTGGATATTTTTTTCTGCCACAAGTGAATGAGTTTTGGAAAATTTGTTGCAAAATCTCGGTGTGGAATCCACAAGTCCTCCCTGTCTGTACGTGTCCTAAATACATTATAATTATGATGTGTGAAATAGCTGAAGCAAAGCTTGTTTTTTTAAGCAAAGATCTATTTAACGAGGCTCTGTCACCAGATTTTGCAACCCCTATCTGCTATTGCAGCAGATAGGGGCTGCAATGTAGATTACAGTAACGTTTTTATTTTTAAAAAACGAGCATTTTTGGCCAAGTTATGACCATTTTTGTATTTATGCAAATGAGGCTTGCAAAAGTACAACTGGGCGTGTTTACAGTAAAAGTACAACTGGGCGTGTATTATGTGTGTACATCGGGGCGTTTTTACTTCTTTTACAAGCTGCGCGAATGGGAGTGTATGATGCTGACGAATCAGCATCATCCACTTCTGTTCGTTAACACCCAGCTTCTGGCAGTGCAGACACACAGCGTGTTTTCGAGAGATCACGCTGTGACGTCACTCACTTCCTGCCCCAGGTCCTGCATCGTGTCGGCCACATCGGCACCAGAGGCTACAGTTGATTCTGCAGCAGCATCAGCGTTTGCAGGTAAGTAGCTACATCGACTTACCTGCAAACGCCGATGCTGCTGCAGAATCAACTGTAGCCTCTGGTGCCGATGTGTCCTCGCTCGTCCGACACGATGCAGGACCTGGGGCAGGAAGTGAGTGACGACACAGCGTGATCTCTCGAGAACACGCTGTGTGTCTGCACTGCCAAAAGCTGGGCGTTCTGAAGAGAAGTGGATGATACTTCTCGTCAGATCGCCCAGCTAGTAAAAGAAGTAAACACGCCCAGATGTAACACACATAACACACGCCCAGTTGGACTTTTACTTTAAACACGCCCAGTTGGACTTTAGCAAGCCTCATTTGCATAAATACAAAAATGGTCATAACTTGGCCAAAAATGATAGTTTTTTAAAAATAAAAACGTTACTCTTATCTACATTGCAGCGCCGATCTGCTGCAATAGCAGATAGGGGTTGCAAAATCTGGTGACAGAGCCTCTTTAAGGGACATTCTACACTGCGATGCAGGCTGTCAGGGAATGCTGGGAATTGTAGTTTTTCAACAGCTGGAGACTAACAGGATCGAGAAGACTATTCTACAGTTAAGACATTAAATCAAAGTGTATTTCCATGGGAGAAATTTGAGGCTCACACTGAGATTTATGCCGTGAACGTACAGCAGATCCGCGAGAGGATTGTCATTCAATGAGGTGAATACGTGACTTCCCCGTGAAGAAATTGTGGAAATAAATAGCATGCTACTTCTGCCTTTTAATTGCTGAGCCTAGTAGCGACTCCTGAGAGATCTGTATAAAAACCACATTAGTGATTTATAAATGTAATTTTTTAAATATTTTGCTCACTGACTCAAGTTAAAGGGGTTTTCCAGGACAAATATTGATGGCTTACTTTAAGGCACAAGTGAGAAGAGCCAAGCCAGGTCTAAAGTAGCTTAACCCCTTCCCGCAAATGGGCGTTACTGTACGACCTTTTTAGCGGCTCGTTCCCGCAAATGGGCGTACAGTAACGCCCTGAGGATGAAGCAGGCACAGGAGCTGTGCGTGCTTCATCCTCAGCGGGTGTCGGCTGTAATATACAGCTGACATCCCGCTGCAACGGCGGCGATCACTGTTATGTCCGATCGCCGCTATTTAACCCCTCAAATGCCGCTGTCAATAGCGACAGCGGCATTTAAGTGATTGATACAGAGGGAGGGGGCTCCCTCTGTACCCCGTTGGCCCCCCGCGAAAAATCGCGGGGTTCTGATGGTTGCAATGGCAACCAGGAAGCCTAGCAATGGCTTCCTGGTTGCCAGGTACGGGAGACGATTAGGTCCTGCCCGAGGCAGGACATAATAGGCTCAACTGTCAGTTATAAAATGACAGTTATAATACACTGCACTACACAAGTAGTGCAGTATATTGTACAGGGGATCAGAAGATCAGATTTTCCAGTCCCCTAGTATGTGTAAAATAAAAAGTAAAAAAAAAGGTTAAAAAAAGTTTTAGATAAATAAATAAATTTTACGTAATAAAAACAATAATCGTATTGTTTCCCTGATCGAGCCCTTTATAATTGGAAAAAAATGGAAAAAAAGACAAAAACTAGACATAAAAGGTATCGCCACGTTCGTATCGGCGTGACCTATAAAAATATAATATTATTTATCCTTTTTTAACCTTTTTTATCAGCCTGAAAACATCCCCGTAATTTCAGCCGTAACGGCATGTGCAGGCGCTTGAACGCCGCGTCCATTACGGACGTAATTGGCGCTGCTATTCATTGGAGTCAATGAATCACGGCTCCAATTACGGCCAAAGAAGTGACAGGTCACTTCTTTGACACGGGCGTCTATTTACGCGCCGTCATTTGACAGCGGCGCGTAAATTAAGCCTCGTGTGAACAGACAAACGTCTGCCCATTGCTTTCAATGGGCAGATGTTTGTCAGCGCTATTGAGGCGCTATTTTCGGACGTAATTCGGGGCAAAAAACGTCCGTAATTAGTGTGTGTGAACATACCCTCAAAGGGTTAAATTGCAAAAAAAAACAAACAAAAAAAAAAACTATTACAGTACAAAGAATATAAATATTAATACTATCTGGAATTTTTAATACATAATCCAGATGAGATTGGACATGTTTTTAGGATTTACTCATAAGAGACAATAATGGAGATTCATAAAAATTGTCTTTGTTGCCCATAGCAACCAATCACAGCGCAGCTTTTATTTCTTATAGTGCTTTTGAAAATTGTCAGAGAGAGTTTTCTCATAAGTAAAGGCATCTATAATGGTTAAGAATGGTGGGAGGGGTTCCCTTCACCACACACAAAGTCCAAAGTCCATCTTCTCCATCCAGCCCAGACTGCCATGAACACTTCTTCCAGCCACGACTCATCTCTGCAGAGTTTTCTGTCCAGACATCTTAGGTTCTTCACTTTTTCATCATCCTTTCCACCTTCTCAACACACGCTCCCCATCCTGGTGCCTCAACAATGTCATCCTGCTGATACCCCTATTACTGTGCCTGTTGTGCTGCCCAGCGCTCACAAATACTTTACTGCAGAAATATTAGCGCTATACAGATAGTCCCCATGATAATACTAGTACCACACAGATTATGCCCCTTACAGTAATTACTGCCCATAATGTCCACCAAAAGTGCCAAGCTGAGAGTGCACCTGGCAGCATTAATGCCCCCTAAGTGCCATGAAAAATAATTTGGGCAAGAAGATAGTGACAGTAATACTAATTACTAATACTAATTACAATAAAATAATTGTGCAAAACAGAGTGCCCCCAATAGTAATAGTGCTCCCCCACAGTGCCCCATTAGTAAGAGTACCTCCCAGAGTGCCTTTCATTTTAATAGTACTTGCTCATAGTAATAATGCTCCCCCAGAGTATCCCTATTAGTAATAGTGCTCTTAATGTCCCCCCAAAATGAAGTGTATCAAAGAGGGGGAAAAAAAGAAATCCAATACTCACCTAACTCCCGTTCAATGTCGTCTTCTATAGAGCCGAATGATGCAAACTCATGCCTCCTTTCCAAGCTTCTTTGCTGTAGCATCAGTGCATGCCCCATACGAAAGTATTTGCGCAGCACCAGGCTCCAACGCACCACGGAGAGAATAAACTTTATTTTGCAGTATTGATTGAACTCCTAGCTGCGATCTACTCAGTATCCGTTGGCGATCCACCTATCGATAGACAGATGTGATGATCACAATCAGCTATGCTTAACTATGATTAAAGAAGAAGAGGCCTGACATTTATAGTGAGCAGAACCACAGTGACAGGACTCCCAATTATAGTGACCGACAGTAATAGAAAAATATACGAGCCATTTATTCTAACATTATAGAAAATGTATGATGATTGATGACTAGAACGATTCAGCTGTACAACAAGTACCAAGCCTTTTATTTTATTCTCTTCCCGCCCTGCGCTGTAATAGTACGACGTGCTATCACGGAGCAGGCATGATGCAGGCACAGGAGCTTTGCACGCACTATCAATGGCGGGTGTCAGCTGTATGAAACATCCAACACCACGATCTAACAGCGGGACCGAAGATAACTCCGATCCTGGCCGCTTAACCCCTTAGATGCCGTGGTCAATGCAGGCATGTCAATTCACCCAGGTTTTCCTGGGATCACCCAATTTCTCTGCCGCCACACCAGGTCGCTTGAGCTGTTAACCCGGTCTGTGTCCGTGGAACAAGGCAGAAGCAAATGCTGATTAAATTTTATTTACATTTTTTATTAGCCCCTTGCCGCCCCACGACAATCGTTTACATCATGAGAACTGTATTGTTCCTGTGAAATTACGTAAATGTACATCACAGTGATTGCACGGGTACAGGAGCTGTGCCTGCGCCATCACTTGCGGGGAGCGGCTGTGTTTTATATTTGATTTTATGTCATTTATCTGACAAAATAATACAAATTGTTATAGTTGTTATAGTGAAATGAAAAAAAATATCTGGTAAAAAAAAATAGACAAATAAATGTATACACTATAAGAATAAAAATAAAAGGACACACCTATCAGTTATTAAATTCAGGTGTTTTATTCAGTACTATTACCACAGGCAGGGCCTGCATTAGGCTACAGGGTGCCCTGTGCAGAATTGCCCTTTGGTGCCCGTCACTCCATTTATCAATCTTATGTATTGTCGGCATTTGGTGCTTTTGTTTGTGCATTTCTCACGCCGAAAAACGCGTAAAAAATGCTTGGTTTAAGCGTCCCATTGACATCAATGGTATAGCGCGCCGTTAGTGCATACGACACGTTTTGTTTAAATTATAGGTTTATTATAGGAAATCCTTGTATTCCCCACAAAGTCTTTCTGAAGTCCAGGATTTATAGAAAAATTGATGTTACCATTCCCCTTGTCAGGAGGATGTGTCCCTGCACAGTATAATTGTAAAGGATCTGCCAGACACAGCTTCTGTGTCGACGCCCGTGGGTAATCAGTCTGCACCTGCTCCTAAGGGTATGTTCACACGAGGGCATCCGTAACGGCTGAAATTACGGGGATGTTTCAGCCTAAAAACATCCCCGTAATTTCAGCCGTTACGGCATGTGCAGGCGCTTGAACGCCGCGTCAATTACGGACGTAATTGGCGCTGCTATTCATTGAAGTCAATGAATAACGGCTCCAATTACGGCCAAAGAAATGACAGGTCACTTCTTTGACGCGGGCGTCTATTTACGCGCCGTCATTTGACAGTGGCGCGTAAATTACGCCTCGTGTGAACAGACAAACGTCTGCCCATTGCTTTCAATGGGCAGATGTTTGTCAGCGCTATTGAGGCGCTATTTTCGGACGTAATTTGGGGCAAAAACGCCAGAATTACGTCCGTAAATAGGCCGTGTGAACATACCCTAAGTTTGAGAGAGTGACACGATCTTCTACCAGTCAGGCTGGGAGGCTGAGGAGTGGGAGAGCCTATCACAGCCTGGCCAGACGGAGCTAGCTCCCGCCCTCTGTCTATTTATACCTGCATTTCCTGCTCCTCCTTTGCCTGTGATTCTTTCCTGTTTCCTGGCTCTGCTGCTCCTGTTATTATTATTGACCTTGCTTCATTTTTGGCCCTGGCGTTACTGACTACGCTCCTGCTCTGCGATTGGTACCTCGTACACTCCTAGTTTGACTCGGCTCGTTCACTACTCTTGTTGCTCACGGTGTTGCCGTGGTCAACTGCCCCATTTCCCTTAGCTTCTGTGTACCCTTGCCTGTTTGTCTGTCGTGCACTTATTGAGCGTAGGGACCGTCGCCCAGTTGTACGCCGTCGCCTAGGACGGGCCATTGCAAGTAGGCAGGGACTGAGTGGCGGGTAGATTAGGGCTCACCTGTCTGTCTACCTACCCCATCATAACAATAATACTGTCAGTATGTAGGGAAACAGCCCTGTGAAAGGGGAATCGTAACACCCATTTGTTAATGCTTGTGCAAAAAGGTAGTGTAAGCAATAGTTACGGCGCGGCGATGCAGAAGGGGGGCCCAAGTTTGGGTAACAGCCCAGGGCCTATGGTCTACTTAATCCGCCACTGCTGTCCATATATGGACAATAAAGTCAGGGGCTCCTCCTGGGGCTTGGATTTCGCTCATAGAATGAGTCCATGACTTCACTGTACTTATAAGAGTGCTGGAAGGCAGAGAGGCAAAAAGAAAAAAATGTAGTTGGTCATTAAGGCCTTTTCAGGCCCGGGCATTAAAGGGTTAAGGGTAGGGAAAAAATATAATATCTTACTTTAATTATTGTTAATTAAAATCCATAACTATCCTGGCAAATGCCCATATACATACACTGCATTCCAAATTATTATGCAAATGTTATTTTTCGCTGATTTTCCTAAATAGTCGATGCAAATGACAGTCAGTATAATCTTCAAGCCATCAACCATTGGAGTATAATGCGAATTTTATTGAACAAATCTCCTAATGATAACGGATTTTTTTTTAGAAGTAAAAAACTCAAAATGCACAAATGTTTCAAATTATTATGCACAACAGAGATCAAAACATTTTAAAGGTTGTAAAGAGAACTAAAATGGTAATTTGTTGAATTTGCAGCATCAGGAGCAGGGGCGTAACTAGGAAAGACTGGGCCCCATAGCAAACTTTTGACTGGGGCCCCCCCTCCCCAGGGTGTCACACAACCCCCCCCCTTGTAGATAGTGCCTTTTTTACAGCCCCCCCTGTAGATAACGCCATACAGCCCCCCCTCTGTAGATAGCGCCATACATCCCCCTGTAGAGAACGCCATACAGCCCCCTGTAGATAACGCCATACAGCCCCCCTGTAGATAACGCCATACAGGCCACCTGCAGAGAACGCCATACAGCCCCCCCCTGTAGAGAACGCCATACAGCCCCCCCTGTAGGGAACGTCATACAGCCCCCCCTGTAGAGAACGCCATACAGCCCCCCACTGTAGGGAACGCCATACAGCTCCCCCCTGTAGGGAACGCCATACAGCCACCCCCCCCTGTAGAGAACGCCATACAGCGTTCCCCCCCCTGTAGGGAATGCCATACAGCGTCCCCCCTCCCAAAAAAATGCGACCTACAGTGTGTCCTACAAAATACATGTATCCCCTCTCCACAGGATCTCCACAGGATAGGGGATACATGAGTGATCGCTGGCAGCGATAGGGAGAACGGGGGACTGAAAGTCCCCTGAACTTCTCCATGACAAACCTCTGACTTCCAGCGTCTGCGCAGCTCAATAAAAATGAAAGGAGCGCTGGTCACGCATGCGCACAAGCACAACCGGCGCTCCATTCATTTCTACGGAGCTGCCGACACAGACCCCGGAAGTCCGAGGTTTGTGATGGAGAACTTCAGGGGACTTTGAGTCCCCCGTTCTCCCTATCAATGCCAGCGATCACACATGTATCCCCTGTCCTGTGGAGATCCTGTGGAGAGGGGATACATGTCTTTTGCTCTATTTTGCGCCTTCAGGACCAGACACCGTTTAGCCATTTTTAGCACCTGTTAGTTAAATGGCTATAACGTTTTTATTTGTTGGGCTAACAACGTGATTTTTGCGACGTTTTTTCCGTAGACAATGCAGGTTTCATTTTTTATCGTTTTTATACACACCTTTTATGCTATTTTAGCATTTTTATTCATAAAGTTTGAAAATAATAGTAAAAAAATAAGCTTTTTTACATTTCAGCTATTTTGTTTTTGGTAATAACATAGTTTTACCCTAAAATAGACCTTTTATTTGTGATCGTCATTGTCTACTGTAAGTTTTATATATTACATGTCTATATTAGGGTAATTGGGTCAGCGCTAGCGTTACAACAATGATTGGCGGGGGGAACGTTTTTTTTTGGGGGTGGGTATTTTATGTGTATTTATTATTTGCATTTTTTTGGCACTTTACTTTATTATTTTTTTATTACTATGGTCTGTCCCCCAAAGGTCAAAGAAGACCTTTGGGGAACTTTATATATATTTTTTCTTTCTTTTACACCATGTTTTTCCACTGTAACTGGAGCTGCACAGCAGCCCCAGTTACAGGGGAAATCAGCCCTCTCATAGTGACGATTGTCACTAATAGGGCTGTGCTGGGTCTAGTAAGACCCAGCAGCAGCCTGCCACTAACGGCACCCGGCGATCATGTGACCAGTCACATGATCACCGGGAGGAATAGAGACAGCGCCGCTGCTGCTGTCTCTATTCCTGTACACAGCGCGCATTCAGCGCTGTGTACAAGTGATCAGAGAAGACAGAAGCAGCGAAAGCTGCTTCTATCCTCTCCTCAGGGTCCCCGGCAGTCACTGACAGCCGGAGACCCGACATTCAGCTGCCCGATCGCGCGGGCAGCAAGTAAAAACCCGAGCCGTAGAAAGTCTATGGCTCGGGTTTTAAGGACCCTGATCGCTGGCCATAAAAATACAGCCAGCGGTCGGGAACCAGTTAATGGCAGAGCAGGGAGATACCTCCCTGCTCTGCCGTAGTGTTCAGTGGCGTCCCGCTGTAGCAGCCATAGCGGCTGCTAGCGGAGCCTCCGGCCATGGTGGGGGCCCGTGCCGGCGGGCGACACGTGGCAGCCGCTACTGCTGCTACGGCGGTAGTTACGCCACTGATCAGGAGGTCATATTTACAGAAATCAAAAGCTCTTTCAATCCAAAAAGCTTAACAGGCCAAGTTACATGTTAACATAGGACCCCTTCTCTGATATCACCTTCACAATTCTTGCATCCATTGAATTTGTGAGTATTTGGACAGTTTCTGCTTGAATAGCTTTGCAGGATGTCAGAATAGCCTCCCAGAGCTTCTGTTTTGATGTGAACTGCCTCCCACCCTTATAGATATTTTGCTTGTGGATGCTCCAAAGGTTCTCAATAGGGTTGAGGTCAGGGGAACATGGGGGCCACACCATGAGTTTCTCTCCTTTTATGCCCATAGCAGCCAATGACACAGAGGTATTCTTTGCAGCATGAGATGGTGCATTGTCATGCATGAAGATAATTATGCTACGGAAGGCACGGTTCTTCTTTTTGTACTACGGAAGAAAGTGGTCAGTCATTAACTCTACATACTTTGCAGAGGTCATTTTCACACCGTCAGGGACCCTAAAGGGGCCTACCAGCTCTCTCCCCATGATTCCAGCCCAAAACATGACTCCGCCACCTCCTTGCTGACGTCGCAGCTTTGTTGGGATATGGTGGCTATTCACCAACCATCCACTAGCGAATCCATCTGGACCATCCAGGATTGCACGGCACTCACCAGTAAACAACACGGTTTGAAAATTAGTCTTCATGTATTTCTGAGCCCACTGCAACCATTTCTGCTTGTGAGCATTGTTTAGGGGGGCCGAATAATAGCTTTATGCACACTTGCAAACCTCTGTAGGATCCTACACCTTGAGGTTCGCGGGACTCCAGAGGCACCAGCTGCTTCAAATACCTGTTTTCTGCTTTGCAATGGCATTTTAACAGCTGCTCTCCTAATCCTATTAATTTGTCTGGCAGAAACCTTCCACATTATGCCTTTATCTGAACGAACCCGTATGTGCTCTGAATCAGCCACAAATCTTTAGTAGTTTTCCTTTGATTGGGCACACCTGGCAAACTAATTATCACAGGTGTCTGAGATTGATTACAATGATCCAAAGTGCCGTAAGACACAATACCATCCATGAGTTTAATTGAAAAATGAATAATTAAATGTTTATGACACTTAAATCCAATGTGCATAATAATTTGGAACACGGTGTATAAATACACAAAAAACAACCACTATAATCTATTATTCCCCTGGCCAGGGTGCATAAGACTCCAGTATTAATAACATATTTGAGGAAAAACATATCCAAGGTACACCAGATAACTGGCCTCCTCTTGTCCATTGCATTTCACAAACCAAATGTTTTTCTATTAAACAATGGAAAGCTGTTTGTTACATGTTCATTTTTATTTTATGTTTATATACCTAAAATGCAGTGTATATTTAGGTACATATATTCTTGCTTTTGTACATTTATTATGCATTTTTAGTACCTATGCCACTGTTACTATGATCTTACTAAAATTTACCTAAAAAAGGTACACAAGATACATTTCTACCATGACTGTACTTTTTGATAATATCATCTGTGAATTACAGACAGGTTATCCCAGCCACATGACTTAAAGGGAATGTGTTGCCAGAAAAACATGTTTTTTTTTTTTTAATTAAACATTTAGTGTGTAGGTGATTAAACATTGTTAAAATTTTTTTTATTTTTTTCACGAGTCAGGAAATATTATAAATTAGATTCAAATTTATAATATTTCCCATTGCTGGTCACTAGATGGAGCTCTTCCCAAAATTGCAGCATTGCAAAATTGGGTAAAAAGCCCTCGCTCTAGTGAGCTCTCAGCATCCCCCCCTCCTTTATCCTGGCTAGTGCCGGGATAAACGAGGGGTTTGAACGGTCTAACCTCCTACACTGTGTGTCGCCATTTTTTGAGCTAACACACAGTGTAGAAGGTTAACATACAATAGTAAACGTACACAAACACGAACATACATTGAAATCTCTTACCTGCTCCTGCCGCCGCGGCTCCCTCCGGCCCGTCCGCTCCGTCTGCTGCCGCTGGTCCAAGTGCACAAGTCCGGAAGCCGCGACCGGAAGTAGTAATCTTACTGTCCGGCCGCGACTTCCGGTCCACAGGAAAATGGCGCCGGACGGCGCCAATTTCAAATTGGACTGTGTGGGAGCGGCGCATGCGCAGTTCCCACACAGACGGCGTACACAGAAGTGGATGGGACGGGAGCCGTTCGCAGTCCCTATGGGACTGTGGCTGCCGTATTCCATGTCGGTATGTGTCGTTAATCGACACATACAGAAATGGAACAAAAAATGGCAGCCCCCATAGGGAAGAAAAAGTGTAAAAATAAGAAAAAGTAAAACACAAACACACAAATAAATATAAACGTTTTTAATAAAGCACTAACATCTTTAACATATGAAAAATAAATTTGTGATGACACTGTTCCTTTAAGGCTGCCATGGGACAATCGCCATATTGAATAAAGCATGATGGATGGAAAAATATGTGACATCACAATGTGAGATGCAAGCTGAAAAGACTTTATTCATATTTCATAGCTGGTGACATCCCAATGTCAGATGCCAGGCTGTAGAACCTTATGACATAGCTGGTGACATCACAATGCCAGATGCCAGGCTGTAGAACCTTATTGACATAGCTGGTGACATCACAATGCCAGATGCCAGGCTGTAGAACCTTATGACATAGCTGGTGACATCACAATGCCAGATGCCAGGCTGTAGAACCTTATGACATAGTTGGTGACATCACAATGCCAGGTGGCTTCATACACTGGTGCACAGGTTTGGTACTTTGCACTCACACACTGCAGACGAGGAGAGACGCACGTGAGAGCTCAAAAATGCCGAAAGCGAAGAAGAAGACGAAGCATCTAGAGATTGAAGGAGGAGAGGAGAGTAGAGGAGAGGAGAGAGACAAAAAGAATGTAGGAGAAGAGAGAAAGGAGAATGCGAGTAAGACTAAGTGGAGCAGAACCACTCGCTTCTTAGCGCGCCTACAGAAAGCCTTTGCAAGGCTTACCGGATGTATGCGGAGGAGGAACAACTCCAAGAAGGAAAAGAAATGTTCCGGTGAACTCCCAGAACCCAGTAACATGGTTGTAGTGGACGACAAAGGTAGGAAATTATGTAGATTATATAATAATTATAAATACACAGAATAGGCCTCATCAATCAAAACTGTCTAACAGAAAAACTGTTCTTATTACCCATAGCAACCAATAAGAGCCCAGATTTAATTTCTTAATCCGCCCCTTAATCCGAATTTTTCTTTGTTGGACAGTTTTGATAAATCAGGACTGATATCTCTAGATTCTAAGTGTAAAGGAACTCAACATCCAGAAACAGTGCTCCTGTATAATATACAGTTAGGTCCAGAATTATTTGGACAGTGACACAATCTTCATGATTTGGGCTCTGCTGCCACCACATTGGATTTGAAATGAAACAACTGAGATGCAATTGAAGTGTAGACTTTCAGGTTTAATTCAAGGAGTTGAACAAAAATATCCCGTGAAACGTTTAGGAATTGCAACAATTTTTCTACACAGCCTCCTCATTTCATGGGCTCAAAAGTAATTGGACAAATTAACATTACCATAAATAAAATGTTGTTTTTTTTTAAATACTTTGTAGAGAATCCTTTGCAGGCAATGTCTGCCTGAAGTCTGGAAACCATGGACATCACCAAACGCTCGGTTTCCTCCTTTGTGATGTTTCCCAGGCCTTTACTGCAGCGGTCTTCAGTTGTTACTTTGTGGGTCTTTCTGCCTAAGTTTTCTCTTAAGCAAGTGAAATGCAGCTCGATCGGGTTGAGATCTGGTGATTGACTTGGCCATTGCAGAATATTCCACTTCTTTGTCTTGAAAAACTCCTGGGTTGCTTTCGCAGTATGTTTTGGGTCATTGTCCATCTGTACAGTGGAGTGATGTCCCATCTAGAGTGCCTTTAGCAGCCATGCATGCCCATGCCATCACACTGCCCCCACCATGTTTTACAGAGGATGTGCTGTGCTTTGGATCATGAGCCGTTCCAAGCCTTCTCCCTAATTTCTTCCTCTCATCATTCTGGTACCGGTTGATCTTAGTTTCATGCTGTTCCAGAACTGGGCGGTTTCTTTACACGTTGTTTGGTAAAGTCTAATCTGGTCTTTCTATTTTTGAGGCTGATTGCACCTTGTGGTGGACCCGCTGTATTTGCTCTCATGCAGACTTCTCTTTATGGTAGACTTAGATACTGACACACCTGGAATCAACTCCAGACGTTTTACCTGCTTAATTGATGATGGCTTAATGGGGGAATAGCCCATGCAGCTCATTAAATAGCTCTTGAGATAATTGTCCAATTACCTTTGGTCCCTTGAAAAAGAGGCAGCTACTTATTAAGGAGCTAATACCCTCAAACTAAAGCTGAGTGTCTGTGCTTTAAACCCATATTGATAATATAACTGTATATTTAATATGTTTTGGTACAAAATGGCAAAACTTGTGTCACTGTCTAAATAATTCTGGACCTAACTGTACCTCACACCACATAACTACATACATAATAATGTATATATAGCCGCCGATTACTAATCATAGCAGCGCTACTACCCATTATTGATACTCCTCAATCGAGTCCCCAGTACGGCTCAGTGCCCGACGAAGGTCTAAACGACCGAAACGTTGACGTCGCACATATAGCCTCTGGCATCCATCTTGAGAATCCAATAAATATAATTTCTGAAACACAAGCAAGGTGTGCCGACTACAATTCTTAACCTACATCCGGGTTGGGACCCTACCTCGAGCACCCAAGGATACCGGTGCTATCTGAACACACCATATAAATACAACAATGCCTTCTACTTGACAGATCAACGCCACACGCTCCCATGAATCCAGTTTTACTGACACCATTCTCGTCTAATAAAATTTAAAGAGGTATTCCCATATTAGGCATTTATGGCATATCTACGGGAACCTTCGCCTTTGGGGATAACAGGGGTCTGGTATTCCTTTGTTGCCAAATTTTAATGGGAAATTATGTACTAGGGTAACTTGACCCCATTCTCTCAATAGGTGAAGGACCTAGAGGTGTAAACTGTACCTATCAAGCACTTATAGCATATCCTGTGGATGTGCCATAAAAGCCTAAGATGGGAATATCTCTTTAGCTATCTGCTATATGAGGTAAAAATGTCTATTTATGGTGTTACATAATATTACACATTGCTGCGACTTTCCAGTAATATTAACTATTGTCATATGTATTATACCTATTAGACATAGATAAACCCTCCGGGGGGGATGATGTAAAATTTAAGCATCATGGAGATTAGGTCAACCAATCAAGATGCAGATTTAATTTTACCAGAGCAGTTGTAATAAAAGCTGCACTGTGATTGGTTGCTATGAGCAATAAGGTCAGTTTTACGATTAGACAGATTTGATAAATGAGGCCTATTGGCAGCAGAAAAGATCCCACTGGAGTCCCCACTAAATCCTCCACATGCTAAGCATGGTATTATCCTATGATATTAAAGTAATAGTAATGAATGGCTGGTTAGAACACTATAATATTCCCAAACGCCAAATAGGAGAAAATGTGACAAAAGCGATCAATGAAAAAAAAGATATCAGAAATAATAATCAATTAGGCCCTGTTAGCGACTGCGTTAAAGTTTCAGCTTATAACCGAAACCACAACGCAGTGCCAGATTCTTTGTACGACTAATACCACAAGTACCCAATTGACTTACAATGGCATCCATCAGGGTCTGATGTGATGTCCATTGTTTTGACGGGAGAAAAAGCGCTGCTTCCAGCATTACTCTTACCATCAACTGAGGCTCCAACGCAGATCTGAACCCCCAGACGAAGGCTTCCGGGCCGAAACGCGCGTCGGGGTGGACGCCAGTCACTTGCACTTTGCCATGGGTAAGAGACATGTGCATATCATGCACAGTTCATTGGGATATATTTCTATTTCCCGTCACTTACTGTACTTGTTCTCTCTGGAACTGTGTATGTACTACTGCCCTAGATATACTGTGTAGATTAATCACCAATGTGTATATACTTTTGATGCATTTGTCTCCCAGTACCTCTTAGTGACCCATAGTTGGCTGTTTGAACACCATTATGACTGTTACTTAACATAGGTGTGCTCAGCCTGTTCCTACAGTGCTGTTCTGTGTGACATGTGTTCTGGTTGTCCATTTTTTCTTGTGGTTCTCATCTCTATAAATTTTATACATGTGTTTATTTTAATTGATTCAATAAACTTTCATATTTTTTAACCCATTCTTCGTGTGTCAGACTCCTAGTTATAGGTTTTGTTGCAGATCTGAACATAGCCTTATAATAAATGTCTTCTGAACATCACTTTCTCCATATAATATCTGCACCGTTACGAAAGACTGAATAAGAACATTTCACCGACCCAGTTTATACATGAGCTCCATTAAGAACATTTCACCGACCCAGTTTATACATGAGCTCCATTAAGAACATTTCACCGACCCAGTTTATACATGAGCTCCATTAAGTTTTTCACTTCATTGTTTATTACTGAAGTTTTATGTTCATAATGTGACAACAAATTATTAATTCTTCCAAGATAATAACAAAATTAAAATCTCTTCTAATTTTTCCAAAGTTAATGTGACATCTGAGCCTAAAGAAAAACCTAAGGATTGTAAAGATGATCAAACCCTGAAGGCATATGGACAGGAGAAAAATAAGCTGACAACCAGCTATGTGGAACGGCTCATTCTCCAACATTACTGTGAGATCGAAGACCAAATCCACATAATTGAGACCCTATACATACAGTATTATAGTGGTCAGGATGGTGAGAAACATGCTGGAGATAAGAGCCTGAAGACCGATGGACAGGCCAAAGACAAGCTGACAACCAGCTATGTGGAACACCAAATTCTCCAACATTACCATGAGATCGAAGACCAAATCCACATCCATGAGACCCTATACATACAGTATTATAGTGGTCTGGATAGTGAGAAACTTGCTGGAGATAAGAGCCTGAAGACTGATGGACAGGCCAAAGACAAGCTGACAACCAGCTATGTGGAACACCAAATTCTCCAAAATTACCATGAGATCGAAGACCAAATTCACATCCATGAGACCCTATACATACAGTATTATAGTGGTCTGGATAGTGAGAAACTTGCTGGAGATAAGAGTCTGAAGACTGGTGAACAGGCCAAAGACAAGCTGACAACCAGATATTTGGAACAGCAAATTCTCCAACATTACCATGAGATCAAAGACCAAATCCATATCCATGAGACAATATACATACAGTATTATAGTGGTCAGGATAATGAGAAACATGCTGGAGAGGAGACAGAGGACAGGAAAGGCAGCGCGACACCAAAGACATCACAAAGTTGCAGCAGTTGTCGTGAAGAAAAAAGTGACAATGCCTGTCTGGAAGAGTCGGTGGCCACATCTTCTTATAAGAAGAAGACTGCCACAGTAGCCCTATCTCTGAAAACCTTTACTTTCCACACTTTATTAGCAAAAGGAGGTTTCGGAAAAGTTTTGGTGGCAACAGATGTAATCCGGAAAGAACATGTTGCCATTAAAGTGGTCAACAAGAAGATACACACAGAGTATGGGTACAACCTGGCAGAACGTGAGATTCTCCATCTATCACACGAGAACCACTACCTTGTTCATGGCCTTGCTGCCTTCCAGACTGACAGCTACGTCTATTATGTGATGGAACTGGCCACCAGGGGGGACCTAAATGATTTTATTGAGATGAACCTTCGTCTGAATTTTTCCACGTCAAGATTCATAACAGCAGAAGTGGTTTGCGGTCTGCAGTTCCTGCATAAAAAAGGCATCATACACCGCGACCTGAAGCCCAAAAACATCCTACTGACCAGAGAGGGCCACATCAAATTAGCCGATTTTGGTATTTCTATCATGAATGAGTATGAGCGCACTGCAGAGCGTTTCAGGGGAACACCAGGATACGCTGCCCCAGAAATGGTAAAGTGCCTGGAACATGGACAAGAGGTTGACTTCTTTGCTCTGGGAGTGACTTTGTACAAAATGTCCTCGGGTAGGCACCCTTTCTACGGCACAACAAAGGAATTGATTAATTATGCTGTCAACACCAAAACGCCTTCCTACCCAGAGTTCCTAACCCCTGAGACAGTGCAGATCTTAAAAGGGCTTCTAAACAAAAACAAACACAGACGGCTGGGAGTCAAAGGAAACATCAGAAAACATAAATTTTTCTCAGCTGTGAACTGGAATGATGTGGAAAACCGGACAGCAGTTCCCCCTGAGATACTCGTGTCAGTTCCTGAGTACCTGAATGTTACTTCCATTCTGCGCTACAAGGAAGAGCCGTACAGCATAAAGTCTCAGAAGCTGTTTGAAGACTTCAGCTTTGTATGTCCTGCGTGGTCTGAAAACTATCATCCCACCAACATCGTGTAGATCACTGACTGGGTGGTCAAACTGTTTTCCAAATGGCCATCCACAAAATAAAAACAGGTCTGGACTGCTGGACTCATGACTTCTAACTGGTCTACATGACTAGAAGGAGCTGTACATTACCACCTTATATTTATAGCTCTAATAAATATTATAACATCACCGCCGTAATGTCATTACTTTAGGTCACTTTTGTTAGAAGTTTAGTTATTGTACTGTTGTTATTGTTATATACTCTATTACAATAAAGTAGTTCTCCAACCACAGACGTTTATGGCATATCCTGTGGATGTCTAATAGGCGTGTGACCCACACATATCGTGAGAATGGAAGTCCCCTATTCCCATCCCACTGTTTAAGCGGGTGTTGGCCCACACACTATCTACGATGTGAAAACCCCTACAGGATACGAACACACAGGACAGAAACGCTGCGTAAAAGTACACAGTGTATCTGTCCTGCAAGTCGCAGGGAATTCTGCCCGAAAAACCGCACCAAATTGTGGTGCAGTTTTTCAGGCGGCATGTCCACTGCGGAAATCCATCAGATCTATGGCATACAGGTCATGCTGCGGATATTTTTTTCTACCACAAGTGAATGAGGTTTTGTAAAATTTGTTGCAAAATCTCGGTGTGGAATCCACAAGTCCTCCCTTTCTGTACGTGTCCTAAATACTTTATAATTATGATGTGTGAAGTAGCTGAAGCAAACCTTGTTTTTTTAAGCAAAGATCTATTTAACCCCTTAGCCCTTATTCACACGACAGTGAAAAACGGCCGTGTGATGGCCGTCCTTTTAACGGCCTTCACATTGCCGTTTTCAGAGCAATGATATTCTATGGGTGCATTCACACGGCCGTTTTTTTAGGTCGTTTTAACGGCCTGACGGCCCCCATAGAATTCAATGGATCCGTTTTTAACGGCTGTCAATACATGTAACAACCGTTAAAAATGGATCTGTTACATGGGGATTGGCAAGGGAACTACTAGTTCTCTTGCTGGCTATCGTTGGCATACTCACTGTTGCAGCGCTTCTTTAGGTGTGGTCATCACGGGTTTGAAGGCGCCTCGATGACGTCATCGCCCCATCACGCTGCCTTGCCAGATCCCTTGCAGACGAGTGACCTTTCCTGAAGAAAACAAGAGACGGCGCTGCACCTGTGAGTATGTGGCATCAACTACAGGGAGGCTGGTATGGCATCTACAGGGAGGCTGGTGTGGCATCTACAGGGAGGCTGGTATGGCATCTACAGGGAGGCTGGTGTGGCACGATCTACAGGGAGGCAGACCTCCCTTACCACAGTAGCACAGTAGTGCTACAATGATTCCTCTGCAATGCAGGGTCCCTGCTGGGGTACAAAAGAGACCCAGCAATGTATTTTAAAGCATTGGTGGCAGCTTAGCGGTGACATGGCCGGCCTTAGCTATGTGCGACACGTGCGGTCGCACAGGGCGCCGGCCGCCATGCTGTAAGGGGGGCGCCAGTGGGTACGAGCCGAAGAGAGGAGAAATGTTCCTTCCTCTCCATGGCTGTGTGAAGTGAGCGCTGATTGGAGGAGCAGCAGCAGGTGCTTCTGTCTGCTCCACCAATCGGCACAGCCTGTACTGCAGTGTCACACACACTCAGCACCTCACGCAGCTCCTTCCTGCTGTGCTGCTGCCACAGTGAAGACTCCTCCATGGAGCTCCAGAGTCAGGTAAGGCAGCAGCTTTAGCTTAATCTATGTTTATTTTTGTGCTGTGTGAGGGAGGGGGAGAGAGGGGGCTTTATGTGATGTGTAACAGGATGTGTTTTTTTTTTTGTTTTTTTGCAAAGATCGATTTTGTGGGGGAGGGGAGACTAGGTGATAGGTACTTTGTGTGTATTTTTTACAGATCGATTTTGAGGGTGAGGGGACATTGCCCTAAATGCTATAGGAGTGTGGGGGATTCTTTATAAATGTATTTTGTATGGAGGGGGACTTCTGTATAGTTTATTTAGTGGTGTAGGAGCTTATTATGAGTCATTGGGGGAGAGGAACTTAGCGTTATGTTTGAGGAGAAAGGATTCTTTAGGGTACGGCCACACTGAGCGGCCCTTACACTGTCGCAACGCGGCCAACAACCGCGCTGGCACTATGTAGGAGCGGCTGTCAAATACCTCGTTAAGGGGTATTCCGGTTACATTCGCATGCGCACTACCGCTCCATTCATTCTCTATGGGAGCGCCGGAGATAGCCGAGTGCAGTGTTCTACTTTTTCCGGCACTGCCATAGAGAATAAATAGGGGGTAAGTTGTTGCAAAATCGTGCAGCCATAAAGGTTGTATTAATTCATGGCCGCACGTTAACGCGGGTAAACCGTCCCTTTATCTGCAAAATCGTGTGGCCATGAATTAATATACCCTTTATGGCCGCACGATTTTGCAAATTACAACAACTTACCCCCTATCCATTCTCTATGGGAGCGCCGGAAAAAGCCGAACACTGCACTCAGCTATCTCCGGCGCTCCCATAGAGAATGAATGGAGCGGCAGTGCAAATGTAACTGGAATACGTGCGGCCACTAACAGGCTGTTTGACAGCCGCACTGAACATGGTGCCGGCGTGGTTGTTAGCTGCGTTGCGACCGTGTCAGGGCCGCTCTGTGTGGCCTTACCCTTAGGCTGGATTCACACGAGCGTGTGCCTTTTGCGCACGCAAAAAACGCAGCGTTTTGCCTGCGCAAAATGCCCTTGACAACTCCGTGAGGCAGCATCATATGGGTGCGCGGCTGCGTGCTTTTTGCGCAGCCGCCATCATTATGACACTCCATTTGGATGTTTGTAAACAGAAAAGCACGTGATGCTTTTCTGTTTTCATTCATCCTGACAGCTGTTGCGCGAATCACGCTGTTCGCACGGAAGTGCTTCCGTGTGACATGCGTGGTTTTCACGCACCCATTGACTTCAAAGTGTGCGTAATGCGTGAAAAACGCTCAAAGAACGGACATGTCGTGACTTTTACGCAGCGGACACACGCTACGTAAAAATCACGTACAAGTCTGCACGGCCCCATAGACGAATATAGGTCCGTGCGACGCGCGTGAAAATCACGCGCGTTGCACGGACGTATATCCCATTCGTCTGAATAAGCCCTTAGAGATAATATTTGTGGGGGAGAGCAACTTGATTATAAGGGTAGGAACACACAGGGCGGATACGTAAAACTACACAGTGTATACGTCCTGAGAACCGCAGGGAATTTCACCTGAAAAACAAATTTTGGTGCAGTTTTTTTGATGGAAAGACTACAGAAATAAATTTTAAAAAAAGCTAATACTCCCAGCCGTAGTCCCTCTCTCTCTCTGAGCGTAGCCCGGCCTCCTGCGATGACGCTGTAGTCCATGTGACCGCTGCAGCCTTTGATTGGCTGCAGCTGTCACATGGGATACATCGTCATCCCTGGAGGCCGGGCTACGCTCAGAACAGAATACGCATCGCTATGACTACGGCCGGGTGTATTACCTTTTTTTTTCTCATTTGAGATTAACGGTAAGCAAAGTTTTTATCATTGATCTTCCCCTTTGTTAACTCTGACCAAATATCATTATAATTGGTCAGAAACTAGCGAATCATGATGATAATTGGCTAAACGAAATAGGCCTTTAATGGGGGTATATTCAGGCTTAGTGCCTAGGACAGCGGGAGTTGTAAATACGGCCCTGCTAAAGACGCAGATACTATTGTACACTATAGCAGAGCAGGGAGGTATCTCCCGCTGTGTGATCCACTAGGCTGGTGGTTCCCAACATGAGGTTCCCATGAGAACCCTCCAGGGGTGCCGCGACACTCCTCTGGACAACTGCCACGGACGTGCTTTCTCTCCTCCTACTCATAGCGCCAAGTGGATGTGAGCAGGAGAAGATTTTTTAGCAGAACCCCTGTAGATAGCACCCCCGACTAAATGCACAGAGACGTCAGGGGCTTCTCCTGGAGTGGAATCCCCGGTCACAGCGTCGGCAACGCTGAGGACAGGGAATCCGCTTCAGACGTTAGTTGCCCCTGATGTCACTGTTCATATATGGACAGAGACATCAAGCACTCCGTCAAGGAGCGGAATCCCCAGCCACAGGGAGCTACAGTGGCGCTATCTACAGGAAGGGAGTGCTACCTACACGGGGGCTGTGTGGCACTACCTACAAGGGTGTGTGTGGCACTACAAGGGATCTGTGTGGCACTACCTACTAGGGGGCTGTGCGGCAAGGGGGGGATTTGTGGCACTACTTACTAGGGATGCACAATGCATCGAAACTTCGATACTGTTTCGATACTGTGCATCCCCAAATGGTTCGAGCCACACAGCTAAGTATAGTAATACATGATGAGTGAGAGCGGGGCTGCGGCTGTGTAATACAGCCATTGCCCCGCTCCTGAGTCCTGACAAGTGTGCGCCGCGAGGATGATGTGATGCGGCCAGCGCTGCACTAATGAGCGGCGGCACTGAAAACAGAACATGGCGGCCGCACTGCAAAACACCCCCGTGTTCTGTCTTCGGTATCTGCGCCGCCGCTCATTACTGCAGCGCCGGCCGCATTACCTCATGCTGACCGCGCGTGCACTTAATGTCAGGAGCGGGGCAATGACTGTATTACACATCCGCAGCCCCGCTCTATAACGGCGGAGATCAGAGAAACCGCTCATCTCCGCCGCTATTCTCCTGAATGCTGCGATCAAAGCTGACTGCAGCATTCAGGGAAAAGTGAGGAGGGGGGATGCCCCTAGGATCGCGTCACAGGGAATTCCTGTGACGCGATCGAGGGCCATACCATACACTGTATTACACATCCACAGCCCCGCTCTATAACGGCGGAGATCAGAGAAACCGCTCATCTCCGCCGCTATTCTCCTGAATGCTGCGATCAAAGCTGACTGCAGCATTCAGGGAAAAGTGAGGAGGGGGGATGCCCCTTGGATCGCGTCACAGGGAATTCCTGTGACGCGATCGAGGGCCATACCATATATGGGCAGACAGCCCAGGGTCTATTGAAGGACCCCAGGGCAGTCTTACTATATTTCCTGTTAGGGCATACTTAGGTATGTCCTAACAACTGCCTGCGTACTATACATACACAGGCTAATGTACTGGCATATATCTGATATATGCCAGTATATTAAAGTTTAAAAATAAAGTAAAAACATAAAGTAATGTTATATTTAAAAAAATACACATACGCCTTTTTTTTACAATAAACATTAAAATAAGTCTCAATACATAAAATATACACATATTCGGTATTGGCGCGGCCGTAATAACCGGCACACAATTTTTTTGCGTCATTTATGATGTGTACGCTGTAAAAAAAAAAAAAAAAAAACTTCTTTCACTTATTAATGTGAGGCACGAGGTGCGATGAATTTAACCTCCATGTGCCTCAAATTGATAGTAATTAACCCCATCATGTACCTCACACATTAACCCATTATGACTGAGAAACATGATGGGGTTAATTACTATTAATGTGAGGCAAATGGAGGTTAAATTCATCATCACACCTCGTGCCTCACATAAGAACATACTGTTGGCAAAGTATAGTTTTGGTATCGAAATCGCAATACTACACGAAGTATCGGTATCGGGGCAGTATGGCACTGTCTGCAAGGGGGATGTGGGGGCTGTATGTCACTCTCTACAAGGGGGATGTGGGGGCTCAATGCCACTCTCTATAAGGGGGAGGTGGGTGGTGTATGACACTGTCTACAAGGGGGCGGTGGGGGGCACTGTGTACAAGAGGAAGGTGGGGCTGTATGACACTACAAGGGGCAGATGCGGGATGTATGGCACTGTCTACAAGGAGGAGGTGGGGGATTATGGCACTGTCTACAGGGAGGCTGTACGGCACAATCTACAGGGGGCACTTTCTACTAGGGGGGCTGTGGGGGCATTATACTCTGTGGAGGCCACTAAGCGGACATCATACTGTGTAGGGGCACTACAGGGGGCAATATAATGTGTGTGGCACTTAGGGGGCATAACACTGTGTGGGCATAATTAGAGGACGAAATACTGTGTCCTTGAAGGCGTTATAATATATTATATTATTATTATACTGTGTGGGGGCACTAAAGGGGCATTACACTGTGTGGGGGCACTATATATGGCATTATACTGTGGGGAGGAATTATGCTTTTTTATGGGGCATTTTTTATAATGGCGTGGGGCGCCGAAAGATCATTTCGCACGGGGCGCCATCTACCCTAAGGCCGTCCCTGAGCGGTGAAATAGTCATTGCACGGAGGGGGAAGACTCTTGCCTGCCCACTGTGCTGCCCAGCCAATCAGCTCGCTTCTAGCTGTTTCCCTCTTCCTCGTGGCCTGTGCAGAGGGAAAGGTATGGCTACAACAAGAAGATCGTGCATGTCTGCTCCTCCCAGGAATCCTGACTCCTGCTGCTCTCTGACCCCACACCCGATGTATGTAAGTAGCAACTAGTAATGCAGCTATTAACCCCTTCATTGTTTATGTCTGTCATGCTGAGCAGTCACACTTCAGGGCTGACTGTTTAGCATAACAGACAAAGTATATCCATCCATCCATCCATCCATCCATCCATCCATCCATCTTCTATCTATCTATCTATCTATCTATCTATCTATCTATCTATCTATCTATCTATCTATCTATCTATCTATCTATCTATCTATCTATCTATCTATCTATCTATTATCTATCTCATATCTATCTATCTATCTATCTATCTATCTATCTATCTATCTATCTATCTATCTATCTATCTATCTATCTATCTATCTATCTATCTATCTATCTATCTATCTATCTATCTCATATCTATCTATCTATCTATCTATCTATCTATCTATCTATCTATCTATCTATCTATCTATCTATCTATCTATCTATCTATCTATCTATCTCATATCTATCTATCTATCTATCTATCTATCTATCTATCTATCTATCTATCTATCTATCTATCTATCTATCTATCTATCTCATATCTATCTATCTATCTATCTATCTATCTATCTATCTATCTATCTATCTATCTATCTATCTATCTATCTATCTATCTATCTATCTATCTATCTATCTCATATCTATCTATCTCTCTATCTATCTATCTCTTATCCAATCGCGGTGTGTCGTACGAGCACTGTTCCTCCTTCAAAATAGCTGATTAACCGGGGTCCCGGCGGGTGTCTGCTAGGCACTGTATCTAAGCCAACTACATAGTAGGCTTAGATACATGGCCCATGTGTGATCCTGTCTGCTGGACCCTGTATCTAAGCCTACAATGTGTGTTACTAATGTTTTTTTTTTGTTTGCTTGTGTTTTTTTGCAGGTTCGGTCATTGGACTACTTTGGATTCGAGGACTACTTCGATGACAGCTTTTTTTATTTGGAATAAAATGGTTAATGAGGGTTGTGTGGGGGCGACAATTACGAAGGCGGTAGTAATAAAGTTTCAAAAAAATAAAAATATACAGATATAATATCTTATTGAAATAAAAAAAAAACACAGAACCCTCATTAACCATTTTATTGAGAATAAAAAAACGGCGCCATCAAAGTAGTCCAAAATCTGAAGTAGTCCAACATCCGAACCTGTAAAAAAACACAAACCCAAAAAGAATTTATAACACAAAAAAGCAAAACAATTCTTATACTTACGTTTCCGGGGTCCAGCGCTGGAGCCGCAATGTCAGTGAATGGGCCCTGTATCTAAGCCTATCATGTGTGATACTGTCTGCTGAGCCAATGTAGCTAATCCTATCAATATCTATAGGGTCGTAGTGCTATAGATATGCTGTCTCATATATATATGTATATTGCCCCTGATATTTTAAGACCTTAGTGACACCCCTGGCTGCTAGTGTTGCATCATTGAGTCACTTAGGAGACCCATTGATGCAGCTGAAAGCTGCGGACCGTCGACCATGAGAAGAAATTTGGGGGAGGGCCCAAGAAGAACTTTTGCACCAGGGCCCATGAGCCTTTAGCTACGCCCATGTACAGGGAGCCTGGTGTGGCATCTACAGGGAGGCTGGTGTGGCATCTACAGGGAGGCTGGTGTGGCATCTACAGGGAGGCTGGTGTGGAACGATCTACAGGGAGGCTGGTGTGGCATCTACAGGGAGGGTGGTGTGGCATCATCTACAGGGAGGCTGGTGTGGCATCATCTACAGGGAGGCTGGTGTGGCATCATCTACAGGGAGGCTGGTGTGGCACGATCTACAGGGAGGCAGGTGTGGCATGATCTACAGGGAGGCAGGTGTGGCATGATCTGCAGAGAGGCTGGTGTGGCATGATCTACAGGGAGGCTGGTGTGGCATCATCTACAGGGAGGCTGGTGTGGCATCATATACAGGGAGGCTGGTGTGGCATCATCTACAGGGAGGCTGGTGTGGCATCATCTACAGGGAGGCTGGTGTGGCATCATCTACAGGGAGGCTGGTGTGGCATCATCTACAGGGAGGCTGGTGTGGCATCATCTACAGGGAGGCTGGTGTGGCATTATATACAGGGAGGTGTGTGGCATCATATACAGGGAGGCTGTAAATAGTGTCTAGGTGAACATGTGACCTTCCTTTGGGTGTTTTCAGGGGGCTGGGACAAAAAAAGCCTGACCAATGAAATTCATCAGTTTTTTTTTAACGGCCATGAAAATGGATGTCAAAATGGAAAATGGATGTCAAACGGCCATTAAAAACGGACAGATGGACTGGAAATGGATGAAAATTTGGAGATAAACGGATGCAAAATGGCCATGAAAAACTGACAGTTGATCAGTTTTTAATGGACATTTTTTTTCACTGTCGTGTGAATAAGGCCTAAGGCCTTATTCACATGACAGTGAAAAAAAATGTCCATTAAAAACTGATCAATGGTCAGTTTTTCATGGCCGTTTTGCATCAGTGTGTCTCTAAATTTTCATCCATTTCCAGTCCGTCTGTCCGTTTTTAATGGCCGTTTGACATCCATTTTACATCAGTTTTTCATGGCCGTTAAAAAAACTGATGAATTTCATTGGTCAGGTTTTTTTTGTCCCAGCCCCCTGAAAACAACCAAAAGAAGATCACATGTTCACCTATACACTATTTTCTCTGGCTTCTACTGAATAAAGACTTCAGGCACTGGGGACCCTTGACGTTGGGTTGCGAGCTTTGCGTATTTTGGCCAAAATAACAACTAATACCCCATGTTTCATGGATATTTCTTACTACGTATACTACACTTTTTTTCAGGACGCAGCCGGGTCTTATATGCTGGGAGGGCATGATGTGCTGGCGTTTGGTTTGGAATGCAGAGCAGCCCGCTTTAGCTAACACTAGCGGCGTTACAAATAGGCTGTTATTCGGCAAGATACGCCATGCCTGACGACCAGCACATTATCCCTCCACGTATTGCACATAGTACTGACACCCCATGTACTATTCACAGCACTGACCCCTATTCATCACATTTATTTTATTTATTTTTATTACATTATTAGGGGGGATTCAGACGAGCGCGATTTGCGCGCGTGCAGGCCGCGTATTTTCTGCGCATCACGCACAGCACTATAGAAGTCAATGAGGCAGTTCAAACAGTGCGTGATTCTTGCGCAGCGTTTGTTCGCTGCGTACTATACGCGACAGGTTCAAAAACTCTGCGTATTTCACGCATCACGCACCCATTGAAGTCAATGGGTGCGTGAAAATCACGCATGTCATACGCTGGCAGCAGCTGCGAACGCGCGTTTTTCACGCAGGACACGTTGTCTCAATGCAAATGAGTTTGAACTAACTAGTTGAAACCAGCAGAAAAGCAGGAAGTTGGTTAGACAGCAGGTTTTGCAAAAGAGGCCACACCGTTTGCAAAAGCACCACAAGCACTTTGCAGGCATGCCTCGGCAGATGGATGTTGGGAAGCTCATTCGGTTAGTTCAGGAGCGGCCGGAGGTCTGGAACACCCATGCGGAGTCGTACCATGACCGCACATTGAAGGAGGCAGCATGGGAGCAGATAGCAGAGGCGCTATTTGAGCAGGAGTGGGCCGACAGCCGCACCCGTGACCGGCTACAAATTGGTGAGTGGATATCTGTGTGTCGCCATTGATGTGTATAATGACATCCATATTGGATATTGCGTCCCTGCTGAATAATTGCCTGTCATTGCCAACGTTTCTGTTCAGTGCCATCTTTATATATAGTATCATCAACTTAGGCTTGTTCTTGTGTAGACGTGTGTTTAATAACACCAGTTTATACATGCACTGTCTGTGTGCGCACTCACATCTGCTGAGTTTAATCAATGATGTGTTCTTATTCATCATACAGTGGACGATGTAAAGAGACGGTGGCGCAGCTCGAGGGACCAGTTCCGTCGAGAACATGGATCCGGCGCCCGTAGCGGAGATGGTGGTCCCCAAAAACGGCGCTACATGTACTACGACCAGCTGTTGTTCCTGCGGGAAATAATGGACATGCGACCGTAAGTACTCGTTGTTGTCCCTTTGTGGCCACGTCACCCTCCAAACATGTTACATACCCCAAAACGCCTTGGTGTTTGCACATGACATTTGTTTCCTCAACTGACGTGTCCCCTATATTATAGAACTAGCGACACTCTGGATGCTTCAGAAGAGGAGGCACGGCCCCAGTGTAGCCAGGCGTCCGAAGCCGCTGCTCCCCTGGTCGCCCTCACCCCGGAGGCCACTAGAGAGGATCCTGGTCCAGTCGCCTCAGCGCCTGAAGCAGGACAACCGGACCAAGTGGCACCTAGACAAGCAGCACCCCGCCGCAGACGTCCTGGTAACCCACCCGCAGCTGCACAGGTGGACGCCCGTGTTCTGGAGTACCTGCGCCGTGCAGCCGATGAGGACCAGCAAGATTTTTTTTGCCGGAGCATGGCACCTTTGATGCGGCGGGTACCAGAGGATAGGTTGGTGCGGCTGCAAATAAATATGCTGTCTTTAATCGACTGTGCGACACCCCCGCTAAGTCCAGGCCGGTGCTTTACTTCTCTGGAGCACTGGCGTAGTGTATATATGCCCTCAGCGCGTGCCCATGTGCCAAGGCCCTCCCAACCTGCCCCCGTCTTCTCGCAGATGGCGCAATACCCTCCTGCCCCAAGATACCTCTCCCCTGCCCCAATGCCTGGGCCAGTCCATCACTTTCCTCAATACTCCATACCTGGGCCAAGTTTACAGGCTCACATGCAGCCTCAGGGTTACCACCCGCAGTATCAACCCCAATATGCTGTGCAGGAACAGGCTCCTCAGGGCCGGGGACAGCAGAGTGGTGCGGAACGGTCGGGTTACAGCTCGCCGACCCATGCCTATCAGAATCTTTAGGGGCTCTTTTTTTCTACCGACACATGTTAGAAATCGATGACATGCTAGGAATTTGTTGTATATGCATCATGTTGGTGCACTTTTTTGTTCGGGTATGTTTTCCCGCCTCTGTATTTATTTGGCTGATATGGCGAGTATGTGCCACAAACATGACTACTACTAAAGTTCGATATTTTGAAGTTCTGTGTGGACAATCCTTTTGTTACCTTGCACACCTTTTCTACTGCCTCTACCGCTAGGAGGTGCTGTTGCCTTAGAGGTTGTGACGGTATTACATTTCTCCACCACATCTTTGAGGTCTTCGTTGTTCGGAAGGGGTTTGGAATACCAGGAACTCAGCTGTAATTAGTATAGTTAGTGTTTGGCCAGAACTAACTTTACTCCCCCCGAAACGCTCACATACATATAGGCCAGGAAATACATAGTTTCCACAAGAGGATGTGATGTCCATGCATTCCTGCCGTCTAAAAAGGGTATTCCAAGCGCCTACCGAGCTTTAAGCTCGCAACCCACGTCAAGGGGCCTCAAGTTTTGCGAGTCCCTAACCCTCCCCCACACCCCCCCCCACCAAAAAAGGCCTTGAGGGATAAACAGACGTTCTCTCAAATAAGATTAACTTCACCACAACTCAAATGGCAGCGTTCTGGCAGGTCACTTCTCAAGCCTGCCTGGCAAAATACTCGGCAAATTGGTGGCGCACTCGCTGCCCACATGTCGGTGGCCGGCCAGGCCGAGCAGCCTGGCTCAGGCTGGTGGTGGGTGCAGATGTTCCCATATATTCCACATCATGAGCGGCATCATTGATGCGGGTAAAGTTGTGCAGCACAACACAGGCTTTGATCACGCATGTGACATTTGACGGCGACAATTGCATTGATGTCATCAGGACCCTCCACTTGCTGGTCATGATGCCAAAGGCACATTCCACGACTTTCCGTGCTCTGCATAGTCGCTGATTGAAAATGCGCCTACGGTTATCCATGCCCCTCCGCGCAAATGGCCGCATTACGTGTTTGCTGAGGGCAAAACCTTCATCTGCAACCATAACATAAGGAAGGGGTGGCCCGCTGGTGCCAGGGAGGATGCTAGGCTCGGGGACATCAAGTTGGTTGGACATTAGACGCTGTGCCATTCTAGATGAGCGAAAAATGCGTGCATCCGCCGAGCTGCCATAGGACCCGATGTCCACGATGGTAAAGCAGAAATTACAGTCCGACAACGCAAGCAAAACTATTGAAAAATACTGCTTGTAATTGAAGTAGCGAGAGCCAGAGTGGGGCGGTTTCTGCACACGGATGTGCTTCCCATCGAGTGCACCAATACAGTTAGGAAATTGGGTGTCGCGTTCAAACTGCTGCGCTATGCGAAGCCAGTGTTGGGCCGTAGGCTGAGGGATCACGCTGCTCTTCAATCTCTGCCACAGGACCACACAGGTTGCTGGGACAATGCCGCAAATAGTGGAGACTCCAATTAGGAATTCAAAATGAAGGGCATGGTAGCTAATGCCGGTCGCCAAAAAACTACAGAAATTCATACAAGCAAAGCACAAAGAAAACATGTTAGTTTAGGACATTAAGGACATTAAAAAAGGTGTAACCTGGCTCACAAAACTGCACATACCGTAACGTCAGAAGGAGACGCTCCTCGGGGGAAATACAGCGTCGCATGTTTGTGTTCTGATAGGTTATTCCAGGCCGAACCAGCTCCAGCAGCATATCAAAGGCATGCACAGACAGGCGGCAAAAGGCCCGAAATTTCTCAGGGTGACGACGGAGGTCAGCAAAGAGGATATGAAAATGCCCTTTAGAGGTGCGTTGGGCCACTATTGGGTGAACCCACATCCTACCTGATCTCCGCCGGTGTGGCCGTAGAGGGCTACCTCGTTGCCCAAACCTACGGGATATCATCCATGCTAATAGCACACGGGCCAGAGAGCTAGGTGGCATCAATGCAGTCTGGCAGACAAACTTCACTAAAATACTGGTAGAAACAGTGGGTTGCATCCAAAGCACACAAATGAATTAACACAGGTGCACACATGAAGCAGGGGTATTGCATTAATGGCCCTTTTGAAGCCTGGCGTAAACAGAACAGCTGAGTGCGTTTTTTCCACGCGCGGGAAAAACGCATGTCTTACGCGCGTATTACACGCATACATCGTTCAAAAACGCATTGGCCACGCTGCTGACACGCTCGCAAAACGCTGCGTTGTTTGCGCGCGCAAAAACGCAACGTTCGTGTGAATCTCCCCTTACACAGTTCTGACACTTTCATACATACATATTTATTTTTTACCATCCATTCACACCCTAGCACTACACTGACACACATTTATCGCACACCTTTGAGCACTTAGTCCGCCACTCCCCTCAAGACTAGTGGGAGGGGCTATCACTATTTAATGCACACTCCTTCTGCAGCATTCTTTGACCCGTCTGCGTCCTGATGGGAACGGGTTTTCACCCACCCACCTACCTAGTGAGTATGGCCTTTTTTGTGGTTTTGATATTTATGTCCCATTTTTTTCTGTTTGTGTTTTTAAATTAGGAACGAAAAGTTCTGGTTAGGGACTCGCAAGGCACTGGGGACCCTTGACGTTGGGTTGCGAGCTTTGCGTATTTTGGCCAAAATAACAACTAATACCCCATGTTTCATGGATATTTCTTACTACGTATACTACACTTTTTTTCAGGACGCAGCCGGGTCTTATATGCTGGGAGGGCATGATGTGCTGGCGTTTGGTTTGGAATGCAGAGCAGCCCGCTTTAGCTAACACTAGCGGCGTTACAAATAGGCTGTTATTCGGCAAGATACGCCATGCCTGACGACCAGCACATTATCCCTCCACGTATTGCACATAGTACTGACACCCCATGTACTATTCACAGCACTGACCCCTATTCATCACATTTATTTTATTTATTTTTATTACATTATTACACAGTTCTGACACTTTCATACATACATATTTATTTTTTACCATCCATTCACACCCTAGCACTACACTGACACACATTTATCGCACACCTTTGAGCACTTAGTCCGCCACTCCCCTCAAGACTAGTGGGAGGGGCTATCACTATTTAATGCACACTCCTTCTGCAGCATTCTTTGACCCGTCTGCGTCCTGATGGGAACGGGTTTTCACCCACCCACCTACCTAGTGAGTATGGCCTTTTTTGTGGTTTTGAATAAAGACTTTTGTTGAGTCCCTAGTTTTTCTACATTGTTTTCTGGAGTATTTATAGCTATTTGTGGCTTGCAATATGTCCTCAGTACCTGTAGACAGTGTACTACGGAATTGGCTGATCTCTGGGCAATTTGGGGAGCCCGTGCCGGAGTCAGTCATTGTGCAGTACTGCTGCTCTGCTCCTATTCAAGTGAATAGGAGTTGAGTTGCAGTACTGCAGCACATCCACTATTCAGTGTACACAGCCATTTGCTTCCAAAACCTGCCACTGCATAACATCCGGTGCTCGGAGGCAGCCAGAACAGCTGATCGGTGCGGGGTCCGGCTGTCGTACCCTCATCGATCATGTGCTGATGACCTATCAGTATGAAAAACCTATCCATGCATGGACAACCCCTTTATCTAAACTGTTGCTAAACTTTTAACATGTTATAGTGACATGTCAGAAGTTTTGATTGTTGGGGGCACGAGCACTGAGACCCCCACCTATCACTAAAACTAAGTGGCAGAAGCACTTATAGGTGAGCACTGGGCCGCTTTGTTTATGATTAGCCTTCCCAGGAGCGGTGTACGGACTGATATATTTTATATTGAGCCCATACACCACTCTGAGGAAAGCCAATCCTAAATAAAGTGTCACAGCGCTCTCCCAAGTGTTTATGCAGCTTCTTTTTAGCTATCCGTGGGGGTCGAAGTGCTCGGATCCCCAATGATGAAAAAACTTCTGACATCTCACTGTGAGATATCACTTTTTTAAATAATTTCACCCTTTCAACTGGTTTTGTGTCCACATGGGTTTTCATACCCCTGACCTATCCACAAGATAGGTTATCAGTAAATGATCTGTGGGGTGCAACAATCAGACACCCACACAGATCATCTGAACCAGCTGCCTCTGTGCCTCTGAAGCTGTAAGCAGGGACAGGTGGCAGATGCAGCTCTGCTGTTTAGGACCAGATCTTCAGTACCGTGGTGCCACTGCTATACAGTGGACTTTGCTGGAAGAAGACACACGACACCGTTGTAAAAGTGAAAAAAAAACCTTTTAATACAATAAAGTTAACAATTCAAATACGCCAACATGGCGACAACAAAAGCACCAACATGGTGCAAAAGTACCGTTAAAAGAAATACTTAGAGAAACAAAACAATTTAATTGTCTAATAACTGCTGGAAAGAGGTGTCAGGGGTAGTTCTAACAAAACTACCCTCTAAAACATCCTGGTTACCCTGGATAGGGTAGTGCCCCGAGTAGCCTGGGACAGGTGGTGGGCCAGATGGTCCAGGTGGTACAGTTGACGAGTAGGACGACGGTCCAGGTTGGCTCGGTCCATACTGTCCTGTAGAAGGACCAGGTCGGCTGTATGGTACGGCTGATTGTGCAGCCGGAATCTGTACTGGAAATTGCCCATGAGCACCATAATCGCTACGTTGGGTGCGGTCCTGACTAAAAAGGAGTGGGGACGATTCCATTCCCCAATAATGGTTGCGTGTCCCAGTTGTTGCAGGTGGAAATTGTGCCTCATCCAGCTGTTGTTGATATGCACTGAGGCACCTCACTATGGGGGATGGATTGTTTGGAGGGACAAAAGCCTCCAAAACAGATATTACTGCCATGTGAGCACGGTACCTGTTTGCTTCTGGGATCCGGCGCAAGAGGGGTCCCAAAGATCGTAGGAATGACTCTTCAACACCCTCCTGCGAGGATCTTTCA
Source organism: Rhinoderma darwinii (assembly GCF_050947455.1). Taxonomy (NCBI): domain Eukaryota; kingdom Metazoa; phylum Chordata; class Amphibia; order Anura; family Rhinodermatidae; genus Rhinoderma; species Rhinoderma darwinii. Next base: position 46,704,823 of record NC_134689.1, read on the forward strand.
AGGTACTCCAGTACCCTCTGGTTTATTCTGGCCCTGGTTACGTTCTCCTCAGAGGCAGAAGCTGTTGAACGTTTCCGTCTTTGCACTGGACGGATGGCAGAGGTTGTAACTGAGGGAGTCGCTAGCTCCTCGGTGTTGATTGTGGTGAGGTCCTGGGCATCAGGAAGATCGATCTGGGTGTCATCCTCGTCGACCTCTTCCACATCCTCTTGCTCCTGTGGTGGATGGACCAACAAATTATCATTTGATCTATATTGTGAAAGACATGGAAAATGTATGATTAATCAGTGTGAAAGTACATACCATATTGGCCTTTGCGGCACTATAGTATGGACCAAAGGGGTCTTTGGTCCCACTATCATGCAATTTACCACTTAAACAATTAACTGCCTGTTGCATGATGTTAGCGACCAAAGTAGAATTTTTTTAAATTTTATTTGATTTAATTTTAATATGGTATAAACTAAAAATAAAAAGACGCTCAAAATAAATTACTTACGGCCGCATGTCCATAACTCTGTTAAGAAACTGTAATTGCTTGTGATAGGAGTAGGGCCTTTTCTTCAAAGGAGCATCCCCACTCCTGGCGTGCTCCCTGAGATATTTCTTATATTGGTCACGGCAACATGCCAATCGTGACTTCACATCTTTAACTGTAAAATAAATATATAAATGATTAAGCTAGTTTAAACATAAAGGGCCCTGTAACAAGAGGAAATTGTGGCAATTGTGTGAAATTGTGGCAATTGTGTGAAAAGGGCAAAGGTTGAGGGGCTTCTGTTGGAGCTTTCAGTGGGGGGAACCACTCAACAGAAAGGCAAACACAAACATTAGCTTCCCTTTGTTTCACCATTGTTCTCAATGGTGACGTAAACGTTGCTAAAGGTTGTCGTTTGCCAACGTTGTGACAGGGTTCCCTTGTTTTGATAGAATCAATAGCACAGTCAACGGAAGGGACAGCGTTACTTACCAACCAGATCGCGCATCTTGCCTCCTTTTGCCCACTCGATAGGGAACATCTCCTGCCCAATTTCTTCCCAGACGGCATCCTTTCGGTGGCGGTTATGGTATTCTTCGCTAGCCGTGTCCCAGACAGCTGGCCGCTCCTGGACAAGCAAAATTAGGCGCTCTACATCCATGTTTCTTGGCATTCTGTGATGTTTGCTGTAATGTCAGGTGTTGAAAAAGAAAATTTCGTAATACATTTATTTTGACCATGCACCCGCTATCAGTATTGATCTGAACGTATCAAGCTGTGTAGCTTTTTATATTACAATGTATAATTTAAAGGGCAAGGCTAATGGATATGTGCTGATGCTCCCACTCAGTGTCCCTGAAGATGATGCCACACAGTGCCCCTGTAGATAGTGCCACACAGTAACTACGCACAAAGTGCCACACTGTCCACATGTAGATATTGCCATGTACTGCACCCTGTAGATAACGCCACAGACCTCCTGTATATGATGCCCCACAGCCTCCCTGTGTATGATGCCCACAGCCTCCCTGTATATGATGCCACACAGCCTCCCTGTATATGATGCCACACAGCCTCCCTGTATATGATGCCACACCAGCCTCCCTGTATATGATGCCACACCAGCCTCCCTGTATATGATGCCACACCAGCGTCCCTGTATATGATGCCACACCAGCCTCCCTGTAGATGCCACACCAGCCTCCCTGTATATGATGCCCCACAGCCTCCCTGTATATGATGCCACACCAGCCTCCCTGTAGATGCCACACCAGCCTCCCTGTAGATGCCACACCAGCCTCCCTGTAGATGCCACACCAGCCTCCCTGTATATGATGCCACACCAGCCTCCCTGTATATGATGCCACACCAGCCTCCCTGTATATGATGCCACACCAGCCTCCCTGTATATGATGCCCCACAGCCTCCCTGTATATGATGCCACACAGCCTCCCTGTATATGATGCCACACCAGCCTCCCTGTATATGATGCCACACCAGCCTCCCTATAGATGCCACACCAGCCTCCCTGTAGATGCCACACCAGCCTCCCTGTATATGATGCCACACCAGCCTACCTGTATATGATGCCACACCAGCCTCCCTTTATATGATGCCACACCAGCCTCCCTGTATATGATGCCACACCAGCCTCCCTGTAGATGCCACACCAGCCTCCCTGTATATGATGCCCCACAGCCTCCCTGTATATGATGCCACACAACCTCCCTGTATATGATGCCACACCAGCCTCCCTGTATATGATGCCACACCAGCCTCCCTGTAGATGCCACACCAGCCTCCCTGTATATGATGCCACACCAGCCTCCCTGTATATGATGCCACACCAGCCTCCCTGTATATGATGCCACACCAGCCTCCCTGTATATGATGCCGCACCAGCCTCCCTGTATATGATGCCACACCAGCCTCCCTGTATATGATGCCACACCAGCCTCCCTGTATATGATGCCACACCAGCCTCCCTGTAGATGCCACACCAGCCACCCTGTAGATGCCACACCAGCCTCCCTGTACATGCCACACTAGCCTCCCTGTATATGATGCCACACCAGCCTCCCTGTATATGATGCCACACCAGCCTCCCTGAATATGATGCCACACCAGCCTCCCTGTATATGATGCCACACCAGCCTCCCTGTATATGATGCCACACCAGCCTCCCTGTATATGATGCCACTCCAGCCTCCCTGTAGATGCCACACCAGCCTCCCTGTATATGATGCTCCACAGCCTCCCTGTATATGATGCCCCACAGCCTCCCTGTATATGATGCCACACCAGCCTCCCTGTATATGATGCCACACCAGCCTACCTGTATATGATGCCACACCAGCCTCCCTGTATATGATGCCACACCAGCCTCCCTGTATATGATGCCACACCAGCCTCCCTGTAGATGCCACACCAGCCTCCCTGTATATGATGCCCCACAGCCTCCCTGTATATGATGCCACACAGCCTCCCTGTATATGATGCCACACCAGCCTCCCTGTATATGATGCCACACCAGCCTCCCTGTATATGATGCCACACCAGCCTCCCTGTATATGATGCCACACCAGCCTCCCTGTATATGATGCCACACCAGCCTCCCTGTATATGATGCCACACCAGCCTCCCTGTATATGATGCCACACCAGCCTCCCTGAATATGATGCCACACCAGCCTCCCTGTATATGATGCCACACCAGCCTCCCTGTATATGATGCCACACCAGCCTCCCTGTATATGATGCCACACCAGCCTCCCTGTAGATGCCACACCAGCCTCCCTGTAGATGCCACACCAGCCACCCTGTAGATGCCACACCAGCCTCCCTGTACATGCCACACTAGCCTCCCTGTATATGATGCCACACCAGCCTCCCTGTATATGATGCCACACCAGCCTCCCTGAATATGATGCCACACCAGCCTCCCTGTATATGATGCCACACCAGCCTCCCTGTATATGATGCCACACCAGCCTCCCTGTATATGATGCCACACCAGCCTCCCTGTATATGATGCCACTCCAGCCTCCCTGTAGATGCCACACCAGCCTCCCTGTATATGATGCTCCACAGCCTCCCTGTATATGATGCCCCACAGCCTCCCTGTATATGATGCCACACCAGCCTCCCTGTATATGATGCCACACCAGCCTCCCTGTATATGATGCCACACCAGCCTACCTGTATATGATGCCACACCAGCCTCCCTGTATATGATGCCACACCAGCCTCCCTGTATATGATGCCACACCAGCCTCCCTGTAGATGCCACACCAGCCTCCCTGTATATGATGCCCCACAGCCTCCCTGTATATGATGCCACACAGCCTCCCTGTATATGATGCCACACCAGCCTCCCTGTATATGATGCCACACCAGCCTCCCTGTACATGCCACACCAGCCTCCCTGTATATGATGCCACACCAGCCTCCCTGTATATGATGCCACACCAGCCTCCCTGTATATGATGCCACACCAGCCTCCCTGAATATGATGCCACACCAGCCTCCCTGTATATGATGCCACACCAGCCTCCCTGTATATGATGCCACACCAGCCTCCCTGTATATGATGCCACACCAGCCTCCCTGTAGATGCCACACCAGCCTCCCTGTAGATGCCACACCAGCCACCCTGTAGATGCCACACCAGCCTCCTTGTACATGCCACACTAGCCTCCCTGTACATGCCACACCAGCCTCCCTGTATATGATGCCACACCAGCCTCCCTGTATATGATGCCACACCAGCCACCCTGTAGATGCCACACCAGCCTCCCTGTAGATGCCACACCAGCCACCCTGTAGATGCCACACCAGCCTCCCTGTACATGCCACACCAGCCTCCCTGTACATGCCACACCAGTCTCCCTGTACATGCCACACCAGTCTGCCTAGAGATCGTGCCAAATACTCACGAGAGCAGCGCCGTCTCTTGTCTTCAGGTGTGGTCACTGGTCTGCACGGGATCTGGCAAGGCAGCGCGACGGGGCGGTGACGTCATCGAGGCGCCTTCAAACCCGTGAAGACGAGTGACCACACCTAAAGAAGCGCCGCAAACGTGAGTATGCCAACCATAGCCAGCAAGGGAACTAGTAGTTCCCTTGCCAATCCCCATGTAACAGATCCGTTTTTAACGGTTGTTACATGTATTGACAGCCGTTAAAAACGGATCCATTGACTTCTATGGGGGCCGTCAGGCCGTTAAAACGACCAAAAATAGGACATGTCCTATTTTTTGACGGCCATTATTCACGGGCCGTTTAAAAAACGGCCGTGTGAACAAACCCATAGAACATCATTGTTCTGAAAACGGCCATGTGAAAGCCGTTAAAAGGACGGCCATCACATGGCCGTTTTTCACTGTCGTGTGAATAAGGAAGGCCTTAGTGTCTAAGCCTGTTTTGGCCTTGTGGACACAGACGATTTTGGCAAATCTGACATGTGTCACTTTATGTGGTAATAACTCCAGAATGCTTTTGCCTATCCAAGCGATTCTGAGATTGTTTTCTCGTGACATGTTGTACTTTATAGAAAGAACCAAATGTGCCTGAGGCACACTGAAAATCGATTTCCCAACTGCTAATCAGTGTAATTAAAATATAACTTTTAATATTTTTGCCATTAAAGATGTCCAAGGGGACATAACATTCAGCACGAACAGTTAAAATTAGTAGCCAGTATTGGGGGGGCTAAATTTACAATTTTAAAGAGCCTAGCTTGCGTGGCAATCCTAAGCACGCATACCATACCATATCCTATCCACTAAAGCTCGGCAGTCTGCAGCTGCCGACCTGATACTCTGCAATCTGAGTACCTTACACTCCGTCTGGCAATACACGCAGATCGAGTGGAAACAAGCGTGTGCTAGAGCAATACTGGCTACTAATTTTAACTGTTCGTGCTGAATGTTATGTCCCCTTGGACATCTTTAATGGCAAAAATATTAAAAGTTATATTTTAATTACACTGATTAGCAGTTGGGAAATCGATTTTCAGTGTGCCTCAGGCACATTTGGTTCTTTCTATATCTAATACATATCTGCCAACTGCTAGGGTCACCCTAGTATTTATGTTGTACTTTATGATACTGAAAAAAATTTGTTGTTAAATTCAATATTTATTTGTAAAAAACACCAAAATTTTGAGAACATTTTCAAAAATATGCATTTTTCTAAATTGTAATGTATCTGCTTGTAAAACAGATCGTAACACCACACAAAATATTTACTAGTTAACATTTCCTATATGTGTACTTTATGTTTGCATCATTTTTTGAACGTGCTTTTTTTTCTAGGATGTTACAAGGCTTAGAACTTTAGCTGCAATTTCTCACATTTTCAAGAAAATTTCAAAAGGCTATTTTTTCTGGGACCAGTTCAGTTCTGAAGTGGCTTTGAGGGCCTTATATATTAGAAACCCCCTATAAAACACCCCATTTTAAAAACTGCGCACCTCAAAGTATTCAAAACAGCATTCAGAAATTATTTTAACCCTTTAGGCATTTCACAGGAAATAAAGCAAAGTAGAGGTGAAATGTACAAATTTCAATATTTTTTTTACGAAATTCATTTGTAATACAGTTTTTTCTGTATCACAGAAGGTTTTACCAGAGAAACGCAACTTAATATTTATTGCCCAGATTCTGTAATTTTTAGAAATATCCCACAAGTGGCCCTAGTGTGGTAATGGACTGAAACACAGGTCTCAGAAGCAAAGGAGCACCTGGAGGATTTTGGGGCCTCTATTTTATTAGAATATATTTTAGGCACCATGTCAGGTTGAAGAGGTCTTGTGGTGCCAAAACAGTGGAAACCCCCCAAAAGTGACCCCATTTTGGAAACTACACCCCTCAAGGAATTTTTCAAGAGGTATAGTTAGCATTTTTAGCCCACAGGTTTTTTGCTAAATTTATTGGAACTGGTCTGTGAAAATGAAAATCTACTTTTTTTCTGAAAAAACATACGATGTTTTCATTTTTACAAGGAATAAAGGAGAAAAAGCACCCCAACATTTGTAAAGCAATGTCTCCCGATTATGGCAATACCCCATATGTGGTAATAAACTGCTGTTTGAACCCACGGCAGGGCTCAGAAGGGAACGAGGGCCATTTGGATTTTGGGGCGCAGATTTTGCTGGAATGGTTTTCGGTGCCATGTCGTGCTTGCAAAGCCCTGTAGGGACCATAACAGTGGAAACTCCCCAAAAGTGACCCCATTTTGGAAACGACACCCCTCAAGGAATTTTTCTAGGGGTATAGTTAGCATTTTGACCCTACAAGGTTTTTACTGAATTTATAAGAATTATGCCGTGAAATTGAAAATCTAAATTTTTTCTAATAAAATGTAGTTTTAGCTACGATTTTTTCATTTTTACCACAGATAAAGGAGAAAAAACACCCCGATATTTGTAAAGCAAACTCTTATGAGCACAGCAATATCCCATATGTGGTAATAAACTGCTGTTTGTACACATGGCGGAAGTTAGAAAGGACGGAGCGCCATTTGACTTTTGGAGCTCAAGTTTTGCTGGAATGGTTTGCGGCCCCATGTCACATTTGCAAAGCCACTGAGAGGCCAAAATAGTGCAAACCTGGCAAAAGTGACCCCATTTGGGAAACTATACCCCTCGTGGAATTTATCTAACGGTATAGTGAGCATTTTGACCCCACAGTTTTTTTGCTGAATTATTGGGATTATGCATTGAAAATGAAACTCTACAGTCTTTCCACTAAAATGTTGAATTGTTTTCATTTTCACAAGGAATAAAGGAGAAAAAGCACCCCAACAATTGTAAAGCAATTTCTCCCGAGTACGGCAATACCCCATATGTGGTCATAAACTGCTGCTTGGATACACCGCAGGGCTCAGAATGGCAGGAGTGCTACTTGGCATGTACATTTTGGTTGATTGTTTTACGCAATGAAATCCGCAGATGTTATGTGTGTTGTGTTGCGGATTGCTTTCAGTTACAGGATATTTCATCATTCTGGCTGGACCTATGTGTTTCGAGGTCTATAGCCAGACTGAGATGGAATGTTTGAAAGAGAGCAGGATGTGATCTGCACCGGAATCCGCAACGATAAATCCGCAGCATTTTACTTAACATTTTAGCCAAATCCGCTACGGAATCTGCAACGCGGATTATGTGCGGCATTGATGCGGACAGTGTCTGCAGAATTCTGCCACGTCTGAACATGCCCTCAGGAAAGGAGCGCTGTGTGGCTCTATCTATAGGGGCTGTGTGATGCTATGTATAGGGGGTTGTGTGTGTGTGGCGCTATCTTCAGGTTTGTGTGTGTGTGCGTGTGGGGCGAAATCGACAGGGGTGTGTGTTTGTGGTGCTACCTACAGGTGTGTGTGTGTGTGTGTGTGTGTGTGTGTGTGGCTGGCGCTATCTACAGGTTTGTGTGTGTGTGGGGCGCTATGTACAGGAGGGGTGTGTGGCGCTATGTACAGGGGGGTGTATGTGAGGCGCTATCTACATGTGTGTTTTGGGTGTGTGTGTGGTGCTATCTACAGGGGGGTGTGTGTGACGCTATCTACATGCGTGGTTGGCGCTATCTACAGGGGGTACTGTGTATGTGGTGCTTTACTTTACAGTGTGTGACACAATTATAGTCAGGGGCGCAGTGCATGGTGATATTATATTTAGGGGCTGCAGAAATGGGTCATGGCCGGGAGAAGTCGTCATGAGCGCTGGATCGGATGGAGAAGAAAAAAGGAAAAAAAACGTTTTCACTTATCAAGTCATTTATTATAGAAAAAAATAATAAAGCCATACATATTTGGTATCGCAGCGACCGTAACGACCTGAACTAAAAAAATATTATGTTATTTATCCAGCGCAGTGAACGCCGTAAAAAAAAACCTTAAAAACACTGCCATAATTACTGTTTTTTTGGTCACTGTCTTCCAAAAATTTAAATAAAAAGTGATCAAAAAGTCGCATGTATCCAAAAATGGTGCCTATAAAATCCTGACCCGCAGAATAAAGGTAACATGTAGTTTATAACGCATGATGAACGCTGTATAAAAAAAAACAACTAAAAAACTATGGCAGAATTGCTGTTTTTTGTCACCTTGCCTCCCAAAAAAAGGATAACAAGTGATCAAAAAGTCGCATGTACCCCAATATGGTACCAATAAAAGCTACAGCTCGTCCCGTAAAAAAAGAGCCCTCATGCCACTACGTCTATGAAAAAATAAAATAAGTTAAGGCTCCAATAATTCAGTTGTGAAGAAAAATATCCAGTTGTGCCGGCCCGAGGGGAACATTTCTTCTGTTTCAAAAGGCGATGTATCAAGGCACTAAAATTAGGGAACCAGGAAGGGGAGGGCCCAAACATATCTGCTGGAAGCGACGGTGCCCGTATTATACCAGGACAACACTTTCCCGGCAAAATTTCCCAAACTGCAAATGTGTGGAGTGTGGACCAAAAGGGGGATAAGGAAGGACATTTATCAGTGCGACACCGGCCTGTGCAGAAAGGATCGATCACAGCGTAACACACATCTATGGATCATTTTATTTATTTTTTTACCTTATTATTATACCACCTGACTATGCCCCTGATGTACTCTGCCCAGCTCAGATATGCCCCACATTATAAACGGAAACAACAGTGATACTCCAAACAAAACTATTACCAAGCAAATTCCACGCTCCAAAACCCAAATGGCGCTCCCACCCATCTGAGCCCTACAGTGTGCCCAAACAGCAGTTCACTTCCACATATATGGCATCACCATACCCGGGAGAACCCTTTTAAGCCTTTTAACAATTATTGGGTGTGTGACCCCAGTGGCACAAGCTGGGCACGACATATTTGACACTGAATTGGCATATCTAGGGAAAAATTTTAATTTGTACCTTCCGCAGCGCAATCATTTATGGAAAAGACACGTGGGTGAAAATGCTCACTACACCCCTTAATAAATGCCTTGAGGGGTGCAGTTTCCAAAATGGGGTCACTTCTAAGGGGTTTCTTTTATTATTTCACATCAAAGCCTCTGCAATTGTGAACCAATACTTTATATGTCGCCAAATTAGGCCTCAATTTTACATGGTACTCTTTCACTCCTGAGCCCTGTCAAATGTCCAGGCAAAAGATTAGGGCCACATGTAGGGTGATTCTAAAACAGGGAAACACCGCATAATAATTGAGAGCTGTCTTGTTATGGTGGTGTTTCCCAAATGGGGTCACTTTTGGTGGATTTCCACTGTTTTGGCACCGAAAGAGCCCTTGAAACCTGACATTGTGCCTAAAATATTTTCTAGTAAAAAGGAGGCCCAAAATCCACTATGTGCTCCTTTGCTTCTGAGGCTGGTGCTTCAGTCTATTACCACACTAGGGCCACATGTGGGATATTTCTAAAAACTGCAGAATCTGGGCAATAAATATTGAATGGCGTTTCTCTGGTAAAAACTTCTGTATTACAAAAAAATAGATTAAAAATGAATTTCTGCAAAAAAAAAAAAATGAAATTTGAAAATTTCACCTCTATGTTGCTTTAATTCCTGTGAAACGTTTAAAGGGTTAAGAAACTTTCTAAATGCTGTTTTGAATACTTTGAGGGGTGAAGATTTTAAAATGGGGTGACTTTTTGGCAGTTTCTAATATATAAGGCCCTAAAAGCCGCTTCACAACTGAACTGGCCCCTGTAAAAATAGCCTTTTGAAATTTTCTTGAAAATGTGAGAAATTGCTGCTAAAGTTCTAAGCCTTGTGACGTCATAGAAAAATAAAAGGACATTCAAAAAACGATGCCAATCTAAAGTAGACATATGGGTGATGTTAATTAGCAACAATTTTGTGTGTTATAACTGCCTGTCTTACAAGCAGATACATTTACATTTAGGAAAATTCCAATTTTTGCAATTTTTCACAAAATGTTGGTGTTTTTCACTGATAAATATTGAATTTATCGACCAAATTTATCCACTATCATAAAGTCCAATGTGTCACAAGAAAACAATCTCAGAATCGCTTAGGCCTCATGCACACGACCGTAAAAACTCCCGTTATTACGGGTCGTAATTACGACCCGTAATAACGGGCTCATAGACTTCTATTGGCGACGGGTGCCTTCCCGTTTTCTCATGGGAAAGTGCCCGTGCTGTTGAAAAAGATAGAACATGTCCTATTTCAGGCCGTAATAACGGCACGGACAGTCCATAGAAGTCTATGGAGCTCTCGTAATGACGGGTGGCTACATGTGTGCACCCGTCATTACGGCAGCGTTGCTAAGCGACGTCAGTAAATAGTCACTGTCCAGGGAGCTGAAAGAGTTAACTGATCGGCAGTAACTCTTTCAGCACCCTGGACAGTGACTACCGATCAGAATAAACCTGTAAAAAATAAAAATAAAAGACGTTCATACTTACCGAGAACTTCCTTCTTCCTCCAGTCCGGTCTCCCGCCCGTTGCCTTGGTGACGCGTCCCTCTCGACATCCGGCCCGACGTCCTGGATGACGTTTCAGGCCATGTGACCGCTGCAGCCAATCACAGGTCAATCACAGGCTGCAGCGGTCACATGGACTGCCGCGTCATCCAGGGATGTCGGGCTGGATGTGAAGAGAGGGACGCGTCACCAAGACAACGGCCGGGTAAGTATGAATTTCTTTAACTTTTATTACAGAAAGGGCTGTCCCTTCTCTCTATCCTGCACTGATAGAGAGAAGGGGCTGCCGATTAGTGCAGTGCTATTTTGCCGCCAAAAACGTTCCCTGTAAATACGGGTGGAATACGGGTGACACCGGACCCATATTTACGGGCACGGGTTCGTAAATACTGGTGCAAAACGGGTGGAATACGTGTGACACCGGACCCGTATTTACGCCAGTATTTACGGGTGGGAAAAAATACGGTCGTGTGCATGAGGCCTTAGATAGGTAAAAGCATTCCGGAGTTATTACCACATAAAGTGAAATATGTCAGATTTGAAAATATGGGTCTGGTCCTGAAGGCCAAATTGAGCTTGGTCCTGAAGGGGTTAAGCAAGTGAAATGCAGCTCGATCGGGTTGAGTTCTGGTGATTGACTTGGCCATTGCAGAATATTCCACTTCTTTGTCTTAAAAAAATCTCCTGGGTTGCTTTCGCAGTATGTTTTGGGTCATTGTACATCAGTACAGAGAAGCGATGTCCCATCTAGAGTGCCTTTAGCAGCCATGCATGCCCATGCCATCACACTGCCCCCACCTTCTCCCTACTTTCTTCCTCTCATAATTCTGGTACCGGTTGATCTTAGTTTCATGCTGTTCCAGAACTGGACGGCTTCTTTACACGTTGTTTGGTAAAGTCTAATCTGGTCTTTCTATTTTTGAGGCTGATTAATGGTTTGCACCTTGTGGTGGACCCGCTGTATTTGCTCTCATGAAGTCTTCTCTTTATGGTAGACTTAGATACTGACACACCTGGAATCAACGCCAGACGTTTTACCTTCCTAATTGATGATGGCTTAATGGGGGAATATCCCATGCAGCTCATTAAATAGCTCTTGAGATAATTGTCCAATTACCTTTGGTCCCTTGGAAAAGAGGCAGCTACATATTAAGGAGCTGATACCCTCAAACTAATGCTGAGTGTCTGTGCTTTAAACCCATATTGATAATATAACTGTATATTTAATATGTTTTGGTACAAAATGGCAAAACTTGTGTCACTGTCCATATAATTCTGGACCTAACTGTACCTCACACCACATAACTACATACATAATAATATATATATTATAGGTAACAAATACAATAGTGAAGATCAACGCCACACGCTCCCATAGATCCAGTTTTCCTGACACCATTCTCGTCTAATAAAATTTAAAGAGGTATTCCCATCTTAGGCATTTATGGCATATCTACGGGAACCCTCGTCTTTGGGGATAACAAGGGTCTGGTATTCCCTTGTTGCAAAATTTTAATGGGAAATGGTGTACTAGGGTAACTTGACCCCATTCTCTCAATAGGTAAGGGACCTAGAGGTGTAAACTGTACCTATCAGGCACTTATGGCATATCCTGTGGATGTGCCATAAAAGCCTAAGATGGGAATATCTCTTTAGCTATCTGCTATATGAGGTAAAAATGTCTATTTATGGTGTTACATAATATTACACATTGCTGCGACTTTCCAGTAATATTGACTATTGTCATATGTATTATACCTAACTATTAGACAGAGATAAACCCTCTGGGGGGTTGATGTAAAATTTAAGCATCATGGAGATTAGGTCAACCAATCAAGATGCAGATTTAATTTTTCCAGAGCAGTTGTAATAAAAGCTGCACTGTGATTGGTTGCTATGAGCAATAAGGTCAGTTTTACGATTAGACAGTCCCCACTAAATCCTCCACATGCTAAGCATGGTATTATCCTATGATATTAAAGTAATAGTAATGAATGGCTGGTAAGAACACTATAATATTCCCAAACGCCAAAGAGGAGAAAATGTGACAAAAGCGATCAATGAAAAAAAAAGATATCAGAAATAATAATCAATTAGGCCCTGTTAGCGACTGCGTTAAAGTTTCAGCTTATAACCGAAACCACAACGCAGTGCCAGATTCTTTGTGCGACTAATACCACAAGTACCCAATTGACTTACAATGGCATCCATCAGGGTCTGATGTGGTGTCCATTGTTTTGACGGGAGAAAAAGCGCCTCTTCCAGCACTACTCTTACCATCAACTCTATCAATTGAGGCTCCAACGCAGATCTGAACATAGCCTTATAATAAATGTCTTCTAAACATCACTTTCTCTATATAATATCTGCACCGTTACGAAAGACTGAATAAGAACATTTCACCGACCCAGTTTATACATGAGCTCCATTAAGAACATTTCACCGACCCAGTTTATACATGAGCTCCATTAAGTTTTTCACTTCATTGTTTATTACTGAAGTTTTATGTTCATAATGTGACAACAAATTATTAATTCTTCCATGATAATAACAAAATTAACATCTCTTTCTAATTTTTCCAAAGTTAATGTGACATCTGAGCCTAAAGAAAAACCTAAGGATTGTAAAGATGATCAAAGCCTGAAGGCATATAGACAGGAGAAAGATAAGCTGACAACCAGCTATGTGGAACAACAAATTCTCCAACATTACCATAAAATCGAAGACCAAATTCACATCCATGAGACCCTATACATATAGTATTATAGTGGTCTGGATAGTGAGAAACTTGCTGGAGATAAGAGCCTGAAGACTAGTGAACAGGCGAAAGACAAGCTGACAACCAGATATTTGGAACAGCAAATTCTCCAACATTACCATGAGATCGAAGACCAAATCCATATCCATGAGACCATATACATACAGTATTATAGTGGTCAGGATAGTGAGAAACATGCTGGAGAGGAGACAGAGGACAGGAAAGGCAGCGCGACACCAAAGACATCACAAAGTTGCAGCAGTTGTCGTGAAGAAAAAAGTGACAATGCCTGTCTGGAAGAACCGGTGGCCACATCTACTTATAAGAAGAAGACTGCCACAGTAGCCCTATCTCTGAAAACCTTTACTTTCCACACTCTATTAGCAAAAGGAGGTTTCGGAAAAGTTTTGGTGGCAACAGATGTCATCCGGAAAGAACATGTTGCCATTAAAGTGGTCAACAAGAAGATACACACAGAGTATGGGTACAACCTGGTAGAACGTGAGATTCTCCATCTATCACACGAGAACCACTACCTTGTTCATGGCCTTGCTGCCTTCCAGACTGACAGCTACGTCTATTATGTGATGGAACTGGCTACAAGGGGGGACCTAAATGATTTTATTGAGATGAACCTTCGTCTGGATATTCCCACGTCAAGATTCATAACAGCAGAAGTGGTTTGTAGTCTGCAGTTCCTGCATAAAAAAGGCATCATACACCGTGACCTGAAGCCCAAAAACATCCTACTGACCAGAGAGGGCCACATCAAATTAGCCGATTTTGGTATTTCTATCATGAATGTGTATGAGCGCACTGCAGAGCGTTTCAGGGGAACACCAGGATAAGCTGCCCCAGAAATGGTCAAGTGCCTGGAACATGGACGAGAGGTTGACTTCTTTGCTCTGGGAGTGACTTTGTACAAAATGTCCTCGGGTAGGCACCCTTTCTACGGCACAACAAAGGAATTGATTAATTATGCTGTCAACACCAAAACACCTTCCTACCCAGAGTTCCTAACCCCTGAGACAGTGCAGATCTTAAAAGGGCTTCTAAACAAAAACAAACACAGACGGCTTGGAGTCAAAGGAAACATCAGAAAACATAAGTTTTTCTCAGCTGTGAAATGGAATGATGTGGAAAACCGGACAGCAGTTCCCCCTCAGATACTCGTGTCAGTTCCTGAGTACCTGAACGTTACTTCTACTCTGCGCTACAAGGAAGAGCCGTACAGCATAAAGTCTCAGAAGCTGTTTGAAGACTTCAGCTTTGTATGTCCTGCGTGGTCTGAAAACTATCATCCCACCAACATCGTGTAGATCACTGACTGGGTGGTCAAACTGTTTTCCAAATGGCCATCCAGAAAATAAAAACAGGACGGGACTGCTGGACTCACTACTTCTAACTGGTCTACATGACTAGAAGGAGCTGTACATTACCACCTTATATTTATAGCTCTAATAAATATTATAACATCACTGCCGTAATGTTATTACTTTAGGTCACTTTTTTAGAAGTTTAGTTATTGTATTGTTGTTATTGTTATATGCTCTATTACAATAAAGGAGTTCTCCAACCGCAGACGTTTATGGCATATCCTGTGGATGTCTAATAGGCTTGTGACCCACACATATCGTGAGAATGGAAGTCCCCTATTCCCATCCCACTGTTTAAGCGGGTGCTGACCCACACACTCAGACATAGCTTGAGTGGAGAGGTGGGGGCACATGTGCGTGTCTCTCTCCACTCCAGTATATTAGAAGCTCAGCTCAGCTGTTGTATAGCTCCTATAGACTTGAATGAAGAGAACAGAACATATGCATGTCCACCTCCAGATTTAAATTCTACCTGGATTTAGCGAGGGGGGCCCAGAGGTGGGAGACCTACCTGTCAGCCATTTCTATGGGAAAGGATATTTCATAAATATCTACGATGGGAAAACCCCTACAGGATACGAACACACAGGACAGAAACGCTGCGTAAAAGTACACAGCGTATCTGTCCTGCAAGTCGCAGGGAATTCTGCCCGAAAAACCGCACCAAATTGTGGTGCAGTTTTTCAGGCGGCATGTCCACTGCGGAAATCCATCAGATGTATGGCATACAGGTCATGCTGCGGATATTTTTTTCTGCCACAAGTGAATGAGGTTTTGGAAAATTTGTTGCAAAATCTCGGTGTGGAATCCACAAGTCCTCCCTTTCTGTACGTGTCCTAAATACTTTATAATTATGATGTGTGAAATAGCTGAAGCAAACCTTGTTTTTTTAAGCAAAGATCTATTTAACCCCTTAGCCCTTATTCACACGACAGTGAAAAACGGCCGTGTGATGGCCGTCCTTTTATCGGCCTTCACATTGCCGTTTTCAGAGCAATGATATTCTATAGGCGCATTCACACGGCCGTTTTTTTAACGGCCCGTGAATAACGGCCGTCAAAAAATAGGACATGTCCTATTTTTGGGTCGTTTTAACGGCTGTCAATACATGTAACAACAGTTAAAAACGGATCTGTTACATGGGGATTGGCAAGGGAACTACTAGTTCCCTTGCTGGCTATCGTTTGCATACTCACTGTTGCAGCGCTTCTTCAGGTGTGGTCAATCGTCTTCACGGGTTTGAAAGCGCCTCGATGACATCATCGCCCCATCGCGCTGCCTTGCCAGATCGTGTGCAGACGAGTGACCACTCCTGAAGAAGACAAGAGACGGCGCTGTACCCGTGAGTATGTGGCATCATCTACAGGGAGGCTGGTGTGGCATCTACAGGGAGGCTGGTGTGGCATCTACAGGGAGGCTGGTGTGGCATCTACAGGGAGGCTGATGTGGCACGATCTACAGGGAGGCTGGTGTGGCATCTACAGGGAGGCTGGTGTAGCATCTACAGGGAGGCTGGTGTGGCATCTACAGGGAGGCTGGTGTGGCCCGATCTACAGGGAGGCTGGTGTGGCATCTACAGGGAGGTTGGTGTGGCATCATCTACAGGGAGGCTGGTGTGGCATTATCTACAGGGAGGCTGGTGTGGCATCATCTACAGGGAGGCTGGTGTGGCATCATCTACAGGGAGGCAGGTGTGGCATCATCTACAGGGAGGCAGGTGTGGCATGATCTACAGGGAGGCAGGTGTGGCTTGATCTGCAGGGAGGCTATTGTGGCATGATCTACCGGGAGGCTGGTGTGGCATTATCTACAGGGAGGTGTGTGGCATCATATACAGGGAGGCGTGTGGCATCATATACAGGGAGGCTGGTGTTGCATCATCTACAGGGAAGTTGTATGGCATCATCTACAGGGAGGCTGGTGTGGCATCATCTACAGGGAGGCTGGTGTGGCACGATCTACAGGGAAGCAGGTGTGGCATCATCTACAGGGAGGCAGGTGGGCATGATCTACAGGGAGGCAGGTGTGGCATGATCTGCAGGGAGGCTGGTGTGGCATGATCTACAGGGAGGCTGGTGTGGCATGGTCTACGTGGAGGCTGGTGTGGCATCATCTACAGGGACGCTGGTGTGGCATCATCTACAGGGAGGCGTGTGGCATCATATACAGGGAGGCGTGTGGCATCATATACAGGGAGGCTGGTGTGGCATCATCTACAGGGAGGCTGGTGTGGCATCATATACAGGGAGGCTGTAAATAGTGTTTAGGTGAACATGTGACCTTCCTTTGGGTGTTTTCAGGGGGCTGGGACAAAAAAAGTCTGACCAATGAAATTCATCAGTTTTTTTAACGGCAATGAAAAACTGATGCAAAATGGATGTCAAACGGCCAGTAAAAACGGACAGATAGACTGGAAATGGATGAAAATTTAGAGACAAACTGATGCAAAATGGCCATGAAAAACTGACAGTTGATCAGTTTTTAATGGACATTTTTTTTCACTGTCGTGTGAATAAGGCCTTAGTGTCTAAGCCTGTTTTGGCCTTGTGGACACAGCCGATTTTTGCAAATCTGACATGTGTCACTTTATGTGGTAATAACTCCAGAATGCTTTTGCCTATCCAAGCGATTCTGATTCTATGTTGCATCGTTTTTTGAATGTGCTTTTATTTTTCTAGGACATTACAAGGCTTAGAACTTTAGCTGCAATTTCTCGCATTTTCAAGAAAATTTCAAAAGGCTATTTTTTCAGGGACCTGTTCAGTTCTGAAGTGGCTTTGAGGGCCTTATATATTAGAAACCTCCTATAAAACACCCCATTTTAAAAACTGCACACCTCAAAGTATTCAAAACAGCATTCAGAAATTATTTTAACCTTTTAGGCATTTCACAGGAAATAAAGCAAAGTAGAGGTGAAACTTACAAATTATTTTTTTTTTTTTACGAAATTCATTTGTAATACAGTTTTTTCTGTAACACAGAAAGTTTTACCAGAGAAACGCAACTCAATATTTATTGCCCAGATTCTGCAATTTTTAGAAATATCCCATATGTGGCCCTAGTGTGCTAATGGACTGAAACACAGGCCTCAGAAGCAAAAGAGCACGTGGAGGATTTTGGGGCCTCTATTTTATTTTAATATATATTTTAGGCACCATGTCAGGTTTGAAGAGGTCTCGTGGTGCCAAAACAGTGGAAACCCCACAAAAGTGACCCCATGGAAACTACATCCCTCAAGGAATTTTTCAAGAGGTATAGTTACATACGTTGTTTTCATTTTACAAGGAATAAAAGGGAAAAAGCACCCCAACATTTGTAAAGCAATGTCTCCCGATTACGGCAATACCCCATATGTGGTAATAAACTGCTGTTTGGACCCACGGCAGGGCTCAGAAGGGAACGAGGGCCATTTGGATTTTGGGGCGCAGATTTTGCTGGAATGGTTTTCGGTGCCATGTCGTGCTTGCAAAGGTATGGAGGGACCATAACAGTGGAAACTCCCCAAAAGTGACCCCATTTTGGAAACGACACCCCTCAAGGAATTTTTCTAAGGGTATAGTTAGCATTTTGACCCTACACGGTTTTTGCTGAATTTATGGGAATTATGCCGTGAAATTGAAAATCTAAATTTTTTCTAATAAAATGTAGTTTTAGCTCAGATTTTTTCATTTTTACCACAGATAAAGGAGAAAAAACACCCCAATATTTGTAAAGCAAACTCTTCTGAGCACAGTAATACCCCATATGTGGTAATAAACTGCTGTTTGGACACATGGCGGAAGTTAGAAAGGGCGGAGCGCCATTAGACTTTTGGAGCTCAAGTTTTGCTGGAATGGTTTGCGGCCCCATGTCACATTTGCAAAACCACTAAGGGGCCAAAATAGTGCAAACCCGGCAAAAGTGACCCCATTTGGGAAACTATACCCCTCGTGGAATTTATCTAGCGTTATAGTGAGCATTTTGACACCACAGTTTTTTTGCTGAATTATTGGGATTATGTAGTGAAAATGAAAATCTACATTCTTTCCACTAAAATGTTGAATTGTTTTCATTTTCACAAGGAATAAAGGAGAAAAAGCACCCCAACAATTGTAAAGCAATTTCTCACACGTACGGCAATACCCCATATGTGGTCATAAACTGCTGCTTGGATACACTGCAGGGCTCAGAATGGCAGGAGTGCTACTTGGCATGTAGATTTTGGTTGATAGTTTTATGCAATGAAATCCGCAGATGTTATGTGTGTTGTGTTGCGGATTGCTTTCGCGAACAGGATATTTCATCATTCTGGCTGGACCTATGTGTTTCGAGGTCTATAGCCAGACTGAGATGGAATGTTTGAAAGAGAGCAGGATGTGATCTGCACCTGAATCCGCAATGATAAATCCACAGCATTTTACTTAACATTTTACCCAAATCCGCTACGGAATCTGCAACGCGGATTATGTGCGGTATTGATGCGGACAGTGTCTGCAGAATACTGCCACGTCTGAACATGCCCTCAGGAAAGGAGCGCTGTGTGGCTCTATCTATAGGGGCTGTGTGATGCTATCTATAGGGGGTTGTATGTGTGTGGCGCTATCTACAGGTTTGTTTGTGTGTGTGTGGGGGGGGCGAAATCTACAGGGGGGCGTGTTTGTGGTGCTACCTACAGGTGTGTGTGTGAGTGTGTGTGTGTGTCGCTATCTACAGGTTTGTGTGTGTGTGTGGGGCGCTATGTACAGGGGGGGTGTGTGGCGCTATCTACAGGGGGGTGTATGTGAGGCGCTATCTACATGTCTGTTTTGTGTGTGTGTGTGTTCGTGTGTGTGGCGCTATCTACAGGGGGCACTGTGTATGTGGTGCTTTAGTTTACAGTGTGTGACACAATTATAGTCATGCGCAGTGCATGGTGATATTATATTTAGGGGCTGCAGAAATGGGTCATGGCCGGGAGAAGTCGTCGTGAGCGCTGGATCGGATGGAGAAGAAAAGAGGAAAAAAAACTACTAGCATCTAAAACGTCGTCACCTGTGAGCCACTGGATTTGTAGAGAATCTGTCCCCTCTCCTGACATGTTTATTATAGGAAATCCTTGTATTCCACATAAAGTCTTTCTGAAGTCCAGGATTTATAGAAAAATTAGTGTTACCATTCCCCTTGTCAGGAGGATGTGTCCCTGCACAGTGTAATACTGTCAGTATGTAGGGACACAGCCCTGTGAAAGGGGAATCGTAACACCCATTTGTTGATGCTTGTGCAAAAAGGTAATGTTAGCAATAGTTACGGCGCGGCGGTGGAGAAGGGGGGGCCCAAGTTTGGGTAACAGCCCAGGGCCTATGGTCTACTTATTCCGCCACTGCTGTCCATATATAAACAATAAAGTCAGGGGCTCCTCCTGGCACGCTGGAATCCCCGGCCAAAGCATTACCAACGCCTGGCTAGGGATATCGCTCATAGAATGAGTCCATGACTTCACTGTACTTATAAGAGTGCTGGAAGGCAGAGAGGCAAAAAGAAAAAAATGTAGTTGGTCATTAAGGCCTTTTCAGGCACGGTCATTAAAGGGTTAAGGGTAGGGAAAAAAAATATAATATCTCACTTTAATTATTGTTAATTAAAATCCATAACTATCCTGGCAAATGCATATATATATATATATATATATATATATATATATAAATACACAAAAAACAACCACTATAATCTATTATTCCCCTGGCCAGGGTGCATAAGACTCCAGTATTACTAACGTATTTGAGGAAAAACATATCCAAGGTACACCAGATAACTGGCCTCCTCTTGTCCAATGCATTTCGCAAACCAAATGTTTTTCTAATGATCAATGGGAAGCTGTTTGTTACATGTTCATTTTTGTTTTATGTTTATATACCTAAATTGCTGTGTATATTTAGGTACATATATATATATACATTTTTACCATGATTGTACTGTTTGATAATATCATCTGTGAATTACAGACAGGTTATCCCAGCCACATGACTTAAGGCTGCCATGGGCCAATCACCATATTGAATAAAGCATGATAGAAGGAAAAATATGTGACATCACAATGTGAGATGCAAGTTGAAAAGACTTTATTCATATTTCATAGCTGGTGACATCCCAATGTCAGATGCCAGGCTGTAGAACCTTATGACATAGCTGGTGACATCACAATGCCAGGTGCCAGGCTGTAGAACCTTATGACATAGCTGGTGACATCACAATGCCAGATGCCAGGCTGTAGAACCTTATGACATAGCTGGTGACATCACAATGCCAGATGCCAGGCTGTAGAACCTTATGACATAGCTGGTGACATCACAATGCCAGATGCCAGGCTGTAGAACCTTATGACATAGCTGGTGACATCACAATGGCAGATGCCAGGCTGTAGAACCTTATGACATAGTTGGTGACATCACAATGCCAGGTGGCTTCATACACTGGTGCACAGGTTTGGTACTTTGCACTCACACACTGCAGACGAGGAGAGACGCACGTGAGAGCTCAAAAATGCCGAAAGCGAAGAAGAAGACGAAGCATCTAGAGATTGAAGGAGGAGAGGAGAGTAGAGGAGAGGAGAGAGACAAAAAGAATGTAGGAGAAGAGAGAAAGGAGAAGGCGAGTAAGACTAAGTGTAGCAGAACCACTCGCTTCTTAGCGCGCCTACAGAAAGCCTTTGCAAGGCTTACCGGATGTATGCGGAGGAGGAACAACTCCAAGAAGGAAAAGAAATGTTCCGGTGAACTCCCAGAACCCAGTAACATGGTTCTAGTGGACGACAAAGGTAGGAAATTATGTAGATTATATAATAATTATAAATACACAGAATAGGCCTCATCAATCAAAACTGTCTAACAGAAAAACTGTTCTTATTACCCATAACAACCAATAAGAGCCCAAATTTAATTTCTTAATCCGCCCCTTAATCCGAATTTTTCTTTGTTGGACAGTTTTGGTAAATCAGGACGGATATCTCTAGATTCTAAGTGTAAAGGAACTCAACATCCAGAAACAGTGCTCCTGTATAATATACAGTTAGGTCCAGAATTATTTGGACAGTGACACAATCTTCATGATTTGGGCTCTGCTGCCACCACATTGGATTTGAAATGAAACAACTGAGATGCAATTGAAGTGTAGACTTTCATGTTTAATTCAAGGAGTTGAGCAAAAATATCCTGTGAAACGTTTAGGAATTGCAACAATTTTTCTACACAGCCTCCTCATTTCATGGGCTCAAAAGTAATTGGACAAATTAACATTACTATAAATAAAATGTTGTTTTTTTTAAATACTTTGTAGAGAATCCTTTGCAGGCAATGTCTGCCTGAAGTCTGGAAACCATGGACATCACCAAACACTCGGTTTCCTCCTTTGTGATGTTTAACAGGCCTTTACTGCAGCGGTCTTCAGTTGTTACTTTGTCGGTCTTTCTGCCTAAGTTTTCTCTTAAGCAAGTGAAATGCAGCTCGATCTGGTTGAGATCTGGTGATTGACTTGGCCATTGCAGAATATTCCACTTTTTTGTCTTAAAAAAACCTCCTGGGTTGCTTTCGCAGTATGTTTTGGGTCATTGTCCATCTGTACAGTGGAGCGATGTCCCATCTAGAGTGCCTTTAGCAGCCATGCATGCCCATGCCATCACACTGCCCCCACCATGTTTTACAGAGGATGTGCTGTGCTTTGGATCATGAGCCATTCCAAGCCTTCTCCCTACTTTCTTCCTCTCATCATTCTGGTACCGGTTGATCTTAGTTTCATGCTGTTCCAGAACTGGGCGGTTTCTTTACACGTTGTTTGGTAAAGTCTAATCTGGTCTTTCTATTTTTGAGGCTGATTAATGGTTTGCACCTTGTGGTGGACCCGCTGTATTTGCTCTCATGAAGTCTTCTCTTTATGGTAGACTTAGAAACTGACACACCTGGAATCAACTCCAGACGTTTTACCTGCTTAATTGATGATGGCTTAATGGGGGAATAGCCCATGCAGCTCATTAAATAGCTCTTGAGATAATTGTCCAATTACCTTTGGTCCCTTGAAAAAGAGGCAGCTACATGTTAAGGAGCTGATACCCTCAAACTAAAGCTGAGTGTCTGTGCTTTAAACCCATATTGATAATATAACTGTATATTTAATATGTTTTGGTACAAAATGGCAAAATTTGTGTCACTGTCCAAATAATTCTGGACCTAGCTGTACCTCACACCACATAACTACATACATAATAATGTATATATTATAGGTAACAAATACAACAGTGCCTTCTACTTGACAGATCAACGCCACACGCTCCCATAGATCCAGTTTTCCTGACACCATTCTCGTCTAATAAAATTTAAAGAGGTATTCCCATCTTAGGCATTTATGGCATATCTACAGGAACCTTCGCCTTTGGGGATAACAGGGGTCTGGTATTCCTTTGTTGCCGAATTTTAATGGGAAATTATGTACTAGGGTAACTTGACCCCATTCTCTCAATAGGTGAGGGACCTAGAGGTGTAAACTGTACCTATCAGGCACTTATGGCATATCCTGTGGATGTGCCATAAAAGCCTAAGATGGGAATATCTCTTTAGCTATCTGCTATATGAGGTAAAAATGTCTATTTATGGTGTTACATAATATTACACATTGCTGCGACTTTCCAGTAATATTAACTATTGTCATATGTATTATACCTAACTATCAGACAGAGATAAACCCTCCGGGGGATGATGTAAAATTTAATCATCATGGAGATTAGGTCAACCAATCAAGATGCAGATTTAATTTTTCCAGAGCAGTTGTAATAAAAGCTGCACTGTGATTGGTTGCTATGAGCAATAAGGTCAGTTTTACGATTAGACAGATTTGATAAATGAGGCCTATTGGCAGCAGAAAAGATCCCACTGGAGTCCCCACTAAATCCTCCACATGCTAAGCATGGTATTATCCTATGATATTAAAGTAATAGTAATGAATGGCTGGTTAGAACACTATAATATTACCAAATGCCAAATAGGAGAAAATATGACAAAAGCGATCAATGAAAAAAAAGATAGAAATAATTATCAATTAGGCCCTGTTAGCGACTGCGTTAAAGTTTCAGCTTATAACCGAAACCACAACGCAGTGCCAGATTCTTTGTGCGACTAATACCACAAGTACCCAATTGACTTACAATGGCATCCATCAGGGTCTGATGTGGTGTCCATTGTTTTGACGGGAGAAAAAGCGCCTCTTCCAGCACTACTCTTACCATCAACTCTATCAACTGAGTCTCCAACGCAGATCTGAACATAGCCTTATAATAAATGTCTTCTAAACATCACTTTCTCTATATAATATATGCACCGTTACGAAAGACTGAATAAGAACATTTCACCGACCCAGTTTATACATGAGATCCATTAAGAACATTTCACCGACCCAGTTTATACATGAGCTTCATTAAGAACATTTCACTGACCCAGTTTATACATGAGCTCCATTAAGTTTTTCACTTCATTGTTTATTACTGAAGTTTTATGTTCATAATGTGACAACAAATTATTAATTCTTCCATGATAATAACAAAATTAAAATCTCTTCTAATTTTTCCAAAGTTAATGTGACATCTGAGCCTAAAGAAAAACCTAAGGATTGTAAAGATGATCAAAGCCTGAAGGCATATGGACAGGAGAAAAATAAGCTGACAACCAGCTATGTGGAACAACATATTCTCCAACATTACCATCAGATCCAAGATCAAATCCACATCCATGAGACCCTATACATACAATATTATAGTGGTCAGGATAGTGAGAAACATGCTGGATCTAAGAGCCTGAAGGCAGATAGAAAGGAGAAAGATAAGCTGACAAGCTATTATATGGAACGGCTCATTCTCCAACATTACTGTGAGATCGAAGACCAAATCCACATAATTGAGACCCTATACATACAGTATTATAGTGGTCAGGATGGTGAGAAACATGCTGGAGATAAGAGCCTGAAGACCGATGGACAGGCCAAAGACAAGCTGACAACCGGCTATGTGGAACACCAAATTCTCCAACATTACCATGAGATCGAAGACCAAATCCACATCCATGAGACCCTATACATACAGTATTATAGTGGTCTGGATAGTGAGAAACTTGCTGGAGATAAGAGCCTGAAGACCGATGGACAGGCCAAAGACAAGCTGACAACCAGCTATGTGGAACACCAAATTCTCCAAAATTACCATGAGATCGAAGACCAAATTCACATCCATGAGACCCTATACGTACAGTATTATAGTGGTCTGGATAGTGAGAAACTTGCTGGAGATAAGAGCCTGAAGACTGGTGAACAGGCCAAAGACAAGATGACAACCAGATATTTGGAACAGCAAATTCTCCAACATTACCATGAGATCAAAGACCAAATCCATATCCATGAGACCATATACATACAGTATTATAGTGGTCAGGATAATGAGAAACATGCTGGAGAGGAGACAGAGGACAGGAAAGGCAGCGCGACACCAAAGACATCACAAAGTTGCAGCAGTTGTCGTGAAGAAAAAAGTGACAACGCCTGTCTGGAAGAGCCGGTGGCCACATCTTCTTATAAGAAGAAGACTGCCACAGTAGCCCTATCTCTGAAAACCTTTACTTTCCACACTTTATTAGCAAAAGGAGGTTTCGGAAAAGTTTTGGTGGCAACAGATGTAATCCGGAAAGAACATGTTGCCATTAAAGTGGTCAACAAGAAGATACACACAGAGTATGGGTACAACCTGGCAGAACGTGAGATTCTCCATCTATCACACGAGAACCACTACCTTGTTCATGGCCTTGCTGCCTTCCAGACTGACAGCTACGTCTATTATGTGATGGAACTGGCCACAAGGGGGGACCTAAATGATTTTATTGAGATGAACCTTCGTCTGAATTTTTCCACGTCAAGATTCATAACAGCAGAAGTGGTTTGCGGTCTGCAGTTCCTGCATAAAAAAGGCATCATACACCGCGACCTGAAGCCCAAAAACATCCTACTGACCAGAGAGGGCCACATCAAATTAGCCGATTTTGGTATTTCTATCATGAATGAGTATGAGCGCACTGCAGAGCGTTTCAGGGGAACACCAGGATACGCTGCCCCAGAAATGGTAAAGTGCCTGGAACATGGACAAGAGGTTGACTTCTTTGCTCTGGGAGTGACTTTGTACAAAATGTCCTCGGGTAGGCACCCTTTCTACGGCACAACAAAGGAATTGATTAATTATGCTGTCAACACCAAAACGCCTTCCTACCCAGAGTTCCTAACCCCTGAGACAGTGCAGATCTTAAAAGGGCTTCTAAACAAAAACCACCACAGACGGCTGGGAGTCAAAGGAAACATCAGAAAACATAAATTTTTCTCAGCTGTGAACTGGAATGATGTGGAAAACCGGACAGCAGTTCCCCCTGAGATACTCGTGTCAGTTCCTGAGTACCTGAACGTTACTTCCACTCTGCGCTACAAGGAAGAGCCGTACAGCATAAAGTCTCAGAAGCTGTTTGAAGACTTCAGCTTTGTATGTCCTGCGTGGTCTGAAAACTATCATCCCACCAACATCGTGTAGATCACTGACTGGGTGGTCAAACTGTTTTCCAAATGGCCATCCACAAAATAAAAACAGGACGGGACTGCTGGACTCACGACTTCTAACTGGTCTACATGACTAGAAGGAGCTGTACATTACCACCTTATATTTATAGCTCTAATAAATATTATAACATCACCGCCGTAATGTCATTACTTTAGGTCACTTTTTTTAAAAGTTTAGTTATTGTACTGTTGTTATTGTTATATACTCTATTACAATAAAGGAGTTCTCCAACCACAGACGTTTATGGCATATCCTGTGGATGTCTAATAGGCGTATGACCCACACATATCGTAAGAATGGAAGTCCCCTATTCCCATCCCACTGTTCAAGCGGGTGCTGGCCCACACACTATCTACGATGGGAAAACCCCTACAGGATACGAACACACAGGACAGAAACGCTGCGTAAAAGTACACAGCGTATCTGCCCTGGAAGTCGCAGGGAATTCTGCCCTAAAAACCACACCAAATTGTGATGCAGTTTTTCAGTCGGCATGTCCACTGCGGAAATCCATCAGATCTATGGCATACAGGTCATGCTGCGGATATTTTTTTCTGCCACAAGTGAATGAGGTTTTGTAAAATTTGTTGCAAAATCTCGGTGTGGAATCCACAAGTCCTCCCTTTCTGTACGTGTCCTAAATACTTTATAATTATGAGGTGTGAAATAGCTGAAGCAAACCTTGTTTTTTTAAGCAAAGATCTATTTAACCCCTTAGCCCTTATTCACACGACAGTGAAAAACGGCCGTGTGATGGCCGTCCTTTTAACGGCCTTCACATTGCCGTTTTCAGAGCAATGATATTCTATGGGTGCATTTACACGGCCGTTTTTTTAGGTCGTTTTAACGGCCTGACGGCCCCCATAGAATTCAATGGATCCGTTTTTAACGGCTGTCAATACATGTAACAACCGTTAAAAATGGATCTGTTACATGGGGATTGGCAAGGGAACTACTAGTTCTCTTGCTGGCTATCGTTGGCATACTCACTGTTGCTACGCTTCTTTAGGTGTGGTCACTCGTCTTCACGGGTTTGAAGGCGCCTCGATGACGTCATCGCCCCGTCACGCTGCCTTGCCAGATCCTGTGCAGACAAGTGACCTTTCCTGAAGAAAACAAGAGACGGCGCTGCACCCGTGAGTATGTGGCATCATCTACAGGGAGGCTGTTATGGCATCTACAGGGAGGCTGGTGTGGCATCTACAGGGAGGCTGGTATGGCATTTACAGGGAGGCTGGTGTGGCACGATCTACAGGGACAGTGGCGTAGCTATAGGGGTCGCAGCGGTCGCAACTGCGACCGGGCCCCCAGAAAGGGGGGGCCCGCAGGCCTCCCTCACCACAGTAGCACAGTAGTGCTACAATGATTCCTCTGCAATGCTGGGTCCCTGCTGGGGTACAAAAGAGACCCAGCAATGTATTTTAAAGCATTGGTGGCAGCTTAGCGGTGACATGGCCGGCCTTAGCTATGTGCGACACGTGCGGTCGCACAGGGCGCCGGCCGCCATGCTGTAAGGGGGGCGCCAGTGGGTACGAGCCGAAGAGAGGAGAAATGTTCCTTCCTCTCCATGGCTGTGTGAAGTGAGCGCTGATTGGAGGAGCAGCAGCAGGTGCTTCTGTCTGCTCCACCAATCGGCACAGCCTGTACTGCAGTGTCACACACACTCAGCACCTCACGCAGCTCCTTCCTGCTGTGCTGCTGCCACAGTGAAGACTCCTCCACGGAGCTCCAGAGTCAGGTAAGGCAGCAGCTTTAGCTTAATCTATGTTTATTTTTGTGCTGTGTGAGGGAGGGGGAGAGAGGGGGCTTTATGTGATGTGTAACAGGATGTGTTTTTTTTTTTTGTTTTTTTGCAAAGATCGATTTTGTGGGGGAGGGGAGACTAGGTGATAGGTACTTTGTGTGTATTTTTAACAGATCGATTTTGAGGGTGAGGGAACATTGCCCTAAATGCTATAGGAGTGTGGGGGATTCTTTATAAATGTATTTTGTATGGATGGGGACTTCTGTATAGTTTATTTAGTGGTGTAGGAGCTTATTATGAATCATGGGGGAGGAGAACTTAGCGTTATGTTTGAGGAGAAAGGATTCTTTAGGGTACGGCCACACTGAGCGGCCCTTACACTGTCGCAACGCGGCCAACAACCGCGCTGGCACTATGTAGGAGCGGCTGTCAAATACCTCGTTAAGGGGTATTCCGGTTACATTCGCATGCGCACTACCGCTCCATTCATTCTCTATGGGAGCGCCGGAGATAGCCGAGTGCAGTGTTCTACTTTTTCTGGCACTGCCATAGAGAATAAATAGGGGGTAAGTTGTTGCAAAATCGTGCGGCCATAAAGGTTGTATTAATTCATAGCCGCACGTTAACGCGGGTAAACCGTCCCTTTATCTGCAAAATCGTGCGGCCATGAATTAATATACCCTTTAAGGCCGCACGATTTTGCAAATTACAACAACTTACCCCCTATCCATTCTCTATGGGAGCGCCGGAAAAAGCCGAACACTGCACTCAGCTATCTCCGGCGCTCCCATAGAGAATGAATGGAGCGGCAGTGCAAATGTAACTGGAATACGTGCGGCCACTAACAGGCTGTTTGACAGCCGCACTGAACATGGTGCCGGCGTGGTTGTTAGCTGCGTTGCGACCGTGTCAGGGCCGCTCTGTGTGGCCTTAGGCTGGATTCACACGAGCGTGTGCCTTTTGCGTGTGCCTGCGCAAAATGCCCTTGACAACTCCGTGAGGCAGCATCAGATGGATGCACGGCTGCGTGCTTTTTGCGCAGCCGCCATCATTATGACACTCCATTTGGATGTTTGTAAACAGAAAAGCACGTGATGCTTTTCTGTTTTCATTCATCCTTTTGACAGATGTTGCGCGAATCACGCTGTTCGCACGGAAGTGCTTCCGTGTGACATGCGTGGTTTTCACGCACCCATTGACTTCAAAGTGTGCGTAATGCGTGAAAAACGCTCAAAGAACGGACATGTTGTGACTTTTACGCAGCGGACACACGCTACGTAAAAATCACGCACAAGTCTGCACGGCCCCATAGACGAATATAGGTCCGTGCGACGCGGGTGAAAATCACGCGCATTGCACGGACGTATATCCCATTCGTCTGAACAAGCCCTTAGAGATAATATTTGTGGGGGAGAGCAACTTGATTATAAGGGTAGGAACACACAGGGCGGATACGTAAAACTACACAGTGGATACGTCCTGAGAACCGCAGGGAATTTCACCTGAAAAACAAATTTTGGTGCAGTTTTTTTGATGGAAAGACTACAGAAATAAATTTTAAAAAAAGCTAATACTCCCAGCCGTAGTCCCTCTCTCTCTCTGAGCGTAGCCCGGCCTCCTGCGATGACGCTGTAGTCCATGTGACCGCTGCAGCCTTTGATTGGCTGCAGCTGTCACATGGGATGCATCGTCATCCCTGGAGGCCGGGCTACGCTCAGAACAGAATACGCATCGCTATGACTACGGCCGGGTGTATTACCTTTTTTTTTCTCATTTGAGATTAACGGTAAGCAAAGTTTTTATCATTGATCTTCCCCTTTGTTAACTCTGACCAAATATCATTATAATTGGTCAGAAACTAGCGAATCATGATGATAATTGGCTAAACGAAATAGGCCTTTAATGGGGGTATATTCAGGCTTAGTGCCTAGGACAGCGGGAGTTGTAAATACGGCCCTGCTAAAGACGCAGATACTATTGTACACTATAGCAGAGCAGGGAGGTATCTCCCTGCTCTGTGATCTACTAGGCTGGTGGTTCCCAACATGAGGTTCCCATGAGAACCCT
This sequence comes from Rhinoderma darwinii, assembly GCF_050947455.1. Lineage (NCBI taxonomy): Eukaryota > Metazoa > Chordata > Amphibia > Anura > Rhinodermatidae > Rhinoderma > Rhinoderma darwinii. The sequence goes on from NC_134689.1 coordinate 46,735,253, forward strand.
CCAAGGGTGCCGCGACACTCCTCTGGACAACTGCCACGGACGTGCTTTCTCTCCTCCTACTCATAGCGCCAAGTGGATGTGAGCAGGAGAAGATTTTTTAGCAGAACCCCTGTAGATAGCACCCCCGACTAAATGCACAGAGACGTCAGGGGCTTCTCCTGGAGTGGAATCCCCGGTCACAGCGTCGGCAACGCTGAGGACATGGATTCCGCTTCAGACGTTAGTTGCCCCTGATGTCACTGTTCATATATGGACAGAGACATCAAGCACTCCGTCAAGGAGCGGAATCCCCAGCCACAGGGAGCTATAGTGGCGCTATCTACAGGAAGGGAGTGCTACCTACCCGGGGGCTGTGTGGCACTACCTACAAGGGTGTGTGTGGCACTACAAGGGATCTGTGTGGCACTACCTACTAGGGGGCTGTGCGGCAAGGGGGGGATTTGTGGCACTACTTACTAGGGATGCACAATGCATCGAAACTTCGATACTGTTTCGATACTGTGCATCCCCAAATGGTTCGAGCCACACAGCTAAGTATAGTAATACATGATGAGTGAGAGCGGGGCTGCGGCTGTGTAATACAGCCATTGCCCCGCTCCTGAGTCCTGACAAGTGTGCGCCGCGAGGATGATGTGATGCGGCCAGCGCTGCACTAATGAGCGGCGGCACTGAAAATAGAACATGGCGGCCGCACTGCAAAACACCCCCGTGTTCTGTCTTCGGTATCTGCGCCGCCGCTCATTACTGCAGCGCCGGCCGCAGTACCTCATGCTGACCGCGCGTGCACTTAATGTCAGGAGCGGGGCAATGACTGTATTACACATCCGCAGCCCCGCTCTATAACGGCGGAGATCAGAGAAACCGCTCATCTCCGCCGCTATTCTCCTGAATGCTGCGATCAAAGCTGACTGCAGCATTCAGGGAAAAGTGAGGAGGGGGGATGCCCCTTGGATCGCGTCACAGGGAATTCCTGTGACGCGATCGAGGGCCATACCATATATGTGCAGACAGCCCAGGGTCTATTGAAGGACCCCAGGGCTGTCTTACTATATTTCCTGTTAGGGCATACTTAGGTATGTCCTAACAACTGCCTGCGTACTATACATACACAGGCTAATGTACTGGCATATATCTGATATATGCCAGTATATTAAAGTTTAAAAATAAAGTAAAAACATAAAGTAATGTTATATTTAAAAAAATACACATACGCCTTTTTTTTTACAATAAACATTAAAATAAGTCTCAATACATAAAATATACACATATTCGGTATTGGCGCGGCCGTAATAATAACCGGCACACAATTTTTTTGCGTCATTTATGATGTGTACGCTGTAAAAAAAAAAACAAAAAAAACTTATTTCACTTATTAATGTGAGGCACGAGGTGCGATGAATTTAACCTCCATGTGCCTCAAATTGATAGTAATTAACCCCATCATGTACCTCACACATTAACCCATTATGACTGAGAAACATGATGGGGTTAATTACTATTAATGTGAGGCAAATGGAGGTTAAATTCATCATCACACCTCGTGCCTCACATAAGAACATACTGTTGGCAAAGTATAGTTTTGGTATAGAAATCGCAATACTACACGAAGTATCGGTATCGAAGTCCAAATTCAGGTATCGTGACATCCCTACTACCTACAAGGGGGCTGTGTTGCACAAACTACAAGGGGGCATTTGTGGCACTACCTACAAGGGGGCTGTGTGGCACGACCTACAAGGGGGCTGTGTGAAACTATCTACTGGGGGCATCTGTGCGTGGCGGGCTGATGGTCATTTTACTGTGAGTGGGGGGCTGATGGTTGTTTTACTGTGAGTGGACGGGCTGATGGTAATTTTAGGGTATGTTCACACGGCAGCCTCCGTTACGGCTGAAATTACGGAGCTGTTTTCAGGAGAAAACGGCTCCGGAATTTCAGACGTAATGGCATGTTGAGGCGCTTTTTCGTTGCGTCCATTACGGACGTAATTGGAGCTGTTTTTCTATGGAGTCAAGGGAAAACGGCTTCAATTACGTCTCAAGAAGTGACAGGCACTTCTTTGACGCGGGCGTCTTTTTTACGCGCCGTCTTTTGACAGCGTAAAAAAAATGACCGTCGGCACAGAACATCGTAAAGCCCATTCAAATGAATGGGCAGATGTTTGCCGACGCGTTTGAGCCGCATTTTCGGATGTAATTCGGGGCTAAAACGCCCGAATTACGTCCGTAAATAGTGTGTGAACCCAGCCTTACTGTGAGTGGAGGGCTGATGGTCATTTTACTGTGAGTGGAGGGGCTGATGGTTATTTCACTGTGAGTGGGGGGGGGCTGATGGTCTTCAAGTAGTTTCCACCTCTGACCTCCAATTGAAATTAATAGTAGGAAGAATATAGCTGTGGCGCTCGTTTGGAGCTTTTTTTGCTGCGTCTTTTGCATTCGCTTCAACGGCTTAAAAAAAAACGCAAATAAAACCCCATCAAATAACGCTGTCAATTCAAAAGAAGATTTTTTTTCTGCCTTACAAAAAACGCTGTGTGAACATACCCTAAGAATGTAGTGCTTATTTTTAGCTATTTTCTGTCTTTCTCTAAACAATTTTTGGTAGGGGGGCCCTGAGGATTTTTTTTTTTCCAGGGGTGGCTCAAGTCCAAAAAGGTTGGGAAACTCTGTAGCAGGCTACAGAGATGCCTGCAGCCTATGAGGCGCAGGGACAGGATCCCTGCGCAGTCGGCGTGATGACATCTCTGGATCAAGCCGGCCTACGCAAGGATCCTGTCAGGTGGAGGTGGGGGGCAGTATGGCACTGTCTGCAAGGGGGATGTGGAGGCTGTATGTCACTCTCTACAAGGGGGATGTGGGGGCTGTATGCCACTCTCTATAAGGGGGAGGTGGGTGCTGTATGACACTGTCTACAAGGGGGCGGTGGGGGGCACTGTGTACAAGAGGAAGGTGGGGCTGTATGACACTACAAGGGGCAGATGGGGATGTATGGCACTGTCTACAAGGAGGAGGTGGGGGATTATGGCACTGTCTACAGGGAGGCTGTACGGCACAATCTACAGGGGGCACTTTCTACTAGGGGGGCTGTGGGGGCATTATACTCTGTGGAGGCCACTAAGCGGACATCATACTGTGTAGGGGCACTACAGGGGGCAATATAATGTGTGTGGCACTTAGGGGGCATAACACTGTGTGGGCATAATTAGAGGACGAAATACTGTGTCCTTGAAGGCGTTATAATATATTATATTATTATTATACTGTGTGGGGGCACTAAAGGGGCATTACACTGTGTGGGGGCACTATATATGGCATTATACTGTGGGGAGGAATTATGCTTTTTTATGGGGCATTTTTTATAATGGCGTGGGGCGCCGAAAGATCATTTCGCACGGGGCGCCATCTACCCTAAGGCCGTCCCTGAGCGGTGAAATAGTCATTGCACGGAGGGGGAAGACTCTTGCCTGCCCACTGTGCTGCCCAGCCAATCAGCTCGCTTCTAGCTGTTTCCCTCTTCCTCGTGGCCTGTGCAGAGGGAAAGGTATGGCTACAGCAAGAAGATCGTGCATGTCTGCTCCTCCCAGGAATCCTGACTCCTGCTGCTTTCTGACCCCACACCCGATGTATGTAAGTAGCAACTAGTAATGCAGCTATTAACCCCTTCATTGTTTATGTCTGTCATGCTGAGCAGTCACACTTCAGGGCTGACTGTTTAGCATAACAGACAAAGTATATCCATCCCTCCATCCATCCATCTGTCTATCTATCTATCTATCTATCTATCTATCTATCTATCTATCTATCTATCTATCTATCTATCTATCTATCTATCTATCTATCTCATATCTATCTATCTATCTATCTATCTATCTATCTATCTATCTATCTATCTATCTATCTATCTATCTATCTATCTATCTATCTATCTATCTATCTATCTATCTATCTATCTATCTCATATCTATCTATCTCTCTATCTATCTATCTCTTATCCAATCGCGGTGTGTCGGCGTTTCACAGAGTGAACAAGTGACCGGTATGAAGGGGAAGCAATGCTCGTACGAGCACTGCTCCCCCTTCAAAATAGCTGATTAACCGGGGTCCCGGCGGGTGTCTGCTAGGCACTGTATCTAAGCCAACTACATAGTAGGCTTAGATACATGGCCCATGTGTGATCCTGTCTGCTGGACCCTGTATCTAAGCCTACAATGTGTGTTACTAATGTTTTTTTTTTGTTTGCTTGTGTTTTTTTGCAGGTTCGGTCATTGGACTACTTTGGATTGGAGGACTACTTCGATGACAGCTTTTTTTATTTTGAATAAAATGGTTAATGAGGGTTGTGTGGGGGCGACAATTACGAAGGCGGTAGTAATAAAGTTTAAAAAAAATAAAAATATACAGAAATAATATTTTATTGAAGAAAAAAAAAACACAGAACCCTCATTAACCATTTTATTGAGAATATAAAAACGGCGCCATCAAAGTAGTCCAACATCTGAAGTAGTCCAACATCCGAACCTGTAAAAAAACACAAACCCAAAAAGAATTTATAACACAAAAAAGCAAAACAATTCTTATACTTACGTTTCCGGGGTCCAGCGCTGGAGCCGCAATGTCAGTGAATGGGCCCTGTATCTAAGCCTATCATGTGTGATACTGTCTGCTGAGCCAATGTAGCTAATCCTATCAATATCTATAGGGTCGTAGTGCTATAGATATGCTGTCTCATATATATATATGTATATTGCCCCTGATATTTTAAGACCTTAGTGACACCCCTGGCTGCTAGTGTTGCATCATTGAGTCACTTAGGAGACCCATTGATGCAGCTGAAAGCTGCGGACCGTTGATCATGAGAAGAAATTTGGGGGAGGGCCCAAGAAGAACTTTTGCACCAGGGCCCATGAGCCTTTAGCTACGCCCATGTACAGGGAGCCTGGTGTGGCATCTACAGGGAGGCTGGTGTGGCATCTACAGGGAGGCTGGTGTGGCATCTACAGGGAGGCTGGTGTGAAACGATCTACAGGGAGGCTGGTGTGGCATCTACAGGGAGGGTGGTGTGGCATCATCTACAGGGAGGCTGGTGTGGCATCATCTACAGGGAGGCTGGTGTGGCATCATCTACAGGGAGGCTGGTGTGGCACGATCTACAGGGAGGCAGGTGTGGCATGATCTACAGGGAGGCAGGTGTGGCATGATCTGCAGAGAGGCTGGTGTGGCATGATCTACAGGGAGTCTGGTGTGGCATCATATAAAGGGAGGCTGGTGTGGCATCATCTACAGTGAGGCTGGTGTGGCATCATCTACAGGGAGACTGGTGTGGCATCATCTACAGGGAGGCTGGTGTGGCATCATCTACAGGGAGGCTGGTGTGGCATCATATACAGGGAGGTGTGTGGCATCATATACAGGGAGGCTGTAAATAGTGTCTAGGTGAACATGTGACCTTCCTTTGGGTGTTTTCAGGGGGCTGGGACAAAAAAAGCCTGACCAATGAAATTCATCAGTTTTTTTTTAACGGCCATGAAAATGGATGTCAAAATGGAAAATGGATGTCAAACGGCCATTAAAAACGGACAGATGGACTGGAAATGGATGAAAATTTGGAGATAAACGGATGCAAAATGGCCATGAAAAACTGACAGTTGATCAGTTTTTAATGGACATTTTTTTTCACTGTCGTGTGAATAAGGCCTTAGTGTCTAAGCCTGTTTTGGCCTTGTGGACACAGCCGATTTTTGCAAACCTGACATGTGTCACTTTATGTGGTAATAACTCCAGAATGCTTTTGCCTATCCAAGCGATTCTGAGATTGTTTTCTCGTGACATGTTGTACTTTATGATACTGAAAAAATTTTGTTGTTAAATTCAATATTTATTTGTAAAAAACACCAAAATTTTCAGAAAATTTGCAAAAATATGCATTTTTCTAAATTGTAATGTATCTGCTTGTAAAACAGATCGTAACACCACACAAAATATTTACTAGTTAACATTTCCTATATGTGTACTTTATGTTTGCATCATTTTTTGAACGTGCTTTTTTTTCTAGGACGTTACAAGGCTTAGAACTTTAGCTGCAATTTCTCGCATTTTCAAGAAAATTTCAAAAGGCTATTTTTTCAGGGACCAGTTCAGTTCTGAAGTGGCTTTGAGGGCCTTATATATTAGAAACCCCCTATAAAACACCCCATTTTAAAAACAGCGCACCTCAAAGTATTCAAAACAGCATTCAGAAATTATTTTAACCCTTTAGGCATTTCACAGGAAATAAAGCAAAGTAGAGGTGAAATGTACAAATTTCAATATTTTTTTTACGAAATTCATTTGTAATACGTTTTTTTCTGTAACACAGAAGGTTTTACCAGAGAAACGCAACTTAATATTTATTGCCCAGATTCTGTAATTTTTAGAAATATCCCACAAGTGGCTCTAGTGTGGTAATGGACTGAAACACAGGCCTCAGAAGCAAAGGAGCACCTGGAGGATTTTGGGGCCTCTATTTTATTAGAATATATTTTAGGCACCATGTCAGGTTGAAGAGGTCTTGTGGTGCCAAAACAGTGGAAACCCCCCAAAAGTGACCCCATTTTGGAAACTACACCCCTCAAGGAATTTTTCAAGAGGTATAGTTAGCATTTTTAGCCCACAGGTTTTTTGCTACATTTATTGGAACTGGTCTGTGAAAATGAAAATCTACTTTTTTTCTGAAAAAACATACGATGTTTTCATTTTTACAAGGAATAAAGGAGAAAAAGCACCCCAACATTTGTAAAGCAATGTCTCCCGATTATGGCAATACCCCATATGTGGTAATAAACTGCTGTTTGAACCCACGGCAGGGCTCAGAAGGGAACGAGGGCCATTTGGATTTTGGAGCGCAGATTTTGCTGGAATGGTTTTCGGTGCCATGTCGTGCTTGCAAAGCCCTGGAGGGACCATAACAGTGGAAACTCCCCAAAAGTGACCCCATTTTGGAAACGACACCCCTCAAGGAATTTTTCTAGGGGTATAGTTAGCATTTTGACCCTACAAGGTTTTTACTGAATTTATAAGAATTATGCCGTGAAATTGAAAATCTAAATTTTTTCTAATAAAATGTAGTTTTAGCTCCGATTTTTTCATTTTTACCACAGATAAAGGAGAAAAAACACCCCGATATTTGTAAAGCAAACTCTTATGAGCACAGCAATATCCCATATGTGGCAATAAACTGCTGTTTGTACACATGGCGGAAGTTAGAAAGGACGGAGCGCCATTTGACTTTTGGAGCTCAAGTTTTGCTGGAATGGTTTGCGGCCCCATGTCACATTTGCAAAGCCACCGAGGGGCCAAAATAGTGCAAACCCGGCAAAAGTGACCCCATTTGGGAAACTATACCTCTCGTGGAATTTATCTAGCGGTATAGTGAGCATTTTGACCCCACAGTTTTTTGCTGAATTATTGGGATTATGCATTGAAAATGAAACTCTACATTCTTTCCACTAAAATGTTGAATTGTTTTCATTTTCACAAGGAATAAAGGAGAAAAAGCACCCCAACAATTGTAAAGCAATTTCTCCCGAGTACGGCAATACCCCATATGTGGTCATAAACTGCTGCTTGGATAGACCGCAGGGCTCAGAATGGCAGGAGTGCTACTTGGCATGTCGATTTTGGTTGATTGTTTTACGCAATGAAATCCGCAGATGTTATGTGTGTTGTGTTGCGGATTGCTTTCAGTTACAGGATATTTCATCATTCTGGCTGGACCTATGTGTTTCGAGGTCTATAGCCAGACTGAGATGGAATGTTTGAAAGAGAGCAGGATGTGATCTGCACCGGAATCCGCAACTATAAATCCGCAGCATTTTACTTAACATTTTAGCCAAATCCGCTACGGAATCTGCAACGCGGATTATGTGCGGCATTGATGCGGACAGTGTCTGCAGAATTCTGCCACGTCTGAACATGCCCTCAGGAAAGGAGCGCTGTGTGGCTCTATCTATAGGGGCTGTGTGATGCTATCTATAGGGGGTTGTGTGTGTGTGGCGCTATCTTCAGGTTTGTGTGTGTGTGTGTGTGTGGGTGTGGGGCGAAATAGACAGGGGTGTGTGTTTTTGGTGCTACCTACAGGTGTGTGTGTGTGTGTGTGTGTGTGTGTGTGTGTGGCTGGCGCTATCTACAGGTTTGTGTGTGTGTGGGGCGCTATGTACAGGAGGGGTGTGTGGCGCTATGTACAGGGGGGTGTATGTGAGGCGCTATCTACATGTGTGTTTTGGGTGTGTGTGTGGTGCTATCTACAGGGAGGTGTGTGTGATGCTATCTACATGGGTGGTTGGCGCTATCTACAGGGGGTACTGTGTATGTGGTGCTTTACTTTACAGTGTGTGACACAATTATAGTCAGGGGCGCAGTGCATGGTGATATTATATTTAGGGGCTGCAGAAATGGGTCATGGCCGGGAGAAGTCGTCATGAGCGCTGGATCGGATAGAGAAGAAAAAAGGAAAAAAAACGTTTTCACTTATCAAGTCATTTATTATAGAAAAAAATAATAAAGCCATACATATTTGGTATCGCAGCGACCATAACGACCTGAACTATAAAAATATTATGTTATTTATCCAGCGCAGTGAACGCCGTAAAAAAAAAACTTAAAAACACTGCCATAATTACTGTTTTTTTGGTCACTGTCTTCCAAAAATTTAAATAAAAAGTGATCAAAAAGTCGCATGTATCCAAAAATGGTGCCTATAAAATCTATACCTCGTCTCGCAAAAAACAAGCCCTCACACAGCTCCATCGACGAAAAAATGTAAAAGTTATGGCTCTCACAACTTGGCGACAGAAAAAATACATTCTCTTTCCAAAAGTAATTTTATTGTGCAAAAAGTTATAAAAAAGTTCTATAAATTTGGTATCGCCGGAATCATACTGACCCGCAGAATAAAGGTAATATGTAGTTTATAGCGCATGGTGAACGCTGTATAAAAAAAAAACAACTAAAAAACTATGGCAGAATTGCTGTTTTTTGTCACCTTGCCTCCCAAAAAAAGGATAACAAGTGATCAAAAAGTCGCATGTACCCCAATATGGTACCAATAAAAGCTACAGCTCGTCCCGTAAAAAAAGAGCCCTCATGTCACTACGTCTATGAAAAAATAAAATAAGTTAAGGCTCCAATAATTCAGTTGTGAAGAAAAATATCCAGTTGTGCCGGCCCGAGGGGAACATTTCTTCTGTTTCAAAAGGCGATTTATCAAGGCACTAAAATTAGGGAACCAGGAAGGGGAGGGCCCAAACATATCTGCTGGAAGCGACGGTGCCCGTATTATACCAGGACAACACTTTCCCGGCAAAATTCCCCAAACTGCAAAGGTGCGGAGTGTGGACCAAAAGGGGGATAAGGAAGGACATTTATCAGTGCGACACCGGCCTGTGCAGAAAGGATCGATCACAGCGTAACACACATCTATGTATGGATCATTTTATTATTTTTTTTACCTTATTATTATACCACCTGACTATGCCCCTGATGTACTCTGCCCAGCTCAGATATGCCCCACATTATAAATGGAAACAACAGTGATACTCCAAACAAAACTATTACCAAGCAAATTCCACGCTCCAAAACCCAAATGGCGCTCCCACCCATCTGAGCCCTACAGTGTGCCCAAACAGCAGTTCACTTCCACATATATGGCATCACCATACCCGGGAGAACCCTTTTAACCCTTTTAACAATTATTGGGTGTGTGTCCCCAGTGGCACAAGCTGGGCACGACATATTTGACACTGAATTGGCATATCTAGGGAAAAATTTTAATTTGTACCTTCCGCAGCGCAATCATTTATGGAAAAGACACGTGGGGTGAAAATGCTCACTACACCCCTTAATAAATGCCTTGAGGGGTGCAGTTTCCAAAATGGGGTCACTTCTCAGGGGTTTCTTTTATTATTTCACATCAAAGCCTCTGCAATTGTGAACCAATACTTTATATGTCGCCAAATTAGGCCTCAATTTTACATGGTACTCTTTCACTCACTTGCACTCCATTATCCATTTATTTCTATTGAGGCACTTCACTCATTACTGCCCCCTATATTTCACTTATAGTATTACACTTGCACACACACTATTCATTTATTATTTCTTACTACACATCCCATGCACCACACACCACTCCCCTCAAGACTAGTGGGAGTGGCTATTATTATTTAAAGCACCTGCTCGCCCTTTCATCAGCATTTCTGACCTGGCTGTGTCCATTTGTAAGTATGGCCTTTTTCTGTGTTTTTGTATATGTCCCTGTGTTTTTATCGGTTCTGTTTGTGCATCAGGAACGTTCTGTTCCAGTTTAGGAGTTAGGGACTCGCAAGTCTGGGGATCCTTGTCGTGGATTGCGAGCTTGCGTCCTTTTGGCCAAAATGATTAACAATACCCCAAGTATTTTTCATTATTATGTATATTCGCTTCTCTTGGACACAGCCGGGTCTTTGATGCTGGGAGAGCATGGTGTGTTGTTGTTTGGCATAGCAAGCAGGGTAGCCCGCTCTATGAATTATCAAGGCGTCACAAATAGGCTTCTACCTGGCTATACACGTTGTGCCTCATGACGTACACACTATCCCTCCATGTTTCACTCACTTGCACCCCATTATCCATTTATTTCTATTGAGGCACTTCACTCATTACTGCCCCCTATATTTCTCTTATAGTATTACACTTGCACACACACTATTCATTTATTATTTCTTACTACACATCCCATGCACCACACACCACTCCCCTCAAGACTAGTGGGAGTGGCTATTATTATTTAAAGCACCTGCTCGCCCTTTCATCAGCATTTCTGACCTGGCTGTGTCCATTTGTAAGTATGGCCTTTTTCGGTGTTTTTGTATATGTCCCTGTGTTTTTATCGGTACTACTCCTGAGCCCTGTCAAATGTCCAGGCAAAAGATTAGGGCCACATGTAGGGTGATTCTAAAACAGGGAAACACCGTATAATAATTGAGAGCTGTCTTGCTATGGTGGTGTTTCCCATATGGGGTCACTTTTGGTGGATTTCCACTGTTTTGGCACCGAAAGAGCCCTTGAAACCTGACATTGTGCCTAAAATATTTTCTAGTAAAAAGGAGGCCCAAAATCCACTATGTGCTCCTTTGCTTCTGAGGCTGGTGCTTCAGTCTATTACCGCACTAGGGCCACATGTGGGATATTTCTAAAAACTGCAGAATCTGGGCAATAGATATTGAGTTGCGTTTCTCTGGTAAAAACTTCTGTATTACAAAAAAATAGATTAAAAAAGAATTTCTGCAAAAAAAAAAAAATGAAATTTGAAAATGTCACCTCTATGTTGCTTTAATTCCTGTGAAACGTTTAAAGGGTTAAGAAACTTTCTAAATGCTGTTTTGAATACTTTGAGGGGTGAAGATTTTAAAATGGGGTGACTTTTTGGCAGTTTCTAATATATAAGGCCCTAAAAGCCGCTTCACAACTGAACTGGCCCCTGTAAAAATAGCCTTTTGAAATTTTCTTGAAAATTTGAGAAATTGCTGCTAAAGTTCTAAGCCTTGTGACGTCATAGAAAAATAAAAGGACGTTCAAAAAACGATGCCAATCTAAAGTAGACATATGGGTGATGTTAATTAGCAACAATTTTGTGTGTTATAACTGCCTGTCTTACAAGCAGATACATTTACATTTAGGAAAATTCAAATTTTTGCAATTTTTCACAAAATGTTGGTGTTTTTCACTGATAAATATTGAATTTATCGACCAAATTTATCCACTATCATAAAGTCCAATGTGTCACAAGAAAACAATCTCAGAATCGCTTAGATAGGTAAAAGCATTCCGGAGTTATTACCACATAAAGTGAAATATGTCAGATTTGAAAATATGGGTCTGGTCCTGAAGGCCAAAATGAGCTTGGTCCTGAAGGGGTTAAGCAAGTGAAATGCAGCTCGATCAGGTTGAGTTCTGGTGATTGACTTGGCCATTGCAGAATATTCCACTTCTTTGTCTTAAAAAAATCTCCTGGGTTGCTTTCGCAGTATGTTTTGGGTCATTGTACATCAGTACAGAGAAGCGATGTCCCATCTAGAGTGCCTTTAGCAGCCATGCATGCCCATGCCATCACACTGCCCCCACCTTCTCCCTACTTTCTTCCTCTCATTATTCTGGTACCGGTTAATCTCAGTTTCATGCTGTTCCAGAACTGGGCGGCTTCTTTACACGTTGTTTGGTAAAGTCTAATCTGGTCTTTCTATTTTTGAGGCTGATTAATGGTTTGCACCTTGTGGTGGACCCGCTGTATTTGCTCTCATGAAGTCTTCTCTTTATGGTAGACTTAGATACTGACACACCTGGAATCAACTCCAGACGTTTTACCTTCCTAATTGATGATGGGGGAATAGCCCATGCAGCTCATTAAATAGCTCTTGAGATAATTGTCCAATTACCTTTGGTCCCTTGAAAAAGAGGCAGCTACATATTAAGGAGCTGATACCCTCAAACTAAAGCTGAGTGTCTCTGCTTTAACCCCATATTGATAATATAACTGTATATTTAATATGTTTTGGTACAAAATGGCAAAACTTGTGTCACTGTCCATATAATTCTGGACCTAACTGTACCTCACACCACATAACTACATACATAATAATGTATATATTATAGGTAACAAATACAATAGTGCCTTCTACTTGAAGATCAACGCCACACGCTCCCATAGATCCAGTTTTCCTGACACCATTCTCGTCTAATAAAATTTAAAGAGGTATTCCCATCTTAGGCATTTATGGCATATCTACGGGAACCCTCGTCTTTGGGGATAACAGGGGTCTGGTATTCCCTTGTTGCAAAATTTTAATGGGAAATGGTGTACTAGGGTAAATTGACCCCATTCTCTCAATAGGTAAGGGACCTAGAGGTGTAAACTGTACCTATCAGGCACTTATGGCATATCCTGTGGATGTGCCATAAAAGCCTAAGATGGGAATATCTCTTTAGCTATCTGCTATATGAGGTAAAAATGTCTATTTATGGTGTTACATAATATTACACATTGCTGCGACTTTCCAGTAATATTAACTATTGTCATATGTATTATACCTAACTATTAGACAGAGATAAACCCTCCGGGGGGATGATGTAAAATTTAAGCATCATGGAGATTAGGTCAACCAATCAAGATGCAGATTTAATTTTTCCAGAGCAGTTGTAATAAAAGCTGCACTGTGATTGGTTGCTATGAGCAATAAGGTCAGTTTTACGATTAGACAGTCCCCACTAAATCCTCCACATGCTAAGCATGGTATTATCCTATGATATTAAAGTAATAGTAATGAATGGCTGGTAAGAACACTATAATATTCCCAAACGCCAAAGAGGAGAAAATGTGACAAAAGCGATCAATGAAAAAAAAAGATATCAGAAATAATAATCAATTAGGCCCGGTTAGCGACTGCGTTAAAGTTTCAGCTTATAACCGAAACCACAATGCAGTGCCAGATTCTTTGTGCGACTAATACCACAAGTACCCAATTGACTTACAATGGCATCCATCAGGGTCTGATGTGGTGTCCATTGTTTTGACGGGAGAAAAAGCGCTTCTTTCAGCACTACACTTACCATCAACTCTATCAATTGAGGCTCCAACGCAGATCTGAACTTAGCCTTATAATAAATGTTTTCGAAACATCACTTTCTCTATATAATATCTGCACCGTTACGAAAGACTGAATAAGAACATTTCACCGACCCAGTTTATACATGAGCTCCATTAAGAACATTTCACCGACCCAGTTTATACATGAGCTCCATTAAGTTTTTCACTTCATTGTTTATTACTGAAGTTTTATGTTCATAATGTGACAACAAATTATTGATTCTTCCATGATAATAACAAAATTAACATCTCTTTCTAATTTTTCCAAAGTTAATGTGACATCTGAGCCTAAAGAAAAACCTAAGGATTGTAAAGATGATCAAAGCCTGAAGGCATATAGACAGGAGAAAGATAAGCTGACAACCAGCTATGTGGAACAACAAATTCTCCAACATTACCATGAGATCGAAGACCAAATTCACATCCATGAGACCCTATACATATAGTATTATAGTGGTCTGGATAGTGAGAAACTTGCTGGAGATAAGAGCCTGAAGACTAGTGAACAGGCCAAAGACAAGCTGACAACCAGATATTTGGAACAGCAAATTCTCCAACATTACCATGAGATCGAAGACCAAATCCATATCCATGAGACCCTATACATACAGTATTATAGTGGTCAGGATAGTGAGAAACATGCTCAGGAACATGAGTACCTGAACGTTACTTCCACTCTGTGCTACAAGGAAGAGCCGTACAGCATAAAGTCTCAGAAGCTGTTTGAAGACTTCAGCTTTGTATGTCCTGCGTGGTCTGAAAACTATCATCCCACCAACATCGTGTAGATCACTGACTGGGTGGTCAAACTGTTTTCCAAATGGCCATCCACAAAATAAAAATAGGACGGGACTGCTGGACTCACGACTTCTAACTGGTCTACATGACTAGAAGGCGCTGTACATTACCACCTTATATTTATAGCTCTAATAAATATTATAACATCACTGCCGTAATGTTATTACTTTAGGTCACTTTTTTAGAAGTTTAGTTATTGTATTGTTGTTATTGTTATATGCTCTATTACAATAAAGGAGTTCTCCAACCGCAGACATTTATGGCATATCCTGTGGATGTCTAATAGGCGTGTGACCCACACATATCGTGAGAATGGAAGTCCCCTATTCCCATCCCACTGTTTAAGCGGGTGCTGGCCCACACACTCAGACATAGCTTGAGTGGAGAGGTCGGGGGCACATGTGCGTGTCTCTCTCCTCTCCAGTATATTAGAAGCTCAGCTCAGCTGTTGTATAGCTCCTATAGACTTGAATGAAGAGAACAGAACATATGCGTGTCCACCTCCAGATTCAAATTCTACCTGGATGTAGCGAGGGGGGCCCAGAGCTGGGAGACCTACCGGTCAGTCATTTCTATGGGATAGGATATGTCATAAATATCTACGATGGGAAAACCCCTACAGGATACGAACACACAGGACAGAAACGCTGCGTAAAAGTACACAGCGTATCTGTCCTGGAAGTCGCAGGGAATTCTGCCCGAAAAACCGCACCAAATTGTGGTGAGTTTTTCAGGCGGCATGTCCACTGCGGAAATCCATCAGATCTATGGCATACAGGTCATGCTGCGGATATTTTTTTCTGCCACAAGTGAATGAGTTTTGGAAAATTTGTTGCAAAATCTCGGTGTGGAATCCACAAGTCCTCCCTGTCTGTACGTGTCCTAAATACATTATAATTATGATGTGTGAAATAGCTGAAGCAAAGCTTGTTTTTTTAAGCAAAGATCTATTTAAAGAGGCTCTGTCACCAGATTTTGCTACCCCTATCTGCTATTGCAGCAGATAGGGGCTGCAATGTAGATTACAGTAACGTTTTTATTTTTTAAAAAACGAGCATTTTTGGCCAAGTTATGACCATTTTTGTATTTATGCAAATGAGGCTTGCAAAAGTACAACTGGGCGTGTTTACAGTAAAAGTACAACTGGGCGTGTATTATGTGTGTACATCGGGGCGTTTTTACTTCTTTTACAAGCTGCGCGAATGGGAGTGTATGATGCTGACGAATCAGCATCATCCACTTCTGTTCGTTAACACCCAGCTTCTGGCAGTGCAGACACACAGCGTGTTTTCGAGAGATCACGCTGTGACGTCACTCACTTCCTGCCCCAGGTCCTGCATCGTGTCGGCCACATCGGCACCAGAGGCTACAGTTGATTCTGCAGCAGCATCAGCGTTTGCAGGTAAGTAGCTACATCGACTTACCTGCAAACGCCGATGCTGCTGCAGAATCAACTGTAGCCTCTGGTGCCGATGTGTCCTCGCTCGTCCGACACGATGCAGGACCTGGGGCAGGAAGTGAGTGACGACACAGCGTGATCTCTCGAGAACACGCTGTGTGTCTGCACTGCCAAAAGCTGGGCGTTCTGAAGAGAAGTGGATGATACTTCTCGTCAGATCGCCCAGCTAGTAAAAGAAGTAAACACGCCCAGATGTAACACACATAACACACGCCCAGTTGGACTTTTACTTTAAACACGCCCAGTTGGACTTTAGCAAGCCTCATTTGCATAAATACAAAAATGGTCATAACTTGGCCAAAAATGATAGTTTTTTAAAAATAAAAACGTTACTCTTATCTACATTGCAGCGCCGATCTGCTGCAATAGCAGATAGGGGTTGCAAAATCTGGTGACAGAGCCTCTTTAAGGGACATTCTACACTGCGATGCAGGCTGTCAGGGAATGCTGGGAATTGTAGTTTTTCAACAGCTGGAGACTAACAGGATCGAGAAGACTATTCTACAGTTAAGACATTAAATCAAAGTGTATTTCCATGGGAGAAATTTGAGGCTCACACTGAGATTTATGCCGTGAACGTACAGCAGATCCGCGAGAGGATTGTCATTCAATGAGGTGAATACGTGACTTCCCCGTGAATAAATTGTGGAAATAAATAGCATGCTACTTCTGCCTTTTAATTGCTGAGCCTAGTAGCGACTCCTGAGAGATCTGTATAAAAACCACATTAGTGATTTATAAATGTAATTTTTTAAATATTTTGCTCACTGACTCAAGTTAAAGGGGTTTTCCAGGACAAATATTGATGGCTTACTTTAAGGCACAAGTGAGAAGAGCCAAGCCAGGTCTAAAGTAGCTTAACCCCTTCCCGCAAATGGGCGTTACTGTACGTCCTTTTTAGCGGCTCGTTCCCGCAAATGGGCGTACAGTAACGCCCTGAGGATGAAGCAGGCACAGGAGCTGTGCGTGCTTCATCCTCAGCGGGTGTCGGCTGTAATATACAGCTGACATCCCGCTGCAACGGCGGCGATCACTGTTATGTCCGATCGCCGCTATTTAACCCCTCAAATGCCGCTGTCAATAGCGACAGCGGCATTTAAGTGATTGATACAGAGGGAGGGGGCTCCCTCTGTACCCCGTTGGCCCCCCGCGAAAAATCGCGGGGTTCTGATGGTTGCAATGGCAACCAGGAAGCCTAGCAATGGCTTCCTGGTTGCCAGGTACGGGAGACTATTAGGTCCTGCCCGAGGCAGGACATAATAGGCTCAACTGTCAGTTATAAAATGACAGTTATAATACACTGCACTACACAAGTAGTGCAGTATATTGTACAGGGGATCAGAAGATCAGATTTTCCAGTCCCCTAGTATGTGTAAAATAAAAAGTAAAAAAAAAGGTTAAAAAAAGTTTTAGATAAATAAATAAATAAAAGTTTTACGTAATAAAAACAATAATCGTATTGTTTCCCTGATCGAGCCCTTTATAATTAGAAAAAAATGGAAAAAAAGACAAAAACTAGACATAAAAGGTATCGCCGCGTTCGTATCGGCGTGACCTATAAAAATATAATATTATTTATCCCGCACGGTGAACACCGTAAAAAAAATACAATAAAAAACAATGCCAGAATTTCCTTTTTTGGTCACGTTGTTTCCAATAAAATGGAATAAAAAGTGATCAAAAAGTCGCATGTACCCAAACATGGTACCAATAAAAACGACAGTGTGTCACGCAAAAAACAAGCCCTCACAAAGCTCCGTCGACATAAAAATACAAAAGTTATGGCTCTCAGGACATGGTGACACTATAACATTTTATTTATAAAAAGAGTTTTTATTGTGTAAAAGTAGTAAAACATATAAAAACTATATAAATTTGGTATTGCCATAATCGTATCAAACCGCAGAATAAAGCAAACATGTTGTTTATGCTGCACAGAGAACGCCGTTAAAAATTTATAAAAAAAAACAGCGAGAGAATTTCTGTTTTTTGGTCTCCTCACCCCCCAAAAAATTGAATAAAAACTGATCACATTATCACATTTACCCCAAAATGATACTAATAAAAACTACAGCTCATCCCATGAAAATCAAGCGCTCACACAGCTCATCAACGGAAATATAAAAAGTTATGACTCTTGGAACGCAATAATGCAAAACGACGGCCCAGACTAATTTATGTGTGCAGCAGTTCTTCACCTAAAACCCCACGTCATCATTTGCAGCCCCCATTTGTAGACCCTGTAAATGCAGCGAAAACTATGACATTTTGGGGTCTGTGCTACATATGGGGCTAGTGAAGAAGTCAAAGATTAGACAATGCTGGCGTGCAGATTATTGTACAATACCACGGACACCCTTTAGAAGTGCGACTCCTACACCCAAAAATCCAGCCTGTGCATGAGGGATTGGTTGAAAGCGTATGTCACTATCCATGGATCATTAATTTTATTATTCATTCTCCCCATTATTACATCATCCTATTATGACCTGTTGCACTCCGCCCAGCTTACATATACCCTGATGTACTCCGCCCAGCTTACACATACCCTGATGTACTCCGCCCAGTTTACATATACCCTGATGTACTCCGCCCAGCTTACATATACCCTGATGTACTCCTCACATATTACATACACCCTGATGTACTCCTCACACATTACATATACCCTGATGTACTCCTCACATATTACATATACCCTGATGTACTCCGCCCAGTTTACATATACCCTGATGCACTCCGCCCAGCTTACATATACCCTGATGTACTCCTCACATATTACATACACCCTGATATACTCCTCACACATTACATATACCCTGATGTACTCCTCACATATTACATATACCCTGATGTACTCCGCCCAGATTACATATACCCTGATGCACTCCGCCCAGCTTACATATACCCTGATACACTGCACCCAGCTAACATATACCCTGATGCACTCCGCCCAGCTTACATATGCCCCCATATTATAAGCTGAAACACCAGAAAAAAAACACAAAACAAAACTACTACCAAGCAAAATCTGCGCTCCATAAGCCAAATGGCGCTCCTTCTGGGCCTGGCAGTGTGCCCAAACAGCAGTTTATGACCACATATGGGGTATTACTGTACTCTGGAGAACCGCTTAACAATAATTTATGGGGTGTGTGTCTACGGTGGTACAAGCTGGGCACAACACATTGGGCACTGAAATAGCATATATGTGGAAAATGGCAATTTTAAATCTGCAACATCCACTGTGCACTAATTTCTACAAAACCTTTGGGGTTAAAATGCTCACTACACTTCTAGATGAATTACTTGAGGGGTGTAGTTTCCCAAATGGGGTCACTTTTCGGGGGTTTTCACTGTACTGGTACCTCAGCGCAATGCAACATGGAGTAAAAAACAAATTTTGTAAAATCTCCACTCCAAAAACGAAATTGCGCTTTTTCCCTTTAGACTTGCTGTATGTCCAAATAGCAGTTTACAACCACATATGGGGTACTTCCCTATTCAGGAGAAATGTTGTCACACATTTTGGGGTGTCTTTTCTCCTGTATTGCTTGTGTAAATGAAAAATTATGTGCTAAATCTATAGGTTATTGGAAAAAAAAAAATTTTCATTTTCACGGCCCAATTCTAATAAAATCTGAAAAACACCTGATGGATCAAAATGCTCACTACACCACTAATTTAATTCTTTGATAGGTATAGTCTCCAAAATGGGATCACACCTGGGGAATTTCTACTATACTGGTACTTCAGGGGCTCTGCAAATGCGACATGGCCCCCAGAAACCAATTCAGCAAAATCTGAGCTGCAAAATCCAAATGGTGCTCCGTCCCCTCTGAGCCCTGCCGTGGGTCCAAACAGCAGTTTATTACCACATATGGGGTATTGCCGTAATCAGGAGAAATTGCTTTACAAATGTTGAGGTGCTTTTTCTCCTTTATTCCTTATAAAAATTAGAAAATTCGATGTTTTTTCAGAAAAAAAGTCTATTTTCATCTTCACAGACTAATTCTAATAAATTCAGCAAAACACCTGTGGGGTCAAAATGATTCCTTGAGGGGCATAGTTTCCAAAATTGAGTCACTTTTTGGGGGTTTCCCCTGTTTAGGTCCCTCCAGGGCGTTGCAAAGACGACACGGCACCGAAAAATATTCCAGTAAAATCAGTGCTCCAAAATCCAAATGGCGCTCCTTCCCTTCTGAGCACTGCCGTGGGTCCAAGCAGCAGTTTATTACCACATGTGGGGTATTTCCGTAATCGGGAGAAGTAGCTTTACAAGTTTTGGGGTGCTTTTTTCTCCTTTATTCCTTGCAAAAATTCGAAAATTAGAAGTTTTTCCACAATAAAAGTAGATTTTCATTTTCACAGACTAATTCGAATACATTTAGCAGAAAACCTGTGGGGTGAAAATGCTAACTATACCCCTAGATAAATTCCCTGAGGGGTGTAGTTTCAAAAATGGGGTCACTTTTGGGGGTTTCCACTGTTTTAGCACCACAAGACCTCTTCAAACCTGACATGGTGCCTAAAATATATTCTAAAAAATGGAGGCCCCAAAATCCTCCACGTGCTCCTTTGCTTCTGAGGCCTGTGTTTCAGTCCATTTGTACACTAGGGCCACATGCTGGACATTTCTAAAAACTGCAGAATCTGGGCAATAAATATTGAGTTGCGTTTCTCAGGTAAAACCTTCTGTGTTACAGAAAAAAATGTATTACAAATGAATTTTGTAAAAAAAAATGAAATTTGTAAATTTCAGCTCTACTTTCCTTCAATTCCTGTGAAACGCCTAAAGGGTTGAAACACTTTCTGAATGCTGTTTTGAATACTTTGAGGGGTACAGTTTTCAAAATGGGGTGTTTTATGGGGGTTTCTAATATATAAGGCCCTCAAAACCACTTCTGAACTGAACTCGTCCCTGAAAAAAATAGCCTTTTGAAATGTTCTTAAAAATATGAGAAATTGCTGCTAAAGTTCTAAGTCTTATAACGTCCTCGAAAAATAAAAGGATGTTCAAAAAACTATGCAAATATAAAGTAGATATATGGGAAATGTTAATTAGTAACTATTTTGTGTGGTTTTACTATCTGTTTTACAAGCAGATACATTTAAAATTAGAAAAATCATAATTTCTTCAAATTTTCTCTAAATTTTGGTGTTTTTCACAAATAAGCAATAAATTTATCGACCAAATTTTTTCACTAACCTAAAGTACAATATGTCACGAGAAAACAATCTCATAATCGCTTGGATAGGTAAAAGCATTCCAGAGTTATTACCACATAAAGTGACACATGTCAGATTTGAAAAAATGGGTCTGATCCTGAAGGCCAAAAATAGCTTGGTCTTGAAGGGGTTAGGGTATGTTCACATGAGGGCGTCCGTAACGGATGAAATTACGGGGATGTTTCAGCCTGAAAACATCCCCGTAATTTCAGCCGTAACGGCATGTGCAGGCGCTTGAACGCCGCGTCCATTACGGATGTAATTGGCGCTGCTATTCATTGTAGTGAATAACGGCTCCAATTACGGCCAAAGAAGTGACAGGTCACTTCTTTGACACGGGCGTCTATTTACGCGCCGTCATTTGACAGCGGCGCGTAAATTAAGCCTCGTGTGAACAGACAAATGCTTTCAATGGGCAGATGTTTGTCAGCGCTATTGAGGCGCTATTTTCGGACGTAATTCGGGGCAAAAACGCCCGAATTACGTCCGTAATTAGTGTGTGTGAACATACCCTCAAAGGGTTAAATTGCAAAAAAAAAACAAAAAAAAAAAACTATTACAGTACAAAGAATATAAATATTAATACTATCTGGAATTTTTAATACATAATCCAGATGAGATAGGACATGTTTTTAGGATTTACTCATAAGAGACAATAATGGAGATTCATAAAAATTGTCTTTGTTGCCCATAGCAACCAATCACAGCGCAGCTTTTATTTCTTATAGTGCTTTTGAAAATTGTCAGAGAGAGTTTTCTCATAAGTAAAGGCATCTATAATGGTTAAGAATGGTGGGAGGGGTTCCCTTCACCACACACAAAGTCCAAAGTCCATCTTCTCCATCCAGCCCAGACTGCCATGAACACTTCTTCCAGCCACGACTCATCTCTGCAGAGTTTTCTGTCCAGACATCTTAGGTTCTTCACTTTTTCATCATCCTTTCCACCTTCTCAACACACGCTCCCCATCCTGGTGCCTCAACAATGTCATCCTGCTGATACCCCTATTACTGTGCCTGTTGTGCTGCCCAGCGCTCACAAATACTTTACTGCAGAAATATTAGCGCTATACAGATAGTCCCCATGATAATACTAGTACCACACAGATTATGCCCCTTACAGTAATTACTGCCCATAATGTCCACCAAAAGTGCCAAGCTGAGAGTGCACCTGGCAGCATTAATGCCCCCTAAGTGCCATGAAAAATAATTTGGGCAAGAAGATAGTGACAGTAATACTAATTACTAATACTAATTACAATAAAATAATTGTGCAAAACAGAGTGCCCCCAATAGTAATAGTGCTCCCCCACAGTGCCCCATTAGTAAGAGTACCTCCCAGAGTGCCTTTAATTTTAATAGTACTTGCTCATAGTAATAATGCTCCCCCAGAGTATCCCTATTAGTAATAGTGCTCTTAATGTGCCCCCAAAATGAAGTGTATCAAAGAGGGGAAAAAAAAGAAATCCAATACTCACCTAACTCGCGTTCAATGTCGTCTTCTATAGAGCCGAATGATGCAAACTCATGCCTCCTTTCCAAGCTTCTTTGCTGTAGCATCAGTGCATGCCCCATACGAAAGTATTTGCGCAGCACCAGGCTCCAACGCACCACGGAGAGTGTTCCGTCAGTACTGCAGAATAAACTTTATTTTGCAGTATTGATTGAACTCCTAGCTGCGATCTACTCAGTATCCGTTGGCGATCCACCTATCGATAGACAGATGTGATGATCACAATCAGCTATGCTTAACTATGATTAAAGAAGAAGAGGCCTGACATTTATAGTGAGCAGAACCACAGTGACAGGACTCCCAATTATAGTGACCGACAGTAATAGAAAAATATACGAGCCATTTATTCTAACATTATAGAAAATGTATGATGATTGATGACTAGAACGATTCAGCTGTACAACAAGTACCAAGCCTTTTATTTTATTCTCTTCCCGCCCTGCGCTGTAATAGTACGACGTGCTATCACGGAGCAGGCATGATGCAGGCACAGGAGCTTTGCACGCACTATCAATGGCGGGTGTCAGCTGTATGAAACATCCAACACCACGATCTAACAGCGGGACCGAAGATAACTCCGATCCTGGCCGCTTAACCCCTTAGATGCCGTGGTCAATGCAGGCATGTTAATTCACCCAGATTTTCCTGGGATCACCCAATTTCTCTGCCGCCACACCAGGTCGCTTGAGCTGTTAACCCGGTCTGTGTCCGTGGAACAAGGCAGAAGCAAATGCTGATTAAATTTTATTTACATTTTTTATTAGCCCCTTGCCGCCCCACGACAATCGTTTACATCATGAGAACTGTATTGTTCCTGTGAAATTACGTAAATGTACATCACAGTGATTGCACAGGTACAGGAGCGGTGCCTGCGCCATCACTTGCGGGGAGCGGCTGTGTTTTATATTTGATTTTATGTCATTTATCTGACAAAATAATACAAATTGTTATAGTTGTTATAGTGAAATGAAAAAAAATATCTGGTAAAAAAAAATAGACAAATAAATGTATACACTATAAGAATAAAAATAAAAGGACACACCTATCAGTTATTAAATTCAGGTGTTTTATTCAGTACTATTACCACAGGCAGGGCCTGCATTAGGCTACAGGGTGCCCTGTGCAGAATTGCCCTTTGGTGCCCGTCACTCCATTTATCAATCTTATGTATTGTCGGCATTTGGTGCTTTTGTTTGTGCATTTCTCACGCCAAAAAACGCGTAAAAAATGCTTGGTTTAAGCGTCCCATTGACATCAATGGTATAGCGCGCCGTTAGTGCATACGACACGTTTTGTTTAAATTATAGGTTTATTATAGGAAATCCTTGTATTCCCCACAAAGTCTTTCTGAAGTCCAGGATTTATAGAAAAATTGATGTTACCATTCCCCTTGTCAGGAGGATGTGTCCCTGCACAGTATAATTGTAAAGGATCTGGCAGACACAGCTTCTGTGTCGACGCCCGTGGGTAATCAGTCTGCACCTGCTCCTAAGGGTATGTTCACACGAGGGCGTCCGTAACGGCTGAAATTACGGGGATGTTTCAGCCTAAAAACATCCCCGTAATTTCAGCCGTTACGGCATGTGCAGGCGCTTGAACGCCGCGTCAATTACGGACGTAATTGGCGCTGCTATTCATTGAAGTCAATGAATAACGGCTCCAATTATGGCCAAAGAAATGACAGGTCACTTCTTTGATGCGGGCGTCTATTTACGCGCCGTCATTTGACAGCGGCGCGTAAATTACGCCTCGTGTGAACAGACAAACGTCTGCCCATTGCTTTCAATGGGCAGATGTTTGTCAGCGCTATTGAGGCGCTATTTTCGGACGTAATTCGGGGCAAAAACGCCAGAATTACGTCCGTAAATAGGCCGTGTGAACATACCCTAAGTTTGAGAGAGTGACACGATCTTCTACCAGTCAGGCTGGGAGGCTGAGGAGTGGGAGAGCCTATCACAGCCTGGCCAGACGGAGCTAGCTCCCGCCCTCTGTCTATTTATACCTGCATTTCCTGCTCCTCCTTTGCCTGTGATTCTTTCCTGTTTCCTGGCTCTGCTGCTCCTGTTATTATTATTGACCTTGCTTCATTTTTGGCCCTGGTGTTACTGACTACGCTCCTGCTCTGCGATTGGTACCTCGTACACTCCTAGTTTGACTCGGCTCGTTCACTACTCTTGTTGCTCACGCTGTTGCCGTGGTCAACTGCCCCATTTCCTTTTGCTTCTGTGTACCCTTGCCTGTTTGTCTGTCGTGCACTTATTGAGCGTAGGGACCGTCGCCCAATTGTACGCCGTCGCCTAGGACGGGCCGTTGCAAGTAGGCAGGGACTGAGTGGCGGGTAGATTAGGGCTCACCTGTCTGTCTACCTACCCCATCATAACAATAATACTGTCAGTATGTAGGGAAACAGCCCTGTGAAAGGGGAATCGTAACACCCATTTGTTAATGCTTGTGCAAAAAGGTAGTGTTAGCAATAGTTACGGCGCGGCGGTGCAGAAGGGGGGCCCAAGTTTGGGTAACAGCCCAGGGCCTATGGTCTACTTAATCCGCCACTGCTGTCCATATATGGACAATAAAGTCAGGGGCTCCTCCTGGGGCTTAGATTTCGCTCATAGAATGAGTCCATGACTTCACTGTACTTATAAGAGTGCTGGAAGGCAGAGAGGCAAAAAGAAAAAAATGTAGTTGGTCATTAAGGCCTTTTCAGGCCCGGGCATTGAAGGGTTAAGGGTAGGGAAAAAATATAATATCTTACTTTAATTATTGTTAATTAAAATCCATAACTATCCTGGCAAATGCCCATATACATACACTGCATTCCAAATTATTATGCAAATGTTATTTTTCGCTGATTTTCCTAAATAGTCGATGCAAATGACAGTCAGTATAATCTTCAAGCCATCAACCATTGGAGTATAATGCGAATTTTATTGAACAAATCTCCTAATGATAACGGATTTTTTTTTAGAAGTAAAAAACTCAAAATGCACTGTTTCAAATTATTATGCACAACAGAGATCAAAACATTTTAAAGGTTGTAAAGAGAACTAAAATGGTAATTTGTTGAATTTGCAGCATCAGGAGCAGGGGCGTAACTAGGAAAGACTGGGCCCCATAGCAAACTTTTGACTGGGGCCCCCCCTCCCCAGGGTGTCACACAACCCCCCCCCCTTGTAGATAGTGCCTTTTTTACAGCCCCCCTGTAGATAACGCCATACAGCCCCCCCTCTGTAGATAGCGCCATACATCCCCCTATAGAGAACGCCATACAGCCCCCCTGTAGATAACGCCATACAGCCCCCTGTAGATAACGCCATACAGCCCCCCTGCAGAGAACGCCATACAGCCCCCCCTGTAGAGAACGCCATACAGCCCCCCTGTAGGGAACGTCATACAGCCCCCCCTGTAGAGAACGCCATACAGCCCCCCACTGTAGGGAACGCCATACAGCTCCCCCCTGTAGGGAACGCCATACAGCCACCCCCCCCCTGTAGAGAACGCCATACAGCGTTCCCCCCCCTGTAGGGAATGCCATACAGCGTCCCCCCTCCCAAAAAAATGCGACCTACAGTGTGTCCTACAAAATACATGTATCCCCTCTCCACAGGATCTCCACAGGATAGGGGATACATGAGTGATCGCTGGCAGCGATAGGGAGAACGGGGGACTGAAAGTCCCCTGAACTTCTCCATGACAAACCTCTGACTTCCAGCGTCTGCGCAGCTCAATAAAAATGAAAGGAGCGCTGGTCACGCATGCGCACAAGCACAACCGGCGCTCCATTCATTTCTACGGAGCTGCCGACACAGACCCCGGAAGTCCGAGGTTTGTGATGGAGAACTTCAGGGGACTTTGAGTCCCCCGTTCTCCCTATCAATGCCAGCGATCACACATGTATCCCCTGTCCTGTGGAGATCCTGTGGAGAGGGGGGGGGGGATACATGTCCTGTGGAGAGGGGATACATGTCCTGTGGAGATCCTGTGGAGAGGGGATACATGTCCTGTGGAGAGGGGATACATGTCTTTTGCTCTATTTTGCGCCTTCAGGACCAGACACCGTTTAGCCATTTTTAGCACCTGTTAGTTAAATGGCTATAAAGTTTTTATTTGTTGGGCTAACAACGTGATTTTTGCGACGTTTTTTCCGTAGACAATGCAGGTTTCATTTTTTATCGTTTTTATACACACCTTTTTTGCTATTTTGGCATTTTTATTCATAAAGTTTGAAAATAATAGTAAAAAAATAAGCTTTTTTACATTTCAGCTATTTTGTTTTTGGTAATAACATAGTTTTACCCTAAAATAGACCTTTTATTTGTGATCGTCATTGTCTACTGTAAATTTTTATATATTACATGTCTATATTAGGGTAATTGGGTCAGCGCTAGCGTTACAACAATGATTGGCGGGGGGAACGTTTTTTTTTGGGGGTGGGTATTTTATGTGTATTTATTATTTGCATTTTTTTTGCACTTTACTTTATTATTTTTTTATTACTACGGTCTGTCCCCCAAAGGTCAAAGAAGACCTTTGGGGAACTTTATATATATTTTTTCTTTCTTTTACACCATGTTTTTCCACTGTAACTGGAGCTGCACAGCAGCCCCAGTTACAGGGGAAATCAGCCCTCTCATAGTGACGATTGTCACTAATAGGGCTGTGCTGGGTCTAGTAAGACCCAGCAGCAGCCTGCCACTAACGGCACCCGGCGATCATGTGACCAGTCACATGATCACCGGGAGGAATAGAGACAGCGCCGCTGCTGCTGTCTCTATTCCTGTACACAGCGCGCATTCAGCTTCTTTACACGTTGTTTGGTAAAGTCTAATCTGGTCTTTCTATTTTTGAGGCTGATTGCACCTTGTGGTGGACCCGCTGTATTTGCTCTCATGAAGACTTCTCTTTATGGTAGACTTAGATACTGACACACCTGGAATCAACTCCAGACGTTTTACCTGCTTAATTGATGATGGCTTAATGGGGGAATAGCCCATGCAGCTCATTAAATAGCTCTTGAGATAATTGTCCAATTACCTTTGGTCCCTTGAAATAGAGGCAGCTACTTATTAAGGAGCTAATACCCTCAAACTAAAGCTGAGTGTCTGTGCTTTAAACCCATATTGATAATATAACTGTATATTTAATATGTTTTGGTACAAAATGGCAAAACTTGTGTCACTGTCTAAATAATTCTGGACCTAACTGTACCTCACACCACATAACTACATACATAATAATGTATATATAGCCGCCGATTACTAATCATAGCAGCGCTACTACCCATTATTGATACTCCTCAATCGAGTCCCCAGTACGGCTCAGTGCCCGACGAAGGTCTAAACGACCGAAACGTTGACGTCGCACATATAGCCTCTGGCATCCATCTTGAGAATCCAATAAATATAATTTCTGAAACACAAGCAAGGTGTGCCGACTACAATTCTTAACCTACATACGGGTTGGGACCCTACCTCGAGCACCCAAGGATACCGGTGCTATCTGAACACACCATATAAATACAACAATGCCTTCTACTTGACAGATCAACGCCACACGCTCCCATAAATCCAGTTTTACTGACACCATTCTCGTCTAATAAAATTTAAAGAGGTATTCCCATATTAGGCATTTATGGCATATCTACGGGAACCTTCACCTTTGGGGATAACAGGGGTCTGGTATTCCTTTAGTGCCAAATTTTAATGGGAAATTATGTACTAGGGTAACTTGACCCCATTCTCTCAATAGGTGAAGGACCTAGAGGTGTAAACTGTACCTATCAAGCACTTATAGCATATACTGTGGATGTGCCATAAAAGCCTAAGATGGGAATATCTCTTTAGCTATCTGCTATATGAGGTAAATATGTCTATTTATGGTGTTACATAATATTACACATTGCTGCGACTTTCCAGTAATATTAACTATTGTCATATGTATTATACCTAACTATTAGACATAGATAAACCCTCCGGGGGGGATGATGTAAAATTTAAGCATCATGGAGATTAGGTCAATCAATCAAGATGCAGATTTAATTTTACCAGAGCAGTTGTAATAAAAGCTGCACTATGATTGGTTGCTATGAGCAATAAGGTCAGTTTTACTCAATTGACTTACAATGGCATCCATCAGGGTCTGATGTGGTGTCCATTGTTTTGACGGGAGAAAAAGCGCTGCTTCCAGCATTACTCTTACCATCAACTCTATCAACTGAGGCTCCAACGCAGATCTGAACCCCCAGACAAAGGCTTCCGGGCCGAAACGCGCGTCGGGGTGGACGCCAGTCACTTGCACTTTGCCATGGGTAAGAGACATGTGCATATCATGCACAGTTCATTGGGATATATTTCTATTTCCCGTCACTTACTGTACTTGTTCTTTCTGGAACTGTGTATGTACTACTGCCCTAGATATACTGTGTAGATTAATCACCAATGTGTATATACTTTTGATGCATTTGTCTCCCAGTACCTCTTAGTGACCCATAGTTGGCTGTTTGAACACCATTATGACTGTTACTTAACATAGGTGTGCTCAGCCTGTTCCTACAGTGCTGTTCTGTGTGACATGTGTTCTGGTTGTCCATTTTTTCTTGTGGTTCTCATCTCTATAAATTTTATACATGTGTTTATTTTAATTGATTCAATAAACTTTCATATTTTTTAACCCATTCTTCGTGTGTCAGACTCCTAGTTATAGGTTTTGTTGCAGATCTGAACATAGCCTTATAATAAATGTCTTCTGAACATCACTTTCTCCATATAATATCTGCACCGTTACGAAAGACTGAATAAGAACATTTCACCGACCCAGTTTATACATGAGCTCCATTAAGAACATTTCACCGACCCAGTTTATACATGAGCTCCATTAAATTTTTCACTTCATTGTTTATTACTGAAGTTTTATGTTCATAATGTGACAACAAATTATTAATTCTTCCAAGATAATAACAAAATTAAAATCTCTTCTAATTTTTCCAAAGTTAATGTGACATCTGAGCCTAAAGAAAAACCTAAGGATTGTAAAGATGATCAAACCCTGAAGGCATATGGACAGGAGAAAAATAAGCTGACAACCAGCTATGTGGAACAACAAATTCTCCAACATTACCATCAGATCCAAGATCAAATCCACATCCATGAGACCCTATACATACAATATTATAGTGGTCAGGATAGTGAGAAACATGCTGGATCTAAGAGCATGAAGGCAGATAGACAGGAGAAAGATAAGCTGACAAGCTATTATGTGGAACGGCTCATTCTCCAACATCACTGTGAGATCGAAGACCAAATCCACATAATTGAGACCCTATACATACAGTATTATAGTGGTCAGGATGGTGAGAAACATGCTGGAGATAAGAGCCTGAAGACCGATGGACAGGCCAAAGACAAGCTGACAACCAGCTATGTGGAACACCAAATTCTCCAACATTACCATGAGATCGAAGACCAAATCCACATCCATGAGACCCTATACATACAGTATTATAGTGGTCTGGATAGTGAGAAACTTGCTGGAGATAAGAGCCTGAAGACTGATGGACAGGCCAAAGACAAGCTGACAACCAGCTATGTGGAACACCAAATTCTCCAAAATTACCATGAGATCGAAGACCAAATTCACATCCATGAGACCCTATACATACAGTATTATAGTGGTCTGGATAGTGAGAAACTTGCTGGAGATAAGAGTCTGAAGACTGGTGAACAGGCCAAAGACAAGCTGACAACCAGATATTTGGAACAGCAAATTCTCCAACATTACCATGAGATCAAAGACCAAATCCATATCCATGAGACCATATACATACAGTATTATAGTGGTCAGGATAATGAGAAACATGCTGGAGAGGAGACAGAGGACAGGAACGGCAGCGCGACACCAAAGACATCACAAAGTTGCAGCAGTTGTCGTGAAGAAAAAAGTGACAACGCCTGTCTGGAAGAGCCGGTGGCCACATCTTCTTATAAGAAGAAGACTGCCACAGAAGCCCTATCTCTGAAAACCTTTACTTTCCACACTTTATTAGCAAAAGGAGGTTTCGGAAAAGTTTTAGTGGCAACAGATGTAATCCGGAAAGAACATGTTGCCATTAAAGTGGTCAACAAGAAGATACACACAGAGTATGGGTACAACCTGGCAGAACGTGAGATTCTCCATCTATCACACGAGAACCACTACCTTGTTCATGGCCTTGCTGCCTTCCAGACTGACAGCTACGTCTATTATGTGATGGAACTGGCCACCAGGGGGGACCTAAATGATTTTATTGAGATGAACCTTCGTCTGAATTTTTCCACGTCAAGATTCATAACAGCAGAAGTGGTTTGCGGTCTGCAGTTCCTGCATAAAAAAGGCATCATACACCGCGACCTGAAGCCCAAAAACATCCTACTGACCAGAGAGGGCCACATCAAATTAGCCGATTTTGGTATTTCTATCATGAATGAGTATGAGCGCACTGCAGAGCGTTTCAGGGGAACACCAGGATACGCTGCCCCAGAAATGGTAAAGTGCCTGGAACATGGACAAGAGGTTGACTTCTTTGCTCTGGGAGTGACTTTGTACAAAATGTCCTCGGGTAGGCACCCTTTCTACGGCACAACAAAGGAATTGATTAATTATGCTGTCAACACCAAAACGCCTTCCTACCCAGAGTTCCTAACCCCTGAGACAGTGCAGATCTTAAAAGGGCTTCTAAACAAAAACCACCACAGACGGCTGGGAGTCAAAGGAAACATCAGAAAACATAAATTTTTCTCAGCTGTGAACTGGAATGATGTGGAAAACCGGACAGCAGTTCCCCCTGAGATACTCGTGTCAGTTCCTGAGTACCTGAACGTTACTTCCACTCTGCGCTACAAGGAAGAGCCGTACAGCATAAAGTCTCAGAAGCTGTTTGAAGACTTCAGCTTTGTATGTCCTGCGTGGTCTGAAAACTATCATCCCACCAACATCGTGTAGATCACTGACTGGGTGGTCAAACTGTTTTCCAAATGGCCATCCACAAAATAAAAACAGGACGGGACTGCTGGACTCACGACTTCTAACTGGTCTACATGACTAGAAGGAGCTGTACATTACCACCTTATATTTATAGCTCTAATAAATATTATAACATCACTGCCGTAATGTTATTACTTTAGGTCACTTTTTTAGAAGTTTAGTTATTGTATTGTTGTTATTGTTATATGCTCTATTACAATAAAGGAGTTCTCCAACCGCAGACATTTATGGCATATCCTGTGGATGTCTAAGGCTGGGTTCACACGTGGCGGAATTTCACTGAAATTCCGCTGCGGACACTCCGCAGCGTTAATCCGCAGCGGTGCCGTTTGTCCATTGACTTACACTTTAATTTAGCAGTGTTCGTTTAGACTAGGCGTAAAATTCCGCTGCGGAGCATAGGCTGCGGAGCGGAATTTGGTGTCCGCAGCATGCTCTGTCTGTTGCGGAGCAGTGGCGGACTCATGGCGGAATTTCTCCATTGACTTCAATGGAGAGTCAAAATTCCGCAATGAAGTCCGCAGATCTTATGTGTGCTGCGGAGCGTATTCGTTTTACTACCATGACATTTCTTCATTCTGGCTGGACCTATGTATTTCTAGGTCTACAGCCAGACTGAGGAAGTCAATGGGGCTCCCGTAATGACGGGAGCGTTGCTAGGAGACGTCTGTAAATAGTCACTGTCCAGGGTGCTGAAAGAGTTAAGCGATCGGCAGTAACTGTTTCTGCACCCGGGACAGTGACTACCGATCTCAATATACATGTATCTGTAAAAAAATAGATAAGTTCATACTTACCGAGAACTCCCTGCGTCTGTCTCCAGTCCGGCCTCCCAGGATGACGTTTCAGTCTAAGTGACGGCTGCAGCCAATCACAGGCCAAGCACAGGCTGCAGCGGTCACATGGACTGGCGCGTCATCCAGGGAGGTCGGGCTGGATGCCGAAAGAGGGACGCGTCACCAAGACAACGGCCGGTAAGTATGAAATTCGTTTACTTTGACTAGGGAAAGTGCTGTCCCTTCTCTCTATCCTGCACTGATAGGGAGAAGGGAAGCACTTTTCCCGCAGTCCGCAGCAGCTAGTCCGCATCAATGTACTGCACATTTTGTGCAGATCCGCAGCAGAATCTGCAACGCAGATTCTGTGCGGCATTGATGCGGACAGTTGCGGAGGAAATCCGCCACGTGTGGTCATGCCCTAATAGGCGTGTGACCCACACATATCGTGAGAATGGAAGTCCCCTATTCCCATCCCACTGTTTAAGCGGGTGCTGGCCCACACACTCAGACATAGCTTGAGTGGAGAGGTGGGGGCACATGTGCGTGTCTCTCTCCACTCCAGCATATTAGAAGCTCAGCTCAGCTGTTGTATAGCTCCTATAGACTTGAATGAAGAGAACAGAACATATGCATGTCCACCTCCAGATTCAAATTCTACCTGGATTTAGCGAGGGGGGCCCAGAGGTGGGAGACCTACCTGTCAGCCATTTCTATGGGAAAGGATATGTCATAAATATCTACGATGGGAAAACCCCTACAGGATACGAACACACAGGACAGAAACGCTGCGTAAAAGTACACAGCGTATCTGTCCTGGAAGTCGCAGGGAATTCTGCCCGAAAAACCGCACCAAATTGTGGTGCAGTTTTTCAGGCGGCATGTCCACTGCGGAAATCCATCAGATCTATGCCATACAGGTCATGCTGCGGATATTTTTTTCTGCCACAAGTGAATGAGGTTTTGGAAAATTTGTTGCAAAATCTCGGTGTGGAATCCACAAGTCCTCCCTTTCTGTACGTGTCCTAAATACTTTATAATTATGATGTGTGAAATAGCTGAAGCAAACCTTGTTTTTTTAAGCAAAGATCTATTTAACCCCTTAGCCCTTATTCACACGACAGTGAAAAACGGCCGTGTGATGGCCGTCCTTTTAATGGCCTTCATATGGCCGTTTTCAGAGCAATGATATTCTATAGGCGCATTCACACGGCCATTTTTTTAACGGCCCGTGAATAACGGGCGTCAAAAAATAGGACATGTCCTATTTTTGGGTCGTTTTAATGGCCCCTATAGAATTCAATCGATCCGTTTTTAACGGCTGTCAATACATGTAACAACCGTTAAAAACGGATCTGTTACATGGGGATTGGCAAGGGAACTACTAGTTCCCTTGCTGGCTATCGTTTGCATACTCACTGTTGCAGCGCTTCTTCAGGTGTGGTCAAGCGTCTTCACGGGTTTGAAAGCGCCTCGATGACATCATCGCCCCGTCGCGCTGCCTTGCCAGATCGTGTGCAGACGAGTGACCACTCCTGAAGAAGACAAGAGACGGCGCTGCACCCGTGAGTATGTGGCATCATCTACAGGGAGGCTGGTGTGGCATCTACAGGGAGGATGGTGTGGCATCTACAGGGAGGCTGGTGTGGCATCTACAGGGAGGCTGATGTGGCACGATCTACAGGGAGGCTGGTGTGGCATCTACAGGGAGGCTGGTGTGGCATCTACAGGGAGGCTGGTGTGGCCCGATCTACAGGGAGGCTGGTGTGGCCCGATCTACAGGGAGGCTGGTGTGGCATCTACAGGGAGGGTGGTGTGGCATCATCTACAGGGAGGCTGGTGTGGCATTATCTACAGGGAGGCTGGTGTGGCATCATCTACAGGGAGGCTGGTGTGGCATCATCTACAGGGAGGCTGGTGTGGCATCATCTACAGGGAGGCTGGTGTGGCACGATCTACAGGGAGGCAGGTGTGGCATCATCTACAGGGAGTCAGGTGTGGCATGATCTACAGGGAGGCAGGTGTGGCATGATCTGCAGGGAGGCTATTGTGGCATGATCTACAGGGAGGCTGGAGTGGCATTATCTACAGGGAGGTGTGTGGCATCATATACAGGGAGGCGTGTGGCATCATATACAGGGAGGCTGGTGTTGCATCATCTACAGGGAAGTTGGTGTGGCATCATCTACAGGGAGGCTGGTGTGGCATCATCTACAGTGAGGCTGGTGTGGCACGATCTACAGGGAGGCAGGTGTGGCATCATCTACAGGGAGGCAGGTGTTAGGGATCTGCCAGGTACTACGTCTAGGTATACTCCTGGGATTAATCAATCCACACCTGAGGCCAGACCTGTTCGACTGACACCATCTCCCACCAACCAGGGTGGCAGGCTCAGGAGTGGGAGAGCCTATCGCGGACTGGTCAGTCGGAGTTAGCTCCGCCCCCTGCCCTTTATTACCTGCCGTGTTCTCCTCCTCAGTGCTTGTAATTCTTCTGGATTCCTGGCCCCACTGCTGCTTGCTCCAGCCTGCTTCTGCCGTGCTTCTGCCTTGCTGCAGTTCCGCTTAACCTACTTTGCTTTGCCTCTGGCTTGCTTCCTCCTCCGTGCTCACTTGGGTATACTCCACTTCATCCTGGTCCGGACTACTCATTCGCCGCTCCTTTTCCTCGCGGCGTTACGTGGGCGACTGCCCCTTCCCTTGCGTGTTCCCTGTTTGTTCTCCCGTGCACTTAGACAGCGTAGGGACCGCCGCCCAGTTGTACCCCGTCGCCTAGGGCGGGTCGTTGCAAGTAGGCAGGGACAGGGCGGTGGGTAGATTAGGGCTCACTTTCCCTTCACCTCCTTCCTGCCATTACATAATTACAAGCCTATACCTAGTCTACCATTTCTCCTACGCTGACGCTATCATGGACCCCCTTGAGACCCTGGCCCAGCAGATGCAGGGCCTCTCCCTACAGGTCCAGGCCCTGGCCCAGAGGGTCAACCAGGGTGACGCTGCCTTAGTAGTTCCCCTCACCTCACCTCTAGAACCCGACCTCAAGTTACCTGTTCGGTTCTCAGGGGACCGTAAGACGTTTCTCTCCTTCCGGGAGAGTTGCAGACTGTATTTCCGCCTAAAACCCCACTCCTCAGGTTCCGAGAACCAGCGGGTGGGTATCATCATATCCCGACTCCAGGAAGGGCCCCAAGAGTGGGCCTTCTCCTTGGCTCCTGACGCACCTGAACTTTCCTCTGTTGATCGTTTTTTCTCTGCCCTCGGACTCATTTACGACGAGACTGACAGGACTGCTTTAGCCGAGAGTCAGCTGGTGACCTTACGTCAGGGTAGGAGACCGGTGGAGGAATACTGTTCTGATTTTAGAAAGTGGTGCGTAGCTTCTCGGTGGAACGATCCGGCCCTAAGGTGCCAGTTTAGGTTAGGATTATCTGACGCCCTGAAGGATCTGCTGGTTAGCTACCCCTCTTCTGACTCCCTTGACCAGGTTATGGCCCTAGCAGTACGACTTGACCGACGTCTCAGGGAACGTCAGCTTGAACGCTTCAATGTGCTCCCCTCTGACTTTTCTGCGATCCCCCCCGAGGTCCCGTCTCCTCGCCCCTCCACGGAGGACTCGGAGGTACCTATGCAACTCGGGGCCTCCATGTCCCCTCGACAACGTAGGGAGTTTCGCAGAATGAATGGTCTCTGCTTCTACTGTGGGGACGACAAGCATCTTCTGAACACCTGTCCCAGGCGCAAGAATAAAAAGCCGGAAAACTTCCGCGCCTAAGTGATCATCGGGGAGGTCACTTGGGCGCACAGGTATTTCCCGTTAATGTGAAACGCAATAAAATTTTGCTTCCCTTTCAGGTCTCGTTTGCTGGCCGGTCTGCCACGTGCAGTGCTTTCGTGGATTCTGGCTCATCTGCTAATATCATGTCTGTGGAATTTGCTATGTCTCTAAAGATGCCATTTATTGATTTGCCTTATCCTATCCCTGTTGTAGGTATCGACTCAACTCCCCTTCCTAATGGTTATTTTACTCAGCATACTCCTGTTTTTGAACTCCTGGTTGGCTCCATGCATTTGGAGCAATGCTCTGTACTGGTGATGCAGGGATTATCGTCTGATCTGGTATTAGGTCTTCCCTGGTTGCAGTTGCATAATCCCACGTTTGATTGGAATACTGGGGATCTCACCAAATGGGGTAGTGAATGTCTTATGTCATGTCTTTCTGTTAACTCTATTTCTCCCCGGGAGGAGGTAAACACGCTTCCTGAGTTTGTTCAGGACTTCGCCGATGTGTTTTCTAAGGAGGCCTCCGAGGTGTTGCCCCCCCATAGAGATAACGATTGCGCCATCGATTTGGTGCCTGGTGCCAAGCTTCCTAAGGGTAGGATATTTAATCTTTCATGTCCTGAACGTGAAGCTATGAGGGTGTATATCCAAGAATGCTTGGCCAAGGGTTTCATTCGCCCCTCGACTTCTCCTGTAGGTGCTGGCTTCTTCTTCGTGGGGAAGAAGGATGGTGGTCTTAGGCCGTGCATTGATTATCGCAACCTGAATAAGGTCACCGTAAGGAACCAGTACCCACTTCCTTGGATTCCGGATCTTTTCAATCAGGTTCAGGGAGCCCAATGGTTTTCTAAGTTCGATCTACGGGGGGCATATAACCTTATCCGCATCAAAGAGGGGGATGAGTAGAAAACTGCGTTCAACACACCCGAGGGTCATTTCGAATACCTGGTCATGCCCTTTGGGCTGTGTAATGCCCCTGCTGTCTTCCAGAATTTTATTAATGAAATCCTGAGAAATTACCTGGGTAATTTTCTTGTTGTGTACCTTGATGACATACTGGTGTTTTCCAAGGACTGGTCCTCCCACGTGGAGCATGTCAGGAAGGTGCTCCAGGTCCTTCGGGAGAATAATCTGTTTGCTAAGACTGAAAAATGTGTCTTTGGGGTACAGGAGATACCATTTTTAGGGCAAATCCTCACTCCTCATGAATTCCGCATGGACCCTGCCAAGGTTCAGGCTGTGGCGGAATGGGTCCAACCTGCCTCCCTTAAGGCGTTACAGTGTTTTTTAGGGTTCGCCAACTATTACAGGAGATTTATTGCCAACTTCTCGGTCGTCGCTAAGCCTCTTACGGACCTTACTCGCAAGGGTGCTGATGTCCTCCATTGGCCCCCCTGAGGCCGTCCAGGCCTTTGAGACCCTCAAGAAGTGCTTTATCTCGGCCCCCGTGCTGATTCAGCCCAACCAAGAGGAGCCATTTATTGTGGAGGCTGACACATCCGAGGTGGGCGTGGGGGCCGTCTTGTCCCAGGGTACCAGCTCCCTCACCCATCTCCGCCCCTGTGCTTACTTCTCTAGGAAGTTTTCGCCCACGGAGAGTAATTATGATATTGGCAACCGCGAACTTCTAGCCATTAAATGGGCTTTTGAAGAGTGGCGGCACTTCCTGGAGGGGGCCAGACACTAGGTAACGGTCCTTACGGATCATAAGAATCTGGTTTTCCTAGAATCGGCCCGGAGGCTTAATCCTAGACAAGCTCGGTGGGCACTATTCTTTACCAGATTTAATTTCTTGGTTACCTATAGGGCTGGGTCCAAGAATATTAAGGCTGATGCCCTGTCACGTAGTTTCATGGCCAATCCTCCTTCCGAGAAGGATCCTGCTTGTATTTTACCCCCTGGTATAATCGTTTCTGCCACGGATTCTGATTTAGCTTCTGATATCGCGGCTGATCAGGGTGCAGCTCCCGGGAACGTCCCGGGGGACAAATTGTTTGTTCCCCTGCAATACCGGCTAAGGGTACTCAGGGAAAACCATGACTCCGCTCTATCTGGTCATCCTGGCATCTTGGGCACCAAACACCTCATTACCAGAAACTATTGGTGGCCTGGGTTGCCTAAAGACGTTAGGGCTTACGTCGCCGCTTGTGAGGTTTGCGCTAGGTCCAAAACCCCTAGGTCCCGACCTGCGGGCCTACTACGTTCCTTGCCCATTCCCCAGAGACCTTGGACCCATATCTGCATGGATTTTATCACTGATTTGCCTCCATCTCAGGGCAAGTCTGTGGTGTGGGTGGTAGTAGACCGCTTCAGCAAGATGTGCCACTTTGTGCCCCTTAAGAAGCTACCTAACGCCAAGACGTTAGCTTCTTTGTTTGTGAAACACATCCTGCGTCTCCATGGGGCCCCAGTCAATATTGTTTCTGACAGAGGGGTACAATTTGTTTCCTTATTTTGGAGAGCTTTTTGTAAAAAGTTGGAGATTGATCTGTCCTTCTCCTCCGCCTTCCATCCCGAAACTAATGGCCAAACGGAAAGGACTAACCAATCCCTGGAACAATATTTAAGGTGTTTCATCTCTGACTGTCAATTCGATTGGGTCTCATTCCTTCCCCTTGCTGAATTTTCCCTGAATAACCGGGTCAGTAACTCGTCAGGGGTCTCCCCGTTTTTCTGTAATTTCGGGTTTAACCCAAGGTTCTCCTCCGTTTCCCCTGGTTGTTCCAATAATCCTGAGGTAGAGGATGTTCATCGGGAACTGTGCACTGTCTGGGCCCAGGTTCAGAAGAACCTAGAGGCGTCCCAGAGCGCACAAAAGATTCAGGCGGATAGTAGACGTTCTGTTAACCCCCGGTTTGTCGTCGGGTCTGGTTGTCGTCCAGGAACTTGCGCCTTAAGGTCCCGTTCAGGAAGTTTGCTCCTCGATTTATTGGACCTTATAAGATCATTGAAGTCCTCAACCCTGTATCCTTCCGTCTGGAGCTGCCCCCATCCTTTCGCATACATGACGTCTTCCATGCCTCCC
Organism: Rhinoderma darwinii; assembly: GCF_050947455.1. Classification (NCBI taxonomy): domain Eukaryota; kingdom Metazoa; phylum Chordata; class Amphibia; order Anura; family Rhinodermatidae; genus Rhinoderma; species Rhinoderma darwinii. The sequence goes on from NC_134689.1 coordinate 46,774,503, forward strand.
TCCTTAAACGCTGCTCCCCGTCCTGGTCCCCCTCGAGGAAACCTCCTGTTCCCGTTCTCACCCCTGAGGGGGTGGAATTCGAGGTGGCCAAGATTATGGACAGTAGGATGGTCCAGGGCTCCCTCCAGTACCTGGTCCATTGGAGAGGATACGGGCCAGAGGAGAGGACTTGGGTACCTGCCCGTGATGTTCACGCTGGGGTATTGATCAGGAGGTTCCACCTTCTCTTCCCTACTAAACCAGGACCTCTTAGTAAGGGTCCGGTGGCCCCTCATAAAAGGGGGAGTACTGTTAGGGATCTGCCAGGTACTACGTCTAGGTATACTCCTGGGATTAATCAATCCACACCTGAGGCCAGACCTGTTCGACTGACACCATCTCCCACCAACCAGGGTGGCAGGCTCAGGAGTGGGAGAGCCTATCGCGGCCTGGTTAGTCGGAGTTAGCTCCGCCCCCTGCCCTTTATTACCTGCCGTGTTCTCCTCCTCAGTGCTTGTAATTCTTCTGGATTCCTGGCCCCACTGCTGCTTGCTCCAGCCTGCTTCTGCCGTGCTTCTGCCTTGCTGCAGTTCCGCTTAACCTGCTTTGCTTTGCCTCTGGCTTGCTTCCTCCTCCGTGCTCACTTGGGTATACTCCACTTCATCCTGGTCCGGACTACTCATTCGCCGCTCCTTTTCCTCGCGGCGTAACGTGGGCGACTGCCCCTTCCCTTGCGTGTTCCCTGTTTGTTCTCCCGTGCACTTAGACAGCGTAGGGACCGCCGCCCAGTTGTACCCCGTCGCCTAGGGCGGGTCGTTGCAAGTAGGCAGGGACAGGGCGGTGGGTAGATTAGGGCTCACTTTCCCTTCACCTCCTTCCTGCCATTACAGCAGGTGGGCATGATCTACAGGGAGGCAGGTGTGGCATGATCTGCAGGGAGGCTGGTGTGGCATGATCTACAGGGAGGCTGGTGTGGCATGATCTACGTGGAGGCTGGTGTGGCATCATCTACAGGGAGGCTGGTGTGGCATCATCTACAGGGAGGCGTGTGTCATCATATACAGGGAGGCGTGTGGCATCATATACAGGGAGGCTGGTGTGGCATCATCTACAGGGAGGCTGGTGTGGCATCATATACAGGGAGGCTGTAAATAGTGTTTAGGTGAACATGTGACCTTCCTTTAGGTGTTTTCAGGGGACTGGAACAAAAAAAGTCTGACCAATGAAATTCATCAGTTTTTTTAACAGCCATGAAAAACTGATGCAAAATGGATGTCAAACGGCCAGTAAAAATGGACAGATGGACTGGAAATGGATGAAAATTTAGAGACAAACTGATGCAAAATGGCCATGAAAAACTGACAGTTGATCAGTTTTTAATGGACATTTTTTTTCACTGTCGTGTGAATAAGGCCTTAGTGTCTAAGCCTGTTTTGGCCTTGTGGACACAGCCGATTTTTGCAAATCTGACATGTGTCACTTTATGTGGTAATAACTCCAGAATGCTTTTGCCTATCCAAGCGATTCTGATTCTATGTTGCATCGTTTTTTGAATGTGCTTTTATTTTTCTAGGACATTACAAGGCTTAGAACTTTAGCTGCAATTTCTCGCATTTTCAAGAAAATTTCAAAAGGCTATTTTTTCAGGGACCTGTTCAGTTCTGAAGTGGCTTTGAGGGTCTTATATATTAGAAACCCCTATAAAACACCCCATTTTAAAAACTGCACACCTCAAAGTATTCAAAACAGCATTCAGAAATTATTTTAACCTTTTAGGCATTTCACAGGAAATAAAGCAAAGTAGAGGTGAAATTTACAAATTAAATTTTTTTTTTTACGAAATTCATTTGTAATACAGTTTTTTCTGTAACACAGAAAGTTTTACCAGAGAAACGCAACTCTATATTTATTGCCCAGATTCTGCAATTTTTAGAAATATCCCATATGTGGCCCTAGTGTGCTAATGGACTGAAACACAGGCCTCAGAAGCAAAGGAGCACGTGGAGGATTTTGGGGCCTCTATTTTATTAGAATATATTTTAGGCACCATGTCAGGTTTGAAGAGGTCTCGTGGTGCCAAAACAGTGGAAACCCCCCAAAAGTGACCACATTTTGGAAACTACATCCCTCAAGGAATTTTTCAAGAGGTATAGTTACATACGATGTTTTCATTTTACAAGGAATAAAAGGGAAAAAGCACCCCAACATTTGTAAAGCAATGTCTCCCGATTATGGCAATACCCCATATGTGGTAATAAACTGCTGTTTGGACCCACGGCAGGGCTCAGAAGGGAACGAGGGCCATTTGGATTTTGGAGCGCAGATTTTGCTGGAATGGTTTTCGGTGCCATGTCGTGCTTGCAAAGCCCTGGAGGGACCATAACAGTGGAAACTCCCCAAAAGTGACCCCATTTTGGAAACGACACCCCTCAAGGAATTTTTCTAAGGGTATAGTTAGCATTTTGACCCTACACGGTTTTTGCTGAATTTATGGGAATTATGCCGTGAAATTGAAAATCTAAATTTTTTCTAATAAAATGTAGTTTTAGCTCAGATTTTTTCATTTTTACCACAGATAAAGGAGAAAAAACACCCCAATATTTGTAAAGCAAACTCTTCTGAGCACAGTAATACCCCATATGTGGTAATAAACTGCTGTTTGGACACATGGCGGAAGTTAGAAAGGGCGGAGCGCCATTAGACTTTTGGAGCTCATGTTTTGCTGGAATGGTTTGCGGCCCCATATCACATTTGCAAAACCACTAAGGGGCCAAAATAGTGCAAACCCGGCAAAAGTGACCCCATTTGGGAAACTATACCCCTCGTGGAATTTATCTAGCGTTAAAGTGAGCATTTTGACACCACAGTTTTTTTGCTGAATTATTGGGATTATGTAGTGAAAATGAAAATCTACATTCTTTCCACTAAAATGTTGAATTGTTTTCATTTTCACAAGGAATAAAGGAGAAAAAGCACCCCAACAATTGTAAAGCAATTTCTCACGCGTACGGCAATACCCCATATGTGGTCATAAACTGCTGCTTGGATACACTGCAGGGCTCAGAATGGCAGGAGTGCTACTTGGCATGTAGATTTTGGTTGATAGTTTTATGCAATGAAATCCGCAGATGTTATGTGTGTTGTGTTGCGGATTGCTTTCGCGAACAGGATATTTCATCATTCTGGCTGGACCTATGTGTTTCGAGGTCTATAGCCAGACTGAGAGGGAATGTTTGAAAGAGAGCAGGATGTGATCTGCACCTGAATCTGCAATGATAAATCCACAGCATTTTACTTAACATTTTACCCAAATCCGCTACGGAATCTGCAACGCGGATTATGTGCGGTATTGATGCGGACAGTGTCTGCAGAATACTGCCACGTCTGAACATGCCCTCAGGAAAGGAGCGCTGTGTGGCTCTATCTATAGGGGCTGTGTGATGCTATCTATAGGGGGTTGTATGTGTGTGGCGCTATCAACAGGTTTGTGTGTGTGTGTGGGGGGGGCGAAATCTACAGGGGGGCGTGTTTGTGGTGCTACCTACAGGTGTGTGTGTGTGTGTGTGTGTGTGTGTGGCGCTATCTACAGGTTTGTGTGTGTGTGTGGGGCGCTATGTACAGGGGGGGTGTGTGGCGCTATCTACAGGGGGGTGTATGTAAGGCGCTATCTACATGTGTGTTTTGTGTGTGTGTGTGTGTGTGTGTGTGGCGCTATCTACAGGGGGCACTGTGTATGTGGTGCTTTAGTTTACAGTGTGTGACACAATTATAGTCATGCACAGTGCATGGTGATATTATATTTAGGGGCTGCAGAAATGGGTCATGGCCGGGAGAAGTCGTCGTGAGCGCTGGATTGGATGGAGAAGAAAAGAGGAAAAAAAACTACTAGAATCTAAAATGTCGTCACCTGTGAGTCACTTTGATTTGTAGAGAATCTGTCCCCTGTCCTGACATGTTTATTATAGGAAATCCTTGTATTCCACATAAAGTCTTTCTGAAGTCCAGGATTTATAGAAAAATTAGTGTTACCATTCCCCTTGTCAGGAGGATGTGTCCCTGCACAGTGTAATACTGTCAGTATGTAGGGACACAGCCCTGTGAAAGGGGAATCGTAACACCCATTTGTTGATGCTTGTGCAAAAAGGTAATGTTAGCAATAGTTACGGCGCGGCGGTGGAGAAGGGGGGCCCAAGTTTGGGTAACAGCCCAGGGCCTATGGTCTACTTAATCCGCCACTGCTGTCCATATATAAACAATAAAGTCAGGGGCTCCTCCTGGCACGCTGGAATCCCCGGCCAAAGCATTACCAACGCCTGGCTAGGGATATCGCTCATAGAATGAGTCCATGACTTCACTGTACTTATAAGAGTGCTGGAAGGCAGAGAGGCAAAAAGAAAAAAATGTAGTTGGTCATTAAGGCCTTTTCAGGCACGGTCATTAAAGGGCTAAGGGTAGGGGAAAAAATATAATATCTCACTTTAATTATTGTTAATTAAAATCCATAACTATCCTGGCAAATGCATATATATATATATATATATATATATAAATACACAAAAAACAACCACTATAATCTATTATTCCCCTGGCCAGGGTGCATAAGACTCCAGTATTACTAACGTATTTGAGGAAAAACATATCCAAGGTACACCAGATAACTGGCCTCCTCTTGTCCAATGCATTTCGCAAACCAAATGTTTTTCTATTGATCAATGGGAAGCTGTTTGTTACATGTTCATTTTTGTTTTATGTTTATATACCTAAATTGCTGTGTATATTTAGGTACATATATATATATATATATTTATACATTTTTACCATGATTGTACTGTTTGATAATATCATCTGTGAATTACAGACAGGTTATCCCAGCCACATGACTTAAGGCTGCCATCTGACAATCGCCATATTGAATAAAGCATGATAGATGGAAAAATATGTGACATCACAATGTGAGATGCAAGTTGAAAAGACTTTATTCATATTTCATAGCTGGTGACATCCCAATGTCAGATGCCAGGCTGTAGAACCTTATGACATAGCTGGTGACATCACAATGCCAGATGCCAGGCTGTAGAACCTTATGACATAGCTGGTGACATCACAATGCCAGATGCCAGGCTGTAGAACCTTATGACATAGTTGGTGACATCACAATGCCAGGTGGCTTCATACACTGGTGCACAGGTTTGGTACTTTGCACTCACACACTGCAGACGAGGAGAGACGCACGTGAGAGCTCAAAAATGCCGAAAGCGAAGAAGAAGACGAAGCATCTAGAGATTGAAGGAGGGGAGGAGAGTAGAGGAGAGGAGAGAGACAAAAAGAATGTAGGAGAAGAGAGAAAGGAGAAGGCGAGTAAGACTAAGTGTAGCAGAACCACTCGCTTCTTAGTGCGCCTACAGAAAGCCTTTGCAAGGCTTACCGGATGTATGCGGAGGAGGAACAACTCCAAGAAGGAAAATAAATGTTCCGGTGAACTCCCAGAACCCAGTAACATGGTTCTAGTGGACGACAAAGGTAGGAAATTATGTAGATTATATAATAATTATAAATACACAGAATAGGCCTCATGAATCAAAACTGTCTAACAGAAAAACTGTTCTTATTACCCATAACAACCAATAAGAGCCCAGATTTAATTTCTTAATCCACCCCTTAATCCGAATTTTTCTTTGTTGGACAGTTTTGATAAATCAGGACGGATATCTCTAGATTCTAAGTGTAAAGGAACTCAACATCCAGAAACAGTGCTCCAGTATAATATACAGTTAGGTCCAGAATTATTTGACACAATCTTCATGATTTGGGCTCTGCATGCCACCACATTGGATTTGAAATGAAACAACTGAGATGCAATTGAAGTGTAGACTTTCATGTTTAATTCAAGGAGTTGAACAAAAATATCTTGTGAAACGTTTAGGAATTGCAACCATTTTTCTACACAGCCTCCTCATTTCATGGGCTCAAAAGTAATTGGACAAATTAACATTACTATAAATAAAATGTTGTTTTTTTTAAATACTTTGTAGAGAATCCTTTGCAGGCAATGTCTGCCTGAAGTCTGGAAACCATGGACATCACCAAACACTCGGTTTCCTCCTTTGTGATGTTTCCCAGGCCTTTACTGCAGCGGTCTTCAGTTGTTACTTTGTGGGTCTTTCTGCCTAAGTTTTCTCTTAAGCAAGTGAAATGCAGCTCGATCTGGTTGAGATCTGGTGATTGACTTGGCCATTGCAGAATATTCCACTTTTTTGTCTTAAAAAAACCTCCCGGGTTGCTTTCGCAGTATGTTTTGGGTCATTGTCCATCTGTACAGTGGAGCGATGTCTCATCTAGAGTGCCTTTAGCAGCCATGCATGCCCATGCGATCACACTGCCCCCACCATGTTTTACAGAGGATGTGCTGTGCTTTGGATCATGAGCCATTCCAAGCCTTCTCCCTACTTTCTTCCTCTCATCATTCTGGTACCGGTTGATCTTAGTTTCATGCTGTTCCAGAACTGGGCGGTTTCTTTACACGTTGTTTGGTAAAGTCTAATCTGGTCTTTCTATTTTTGAGGCTGATTAATGGTTTGCACCTTGTGGTGGACCCGCTGTATTTGCTCTCATGAAGTCTTCTCTTTATGGTAGACTTAGAAACTGACACACCTGGAATCAACTCCAGTCGTTTTACCTGCTTAATTGATGATGGCTTAATGGGGGAATAGCCCATGCAGCTCATTAAATAGCTCTTGAGATAATTGTCCAATTACCTTTGGTCCCTTGAAAAAGAGGCAGCTACATGTTAAGGAGCTGATACCCTCAAACTAAAGCTGAGTGTCTGTGCTTTAAACCCATATTGATAATATAACTGTATATTTAATATGTTTTGGTACAAAATGGCAAAATTAGTGTCACTGTCCAAATAATTCTGGACCTAGCTGTACCTCACACCACATAACTACATACATAATAATGTATATATTATAGGTAACAAATACAACAGTGCCTTCTACTTGGCAGATCAACGCCACACGCTCCCATAGATCCAGTTTTCCTGACACCATTCTCGTCTAATAAAATTTAAAGAGGTATTCCCATCTTAGGCATTTATGGCATATCTACGGGAACCTTCGCCTTTGGGGATAACAGGGGTCTGGTATTCCTTTGTTGCCGAATTTTAATGGGTAATTATGTACTAGGGTAACTTGACCCCATTCTCTCAATAGGTGAGGGACCTAGAGGTGTAAACTGTACCTATCAGGCACTTATGGCATATCCTGTGGATGTGCCATAAAAGCCTAAAATGGGAATATCTCTTTAGCTATCTGCTATATGAGGTAAAAATGTATATTTATGGTGTTACATAATATTACACATTGCTGCGACTTTCCAGTAATATTAACTATTGTCATATGTATTATACCTAACTATTAGACAGAGATAAACCCTCCGGGGGGATGATGTAAAATTTAAGCATCATGGAGATTAGGTCAACCAATCAAGATGCAGATTTAATTTTTCCAGAGCAGTTGTAATAAAAGCTGCACTGTGATTGGTTGCTATGAGCAATAAGGTCAGTTTTACGATTAGACAGATTTGATAAATGAGGCCTATTGGCAGCAGAAAAGATCCCACTGGAGTCCCCACTAAATCCTCCACATGCTAAGCATGGTATTATCCTATGATATTAAAGTAATAGTAATGAATGGCTGGTTAGAACACTATAATATTACCAAACGCCAAATAGGAGAAAATATGACAAAAGCGATCAATGAAAAAAAAGATAGAAATAATTATCAATTAGGCCCTGTTAGCGACTGCGTTAAAGTTTCAGCTTATAACCGAAACCACAACGCAGTGCCAGATTCTTTGTGCGACTAATACCACAAGTACCCAATTGACTTACAATGGCATCCATCAGGGTCTGATGTGGTGTCCATTGTTTTGACGGGAGAAAAAGCGCCTCTTCCAGCACTACTCTTACCATCAACTCTATCAACTGAGTCTCCAACGCAGATCTGAACATAGCCTTATAATAAATGTCTTCTAAACATCACTTTCTCTATATAATATATGCACCGTTACGAAAGACTGAATAAGAACATTTCACCGACCCAGTTTATACATGAGATCCATTAAGAACATTTCACCGACCCAGTTTATACATGAGCTTCATTAAGAACATTTCACTGACCCAGTTTATACATGAGCTCCATTAAGTTTTTCACTTCATTGTTTATTACTGAAGTTTTATGTTCATAATGTGACAACAAATTGTTAATTCTTCCATGATAATAACAAAATTAAAATCTCTTCTAATTTTTCCAAAGTGAATGTGACATCTGAGCCTAAAGAAAAACCTAAGGATTGTAAAGATGATCAAAGCCTGAAGGCATATGGACAGGAGAAAAATAAGCTGACAACCAGCTATGTGGAACAACATATTCTCCAACATTACCATCAGATCCAAGATCAAATCCACATCCATGAGACCCTATACATACAATATTATAGTGGTCAGGATAGTGAGAAACATGCTGGATCTAAGAGCCTGAAGGCAGATAGAAAGGAGAAAGATAAGCTGACAAGCTATTATATGGAACGGCTCATTCTCCAACATTACTGTGAGATCGAAGACCAAATCCACATAATTGAGACCCTATACATACAGTATTATAGTGGTCAGGATGGTGAGAAACATGCTGGAGATAAGAGCCTGAAGACCGATGGACAGGCCAAAGACAAGCTGACAACCGGCTATGTGGAACACCAAATTCTCCAACATTACCATGAGATCGAAGACCAAATCCACATCCATGAGACCCTATACATACAGTATTATAGTGGTCTGGATAGTGAGAAACTTGCTGGAGATAAGAGCCTGAAGACCGATGGACAGGCCAAAGACAAGCTGACAACCAGCTATGTGGAACACCAAATTCTCCAAAATTACCATGAGATCGAAGACCAAATTCACATCCATGAGACCCTATACATACAGTATTATAGTGGTCTGGATAGTGAGAAACTTGCTGGAGATAAGAGCCTGAAGACTGGTGAACAGGCCAAAGACAAGATGACAACCAGATATTTGGAACAGCAAATTCTCCAACATTACCATGAGATCAAAGACCTAATCCATATCCATGAGACCATATACATACAGTATTATAGTGGTCAGGATAATGAGAAACATGCTGGAGAGGAGACAGAGGACAGGAAAGGCAGCGCGACACCAAAGACATCACAAAGTTGCAGCAGTTGTCGTGAAGAAAAAAGTGACAACGCCTGTCTGGAAGAGCCAGTGGCCACATCTTCTTATAAGAAGAAGACTGCTACAGTAGCCCTATCTCTGAAAACCTTTACTTTCCACACTTTATTAGCAAAAGGAGGTTTCGGAAAAGTTTTGGTGGCAACAGATGTAATCCGGAAAGAACATGTTGCCATTAAAGTGGTCAACAAGAAGATACACACAGAGTATGGGTACAACCTGGCAGAACGTGAGATTCTCCATCTATCACACGAGAACCACTACCTTGTTCATGGCCTTGCTGCCTTCCAGACTGACAGCTACGTCTATTATGTGATGGAACTGGCCACCAGGGGGGACCTAAATGATTTTATTGAGATGAACCTTCGTCTGAATTTTTCCACGTCAAGATTCATAACAGCAGAAGTGGTTTGCGGTCTGCAGTTCCTGCATAAAAAAGGCATCATACACCGCGACCTGAAGCCCAAAAACATCCTACTGACCAGAGAGGGCCACATCAAATTAGCCGATTTTGGTATTTCTATCATGAATGAGTATGAGCGCACTGCAGAGCGTTTCAGGGGAACACCAGGATACGCTGCCCCAGAAATGGTAAAGTGCCTGGAACATGGACAAGAGGTTGACTTCTTTGCTCTGGGAGTGACTTTGTACAAAATGTCCTCGGGTAAGCACCCTTTCTACGGCACAACAAAGGAATTGATTAATTATGCTGTCAACACCAAAACGCCTTCCTACCCAGAGTTCCTAACCCCTGAGACAGTGCAGATCTTAAAAAGGCTTCTAAACAAAAACCACCACAGACGGCTGGGAGTCAAAGGAAACATCAGAAAACATAAATTTTTCTCAGCTGTGAACTGGAATGATGTGGAAAACCGGACAGCAGTTCCCCCTGAGATACTCGTGTCAGTTCCTGAGTACCTGAACGTTACTTCCACTCTGCGCTACAAGGAAGAGCCGTACAGCATAAAGTCTCAGAAGCTGTTTGAAGACTTCAGCTTTGTATGTCCTGCGTGGTCTGAAAACTATCATCCCACCAACATCGTGTAGATCACTGACTGGGTGGTCAAACTGTTTTCCAAATGGCCATCCACAAAATAAAAACAGGACGGGACTGCTGGACTCACGACTTCTAACTGGTCTACATGACTAGAAGGAGCTGTACATTACCACCTTATATTTATAGCTCTAATAAATATTATAACATCACCGCCGTAATGTCATTACTTTAGGTCACTTTTTTTTAGAAGTTTAGTTATTGTACTGTTGTTATTGTTATATACTCTATTACAATAAAGGAGTTCTCCAACCACAGACGTTTATAGCATATCCTGTGGATGTCTAATAGGCGTGTGACCCACACATATCGTGAGAATGGAAGTCCCCTATTCCCATCCCACTGTTTAAGCGGGTGCTGGCCCACACACTATCTACGATGGGAAAACCCCTACAGGATACGAACACACAGGACAGAAACGCTGCGTAAAAGTACACAGCGTATCTGTCCTGGAAGTCGCAGGGGATTCTGCCCTAAAAACCGCACCAAATTGTGGTGCAGTTTTTCAGGCGGCATGTCCACTGCGGAAATCCATCAGATCTATGGCATACAGGTCATGCTGCGGATATTTTTTTCTGCCACAAGTGAATGAGGTTTTGTAAAATTTGTTGCAAAATCTCGGTGTGGAATCCACAAGTCCTCCCTTTCTGTACGTGTCCTAAATACTTTATAATTATGATGTGTGAAATAGCTGAAGCAAACCTTGTTTTTTTAAGCAAAGATCTATTTAACCCCTTAGCCCTTATTCACACGACCTTTTAACGGCCTTCATATTGCCGTTTTCAGAGCAATGATATTCTATGGGTGCATTCACACGGCCGTTTTTTTAGGCCGTTTTAACGGCCTGACGGCCCCCATAGAATTCAATGGATCCGTTTTTAACGGCTGTCAATACATGTAACAACCGTTAAAAATGGATCTGTTACATGGGGATTGGCAAGGGAACTACTAGTTCTCTTGCTGGCTATCGTTGGCATACTCACTGTTGCAGCGCTTCTTTAGGTGTGGTCACTCGTCTTCACGGGTTTGAAGGCACCTCGATGACGTCATCGCCCCATCACGCTGCCTTGCCAGATCCCTTGCAGACGAGTGACCTTACCTGAAGAAAACAAGAGACGGCGCTGCACCCGTGAGTATGTGGCATCAACTACAGGGAGGCTGGTATGGCATCTACAGGGAGGCTGGTGTGGCATCTACAGGGAGGCTGGTATGGCATCTACAGGGAGGCTGGTATGGCATCTACAGGGAGGCTGGTGTGGCACGATCTACAGGGAGTCAGACCTCCCTCACCACAGTAGCACAGTAGTGCTACAATGATTCCTCTGCAATGCTGGGTCCCTGCTGGGGTACAAAAGAGACCCAGCAATGTATTTTAAAGCATTGGTGGCAGCTTAGCGGTGACATGGCCGGCCTTAGCTATGTGCGACACGTGCGGTCGCACAGGACGCCGGCCGCCATGCTGTAAGGGGGGTGCCAGTGGGTACGAGCCGAAGAGAGGAGAAATGTTCCTTCCTCTCCATGGCTGTGTGAAGTGAGCGCTGATTGGAGGAGCAGCAGCAGGTGCTTCTGTCTGCTCCACCAATCGGCACAGCCTGTACTGCAGTGTCACACACACTCAGCACCTCACGCAGCTCCTTCCTGCTGTGCTGCTGCCACAGTGAAGACTCCTCCATGGAGCTCCAGAGTCAGGTAAGGCAGCAGCTTTAGCTTAATCTATGTTTATTTTTGTGCTGTGTGAGGGAGGGGGAGAGAGGGGGCTGTATGTGATGTGTAACAGGATGTGTTTTTTTTTTTGTTTTTTTGCAAAGATCGATTTTGTGGGGGAGGGGAGACTAGGTGATAGGTACTTTGTGTGTATTTTTTACAGATCGATTTTGAGGGTGAGGGGACATTGCCCTAAATGCTATAGGAGTGTGGGGGATTCTTTATAAATGTATTTTGTATGGAGGGGGACTTCTGTATAGTTTATTTAGTGGTGTAGGAGCTTATTATGAGTCATTGGGGGAGAGGAACTTAGCGTTATGTTTGAGGAGAAAGGATTCTTTAGGGTACGGCCACACTGAGCGGCCCTTACACTGTCGCAACGCGGCCAACAACCGCGCTGGCACTATGTAGGAGCGGCTGTCAAATACCTCGTTAAGGGGTATTCCGGTTACATTCGCATGCGCACTACCGCTCCATTCATTCTCTATGGGAGCGCCGGAGATAGCCGAGTGCAGTGTTCTACTTTTTCCGGCACTGCCATAGAGAATAAATAGGGGGTAAGTTGTTGCAAAATCGTGCAGCCATAAAGGTTGTATTAATTCATGGCCGCACGTTAACGCGGGTAAACCGTCCCTTTATCTGCAAAATCGTGTGGCCATGAATTAATATACCCTTTATGGCCGCACGATTTTGCAAATTACAACAACTTACCCCCTATCCATTCTCTATGGGAGTGCCGGAAAAAGCCGAACACTGCACTCAGCTATCTCCGGCGCTCCCATAGAGAATGAATGGAGCGGCAGTGCAAATGTAACTGGAATACGTGCGGCCACTAACAGGCTGTTTGACAGCCGCACTGAACATGGTGCCGGCGTGGTTGTTAGCTGCGTTGCGACCGTGTCAGGGCCGCTCTGTGTGGCCTTACCCTTAGGCTGGATTCACACGAGCGTGTGCCTTTTGCGCACGCAAAAAACGCAGCGTTTTGCCTGCGCAAAATGCCCTTGACAACTCCGTGAGGCAGCATCATATGGGTGCGCGGCTGCGTGCTTTTTGCGCAGCCGCCATCATTATGACACTCCATTTGGATGTTTGTAAACAGAAAAGCACGTGATGCTTTTCTGTTTTCATTCATCCTGACAGCTGTTGCGCGAATCACGCTGTTCGCACGGAAGTGCTTCCGTGTGACATGCGTGGTTTTCACGCACCCATTGACTTCAAAGTGTGCGTAATGCGTGAAAAACGCTCAAAGAACGGACATGTCGTGACTCTTACGCAGCGGACACACGCTACGTAAAAATCACGCACAAGTCTGCACGGCCCCATAGACGAATATAGGTCCGTGCGACGCGCGTGAAAATCACGCGCGTTGCACGGACGTATATCCCATTCGTCTGAATAAGCCCTTAGAGATAATATTTGTGGGGGAGAGCAACTTGATTATAAGGGTAGGAACACACAGGGCGGATACGTAAAACTACACAGTGTATACGTCCTGAGAACCGCAGGGAATTTCACCTGAAAAACAAATTTTGGTGCAGTTTTTTTGATGGAAAGACTACAGAAATAAATTTTAAAAAAAGCTAATACTCCCAGCCGTAGTCCCTCTCTCTCTCTGAGCGTAGCCCGGCCTCCTGCGATGACGCTGTAGTCCATGTGACCGCTGCAGCCTTTGATTGGCTGCAGCTGTCACATGGGATGCATCGTCATCCCTGGAGGCCGGGCTACGCTCAGAACAGAATACGCATCGCTATGACTACGGCCGGGTGTATTACCTTTTTTTTTCTCATTTGAGATTAACGGTAAGCAAAGTTTTTATCATTGATCTTCCCCTTTGTTAACTCTGACCAAATATCATTATAATTGGTCAGAAACTAGCGAATCATGATGATAATTGGCTAAACGAAATAGGCCTTTAATGGGGGTATATTCAGGCTTAGTGCCTAGGACAGCGGGAGTTGTAAATACGGCCCTGCTAAAGACGCAGATACTATTGTACACTATAGCAGAGCAGGGAGGTATCTCCCGCTGTGTGATCCACTAGGCTGGTGGTTCCCAACATGAGGTTCCCATGAGAACCCTCCAGGGGTGCCGCGACACTCCTCTGGACAACTGCCACGGACGTGCTTTCTCTCCTCCTACTCATAGCGCCAAGTGGATGTGAGCAGGAGAAGATTTTTTAGCAGAACTCCTGTAGATAGCACCCCCGACTAAATGCACAGAGACGTCAGGGGCTTCTCCTGGAGTGGAATCCCCGGTCACAGCGTCGGCAATGCTGAGGACAGGGATTCCGCTTCAGACGTTAGTTGCCCCTGATGTCACTGTTCATATATGGACAGAGACATCAAGCACTCCGTCAAGGAGCGGAATCCCCAGCCACAGGGAGCTACAGCGGCGCTATCTACAGGAAGGGAGTGCTACCTACACGGGGGCTGTGTGGCACTACCTACAAGGGTGTGTGTGGCACTACAAGGGATCTGTGTGGCACTACCTACTAGGGGGCTGTGCGGCAAGGGGGGGATTTGTGGCACTACTTACTAGGGATGCACAATGCATCGAAACTTCGATACTGTTTCGATACTGTGCATCCCCAAATGGTTCGAGCCACACAGCTAAGTATAGTAATACATGATGAGTGAGAGCGGGGCTGCGGCTGTGTAATACAGCCATTGCCCCGCTTCTGAGTCCTGACAAGTGTGCGCCGCGAGGATGATGTGATGCGGCCAGCGCTGCACTAATGAGCGGCGGCACTGAAAACAGAACATGGCGGCCGCACTGCAAAACACCCCCGTGTTCTGTCTTCGGTATCTGCGCCGCCGCTCATTACTGCAGCGCCGGCCGCATTACCTCATGCTGACCGCGCGTGCACTTAATGTCAGGAGCGGGGCAAAGACTGTATTACACATCCGCAGCCCCGCTCTATAACGGCGGAGATCAGAGAAACCGCTCATCTCCGCCGCTATTCTCCTGAATGCTGCGATCAAAGCTGACTGCAGCATTCAGGGAAAAGTAAGCAGGGGGGATGCCCCTTGGATCGCGTCACAGGGAATTCCTGTGACGCGATCGAGGGCCATACCATATATGGGCAGACAGCCCAGGGTCTATTGAAGGACCCCAGGGCTGTCTTACTATATTTCCTGTTAGGGCATACTTAGGTATGTCCTAACAACTGCCTGCGTACTATACATACACAGGCTAATGTACTGGCATATATCTGATATATGCCAGTATATTAAAGTTTAAAAATAAAGTAAAAACATAAAGTAATGTTATATTTAAAAAAATACACATACGCCTTTTTTTTTACAATAAACATTAAAATAAGTCTCAATACATAAAATATACACATATTCGGTATTGGCGCGGCCGTAATAACCGGCACACAATTTTTTTGCGTCATTTATGATGTGTAAGCTGTAAAAAAAACAAAAAACTTATATCACTTATTAATGTGAGGCACGAGGTGCGATGAATTTAACCTCCATGTGCCTCAAATTAATAGTAATTAACCCCATCATGTACCTCACACATTAACCCATTATGACTGAGAAACATGATGGGGTTAATTACTATTAATGTGAGGCAAATGGAGGTTAAATTCATCATCACACCTCGTGCCTCACATAAGAACATAATGTTGGCAAAGTATCGTTTTGGTATCGAAATCGCAATACTACACGAAGTATCGGTATCGAAGTCCAAATTCAGGTATCGTGACATCCCTACTACCTACAAGGGGGCTGTGTTGCACAAACTACAAGGGGGCATTTGTGGCACTACCTACAAGGGGGCTGTGTGGCACGACCTACAAGGGGGCTGTGTGAAACTATCTACTGGGGGCATCTGTGCGTGGCGGGCTGATGGTCATTTTACTGTGAGTGGGGGGCTGATGGTTGTTTTACTGTGAGTGGACGGGCTGATGGTCATTTTAGGGTATGTTCACACGGCAGCCTCCGTTACGGCTGAAATTACGGAGCTGTTTTCAGGAGAAAACGGCTCCGGAATTTCAGACGTAATGGCATGTTGAGGCGCTTTTTCGCTGCGTCCATTATGGACGTAATTGGAGCTGTTTTTCTATGGAGTCAAGGGAAAACGGCTCCAATTACGTCTCAAGAAGTGACAGGCACTTCTTTGACGCGGGCGTCTTTTTTACGCGCCGTCTTTTGACAGCGGCGCGTAAAAAAAATGACCGTCGGCACAGAACATCGTAAAGCCCATTCAAATGAATGGGCAGATGTTTGCCGACGCGTTTGAGCCGCATTTTCGGACGTAATTCGGGGCTAAAACGCCCGAATTACGTCCGTAAATAGTGTGTGAACCCAGCCTTACTGTGAGTGGGGGGCTGATGGTCATTTTACTGTGAGTGGGGGGGGCTGATGGTCTTCAAGTAGTTTCCACCTCTGACCTCCAATTGAAATTAATAGTAGGAAGAATATAGCTGTGGCGCTCGTTTGGAGCTTTTTTTGCTGCGTCTTTTGCATTCGCTTCAACGGCTTAAAAAAAAACGCAAAAAAAACCCCATCAAATAACGCTGTCAATTCAAAAGAAGATTTTTTTTCTGCCTTACACAAAACGCTGTGTGAACATACCCTAAGAATGTAGTGCTTATTTTTAGCTATTTTCTGTCTTTCTCTAAACAATTTTTGGTAGGGGGGCCCTGAGGATTTTTTTTTTTCCAGGGGTGGCTCAAGTCCAAAAAGGTTGGGAATCTCTGTAGCAGGCTACAGAGGTGCCTGCAGCCTATGAGGCGCAGGGACAGGATCCCTGCGCAATCGGCGTGATGACATCTCTGGATCAAGCCGGCCTACGCAAGGATCCTGTCAGGTGGAGGTGGGGGGCAGTATGGCACTGTCTGCAAGGGGGATGTGGGGGCTGTATGTCACTCTCTACAAGGGGGATGTGGGGGCTGTATGCCACTCTCTATAAGGGGGAGGTGGGTGCTGTATGACACTGTCTACAAGGGGGCGGTGGGGGGCACTGTGTACAAGAGGAAGGTGGGGCTGTATGACACTACAAGGGGCAGATGGGGATGTATGGCACTGTCTACAAGGAGGAGGTGGGGGATTATGGCACTGTCTACAGGGAGGCTGTACGGCACAATCTACAGGGGGCACTTTCTACTAGGGGGGCTGTGGGGGCATTATACTCTGTGGAGGCCACTAAGCGGACATCATAGTGTGTAGGGGCACTACAGGGGGCAATATAATGTGTGTGGCACTTAGGGGGCATAACACTGTGTGGGCATAATTAGAGGACGAAATACTGTGTCCTTGAAGGCGTTATAATATATTATATTATTATTATACTGTGTGGGGGCACTAAAGATCATTTCGCACGGGGCGCCATCTACCCTAAGGCCGTCCCTGAGCGGTGAAATAGTCATTGCACGGAGGGGGAAGACTCTTGCCTGCCCACTGTGCTGCCCAGCCAATCAGCTCGCTTCTAGCGGTTTCCCTCTTCCTCGTGGCCTGTGCAGAGGGAAAGGTATGGCTACAGCAAGAAGATCGTGCATGTCTGCTCCTCCCAGGAATCCTGACTCCTGCTGCTCTCTGACCCCACACCCGATGTATGTAAGTAGCAACTAGTAATGCAGCTATTAACCCCTTCATTGTTTATGTCTTTCATGCTGAGCAGTCACACTTCAGGGCTGACTGTTTAGCATAACAGACAAAGTATATCCATCCATCCATCTTCTATCTATCTATCTATCTATCTATCTATCTATCTATCTATCTATCTCATATCTATCTATCTCTCTATCACCCGGCGGGTGTCTGCTAGGCACTGTATCTAAGCCAACTACATAGTAGGCTTAGATACATGGCCCATGTGTGATCCTGTCTGCTGGACCCTGTATCTAAGCCTACAATGTGTGTTACTAATGTTTATTTTTTGTTTGCTTGTGTTTTTTTGCAGTTTCGGTCATTGGACTACTTTGGATTCGTGGACTACTTCGATGACAGCTTTTTTTATTTTGAATAAAATGGTTAATGAGGGTTGTGTGGGGGCGACAATTACGAAGGCGGTAGTAATAAAGTTTCAAAAAAATAAAAATATACAGAAATAATATTTTATTGAAATTAAAAAAAAACACAGAACCCTCATTAACCATTTTATTGAGAATAAAAAAACGGCGCCATCAAAGTAGTCCAACATCTGAAGTAGTCCAACATCCGAACCTGTAAAAAAACACAAACCCAAAAAGAATTTATAACACAAAAAAGCAAAACAATTCTTATACTTACGTTTCCGGGGTCCAGCGCTGGAGCCGCAATGTCAGTGAATGGGCCCTGTATCTAAGCCTATCATGTGTGATACTGTCTGCTGAGCCAATGTAGCTAATCCTATCAATATCTATAGGGTCGTAGTGCTATAGATATGCTCTCTCATATATATATGTATATTGCCCCTGATATTTTAAGACCTTAGTGACACCCCTGGCTGCTAGTGTTGCATCATTGAGTCACTTAGGAGACCCATTGATGCAGCTGAAAGCTGCGGACCATTGATCATGAGAAGAAATTTGGGGGAGTGCCCAAGAAGAACTTTTGCACCAGGGCCCATGAGCCTTTAGCTACGCCCATGTACAGGGAGCCTGGTGTGGCATCTACAGGGAGGCTGGTGTGGCATCTACAGGGAGGCTGGTGTGGCATCTACAGGGAGGCTGGTGTGGAACGATCTACAGGGAGGCTGGTGTGGCATCTACAGGGAGGGTGGTGTGGCATCATCTACAGGGAAGCTGGTGTGGCATCATCTACAGGGAGGCTGGTGTGGCATCATCTACAGGGAGGCTGGTGTGGCACGATCTACAGGGAGGCAGGTGTGGCATGATCTACAGGGAGGCAGGTGTGGCATGATCTGCAGAGAGGCTGGTGTGGCATGATCTACAGGGAGGCTGATGTGGCATCATATAAAGGGAGGCTGGTGTGGCATCATCTACAGTGAGGCTGGTGTGGCATCATCTACAGGGAGGCTGGTGTGGCATCATCTACAGGGAGGCTGGTGTGGCATCATCTACAGGGAGGCTGGTGTGGCATCATATACAGGGAGGTGTGTGGCATCATATACAGGGAGGCTGTAAATAGTGTCTAGGTGAACATGTGACCTTCCTTTGGGTGTTTTCAGGGGGCTGGGACAAAAAAAGCCTGACCAATGAAATTCATCAGTTTTTTTTTAACGGCCATGAAAATGGATGTCAAAATGGAAAATGGATGTCAAACGGCCATTAAAAACGGACAGATGGACTGGAAATGGATGAAAATTTGGAGATAAACGGATGCAAAATGGCCATGAAAAACTGACAGTTGATCAGTTTTTAATGGACATTCTTTTTCACTGTCGTGTGAATAAGGCCTTAGTGTCTAAGCCTGTTTTGGCCTTGTGGACACAGCCGATTTTTGC
Organism: Rhinoderma darwinii; assembly: GCF_050947455.1. NCBI lineage: Eukaryota > Metazoa > Chordata > Amphibia > Anura > Rhinodermatidae > Rhinoderma > Rhinoderma darwinii. The sequence continues at coordinate 46,793,894 of NC_134689.1, forward strand.
AAATCTGACATGTGTCACTTTATGTGGTAATAACTCCAGAATGCTTTTGCCTATCCAAGCGATTCTGAGATAGTTTTCTCGTGACATGTTGTACTTTATGATACTGAAAAAATTTTGTTGTTAAATTCAATATTTATTTGTAAAAAACACCAAAATTGTGAGAAAATTTTCAAAAATATGCATTTTTCTAAATTGTAATGTATCTGCTTGTAAAACAGATCGTAACACCACACAAAATATTTACTAGTTAACATTTCCTATATGTGTACTTTATGTTTGCATCATTTTTTGAACGTGCTTTTTTTTCTAGGACGTTACAAGGCTTAGAACTTTAGCTGCAATTTCTCGCATTTTCAAGAAAATTTCAAAAGGCTATTTTATCAGGGACCAGTTCAGTTCTGAAGTGGCTTTGAGGGCCTTATATATTAGAAACCCCCTATAAAACACCCCATTTTAAAAACAGCGCACCTCAAAGTATTCAAAACAGCATTCAGAAATTATTTTAACCCTTTAGGCATTTCACAGGAAATAAAGCAAAGTAGAGGTGAAATGTACAAATTTCAATATTTTTTTTACGAAATTCATTTGTAATACGGTTTTTTCTGTAACACAGAAGGTTTTATCAGAGAAACGCAACTTAATATTTATTGCCCAGATTCTGTAATTTTTAGAAATATCCCACAAGTGGCCCTAGTGTGGTAATGGACTAAAACACAGGCCTCAGAAGCAAAGGAGCACCTGGAGGATTTTGGGGCCTCTATTTTATTAGAATATATTTTAGGCACCATGTCAGGTTGAAGAGGTCTTGTGGTGCCAAAACAGTGGAAACTCCCCAAAAGTGACCCCATTTTGGAAACTACACCCCTCAAGGAATTTTTCAAGAGGTATAGTTAGCATTTTTAGCCCACAGGTTTTTTGCTACATTTATTGGAACTGGTCTGTGAAAATGAAAATCTACTTTTTTTCTGAAAAAACATACGATGTTTTCATTTTTACAAGGAATAAAGGAGAAAAAGCACCCCAACATTTGTAAAGCAATGTCTCCCGATTATGGCAATACCCCATATGTGGTAATAAACTGCTGTTTGAACCCACGGCAGGGCTCAGAAGGGAACGAGGGCCATTTGGATTTTGGAGCGCAGATTTTGCTGGAATGGTTTTCGGTGCCATGTCGTGCTTGCAAAGCCCTGGAGGGACCATAACAGTGGAAACTCCCCAAAAGTGACCCCATTTTGGAAATGACACCCCTCAAGGAATTTTTCTAGGGGTATAGTTAGCATTTTGACCCTACAAGGTTTTTGCTGAATTTTTAAGAATTATGCCGTGAAATTGAAAATCTAAATTTTTTCTAATAAAATGTAGTTTTAGCTCCGATTTTTTCATTTTTACCACAGATAAAGGAGAAAAAACACCCCGATATTTGTAAAGCAAACTCTTATGAGCACAGCAATATCCCATATGTGGTAATAAACTGCTGTTTGTACACATGGCGGAAGTTAGAAAGGACGGAGCGCCATTTGACTTTTGGAGCTCAAGTTTTGCTGGAATGGTTTGCGGCCCCATGTCACATTTGCAAAGCCACCGAGGGGCCAAAATAGTGCAAACCCGGCAAAAGTGACCCCATTTGGGAAACTATACCCCTCGTGGAATTTATCTAGCGGTATAGTGAGCATTTTGACCCCACAGTTTTTTTGCTGAATTATTGGGATTATGCATTGAAAATGAAACTCTACATTCTTTCCACTAAAATGTTGAATTGTTTTCATTTTCACAAGGAATAAAGGAGAAAAAGCACCCCAACAATTGTAAAGCAATTTCTCCCGAGTACCGCAATACCCCATATGTGGTCATAAACTGCTGCTTGGATACACCGCAGGGCTCAGAATGGCAGGAGTGCTACTTGGCATGTAGATTTTGGTTGATTGTTTTACGCAATGAAATCCGCAGATGTTATGTGTGTTGTGTTGCGGATTGCTTTCAGTTACAGGATATTTCATCATTCTGGCTGGACCTATGTGTTTCGAGGTCTATAGCCAGAGATGGAATGTTTAAAAGAGAGCAGGATGTGATCTGCACCGGAATCCGCAACGATAAATCCGCAGCATTTTACTTAACATTTTAGCCAAATCCGCTACGGAATCTGCAACGCGGATTATGTGCGGCATTGATGCGGACAGTGTCTGCAGAATTCTGCCACGTCTGAACATGCCCTCAGGAAAGGAGCGCTGTGTGGCTCTATCTATAGGGGCTGTGTGATGCTATCTATAGGGGGTTGTGTGTGTGTGGCGCTATCATCAGGTTTGTGTGTGTGTGTGTGTGGGGCGAAATCGACAGGGGTGTGTGTTTGTGGTGCTACCAACAGGTGTGTTTGTGTGTGTGTGTGTGGCTGGCGCTATCTACAGGTTTGTGTGTGTGTGTGTGGGGCGCTATGTACAGGAGGGGTGTGTGGCGCTATGTACAGGGGGGTGTATGTGAGGCGCTATCTACATGTGTGTTTTTTGTGTGTGTGTGGTGCTATCTACAGGGGGGTGTGTGTGACGCTATCTACATGGGTGGTTGGCGCTATCTACAGGGGGTACTGTGTATGTGGTGCTTTACTTTACAGTGTGTGACACAATTATAGTCAGGGGCGCAGTGCATGGTGATATTATATTTAGGGGCTGCAGAAATGGGTCATGGCCGGGAGAAGTCGTCATGAGCGCTGGATCGGATGGAGAAGAAAAAAGGAAAAAAAACTTTTTCACTGATCAAGTCATTTATTATAGAAAAAAATAATAAAGCCATACATATTTGGTATCGCAGCGACCGTAACGACCTGAACTATAAAAATATTATGTTATTTATCCAGCGCAGTGAACGCCGTAAAAAAAAAACTTAAAAACACTGCCATAATTACTGTTTTTTTGGTCACTGTCTTCCAAAAATTTAAATAAAAAGTGATCAAAAAGTCGCATGTATCCATATATTTAAAAGTTATGGCTCTCACAACTTGGCGACAGAAAAAATACATTCTCTTTCCAAAAGTAATTTTATTGTGCAAAAAGTTATAAAAAAGTTCTATAAATTTGGTATCGCCGGAATCATACTGACCCGCAGAATAAAGGTAACATGTAGTTTATAACGCATGGTCAACGCTGTATTAAAAAAAACAACTAAAAAACTATGGCAGAATTGCTGTTTTTTGTCACCTTGCCTCCCAAAAAAAGGATAACAAGTGATCAAAAAGTCGCATGTACCCCAATATGGTACCAATAAAAGCTACAGCTCGTCCCGTAAAAAAAGAGCCCTCATGCCACTACGTCTATGAAAAAATAAAATAAGTTAAGGCTCCAATAATTCAGTTGTGAAGAAAAATATCCAGTTGTGCCGGCCCGAGGGGAACATTTCTTCTGTTTCAAAAGGCGATGTATCAAGGCACTAAAATTAGGGAACCAGGAAGGGGAGGGCCCAAACATATTGCAACAGCCCGATGGGGATGAGGGAAAGTGCAGAGACCAATGTTGGGAGTTGTAGTACTCACGGTGGCTGTAGTCCTCTCACACTCCTGCGGAGCTGGCACAGTGAAGGAGGGGGATCTGCATATGTATGGGTGTTAGTGGGTGCAGTGGGTGCAGTGCAGGGTAACACGCAGGAGACGGTGATATAACCTTGGTATAATAATAACTCACAGTTTCTTTACTGGAAGATTGCAGGCTGCAGCTTGGCTCCACATAGAAGTTATTATCCAGCTAGGGCAGGCGGGATGAGTCAGGCTGAGACAGTTTCCTATCTGCAAGCAGCAAAATGAACTTTCTTCTCTCTTGCTTTCCTTCTCTTTAAGCAGGTTTGTTTCCCTGTATTAAATTCTAGTTCAGGCCAGAAGCTTTCTGAACTAAATATGCTGTGAGGCCCAGTATTATTTCAGCTCTCCTCACAGGCTGTCTTCCCTCGTTCCTCTCCTGGAACCGACTCCTCTACAACTTTCTGCTGCAAAGCCTCATGGGAACTGCCTCTGACCCTCCTCTCCAGCCACACCCTTTACAGGCTGGAAAAATAGATTGTAATGACAATTCTGCATCACTAGGTGGCAGCATAACACAGCATATAACATTATGTTCAATGCATTACAATGTAAACAATACTCCTCTATGGTATTGTCAGGACACTACATACACCCCGGCTTTAACAAAAGCTGTCCTCGGCGTCTGCAACGATGGAGGAACTGCAACCCTAGGAATGGAAAAGTCAGGCACATATCAAGCATATATTAAAACAGTGCAATATATTACTTTCACAAAGAGTCTCATCAGTCCTTTAAGGCACTAGAATAAGGAATATAGGCGACGACTCTTCTTCAATATAAAGTTCCTGTATCAACTGTTGGGGAACAGGGATGTGGATTCCTCATATAAACTTGTGGGGTACAAGACTACTTAACCCAACCGGGACAGTGTCCAAAAGTTCGGCACGGAATAATTTGGGTAAATATAGCAAAGTCATTCAATGTTCAAGTAAAAAGTATGAGGTAGAGAAAATGTTCAATTCTATGATGAAACAGTTAGTCGAGATACCTGGCGGGTAATTTACCCCTGGTGCTCCTCTCTGGTCTTCTAATAGGTTCTTCCTCGAAGAAAGCTGGTTCTGGGTTCATCTGTTGCTCTGGGCTGGCTGAAGACCCTGGCTGTGATGTTATCGGAGTCTCAACTTGATCCGGAACACTTTTGTCAGGGACAATGAAGGAAATTAAAGGCCCAAAGAACCAATCCAAAGGAGAAAAATCAGGCATCTGCATCTCTGGTGACGGTAAAAGTTTCTCAACAACAGGAGGTTTCCCAACGATTTCAGCCTCTGCAGGAACAAACTCTTTTTGACACAATTTAAGTCTGTTACGATGGACTACTTGAGGTGCTCGGCCTTCTTTCACTATTTCGTACACGGCTGTGTCAGGATATGGGATGGCTTTGATGGTGTACGGTTCTGTTTCCCACTTGGTGTCCAGTTTGCTCGTTCTGTGATTATTCTTGAGCCAAACATGATCACCAATCTTAAAAGGCTCGGCTCTAGCATGCAAGTCAAAGTCCATTTGTTGCTTCTTGCGGGCTTCCTCCATTCGACTTTCAACAATTTTGTTGGCATCAGCCAGACGTCTCTGGTGGTCACTCACCCAATCGGTTCGTGGCAACGGGTTGATGGCATCAGGCACTGACACATCCAGGTCTAAGTCAGCTGGTAATTTTCCCTGACGACCAAACATGAGGTAGTAGGGAGTGTACCCAGTGGAACAGTGTACAGTGTTGTTGTACATGTAAACTAACTCTGGTAGCAGGGTTCGCCAATTAGTCCTCCTGTGAGATGGCACAGTCCTCAGCATCTCTATAAGCGTCTGGTTCATCTTTTCACAGAGGCCATTGCCTTGTGGGTGGTAAGCTGTTGTACGGAGCTTCTGACAACTGTAGAGAGAACACAGTTCTTGGAATAGCTGAGATTCAAATGCTGACACTCTGTCAGTCAGGATCTTCTCAGGACATCCATAGGGTAGCATGAAGTATCTCCAGAAAACAGCGGCAGTGGTTTTGGCTGTCAAGTCTCGGACAGGTACTGCAACCGCAAACTTGGTGTAGTGATCGATGATGGTCATTGCATATGTGTATCCAGATCTGCTAGGCTCAAATTTGACATGATCTATGGCCACGATCTCCAAAGGTCGGTGACTTACAATGGGATGTAATGGAGCCTTCTGATCATGTTTTTCACCTCTGCTTAGAGCACAAGCTTGACACTCTCTGCACCAATTCTCAATATCTTCACGCATTCCTATCCAATAGAAGCGTCTGCGGATTGTTGCTTCTGTTTTTTGTACACCGAAGTGTCCCGATCTGTCATGGTAGGCTTCTAGTACTGTTCTTGCATCTCGACGGGGTACTACTACTTGATGTAGGCGGTCACCAGTGATGGGATCCAGAGTGCTGCGTAGCATCAGACCTTTTTTTATGAAGAGTCGTCTCCTCTGTCTCCAGAGACGGATTAATTCAGGGTCTACATTGCCACGACGAAGTCTCTCAGGTACTCTTCTACTGACGAGAAAATCTTGCAGCTCTCCCATCACCCGACTCTCTGCTTGAAGTTTAATCCATTGCTGCTTCTCTTGGAGTGACTCTGAACTCTGTTGCTGGGAGCAAAGTCCTTTCTCCATGATGGTGATTGTGTTCTGCTGTGTGAAGCGGGTGTAGAAGGATGGCATTTCTACTTCTTCCCAGTCTTCCTCATTCTGAGCAGGTACTTCATCGGTTGGCAGGCGGGATAATGCGTCCGCATTCCCATTGGATTTGCCGGTTCTGTACTTGACCACGAAGTCGTAGTTTGCAAGACGAGATGCCCACCTTTGCTCTAGGGCTCCCAGCCTGGCTGTGTTCAGATGTGCAAGGGGGTTGTTGTCTGTGTAGACTACGAATGGTGTTGCCGCGAGGTAGTCTTTGTACTTCTCGGTTACAGCCCACACTAACGCGAGGAACTCCAATTTGAACGAGCTGTAATTTTGGTCATTTCGTTCAGTCCCTTTAAGCCCTCGGCTGCCAAAGGCTATTACCCGTTCTCTTCCCTCTTGCATTTGGGTCAGGATGGCTCCAAGACCTTTCTTGCCGGCATCCGTGTAGAGGCAGAAAGGTTGACTGTAGTCTGGATAACCAAGGATGGGTGGCTCAATCAGCTTCTGTTTCAGCAGCTGGAAGGCAATCTCTTGATCCTCAGTCCATTCAATAGGAATTGGTCTTTTCAGATGTTCCTTTGAGTGTCCTCTAAGAAGCTCTTGTAGAGGCTCTGCAATCTGGGCGAAATAGGGTATAAAGCGCCTGTAATAACCTGCGAATCCCAGGAAACTTCTCACCTCTTTTACTGTGGTGGGAGTAGGCCAATCCTTCACAACAGCAATCTTTTCTGGGTCAGGCATCACACCCTCAGAGCTAACAACGTGTCCCAAGTAGTTGACTTGTGGCTTCAGCAGATGGCACTTGGAGGGTTTCACCTTGAGACCATGCTTAATGAGAACCTGGAAGACCTCAGCCAGATGTTGCAGGTGGTCTTCATAGGACTTAGAGTAGATGATCACGTCATCCAAATACAGCAGAACAGTCTCAAAGTTCTTGTGGCCCAGACAGCGCTCCATCAACCTCTGAAAAGTTGCAGGTGCGTTACAGAGTCCAAAGGGCATGCAATTGAATTCAAATAGGCCCATGGGAGTGGTAAATGCTGTCTTCTCAATGTCTTCTGGGGCCATAGGTACCTGCCAGTACCCACTTGTCAAATCCAGGGTGGAGAAATAAGTAGCTTTTCCCAAAGCAGTCAAGGACTCTTCTATGCGTGGTAGAGGATAGGCATCTTTGTGGGTTATATTGTTAATTTTCCGGTAGTCTACGCAGAATCGCATCTTGCCATCTTTCTTTTTGACTAAGACAATAGGTGCAGCCCAAGGGCTGTGACTGTCCCGAATCACCTTGGCATCCTTCATTTCTTTTATCATCTTCTTGACAGGTTGGTACATAGTGGGTGGTATGGGCCGGTATCTCTCTTTAATTGGAGGATGAGAGCCAGTTGGGATATTGTGCTTCATTATGCTGGTCTTCCCGAAGTCCAGGGGATGTTTACTGAAGGCCTGATGGTATTCTCTTGAGACTTCCAATACTCCTTCAATTTGTTCAGCAGGCGTGGCAATATCCCCAACACAAATTTCTGACCACCATGGTGTAGATGAATTCTCTTCTTGTGTACTCTGTATTTGAGTGGACTGTTGGGCAGCAACTGTTGAAACTTCCACAATGTCTTGGAATGTGACCTGTAATAACTGGGCAACAGAGTAGTATTTCTTTAATTCCACAGGGATGTCACTCAGATTCAAGAGGCGGATGGGTACCTTTCCGTGGGAAACGGTCACTAGACTTCTTGCAGCAAGCACCATAGGATGTTCTTCAAGATGGAGGGGTTCTACTAAGGCTTGGTAGTCTTGGCCTCGTATCCCTGGGCGAGCATGGCACCACAGCAGGGTTTCGGTACCGGGTTTCAGGATCACTGGACGGACATCTCTAATGCGGGCACGGCAGATCTCTCCTCTGACGTTGGCAAACTTCTGCTGAGCGCACAGCACACGAATAGTCTGTTGGATTACTTTCTGCGCAGAGTGTGAAGCTGTTGGCAGGGATCGGTGTAGGGCATCTAGAATTTCCCCATAACAATTCCTTAGGATGTTCATTCCGAGCACCACTGGAGGCATGTCTTCATCATGGACCTTTACTACGATCACACCTTGCTGTGTTAGGTTAGTCTCTCCCACTTGAACGGTGGGTTCCCAGTAACCTTGCAGGGGTACTGTCTGACCATTGCTTGCAATAACATTCAGCCAAACTTCTGGTGGCTGCATCAATAGGTCGCTGCTCCAGTATTTCTCAAACATGGCTTTCTGTATGGTGGTGACTTGCGAACCAGTGTCCAGCAGAGCTGTAAGGGGTACCCCATTAATGTGGATGGTGACTAATGGATGGGGCCCGACATACCTGGTCAGCCAATTTGGATCTTCTGGACCTAGTGTTCTTCCACCCGAGGGATATTCTTTTGACTGCCAGCACTCTCTCTCCACATGATCACTTTTGTGGCAGTGTCTGCAGATGGGCCTTCCATGAGTATCAAACCTGTCTGTAGGCAATCTTCCAGATCTCCTGTAGTATCCCTTGCTCGCACTGTCAGTAGGACGACTCCTATGCTGTGGGGACTCACACTCTGGCTGAGGACGCATCTCTAACTGTTCAAGCTTATGACACACCTTCTCCAAACTCTTAGTCAGGATTGCGACTTGGTCCTTTAAATCAGCCACTGCATCTGGAATCTGTACTTTTGCACCCTGGGCAGCAAGGAGAGTATTTCCTGGAGACACAGGACACATGAGCTTAGCATCTCCATAACTGTCAGCAGGACACACAGCAAATTTGGTTGATTCTTGGTTGAGTTCTACCCCCAGGATTCTGATGGACAATTCTTTAAAATCCAGGAACGTACTTTCAGGATGTTGAGCAGACAGCATCTTTAGTTGACTTTTCAGAGACTTTGTTTCAGCTCCTTCAATAAACTGCTCCCGCAGTGTGTTATCTGCATTCTGTGCTTCACGTGGGTCCACTTCTATAACGGCCCTCAGTGCCTCCTGTAGGGATAAAGCATAGTCTCTAAGGGACTCACCGGGCTGTTGTTTCTTGCTAAAGAAGCGCATTTTCAATTCTGATACCGTCCTGGTTTCAAAGGTGACCAGTAGTCTTTCAAGAATCTGTTCTACTGTCTTTCGTTCTGCATGAGGCCATGACTTTACATCTCTCAATGCAGCGCCCCCTAGCTGGCCAATGAGAATTTCCACCTTCTGTTCTGTTGACACTGGATATAACCGGAACATAGCAAGCATTTTCCCTTTAAATTCTCTCAGGGTATGTGATTCACCTTTGTAGCGGGGGAGCCAGGGTGCTCCAAAATAATACGGCATGGTCAGCGGCATCATATGCCTGGTTGTGGGTGATCCACCTCGGCTGGGGGAGCCGTTATCGCTGTCGTCAGACATTTCTAATATAAATTCCTATTGTTGCCCCTAGCAACGAGATGCTCAGTAGCAGAATGTGTAGTAAGTCTCTTATTTGTGCTCACTGATGCGATAAGTTCATCTTTACTTGGGCTGAATTGTAAAAACTTTCAGCGGTACTCACTGTTTTGGAGCTGGAACCTCTTTCTCTGTCTTTTTGGAATATAAGCGGCCGCTGTGACTCAGATTCTGTACTTTTCAAGATGGCGGCGCCCATCTACTTCCGGTGGTTCCGGCTGGTTTCTCCTTCCCCACTGCAACAGTAGGTAGGAACTTTGGTTCCACTGTAGTGGTCTGTAACATGAGGTTCCTTGCTGTTGCTGGGCAGATTCTCTGCTTTCCCGCCTTCAAGTGAGCGGGGGTGGAACTAAGAGCAGTTGTGATGCAGCAAACAATTCAATGCAAACAGTCTCTAATGTCACTTTGTTCTGCTAAAACAATGATCAATTCAATGTAAAAGTCTCTAATCACATTCACTGTCAGTACAGCAATTTCCATCACAAGTTCCATAAGTAACATACAGTCTTTCCAAGATGGCTGCTTAACCCCACATGTGCTGGTGATAATTTCTTGCAACAATAAAGTCTCTTTAGGAGGCACAGAGGTGTGTTAATCCTGTTCGTGACGCCAATTTATGTGCAACAGCCCGATGGGGATGAGGGAAAGTGCAGAGACCAATGTTGGGAGTTGTAGTACTCACGGTGGCTGTAGTCCTCTCACACTCCTGCGGAGCTGGCACAGTGAAGGAGGGGGATCTGCATATGTATGGGTGGTAGTTGTTGATTCCCCCTGGGGCACACCCTGTGGTGCTGTCTCCTGGTGGATGGGATATGGGGTGCCCTTGTTGTTAGTGGGTGCAGTGCAGAGTAACACGCAGGAGACGGTGATATAACCTTGGTATAATAATAACTCACAGTTTCTTTACTGGAAGATTGCAGGCTGCAGCTTGGCTCCACATAGAAGTTATTATCCAGCTAGGGCAGGCGGGATGAGTCAGGCTGAGACAGTTTCCTATCTGCAAGCAGCAAATTGAACTTTCTTCTCTCTTGCTTTCCTTCTCTTTAAGCAGGTTTGTTTCCCTGTATTAAATTCTAGTTCAGGCCAGAAGCTTTCTGAACTAAATATGCTGTGAGGCCCAGTATTATTTCAGCTCTCCTCACAGGCTGTCTTCCCTCGTTCCTCTCCTGGAACCGACTCCTCTACAACTTTCTGCTGCAAAGCCTCATGGGAACTGCCTCTGACCCTCCTCTCCAGCCACACCCTTTACAGGCTGGAAAAATAGATTGTAATGACAATTCTGCATCACTAGGTGGCAGCATAACACAGCATATAACATTATGTTCAATGCATTACAATGTAAACAATACTCCTCTATGGTATTGTCAGGACACTACGATATCTGCTGGAAGCGACGGTGCCCGTATTATACCAGGACAACACTTTCCCGGCAAAATTCCCCAAACTGCAAAGGTGCGGAGTGTGGACCAAAAGGGGGATAAGGAAGGACATTTATCAGTGCGACACCGGCCTGTGCAGAAAGGATTGATCACATCTATGGATCATTTTATTAGTTTTTTTACCTTATTATTATACCACCTGACTATGCCCCTGATGTACTCTGCCCAGCTCAGATATGCCCCACATTATAAACGGAAACAACAGTGATACTCCAAACAAAACTATTACCAAGCAAATTCCACGCTCCAAAACCCAAATGGCGCTCCCACCCATCTGAGCCCTACAGTGTGCCCAAACAGCAGTTCACTTCCACATATATGGCATCACCATACCCGGGAGAACCCTTTTAACCCTTTTAACAATTATTGGGTGTGTGTCCCCAGTGGCACAAGCTGGGCACGACATATTTGACACTGAATTGGCATATCTAGGGAAAAATTTAATTTGTACCTTCCGCAGCGCAATCATTTATGGAAAAGACACGTGGGGTGAAAATGCTCACTACACCCCTTAATAAATGCCTTGAGGGGTGCAGTTTCCAAAATGGGGTCACTTCTCAGGGGTTTCTTTTATTATTTCACATCAAAGCCTCTGCAATTGTGAACCAATACTTTATATGTCGCCAAATTAGGCCTCAATTTTACATGGTACTCTTTCACTCCTGAGCCCTGTCAAATGTCCAGGCAAAAGATTAGGGCCACATGTAGGGTGATTCTAAAACAGGGAAACACCGCATAATAATTGAGAGCTGTCTTGTTATGGTGGTGTTTCCCAAATGGGGTCACTTTTGGTGGATTTCCACTGTTTTGGCACCGAAAGAGCCCTTGAAACCTGACATTGTGCCTAAAATATTTTCTAGTAAAAAGGAGGCCCAAAATCCACTATGTGCTCCTTTGCTTCTGAGGCTGGTGCTTCAGTCTATTACCGCACTAGGGCCACATGTGGGATATTTCTAAAAACTGCAGAATCTGGGCAATAAATATTGAGTTGCGTTTCTCTGGTAAAAACTTCTGTATTACAAAAAAATAGATTAAAAATGAATTTCTGCAAAAAAAAAATGAAATTTGAAAATTTCACCTCTATGTTGCTTTAATTCCTGTGAAATGTTTAAAGGGTTAAGAAACTTTCTAAATGCTGTTTTGAATACTTTGAGGGGTGAAGATTTTAAAATGGGGTGACTTTTTGGCGGTTTCTAATATATAAGGCCCTAAAAGCCGCTTCACAACTGAACTGGCCCCTGTAAAAATAGCCTTTTGAAATTTTCTTGAAAATGTGAGAAATTGCTGCTAAAGTTCTAAGCCTTGTGACGTCATAGAAAAATAAAAGGACGTTCAAAAAACGATGCCAATCTAAAGTAGACATATGGGTGATGTTAATTAGCAACAATTTTGTGTGTTATAACTGCCTGTCTTACAAGCAGATACATTTACATTTAGGAAAATTCAAATTTTTGCAATTTTTCACAAAATGTTGGTGTTTTTCACTGATAAATATTGAAATTATCGACCAAATTTTTCCACTATCATAAAGTCCAATGTGTCACAAGAAAACAATCTCAGAATCGCTTAGATAGGTAAATGCATTCCGGAGTTATTACCACATAAAGTGAAATATGTCAGATTTGAAAATATGGGTCTGGTCCTGAAGGCCAAAATGAGTTTGGTCCTGAAGGGGTTAAGCAAGTGAAATGCAGCTCGATCGGGTTGAGTTCTGGTGATTGACTTGGCCATTGCAGAATATTCCACTTCTTTGTCTTAAAAAAATCTCCTGGGTTGCTTTCGCAGTATGTTTTGGGTCATTGTACATCAGTACAGAGAAGCGATGTCCCATCTAGAGTGCCTTTAGCAGCCATGCATGCCCATGCCATCACACTGCCCCCACCTTCTCCCTACTTTCTTCCTCTCATAATTCTGGTACCGGTTGATCTTAGTTTCATGCTGTTCCAGAACTGGGCGGCTTCTTTACACGTTGTTTGGTAAAGTCTAATCTGGTCTTTCTATTTTTGAGGCTGATTAATGGTTTGCACCTTGTGGTGGACCCGCTGTATTTGCTCTCATGAAGTCTTCTCTTTATGGTAGACTTAGATACTGACACACCTGGAATCAACTCCAGACGTTTTGTCAGGGATCATTACTATGTATATTGTCTGAAAAATATTATCCTCACACATATGTATATACATTTCAGTACTTTGTGTAATATACTGATATATATAACAAGTTCTTTGTTCATGTCGGACACACCTATGGAAGACACCGCCCCCTGGAATGCAAAGAGGAGTGTGCAGAAGAATGTATAGGAAAACTTATAGGGAGGAGCATGTGTCTTCTCTGTGTGTGTTTCTTTGTTCTGAATAAAGTTCAGTTCCTCCTGGCTGACATTGAAGCTGTACCACAGACATTTGTAGTAATGTGTACAAACCTAAATAAATTTCTTCTCTTTTGCGCATGCGCTGTTGTTGATAAAAGTTACGATATTTATGTGTTCTGATGTGATCAGATTTCATGTGTTTTGATGTTAATTCAGATGTATTAAACTACAGATACTGTGAGACACGGGGTTTTGAAAATGTATGTGCCCCTTCTGTTCCCTATTTTTATATACAGTTTATTGGTTTGCAGTAATTAATGTTATCAGAGATAATATTTTTTGTTTTATTGAATAACTAACTACAATTGTTTTGTTTTTGATTTCACACATGAGTTATGTCATTGTAAAGATCAAATGTATTTTCGTCAGGAAAAAAGTCATTTTTGTTTCAGGCTGTTGCACATTACAGGGGGTTAAACTAGTGCCGCACAGATAGAGTGCCAGACTTTGTTATGTTGAGATGTAGTTTTGAACTCTGCTACATTATTTTCGCAGAGTCCACAAAGGGGGGAATGGTGAAGGGACTGATCAGGTACAATTTTGGTTTGTTTTGAGTTAATTAATTTGGTTTCAGGAGATCTAAAATGTGTAAGAGACCATCCCCCTCCAGCAAAGTTACACAGGAGGCGAGGTGACATCACTCACACGAGTCTTTATGGATTTAGATGTGGGAGAAGGCAAAACAAAAATTGTCTGGACATTGTTAATTTGATGTAAAGTTTTTAGGAATGTTTTCTTTTTATTTGTTTTTGTATTAATCAAGTATTTGCAGAACCTGATAAAAGTGAGATTCTCAAAGTGCTCGTGATTATCAGATGAGTGTGGAGAAGTGTATAACATTTGGTTTTATTTTAGAGAATGAAGACGCCACCCCTTTGAGATGTTCTATCTATATGTGACATGGGTTTTTAATGTAAATTTGTAATAAAGAGATATTTTATTATACAGTATGTACAAGCCGGGATACGAGGCACCAGGTAAATCATCCAGAAACCACTCTCACCTTCTTGTTCATCTCAAGGAGCGGAGCTGGAGGTGCTCGCTGAGGCTTGTAACCTGGCAGAAGGTAAGACGGCCGACATTTACACTGACTCTAGGTACGCTTTTGGCATCGCCCACAATTATGGGCCCATTGGTAGTAGGAACTTTATTGGATCATCGGGTAAGCCAATTGAGAGAGCGAGAGAAGACAGACCTGACAACAAGGGTATGTGCAGCCAGGTGTCAGTAAATTGGCTTGTCCCTGAATACAATAATGCCACCACTAGGTTTGTAGCAGCCGGCATGATGTGCGCACGGCATGACATAGGTAAAACAGCAAAGGTACCTGTGAAAAGTGCAGCCCGGCCAGATTACCCGTCCCAGCGACTGCAGAACATACAACTACCCGAGGTAGAAGTGTATGACAAAGTGCTCATGTGTGTAGACCTGTTCTCGGGGGGCCTGAAGCCCGGCCTGTATTTTCCCCACTACAGACGTTGTGTGTAAATGACAGGGGAACAATGTTATCCCAAGTATTGAGCTGGTGTTTGTACAATGATAAGATGTCAGCAGTTCTCTAGACATTGTCCCAAAGTTAGTTTGTTTAATAATTGTATTTAAGAAGTGTTGTGGGAATATTAAATACTGAGGTTAAGTTTTATGTAAAGTTCTGGACCAGCCTTAGCATTGGACTATTAGAGTCATGCGTCAGATAAAAGGTACAGAAGCGGAATATTCCCATTCGAAAACATTTTTATTTGTTTATTTTTATTTTTGCTGTGAAAGGGAAATTTTAGAGCAGAGAATTCTGTGCAGTGTATATATGTGTATGTATAGATATGTATATAAAGAAGAAGAATCAATTTGTAAGTTTTAGTTACTGACCAGTGTGAACGTTTGATGTAAAGATGCTATTTGTTAATGTTTTTCTTCAAATGAATTATTTGATTAAGATCAATTAATGTTTATACAATGAAAAAGCTTGTTCTCCACAGGAAGAGTCCAACTGGGAGCGGAAGGCGTGAGAACCAGATTCTAACAGAATGTGGACGGATAAAGGAAGGTAAACCGGTACCCCCCAAGGCACTCTTGATGGCTTTTGCATTGATGGTGTATGACCTCACATATGCCCCAAGACTGCAAGGATCGATTTGGTAAGATCTAATTGGTATGTCCCAGGTTTTACAGCTATTGCTGCTAAATTCTGTTAGAGCTGTTTGATTTGCCTACAGAACAGTCCTGGCAGACCGGTGCCAACCTTATCATACCCGCCTCCCACGAAGAGAACCGACCTTGAGAGGCCTTCCCAGGTAGAACGAACCAGATTAGAGTAAGAAAAATAGGTTTAAGACGCTTGTCAGATAAACATGTGGAATCTGTGTATGTTTCTGTGAGGTGGAGATGTTCTAGGCAATCAGCTGAGATCAAGGTACAAATCCTGCTGAAAGGGTATCACCAAGTGCAAATGAAATGTACCCAGTAATCACACATCTTCTAGGTGCCCTGTCCATTGTAACAGAGAAGTTTTTCCATATATATATATATATATATATATATATATAAAGGTGTTTGATGTTGTTTAAGGGCCTGACATTATTGTATGTACTTAGAACAACGTTTATAGTGTATGCGGATGATGTTATCACCAGATTAGTATTTATTTTAACAATTGACAAGAGTTGGGGGTCCCCAGCAAGTGCCAGTAAATATGAACTAAAAGACTTTTAACACGATGAACTCCATCACTGAGATGCGGCAGGCACAGCCTGAGCCAGTACAACGCATTTGTCATGAACTGACGGCAGTGTCACAATTCTAAGCGGCCGCCCAGACAAGTAACTTGCCAGAGGAACAGTACAGATGCTGAGGGTTTGATAGTCACAATACAACTCCACTAATCCGCCTACGTGGGATCTCACCCCAGGCTCACAACATGAGGTGCTATGTACAGCCTGATGACGTAAACTAAAGGAGACGGTGTCGGACAGATGAGAAGGACCAAACCAAGTCCTGATGACATCAGCAAAGTAAAGACCAAAGACCTGAGTGAATCCGTCAGCAGGATCAAGTGTTTTGATAAGTAAGTGACCAGGAGGGGGTAATAATAACTCCCCCACTGGACACCAACGTAGTCTGACTCCACAATTGTGTGGGTTACCCTGAGGGTGACAGTCAGTGAAGAGCAGAAGACAGGAGAAGAAGAAGACGATGGTGTACAGGACTGGCAATGAACTGATGGGACCCGAGACCTGAGGGTGATAGCATGAGATTGGTGATAGCATTATGTTATTAGCTGAGGCCCTATTGTTTATAATGTCTGAGGTTTATAATTATAATGTGTGTAAATATGCCACGGTACTGCAAATTACAATCTGAGGAGTTTTATGTGAAGGTGTGAGGTGAAGGTCACTGTGCTGCCCATGACCTGTCATATCTGCAGGGGTAAAGTCCCATTAGGACAGTAAGTGACAGTGCGACAATTATTACTGTTAATAAAAATGTAGACCGGATTAATATATATATATATATTACAACCAGCAACGGTTTGTAGATTATATCAAGACAACCATCCTGTATCCAGAGGAGAATAGGGAAAGTTAGGACCACTCCGACACCTTGGAAGTCCAGGTACAAAGGGGGGTTACTCATCAGGAGTAGCTCGTCTCAAGCTGGTGAAGAAATCCAAAACCCCTACCCGCCTGGTTCGAGTGGTCAGTGGTAGGTTGCTAGGCAAGACTCGGGGATAGAGTAATAATATTTTTAGGGGGGACTGTCAGGGATCATTACTATGTATATTGTCTGAAAAATATTATCCTCACACATATGTATATACATTTCAGTACTTTGTGTAATATACTGATATATATAACAAGTTCTTTGTTCATGTCGGACACACCTATGGAAGACACCGCCCCCTGGAATGCAAAGAGGAGTGTGCAGAAGAATGTATAGGAAAACTTATAGGGAGGAGCATGTGTCTTCTCTGTGTGTGTTTCTTTGTTCTGAATAAAGTTCAGTTCCTCCTGGCTGACATTGAAGCTGTACCACAGACATTTGTGTGGTGTACTTCTCTCCAGGCATGCCTTCAGCTTTCAATTTACAGAGGTGGTTATTCGGTGTGAAATACGGACCTGACAGTTTTACCTTCCTAATTGATGATGGCTTAATGGGGGAATAGCCCATGCAGCTCATTAAATAGCTCTTGAGATAATTGTCCAATTACCTTTGGTCCCTTGAAAAAGAGGCAGCTACATATTAAGGAGCTGATACCCTCAAACTAAAGCTGAGTGTCTGCGCTTTAAACCCATATTGATAACATAACTGTATATTTAATATGTTTTGGTACAAAATGGCAAAACTTGTGTCACTGTCCATATAATTCTGGACCTAACTGTACCTCACACCACATAACTACATACATAATAATATATATATATTATAGGTAACAAATACAATAGTGCCTTCTACTTGAAGATCAACGCCACACGCTCCCATAGATCCAGTTTTCCTGACACCATTCTCGTCTAATAAAATTTAAAGAGGTATTCCCATCTTAGGCATTTATGGCATATCTACGGGAACCCTCGTCTTTGGGGATAACAGGGGTCTGGTATTCCCTTGTTGCAAAATTTTAATGGGAAATGGTGTACTAGGGTAACTTGACCCCATTCTCTCAATAGGTGAGGGACCTAGAGGTGTAAACTGTACCTATCAGGTACTTATAGCATATCCTGTGGAAGTGCCATAAAAGCCTAAGATGGGAATATCTCTTTAGCTATCTGCTATATGAGGTAAAAATGTCTATTTATGGTGTTGCATAATATTACACATTGCTGCGACTTTCCAGTAATATTGACTATTGTCATATGTATTATAACTAACTATCAGACAGAGATAAACCCTCTGGGGGGTTGATGTAAAATTTAAGCATCATGGAGATTAGGTCAACCAATCAAGATGCAGATTTAATTTTTCCAGAGCAGTTGTAATAAAAGCTGCACTGTGATTGGTTGCTATGAGTTAAAGAGGCTCTGTCACCAGATTTTGCAACCCCTATCTGCTATTGCAGCAGATAGGCGCTGCAATGTAGATTACAGTAACGTTTTTATTTTTAAAAAACGAGCATTTTTGGCCAAGTTATCACCATTTTTGTAGTTATGCAAATGAGGCTTGCAAAAGTCCAAGTGGGTGTGTATTATGTGCGTACATCGGGGCGTTTTTAATACTTTTACTAGCTGGGCGTTCTGATGAGAAGTATCATCCACTTCTCTTCAGAACGCCCAGCTTCTGCCTGATCACTGCTGTGACGTCACTCACAGGTCCTGCATCGTGTCAGACAAGCGAGGACACATCGGCACCAGAGGCTACAGTTGATTCTGCAGCAGCATCAGCGTTTGCAGGTAAGTAGCTACATCGACTTACCTGCTAACGCCGATGCTGCTGCAGAATCAACTGAAGCCTCTGGTGCCGATGTGTCCGACACGATGCAGGACCTGTGAGTGACGTCACAGCAGTGATCAGGCAGAAGCTGGGCGTTCTGAAGAGAAGTGGATGATACTTCTCGTCAGAGCGCCCAGCTAGTAAAAGTATTAAAAACGCCTCGATGTACGCACATAATACACGCCCACTTGGACTTTTACTTTTAAACACACCCACTTGGACTTTTGCAAGCCTCATTTGCATAACTACAAAAATGGTAATAACTTGGCCAAAAATGCTCGTTTTTTTAAAATAAAAACGTTACTGTAATCTACATTGCAGCGCCTATCTGCTGCAATAGCAGATAGGGGTTGCAAAATCTGGTGACAGAGCCTCTTTAAGATTAGACAGTCCCCACTAAATCCTCCACATGCTAAGCATGGTATTATCCTATGATATTAAAGTAATAGTAATGAATGGCTGGTAAGAACACTATAATATTCCAAAACGCCAAAGAGGAGAAAATGTGACAAAAGCGATCAATGAAAAAAAAAGATATCAGAAATAATAATCAATTAGGCCCTTTTAGCGACTGCGTTAAAGTTTCAGCTTATAACCGAAACCACAACGCAGTGCCAGATTCTTTGTGCGACTAATACCACAAGTACCCAATTGACTTACAATGGCATCCATCAGGGTCTGATGTGGTGTCCATTGTTTTGACGGGAGAAAAAGCGCCTCTTCCAGCACTACTCTTACAATCAACTCTATCAATTGAGGCTCCAACGCAGATCTGAACATAGCCTTATAATAAATGTCTTCTAAACATCACTTTCTCTATATAATATCTGCACCGTTACGAAAGACTGAATAAGAACATTTCACCGACCCAGTTTATACATGAGCTCCATTAAGAACATTTCACCTACCCAGTTTATACATGAGCTCCATTAACAACATTTTACCGACCCAGTTTATACATGAGCTCCATTAAGTTTTTCACTTCATTGTTTATTACTGAAGTTTTATGTTCATAATGTGACAACAAATTATTAATTCTTCCATGATAATAACAAAATTAACATCTCTTTCTAATTTTTCCAAAGTTAATGTGACATCTGAGCCTAAAGAAAAACCTAAGGATTGTAAAGATGATCAAAGCCTGAAGGCATATAGACAGGAGAAAGATAAGCTGACAACCAGCTATGTGGAACAACATATTCTCCAACATTACCATCAGATCCAAGATCAAATCCAAATCCATGAGACCCTATACATACAGTATTATAGTGGTCAGGATAGTGAGAAACATGCTGGAGAGGAGACAGAGGACAGGAAAGGCAGCGCGACACCAAAGACATCACCAAAGTTGCAGCAGTTGTCGTGAAGAAAAAAGTGACAATGCCTGTCTGGAAGAACCGGTGGCCACATCTACTTATAAGAAGAAGACTGCCAAAGTAGCCCTATCTCTGAAAACCTTTACTTTCCACACTCTATTAGCAAAAGGAGGTTTCGGAAAAGTTTTGGTGGCAACAGATGTCATCCGGAAAGAACATGTTGCCATTAAAGTGGTCAACAAGAAGATACACACAGAGGATGGGTACAACCTGGCAGAACGTGAGATTCCACTACCAAGTTCATGGCCTTGCTGCCTTCCAGACTGACAGCTACGTCTATTATGTGATGGAACTGGCCACAAGGGGGGACCTAAATGATTTTATTGAGATGAACCTTCGTCTGGATATTCCCATGTCAAGATTCATAACAGCAGAAGTGGTTTGCGGTCTGCAATTCCTGCATAAAAAAGGCATCATACACCGCGACCTGAAGCCCAAAAACATCCTACTGACCAGAGAGGGCCACATCAAATTAGCCGATTTTGGTATTTCTATCATCAATGTGTATGAGTGCACTGCAGAGCGTTTCAGGGGAACACCAGGATAAGCTGCCCCAGAAATGGTCAAGTGCCTGGAACATGGACAAGAGGTTGACTTCTTTGCTCTGGGAGTGACTTTGTACAAAATGTCCTCGGGTAGGCACCCTTTCTACGGCACAACAAAGGAATTGATTAATTATGCTGTCAACACCAAAACGCCTTCCTACCCAGAGTTCCTAACCCCTGAGACAGTGCAGATCTTAAAAGGGCTTCTAAACAAAAACCACCACAGACGGCTGGGAGTCAAAGGAAACATCAGAAAACATAAATTTTTCTCAGCTGTGAACTGGAATGATGTGGAAAACCGGACAGCAGTTCCCCCTCAGATACTTGTGTCAGTTCCTGAGTACCTGAACGTTACTTCCACTCTGCGCTACAAGGAAGAGCCGTACAGCATAAAGTCTCAGAAGCTGTTTGAAGACTTCAGCTTTGTATGTCCTGCGTGGTCTGAAAACTATCATCCCACCAACATCGTGTAGATCACTGACTGGGTGGTCAAACTGTTTTCCAAATGGCCATCCAGAAAATAAAAACAGGACAGGACTGCTGGACTCACGACTTCTAACTGGTCTACATGACTAGAAGGAGCTGTACATTACCACCTTATATTTATAGCTCTAATAAATGTTATAACATCACTGCCGTAATGTTATTACTTTAGGTCACTTTTTTAGAAGTTTAATTATTGTATTGTTGTTATTGTTATATGCTCTATTACAATAAAGGAGTTCTCCAACCACAGACGTTTATGGCATATCCTGTGGATGTCTAATAGGCGTGTGACCCACACATATCGTGAGAATGGAAGTCCTCTATTCCCATCCCACTGTTTAAGCGGGTGCTGGCCCACACACTCAGACATAGCTTGAGTGGAGAGGTGGGGGCACATGTGCGTGTCTCTCTCCACTCCAGTATATTAGAAGCTCAGCTCAGCTGTTGTATAGCTCCTATAGACTTGAATGAAGAGAACAGAACATATGCATGTCCACCTCCAGATTCAAATTCTACCTGGATTTAGCGAGGGGGGCCCAGAGGTGGGAGACCTACCTGTCAGCCATTTCTATGGGAAAGGATATGTCATAAATATCTACGATGGGAAAACCCCTACAGGATACGAACACACAGGACAGAAACGCTGCGTAAAAGTACACAGCGTATCTGTCCTGGAAGTCGCAGGGAATTCTGCCCGAAAAACCGCACCAAATTGTGGTGCAGTTTTTCAGGCGGCATGTCCACTGCGGAAATCCATCAGATCTATGGCATACAGGTCATGCTGCGGATATTTTTTTCTGCCACAAGTGAATGAGGTTTTGGAAAATTTGTTGCAAAATCTCGGTGTGGAATCCACAAGTCCTCCCTTTCTGTACGTGTCCTAAATACTTTATAATTATAATGTGTGAAATAGCTGAAGCAAACCTTGTTTTTTTAAGCAAAGATCTATTTAACCCCTTAGCCCTTATTCACACGACAGTGAAAAACGGCCGTGTGATGGCCGTCCTTTTAATGGCCTTCATATGGCCGTTTTCAGAGCAATTATATTCTATAGGCGCATTCACACGGCCGTTTTTTTAACGGCCCGTGAATAACGGCCGTCAAAAATTAGGACATGTCCTATTTTTGGGTCGTTTTAACGGCCTGACGGCCCCTATAGAATTCAATCGATCCGTTTTTAACGGCTGTCAATACATGTAACAACCGTTAAAAACGGATCTGTTACATGGGGATTTGCAAGGGAACTACTAGTTCCCTTGCTGGCTATCGTTTGCATACTCACTGTTGCAGCGCTTCTTCAGGTGTGGTCAATCGTCTTCACGGGTTTGAAAGCGCCTCGATGACATCATCGCCCCGTCGCGCTGCCTTGCCAGATCGTGTGCAGACGTGTGACCACTCCTGAAGAAGACAAGAGACGGCGCTGCACCCGTGAGTATGTGGCATCATCTACAGGGAGGCTGGTGTGGCATCTACAGGGAGGCTGGTGTGGCATCTACAGGGAGGCTGGTGTGGCATCTACAGGGAGGCTGATGTGGCACGATCTACAGGGAGGCTGGTGTGGCATCTACAGGGAGGCTGGTGTGGCCCGATCTACAGGGAGGCTGGTGTGGCATCTACAGGGAGGGTGGTATGGCATCATCTACAGGGAGGCTGGTGTGGCATTATCTACAGGGAGTCTGGTGTGGCATCATCTACAGGGAGGCTGGTGTGGCATCATCTACAGGGAGGCTGGTGTGGCACGATCTACAGGGAGGCAGGTGTGGCATCATCTACAGGGAGGCAGGTGTGGCATCTACAGGGAGGCTGGTGTAGCATCTACAGGGAGGCTGGTGTGGCATCTACAGGGAGGCTGGTGTGGCCCGATCTACGACAGTGAAAAAAAATATCCATTTAAAACTGATCAACTGTCAGTTTTTCATGGCCATTTTGCATCAGTTTGTCTCTAAATTTTCATCCATTTCAAGTCCATCTGTCCGTTTTTAATGGCCGTTTGACATCCATTTTGCATCAGTTTTTCATGGCCGTTAAAAAAACTGATGAATTTTATTGGTCAGGCTTTTTTTGTCCCAACCCCCTGAAAACAACCAAAGGAAGGTCACATGTTCACCTAGACACTATTTACAGCCTCCCTGTATATGATGCCACACGCCTCCCTGTATATGATGCCACACGCCTCCCTGTATATAGATAGATAAACTCTAAGCATATGTTGGTTACAGGCTAGGTGAAGTTTGGAGAACCAACTTCCCCCCATATTATATCAAATAGACTGCTCCATAATTATAGAACCATACCGAAGGAAGAGAGCTATAGCGTCTAAGTATACAAGAATATATAAATTTTATTGATAGAAAATAACATACATTTAAAATCACATCATAAGAAGACTCTAGTACTAATACCGTGGTATACAGTACAGCACAGGACAAAATTCAACAAAGGAGTGATATATTAGGGCAGACCCAAATTCACTACCCATACAATAAAGTATATAGAATATCTCAACCAAGTGGGTCATATACTGCTAGTTCTCGATGTCCTAATGTTTATGTGGCAACAGTGGATAAATGCCTGGCCAAAATATAGTGACATAGGGAAACTCAGTACTTGTATGGTGATCAGTTATAGTGATGCTGTCTTACCCATTAAAAGGTGGGAGTCTCACGATATGTCCGTGCTGGAAGGTCCAAAGTACAACCCCAACGCGCGTTTCGCTGTCTTTGGCTTCCTCAGGGGGTACATTAAGCCCATAGTGTTTGTAATCCTTTTATAGTGTGTGTACATAGAGAAATGAATCCATATTAGCGCCGAGATAGAGGTCGGCGCTTGTACGATGACGCGACCGGAAGAGAGGCATGCCCCACATCCGGCCCCGCATGCTGTAGCGCATATCCGGACTCCCGACGCGTAACGGGAGTTCCGGACATGCGCAGTGCATGAGTCGAAGCCGAAGGGGGCAGGCGTCGCCGCAGGCCGCCTCACCGAGCAAGCGCACGTCATCAGGGAGGTAAGTGGATTCGAAAGAGAGATAAAAGGAGATAACAGGATCAGGATACTAGAGTCACAGATGTACGCTGTACATCGTATTTCAGTAGTTCCGATGGCAGTGATATAGTTATAGGATCGCCTAGGTTACGATAAGAATTAATGGCATATGTAAACATGCAAAAAAGATGCAAACAGAGAAGGACGGTGACAAGTAATAAATGGATAATTGAATATATATAAATACGTGGTACATAATTATATGTGATGTGGTCAATAAAGACGTGATGCACAATTATATGTGATATGGACAAAAGAAATAAGAAAGAAGAAAAGAGATCATATAAATAAAGTGAAACACAAGCAAAAATACAAAATAATGTATGATATGTCAATGCATATACGTTGTATTGCATTGGACATAAATTAAGAGTACAACTTTAGGACATACAGATTATGTACATATGGTTATCACGTGAACAAACAAAAATAATAATAAATATTAGTAATAATATTTAAGGGCATTTCAAAGAGCTCTCGCCCCAAGTGATATTATCTACAAACTCAGTTGCATCAATACATATTACTCCAGAAGTCCACCAACCTAGACATTATTCCTGAGTATGTTAGTATAGAGGATATTACATTTCTACCCTATTGTATTTAGGTTAGTCTCATAACAGGCCATTCATGGCGGAGCTATATCAAGAAAACATATTACGGCTCAATAGCGCCATCTACATCTCATATCACTTTGTTACAGAGTAATAATTACAATCAATAAAAACAAATAAATATCTTCCTTTTCTTGATCCTATCTTCTCCTGGGAGTTCAGGTGGATCACTTCAAATCTGCACCACACAGGGATACCAAACACATAGGACAAGTAGAAGGATAACTAAATAACTATAATACAAAAAACACATAATTAATAACAGATAAAATCAGCAATAGACATTACAGAAAAGAGGCAAAACTTAAAGTTTCGTTCAATCCGTCAGGTTTCATTGACCCCAATAGGACAATCCACCTGCACTCTTTCTGTGCAAGAATCTTTCTCGCATTACCCCCTCTGATGCCACAGTGAACCCTTTCGATACCTCGTATTGATAAAGTTTTGGGGTTACAGTCATGATATGTCTTGAAGTGCTTCGGTAGTGTTTTTAGTTGTGTAATATCGACAGATTCTCTTGCCCCCATGATGTCACGTACGTGTTCCCTCGTACGGACCCGTAGTTCTCTAGAGGTGAGTCCTACGTAAACTTTTGGACACCCACACGTCGCGTAATACACCACATGGGTGGTGCTACATGAGATGTATTCTCTAATTTGAAATTGTCTTTTCCCATCTACCGTGGAAAAGTGCGTTGCACGGCAGATATTGGCACAGGATTTACAGTCACCACATGGGAAGCATCCTTTCCTCGGTCCTCGCGACCCAAATGGACACAGTTGTTGGGGTACATAATGACTAGAAACAAGAAGATCCTTGAGATTTTTTGATCTTCTTGCTGTCATTAATGGTCTTGCTGATAAACCCTGTGCCAATTGTGGTTCAGATTTTAAAATCGGCCAATGCCTGGTTAGGATGGTCCTCATTGCATCCCACTGCCCATTAAAGGTTGATATGAACCGTACGTTTAGATTATTAGTGGCTCGTGATTTTGGTTTAAAGAGATCCATACGGGGGGTGGATCTCGCTCTCCTGTAGCCTAGTTTTATATTCCTGTTACTGTATCCTCTTTCTCTAAATCTTTTAGTAAGATCAGTAGACTGCTGCTCAAACAGAGTATCTGAAGAACATATCCGCTTCATCCTGAGGAACTGACCAACTGGGATGGCTTTAATAGTGGAGGGGGTGTGGGCTGATGACGCATGCAGCAAAGCATTGACCGATGTGGTCTTACGAAACACGTCGGTATGTAAGAAGCCCAGAGTATCGGTGAATATCTGTATGTCTAAGAATTCTACTCGATGGGGATGATGTTTATACGTTAACTTGATATTGAATTGATTGTCATTCAAATGCTGCATAAAGGTCATCAGCCCAGACTCCGGTCCTTGCCAGGTAAAGAAAATATCGTCAATATAACGTGTCCAGGAGAGTACATGGTCAGCGGCGCAGGCTCCGTCCGCATGAAAAACCTGCCTCTCCCAAAAACCGAGAAACAGGTTTGCATAGGACGGAGCGCACGCCGCCCCCATTGCAGTACCCTGTTTCTGTAAATAAAAAAGATCTTTAAATACAAAAAAGTTATGGCTCAAAATAAATTGTAACAGATCCATAATCAGATCACATAGTTGGCCATCCCAGTTACTGGTCCCCAGGAAGAAGCGGACCGCCCCCAGCCCATCTTGATGTTTAATACTGGTGTATAGGGACTCTATGTCAGCAGTCACGAGGTACGTGTCTTGTTCAATTTGAATCCCATCGATCCTCCTAAGGACGTCCGTCGTGTCCTTGACATATGACGGTAACTCCGCGACCAGTGGTTTCAAATAATAGTCAATAAATTTGCATATCGGGTCGCAGAGTCCGTCAATGCCGGAGACGATCGGACGTCCAGGGGGGTCGGTGGGATTTTTGTGTATTTTAGGCAAAAAATACAGGGTCGGTATGATGCCACACGCCTCCCTGTATATGATGCCACACGCCTCCCTGTATATGATGCCACAGGCCTCCCTGTATATGATGCCACACGCCTCCCTGTATATGATGCCACACGCCTCCCTGTAGATGATGCCACACGCCTCCCTGTAGATGATGCCACACACCTCCCTGTAGATGATGCCACACGCCTCCCTGTAGATGATGCCACACGCCTCCCTGTAGATGATGCCACACGCCTCCCTGTAGATGATGCCACACGCCTCCCTGTAGATGATGCCACACGCCTCCCTGTAGATGATGCCACACGCCTCCCTGTAGATCGTGCCACACCAGCCTCCCTGTAGATCGTGCCACACCATCCTCCCTGTAGATGCCACACCAGCCTCCCTGTAGATGCCACACCAGCCTCTCTGTAGATGCCACACCAGCCTCCCTGTAGATGCCACACCAACCTGCCTGTAGATGCCACACCAGCCTGCCTGTAGATGCCACACCAGCCTCCCTGTAGATGCCACACCAGCCTCCCTGTAGATGCCACACCAGCCTCCCTGTATATGCCACACCAGCCTCCCTTTAGATGCCACACCAGCCTCCCTGTAGATGCCACACCAGCCTGCCTGTAGATGCCACACCAGCCTGCCTGTAGATGCCACACCAGCCTCCCTGTAGATGCCACAACAGCCTCCCTGTAGATGCCACACCAGCCTCCCTGTAGATGCCACACCAGCCTGCCTATAGATCATGCAACATACTCACGAGAGCAGCGCCGTCTCTCCTCTTCTTCACTTGTGGTCACTCGTCTGCACGGGATCTGGCAAGGCAGCGCGACGGGGCGATGACGTCATCGAGGCGCCTTCAAACCCGAGTGACCACAGACGAGTGACCCTACCTGAAGAAGCGCCGCAAACGTGAGTATGCCAACGATAACCAGCAAGGGAACTAGTAGTTCCCTTGCCAATCCCCATGTAACAGATCCGTTTTTAACGGTTGTTACATGTATTGACAGCCGTTAAAAACGGATCCATTGACTTCTATGGGGGCCGTCAGGCCGTTAAAACGGCCAAAAATAGGACATGTCCTATTTTTTGACGGCCATTATTCACGGGCCGTTAAAAAAACGGCCGTGTGAATGCACCCATAGAATATCATTGTTCTGAAACGGCCATGTGAAAGCCGTTAAAAGGACGGCCATCACATGGCCGTTTTTCACTGTCGTGTGAAAGAGGCCTTAGAACTTTAGCTGCAATTTCTCGCATTTTCAAGAAAATTTCAAAAGGCTATTTTTTCAGGGACCAGTTCAGTTCTGAAGTGGCTTTGAGGGCCTTATATATTAGAAACCCCTATAAAACACCCCATTTTAAAAACTGCACACCTCAAAGTATTCAAAACAGCATTCAGAAATTATTTTAACCTTTTAGGCATTTCACAGGAAATAAAGCAAAGTAGAGGTGAAATTTACAAATTACATTTTTTTTTTTTACGAAATTCATTTGTAATACAGTTTTTTCTGTAACACAGAAAGTTTTACCAGAGAAACGTAACTCAATATTTATTGCCCAGATTCTGCAATTTTTAGAAATATCCCATATGTGGCCCTAGTGTGCTAATGGACTGAAACACAGGCCTCAGAAGCAAAAGAGCACGTGGAGGATTTTGGGGCATCTATTTTATTAGAATATATTTTAGGCACCATGTCAGGTTTGAAGAGGTCTCGTGGTGCCAAAACAGTGGAAACCCCCCAAAAGTGACCCCATTTTGGAAACTACATCCCTCAAGGAATTTTTCAAGAGGTATAGTTACATACGATGTTTTCATTTTACAAGGAATTAAAGGGAAAAAGCACCCAAACATTTGTAAAGCAATGTCTCTCGATTACGGCAATACCCCATATGTGGTAATAAACTGCTGTTTGGACCCACGGCAGGGCTCAGAAGGGAACGAGGGCCATTTGGATTTTGGAGCGCAGATTTTGCTGGAATGGTTTTCGGTGCCATATCGTGCTTGAAAAGCCCTGGAGGGATCATAACAGTGGAAACTCCCCAAAAGTGACCCCATTTTGGAAACGACACCCCTCAAGGAATTTTTCTAAGGGTATAGTTAGCATTTTGACCCTACACGGTTTTTGCTGAATTTATGGGAATTATGCCGTGAAATTGAAAATCTAAATTTTTTCTAATAAAATGTAGTTTTAGCTCAGATTTTTTCATTTTTACCACAGATAAAGGAGAAAAAACACCCCAATATTTGTAAAGCAAACTCTTCTGAGCACAGTAATACCCCATATGTGGTAATAAACTGCTGTTTGGACACATGGCGGAAGTAAGAAAGGGCGGAGCGCCATTAGACTTTTGGAGCTCAAGTTTTGCTGGAATGGTTTGCGGCCCCATGTCACATTTGCAAAACCACTAAGGGGCCAAAATAGTGCAAACCCGGCAAAAGTGCCCCCATTTGGGAAACTATACCCCTCGTGGAATTTATCTAGCGTTATAGTGAGCATTTTGACACCACAGTTTTTTTGCTGAATTATTGGGATTATGTAGTGAAAATGAAAATCTACATTCTTTCCACTAAAATGTTGAATTGTTTTCATTTTCACAAGGAACAAAGGAGAAAAAGTACCCCGACAATTGTAAAGCAATTTCTCCCGCGTACGGCAATACCCAATATGTGGTCATAAACTGCTGCTTGGATACACTGCAGGGCTCAGAATGGCAGGAGTGCTACTTGGCATGTAGATTTTGGTTGATAGTTTTATGCAATGAAATCCGCAGATGTTATGTGTGTTGTGTTGCGGATTGCTTTCGCGAACAGGATATTTCATCATTCTGGCTGGACCGATGTGTTTCGAGGTCTGTAGCCAGACTGAGAGGGAATGTTTGAAAGAGAGCAGGATGTGATCTGCACCTGAATCCGCAATGATAAAGCCACAGCATTTTACTTAACATTTTACCCAAATCCGCTATGGAATCTGCAACGCGGATTATGTGCGGTATTGATGCGGACAGTGTCTGCAGAATACTGCCACGTCTGAACATGCCCTCAGGAAAGGAGCGCTGTGTGGCTCTATCTATAGGGGCTGTGTGATGCTATCTATAGGGGGTTGTATGTGTGTGGCGCTATCAACAGGTTTGTGTGTGTGTGTGGGGGGGGGGCGAAATCTACAGGGGGGCGTGTTTGTGGTGCTACCTACAGGTGTGTGTGTGTGTGTGTGGCGCTATCTACAGGTTTGTGTGTGTGTGTGGGGCGCTATGTACAGGGGGGGTGTGTGGCGCTATCTACAGGGGGGTGTGTGTGTGGCGCTATCTACAGGGGGCACTGTGTATGTGGTGCTTTAGTTTACAGTGTGTGACACAATTATAGTCATGCGCAGTGCATGGGGATATTATATTTAGGGGCTGCAGAAATGGGTCATGGCCGGGAGAAGTCGTCGTGAGCGCTGGATCGGATGGAGAAGAAAAGAGGAAAGAAAACTACTAGCATCTAAAACGTCGTCACCTGTGAGTCACTGGATTTGTAGAGAATCTGTCCCCTCTCCTGACATGTTTATTATAGGAAATCCTTGTATTCCACATAAAGCCTTTCTGAAGTCCAGGATTTATAGAAAAATTAGTGTTACCATTCCCATTGTCAGGAGGATGTGTTCCTGCACAGTGTAATACTGTCAGTATGTAGGGACACAGCCCTGTGAAAGGGGAATCTTAACACCCATTTGTTGATGCTTGTGCAAAAAGGTAATGTTAGTAATAGTTACGGCGCGGCGGTGGAGAAGGGGGGGCCCAAGTTTGGGTAACAGCCCAGGGCCTATGGTCTACTTAATCCGCCACTGCTGTCCATATATAAACAATAAAGTCAGGGGCTCCTCCTGGCACGCTGGAATCCCCGGCCAAAGCATTACCAACGCCTGGCTAGGGATATCGCTCATAGAATGAGTCCATGACTTCACTGTACTTATAAGAGTGCTGGAAGGCAGAGAGGCAAAAAGAAAAAAATGTAGTTGGTCATTAAGGCCTTTTCAGGCACGGTCATTAAAGGGTTAAGGGTAGGGGAAAAAATATAATATCTCACTTTAATTATTGTTAATTAAAATCCATAACTATCCTGGCAAATGCATATATATATATATATATATATATATATATATATAAATACACAAAAAACAACCACTATAATCTATTATTCCCCTGGCCAGGGTGCATAAGACTCCAGTATTACTAACGTATTTGAGGAAAAACATATCCAAGGTACACCAGATAACTGGCCTCCTCTTGTCCAATGCATTTCGCAAACCAAATGTTTTTCTAATGATCAATGGGAAGCTGTTTGTTACATGTTCATTTTTGTTTTATGTTTATATACCTAAATTGCTGTGTATATTTAGGTACATATATTCTACATATATATATATATATATATATATATATATATATATATATATATATATATATTTATACATTTTTGCCATGATTGTACCGTTTGATAATATCATCTGTGAATTACAGACAGGTTATCCCAGCCACATGACTTAAGGCTGCCATGGGACAATCGCCATATTGAATAAAGCATGATAGATGGAAAAATATGTGACATCACAATGTGAGATGCAAGTTGAAAAGACTTTATTCATATTTCATAGCTGGTGACATCCCAATGTCAGATGCCAGGCTGTAGAACCTTATGACATAGCTGGTGACATCACAATGCCAGATGCCAGGCTGTAGAACCTTATGACATAGCTGGTGACATCACAATGCCAGATGCCAGGCTGTAGAACCTTATGACATAGCTGGTGACATCACAATGCCAGATGCCAGGCTGTCGAACCTTATGACATAGCTGGTGACATCACAATGCCAGATGCTAAGCTGTAGAACCTTATGACATAGCTGGTGACATCACAATGGCAAATGCCAGGCTGTAGAACCTTATGACATAGTTGGTGACATCACAATGCCAGGTGGCTTCATACACTGGTGCACAGGTTTGGTACTTTGCACTCACACACTGCAGACGAGGAGAGACGCACGTGAGAGCTCAAAAATGCCGAAAGCGAAGAAGAAGACGAAGCATCTAGAGATTGAAGGAGGAGAGGAGAGTAGAGGAGAGGAGAGAGACAAAAAGAATGTAGGAGAAGAGAGAAAGGAGAAGGCGAGTAAGACTAAGTGTAGCAGAACCACTCGCTTCTTAGCGCGCCTACAGAAAGCCTTTGCAAGGCTTACCGGATGTATGCGGAGGAGGAACAACTCCAAGAAGGAAAAGAAATGTTCCGGTGAACTCCCAGAACCCAGTAACATGGTTCTAGTGGACGACAAAGGTAGGAAATTATGTAGATTATATAATAATTATAAATACACAGAATAGGCCTCATCAATCAAAACTGTCTAACAGAAAAACTGTTCTTATTACCCATAACAACCAATAAGAGCCCAGATTTAATTTCTTAATCCGCCCCTTAATCCGAATTTTTCTTTGTTGGACAGTTTTGATAAATCAGGACGGATATCTCTAGATTCTGAGTGTAAAGGAACTCAACATCCAGAAACAGTGCTCCTGTATAATATACAATTAGGTCCAGAATTATTTGACACAATCTTCATGATTTGGGCTCTGCATGCCACCACATTGGATTTGAAATGAAACAACTGAGATGCAATTGAAGTGTAGACTTTCATGTTTAATTCAAGGAGTTGAACAAAAATATCTTGTGAAACGTTTAGGAATTGCAACCATTTTTCTACACAGCCTCCTCATTTCATGGGCTCAAAAGTAATTGGACAAATTAACATTACTATAAATAAAATGTTGTTTTTTTTAAATACTTTGTAGAGAATCCTTTGCAGGCAATTTCTGCCTGAAGTCTGGAAACCATGGACATCACCAAACACTCGGTTTCCTCCTTTGTGATGTTTCCCAGGCCTTTACTGCAGCGGTCTTCAGTTGTTACTTTGTGGGTCTTTCTGCCTAAGTTTTCTCTTAAGCAAGTGAAATGCAGCTCGATCTGGTTGAGATCTGGTGATTGACTTGGCCATTGCAGAATATTCCACTTTTTTGTCTTAAAAAAACCTCCCGGGTTGCTTTCGCAGTATGTTTTGGGTCATTGTCCATCTGTACAGTGGAGCGATGTCCCATCTAGAGTGCCTTTAGCAGCCATGCATGCCCATGCCATCACACTGCCCCCACCATGTTTTACAGAGGATGTGCTGTGCTTTGGATCATGAGCCATTCCAAGCCTTCTCCCTACTTTCTTCCTCTCATCATTCTGGTACCGGTTGATCTTAGTTTCATGCTGTTCCAGAACTGGGCGGTTTCTTTACAGGTTGTTTGGTAAAGTCTAATCTGGTCTTTCTATTTTTGAGGCTGATTAATGGTTTGCACCTTGTGGTGGACCCGCTGTATTTGCTCTCATGAAGTCTTCTCTTTATGGTAGACTTAGAAACTGACACACCTGGAATCAACTCCAGACGTTTTACCTGCTTAATTTATGATGGCTTAATGGGGGAATAGCCCATGCAGCTCATTAAATAGCTCTTGAGATAATTGTCCAATTACCTTTGGTCCCTTGAAAAAGAGGCAGCTACATGTTAAGGAGCTGATACCCTCAAACTAAAGCTGAGTGTCTGTGCTTTAAACCCATATTGATAATATAACTGTATATTTAATATGTTTTGGTACAAAATTGCAAAACTTGTGTCACTGTCCAAATAATTCTGGACCTAACTGTACCTCACACCACATAACTACATACATAATAATTTATATATTATAGGTAACAAATACAACAGTGCCTTCTACTTGACAGATCAACGCCACGCGCTCCCATAGATCCAGTTTTCCTGACACCATTCTCGTCTAATAAAATTTAAAGAGGTATTCCCATCTTAGGCATTTATGGCATATCTGCGGGAACCTTCGCCTTTGGGGATAACAGGGGTCTGGTATTCCTTTGTTGCCGAATTTTAATGGGAAATTATGTACTAGGGTAACTTGACCCCATTCTCTCAATAGGTGAGGGACCTAGAGGTGTAAACTGTACCTATAAGGCACTTATGGCATATCCTGTGGATGTGCCATAAAAGCCTAAGATGGGAATATCTCTTTAGCTATCTGCTATATGAGGTAAAAATGTCTATTTATGGTGTTACATAATATTACACATTGCTGCGACTTTCCAGTAATATTAACTATTGTCATATGTATTATACCTAACTATTAGACAGAGATAAACCCTCCGGGGGGATGATGTAAAATTTAAGCATCATGGAGATTAGGTCAACCAATCAAGATGCAGATTTAATTTTTCCAGAGCAGTTGTAATAAAAGCAGCACTGTGATTGGTTGCTATGAGCAATAAGGTCAGTTTTACGATTAGACAGATTTGATAAATGAGGCCTATTGGCAGCAGAAAAGATCCCACTGGAGTCCCCACTAAATCCTCCACATGCTAAGCATGGTATTATCCTATGATATTAAAGTAATAGTAATGAATGGCTGGTTAGAACACTATAATATTACCAAACGCCAAATAGGAGAAAATATGACAAAAGCGATCAATGAAAAAAAAGATAGAAATAATTATCAATTAGGCCCTGTTAGCGACTGCGTTAAAGTTTCAGCTTATAACCGAAACCACAACGCAGTGCCAGATTCTTTGTGCGACTAATACCACAAGTACCCAATTGACTTACAATGGCATCCATCAGGGTCTGATGTGGTGTCCATTGTTTTGACGGGAGAAAAAGCGCCTCTTCCAGCACTACTCTTACCATCAACTCTATCAACTGAGTCTCCAATGCAGATCTGAACATAGCCTTATAATAAATGTCTTCTAAACATCACTTTCTCTATATAATATATGCAACGTTACAAAAGACTGAATAAGAACATTTCACCGACCCAGTTTATACATGAGCTCCATTAAGAACATTTCACCTACCCAGTTTATACATGAGCTCCATTAACAACATTTTACCGACCCAGTTTATACATGAGCTCCATTAAGTTTTTCACTTCATTGTTTATTACTGAAGTTTTATGTTCATAATGTGACAACAAATTATTAATTCTTCCATGATAATAACAAAATTAACATCTCTTTCTAATTTTTCCAAAGTTAATGTGACATCTGAGCCTAAAGAAAAACCTAAGGATTGTAAAGATGACCAAAGCCTGAAGGCATATGGACAGGAGAAAAATAAGCTGACAACCAGCTATGTGGAACAACAAATTCTCCAACATTACCATCAGATCCAAGATCAAATCCACATCCATGAGACCCTATACATACAATATTATAGTGGTCAGGATAGTGAGAAACATGCTGGATCTAAGAGCCTGAAGGCAGATAGAAAGGAGAAAGATAAGCTGACAAGCTATTATATGGAACGGCTCATTCTCCAACATTACTGTGAGATCGAAGACCAAATCCACATAATTGAGACCCTATACATACAGTATTATAGTGGTCAGGATGGTGAGAAACATGCTGGAGATAAGAGCCTGAAGACCGATGGACAGGCCAAAGACAAGCTGACAACCAGCTATGTGGAACACCAAATTCTCCAACATTACCATGAGATCGAAGACCAAATCCACATCCATGAGACCCTATACATACAGTATTATAGTGGTCTGGATAGTGAGAAACTTGCTGGAGATAAGAGCCTGAAGACCGATGGACAGGCCAAAGACAAGCTGACAACCAGCTATGTGGAACACCAAATTCTCCAAAATTACCATGAGATCGAAGACCAAATTCACATCCATGAGACCCTATACATACAGTATTATAGTGGTCTGGATAGTGAGAAACTTGCTGGAGATAAGAGCCTGAAGACTGGTGAACAGGCCAAAGACAAGCTGACAACCAGATATTTGGAACAGCAAATTCTCCAACATTACCATGAGATCAAAGACCAAATCCATATCCATGAGACCATATACATACAGTATTATAGTGGTCAGGATAATGAGAAACATGCTGGAGAGGAGACAGAGGACAGGAAAGGCAGCGCGACACCAAAGACATCACAAAGTTGCAGCAGTTGTCGTGAAGAAAAAAGTGACAACACCTGTCTGGAAGAGCCGGTGGCCACATCTTCTTATAAGAAGAAGACTGCCACAGTAGCCCTATCTCTGAAAACCTTTACTTTCCACACTTTATTAGCAAAAGGAGGTTTCGGAAAAGTTTTGGTGGCAACAGATGTAATCCGGAAAGAACATGTTGCCATTAAAGTGGTCAACAAGAAGATACACACAGAGTTTGGGTACAACCTGGCAGAACGTGAGATTCTCCATCTATCACACGAGAACCACTACCTAGTTCATGGCCTTGCTGCCTTCCAGACTGACAGCTACGTCTATTATGTGATGGAACTGGCCACAAGGGGGGACCTAAATGATTTTATTGAGATGAACCTTCGTCTGAATTTTTCCACGTCAAGATTCATAACAGCAGAAGTGGTTTGCGGTCTGCAGTTCCTGCATAAAAGAGGCATCATACACCGCGACCTGAAGCCCAAAAACATCCTACTGACCAGAGAGGGCCACATCAAATTAGCCGATTTTGGTATTTCTATCATGAATGAGTATGAGCGCACTGCAGAGCGTTTCAGGGGAACACCAGGATACGCTGCCCCAGAAATGGTAAAGTGCCTGGAACATGGACAAGAGGTTGACTTCTTTGCTCTGGGAGTGACTTTGTACAAAATGTCCTCGGGTAGGCACCCTTTCTACGGCACAACAAAGGAATTGATTAATTATGCTGTCAACACCAAAACGCCTTCCTACCCAGAGTTCCTAACCCCTGAGACAGTGCAGATCTTAAAAGGGCTTCTAAACAAAAACCACCACAGACGGCTGGGAGTCAAAGGAAACATCAGAAAACATAAATTTTTCTCAGCTGTGAACTGGAATGATGTGGAAAACCGGACAGCAGTTCCCCCTGAGATACTCGTGTCAGTTCCTGAGTACCTGAATGTTACTTCCACTCTGCGCTACAAGGAAGAGCCGTACAGCATAAAGTCTCAGAAGCTGTTTGAAGACTTCAGCTTTGTATGTCCTGCGTGGTCTGAAAACTATCATCCCACCAACATCGTGTAGATCACTGACTGGGTGGTCAAACTGTTTTCCAAATGGCCATCCACAAAATAAAAACAGGACGGGACTGCTGGACTCACGACTTCTAACTGGTCTACATGACTAGAAGGAGCTGTACATTACCACCTTATATTTATAGCTCTAATAAATATTATAACATCACCGCCGTAATGTCATTACTTTAGGTCACTTTTTTAGAAGTTTAGTTATTGTACTGTTGTTATTGTTATATACTCTATTACAATAAAGGAGTTCTCCAACCACAGACGTTTATGGCATATCCTGTGGATGTCTAATAGGCGTGTGACCCACACATATCGTGAGAATGGAAGTCCCCTATTCCCATACCACTGTTTAAGCGGGTGCTGGCCCACACACTCAGACATAGCTTGAGTGGAGAGGTCGGGGGCACATGTGCGTGTCTCTCTCCTCTCCAGTATATTAGAAGCTCAGCTCAGCTGTTGTATAGCTCCTATAGACTTGAATGAAGAGAACAGAACATATGCGTGTCCACCTCCAGATTCAAATTCTACCTGGATGTAGCGAGGGGGGCCCAGAGGTGGGAGACCTACCTGTCAGTCATTTCTATGGGATAGGATATGTCATAAATATCTACGATGGGAAAACCCCTACAGGATACGAACACACAGGACAGAAACGCTGCGTAAAAGTACACAGCGTATCTGTCCTGGAAGTCGCAGGGAATTCTGCCCGAAAAACCGCACCAAATTGTGGTGAGTTTTTCAGGCGGCATGTCCACTGCGGAAATCCATCAGATCTATGGCATACAGGTCATGCTGCGGATATTTTTTTCTGCCACAAGTGAATGAGTTTTGGAAAATTTGTTGCAAAATCTCGGTGTGGAATCCACAAGTCCTCCCTGTCTGTACGTGTCCTAAATACATTATAATTATGATGTGTGAAATAGCTGAAGCAAAGCTTGTTTTTTTAAGCAAAGATCTATTTAAAGAGGCTCTGTCACCAGATTTTGCAACCCCTATCTGCTATTGCAGCAGATAGGGGCTGCAATGTAGATTACAGTAACGTTTTTATATTTAAAAAATGAGCATTTTTGGCCAAGTTATGACCATTTTTGTATTTATGCAAATGAGGCTTGCAAAAGTACAACTGGGCGTGTTTACAGTAAAAGTACAACTGGGCGTGTATTATGTGTGTACATCGGGGCGTTTTTACTTCTTTTACAAGCTGCGCGAATGGGAGTGTATGATGCTGACGAATCAGCATCATCCACTTCTGTTCGTTAACACCCAGCTTCTGGCAGTGCAGACACACAGCGTGTTTTCGAGAGATCACGCTGTGACGTCACTCACTTCCTGCCCCAGGTCCTGCATCGTGTCGGCCACATCGGCACCAGAGGCTACAGTTGATTCTGCAGCAGCATCAGCGTTTGCAGGTAAGTAGCTACATCGACTTACCTGCAAACGCCGATGCTGCTGCAGAATCAACTGTAGCCTCT
This sequence comes from Rhinoderma darwinii, assembly GCF_050947455.1. NCBI lineage: Eukaryota > Metazoa > Chordata > Amphibia > Anura > Rhinodermatidae > Rhinoderma > Rhinoderma darwinii. The sequence continues at coordinate 46,832,302 of NC_134689.1, forward strand.
GGTGCCGATGTGTCCTCGCTCGTCCGACACGATGCAGGACCTGGGGCAGGAAGTGAGTGACGACACAGCGTGATCTCTCGAGAACACGTTGTGTGTCTGCACTGCCAGAAGCTGGGCGTTCTGAAGAGAAGTGGATGATACTTCTCGTCAGATTGCCCAGCTAGTAAAAGAAGTAAACACGCCCAGATGTAACACACATAACACACGCCCAGTTGGACTTTTACTTTAAACACGCCCAGTTGGACTTTAGCAAGCCTCATTTGCATAAATACAAAAATGGTCATAACTTGGCCAAAAATGCTAGTTTTTTAAAAATAAAAACGTTACTCTTATCTACATTGCAGCGCCGATCTGCTGCAATAGCAGGTAGGGGTTGCAAAATCTGGTGACAGAGCGTCTTTAAGGGACATTCTACACTGCGATGCAGGCTGTCAGGGAATGCTGGGAGTTGTAGTTTTTCAACAGCTGGAGACTAACAGGATCGAGAAGACTATTCTACAGTTAAGACATTAAATCAAAGTGTATTTCCATGGGAGAAATTTGAGGCTCACACTGAGATTTATGCCGTGAACGTACCGCAGATCCGCGAGAGGATTGTCATTCAATGAGGTGAATACGTGACTTCCCCGTGAAGAAATTGTGGAAATAAATAGCATGCTACTTCTGCCTTTTAATTGCTGAGCCTAGTAGCGACTCCTGAGAGATCTGTATAAAAACCACATTAGTGATTTATAAATGTAATTTTTTTTTAAATATTTTGCTCACTGACTCAAGTTAAAGGGGTTTTCCAGGACAAATATTGATGGCTTACTTTAAGGCACAAGTGAGAAGAGCCATGCCAGGTCTAAAGTAGCTTAACCCCTTCCCGCAAATGGGCGTTACTGTACGTCCTTTTTAGCGGTTCGTTCCCGCAAATGGGCGTACAGTAACGCCCTGAGGATGAAGCAGGCACAGGAGCTGTGCGTGCTTCATCCTCAGCGGGTGTCGGCTGTAATATACAGCTGACATCCCGCTGCAACGGCGGCGATCACTGTTATGTCCGATCGCCGCCATTTAACCCCTCAAATGCCGCTGTCAATAGTGATTGATACAGAGGGAGGGGGCTCCCTCTGTACCCCGTTGGCCCCCCGCGAAAAATCGCGGGGTTCTGATGGTTGCAATGGCAACCAGGAAGCCTAGCAATGGCTTCCTGGTTGCCAGGTACGGGAGCCTATTAGGTCCTGCCCGAGGCAGGACATAATAGGCTCAACTGTCAGTTATAAAATGACAGTTATAATACACTGCACTACACAAGTAGTGCAGTATATTGTACAGGGGATCAGAAGATCCGGTTTTCCAGTCCCCTAGTATGTGTAAAATAAAAAGAAAAAAAAAAGGTTCAAAAAAGTTTTAGATAAATAAATAAATAAAAGTTTTACGTAATAAAAACAATAATCGTCTTGTTTCCCTGATCGAGCCCTTTATAATTGGAAAAAAATGGAAAAAAAGACAAAAACTAGACATAAAAGGTATCGCCGCGTTCGTATCGGCGTGACCTATAAAAATATAATATTATTTATCCCGCACGGTGAACACCGTAAAAAAAATACAATAAAAAACAATGCCAGAATTTCCTTTTTTGGTCACGTTGTTTCCAATAAAATGGAATAAAAAGTGATCAAAAAGTCGCATGTACCCAAACATGGTACCAATAAAAACGACAGTGTGTCACGCAAAAAACAAGCCCTCACAAAGCTCCGTCGACATAAAAATACAAAAGTTATGGCTCTCAGGACATGGTGACACTATAACATTTTATTTATAAAAAGGGTTTTTATTGTGTAAAAGTAGTAAAACATATAAAAACTATATAAATTTGGTATTGCCATAATCGTATCAAACCGCAGAATAAAGCAAACATGTTGTTTATGCTGCACAGAGAACGCCGTTACAAATTAAAAACAGCGAGAGAATTTCTGTTTTTTGGTCTCCTCACCCCCCAAAAAATTGAATAAAAACTGATCACATTATCACATTTACCCCAAAATGATACTAATAAAAACTACAGCTCATCCCATGAAAATCAAGCGCTCACACAGCTCATCAATGGAAATATAAAAAGTTATGACTCTTGGAACGCAATAATGCAAAACGACGGCCCAGACTAATTTATGTGTGCAGCAGTTCTTCACCTAAAACCCCACGTCATCATTTGCAGCCCCCATTTGTAGACCCTGTAAATGCAGCGAAAACTATGACATTTTGGGGTCTGTGCTACATATGGGGCTAGTGAAGAAGTCAAAGATTAGACAATGCTGGCGTGCAGATATTTTGTACAATACCACGGACACCCTTTAGAAGTGCGACTCCTACACCCAAAAATCCAGCCTGTGCATGAGGGATTGGTTGAAAGCGTATGTCACTATCCATGGATCATTAATTTTATTATTCATTCTCCCCATTATTACATCATCCTATTATGACCTGTTGCACTCCGCCCAGCTTACATATACCCTGATGTACTCCGCCCAGCTTACACATACCCTGATGTACTCCGCCCAGTTTACATATACCCTGATGTACTCCGCCCAGCTTACATATACCCTGATGTACTCCTCACATATTACATACACCCTGATGTACTCCTCACACATTACATATACCCTGATGTACTCCTCACATATTACATATACCCTCATGTACTCCGCCCAGATTACATATACCCTGATGCACTCCGCCCAGCTTACATATACCCTGATGTACTCTGCCCACTTTACATATACCCAGCTTACATATACCCTGATGTACTCCTCACATATTACATACACCCTGATGTACTCCTCACACATTACATATACCCTGATGTACTCCTCACATATTACATATACCCTGATGTACTCCGCCCAGATTACATATACCCTGATGCACTCCGCCCAGCTTACATATACCCTGATACACTCCACCCAGCTAACATATACCCTGATGCACTCCGCCCAGCTTACATATGCCCCCATATTATAAGCTGAAACACCAGTAAAACACTAAACAAAACTACTACCAAGCAAAATCTGCGCTCCATAAGCCAAATGGCGCTCCTTCTGGGCCTGGCAGTGTGCCCAAACAGCAGTTTATGACCACATATGGGGTATTACTGTACTCTGGAGAACCGCTTAACAATAATTTATGGGGTGTGTGTCTACGGTGGTACAAGCTGGGCACAACACATTGGGCACTGAAATAGCATATATGTGGAAAATGGCAATTTTAAATCTGCAACATCCACTGTGCACTAATTTCTACAAAACCTTTGTGGTTAAAATGCTCACTACACTTCTAGGCGAATTACTTGAGGGGTGTAGTTTCCCAAATGGGGTCACTTTTCGGGAGTTTTCACTGTACTGGTACCTCAGCGCAATGCAACATGGAGTAAAAAACAAATTTTGTAAAATCTCCACTCCAAAAATGAAATTGCGCTTTTTCCCTTTAGACTCTTGCTGTATGTCCAAATAGCAGTTTACAACCACATATGGGGTACTTCCCTATTCAGGAGAAATTTTGTCACACATTTTGGGGTGTCTTTTCTCCTGTATTGCTTGTGTAAATGAAAAATTATGTGCTAAATCTATAGGTTATTGGAAAAAAAAAATGTTCATTTTCACGGCCCAATTCTAATAAAATCTGTAAAACACCTGATGGATCAAAATGCTCACTACACCTCTAATTTAATTATTTGATAGGTATAGTCTCCAAAATGGGATCACACCTGGGGAATTTCTACTATACTGGTACTTCAGGGGCTCTGCAAATGCGACATGGCCCCCAGAAACCAATTCAGCAAAACCTGAGCTGCAAAATCCAAATGGTGCTCCGTCCCCTCTGAGCCCTGCCGTGGGTCCAAACAGCAGTTTATTACCACATATGGGGTACTGCCGTAATCAGGAGAAATTGCTTTACAAATGTTGAGGTGCTTTTTCTCCTTTATTCCTTATAAAAATTAGAAAATTCGATGTTTTTTCAGAAAAAAAGTATATTTTCATCTTCACAGACTAATTCTAATAAATTCAGCAAAAAACCTGTGGGGTCAAAATGATTCCTTGAGGGGCATAGTTTCCAAAATTGAGTCACTTTTTGGGGGTTTCCCCTGTTTAGGTCCCTCCAGGGCGTTGCAAAGACGACACGGCACCGAAAAATATTCCAGTAAAATCAGTGCTCCAAAATCCAAATGGCGCTCCTTCCCTTCTGAGCACTGCCGTGGGTCCAAGCAGCAGTTTATTACCACATGTGGGGTATTTCCGTAATCGGGAGAAGTAGCTTTACAAGTTTTGGGGTGCTTTTTCTCCTTTATTCCTTGCAAAAATTCGAAAATTATAAGTTTTTCCACAATAAAAGTAGATTTTCATTTTCACAGACTAATTCGAATAAATTTAGCAGAAAACCTGTGGAGTGAAAATGCTAACTATACCCCTAGATAAATTCCTTGAGGGGTGTAGTTCCAAAAATGGGGTCACTTTTGGGGGTTTCCACTGTTTTGGCACCACAAGACCTCTTCAAACCTGACATGGTGCCTAAAATATATTCTAAAAAATGGAGGCCCCAAAATCCTCCACGTGCTCCTTTGATTCTGAGGCCTGTGTTTCAGTCCATTAGCACACTAGGGCCACATGCTGGACATTTCTAAAAATTGCAGAATCTGGGCAATAAATATTGAGTTGCGTTTCTCAGGTAAAACCTTCTGTGTTACAGAAAAAAATGTATTACAAATGAATTTTGTAAAAAAAAATGACATTTGTAAATTTTAGCTCTACATTCCTTCAATTCCTGTGAAACGCCTAAAGGGTTGAAACACTTTCTGAATGCTGTTTTGAATACTTTGAGGGGTGCAGTTTTCAAAATGGGGTGTTTTATGGGGGTTTCTAATATATAAGGCCCTCAAAACCACTTCTGAACTGAACTCGTCCCTGAAAAAAATAACCTTTTGAAATGTTCTTAAAAATATGAGAAATTGCTGCTAAAGTTCTAAGTCTTATAACGTCCTCGAAAAATAAAAGGATGTTCAAAAAACTATGCAAATATAAAGTAGATATATGGGAAATGTTAATTAGTAACTATTTTGTGTGGTTTTACTATCTGTTTTACAAGCAGATACATTTAAAATTATAAAAATCATAATTTCTTCAAATTTTCTCTAAATTTTGGTGTTTTTCACAAATAAGCAATAAATTTATCGACCGAATTTTTTCACTAACCTAAAGTACAATATGTCACGAGAAAACAATCTCATAATCGCTTCGATAGGTAAAAGCATTCCAGAGTTATTACCACATAAAGTGACACATGTCAGATTTGAAAAAATGGGTCTGGTCCTGAAGGCCAAAAATAGCTTGGTCTTGAAGGGGTTAGGGTATGTTCACATGAGGGCGTCCGTAACGGATGAAATTACGGGGATGTTTCAGCCTGAAAACATCCCCGTCATTTCAGCCGTAACGGCATGTGCAGGCGCTTGAACGCCGCGTCCATTACGGACGTAATTGGCGCTGCTATTCATTGGAGTCAATGAATAACGGCTCCAATTACGGCCAAAGAAGTGACAGGTCACTTCTTTGACGCGGGCTATTTTCGGACGTAATTCGGGGCAAAAACGCCCGAATTACGTCCGTAATTAGTGTGTGTGAACATACCCTCAAAGGGTTAAATTGCAAAAAAAAAACAAAACAAAAAAAAAAAACTATTACAGTACAAAGAATATAAATATTAATACTATCTGGAATTTTTAATACATAATCCAGATGAGATTGGACATGTTTTTAGGATTTACTCATAAGAGACAATAATGGAGATTCATAAAAATTGTCTTTGTTGCCCATAGCAACCAATCACAGCGCAGCTTTTATTTCTTATAGTGCTTTTGAAAATTGTCAGAGAGAGTTTTCTCATAAGTAAAGGCATCTATAATGGTTAAGAATGGGGGAGGGGTTCCCTTCACCACACACAAAGTCCAAAGTCCATCTTCTCCATCCAGCCCAGACTGCCATGAACACTTCTTCCAGCCACGACTCATCTCTGCAGAGTTTTCTGTCCAGACATCTTAGGTTCTTCACTTTTTCATCATCCTTTCCACCTTCTCAACACACGCTCCCCATCCTGGTGCCTCAACAATGTCATCCTGCTGATACCCCTATTACTGTGCCTGTTGTGCTGCCCAGCGCTCACAAATACTTTACTGCAGAAATATTAGCGCTATACAGATAGTCCCCATGATAATACTAGTACCACACAGATTATGCCCCTTACAGTAATTACTGCCCATAATGTCCACCAAAAGTGCCAAGCTGAGAGTGCACCTGGCAGCATTAATGCCCCCTAAGTGCCATGAAAAATAATTTGGGCAAGAAGATAGTGACAGTAATACTAATTACTAATACTAATTACAATAAAATAATTGTGCAAAACAGAGTGCCCCCAATAGTAATAGTGCTCCCCCACAGTGCCCCATTAGTAAGAGTACCTCCCAGAGTGCCTTTAATTTTAATAGTACTTGCTCATAGTAATAATGCTCCCCCAGAGTATCCCTATTAGTAATAGTGCTATTAATGTGCCCCCAAAATGAAGTGTATCAAAGAGGGGAAAAAAAAGAAATCCAATACTCACCTAACTCCCGTTCAATGTCGTCTTCTATAGAGCCGAATGATGCAAACTCATGCCTCTTTCCAAGCTTCTTTGCTGTAGCATCAGTGCATGCCCCATACGTACGTATTTGCGCAGCACCAGGCTCCAACGCACCACGGAGAGTGTTCCGTCAGTACTGCAGAATAAACTTTATTTTGCAGTATTGATTGAACTCCTAGCTGCGATCTACTCAGTATCCGTTGGCGATCCACCTATCGATAGACAGATGTGATGATCACAATCAGCTATGCTTAACTATGATTAAAGAAGAAGAGGCCTGACATTTATAGTGAGCAGAACCACAGTGACAGTGTAATGGCAGGAAGGAGGTGAAGGGAAAGTGAGCCCTAATCTACCCACCGCCCTGTCCCTGCCTACTTGCAACGACCCGCCCTAGGCGACGAGGTACAACTGGGCGGCGGTCCCTACGCTGTCTAAGTGCACAGGAAAACAAACAGGGAACATGCAAGGGAAGGGGCAGTAGCCACGGAACGCCACGAGGAAACGGAGCGGCGAACGGACAGTCAGGACCAGGACGAAGTGAGTACACCCAAGCGGGCAAGGAGACAGAAGCAAGCCAGGGGCAAAGCAAAGCAGGTCAAGCAGAACTGCAGCAAGGCAGAAGCACGGCAGAAGCAGGCTGGAGCAAGCAGCAGTGGGGCCAGGAATCCAAAAGAATTACAAGCACTGAGGGAGAGAACAGGGCAGGTAATGAAGGACAGGGGGCGGAGCTAACTCCGACAGACCAGGCCGCGATAGGCTCTCCCACTCCTGAGCCTGCCACCCTGGTTGGTGGGAGATGGTGTCAGTCGAACAGGTCTGGCCTCAGGTGTGGATTGATTAATCCCAGGAGTATACCTAGATGAAGTACCTGGCAGATCCCTAACAGTACTCCCCCTTTTATGAGGGGCCACCGGACCCTTACTAAGGGGACCCGGTTTAGTGGGGAAGAGAAGGTGGAACCTCCTGATCAATACCCCAGCGTGAACATCACGGGCAGGTACCCAAGTCCTCTCCTCCGGCCCGTATCCTCTCCAATGGACCAGGTACTGGAGGGAGCCCTGGACCATCCTACTGTCCATAATCTTGGCCACCTCGAATTCCACCCCCTCAGGGGTGAGAACGGGAACAGGAGGTATCCTCGAGGGGGACCAGGACGGGGAGCAGCGTTTAAGGAGGGAGGCATGGAAGACGTCATGTATGCGAAATGATGGGGGGAGCTCCAAACGGAAGGATACAGGGTTGAGGACTTCAATGATCTTATAAGGTCCAATAAATCGGGGAGCAAACTTCCTGGACGGGACCTTAAGGCGCAAGTTCCTGGACGACAACCAGACCAAATCCCCGACGACAAACCGGGGGTTAGCAGAACGTCTACTATCCGCCTGAATCTTTTGTGCGCTCTGGGACGCCTCTAGGTTCTTCTGAACCTGGGCCCAGACAGTGCACAGTTCCCGATGAACATCCTCTACCTCAGGATTATTGGAACAACCAGGGGAGACGGAGGAGAATCTTGGGTTAAACCCGAAATTACAGAAAAACGGGGAGACCCCTGACGAGTTACTGACCCGGTTATCCAAGGAAAATTCAGCAAGGGGAAGGAATGAGACCCAATCGAATTGACAGTCAGAGATGAAACACCTTAAATATTGTTCCAGGGATTGGTTGGTCCTTTCCGTTTGGCCATTAGTTTCGGGATGGAAGGCGGAGGAGAAGGACAGATCAATCTCCAACTTTTTACAAAAAGCTCTCCAAAATAAGGAAACAAATTGTACCCCTCTGTCAGAAACAATATTGACTGGGGCCCCATGGAGACGCAGGATGTGTTTCACAAACAAAGAAGCTAACGTCTTGGCGTTAGGTAGCTTCTTAAGGGGCACAAAGTGGCACATCTTGCTGAAGCGGTCGACTACCACCCACACCACCGACTTGCCCTGAGATGGAGGCAAATCGGTGATAAAATCCATGGAGATATGGGTCCAAGGTCTCTGGGGAATGGGCAAGGAACGTAGTAGGCCCGCAGGTCGGGACCTAGGGGTTTTGGACCTAGCGCAAACCTCACAAGCGGCGACGTAAGCCCTAACGTCTTTAGGCAACCCAGGCCACCAATAGTTTCTGGTAATGAGGTGTTTGGTGCCCAAGATGCCAGGATGACCAGATAGAGCGGAGTCATGGTTTTCCCTGAGTACCCTCAGCCGGTATTGCAGGGGAACAAACAGTTTGTCCCCAGGGACGTTCCCGGGAGCTGCACCCTGATCAGCCGCGATATCAGAAGCTAAATCAGAATCCGTGGCAGAGACGATTATACCAGGGGGTAAAATACAAGCAGGATCCTTCTCAGAAGGAGGATTGGCCATGAAACTACGTGACAGAGCATCAGCCTTAATATTCTTGGACCCAGCCCTATAGGTAACCAAGAAATTAAATCTGGTAAAGAATAGTGCCCACCGAGCTTGTCTAGGATTAAGCCTCCGGGCCGATTCTAGGAAAACCAGATTCTTGTGATCCGTAAGGACCGTTACCTGGTGTCTGGCCCCCTCCAGGAAGTGCCTCCACTCCTCAAAAGCCCATTTAATGGCTAGAAGTTCGCGGTTGCCAATATCATAGTTACTCTCCGTGGGCGAAAACTTCCTAGAGAAGTAAGCACAGGGGCGGAGATGGGTGAGGGAGCTGGTACCCTGGGACAAGACGGCCCCCACTCCCACCTCGGAAGCGTCAACCTCCACAATAAATGGCTCCTCTTGGTTGGGCTGAATCAGCACGGGGGCCGAGATAAAGCACTTCTTGAGGGTCTCAAAGGCCTGGACGGCCTCAGGGGTCCAATGGAGGACATCAGCACCCTTGCGGGTAAGGTCCGTAAGAGGCTTAGCGACGACCGAGAAGTTGGCAATAAATCTCCTGTAATAGTTGGCGAACCCTAAAAAACACTGTAACGCCTTAAGGGAGGCAGGTTGGACCCATTCCGCCACAGCCTGAACCTTGGCAGGGTCCATGCGGAATTCATGAGGAGTGAGGATTTGCCCTAAAAATGGTATCTCCTGTACCCCAAAGACACATTTTTCAGTCTTAGCAAACAGATTATTCTCCCGAAGGACCTGTAGCACCTTCCTGACATGCTCCACGTGGGAGGACCAGTCCTTGGAAAACACCAGTATGTCATCAAGGTACACAACAAGAAAATTACCCAGGTACTCTCTCAGGATTTCATTAATAAAATTCTGGAAGACAGCAGGGGCATTACACAACCCAAAGGGCATGACCAGGTATTCGAAATGACCCTCGGGTGTGTTGAACGCAGTTTTCCACTCATCCCCCTCTTTGATGCGGATAAGGTTATATGCCCCCCGTAGATCGAACTTAGAAAACCATTGGGCTCCCTGAACCTGATTAAAAAGATCCGGAATCAAAGGAAGTGGGTACTGGTTCCTTACGGTGACCTTATTCAGGTTACGATAATCAATGCACGGCCTAAGACCACCATCCTTCTTCCCCACGAAGAAGAAGCCAGCACCTACAGGAGAAGTCGAGGGGCGAATGAAACCCATGGCCAGGCATTCTTGGATATACACCCTCATGGCTTCATGTTCAGGACATGAAAGATTAAATATCCTACCCTTAGGAAGCTTGGCACCAGGCACCAAATCGATAGCGCAATCGTAATCTCTATGGGGGGGCAACACCTCGGAGGCCTCCTTAGAAAACACATCGGCGAAGTCCTGAACAAACTCAGGAAGCGTGTTTACCTCCTCCCGGGGAGAAATAGAGTTAACAGAAAGACATGACATAAGACATTCATTACCCCATTTGGTGAGATCCCCAGTATTCCAATCAAACGTGGGATTATGCAACTGCAACCAGGGAAGGCCTAAAACCAGATCAGACGATAATCCCTGCATCACCAGTACAGAGCACTGCTCCAAATGCATGGAGCCAACCAGGAGTTCAAAAACAGGAGTATGCTGAGTAAAATAACCATTAGCAAGGGGAGTTGAGTCGATTCCTACTACAGGGATAGGATAAGGTAAATCAATACAAGGCATCTTTAGAGACATAGCAAATTCCACAGACATGATATTAGCAGATGACCCTGAATCCACGAAAGCACTGCCCGTGGCAGCCCGGCCAGCAAACGAGACCTGAAAGGGAAGCAAAATTTTATTGCGTTTCACATTAACGGGAAATACCTGTGCGCCCAAGTGACCTCCCCGATGATCACTTAGGCGCGGAAGTTTTCCGGCTTCTTATTCTTGCGCCTGGGACAGGTGTTCAGTAGATGCTTGTCGTCCCCACAGTAGAAGCAGAGACCATTCATTCTGCGAAACTCCCTACGTTGTCGAGGGGACATGGAGGCCCCGAGTTGCATAGGTACCTCCGAGTCCTCCGTGGAGGGGCGAGGAGACGGGACCTCGGGGGGGATCGCAGAAAAGTCAGAGGGGAGCACACTGAAGCGTTCTAGCTGACGTTCCCTGAGACGTCGGTCAAGTCGTACTGCTAGGGCCATAACCTGGTCAAGGGAGTCAGACGAGGGGTAGCTAACCAGCAGATCCTTCAGGGCGTCAGATAATCCTTACCTAAACTGGCACCTTAGGGCCGGATCGTTCCACTGAGAAGCTACGCACCACTTCCTAAAATCAGAACAGTATTCCTCAACCGGTCTCCTACCCTGACGTAAGGTCACCAGCTGACTCTCGGCTAAAGCAGTCCTGTCAGTCTCGTCGTAAATTAGTCCGAGGGCAGAGAAAAAACGATCAACAGAGGAAAGTTCAGGGGCGTCAGGAGCCAAGGAGAAGGCCCACTCTTGGGGCCCTTCCTGGAGTCGGGATATGATGATACCCACCCGCTGGTTCTCGGAACCTGAGGAGTGGGGCTTTAGGCGGAAATACAGTCTGCAACTCTCCCGGAAGGAGAGAAACGTCTTACGGTCCCCTGAGAACCGGTCAGGTAACTTGAGGTCGGGTTCTAGAGGTGAGGTGAGGGGTACTACTAAAGCAGCGTCACCCTGATTGACCCTTTGGGCCAGGGCCTGGACCTGTAGGGAGAGGCCCTGCATCTGCTGGGTCAGGGTCTCAAGGGGGTCCATGATAGCGTCAGCGTAGGAGAAATGGTAGACTAGGTAAGGGCTTGTAATTATGTAATGGCAGGAAGGAGGTGAAGGGAAAGTGAGCCCTAATCTACCCACCGCCCTGTCCCTGCCTACTTGCAACGACCCGCCCTAGGCGACGAGGTACAACTGGGCGGCGGTCCCTACGCTGTCTAAGTGCACAGGAAAACAAACAGGGAACATGCAAGGGAAGGGGCAGTAGCCACGGAACGCCACGAGGAAACGGAGCGGCGAACGGACAGTTAGGACCAGGACGAAGTGAGTACACCCAAGCGGGCAAGGAGACAGAAGCAAGCCAGGGGCAAAGCAAAGCAGGTCAAGCAGAACTGCAGCAAGGCAGAAGCACGGCAGAAGCAGGCTGGAGCAAGCAGCAGTGGGGCCAGGAATCCAAAAGAATTACAAGCACTGAGGGAGAGAACAGGGCAGGTAATGAAGGACAGGGGGCGGAGCTAACTCCGACAGACCAGGCCGCGATAGGCTCTCCCACTCCTGAGCCTGCCACCCTGGTTGGTGGGAGATGGTGTCAGTCGAACAGGTCTGGCCTCAGGTGTGGATTGATTAATCCCAGGAGTATACCTAGATGAAGTACCTGGCAGATCCCTAACAGACAGGACTCCCAATTATAGTGACCGACAGTAATAGAAAAATATACGAGCCATTTATTATAACATTATAGAAAATGTATGATGATTGATGACTAGAACGATTCAGCTGTACAACAAGTACCAAGCCTTTTATTTTATTCTCTTCCCGCCCTGCGCTGTAATAGTACGACGTGCTATCACGGAGCAGGCATGATGCAGGCACAGGAGCTTTGCACGCACTATCAATGGCGGGTGTCAGCTGTATGAAACATCCAACACCACGATCTAACAGCGGGACCGAAGATAACTCCGATCCTGGCCGCTTAACCCCTTAGATGCCGTGGTCAATGCAGGCATGTAAATTCACCCAGATTTTCCTGGGATCACCCAATTTCTCTGCCGCCACACCAGGTTGCTTGAGCTGTTAACCCGGTCTGTTTCCGTGGAACAAGGCAGAAGCAAATGCTGATTACATTTTATTTACATTTTTTATTAGCCCCTTGCCGCCCCACGACAATCGTTTACATCATGAGAACTGTATTGTTCCTGTGAAATTACGTAAATGTACATCACAGTGATTGCACGGGTACAGGAGCTGTGCCTGCGCCATCACTTGCGGGGAGCGGCTATGTTTTATATTTGATTTTATGTCATTTATCTGACAAAATAATACAAATTGTTATAGTTGTTATAGTGAAATGAAAAAAAATATCTGGTAAAAAAAAAATAGACAAATAAATGTATACACTATAAGAATAAAAATAAAAGGACACACCTATCAGTTACTAAATTCAGGTGTTTTATTCAGTACTATTACCACAGGCAGGGCCTGCGTTAGGCTACAGGGTGCCCTGTGCGGAATTGCCCTTTGGTGCCCGTCACTCCATTTATCAATGTTATGTATTGTCGGCATTTGGTGCTTTTGTTTGTGCATTTCTCACGCCGAAAAACGCGTCAAAAATGCTTGGTTTAAGCGTCCCATTGACATCAATGGTATAGCGCGCCGTTAGTGCATACGACACGTTTGGTTTAAATTATAGGTTTATTATAGGAAATCCTTGTATTCCCCACAAAGTCTTTCTGAAGTCCAGGATTTATAGAAAAATTGGTGTTACCATTCCCCTTGTCAGGAGGATGTGTCCCTGCACAGTATAATTGTAAAGGATCTGCCAGACACAGCTTCTGTGTCGACGCCCGTGGGTAATCAGTCTGCACCTGCTCCTAAGTCTGAGAGAGTGACACGATCTTCTACTAGTCAGGCTGGGAGGCTGAGGAGTGGGAGAGCCTATCACAGCCTGGCCAGACGGAGCTAGCTCCCGCCCTCTGTCTATTTATACCTGCATTTCCTGCTCCTCCTTTGCCTGTGATTCTTTCCTGTTTCCTGGCTCTGCTGCTCCTGCTATTATTATTGACCTTGCTTCATTTTTGACCCTGGCGTTACTGACTATGCTCCTGCTCTGCAATTGGTACCTCGTACACTCCTGGTTTGACTCGGCTCGTTCACTACTCTTGTTGCTCACGGTGTTGCCGTGGTCAACTGCCCCATTTCCCTTAGCTTCTGTGTACCCTTGCCTGTTTGTCTGTCATGCACTTATTGAGCGTTGTACGCCGTCGCCTATGATGGGCCGTTGCAAGTAGGCAGGGACTGAGTGGCGGGTAGATTAGGCCTCACCTGTCTGTCTCCCTACCCCATCATAACAATAATACTGTCAGTATGTAGGGAAACAGCCCTGTGAAAGGGGAATCGTAACACCCATTTGTTAATGCTTGTGCAAAAAGGTAGTGTTAGCAATAGTTACGGCGCGGCGGTGGAGAAGGGGGGCCCAAGTTTGGGTAACAGCTCAGGGCCTATGGTCTACTTAATCCGCAGCTGCTGTCCATATATAGACAATAAAGTCAGGGGCTCCTCCTGGGGCGCCGGACTCCCCGGCCAAAGCATTACCAACGCCTGGCTGGGGATTTCGCTCATAGAATGAGTCCATGACTTCACTGTACTTATAAGAGTGCTGGAAGGCAGAGAGGCAAAAAGAAAAAAATGTAGTTGGTCATTAAGGCCTTTTCAGGCCCTGTCATTAAAGGGTTAAGGGTAGGGAAAACATATAATATCTTACTTTAATTATTGTTAATTAAAATCCATAACTATCCTGGCAAATGCCCATATACATACACCGCATTCCAAATTATTATGCAAATGTTATTTTTCGCTGATTTTCTTAAATAGTCGATGCAAATGACAGTCAGTATAATCTTCAAGCCATCAACCATTGGAGTATAATGCGAATTTTATTGAACAAATCTCCTAATGATAACGGATTTTTTTTTAGAAGTAAAAAACTCAAAATGCACTGTTTCAAATTATTATGCACAACAGAGATCAAAACATTTTAAAGGTTGTAAAGAGAACTAAAATGGTAATTTGTTGAATTTGCAGCATCAGGAGGTCATATTTACAGAAATCAAAAGCTCTTTCAATCAAAAAAGCTTAACAGGCCAAGTTACATGTTAATATATGACCCCTTCTATGATATCACCTTCACAATTCTTGCATCCATTGAATTTGTGAGTATTTGGACAGTTTCTGCTTGAATATCTTTGCAGGATGTCAGAATAGCCTCCCAGAGCTTCTGTTTTGATGTGAACTGCCTCCCACCCTCATAGATATTTTGCTTGTGGATGCTCCAAAGGTTCTCAATAGGGTTGAGGTCAGGGGAACATGGGGGCCACACCATGAGTTTTTCTCCTTTTATGCCCATAGCAGCCAATGACACAGAGGTATTCTTTGCAGCATGAAATGGTGCATTGTCATGCATGAAGATAATTATGCAACGGAAGGCATGGTTCTTCTTTTTGTACCACGGAAGAAAGTGGTCAGTCATAAACTCTACATACTTTGCAGAGGTCATTTTCACACCGTCAGGGACCCTAAAGGGGACTACCAGCTCTCTCCCCATGATTCCAGCCCAAAACATGACTCCGCCACCTCCTTGCTGACGTCGCAGCCTTGTTCGGATATGGTGGCTATTCACCAACCATCCACTAGCGAATCCATCTGGACCATCCTGGATTGCACGGCACTCATCAGTAAACAACACGGTTTGAAAATTAGTCTTCATGTATTTCTGAGCCCACTGCAACCGTTTCTGCTTGTGAGCATGGTTTAGGGGGGGCCGAATAATAGCTTTATGCACACTTGCAAACCTCTGGAGGATCCTACACCTTGAGGTTCGCGGGACTCCAGAGGCACCAGCAGCTTCAAATACCTGTTTGCTGCTTTTCAATGGCATTTTAACAGCTGCTCTCCTAATCCTATTAATTTGTCTGGCAGAAACCTTCCACATTATGCCTTTATCTGAACGAACCCATATGTGCTCTAAATCAGCCACAAATCTTTAGTAGTTTTCCTTTGATTGGGCACACCTGGCAAACTAATTATCACAGGTGTCTGAGATTGATTACAATGATCCAAAGAGCCGTAAGACACAATACCATCCATGAGTTTAATTGAAAAACTAATAATTAAATGTTTATGACACTTAAATCCAATGTGCATAATAATTTGGAACACGGTGCATTAATACACAACAACCACTATAATCTATTATTCCCCTGGCCAGGGTGCATAAGACTCCAGTATTAATAACGTATTTGAGGAAAAACATATCCAAGGTACACCAGATAACTGGCCTCCTCTTGTCCATTGCATTTCACAAACCAAATGTTTTTCTATTAAACAATGGAAAGCTGTTTGTTACATGTTCATTTTTATTTTATATTTATATACCTAAAATGCTGTGTATATTTAGGTACATATATTCTTGCTTTTGTACATTTATTATGCATTTTTAGTACCTATGCAACTGTTACTATGATCTTACTAAAATGTACCTAAAAAAGGTACACAAGATACATTTCTACCATAACTGTACTTTTTAATAATATCTTCTGTGAATTACAGACAGGTTATCCCAGCCACATGACTTAAGGCTGCCATGGGACAATCGCCATATTGAATAAAGCATGGTAGATGGAAAAATATGTGACATCACAATGTGAGATGCAAGCTGAAAAGACTTTATTCATATTTCATAGCTGGTGACATCCCAATGTCAGATGCCAGGCTGTAGAACCGTATGACATAGCTGGTGAGATCACAATGCCAGATGCCAGGCTGTATAACCTTATTGACATAGCTGGTGACATCACAATGCCAGATGCCAGGCTGTAGAACCTTATGACATAGCTGGTGACATCACAATGCCAGATGCCAGGCTGTAGAACCTTATGACATAGTTGGTGACATCACAATGCCAGGTGGCTTCATACACTGGTGCACAGGTTTGGTACTTTGCACTCACACACTGCAGACGAGGAGAGACGCACGAGAGAGCTCAAAAATGCCGAAAGCGAAGAAGAAGACGAAGCATCTAGAGATTGAAGGAGGAGAGGAGAGTAGAGGAGAGGAGAGAGACAAAAAGAATGTAGGAGAAGAGAGAAAGGAGAAGGCGAGTAAGACTAAGTGGAGCAGAACCACTCGCTTCTTAGCGCGCCTGCAGAAAGCCTTTGCAAGGCTTACCGGATGTATGCGGAGGAGGAACAACTCCAAAAAGGAAAAGGAATGTTCCGGTGAACTCCCAGAACCCAGTAACATGGTTCTAGTGGACGACAAAGGTAGGAAATAATGTAGATTATATAATAATTATAAATACACAGAATAGGCCTCATCAATCAAAACTGTCTAACAGAAAAACTGTTCTTATTACCCATAGCAACCAATAAGAGCCCAGATTTAATTTCTTAATCCGCCCCTTAATCCGAATTTTTCTTTGTTGGACAGTTTTGATAAATCAGGACGAAGCATATCTCTAGATTCTAAGTGTAATGGAACTCAACATCCAGAAACAGTGCTCCTGTATAATATACAGTTAGGTCCAGAATTATTTGGACAGTGACACAATCTTCATGATTTGGGCTCTGCTGCCACCACATTGGATTTGAAATGAAACAACTGAGATGCAATTGAAGTGTAGACTTTCAGGTTTAATTCAAGGAGTTGAACAAAAATATCCTGCAACAGTTTTTCTACACAACCTCCTCATTTCATGGGCTCAAAAGTAATTGGACAAATTAACATTACCATAAATAAAATGGTGTTTTTTTTGAATACTTTGTAGAGAATCCTTTGCAGGCAATGTCTGCCTGAAGTCTGGAAACCATGGAAATCACCAAACGCTCGGTTTCCTCCTTTGTGATGTTTCCCAGGCCTTTACTGCAGCGGTCTTCAGTTGTTACTTTGTGGGTCTTTCTGCCTAAGTTTTCTCTTAAGCAAGTGAAATGCAGCTCGATCGGGTTGAGATCTGGTGATTGACTTGGCCATTGCAGAATATTCCACTTCTTTGTCTTGAAAAACTCCTGGTTTGCTTTCGCAGTATGTTTTGGGTAATTGTCCATCTGTACAGTGGAGCGATGTCCCATCTAGAGTGCCTTTAGCAGCCATGCATGCCCATGCCATCACACTGCCCCCACCATGTTTTACAGAGGATGTGCTGTGCTTTGGATTATGAGCCATTCCAAGCCTTCTCCCTACTTTCTTCCTCTCATCATTCTGGTACCGGTTGATCTTAGTTTCATGCTGTTCCAGAACTGGGCGGTTTCTTTACACGTTGTTTGGTAAAGTCTAATCTGGTCTTTCTATTTTTGAGGCTGATTAATGGTTTACACCTTGTGGTGGACCCGCTGTATTTGCTCTCATGAAGTCTTCTCTTTATGGTAGACTTAGAAACTGACACACCTGGAATCAACTCCAGACGTTTTACCTGCTTAATTGATGATGGCTTAATGGGGGAATAGCCCATGCAGCTCATTAAATAGCTCTTGAGATAATTGTCCAATTACCTTTGGTCCCTTGAAAAAGAGGCAGCTACATGTTAAGGAGCTGATACCCTCAAACTAAAGCTGAGTGTCTGTGCTTTAAACCCATATTGATAATATAACTGTATATTTAATATGTTTTGGTACAAAATGGCAAAACTTGTGTCACTGTCCAAATAATTCTGGACCTAGCTGTACCTCACACCACATAACTACATACATAATAATTTATATATTATAGGTAACAAATACAACAGTGCCTTCTACTTGACAGATCAACGCCACACGCTCCCATAGATCCAGTTTTCCTGACACCATTCTCGTCTAATAAAATTTAAAGAGGTATTCCCATCTTAGGCATTTATGGCATATCTGCGGGAACCTTCGCCTTTGGGGATAACAGGGGTCTGGTATTCCTTTGTTGCCGAATTTTAATGGGAAATTATGTACTAGGGTAACTTGACCCCATTCTCTCAATAGGTGAGGGACCTAGAGGTGTAAACTGTACCTATAAGGCACTTATGGCATATCCTGTGGATGTGCCATAAAAGCCTAAGATGGGAATATCTCTTTAGCTATCTGCTATATGAGGTAAAAATGTCTATTTATGGTGTTACATAATATTACACATTGCTGCGACTTTCCAGTAATATTAACTATTGTCATATGTATTATACCTAACTATTAGACAGAGATAAACCATCCGGGGGGATGATGTAAAATTTAAGCATCATGGAGATTAGGTCAACCAATCAAGATGCAGATTTTATTTTTCCAGAGCAGTTGTAATAAAAGCTGCACTGTGATTGGTTGCTATGAGCAATAAGGTCAGTTTTACGATTAGACAGATTTGATAAATGAGGCCTATTGGCAGCAGAAAAGATCCCACTGGAGTCCCCACTAAATCCTCCACATGCTAAGCATGGTATTATCCTATGATATTAAAGTAATAGTAATGAATGGCTGGTTAGAACACTATAATATTACCAAACGCCAAATAGGAAAAAATATGACAAAAGCGATCAATGAAAAAAAAAGATATCAGAAATAATTATCAATTAGGCCCTGTTAGCGACTGCGTTAAAGTTTCAGCTTATAACCGAAACCACAACGCAGTGCCAGATTCTTTGTGCGACTAATACCACAAGTACCCAATTGACTTACAATGGCATCCATCCGGGTCTGATGTGGTGTCCATTGTTTTGACGGGAGAAAAAGCGCCTCTTCCAGCACTACTCTTACCATCAACTCTATCAACTGAGTCTCCAATGCAGATCTGAACATAGCCTTATAATAAATGTCTTCTAAACATCACTTTCTCTATATAATATATGCAACGTTACGAAAGACTGAATAAGAACATTTCACCGACCCAGTTTATACATGAGCTCCATTAAGAACATTTCACCTACCCAGTTTATACATGAGCTCCATTAAGAACATTTCACCTACCCAGTTTATACATGAGCTCCATTAAAAACATTTTACCGACCCAGTTTATACATGAGCTCCATTAAGTTTTTCACTTCATTGTTTATTACTGAAGTTTTATGTTCATAATGTGACAACAAATTATTAATTCTTCCATGATAATAACAAAATTAACATCTCTTTCTAATTTTTCCAAAGTTAATGTGACATCTGAGCCTAAAGAAAAACCTAAGGATTGTAAAGATGATCAAAGCCTGAAGGCATATGGACAGGAGAAAAATAAGCTGACAACCAGCTATGTGGAACAACATATTCTCCAACATTACCATCAGATCCAAGATCAAATCCACATCCATGAGACCCTATACATACAATATTATAGTGGTCAGGATAGTGAGAAACATGCTGGATCTAAGAGCCTGAAGGCAGATAGAAAGGAGAAAGATAAGCTGACAAGCTATTATATGGAACGGCTCATTCTCCAACATTACTGTGAGATCGAAGACCAAATCCACATAATTGAGACCCTATACATACAGTATTATAGTGGTCAGGATGGTGAGAAACATGCTGGAGATAAGAGCCTGAAGACCGATGGACAGGCCAAAGACAAGCTGACAACCAGCTATGTGGAACACCAAATTCTCCAAAATTACCATGAGATCGAAGACCAAATTCACATCCATGAGACCCTATACATACAGTATTATAGTGGTCTGGATAGTGAGAAACTTGCTGGAGATAAGAGCCTGAAGACTGGTGAACAGGCCAAAGACAAGCTGACAACCAGATATTTGGAACAGCAAATTCTCCAACATTACCATGAGATCAAAGACCAAATCCATATCCATGAGACCATATACATACAGTATTATAGTGGTCAGGATAATGAGAAACATGCTGGAGAGGAGACAGAGGACAGGAAAGGCAGCGCGACACCAAAGACATCACAAAGTTGCAGCAGTTGTCGTGAAGAAAAAAGTGACAACGCCTGTCTGGAAGAGCCGGTGGCCACATCTTCTTATAAGAAGAAGACTGCCACAGTAGCACTATCTCTGAAAACCTTTACTTTCCACACTTTATTAGCAAAAGGAGGTTTCGGAAAAGTTTTGGTGGCAACAGATGTAATCCGGAAAGAACATGTTGCCATTAAAGTGGTCAACAAGAAGATACACACAGAGTTTGGGTACAACCTGGCAGAACGTGAGATTCTCCATCTATCACACGAGAACCACTACCTAGTTCATGGCCTTGCTGCCTTCCAGACTGACAGCTACGTCTATTATGTGATGGAACTGGCCACCAGGGGGGACCTAAATGATTTTATTGAGATGAACCTTCGTCTGAATTTTTCCACGTCAAGATTCATAACAGCAGAAGTGGTTTGCGGTCTGCAGTTCCTGCATAAAAAAGGCATCATACACCGCGACCTGAAGCCCAAAAACATCCTACTGACCAGAGAGGGCCACATCAAATTAGCCGATTTTGGTATTTCTATCATGAATGAGCATGAGCGCACTGCAGAGCGTTTCAGGGGAACACCAGGATACGCTGCCCCAGAAATGGTAAAGTGCCTGGAACATGGACAAGAGGTTGACTTCTTTGCTCTGGGAGTGACTTTGTACAAAATGTCCTCGGGTAGGCACCCTTTCTACGGCACAACAAAGGAATTGATTAATTATGCTGTCAACACCAAAACGCCTTCCTACCCAGAGTTCCTAACCCCTGAGACAGTGCAGATCTTAAAAGGGCTTCTAAACAAAAACCACCACAGACGGCTGGGAGTCAAAGGAAACATCAGAAAACATAAATTTTTCTCAGCTGTGAACTGGAATGATGTGGAAAACCGGACAGCAGTTCCCCCTGAGATACTCGTGTCAGTTCCTGAGTACCTGAACGTTACTTCAATTCTGCGCTACAAGGAAGAGCCGTACAGCATAAAGTCTCAGAAGCTGTTTGAAGACTTCAGCTTTGTATGTCCTGCGTGGTCTGAAAACTATCATCCCACCAACATCGTGTAGATCACTGACTGGGTGGTCAAACTGTTTTCCAAATGGCCATCCACAAAATAAAAACAGGACGGGACTGCTGGACTCACGATTTCTAACTGGTCTACATGACTTGAAGGAGCTGTACATTACCACCTTATATTTATAGCTCTAATAAATATTATAACATCACCGCCGTAATGTCATTACTTTAGGTCACTTTTTTTAAAAGTTTAGTTATTGTACTGTTGTTATTGTTATATACTCTATTACAATAAAGGAGTTCTCCAACCACAGACGTTTATAGCATATCCTGTGGATGTCTAATAGGCGTGTGACCCACACATATCGTGAGAATGGAAGTCCCCTATTCCCATCCCACTGTTTAAGCGGGTGCTGGCCCACACACTATCTACGATGGGAAAACCCCTACAGGATACGAACACACAGGACAGAAACGCTGCGTAAAAGTACACAGCGTATCTGTCCTGGAAGTGGCAGGGAATTCTGCCCTAAAAACCGCACCAAATTGTGGTGCAGTTTTTCAGGCGGCATGTCCCCTGCGGAAATCCATCAGATCTATGACATACAGGTCATGCTGCGGATATTTTTTTCTGCCACAAGTGAATGAGGTTTTGGAAAATTTGTTGCAAAATCTCGGAGTGGAATCCACAAGTCCTCCCTTTCTGTACGTGTCCTAAATACTTTATAATTATGATGTGTGAAATAGCTGAAGCAAACCTTGTTTTTTTAAGCAAAGATCTATTTAACCCCTTAGCCCTTATTCACACGACAGTGAAAAACGGCCGTGTGATGGCCGTCCTTTTAACGGCCTTCACATTGCCGTTTTCAGAGCAATGATATTCTATTGGTGCATTTACACGGCCGTTTTTTTAGGTCGTTTTAACGGCCTGACGGCCCCCATATAATTCAATGGATCCATTTTTAACGGCTGTCAATACATGTAACAACCGTTAAAAATGGATCTGTTACATGGGGATTGGCAAGGGAACTACTAGTTCTCTTGCTGGCTATCGTTGGCATACTCACTGTTGCTACGCTTCTTTAGGTGTGCAAAATCGTGCGGCCATAAAGGTTGTATTAATTCATGGCCGCACGTTAACGCGGGTAAACCGTCCCTTTATCTGCAAAATCGTGCGGCCATGAATTAATATACCCTTTATGGCCGCACGATTTTGCAAATTACAACAACTTACCCCCTCCTATCTATTCTCTATGGGAGCGCCGGAAAAAGCCGAACACTGCACTCAGCTATCTCCGGCGCTCCCATAGAGAATGAATGGAGCGGCAGTGCAAATGTAACTGGAATACGTGCGGCCACTAACAGGCTGTTTGACAGCCGCACTGAACATGGTGCCGGCGTGGTTGTTAGCTGCGTTGCGACCGTGTCAGGGCCGCTCTGTGTGGCCTTAGGCTGGATTCACACGAGCGTGTGCCTTTTGCGTGTGCCTGCGTAAAATGCCCTTGACAACTCCGTGAGGCAGCATCATATGGATGCGCGGCTGCGTGCTTTTTGCGCAGCCGCCATCATTATGACACTCCATTTGGATGTTTGTAAACAGAAAAGCACGTGATGCTTTTCTGTTTTCATTCATCCTTTTGACAGCTGTTGCGCGAATCACGCCGTTCGCACGGAAGTGCTTCCGTGTGACATGCGTGGTTTTCACGCACCCATTGACTTCAAAGTGTGCGTAATGCGTGAAAAATGCTCAAAGAACGGACATGTCGTGACTTTTACGCAGCGGACACACGCTACGTAAAAATCACGCACAAGTCTGCACGGCCCCATAGACGAATATAGGTCCGTGCGACGCGCGTGAAAATCACGCGCGTTGCACGGACGTATATCCCATTCGTCTGAACAAGCCCTTAGAGATAATATTTGTGGGGGAGAGCAACTTGATTATAAGGGTAGGAACACACAGGGCGGATACGTAAAACTACACAGTGTATACGTCCTGAGAACCGCAGGGAATTTCACCTGAAAAACAAATTTTGGTGCAGTTTTTTTGATGGAAAGACTACAGAAATAAATTTTAAAAAAAGCTAATACTCCCAGCCGTAGTCCCTCTCTCTCTCTGAGCGTAGCCCGGCCTCCTGCGATGACGCTGTAGTCCATGTGACCGCTGCAGCCTTTGATTGGCTGCAGCTGTCACATGGGATGCATCGTCATCCCTGGAGGCCGGGCTACGCTCAGAACAGAATACGCATCGCTATGACTACGGCCGGGTGTATTACCTTTTTTTTTCTCATTTGAGATTAACGATAAGCAACGTTTTTATCATTGATCTTCCCCTTTGTTAACTCTGACCAAATATCATTATAATTGGTCAGAAACTAGCGAATCATGATGATAATTGGCTAAACGAAATAGGCTTTTAATGGGGGTATATTCAGGCTTAGTGCCTAGGACAGCGGGAGTTGTAAATACGGCCCTGCTAAAGACGCAGATACTATTGTACACTATAGCAGAGCAGGGAGGTATCTCCCGCTGTGTGATCCACTAGGCTGGTGGTTCCCAACATGAGGTTCCCATGAGAACCCTCCAGGGGTGCCGCGACACTCCTCTGGACAACTGCCACGGACGTGCTTTCTCTCCTCCTACTCATAGCGCCAAGTGGATGTGAGCAGGAGAAGATTTTTTAGCAGAACCCCTGTAGATAGCACCCCCGACTAAATGCACAGAGACGTCAGGGGCTTCTCCTGGAGTGGAATCCCCGGTCACAGCGTCGGCAACGCTGAGGACATGGATTCCGCTTCAGACGTTAGTTGCCCCTGATGTCACTGTTCATATATGGACAGGGACATCAAGCACTCCGTCAAGGAGCGGAATCCCCAGCCACAGGGAGCTATAGTGGCGCTATCTACAGGAAGGGAGTGCTACCTACACGGGGGCTGTGTGGCACTACCTACAAGGGTGTGTGTGGCACTACAAGGGATCTGTGTGGCACTACCTACTAGGGGGCTGTGCGGCAAGGGGGGGATTTGTGGCACTACTTACTAGGGATGCACAATGCATCGAAACTTCGATACTGTTTCGATACTGTGCATCCCCAAATGGTTCGAGCCACACAGCTAAGTATAGTAATACATGATGAGTGAGAGCGGGGCTGCGGCTGTGTAATACAGCCATTGCCCCGCTCCTGAGTCCTGACAAGTGTGCGCCGCGAGGATGATGTGATGCGGCCAGCGCTGCACTAATGAGC
This sequence comes from Rhinoderma darwinii, assembly GCF_050947455.1. Lineage (NCBI taxonomy): Eukaryota > Metazoa > Chordata > Amphibia > Anura > Rhinodermatidae > Rhinoderma > Rhinoderma darwinii. The sequence continues at coordinate 46,857,146 of NC_134689.1, forward strand.
GGCGGCACTGAAAACAGAACATGGCGGCCGCACTGCAAAACACCCCCGTGTTCTGTCTTCGGTATCTGTGCCGCCGATCATTACTGCAGCGCCGGCTGCAGTACCTCATGCTGACCGCGCGTGCATTTAATGTCAGGAGCGGGGCAATGACTGTATTACATATCCGCAGCCCCGCTCTATAACGGCGGAGATCAGAGAAACCGCTCATCTCCGCCGCTATTCTCCTGAATGCTGCGATCAAAGCTGACTGCAGCATTCAGGGAAAAGTGAGGAGGGGGGATGCCCCTTGGATCGCGTCACAGGGAATTCCTGTGACGCGATCGAGGGCCATACCATATATGGGCAGACAGCCCAGGGTCTATTGAAGGACCCCAGGGCAGTCTTACTATATTTCCTGTTAGGGCATACTTAGGTATGTCCTAACAACTGCCTGCGTACTATACATACACAGGCTAATGTACTGGCATATATCTGATATATGCCAGTATATTAAAGTTTAAAAATAAAGTAAAAACATAAAGTAATGTTATATTTAAAAAAATACACATACGCCTTTTTTTTTACAATAAACATTAAAATAAGTCTCAATACATAAAATATACACATATTCGGTATTGGCGCGGCCGTAATAACCGGCACACAATTTTTTTGCGTCATTTATGATGTGTACGCTGTAAAAAAAACAAAAAAAACAACTTATTTCACTTATTAATGTGAGGCACGAGGTGCGATGAATTTAACCTCCATGTGCCTCAAATTAATAGTAATTAACCCCATCATGTACCTCACACATTAACCCATTATGACTGAGAAACATGATGGGGTTAATTACTATTAATGTGAGGCAAATGGAGGTTAAATTCATCATCACACCTCGTGCCTCACATAAGAACATACTGTTGGCAAAGTATAGTTTTGGTATCGAAATACTACACGAAGTATCGGTATCGAAGTCCAAATTCAGGTATCGTGACATCCCTACTACCTACAAGGGGGCTGTGTTGCACAAACTACAAGGGGGCATTTGTGGCACTACCTACAAGGGGGCTGTGTGGCACGACCTACAAGGGGGCTGTGTGAAACTATCTACTGGGGGCATCTGTGCGTGGCGGGCTGATGGTCATTTTACTGTGAGTGGGGGGCTGATGGTTGTTTTACTGTGAGTGGACGGGCTGATGGTCATTTTAGGGTATGTTCACACGGCAGCCTCCGTTACGGCTGAAATTACGGAGCTGTTTTCAGGAGAAAACGGCTCCGGGATTTCAGACGTAATGGCATGTTGAGGCGCTTTTTCGCTGCTTCCATTACGGACGTAATTGGAGATGTTTTTCTATGGAGTCAAGGGAAAATGGCTCCAATTACGTCTCAAGAAGTGACAGGCACTTCTTTGACGCGGCCGTCTTTTGACAGCGGCGCGTAAAAAAAATGAACGTCGGCACAGAACATCGTAAAGCCCATTCAAATGAATGGGCAGATGTTTGCCGACGCGTTTGAGCCGCATTTTCGGACGTAATTCGGGGCTAAAACGCCCGAATTACGTCCGTAAATAGTGTGTGAACCCAGCCTTACTGTGAGTGGGGGGCTGAGGGTCATTTTACTGTGAGTGGAGGGGCTGATGGTTATTTCACTGTGAGTGGGGGGGGGCTGATGGTCTTCAAGTAGTTTCCACCTCTGACCTCCAATTGAAATTAATAGTAGGAAGAATATAGCTGTGGCGCTCGTTTGGAGCTTTTTTTGCTGCGTCTTTTGCATTCGCTTCAACGGCTTAAAAAAAAAAACGCCAAAAAAACCCCATCAAATAACGCTGTCAATTCAAAAGAAGATTTTTTTTCTGCCTTACAAAAAACGCTGTGTGAACATACCCTAAGAATGTAGTGCTTATTTTTACCTATTTTCTGTCTTTCTCTAAACTATTTTTGGTAGGGGGGCCCTGAGGATTTTTTTTTTTTTCCAGGGGTGGCTCAAGTCCAAAAAGGTTGGGAAACTCTGTAGCAGGCTACAGAGGTGCCTGCAGCCTATGAGGCGCAGGGACAGGATCCCTGCGCAGTCGGCGTGATGACATCTCTGGATCAAGCCGGCCTACGCAAGGATCCTGTCAGGTGGAGGTGGGGGGCAGTATGGCACTGTCTGCAAGGGGGATGTGGAGGCTGTATGCCACTCTCTATAAGGGGGAGGTGGGTGCTGTATGACACTGTCTACAAGGGGGCGGTGGGGGGCACTGTGTACAAGAGGAAGGTGGGGCTGTATGACACTACAAGGGGCAGATGGGGATGTATGGCACTGTCTACAAGGAGGAGGTGGGGGATTATGGCACTGTCTACAGGGATGCTGTACGGCACAATCTACAGGGGGCACTTTCTACTAGGGGGGCTGTGGGGGCATTATACTCTGTGGAGGCCACTAAGCGGACATCATACTGTGTAGGGGCACTACAGGGGGCAATATAATGTGTGTGGCACTTAGGGGGCATAACACTGTGTGGGCATAATTAGAGGACGAAATACTGTGTCCTTGAAGGCGTTATAATATATTATATTATTATTATTATACTGTGTGGGGGCACTAAAGAGGCATTACACTGTGCGGGGGCACACTATATGGCATTATACTGTGGGGAGGAATTATGCTTTTTTATGGGGCATTTTTTATAATGGCGTGGGGCGCCATCTACCCTAAGGCCGTCCCTGAGCGGTGAAATAGTCGTTGCACGGAGGGGGAAGACTCTTGCCTGCCCACTGTGCTGCCCAGCCAATCAGCTCGCTTCTAGCTGTTTCCCTCTTCCTCGTGGCCTGTGCAGAGGGAAAGGTATGGCTACAGCAAGAAGATCGTGCATGTCTGCTCCTCCCAGGAATCCTGACTCCTGCTACTCTCTGACCCCACACCCGATGTATGTAAGTAGCAACTAGTAATGCAGCTATTAACCCCTTCATTGTTTATGTCTGTCATGCTGAGCAGTCACACTTCAGGGCTGACTGTTTAGCATAACAGACAAAGTATATCCATCCATCCATCTTCTATCTATCTATCTATCTATCTATCTATCTATCTATCTATCTATCTATCTATCTATCTATCTATCTATCTATCTATCTATCTATCTCATATCTATCTATCTCTCTATCTCTCTATCTATCTATCTATCTCTTATCCAATCGCGGTGTGTCGGCGTTTCACAGAGTGAACAAGTGACCGGTATGAAGGGGAAGCAATGCTCGTACGAGCACTGCTCCCCCTTCAAAATAGCTGATTAACCGGGGTCCCGGCGGGTGTCTGCTAGGCACTGTATCTAAGCCAACTACATAGTAGGCTTAGATACATGGCCCATGTGTGATCCTGTCTGCTGGACCCTGTATCTAAGCCTACAATGTGTGTTACTAATGTTTTTTTTTTGTTTGCTTGTGTTTTTTTGCAGGTTCGGTCATTGGACTACTTTGGATTGGAGGACTACTTCGATGACAGCTTTTTTTATTTTGAATAAAATGGTTAATGAGGGTTGTGTGGGGGCGACAATTACGAAGGCGGTAGTAATAAAGTTTCAAAAAAATAAAAATATACAGAAATAATATTTTATTGAAATAAAAAAAAAACACAGAACCCTCATTAACCATTTTATTGAGAATATAAAAACGGCGCCATCAAAGTAGTCCAACATCTGAAGTAGTCCAACATCCGAACCTGTAAAAAAACACAAACCCAAAAAGAATTTATAACACAAAAAAGCAAAACAATTCTTATACTTACGTTTCCGGGGTCCAGCGCTGGAGCCGCAATGTCAGTGAATGGGCCCTGTATCTAAGCCTATCATGTGTGATACTGTCTGCTGAGCCAATGTAGCTAATCCTATCAATATCTATAGGGTCGTAGTGCTATAGATATGCTGTCTCATATATATATGTATATTGCCCCTGATATTTTAAGACCTTAGTGACACCCCTGGCTGCTAGTGTTGCATCATTGAGTCACTTAGGAGACCCATTGATGCAGCTGAAAGCTGCGGACCGTTGATCATGAGAAGAAATTTGGGGGAGGGCCCAAGAAGAACTTTTGCACCAGGGCCCATGAGCCTTTAGCTACGCCCATGTACAGGGAGCCTGGTGTGGCATCTACAGGGAGGCTGGTGTGGCATCTACAGGGAGGCTGGTGTGGCATCTACAGGGAGGCTGGTGTGAAACGATCTACAGGGAGGCTGGTGTGGCATCTACAGGGAGGGTGGTGTGATTTCACTGTCTAGTTTGATAGAAATCTAATTGTGCTCCCACAATATGAGTAAATTATATAGTTCACTGAAGTAACAATAAAGTAAAAAATACCTTTTAATTAGTAACTAGTTAAAAACAGGGGTAACACACCACTGTGACATAAGCCCCACCGTGATTGTTAAAAAACGTATTAAACAAAAAACACTGAGTCATTGTGATACATCTAACTCAGTGTTTATAACAATATTATGTCTGGAAACAGCATATATCCAGGGCACATCAGTAGTACAATCCCAAAATAAAGCACAGGCGTCCGAATAGATCGGGTCTCCTAATGCTGGGTGTAACACGATATGACTATCCCCAATGCAAACATTCCATAAACAGTACAACGACCCTACGCGTTTCAGGTACTCATCCTCAGGGGTCCGTATAATGGTAACTCTGGCCTTCACACCAGCGATAGAATCCTTTAACAGCAGATATACTGCTGTGCGTCACGGCAAAGATGCACGTATTGATGTCAACGGCATACTTCATTGCAGGCGCTACGTTACTATAAACGCTAAACTCCACCCCTCGTATTCTAGCGGCAAACATGAACTGACCAATCCCCACACCCTCACGATTAGTGACACCTGCCCATGTGACCCCCCGCCGTCAGCTGACAACCAGGGGTCATCATCGGCCGCATCAAGCCGCACGCGCAGGCGCAGTAGAAGTCAGGGACAATTCGCCCAGACTGCCAAAATAGGAGAAGGTAAGCGTTACACGATAATAGGGTGGTGTGGCATCATCTACAGGGAGGCTGGTGTGGCATCATCTACAGGGAGGCTGGTGTGGCATCATCTACAGGGAGGCTGGTGTGGCACGATCTACAGGGAGGCAGGTGTGGCATGATCTACAGGGAGGCAGGTGTGGCATGATCTGCAGAGAGGCTGGTGTGGCATGATCTACAGGGAGTCTGGTGTGGCATCATATAAAGGGAGGCTGGTGTGGCATCATCTACAGTGAGGCTGGTGTGGCATCATCTACAGGGAGGCTGGTGTGGCATCATCTACAGGGAGGCTGGTGTGGCATCATCTACAGGGAGGCTGGTGTGGCATCATATACAGGGAGGTGTGTGGCATCATATACAGGGAGGCTGTAAATAGTGTCTAGGTGAACATGTGACCTTCCTTTGGGTGTTTTCAGGGGGCTGGGACAAAAAAAGCCTGACCAATGAAATTCATCAGTTTTTTTTTAACGGCCATGAAAATGGATGTCAAAATGGAAAATGGATGTCAAACGGCCATTAAAAACGGACAGATGGACTGGAAATGGATGAAAATTTGGAGATAAACGGATGCAAAATGGCCATGAAAAACTGACAGTTGATCAGTTTTTAATGGACATTTTTTTTCACTGTCGTGTGAATAAGGCCTTAGTGTCTAAGCCTGTTTTGGCCTTGTGGACACAGCCGATTTTTGCAAATCTGACATGTGTCACTTTATGTGGTAATAACTCCAGAATGCTTTTGCCTATCCAAGCGATTCTGAGATTGTTTTCTCGTGACATGTTGTACTTTATGATACTGAAAAAATTTTGTTGTTAAATTCAATATTTATTTGTAAAAAACACCAAAATTTTCAGAAAATTTGCAAAAATATGCATTTTTCTAAATTGTAATGTATCTGCTTGTAAAACAGATCGTAACACCACACAAAATATTTACTAGTTAACATTTCCTATATGTGTACTTTATGTTTGCATCATTTTTTGAACGTGCTTTTTTTTCTAGGACGTTACAAGGCTTAGAACTTTAGCTGCAATTTCTCGCATTTTCAAGAAAATTTCAAAAGGCTATTTTTTCAGGGACCAGTTCAGTTCTGAAGTGGCTTTGAGGGCCTTATATATTAGAAACCCCCTATAAAACACCCCATTTTAAAAACAGCGCACCTCAAAGTATTCAAAACAGCATTCAGAAATTATTTTAACCCTTTAGGCATTTCACAGGAAATAAAGCAAAGTAGAGGTGAAATGTACAAATTTCAATATTTTTTTTACGAAATTCATTTGTAATACGTTTTTTTCTGTAACACAGAAGGTTTTACCAGAGAAACGCAACTTAATATTTATTGCCCAGATTCTGTAATTTTTAGAAATATCCCACAAGTGGCCCTAGTGTGGTAATGGACTGAAACACAGGCCTCAGAAGCAAAGGAGCACCTGGAGGATTTTGGGGCCTCTATTTTATTAGAATATATTTTAGGCACCATGTCAGGTTGAAGAGGTCTTGTGGTGCCAAAACAGTGGAAACCCCCCAAAAGTGACCCCATTTTGGAAACTACACCCCTCAAGGAATTTTTCAAGAGGTATAGTTAGCATTTTTAGCCCACAGGTTTTTTGCTACATTTATTGGAACTGGTCTGTGAAAATGAAAATCTACTTTTTTTCTGAAAAAACATACGATGTTTTCATTTTTACAAGGAATAAAGGAGAAAAAGCACCCCAACATTTGTAAAGCAATGTCTCCCGATTATGGCAATACCCCATATGTGGTAATAAACTGCTGTTTGAACCCACGGCAGGGCTCAGAAGGGAACGAGGGCCATTTGGATTTTGGAGCGCAGATTTTGCTGGAATGGTTTTCGGTGCAATGTCGTGCTTGCAAAGCCCTGAAGGGACCATAACAGTGGAAACTCCCCAAAAGTGACCCCATTTTGGAAATGACACCCCTCAAGGAATTTTTCTAGGGGTATAGTTAGCATTTTGACCCTACAAGGTTTTTGCTGAATTTTTAAGAATTATGCCGTGAAATTGAAAATATAATTTTTTTCTAATAAAATGTAGTTTTAGCTCCGATTTTTTCATTTTTACCACAGATAAAGGAGAAAAAACACCCCGATATTTGTAAAGCAAACTCTTATGAGCACAGCAATAGCCCATATGTGGTAATAAACTGCTGTTTGTACACATGGCGGAATTTAGAAAGGACGGAGCGCCATTTGACTTTTGGAGCTCAAGTTTTGCTGGAATGGTTTGCGGCCCCATGTCACATTTGCAAAGCCACCGAGGGGCCAAAATAGTGCAAACCCGGCAAAAGTGACCCCACTTGGGAAACTATACCCCTCGTGGAATTTATCTAGCGGTATAGTGAGCATTTTGACCCCACAGTTTTTTTGCTGAATTATTGGGATTATGCATTGAAAATGAAACTCTACATTCTTTCCACTAAAATGTTGAATTGTTTTCATTTTCACAAGGAATAAAGGAGAAAAAGCACCCCAACAATTGTAAAGCAATTTCTCCCGAGTACGGCAATACCCCATATGTGGTCATAAACTGCTGCTTGTATACACCGCAGGGCTCAGAATGGCAGGAGTGCTACTTGGCATGTAGATTTTGGTTGATTGATTTACGCAATGAAATCCGCAGATGTTATGTGTGTTGTGTTGCGGATTGCTTTCAGTTACAGCATATTTCATCATTCTGGCTGGACCTATGTGTTTCGAGGTCTATAGCCATAGGAAAAAAAGCAAAAAGGGAGACACGGCGCCAAGTAGCGTGATCAATAGTATAAGGAGCAAAAAAACGGTACATAAATGCTCACCTGTTCAGTGGCAAATTACCGGCATGTAATTTGTATCAATAGCTGCTGCCAATCCCGGACGCAATCCCCGTGGAGATGCCAAAGTAATATTGAAGTAAGAGAAAAAACGGGATAAACGGCGCTGCTTAAAAAGGTACGGTTTATTAGAAGGATGCTACGCTTTTCGGCGGCGGACCGGCGTCTTCATCAGGCATGTCGCAGGGTTAAAAACCACATGTATATATACCAAATACCATAGGGTAAATTACAAAATGATTGGACCAGTTCAGACCAGCCTCCTGGCCAAAAACCGCCAAAAACAGCAGGTCAAAGTTCAGAAGTTGATACAAATAAAGAGAGAAAAAAAGAGAAAAAAAAAAAGGAAATGCAATATGCAAACATATAACAAGGAAATAACAATATATGACTAGGATGATTAGATATATATATATATATAAAAAAATATAGTATGAACTAGCCTCAGCTAATAAAATTCACATAAAATGTTAGGGTAAAATTACATAGCACAATGATAATAATACTTACAACAAAACTCCATAAATGAAGATAGAAGGGTTATTGTAAAATAGTAACATAACGCTTATGAGGAACAAAATCTAAAAAGCAAGGTTAAATTAATCGTCAAGACTTCTATATCATTAATCCAATACGGGAGTATGGTTAAAAAGCAAGGTCAACAGTTATATAAACATAAACATAAGATCATTAATCCAATGCGGACTCTGTAATATCGTTAAGACCATTGGGGTATAACGTTCCCAATTTATATATCCAGAAATTTTCCCTTTGTTTTAATCTGGTAAATCTATCGGGTATATCGATAGGTATTCTCTCTATAGGAGTTACAGTAATAGCGCCAAAGTTACAGTTATGTACACTGGCACAATGGCGAGATACACTATGTTTAACGAAACCAGTCCTGACATTAAATCTATGCTTATTGATCCTATTTCTAAGGGTTTGGGTGGTACGACCCACGTATTGACGGTCACATGTGCATTGTAATAGGTATATAACATAGTCGCTCCCGCAGTTGAGGAAGTTTTTAATCGGGAAACTTTCCTTGGTATTTACCGATATAAAATTAGTTATTTTGTTCGCAATATTGGAACAACAGAGGCATCTTGGTTTGCCGCAACGATATGAGCCATTAGATGTTAAAATAGTTTTATGAGGGTCACAATTAATTTTCCGTAATCTACTAGGTGCAATTAAATTCCTCAATGTTTTAGCCCTTCTATAAGTGATCTTGGGTCTAGTGGGAATAATACTTTTCATATATTGGTCGTTCTTAAGGATATGCCAATGTTTATTAATTGTTGAACTAATTAATTTGCTTCCTTTGTTAAAAGTAGTAATAAAATTGCAATTAAAATCTGTGGATTTCTCTATACAAGCACTCGGATTAATGCAATCTAATTGTGTTAATGCCTTTGCTCTCGATTCTGCTCCCATAATCAGGCTTGCTGGGAAGTTTTTTTGTTTAAACCTTCTTTTTAATAAATTACATTCAGTCGAGAAATCTTTGTCATTAGTGCAGTTTTTTCTTATCCGCCTGAATTGGCCAAAGCGTACGTTTTTTAGCCAAGGTTGGTAATGTGCACTTTTAAAATCCAAGTAGCTATTCACATCAACTCCTTTAAAATGTATTTTAGTACTAATGAGGTGACCATTTTTCATAATTGTAAGATCTAAAAAATCAATGTATTCACGGGAAGATGTGTGTGTAAAGGAGATACCATAACTGTTATCATTAAGATGCTCGATAAAATCTGAAATAACTGTCGCCTCAACTTTGATAATAAAAAAGAGGTCATCGATATACCGTTTATAAAATATAATATTGTCCCTAAATTTATCATTACCATAAATATAAAAATCTTCAAAGGCCCCCATGTACAGATTGGCGTACGATGGGGCAAATCTCGACCCCATCGCACAGCCCTTTAACTGCCTATAAAAACTCCCTTCAAATGTGAACACATTGTGTTGAAGTATAAAATCAATGCACTCCATTAAAAAATTGATCTGGTTGTTTGGTAATCGTGGATCAGACATTAGGTAGGTTTGTGATGCCTGCATACCAAGGTCATGGGGGATGTTCGTGTATAATGATGAAACATCTGCTGTTAAAAACCAAAGAGCCGTAAAATCATGAATGGTTTGTAAGTGGTACAGCTCTCTAATTAGATCAGTTGAGTCTATAATATGAGATGGTAATTTAGACACATGTGTCTGGAGATGAATATCTATAAAGTGGGATAGATTACTTGTAAGGGACCCTATTCCAGATATGATGGGTCTACCAGGGGGATTAGATAGGGATTTATGAACCTTAGGTAAGTGGTAGAGGAACGGTGTGGTAGGAAATGGAACAGTTAAAAATAATTTTTCTCTTTTATTTAAAATCTGATCCCTGAAAGCGGTTTCAATAAGATTTTTATATTTAGTTTGAAACAAGGGTATTGGATTACATTGCAGTTTCTCATAGTAATTAGTATCGGACAGCAATCTATAGGCCTCATTGGTATAATCCAAATGATCCTGGATGATAATCCCACCACCTTTATCTGCGGACTGTATAACAATTTGGTGGTTCTTTTGGAGATTCTTTAATGAAATACGCTCAGATCGCGTAAGGTTATCCAGAGAATGTATGGGTTGTTCTATTGTTTTAAGATCATTACTGACCAGGTTATAAAAAGTTTCAAGAGCTGGTCCACGGTGGTGGAGGGGATAAAACGTAGATCTAGGCCGAACGTCTACACTGATGGGCTTAGGACAATGGGGGGATAGGACCATTTGGTGTGGGAGCTCAGGTAGAGAATTTTTGGGTATTAGTGCAAAATGTCGTAGGAGTGTTAGTTTACGCATAAACCTATTAAGGTCCATAAAAATTTCGAAGCCATCGGCAGAGGTAGTAGGGCAAAAAGAAAGGCCCTTGGACAGTAAACTTGTTTCATCAGTATTAAGATTATATTTGGATAGATTGAACAATTTTATTGTTTCTGTCTGTGCTTTTTTGGAAGCAGGGAGGGGCTTGTGTCTGCCCCCTCTACATCCTCTGGTTCTTCCTCCAGTTTTCTTTTTATTGTAATCTTTTGTATCCTTGGAAAAAAGGCAGTGATGGTTTGGGATTTTGGACTTTTTAAAAAAGGCAGAAGAATATCTTGTGATCGGGATATCGGAGTGATCGGGGGTCGGGTGAACTGCGATGGGAGTCCTAAAAAAGACACAGTTCCCAGGGTATTATCAAAAATAGGTTCTAAACCATCCGTGGTCATGTTCAGTGGGTGTGTCCTCGTATGTCGATTGTCCAAAGGGACCGGATTGTCGTGTACAGAAATGTTCAGCAAGCATGATGGGAGGGGTGATGCTACATCAACATCAATAGAATCATTAAATATAGGGGATTCAAAAAATAAATCAGAGGTAAGACTAGGCGGAGTGTCAGGGATGAGGTTAAATAATTTAAGATGAGCATCCAAATTGACGGACTTGAATGCATGTTGAGGTATTTGTCCCAATAGGTTATTATTTTTGGACATATTTTTGGTATTTGTGGTAGTAGGATTCATAGGAGCTATGCAATTAGTGGGATTGGGATATTGGGACAATGCATGGCCGGTAGGAATCTGGGCTGGTACAGACTTATGAATGAGGGCCATGGGAATGGTGTGATTACATGTGCCATTGTTTTTATTCAGATTGACTACAGGGGTGGGTGTATTCAAATTAATGCTAAGTTTAGTTGTAGATGTCTCGTCTCTAATTAGGCCATGTTTTGATTTGAAACGTTTGCGGGAATATGATAAATTAATACGAGGAGTATCAGGTTTATTTCTAAAATTATTATTATAACGGTCCATGAGCGGACGTATGGTGGGAGGGGGTTTAGATGTCCAGTCCCCCAACTTGTTGTCAACATAATCATCTCTATCACGTTTGAGTTTTTTCATTTTTCTGCTAATGGTTTCTTTTTCAAATATATGCAGACGTTCAATAGTAGATAATTCCAGTTTTTTGTAATCTGGAAAATCAGAAAAACAATATAACTGCTCACTCAGGTCCTCTATAGTTCTAGACAGACCAGCACAAATGTCAGATCTTTTTTTGTGCAGACATTTGATAAGCCCTGCATTGCTCAGTTCCAGAGCTTTAACCCATTCAATAAAGAAAGCTTCCTCATTTAGATACGGGGTATTGAAATAGACCCTGAGGCCCCTAGGGGCTATTTTTTCTGACAGATACATGTCCAAAAAACGACAGTCAATGCTTAGGAAGGATTCCTCTTTCAATAGATCCTCCAATTGTAGAAACAAGTTAGTCATTTTCTTCATTTCCTCAATATTGGTGGGGTTATTTACAGGCACAGTCCCATACCCATGGGAGTCCATGGATGTCAATTGTGTGAAAAGACAATCACGAGTGGTAGCTCTTTCTCTGATGAAATCCATCACAGAAAAAAGGTATTCGTTGTTAATCGGAGTAGTGGTTGAAGGCAAAACCGGAGTAGTAGTTGAAGGTAGAATAGAGGCTGCCAGTGTCAGAGGGTCTCCAGCACAGTTATCCTTGAATTCATACGGGGCAAGAGTGCACGGAGTACCTCATAAAACGGGATCCAAGCCACCCAGGTGGGGTATGAGCAATGGCCCGAAAATTAGTACTAGTAAAAAAAGCAAAAAGGGAGACACGGCGCCAAGTAGCGTGATCAATAGTATAAGGAGCAAAAAAACGGTACATAAATGCTCACCTGTTCAGTGGCAAATTACCGGCATGTAATTTGTATCAATAGCTGCTGCCAATCCCGGACGCAATGACCATGGAGATGCCAAAGTAATAGTGAGCATTTTGACCCCACAGTTTTTTTGCTGAATTATTGGGATTATGCATTGAAAATGAAACTCTACATTCTTTCCACTAAAATGTTGAATTGTTTTCATTTTCACAAGGAATAAAGGAGAAAAAGCACCCCAACAATTGTAAAGCAATTTCTCCCGAGTACGGCAATACCCCATATGTGGTCATAAACTGCTGCTTGGATACACCGCAGGGCTCAGAATGGCAGGAGTGCTACTTGGCATGTAGATTTTGGTTGATTGTTTTACGCAATGAAATCCGCAGATGTTATGTGTGTTGTGTTGCGGATTGCTTTCAGTTACAGGATATTTCATCATTCTGGCTGGACCTATGTGTTTCGAGGTCTATAGCCAGACTGAGATGGAATGTTTAAAAGAGAGCAGGATGTGATCTGCACCGGAATCCGCAACGATAAATCCGCAGCATTTTACTTAACATTTTAGCCAAATCCGCTACGGAATCTGCAACACGGATTATGTGCGGCATTGATACGGACAGTGTCTGCAGAATTCTGCCACGTCTGAACATGCCCTCAGGAAAGGAGCGCTGTGTGGCTCTATCTATAGGGGCTGTGTGATGCTATCTATAGGGGGTTGTGTGTGTGTGGCGCTATCATCAGGTTTGTGTGTGTGTGTGTGTGGGTGTGGGGCGAAATCGACAGGGGTGTGTGTTTGTGGTGCTACCTACAGGTGTGTGTGTGTGTGTGTGTGTGTGTGTGTGTGTGGCTGGCGCTATCTACAGGTTTGTGTGTGTGTGGGGCGCTATGTACAGGAGGGGTGTGTGGCGCTATGTACAGGGGGGTGTATGTGAGGCGCTATCTACATGTGTGTTTTGGGTGTGTGTGTGGTGCTATCTACAGGGGGGTGTGTGTGACGCTATCTACATGGGTGGTTGGCGCTATCTACAGGGGGTACTGTGTATGTGGTGCTTTACTTTACAGTGTGTGACACAATTGTAGTCAGGGGCGCAGTGCATGGTGATATTATATTTAGGGGCTGCAGAAATGGGTCATGGCCGGGAGAAGTCGTCATGAGCGCTGGATCGGATGGAGAAGAAAAAAGGAAAAAAAACTTTTTCACTGATCAAGTCATTTATTATAGAAAACCAGCGACCGTAACGACCTGAACTATAAAAATATTATGTTATTTATCCAGCGCAGTGAACGCCGTAAAAAAAAACCTTAAAAACACTGCCATAATTACTGTTTTTTTTGGTCACTGTCTTCCAAAAATGTAAATAAAAAGTGATCAAAAAGTCGCATGTATCCAAAAATGGTGCCTATAAAATCTATACCTCGTCTCGCAAAAAACAAGCCCTCACACAGCTCCATCGATGAAAAAATTTAAAAGTTATGGCTCTCACAACTTGGCGACAGAAAAAATACATTCTCTTTCCAAAAGTAATTTTATTGTGCAAAAAGTTATAAAAAAGTTCTATAAATTTGGTATCGCCGGAATCATACTGACCCGCAGAATAAAGGTAACATGTAGTTTATAACGCATGGTCAACGCTGTATAAAAAAAAACAACTAAAAAACTATGGCAGAATTGCTGTTTTTTGTCACCTTGCCTCCCAAAAAAAGGATAACAAGTGATCAAAAAGTTGCATGTACCCCAATAAAAGCTACAGCTCGTCCCGTAAAAAAAGAGCCCTCATGCCACTACGTCTATGAAAAAATAAAATAAGTTAAGGCTCCAATAATTCAGTTGTGAAGAAAAATATCCAGTTGTGCCGGCCCGAGGGGAACATTTCTTCTGTTTCAAAAGGCGATGTATCAAGGCACTAAAATTAGGGAACCAGGAAGGGGAGGGCCCAAACATATCTGCTGGAAGCGACGGTGCCCGTATTATACCAGGACAACACTTTCCCGGCAAAATTCCCAAAACTGCAAAGGTGCGGAGTGTGGACCAAAAGGGGGATAAGGAAGGACATTTATCAGTGCGACACCGGCCTGTGCAGAAAGGATTGATCACATCTATGGATCATTTTATTAGTTTTTTTTACCTTATTATTATACCACCTGACTATGCCCCTGATGTACTCTGCCCAGCTCAGATATGCCCCACATTATAAACGGAAACAACAGTGATACTCCAAACAAAACTATTACCAAGCAAATTCCACGCTCCAAAACCCAAATGGCGCTCCCACCCATCTGAGCCCTACAGTGTGCCCAAACAGCAGTTCACTTCCACATATATGGCATCACCATACCCGGGAGAATCCTTTTAACCCTTTTAACAATTATTGGGTGTGTGTCCCCAGTGGCACAAGCTGGGCACGACATATTTGACACTGAATTGGCATATCTAGGGAAAAATTTAATTTGTACCTTCCGCAGCGCAATCATTTATGGAAAAGACACGTGGGGTGAAAATGCTCACTACACCCCTTAATAAATGCCTTGAGGGGTGCAGTTTCCAAAATGGGGTCACTTCTCAGGGGTTTCTTTTATTATTTCACATCAAAGCCTCTGCAATTGTGAATAATTGAGAGCTGTCTTGTTATGGTGGTGTTTCCCAAATGGGGTCACTTTTGGTGGATTTCCACTGTTTTGGCACCGAAAGAGCCCTTGAAACCTGACATTGTGCCTAAAATATTTTCTAGTAAAAAGGAGGCCCAAAATCCACTATGTGCTCCTTTGCTTCTGAGGCTGGTGCTTCAGTCTATTACCGCACTAGGGCCACATGTGGGATATTTCTAAAAACTGCAGAATCTGGGCAATAAATATTGAGTTGCGTTTCTCTGGTAAAAACTTCTGTATTACAAAAGAATAGATTAAAAATGAATTTCTGCAAAAAAAAAATGAAATTTGAAAATTTCACGTCTATGTTGCTTTAATTCCTGTGAAATGTTTAAAGGGTTAAGAAACTTTCTAAATGCTGTTTTGAATACTTTGAGGGGTGAAGATTTTAAAATGGGGTGACTTTTTGGCGGTTTCTAATATATAAGGCCCTAAAAGCCGCTTCACAACTGAACTGGCCCCTGTAAAAATAGCCTTTTGAAATTTTCTTGAAAATGTGAGAAATTGCTGCTAAAGTTCTAAGCCTTGTGACGTCATAGAAAAATAAAAGGACGTTCAAAAAACGATGCCAATCTAAAGTAGACATATGGGTGATGTTAATTAGCAACAATTTTGTGTGTTATAACTGCCTGTCTTACAAGCAGATACATTTACATTTAGGAAAATTCAAATTTTTGCAATTTTTCACAAAATGTTGGTGTTTTTCACTGATAAATATTGAATTTATTGACCAAATTTTTCCACTATCATAAAGTCCAATGTGTCACAAGAAAACAATCTCAGAATCGCTTAGATAGGTAAATGCATTCCGGAGTTATTACCACATAAAGTGAAATATGTCAGATTTGAAAATATGGGTCTGGTCCTGAAGGCCATAATGAGTTTGGTCCTGAAGGGGTTAAGCAAGTGAAATGCAGCTCGATCGGGTTGAGTTCTGGTGATTGACTTGGCCATTGCAGAATATTCCACTTCTTTGTCTTAAAAAAATCTCCTGGGTTGCTTTCGCAGTATGTTTTGGGTCATTGTACATCAGTACAGAGAAGCGATGTCCCATCTAGAGTGCCTTTAGCAGCCATGCATGCCCATGCCATCACACTGCCCCCACCTTCTCCCTACTTTCTTCCTCTCATAATTCTGGTACCGGTTGATCTTAGTTTCATGCTGTTCCAGAACTGGGCGGCTTCTTTACACGTTGTTTGGTAAAGTCTAATCTGGTCTTTCTATTTTTGAGGCTGATTAATGGTTTGCACCTTGTGGTGGACCCGCTGTATTTGCTCTCATGAAGTCTTCTCTTTATGGTAGACTTAGATACTGACACACCTGGAATCAACT
The DNA here is from genome assembly GCF_050947455.1 of Rhinoderma darwinii. NCBI lineage: Eukaryota > Metazoa > Chordata > Amphibia > Anura > Rhinodermatidae > Rhinoderma > Rhinoderma darwinii. The sequence goes on from NC_134689.1 coordinate 46,873,653, forward strand.
CCAGACGTTTTACCTTCCTAATTGATGATGGCTTAATGGGGGAATAGCCCATGCAGCTCATTAACCCCTTAAGGACGCAGCCTAGTTTTGGCCTTAAGGCTCAGAGCCCATTTTTCAAATCTGACATATTTCACTTTATGTGGTAATAACGTCGGGATGCTTAAACCTACCCAAGCGATTCTGAGATTGTTTTCTCGTGACACATTGGGCTTCATGTTCGTGGTAAAATTTGGTCGATATATTCAGTGTTTATTGGTGAAAAATTGCAAAATTTAGATAAAATTTTGAAAAAATTGCATTTTTCAGAATTTAAATGCATCTGCTTGTAAAACAGACGGTTATACCACCCAAAATAGTTACTAGTTCACATTTCCCATATGTCTACTTTAGATTGGCATCGTTTTTTGAACATTCTTTTATTTTTCTTGGACATTACAAGGCTTAGAACATAAACAGCAATTTCTCATATTTTTAAGAAAATTTCAAAAGCCTTTTTTTAAAGGTACCTCTTGAGTTCTGAAGTGCCTTTGTGGGGCCTATGTATTAGAAACCCTGATAAAACACCCCATTTTAAAAACTAGACCCCTCAAAGTATTCAAAACAGCAGTTAGAAAGTTTTTTAACCCTTCAGGCATTTCACAGGAATTAAATCAAAGTGGAGGTGAAATTTGCAAATTTCATTTTTCTTGCTGAATTTCAATTTTATTCATTTTTTTTCTGTAACCCAGAAGGTTTTACCAGAGAAACACAACTAAATATGTATTGTCCAGATTCTGCAGTTTTTAGAAATGTCCCACATGTGGCTCTAGTGTGCTCGTGGACTAAAACACAAGCCCTAGAAGCAAAGAAGCACCTAGTGCATTTTGAGTCCTCTTTTTTATTAGAATATATTTTAGGCAGCATGCCAGGTTTGAAGAGGTGTTGAGGTGTCAAAACAGTAGGAATCCCCCAATAGTGACCCCATTTTGGAAACTACACCCCTCAAGGAATTCATTTAGGGTTGTTGTTACCATTTTGACCGCACAGTTTTTTCACAGCACGTATTTGAATTGGGCTCTGAAATGAAAAAAATGTCATTTTTTCCAATAAAATGTCATTTGTGATCAAAATTTCTTATTTTCACAGGGAACAAAATACCCCATTTTGTTGCCCAATTTGTCCTTAGTGTGGCAATACCCTATTTGTGGTGATAAACTGCCGTTTGGGCCCATGGGAGGGCTCAGAAGGAAAGGAGCGCTATGTGTTTGTTGGAGTCCAGATTTTGTTGGATTGGTTTTCGGGTGCCATGTCGCATTTGCAGAGCCTCAGAGGTATCAAAGCAATGGAAACCCACCAAAAGAGACCCCATTTTGGAAACTACACCCCTCAAGGAATTCATTTATGGTTGTTGTTAGCATTTTGACCACACAGTTTTTTCACAGCACCTATTTCAATTGGGCTGTGACATTAAAAAAATGACATTTTTTCCAATAAGATGTAATTTTTTACCAAAATTTCTTATTTTCACAGGGAACAAAATACTCAATTTTGTTGCCCAATTTCTCCTGAGTGCATCAATACCCCATTTGTGGCAATAAACTGCCGTTTGGGCCCATGGGAGGCCTCAGAAGGGAAGGAGCGCTGTGTGTTCTTTGGAGTACAGATTTTGCTGGATTGGTTTTCGGGTGCCATGTCGCATTTGCAGAGCCCCAGAGGTATCAAAGCAATGGAAACCCACCAGAAGTGACCCCATTTTGGAAACTACACCCCTCAAGGAATTCATTTATGGGTAATGTGACCATTTAGACTCCATAGTTTCTTCACAGAACTTATTTGAATTGGGCTGGGAATTCAAAAAATATTTATTTTTTCCAATAATATGTCATTTTAGCTCAAAAATTCTTATTTTCACAAGAAATAAAATACTCCATTTTGTTGCCCAATTTGTCCTGAGTGCGGCAATACCCCTTTTGTGGTGATAAACTGCCGTTTGGGCCCATGGGAGGGCTCAGAAGGAAAGGAGCGCTGTGTGTTCTTTGGAGTACAGATTTTGCTGGATTGGTTTTCGGGTGCCATGTCGCATTTGCAGAGCCCCAGAGGTATCAAAGCAATAGAAACCCACCACAAATTACCCCATTTTGGAAACTACACCCCTCAAGGAATTCATTTATGGGTGTTGTGACCATTTTGACCCCATAGTTTTTTCACAGAACTTATTTGAATTGGGCTGGGAATGAAAACAAAATTATTTTTTTCAAATAATATGTAGTTTTGGCTGAAAATTTCTTATTTTCACAAGAAACAAAATACCCCATTCTGTTGCGCAATTTTTTCTGAGTGCCGCAATACCCCATTTGTTGTGATAAACTGCCGTTTGGGCCCATGGGAGGGCTCTGAAGGAAAGGACCACCATTTGGCCTACTGGGGATTTTCTAGTGCGAAGTCATGTATGCAGAAGCCCCTGAGGTACCAGTACAGTTGAAACCCGCAAGAAGTGACCCCGTTTTAAAAACGACACCCTTAAGACATTCATCTAGAGGTGTAGTGAGCATTTTGACCGGAGACCTACACCCCATAAACTGTAATGTGGGTTCTCCCGGGTATGGCAATACCCTACATGTGGCTGTTATCAGCTGCCTGGACACACAGCAGGGCCCAGAGGGGAAAGACGAGGGGGGATAAGCTGTGTGGAGTACATCAGGGTAAGTAAAATTGGGGTAAATTTTAAACCAAGGGATGTATGATAAATTTTAAAACACTTTCATACAGAGCTCTGGTTATTCGGGACGCGTGTCACATTGATATATTGTGTCATCCATTATCGCCCTCTTATAGCAGACTTTGCACCTCTTTTGACTTTTTCCCTTCTTGCCAGTTTGGGGAACTTCCAGAAGTACTGGGTGCCCCCCCTTCTTGGTCCCTAAAGATTAGGTTCTTGATAATCACCTCTTGAAATTCCAGGAAAGTTCCCGTCTGGCCTGCACATCGACGTAGCATGTACGCATTGTACAATGCCATCTGTATGATGTGCCCGGCCAGCTTCTTATAACACACCGCATGGCGCTGTAGGGCTTCAGGGCTTGATCTTACAAGTCCACCCCTCCCCATGTACCTATTGTAGTCCAGGATGCAGTCTGGTTTGGGGGTGGCCTTTCCTTCATATATCCTAAACCTGTAGGTATACCCTGATGCACTCTCACAGCTTATACATCTTCACGCCATACCTTGCCCTCTTACCCGGCAGGTACTCGCGGAATTGAACCCTCCCTTTAAAATGTACCAGGGACTCATCAATAGAAATACACTTCTCGGGGGTGTATGCTGCGAAAACCGGGCACTTGAACGGTCTAATAGGGGTCTCCGTTTATACAAACGGTCAAAACTGGGGCCATCTCGGGGTGGGCACGGCTCATTATTAGTATAATGTAAGAAGCGAAGTATTGCCTCATTTATTTATTTTTTTAGGTTACAGTTCAGTTCTGAAGTTGCTTTGAGGGGCCCATATATTAGAAACCCCTATCAAATACCCCATTTTAGAAACTAGACCCCTCAAAGTATTCACAACAGCATTTAGAAAGTTTATGAACCCTTTAGGTGTTTCACAGAAATTTAGAGCAAAGTAGAGGTGAAATTTACATTTTTTTTTTGTCAGAAAATCCTCTTTATACCATTTTTTTTATAACACAAAAGGATTTATCAGAGAAACGCAACTTAATACGTATTGCCCAGATTCTGCAGTTTAGAGAAATATCCCACATGTGGCCCTAGTGCGGTAATGGACTGAAGCACCGGCCTCCGAAGCAAAAGGAGCACCTAGTGGATTTTGAAGCCTCTTTTTTATTAGGCACCATGTCCGGTTTGAAGAGGTCTTGTGGTGCCAAAACATTGGGAACCCCCCAAAAGTGACCCCAATTTGGAAACTAGACCCCTTGAGGAATCCATTGTAGTTTTTTTGGGGTGCATGCGGCTTTTTGATCAGTTTTTATTCTATTTTTAGGTGGCGCGGTGACTAAAAAACAGCAATTCTACTATTGTTTTTTTATTCTATTTTTTTTACAGCGTTCACCGTGCACTATAAATGACATATTCACTTTATTCTGCGGGGCGATACGATTACGGCGATACCAGATGTTTATAGTTTTTTTTTATTTCTTATGGCGTTTGCACAATAAAATACGTTTTGTAAACAATCATTCACTTTTTGTGTTACCTTATTCTAAGAGACATAACGTTTTTATTTTTCAATCAATAAAGCCGTGCGAGGACTTATTTTTTGCGTAACGAACTGTAGTTTCGATAAGTACCATTTTTAGGTACATGCGACTTTTTGATCTCTTTTTATTCCATTTTTTGGGAGGTGAAGTGACCAAAGAATTGTGATTGTGGTTCGGTTTATTATTATTTTATTTTACGGCGTTCACCGTGCGGGATAAATAATGAAATAATTTTGTAGTTCAGGCCGTTACGGACGCGGCGATACCAATTATGTATAGTTTATTTGTTTGTTTATATATTTTTATTAATAATAAAGGACTGATAAGGGAAAAGGGGGGATTTTTACTTTTATTACTTTTAAATCTTTTATTTTCTTATTTTTACACATCTTTTTTTAACTTTTTTTTAACTTTATTACTTTGTCCCACTAGGGGACATGAGGGCAGGAGGCCCTGATCGCTATTCTAATACACTGCACTACATGCGTAGTGCAGTGTATTAGAACTGTCAGCTACTCACTGACAGCAAGCATAGTGGGTCCTGATGTTGTCAGGACCCACTAAGCTTCCGTCTATGGCATAGCCGGACGCCATTGTTTGGTGTCCAGTTGCCATAGTCACCATCGCCGGCCGCTATCGCGTAGCAGGCCGGCGATGGCAGCTTAACCCCTAAAAAGCTGCGATCTCTATAGAACGCGGCTTTTAAGGGGTTAATCAGCGGGGACACAGCGATCGGTCCCCGCTGTAGGAGCTGTGACAGCTGCTGAACAAGACAGCAGCTGTCACAGCTCTTGTATGTGTCGGGAGGACGGCCGAAACGGCCGTTACTCCCGAGACGTACTATTACGGCATGGAGCGCGAACGATACAGCTGCCATGCCGTAATAGTACGTCAAGGAGCGGGAAGGGGTTAAATAGCTCTTGAGATAATTGTCCAATTACCTTTGGTCCCTTGAAAAAGAGGCAGCTACATATTAAGGAGCTGATACCCTCAAACTAAAGCTGAGTGTCTGCGCTTTAAACCCATATTGATAATATAACTGTATATTTAATATGTTTTGGTACAAAATGGCAAAACTTGTGTCACTGTCCATATAATTCTGGACCTAACTGTACCTCACACCACATAACTACATACATAATAATATATATATTATCGGTAACAAATACAATAGTGCCTTCTACTTGAAGATCAACGCCACACGCTCCCATAGATCCAGTTTTCCTGACACCATTCTCGTCTAATAAAATTTAAAGAGGTATTCCCATCTTAGGCATTTATGGCATATCTACGGGAACCTTCGCCTTTGGGGATAACAGGGGTCTGGTATTCCCTTGTTGCAAAATTTTAATGGGAAATGGTGTACTAGGGTAACTTGACCCCATTCTCTCAATAGGTAAGGGACCTAGAGGTGTAAACTGTACCTATCAGGCACTTATGGCATATCCTGTGGATGTGCCATAAAAGCCTAAGATGGGAATATCTCTTTAGCTATCTGCTATATGAGGTAAAAATGTCTATTTATGGTGTTGCATAATATTACACATTGCTGCGACTTTCCAGTAATATTAACTATTGTCATATGTATTATACCTAACTATTAGACATAGATAAACCCTCCGGGGGGATGATGTAAAATTTAAGCATCATGGAGATTAGGTCAACCAATCAAGATGCAGATTTAATTTTTCCAGAGCAGTTGTAATAAAAGCTGCACTGTGATTGGTTGCTATGAGTTAAAGAGGCTCTGTCACCAGATTTTGCAACCCCTATCTGCTATTGCAGCAGATAGGCGCTGCAATGTAGATTACAGTAACGTTTTTATTTTTAAAAAACGAGCATTTTTGGCCAAGTAATGACCATTTTTGTAGTTATGCAAATGAGGCTTGCAAAAGTCCAAGTGGGTGTGTATTATGTGCGTACATTGTGGCGTTTTTAATACTTTTACTAGCTGGGCGTTCTGATGAGAAGTATCATCCACTTCTCTTCAGAACGCCCAGCTTCTGCCAGATCACTGCTGTGACGTCACTCACAGGTCCTGCATCGTGTCAGACAAGCGAGGACACATCGGCACCAGAGGCTACAGTTGATTCTGCAGCAGCATCAGCGTTTGCAGGTAAGTAGCTACATCGACTTACCTGCTAACGCCGATGCTGCTGCAGAATCAACTGAAGCCTCTGGTGCCGATGTGTCCGACACGATGCAGGACTTGTGAGTGACGTCACAGCAGTGATCAGGCAGAAGCTGGGCGTTCTGAAGAGAAGTGGATGATACTTCTCGTCAGAGCGCCCAGCTAGTAAAAGTATTAAAAACGCCCCGATGTACGCACATAATACACGCCCACTTGGACTTTTACTTTTAAACACACCCACTTGGACTTTTGCAAGCCTCATTTGCATAACTACAAAAATGGTCATAACTTGGCCAAAAATGCTCGTTTTTTAAAAATAAAAACGTTACTGTAATCTACATTGCAGCGCCTATCTGCTGCAATAGCAGATAGGGGTTGCAAAATCTGGTGACAGAGCCTCTTTAAGATTAGACAGTCCCCACTAAATCCTCCACATGCTAAGCATGGTATTATCCTATGATATTAAAGTAATAGTAATGAATGGCTGGTAAGAACACTATAATATTCCAAAACGCCAAAGAGGAGAAAATGTGACAAAAGCGATCAATGAAAAAAAAAGATATCAGAAATAATAATCAATTAGGCCCTTTTAGCGACTGCGTTAAAGTTTCAGCTTATAACCGAAACCACAACGCAGTGCCAGATTCTTTGTGCGACTAATACCACAAGTACCCAATTGACTTACAATGGCATCCATCAGGTTCTGATGTGGTGTCCATTGTTTTGACGGGAGAAAAAGCGCCTCTTCCAGCACTACTCTTACAATCAACTCTATCAATTGAGGCTCCAAAGCAGATCTGAACATAGCCTTATAATAAATGTCTTCTAAACATCACTTTCTCTATATAATATCTGCACCGTTACGAAAGACTGAATAAGAACATTTCACCGACCCAGTTTATACATGAGCTCCATTAAGAACATTTCACCTACCCAGTTTATACATGAGCTCCATTAAGAACATTTCACCTACCCAGTTTATACATGAGCTCCATTAAAAACATTTTACCGACCCAGTTTATACATGAGCTCCATTAAGTTTTTCACTTCATTGTTTATTACTGAAGTTTTATGTTCATAATGTGACAAAAAATTATTAATTCTTCCATGATAATAACAAAATTAACATCTCTTTCTAATTTTTCCAAAGTTAATGTGACATCTGAGCCTAAAGAAAAACCTAAGGATTGTAAAGATGATCAAAGCCTGAAGGCATATAGACAGGAGAAAGATAAGCTGACAACCAGCTATGTGGAACAACAAATTCTCCAACATTACCATCAGATCCAAGATCAAATCCACATCCATGAGACCCTATACATACAGTATTATAGTGGTCAGGATAGTGAGAAACATGCTGGAGAGGAGACAGAGGACAGGAAAGGCAGCGCAACACCAAAGACATCACAAAGTTGCAGCAGTTGTCGTGAAGAAAAAAGTGACAATGCCTGTCTGGAAGAACCGGTGGCCACATCTACTTATAAGAAGAAGACTGCCACAGTAGCCCTATCTCTGAAAACCTTTACTTTCCATACGCTATTAGCAAAAGGAGGTTTCGGAAAAGTTTTGGTGGCAACAGATGTCATCCGGAAAGAACATGTTGCCATTAAAGTGGTCAACAAGAAGATACACACAGAGTATGGGTACAACCTGGCAGAACATGAGATTCCACTACCTAGTTCATGGCCTTGCTGCCTTCCAGACTGACAGCTACGTCTATTATGTGATGGAACTGGCCACAAGGGGGGACCTAAATGATTTTATTGAGATGAACCTTCGTCTGGATATTCCCATGTCAAGATTCATAACAGCAGAAGTGGTTTGCGGTCTGGAATGATGTGGAAAACCGGACAGCAGTTCCCCCTCAGATACTTGTGTCAGTTCCTGAGTACCTGAACGTTACTTCCACTCTGCGCTACAAGGAAGAGCCATACAGCATAAAGTCTCAGAAGCTGTTTGAAGACTTCAGCTTTGTATGTCCTGCGTGGTCTGAAAAACTATCATCCCACCAACATCGTGTAGATCACTGACTGGGTGGTCAAACTGTTTTCCAAATGGCCATCCAGAAAATAAAAACAGGACGGGACTGCTGGACTCACGACTTCTAACTGGTCTACATGACTAGAAGGAGCTGTACATTACCACCTTATATTTATAGCTCTAATAAATATTATAACATCACTGCCGTAATGTTATTACTTTAGGTCACTTTTTTAGAAGTTTAGTTATTGTATTGTTGTTATTGTTATATGCTCTATTACAATAAAGGAGTTCTCCAACCGCAGACGTTTATGGCATATCCTGTGGATGTCTAATAGGCGTGTGACCCACACATATCGTGAGAATGGAAGTCCCCTATTCCCATCCCACTGTTTAAGCGGGTGCTGGCCCACACACTCAGACATAGCTTGAGTGGAGAGGTGGGGGCACATGTGCGTGTCTCTCTCCACTCCAGTATATTAGAAGCTCAGCTCAGCTGTTGTATAGCTCCTATAGACTTGAATGAAGAGAACAGAACATATGCATGTCCACCTCCAGATTCAAATTCTACCTGGATTTAGCGAGGGGGGCCCAGAGGTGGGAGACCTACCTGTCAGCCATTTCTATGGGAAAGGATATGTCATAAATATCTACGATGGGAAAACCCCTACAGGATACGAACACACAGGACAGAAACGCTGCGTAAAAGTTCACAGCGTATCTGTCCTGGAAGCCGCAGGGAATTCTGCCCGAAAAACCGCACCAAATTGTGGTGCAGTTTTTCAGGCGGCATGTCCACTGCGGAAATCCATCAGATCTATGGCATACAGGTCATGCTGCGGATATTTTTTTCTGCCACAAGTGAATGAGGTTTTGGAAAATTTGTTGCAAAATCTCGGTCTGGAATCCACAAGTCCTCCCTTTCTGTACGTGTCCTAAATACTTTATAATTATAATGTGTGAAATAGCTGAAGCAAACCTTGTTTTTTTAAGCAAAGATCTATTTAACCCCTTAGCCCTTATTCACACGACAGTGAAAAACGGCTGTGTGATGGCCGTCCTTTTAATGGCCTTCATATGGCCGTTTTCAGAGCAATGATATTCTATAGGCGCATTCACACGGCCGTTTTTTTAACGGCCTGTGAATAACGGGCGTCAAAAAATAGGACATGTCCTATTTTCGGGTCGTTTTAACGGCCTGACGGCCCCTATAGAATTCAATCGATCCGTTTTTAACAGCTGTCAATACATGTAACAACCGTTAAAAACTGATCTGTTACCTCCCTGTAGATGATGCCACTCCAGCCTCCCTGTATATGATGCCACACGCCTCCCTGTATATGATGCCACACGCCTCCCTGTAGTTGATGCCACACCAGCCTCCCTGTAGATGATGCCACACCAGCCTCAACGTAGATCATGCCACACCAGCCTCCCTGTAGATCATGCCACACCAGCCTCCCTGCAGATCATGCCACACCTGCCTCCCTGTAGATCATGCCCACCTGCCTCCCTGTAGATGATGCCACACCTGCCTCCCTGTAGATCGTGCCACACCAGCCTCCCTGTAGATGATGCCACACCAACTTCCCTGTAGATGATGCAACACCAGCCTCCCTGTATATGATGCCACACGCCTCCCTGTATATGATGCCACACACCTCCCTGTAGATAATGCCACACCAGCCTCCCTGTAGATCATGCCACAATAGCCTCCCTGCAGATCATGCCACACCTGCCTCCCTGTAGATGATGCCACACCTGCCTCCCTGTAGATCGTGCCACACCAGCCTCCCTGTAGATGATGCCACACCAGCCTCCCTGTAGATGATGCCACACCAGCCTCCCTGTAGATAATGCCACACCAGCCTCCCTGTAGATGATGCCATACCACCCTCCCTGTAGATGCCACACCAGCCTCCCTGTAGATCGGGCCACACCAGCCTCCCTGTAGATGCCACACCAGCCTCCCTGTAGATGCTACACCAGCCTCCCTGTAGATGCCACACCAGCCTCCCTGTAGATCGTGCCACATCAGCCTCCCTGTAGATGCCACACCAGCCTCCCTGTAGATGCCACACCAGCCTCCCTGTAGATGCCACACCAGCCTTCCTGTAGATGATGCCACATACTCACGGGTGCAGTGCCGTCTCTTGTCTTCTTCAGTAAAGGTCACTCGTCTGCACACGATCTGGCAAGGCAGCGCGACGGGGCGATGATGTCATCGAGGCGCTTTCAAACCCGTGAAGACGATTGACCACACCTGAAGAAGCGCTGCAACAGTGAGTATGCAAACGATAGCCAGCAAGGGAACTAGTAGTTCCCTTGCCAATCCCCATGTAACAGATCCCTTTTTAACGGTTGTTACATGTATTGACAGCCGTTAAAAACGGATCCATTGACTTCTATGGGGGCCGTCAGGCCGTTAAAACGGCCAAAAATAGGACATGTCCTATTTTTTGACGGCCATTATTCACGGGCCGTTAAAAAAACGGCCGTGTGAATGCACACATAGAATATCATTGTTCTGAAACGGCCATGTGAAAGCCGTTAAAAGGACGGCCATCACATGGCCGTTTTTCACTGTCGTGTGAAAGAGGCCTTAGAACTTTAACTGCAATTTCAAAAGGCTATTTTTTCAGGGACCAGTTCAGTTCTGAAGTGGCTTTGAGGGCCTTATATATTAGAAACCCCTATAAAACACCCCATTTTAAAAACTGCACACCTCAAAGTATTCAAAACAGCATTCAGAAATTATTTTAACCTTTTAGGCATTTCACAGGAAATAAAGCAAAGTAGAGGTGAAATTGACAAATTACATTTTTTTTTTTTACAAAATTCATTTGTAATACAGTTTTTTCTGTAACACAGAAAGTTTTACCAGAGAAACGCAACTCAATATTTATTGCCCAGATTCTGCAATTTTTAGAAATATCCCATATGTGGCCCTAGTGTGCTAATGGACTGAAACACAGGCCTCAGAAGCAAAAGAGCACGTGGAGGATTTTGGGGCATCTATTTTATTAGAATATATTTTAGGCACCATGTCAGGTTTGAAGAGGTCTCGTGGTGCCAAAACAGTGGAAACCCTCCAAAAGTGACCCCATTTTGGAAACTACATCCCTCAAGGAATTTTTCAAGAGGTATAGTTACATACGATGTTTTCATTTTACAAGGAATTAAAGGGAAAAAGCACCCCAACATTTGTAAAGCAATGTCTCTCGATTACGGCAATACCCCATATGTGGTAATAAACTGCTGTTTGGACCCACGGCAGGGCTCAGAAGGGAACGAGGGCCATTTGGATTTTGGAGCGCAGATTTTGCTGGAATGGTTTTCGGTGCCATATCGTGCTTGCAAAGCCCTGGAGGGATCATAACAGTGGAAACTCCCCATAAGTGACCCCATTTTGGAAACGACACCCCTCAAGGAATTTTTGTAATGGTATAGTTAGCATTTTGACCCTACACGGTTTTTGCTGAATTTATGGGAATTATGCCGTGAAATTGAAAATCTAAATTTTTTCTAATAAAATGTCGTTTTAGCTCAGATTTTTTCATTTTTACCACAGATAAAGGAGAAAAAACACCCCAATATTTGTAAAGCAAACTCTTCTGAGCACAGTAATACCCCATATGTGGTAATAAACTGCTGTTTGGACACATGGCGGAAGTAAGAAAGGGCGGAGCGCCATTAGACTTTTGGAGCTCAAGTTTTGCTGGAATGGTTTGCAGCCCCATGTCACATTTGCAAAACCACTAAGGGGCCAAAATAGTGCAAACGCGGCAAAAGTGACCCCATTTGGGAAACTATACCCGTCGTGGAATTTATCTAGCGTTATAGTGAGCATTTTGACACCACAGTTTTTTTGCTGAATTATTGGGATTATGTAGTGAAAATGAAAATCTACATTCTTTCCACTAAAATGTTGAATTGTTTTCATTTTCACAAGGAATAAAGGAGAAAAAGCACCCCGACAATTGTAAAGCAATTTCTCCCGCGTACGGCAATACCCAATATGTGGTCATAAACTGCTGCTTGGATACACTGCAGGGCTCAGAATGGCAGGAGTGCTACTTGGCATGTAGATTTTGGTTGATAGTTTTATGCAATGAAATCCGCAGATGTTATGTGTGTTGTGTTGCGGATTGCTTTCGCGAACAGGATATTTCATCATTCTGGCTGGACCTATGTGTTTCGAGGTCTGTAGCCAGACTGAGAGGGAATGTTTGAAAGAGAGCAGGATGTGATCTGCACCTGAATCCGCAATGATAAATCCACAGCATTTTACTTAACATTTTACCCAAATCCGCTATGGAATCTGCAACGCGGATTATGTGCGGTATTGATGCGGACAGTGTCTGCAGAATACTGCCACGTCTGAACATGCCCTCAGGAAAGGAGCGCTGTGTGGCTCTATCTATAGGGACTGTGTGATGCTATCTATAGGGGGTTGTATGTGTGTGGCGCTATCAACAGGTTTGTGTGTGTGTGTGGGGGGGGGGCGAAATCTACAGGGGGGCGTGTTTGTGGTGCTACCTACAGGTGTGTGTGTGTGTGTGTGTGTGTGTGTGTGTGTGTGTGGCGCTATCTACAGGTTTGTGTGTGTGTGTGGGGCGCTATTTACAGGGGGGGTGTGTGGCGCTATCTACAGGGGTGTGTGTGTGTGGCGCTATCTACAGGGGGCACTGTGTATGTGTTGCTTTAGTTTACAGTGTGTGACACAATTATAGTCATGCGCAGTGCATGGTGATATTATATTTAGGGGCTGCAGAAATGGGTCATGGCCGGGAGAAGTCGTCGTGAGCGCTGGATCGGATGGAGAAGAGAAGAGGAAAAAAAACTACTAGCATCTAAAACGTCGTCACCTGTGAGTCACTGGATTTGTAGAGAATCTGTCCCCTCTCCTGACATGTTTATTATAGGAAATCCTTGTATTCCACATAAAGCCTTTCTGAAGTCCAGGATTTATAGAAAAATTAGTGTTACCATTCCCATTGTCAGTAGGATGTGTCCCTGCACAGTGTAATACTGTCAGTATGTAGGGACACAGCCCTGTGAAAGGGGAATCGTAACACCCATTTGTTGATGCTTGTGCAAAAAGGTAATGTTAGCAATAGTTACGGCGCGGCGGTGGAGAAGGGGGGGCCCAAGTTTGGGTAACAGCCCAGGGCCTATGGTCTACTTAATCCGCCACTGCTGTCCATATATAAACAATAAAGTCAGGGGCTCCTCCTGGCACGCTGGAATCCCCGGCCAAAGCATTACCAACGCCTGGCTAGGGATATCGCTCATAGAATGAGTCCATGACTTCACTGTACTTATAAGAGTGCTGGAAGGCAGAGAGGCAAAAAGAAAAAAATTTAGTTGGTCATTAAGGCCTTTTCAGGCACGGTCATTAAAGGGTTAAGGGTAGGGGAAAAAATATAATATCTCACTCTAATTATTGTTAATTAAAATCCATAACTATCCTGGCAAATGCATATATATATATATATATATATATATATATATATATATATATATATATATATAAATACACAAAAAACAACCACTATAATCTATTATTCCCCTGGCCAGGGTGCTTAAGACTCCAGTATTACTAACATATTTGAGGAAAAACATATCCAAGGTAAACCAGATAACTGGCCTCCTCTTGTCCAATGCATTTCGCAAACCAAATGTTTTTCTATCGATCAATGGGAAGCTGTTTGTTACATGTTCATTTTTGTTTTATGTTTATATACCTAAATTGCTGTGTATATTTAGGTACATATATTCTACATATATATATATATATATATATTTATACATTTTTGCCATGATTGTACTGTTTGATAATATCATCTGTGAATTACAGACAGGTTATCCCAGCCACATGACTTAAGGCTGCCATGGGACAATCACCATATTGAATAAAGCATGATAGATGGGAAAATATGTGACATCACAATGTGAGATGCAAGTTGAAAAGACTTTATTCATATTTCATAGCTGGTGACATCCCAATGTCAGATGCCAGGCTGTAGAACCTTTTGACATAGCTGGTGACATCACAATGCCAGATGCCAGGCTGTAGAACCTTATGACATAGCTGGTGACATCACAATGCCAGATGCCAGGCTGTAGAACCTTATGACATAGCTGGTGACATCACAATGGCAAATTCCAGGCTGTAGAACCTTATGACATAGTTGGTGACATCACAATGCCAGGTGGCTTCATACACTGGTGCACAGGTTTGGTACTTTGCACTCACACACTGCAGACGAGGAGAGACGCACGTGAGAGCTCAAAAATGCCGAAAGCGAAGAAGAAGACGAAGCATCTAGAGATTGAAGGAGGAGAGGAGAGTAGAGGAGAGGAGAGAGACAAAAAGAATGTAGGAAAAGAGAGAAAGGAGAAGGCGAGTAAGACTAAGTGTAGCAGAACCACTCGCTTCTTAGCGCGCCTACAGAAAGCCTTTGCAAGGCTTACCGGATGTATGCGGAGGAGGAACAACTCCAAGAAGGAAAATAAATGTTCCGGTGAACTCCCAGAACCCAGTAACATGGTTCTAGTGGACAACAAAGGTAGGAAATTATGTAGATTATATAATAATTATAAATACACAGAATAGGCCTCATCACTCAAAACTGTCTAACAGAAAAACTGTTCTTATTACCCATAACAACCAATAAGAGCCCAGATTTAATTTCTTAATCCGCCCCTTAATCCGAATTTTTCTTTGTTGGACAGTTTTGATAAATCAGGACGGATATCTCTAGATTCTAAGTGTAAAGGAACTCAACATCCAGAAACAGTGCTCCTGTATAATATACAGTTAGGTCCAGAATTATTTGACACAATCTTCATGATTTTTGAGCTCTGCATGCCACCACATTGGATTTGAAATGAAACAACTGAGATGCAATTGAAGTGTAGACTTTCATGTTTAATTCAAGGAGTTGAACAAAAATATCTTGTGAAACGTTTAGGAATTGCAACCATTTTTCTACACAGCCTCCTCATTTCATGGGCTCAAAAGTAATTGGACAAATTAACATTACTATAAATAAAATGTTGTTTTTTTTAAATACTTTGTAGAGAATCCTTTGCAGGCAATGTCTGCCTGAAGTCTGGAAACCATGGACATCACCAAACGCTCGGTTTCCTCCTTTGTGATGTTTCCCAGGCCTTTACTGCAGCGGTCTTCAGTTGTTACTTTGTGGGTCTTTCTGCCTAAGTTTTCTCTTAAGCAAGTGAAATGCAGCTCGATCTGGTTGAGATCTGGTGATTGACTTGGCCATTGCAGAATATTCCACTTTTTTGTCTTAAAAAAACCTCCCAGGTTGCTTTCGCAGTATGTTTTGGGTCATTGTCCATCTGTACAGTGGAGCGATGTCTCATCTAGAGTGCCTTTAGCAGCCATGCATGCCCATGCCATCACACTGCCCCCACCATGTTTTACAGAGGATGTGCTGTGCTTTGGATCATGAGCCATTCCAAGCCTTCTCCCTACTTTCTTCCTCTCATCATTCTGGTACCGGTTGATCTTAGTTTCATGCTGTTCCAGAACTGGGCGGTTTCTTTACACGTTGTTTGGTAAAGTCTAATCTGGTCTTTCTATTTTTGAGGCTGATTAATGGTTTGCACCTTGTGGTGGACCCGCTGTATTTGCTCTCATGAAGTCTTCTCTTTATGGTAGACTTAGAAACTGACACACCTGGAATCAACTCCAGACGTTTTACCTGCTTAATTGATGATGGCTTAATGGGGGAATAGCCCATGCAGCTCATTAAATAGCTCTTGAGATAATTGTCCAATTACCTTTGGTCCCTTGAAAAAGAGGCAGCTACATGTTAAGGAGCTGATACCCTCAAACTAAAGCTGAGTGTCTGTGCTTTAAACCCATATTGATAATATAACTGTATATTTAATATGTTTTGGTACAAAATGGCAAAACTTGTGTCACTGTCCAAATAATTCTGGACCTAGCTGTACCTCACACCACATAACTACATACATAATAATGTATATATTATAGGTAACAAATACAACAGTGCCTTCTACTTGACAGATCAACGCCACACGCTCCCATAGATCCAGTTTTCCTGACACCATTCTCGTCTAATAAAATTTAAAGAGGTATTCCCATCTTAGGCATTTATGGCATATCTGCGGGAACCTTCGCCTTTGGGGATAACAGGGGTCTGGTATTCCTTTGTTGCCGAATTTTAATGGGAAATTATGTACTAGGGTAACTTGACCCCATTCTCTCAATAGGTGAGGGACCTAGAGGTGTAAACTGTACCTATAAGACACTTATGGCATATCCTGTGGATGTGCCATAAAAGCCTAAGATGGGAATATCTCTTTAGCTATCTGCTATATGAGGTAAAAATGTCTATTTATGGTGTTACATAATATTACACATTGCTGCGACTTTCCAGTAATATTAACTATTGTCATATGTATTATACCTAACTATTAGACAGAGATAAACCCTCCGGGGGGATGATGTAAAATTTAAGCATCATGGAGATTAGGTCAACCAATCAAGATGCAGATTTAATTTTTCCAGAGCAGTTGTAATAAAAGCTGCACTGTGATTGGTTGCTATGAGCAATAAGGTCAGTTTTACGATTAGACAGATTTGATAAATGAGGCCTATTGGCAGCAGAAAAGATCCCACTGGAGTCCCCACTAAATCCTCCACATGCTAAGCATGGTATTATCCTATGATATTAAAGTAATAGTAATGAATGGCTGGTTAGAACACTATAATATTACCAAACGCCAAATAGGAGAAAATATGACAAAAGCGATCAATGAAAAAAAAGATAGAAATAATTATCAATTAGGCCCTGTTAGCGACTGCGTTAAAGTTTCAGCTTATAACCGAAACCACAACGCAGTGCGAGATTCTTTGTGCGACTAATACCACAAGTACCCAATTGACTTACAATGGCATCCATCAGGGTCTGATGTGGTGTCCATTGTTTTGACGGGAGAAAAAGCGCCTCTTCGAGCACTACTCTTACCATCAATTCTATCAACTGAGTCTCCAACGCAGATCTGAACATAGCCTTATAATAAATGTCTTCTAAACATCACTTTCTCTATATAATATATGAAACGTTACGAAAGACTGAATAAGAACATTTCACCGACCCAGTTTATACATGAGATCCATTAAGAACATTTCACCGACCCAGTTTATACATGAGCTCCATTAAGAACATTTCACTGACCCAGTTTATACATGAGCTCCATTAAGTTTTTCACTTCATTGTTTATTACTGAAGTTTTATGTTCATAATGTGACAACAAATTATTAATTCTTCCATGATAATAACAAAATTAACATCTCTTTCTAATTTTTCCAAAGTTAATGTGACATCTGAGCCTAAAGAAAAACCTAAGGATTGTAAAGATGATCAAAGCCTGAAGGCATATGGACAGGAGAAAAATAAGCTGACAACCAGCTATGTGGAACAACATATTCTCCAACATTACCATCAGATCCAAGATCAAATCCACATCCATGAGACCCTATACATACAATATTATAGTGGTCAGGATAGTGAGAAACATGCTGGATCTAAGAGCCTGAAGGCAGATAGAAAGGAGAAAGATAAGCTGACAAGCTATTATATGGAACGGCTCATTCTCCAACATTACTGTGAGATCGAAGACCAAATCCACATAATTGAGACCCTATACATACAGTATTATAGTGGTCAGGATGGTGAGAAACATGCTGGAGATAAGAGCCTGAAGACCGATGAACAGGCCAAAGACAAGCTGACAACCAGCTATGTGGAACACCAAATTCTCCAACATTACCATGAGATCGAAGACCAAATCCACATCCATGAGACCCTATACATACAGTATTATAGTGGTCTGGATAGTGAGAAACTTGCTGGAGATAAGAGCCTGAAGACCGATGGACAGGCCAAAGACAAGCTGACAACCAGCTATGTGGAACACCAAATTCTCCAAAATTACCATGAGATCGAAGACCAAATTCACATCCATGAGACCCTATACATACAGTATTATAGTGGTCTGGATAGTGAGAAACTTGCTGGAGATAAGAGCCTGAAGACTGGTGAACAGGCCAAAGACAAGCTGACAACCAGATATATGGAACAGCAAATTCTCCAACATTACCATGAGATCAAAGACCAAATCCATATCCATGAGACCATATACATAGAGTATTATAGTGGTCAGGATAATGAGAAACATGCTGGAGAGGAGACAGAGGACAGGAAAGGCAGCGCGACAATAAAGACATCACAAAGTTGCAGCAGTTGTCGTGAAGAAAAAAGTGACAACGCCTGTCTGGAAGAGCCGGTGGCCACATCTTCTTATAAGAAGAAGACTGCCACAGTAGCCCTATCTCTGAAAACCTTTACTTTCCACACTTTATTAGCAAAAGGAGGTTTCGGAAAAGTTTTGGTGGCAACAGATGTAATCCGGAAAGAACATGTTGCCATTAAAGTGGTCAACAAGAAGATACACACAGAGTTTGGGTACAACCTGGCAGAACGTGAGATTCTCCATCTATCACACGAGAACCACTACCTTGTTCATGGCCTTGCTGCCTTCCAGACTGACAGCTACGTCTATTATGTGATGGAACTGGCCACCAGGGGGGACCTAAATGATTTTATTGAGATGAACCTTCGTCTGAATTTTTCCACGTCAAGATTCATAACAGCAGAAGTGGTTTGCGGTCTGCAGTTCCTGCATAAAAAAGGCATCATACACCGCGACCTGAAGCCCAAAAACATCCTACTGACCAGAGAGGGCCACATCAAATTAGCCGATTTTGGTATTTCTATCATGAATGAGTATGAGCGCACTGCAGAGCGTTTCAGGGGAACACCAGGATACGCTGCCCCAGAAATAGTAAAGTGCCTGGAACATGGACAAGAGGTTGACTTCTTTGCTCTGGGAGTGACTTTGTACAAAATGTCCTCGGGTAGGCACCCTTTCTACGGCACAACAAAGGAATTGATTAATTATGCTGTCAACACCAAAACGCCTTCCTACCCAGAGTTCCTAACCCCTGAGACAGTGCAGATCTTAAAAGGGCTTCTAAACAAAAACAAACACAGACGGCTGGGAGTCAAAGGAAACATCAGAAAACATAAATTTTTCTCAGCTGTGAACTGGAATGATGTGGAAAACCGGACAGCAGTTCCCCCTGAGATACTCGTGTCAGTTCCTGAGTACCTGAACGTTACTTCCACTCTGCGCTACAAGGAAGAGCCGTACAGCATAAAGTCTCAGAAGCTGTTTGAAGACTTCAGCTTTGTATGTCCTGCGTGGTCTGAAAACTATCATCCCACCAACATCGTGTAGATCACTGACTGGGTGGTCAAACTGTTTTCCAAATGGCCATCCACAAAATAAAAACAGGACGGGACTGCTGGACTCACGACTTCTAACTGGTCTACATGACTAGAAGGAGCTGTACATTACCACCTTATATTTATAGCTCTAATAAATATTATAACATCACCGCCGTAATGTCATTACTTTAGGTCACTTTTTTTAAAAGTTTAGTTATTGTACTGTTGTTATTGTTATATACTCTATTACAATAAAGGAGTTCTCCAACCACAGACGTTTATGGCATATCCTGTGGATGTCTAATAGGCGTATGACCCACACATATCGTAAGAATGGAAGTCCCCTATTCCCATCCCACTGTTCAAGCGGGTGCTGGCCCACACACTATCTACGATGGGAAAACCCCTACAGGATACGAACACACAGGACAGAAACGCTGCGTAAAAGTACACAGCGTATCTGCCCTGGAAGTCGCAGGGAATTCTGCCCTAAAAACCACACCAAATTGTGATGCAGTTTTTCAGTCGGCATGTCCACTGCAGAAATCCATCAGATCTATGGCATACAGGTCATGCTGCGGATATTTTTTTCTGCCACAAGTGAATGAGGTTTTGTAAAATTTGTTGCAAAATCTCGGTGTGGAATCCACAAGTCCTCCCTTTCTGTACGTGTCCTAAATACTTTATAATTATGAGGTGTGAAATAGCTGAAGCAAACCTTGTTTTTTTAAGCAAAGATCTATTTAACCCCTTAGCCCTTATTCACACGACAGTGAAAAACGGCCGTGTGATGGCCGTCCTTTTAACGGCCTTCACATTGCCGTTTTCAGAGCAATGATATTCTATGGGTGCATTTACACGGCCGTTTTTTTAGGTCGTTTTAACGGCCTGACGGCCCCCATAGAATTCAATGGATCCGTTTTTAACGGCTGTCAATACATGTAACAACCGTTAAAAATGGATCTGTTACATGGGGATTGGCAAGGGAACTACTAGTTCTCTTGCTGGCTATCGTTGGCATACTCACTGTTGCTACGCTTCTTTAGGTGTGGTCACTCGTCTTCACGGGTTTGAAGGCGCCTCGATGACGTCATCGCCCCGTCACGCTGCCTTGCCAGATCCTGTGCAGACGAGTGACCTTTCCTGAAGAAAACAAGAGACGGCGCTGCACCCGTGAGTATGTGGCATCATCTACAGGGAGGCTGTTATGGCATCTACAGGGAGGCTGGTGTGGCATCTACAGGGAGGCTGGTATGGCATTTACAGGGAGGCTGGTGTGGCACGATCTACAGGGACAGTGGCGTAGCTATAGGGGTCGCAGCGGTCGCAACTGCGACCGGGCCCCCAGAAAGGGGGGGCCCGCAGGCCTCCCTCACCACAGTAGCACAGTAGTGCTACAATGATTCCTCTGCAATGCTGGGTCCCTGCTGGGGTACAAAAGAGACCCAGCAATGTATTTTAAAGCATTGGTGGCAGCTTAGCGGTGACATGGCCGGCCTTAGCTATGTGCGACACGTGCGGTCGCACAGGGCGCCGGCCGCCATGCTGTAAGGGGGGCGCCAGTGGGTACGAGCCGAAGAGAGGAGAAATGTTCCTTCCTCTCCATGGCTGTGTGAAGTGAGCGCTGATTGGAGGAGCAGCAGCAGGTGCTTCTGTCTGCTCCACCAATCGGCACAGCCTGTACTGCAGTGTCACACACACTCAGCACCTCACGCAGCTCCTTCCTGCTGTGCTGCTGCCACAGTGAAGACTCCTCCACGGAGCTCCAGAGTCAGGTAAGGCAGCAGCTTTAGCTTAATCTATGTTTATTTTTGTGCTGTGTGAGGGAGGGGGAGAGAGGGGGCTTTATGTGATGTGTAACAGGATGTGTTTTTTTTTTTTTGTTTTTTTGCAAAGATCGATTTTGTGGGGGAGGGGAGACTAGGTGATAGGTACTTTGTGTGTATTTTTAACAGATCGATTTTGAGGGTGAGGGGACATTGCCCTAAATGCTATAGGAGTGTGGGGGATTCTTTATAAATGTATTTTGTATGGATGGGGACTTCTGTATAGTTTATTTAGTGGTGTAGGAGCTTATTATGAATCATGGGGGAGGAGAACTTAGCGTTATGTTTGAGGAGAAAGGATTCTTTAGGGTACGGCCACACTGAGCGGCCCTTACACTGTCGCAACGCGGCCAACAACCGCGCTGGCACTATGTAGGAGCGGCTGTCAAATACCTCGTTAAGGGGTATTCCGGTTACATTCGCATGCGCACTACCGCTCCATTCATTCTCTATGGGAGCGCCGGAGATAGCCGAGTGCAGTGTTCTACTTTTTCTGGCACTGCCATAGAGAATAAATAGGGGGTAAGTTGTTGCAAAATCGTGCGGCCATAAAGGTTGTATTAATTCATAGCCGCACGTTAACGCGGGTAAACCGTCCCTTTATCTGCAAAATCGTGCGGCCATGAATTAATATACCCTTTAAGGCCGCACGATTTTGCAAATTACAACAACTTACCCCCTATCCATTCTCTATGGGAGCGCCGGAAAAAGCCGAACACTGCACTCAGCTATCTCCGGCGCTCCCATAGAGAATGAATGGAGCGGCAGTGCAAATGTAACTGGAATACGTGCGGCCACTAACAGGCTGTTTGACAGCCGCACTGAACATGGTGCCGGCGTGGTTGTTAGCTGCGTTGCGACCGTGTCAGGGCCGCTCTGTGTGGCCTTAGGCTGGATTCACACGAGCGTGTGCCTTTTGCGTGTGCCTGCGCAAAATGCCCTTGACAACTCCGTGAGGCAGCATCAGATGGATGCACGGCTGCGTGCTTTTTGCGCAGCCGCCATCATTATGACACTCCATTTGGATGTTTGTAAACAGAAAAGCACGTGATGCTTTTCTGTTTTCATTCATCCTTTTGACAGATGTTGCGCGAATCACGCTGTTCGCACGGAAGTGCTTCCGTGTGACATGCGTGGTTTTCACGCACCCATTGACTTCAAAGTGTGCGTAATGCGTGAAAAACGCTCAAAGAACGGACATGTCGTGACTTTTACGCAGCGGACACACGCTACGTAAAAATCACGCACAAGTCTGCACGGCCCCATAGACGAATATAGGTCCGTGCGACGCGGGTGAAAATCACGCGCATTGCACGGACGTATATCCCATTCGTCTGAACAAGCCCTTAGAGATAATATTTGTGGGGGAGAGCAACTTGATTATAAGGGTAGGAACACACAGGGCGGATACGTAAAACTACACAGTGGATACGTCCTGAGAACCGCAGGGAATTTCACCTGAAAAACAAATTTTGGTGCAGTTTTTTTGATGGAAAGACTACAGAAATAAATTTTAAAAAAAGCTAATACTCCCAGCCGTAGTCCCTCTCTCTCTCTGAGCGTAGCCCGGCCTCCTGCAATGACGCTGTAGTCCATGTGACCGCTGCAGCCTTTGATTGGCTGCAGCTGTCACATGGGATGCATCGTCATCCCTGGAGGCCGGGCTACGCTCAGAACAGAATACGCATCGCTATGACTACGGCCGGGTGTATTACCTTTTTTTTTCTCATTTGAGATTAACGGTAAGCAAAGTTTTTATCATTGATCTTCCCCTTTGTTAACTCTGACCAAATATCATTATAATTGGTCAGAAACTAGCGAATCATGATGATAATTGGCTAAACGAAATAGGCCTTTAATGGGGGTATATTCAGGCTTAGTGCCTAGGACAGCGGGAGTTGTAAATACGGCCCTGCTAAAGACGCAGATACTATTGTACACTATAGCAGAGCAGGGAGGTATCTCCCTGCTCTGTGATCTACTAGGCTGGTGGTTCCCAACATGAGGTTCCCATGAGAACCCTCCAAGGGTGCCGCGACACTCCTCTGGACAACTGCCACGGACGTGCTTTCTCTCCTCCTACTCATAGCGCCAAGTGGATGTGAGCAGGAGAAGATTTTTTAGCAGAACCCCTGTAGATAGCACCCCCGACTAAATGCACAGAGACGTCAGGGGCTTCTCCTGGAGTGGAATCCCCGGTCACAGCGTCGGCAACGCTGAGGACATGGATTCCGCTTCAGACGTTAGTTGCCCCTGATGTCACTGTTCATATATGGACAGAGACATCAAGCACTCCGTCAAGGAGCGGAATCCCCAGCCACAGGGAGCTATAGTGGCGCTATCTACAGGAAGGGAGTGCTACCTACCCGGGGGCTGTGTGGCACTACCTACAAGGGTGTGTGTGGCACTACAAGGGATCTGTGTGGCACTACCTACTAGGGGGCTGTGCGGCAAGGGGGGGATTTGTGGCACTACTTACTAGGGATGCACAATGCATCGAAACTTCGATACTGTTTCGATACTGTGCATCCCCAAATGGTTCGAGCCACACAGCTAAGTATAGTACTACATGATGAGTGAGAGCGGGGCTGCGGCTGTGTAATACAGCCATTGCCCCGCTCCTGAGTCCTGACAAGTGTGCGCCGCGAGGATGATGTGATGCGGCCAGCGCTGCACTAATGAGCGGCGGCACTGAAAACAGAACATGGCGGCCGCACTGCAAAACACCCCCGTGTTCTGTCTTCGGTATCTGCGCCGCCGCTCATTACTGCAGCGCCGGCCGCAGTACCTCATGCTGACCGCGCGTGCACTTAATGTCAGGAGCGGGGCAATGACTGTATTACACATCCGCAGCCCCGCTCTATAACGGCGGAGATCAGAGAAACCGCTCATCTCCGCCGCTATTCTCCTGAATGCTGCGATCAAAGCTGACTGCAGCATTCAGGGAAAAGTGAGGAGGGGGGATGCCCCTTGGATCGCGTCACAGGGAATTCCTGTGACGCGATCGAGGGCCATACCATATATGTGCAGACAGCCCAGGGTCTATTGAAGGACCCCAGGGCTGTCTTACTATATTTCCTGTTAGGGCATACTTAGGTATGTCCTAACAACTGCCTGCGTACTATACATACACAGGCTAATGTACTGGCATATATCTGATATATGCCAGTATATTAAAGTTTAAAAATAAAGTAAAAACATAAAGTAATGTTATATTTAAAAAAATACACATACGCCTTTTTTTTTACAATAAACATTAAAATAAGTCTCAATACATAAAATATACACATATTCGGTATTGGCGCGGCCGTAATAATAACCGGCACACAATTTTTTTGCGTCATTTATGATGTGTACGCTGTAAAAAAAAAAACAAAAAAAACTTATTTCACTTATTAATGTGAGGCACGAGGTGCGATGAATTTAACCTCCATGTGCCTCAAATTGATAGTAATTAACCCCATCATGTACCTCACACATTAACCCATTATGACTGAGAAACATGATGGGGTTAATTACTATTAATGTGAGGCAAATGGAGGTTAAATTCATCATCACACCTCGTGCCTCACATAAGAACATACTGTTGGCAAAGTATAGTTTTGGTATAGAAATCGCAATACTACACGAAGTATCGGTATCGAAGTCCAAATTCAGGTATCGTGACATCCCTACTACCTACAAGGGGGCTGTGTTGCACAAACTACAAGGGGGCATTTGTGGCACTACCTACAAGGGGGCTGTGTGGCACGACCTACAAGGGGGCTGTGTGAAACTATCTACTGGGGGCATCTGTGCGTGGCGGGCTGATGGTCATTTTACTGTGAGTGGGGGGCTGATGGTTGTTTTACTGTGAGTGGACGGGCTGATGGTCATTTTAGGGTATGTTCACACGGCAGCCTCCGTTACGGCTGAAATTACGGAGCTGTTTTCAGGAGAAAACGGCTCCGGAATTTCAGACGTAATGGCATGTTGAGGCGCTTTTTCGTTGCGTCCATTACGGACGTAATTGGAGCTGTTTTTCTATGGAGTCAAGGGAAAACGGCTTCAATTACGTCTCAAGAAGTGACAGGCACTTCTTTGACGCGGGCGTCTTTTTTACGCGCCGTCTTTTGACAGCGTAAAAAAAATGACCGTCGGCACAGAACATCGTAAAGCCCATTCAAATGAATGGGCAGATGTTTGCCGACGCGTTTGAGCCGCATTTTCGGATGTAATTCGGGGCTAAAACGCCCGAATTACGTCCGTAAATAGTGTGTGAACCCAGCCTTACTGTGAGTGGGGGGCTGATGGTTATTTTACTGTGAGTGGAGGGGCTGATGGTTATTTCACTGTGAGTGGGGGGGGGCTGATGGTCTTCAAGTAGTTTCCACCTCTGACCTCCAATTGAAATTAATAGTAGGAAGAATAAAGCTGTGGCGCTCGTTTGGAGCTTTTTTTGCTGCGTCTTTTGCATTCGCTTCAACGGCTTAAAAAAAAACGCAAATAAAACCCCATCAAATAACGCTGTCAATTCAAAAGAAGATTTTTTTTCTGCCTTACAAAAAACGCTGTGTGAACATACCCTAAGAATGTAGTGCTTATTTTTAGCTATTTTCTGTCTTTCTCTAAACAATTTTTGGTAGGGGGGCCCTGAGGATTTTTTTTTTTCCAGGGGTGGCTCAAGTCCAAAAAGGTTGGGAAACTCTGTAGCAGGCTACAGAGATGCCTGCAGCCTATGAGGCGCAGGGACAGGATCCCTGCGCAGTCGGCGTGATGACATCTCTGGATCAAGCCGGCCTACGCAAGGATCCTGTCAGGTGGAGGTGGGGGGCAGTATGGCACTGTCTGCAAGGGGGATGTGGAGGCTGTATGTCACTCTCTACAAGGGGGATGTGGGGGCTGTATGCCACTCTCTATAAGGGGGAGGTGGGTGCTGTATGACACTGTCTACAAGGTGGGGGGCACTGTGTACAAGAGGAAGGTGGGGCTGTATGACACTACAAGGGGCAGATGGGGATGTATGGCACTGTCTACAAGGAGGAGGTGGGGGATTATGGCACTGTCTACAGGGAGGCTGTACGGCACAATCTACAGGGGGCACTTTCTACTAGGGGGGCTGTGGGGGCATTATACTCTGTGGAGGCCACTAAGCGGACATCATACTGTGTAGGGGCACTACAGGGGGCAATATAATGTGTGTGGCACTTAGGGGGCATAACACTGTGTGGGCATAATTAGAGGACGAAATACTGTGTCCTTGAAGGCGTTATAATATATTATATTATTATTATACTGTGTGGGGGCACTAAAGGGGCATTACACTGTGTGGGGGCACTATATATGGCATTATACTGTGGGGAGGAATTATGCTTTTTTATGGGGCATTTTTTATAATGGCGTGGGGCGCCGAAAGATCATTTCGCACGGGGCGCCATCTACCCTAAGGCCGTCCCTGAGCGGTGAAATAGTCATTGCACGGAGGGGGAAGACTCTTGCCTGCCCACTGTGCTGCCCAGCCAATCAGCTCGCTTCTAGCTGTTTCCCTCTTCCTCGTGGCCTGTGCAGAGGGAAAGGTATGGCTACAGCAAGAAGATCGTGCATGTCTGCTCCTCCCAGGAATCCTGACTCCTGCTGCTTTCTGACCCCACACCCGATGTATGTAAGTAGCAACTAGTAATGCAGCTATTAACCCCTTCATTGTTTATGTCTGTCATGCTGAGCAGTCACACTTCAGGGCTGACTGTTTAGCATAACAGACAAAGTATATCCATCCCTCCATCCATCCATCTGTCTATCTATCTATCTATCTATCTATCTATCTATCTATCTATCTATCTATCTATCTATCTATCTATCTATCTATCTATCTATCTATCTATCTATCTATCTATCATCTATCTCATATCTATCTATCTATCTATCTATCTATCTATCTATCTATCTATCTATCTATCTATCTATCTATCTATCTATCTATCTATCTATCTATCTATCTATCTATCTATCTATCTATCTATCTCATATCTATCTATCTCTCTATCTATCTATCTCTTATCCAATCGCGGTGTGTCGGCGTTTCACAGAGTGAACAAGTGACCGGTATGAAGGGGAAGCAATGCTCGTACGAGCACTGCTCCCCCTTCA
Organism: Rhinoderma darwinii; assembly: GCF_050947455.1. Classification (NCBI taxonomy): domain Eukaryota; kingdom Metazoa; phylum Chordata; class Amphibia; order Anura; family Rhinodermatidae; genus Rhinoderma; species Rhinoderma darwinii. The sequence goes on from NC_134689.1 coordinate 46,901,257, forward strand.
AAATAGCTGATTAACCGGGGTCCCGGCGGGTGTCTGCTAGGCACTGTATCTAAGCCAACTACATAGTAGGCTTAGATACATGGCCCATGTGTGATCCTGTCTGCTGGACCCTGTATCTAAGCCTACAATGTGTGTTACTAATGTTTTTTTTTTGTTTGCTTGTGTTTTTTTGCAGGTTCGGTCATTGGACTACTTTGGATTGGAGGACTACTTCGATGACAGCTTTTTTTATTTTGAATAAAATGGTTAATGAGGGTTGTGTGGGGGCGACAATTACGAAGGCGGTAGTAATAAAGTTTAAAAAAAATAAAAATATACAGAAATAATATTTTATTGAAATAAAAAAAAAACACAGAACCCTCATTAACCATTTTATTGAGAATATAAAAACGGCGCCATCAAAGTAGTCCAACATCTGAAGTAGTCCAACATCCGAACCTGTAAAAAAACACAAACCCAAAAAGAATTTATAACACAAAAAAGCAAAACAATTCTTATACTTACGTTTCCGGGGTCCAGCGCTGGAGCCGCAATGTCAGTGAATGGGCCCTGTATCTAAGCCTATCATGTGTGATACTGTCTGCTGAGCCAATGTAGCTAATCCTATCAATATCTATAGGGTCGTAGTGCTATAGATATGCTGTCTCATATATATATATGTATATTGCCCCTGATATTTTAAGACCTTAGTGACACCCCTGGCTGCTAGTGTTGCATCATTGAGTCACTTAGGAGACCCATTGATGCAGCTGAAAGCTGCGGACCGTTGATCATGAGAAGAAATTTGGGGGAGGGCCCAAGAAGAACTTTTGCACCAGGGCCCATGAGCCTTTAGCTACGCCCATGTACAGGGAGCCTGGTGTGGCATCTACAGGGAGGCTGGTGTGGCATCTACAGGGAGGCTGGTGTGGCATCTACAGGGAGGCTGGTGTGAAACGATCTACAGGGAGGCTGGTGTGGCATCTACAGGGAGGGTGGTGTGGCATCATCTACAGGGAGGCTGGTGTGGCATCATCTACAGGGAGGCTGGTGTGGCATCATCTACAGGGAGGCTGGTGTGGCACGATCTACAGGGAGGCAGGTGTGGCATGATCTACAGGGAGGCAGGTGTGGCATGATCTGCAGAGAGGCTGGTGTGGCATGATCTACAGGGAGTCTGGTGTGGCATCATATAAAGGGAGGCTGGTGTGGCATCATCTACAGTGAGGCTGGTGTGGCATCATCTACAGGGAGACTGGTGTGGCATCATCTAAAGGGAGGCTGGTGTGGCATCATCTACAGGGAGGCTGGTGTGGCATCATATACAGGGAGGTGTGTGGCATCATATACAGGGAGGCTGTAAATAGTGTCTAGGTGAACATGTGACCTTCCTTTGGGTGTTTTCAGGGGGCTGGGACAAAAAAAGCCTGACCAATGAAATTCATCAGTTTTTTTTTAACGGCCATGAAAATGGATGTCAAAATGGAAAATGGATGTCAAACGGCCATTAAAAACGGACAGATGGACTGGAAATGGATGAAAATTTGGAGATAAACGGATGCAAAATGGCCATGAAAAACTGACAGTTGATCAGTTTTTAATGGACATTTTTTTTCACTGTCGTGTGAATAAGGCCTTAGTGTCTAAGCCTGTTTTGGCCTTGTGGACACAGCCGATTTTTGCAAACCTGACATGTGTCACTTTATGTGGTAATAACTCCAGAATGCTTTTGCCTATCCAAGCGATTCTGAGATTGTTTTCTCGTGACATGTTGTACTTTATGATACTGAAAAAATTTTGTTGTTAAATTCAATATTTATTTGTAAAAAACACCAAAATTTTCAGAAAATTTGCAAAAATATGCATTTTTCTAAATTGTAATGTATCTGCTTGTAAAACAGATCGTAACACCACACAAAATATTTACTAGTTAACATTTCCTATATGTGTACTTTATGTTTGCATCATTTTTTGAACGTGCTTTTTTTTCTAGGACGTTACAAGGCTTAGAACTTTAGCTGCAATTTCTCGCATTTTCAAGAAAATTTCAAAAGGCTATTTTTTCAGGGACCAGTTCAGTTCTGAAGTGGCTTTGAGGGCCTTATATATTAGAAACCCCCTATAAAACACCCCATTTTAAAAACAGCGCACCTCAAAGTATTCAAAACAGCATTCAGAAATTATTTTAACCCTTTAGGCATTTCACAGGAAATAAAGCAAAGTAGAGGTGAAATGTACAAATTTCAATATTTTTTTTACGAAATTCATTTGTAATACGTTTTTTTCTGTAACACAGAAGGTTTTACCAGAGAAACGCAACTTAATATTTATTGCCCAGATTCTGTAATTTTTAGAAATATCCCACAAGTGGCCCTAGTGTGGTAATGGACTGAAACACAGGCCTCAGAAGCAAAGGAGCACCTGGAGGATTTTGGGGCCTCTATTTTATTAGAATATATTTTAGGCACCATGTCAGGTTGAAGAGGTCTTGTGGTGCCAAAACAGTGGAAACCCCCCAAAAGTGACCCCATTTTGGAAACTACACCCCTCAAGGAATTTTTCAAGAGGTATAGTTAGCATTTTTAGCCCACAGGTTTTTTGCTACATTTATTGGAACTGGTCTGTGAAAATGAAAATCTACTTTTTTTCTGAAAAAACATACGATGTTTTCATTTTTACAAGGAATAAAGGAGAAAAAGCACCCCAACATTTGTAAAGCAATGTCTCCCGATTATGGCAATACCCCATATGTGGTAATAAACTGCTGTTTGAACCCACGGCAGGGCTCAGAAGGGAACGAGGGCCATTTGGATTTTGGAGCGCAGATTTTGCTGGAATTGTTTTCGGTGCCATGTCGTGCTTGCAAAGCCCTGGAGGGACCATAACAGTGGAAACTCCCCAAAAGTGACCCCATTTTGGAAACGACACCCCTCAAGGAATTTTTCTAGGGGTATAGTTAGCATTTTGACCCTACAAGGTTTTTGCTGAATTTATAAGAATTATGCCGTGAAATTGAAAATCTAAATTTTTTCTAATAAAATGTAGTTTTAGCTCCGATTTTTTCATTTTTACCACAGATAAAGGAGAAAAAACACCCCGATATTTGTAAAGCAAACTCTTATGAGCACAGCAATATCCCATATGTGGCAATAAACTGCTGTTTGTACACATGGCGGAAGTTAGAAAGGACGGAGCGCCATTTGACTTTTGGAGCTCAAGTTTTGCTGGAATGGTTTGCGGCCCCATGTCACATTTGCAAAGCCACCGAGGGGCCAAAATAGTGCAAACCCGGCAAAAGTGACCCCATTTGGGAAACTATACCTCTCGTGGAATTTATCTAGCGGTATAGTGAGCATTTTGACCCCACAGTTTTTTGCTGAATTATTGGGATTATGCATTGAAAATGAAACTCTACATTCTTTCCACTAAAATGTTGAATTGTTTTCATTTTCACAAGGAATAAAGGAGAAAAAGCACCCCAACAATTGTAAAGCAATTTCTCCCGAGTACGGCAATACCCCATATGTGGTCATAAACTGCTGCTTGGATAGACCGCAGGGCTCAGAATGGCAGGAGTGCTACTTGGCATGTCGATTTTGGTTGATTGTTTTACGCAATGAAATCCGCAGATGTTATGTGTGTTGTGTTGCGGATTGCTTTCAGTTACAGGATATTTCATCATTCTGGCTGGACCTATGTGTTTCGAGGTCTATAGCCAGACTGAGATGGAATGTTTGAAAGAGAGCAGGATGTGATCTGCACCGGAATCCGCAACGATAAATCCGCAGCATTTTACTTAACATTTTAGCCAAATCCGCTACGGAATCTGCAACGCGGATTATGTGCGGCATTGATGCGGACAGTGTCTGCAGAATTCTGCCACGTCTGAACATGCCCTCAGGAAAGGAGCGCTGTGTGGCTCTATCTATAGGGGCTGTGTGATGCTATCTATAGGGGGTTGTATGTGTGTGGCGCTATCAACAGGTTTGTGTGTGTGGGGGGGGCAAAATCTACAGGGGGGCGTGTTTGTGGTGCTACCTACAGGTGTGTGTGTGTGTGTGTGTGTGTGGCGCTATCTACAGGTTTGTGTGTGTGTGTGTGTGGGGCGCTATGTACAGGGGGGGTGTGTGGCGCTATCTACAGGGGGGTGTATGTGAGGCGCTATCTACATGTGTGTTTTGTGTGTGTGTGTGGGTGTGTGTGTGGCGCTATCTACAGGGGGCACTGTGTATGTGGTGCTTTAGTTTACAGTGTGTGACACAATTATAGTCATGCGCAGTGCATGGTGATATTATATTTAGGGGCTGCAGAAATGGGTCATGGCCGGGAGAAGTCGTCGTGAGCGCTGGATTGGATGGAGAAGAAAAGAGAAAAAAAAACTACTAGCATCTAAAACGTCGTCACCTGTGAGTCACTGGATTTGTAGAGAATCTGTCCCCTCTCCTGACATGTTTATTATAGGAAATCCTTGTATTCCACATAAAGTCTTTCTGAAGTCCAGGATTTATAGAAAAATTTGTGTTACCATTCCCCTTGTCAGGAGGATGTGTCCCTGCACAGTGTAATACTGTCAGTATGTAGGGACACAGCCCTGTGAAAGGGGAATCGTAACACCCATTTGTTGATGCTTGTGCAAAAAGGTAATGTTAGCAATAGTTACGGCGCGGTGGTGGAGAAGGGGGGCCCAAGTTTGGGTAACAGCCCAGGGCCTATGGTCTAGTTAATCCGCCACTGCTGTCCATATATAAACAATAAAGTCAGGGGCTCCTCCTGGCACGCTGGAATCCCCGGCCAAAGCATTACCAACGCCTGGCTAGGGATATCGCTCATAGAATGAGTCCATGACTTCACTGTACAGATAAGAGTGCTGGAAGGCAGAGAGGCAAAAAGAAAAAAATGTAGTTGGTCATTAAGGCCTTTTCAGGCACGGTCATTAAAGGGTTAAGGGTAGGGGAAAAAATATAATATCTCACTTTAATTATTGTTAATTAAAATCCATAACTATCCTGGCAAATGCATATATATATATATATGTAGGCTTAGTCCCAGTTCTGGGTGTATGTGCAGCGTAGGTTCCCACCTTACAGAGGTCGCCTTGTCGTGGCAGGTGGGCTAACACTTTTTGATCAAAATGTGCACCAAGAACCTCCCTATTTGTAGGTAGATTTAGCTTTAGTGCATATCTATTTATATTTAGTGGTTTAGGTGGCATTAGTGTTGCAGGGTGCTGTCGCCATTTTTTTTATATCTGCTGTATATCTGCAGTCATAGGTGTTCTTGCACCTGTGTATTTTGTATCATTTAGTTGGAATGTGCTGTTCAATTTTTGTTGTGTTTATGGTATCCATATATGTGGGGTTAGTGACTGCCTCCACTTGTTGTTCTTGCACTCCTCCCATTCTGCCCTGGGTGATTTTAATCAGTTCAATGCTGGATCCTACCATCCCCAGGTATATATGTAGGCTTAGTCCCAGTTCTGGGTGTATGTGCAGCGTAGGTTCCCACCTTACAGAGGTCGCCTTGTCGTGGCAGGTGGGCTAACACTTTTTGGTCAAAATGTGCACTAAGAACCTCCCTACTTGTAGGTAGATTTAGCTTTAGTGCATATCTATTTATATTTAGTGGTTTAGGTGGCATTAGTGTTGCAGGGTGCTGTCGCCATTTTTTTTTTTTTATATCTGCTATATATATATATATATATATATATATATATATATATAAATACACAAAAAACAACCACTATAATCTATTATTCCCCTGGCCAGGGTGCATAAGACTCCAGTATTACTAACGTATTTGAGGAAAAACATATCCAAGGTACACCAGATAACTGGCCTCCTCTTGTCCAATGCATTTCGCAAACCAAATGTTTTTCTATTGATCAATGGGAAGCTGTTTGTTACATGTTCATTTTTGTTTTATGTTTATATACCTAAATTGCTGTGTATATTTAGGTACATATATTCTACATATATATATATATATATATATATATATATATATATATATATATATATAAATATATATATATATATATTTATACATTTTTACCATGATTGTACTGTTTGATAATATCATCTGTGAATTACAGACAGGTTATCCCAGCCACATGACTTAAGGCTGCCATGGGACAATCGCCATATTGAATAAAGCATGATAGATGGAAAAATATGTGACATCACAATGTGAGATGCAATTGAAAAGACTTTATTCATATTTCATAGCTGGTGACATCCCAATGTCAGATGCCAGGCTGTAGAACCTTATGACATAGCTGGTGACATCACAATGCCAGATGCCAGGCTGTAGAACCTTATGACATAGCTGGTGACATCACAATGCCAGATGCCAGGCTGTAGAACCTTATGACATAGCTGGTGACATCACAATGGCAGATGCCAGGCTGTAGAACCTTATGACATAGTTGGTGACATCACAATGCCAGGTGGCTTCATACACTGGTGCACAGGTTTGGTATGTTGCACTCTCACACACTGCAGACGAGGAGAGACGCACGTGAGAGCTCAAAAATGCCGAAAGCGAAGAAGAAGACGAAGCATCTAGAGATTGAAGGAGGAGAGGAGAGTAGAGGAGAGAAGAGAGACAAAAATAATGTAGGAGAAGAGAGAAAGGAGAAGGCGAGTAAGACTAAGTGTAGCAGAACCACTCGCTTCTTAGCGCGCCTACAGAAAGCCTTTGCAAGGCTTACCAGATGTATGCGGAGGAGGAACAACTCCAAGAAGGAAAAGAAATGTTCCGGTGAACTCCCAGAACCCAGTAACATGGTTCTAGTGGACGACAAAGGTAGGAAATTATGTAGATTATATAATAATTATAAATACACAGAATAGGCCTCATCAATCAAAACTGTCTAACAGAAAAACAGTTCTTATTACCCATAACAACCAATAAGAGCCCAGATTTAATTTCTTAATCCGCCCCTTAAGCCAAATTTTTCTTTGTTGGACAGTTTTGATAAATCAGGACGGATATCTCTAGATTCTAAGTGTAAAGGAACTCAACATCCAGAAACAGTGCTCCTGTATAATATACAATTAGGTCCAGAATTATTTGACACAATCTTCATGATTTGGGCTCTGCATTCCACCACATTGGATTTGAAATGAAACAACTGAGATGCAATTGAAGTGTAGACTTTCATGTTTAATTCAAGGAGTTGAACAAAAATATCTTGTGAAACGTTTAGGAATTGCAACCATTTTTCTACACAGCCTCCTCATTTCATGGGCTCAAAAGTAATTGGACAAATTAACATTACTATAAATAAAATGTTGTTTTTTTAAAATACTTTGTAGAGAATCCTTTGCAGGCAATGTCTGCCTGAAGTCTGGAAACCATGGACATCACCAAACGCTCGGTTTCCTCCTTTGTGATGTTTCCCAGGCCTTTACTGCAGCGGTCTTCAGTGGTTACTTTGTGGGTCTTTCTGCCTAAGTTTTCTCTTAAGCAAGTGAAATGCAGCTCGATCTGGTTGAGATCTGGTGATTGACTTGGCCATTGCACAATATTCCACTTTTTTGTCTTAAAAAAACCTCCCGGGTTGCTTTCGCAGTATGTTTTGGGTCATTGTCCATCTGTACAGTGGAGCGATGTCTCATCTAGAGTGCCTTTAGCAGCCATGCATGCCCATGCCATCACACTGCCCCTACCATGTTTTACAGAGGATGTGCTGTGCTTTGGATCATGAGCCATTCCAAGCCTTCTCCCTACTTTCTTCCTCTCATCATTCTGGTACCGGTTGATCTTAGTTTCATGCTGTTCCAGAACTGGGCGGTTTCTTTACACGTTGTTTGGTAAAGTCTAATCTGGTCTTTCTATTTTTGAGGCTGATTAATGGTTTGCACCTTGTGGTGGACCCGCTGTATTTGCTCTCATGAAGTCTTCTCTTTATGGTAGACTTAGAAACTGACACACCTGGAATCAACTCCAGACGTTTTACTTGCTTAATTGATGATGGCTTAATGGGGGAATAGCCCATGCAGCTCATTAAATAGCTCTTGAGATAATTGTCCAATTACCTTTGGTCCCTTAAAAAAGAGGCAGCTACATGTTAAGGAGCTGATACCCTCAAACTAAAGCTGAGTGTCTGTGCTTTAAACCCATATTGATAATATAACTGTATATTTAATATGTTTTGGTACAAAATGGCAAAATTAGTGTCACTGTCCAAATAATTCTGGACCTAGCTGTACCTCACACCACATAACTACATACATAATAATGTATATATTATAGGTAACAAATACAACAGTGCCTTCTACTTGACAGATCAACGCCACACGCTCCCATAGATCCAGTTTTCCTGACACCATTCTCGTCTAATAAAATTTAAAGAGGTATTCCCATCTTAGGCATTTATGGCATATCTACGGGAACCTTCGCCTTTGTGGATAACAGGGGTCTGGTATTCTTTTGTTGCCGAATTTTAATGGGAAATTATGTACTAGGGTATCTTGACCCCATTCTCTCAATAGGTGAGGGACCTAGAGGTGTAAACTGTACCTATCAGGCACTTATGGCATATCCTGTGGATGTGCCATAAAAGCCTAAGATGGGAATATCTCTTTAGCTATCTGCTATATGAGGTAAAAATGTCTATTTATGGTGTTGCATAATATTACACATTGCTGCGACTTTCCAGTAATATTGACTATTGTCATATGTATTATACCTAACTATTAGACAGAGATAAACCCTCTGGGGGGTTGATGTAAAATTTAATCATCATGGAGATTAGGTCAACCAATCAAGATGCAGCTTTAATTTTTCCAGAGCAGTTGTAATAAAAGCTGCACTGTGATTGGTTGCTATGAGCAATAAGGTCAGTTTTACGATTAGACAGATTTGATAAATGAGGCCTATTGGCAGCAGAAAAGATCCCACTGGAGTCCCCACTAAATCCTCCACATGCTAAGCATGGTATTATCCTATGATATTAAAGTAATAGTAATGAATGGCTGGTTAGAACACTATAATATTACCAAACGCCAAATAGGAGAAAATATGACAAAAGCGATCAATGAAAAAAAAGATAGAAATAATTATCATTTAGGCCCTGTTAGCGACTGCGTTAAAGTTTCAGCTTATAACCGAAACCACAACGCAGTGCCAGATTCTTTGTGCGACTAATACCACAAGTACCCAATTGACTTACAATGGCATCCATCAGGGTCTGATGTGGTGTCTATTGTTTTGACGGGAGAAAAAGCGCCTCTTCCAGCACTACTCTTACCATCAACTCTATCAACTGAGTCTCCAACGCAGATCTGAACATAGCCTTATAATAAATGTCTTCTAAACATCACTTTCTCTATATAATATCTGCATCGTTACGAAAGACTGAATAAGAACATTTCACCGACCCAGTTTATACATGAGATCCATTAAGAACATTTCACCGACCCAGTTTATACATGAGCTCCATTAAGAACATTTCACTGACCCAGTTTATACATGAGCTCCATTAAGTTTTTCACTTCATTGTTTATTACTGAAGTTTTATGTTCATAATGTGACAACAAATTATTAATTCTTCCATGATAATAACAAAATTAAAATCTCTTCTAATTTTTCCAAAGTTAATGTGACATATGAGCCTAAAGAAAAACCTAAGGATTGTAAAGATGATCAAAGCCTGAAGGCATATGGACAGGAGAAAAATAAGCTGACAACCAGCTATGTGGAACAACATATTCTCCAACATTACCATCAGATCCAAGATCAAATCCACATCCATGAGACCCTATACATACAATATTATAGTGGTCAGGATAGTGAGAAACATGCTGGATCTAAGAGCCTGAAGGCAGATAGAAAGGAGAAAGATAAGCTGACAAGCTATTATATGGAACGGCTCATTCTCCAACATTACTGTGAGATCGAAGACCAAATCCACATAATTGAGACCCTATACATACAGTATTATAGTGGTCAGGATGGTGAGAAACATGCTGGAGATAAGAGCCTGAAGACCGATGGACAGGCCAAAGACAAGCTGACAACCAGCTATGTGGAACACCAAATTCTCCAACATTACCATGAGATCGAAGACCAAATCCACATCCATGAGACCCTATACATACAGTATTATAGTGGTCTGGATAGTGAGAAACTTGCTGGAGATAAGAGCCTGAAGACCGATGGACAGGCCAAAGACAAGCTGACAACCAGCTATGTGGAACACCAAATTCTCCAAAATTACCATGAGATCGAAGACCAAATTCACATCCATGAGACCCTAAACATACAGTATTATAGTGGTCTGGATAGTGAGAAACTTGCTGGAGATAAGAGCCTGAAGACTGGTGAACAGGCCAAAGACAAGCTGACAACCAGATATTTGGAACAGCAAATTCTCCAAAATTACCATGAGATCAAAGACCAAATCCATATCCATGAGACCATATACATACAGTATTATAGTGGTCAGGATAATGAGAAACATGCTGGAGAGGAGACAGAGGACAGGAAAGGCAGCGCGACACCAAAGACATCACAAAGTTGCAGCAGTTGTCGTGAAGAAAAAAGTGACAACGCCTGTCTGGAAGAGCCGGTGGCCACATCTTCTTATAAGAAGAAGACTGCCACAGTAGCCCTATCTCTGAAAACCTTTACTTTCCACACTTTATTAGCAAAAGGAGGTTTCGGAAAAGTTTTGGTGGCAACAGATGTAATCCGGAAAGAACATGTTGCCATTAAAGTGGTCAACAAGAAGATACACACAGAGTATGGGTACAACCTGGCAGAACGTGAGATTCTCCATCTATCACACGAGAACCACTACCTTGTTCATGGCCTTGCTGGCTTCCAGACTGACAGCTACGTCTATTATGTGATGGAACTGGCCACCAGGGGGGACCTAAATGATTTTATTGAGATGAACCTTCGTCTGAATTTTTCCACGTCAAGATTCATAACAGCAGAAGTGGTTTGCGGTCTGCAGTTCCTGCATAAAAAAGGCATCATACACCGCGACCTGAAGCCCAAAAACATCCTACTGACCAGAGAGGGCCACATCAAATTAGCCGATTTTGGTATTTCTATCATGAATGAGTATGAGCGCACTGCAGAGCGTTTCAGGGGAACACCAGGATACGCTGCCCCAGAAATGGTAAAGTGCCTGGAACATGGACAAGAGGTTGACTTCTTTGCTCTGGGAGTGACTTTGTACAAAATGTCCTCGGGTAGGCACCCTTTCTACGGCACAACAAAGGAATTGATTAATTATGCTGTCAACACCAAAACGCCTTCCTACCCAGAGTTCCTAACCCCTGAGACAGTGCAGATCTTAAAAGGGCTTCTAAACAAAAACCACCACAGACGGCTGGGAGTCAAAGGAAACATCAGAAAACATAAATTTTTCTCAGCTGTGAACTGGAATGATGTGGAAAACCGGACAGCAGTTCCCCCTGAGATACTCGTGTCAGTTCCTGAGTACCTGAACGTTACTTCCACTCTGCGCTACAAGGAAGAGCCGTACAGCATAAAGTCTCAGAAGCTGTTTGAAGACTTCAGCTTTGTATGTCCTGCGTGGTCTGAAAACTATCATCCCACCAACATCGTGTAGATCACTGACTGGGTGGTCAAACTGTTTTCCAAATGGCCATCCACAAAATAAAAACAGGATGGGACTGCTGGACTCACGACTTCTAACTGGTCTACATGACTAGAAGGAGCTGTACATTACCACCTTATATTTATAGCTCTAATAAATATTATAACATCACCGCCGTAATGTCATTACTTTAGGTCACTTTTTTTAGAAGTTTAGTTATTGTACTGTTGTTATTGTTATATACTCTATTACAATAAAGGAGTTCTCCAACCACAGACGTTTATGGCATATCCTGTGGATGTCTAATAGGCGTGTGACCCACACATATCGTGAGAATGGAAGTCCCCTATTCCCATCCCACTGTTTAAGCGGGTGCTGGCCCACACACTATCTAAGATGGGAAAACCCCTACAGGATACGAACACACAGGACAGAAACGCTGCGTAAAAGTACACAGCGTATCTGTCCTGGAAGTCGCAGGGAATTCTGCCCTAAAAACCGCACCAAATTGTGGTGCAGTTTTTCAGGCGGCATGTCCACTGCGGAAATCCATCAGATCTATGGCATACAGGTCATGCTGCGGATATTTTTTTCTGCCACAAGTGAATGAGGTTTTGTAAAATTTGTTGCAAAATCTCGGTGTGGAATCCACAAGTCCTCCCTTTCTGTACGTGTCCTAAATACTTTATAATTATGATGTGTGAAATAGCTGAAGCAAACCTTGTTTTTTTAAGCAAAGATCTATTTAACCCCTTAGCCGTTATTCACACGACAGTGAAAAACGGCCGTGTGATGGCCGTCCTTTTAACGGCCTTCACATTGCCGTTTTCAGAGCAATGATATTCTATGAGTGCATTCACACGGCCGTTTTTTTAGGTCGTTTTAACGGCCTGACGGCCCCCATAGAATTCAATGGATCCGTTTTTAACGGCTGTCAATACATGTAACAACCGTTAAAAATGGATCTGTTACATGGGGATTGGCAAGGGAACTACTAGTTCTCTTGCTGGCTATCGTTCGCATACTCACTGTTGCTACGCTTCTTTAGGTGTGGTCACTCGTCTTCACGGGTTTGAAGGCGCCTCGATGAGGTCATCGCCCCGTCACGCTGCCTTGCCAGATCCCGTGCAGACGAGTGACCTTTCCTGAAGAAAACAAGAGACGGCGCTGCACCCGTGAGTATGTGGCATCATCTACAGGGAGGCTGGTATGGCATCTACAGGGAGGCTGGTGTGGCATCTACAGGGAAGCTGGTATGGCATCTACAGGGAGGCTGGTGTGGCACGATCTACAGGGACAGTGGCGTAGCTATAGGGGTCGCAGCGGTCGCAACTGCGACTGGGCCCCCAGCTAGGGGGGGCCCGCAGGCCTCCCTCACCACAGTAGCACAGTAGTGCTACAATGATTCCTCTGCAATGCTGGGTCCCTGCTGGGGTACAAAAGAGGCCCAGCAATGTATTTTAAAGCATTGGTGGCAGCTTAGCGGTGACATGGCCTGCCTTAGCTATGTGCGACACGTGCGGTCGCACAGGGCGCCGGCCGCCATGCTGTAAGGGGGGCGCCAGTGGGTACGAGCCGAAGAGAGGAGAAATGTTCCTTCCTCTCCATGGCTGTGTGAAGTGAGCGCTGATTGGAGGAGCAGCAGCAGGTGCTTCTGTCTGCTCCACCAATCGGCACAGCCTGTACTGCAGTGTCACACACACTCAGCACCTCACGCAGCTCCTTCCTGCTGTGCTGCTGCCACAGTGAAGACTCCTCCACGGAGCTCCAGAGTCAGGTAAGGCAGCAGCTTTAGCTTAATCTATGTTTATTTTTGTGCTGTGTGAGGGAGGGGGAGAGAGGGGGCTTTATGTGATGTGTAACAGGATGTGTTTTTTTTTTGTTTTTTTGCAAAGATCGATTTTGTGGGGGAGGGGAGACTAGGTGATAGGTACTTTGTGTGTATTTTTTACAGATCGATTTTGAGGGTGAGGGGACATTGCCCTAAATGCTATAGGAGTGTGGGGGATTCTTTATAAATGTATTTTGTATGGAGGGGGACTTCTGTATAGTTTATTTAGTGGTGTAGGAGCTTATTATGAATCATGGGGAGGGGAACTTAGCGTTATGTTTGAGGAGAAAGGATTCTTTAGGGTACGGCCACACTGAGCGGCCCTTACACTGTCGCAACGCGGCCAACAACCGCGCTGGCACTATGTAGGAGCGGCTGTCAAATACCTCGTTAAGGGGTATTCCGGTTACATTCGCATGCGCACTACCGCTCCATTCATTCTCTATAGGAGCGCCGGAGATAGCCGAGTGCAGTGTTCTACTTTTTCCGGCACTGCCATAGAGAATAAATAGGGGGTAAGTTGTTGCAAAATCGTGCGGCCATAAAGGTTGTATTAATTCATGGCCGCACGTTAACGCGGGTAAACCGTCCCTTTATCTGCAAAATCGTGCGGCCATGAATTAATATACCCTTTATGACCGCACGATTTTGCAAATTACAACAGCTTACCCCCTATCCATTCTCTATGGGAGCGCCGGAAAAAGCCGAACACTGCACTCAGCTATCTCCGGCGCTCCCATAGAGAATGAATGGAGCGGCAGTGCAAATGTAACTGGAATACGTGCGGCCACTAACAGGCTGTTTGACAGCCGCACTGAACATGGTGCCGGCGTGGTTGTTAGCTGCGTTGCGACCGTGTCAGGGCCGCTCTGTGTGGCCTTACCGTTAGGCTGGATTCACACGAGCGTGTGCCTTTTGCGCACGCAAAAAACGCAGCGTTTTGGCTGCGCAAAATGCCCTTGACAACTCCGTGAGGCAGCATCATATGGTGCGTGCTTTTTGCGCAGCCGCCATCATTATGACACTCCATTTGGATGTTTGTAAACAGAAAAGCACGTGATGCTTTTCTGTTTTCATTCATCCTTCTGACAGCTGTTGCGCGAATCACGCTGTTCGCACGGAAGTGCTTCCGTGTGACATGCGTGGTTTTCACGCACCCATTGACTTCAAAGTGTGCGTAAAGCGTGAAAAACGCTCAAAGAACGGACATGTCGTGACTTTTACGCAGCGGACACACGCTACGTAAAAATCACGCACAAGTCTGCACGGCCCCATAGACGAATATAGGTCCGTTGCACGGACGTATATCCCATTCGTCTGAATAAGCCCTTAGAGATAATATTTGTGGGGGAGTGCAACTTGATTATAAGGGTAGGAACACACAGGGCGGATACGTAAAACTACACAGTGTATACGTCCTGAGAACCGCAGGGAATTTCACCTGAAAAACAAATTTTGGTGCAGTTTTTTTGATGGAAAGACTACAGAAATAAATTTTAAAAAAAGCTAATACTCCCAGCCGTAGTCCCTCTCTCTCTCTGAGCGTAGCCCGGCCTCCTGCGATGACGCTGTAGTCCATGTGACCGCTGCAGCCTTTGATTGGCTGCAGCTGTCACATGGGATACATCGTCATCCCTGAAGGCCGGGCTACGCTTAGAACAGAATACGCATCGCTATGACTACGGCCGGGTGTATTACCTTTTTTTTTCTCATTTGAGATTAACGATAAGCAAAGTTTTTATCATTGATCTTCCCCTTTGTTAACTCTGACCAAATATCATTATAATTGGTCAGAAACTAGCGAATCATGATGATAATTGGCTAAACGAAATAGGCCTTTAATGGGGGTATATTCAGGCTTAGTGCCTAGGACAGCGGGAGTTGTAAATACGGCCCTGCTAAAGACGCAGATACTATTGTACACTATAGCAGAGCAGGGAGGTATCTCATGAGAACCCTCCAGGGGTGCCGCGACACTCCTCTGGACAACTGCCACGGACGTGCTTTCTCTCCTCCTACTCATAGCGCCAAGTGGATGTGAGCAGGAGAAGATTTTTTAGCAGAACCCCTGTAGATAGCACCCCCGACTAAATGCACAGAGACGTCAGGGGCTTCTCCTGGAGTGGAATCCCCGGTCACAGCATCGGCAACGCTGAGGACAGGGATTCTGCTTCAGACGTTAGTTGCCCCTGATGTCACTGTTCATATATGGACAGAGACATCAAGCACTCCGTCAAGGAGCGGAATCCCCAGCCACAGGGAGCTACAGTGGCGCTATCTACAGGAAGGGAGTGCTACCTACACGGGGGCTGTGTGGCACTACCTACAAGGGTGTGTGTGGTACTACAAGGGATCTGTGTGGCACTACCTACTAGGGGGCTGTGCGGCAAGGGGGGGATTTGTGGTACTACTTACTAGGGATGCACAATGCATCGAAACTTCGATATTGTTTCGATACTGTGCATCTTCAAATGGTTCGAGCCACACAGCTAAGTATAGTAATACATGATGAGTGAGTCCTGACAAGTGTGCGCCGCGAGGATGATGTGATGCGGCCAGCGCTGCACTAATGAGCGGCGGTACTGAAAACAGAACATGGCGGCCGTACTGCAAAACACCCCCGTGTTCTGTCTTCGGTATCTGCGCCGCCGCTCATTACCTCATGCTGACCGCGCGTGCACTTAATGTCAGGAGCGGGGCAATGACTGTATTACACATCCGCAGCCCCGCTCTATAACGGCGGAGATCAGAGAAACCGCTCATCTCCGCCGCTATTCTCCTGAATGCTGCGATCAAAGCTGACTGCAGCATTCAGGGAAAAGTGAGGAGGTGGGATGCCCCTTGGATCGAGTCACAGGGAATTCCTGTGACGCGATCGAGGGCCATACCATATATGGGCAGACAGCCCAGGGTCTATTGAAGGACCCCAGGGCTGTCTTACTATATTTCCTGTTAGGGCATACTTAGGTATGTCCTAACAACTGCCTGCATACTATACATACACAGGCTAATGTACTGGCATATATCTGATATATGCCAGTATATTAAAGTTTAAAAATAAAGTAAAAACATAAAGTAATGTTATATTTAAAAAAATACACATACGCCTTTTTTTTACAATAAACATTAAAATAAGTCTCAATACATAAAATATACACATATTCGGTATTGGCGCGGCCGTAATAACCGGCACACAATTTTTTTGCGTCATTTATGATGTGTACGCTGTAAAAAAAAAACAAAAAAAACTTCTTTCACTTATTAATGTGAGGCACGAGGTGCGATGAATTTAACCTCCATGTGCCTCAAATTAATAGTAATTAACCCCATCATGTACCTCACACATTAACCCATTATGACTGAGAAACATGATGGGGTTAATTACTATTAATGTGAGGCAAATGGAGGTTAAATTCATCATCACACCTCGTGCCTCACATAAGAACATACTGTTGGCAAAGTATCGTTTTGGTATCGAAATCGCAATACTACACGAAGTATCGGTATCGAAGACCAAATTCAGGTATCGTGACATCCCTACTACCTACAAGGGGGCTGTGTTGCACGAACTACAATGGGGCATTTGTGGCACTACCTACAAGGGGGCTGTGTGGCACGACCTACAAGGGGGCTGTGTGAAACTATCTACTGGGGGCATCTGTGCGTGGCGGGCTGATGGTCATTTTACTGTGAGTGGGGGGCTGATGGTTGTTTTACTGTGAGTGGACGGGCTGATGGTCATTTTAGGGTATGTTCACACGGCAGCCTCCATTACGGCTGAAGAAAACGGCTCCGGAATTTCAGACGTAATGGCATGTTGAGGCGCTTTTTGTCTGCGTCCATTACGGACGTAATTGGAGCTGTTTTTCTATGGAGTCAAGGGAAAACGGCTCCAATTACGTCTCAAGAAGTGACAGGCACTTTTTTACGGGCGTCTTTTTTACGCGCCGTCTTTTGACAGCGGCGCGTAAAAAAAATGACCGTCGGCACAGAACATCGTAAAGCCCATTCAAATGAATGGGCAGATGTTTGCCGACGCGTTTGAGCCGCATTTTCGGACGTAATTCGGGGCTAAACCGCCCGAATTACGTCCGTAAATAGTGTGTGAACCCAGCCTTACTGTGAGTGGGGGGCTGATGGTCATTTTACTGTGAGTGGAGGGGCTGATGGTTATTTCACTGTGAGTGGGGGGGGGGGGGGGCTGATGGTCTTCAAGTAGTTTCCACCTCTGACCTCCAATTGAAATTAATAGTAGGAAGAATATAGCTGTGGCGCTCGTTTGGAGCTTTTTTTGCTGCGTCTTTTGCATTCGCTTCAACGGCTTAAAGAAAAAACGCAAAAAAAACCCCATCAAATAACGCTGTCAATTCAAAAGAAGATTTTTTTTCTGCCTTACAAAAAAACGCTGTGTGAACATACCCTAAGAATGTAGTGCTTATTTTTAGCTATTTATTTTTGGTAGGGGGGCCCTGAGGAATTTTTTTTTTCCAGGGGTGGCTCAAGTCCGAAAAGGTTGGGAAACTCTGTAGCAGGTTACAGAGGTGCCTGCAGCCTATGAGGCGCAAGGACAGGATCCCTGCGCAGTCGGCGTGATGACATCTCTGGATCAAGCCGGCCTACGCAAGGATCCTGTCAGGTGGAGGTGGGGGGCAGTATGGCACTGTCTGCAAGGGGGATGTGGGGGCTGTATGCCACTCTCTATAAGGGGGAGGTGGGTGCTGTATGACACTGTCTACAAGGGGGCGGTGGGGGGCACTGTGTACAAGAGGAAGGTGGGGCTGTATGACACTACAAGGGGCAGATGGGGGATGTATGGCACTGTCTACAAGGAGGAGGTGGGGGATTATGGCACTGTCTACAGGGAGGCTGTACGGCACAATCTACAGGGGGCACTTTCTACTAGGGGGGCTGTGGGGGCATTATACTCTGTGGAGGCCACTAAGCGGACATCATATTGTGTAGGGGCACTACAGGGGGCAATATAATGTGTGTGGCACTTAGGGGGCATAACACTGTGTGGGCATAATTAGAGGACGAAATACTGTGTCCTTGAAGGCGTTATAATATATTATATTATTATTATTATACTGTGTGGGGGCACTAAATGGGCATTACACTGTGTGGGGGCACTATATATGGCATTATACTGTGGGGAGGAATTATGCTTTTTTATGGGGCATTTTTTATAATGGCGTGGGCCCTAAGGCCGGCCCTGAGCGGTGAAATAGTCATTGCACAGAGGGGGAAGACTCTTGCCTGCCCACTGTGCTGTCCAGCCAATCAGCTCGCTTCTAGCTGTTTCCCTCTTCCTCGTGGCCTGTGCAGAGGGAAAGGTATGGCTACAGCAAGAAGATCGTGCATGTCTGCTCCTCCCAGGAATCCTGACTCCTGCTGCTCTCTGACCCCACACCCGATGTATGTAAGTAGCAACTAGTAATGCAGCTATTAACCCCTTCATTGTGTATGTCTGTCATGCTGAGCAGTCACACTTCAGTGCTGACTGTTTAGCATAACAGACAAAGTATATCCATCCATCTTCTATCTATCTATCTATCTATCTATCTATCTATCTATCTATCTATCTATCTATCTATCTATCTATTGTGATGGATGGTCAAATTGCTTATGTTCTCTGTATTAAACTACACTATGAATTATCAAGCAGGATGCCGGATTATGAAGATATGTATTCTCCATTTTGTAATGATCTCTTTCTGGTACTGCTTGAATCACAAGGGAATAAGTTATTACTTTGTGTTCTTTTTCGTGGCCTTCAATACTGGTAGATAGGAGTCTGGCAGAACGCCTAGACCTGAAATAATCATTATATTTCCAATTAATTCTTTATCTCAGTATTTCACACACATATATGAAATCCCCACATACACTTATGAAAACCTCCTACATTTCTATTGTTTGTAGGCCAGGATTTGCAGGTGTTAGAAAGATCACGTGACCTCAGTGGGAAGGTACCCTATGACGTATTTTCAGTCTACGTGTAAAATGTTATGATTGGTTGTTCCATGAGAGGTAACACCCTGGTTAGAGGGTACGCCCTGAGGGTATATAACCTATGTATCTTGATAATAAATGAGAATATTGATTGAGACAACAGATTGCTATTGTCTTTATTGATCTCCCGGTGCACTGCTGAGACTGCAAGGACCCATTGTCCACCTTACCTGCCCAGGACCTTATACCATCCTTCATTAAATAACACACCAACACCTTCTTTATGGAAATGTGGAAGTGGCCACAGCTTTATTATTATATTTACAACCATCGGCATGAAGACATATATATATTTCTTTCTCTCCTTCTCCTGAAATGCCGATGCTCCATGTCTCCATCAGGCATGTAGGGTGCTAACTCTGTCTTCTTCTGCCGTACTTTCCGCCAGCTGTGACATCTACGAAAAAAACAGAAAAACGCCAGAACAAGAATATAACCGTAGAGAAATATGCAAAAAACAAAACCAACACCACCAGGGGAGGGAGGGCGGGTGTTTCTTCCACTGCAGCTTGAAGGTAAGAGGGCTTTCTGCCCCAAACCCCTGTCTTATATCTTCTTAACCACGCCCCTCTCAACCCCTTGTTCACCAATCCTGGTCCTGGGCATTATTAAAACTTTCCATCCTTCCTTAACCCCTTGCAGTCCCTGACACTCTCCCTAGGCGCTTCAGTGTCTGCAAGACTGCAAGGACCCATTGTCCACCTTACCTGCCCAGGACCTTATACCATCCTTCATTAAATAACACACCAACACCTTCTTTATGGAAATGTGGAAGTGGCCACAGCTTTATTATTATATTTACAACCATCGGCATGAAGACATATATATATTTCTTTCTCTCCTTCTCCTGAAATGCCGATGCTCCATGTCTCCATCAGGCATGTAGGGTGCTAACTCTGTCTTCTTCTGCCGTACTTTCCGCCAAGAAGGGGAACTGAGAAACCTACTCAGTCCCCCGACCACCCCCACCAAGCAACGCCAGCCCTCTCTCGGCACCATCCAACAGATCCAATAAAAAGATATCGAGCCCGATATCATTGAGGTGCACTCCATCCGGCGCCAGCAAATCCGCATTATCCCCCTCCAGGGATTGGTGCCGCAACCCAATTCCACCTATTGAGCGAATGAACCGCGACACCCGCACATTAATCAACCTGCGCACTCTCTCCAATGCTGCCATGTTCCTCGCTCCCCGCCACACCGTGCGCGCCACTATCTCAGACCAAACCACAACACATCGAGCAAACAGGTCCTGAAAGCGCGCCAAATCAGCCCGTATAAACGATAATAACTCGGCCATTTTAACTTGGCCGATATCATTCCCCCCGGCGTAGATGATCAGGACAACAGGTCCTTCCGTGTGCCTCGTAACTGCCACTACCTCTGGCAGTAACTGCACCCACCGTAGTCCCCGGACACCTCTCCAGTGGACGTCGGCCTGTGAGAGGCCCAAATTCGGACCCAACGGCCTCCGTACTGCTCGGACCGCCGCCCAATGCACATATGAGTGCCCCAGGATCCACACCTGGGGGCGCCGAGACCCTAACAAAAGAAAAGTCAAGCTAAATTCCAGGTCAAATGCGAAAAGGATACAGACAGGAATAGCATAACACGATACCCTAACGAAACGAGGAAGGAGGGGAGGGGGGAGAAAGGGAGGGGGGGCAAACATCAGGGAGAGGAGGAGAAAAGGAAACTAACAGGGGAACCACCATGATTAATCACACTTTAAAACCAAATCCGGTCGCACATACGACTTATAGCTATTAGAACACCATCTACCCAAACGCATGATAGCCACTGAATCCAAGCCCAAGGCATCTGCTTCCGTGGCAGCGCCAATCCTAAACGAATGCGTGCCAAACTCGTCCTGTGGCAGCCCCAGGTATTTTAGCCCGGCCTTAAAAACCGCCTCAAATTGAAAGCGCGACATCGCTGAACCATTTTGATGTATCAAGAATTGAGCCCCGGGCGCCCGGACAGACACAAATTCTTGAACCAACCTTACCGGACACTCCTGGCCCCCAATCTTCCTAATCGACTACCAAGCTCCCCTCCCTGCCGTATCTGTCTTTGACCTCCGAACACAGACCCGGAGGGAATCCCCCAACACCACCACATCAGATCCGAGGAGCCCACCGCTTGTGTTCACGCTGGGTGGAACCAGCTCACTAACCCGCAATGCGGCGAAGAAAGCCAAAGAAAAAGCCGCGCCAAACAATGAAACCTCATATTCATCCCGGCACACAAAACACAAAATGGATAGAAGCCGACCCAGGAGCGCAAAGGATACTGGACGCCTCGTGTCCCTGGAAAACGCCTCTTTTCTCCACCCTTTCAAAGACTGCCTAACAACAAATTATTTTGTAACATCTCTACATCCCCACAATTTTAACATAAAGGCCACACCTGCTAAATGTTTTCCTGCAGTGGCCGCACTGCAACCCTCCTGACGTAATTGCACCAAACTTGCAAGGGTGATATCAAGGTGACAACCATCCTGTGATGGGAAATTACCCCCCCGCAATCTCCAGCCACCGATCCCACGCTCTGCAATGACTCTTCCAAGTCGCTGGCACCACAGAACCCCTCAACAGTCTCATAAGTTGTCCTCGACCAGGGCCCATAAGTGAAGTGGGGGGGACTCCCCTTCTGCCAAAGCTGCCGGGTGCAATTCCCGAAACCAGGACATCTGTGAACGAGACAAAGCATCGGCCATCACATTATGGACTCCCGGAACATGTTTTGCACGAAACCACACATTCAACTCCAAACATTTCAAAACCAACCATCGTAATAACGCTAATACCGGCAATGAACTAGACGACAAACCGTTCACCGCGTGCACCACCGCCATGTTGTCTGTCCAAAATACAATCCGCTTATTCACCATCACGCTACCCCACAACTCTATAGCAACTATAATCGGAAACAACTCCAATAACGTCAAATTACGTACCAAACCTAACTCCCCCCAATGCGAGGGCCAAGGGGATCTACACCAACTTTGGCCCAAAATTGCTCCAAAACCATCACTCCCAGCTGCATCCGTGAACAATTCCAAATCTATATTAGACAACTCAGCGTCCTGACACACCGACCTACCATTAAATGAACTCAAAAAGGAATGCCAGACAAACAAATCCTTTTTCATCCAGGAAGTTACCCGGATGAAATGATTCGGTTTCAATATACCCCTAGTAGCTAAGGACAAACGCCTAGAAAAAACACGACCCATTGGAATTATCCGACAGGCAAACACCAGCAGACCCAATAATGACTGTAACTGTTTTAACGTCACTTTTTTAGACCCCATGACCTGGTGAACTTGCGACACCAGACTTGTCAATTTGTCATCAGGCAAGCGAAAAATCATCTGCACAGTATCAATCTCGATGCCCAAAAATGACAAAACAGTTACCGGGCCTTCAGTCTTGTCTTCCGAAATAGGTACACCAAAACGCGACATTACCTGTTGAAACACCCGTAGCAACGTGCTGCACAACCCAGAGCCCCCAGGGCCCACAAAAAGAAAATCATCCAAATAATGAATGACCGAAGCAAAACCAGACTCCAAACGAACTACCCATTCTAGAAATGACGCAAACATTTCAAAGTAACTACACGATATGGAACAACCCATGGGAAGGCACATATCAACATAAAAAGCATTATCTAAACAACAACCCAGCAGGTGAAAACAGTCCGGATGAACCGGCAGCAAACGAAAGGCCGCTTCAATATCAGACTTAGCTAACAACGCGCCCTGTCCTGCCGCCTGTACCAGCCTCACTGCAACATCGAAAGAGGTATACGAAACCGCCGCATCCGCCCTGGAAATCCCATCGTTAACAGAACCGCCGCGAGGAAAGGAAAGGTGATGAATCAGCCTAAACTTCCCCCGCTCCTTCTTTGGAACTAAGCCAAGGGGGGAAACTCGCAGATTCGTATACGGCGGCTCGAAAAATGGACCTGCCATTCTCCCTAATTCCACTTCTTTTGCCAATTTTAGACGCGCAATGCCAGCATTCTCATTGATCGACTTCAAATTGTCAGCCAATGACAATGTTGCAGAATATTCAAAAGGAATCTCAAAACCAAACGAAAACCCGCTAGTGAGCACCTCTGCTTCCCGCCTCCTGTGGTATCGCTCTAACCATGGGACCATCTCGAGAACGTTCATCGGCGTTCTCCGCTGCGCCGGAAGGAGGTGCCTTGACCGGCTGCTTACCTCTCCGGAAACACCGGAGCGCCGAATGAGCGCCCCCACAGATGGAGCATTCATGTCGGAATTTGCACGTGGCAAAGAACCGACAGTGGCCCTCGTTGTAGAGCCAACAGGCCCCCGTGGGCCTAGCGGCCGCAGCTCCAGGGGCGGGACCTGGCGCTGCGGCCGCACCGGGAAAGGGTCATTGCTGTCTGCTCCCTTGAGCTAAGATGAGCTGCAACCACACGTCCGTTGCCTTCGTCGCCCAACTAATATCGGGCGACAAAGCCAAACGACGCCGAAATTCTTCATCATATCGCCACCAGGCCGCACCCCCGTGCAGCCTGTGGGCGCTGAAAATTGTGTCAAAATAAACAAACAACTCGGCCCCTTTCCTGGGATACCGCTGGCAAATAACGTGAGCCAGTGTAGCATAACACTGTACCCAGTTGCCAAACGTTTTTGCGACTTTAACTTTCTTATCCGAACCTCTCTCAAAAACCCGCTCCTTAACGACCGTCACCTGCTCCACTGAGACCAAGGACCAAATATCCACAAATTCATTCCTCCAAATTTTGTCCTTGGTCTCAGCTGACAAATGAGTCCCGAGAGGAGCGACCCCACAAAACAAAGAATCTCGAAACGTCAGACTAGCTAAAGTATTTTCTCTCTCAGACGGGAGCTTAGCCCCCCCTGGTGGCACAGAGGGAACCAACGTTCCCTCGTTCACATTCAAACCAGCCACCACGGCTTTTAAAACGGAAATCAGATCAGCACCCGATGCATTAGATTTATTAAGCCATGCGTCACCGCAGGCCGACTCACCGCTCCCAGAGGTCCCACCGACTCCAGAGGGTCCTTCAGCCACTTGCCGCGGCACCGGAACCACGGCCTGAACCTCCTCCACCGGCCCGGCGGGAGGGACAACCTGGGACAGCTGCTCACGATCCACCGACAAGCGCCGCACCTCCCGGCGTCGACTGTGTCTCTGCGGCCGTGACGATCTCCGCGACGACTTCCTCCACGACCCTGATGAGGCAGATGCCGATGTCGCTGACGAGGAGGAGAATCCTTCACTGGAAGACGAGGAAGACCGCCGACCATGCCTCTTCACGCCACCTGATCTGCGACGTCTGTGATGGCCGTGACGGCGATGTCTTCTAGCTCAGCGTTTCCTCCCTCGCCTGGAACGCTCCCTCACCGGACCTGCAGGAGAAAAATGAGACAAGGCAGGAGAAGGGAAAAACGGGTCCACCGCTCCCCTGACCCTATCCTCACTAGCATGCTCCCCTCCCGGCCTCGACCCCTGCTGACAGGGGACCGGGGGAGACCGGAGTTGAGAAGCAGCAGGCACAGCAGAAGCCCCCGCCCCAGGGCTAGGCCGCGTATTCACCGCTCGCTTCCTTGTACTCGCCGCCATCTTCTGTCCATGGGCGCCGCCATCTTGTTTCCTGGCCGACCTGCGCCGGCCAGGAAGTCCCGCCTCTGTTCTCCCCACAGCCATCTCCGGCTGCACAGAGAACAGAACGGGGAGCGATGACGTCGGCCCCGGCGGCTCACAGGAACCGGAAGTAAGTCCCAGCACCCGCGAACTTGCCTCGTGGTACGCGACCATGGCGGACCAGTTACCTGGGCCCGCCATACTCACCCCACTGTCCCGGAAATCAGCCGCCGCATCCGTGCCCGCAACTGCAGCTCGAAGTGGGTTGTACCGTGCCTGTGCCGGTTTAACTGCAGCCCTCTTACCGCCATGGGGAGGGATGCCAGCGCGACGAGTGGACGGGGGGAGGGCGGCACTATGTCGACCGACGAAGCGCCAGGCGACATAGGCCTAGGGGACATGCTGGGACCAGCGCACAACGGTGCAGCAGTCACTGCGCCCCGAACAGCAACGGGGCTAGGGCTTAAACGAACCGGGGGGCGGATCACGCGTTGCGGCCTACCTCAGGTAGCCGCTCCCGGCTGTTCCATGACACGCTCTGATCCACTTCTTCCTCCCTCCGCTAGCAGGGATTCCAGCCAGGCAGGCCCTTCCAACGCCACCCGCTGTGCGACCTGCCGCAAGAGATCTTCCGCCATCAGTCCTGAAGGATCACGCTCCGAATCTTCCAGCAGCAACGAAGGTGTTTCTTCCACTGCAGCTTGAAGGTAAGAGGGCTTTCTGCCCCAAACCCCTGCCTTATATCTTCTTAACCACGCCCCTCTCAACCCCTTGTTCACCAATCCTGGTCCTGGGCATTATTAAAACGTTCCATCCTTCCTTAACCCCTTGCAGTCCCTGACACTCTCCCTAGGCGCTTCAGTGTCTGCAATACTTCAATTACCATATTTGATTACCATCTGACAAAGCAGATGGAGCCCATTAGAGCACCCATCCCAAAAGGTGCTACCTGGAAGGGGTTTCTTCGACAGTTATGGTGCCGAACAGCCCGGGACCTCCTAATGAGAATTTTGTGCACAGTTCACTAATCTGGAAGGACCTGGGGAGTCACTGAAACCAAAACCGCGCGGTAAGTAACAGACTTTATGTTACACCATTTGTTTCAGCCACTCTGTTAAGTCCCTGGAAACGTACTTTGTATATGTAAGTCTCTACAAAGGGGTCCCGTAATAATCAGGTCCTTTGTCAGGATGGTAGTGTGGTTAAATGGATTTACATGGGGGTGTATGTGACAAGTGTGATGAATGTGTGTGTAGTGTGATGTTGAATACATCTGTGAGAAGACATACATATCAAATTGTTGAAACTGTATGGCTCCCAGCCCAGAAGTAATATCCACTTCATAGAAGACGATATACACTCAGTGCAAGGAGGAACAATTGTGTCTAAATTGAATTTGCACTCAATACCATTACCCAGTACAATAGTGAAAACTTTGAATACTGTATTAGAAAATCATTTATATTTTCCTAAATTCAATGCCAAACAGTGATATTGTGTGTAAGGGTCCATAAACCAGTTGTATGCATTGCCAGACTGGCATAAGGTGGGAATTAGTACAGACTGATTTCTAGCACATGATAATCCGGCATATACACTTTGATGTAAAATAACATCCAAGTAATTAAGTCTGTAGTAGTATAACATCAGACCGCTGGATTGAATACCGTTGTAATATAACATCCTGTATTCATTGAATGACCCTGACACTTACCCCAGATGCCACCTGTGTCGGAGTAGTAATTACAGTGAAGAACATTGGTATTGGATCAGACCCATAGCCCGTAAAGAAATCATCACCAACATACATAACAGGCCCCTAAACTACAACCCATAGAGTGAACGGCTGAGCGGGGAGGATAACATATATGTTACCAAATATAATTTGCATGTGAAACCATTGCAAAGTGCTAGAGGAAAGAGTTTGGGATATATGCTACATCACAGGCTGTATGAACCGAAAGACACCCCCCCCGGCAGCAAGTGTTCTGCATAAGTGAAAGAGACGAAGGGTTTGTAGAAGTTTGAAATGAATGTGACCAACTCCTGCTTGAATCAATGGAGGTTCATGAATGTAGATTGTGTTGAAGGATTTGCTCTTGTAATTTGTGGATTGGCAGCATTTTGTCTGTTCTTGATGTTCAAAACAGTGAGGGATCAGAGAAAAGGATATCCCACTGCTAGAATAGTCTGAAGGAACGACTTTTGATATTGATAGTCTTTCTGAAACTGTAAGATAGATTGTCTGAGATATCTGTCAACAGACTAAGGCCTGTCTGTTTGGAGCTGGGGAGTTTTCCGGAGACTACCCTACGCCCTCTGACCATGGGGTCAGAAAATAGTAAGACAAAAATGCGGGACAGCCCTGAGACGTGGGTCTCTGCCATCAAAATAGTAGAAAGAGCAAAAGGATCTGAGGCTGTGAAGGATTGTAAAAGAATGTTTAAAATGATGGGAGTTGGGTCCTATGGGACATTAGCAGAATGTGATTGGAAAAGATTTATGACAAATTGTGTTGGATGGTTGAAAGACAATAACATGGTGGAAAAAGCCCAAATGTGGTATGAGGTAGCACAGAGAGTGAGTAACACAGAACATAAGAGTATGGAAGCAAATCATGGAATAATGTATGATTTATATTACCCTTTAAGTGAAAAGCTCCTCACTAATGTGTTAACCCCTTTACAACTGCCAAACAGCCCCACAGCAGCAACTGCGCCATCTCCTTATCCTGAAAATAGCAAGAAAGGCAGCTGCTGGACATGTCCACACTGTGGGCAGCAGAACCCCCTCACTGCAGGATATTGTGTCAGTTGTGGTACGCAGCGCCCCACTAGATTGTTTCCGTTAGTATCAAGTATCCATACACACAGGGGACCAAAACCAGTAGATGTAGACGGGCAACCAGTACCTGGGGCAGTAGGGGAAATCCAGTCACATGAAGCCACTGTGTATCGCCCCTGGAGCCCGGCTGATTTACTAGCTGTATGTAACACACTCCCAGACCCACGGAAAACACCCAGCGCTTTCCATAGAAAGCTGCGAGCAGTACATCTAGCTTACCGTGCTACATGGTCAGATATGGAGAGCCTGGTAGAAACAATGTAGCCCTGGGTAGATGCTACTCAACAGGATCGAACTGATAGTTTTATGTCATTTTGCCAAGATGTTAAACAGTCAGTCCCTGATTATGCCACAACTTTACAGCAGCAGTGGTTAGATCACGGGTATGAAGAAGGTGATGCAAAAGACTTGCGCCTACTAAAAATAACTTTTATGTCCGGTCTTAAGCCGGCAGTACAAGAAGCTGTTAAAAGATCCCGCCCGACTGGCGTACATGCCAGTTTAATGATTTAGTAAGCATTGCAAAAGGTGCAGAGTTAGATTTAGCTCCTAAAAGAACCCGTCTCGCCCCGATGCAACAAAAGGGGGGCTATAGAGGAAGAGGCAGGGAACAAAAAGACACTTTGAGAACCCAGAGAAGGGATCTTAGCCAGATTACATGCTGGAATTGTGATAAGAAGGGTCATTATTCAGCCCGATGTCCCTCCCGTCCAGTTGAGCCTCCCAATTCTTTGATTGCTGCATAGGAAACTGGCAACCCTGATGTCTCCCTCTGCCCAGTGCTCCCCCCGACAGGTCCATCATTGATGGTGCCTGTTACTTTACCCACAGGGGAAAATACCTCTTTTCTAGTAGACACAGGGGCAGCCAGAACTGTATTACAAACCAAATATGTACCGGCAGAGTTGCTATCACCAGACTATATAGATTGTGAAGGGGTGGAGGGAACATCATTTCAGTTACAGTTAACAAAACCAATGCGACTGAATATACATGACACACAATCAATTGTCTCCCGTGTGTTAGTGTCACCACACACTCCCTACAATTTATTGGGGACAGATGTACTCAGTGCCCTGGGAGCAGCATTGGACTTTTCTTCTGGCACACCTACATTAACCGCTGCCATTCCAGAGTCCCTGCTATGCAAACTCCTTAGTATGGCAAGTATGCCGGACACTGAAAAAGCCCCCAGTACCCCTCCCCTTTGGTTGGCAGACATCCCAGAAAAACTATGGGCACAAGATAAGATGGATGCAGGAGTTTTAAATGTGCCGCCTGTACAAGTACATTTAAAACCAGACATGCAGAACCGTTCTGTATGTATAAAGCAATATCCTCTGAGTCCACAGCAAGACGCTGCTATAGAAAAGGATATTAACTCCTTACTGGAAAACAATCTCATAGTGCCCATAATCTCGCCTTTCAACACTCCTCTTTACCCAGTAAAGAAAAAGACACTGCCCGGTCAACCTGTATAGTACCAGATGGTACATGACCTACGGGCTGTGAATGCTGTGACAATAATTAATACACCACAAGTGCCTAACCCACATACCCTGCTCAACCAGGTCCCCGGCACTGCAGTCTATTTCACAGTTATAGACTTAGCCAATGCTTTCTTCACCATCCCGCTGGATAAAGAGTGCCAGCAGTATTTTGCATTTACACATAGGGGAAGACAGTATGCTTGGGTAGTGCTGCCACAGGGTGCCGCAAACTCCCCTGATATCTTCTCACGTACCATGAAAGATATTCTGGACACCTGGCAGCCCCCCAATCAGTCCTCAGTTCTACTACAATATGTAGATGATTTGTTACTTTGTAGTGAGAGTCTGGAGAACAGTGAAACAGATTCTAAATCACTATTAATGTTCCTAGAAGAAGTTGGCTGTAAAGCGAGCAAGCACAAGCTGCAATTATGTGCCAAAACAGTTGTTTTCCTTGGTCACTGTATTTCCCAAGGTATGAAACACTTAACTCCTGACAGGCTGGAAATCATACAGAAACACCCAGTCCCTAGAAACCCTAAACAATTGAGGACTTTCCTGGGTTTAATAGGGTACTGCAGAGCCTGGATCAGGGATGCCTCTGCTATGATGCAACCATTATATGACTGTCTCACCTCTGACCCATTTGTACTGTCACCTGAGGCAATTGACAATTTTCACTCCCTGAAACTGTCACTGACTACAAGGCTAGCACTGGGACTTCCTGACTACAATAAGCCATTTACTCTGTTCTGCCATGAACAGGCAGGCCATGCCTCTGGAGTATTAGCCCAAGATCATGGAGGCAAGATGCGACCTCTTGCTTCTTACTCCCTTACTCTGGATCCCATTGTACTAGGATCCCCGACCTGCATACGCGCTTTCTCAGCAGCAGCAGCTTTAGTTGATAAAGCAACAGATATTGTACTCCAACATGACATTATTGTGCAAGTCCCACACGCAGTGCAAGAAATGATGAACACAGTCAAGACAAAACACTTATCAGTTGCAAGACTTACTAAAATTGAACTTACTCTTCTGTCCCCTAATGTGACTATCAAACGTTGTGTTGTTCTGAATCCAGCTACACTCCTGCCCCTAGATTCTGAACAAAAGGAGGGAGGAGTGGGGGGGACAGGGACATGCACACCCCCTTATTTTTCAACTATCCACTGATGATGAACTATTTAATTTTGAACATGAACATGACTGTCAAAGCCTAGTGGATATGGAATCAAACGGCATAAACAGTATATTTGATGTTGCTCTGATTAACCCTGATGCTGAGTATTTTGTAGATGGATCTCGATATTGGAGCGAAGACAAAGGACATTTCCTCACCGGGTATGCAGTGGTCCACAATGGTAAGGCCGTCATACAACAGTCCCCCCTCCAGCAGCTCAGCTCAGGAGGCAGAACTAAAAGCACTCGCTGAGGCGTGTAAATTGGGTAAGGGACAGCGTGTCAACATATACACTGACTCCAGATATGCCTTTGGAGTTGCACATGTCTTGGGGACAATATGGAGAGCCAGAGGGTTCTTGACCTCGGCAGGTAAACCTATAAAGAATGCAAAAGCAGTAGAAGAACTTTTAGAATCACTGCACATGCCAGACCAAGCAGCTATAGTCAAAGTACAGGCACACACTAATAACAGTGATCTCCTATCAAAAGGGAATGAGGCTGCAGATGCAGCGGCAAAGGACGCTGCTGCTCTCCCTCTGATGATTGTGAAGCCTGTTTTACAACCCATCACAGAGACCCTGTTGCGTGCTTTCCAGGACCAAGCACCCCCTCAAGAGCAAGCAGAATGGGAGGAGAGAGGTGCAGCAATAGGTCTAGGACAGTTGAGGCATCTTAATTCTAAGGTTTGCCTACCAAGAGCACTGTATCCAATGATGTGTGCCCTAGCCCATGGGAAAACACACTGTTCAAAGGGAGCTATGAGCCAGCTAGTGTTACAGACATGGCATGCTCCAGGTTTTCAAAATGCAGCAGCCAAATATACAGAGGGCTGCATGACATGTGCACAACACAACCCTGGTAAAACCACCAAAAGACCAGCTAAACACACTCCTAAGTCCTACTACCCCTTTCAGCGATTACAGGTGGACTACATACAACTACCTAAGGTGGGAATTTATCAATATGTACTTGTTTGCACTGATTTATTTTCAGGATGGCCAGAAGCTTTTCCAGTGGCTAAAGCAAATGCAGATACCACAGCAAAGACACTGACAGCTGAGGTAGTGTGCCGCTATGGAGTACCAGAGACAATTGAAAGTGACAGAGGTACTCACTTTACCCAAGAACTATTGAGGAACATATTAAAAAGCCTTGGGATAGAACAAGCATTTCATACTCCCTATCACCCACAAAGCAGTGGTAAGGTAGAAAGACTAAATGGAACTTTGAAATTAAAAATCCAGAAGGCCATGAATGAAACTTCTTTACCGTGGACACAATGTCTACCCCTGGCTTTATACTCTGTAAGAACCACGCCAAGAGGGAAGGATAAACTTTCTCCCTATGAAATATTGTTTGGAAATATGCCAAAGACAGGACTGTATTTTCCTCAAAAGTTACAAAAGCATTATGACAATATGACCACATACTTGGCTGCCCTACACAAACAACTGGAGAGGACACATAAACTAATCCTTTCTTCTATTCCAGATCCAAACTTTCTTTCAGGTACCCACTCACTATAACCTGGAGACTGGGTGGTAACAAAGATACACAACAGGAGCAGTCTGGAACCAAGGTACAGCCAACCAGTAGAAGTACAGCTGGTCACCGCCACATCAGTGAAGCTCCAAGGACGAGCCAATTGGATACATGCAAGCCATTGCAAAAAGGTTATCAGCCCAGATGACATCGCCTCGATCGATGATGTTGCCCTTGGCAGGGTTGGTGTTGATGTTGCCCCTCGTGGGGACGATGACTCAAGTTCTCAAGGAGGAAGTGGACAATAAATTCATAAAACATCATCAAATTATAACAGCATTAACAAACTTATCTGATTGTTGGATATGTACACACAGTCCTATAAGTTCAAAATCCATGCCATACATGGCTGTGCCCCTTAGTGAGAAATAACTTCTTAACACTACATGTTGGGATCCCTCAAAGGTAAAGGATAACACAAAAAGGTATACATGGTCTAATACCAGTGTGCCCTTACCCATAGCAGGATGGATGGAGGATCCCTGGTGGCAGGTAAATCTAACCCTGATACCTGGTAAGGCACTGATTCTCACACAAATGGAAAATGGGTCCCTAAAAATGTCACAGGGATTTTACGCACTGACGGGACCCTATACCCAAACCTGAACTTGGTGATAGCATTATATTATTAGTAGTGGCCCTATTCACTATTTTGTTTGAAGTTTATAATCAGATAATTTTTAATCTCTGTATTTTAATATGAGAAAAAGGGGGGTTTGTGATGGATGGTCAAATTGCTTATGTTCCCTGTATTAAACTACACTATGTATTATCAAGCAGGATGCCGGATTATGAACATATGTATTCTCCATTTTGTAATGATCTCTTTCTGGTACTGCTTGAATCACAAGGGAATAAGTTATTACTTTGTGTTCTTTTTCGTGGCCTTCAATACTGGTAGATAGGAGTCTGGCAGAACGCCTAGACCTGAAATAATCATTATATTTCCAATTAATTCTTTATCTCAGTATTTCACACACATATATGAAATCCCCACATACACTTATGAAAACCTCCTACATTTCTATTGTTTGTAGGCCAGGATTTGCAGGTGTTAGAAAGATCACGTGACCTCAGTGGGAAGGTACCCTATGACGTATTTTCAGTCTACGTGTAAAATGTTATGATTGGTTGTTCCATGAGAGGTAACACCCTGGTTAGAGGGTACGCCCTGAGGGTATATTAACCTATGTATCTTGATAATAAATGAGAATATTGATTGAGACAACAGATTGCTATTGTCTTTATTGATCTCCCGGGGCACTGCTGATACTTCAATTACCATATTTGAATACCACCTGACAAAGCAGAGGGAGCCCATTAGAGCACCCATCCCAAAAGGTGCTACCTGGAAGGGGTTTCTTCGACACTATCTATCTATCTATCTATCTATCTATCTCATATCTATCTATCTCTCTATCTATCTATCTATCTCTTATCCAATCGCGGTGTGTCGGCGTTTCACAGAGTGAACAAGTGACCGGAATGAAGGGGAAGCAATGCTCGTACGAGCACTGCTCCCCCTTCAAAATAGCTGATTAACCGGGGTCCTGGCGGGTGTCTGCTAGGCACTGTATCTAAGCCAACTACATAGTAGGCTTAGATACATGGCCCATGTGTGATCCTGTCTGCTGGACCCTGTATCTAAGCCTACAATGTGTGTTACTAATGTTTTTTTTTTGTTTGCTTGTGTTTTTTTGCAGGTTCGGTCATTGGACTACTTTGGATTCGAGGACTACTTCGATGACAGCTTTTTTTATTTTGAATAAAATGGTTAATGAGGGTTGTGTGGGGGCGACAATTACGAAGGCGGCAGTAATAAAGTTTCAAAAAAATAAAAATATACAGAAATAATATTTTATTGAAATAAAAAAAAAACACAGAACCCTCATTAACCATTTTATTGAGAATAAAAAAAACGGCGCCATCAAAGTAGTCCAACATCTGAAGTAGTCCAACATCCGAACCTGTAAAAAAACACAAACCCAAAAAGAATTTATAACACAAAAAAGCAAAACAATTCTTATACTTACGTTTCCGGGGTCCAGCGCTGGAGCCGCAATGTCAGTGAATGGGCCCTGTATCTAAGCCTATCATGTGTGATACTGTCTGCTGAGCCAATGTAGCTAATCCTATCAATATCTATAGGGTCGTAGTGCTATAGATATGCTGTCTCATATATATATGTATATTGCCCCTGATATTTTAAGACCTTAGTGCAGGGGTGGGCAAACTTTTTGACTCGCGGGCCACAATGGGTTCTAAAATTTGACAGAGGGGCCGGGCCAGGAGCATTTGGAGGGAGTGTTTGGGCCGGATATACTAAAGCATTAAATGTAGTGTGTGCAAACCTCATAGCACAGTAAGAACACTACAACCCAATTTATTAACTGTCTTTCAAATGTGAAAAATAGCCCTTATCAGTTAATAAATTTGTCTCAAGGAATATGCAAGATATGGCATTTACATACTATTTCGCAGATACTGGGAGGAGGAAATGTAAATAGATTAAAATAACATACGCACTGTGATTTATCAAGAAAAAAGTTCTGTTGACTCTGTAAATTAGCTGCCAACCTCTGAGCAGTAGCCGCCCGTTCTTGTGTTGACTGCTTGCTAGCATAGTTTGCATGCTTCGTGGCAAAGTGACGGCTGATATTGTACTCTTTGAAAACCGAAGGGCTTAATGGTGACGTGAAAATTAAAGTGAAATAAAGAGAAATACGCGCCACATTAACCCCTTAATGACCGGGCCATTTTGCACGTTAATGACCAAGGATTATTTTTTGTTTTTTCACGGTCGCATTCCAAGAGTCGTAACTCTTTTTTTATTCCGTCGACATAGCCGTATAAGGGCTTGTTTTTTTCCGGGACGAGTTGTATTTTGTAATTGCACCATTTTTAGATGCTTATAACATATTGATTAACTTTTATTAACTTTATTTTAGGAGAGAATTGAAAATAAGCAGCTATTCCAGCATTAATTTTCACGTTATAAATTTACGCCGTTTACTATGCAGCGTAAATAACATGTTCACTTTATTCTACGGGTCGGCACGATTACAGGGATACCAAATGTGTAAAGGTTTTATATGTTTTTTCTACGTTTGCACAATAAAAACCCTTTTAGAAAAAAATTACTTGTTTTTGCATCGCCGCGTTCCAAGAGCCGTCATTTTTTTATTTTTCCGTCGATGTGGCCGTACGTGGGATTGATTTTTGCGGGACAATGTGTAGTTTTCATTAGTACTATTTTGGGGTACATAGGACTTATAGATGAACTTTTATTTTATTTTTTATGGGGGGAATGGGAGAAAAGAGAGAATTTTGCCGTTGTTTTTTGCGTTTTCTTTGGACGCCGTTCATCCGGCGGTTTAATTAATGTGTTCATTTTATTGGTCAAGTTGTTACGATCGTGGGGATACCATATATGTGTATGTGTGATTTGTTTTGACCGTTTTATTAAATAAAACCACTTTTTGGGGCAAAAAAGTAGTTTTATTTGACATTGACTGTAATTTTTTTTATTTTTTTTTTCACAAACTTTATTTAACGGTTTTACTTTTTTTTTTTTAGTCCCACCAGGGGACTTCACTATGCGATGTGCCGATCGCATATATAATGCTTTGGTATACTTCGTATACCAAAGCATTATTGCCTGTCAGTGTAAAACTGACAGGCAACCTGTTAGGTCATGCCTCTGGCATCGCCTAACAGGCAGATGCTGAAGACAGACCTGGGGGTCTTTGTTAGACCCCCGGCTGTCATGGAAACCCGACGGCGACCCGCGATTTGTTTGCGGGGGCGCCGATCGGGAGACAGAGGGAGTTCCCCCCTCTGTCAAACACATTAAATGCCGCTGTCACTGTTGACAGCGGCATTTAATGGGTTAAACTGCCGGAATCGGCGCGTGCTTCGATTCCGGCAGTTGCAGCAGGAGCCAGGCTGTGTATAACAGCCGTGCTCCTGCCGCTGATCGCGTGGGTAAACTGTCAGTACCCGCGCGATCACAGGACGGATATATCCGTCCTCCTGCGCGAACTAGCAGCTGCTGAGGACGGATATATCTTGGACAAGTTCGGCGGGCCGGATTAAAAAGCCTAACGGGCCGTATGTGGCCCGCGGGCCGTAGTTTGCCCATGTCTGCCTTAGTGACACCCCTGGCTGCTAGTGTTGCATCATTGAGTCACTTAGGAGACCCATTGATGCAGCTGAAAGCTGCGGACCGTCGACCATGAGAAGAAATTTGGGGGAGGGCCCAAGAAGAACTTTTGCACCAGGGCCCATGAGCCTTTAGCTACGCCCATGTACAGGGAGCCTGGTGTGGCATCTACAGGGAGGCTGGTGTGGCATCTACAGGGAGGCTGGTGTGGCATCTACAGGGAGGCTGGTGTGGAACGATCTACAGGGAGGCTGGTGTGACATCTACAGGGAGGGTGGTGTGGCATCATCTACAGGGAGGCTGGTGTGGCATCATCTACAGGGAGGCTGGTGTGGCATCATCTACAGGGAGGCTGGTGTGGCACGATCTACAGGGAGGCAGGTGTGGCATGATCTACAGGGAGGCAGGTGTGGCATGATCTGCAGAGAGGCTGGTGTGGCATGATCTACAGGGAGGCTAGTGTGGCATCATCTACAGGGAGGCTGGAGTGGCATCATATACAGGGAGGCTGGTGTGGCATCATCTACAGGGAGGCTGGTGTGGCATCATCTACAGGGAGGCTGGTGTGGCATCATCTACAGGGAGGCTGGTGTGGCATCATCTACAGGGAGGCTGGTGTGGCATCATATACAGGGAGGTGTGTGGCATCATATACAGGGAGGCTGTAAATAGTGTCTAGGTGAACATGTGACCTTCCTTTGGGTGTTTTCAGGGGGCTGGGACAAAAAAAGCCTGACCAATGAAATTCATCAGTTTTTTTTTAACGGCCATGAAAATGGATGTCAAAATGGAAAATGGATGTCAAACGGCCATTAAAAACGGACAGATGGACTGGAAATGGATGAAAATTTGGAGATAAACGGATGCAAAATGGACATGAAAAACTGACAGTTGATCAGTTTTTAATGGACATTTTTTTTCACTGTCATGTGAATAAGGCCTTAGTGTCTAAGCCTGTTTTGGCCTTGTGGACACAGCCGATTTTTGCAAATCTGACATGTGTCACTTTATGTGGTAATAACTCCAGAATGCTTTTGCCTATCCAAGCGATTCTGAGATTGTTTTCTCGTGACATGTTGTACTTTATGATACTGAAAAAATTTTGTTGTTAAATTCAATATTTATTTGTAAAAAACACCAAAATTTTGAGAAAATTTGCAAAAATATGCATTTTTCTAAATTATAATGTATCTGCTTGTAAAACAGATCGTAACACCACACAAAATATTTACTAGTTAACATTTCCTATATGTGTACTTTATGTTTGCATCATTTTTTGAACGTGCTTTTTTTTCTAGGACGTTACAAGGCTTAGAACTTTAGCTGCAATTTCTCGCATTTTCAAGAAAATTTCAAAAGGCTATTTTTTCAGGGACCAGTTCAGTTCTGAAGTGGCTTTGAGGGCCTTATATATTAGAAACCCCCTATAAAACACCCCATTTTAAAAACTGCGCACCTCAAAGTATTCAAAACAGCATTCAGAAATTATTTTAACCCTTTAGGCATTTCACAGGAAATAAAGCAAAGTAGAGGTGAAATGTACAAATTTCAATATTTTTTTTACGAAATTCATTTGTAATACAGTTTTTTCTGTAACACAGAAGGTTTTACCAGAGAAACGCAACTTAATATTTATTGCCCAGATTCTGTAATTTTTAGAAATATCCCACAAGTGGCCCTAGTGTGGTAATGGACTGAAACACAGGCCTCAGAAGCAAAGGAGCACCTGGAGGATTTTGGGGCCTCTATTTTATTAGAATATATTTTAGGCACCATGTCAGGTTGAAGAGGTCTTGTGGTGCCAAAACAGTGGAAACCCCCCAAAAGTGACCCCATTTTGGAAACTACACCCCTCAAGGAATTTTTCAAGAGGTATAGTTAGCATTTTTAGGCCACAGGTTTTTTGCTAAATTTATTGGAACTGGTCTGTGAAAATGAAAATCTACTTTTTTTCTAAAAAAACATACGATGTTTTCATTTTTACAAGGAATAAAGGAGAAAAAGCACCCCAACATTTGTAAAGCAATGTCTCCCGATTATGGCAATACCCCATATGTGGTAATAAACTGCTGTTTGAACCCACGGCAGGGCTGAGAAGGGAACGAGGGCCATTTGGATTTTGGAGCGCAGATTTTGCTGGAATGGTTTTCGGTGCCATGTCGTGCTTGCAAAGCCCTGGAGGGACCATAACAGTGGAAACTCCCCAAAAGTGACCCCATTTTGGAAACGACACCCCTCAAGGAATTTTTCTAGGGGTATAGTCAGCATTTTGACCCTACAAGGTTTTTGCTGAATTTATAAGAATTATGCCGTGAAATTGAAAATCTAAATTTTTTCTAATAAAATGTAGTTTTAGCTCCGATTTTTTCATTTTTACCACAGATAAAGGAGAAAAAACACCCCGATATTTGTAAAGCAAACTCTTATGAGCACAGCAATATCCCATATGTGGTAATAAACTGCTGTTTGTACACATGGCGGAAGTTAGAAAGGACGGAGCGCCATTTGACTTTTGGAGCTCAAGTTTTGCTGGAATGGTTTGCGGCCCCATGTCACATTTGCAAAGCCACTGAGGGGCCAAAATAGTGCAAACCCGGCAAAAGTGACCCCATTTGGGAAACTATACCCCTCGTGGAATTTATCTAGCGGTATAGTGAGCATTTTGACCCCACAGTTTTTTTGCTGAATTATTGGGATTATGCATTGAAAATGAAACTCTACATTCTTTCCACTAAAATGTTGAATTGTTTTCATTTTCACAAGGAATAAAGGAGAAAAAGCACCCCAACAATTGTAAAGCAATTTCTCCCGAGTACGGCAATACCCCATATGTGGTCATAAACTGCTGCTTGGATACACCGCAGGGCTCAGAATGGCAGGAGTGCTACTTGGCATGTAGATTTTGGTTGATTGTTTTACGCAATGAAATCCGCAGATGTTATGTGTGTTGCGTTGCGGATTGCTTTCGCGAACAGGATATTTCATCATTCTGGCTGGACCTATGTGTTTCGAGGTCTATAGCCAGACTGAGATGGAATGTTTGAAAGAGAGCAGGATGTGATCTGCACCTGAATCCGCAATGATAAATACACAGCATTTTACTTAACATTTTACCCAAATCCGCTACGGAATCTGCAACGCGGATTATGTGCGGTATTTATGCGGACAGTGTCTGCAGAATACTGCCACGTCTGAACATGCCCTCAGGAAAGGAGCGCTGTGTGGCTCTATCTATAGGGGCTGTGTGATGCTATCTATAGAGGGTTGTGTGTGTGTGGCGCTATCTTCAGGTTTGTGTGTGTGTGTGGGTGTGGGGCGAGATCGACAGGGGTGTGTGGTGCTACCTACAGGTGTGTGTGTGTGTGTGTGTGTGTGTGTGTGGCTGGCGCTATCTACAGGTTTGTGTGTGTGTGGGGCGCTATGTACAGGAGGGGTGTGTGGCGCTATGTACAGGGGGGTGTATGTGAGGCGCTATCTACATGTGTGTTTTGGGTGGGTGTGTGTGGTGCTATCTACAGGGGGGTGTGTGTGACGCTATCTACATGGGTGGTTGGCGCTATCTACAGGGGGTACTGTGTATGTGGTGCTTTACTTTACAGTGTGTGACACAATTATAGTCAGGGGCGCAGTGCATGATGATGTTATATTTAGGGGCTGCAGAAATGGGTCATGGCCGGGAGAAGTCGTCATGAGCGCTGGATCGGATGGAGAAGAAAAAAGGAAAAAAAACTTTTTCACTTATCAAGTCATTTATTATAGAAAAAAATAATAAAGCCATACATATTTGGTATCGCAGCGACCGTAACGACCTGAACTATAAAAATATTATGTTATTTATCCAGTGCAGTGAACGCCGTAAAAAAAAAACCTTAAAAACACTGCCATAATTACTGTTTTTTTGGTCACTGTCTTCCAAAAATTTTAATAAAAAGTGATCAAAAAGTCGCATGTATCCAAAAATGGTGCCTATAAAATCTATACCTCGTCTCGCAAAAAACAAGCCATCACACAGCTCCATCGACGAAAAAATGTAAAAGTTATGGCTCTCACAACTTGGCGACAGAAAAAATACATTCTCTTTCCAAAAGTAATTTTATTGTGCAAAAAGTTATAAAAAAGTTCTATAAATTTGGTATCGCCGGAATCATACTGACCCGCAGAATAAAGGTAACATGTAGTTTATAACGCATGGTGAACGCTGTATAAAAAAAAACAACTAAAAAACTATGGCAGAATTGCTGTTTTTTGTCACCTTGCCTCCCAAAAAAAGGATAACAAGTGATCAAAAAGTCGCATGTACCCCAATATGGTACCAATAAAAGCTACAGCTCGTCCTGTAAAAAAAGAGCCCTCATGCCACTACGTCTATGAAAAAATAAAATAAGTTAAGGCTCCAATAATTCAGTTGTGAAGAAAAATATCCAGTTGTGCCGGCCCGAGGGGAACATTTCTTCTGTTTCAAAAGGCGATGTATCAAGGCACTAAAATTAGGGAACCAGGAAGGGGAGGGCCCAAACATATCTGCTGGAAGCGACGGTGCCCGTATTATACCAGGACAACACTTTCCCGGCAAAATTCCCCAAACTGCAAAGGTGCGGAGTGTGGACCAAAAGGGGGATAAGGAAGGACATTTATCAGTGCGACACCGGCCTGTGCAGAAAGGATCGATCATAGCGTAACACACATCTATGGATCATTTTATTATTTTTTTTACCGTATTATTATACCACCTGACTATGCCCCTGATGTACTCTGCCCAGCTCAGATATGCCCCACATTATAAACGGAAACAACAGTGATACTCCAAACAAAACTATTACCAAGCAAATTCCACGCTCCAAAACCCAAATGGCGATCCCAGCCCTACAGTGTGCCCAAACAGCAGTTCACTTCCACATATATGGCATCACCATACCCGGGAGAACCCTTTTAACCCTTTTAACAATTATTGGGTGTGTGTCCCCAGTGGCACAAGCTGGGCACGACATATTTGACACTGAATTGGCATATCTAGGGAAAAATTTTAATTTGTACCTTCCGCAGCGCAATCATTTATGGAAAAGACACGTGGGGTGAAAATGCTCACTACACCCCTTAATAAATGCCTTGAGGGGTGCAGTTTCCAAAATGGGGTCACTTCTCAGGGGTTTCTTTTATTATTTCACATCAAAGCCTCTGCAATTGTGAACCAATACTTTATATGTCGCCAAATTAGGCCTCAATTTGGTACTCTTTCACTCCTGAGCCCTGTCAAATGTCCAGGCAAAAGATTAGGGCCACATGTAGGGTGATTCTAAAACAGGGAAACACCGCATAATAATTGAGAGCTGTCTTGTTATGGTGGTGTTTCCCAAATGGGATCACTTTTGGTGGATTTCCACTGTTTTGGCACCGAAAGAGCCCTTGAAACCTGACATTGTGCCTAAAATATTTTCTAGTAAAAAGGAGGCCCAAAATCCACTATGTGCTCCTTTGCTTCTGAGGCTGGTGCTTCAGTCTATTACCGCACTAGGGCCACATGTCGGATATTTCTAAAAACTGCAGAATCTGGGCAATAAATATTGAGTTGCGTTTCTCTGGTAAAAACTTCTGTATTACAAAAAAATAGATAAAAAATGAATTTCTGCAAAAAAAAAAATGAAATTTGAAAATTTCACCTCTATGTTGCTTTAATTCCTGTGAAACGTTTAAAGGGTTAAGAAACTTTCTAAATGCTGTTTTGAATACTTTGAGGGGTGAAGATTTTAAAATGGGGTGACTTTTTGGCAGTTTCTAATATATAAGGCCCTAAAAGCCGCTTCACAACTGAACTGGCCCCTGTAAAAATAGCCTTTTGAAATTTTCTTCAAAATGTGAGAAATTGCTGCTAAAGTTCTAAGCCTTGTGACGTCATAGAAAAATAAAAGGACATTCAAAAAACGATGCCAATCTAAAGTAGACATATGGGTGATGTTAATTAGCAACAATTTTGTGTGTTATAACTGCCTGTCTTACAAGCAGATACATTTACATTTAGGAAAATTCAAATTTTTGCAATTTTTCACAAAATGTTGGTGTTTTTCACTGATAAATATTGAATTTATCGACCAAATTTATCCACTATCATAAAGTCCAATGTGTCACAAGAAAACAATCTCAGAATCGCTTAGATAGGTAAAAGCATTCCGGAGTTATTACCACATAAAGTGAAATATGTCAGATTTGAAAATATGGGTCTGGTCCTGAAGGCCAAAATGAGCTTGGTCCTGAAGGGGTTAAGCAAGTGAAATGCAGCTCGATCAGGTTGAGTTCTGGTGATTGACTTGGCCATTGCAGAATATTCCACTTCTTTGTCTTAAAAAAATCTCCTGGGTTGCTTTCGCAGTATGTTTTGGGTCATTGTACATCAGTACAGAGAAGCGATGTCCCATCTAGAGTGCCTTTAGCAGCCATGCATGCCCATGCCATCACACTGCCCCCACCTTCTCCCTACTTTCTTCCTCTCATAATTCTGGTACCGGTTGATCTTAGTTTCATGCTGTTCCAGAACTGGGCGGCTTCTTTACACGTTGTTTGGTAAAGTCTAATCTGGTCTTTCTATTTTTGAGGCTGATTAATGGTTTGCACCTTGTGGTGGACCCGCTGTATTTGCTCTCATGAAGTCTTCTCTTTATGGTAGACTTAGATACTGACACACCTGGAATCAACTCCAGACGTTTTACCTTCCTAATTGATGATGGCTTAATGGGGGAATAGCCCATGCAGCTCATTAAATAGCTCTTGAGATAATTGTCCAATTACCTTTGGTCCCTTGAAAAAGAGGCAGCTACATATTAAGGAGTTGATACCCTCAAACTAAAGCTGAGTGTCTGTGCTTTAAACCCATATTGATAATATAACTGTATATTTAATATGTTTTGGTACAAAATGGCAAAACTTGTGTCACTGTCCAAATAATTCTGGACCTAACTGTACCTCACACCACATAACTACATACATAATAATGTATATATTATAGGTAACAAATACAATAGTGCCTTCTACTTGAAGATCAACGCCACACGCTCCCATAGATCCAGTTTTCCTGACACCATTCTCGTCTAATAAAATTTAAAGAGGTATTCCCATCTTAGGCATTTATGGCATATCTACGGGAACCCTCGTCTTTGGGGATAACAGGGGTCTGGTATTCCCTTGTTGCAAAATTTTAATGGGAAATGGTGTACTAGGGTAACTTGACCCCATTCTCTCAATAGGTAAGGGACCTAGAGGTGTAAACTGTACCTATCAGGCACTTATGGCATATCCTGTGGATGTGCCATAAAAGCCTAAGATGGGAATATCTCTTTAGCTATCTGCTATATGAGGTAAAAATGTCTATTTATGGTGTTGCATAATATTACACATTGCTGCGACTTTCCAGTAATATTGACTATTGTCATATGTATTATACCTAACTATTAGACAGAGATAAACCCTCTGGGGGGTTGATGTAAAATTTAAGCATCATGGATATTAGCTCAACCAATCAAGATGCAGATTTAATTTTTCCAGAGCAGTTGTAATAAAAGCTGCACTGTGATTGGTTGCTATGAGCAATAAGGTCAGTTTTACGATTAGACAGATTTGATAAATGAGGCCTATTGGCAGCAGAAAAGATCCCACTGGAGTCCCCACTAAATCCTCCACATGCTAAGCATGGTATTATCCTATGATATTAAAGTAATAGTAATGAATGGCTGGTAAGAACACTATAATATTCCCAAACGCCAAAGAGGAGAAAATGTGACAAAAGCGATCAATGAAAAAAAAAGATATCAGAAATAATAATCAATTAGGCCCTGTTAGCGACTGCGTTAAAGTTTCAGCTTATAACCGAAACCACAACGCAGTGCCAGATTCTTTGTGCGACTAATACCACAAGTACACAATTGACTTACAATGGCATCCATCAGGGTCTGATGTGGTGTCCATTGTTTTGACGGGAGAAAAAGCACCTCTTCCAGCACTACCCTTACCATCAACTCTATCAATTGAGGCTCCAACGCAGATCTGAACATAGCCTTATAATAAATGTCTTCTAAACATCACTTTCTCTATATAATATCTGCACCGTTACGAAAGACTGAATAAGAACATTTCACCGACCCAGTTTATACATGAGCTCCATTAAGAACATTTCACCGACCCAGTTTATACATGAGCTCCATTAAGTTTTTCACTTCATTGTTTATTACTGAAGTTTTATGTTCATAATGTGACAACAAATTATTAATTCTTCCATGATAATAACAAAATTAACATCTCTTTCTAATTTGTCCATAGTTAATGTGACATCTGAGCCTAAAGAAAAACCTAAGGATTGTAAAGATGATCAAAGCCTGAAGGCATATAGACAGGAGAAAGATAAGCTG
Organism: Rhinoderma darwinii; assembly: GCF_050947455.1. Lineage (NCBI taxonomy): Eukaryota > Metazoa > Chordata > Amphibia > Anura > Rhinodermatidae > Rhinoderma > Rhinoderma darwinii. The sequence continues at coordinate 46,945,918 of NC_134689.1, forward strand.
ACAACCAGCTATGTGGAACAACAAATTCTCCAACATTACCATGAGATCGAAGACCAAATTCACATCCATGAGACCCTATACATATAGTATTATAGTGGTCAGGATAGTGAGAAACTTGCTGGAGATAAGAGCCTGAAGACTAGTGAACAGGCCAAAGACAAGCTGACAACCAGATATTTGGAACAGCAAATTCTCCAACATTACCATGAGATCGAAGACCAAATCCATATCCATGAGACCCTATACATACAGTATTATACTGGTCAGGATAGTGAGAAACATGCTGGAGAGGAGACAGAGGACAGGAAAGGCAGCGCGACACCAAAGACATCACAAATTTGCAGCAGTTGTCGTGAAGAAAAAAGTGACAATGCCTGTCTGGAAGAACCGGTTGCCACATTTACTTATAAGAAGAAGACTGCCACAGTAGCCCTATCTCTGAAAACCTTTACTTTCCACACTCTATTAGCAAAAGGAGGTTTCGGAAAAGTTTTGGTGGCAACAGATGTCATCCGGAAAGAACATGTTGCCATTAAAGTGGTCAACAAGAAGATACACACAGAGTATGGGTACAACTTGGCAGAACGTGAGATTCTCCATCTATCACATGAGAACCACTACCTAGTTCATGGCCTTGCTGCCTTCCAGACTGACAGCTACGTCTATTATATGATGGAACTGGCCACAAGGGGGGACCTAAATGATTTTATTGAGATGAACCTTCGTCTGGATATTCCCACGTCAAGATTCATAACAGCAGAAGTGGTTTGTAGTCTGCAGTTCCTGCATAAAAAAGGCATCATACACCGCGACCTGAAGCCCAAAAACATCCTACTGACCAGAGAGGGCCACATCAAATTAGCCGATTTTGGTATTTCTATCATGAATGTGTATGAGCGCACTGCAGAGCGTTTCAGGGGAACACCAGGATAAGCTGCCCCAGAAATGGTCAAGTGCCTGGAACATGGATGAGAGGTTGACTTCTTTGCTCTGGGAGTGACTTTGTACAAAATGTCCTCGGGTAGGCACCCTTTCTACGGCACAACAAAGGAATTGATTAAAGAGGCTCTGTCACCAGATTTTGCAACCCCTATCTGCTATTGCAGCAGATAGGCGCTGCAATGTAGATTACAGTAACGTTTTTATTTTTAAAAAACGAGCATTTTTGGCCAAGTTATGACCATTTTTGTAATTATGCAAATGAGGCTTGCAAAAGTCCAAGTGGGTGTGTTTAAAAGTAAAAGTCCAAGTGGGCGTGTATTAGGTGCGTACATCGGGGCGTTTTTAATACTTTTACTAGCTGGGCGCTGTGAAGAGAAGTAACATCCTCTTCTCTTCAGAACGCCCAGCTTGTGACAGTGCAGATCTGTGACGTCACTCACAGGTCCTGCATCGTGACGGCCACATCGGCAGCAGAGGCTACAGTTGATTCTGCAGCAGCATCAGCGTTTGCAGGTAAGATCGACTTACCTGCAAACGCTGATGCTGCTGCAGAATCAACTGTAGCCTCTGGTGCCGATGTGGCCGTCACGATGCAGGACCTGTGAGTGACGTCACAGATCTGCACTGTCACAAGCTGGGCGTTCTGAAGAGAAGAGGATGTTACTTCTCATCAGAGCGCCCAGCTAGTGAAAGTATTAAAAACGCCCCGATGTACGCACATAATACACACCCACTTGGACTTTTACTTTTAAACACACCCACTTGGACTTTTGCAAGCCTCATTTGCATAACTACAAAAATGGTCATAACTTGGCCAAAAATGCTCGTTTTTTTAAAATAAAAACGTTACTGTAATCTACATTGCAGCGCCTATCTGCTGCAATAGCAGATAGGGGTTGCAAAATCTGGTGACAGAGCCTCTTTAAGTATGCTGTCAACACCAAAACACCTTCCTACCCAGAGTTCCTAACCCCTGAGACAGTGCAGATCTTAAAAGGGCTTCTAAACAAAAACAAACACAGACGGCTGGGAGTCAAAGGAAACATCAGAAAACATAAATTTTTCTCAGCTGTGAACTGGAATGATGTGGAAAACCGGACAGCAGTTCCCCCTCAGATACTCGTGTCAATTCCTGAGTACCTGAACGTTACTTCCACTCTGCGCTACAAGGAAGAGCCGTACAGCATAAAGTCTCAGAAGCTGTTTGAAGACTTCAGCTTTGTATGTCCTGCGTGGTCTGAAAACTATCATCCCACCAACATCATGTAGATCACTGACTGGGTGGTCAAACTGTTTTCCAAATGGCCATCCACAAAATAAAAACAGGACGGGACTGCTGGACTCACGACTTCTAACTGGTCTACATGACTAGAAGGAGCTGTACATTACCACCTTATATTTATAGCTCTAATAAATATTATAACATCACCGCCGTAATGTCATTACTTTAGGTCACTTTTTTAGAAGTTTAGTTATTGTACTGTTGTTATTGTTATATACTCTATTACAATAAAGGAGTTCTCCAACCACAGACGTTTATGGCATATCCTGTGGATGTCTAATAGGCGTGTGACCCACACATATCGTGAGAATGGAAGTCCCCTATTCCCATCCCACTGTTTAAGCGGGTGCTGGCCCACACACTCAGACATAGCTTGAGTGGAGAGGTCTGGGGCACATGTGCGTGTCTCTCTCCTCTCCAGTATATTAGAAGCTCAGCTCAGCTGTTGTATAGCTCCTATAGACTTGAATGAAGAGAACAGAACATATGCGTGTCCACCTCCAGATTCAAATTCTACCTGGATGTAGCGAGGGGGGCCCAGAGGTGGGAGACCTACCTGTCAGTCATTTCTATGGGATAGGATATGTCATAAATATCTACGATGGGAAAACCCCTACAGGATACGAACACACAGGACAGAAACGCTGCGTAAAAGTACACAGCGTATCTGTCCTGAAAGTCGCAGGGAATTCTGCCCGAAAAACCGCACCAAATTGTGGTGAGTTTTTCAGGCGGCATGTCCACTGCGGAAATCCATCAGATCTATGGCATACAGGTCATGCTGCGGATATTTTTTTCTGCCACAAGTGAATGAGTTTTGGAAAATTTGTTGCAAAATCTCGGTGTGGAATCCACAAGTCCTCCCTGTCTGTGCGTGTCCTTAATACTTTATAATTATGATGTGTGAAATAGCTGAAGCAAAGCTTGTTTTTTTTAAGCAAAGATCTATTTAAAGAGGCTCTGTCACCAGATTTTGCAACCCCTATCTGCCATTGCAGCAGATAGGGGCTGCAATGTAGATTACAGTAACGTTTTTATATTTAAAAAACGAGCATTTTTGGCCAAGTTATGACCATTTTTGTATTTATGCAAATGAGGCTTGCAAAAGTACAACTGGGCGTGTTTACAGTAAAAGTACAACTGGGCGTGTATTATGTGTGTACATCGGGGCGTTTTTACTTCTTTTACAAGCTGCGCGAATGGGAGTGTATGATGCTGACGAATCAGCATCATCCACTTCTGTTCGTTAACACCCAGCTTCTGGCAGTGCAGACACACAGCGTGTTTTCGAGAGATCACGCTGTGACGTCACTCACTTCCTGCCCCAGGTCCTGCATCGTGTCGGCCACATCGGCACCAGAGGCTACAGTTGATTCTGCAGCAGCATCAGCGTTTGCAGGTAAGTAGCTACATCGACTTACCTGCAAACGCCGATGCTGCTGCAGAATCAACTGTAGCCTCTAGTGCCGATGTGTCCTCGCTCGTCCGACACGATGCAGGACCTGGGGCAGGAAGTGAGTCACGACACAGCGTGATCTCTCGAGAACACGTTGTGTGTCTGCACTGCCAGAAGCTGGGCGTTCTGAAGAGAAGTGGATGATACTTCTCGTCAGAACGCCCAGCTAGTAAAAGAAGTAAACACGCCCAGATGTAACACACATAACACACGCCCAGTTGGACTTTTACTTTAAACACGCCCAGTTGGACTTTAGCAAGCCTCATTTGCATAAATACAAAAATGGTCATAACTTGGCCAAAAATGCTCGTTTTTTAAAAATAAAAACGTTACTCTTATCTACATTGCAGCGCCGATCTGCTGCAATAGCAGATAGGGGTTGCAAAATCTGGTGACAGAGCCTCTTTAAGGGACATTCTACACTGCGATGCAGGCTGTCAGGGAATGCTGGGAATTGTAGTTTTTCAACAGCTGGAGACTAACAGGATCGAGAAGACTATTCTACAGTTAAGACATTAAATCAAAGTGTATTTCCATGGGAGAAATTTGAGGCTCACACTGAGATTTATGCCGTGAACGTACAGCAGATCCGCGAGAGGATTGTCATTCAATGAGGTGAATACGTGACGAAATTGTGGAAATAAATAGCATGCTACTTCTGCCTTTTAATTGCTGAGCCTAGTAGCGACTCCTGAGAGATCTGTATAAAAACCACATTAGTGATTTATAAATGTAATTTTTTTTTTTATTTATTTGCTCACTGACGCAAGTTAAAGGGGTTTTCCAGGATAAATATTGATGGCTTACTTTAAGGCACAAGTGAGAAGAGCCAAGCCAGGTCTAAAGTAGCTTAACCCCTTCCCGCAAATGGGTGTTACTGTACGTCCTTTTTAGCGGCTCGTTCCCGCAAATGGGCGTACAGTAACGCCCTGAGGATGAAGCAGGCACAGGAGCTATGCGCGCTTCATCCTCAGCGGGTGTCGGCTGTAATATACAGCTGACATCCCGCTGCAACGGCGGCGATCACTGTTATGTCCGATCGCCGCCATTTAACCCCTCAAATGCCGCTGTCAATAGCGACAGCGGCATTTAAGTGATTGATACAGAGGGAGGGGGCTCCCTCTGTACCCCGTTGGCCCCCCGCGAAAAATCGCGGGGTTCTGATGGTTGCAATGGCAACCAGGAAGCCTAGCAATGGCTTCCTGGTTGCCAGGTACGGGAGCCTATTAGGTCCTGCCCGAGGCAGGACATAATAGGCTCAACTGTCAGTTATAAAATGACAGTTATAATACACTGCACTACACAAGTAGTGCAGTGTATTGTACAGGGGATCAGAAGATCAGATTTTCCAGTCCCCTAGTATGTGTAAAATAAAAAGTAAAAAAAAAGGTTAAAAAAAGTTTTAGATAAATAAATAAATAAAAGTTTTACGTAATAAAAACAATAATCGTCTTGTTTCCCTGATCGAGCCCTTTATAATTGGAAAAAAATGGAAAAAAAGACAAAAACTAGACATAATAGGTATCGCCGCGTTCGTATCGGCGTGACCTATAAAAATATAATATTATTTATCCCGCACGGTGAACACCGTAAAAAAATACAATAAAAAACAATGCCAGAATTTCCTTTTTTGGTCACGTTGTTTCCAATAAAATGGAATAAAAAGTGATCAAAAAGTCGCATGTACCCAAACATGGTACCAATAAAAACGACAGTGTGTCACGCAAAAAACAAGCCCGCACAAAGCTCCGTCGACATAAAAATACAAAAGTTATGGCTCTCAGGACATGGTGACACTATAACATTTTATTTATAAAAAGGGTTTTTATTGTGTAAAAGTAGTAAAACATATAAAAACTATATAAATTTGGTATTGCCATAATCGTATCAAACCGCAGAATAAAGCAAACATGTTGTTTATGCTGCACAGAGAACGCACCCCCCAAAAAATTGAATAAAGACTGATCACATTATCACATTTACCCCAAAATGATACTAATAAAAGCGTATGTCACTATCCATGGATCATTAATTTTATTATTCATTCTCCCCATTATTACATCATCCTATTATGACCTGTTGCACTCCGCCCAGATTACATATACCCTGATGTACTCCGCCCAGCTTACACATACCCTGATGTACTCCTCACATATTACATGCACCCTGATGTACTCCTCACACATTACATATACCCTGATGTACTCCTCACATATTACATATACCCTGATGTACTCCACCCAGATTACATATACCCTGATGCACTCCGCCCAGCTTACATATACCCTGATGTACTCTGCCCATTTTACATATACCCTGATGTACTCCGCCCAGCTTACATATACCCTGATGTACTCCTCACATATTACATGCACCCTGATGTACTCCTCACACATTACATATACCCTGATGTACTCCTCACATATTACATATACCCTGATGTACTCCGCCCAGATTACATATACCCTGATGCACTCCGCCCAGCTTACATATACCCTGATACACTCCACCCAGCTAACATATACCCTGATGCACTCCGCCCAGCTTACATATGCCCCCATATTATAAGCTGAAACACCAGTAAAACACTAAACAAAACTACTACCAAGCAAAATCTGCGCTCCATAAGCCAAATGGCGCTCCTTCTGGGCCTGGCAGTGTGCCCAAACAGCAGTTTATGACCACATATGGGGTATTACTGTACTCTGGAGAACCGCTTAACAATAATTTATGGGGTGTGTGTCTACGGTGGTACAAGCTGGGCACAACACATTGGGCACTGAAATAGCATATATGTGGAAAATGGCAATTTTAAATCTGCAACATCCACTGTGCACTAATTTCTACAAAACCTTTGGGGTTAAAATGCTCACTACACTTCTAGATGAATTACTTGAGGGGTGTAGTTTCCCAAATGGGGTCACTTTTCGGGGGTTTTCACTGTACTGGTACCTCAGCGCAATGCAACATGGAGTAAAAAACAAATTTTGTAAAATCTCCACTCCAAAAACGAAATTGCGCTTTTTCCCTTTAGACTCTTGCTGTATGTCCAAATAGCAGTTTACAACCACATATGGGGTACTTCCGTATTCAGGAGAAATTTTGTCACACATTTTGGGGTGTCTTTTCTCCTGTATTGCTTGTGTAAATGAAAAATTATGTGCTAAATCTATAGGTTATTGGAAAAAAAAAATGTTCATTTTCACGGCCCAATTCTAATAAAATCTGTAAAACACCTGATGGATCAAAATGCTCACTACACCTCTAATTTAATTCTTTGATAGGTATAGTCTCCAAAATGGGATCACACCTGGGCAATTTCTACTATACTGGTACTTCAGGGGCTCTGCAAATGCGACATGGCCCACAGAAACCAATTGAGCAAAATCTGAGCTGCAAAATCCAAATGGTGCTCCGTCCCCTCTGAGCCCTGCCGTGGGTCCAAACAGCAGTTTATTACCACATATGGGGTATTGCCGTAATCAGGAGAAATTGCTTTACAAATGTTGAGGTGCTTTTTCTCCTTTATTCCTTATAAAAATGAGAAAATTCGATGTTTTTTCAGAAAAAAAGTCTATTTTCATCTTCACAGACTAATTCTAATAAATTCAGCAAAAAACCTGTGGGGTCAAAATGATTCCTTGAGGGGCATAGTTTCCAAAATTGAGTCACTTTTTGGGGGTTTCCCCTGTTTAGGTCCCTCCAGGGCGTTGCAAAGACGACACGGCACCGAAAAATATTCCAGTAAAATCAGTGCTCCAAAATCCAAATGGCGCTCCTTCCCTTCTGAGCACTGCCGTGGGTCCAAGCAGCAGTTTATTACCACATGTGGGGTATTTCTGTAATCGGGAGAAGTAGCTTTACAAGTTTTGGGGTGCTTTTTCTCCTTTATTCCTTGCAAAAATTCGAAAATTATAAGTTTTTCCACAATAAAAGTAGATTTTAATTTTCACAGACTAACTCGAATAAATTTAGCAGAAAACCTGTGGGGTGAAAATGCTAACTATACCCCTAGATAAATTCCCTGAGGGGTGTAGTTTCAAAAATGGGGTCACTTTTGGGGGTTTCCACTGTTTTGGCACCACAAGACCTCTTCAAACCTGACACTAGGGCCACATGCTGGACATTTCTAAAAACTGCAGAATCTGGGCAATAAATATTGAGTTGCGTTTCTCAGGTAAAACCTTCTGTGTTACAGAAAAACATGTATTACAAATGAATTTTGTAAAAAAAAATGAAATTTGTAAATTTCAGCTCTACTTTCCTTCAATTCCTGTGAAACGCCTAAAGGGTTGAAACACTTTCTGAATGCTGTTTTGAATACTTTGAGGGTGCAGTTTTCAAAATGGGGTGTTTTATGGGGGTTTCTAATATATAAGGCCCTCAAAACCACTTCTGAACTGAACTCGTCCCTGAAAAAAATAGCCTTTTGAAATGTTCTTAAAAATATGAGAAATTGCTGCTAAAGTTCTAAGTCTTGTAACGTCCTCGAAAAATAAAAGGATGTTCAAAAAACGATGCAAACATAAAGTAGACATATGGGAAATGTTAATTAGTAACTATTTTGTGTGGTTTTACTATCTGTTTTACAAGCAGATACATTTAAAATTAGTAAAATCATAATTTCTTAAAATTTTCTCAAAATTTTGGTGTTTTTCACAAATAAGCAATAAATTTATCGACCACATTTTTTCACTAACCTAAAGTACAATATATCACGAGAAAAAGATCTCATAATCGCTTGGATACGTAAAAGCATTCCAGAGTTATTACCACATAAAGTGACACATGTCAGATTTGAAAAAATGGGTCTTGTCCTGAAGGCCAAAAATAGCTTGGTCTTGAAGGGGTTAGGGTATGTTCACACGAGGGCGTCCGTAACGGATGAAATTACGGGGATGTTTCAGCCTGAAAACATCCCCGTAATTTCAGCTGTAACGGCATGTGCAGGCGCTTGAACGCCGCGTCCATTACGGACGTAATTGGCGCTGCTATTCATTGGAGTCAATGAATAACGACTCCAATTACGGCCAAAGAAGTGACAGGTCACTTCTTTGATGCGGGCGTCTATTTATGCGCCGTCATTTGACAGCGGCGCGTAAATTACGCCTCGTGTGAACAGACAAACGTCTGCCCATTGCTTTCAATGGGCAGATGTTTGTCAGCGCTATTGAGGCGCTATTTTCGGACGTAATTCGGGGCAAAAACGCCCGAATTACGTCCGTAAATAGGCCGTGTGAACATACCCTAAATCTGAGAGAGTGACATGATCTTCTACCAGTCAGGCTGGGAGGCTGAGGAGTGGGAGAGCCTATCACAGCCTGGCCAGACGGAGCTAGCTCCCGCCCTCTGTTTATTTATACCTGCATTTCCTGCTCCTCCTTTGCCTGTGATTCTTTCCTGTTTCCTGGCTCTGCTGCTCCTGCTATTATTATTGACCTTGCTTCATTTTTGACCCTGGCGTTACTGACTACGCTCCTGCTCTGCGATTGGTACCTCGTACACTCCTGGTTTGACTCGGCTCGTTCACTACTCTTGTTGCTCACGGTGTTGCCGTGGTCAACTGCCCCATTTCCCTGAGCTTCTGTGTACCCTTGCCTGTTTGTCTGTCGTGCACTTATTGAGCGTAGGGACCGTCGCCCAGTTGTACGCCGTCGCCTAGGACGGGCCGTTGCAAGTAGGCAGGGACTGAGTGGCGGGTAGATTAGGGCTCACCTGTCTGTCTCCCTACCCCATCATAACAATAATACTGTCAGTATGTAGGGAAACAGCCCTGTGAAAGGGGAATCGTAACACCCATTTGTTAATGCTTGTGCAAAAAGGTAGTGTTAGCAATAGTTACGGCGTGGCGGTGCAGAAGGGGGCCCAAGTTTGGGTAACAGCCCAGGGCCTATGGTCTACTTAAACCGCCACTGCTGTCCATATATGGACAATAAAGTCAGGGGCTCCTCCTGGGGCTTAGATTTCGCTCATAGAATAAGTCCATGACTTCACTGTACTTATAAGAGTGCTGGAAGGCAGAGAGGCAAAAAGAAAAAAATGTAGTTGGTCATTAAGGCCTTTTCAGGCCCGGTCATTAAAGGGTTAAGGGTAGGGAAAAAATATCTTACTTTAATTATTGTTAATTAAAATCCATAACTATCTTGGCAAATGCCCATATACCTACACTGCATTCCAAATTATTATGCAAATGTTATTTTTCGCTGTTTTTCCTAAATAGTCGATGCAAATGACAGTCAGTATAATCTTCAGGCCATCAACCGTTGGAGTATAATGCGAATTTTATTGAACAAATCTCCTAATGATAACGGATTTTTTTTAGAAGTAAAAAACTCAAAATGCACTGTTTCAAATTATTATGCACAACAGAGATCAAAAAAAGGTTGTAAAGAGAACTAAAATGGTAATTTGTTGAATTTGCAGCATCAGGAGCAGGGGCGTAACTAGGAAAGACTGGGCCCCATAGCAAACTTTTGACTGGGGCCCCCCCTCCCCAGGGTGTCACACAACCCCCCCCCCTTGTAGATAGTGCCTTTTTTACAGCCCCCCCTGTAGATAACGCCATACAGCCCCCCTCTGTAGATAGCGCCATACATCCCCCTGTAGAGAACGCCATACAGCCCCCCTGTAGATAACGCCATACAGCCCCCTGTAGATAACGCCATACAGCCCCCCTGCAGAGAACGCCATACAGCACCCCCTGTAGAGAACGCCATACAGCCCCCCTGTAGGGAACGTCATACAGCCCCCCCCTGTAGAGAACGCCATACAGCCCCCCGCTGTAGGGAACGCCATACAGCTCCCCCCTGTAGGGAACGCCATACAGCCACCCCCCCTGTAGAGAACGCCATACAGCGTTCCCCCCCCCTGTAGGGAACGCCATACAGCGTCACCCCTCCAAAAAAAATGCGACCTACAGTGTGTCCTACAAAATACATGTATCCCCTCTCCACAGGATCTCCACAGGATAGGGGATACATGAGTGATCGCTGGCAGCGATAGGGAGAACGGGGGACTGAAAGTCCCCTGAACTTCTCCATGACAAACCTCTGACTTCCAGCGTCTGCGCAGCTCAATAAAAATGAAAGGAGCGCTGGTCACGCATGCGCACAAGCACAACCGGCGCTCCATTCATTTCTACGGAGCTGCCGACACAGACCCCGGAAGTCCGAGGTTTGTGATGGAGAACTTCAGGGGACTTTCAGTCCCCCGTTCTCCCTATCAATGCCAGCGATCACACATGTATCCCCTGTCCTGTGGAGATCCTGTGGAGAGGGGGGGGGATACATGTCCTGTGGAGAGGGGATACATGTCCTGTGGAGAGGGGGGGGGATACATGTCTTTTGCTCTATTTTGCGCCTTCAGGACCAGACACTGTTTAGCCATTTTTAGCACGTGTTAGTTAAATGGCTATAACTTTTTTATTTGTTGGGCTAACGACGTGATTTTTGCGACGTTTTTTCCGTATATAATGCAGGTTTCAGTTTTTATCGTTTTTATACACACCTTTTTTGCTATTTTAGAATTTTTATTCATAACGTTTGAAAATAATAGTAAAAAAATAAGCTTTTTTACATTTCAGCTATTTTGTTTTTGGTAATAACATAGTTTTACCCTAAAATAGACCTTTTATTTGTGATCGTCATTGTCTACTTTAAATTTTTATATATAACATGTCTATATTAGGGTAATTGGGTCAGCGCTAGCGTTACAACAATGATTGGCGGGGGGAACATTTTTTTTGGGGGGTGGGTATTTTATGTGTATTTATTATTTGCATTTTTTTTGCACTTTACTTTATTATTTTTTTATTACTATGGTCTGTCCCCCAAAGGTCAAAGAAGACCTTTGGGGAACTTTATATATATTTTTTCTTTCTTTTACACCATGTTTTTCCACTGTAACTGGAGCTGCACAGCAGCCCCAGTTACAGGGGAAATCAACCCTCTCATAGTGATGATTGTCACTAATAGGGCTGTGCTGGGTCTAGTAAGACCCAGCAGCAACCTGCCACTAACGGCACCCGGCGATCATGTGACCAGTCACATGATCACCGGGAGGAATAGAGACAGCGCCGCTGCTGCTGTCTCTATTCCTGTACACAGCGCTCATTCAGCGCTGTGTACAAGTGATCAGAGAAGACAGAAGCAGCGAAAGCTGCTTCAATCCTCTTCTCAGGGTCCCCGGCAGTCACTGACAGCCGGAGAACCGACATTCAGCTGCCCGATCGCGCGGGCAGCAAGTTAAAACCCGAGCCATAGAAAGTCTATGGCTCGGGTATTAAGGACCCTGACCGCTGGCCATAAATATACAGCCAGCGGTCGGGAACCAGTTAATGGCAGAGCGGGGAGATACCTCACTGCTCTGCCGTAGTGTTCAGTGGCGTCCCGCTGTAGCAGCCATAGCGGCTGCTAGCGGAGCCTCCGGCCATGGTGGGAGCCCGTGCCGGCGGGCGACACGTGGCAGCCGCTACTGCTGCTACGGCGGTAGTTACGCCACTGATCAGGAGGTCATATTTACAGAAATCAAAAGCTCTTTCAATCAAAAAAGCTTAACAGGCCAAGTTACGTGTTAACATAGGACCCCTTCTCTGATATCACCTTAACAATTCTTGCATCCATTGAATTTGTGAGTATTTGGACAGTTTCTGCTTGAATAGCTTTGCAGGATGTCAGAATAGCCTCCCAGAGCTTCTGTTTTGATGTGAACTGCCTCCCACCCTCATAGATATTTTGCTTGTGGATGCTCCAAAGGTTCTCAATAGGGTTGAGGTCAGGGGAACATGGGGGCCACACCATGAGTTTCTCTCCTTTTATGCCCATAGCAGCCAATGACACAGAGGTATTCTTTGCAGCATGAGATGGTGCATTGTCATGCATGAAGATAATTATGCTACGGAAGGCACGGTTCTTCTTTTTGTACCACGGAAGAAAGTGGTCAGTCATAAACTCTACATACTTTGCAGAGGTCATTTTCACACCATCAGGGACCCTAATGGGGCCTACCAGCTCTCTCCCCATGATTCCAGCCCAAAACATGACTCCGCCACCTCCTTGCTGACGTCGCAGCCTTGTTGGGATATGGTGGCTATTCACCAACCATCCACTAGCGAATCCATCTGGACCATCCAGGATTGCACGGCACTCATCAGTAAACAACACGGTTTGAAAATTAGTCTTCATGTATTTCTGAGCCCACTGCAACCGTTTCTGCTTGTGAGCATTGTTTAGGGGGGGGGCCGAATAATAGCTTTATGCACACTTGCAAACCTCTGTAGGATCCTACACCTTGAGGCTCGCGGGACTCCAGAGGCACCAGCTGCTTCAAATACCTGTTTGCTGCTTTGCAATGGCATTTTAACAGCTGCTCTCCTAATCCTATTAATTTGTCTGGCAGAAACCTTCCACATTATGCCTTTATCTGAACGAACCCGTATGTGCTCTGAATCAGCCACAAATCTTTAGTAGTTTTCTTTTGATTGGGCACACCTGGCAAACTAATTATCACAGGTGTCTGAGATTGATTACAATGATCCAAAGTGCCGTAAGACACAATACCATCCATGAGTTTAATTGAAAAACGAATAATTAAATGTTTATGACACTTAAATCCAATGTGCATAATAATTTGGAACACGGTGTATAAATACACAAAAAACAACCACTATAATCTATGATTCCCCTGGCCAGGGTGCATAAGACTCCAGTATTAATAACGTATTTGAGGAAAAACATATCCAAGGTACACCAGATAACTGGCCTCCTCTTGTCCATTGCATTTCACAAACCAAATGTTTTTCTATTAAACAATGGAAAGCTGTTTGTTACATGTTCATTTTTATTTTATGTTTATATACCTAAAATGCAGTGTATATTTAGGTACATATATTCTTGCTTTTGTACATTTATTATGCATTTTTAGTACCTATGCCACTGTTACTATGATCTTACTAAAATTTACCTAAAAAAGGTACACAAGATACATTTCTACCATGACTGTACTTTTTGATAATATCATCTGTGAATTACAGACAGGTTATCCCAGCCACATGACTTGAGGCTGCCATGGGACAATCGCCATATTAAATAAAGCATGATAGATGGAATAATATGTGACATCACAATGTGAGATGCAAGCTGAAAAGACTTTATTCATATTTCATAGCTGGTGACATCCCAATGTCAGATGCCAGGCTGTAGAACCTTATGACATAGCTGGTGACATCACAATGCCAGATGCCAGGCTGTAGAACCTTATTGACATAGCTGGTGACATCACAATGCCAGATGCCAGGCTGTAGAACCTTATGACATAGCTGGTGACATCACAATGCCAGATGCCAGGCTGTAGAACCTTATGACATAGTTGGTGACATCACAATGCCAGGTGGCTTCATACACTGGTGCACAGGTTTGGTACTTTGCACTCACACACTGCAGACGAGGAGAGACGCACGTGAGAGCTCAAAAATGCCGAAAGCGAAGAAGAAGACGAAGCATCTAGAGATTGAAAGAGAAGAGGAGAGTAGAGGAGAGGAGAGAGACAAAAAGAATGTAGGAGAAGAGAGAAAGGAGAATGCGAGTAAGACTAAGTGGAGCAGAACCACTCGCTTCTTAGCGCGCCTACAGAAAGCCTTTGCAAGGTTTACCGGATGTATGCGGAGGAGGAACAACTCCAAGAAGGAAAAGAAATGTTCCGGTGAACTCCCAGAACCCAGTAACATGGTTGTAGTGGACGACAAAGGTAGGAAATTATGTAGATTATATAATAATTATAAATACACAGAATAGGCCTCATCAATCAAAACTGTCTAACAGAAAAACTGTTCTTATTACCCATAGCAACCAATAAGAGCCCAGATTTAATTTCTTAATCCGCCCCTTAATCCGAATTTTTCTTTGTTGGACAGTTTTGATAAATCAAGACGGATATCTCTAGATTCTAAGTGTAAAGGAACTCAACATCCAGAAACAGTGCTCCTGTATAATATACAGTTAGGTCCAGAATTATTTGGACAGTGACACAATCTTCATGATTTGGGCTCTGCTGCCACCACATTGGATTTGAAATGAAACAACTGAGATGCAATTGAAGTGTAGACTTTCAGGTTTAATTCAAGGAGTTGAACAAAAATATCCTGTGAAACGTTAAGGAATTGCAACAATTTTTCTACACAGCCTCCTCATTTCATGGGCTCAAAAGTAATTGGACAAATTAACATTACCATAAATAAAATGTTTTTGTTTTTTTAATACTTTGTAGAGAATCCTTTTCAGGCAATGTCTGCCTGAAGTCTGGAAACCATGGACATCACCAAACGCTCGGTTTCCTCCTTTGTGATGTTTCCCAGGCCTTTACTGCAGCGGTCTTCAGTTGTTACTTTGTGGGTCTTTCTGCCTAAGTTTTCTCTTAAGCAAGTGAAATGCAGCTCGATCGGGTTGAGATCTGGTGATTGACTTGGCCATTGCAGAATATTCCACTTCTTTGTCTTGAAAAACTCCTGGGTTGCTTTCGCAGTATGTTTTGGGTCATTGTCCATCTGTACAGAGGAGCGATGTCCCATCTAGAGTGCCTTTAGCAGCCATGCATGCCCATGCCATCACACTGCCCCCACCATGTTTTACAGAGGTTGTGCTGTGCTTTGGATCATGAGCCGTTCCAAGCCTTCTCTCTACTTTCTTCCTCTCATCATTCTGGTACCGGTTGATCTTAGTTTCATGCTGTTCCAGAACTGGGCGGCTTCTATACACGTTGTTTGGTAAAGTCTAATCTGGTCTTTCTATTTTTGAGGCTGATTAATGGTTTGCACCTTGTGGTGGACCCACTGTATTTGCTCTCATGAAGACTTCTCTTTATGGTAGACTTAGATACTGACACACCTGGAATCAACTCCAGACGTTTTACCTGCTTAATTGATGATGGCTTAATGAGGGAATAGCCCATGCAGCTCATTAAATAGCTCGAGATAATTGTCCAATTACCTTTGATCCCTTGAAAAAGAGGCAGCTACATATTAAGGAGCTAATACCCTCAAACTAAAGCTGAGTGTTTGCGCTTTATACCCATATTGATAATATAACTGTATATTTAATATGTTTTGGTACAAAATGGCAAAACTTGTGTCACTGTCCAAATAATTCTGGACCTAACTGTACCTCACACCACATAACTACATACATAATAATGTATATATAGCCGCCGATTACTAATCATAGCAGCGCTACTACCCATTATTGATACTCCTCAATCGAGTCCCCAGTACAGCTCAGTGCCCGACGAAGGTCTAAACGACCGAAAAGTCGACGTCGCACATATAGCCTCTGGCATCCATCTTGAGAATCCAATAAATATAGTTTCTGAAACACAAGCAAGGTGTGCCGACTACAATTCTTAACCTACATCCGGGTTGGGACCCTACCTCGAGCACCCAAGGATACCGGTGCTATCTGAACACACCATATAAATACAACAGTGCCTTCTACTTGACAGATCAACGCCACACGCTCCCATAAATCCAGTTTTACTGACACCATTCTCGTCTAATAAAATTTAAAGAGGTTGTAATGGCAGGGGGTAGGGAGACGGACAAGTGAGCCCTAATCTACCCGCCACTCTGTCCCTGCCTACTTGCAACGACCCGCCCTAGGCGACGGGGTACAACTGGGCGGCGGTCCCTGCGCTCAGTAAGTGCACGACAAACATACAAGGAACACAAGCAAGGAAAAGGGGCCGTTGCCCACGGCAACACCGTGAGCAACCAGAGTGGTGAACGAGCCGAGTCAAGCCAGGAGTGTGCGAGGTACAAAACGAAAAGCAGAAGAGTAGTCGGTAAGCCAGGGTCGGTATGGAGCAGGATCAAAAATAGCAGGAGCTGTAGCTGGGCCAGGAACCACAAGGAAAGAAACAAAAGCAATAACAAGCACCGAGGGACAGGAAGTGCAGGCTTAAATAGACCGAGGGCGGGAGCTAGCTGAGTCTGGCCAGGTTACGATAGGCTCTCCCACTCCTAAGCCTGCCAGCCTGAATGGTGGAAGCAGGAGTCAGTCTCAGGGATGTATTCTCAGGTGCTGACTGATTAGTTCTGGGAGTTAACCCCGCTGTGCCTGGCAGATCCTTTACAGTACCCCCCCTTTTATGAGGGGCCACCGGACCCTTTCTAAGTGGACCTGGCTTACTGGGGAAACGCAGGTGGAACCTCCTGACCAATACCCCAGCGTGAACATCCCGGGCGGGTACCCAAGTCCTCTCCTCGGGCCCGTATCCTCTCCAATGGACCAGGTACTGGAGGGAGCCTTGGACCATCTTGCTGTCCACAATCCTGGCCACCTCGAATTCCACCCCCTCCGGGGTGAGGATGGGAACAGGAGGTCTCCTCGAGGGAGCCAAGGACGGGGAGCAGCGTTTGAGGAGGGAGGCATGAAACACGTCGTGTATCCGAAAAGACGGGGGTAACTCCAGCCGGAAGGAGACAGGATTGAGGACCTCAATGACCTTATACGGCCCAATAAACCGGGGAGCAAACTTCTTGGACGGAACCTTGAGACGCAAGTTCCTAGACGACAACCACACCAGATCCCCGACCATAAACAGGGGGTTAGCAGAACGTTTTTTATCAGCCTGAGTTTTTTGTACGCTCTGGGACACCTCTAGGTTTTTCTGAACCTGGGCCCAGACTGTGCACAGTTCCCGATGAACGACCTCTACCTCAGGATTGTTGGAACTACCAGGTGAAACGGAGGAGAACCGTGGATTAAACCCAAAATTACAAAAAAAAGGAGAGACCCCTGACGAGTTACTGACCCGGTTATTAAGGGAAAATTCGGCGAGGGGAATGAAAGAGAACCAATCAAATTGACAGTCAGAGACAAAACACCTTAAATATTGTTCTAGAGATTGATTAGTCCTCTCCGTTTGGCCATTGGTTTCAGGATGGAAGGCAGAGGAGAAGGACAGATCAATCCCCAACTTCATACAGAAGGCTCTCCAAAACAATGAAACAAATTGTACCCCTCTGTCCGAAACAATATTGACAGGGACCCCATGGAGACGCAGGATGTGTTTGACAAACAAGGTAGCCAAAGTTTTGGCGTTGGGTAGTTTCTTGAGGGGCACAAAGTAGCACATCTTACTGAAGCGGTCCACCACCACCCACACCACCGACTTGCCTTGGGATGGAGGCAAATCGGTGATAAAATCCATGGAGATATGTGTCCAAGGTCTCTGGGGAATGGGCAACGAACGCAGTAAGCCCGCTGGTCGGGACCTGGGAGTCTTGGACCTAGCACAAACCTCACAAGCGGCGACGTAGGCCTTAACGTCTTTAGGCAACCCAGGCCACCAATAATTTCTGGTAATGAGGTGTTTGGTACCCAGGATGCCTGGATGGCCAGATAGTGCGGAGTCATGATTTTCCCTAAGTACCCTTAGCCGGAATTGCAGGGGAACAAACAGCTTGTTCTCAGGAAGGTTCCCGGGAGCTGCACCTTGATCAGAAGCAATATCAGAGACTAAATCAGAATCGATCGAGGAAATGATTATACCTGGAGGCAAAATACAAGCAGGATCTTCCTCCGAAGGAGGGCTGGCCATGAAGCTACGCGACAGTGCATCAGCCTTAATATTTTTAGACCCAGCCCTATAGGTAACCAAAAAATTGAATCTGGTACAAAATAACGCCCATCGAGCTTGTCTCGGGTTTAGCCTCCGGGCAGATTCTAGGAAAACCAGATTCTTGTGGTCGGTAAGGACCGTTACCTGGTGCCTAGCCCCCTCCAGGAAGTGGCGCCACTCTTCAAATGCCCATTTAATGGCTAAGAGTTCGCGGTTGCCAATATCATAGTTACTTTCAGTTGGCGAAAACTTCCTGGAGAAGTAGGCACAGGGGCGGAGATGGGTGAGGGACCTGGTACCCTGGGACAAGACAGCCCCCACTCCGACCTCAGATGCGTCAACTTCCATGATAAATGGCTCCATTTGGTTGGGCTGAACCAGCACCGGGGCCGAGACAAAGCACTTCTTAAGGACCTCAAAAGCCTGGACAGCCTCAGGAGGCCAGTGGAGGAGATCAGCACCTTTGCGAGTGAGGTCCGTAAGGGGCTTAGCGATGACCGAGAAGTTAGCAATAAATCTCCTGTAATAATTAGCAAACCCCAAAAAACACTGTAACGCCTTCAGGGAGGCAGGTTGGACCCATTCCGCCACAGCCTGAACCTTGGCGGGGTCCATGCGGAATTCATGAGGAGTAAGGATTTGACCCAAAAATGGAATCTCCTGTACCCCAAACACACATTTTTCGGTTTTGGCAAACAGTTTATTTTCCCGAAGGACCTGGAGCACCTTCCTGACATGCTCCACGTGGGAGGACCAGTCCTTGGAAAACACCAGTATGTCATCAAGGTACACTACCAGAAAAATCCCCAGGTAATTTCTCAAAATCTCATTTATGAAATTCTGGAAGACCGCAGGGGCATTACACAACCCAAAGGGCATGACGAGGTATTCAAAATGGCCTTCGGGCGTGTTAAACGCAGTCTTCCACTCATCCCCCTCTTTGATGCGAATAAGGTTATACGCCCCCCGTAGATCCAATTTAGAAAACCATTGGGCCCCCTGAACCTGATTAAAGAGATCAGGAATCAAAGGAAGGGGATACTGGTTCCTTACCGTGACCTTATTCAGGCTACGGTAGTCAATGCATGGCCTAAGACCACCATCCTTCTTCCCCACGAAGAAGAAGCCAGCACCTACCGGAGAAGAAGAGGGACGAATGTAACCCTTGGCCAGGGATTCCTGGATATACACTCTCATAGCTTCACGTTCGGGACAAGAAAGATTAAATATCCTACCCTTAGGAAGCTTAGCTCCTGGTACCAATTCGATAGCGCAATCGTATTCTCTATGAGGAGGTAACACTTCGGAGGCCTCCCTAGAGAAAACATCAGCGAAGTCCTGAACAAACTCGGGTAGCGTATTCGCCTCCTTAGGGGGAGAAATAGAATTAACAGAAAAACATGACGTACAACATTCATTACCCCATTTGGTTAGCTCCCCAGTATTCCAGTCAAACGTAGGATTATGCAACTGCAACCAGGGAAGACCTAGAACCAAATCGTACGATAATCCCTGCATCAACAGTACAGAGCATTGCTCCAAATGCATGGAGCCAACAAGGAGTTCAAAAACAGGGGTATGCTGTGTAAAATAACCATTAGCAAGAGGAGTGGCGTCGATACCCACTACCGGGACAGGTTTAGGCAAATCAATAAGAGGCATAGCAAGGGACATAGCAAATTCCACAGACATGATATTAGTAGAGGACCCTGAATCCACGAAAGCACTGCCGGTAGCAGACCTACCACCAAAAGAGACCTGAAAGGGAAGCAAGATCTTAGTACGTTTCATATTTACGGGAAATACCTGTGCGCCCAAGTGACCTCCCCGATGATCACTTAGACGCGGAAGTTCTCTGGCTGCAACCTTACGCTTAGGACAGTTGTTCACTTGATGCTTGTCGTCCCCACAGTAGAAGCAGAGACCATTCTTCCTGCGGAATTCTCTACGTTGTTGGGGGGACACGGAGGCCCCGAGTTGCATAGGTATCTCTGAATCTTTCGGGGAGGAACGAAGCAACGGAGCTTCGGGAGGCATCATGGGGGAGTCGGAGGAGAAAACACATAAACGTTCACGTTGTCGTTCCCTGAGACGTCGGTCAAGTCGTATCGCTAAAGCCATAACCTGGTCTAGGGAGTCAGAAGAGGGATAGCTAACTAGCAGGTCTTTCAGGGCATTCGACAGACCCAACCTAAACTGGCACCTTAAGGCAGGGTCATTCCACCGAGAAGCTACGCACCACTTCCGAAAGTCAGAGCAATACTCCTCAACAGGTCTCTTACCCTGACGTAAGGTCACCAGCTGACTCTCGGCAAAGGCAGTCCTGTCAGTCTCGTCATAAATAAGTCCGAGAGCAGAAAAGAAACAATCAACGGAGGAAAGTTCAGGGGCGTCAGGAGCCAAGGAGAAGGCCCACTCTTGGGGCCCTTCCTGGAGCCGGGACATAATTATACCCACCCGCTGGCTCTCAGAACCTGAGGAATGAGGCTTTAAACGAAAGTAAAGCCTATAACTCTCCCGAAAGGAGAGAAAAGTCCTCCGGTCCCCTGAGAACCGGTCGGGCAACTTGAGGTGGGGTTCAAGAGGTGCGGTGCGGGGAACTACCAGGGTAGCATCAGGCTGGTTGACCCTCTGAGCCAGGGCCTGGACCTGTAGGGAGAGACCCTGCATTTGCTGAGCCAGGGTCTCACGGGGATCCATAGTGGTGTCAGGGACCAGGGGTAGACTAGGTATGGGCTTGTTATTATGTAATGGCAGGGGGTAGGGAGACGGACAAGTGAGCCCTAATCTACCCGCCACTCTGTCCCTGCCTACTTGCAACGACCCGCCCTAGGCGACGGGGTACAACTGGGCGGCGGTCCCTGCGCTCAGTAAGTGCACGACAAACATACAAGGAACACAAGCAAGGAAAAGGGGCCGTTGCCCACGGCAACACCGTGAGCAACCAGAGTGGTGAACGAGCCGAGTCAAGCCAGGAGTGTGCGAGGTACAAAACGAAAAGCAGAAGAGTAGTCGGTAAGCCAGGGTCGGTATGGAGCAGGATCAAAAATAGCAGGAGCTGTAGCTGGGCCAGGAACCACAAGGAAAGAAACAAAAGCAATAACAAGCACCGAGGGACAGGAAGTGCAGGCTTAAATAGACCGAGGGCGGGAGCTAGCTGAGTCTGGCCAGGTTACGATAGGCTCTCCCACTCCTAAGCCTGCCAGCCTGAATGGTGGAAGCAGGAGTCAGTCTCAGGGATGTATTCTCAGGTGCTGACTGATTAGTTCTGGGAGTTAACCCCACTGTGCCTGGCAGATCCTTTACAGAGGTATTCCCATCTTAGGCATTTATGGCATATCTACGGGAACCTTCGCCTTTGGGGATAACAGGGGTCTGGTATTCCTTTGTTGCCAAATTTTAATGGGAAATTATGTACTAGGGTAACTTGACCCCATTCTCTCAATAGGTGAAGGACCTAGAGGTGTAAACTGTACCTATCAAGCACTTATAGCATATCCTGTGGATGTGGCATAAAAGCCTAAGATGGGAATATCTCTTTAGCTATCTGCTATATGAGGTAAAAATGTATATTTATGGTGTTACATAATATTACACATTGCTGCGACTTTCCAGTAATATTAACTATTGTCATATGTATTATACCTAACTATTAGACATAGATAAACCCTCCGGGGGGAGGGGGATGATGTAAAATTTAAGCATCATGGAGATTAGGTCAACCAATCAAGATGCAGCTTTAATTTTTCCAGAGCAGTTGTAATAAAAGCTGCACTGTGATTGGTTGCTATGAGCAATAAGGTCAGTTTTACGATTAGACAGATTTGATAAATGAGGCCTATTGGCAGCAGAAAAGATCCCACTGGAGTCCCCACTAAATCCTCCATATGCTAAGCATGGTATTATCCTATGATATTAAAGTAATAGTAATAAATGGCTGGTTAGAACACTATAATATTCCCAAACGCCAAAGAGGAGAAAATGTGACAAAAGCGATCAGTGAAAAAAAAAGATATCAGAAATAATAATCAATTAGGCCCTGTTAGCGACTGCGTTGAAGTTTCAGCTTATAACCGAAACCACAACGCAGTGCCAGATTCTTTGTGCGACTAATACCACAAGTACCCAATTGACTTACAATGGCATCCATCAGGGTCTGATGTGGTGTCCATTGTTTTGACGGGAGAAAAAGCGCTGCTTCCAGCACTATTCTTACCATCAACTCTATGGCTGGGTTCACACGAGCTATTTTCAGACGTAAACGAGGCGTATTATGCTAGGCCTACAATACGCCGGCAAACATCTGCCCACTCATTTGAATGGGTTTGCCGACGTACTGTGCCTGTCATTTACGCGTCGCCGTTTGACAGTTGTCAAACGACGACGCGTAAAATGACTGCCTCGGCAAAGAAGTGCAATGACACTTCTTTGCTACGTAATTTGAGCCGTTCTTCATTGAAGTCAATGAAGAGCAGCTCAAGATTTACGAGCGTCACAGACACCTCTCATAATGCGAGGAGGAGCTTTTACGTCTGAAACGAGGCAGCTGTTTTCTCCTCAAAACAGTCTGTCTTTTCAGACGTAAAAGCCTCTCATCGTGTGCACATACCCTATCAACTAAGGCTCCAACGCAGATCTGAACATAGCCTTATAATAAATGTCTTCTGAACATCACTTTCCCTATATAATATCTGCACCGTTACGAAAGACTGAATAAGAACATTTCACCGACCCAGTTTATACATGAGCTCCATTAAGAACATTTCACCGACCCAGTTTATACATGAGCTCCATTAAGTTTTTCACTTTATTGTTTATTACTGAAGTTTTATGTTCATAATGTGACAACAAATTATTAATTCTTCCATGATAATAACAAAATTAAAATCTCTTCTAATTTTTCCAAAGTTAATGTGACATCTGAGCCTAAAGAAAAACCTATGGATTGTAAAGATGATCAAAGCCTGAAGGCATATGGACAGGAGAAAAATAAGCTGACAACCAGCTATGTGGAACAACAAATTCTCCAACATTACCATCAGATCCAAGATCAAATCCACATCCATGAGACCCTATACATACAATATTATAGTGGTCAGGATAGTGAGAAACATGCTGGATCTAAGAGCCTGATGTCAGATAGACAGGAAAAAGACAAGCTGACAAGCTATTATGTGGAACGGCTCATTCTCCAACATTACTGTGAGATCGAAGACCATATCCACATAATTGAGACCCTCTAGATCTTGAGAGAGCTGACTAAGCCATGTACGAAGGGCTCTGGCAACTGGAATGGAAGCGGATGCCACTTTACACGCCACTGCAGACGATGAGTAGGATTTCTTCAATATGGAATCAGCTCTACGATCCATTGCATTCTTTTAAGAGGGAGGACTCCTCTGAAGGAAACACAGATTTTTTTGACAATCTGGCGACAGCAAGATCAACTTTGGGCGGAACATCCCAGTTAGAACTGAACTTGGGATCTGTTTTTTAGGTGTGTTTATACCTCGCCTCTTGATCGATGCATCTCTCCGGCTTATCCCAATCTTTCTGGACCCAGTCTGTAATAACAGGATGGGAGGAAAGGACTCTGTCTTTATTGACCGGAAAATAATAAAGTTGTTCCTTTTTAGGTTTATGAGTCACATCTTTATCAGTCTCCACGGTCAGTTTGACTGCTTTTAGCAAGTGCGGGACCTTGTCTTTATCTAACAGATAAATATTATCTAGGGGTTCCCCATCAGAGTCCTCTGAAACCAGATCGTCCTCCGATAGATCATATTCGGAAGGGGATTGCGGAGAGGGCAACCACTTTCTACCTTTATATTTTTTCGGCATAGCAGCCGACTTAATCTCCTGAAAGGTATCTGTAAGATGATCACCAGGATTAAACCAGGAAAGAAACTCCACGGCTTCAGTATGGAAGGATTGTTCAGGAGTTCTGCAAGATGAGCATAAACTCTGGTCCCAATCCCCTGGCAATGGTTGCTGACAACCTTTACACATATTGTACTTGGATTTCCTTTTACATTTTCCTTGAGATGCAGGACTTGCCATCTGGGAAAAAAAGGCATGCAATTACAATCTTATATGTAAATGGCCTTAAAGGGAATGTGTCGCTAGAATTTTTTTTTTTTTTCAGTTAAACAATTAGTATGTAAGTGATTACACATTGTTTTCATTTTTTAAATTTTTTCACAAGTCAGGAAATATTATAAATTAGATTCTAATTTATAACATTTCCATGTGCTGGCCACTAGAGGGAGCAGTTCCCAAAATTGCAGCATGGTCATTGTGGTAAAGCAACCTCATTGATTAATGCTGCAAATTTGGGGTGGACACACTCTCCTCTAGTGTCCTCACACAATCCCCCCTCCCTTCTTCTGGCTAGTGCCAGGAGAAGGAAGGGTTTGAATGTCTTCAAACCTCCTACACTGTGCACCGCCATTTTCTGAGCGACTGCACAGTGCTACGAGGATTAGATAAAGGGCTCAGCAGACAGTATCACACGAACATACATGAACATAATTCCGACATCATACACGAATATAAATTACCTGACGTCTTAGGGGTGGCTTAGCCTTAAAGAGCCAGTACATCAGTACTGCATGCCCTGACCCTTTAAGGCCAGCCCCTGGCTATGACGTCACTTTTTCAGAATTGTGACATCATAACTGTGATGACGTCACTCCACCTTTGACGTCATCGCTGTTTTATGACATCATAGGCGTGGCTTAGCCTTAAAGAGCCAGTACATCATTACTGCATGCACTGCCACATTAAGGCCAGCCCCTGGCTATGACGTTACTTTTTCGGCATTCTGACATCAAAGTTATGATGAAGTCACTCCACTTATGACGTCATAGCTAATTTATGATGTCATTGGCGTGGCTTAGGCTTAAAAAGCCAGTACAACAACACTGCGTGTACTGCCCCTTTAAGGCCAGCCCCTGGCTATGACGTCACTTTTTCGGCATTGTGACATCATAGTTGTGATGACGTCTCTAAACCTATGATGTCAAATTTGTTTTATGAAGTCATAGGCGTGGCTTAGCCTTAAAAAGCCAGTACATAAATACTGCATGCACTGCCACATTAAGGCCAGCCCCTGGCTATTACGTATCTTTTTTGGCATTGTGACATAATAGTTGTGATGACGTATTTCATTTTGTGATGTCATAGGTGTTTTATGACGTAAAAAACGTGGCTTAGCCTTAAAGATCCAGTACATCAATACTGCATGCACTGCCACTTTAAGGCCAGCCCCTGGCTATGACGTCACTTTTTCGGCATTGTGACATCATAGTTGTGATGCCGTCACTCCACGTTTGATGTCATAGGTGTTTTATGAAGTCAGAGGCATGCGGCTTAGCCTTAAAGTGCCAGTGCAACAATACTGTATGCACTGCCACATTAAGGCCAGCATCTGGCTATTGCATCACTTTTTCGAAATTCTGACATCATAGTTGTGATGACGTCACTCGAACTATGACCCCATAGGTGTTTTTATGACGTCATAGGCGTGGCTTAGCCTTAAACACCCAGTACATCCATATAGCATGCACTGCCCCTTTAAGGCCAGCCCCTGGCTATGACGTCACTTTTTCTGAATTGTGACGACGTAGTTGTGATGACGTCATAGGCGTTGCTTAGCCTTAAAGTGCCAGTGCAACAATACTGCATGCACTGCCACTTTAAGGCCAGCCCCTGGCTATGACGTCACTTTTTCGGAATTGTGACGTCATAGTTGTGATGACGTCAGTCAACCTATGACGTCATAGGAGTTGTATGACGTCATAGGCGTGGCTTAGCCTTAAAGAGGAAGTACATCAATACAGCATGCACTGCCACTTTAAGGCCTGCCCCTGGCTATGACGTCACTTTTTCGGCATTTTGACATCATAGTTGTAATTACGTCACTCCATGTATGACGTCATAGGTGTTTTATAACGTCAGAGGCAAGGCTTAGCCTTAAAGAGCCAGTACATCAGTACTGCATGCACTGCCCCTTTAAGGCCAGCCCCTGGCTATGACGTCACTTCTTCTGATATAGAGAAAGTATTCATCCTAACATTTTGGGGCCAATCACTAACTGACAAAGGGCAGAATGCAAGCACTCCCAGTGAACACGATCAAAAGCCTTCTCTACGTCTACTGACACCAAACACGTGGAGATCGACCTTTTTTCTGACATAAGATAATAATAAGATGGTCTTATTAGTGTTGTTTCTGGCCTCTCTACGTAGAACAAATCCTGCCTGATCAGAGTGTATAACCCGTGGAAGGAGAGGAGCTAACCTATTAGCTATAGCTTTTGAATAACATTTAACGTCAACATTTATCAATGAAATTGGTTGGAAGTTCGAACAAATAGAAGGATCTTTCCCTGGCTTTGGAATTACAATGATAGCTGGTCATAAATGGAAGGAGTTGAGTAAGAAAAGGCTTTGTAGAAAGATGACATGAATCCATCTGGACCTGGGCTTTTACCAGCTGGAGAAGACTTAATAACTACATCTACTTCTGATTCCGAGAATTCCTCACTCAAGGAAGAGGACTCGGTTGCATCTAAGGTCGGCAAGGCTGTGTCAGAAACATAGGAGTTTATTTTATGCTGGAAGTCAGAAGGTGACATATCTGCCAAGTGGCCCCTAAGATTGTATAGGGAATGATAGTATTCTCTAAAGATATTAACAATCTCCTCCGATTTATGTCTTGGTTCTCCAGATATGGTTTTGATCAAGGGGATAAATGATTGAGGAGCTCTTGGATGAAGCGTCCGAGCTAGAGCTTTACCACATATATTGGAATGTTCATATGAGTAGCGGCGACAGCGATCTCGATAAGAAGCGTGTGCCTGATCAAGTAGATCCCTCAGTGAGTTTCGAGCTTCCATCAACTCAACTAATGTCTGGGAGTGTTGGGTCTACTCATGTTTTAATTCTAGGTCACGTATTTGAGACAGTAGGTGTTTAATTATAAAGGCTTTTTGTTTTTTCAATCTTGCTTCCTGTTGTATAAAAGTGCCCCGTATAACACTCTTTAATGCTTCCCATTGAATTGGGAGAGGAGTAGTGTCTGAGACATGATGATCAAGAAAGTCAGCAATGGAGCGCTCGATAGCCACCTGACAAACTGAATCCCTTAAGAGATTCGGATTCAACCTCCACTGCCATTCTCTTGATATTGTGTCTGGGAGAGTAAGGGAAAGAAAGACAGGCACATGATCTGCCCAGATCATTGTGCCAATCTGGGACTCTGGGTTCCACGAGAGTAAATAATGCCTAATGAAGAACAAGTCAATTCTACTGTACATGTCGTGAACTGGGGAATAAAAGGTATAATCTCTCCCCTGAGGATTAAGAATTCTCCAAACATCCACCAGCTGCAAAGTAAAAAGATTACATTTAAGTGCAAGCAATTGAGAAAAGACAACTGAGACCTGCCCGAGGAGGAGTCCAACTCCCGATCCATAGTAAAACTAAAATCCCCTGCGGTAATCAGAAAGCCTTGAGCAAATTCAGAAAACGTAGTGAAATAACTCTTGAAAATGCACGCTTGATTGTAATTGGGTAAGTAAAAATTGCCAACAGTGTATAGCTTCCCAGCAATACAGAGCTTCAAAAATAGAAAGTGCCCCTGAGGATCATGTTGCGTTGCTTCAATGGAGACCGGGAGGGATTTATGGATTGCAATGCTCACACCTCTAGACTTTGAATCTGGGTTAGTACTATGAAACCACTGTGTAAAATATCTATGCTTCATGGCCGGAACATGGTCTGCCCTGAAGTGGGTCTCCTGTAGGAGTAGAAAGTGAACGCGCTGCTTATGCATATGGTACAGAACCTGAGAGCGTTTCTCCGGTGTATTAAAACCACGCACGTTCAATGAACAAAGTTTCAAGGACGCCATCTGAGAAAGGGAGGGGAGGGAGGGGACTAGGAAAATGAAAGAGACTAGAAATAGAATGGAATAACCACAGATGGCGTTCCGGCCCCAGAACTACTAAGTTCAGGGGAAAAAGAAAAACTATGTCTAGTGTTCGTATGTACACGTCCTAAATGTGGGGTCGACTGGACAATGGAAGAGGGATAATCCTAACCTACTTCCTTATGCACAATATCAATTTAAGAGTAACACAAATCGCATAAAATTCAAAGAATATCAAAAGGAGGTTCAATAGATCTTTTCCCCAAAATAATTAGGAGCTACGACAGTCAATATCTTGCGAAAATTATGAAAGTATTAAAAAGTATGGCATACAATATATCCATTTCAAACAATTAGAAGAGCGAACATACATAGCCCATGACCTTCTCCCCAAAAGAGCTATCAATCCACATACTTCCCCATGATATGGGTTAAGAGGAAAAGAACAAGACAGGATCAGTGTTTCTATAAACCATCCGGCAAAAATAGACTGCTTGGTAAACTTTTAACTAAGGGGGATTAATCTTACAGTGAAATCTTCCACTCAAATGTGTATATATAGCTTTTTTGATGTGAAAATACGTAACTCCGCAGAGTGGATGGACATGACAAGGACCTGCACTTTAGCAGAATGTCAGCAGTATGTGCACCTTAGAGATATATCTCATACGTAGCATGTCAAGGACACACTAAGTATACTTGGTTGGCACTATATAGGGGGGGGGGGAGATAAAGCACACGAGTCTCCATTCTCGTTGATTTAAACATTAACACCTTTTAAAAGATGGTATAACCAGTTCCCATAATAATAATTATTATTATTAAGGCCATCATGTTAATAGTTGCATATAACAATTCCAAGGGATGTGTCTTAATCCCTGTAGAATAAGGTCTCTTTGCATACCCTAGAAAAGGGAAACGTAGGAATATAACATGTAAATGACACATATAAAACACAACTTAGGTCCTACTGTGAATGTGGGAAGGGAGAGAGAAAAATTGACAACCCTCCCCACATACACATAACTTTTCATATATGTATCTCCATATTTCTACTGCCCTGCTGATGTAAAATACGTTAAGCAAGAAAATAGACACTATATACATTCAGCAATATGACTAAGTAGTTAAAAAATAGCAACCTGCAGTGAAATATAAAGTCAGATGATATGTTATTTGACAATGACTCACATCTGGGCAGCCAATATGTAGTACACTGCAACAGCCCCTTTAACCATAGGCAAAATCATGCAAGCTTACGGTTCCAAAGATTTATGATCTACAATTATATGTATCTGAGGTCACCTATGGTCAGGAAGGATCGGGGGAGCGCCATTTTGCTGGTTCCTTCGAAACATCCTTTGCAGTAGTGGCTAGAAGAATGACCAATTTAAGATGGATATAGATCCAAGGCAGCAGAAAAGTCAGAGAAGTAGGGGTCTCAATGCTCTCCGTTTAACCAATGTAGTACGAGAATCTACTTTTCCCTTCAATTTGTCCCTTTTTACAAAGCTTGTTTTCATAATATTATTTTTTTTTTTTCTCCTTTATCTTTTTCCCTTTGTTTCCATGTCTTGTATCAGATTGTGGCCTTTCGACCCTCTTTTGGTACTATCTTTGATATTGGTTGCCATGTATAAGGAAATATACAAATTTTTGGAATGTCCATGACTTTACAGAAGATCTCAATGTCCTCAGGTGTTCTAATTACATGCAATATCCCCTCTTGTCTCACTTGTAGTTGAAATGGGTGTTTCCATGAATATAAAATGTCCTTTCCTCGTAATTCATCTAACAAAGGTTTTAGTGCTTTTCTCTTTAAAAGGGTCGTTGTGGACAGGTCTGCCAGAAGTTGAATATATGTGCCATGTAAGTCCAACTCCCCCTTTTCTCTTGCTTTCCGCATAATTGCCTCCTTTACACCCGCAAAGTGTATTCTACGCAACACATCACTTGGCAGGTCCATAATCAGATTGCGCACATTCGGGGTCCGATGGGCTCTATCAATTTAATCCAGTTAAGAATTTAATGTTTTCCTTATATTTATTTACTAGCTTTTATACCCGGCGTTGCTCGGGAGGTTGACTTACAGTATAGATAGTAAAAGCTCGCTATTTAAATACCCAATTATGTGTTGTAAGTACCCATGTAAACGACCGTAGAACTTGTCCGTAATTAAGGACCTATTTACTTCTATTGCCCATGGACACCTTCCTGTATATTTACAGGAAGGTGTCCATGCCATAGAAAGGCTCCACAAAAGATAGTACATGTCCTGTTTTTGCTTTTTACGGACCGTGCTCTCATATTTTATATGGGAGCATGAGCCGCATAATAATTAGAGAGTATTAAACGTTAACTTACCTGCTTATTCCTCCAGTCTGGCCTCCCGGGATGACGTTTCATCCCATGTGACCACTGCAAACAATCACAGGCCAATCACAGGCTGCAGCTGTCACATGGACTGCCGCGTCATCCAGGGAGGTCGGACTGGATGTCAAGAGGGATGCGTCACCAAAACAATGGTACGTATGAACTTCTTTTACTTTCAATCGCTGCCCGAAAGGGCTGCTCCTTCTCTCTTTCCAGCACTGATAGAGAGAAGGGGCTGCTGATTAGTGCAGAGAAAACGGGTCTGTAAGTACGGGTGGAATACTGGTGACACCGGACCCAATGTTATTGGAAGCACCATTAAATATCCTTAACACTATGATCACATGATCAAAAAAAATGTATTCCCTTTAGGAAATAAAATTCCTAAGCTAGTGCTCCTAGACTAAACTACGAAGTGGTGGATGAGGGGCGGGGACTTCTGATTCATGCCCATTTGGCATCATTTTTCCTTGCTACTCATCTTTACCATTAGTCCCTCCATCGCTCATTACTTCTCCATGCATTTAGTCCCTCAATTACAGTATATGAGACAGGACAAATGTCCTGCTTCTGTGTAAACCCGTTGTGGCCAACATCGCATTGCTGATGTGTTAGACAATTCAGTGAGGAATGATGTACGTTAAAGCCAATTATGGGCTGCCACGTCATCAATAGGGGCGGAGCCTGTCATTGCAATCCGTTACCTGGGGAACGCATGTCCAATCAAAAATAGCTATTCCCTGAATTTAAACCAACGAAAAATCGGGCTTCAAACAAACAAACTTTCGAAAATATATATAAGATGTTTTATATTCCAGTTATATTGTGTTTTATATTCGTTATATTATATATGTTTTATATTCGTTATATTATATGTTTTATATTCCAGTTATGTAACGTTATACACCGAGTGCAGATATATATATATATATATATTATATACCAGTTATTCTATATTTCACTTTTGTTATATACGTCATCACCTTATATATATTTTTTTCATTCTTAATAAAATGAGTTTTTGCAGTCCTGTCACTGTATTTCTGGTCTCTACGGGTGGTGCGGCCACATGCTGGGAGTTGTAGTTTCACACGATACAGACGACGTGTCTATTTAATAGATGAGCAGCTCTGCACCTGAGGACGTACTACAACCATCAGCATGCCCTAAGTGAGAGGATACATAGAGGACTACTGCACTCGGGGTAACCACTACTCCCCCTAGTAATCCTTTCCTCCGGGATTCACCGTCCAGACTGCATCCTGCAGTGAACTGACATTCACCGGCAGTGGAGGGAGACGCGGAGCCCCCGCTGTAACTCAAACTCCACACATAATGTGACCCCAAAACTGAGGCGGCGGCCGCTCACCCGACTTGCCTGCTTCCTGTGAGGACGCGACAGCGCGGGAAACTGGGTATGTCACGTGACACATTTGGCACGCACAAGAAGCGGCTGCAAAACGGAGCTGAGGCGGCTGCACACAATGATGGAGGGCAGAGCCTGGGAACAAAGGTGTCAGGTACAAATTCATTGCATTTTTTCGTAGCTAAAAATCATGAGGGTCTCATCTCTGACGGGATTATTCAGACGTAGCGGTCGTGGCGTTTTGCCGTGATTTTGCAACATATGAATGGGACAGCTACAGTTCTGTACATCTGTATAAGGGTATGTGCACACGAGAAGTGGCTTTTACGTCTGAAAAGACAGACTGTTTTCAGGAGAAAACAGCTGCCTCGTTTCAGACGTAAATGCTCCTCCTCGCATTTTGCGAGGCTTCTCTGACAGCCGTAAATTTTGAGCTGTGCTTCATTGAGTTCAATGAAGAACGGCTCAAATTACGTCTGAAAGAAGTGTCCTGCACTTCTTTTGACGAGGCTGTATTTTTACGCGTCGTCGTTTGACAGCTGTCAAAAGACGACGCGTAAATGACAGGTTGTCTGCACAGTATGTCGGCAAACCCATTCAAATGAATGGGCAGATGTTTGCCGACGTATTGTAGCCTTATTTTCAGATGTAAAACGAGGCATAATACGCCTCGTTTACGTCTGAAAATAGGTCGTGTGAACCCAGCCTAAGAGGTTCTACGTCAGCTGTGTTTTATGTAAGAACACGTTATACAGATGTCACTGACATTGCTGTATGATCTGTATTTGGTATTACTTCGGTGATTGATTATATATGACCAGTGATAGGGATTAGTCCTTGCTGCAGGTCCCAGAAGTCATCGAATGATGTACGTTGCAGCCAATTATGGGCTGCCACGTCATCAATAGGGGGCAGGGTCTGTCAGTGCAATCCGTTACCTGGGAAATGCGTATCCAATCAAAAATAGCTATTCCCTGATTTTAAACCAATTAAAAATCTGGCTTCAAGCAAACTTCGATAATATATATAAGATTAATACATTACTATAAAATTCAATACATTTAAAAAAAGTTATACAAGGAGGTTAAAAACAAAATAATAGAAAACTGTAAAGTTTAGAATAAAGAGCTGATAAAAAAAGCTTAATGCTTATATATTCACTACTATGTTTTTTGTACCTTAGTTTCTTACTTATTACATAAATATATAGTGTACATTCTACGCTTTTTAAAAAAAATATACACTACCGTTCAAAAGTTTAGGGTCACTCAGAAATTTCCTTATTTTTGCAAGAAAAGTACAGTTTTTTTCAATGAAGATAACATTAAATTAATCAGAAATACACTCTATACATTGTTAATGTGCTAAATGACTATTCTAGCTGCAAACGTCTGGTTTTTAATGCAATATCTACATAGGTGTATAGAGGCCCATTTCCAGCAACCATCACTCCAGTGTTCTAATGGTACATTGTGTTTGCTAACTGTGTTAGAAGGCTAAGGGATGATTAGAAAACACTTCAAAACCCTTGTGCAATTATGTTAGCACCACTGTAAACAGTTTTGCTGTTTAGAGGAGCTATAAAACTGACCTTCCTTTGAGCTAGTTGAGAATCTGGAGCATTACATTTGTGGGTTCGATTAAACTCTCAAAATGGCTAGAAAAAGAGAGCTTTCATGTGAAACTCGACAGTCTATTCTTGTTCTTCGAAATGAAGGCTATTCCATGCGAGAAATTGCCAAGAAACTGAAGATTTCCTACAACGGTGTGTACTACTCCCTTCAGAGGACAGCACAAACAGGCTCTAACCAGAGTAGAAAAAGAAGTGGGAGGCCCCACTGCACAACTGAGCAACAAGACAAGTACATTAGGGTCTCTAGTTTGAGAAATAGACGCCTCACAGGTCCTCAACTGGCAGCTTCATTAAATAGTACCCGCAAAACGCCAGTGTCAACGTCTACAATGAAGAGGTGACTCCGGGATGCTGGCCTTCAGGGTAGAGTGGCAAAGAAAAAGCCATATCTGAGACTGGCTAATAAAAGGAAAAGATTAATATGGGTAAAAGCACACAGACATTGGACAGAGGAAGATTGGAAAAAAGTGTTATGGACAGACGAATCAAAGTTTGAGGTGTTTGGATCACACAGAAGAACATTTGTGAGACGCAGAACAACTGAAAAGATGCTGGAAGAGTGCCTAACGCCATCTGTCAAGCATGGTGGAGGTAATGTGATGGTCTGGGGTTGCTTTGGTGCTGGTAAAGTGGGAGATTTGTACAAGGTAAAAGGGATTCTGAATAAGGAAGGCTATCACTCCATTTTGCAACGCCATGCCATACCCTGTGGACAGCGCTTGATTGGAGCCAATTTCGTCCAACAATAGGACAATGACCCAAAGCACACCTCCAAATTATGCAAGAACTATTTAGGGAAGAAGCAGGCAGCTGGTATTCTATCTGTAATGGAGTGGCCAGCGCAGTCAGCAGATCTCAACCCCATAGAGCTGTTGTGGAAGCAGCTTGACCGTATGGTACGCAAGAAGTGCCCATCAAGCCAATACAACTTGTGGGAGGGCCTTCTGGAAGCATGGGGTGAAATTTTTCCCGATAACCTCAGCAAATTAACAGCTAGAATGCCGAAGGTCTGCAATGCTGTAATTGCTGCAAATGGAGCATTCTTTGACGAAAGCTAAATTTGAAGGGGAAAATTATTATTTGAAATAAAAATCATTATTTCTAACCTTGTCAATGTCTTGACTATATTTTCTAGTCATTTTGAGACTCATTTGATAAATATAAGTGTGAGTTTTCATGGAAAACACTAAATTGTCTGGGTGACTCCAAACTTTTGAACGGTAGTGTAAATAGCATGGAAACAGGCAGGCCAAACTTAGTCACTCACTTTTATTTGAATTCAGGTAAGTGCTTTCAGTTTGGTTAGTCTGTTCACCATGAATTTTCTTCAATGCAGAATTCATTCATGTTAATGAACAATATATTTATTTTTGTCGCACATATGAAAGATATGAATATTTTTCAATGTTATGAATTACATAGAAAAATATCTGAAAAGTTAACAGTAAAGGCAGATTGCCAGATTATAACATCAAATTAAATACCAATTTTAGGCTTTATTTCTGTAGAAAAATTGTTGTTTGATTTGGGCATTATAACTTGGCTAAAGTTTCTTAAATTATGCAGAATATGCCATATATAGTGCTTCATATAGCTGATTTTAAAAGAACATTTTTTTAAAACAAAAATACAAGGCTATAGCCAATTTGGGAAACAACTGTTTAACAACAACATTTATGAACTACGACAGCAAAATAGTTAAAATAAAGTACTAGACAAACATTTAAAAAAAGATACATTTTCATTAGTTCCTTTTCAATATAATTATTGTTAAATAAATATTTATTACTCGTATTTGTACAGTGGAAACAGTTAGGTAAAACAAAGGGCACTCACTTTCATTAAAAATAGAGTAAGATCATTCTGTTTAGTTTCTCTAAATACTATAATTCATCAACAATTTCACCTTGAGCTTAGTAAAAACAACTACAAATGAATGTATATAACAAAAAAGTCCTAACTCTTTTTTTCTTCTCCAACTATTATTTATTGGTCAAATCAAATGATATTCTAAAATAAACCAAACAGAAAAAAGATAGTGATAAACAATAAAATGTTTAGATATTTCCCTGTATGTTAAACAAAAACATTATACTGAATATGTTAAAAAAGGACTATTGTTATGCATATGTAGTCTCTGACACATTTTGATGATTGAATAACATCAGACATTGGCCGTAAAAACAGACAAAGCACACTTATGTGTTAGGTAAATTAAGGGTGGGACACGTAACATGTGAGTAGTTTCAAGTCTTATTGTTTATACATATAAAAAGAGAAGTATTTTTGAGACCTTAACCCCTTAATACCAAAGGTGTTTTAAACCCAAATTCTATTTCTAGCAGCTCAATTTCTGTTTTAACCCTTCACATTTTTTACAGAATTTGTCCAAACTTGGGCCAAAAAAATGTAAATTGCATTTTTTTTTTTACAAAAGTGTCACTTTTCTTAGGCTATTTCAAAACAGCATATGACATACTGGTAAAAATGACCCCTTTCCACATTCTGCTACTTCTCCCGTGTACGGCGATACCAAATATGTGTGTCTAATATATTATATTGTCCCGTTATAGGGCATATCATAGAACCAGTCCATTTTGGCTTTTGGAGGCCTGTCACACCAGAATTCATTTTAGTGCACCATGCTGCATTTGCCGTGGTACTGGAGTGGCTGACTTTCAGAATTTACCAAAAACTACCATAATACAAAAAAATACACACCCCAAATTCTATTTCTAAAGGTTGAATTAACCCTTCACACTTTTTACAGAATTTGTCCAAACTTGGGCCAAAAAAATTTAAATTGCATTTTATTTTACAAAAGTGTCACTTTTCATAGGCCATTTCGAAACACCATATGACATACTGGTAAAAGTGACACCTTCCACATTCTGCTACTTCTCCCATGTACGGCAACACCAAATATGTGTGTCTAATCTATTATATGGACCCGTTATAGGCCATATCATAGAAGGAGTCTATTTTGGCTTTTGGAGGCCTTTTTAAGCCAGAGCTGATTTTAGGGAACCACGCTATATTTGCCATGGTACTGCAGGTCATTTTGACAAGTATAAATGTTCTGCTAATATTCATCTAGGGGTATAGTGAGTATTTTTAATAGGTGGAAAGAAATAAAAAATAGGTTTTTCCAGAAAATACAGTATTGCTGCATTTTTACAGTGAAACATTATCCAATAAGCAACCCTCCCTTTTGGTTCATCCTACAAAACAGTGTGAAAG
Organism: Rhinoderma darwinii; assembly: GCF_050947455.1. NCBI lineage: Eukaryota > Metazoa > Chordata > Amphibia > Anura > Rhinodermatidae > Rhinoderma > Rhinoderma darwinii. The sequence goes on from NC_134689.1 coordinate 46,982,753, forward strand.
CAAATGAGTTAATAATGTGGGTAATATCACGATCTTTGCCTTCATAGGTTCTAAAGGCGGATGTGTAGCCTGTACCGCTCTCACAGAGCTTGTAGATTTTAACCCCATATTTTGCTCTCTTTGAGGGGATGTACTGGCAGAATGAGAGCCTGCCTTTGTAACTCATCAGCGATTCATCCACCGGCAGGTTTTTTTCGGGGGTTGTAGATCTGAATAAATAACTCCTCCAAAATTTTTATCCGGGCCTTATTTTATACAGGCGGTCACGGCCTGGATCAATATGGGGTGGGGCTGGTGATTGCCGTTAAACTGAAGGAAGCGCATTAGAACCTCATATCGGCTTCTGGTCATAACGGCTGGAAAAACAGGTGTGGCATGTGTAGGGCTTGTTGCCCAATATGACTGGATTGAAGGCTTTTTCACTAACCCCATGTTGAGGATGAGCCCCAAAAATGTTTAAGTTCGCCAGTATTTATGAGGTGCCACTCCTTTGCATAGGAGGACGTTGGCTTTTAAGCAAAGAATTGGCTAGCATCCAGATTGGTTTAGGTTAACAACCAGCACCAATAGTTCATCTTTAATGAATATTTTTAAAAAATCAGGGCTGTAAAATTTTCCACATTAATATTTATCCCTGGTGTGGCAATAAATTCTGGGATATTAGGGGAAAATGACTCTGTGGGTACCCACTCAATATATTCTGGGGGAATAGAGTGGGCCGTGTTTTGTGATACTTCTGCAACATGCCCTGTGCTTGTGGACTCTGCAGCGACACTTGAATTGCAGAAAGCGTATCACTGTCGTCGCTATCACTGGTAGAATACATTTCTACCTCGGACGCGGTTTCTGTATCACTTTCATCAGAGTCAGAAATTAACATGGCATGTGCCTATTCCACCGTGAACCTTTTATGGGCCATTGTAATTACACACACGTACGACAAAGACTGTAACCAGACGCACACGCAGACAAATTTTATTATTTTTTCTTTACTTTTTTTTTTTCACAGACAAAAATACACGGACGTCACAAAAGCACGCTCCACAAAAAAACTGATGTTGAACAAACACGTAGACTATAAAACTTTTTCTTTTACATATATATATTTTTACTTTTTTTTTGCACAAATAAAATACACAGACGTCACACACGTACGCTACACAAAAAGCCTAGGCTAACCCTAGACTAAACCTAGGCTAACCCTAGACTAAACCTAGGCTAACCCTAGACTAAGTCTAGAATAGAACCTAGAATAACCTTAGACTTAACCCTAAGGGCACGTTCACACGTGGCGGAATTGCTGTGGAATTCCGCTGCGGACAGTCCGCAGTGGAATTCTCCAGCGGCAGTTTTTTACATTTGTTTCAATACATTTTTAGGCAAGTTAGTTCAGACGTTGCGGAAAACTCCGCTGCGGACCATAGGCTGCGGTGCAGAATTTTACCTCCGCAGCAAGCACTGTCTGTGGTGGAGAAAAAGCGGAATTTCACTGCAGATTTCAGCCTTTGCAATGCAAAAACTGAAATCTGTGGCAAGTCCGCTGTGTTTTCTGCAACGTCTGAATTACCTGTCAAATATGCAAATGTTGGTGCAGATTCGTTGTGTAATTGCCCCAAATTTGCACCAACATCTGCAGCGGAAAATCTCTGCCACGTGTGAATGTACCCTAAGGTTAACCCTAGCCTAGGTATATAATTAAAATTTATATAAAGTTTAAATATTAGATTTATTGTAATTTAGTGTCTTTGGTGTCACAGTAAAATTCTATCTCTGTCTCTTTTCATACAGAGTAACAAGTGTAAGGAGAGACAGAGAGACAGGTAGGAGAAACACTTCGTTTTTCATTTTGTGATCACTGTGAATGGTTCTCACAGTGATCACATGAACGGAGACCACTGTTATTGGTCTCCGATCATCACTCTGAAGCCAAGGCTGTTGCTAACAGCCTTGGCTTTAGAAGCAGATTACCCGGTGACCGGGAAAACCACTCCGATGCGGCCCCCTCCCTCCCAAACCACTCAGATGCGGCACTTGCTATTGAGTGCCGCATCTGAGGGGTTAAAACTGATCGGAGACAACTGCTAGTGGTCTCTGATCGTTGCTCTGAAGCCCGAGGCTGTTACTAATAGCCCGGTCTTCAGGAGATCCCCGAGAAAACCACTCCGATGCGGCCCCCTCCCTCGCAAACCACTCAGATGCGGCCGGCACTTGCTATTGATTGCCGCATCTGAGGGGTTAAATACGATCGGAGACCACTGCTAGTGGTCTCTGATCATTGCCCTGAAGCCCGAAGCTGTTACCAGCAGCCCGGACTTCAGGAGATCCCCCTAAAAACGCTCCGATCGGCCCCTTCCCTCCCACACCACTCAGATGCGGCACTTGCTATTCAGCACCGCATCTGAGGGGTTAAAAATGATCGGAGACTACTGCTAGTGGTCTCCGATCATAGCCCTGAAGGCCGAGGCTGTTACTAACAGCACGGTCTTCAAGAGATCACGGCACAATGGCAGAAAAGTTCTTCTGAAGTACCGACGTGAAAAGCCGACACTTCAGAAGAACTACCCTAAACGACCGACGTAAAAGCACTATACGCCAGTTCTTGAGGCGTTAATAGTGACTAAGGGAAGACCTGGAGAAATCTGTCTTGTTTCATAAAGGTAAATAGTTGTTTTAATTGTGTTGCAATAAAATAGCTCTTTTTTTAAGATTTGAATGACAATATAAAAGTAGGGTAATATTTTAACCTTTCTGTATTTGTTTTTTAATGTATTTCAATATGAAAATGAAAAGAAGCAACATTTCTTAACAAATATCTTCATGTCTATGATATAGCTCTGTCAACTTTTAGTGAAATCTTATTCCTATTATTCATTTTAACACTACCTAGAATTTCTTATCAATTTATTTTTTATTTAAAACTTATACATTTCAGAACTTGTTTTTATTTTAAGAGCATGGTCAATGATCCATTTCAATTTGTGTTAAGTGGCAACAGGCAGGCTAAACTAAGGCATTTCCTTGAATTTTCAAAATAAGTAAGTGCTTTTTGTTTGGTTCATCTGAACTCCACGAATCAGCATCTTTATCATCATTAGCATCATCATGTTTGGCCAGAATAAGGTAAAAAGCAATAGCTATGTTGATTTTAAAATAAGTTAAAGAATACCGTAGGCTGATAAATAGATGAGTTTGAAACATATATTATCTAAAACTAAGCTTTAATATGATCCCTTTCTGGTACAGAAAGTGTTTTTTATTTTAGGCTTCGTAGGTATCTTATGTTTATTCTGATTGTTATGTCCGGTTAAAAATTTTGTGTTTTCCTTATATTTATTTATTAATGCATCACTATAAAAATCAATACATTTCAAAAACGTTATACAAGGAGGTTAAAAACAAAATAATAGTAAAATGTGCAGTTTAGAAAAAAGGGTGACAAAATAAACCCTTAATGCTTATATATTCACAACTATGTTTTAAGTACCATAGTTTCTTACTTATTACATAAATATAAAGTGTGCATTCTATACTTCTTTTATATAAGTAGCATGGAAACAGGCAGACCAAACTAAGGCACTCATTTTTATTTGAATTCAGGTAAGTGCTTTCTTATTGGTTAGTCTGATCACCATGAATTTTCTTCAATGCAGAATTCATTCATGTATGAACAATAAATGTATTTTTGCGGCAAATATGAAAAATATGAATATTTTTCAATGTTATGAATTACATAGAAAAATATCTGAATGGTTAACAGTAAAGGAAGATTACCAGATTATAACATCAAATTAAATACCAATCTTAGGCTTTATTTCTGTAGAAAGGTTTTGTTTGATTTGGGCATTATAACTTGGCTAAAGTTTCTTAATTTATACAGAGTAGGCCATATATAGTGATTCATGTAGCTGATTTTAAAAGGACATTTTGTAAAAAAAAAATACAAAGCTATTTCCAATTTGGAAAACAACTGTTTAACAACAAAAAATTTTGAACTCCGACTGCAAACTAGTTAAAATAAAGTGCTAGACAAACATTTAAAACAAAATACATTTTCATTAGTTTCTTTTTAATATAATTCTTTTTAAATAAATATTTATTATTCGTATTTGTACAGTGGAAACAGTTAGGTAAAACATAGGGAACCCACTTTCATTAAAATATAGAGTAAGGTCATTCTGTTTGGTTTCTCTAAATACTATAATTCATCAACAATTTCACCTTGAGTTTAGTAAAAACAACTACAAATAAATATATAACAAAAAAGTCCTAACTCTTTTTTTCTTCTCCAAGTATTATTTATTGGTCAAATCAAATGATATTCTAAAATAAACCTAACATAAAAACAGAAATAAGATAGTGATAAACAATAAAATGTTTAGTAAGATATTTCCCTTTATGTTAAAAAAAACCATTATACTGAATATGTTAAAAAAGGACTATTGTTATGCATATTTAGTCTCTGACACATTCTGATTATTGAATAACATCAGACATTGGCCATAAAAACAGACATAGCACACTTATGTGTTATGTAAATTAAGGGTGGGACACGTAACATGTGATTCGTTTCAATTCTTATTTTTTATACATATAAAAAGAGAAGTATTTTTAAGAACTTAGTAGTGACTAGAGGAAGACCTGGAGAAATCTGTCTCGTTTCATAAAGGTAAATAGTTGTTTTAATTGTATTGCAATGAAATAGCTCTTGTTTTAATATTTAAATGGCAATATAAAGGTAGGGTAATATTTTAACCTTTCTGTATTTTGTTTTTTAATGTATTTCAATATGAAAATGAAAAGAAGCAACATTTCTTAACAAATATCTTCAAGTCTATGGTATAGCTCTGTCAACATTTAGTGAAATCTTATTCCTATTATTCATTTTAACACTAAACCTAGAAATGTTTATCAATTTATTTTTTATTTAAAGCTTATACATTTCAGAACATGTTTTTATTTTAAGAGCATTGTCAATGATCCATTTAAAATTGTGTTAAGAAGAGGCAACAGGCAGGCTAAACTAAGGCATTTCCTTGAATTTTCAATATAAGTAAGTGCTTTCTGTTTGGTTCATCTGAACTTCACGGATCAGCATCTTTATCAGCATTAGCATCATCATGTTTGGCCAGAATAAAGTAAAAAACAATAGCTATGTTGATTTTAAAAATTTAAAAAAAAAGGCGTAGGCTGATAAATAGATGATTTTGAATATTATATTATCTAAATCTAAGTTTTAATATGATCCCTTTCTGGTACAGAAAGTTTTTTTTATTTTAGGTTTCGTAGGTATCTTATATTTATTCTGATTGTTATGTCTGGTTAAGAATGTTTGTGTTTTCCTTATATTTATTTATTAATACATCACTATAAAAATCAATACATTTTAAAAAAGTTATAGAAGGAGGTTAAAAACAAAATAATAGAAATTTGTGCAGTTTAGAATAAAGAGAAGATAAATAAAACCCTTAATGCTCATTTATTCACTGCTATGTTTTTGTACCTTAGCTTCTTACTTATTACATAATTATATAGTGTGCATTCTATACTTCTTTTCTATAAGTGGAAATATATAACCCCAGCACACACAGAGGTACGCAAAAGATCCAGATGCAAACAAATTTAAGTTTTATTGCAACAAAAGATGGTAAAGTTGAGGTGGAAAGCGACTTGGTAAAGACGTTTCGGCCGAACCTCTGCCTTTGTCACGGTCGCTGTAAGACGATATCACTGGTATGGGTTGTCCGCCGGATATTCCCTTTTCTATAAGTAGCATGGAAACAGGCAGGCCAAACTAAGGCACTCATTTTTATTTGAATTCAGGTAAGTGCTTTCTTTTTGGTTAACAATATATTTATTTTTGCGGCAAATATGAAAAGTATGAATATTTTTCAATGTTATGAATTACATAGAAAAATATCTGAACAGTTAACAGCAAAGGAAGATTGCCAGATTATAACATCAAATGAAATACCAATCTTAGGCTGCACTTCTGTAGAAAAATTGTTATTTGATTTGGGCATTATAACTTGGCTAAAGTTTCTTAAATTATTTAGAATACACCATATATAGTGCATCATATAGCTGATTTCAAAAAGGACATTTTGTAAAAACAAAAATACTAGGCTATAGTCAATTTGGGAAACAACTGTTTAAAAACAACATTTATGAACTCCGACAGCAAACTAGTTAAAATAAAGTATTAGACAAACATTTAAAACAGAATACATTTTCATTCGTTTCTTTTTAATATAAATATTATTAAAAATAAATATTTATTATTCGTATTTGTACAGTGGAAACAGTTAGGTAAAACAAAGGGCACTCACTTTCATTAAAAATAGAGTAAGTTCATTATGTTTAGTTTCTCTAAATACTATAATTCATCAACAATTTCAAATGAGCTTAGTAAAGATAACTACAAATAAATGTATATAACAAAAAAGTCCTAACTCTTTTTTTCTTCTCCAAGTATTATTTATTGGTCAAATCAAAAGATATTCTAAAATAAACCTAACATAAAAACATAAAAAAGATAGTGATAAACAATAAAATGTTTAGTAAGATATTTCCCTGTGTGTTAAACAAAAACATTATACAGAAAATGTTAAAAAAGGACTATTGTTATGCATATGTAGTCTCTGACACATTTTGATGATTGAATAACATCAGACATGGGCCATAAAAACAGACAAAGCACACTTATGTGTTAGGTAAATTAAGGGTGGAACACGTAACATGTGATTAGTTTCAAGTCTTATTGTTTATACATGTAAAAAGAGAAGTATTTTTGAGACCTTAATAGTGACTAAAGAAAGACCTGGAGAAATCTGTCTTGTTTCATAAAGGTAAATAGTTGTTGTAATTGTATTGCAATGGAATAGATTGTTTTTTAAGCTTTACATGCCTATATAAAGGTAGGGTAATATTTTAACCTTTTTATATTTTGTTTTTTAATGTATTTCAATATGAAAATGGAAAGAAACAACATTTCTTAACAAATATCTTCATGTCTATGGTATAGCTCTGTCAACTTTTAGTGCTATCTTATTCCTATTATTCATTTTAACATTAAACCTAGAATTTTTTATTCATTTATTTTTTATTTGAAGCTTATACATTTCAGAACTTGTTTTTATTTTAAGAGCATTGTCAATGTTCCATTTCAATTTGTGTTAAGTGGCAACAGGCAGGCTAAACTAAGGCATTTCCTTAATTTTTCAAAATAAGTAAATGCTTTTTGTTTGGTTCATCTGAACTCCATGAATCAGCATCTTTATCATCATTAGCATCATCATGTTTGGCCAGAATAAAGTAAAAAAACAATAGCTATGTTGATTTTTAAATTATTTAAAAAAGCTGTAGGCTGATAAATAGATGATTTTGAAACATATATTATCTAAAACTAAAATTTTATATGATTTCTTTCTGGTACAGAAAGTGTTTTTTATTTTAGGCTTCGTAGGTATCTTATGTTTATTCTGATTGTTATGTCCGGTTAAGAATTTTGCGTTTTCCTTATATTTATTTATTAATGCATCACTATAAAAATCAATACATTTCAAAAAAGTTATACAAGAAGGTTAAAAACAAAATAGTAGAAAACTGCAGTTTAGAATAAAGAGAAGATAAACAAAAAACCTTAATGCTTATTTATTCACTACTATGTTTTTTGTACGTTAGTTTCTTACTTATTACATAATTATATAGTGTGCATTCTATACTTCTTTTCTATAAGTAGCATGGAAACAGGCAGGCCAAACTAAGGCACTCATTTTTATTTGAATTCAGGTAAGTGCTTTTTTTTTGGTTAGTCTGTTCACCATGAATTTTCTTCAATACAGAAATCATTCATGTTAATTAACAATACATTTATTATTGCGGCAAATATGAAAAATATGAATAGTTTTCAATGTTATGAATTACATAGAAAAATATCTGAACAGTTAATAGTAATGGAAGATTGCCAGATTAGGATATCAAATGAAATACCAATCTTAGGCTTTATTTCTGTAGAAATATTGTTGTTTGATTTGGGCATTATAACTTTGCTAAAGTTTCTTAATTTATACAGAATAGGCCATATATAGTGCTTCATATAGCTGATTTTAAAAGGACATTTTGTAAAAACAAAAATACAAAGCTAAAGCCAACTAGGGAAACAACTTTTTAACAACAATTTTTTTTTAACTCTGACTGCAAACTAGTTAAAATAAAGTACTAGACAAACATTTAAAACAAAACACATTTTTATTAGTTACTTTTTAATATAATTATTTTTAAATAAATATTTATTATTCGTATTTGTACAGTGGAAACAGTTAGGTAAAACATAGGGAACTCACTTTCATTACGAATAGAGTAAGGTCATTCTGTTTAGTATCTCTAAACACTATAATTCATCAACAATTTCATCTTGAAAAACAACTACAAATAAATATATATAACAAAAAAGTCCTATCTGTTTTTTTCTTCTCCAAGTATTATTTATTGGTCAAATCAAATGATATTCAAAAATAAACCTAACATAATAACAGAAATAAGATAGTGATAAATAATAAAATGTTTAGTAAGATATTTCCCTGTATGTTAAACAAAAACATTATACTGAATATGTTCAAAAATGACTATTGTTATGCATATTTTGTCTATGACACATTATGATGATTGAACAACATCAGACATTGGCCATAAAAACAGACATAGCACACTTATGTGTTATGTAAATTAAGGGTGGGACACGTAACATGTGATTGGTTTCAAGTCTTATTGTTTATACATATAAAAAGAGAAGTATTTTTAAGAACTTAGTAGTGACTAAAGGAAGACCTGGAGAAATCTGTCTCGTTTCATAAAGGTAAATAGTTGTTTTAATTGTATTGCAATGAAATAGCTCTTGTTTTAATATTTAAATGGCAATATAAAGGTAGGGTAATATTTTAACCTTTCTGTATTTAGTTTTTTAATGTATTTCAATATGAAAATGAAAAGAAGCAACATTTCTTAACAAATATCTTCAAGTCTATGGTATAGCTCTGTCCACATTTAGTGAAATCTTATTCCTATTATTCATTTTAACACTAAACCTAGAAATGTTTATCAATTTATTTTTTATTTAAAGCTTATACATTTCAGAACATGTTTTTATTTTAAGAGCATTGTCAATGATCCATTTAAAATTGTGTTAAGAAGAGGCAACAGGCAGGCTAAACTAAGGCATTTCCTTGAATTTTCAATATAAGTAAGTGCTTTCTGTTTGATTCATCTGAACTTCACGGATCAGCATCTTTATCATCATTAGCATCATCATGTTTGGCCAGAATAAAGTAAAAAACAATAGCTATGTTGATTTTAATTTTTTTTTTAAAAAGGCGTAGGCTGATAAATAGATGATTTTGAATATTATATTATCTAAAACTAAGTTTTAATATGATCCCTTTCTGGTACAGAAAGTTTTTTTTATTTTAGGTTTCGTAGGTAAGTTATAGAAGGAGGTTAAAAACAAAATAATAGAAATTTGTGCAGTTTAGAATAAAGAGAAGATAAATAAAACCCTTAATGCTCATTTATTCACTGCTATGTTTTTGTACCTTAGTTTCTTACTTATTACATAATTATATAGTGTGCATTCTATACTTCTTTTCTATAAGTGGAAATATATAACCCCAGCACACACAGAGGTACGCAAAAGATCCAGATGCAAACAAATTTAAGTTTTATTGCAACAAAAGATGGTAAAGTTGAGGTGGAAAGCGACTTGGTAAAGACGTTTCGGCCGAACCTCGGCCTTTGTCACGGTCGCTGTAAGACGATATCACTGGTATGGGTTGTCCGCCGGATATTCCCTTTTCTATAAGTAGCATGGAAACAGGCAGGCCAAACTAAGGCACTCATTTTTATTTGAATTCAGGTAAGTGCTTTCTTTTTGGTTAACAATATATTTATTTTTGCGGCAAATATGAAAAGTATGAATATTTTTCAATGTTATGAATTACATAGAAAAATATCTGAACAGTTAACAGCAAAGGAAGATTGCCAGATTATAACATCAAATGAAATACCAATCTTAGGCTGCATTTCTGTAGAAAAATTGTTATTTGATTTGGGCATTATAACTTGGCTAAAGTTTCTTAAATTATTTAGAATACACCATATATAGTGCGTCATATAGCTGATTTCAAAAAGGACATTTTGTAAAAACAAAAATACTAGGCTATAGTCAATTTGGGAAACAACTGTTTAAAAACAACATTTATGAACTCCGACAGCAAACTAGTTAAAATAAAGTATTAGACAAACATTTAAAACAGAATACATTTTCATTAGTTTCTTTTTAATATAAATATTATTAAAAATAAATATTTATTATTCGTATTTGTACAGTGGAAACAGTTAGGTAAAACAAAGGGCACTCACTTTCATTAAAAATAGAGTAAGTTCATTCTGTTTAGTTTCTCTAAATACTATAATTCATCAACAATTTCAAATGAGCTTAGTAAAGATAACTACAAATAAATGTATATAACAAAAAAGTCCTAACTCTTTTTTTCTTCTCCAAGTATTATTTATTGGTCAAATCAAATGATATTCTAAAATAAACCTAACATAAAAACATAAAAAAGATAGTGATAAACAATAAAATGTTTAGTAAGATATTTCCCTGTGTGTTAAACAAAAACATTATACAGAAAATGTTAAAAAAGGACTATTGTTATGCATATGTAGTCTCTGACACATTTTGATGATTGAATAACATCAGACATGGGCCATAAAAACAGACAAAGCACACTTATGTGTTAGGTAAATTAAGGGTGGGACACGTAACATGTGATTAGTTTCAAGTCTTATTGTTTATACATGTAAAAAGAGAAGTATTTTTGAGACCTTAATAGTGACTAAAGAAAGACCTGGAGAAATCTGTCTTGTTTCATAAAGGTAAATAGTTGTTGTAATTGTATTGCAATGGAATAGATTGTTTTTTAAGCTTTACATGCCTATATAAAGGTAGGGTAATATTTTAACCTTTCTATATTTTGTTTTTTAATGTATTTCAATATGAAAATGGAAAGAAACAACATTTCTTAACAAATATCTTCATGTCTATGGTATAGCTCTGTCAACTTTTAGTGCTATCTTATTCCTATTATTCATTTTAACATTAAACCTAGAATTTTTTTATTCATTTATTTTTTATTTGAAGCTTATACATTTCAGAACTTGTTTTTATTTTAAGAGCATTGTCAATGTTCCATTTCAATTTGTGTTAAGTGGCAACAGGCAGGCTAAACTAAGGCATTTCCTTAATTTTTCAAAATAAGTAAATGCTTTTTGTTTGGTTCATCTGAACTCCATGAATCAGCATCTTTATCATCATTAGCATCATCATGTTTGGCCAGAATAAAGTAAAAAAACAATAGCTATGTTGATTTTTAAATTATTTAAAAAAGCTGTAGGCTGATAAATAGATGATTTTGAAACATATATTATCTAAAACTAAAATTTTATATGATTTCTTACTGGTACAGAAAGTGTTTTTTATTTTAGGCTTCGTAGGTATCTTATGTTTATTCTGATTGTTATGTCCGGTTAAGAATTTTGCGTTTTCCTTATATTTATTTATTAATGCATCACTATAAAAATCAATACATTTCAAAAAAGTTATACAAGAAGGTTAAAAACAAAATAGTAGAAAACTGCAGTTTAGAATAAAGAGAAGATAAACAAAAAACCTTAATGCTTATTTATTCACTACTATGTTTTTTGTACGTTAGTTTCTTACTTATTACATAATTATATAGTGTGCATTCTATACTTCTTTTCTATAAGTAGCATGGAAACAGGCAGGCCAAACTAAGGCACTCATTTTTATTTGAATTCAGGTAAGTGCTTTTTTTTTGGTTAGTCTGTTCACCATGAATTTTCTTCAATACAGAAATCATTCATGTTAATTAACAATACATTTATTATTGCGGCAAATATGAAAAATATGAATAGTTTTCAATGTTATGAATTACATAGAAAAATATCTGAACAGTTAATAGTAATGGAAGATTGCCAGATTAGGATATCAAATGAAATACCAATCTTAGGCTTTATTTCTGTAGAAATATTGTTGTTTGATTTGGGCATTATAACTTTGCTAAAGTTTCTTAATTTATACAGAATAGGCCATATATAGTGCTTCATATAGCTGATTTTAAAAGGACATTTTGTAAAAACAAAAATACAAAGCTAAAGCCAACTAGGGAAACAACTTTTTAACAACAATTTTTTTTTAACTCTGACTGCAAACTAGTTAAAATAAAGTACTAGACAAACCTTTAAAACAAAACACATTTTTATTAGTTACTTTTTAATATCATTATTTTTAAAAAAATATTTATTATTCGTATTTGTACAGTGGAAACAGTTAGGTAAAACATAGGGAACTCACTCTCATTACGAATAGAGTAAGGTCATTCTGTTTAGTATCTCTAAACACTATAATTCATCAACAATTTCATCTTGAAAAACAACTACAAATAAATATATATAACAAAAAAGTCCTATCTGTTTTTTTCTTCTCCAAGTATTATTTATTGGTCAAATCAAATGATATTCAAAAATAAACCTAACATAATAACAGAAATAAGATAGTGATAAATAATAAAATGTTTAGTAAGATATTTCCCTGTATGTTAAACAAAAACATTATACTGAATATGTTAAAAAATGACTATTGTTATGCATATTTTGTCTATGACACATTTTGATGATTGCATAACATCAGACATTGGCCATAAAAACAGACATAGCACACTTATGTGTTATGTAAATTAAGGGTGGGACACGTAACATGTGATTGGTTTCAAGTCTTATTGTTTATACATATAAAAAGAGAAGTATTTTTAAGAACTTAGTACAGACTAAAGGAAGACCTGGAGAAATCTGTCTCGTTTCATAAAGGTAAATAGTTGTTTTAATTGTATTGCAATGAAATAGCTCTTTTTTTAAGATTTAAATGGCAATATAAAGGTAGGGTAATATTTTAACCTTTCTGTATTTTGTTTTTTAATGTATTTCAATATGAAAATGAAAAGAAGCAACATTTCTTAACAAATATCTTCATGTCTATGGTATAGCTCTGTCAACTTTTAGTGAAATCTTATTCCTATTATTCATTTTAACACTACCTAGAATTTTTTATCAATTTATTTTTTATTTAAAGCTTATACATTTCAGAACTTGTTTTTATTTTAAGAGCATGGTCAATGATCCATTTCAATTTGTGTTAAGTGGCAACAGGCAGGCTAAACTAAGGCATTTCCTTGAATTTTCAAAATAAGTAAGTGCTTTTTGTTTGGTTCATCTGAACTCCACGAATCAGCATCTTTATCATCATTAGCATCATCATGTTTGGCCAGAATAAAGTAAAAAACAATAGTTATGTTGATTTTAAAATAAATTAAAGAATACCGTAGGCTGATAAATAGATGATTTTGAAACATATATTATCTAAAACTAAGCTTTAATATGATCCCTTTCTGGTACAGGAAGTGTTTTTTATTTTAGGCTTCGTAGGTATCTTATGTTTATTCTGATTGTTATGTCCGGTTAAGAATTTTGTGTTTTCCTTATATTTATTTATTAATGCATCACTATAAAAATCAATACATTTCAAAAAAGTTATACAAGGAGGTTAAAAACAAAATAATAGTAAAATGTGCAGTTAAGAAAAAAGGGTGACAAAATAAACCCTTAATGCTTATATATTTACAATCACAACTATGTTTTAAGTACCATAGTTTCTTACTTGTTACATAAATATAAAGTGTGCATTCTGTACTTCTTTTATAAAAGTAGCATGGAAACAGGCAGGCCAAACTAATGCACTCATTTTTATTTGAATTCAGGTAAGTGCTTTCTTTTTGGTTAGTCTGTTCACCATGAATTTTCTTCAATGCAGAAATCTTTCATGTTAATGAACAATAAATTTATTTTTGCGTCAAATATGAAATTTTTCAATGTTATGAATTACATAGAAAAATATCTGAATAGTTAACAGTAAAGGAAGATTGCCAGATTATAATATCAAATGAAATACCAATCTTAGGCTTTATTTCTGTAGAAAAATTGTTGTTTGATTTGGGCATTATAACTTGGCTAAAGTTTGTTAATTTATACAGAATAGGCCATATATAGTGCTTCATATAGCTGATTTTAAATGGACATTTTGTAAAAACTAAAATATAAAGCAATAGCTAATTTGGGAAGCAACTGTTTAACAACAACATTTATTGAACTCCAACTGCAAACTAGTTAAAATAAAGTACTAGACAAACATTTAAAACAAAATACATTTTCATTAGTTTCTTTTTAATATAATTATTTTTAAATAAATATTTATTTTTCATATTTGTACAGTGGAAACAGTTAGGTAAAACATAGGGAACTCACTTTCATTAAGAATAGAGTAAGGTCATTCTGTTTAGTTTCTCTAAATACTATAATTCATCAACAATTTCATCTTGAGTATAGTAAAAACAACTACAAATAAATGTATATAACAAAAAAGTCCTAACTCTTTTTTTATTCTTCAAGTATTATTTATTGGTCAAATCAAATAATATTCTAAAACAAACCTAACATAATAACAGAAATAAGATAGTGATAAATAATAAAATGTTTAGTAAGATATTTCCCTGTATGTTAAACAAAAACATTATACTGAATATGTTAAAAAAGGACTATTGTTATGCATATTTTGTCTATGACACATTTTGATGATTGCATAACATCAGACATTGGCCATAAAAACAGACATAGCACACTTATGTGTTATGTAAATGAAGGGTGGGACACGTAACATGTGATTGGTTTCAAGTCTTATTGTTTATACATATAAAAAGAGAAGTATTTATAAGAACTTAGTACAGACTAAAGGAAGACCTGGAGAAATCTGTCTCGTTTCATAAAGGTAAATAGTTGTTTTAATTGTATTGCAATGAAATAGCTCTTTTTTTAAGATTTAAATGGCAATATAAAGGTAGGGTAATATTTTAACCTTTCTGTATTTTGTTTTTTAATGTATTTCAATATGAAAATGAAAAGAAGCAACATTTCTTAACAAATATCTTCATGTCCATGTTATAGCTCTGTCAACTTTTAGTGAAATCTTATTCCTATTATTCATTTTAACACTACCTAGAATTTCTTATCAATTTATTTTTTATTTAAAGCTTATACATTTCAGAACTTGTTTTTATTTTAAGAGCATGGTCAATGATCCATTTCAATTTGTGTTAAGTGGCAACAGTCAGGCTAAACGAAGGCATTTCCTTGAATTTTCAAAATAAGTAAGTGCTTTTTGTTTGGTTCATCTGAACTCCACGAATCAGCATCTTTATCATCATTAGCATCATCATGTTTGGCCAGAATAAAGTAAAAAACAATAGTTATGTTGATTTTAAAATAAATTAAAGAATACCGTAGGCTGATAAATAGATGATTTTGAAACATATATTATCTAAAACTAAGCTTTAATATGATCCCTTTCTGGTACAGGAAGTGTTTTTTATTTTAGGCTTCGTAGGTATCTTATGTTTATTCTGATTGTTATGTCCGGTTAAGAATTTTGTGTTTTCCTTATATTTATTTATTAATGCATCACTATAAAAATCAATACATTTCAAAAAAGTTATACAAGGAGGTTAAAAACAAAATAATAGTAAAATGTGCAGTTAAGAAAAAAGGGTGACAAAATAAACCCTTAATGCTTATATATTCACAATCACAACTATGTTTTAAGTACCATAGTTTCTTACTTGTTACATAAATATAAAGTGTGCATTCTGTACTTCTTTTATAAAAGTAGCATGGAAACAGGCAGGCCAAACTAATGCACTCATTTTTATTTGAATTCAGGTAAGTGCTTTCTTTTTGGTTAGTCTGTTCACCATGAATTTTCTTCAATGCAGAAATCTTTCATGTTAATGAACAATAAATTTATTTTTGCGTCAAATATGAAATTTTTCAATGTTATGAATTACATAGAAAAATATCTGAATAGTTAACAGTAAAGGAAAATTGCCAGATTATAATATCAAATGAAATACCAATCTTAGGCTTTATTTCTGTAGAAAAAATTGTTGTTTGATTTGGGCATTATAACTTGGCTAAAGTTTCTTAATTTATACAGAATAGGCCATATATAGTGCTTCATATAGCTGATTTTAAATGGACATTTTGTAAAAACTAAAATATAAAGCTATAGCTAATTTGGGAAGCAACTGTTTAACAACAACATTTATTGAACTCCAACTGCAAACTAGTTAAAATAAAGTACTAGACAAACATTTAAAACAAAATACATTTTCATTAGTTTCTTTTTAATATAATTATTTTTAAATAAATATTTATTTTTCATATTTGTACAGTGGAAACAGTTAGGTAAAACATAGGGAATTCACTTTCATTAAGAATAGAGTAAGGTCATTCTGTTTAGTTTCTCTAAATACTATAATTCATCAACAATTTCATCTTGAGTATAGTAAAAACAACTACAAATAAATGTATATAACAAAAAAGTCCTAACTCTTTTTTTATTCTTCAAGTATTATTTATTGGTCAAATCAAATAATATTCTAAAACAAACCTAACATAATAACAGAAATAAGATAGTGATAAATAATAAAATGTTTAGTAAGATATTTCCCTGTATGTTAAACAAAAACATTATACTGAATATGTTAAAAAAGGACTATTGTTATGCATATTTTGTCTATGACACATTTTGATGATTGCATAACATCAGACATTGGCCATAAAAACAGACATAGCACACTTATGTGTTATGTAAATGAAGGGTGGGACACGTAACATGTGATTGGTTTCAAGTCTTATTGTTTATACATATAAAAAGAGAAGTATTTATAAGAACTTAGTACAGACTAAAGGAAGACCTGGAGAAATCTGTCTCGTTTCATAAAGGTTAATAGTTGTTTTAATTGTATTGCAATGAAATAGCTCTTTTTTTAAGATTTAAATGGCAATATAAAGGTAGGGTAATATTTTAACCTTTCTGTATTTTGTTTTTTAATGTATTTCAATATGAAAATGAAAAGAAGCAACATTTCTTAACAAATATCTTCATGTCTATGTTATAGCTCTGTCAACTTTTAGTGAAATCTTATTCCTATTATTCATTTTAACACTACCTAGAATTTCTTATCAATTTATTTTTTATTTAAAGCTTATACATTTCAGAACTTGTTTTTATTTTAAGAGCATGGTCAATGATCCATTTCAATTTGTGTTAAGTGGCAACAGGCAGCCTAAACGAAGGCATTTCCTTGAATTTTCAAAATAAGTAAGTGCTTTTTGTTTGGTTCATCTGAACTCCACGAATCAGCATCTTTATCATCATTAGCATCATCATGTTTGGCCAGAATAAAGTAAAAAACAATAGTTATGTTGATTTTAAAATAAATTAAAGAATACCGTAGGCTGATAAATAGATGATTTTGAAACATATATTATCTAAAACTAAGCTTTAATATGATCCCTTTCTGGTACAGGAAGTGTTTTTTATTTTAGGCTTCGTAGGTATCTTATGTTTATTCTGATTGTTATGTCCGGTTAAGAATTTTGTGTTTTCCTTATATTTATTTATTAATGCATCACTATAAAAATCAATACATTTCAAAAAAGTTATACAAGGAGGTTAAAAACAAAATAATAGTAAAATGTGCAGTTAAGAAAAAAGGGTGACAAAATAAACCCTTAATGCTTATATATTCACAATCACAACTATGTTTTAAGTACCATAGTTTCTTACTTGTTACATAAATATAAAGTGTGCATTCTGTACTTCTTTTATAAAAGTAGCATGGAAACAGGCAGGCCAAACTAATGCACTCATTTTTATTTGAATTCAGGTAAGTGCTTTCTTTTTGGTTAGTCTGTTCACCATGAATTTTCTTCAATGCAGAAATCTTTCATGTTAATGAACAATAAATTTATTTTTGCGTCAAATATGAAATTTTTCAATGTTATGAATTACATAGAAAAATATCTGAATAGTTAACAGTAAAGGAAGATTGCCAGATTATAATATCAAATGAAATACCAATCTTAGGCTTTATTTCTGTAGAAAAATTGTTGTTTGATTTGGGTATTATAACTTGGCTAAAGTTTGTTAATTTATACAGAATAGGCCATATATAGTGCTTCATATAGCTGATTTTAAATGGACATTTTGTAAAAACTAAAATATAAAGCAATAGCTAATTTGGGAAGCAACTGTTTAACAACAACATTTATTGAACTCCAACTGCAAACTAGTTAAAATAAAGTACTAGACAAACATTTAAAACAAAATACATTTTCATTAGTTTCTTTTTAATATAATTATTTTTAAATAAATATTTATTTTTCATATTTGTACAGTGGAAACAGTTAGGTAAAACATAGGGAACTCACTTTCATTAAGAATAGAGTAAGGTCATTCTGTTTAGTTTCTCTAAATACTATAATTCATCAACAATTTCATCTTGAGTATAGTAAAAACAACTACAAATAAATGTATATAACAAAAAAGTCCTAACTCTTTTTTTATTCTTCAAGTATTATTTATTGGTCAAATCAAATAATATTCTAAAACAAACCTAACATAATAACAGAAATAAGATAGTGATAAATAATAAAATGTTTAGTAAGATATTTCCCTGTATGTTAAACAAAAACATTATACTGAATATGTTAAAAAAGGACTATTGTTATGCATATTTTGTCTATGACACATTTTGATGATTGCATAACATCAGACATTGGCCATAAAAACAGACATAGCACACTTATGTGTTATGTAAATGAAGGGTGGGACACGTAACATGTGATTGGTTTCAAGTCTTATTGTTTATACATATAAAAAGAGAAGTATTTATAAGAACTTAGTACAGACTAAAGGAAGACCTGGAGAAATATGTCTCGTTTCATAAAGGTTAATAGTTGTTTTAATTGTATTGCAATGAAATAGCTCTTTTTTTAAGATTTAAATGGCAATATAAAGGTAGGGTAATATTTTAACCTTTCTGTATTTTGTTTTTTAATGTATTTCAATATGAAAATGAAAAGAAGCAACATTTCTTAACAAATATCTTCATGTCTATGTTATAGCTCTGTCAACTTTTAGTGAAATCTTATTCCTATTATTCATTTTAACACTACCTAGAATTTCTTATCAATTTATTTTTTATTTAAAGCTTATACATTTCAGAACTTGTTTTTATTTTAAGAGCATGGTCAATGATCCATTTCAATTTGTGTTAAGTGGCAACAGGCAGGCTAAACGAAGGCATTTCCTTGAATTTTCAAAATAAGTAAGTGCTTTTTGTTTGGTTCATCTGAACTCCACGAATCAGCATCTTTATCATCATTAGCATCATCATGTTTGGCCAGAATAAAGTAAAAAACAATAGTTATGTTGATTTTAAAATAAATTAAAGAATACCGTAGGCTGATAAATAGATGATTTTGAAACATATATTATCTAAAACTAAGCTTTAATATGATCCCTTTCTGGTACAGGAAGTGTTTTTTATTTTAGGCTTCGTAGGTATCTTATGTTTATTCTGATTGTTATGTCCGGTTAAGAATTTTGTGTTTTCCTTATATTTATTTATTAATGCATCACTATAAAAATCAATACATTTCAAAAAAGTTATACAAGGAGGTTAAAAACAAAATAATAGTAAAATGTGCAGTTAAGAAAAAAGGGTGACAAAATAAACCCTTAATGCTTATATATTCACAATCACAACTATGTTTTAAGTACCATAGTTTCTTACTTGTTACATAAATATAAAGTGTGCATTCTGTACTTCTTTTATAAAAGTAGCATGGAAACAGGCAGGCCAAACTAATGCACTCATTTTTATTTGAATTCAGGTAAGTGCTTTCTTTTTGGTTAGTCTGTTCACCATGAATTTTCTTCAATGCAGAAATCTTTCATGTTAATGAACAATAAATTTATTTTTGCGTCAAATATGAAATTTTTCAATGTTATGAATTACATAGAAAAATATCTGAATAGTTAACAGTAAAGGAAGATTGCCAGATTATAATATCAAATGAAATACCAATCTTAGGCTTTATTTCTGTAGAAAAAATTGTTGTTTGATTTGGGCATTATAACTTGGCTAAAGTTTCTTAATTTATACAGAATAGGCCATATATAGTGCTTCATATAGCTGATTTTAAATGGACATTTTGTAAAAACTAAAATATAAAGCTATAGCTAATTTGGGAAGCAACTGTTTAACAACAACATTTATTGAACTCCAACTGCAAACTAGTTAAAATAAAGTACTAGACAAACATTTAAAACAAAATACATTTTCATTAGTTTCTTTTTAATATAATTATTTTTAAATAAATATTTATTTTTCATATTTGTACAGTGGAAACAGTTAGGTAAAACATAGGGAACTCACTTTCATTAAGAATAGAGTAAGGTCATTCTGTTTAGTTTCTCTAAATACTATAATTCATCAACAATTTCATCTTGAGTATAGTAAAAACAACTACAAATAAATGTATATAACAAAAAAGTCCTAACTCTTTTTTTATTCTTCAAGTATTATATATTGGTCAAATCAAATAATATTCTAAAACAAACCTAACATAATAACAGAAATAAGATAGTGATAAATAATAAAATGTTTAGTAAGATATTTCCCTGTATGTTAAACAAAAACATTATACTGAATATGTTAAAAAAGGACTATTGTTATGCATATTTTGTCTATGACACATTTTGATGATTGCATAACATCAGACATTGGCCATAAAAACAGACATAGCACACTTATGTGTTATGTAAATTAAGGGTGGGACACGTAACATGTGATTGGTTTCAAGTCTTATTGTTTATACATATAAAAAGAGAAGTATTTTTAAGAACTTAGTACAGACTAAAGGAAGACCTGGAGAAATCTGTCTCGTTTCATAAAGGTAAATAGTTGTTTTAATTGTATTGCAATGAAATAGCTCTTTTTTTAAGATTTAAATGGCAATATAAAGGTAGGGTAATATTTTAACCTTTCTGTATTTTGTTTTTTAATGTATTTCAATATGAAAATGAAAAGAAGCAACATTTCTTAACAAATATCTTCATGTCTATGGTATAGCTCTGTCAACTTTTAGTGAAATCTTATTCCTATTATTCATTTTAACACTACCTAGAATTTCTTATCAATTTATTTTTTATTTAAAGCTTATACATTTCAGAACTTGTTTTTATTTTAAGAGCATGGTCAATGATCCATTTCAATTTGTGTTAAGTGGCAACAGGCAGGCTAAACTAAGGCATTTCCTTGAATTTTCAAAATAAGTAAGTGCTTTTTGTTTGGTTCATCTGAACTCCACGAATCAGCATCTTTATCATCATTAGCATCATCATGTTTGGCCAGAATAAAGTAAAAAACAATAGTTATGTTGATTTTAAAATAAATTAAAGAATACCGTAGGCTGATAAATAGATGATTTTGAAACATATATTATCTAAAACTAAGCTTTAATATGATCCCTTTCTGGTACAGGAAGTGTTTTTTATTTTAGGCTTCGTAGGTATCTTATGTTTATTCTGATTGTTATGTCCGGTTAAGAATTTTGTGTTTTCCTTATATTTATTTATTAATGCATCACTATAAAAATCAATACATTTCAAAAAAGTTATACAAGGAGGTTAAAAACAAAATAATAGTAAAATGTGCAGTTAAGAAAAAAGGGTGACAAAATAAACCCTTAATGCTTATATATTCACAATCACAACTATGTTTTAAGTACCATAGTTTCTTACTTGTTACATAAATATAAAGTGTGCATTCTGTACTTCTTTTATAAAAGTAGCATGGAAACAGGCAGGCCAAACTAATGCACTCATTTTTATTTGAATTCAGGTAAGTGCTTTCTTTTTGGTTAGTCTGTTCACCATGAATTTTCTTCAATGCAGAAATCTTTCATGTTAATGAACAATAAATTTATTTTTGCGTCAAATATGAAATTTTTCAATGTTATGAATTACATAGAAAAATATCTGAATAGTTAACAGTAAAGGAAGATTGCCAGATTATAATATCAAATGAAATACCAATCTTAGGCTTTATTTCTGTAGAAAAATTGTTGTTTGATTTGGGCATTATAACTTGGCTAAAGTTTGTTAATTTATACAGAATAGGCCATATATAGTGCTTCATATAGCTGATTTTAAATGGACATTTTGTAAAAACTAAAATATAAAGCAATAGCTAATTTGGGAAGCAACTGTTTAACAACAACATTTATTGAACTCCAACTGCAAACTAGTTAAAATAAAGTACTAGACAAACATTTAAAACAAAATACATTTTCATTAGTTTCTTTTTAATATAATTATTTTTAAATAAATATTTATTTTTCATATTTGTACAGTGGAAACAGTTAGGTAAAACATAGGGAACTCACTTTCATTAAGAATAGAGTAAGGTCATTCTGTTTAGTTTCTCTAAATACTATAATTCATCAACAATTTCATCTTGAGTATAGTAAAAACAACTACAAATAAATGTATATAACAAAAAAGTCCTAACTCTTTTTTTATTCTTCAAGTATTATTTATTGGTCAAATCAAATAATATTCTAAAACAAACCTAACATAATAACAGAAATAAGATAGTGATAAATAATAAAATGTTTAGTAAGATATTTCCCTGTATGTTAAACAAAAACATTATACTGAATATGTTAAAAAAGGACTATTGTTATGCATATTTTGTCTATGACACATTTTGATGATTGCATAACATCAGACATTGGCCATAAAAACAGACATAGCACACTTATGTGTTATGTAAATGAAGGGTGGGACACGTAACATGTGATTGGTTTCAAGTCTTATTGTTTATACATATAAAAAGAGAAGTATTTATAAGAACTTAGTACAGACTAAAGGAAGACCTGGAGAAATCTGTCTCGTTTCATAAAGGTTAATAGTTGTTTTAATTGTATTGCAATGAAATAGCTCTTTTTTTAAGATTTAAATGGCAATATAAAGGTAGGGTAATATTTTAACCTTTCTGTATTTTGTTTTTTAATGTATTTCAATATGAAAATGAAAAGAAGCAACATTTCTTAACAAATATCTTCATGTCTATGTTATAGCTCTGTCAACTTTTAGTGAAATCTTATTCCTATTATTCATTTTAACACTACCTAGAATTTCTTATCAATTTATTTTTTATTTAAAGCTTATACATTTCAGAACTTGTTTTTATTTTAAGAGCATGGTCAATGATCCATTTCAATTTGTGTTAAGTGGCAACAGGCAGGCTAAACGAAGGCATTTCCTTGAATTTTCAAAATAAGTAAGTGCTTTTTGTTTGGTTCATCTGAACTCCACGAATCAGCATTTTTATCATCATTAGCATCATCATGTTTGGCCAGAATAAAGTAAAAAACAATAGTTATGTTGATTTTAAAATAAATTAAAGAATACCGTAGGCTGATAAATAGATGATTTTGAAACATATATTATCTAAAACTAAGCTTTAATATGATCCCTTTCTGGTACAGGAAGTGTTTTTTATTTTAGGCTTCGTAGGTATCTTATGTTTATTCTGATTGTTATGTCCGGTTAAGAATTTTGTGTTTTCCTTATATTTATTTATTAATGCATCACTATAAAAATCAATACATTTCAAAAAAGTTATACAAGGAGGTTAAAAACAAAATAATAGTAAAATGTGCAGTTAAGAAAAAAGGGTGACAAAATAAACCCTTAATGCTTATATATTCACAATCACAACTATGTTTTAAGTACCATAGTTTCTTACTTGTTACATAAATATAAAGTGTGCATTCTGTACTTCTTTTATAAAAGTAGCATGGAAACAGGCAGGCCAAACTAATGCACTCATTTTTATTTGAATTCAGGTAAGTGCTTTCTTTTTGGTTAGTCTGTTCACCATGAATTTTCTTCAATGCAGAAATCTTTCATGTTAATGAACAATAAATTTATTTTTGCGTCAAATATGAAATTTTTCAATGTTATGAATTACATAGAAAAATATCTGAATAGTTAACAGTAAAGGAAGATTGCCAGATTATAATATCAAATGAAATACCAATCTTAGGCTTTATTTCTGTAGAAAAAATTGTTGTTTGATTTGGGCATTATAACTTGGCTAAAGTTTCTTAATTTATACAGAATAGGCCATATATAGTGCTTCATATAGCTGATTTTAAATGGACATTTTGTAAAAACTAAAATATAAAGCTATAGCTAATTTGGGAAGCAACTGTTTAACAACAACATTTATTGAACTCCAACTGCAAACTAGTTAAAATAAAGTACTAGACAAACATTTAAAACAAAATACATTTTCATTAGTTTCTTTTTAATATAATTATTTTTAAATAAATATTTATTTTTCATATTTGTACAGTGGAAACAGTTAGGTAAAACATAGGGAACTCACTTTCATTAAGAATAGAGTAAGGTCATTCTGTTTAGTTTCTCTAAATACTATAATTCATCAACAATTTCATCTTGAGTATAGTAAAAACAACTACAAATAAATGTATATAACAAAAAAGTCCTAACTCTTTTTTTATTCTTCAAGTATTATTTATTGGTCAAATCAAATAATATTCTAAAACAAACCTAACATAATAACAGAAATAAGATAGTGATAAATAATAAAATGTTTAGTAAGATATTTCCCTGTATGTTAAACAAAAACATTATACTGAATATGTTAAAAAAGGACTATTGTTATGCATATTTTGTCTATGACACATTTTGATGATTGCATAACATCAGACATTGGCCATAAAAACAGACATAGCACACTTATGTGTTATGTAAATTAAGGGTGGGACACGTAACATGTGATTGGTTTCAAGTCTTATTGTTTATACATATAAAAAGAGAAGTATTTTTAAGAACTTAGTACAGACTAAAGGAAGACCTGGAGAAATCTGTCTCGTTTCATAAAGGTAAATAGTTGTTTTAATTGTATTGCAATGAAATAGCTCTTTTTTTAAGATTTAAATGGCAATATAAAGGTAGGGTAATATTTTAACCTTTCTGTATTTTGTTTTTTAATGTATTTCAATATGAAAATGAAAAGAAGCAACATTTCTTAACAAATATCTTCATGTCTATGGTATAGCTCTGTCAACTTTTAGTGAAATCTTATTCCTATTATTCATTTTAACACTACCTAGAATTTCTTATCAATTTATTTTTTATTTAAAGCTTATACATTTCAGAACTTGTTTTTATTTTAAGAGCATGGTCAATGATCCATTTCAATTTGTGTTAAGTGGCAACAGGCAGGCTAAACTAAGGCATTTCCTTGAATTTTCAAAATAAGTAAGTGCTTTTTGTTTGGTTCATCTGAACTCCACGAATCAGCATCTTTATCATCATTAGCATCATCATGTTTGGCCAGAATAAAGTAAAAAACAATAGTTATGTTGATTTTAAAATAAATTAAAGAATACCGTAGGCTGATAAATAGATGATTTTGAAACATATATTATCTAAAACTAAGCTTTAATATGATCCCTTTCTGGTACAGGAAGTGTTTTTTATTTTAGGCTTCGTAGGTATCTTATGTTTATTCTGATTGTTATGTCCGGTTAAGAATTTTGTGTTTTCCTTATATTTATTTATTAATGCATCACTATAAAAATCAATACATTTCAAAAAAGTTATACAAGGAGGTTAAAAACAAAATAATAGTAAAATGTGCAGTTAAGAAAAAAGGGTGACAAAATAAACCCTTAATGCTTATATATTCACAATCACAACTATGTTTTAAGTACCATAGTTTCTTACTTGTTACATAAATATAAAGTGTGCATTCTGTACTTCTTTTATAAAAGTAGCATGGAAACAGGCAGGCCAAACTAATGCACTCATTTTTATTTGAATTCAGGTAAGTGCTTTCTTTTTGGTTAGTCTGTTCACCATGAATTTTCTTCAATGCAGAAATCTTTCATGTTAATGAACAATAAATTTATTTTTGCGTCAAATATGAAATTTTTCAATGTTATGAATTACATAGAAAAATATCTGAATAGTTAACAGTAAATGAAGATTGCCAGATTATAATATCAAATGAAATACCAATCTTAGGCTTTATTTCTGTAGAAAAATTGTTGTTTGATTTGGGCATTATAACTTGGCTAAAGTTTGTTAATTTATACAGAATAGGCCATATATAGTGCTTCATATAGCTGATTTTAAATGGACATTTTATAAAAACTAAAATATAAAGCTATAGCTAATTTGGGAAGCAACTGTTTAACAACAACATTTATTGAACTCCAACTGCAAACTAGTTAAAATAAAGTACTAGACAAACATTTAAAACAAAATACATTTTCATTAGTTTCTTTTTAATATAATTATTTTTAAATAAATATTTATTTTTCATATTTGTACAGTGGAAACAGTTAGGTAAAACATAGGGAACTCACTTTCATTAAGAATAGAGTAAGGTCATTCTGTTTAGTTTCTCTAAATACTATAATTCATCAACAATTTCATCTTGAGTATAGTAAAAACAACTACAAATAAATGTATATAACAAAAAAGTCCTAACTCTTTTTTTATTCTTCAAGTATTATTTATTGGTCAAATCAAATAATATTCTAAAACAAACCTAACATAATAACAGAAATAAGATAGTGATAAATAATAAAATGTTTAGTAAGATATTTCCCTGTATGTTAAACAAAAACATTATACTGAATATGTTAAAAAAGGACTATTGTTATGCATATTTTGTCTATGACACATTTTGATGATTGCATAACATCAGACATTGGCCATAAAAACAGACATAGCACACTTATGTGTTATGTAAATTAAGGGTGGGACACGTAACATGTGATTGGTTTCAAGTCTTATTGTTTATACATATAAAAAGAGAAGTATTTTTAAGAACTTAGTACAGACTAAAGGAAGACCTGGAGAAATCTGTCTCGTTTCATAAAGGTAAATAGTTGTTTTAATTGTATTGCAATGAAATAGCTCTTTTTTTAAGATTTAAATGGCAATATAAAGGTAGGGTAATATTTTAACCTTTCTGTATTTTGTTTTTTAATGTATTTCAATATGAAAATGAAAAGAAGCAACATTTCTTAACAAATATCTTCATGTCTATGGTATAGCTCTGTCAACTTTTAGTGAAATCTTATTCCTATTATTCATTTTAACACTACCTAGAATTTCTTATCAATTTATTTTTTATTTAAAGCTTATACATTTCAGAACTTGTTTTTATTTTAAGAGCATGGTCAATGATCCATTTCAATTTGTGTTAAGTGGCAACAGGCAGGCTAAACTAAGGCATTTCCTTGAATTTTCAAAATAAGTAAGTGCTTTTTGTTTGGTTCATCTGAACTCCACGAATCAGCATCTTTATCATCATTAGCATCATCATGTTTGGCCAGAATAAAGTAAAAAACAATAGTTATGTTGATTTTAAAATAAATTAAAGAATACCGTAGGCTGATAAATAGATGATTTTGAAACATATATTATCTAAAACTAAGCTTTAATATGATCCCTTTCTGGTACAGGAAGTGTTTTTTATTTTAGGCTTCGTAGGTATCTTATGTTTATTCTGATTGTTATGTCCGGTTAAGAATTTTGTGTTTTCCTTATATTTATTTATTAATGCATCACTATAAAAATCAATACATTTCAAAAAAGTTATACAAGGAGGTTAAAAACAAAATAATAGTAAAATGTGCAGTTAAGAAAAAAGGGTGACAAAATAAACCCTTAATGCTTATATATTCACAATCACAACTATGTTTTAAGTACCATAGTTTCTTACTTGTTACATAAATATAAAGTGTGCATTCTGTACTTCTTTTATAAAAGTAGCATGGAAACAGGCAGGCCAAACTAATGCACTCATTTTTATTTGAATTCAGGTAAGTGCTTTCTTTTTGGTTAGTCTGTTCACCATGAATTTTCTTCAATGCAGAAATCTTTCATGTTAATGAACAATAAATTTATTTTTGCGTCAAATATGAAATTTTTCAATGTTATGAATTACATAGAAAAATATCTGAATAGTTAACAGTAAAGGAAGATTGCCAGATTATAATATCAAATGAAATACCAATCTTAGGCTTTATTTCTGTAGAAAAATTGTTGTTTGATTTGGGCATTATAACTTGGCTAAAGTTTGTTAATTTATACAGAATAGGCCATATATAGTGCTTCATATAGCTGATTTTAAATGGACATTTTATAAAAACTAAAATATAAAGCTATAGCTAATTTGGGAAGCAACTGTTTAACAACAACATTTATTGAACTCCAACTGCAAACTAGTTAAAATAAAGTACTAGACAAACATTTAAAACAAAATACATTTTCATTAGTTTCTTTTTAATATAATTATTTTTAAATAAATATTTATTTTTCATATTTGTACAGTGGAAACAGTTAGGTAAAACATAGGGAACTCACTTTCATTAAGAATAGAGTAAGGTCATTCTGTTTAGTTTCTCTAAATACTATAATTCATCAACAATTTCATCTTGAGTATAGTAAAAACAACTACAAATAAATGTATATAACAAAAAAGTCCTAACTCTTTTTTTATTCTTCAAGTATTATTTATTGGTCAAATCAAATAATATTCTAAAACAAACCTAACATAATAACAGAAATAAGATAGTGATAAATAATAAAATGTTTAGTAAGATATTTCCCTGTATGTTAAACAAAAACATTATACTGAATATGTTAAAAAAGGACTATTGTTATGCATATTTTGTCTATGACACATTTTGATGATTGCATAACATCAGACATTGGCCATAAAAACAGACATAGCACACTTATGTGTTATGTAAATGAAGGGTGGGACACGTAACATGTGATTGGTTTCAAGTCTTATTGTTTATACATATAAAAAGAGAAGTATTTATAAGAACTTAGTACAGACTAAAGGAAGACCTGGAGAAATCTGTCTCGTTTCATAAAGGTTAATAGTTGTTTTAATTGTATTGCAATGAAATAGCTCTTTTTTTAAGATTTAAATGGCAATATAAAGGTAGGGTAATATTTTAACCTTTCTGTATTTTGTTTTTTAATGTATTTCAATATGAAAATGAAAAGAAGCAACATTTCTTAACAAATATCTTCATGTCTATGTTATAGCTCTGTCAACTTTTAGTGAAATCTTATTCCTATTATTCATTTTAACACTACCTAGAATTTCTTATCAATTTATTTTTTATTTAAAGCTTATACATTTCAGAACTTGTTTTTATTTTAAGAGCATGGTCAATGATCCATTTCAATTTGTGTTAAGTGGCAACAGGCAGGCTAAACGAAGGCATTTCCTTGAATTTTCAAAATAAGTAAGTGCTTTTTGTTTGGTTCATCTGAACTCCACGAATCAGCATCTTTATCATCATTAGCATCATCATGTTTGGCCAGAATAAAGTAAAAAACAATAGTTATGTTGATTTTAAAATAAATTAAAGAATACCGTAGGCTGATAAATAGATGATTTTGAAACATATATTATCTAAAACTAAGCTTTAATATGATCCCTTTCTGGTACAGGAAGTGTTTTTTATTTTAGGCTTCGTAGTTATCTTATGTTTATTCTGATTGTTATGTCCGGTTAAGAATTTTGTGTTTTCCTTATATTTATTTATTAATGCATCACTATAAAAATCAATACATTTCAAAAAAGTTATACAAGGAGGTTAAAAACAAAATAATAGTAAAATGTGCAGTTAAGAAAAAAGGGTGACAAAATAAACCCTTAATGCTTATATATTCACAATCACAACTATGTTTTAAGTACCATAGTTTCTTACTTGTTACATAAATATAAAGTGTGCATTCTGTACTTCTTTTATAAAAGTAGCATGGAAACAGGCAGGCCAAACTAATGCACTCATTTTTATTTGAATTCAGGTAAGTGCTTTCTTTTTGGTTAGTCTGTTCACCATGAATTTTCTTCAATGCAGAAATCTTTCATGTTAATGAACAATAAATTTATTTTTGCGTCAAATATGAAATTTTTCAATGTTATGAATTACATAGAAAAATATCTGAATAGTTAACAGTAAAGGAAGATTGCCAGATTATAATATCAAATGAAATACCAATCTTAGGCTTTATTTCTGTAGAAAAAATTGTTGTTTGATTTGGGCATTATAACTTGGCTAAAGTTTCTTAATTTATACAGAATAGGCCATATATAGTGCTTCATATAGCTGATTTTAAATGGACATTTTGTAAAAACTAAAATATAAAGCTATAGCTAATTTGGGAAGCAACTGTTTAACAACAACATTTATTGAACTCCAACTGCAAACTAGTTAAAATAAAGTACTAGACAAACATTTAAAACAAAATACATTTTCATTAGTTTCTTTTTAATATAATTATTTTTAAATAAATATTTATTTTTCATATTTGTACAGTGGAAACAGTTAGGTAAAACATAGGGAACTCACTTTCATTAAGAATAGAGTAAGGTCATTCTGTTTAGTTTCTCTAAATACTATAATTCATCAACAATTTCATCTTGAGTATAGTAAAAACAACTACAAATAAATGTATATAACAAAAAAGTCCTAACTCTTTTTTTATTCTTCAAGTATTATTTATTGGTCAAATCAAATAATATTCTAAAACAAACCTAACATAATAACAGAAATAAGATAGTGATAAATAATAAAATGTTTAGTAAGATATTTCCCTGTATGTTAAACAAAAACATTATACTGAATATGTTAAAAAAGGACTATTGTTATGCATATTTTGTCTATGACACATTTTGATGATTGCATAACATCAGACATTGGCCATAAAAACAGACATAGCACACTTATGTGTTATGTAAATTAAGGGTGGGACACGTAACATGTGATTGGTTTCAAGTCTTATTGTTTATACATATAAAAAGAGAAGTATTTTTAAGAACTTAGTACAGACTAAAGGAAGACCTGGAGAAATCTGTCTCGTTTCATAAAGGTAAATAGTTGTTTTAATTGTATTGCAATGAAATAGCTCTTTTTTTAAGATTTAAATGGCAATATAAAGGTAGGGTAATATTTTAACCTTTCTGTATTTTGTTTTTTAATGTATTTCAATATGAAAATGAAAAGAAGCAACATTTCTTAACAAATATCTTCATGTCTATGGTATAGCTCTGTCAACTTTTAGTGAAATCTTATTCCTATTATTCATTTTAACACTACCTAGAATTTCTTATCAATTTATTTTTTATTTAAAGCTTATACATTTCAGAACTTGTTTTTATTTTAAGAGCATGGTCAATGATCCATTTCAATTTGTGTTAAGTGGCAACAGGCAGGCTAAACGAAGGCATTTCCTTGAATTTTCAAAATAAGTAAGTGCTTTTTGTTTGGTTCATCTGAACTCCACGAATCAGCATCTTTATCATCATTAGCATCATCATGTTTGGCCAGAATAAAGTAAAAAACAATAGTTATGTTGATTTTAAAATAAATTAAAGAATACCGTAGGCTGATAAATAGATGATTTTGAAACATATATTATCTAAAACTAAGCTTTAATATGATCCCTTTCTGGTACAGGAAGTGTTTTTTATTTTAGGCTTCGTAGGTATCTTATGTTTATTCTGATTGTTATGTCCGGTTAAGAATTTTGTGTTTTCCTTATATTTATTTATTAATGCATCACTATAAAAATCAATACATTTCAAAAAAGTTATACAAGGAGGTTAAAAACAAAATAATAGTAAAATGTGCAGTTAAGAAAAAAGGGTGACAAAATAAACCCTTAATGCTTATATATTCACAATCACAACTATGTTTTAAGTACCATAGTTTCTTACTTGTTACATAAATATAAAGTGTGCATTCTGTACTTCTTTTATAAAAGTAGCATGGAAACAGGCAGGCCAAACTAATGCACTCATTTTTATTTGAATTCAGGTAAGTGCTTTCTTTTTGGTTAGTCTGTTCACCATGAATTTTCTTCAATGCAGAAATCTTTCATGTTAATGAACAATAAATTTATTTTTGCGTCAAATATGAAATTTTTCAATGTTATGAATTACATAGAAAAATATCTGAATAGTTAACAGTAAAGGAAGATTGCCAGATTATAATATCAAATGAAATACCAATCTTAGGCTTTATTTCTGTAGAAAAAATTGTTGTTTGATTTGGGCATTATAACTTGGCTAAAGTTTGTTAATTTATACAGAATAGGCCATATATAGTGCTTCATATAGCTGATTTTAAATGGACATTTTGTAAAAACTAAAATATAAAGCTATAGCTAATTTGGGAAGCAACTGTTTAACAACAACATTTATTGAACTCCAACTGCAAACTAGTTAAAATAAAGTACTAGACAAACATTTAAAACAAAATACATTTTCATTAGTTTCTTTTTAATATAATTATTTTTAAATAAATATTTATTTTTCATATTTGTACAGTGGAAACAGTTAGGTAAAACATAGGGAACTCACTTTCATTAAGAATAGAGTAAGGTCATTCTGTTTAGTTTCTCTAAATACTATAATTCATCAACAATTTCATCTTGAGTATAGTAAAAACAACTACAAATAAATGTATATAACAAAAAAGTCCTAACTCTTTTTTTATTCTTCAAGTATTATTTATTGGTCAAATCAAATAATATTCTAAAACAAACCTAACATAATAACAGAAATAAGATAGTGATAAATAATAAAATGTTTAGTAAGATATTTCCCTGTATGTTAAACAAAAACATTATACTGAATATGTTAAAAAAGGACTATTGTTATGCATATTTTGTCTATGACACATTTTGATGATTGCATAACATCAGACATTGGCCATAAAAACAGACATAGCACACTTATGTGTTATGTAAATGAAGGGTGGGACACGTAACATGTGATTGGTTTCAAGTCTTATTGTTTATACATATAAAAAGAGAAGTATTTATAAGAACTTAGTACAGACTAAAGGAAGACCTGGAGAAATCTGTCTCGTTTCATAAAGGTTAATAGTTGTTTTAATTGTATTGCAATGAAATAGCTCTTTTTTTAAGATTTAAATGGCAATATAAAGGTAGGGTAATATTTTAACCTTTCTGTATTTTGTTTTTTAATGTATTTCAATATGAAAATGAAAAGAAGCAACATTTCTTAACAAATATCTTCATGTCTATGTTATAGCTCTGTCAACTTTTAGTGAAATCTTATTCCTATTATTCATTTTAACACTACCTAGAATTTCTTATCAATTTATTTTTTATTTAAAGCTTATACATTTCAGAACTTGTTTTTATTTTAAGAGCATGGTCAATGATCCATTTCAATTTGTGTTAAGTGGCAACAGGCAGGCTAAACTAAGGCATTTCCTTGAATTTTCAAAATAAGTAAGTGCTTTTTGTTTGGTTCATCTGAACTCCACGAATCAGCATCTTTATCATCATTAGCATCATCATGTTTGGCCAGAATAAAGTAAAAAACAATAGTTATGTTGATTTTAAAATAAATTAAAGAATACCGTAGGCTGATAAATAGATGATTTTGAAACATATATTATCTAAAACTAAGCTTTAATATGATCCCTTTCTGGTACAGGAAGTGTTTTTTATTTTAGGCTTCGTAGGTATCTTATGTTTATTCTGATTGTTATGTCCGGTTAAGAATTTTGTGTTTTCCTTATATTTATTTATTAATGCATCACTATAAAAATCAATACATTTCAAAAAAGTTATACAAGGAGGTTAAAAACAAAATAATAGTAAAATGTGCAGTTAAGAAAAAAGGGTGACAAAATAAACCCTTAATGCTTATATATTCACAATCACAACTATGTTTTAAGTACCATAGTTTCTTACTTGTTACATAAATATAAAGTGTGCATTCTGTACTTCTTTTATAAAAGTAGCATGGAAACAGGCAGGCCAAACTAATGCACTCATTTTTATTTGAATTCAGGTAAGTGCTTTCTTTTTGGTTAGTCTGTTCACCATGAATTTTCTTCAATGCAGAAATCTTTCATGTTAATGAACAATAAATTTATTTTTGCGTCAAATATGAAATTTTTCAATGTTATGAATTACATAGAAAAATATCTGAATAGTTAACAGTAAAGGAAGATTGCCAGATTATAATATCAAATGAAATACCAATCTTAGGCTTTATTTCTGTAGAAAAAATTGTTGTTTGATTTGGGCATTATAACTTGGCTAAAGTTTCTTAATTTATACAGAATAGGCCATATATAGTGCTTCATATAGCTGATTTTAAATGGACATTTTGTAAAAACTAAAATATAAAGCTATAGCTAATTTGGGAAGCAACTGTTTAACAACAACATTTATTGAACTCCAACTGCAAACTAGTTAAAATAAAGTACTAGACAAACATTTAAAACAAAATACATTTTCATTAGTTTCTTTTTAATATAATTATTTTTAAATAAATATTTATTTTTCATATTTGTACAGTGGAAACAGTTAGGTAAAACATAGGGAACTCACTTTCATTAAGAATAGAGTAAGGTCATTCTGTTTAGTTTCTCTAAATACTATAATTCATCAACAATTTCATCTTGAGTATAGTAAAAACAACTACAAATAAATGTATATAACAAAAAAGTCCTAACTCTTTTTTTATTCTTCAAGTATTATTTATTGGTCAAATCAAATAATATTCTAAAACAAACCTAACATAATAACAGAAATAAGATAGTGATAAATAATAAAATGTTTAGTAAGATATTTCCCTGTATGTTAAACAAAAACATTATACTGAATATGTTAAAAAAGGACTATTGTTATGCATATTTTGTCTATGACACATTTTGATGATTGCATAACATCAGACATTGGCCATAAAAACAGACATAGCACACTTATGTGTTATGTAAATTAAGGGTGGGACACGTAACATGTGATTGGTTTCAAGTCTTATTGTTTATACATATAAAAAGAGAAGTATTTTTAAGAACTTAGTACAGACTAAAGGAAGACCTGGAGAAATCTGTCTCGTTTCATAAAGGTAAATAGTTGTTTTAATTGTATTGCAATGAAATAGCTCTTTTTTTAAGATTTAAATGGCAATATAAAGGTAGGGTAATATTTTAACCTTTCTGTATTTTGTTTTTTAATGTATTTCAATATGAAAATGAAAAGAAGCAACATTTCTTAACAAATATCTTCATGTCTATGGTATAGCTCTGTCAACTTTTAGTGAAATCTTATTCCTATTATTCATTTTAACACTACCTAGAATTTCTTATCAATTTATTTTTTATTTAAAGCTTATACATTTCAGAACTTGTTTTTATTTTAAGAGCATGGTCAATGATCCATTTCAATTTGTGTTAAGTGGCAACAGGCAGGCTAAACTAAGGCATTTCCTTGAATTTTCAAAATAAGTAAGTGCTTTTTGTTTGGTTCATCTGAACTCCACGAATCAGCATCTTTATCATCATTAGCATCATCATGTTTGGCCAGAATAAAGTAAAAAACAATAGTTATGTTGATTTTAAAATAAATTAAAGAATACCGTAGGCTGATAAATAGATGATTTTGAAACATATATTATCTAAAACTAAGCTTTAATATGATCCCTTTCTGGTACAGGAAGTGTTTTTTATTTTAGGCTTCGTAGGTATCTTATGTTTATTCTGATTGTTATGTCCGGTTAAGAATTTTGTGTTTTCCTTATATTTATTTATTAATGCATCACTATAAAAATCAATACATTTCAAAAAAGTTATACAAGGAGGTTAAAAACAAAATAATAGTAAAATGTGCAGTTAAGAAAAAAGGGTGACAAAATAAACCCTTAATGCTTATATATTCACAATCACAACTATGTTTTAAGTACCATAGTTTCTTACTTGTTACATAAATATAAAGTGTGCATTCTGTACTTCTTTTATAAAAGTAGCATGGAAACAGGCAGGCCAAACTAATGCACTCATTTTTATTTGAATTCAGGTAAGTGCTTTCTTTTTGGTTAGTCTGTTCACCATGAATTTTCTTCAATGCAGAAATCTTTCATGTTAATGAACAATAAATTTATTTTTGCGTCAAATATGAAATTTTTCAATGTTAT
Organism: Rhinoderma darwinii; assembly: GCF_050947455.1. Classification (NCBI taxonomy): domain Eukaryota; kingdom Metazoa; phylum Chordata; class Amphibia; order Anura; family Rhinodermatidae; genus Rhinoderma; species Rhinoderma darwinii. Next base: position 47,018,887 of record NC_134689.1, read on the forward strand.
GAATTACATAGAAAAATATCTGAATAGTTAACAGTAAAGGAAGATTGCCAGATTATAATATCAAATGAAATACCAATCTTAGGCTTTATTTCTGTAGAAAAAATTGTTGTTTGATTTGGGCATTATAACTTGGCTAAAGTTTCTTAATTTATACAGAATAGGCCATATATAGTGCTTCATATAGCTGATTTTAAATGGACATTTTGTAAAAACTAAAATATAAAGCTATAGCTAATTTGGGAAGCAACTGTTTAACAACAACATTTATTGAACTCCAACTGCAAACTAGTTAAAATAAAGTACTAGACAAACATTTAAAACAAAATACATTTTCATTAGTTTCTTTTTAATATAATTATTTTTAAATAAATATTTATTTTTCATATTTGTACAGTGGAAACAGTTAGGTAAAACATAGGGAACTCACTTTCATTAAGAATAGAGTAAGGTCATTCTGTTTAGTTTCTCTAAATACTATAATTCATCAACAATTTCATCTTGAGTATAGTAAAAACAACTACAAATAAATGTATATAACAAAAAAGTCCTAACTCTTTTTTTATTCTTCAAGTATTATTTATTGGTCAAATCAAATAATATTCTAAAACAAACCTAACATAATAACAGAAATAAGATAGTGATAAATAATAAAATGTTTAGTAAGATATTTCCCTGTATGTTAAACAAAAACATTATACTGAATATGTTAAAAAAGGACTATTGTTATGCATATTTTGTCTATGACACATTTTGATGATTGCATAACATCAGACATTGGCCATAAAAACAGACATAGCACACTTATGTGTTATGTAAATTAAGGGTGGGACACGTAACATGTGATTGGTTTCAAGTCTTATTGTTTATACATATAAAAAGAGAAGTATTTTTAAGAACTTAGTACAGACTAAAGGAAGACCTGGAGAAATCTGTCTCGTTTCATAAAGGTAAATAGTTGTTTTAATTGTATTGCAATGAAATAGCTCTTTTTTTAAGATTTAAATGGCAATATAAAGGTAGGGTAATATTTTAACCTTTCTGTATTTTGTTTTTTAATGTATTTCAATATGAAAATGAAAAGAAGCAACATTTCTTAACAAATATCTTCATGTCTATGGTATAGCTCTGTCAACTTTTAGTGAAATCTTATTCCTATTATTCATTTTAACACTACCTAGAATTTCTTATCAATTTATTTTTTATTTAAAGCTTATACATTTCAGAACTTGTTTTTATTTTAAGAGCATGGTCAATGATCCATTTCAATTTGTGTTAAGTGGCAACAGGCAGGCTAAACTAAGGCATTTCCTTGAATTTTCAAAATAAGTAAGTGCTTTTTGTTTGGTTCATCTGAACTCCACGAATCAGCATCTTTATCATCATTAGCATCATCATGTTTGGCCAGAATAAAGTAAAAAACAATAGTTATGTTGATTTTAAAATAAATTAAAGAATACCGTAGGCTGATAAATAGATGATTTTGAAACATATATTATCTAAAACTAAGCTTTAATATGATCCCTTTCTGGTACAGGAAGTGTTTTTTATTTTAGGCTTCGTAGGTATCTTATGTTTATTCTGATTGTTATGTCCGGTTAAGAATTTTGTGTTTTCCTTATATTTATTTATTAATGCATCACTATAAAAATCAATACATTTCAAAAAAGTTATACAAGGAGGTTAAAAACAAAATAATAGTAAAATGTGCAGTTAAGAAAAAAGGGTGACAAAATAAACCCTTAATGCTTATATATTCACAATCACAACTATGTTTTAAGTACCATAGTTTCTTACTTGTTACATAAATATAAAGTGTGCATTCTGTACTTCTTTTATAAAAGTAGCATGGAAACAGGCAGGCCAAACTAATGCACTCATTTTTATTTGAATTCAGGTAAGTGCTTTCTTTTTGGTTAGTCTGTTCACCATGAATTTTCTTCAATGCAGAAATCTTTCATGTTAATGAACAATAAATTTATTTTTGCGTCAAATATGAAATTTTTCAATGTTATGAATTACATAGAAAAATATCTGAATAGTTAACAGTAAAGGAAGATTGCCAGATTATAATATCAAATGAAATACCAATCTTAGGCTTTATTTCTGTAGAAAAAATTGTTGTTTGATTTGGGCATTATAACTTGGCTAAAGTTTCTTAATTTATACAGAATAGGCCATATATAGTGCTTCATATAGCTGATTTTAAATGGACATTTTGTAAAAACTAAAATATAAAGCTATAGCTAATTTGGGAAGCAACTGTTTAACAACAACATTTATTGAACTCCAACTGCAAACTAGTTAAAATAAAGTACTAGACAAACATTTAAAACAAAATACATTTTCATTAGTTTCTTTTTAATATAATTATTTTTAAATAAATATTTATTTTTCATATTTGTACAGTGGAAACAGTTAGGTAAAACATAGGGAACTCACTTTCATTAAGAATAGAGTAAGGTCATTCTGTTTAGTTTCTCTAAATACTATAATTCATCAACAATTTCATCTTGAGTATAGTAAAAACAACTACAAATAAATGTATATAACAAAAAAGTCCTAACTCTTTTTTTATTCTTCAAGTATTATTTATTGGTCAAATCAAATAATATTCTAAAACAAACCTAACATAATAACAGAAATAAGATAGTGATAAATAATAAAATGTTTAGTAAGATATTTCCCTGTATGTTAAACAAAAACATTATACTGAATATGTTAAAAAAGGACTATTGTTATGCATATTTTGTCTATGACACATTTTGATGATTGCATAACATCAGACATTGGCCATAAAAACAGACATAGCACACTTATGTGTTATGTAAATTAAGGGTGGGACACGTAACATGTGATTGGTTTCAAGTCTTATTGTTTATACATATAAAAAGAGAAGTATTTTTAAGAACTTAGTACAGACTAAAGGAAGACCTGGAGAAATCTGTCTCGTTTCATAAAGGTAAATAGTTGTTTTAATTGTATTGCAATGAAATAGCTCTTTTTTTAAGATTTAAATGGCAATATAAAGGTAGGGTAATATTTTAACCTTTCTGTATTTTGTTTTTTAATGTATTTCAATATGAAAATGAAAAGAAGCAACATTTCTTAACAAATATCTTCATGTCTATGGTATAGCTCTGTCAACTTTTAGTGAAATCTTATTCCTATTATTCATTTTAACACTACCTAGAATTTCTTATCAATTTATTTTTTATTTAAAGCTTATACATTTCAGAACTTGTTTTTATTTTAAGAGCATGGTCAATGATCCATTTCAATTTGTGTTAAGTGGCAACAGGCAGGCTAAACTAAGGCATTTCCTTGAATTTTCAAAATAAGTAAGTGCTTTTTGTTTGGTTCATCTGAACTCCACGAATCAGCATCTTTATCATCATTAGCATCATCATGTTTGGCCAGAATAAAGTAAAAAACAATAGTTATGTTGATTTTAAAATAAATTAAAGAATACCGTAGGCTGATAAATAGATGATTTTGAAACATATATTATCTAAAACTAAGCTTTAATATGATCCCTTTCTGGTACAGGAAGTGTTTTTTATTTTAGGCTTCGTAGGTATCTTATGTTTATTCTGATTGTTATGTCCGGTTAAGAATTTTGTGTTTTCCTTATATTTATTTATTAATGCATCACTATAAAAATCAATACATTTCAAAAAAGTTATACAAGGAGGTTAAAAACAAAATAATAGTAAAATGTGCAGTTAAGAAAAAAGGGTGACAAAATAAACCCTTAATGCTTATATATTCACAATCACAACTATGTTTTAAGTACCATAGTTTCTTACTTGTTACATAAATATAAAGTGTGCATTCTGTACTTCTTTTATAAAAGTAGCATGGAAACAGGCAGGCCAAACTAATGCACTCATTTTTATTTGAATTCAGGTAAGTGCTTTCTTTTTGGTTAGTCTGTTCACCATGAATTTTCTTCAATGCAGAAATCTTTCATGTTAATGAACAATAAATTTATTTTTGCGTCAAATATGAAATTTTTCAATGTTATGAATTACATAGAAAAATATCTGAATAGTTAACAGTAAAGGAAGATTGCCAGATTATAATATCAAATGAAATACCAATCTTAGGCTTTATTTCTGTAGAAAAAATTGTTGTTTGATTTGGGCATTATAACTTGGCTAAAGTTTCTTAATTTATACAGAATAGGCCATATATAGTGCTTCATATAGCTGATTTTAAATGGACATTTTGTAAAAACTAAAATATAAAGCTATAGCTAATTTGGGAAGCAACTGTTTAACAACAACATTTATTGAACTCCAACTGCAAACTAGTTAAAATAAAGTACTAGACAAACATTTAAAACAAAATACATTTTCATTAGTTTCTTTTTAATATAATTATTTTTAAATAAATATTTATTTTTCATATTTGTACAGTGGAAACAGTTAGGTAAAACATAGGGAACTCACTTTCATTAAGAATAGAGTAAGGTCATTCTGTTTAGTTTCTCTAAATACTATAATTCATCAACAATTTCATCTTGAGTATAGTAAAAACAACTACAAATAAATGTATATAACAAAAAAGTCCTAACTCTTTTTTTATTCTTCAAGTATTATTTATTGGTCAAATCAAATAATATTCTAAAACAAACCTAACATAATAACAGAAATAAGATAGTGATAAATAATAAAATGTTTAGTAAGATATTTCCCTGTATGTTAAACAAAAACATTATACTGAATATGTTAAAAAAGGACTATTGTTATGCATATTTTGTCTATGACACATTTTGATGATTGCATAACATCAGACATTGGCCATAAAAACAGACATAGCACACTTATGTGTTATGTAAATTAAGGGTGGGACACGTAACATGTGATTGGTTTCAAGTCTTATTGTTTATACATATAAAAAGAGAAGTATTTTTAAGAACTTAGTACAGACTAAAGGAAGACCTGGAGAAATCTGTCTCGTTTCATAAAGGTAAATAGTTGTTTTAATTGTATTGCAATGAAATAGCTCTTTTTTTAAGATTTAAATGGCAATATAAAGGTAGGGTAATATTTTAACCTTTCTGTATTTTGTTTTTTAATGTATTTCAATATGAAAATGAAAAGAAGCAACATTTCTTAACAAATATCTTCATGTCTATGGTATAGCTCTGTCAACTTTTAGTGAAATCTTATTCCTATTATTCATTTTAACACTACCTAGAATTTCTTATCAATTTATTTTTTATTTAAAGCTTATACATTTCAGAACTTGTTTTTATTTTAAGAGCATGGTCAATGATCCATTTCAATTTGTGTTAAGTGGCAACAGGCAGGCTAAACTAAGGCATTTCCTTGAATTTTCAAAATAAGTAAGTGCTTTTTGTTTGGTTCATCTGAACTCCACGAATCAGCATCTTTATCATCATTAGCATCATCATGTTTGGCCAGAATAAAGTAAAAAACAATAGTTATGTTGATTTTAAAATAAATTAAAGAATACCGTAGGCTGATAAATAGATGATTTTGAAACATATATTATCTAAAACTAAGCTTTAATATGATCCCTTTCTGGTACAGGAAGTGTTTTTTATTTTAGGCTTCGTAGGTATCTTATGTTTATTCTGATTGTTATGTCCGGTTAAGAATTTTGTGTTTTCCTTATATTTATTTATTAATGCATCACTATAAAAATCAATACATTTCAAAAAAGTTATACAAGGAGGTTAAAAACAAAATAATAGTAAAATGTGCAGTTAAGAAAAAAGGGTGACAAAATAAACCCTTAATGCTTATATATTCACAATCACAACTATGTTTTAAGTACCATAGTTTCTTACTTGTTACATAAATATAAAGTGTGCATTCTGTACTTCTTTTATAAAAGTAGCATGGAAACAGGCAGGCCAAACTAATGCACTCATTTTTATTTGAATTCAGGTAAGTGCTTTCTTTTTGGTTAGTCTGTTCACCATGAATTTTCTTCAATGCAGAAATCTTTCATGTTAATGAACAATAAATTTATTTTTGCGTCAAATATGAAATTTTTCAATGTTATGAATTACATAGAAAAATATCTGAATAGTTAACAGTAAAGGAAGATTGCCAGATTATAATATCAAATGAAATACCAATCTTAGGCTTTATTTCTGTAGAAAAAATTGTTGTTTGATTTGGGCATTATAACTTGGCTAAAGTTTCTTAATTTATACAGAATAGGCCATATATAGTGCTTCATATAGCTGATTTTAAATGGACATTTTGTAAAAACTAAAATATAAAGCTATAGCTAATTTGGGAAGCAACTGTTTAACAACAACATTTATTGAACTCCAACTGCAAACTAGTTAAAATAAAGTACTAGACAAACATTTAAAACAAAATACATTTTCATTAGTTTCTTTTTAATATAATTATTTTTAAATAAATATTTATTTTTCATATTTGTACAGTGGAAACAGTTAGGTAAAACATAGGGAACTCACTTTCATTAAGAATAGAGTAAGGTCATTCTGTTTAGTTTCTCTAAATACTATAATTCATCAACAATTTCATCTTGAGTATAGTAAAAACAACTACAAATAAATGTATATAACAAAAAAGTCCTAACTCTTTTTTTATTCTTCAAGTATTATTTATTGGTCAAATCAAATAATATTCTAAAACAAACCTAACATAATAACAGAAATAAGATAGTGATAAATAATAAAATGTTTAGTAAGATATTTCCCTGTATGTTAAACAAAAACATTATACTGAATATGTTAAAAAAGGACTATTGTTATGCATATTTTGTCTATGACACATTTTGATGATTGCATAACATCAGACATTGGCCATAAAAACAGACATAGCACACTTATGTGTTATGTAAATTAAGGGTGGGACACGTAACATGTGATTGGTTTCAAGTCTTATTGTTTATACATATAAAAAGAGAAGTATTTTTAAGAACTTAGTACAGACTAAAGGAAGACCTGGAGAAATCTGTCTCGTTTCATAAAGGTAAATAGTTGTTTTAATTGTATTGCAATGAAATAGCTCTTTTTTTAAGATTTAAATGGCAATATAAAGGTAGGGTAATATTTTAACCTTTCTGTATTTTGTTTTTTAATGTATTTCAATATGAAAATGAAAAGAAGCAACATTTCTTAACAAATATCTTCATGTCTATGGTATAGCTCTGTCAACTTTTAGTGAAATCTTATTCCTATTATTCATTTTAACACTACCTAGAATTTCTTATCAATTTATTTTTTATTTAAAGCTTATACATTTCAGAACTTGTTTTTATTTTAAGAGCATGGTCAATGATCCATTTCAATTTGTGTTAAGTGGCAACAGGCAGGCTAAACTAAGGCATTTCCTTGAATTTTCAAAATAAGTAAGTGCTTTTTGTTTGGTTCATCTGAACTCCACGAATCAGCATCTTTATCATCATTAGCATCATCATGTTTGGCCAGAATAAAGTAAAAAACAATAGTTATGTTGATTTTAAAATAAATTAAAGAATACCGTAGGCTGATAAATAGATGATTTTGAAACATATATTATCTAAAACTAAGCTTTAATATGATCCCTTTCTGGTACAGGAAGTGTTTTTTATTTTAGGCTTCGTAGGTATCTTATGTTTATTCTGATTGTTATGTCCGGTTAAGAATTTTGTGTTTTCCTTATATTTATTTATTAATGCATCACTATAAAAATCAATACATTTCAAAAAAGTTATACAAGGAGGTTAAAAACAAAATAATAGTAAAATGTGCAGTTAAGAAAAAAGGGTGACAAAATAAACCCTTAATGCTTATATATTCACAATCACAACTATGTTTTAAGTACCATAGTTTCTTACTTGTTACATAAATATAAAGTGTGCATTCTGTACTTCTTTTATAAAAGTAGCATGGAAACAGGCAGGCCAAACTAATGCACTCATTTTTATTTGAATTCAGGTAAGTGCTTTCTTTTTGGTTAGTCTGTTCACCATGAATTTTCTTCAATGCAGAAATCTTTCATGTTAATGAACAATAAATTTATTTTTGCGTCAAATATGAAATTTTTCAATGTTATGAATTACATAGAAAAATATCTGAATAGTTAACAGTAAAGGAAGATTGCCAGATTATAATATCAAATGAAATACCAATCTTAGGCTTTATTTCTGTAGAAAAATTGTTGTTTGATTTGGGCATTATAACTTGGCTAAAGTTTGTTAATTTATACAGAATAGGCCATATATAGTGCTTCATATAGCTGATTTTAAATGGACATTTTGTAAAAACTAAAATATAAAGCAATAGCTAATTTGGGAAGCAACTGTTTAACAACAACATTTATTGAACTCCAACTGCAAACTAGTTAAAATAAAGTACTAGACAAACATTTAAAACAAAATACATTTTCATTAGTTTCTTTTTAATATAATTATTTTTAAATAAATATTTATTTTTCATATTTGTACAGTGGAAACAGTTAGGTAAAACATAGGGAACTCACTTTCATTAAGAATAGAGTAAGGTCATTCTGTTTAGTTTCTCTAAATACTATAATTCATCAACAATTTCATCTTGAGTATAGTAAAAACAACTACAAATAAATGTATATAACAAAAAAGTCCTAACTCTTTTTTTATTCTTCAAGTATTATTTATTGGTCAAATCAAATAATATTCTAAAACAAACCTAACATAATAACAGAAATAAGATAGTGATAAATAATAAAATGTTTAGTAAGATATTTCCCTGTATGTTAAACAAAAACATTATACTGAATATGTTAAAAAAGGACTATTGTTATGCATATTTTGTCTATGACACATTTTGATGATTGCATAACATCAGACATTGGCCATAAAAACAGACATAGCACACTTATGTGTTATGTAAATGAAGGGTGGGACACGTAACATGTGATTGGTTTCAAGTCTTATTGTTTATACATATAAAAAGAGAAGTATTTATAAGAACTTAGTACAGACTAAAGGAAGACCTGGAGAAATCTGTCTCGTTTCATAAAGGTAAATAGTTGTTTTAATTGTATTGCAATGAAATAGCTCTTTTTTTAAGATTTAAATGGCAATATAAAGGTAGGGTAATATTTTAACCTTTCTGTATTTTGTTTTTTAATGTATTTCAATATGAAAATGAAAAGAAGCAACATTTCTTAACAAATATCTTCATGTCTATGTTATAGCTCTGTCAACTTTTAGTGAAATCTTATTCCTATTATTCATTTTAACACTACCTAGAATTTCTTATCAATTTATTTTTTATTTAAAGCTTATACATTTCAGAACTTGTTTTTATTTTAAGAGCATGGTCAATGATCCATTTCAATTTGTGTTAAGTGGCAACAGTCAGGCTAAACGAAGGCATTTCCTTGAATTTTCAAAATAAGTAAGTGCTTTTTGTTTGGTTCATCTGAACTCCACGAATCAGCATCTTTATCATCATTAGCATCATCATGTTTGGCCAGAATAAAGTAAAAAACAATAGTTATGTTGATTTTAAGATAAATTAAAGAATACCGTAGGCTGATAAATAGATGATTTTGAAACATATATTATCTAAAACTAAGCTTTAATATGATCCCTTTCTGGTACAGGAAGTGTTTTTTATTTTAGGCTTCGTAGGTATCTTATGTTTATTCTGATTGTTATGTCCGGTTAAGAATTTTGTGTTTTCCTTATATTTATTTATTAATGCATCACTATAAAAATCAATACATTTCAAAAAAGTTATACAAGGAGGTTAAAAACAAAATAATAGTAAAATGTGCAGTTAAGAAAAAAGGGTGACAAAATAAACCCTTAATGCTTATATATTCACAATCACAACTATGTTTTAAGTACCATAGTTTCTTACTTGTTACATAAATATAAAGTGTGCATTCTGTACTTCTTTTATAAAAGTAGCATGGAAACAGGCAGGCCAAACTAATGCACTCATTTTTATTTGAATTCAGGTAAGTGCTTTCTTTTTGGTTAGTCTGTTCACCATGAATTTTCTTCAATGCAGAAATCTTTCATGTTAATGAACAATAAATTTATTTTTGCGTCAAATATGACATTTTTCAATGTTATGAATTACATAGAAAAATATCTGAATAGTTAACAGTAAAGGAAGATTGCCAGATTATAATATCAAATGAAATACCAATCTTAGGCTTTATTTCTGTAGAAAAAATTGTTGTTTGATTTGGGCATTATAACTTGGCTAAAGTTTCTTAATTTATACAGAATAGGCCATATATAGTGCTTCATATAGCTGATTTTAAATGGACATTTTGTAAAAACTAAAATATAAAGCTATAGCTAATTTGGGAAGCAACTGTTTAACAACAACATTTATTGAACTCCAACTGCAAACTAGTTAAAATAAAGTACTAGACAAACATTTAAAACAAAATACATTTTCATTAGTTTCTTTTTAATATAATTATTTTTAAATAAATATTTATTTTTCATATTTGTACAGTGGAAACAGTTAGGTAAAACATAGGGAACTCACTTTCATTAAGAATAGAGTAAGGTCATTCTGTTTAGTTTCTCTAAATACTGTAATTCATCAACAATTTCATCTTGAGTATAGTAAAAACAACTACAAATAAATGTATATAACAAAAAAGTCCTAACTTTTTTTATTCTTCAAGTATTATTTATTGGTCAAATCAAATAATATTCTAAAACAAACCTAACATAATAACAGAAATAAGATAGTGATAAATAATAAAATGTTTAGTAAGATATTTCCCTGTATGTTAAACAAAAACATTATACTGAATATGTTAAAAAAGGACTATTGTTATGCATATTTTGTCTATGACACATGTTGATGATTGCATAACATCAGACATTGGCCATAAAAACAGACATAGCACACTTATGTGTTATGTAAATTAAGGGTGGGACACGTAACATGTGATTGGTTTCAAGTCTTATTGTTTATACATATAAAAAGAGAAGTATTTTTAAGAACTTAGTACAGACTAAAGGAAGACCTGGAGAAATCTGTCTCGTTTCATAAAGGTAAATAGTTGTTTTAATTGTATTGCAATGAAATAGCTCTTTTTTTAAGATTTAAATGGCAATATAAAGGTAGGGTAATATTTTAACCTTTCTGTATTTTGTTTTTTAATGTATTTCAATATGAAAATGAAAAGAAGCAACATTTCTTAACAAATATCTTCATGTCTATGGTATAGCTCTGTCAACTTTTAGTGAAATCTTATTCCTATTATTCATTTTAACACTACCTAGAATTTCTTATCAATTTATTTTTTATTTAAAGCTTATACATTTCAGAACTTGTTTTTATTTTAAGAGCATGGTCAATGATCCATTTCAATTTGTGTTAAGTGGCAACAGGCAGGCTAAACTAAGGCATTTCCTTGAATTTTCAAAATAAGTAAGTGCTTTTTGTTTGGTTCATCTGAACTCCACGAATCAGCATCTTTATCATCATTAGCATCATCATGTTTGGCCAGAATAAAGTAAAAAACAATAGTTATGTTGATTTTAAAATAAATTAAAGAATACCGTAGGCTGATAAATAGATGATTTTGAAACATATATTATCTAAAACTAAGCTTTAATATGATCCCTTTCTGGTACAGGAAGTGTTTTTTATTTTAGGCTTCGTAGGTATCTTATGTTTATTCTGATTGTTATGTCCGGTTAAGAATTTTGTGTTTTCCTTATATTTATTTATTAATGCATCACTATAAAAATCAATACATTTCAAAAAAGTTATACAAGGAGGTTAAAAACAAAATAATAGTAAAATGTGCAGTTAAGAAAAAAGGGTGACAAAATAAACCCTTAATGCTTATATATTCACAATCACAACTATGTTTTAAGTACCATAGTTTCTTACTTGTTACATAAATATAAAGTGTGCATTCTGTACTTCTTTTATAAAAGTAGCATGGAAACAGGCAGGCCAAACTAATGCACTCATTTTTATTTGAATTCAGGTAAGTGCTTTCTTTTTGGTTAGTCTGTTCACCATGAATTTTCTTCAATGCAGAAATCTTTCATGTTAATGAACAATAAATTTATTTTTGCGTCAAATATGAAATTTTTCAATGTTATGAATTACATAGAAAAATATCTGAATAGTTAACAGTAAAGGAAGATTGCCAGATTATAATATCAAATGAAATACCAATCTTAGGCTTTATTTCTGTAGAAAAAATTGTTGTTTGATTTGGGCATTATAACTTGGCTAAAGTTTCTTAATTTATACAGAATAGGCCATATATAGTGCTTCATATAGCTGATTTTAAATGGACATTTTGTAAAAACTAAAATATAAAGCTATAGCTAATTTGGGAAGCAACTGTTTAACAACAACATTTATTGAACTCCAACTGCAAACTAGTTAAAATAAAGTACTAGACAAACATTTAAAACAAAATACATTTTCATTAGTTTCTTTTTAATATAATTATTTTTAAATAAATATTTATTTTTCATATTTGTACAGTGGAAACAGTTAGGTAAAACATAGGGAACTCACTTTCATTAAGAATAGAGTAAGGTCATTCTGTTTAGTTTCTCTAAATACTATAATTCATCAACAATTTCATCTTGAGTATAGTAAAAACAACTACAAATAAATGTATATAACAAAAAAGTCCTAACTCTTTTTTTATTCTTCAAGTATTATTTATTGGTCAAATCAAATAATATTCTAAAACAAACCTAACATAATAACAGAAATAAGATAGTGATAAATAATAAAATGTTTAGTAAGATATTTCCCTGTATGTTAAACAAAAACATTATACTGAATATGTTAAAAAAGGACTATTGTTATGCATATTTTGTCTATGACACATTTTGATGATTGCATAACATCAGACATTGGCCATAAAAACAGACATAGCACACTTATGTGTTATGTAAATTAAGGGTGGGACACGTAACATGTGATTGGTTTCAAGTCTTATTGTTTATACATATAAAAAGAGAAGTATTTTTAAGAACTTAGTACAGACTAAAGGAAGACCTGGAGAAATCTGTCTCGTTTCATAAAGGTAAATAGTTGTTTTAATTGTATTGCAATGAAATAGCTCTTTTTTTAAGATTTAAATGGCAATATAAAGGTAGGGTAATATTTTAACCTTTCTGTATTTTGTTTTTTAATGTATTTCAATATGAAAATGAAAAGAAGCAACATTTCTTAACAAATATCTTCATGTCTATGGTATAGCTCTGTCAACTTTTAGTGAAATCTTATTCCTATTATTCATTTTAACACTACCTAGAATTTCTTATCAATTTATTTTTTATTTAAAGCTTATACATTTCAGAACTTGTTTTTATTTTAAGAGCATGGTCAATGATCCATTTCAATTTGTGTTAAGTGGCAACAGGCAGGCTAAACTAAGGCATTTCCTTGAATTTTCAAAATAAGTAAGTGCTTTTTGTTTGGTTCATCTGAACTCCACGAATCAGCATCTTTATCATCATTAGCATCATCATGTTTGGCCAGAATAAAGTAAAAAACAATAGTTATGTTGATTTTAAAATAAATTAAAGAATACCGTAGGCTGATAAATAGATGATTTTGAAACATATATTATCTAAAACTAAGCTTTAATATGATCCCTTTCTGGTACAGGAAGTGTTTTTTATTTTAGGCTTCGTAGGTATCTTATGTTTATTCTGATTGTTATGTCCGGTTAAGAATTTTGTGTTTTCCTTATATTTATTTATTAATGCATCACTATAAAAATCAATACATTTCAAAAAAGTTATACAAGGAGGTTAAAAACAAAATAATAGTAAAATGTGCAGTTAAGAAAAAAGGGTGACAAAATAAACCCTTAATGCTTATATATTCACAATCACAACTATGTTTTAAGTACCATAGTTTCTTACTTGTTACATAAATATAAAGTGTGCATTCTGTACTTCTTTTATAAAAGTAGCATGGAAACAGGCAGGCCAAACTAATGCACTCATTTTTATTTGAATTCAGGTAAGTGCTTTCTTTTTGGTTAGTCTGTTCACCATGAATTTTCTTCAATGCAGAAATCTTTCATGTTAATGAACAATAAATTTATTTTTGCGTCAAATATGAAATTTTTCAATGTTATGAATTACATAGAAAAATATCTGAATAGTTAACAGTAAAGGAAGATTGCCAGATTATAATATCAAATGAAATACCAATCTTAGGCTTTATTTCTGTAGAAAAAATTGTTGTTTGATTTGGGCATTATAACTTGGCTAAAGTTTCTTAATTTATACAGAATAGGCCATATATAGTGCTTCATATAGCTGATTTTAAATGGACATTTTGTAAAAACTAAAATATAAAGCTATAGCTAATTTGGGAAGCAACTGTTTAACAACAACATTTATTGAACTCCAACTGCAAACTAGTTAAAATAAAGTACTAGACAAACATTTAAAACAAAATACATTTTCATTAGTTTCTTTTTAATATAATTATTTTTAAATAAATATTTATTTTTCATATTTGTACAGTGGAAACAGTTAGGTAAAACATAGGGAACTCACTTTCATTAAGAATAGAGTAAGGTCATTCTGTTTAGTTTCTCTAAATACTATAATTCATCAACAATTTCATCTTGAGTATAGTAAAAACAACTACAAATAAATGTATATAACAAAAAAGTCCTAACTCTTTTTTTATTCTTCAAGTATTATTTATTGGTCAAATCAAATAATATTCTAAAACAAACCTAACATAATAACAGAAATAAGATAGTGATAAATAATAAAATGTTTAGTAAGATATTTCCCTGTATGTTAAACAAAAACATTATACTGAATATGTTAAAAAAGGACTATTGTTATGCATATTTTGTCTATGACACATTTTGATGATTGCATAACATCAGACATTGGCCATAAAAACAGACATAGCACACTTATGTGTTATGTAAATTAAGGGTGGGACACGTAACATGTGATTGGTTTCAAGTCTTATTGTTTATACATATAAAAAGAGAAGTATTTTTAAGAACTTAGTACAGACTAAAGGAAGACCTGGAGAAATCTGTCTCGTTTCATAAAGGTAAATAGTTGTTTTAATTGTATTGCAATGAAATAGCTCTTTTTTTAAGATTTAAATGGCAATATAAAGGTAGGGTAATATTTTAACCTTTCTGTATTTTGTTTTTTAATGTATTTCAATATGAAAATGAAAAGAAGCAACATTTCTTAACAAATATCTTCATGTCTATGGTATAGCTCTGTCAACTTTTAGTGAAATCTTATTCCTATTATTCATTTTAACACTACCTAGAATTTCTTATCAATTTATTTTTTATTTAAAGCTTATACATTTCAGAACTTGTTTTTATTTTAAGAGCATGGTCAATGATCCATTTCAATTTGTGTTAAGTGGCAACAGGCAGGCTAAACTAAGGCATTTCCTTGAATTTTCAAAATAAGTAAGTGCTTTTTGTTTGGTTCATCTGAACTCCACGAATCAGCATCTTTATCATCATTAGCATCATCATGTTTGGCCAGAATAAAGTAAAAAACAATAGTTATGTTGATTTTAAAATAAATTAAAGAATACCGTAGGCTGATAAATAGATGATTTTGAAACATATATTATCTAAAACTAAGCTTTAATATGATCCCTTTCTGGTACAGGAAGTGTTTTTTATTTTAGGCTTCGTAGGTATCTTATGTTTATTCTGATTGTTATGTCCGGTTAAGAATTTTGTGTTTTCCTTATATTTATTTATTAATGCATCACTATAAAAATCAATACATTTCAAAAAAGTTATACAAGGAGGTTAAAAACAAAATAATAGTAAAATGTGCAGTTAAGAAAAAAGGGTGACAAAATAAACCCTTAATGCTTATATATTCACAATCACAACTATGTTTTAAGTACCATAGTTTCTTACTTGTTACATAAATATAAAGTGTGCATTCTGTACTTCTTTTATAAAAGTAGCATGGAAACAGGCAGGCCAAACTAATGCACTCATTTTTATTTGAATTCAGGTAAGTGCTTTCTTTTTGGTTAGTCTGTTCACCATGAATTTTCTTCAATGCAGAAATCTTTCATGTTAATGAACAATAAATTTATTTTTGCGTCAAATATGAAATTTTTCAATGTTATGAATTACATAGAAAAATATCTGAATAGTTAACAGTAAAGGAAGATTGCCAGATTATAATATCAAATGAAATACCAATCTTAGGCTTTATTTCTGTAGAAAAATTGTTGTTTGATTTGGGCATTATAACTTGGCTAAAGTTTGTTAATTTATACAGAATAGGCCATATATAGTGCTTCATATAGCTGATTTTAAATGGACATTTTGTAAAAACTAAAATATAAAGCAATAGCTAATTTGGGAAGCAACTGTTTAACAACAACATTTATTGAACTCCAACTGCAAACTAGTTAAAATAAAGTACTAGACAAACATTTAAAACAAAATACATTTTTATTAGTTTCTTTTTAATATAATTATTTTTAAATAAATATTTATTTTTCATATTTGTACAGTGGAAACAGTTAGGTAAAACATAGGGAACTCACTTTCATTAAGAATAGAGTAAGGTCATTCTGTTTAGTTTCTCTAAATACTATAATTCATCAACAATTTCATCTTGAGTATAGTAAAAACAACTACAAATAAATGTATATAACAAAAAAGTCCTAACTCTTTTTTTATTCTTCAAGTATTATTTATTGGTCAAATCAAATAATATTCTAAAACAAACCTAACATAATAACAGAAATAAGATAGTGATAAATAATAAAATGTTTAGTAAGATATTTCCCTGTATGTTAAACAAAAACATTATACTGAATATGTTAAAAAAGGACTATTGTTATGCATATTTTGTCTATGACACATTTTGATGATTGCATAACATCAGACATTGGCCATAAAAACAGACATAGCACACTTATGTGTTATGTAAATGAAGGGTGGGACACGTAACATGTGATTGGTTTCAAGTCTTATTGTTTATACATATAAAAAGAGAAGTATTTATAAGAACTTAGTACAGACTAAAGGAAGACCTGGAGAAATCTGTCTCGTTTCATAAAGGTAAATAGTTGTTTTAATTGTATTGCAATGAAATAGCTCTTTTTTTAAGATTTAAATGGCAATATAAAGGTAGGGTAATATTTTAACCTTTCTGTATTTTGTTTTTTAATGTATTTCAATATGAAAATGAAAAGAAGCAACATTTCTTAACAAATAT
Source organism: Rhinoderma darwinii (assembly GCF_050947455.1). NCBI lineage: Eukaryota > Metazoa > Chordata > Amphibia > Anura > Rhinodermatidae > Rhinoderma > Rhinoderma darwinii. The sequence goes on from NC_134689.1 coordinate 47,036,083, forward strand.
CTTCATGTCTATGTTATAGCTCTGTCAACTTTTAGTGAAATCTTATTCCTATTATTCATTTTAACACTACCTAGAATTTCTTATCAATTTATTTTTTATTTAAAGCTTATACATTTCAGAACTTGTTTTTATTTTAAGAGCATGGTCAATGATCCATTTCAATTTGTGTTAAGTGGCAACAGTCAGGCTAAACGAAGGCATTTCCTTGAATTTTCAAAATAAGTAAGTGTTTTTTGTTTGGTTCATCTGAACTCCACGAATCAGCATCTTTATCATCATTAGCATCATCATGTTTGGCCAGAATAAAGTAAAAAACAATAGTTATGTTGATTTTAAGATAAATTAAAGAATACCGTAGGCTGATAAATAGATGATTTTGAAACATATATTATCTAAAACTAAGCTTTAATATGATCCCTTTCTGGTACAGGAAGTGTTTTTTATTTTAGGCTTCGTAGGTATCTTATGTTTATTCTGATTGTTATGTCCGGTTAAGAATTTTGTGTTTTCCTTATATTTATTTATTAATGCATCACTATAAAAATCAATACATTTCAAAAAAGTTATACAAGGAGGTTAAAAACAAAATAATAGTAAAATGTGCAGTTAAGAAAAAAGGGTGACAAAATAAACCCTTAATGCTTATATATTCACAATCACAACTATGTTTTAAGTACCATAGTTTCTTACTTGTTACATAAATATAAAGTGTGCATTCTGTACTTCTTTTATAAAAGTAGCATGGAAACAGGCAGGCCAAACTAATGCACTCATTTTTATTTGAATTCAGGTAAGTGCTTTCTTTTTGGTTAGTCTGTTCACCATGAATTTTCTTCAATGCAGAAATCTTTCATGTTAATGAACAATAAATTTATTTTTGCGTCAAATATGACATTTTTCAATGTTATGAATTACATAGAAAAATATCTGAATAGTTAACAGTAAAGGAAGATTGCCAGATTATAATATCAAATGAAATACCAATCTTAGGCTTTATTTCTGTAGAAAAAATTGTTGTTTGATTTGGGCATTATAACTTGGCTAAAGTTTCTTAATTTATACAGAATAGGCCATATATAGTGCTTCATATAGCTGATTTTAAATGGACATTTTGTAAAAACTAAAATATAAAGCTATAGCTAATTTGGGAAGCAACTGTTTAACAACAACATTTATTGAACTCCAACTGCAAACTAGTTAAAATAAAGTACTAGACAAACATTTAAAACAAAATACATTTTCATTAGTTTCTTTTTAATATAATTATTTTTAAATAAATATTTATTTTTCATATTTGTACAGTGGAAACAGTTAGGTAAAACATAGGGAACTCACTTTCATTAAGAATAGAGTAAGGTCATTCTGTTTAGTTTCTCTAAATACTGTAATTCATCAACAATTTCATCTTGAGTATAGTAAAAACAACTACAAATAAATGTATATAACAAAAAAGTCCTAACTTTTTTTATTCTTCAAGTATTATTTATTGGTCAAATCAAATAATATTCTAAAACAAACCTAACATAATAACAGAAATAAGATAGTGATAAATAATAAAATGTTTAGTAAGATATTTCCCTGTATGTTAAACAAAAACATTATACTGAATATGTTAAAAAAGGACTATTGTTATGCATATTTTGTCTATGACACATGTTGATGATTGCATAACATCAGACATTGGCCATAAAAACAGACATAGCACACTTATGTGTTATGTAAATTAAGGGTGGGACACGTAACATGTGATTGGTTTCAAGTCTTATTGTTTATACATATAAAAAGAGAAGTATTTTTAAGAACTTAGTACAGACTAAAGGAAGACCTGGAGAAATCTGTCTCGTTTCATAAAGGTAAATAGTTGTTTTAATTGTATTGCAATGAAATAGCTCTTTTTTTAAGATTTAAATGGCAATATAAAGGTAGGGTAATATTTTAACCTTTCTGTATTTTGTTTTTTAATGTATTTCAATATGAAAATGAAAAGAAGCAACATTTCTTAACAAATATCTTCATGTCTATGGTATAGCTCTGTCAACTTTTAGTGAAATCTTATTCCTATTATTCATTTTAACACTACCTAGAATTTCTTATCAATTTATTTTTTATTTAAAGCTTATACATTTCAGAACTTGTTTTTATTTTAAGAGCATGGTCAATGATCCATTTCAATTTGTGTTAAGTGGCAACAGGCAGGCTAAACTAAGGCATTTCCTTGAATTTTCAAAATAAGTAAGTGCTTTTTGTTTGGTTCATCTGAACTCCACGAATCAGCATCTTTATCATCATTAGCATCATCATGTTTGGCCAGAATAAAGTAAAAAACAATAGTTATGTTGATTTTAAAATAAATTAAAGAATACCGTAGGCTGATAAATAGATGATTTTGAAACATATATTATCTAAAACTAAGCTTTAATATGATCCCTTTCTGGTACAGGAAGTGTTTTTTATTTTAGGCTTCGTAGGTATCTTATGTTTATTCTGATTGTTATGTCCGGTTAAGAATTTTGTGTTTTCCTTATATTTATTTATTAATGCATCACTATAAAAATCAATACATTTCAAAAAAGTTATACAAGGAGGTTAAAAACAAAATAATAGTAAAATGTGCAGTTAAGAAAAAAGGGTGACAAAATAAACCCTTAATGCTTATATATTCACAATCACAACTATGTTTTAAGTACCATAGTTTCTTACTTGTTACATAAATATAAAGTGTGCATTCTGTACTTCTTTTATAAAAGTAGCATGGAAACAGGCAGGCCAAACTAATGCACTCATTTTTATTTGAATTCAGGTAAGTGCTTTCTTTTTGGTTAGTCTGTTCACCATGAATTTTCTTCAATGCAGAAATCTTTCATGTTAATGAACAATAAATTTATTTTTGCGTCAAATATGAAATTTTTCAATGTTATGAATTACATAGAAAAATATCTGAATAGTTAACAGTAAAGGAAGATTGCCAGATTATAATATCAAATGAAATACCAATCTTAGGCTTTATTTCTGTAGAAAAATTGTTGTTTGATTTGGGCATTATAACTTGGCTAAAGTTTGTTAATTTATACAGAATAGGCCATATATAGTGCTTCATATAGCTGATTTTAAATGGACATTTTGTAAAAACTAAAATATAAAGCAATAGCTAATTTGGGAAGCAACTGTTTAACAACAACATTTATTGAACTCCAACTGCAAACTAGTTAAAATAAAGTACTAGACAAACATTTAAAACAAAATACATTTTCATTAGTTTCTTTTTAATATAATTATTTTTAAATAAATATTTATTTTTCATATTTGTACAGTGGAAACAGTTAGGTAAAACATAGGGAACTCACTTTCATTAAGAATAGAGTAAGGTCATTCTGTTTAGTTTCTCTAAATACTATAATTCATCAACAATTTCATCTTGAGTATAGTAAAAACAACTACAAATAAATGTATATAACAAAAAAGTCCTAACTCTTTTTTTATTCTTCAAGTATTATTTATTGGTCAAATCAAATAATATTCTAAAACAAACCTAACATAATAACAGAAATAAGATAGTGATAAATAATAAAATGTTTAGTAAGATATTTCCCTGTATGTTAAACAAAAACATTATACTGAATATGTTAAAAAAGGACTATTGTTATGCATATTTTGTCTATGACACATTTTGATGATTGCATAACATCAGACATTGGCCATAAAAACAGACATAGCACACTTATGTGTTATGTAAATGAAGGGTGGGACACGTAACATGTGATTGGTTTCAAGTCTTATTGTTTATACATATAAAAAGAGAAGTATTTATAAGAACTTAGTACAGACTAAAGGAAGACCTGGAGAAATCTGTCTCGTTTCATAAAGGTTAATAGTTGTTTTAATTGTATTGCAATGAAATAGCTCTTTTTTTAAGATTTAAATGGCAATATAAAGGTAGGGTAATATTTTAACCTTTCTGTATTTTGTTTTTTAATGTATTTCAATATGAAAATGAAAAGAAGCAACATTTCTTAACAAATATCTTCATGTCTATGTTATAGCTCTGTCAACTTTTAGTGAAATCTTATTCCTATTATTCATTTTAACACTACCTAGAATTTCTTATCAATTTATTTTTTATTTAAAGCTTATACATTTCAGAACTTGTTTTTATTTTAAGAGCATGGTCAATGATCCATTTCAATTTGTGTTAAGTGGCAACAGGCAGGCTAAACTAAGGCATTTCCTTGAATTTTCAAAATAAGTAAGTGCTTTTTGTTTGGTTCATCTGAACTCCACGAATCAGCATCTTTATCATCATTAGCATCATCATGTTTGGCCAGAATAAAGTAAAAAACAATAGTTATGTTGATTTTAAAATAAATTAAAGAATACCGTAGGCTGATAAATAGATGATTTTGAAACATATATTATCTAAAACTAAGCTTTAATATGATCCCTTTCTGGTACAGGAAGTGTTTTTTATTTTAGGCTTCGTAGGTATCTTATGTTTATTCTGATTGTTATGTCCGGTTAAGAATTTTGTGTTTTCCTTATATTTATTTATTAATGCATCACTATAAAAATCAATACATTTCAAAAAAGTTATACAAGGAGGTTAAAAACAAAATAATAGTAAAATGTGCAGTTAAGAAAAAAGGGTGACAAAATAAACCCTTAATGCTTATATATTCACAATCACAACTATGTTTTAAGTACCATAGTTTCTTACTTGTTACATAAATATAAAGTGTGCATTCTGTACTTCTTTTATAAAAGTAGCATGGAAACAGGCAGGCCAAACTAATGCACTCATTTTTATTTGAATTCAGGTAAGTGCTTTCTTTTTGGTTAGTCTGTTCACCATGAATTTTCTTCAATGCAGAAATCTTTCATGTTAATGAACAATAAATTTATTTTTGCGTCAAATATGAAATTTTTCAATGTTATGAATTACATAGAAAAATATCTGAATAGTTAACAGTAAAGGAAGATTGCCAGATTATAATATCAAATGAAATACCAATCTTAGGCTTTATTTCTGTAGAAAAAATTGTTGTTTGATTTGGGCATTATAACTTGGCTAAAGTTTCTTAATTTATACAGAATAGGCCATATATAGTGCTTCATATAGCTGATTTTAAATGGACATTTTGTAAAAACTAAAATATAAAGCTATAGCTAATTTGGGAAGCAACTGTTTAACAACAACATTTATTGAACTCCAACTGCAAACTAGTTAAAATAAAGTACTAGACAAACATTTAAAACAAAATACATTTTCATTAGTTTCTTTTTAATATAATTATTTTTAAATAAATATTTATTTTTCATATTTGTACAGTGGAAACAGTTAGGTAAAACATAGGGAACTCACTTTCATTAAGAATAGAGTAAGGTCATTCTGTTTAGTTTCTCTAAATACTATAATTCATCAACAATTTCATCTTGAGTATAGTAAAAACAACTACAAATAAATGTATATAACAAAAAAGTCCTAACTCTTTTTTTATTCTTCAAGTATTATTTATTGGTCAAATCAAATAATATTCTAAAACAAACCTAACATAATAACAGAAATAAGATAGTGATAAATAATAAAATGTTTAGTAAGATATTTCCCTGTATGTTAAACAAAAACATTATACTGAATATGTTAAAAAAGGACTATTGTTATGCATATTTTGTCTATGACACATTTTGATGATTGCATAACATCAGACATTGGCCATAAAAACAGACATAGCACACTTATGTGTTATGTAAATTAAGGGTGGGACACGTAACATGTGATTGGTTTCAAGTCTTATTGTTTATACATATAAAAAGAGAAGTATTTTTAAGAACTTAGTACAGACTAAAGGAAGACCTGGAGAAATCTGTCTCGTTTCATAAAGGTAAATAGTTGTTTTAATTGTATTGCAATGAAATAGCTCTTTTTTTAAGATTTAAATGGCAATATAAAGGTAGGGTAATATTTTAACCTTTCTGTATTTTGTTTTTTAATGTATTTCAATATGAAAATGAAAAGAAGCAACATTTCTTAACAAATATCTTCATGTCTATGGTATAGCTCTGTCAACTTTTAGTGAAATCTTATTCCTATTATTCATTTTAACACTACCTAGAATTTCTTATCAATTTATTTTTTATTTAAAGCTTATACATTTCAGAACTTGTTTTTATTTTAAGAGCATGGTCAATGATCCATTTCAATTTGTGTTAAGTGGCAACAGGCAGGCTAAACTAAGGCATTTCCTTGAATTTTCAAAATAAGTAAGTGCTTTTTGTTTGGTTCATCTGAACTCCACGAATCAGCATCTTTATCATCATTAGCATCATCATGTTTGGCCAGAATAAAGTAAAAAACAATAGTTATGTTGATTTTAAAATAAATTAAAGAATACCGTAGGCTGATAAATAGATGATTTTGAAACATATATTATCTAAAACTAAGCTTTAATATGATCCCTTTCTGGTACAGGAAGTGTTTTTTATTTTAGGCTTCGTAGGTATCTTATGTTTATTCTGATTGTTATGTCCGGTTAAGAATTTTGTGTTTTCCTTATATTTATTTATTAATGCATCACTATAAAAATCAATACATTTCAAAAAAGTTATACAAGGAGGTTAAAAACAAAATAATAGTAAAATGTGCAGTTAAGAAAAAAGGGTGACAAAATAAACCCTTAATGCTTATATATTCACAATCACAACTATGTTTTAAGTACCATAGTTTCTTACTTGTTACATAAATATAAAGTGTGCATTCTGTACTTCTTTTATAAAAGTAGCATGGAAACAGGCAGGCCAAACTAATGCACTCATTTTTATTTGAATTCAGGTAAGTGCTTTCTTTTTGGTTAGTCTGTTCACCATGAATTTTCTTCAATGCAGAAATCTTTCATGTTAATGAACAATAAATTTATTTTTGCGTCAAATATGAAATTTTTCAATGTTATGAATTACATAGAAAAATATCTGAATAGTTAACAGTAAAGGAAGATTGCCAGATTATAATATCAAATGAAATACCAATCTTAGGCTTTATTTCTGTAGAAAAAATTGTTGTTTGATTTGGGCATTATAACTTGGCTAAAGTTTCTTAATTTATACAGAATAGGCCATATATAGTGCTTCATATAGCTGATTTTAAATGGACATTTTGTAAAAACTAAAATATAAAGCTATAGCTAATTTGGGAAGCAACTGTTTAACAACAACATTTATTGAACTCCAACTGCAAACTAGTTAAAATAAAGTACTAGACAAACATTTAAAACAAAATACATTTTCATTAGTTTCTTTTTAATATAATTATTTTTAAATAAATATTTATTTTTCATATTTGTACAGTGGAAACAGTTAGGTAAAACATAGGGAACTCACTTTCATTAAGAATAGAGTAAGGTCATTCTGTTTAGTTTCTCTAAATACTATAATTCATCAACAATTTCATCTTGAGTATAGTAAAAACAACTACAAATAAATGTATATAACAAAAAAGTCCTAACTCTTTTTTTATTCTTCAAGTATTATTTATTGGTCAAATCAAATAATATTCTAAAACAAACCTAACATAATAACAGAAATAAGATAGTGATAAATAATAAAATGTTTAGTAAGATATTTCCCTGTATGTTAAACAAAAACATTATACTGAATATGTTAAAAAAGGACTATTGTTATGCATATTTTGTCTATGACACATTTTGATGATTGCATAACATCAGACATTGGCCATAAAAACAGACATAGCACACTTATGTGTTATGTAAATTAAGGGTGGGACACGTAACATGTGATTGGTTTCAAGTCTTATTGTTTATACATATAAAAAGAGAAGTATTTTTAAGAACTTAGTACAGACTAAAGGAAGACCTGGAGAAATCTGTCTCGTTTCATAAAGGTAAATAGTTGTTTTAATTGTATTGCAATGAAATAGCTCTTTTTTTAAGATTTAAATGGCAATATAAAGGTAGGGTAATATTTTAACCTTTCTGTATTTTGTTTTTTAATGTATTTCAATATGAAAATGAAAAGAAGCAACATTTCTTAACAAATATCTTCATGTCTATGGTATAGCTCTGTCAACTTTTAGTGAAATCTTATTCCTATTATTCATTTTAACACTACCTAGAATTTCTTATCAATTTATTTTTTATTTAAAGCTTATACATTTCAGAACTTGTTTTTATTTTAAGAGCATGGTCAATGATCCATTTCAATTTGTGTTAAGTGGCAACAGGCAGGCTAAACTAAGGCATTTCCTTGAATTTTCAAAATAAGTAAGTGCTTTTTGTTTGGTTCATCTGAACTCCACGAATCAGCATCTTTATCATCATTAGCATCATCATGTTTGGCCAGAATAAAGTAAAAAACAATAGTTATGTTGATTTTAAAATAAATTAAAGAATACCGTAGGCTGATAAATAGATGATTTTGAAACATATATTATCTAAAACTAAGCTTTAATATGATCCCTTTCTGGTACAGGAAGTGTTTTTTATTTTAGGCTTCGTAGGTATCTTATGTTTATTCTGATTGTTATGTCCGGTTAAGAATTTTGTGTTTTCCTTATATTTATTTATTAATGCATCACTATAAAAATCAATACATTTCAAAAAAGTTATACAAGGAGGTTAAAAACAAAATAATAGTAAAATGTGCAGTTAAGAAAAAAGGGTGACAAAATAAACCCTTAATGCTTATATATTCACAATCACAACTATGTTTTAAGTACCATAGTTTCTTACTTGTTACATAAATATAAAGTGTGCATTCTGTACTTCTTTTATAAAAGTAGCATGGAAACAGGCAGGCCAAACTAATGCACTCATTTTTATTTGAATTCAGGTAAGTGCTTTCTTTTTGGTTAGTCTGTTCACCATGAATTTTCTTCAATGCAGAAATCTTTCATGTTAATGAACAATAAATTTATTTTTGCGTCAAATATGAAATTTTTCAATGTTATGAATTACATAGAAAAATATCTGAATAGTTAACAGTAAAGGAAGATTGCCAGATTATAATATCAAATGAAATACCAATCTTAGGCTTTATTTCTGTAGAAAAATTGTTGTTTGATTTGGGCATTATAACTTGGCTAAAGTTTCTTAATTTATACAGAATAGGCCATATATAGTGCTTCATATAGCTGATTTTAAATGGACATTTTGTAAAAACTAAAATATAAAGCAATAGCTAATTTGGGAAGCAACTGTTTAACAACAACATTTATTGAACTCCAACTGCAAACTAGTTAAAATAAAGTACTAGACAAACATTTAAAACAAAATACATTTTCATTAGTTTCTTTTTAATATAATTATTTTTAAATAAATATTTATTTTTCATATTTGTACAGTGGAAACAGTTAGGTAAAACATAGGGAACTCACTTTCATTAAGAATAGAGTAAGGTCATTCTGTTTAGTTTCTCTAAATACTATAATTCATCAACAATTTCATCTTGAGTATAGTAAAAACAACTACAAATAAATGTATATAACAAAAAAGTCCTAACTCTTTTTTTATTCTTCAAGTATTATTTATTGGTCAAATCAAATAATATTCTAAAACAAACCTAACATAATAACAGAAATAAGATAGTGATAAATAATAAAATGTTTAGTAAGATATTTCCCTGTATGTTAAACAAAAACATTATACTGAATATGTTAAAAAAGGACTATTGTTATGCATATTTTGTCTATGACACATTTTGATGATTGCATAACATCAGACATTGGCCATAAAAACAGACATAGCACACTTATGTGTTATGTAAATGAAGGGTGGGACACGTAACATGTGATTGGTTTCAAGTCTTATTGTTTATACATATAAAAAGAGAAGTATTTATAAGAACTTAGTACAGACTAAAGGAAGACCTGGAGAAATCTGTCTCGTTTCATAAAGGTAAATAGTTGTTTTAATTGTATTGCAATGAAATAGCTCTTTTTTTAAGATTTAAATGGCAATATAAAGGTAGGGTAATATTTTAACCTTTCTGTATTTTGTTTTTTAATGTATTTCAATATGAAAATGAAAAGAAGCAACATTTCTTAACAAATATCTTCATGTCTATGTTATAGCTCTGTCAACTTTTAGTGAAATCTTATTCCTATTATTCATTTTAACACTACCTAGAATTTCTTATCAATTTATTTTTTATTTAAAGCTTATACATTTCAGAACTTGTTTTTATTTTAAGAGCATGGTCAATGATCCATTTCAATTTGTGTTAAGTGGCAACAGTCAGGCTAAACGAAGGCATTTCCTTGAATTTTCAAAATAAGTAAGTGCTTTTTGTTTGGTTCATCTGAACTCCACGAATCAGCATCTTTATCATCATTAGCATCATCATGTTTGGCCAGAATAAAGTAAAAAACAATAGTTATGTTGATTTTAAAATAAATTAAAGAATACCGTAGGCTGATAAATAGATGATTTTGAAACATATATTATCTAAAACTAAGCTTTAATATGATCCCTTTCTGGTACAGGAAGTGTTTTTTATTTTAGGCTTCGTAGGTATCTTATGTTTATTCTGATTGTTATGTCCGGTTAAGAATTTTGTGTTTTCCTTATATTTATTTATTAATGCATCACTATAAAAATCAATACATTTCAAAAAAGTTATACAAGGAGGTTAAAAACAAAATAATAGTAAAATGTGCAGTTAAGAAAAAAGGGTGACAAAATAAACCCTTAATGCTTATATATTCACAATCACAACTATGTTTTAAGTACCATAGTTTCTTACTTGTTACATAAATATAAAGTGTGCATTCTGTACTTCTTTTATAAAAGTAGCATGGAAACAGGCAGGCCAAACTAATGCACTCATTTTTATTTGAATTCAGGTAAGTGCTTTCTTTTTGGTTAGTCTGTTCACCATGAATTTTCTTCAATGCAGAAATCTTTCATGTTAATGAACAATAAATTTATTTTTGCGTCAAATATGACATTTTTCAATGTTATGAATTACATAGAAAAATATCTGAATAGTTAACAGTAAAGGAAGATTGCCAGATTATAATATCAAATGAAATACCAATCTTAGGCTTTATTTCTGTAGAAAAATTGTTGTTTGATTTGGGCATTATAACTTGGCTAAAGTTTGTTAATTTATACAGAATAGGCCATATATAGTGCTTCATATAGCTGATTTTAAATGGACATTTTGTAAAAACTAAAATATAAAGCAATAGCTAATTTGGGAAGCAACTGTTTAACAACAACATTTATTGAACTCCAACTGCAAACTAGTTAAAATAAAGTACTAGACAAACATTTAAAACAAAATACATTTTCATTAGTTTCTTTTTAATATAATTATTTTTAAATAAATATTTATTTTTCATATTTGTACAGTGGAAACAGTTAGGTAAAACATAGGGAACTCACTTTCATTAAGAATAGAGTAAGGTCATTCTGTTTAGTTTCTCTAAATACTATAATTCATCAACAATTTCATCTTGAGTATAGTAAAAACAACTACAAATAAATGTATATAACAAAAAAGTCCTAACTCTTTTTTTATTCTTCAAGTATTATTTATTGGTCAAATCAAATAATATTCTAAAACAAACCTAACATAATAACAGAAATAAGATAGTGATAAATAATAAAATGTTTAGTAAGATATTTCCCTGTATGTTAAACAAAAACATTATACTGAATATGTTAAAAAAGGACTATTGTTATGCATATTTTGTCTATGACACATTTTGATGATTGCATAACATCAGACATTGGCCATAAAAACAGACATAGCACACTTATGTGTTATGTAAATGAAGGGTGGGACACGTAACATGTGATTGGTTTCAAGTCTTATTGTTTATACATATAAAAAGAGAAGTATTTATAAGAACTTAGTACAGACTAAAGGAAGACCTGGAGAAATCTGTCTCGTTTCATAAAGGTTAATAGTTGTTTTAATTGTATTGCAATGAAATAGCTCTTTTTTTAAGATTTAAATGGCAATATAAAGGTAGGGTAATATTTTAACCTTTCTGTATTTTGTTTTTTAATGTATTTCAATATGAAAATGAAAAGAAGCAACATTTCTTAACAAATATCTTCATGTCTATGTTATAGCTCTGTCAACTTTTAGTGAAATCTTATTCCTATTATTCATTTTAACACTACCTAGAATTTCTTATCAATTTATTTTTTATTTAAAGCTTATACATTTCAGAACTTGTTTTTATTTTAAGAGCATGGTCAATGATCCATTTCAATTTGTGTTAAGTGGCAACAGGCAGGCTAAACTAAGGCATTTCCTTGAATTTTCAAAATAAGTAAGTGCTTTTTGTTTGGTTCATCTGAACTCCACGAATCAGCATCTTTATCATCATTAGCATCATCATGTTTGGCCAGAATAAAGTAAAAAACAATAGTTATGTTGATTTTAAAATAAATTAAAGAATACCGTAGGCTGATAAATAGATGATTTTGAAACATATATTATCTAAAACTAAGCTTTAATATGATCCCTTTCTGGTACAGGAAGTGTTTTTTATTTTAGGCTTCGTAGGTATCTTATGTTTATTCTGATTGTTATGTCCGGTTAAGAATTTTGTGTTTTCCTTATATTTATTTATTAATGCATCACTATAAAAATCAATACATTTCAAAAAAGTTATACAAGGAGGTTAAAAACAAAATAATAGTAAAATGTGCAGTTAAGAAAAAAGGGTGACAAAATAAACCCTTAATGCTTATATATTCACAATCACAACTATGTTTTAAGTACCATAGTTTCTTACTTGTTACATAAATATAAAGTGTGCATTCTGTACTTCTTTTATAAAAGTAGCATGGAAACAGGCAGGCCAAACTAATGCACTCATTTTTATTTGAATTCAGGTAAGTGCTTTCTTTTTGGTTAGTCTGTTCACCATGAATTTTCTTCAATGCAGAAATCTTTCATGTTAATGAACAATAAATTTATTTTTGCGTCAAATATGAAATTTTTCAATGTTATGAATTACATAGAAAAATATCTGAATAGTTAACAGTAAAGGAAGATTGCCAGATTATAATATCAAATGAAATACCAATCTTAGGCTTTATTTCTGTAGAAAAAATTGTTGTTTGATTTGGGCATTATAACTTGGCTAAAGTTTCTTAATTTATACAGAATAGGCCATATATAGTGCTTCATATAGCTGATTTTAAATGGACATTTTGTAAAAACTAAAATATAAAGCTATAGCTAATTTGGGAAGCAACTGTTTAACAACAACATTTATTGAACTCCAACTGCAAACTAGTTAAAATAAAGTACTAGACAAACATTTAAAACAAAATACATTTTCATTAGTTTCTTTTTAATATAATTATTTTTAAATAAATATTTATTTTTCATATTTGTACAGTGGAAACAGTTAGGTAAAACATAGGGAACTCACTTTCATTAAGAATAGAGTAAGGTCATTCTGTTTAGTTTCTCTAAATACTATAATTCATCAACAATTTCATCTTGAGTATAGTAAAAACAACTACAAATAAATGTATATAACAAAAAAGTCCTAACTCTTTTTTTATTCTTCAAGTATTATTTATTGGTCAAATCAAATAATATTCTAAAACAAACCTAACATAATAACAGAAATAAGATAGTGATAAATAATAAAATGTTTAGTAAGATATTTCCCTGTATGTTAAACAAAAACATTATACTGAATATGTTAAAAAAGGACTATTGTTATGCATATTTTGTCTATGACACATTTTGATGATTGCATAACATCAGACATTGGCCATAAAAACAGACATAGCACACTTATGTGTTATGTAAATTAAGGGTGGGACACGTAACATGTGATTGGTTTCAAGTCTTATTGTTTATACATATAAAAAGAGAAGTATTTTTAAGAACTTAGTACAGACTAAAGGAAGACCTGGAGAAATCTGTCTCGTTTCATAAAGGTAAATAGTTGTTTTAATTGTATTGCAATGAAATAGCTCTTTTTTTAAGATTTAAATGGCAATATAAAGGTAGGGTAATATTTTAACCTTTCTGTATTTTGTTTTTTAATGTATTTCAATATGAAAATGAAAAGAAGCAACATTTCTTAACAAATATCTTCATGTCTATGGTATAGCTCTGTCAACTTTTAGTGAAATCTTATTCCTATTATTCATTTTAACACTACCTAGAATTTCTTATCAATTTATTTTTTATTTAAAGCTTATACATTTCAGAACTTGTTTTTATTTTAAGAGCATGGTCAATGATCCATTTCAATTTGTGTTAAGTGGCAACAGGCAGGCTAAACTAAGGCATTTCCTTGAATTTTCAAAATAAGTAAGTGCTTTTTGTTTGGTTCATCTGAACTCCACGAATCAGCATCTTTATCATCATTAGCATCATCATGTTTGGCCAGAATAAAGTAAAAAACAATAGTTATGTTGATTTTAAAATAAATTAAAGAATACCGTAGGCTGATAAATAGATGATTTTGAAACATATATTATCTAAAACTAAGCTTTAATATGATCCCTTTCTGGTACAGGAAGTGTTTTTTATTTTAGGCTTCGTAGGTATCTTATGTTTATTCTGATTGTTATGTCCGGTTAAGAATTTTGTGTTTTCCTTATATTTATTTATTAATGCATCACTATAAAAATCAATACATTTCAAAAAAGTTATACAAGGAGGTTAAAAACAAAATAATAGTAAAATGTGCAGTTAAGAAAAAAGGGTGACAAAATAAACCCTTAATGCTTATATATTCACAATCACAACTATGTTTTAAGTACCATAGTTTCTTACTTGTTACATAAATATAAAGTGTGCATTCTGTACTTCTTTTATAAAAGTAGCATGGAAACAGGCAGGCCAAACTAATGCACTCATTTTTATTTGAATTCAGGTAAGTGCTTTCTTTTTGGTTAGTCTGTTCACCATGAATTTTCTTCAATGCAGAAATCTTTCATGTTAATGAACAATAAATTTATTTTTGCGTCAAATATGACATTTTTCAATGTTATGAATTACATAGAAAAATATCTGAATAGTTAACAGTAAAGGAAGATTGCCAGATTATAATATCAAATGAAATACCAATCTTAGGCTTTATTTCTGTAGAAAAAATTGTTGTTTGATTTGGGCATTATAACTTGGCTAAAGTTTCTTAATTTATACAGAATAGGCCATATATAGTGCTTCATATAGCTGATTTTAAATGGACATTTTGTAAAAACTAAAATATAAAGCTATAGCTAATTTGGGAAGCAACTGTTTAACAACAACATTTATTGAACTCCAACTGCAAACTAGTTAAAATAAAGTACTAGACAAACATTTAAAACAAAATACATTTTCATTAGTTTCTTTTTAATATAATTATTTTTAAATAAATATTTATTTTTCATATTTGTACAGTGGAAACAGTTAGGTAAAACATAGGGAACTCACTTTCATTAAGAATAGAGTAAGGTCATTCTGTTTAGTTTCTCTAAATACTATAATTCATCAACAATTTCATCTTGAGTATAGTAAAAACAACTACAAATAAATGTATATAACAAAAAAGTCCTAACTCTTTTTTTATTCTTCAAGTATTATTTATTGGTCAAATCAAATAATATTCTAAAACAAACCTAACATAATAACAGAAATAAGATAGTGATAAATAATAAAATGTTTAGTAAGATATTTCCCTGTATGTTAAACAAAAACATTATACTGAATATGTTAAAAAAGGACTATTGTTATGCATATTTTGTCTATGACACATGTTGATGATTGCATAACATCAGACATTGGCCATAAAAACAGACATAGCACACTTATGTGTTATGTAAATTAAGGGTGGGACACGTAACATGTGATTGGTTTCAAGTCTTATTGTTTATACATATAAAAAGAGAAGTATTTTTAAGAACTTAGTACAGACTAAAGGAAGACCTGGAGAAATCTGTCTCGTTTCATAAAGGTAAATAGTTGTTTTAATTGTATTGCAATGAAATAGCTCTTTTTTTAAGATTTAAATGGCAATATAAAGGTAGGGTAATATTTTAACCTTTCTGTATTTTGTTTTTTAATGTATTTCAATATGAAAATGAAAAGAAGCAACATTTCTTAACAAATATCTTCATGTCTATGGTATAGCTCTGTCAACTTTTAGTGAAATCTTATTCCTATTATTCATTTTAACACTACCTAGAATTTCTTATCAATTTATTTTTTATTTAAAGCTTATACATTTCAGAACTTGTTTTTATTTTAAGAGCATGGTCAATGATCCATTTCAATTTGTGTTAAGTGGCAACAGGCAGGCTAAACTAAGGCATTTCCTTGAATTTTCAAAATAAGTAAGTGCTTTTTGTTTGGTTCATCTGAACTCCACGAATCAGCATCTTTATCATCATTAGCATCATCATGTTTGGCCAGAATAAAGTAAAAAACAATAGTTATGTTGATTTTAAAATAAATTAAAGAATACCGTAGGCTGATAAATAGATGATTTTGAAACATATATTATCTAAAACTAAGCTTTAATATGATCCCTTTCTGGTACAGGAAGTGTTTTTTATTTTAGGCTTCGTAGGTATCTTATGTTTATTCTGATTGTTATGTCCGGTTAAGAATTTTGTGTTTTCCTTATATTTATTTATTAATGCATCACTATAAAAATCAATACATTTCAAAAAAGTTATACAAGGAGGTTAAAAACAAAATAATAGTAAAATGTGCAGTTAAGAAAAAAGGGTGACAAAATAAACCCTTAATGCTTATATATTCACAATCACAACTATGTTTTAAGTACCATAGTTTCTTACTTGTTACATAAATATAAAGTGTGCATTCTGTACTTCTTTTATAAAAGTAGCATGGAAACAGGCAGGCCAAACTAATGCACTCATTTTTATTTGAATTCAGGTAAGTGCTTTCTTTTTGGTTAGTCTGTTCACCATGAATTTTCTTCAATGCAGAAATCTTTCATGTTAATGAACAATAAATTTATTTTTGCGTCAAATATGAAATTTTTCAATGTTATGAATTACATAGAAAAATATCTGAATAGTTAACAGTAAAGGAAGATTGCCAGATTATAATATCAAATGAAATACCAATCTTAGGCTTTATTTCTGTAGAAAAATTGTTGTTTGATTTGGGCATTATAA
Organism: Rhinoderma darwinii; assembly: GCF_050947455.1. NCBI lineage: Eukaryota > Metazoa > Chordata > Amphibia > Anura > Rhinodermatidae > Rhinoderma > Rhinoderma darwinii. The sequence goes on from NC_134689.1 coordinate 47,053,209, forward strand.
CTTGGCTAAAGTTTGTTAATTTATACAGAATAGGCCATATATAGTGCTTCATATAGCTGATTTTAAATGGACATTTTGTAAAAACTAAAATATAAAGCAATAGCTAATTTGGGAAGCAACTGTTTAACAACAACATTTATTGAACTCCAACTGCAAACTAGTTAAAATAAAGTACTAGACAAACATTTAAAACAAAATACATTTTCATTAGTTTCTTTTTAATATAATTATTTTTAAATAAATATTTATTTTTCATATTTGTACAGCGGAAACAGTTAGGTAAAACATAGGGAACTCACTTTCATTAAGAATAGAGTAAGGTCATTCTGTTTAGTTTCTCTAAATACTATAATTCATCAACAATTTCATCTTGAGTATAGTAAAAACAACTACAAATAAATGTATATAACAAAAAAGTCCTAACTCTTTTTTTATTCTTCAAGTATTATTTATTGGTCAAATCAAATAATATTCTAAAACAAACCTAACATAATAACAGAAATAAGATAGTGATAAATAATAAAATGTTTAGTAAGATATTTCCCTGTATGTTAAACAAAAACATTATACTGAATATGTTAAAAAAGGACTATTGTTATGCATATTTTGTCTATGACACATTTTGATGATTGCATAACATCAGACATTGGCCATAAAAACAGACATAGCACACTTATGTGTTATGTAAATTAAGGGTGGGACACGTAACATGTGATTGGTTTCAAGTCTTATTGTTTATACATATAAAAAGAGAAGTATTTTTAAGAACTTAGTACAGACTAAAGGAAGACCTGGAGAAATCTGTCTCGTTTCATAAAGGTAAATAGTTGTTTTAATTGTATTGCAATGAAATAGCTCTTTTTTTAAGATTTAAATGGCAATATAAAGGTAGGGTAATATTTTAACCTTTCTGTATTTTGTTTTTTAATGTATTTCAATATGAAAATGAAAAGAAGCAACATTTCTTAACAAATATCTTCATGTCTATGGTATAGCTCTGTCAACTTTTAGTGAAATCTTATTCCTATTATTCATTTTAACACTACCTAGAATTTCTTATCAATTTATTTTTTATTTAAAGCTTATACATTTCAGAACTTGTTTTTATTTTAAGAGCATGGTCAATGATCCATTTCAATTTGTGTTAAGTGGCAACAGGCAGGCTAAACTAAGGCATTTCCTTGAATTTTCAAAATAAGTAAGTGCTTTTTGTTTGGTTCATCTGAACTCCACGAATCAGCATCTTTATCATCATTAGCATCATCATGTTTGGCCAGAATAAAGTAAAAAACAATAGTTATGTTGATTTTAAAATAAATTAAAGAATACCGTAGGCTGATAAATAGATGATTTTGAAACATATATTATCTAAAACTAAGCTTTAATATGATCCCTTTCTGGTACAGGAAGTGTTTTTTATTTTAGGCTTCGTAGGTATCTTATGTTTATTCTGATTGTTATGTCCGGTTAAGAATTTTGTGTTTTCCTTATATTTATTTATTAATGCATCACTATAAAAATCAATACATTTCAAAAAAGTTATACAAGGAGGTTAAAAACAAAATAATAGTAAAATGTGCAGTTAAGAAAAAAGGGTGACAAAATAAACCCTTAATGCTTATATATTCACAATCACAACTATGTTTTAAGTACCATAGTTTCTTACTTGTTACATAAATATAAAGTGTGCATTCTGTACTTCTTTTATAAAAGTAGCATGGAAACAGGCAGGCCAAACTAATGCACTCATTTTTATTTGAATTCAGGTAAGTGCTTTCTTTTTGGTTAGTCTGTTCACCATGAATTTTCTTCAATGCAGAAATCTTTCATGTTAATGAACAATAAATTTATTTTTGCGTCAAATATGACATTTTTCAATGTTATGAATTACATAGAAAAATATCTGAATAGTTAACAGTAAAGGAAGATTGCCAGATTATAATATCAAATGAAATACCAATCTTAGGCTTTATTTCTGTAGAAAAAATTGTTGTTTGATTTGGGCATTATAACTTGGCTAAAGTTTCTTAATTTATACAGAATAGGCCATATATAGTGCTTCATATAGCTGATTTTAAATGGACATTTTGTAAAAACTAAAATATAAAGCTATAGCTAATTTGGGAAGCAACTGTTTAACAACAACATTTATTGAACTCCAACTGCAAACTAGTTAAAATAAAGTACTAGACAAACATTTAAAACAAAATACATTTTCATTAGTTTCTTTTTAATATAATTATTTTTAAATAAATATTTATTTTTCATATTTGTACAGTGGAAACAGTTAGGTAAAACATAGGGAACTCACTTTCATTAAGAATAGAGTAAGGTCATTCTGTTTAGTTTCTCTAAATACTGTAATTCATCAACAATTTCATCTTGAGTATAGTAAAAACAACTACAAATAAATGTATATAACAAAAAAGTCCTAACTCTTTTTTTATTCTTCAAGTATTATTTATTGGTCAAATCAAATAATATTCTAAAACAAACCTAACATAATAACAGAAATAAGATAGTGATAAATAATAAAATGTTTAGTAAGATATTTCCCTGTATGTTAAACAAAAACATTATACTGAATATGTTAAAAAAGGACTATTGTTATGCATATTTTGTCTATGACACATGTTGATGATTGCATAACATCAGACATTGGCCATAAAAACAGACATAGCACACTTATGTGTTATGTAAATTAAGGGTGGGACACGTAACATGTGATTGGTTTCAAGTCTTATTGTTTATACATATAAAAAGAGAAGTATTTTTAAGAACTTAGTACAGACTAAAGGAAGACCTGGAGAAATCTGTCTCGTTTCATAAAGGTAAATAGTTGTTTTAATTGTATTGCAATGAAATAGCTCTTTTTTTAAGATTTAAATGGCAATATAAAGGTAGGGTAATATTTTAACCTTTCTGTATTTTGTTTTTTAATGTATTTCAATATGAAAATGAAAAGAAGCAACATTTCTTAACAAATATCTTCATGTCTATGGTATAGCTCTGTCAACTTTTAGTGAAATCTTATTCCTATTATTCATTTTAACACTACCTAGAATTTCTTATCAATTTATTTTTTATTTAAAGCTTATACATTTCAGAACTTGTTTTTATTTTAAGAGCATGGTCAATGATCCATTTCAATTTGTGTTAAGTGGCAACAGGCAGGCTAAACGAAGGCATTTCCTTGAATTTTCAAAATAAGTAAGTGCTTTTTGTTTGGTTCATCTGAACTCCACGAATCAGCATCTTTATCATCATTAGCATCATCATGTTTGGCCAGAATAAAGTAAAAAACAATAGTTATGTTGATTTTAAAATAAATTAAAGAATACCGTAGGCTGATAAATAGATGATTTTGAAACATATATTATCTAAAACTAAGCTTTAATATGATCCCTTTCTGGTACAGGAAGTGTTTTTTATTTTAGGCTTCGTAGGTATCTTATGTTTATTCTGATTGTTATGTCCGGTTAAGAATTTTGTGTTTTCCTTATATTTATTTATTAATGCATCACTATAAAAATCAATACATTTCAAAAAAGTTATACAAGGAGGTTAAAAACAAAATAATAGTAAAATGTGCAGTTAAGAAAAAAGGGTGACAAAATAAACCCTTAATGCTTATATATTCACAATCACAACTATGTTTTAAGTACCATAGTTTCTTACTTGTTACATAAATATAAAGTGTGCATTCTGTACTTCTTTTATAAAAGTAGCATGGAAACAGGCAGGCCAAACTAATGCACTCATTTTTATTTGAATTCAGGTAAGTGCTTTCTTTTTGGTTAGTCTGTTCACCATGAATTTTCTTCAATGCAGAAATCTTTCATGTTAATGAACAATAAATTTATTTTTGCGTCAAATATGAAATTTTTCAATGTTATGAATTACATAGAAAAATATCTGAATAGTTAACAGTAAAGGAAGATTGCCAGATTATAATATCAAATGAAATACCAATCTTAGGCTTTATTTCTGTAGAAAAATTGTTGTTTGATTTGGGCATTATAACTTGGCTAAAGTTTGTTAATTTATACAGAATAGGCCATATATAGTGCTTCATATAGCTGATTTTAAATGGACATTTTGTAAAAACTAAAATATAAAGCAATAGCTAATTTGGGAAGCAACTGTTTAACAACAACATTTATTGAACTCCAACTGCAAACTAGTTAAAATAAAGTACTAGACAAACATTTAAAACAAAATACATTTTCATTAGTTTCTTTTTAATATAATTATTTTTAAATAAATATTTATTTTTCATATTTGTACAGTGGAAACAGTTAGGTAAAACATAGGGAACTCACTTTCATTAAGAATAGAGTAAGGTCATTCTGTTTAGTTTCTCTAAATACTATAATTCATCAACAATTTCATCTTGAGTATAGTAAAAACAACTACAAATAAATGTATATAACAAAAAAGTCCTAACTCTTTTTTTATTCTTCAAGTATTATTTATTGGTCAAATCAAATAATATTCTAAAACAAACCTAACATAATAACAGAAATAAGATAGTGATAAATAATAAAATGTTTAGTAAGATATTTCCCTGTATGTTAAACAAAAACATTATACTGAATATGTTAAAAAAGGACTATTGTTATGCATATTTTGTCTATGACACATTTTGATGATTGCATAACATCAGACATTGGCCATAAAAACAGACATAGCACACTTATGTGTTATGTAAATTAAGGGTGGGACACGTAACATGTGATTGGTTTCAAGTCTTATTGTTTATACATATAAAAAGAGAAGTATTTATAAGAACTTAGTACAGACTAAAGGAAGACCTGGAGAAATCTGTCTCGTTTCATAAAGGTTAATAGTTGTTTTAATTGTATTGCAATGAAATAGCTCTTTTTTTAAGATTTAAATGGCAATATAAAGGTAGGGTAATATTTTAACCTTTCTGTATTTTGTTTTTTAATGTATTTCAATATGAAAATGAAAAGAAGCAACATTTCTTAACAAATATCTTCATGTCTATGTTATAGCTCTGTCAACTTTTAGTGAAATCTTATTCCTATTATTCATTTTAACACTACCTAGAATTTCTTATCAATTTATTTTTTATTTAAAGCTTATACATTTCAGAACTTGTTTTTATTTTAAGAGCATGGTCAATGATCCATTTCAATTTGTGTTAAGTGGCAACAGGCAGGCTAAACGAAGGCATTTCCTTGAATTTTCAAAATAAGTAAGTGCTTTTTGTTTGGTTCATCTGAACTCCACGAATCAGCATCTTTATCATCATTAGCATCATCATGTTTGGCCAGAATAAAGTAAAAAACAATAGTTATGTTGATTTTAAAATAAATTAAAGAATACCGTAGGCTGATAAATAGATGATTTTGAAACATATATTATCTAAAACTAAGCTTTAATATGATCCCTTTCTGGTACAGGAAGTGTTTTTTATTTTAGGCTTCGTAGGTATCTTATGTTTATTCTGATTGTTATGTCCGGTTAAGAATTTTGTGTTTTCCTTATATTTATTTATTAATGCATCACTATAAAAATCAATACATTTCAAAAAAGTTATACAAGGAGGTTAAAAACAAAATAATAGTAAAATGTGCAGTTAAGAAAAAAGGGTGACAAAATAAACCCTTAATGCTTATATATTCACAATCACAACTATGTTTTAAGTACCATAGTTTCTTACTTGTTACATAAATATAAAGTGTGCATTCTGTACTTCTTTTATAAAAGTAGCATGGAAACAGGCAGGCCAAACTAATGCACTCATTTTTATTTGAATTCAGGTAAGTGCTTTCTTTTTGGTTAGTCTGTTCACCATGAATTTTCTTCAATGCAGAAATCTTTCATGTTAATGAACAATAAATTTATTTTTGCGTCAAATATGAAATTTTTCAATGTTATGAATTACATAGAAAAATATCTGAATAGTTAACAGTAAAGGAAGATTGCCAGATTATAATATCAAATGAAATACCAATCTTAGGCTTTATTTCTGTAGAAAAATTGTTGTTTGATTTGGGCATTATAACTTGGCTAAAGTTTGTTAATTTATACAGAATAGGCCATATATAGTGCTTCATATAGCTGATTTTAAATGGACATTTTGTAAAAACTAAAATATAAAGCAATAGCTAATTTGGGAAGCAACTGTTTAACAACAACATTTATTGAACTCCAACTGCAAACTAGTTAAAATAAAGTACTAGACAAACATTTAAAACAAAATACATTTTCATTAGTTTCTTTTTAATATAATTATTTTTAAATAAATATTTATTTTTCATATTTGTACAGTGGAAACAGTTAGGTAAAACATAGGGAACTCACTTTCATTAAGAATAGAGTAAGGTCATTCTGTTTAGTTTCTCTAAATACTATAATTCATCAACAATTTCATCTTGAGTATAGTAAAAACAACTACAAATAAATGTATATAACAAAAAAGTCCTAACTCTTTTTTTATTCTTCAAGTATTATTTATTGGTCAAATCAAATAATATTCTAAAACAAACCTAACATAATAACAGAAATAAGATAGTGATAAATAATAAAATGTTTAGTAAGATATTTCCCTGTATGTTAAACAAAAACATTATACTGAATATGTTAAAAAAGGACTATTGTTATGCATATTTTGTCTATGACACATTTTGATGATTGCATAACATCAGACATTGGCCATAAAAACAGACATAGCACACTTATGTGTTATGTAAATTAAGGGTGGGACACGTAACATGTGATTGGTTTCAAGTCTTATTGTTTATACATATAAAAAGAGAAGTATTTTTAAGAACTTAGTACAGACTAAAGGAAGACCTGGAGAAATCTGTCTCGTTTCATAAAGGTAAATAGTTGTTTTAATTGTATTGCAATGAAATAGCTCTTTTTTTAAGATTTAAATGGCAATATAAAGGTAGGGTAATATTTTAACCTTTCTGTATTTTGTTTTTTAATGTATTTCAATATGAAAATGAAAAGAAGCAACATTTCTTAACAAATATCTTCATGTCTATGGTATAGCTCTGTCAACTTTTAGTGAAATCTTATTCCTATTATTCATTTTAACACTACCTAGAATTTCTTATCAATTTATTTTTTATTTAAAGCTTATACATTTCAGAACTTGTTTTTATTTTAAGAGCATGGTCAATGATCCATTTCAATTTGTGTTAAGTGGCAACAGGCAGGCTAAACTAAGGCATTTCCTTGAATTTTCAAAATAAGTAAGTGCTTTTTGTTTGGTTCATCTGAACTCCACGAATCAGCATCTTTATCATCATTAGCATCATCATGTTTGGCCAGAATAAAGTAAAAAACAATAGTTATGTTGATTTTAAAATAAATTAAAGAATACTGTAGGCTGATAAATAGATGATTTTGAAACATATATTATCTAAAACTAAGCTTTAATATGATCCCTTTCTGGTACAGGAAGTGTTTTTTATTTTAGGCTTCGTAGGTATCTTATGTTTATTCTGATTGTTATGTCCGGTTAAGAATTTTGTGTTTTCCTTATATTTATTTATTAATGCATCACTATAAAAATCAATACATTTCAAAAAAGTTATACAAGGAGGTTAAAAACAAAATAATAGTAAAATGTGCAGTTAAGAAAAAAGGGTGACAAAATAAACCCTTAATGCTTATATATTCACAATCACAACTATGTTTTAAGTACCATAGTTTCTTACTTGTTACATAAATATAAAGTGTGCATTCTGTACTTCTTTTATAAAAGTAGCATGGAAACAGGCAGGCCAAACTAATGCACTCATTTTTATTTGAATTCAGGTAAGTGCTTTCTTTTTGGTTAGTCTGTTCACCATGAATTTTCTTCAATGCAGAAATCTTTCATGTTAATGAACAATAAATTTATTTTTGCGTCAAATATGAAATTTTTCAATGTTATGAATTACATAGAAAAATATCTGAATAGTTAACAGTAAAGGAAGATTGCCAGATTATAATATCAAATGAAATACCAATCTTAGGCTTTATTTCTGTAGAAAAATTGTTGTTTGATTTGGGCATTATAACTTGGCTAAAGTTTGTTAATTTATACAGAATAGGCCATATATAGTGCTTCATATAGCTGATTTTAAATGGACATTTTGTAAAAACTAAAATATAAAGCAATAGCTAATTTGGGAAGCAACTGTTTAACAACAACATTTATTGAACTCCAACTGCAAACTAGTTAAAATAAAGTACTAGACAAACATTTAAAACAAAATACATTTTCATTAGTTTCTTTTTAATATAATTATTTTTAAATAAATATTTATTTTTCATATTTGTACAGTGGAAACAGTTAGGTAAAACATAGGGAACTCACTTTCATTAAGAATAGAGTAAGGTCATTCTGTTTAGTTTCTCTAAATACTATAATTCATCAACAATTTCATCTTGAGTATAGTAAAAACAACTACAAATAAATGTATATAACAAAAAAGTCCTAACTCTTTTTTTATTCTTCAAGTATTATTTATTGGTCAAATCAAATAATATTCTAAAACAAACCTAACATAATAACAGAAATAAGATAGTGATAAATAATAAAATGTTTAGTAAGATATTTCCCTGTATGTTAAACAAAAACATTATACTGAATATGTTAAAAAAGGACTATTGTTATGCATATTTTGTCTATGACACATTTTGATGATTGCATAACATCAGACATTGGCCATAAAAACAGACATAGCACACTTATGTGTTATGTAAATGAAGGGTGGGACACGTAACATGTGATTGGTTTCAAGTCTTATTGTTTATACATATAAAAAGAGAAGTATTTATAAGAACTTAGTACAGACTAAAGGAAGACCTGGAGAAATCTGTCTCGTTTCATAAAGGTAAATAGTTGTTTTAATTGTATTGCAATGAAATAGCTCTTTTTTTAAGATTTAAATGGCAATATAAAGGTAGGGTAATATTTTAACCTTTCTGTATTTTGTTTTTTAATGTATTTCAATATGAAAATGAAAAGAAGCAACATTTCTTAACAAATATCTTCATGTCTATGTTATAGCTCTGTCAACTTTTAGTGAAATCTTATTCCTATTATTCATTTTAACACTACCTAGAATTTCTTATCAATTTATTTTTTATTTAAAGCTTATACATTTCAGAACTTGTTTTTATTTTAAGAGCATGGTCAATGATCCATTTCAATTTGTGTTAAGTGGCAACAGTCAGGCTAAACGAAGGCATTTCCTTGAATTTTCAAAATAAGTAAGTGCTTTTTGTTTGGTTCATCTGAACTCCACGAATCAGCATCTTTATCATCATTAGCATCATCATGTTTGGCCAGAATAAAGTAAAAAACAATAGTTATGTTGATTTTAAAATAAATTAAAGAATACCGTAGGCTGATAAATAGATGATTTTGAAACATATATTATCTAAAACTAAGCTTTAATAGGATCCCTTTCTGGTACAGGAAGTGTTTTTTATTTTAGGCTTCGTAGGTATCTTATGTTTATTCTGATTGTTATGTCCGGTTAAGAATTTTGTGTTTTCCTTATATTTATTTATTAATGCATCACTATAAAAATCAATACATTTCAAAAAAGTTATACAAGGAGGTTAAAAACAAAATAATAGTAAAATGTGCAGTTAAGAAAAAAGGGTGACAAAATAAACCCTTAATGCTTATATATTCACAATCACAACTATGTTTTAAGTACCATAGTTTCTTACTTGTTACATAAATATAAAGTGTGCATTCTGTACTTCTTTTATAAAAGTAGCATGGAAACAGGCAGGCCAAACTAATGCACTCATTTTTATTTGAATTCAGGTAAGTGCTTTCTTTTTGGTTAGTCTGTTCACCATGAATTTTCTTCAATGCAGAAATCTTTCATGTTAATGAACAATAAATTTATTTTTGCGTCAAATATGACATTTTTCAATGTTATGAATTACATAGAAAAATATCTGAATAGTTAACAGTAAAGGAAGATTGCCAGATTATAATATCAAATGAAATACCAATCTTAGGCTTTATTTCTGTAGAAAAATTGTTGTTTGATTTGGGCATTATAACTTGGCTAAAGTTTGTTAATTTATACAGAATAGGCCATATATAGTGCTTCATATAGCTGATTTTAAATGGACATTTTGTAAAAACTAAAATATAAAGCAATAGCTAATTTGGGAAGCAACTGTTTAACAACAACATTTATTGAACTCCAACTGCAAACTAGTTAAAATAAAGTACTAGACAAACATTTAAAACAAAATACATTTTCATTAGTTTCTTTTTAATATAATTATTTTTAAATAAATATTTATTTTTCATATTTGTACAGTGGAAACAGTTAGGTAAAACATAGGGAACTCACTTTCATTAAGAATAGAGTAAGGTCATTCTGTTTAGTTTCTCTAAATACTATAATTCATCAACAATTTCATCTTGAGTATAGTAAAAACAACTACAAATAAATGTATATAACAAAAAAGTCCTAACTCTTTTTTTATTCTTCAAGTATTATTTATTGGTCAAATCAAATAATATTCTAAAACAAACCTAACATAATAACAGAAATAAGATAGTGATAAATAATAAAATGTTTAGTAAGATATTTCCCTGTATGTTAAACAAAAACATTATACTGAATATGTTAAAAAAGGACTATTGTTATGCATATTTTGTCTATGACACATTTTGATGATTGCATAACATCAGACATTGGCCATAAAAACAGACATAGCACACTTATGTGTTATGTAAATGAAGGGTGGGACACGTAACATGTGATTGGTTTCAAGTCTTATTGTTTATACATATAAAAAGAGAAGTATTTTTAAGAACTTAGTACAGACTAAAGGAAGACCTGGAGAAATCTGTCTCGTTTCATAAAGGTAAATAGTTGTTTTAATTGTATTGCAATGAAATAGCTCTTTTTTTAAGATTTAAATGGCAATATAAAGGTAGGGTAATATTTTAACCTTTCTGTATTTTGTTTTTTAATGTATTTCAATATGAAAATGAAAAGAAGCAACATTTCTTAACAAATATCTTCATGTCTATGGTATAGCTCTGTCAACTTTTAGTGAAATCTTATTCCTATTATTCATTTTAACACTACCTAGAATTTCTTATCAATTTATTTTTTATTTAAAGCTTATACATTTCAGAACTTGTTTTTATTTTAAGAGCATGGTCAATGATCCATTTCAATTTGTGTTAAGTGGCAACAGGCAGGCTAAACTAAGGCATTTCCTTGAATTTTCAAAATAAGTAAGTGCTTTTTGTTTGGTTCATCTGAACTCCACGAATCAGCATCTTTATCATCATTAGCATCATCATGTTTGGCCAGAATAAAGTAAAAAACAATAGTTATGTTGATTTTAAAATAAATTAAAGAATACCGTAGGCTGATAAATAGATGATTTTGAAACATATATTATCTAAAACTAAGCTTTAATATGATCCCTTTCTGGTACAGGAAGTGTTTTTTATTTTAGGCTTCGTAGGTATCTTATGTTTATTCTGATTGTTATGTCCGGTTAAGAATTTTGTGTTTTCCTTATATTTATTTATTAATGCATCACTATAAAAATCAATACATTTCAAAAAAGTTATACAAGGAGGTTAAAAACAAAATAATAGTAAAATGTGCAGTTAAGAAAAAAGGGTGACAAAATAAACCCTTAATGCTTATATATTCACAATCACAACTATGTTTTAAGTACCATAGTTTCTTACTTGTTACATAAATATAAAGTGTGCATTCTGTACTTCTTTTATAAAAGTAGCATGGAAACAGGCAGGCCAAACTAATGCACTCATTTTTATTTGAATTCAGGTAAGTGCTTTCTTTTTGGTTAGTCTGTTCACCATGAATTTTCTTCAATGCAGAAATCTTTCATGTTAATGAACAATAAATTTATTTTTGCGTCAAAATGAAATTTTTCAATGTTATGAATTACATAGAAAAATATCTGAATAGTTAACAGTAAAGGAAGATTGCCAGATTATAATATCAAATGAAATACCAATCTTAGGCTTTATTTCTGTAGAAAAAATTGTTGTTTGATTTGGGCATTATAACTTGGCTAAAGTTTCTTAATTTATACAGAATAGGCCATATATAGTGCTTCATATAGCTGATTATAAATGGACATTTTGTAAAAACTAAAATATAAAGCTATAGCTAATTTGGGAAGCAACTGTTTAACAACAACATTTATTGAACTCCAACTGCAAACTAGTTAAAATAAAGTACTAGACAAACATTTAAAACAAAATACATTTTCATTAGTTTCTTTTTAATATAATTATTTTTAAATAAATATTTATTTTTCATATTTGTACAGTGGAAACAGTTAGGTAAAACATAGGGAACTCACTTTCATTAAGAATAGAGTAAGGTCATTCTGTTTAGTTTCTCTAAATACTATAATTCATCAACAATTTCATCTTGAGTATAGTAAAAACAACTACAAATAAATGTATATAACAAAAAAGTCCTAACTCTTTTTTTATTCTTCAAGTATTATTTATTGGTCAAATCAAATAATATTCTAAAACAAACCTAACATAATAACAGAAATAAGATAGTGATAAATAATAAAATGTTTAGTAAGATATTTCCCTGTATGTTAAACAAAAACATTATACTGAATATGTTAAAAAAGGACTATTGTTATGCATATTTTGTCTATGACACATGTTGATGATTGCATAACATCAGACATTGGCCATAAAAACAGACATAGCACACTTATGTGTTATGTAAATTAAGGGTGGGACACGTAACATGTGATTGGTTTCAAGTCTTATTGTTTATACATATAAAAAGAGAAGTATTTATAAGAACTTAGTACAGACTAAAGGAAGACCTGGAGAAATCTGTCTCGTTTCATAAAGGTAAATAGTTGTTTTAATTGTATTGCAATGAAATAGCTCTTTTTTTAAGATTTAAATGGCAATATAAAGGTAGGGTAATATTTTAACCTTTCTGTATTTTGTTTTTTAATGTATTTCAATATGAAAATGAAAAGAAGCAACATTTCTTAACAAATATCTTCATGTCTATGGTATAGCTCTGTCAACTTTTAGTGAAATCTTATTCCTATTATTCATTTTAACACTACCTAGAATTTCTTATCAATTTATTTTTTATTTAAAGCTTATACATTTCAGAACTTGTTTTTATTTTAAGAGCATGGTCAATGATCCATTTCAATTTGTGTTAAGTGGCAACAGGCAGGCTAAACTAAGGCATTTCCTTGAATTTTCAAAATAAGTAAGTGCTTTTTGTTTGGTTCATCTGAACTCCACGAATCAGCATCTTTATCATCATTAGCATCATCATGTTTGGCCAGAATAAAGTAAAAAACAATAGTTATGTTGATTTTAAAATAAATTAAAGAATACCGTAGGCTGATAAATAGATGATTTTGAAACATATATTATCTAAAACTAAGCTTTAATATGATCCCTTTCTGGTACAGGAAGTGTTTTTTATTTTAGGCTTCGTAGGTATCTTATGTTTATTCTGATTGTTATGTCCGGTTAAGAATTTTGTGTTTTCCTTATATTTATTTATTAATGCATCACTATAAAAATCAATACATTTCAAAAAAGTTATACAAGGAGGTTAAAAACAAAATAATAGTAAAATGTGCAGTTAAGAAAAAAGGGTGACAAAATAAACCCTTAATGCTTATATATTCACAATCACAACTATGTTTTAAGTACCATAGTTTCTTACTTGTTACATAAATATAAAGTGTGCATTCTGTACTTCTTTTATAAAAGTAGCATGGAAACAGGCAGGCCAAACTAATGCACTCATTTTTATTTGAATTCAGGTAAGTGCTTTCTTTTTGGTTAGTCTGTTCACCATGAATTTTCTTCAATGCAGAAATCTTTCATGTTAATGAACAATAAATTTATTTTTGCGTCAAATATGAAATTTTTCAATGTTATGAATTACATAGAAAAATATCTGAATAGTTAACAGTAAAGGAAGATTGCCAGATTATAATATCAAATGAAATACCAATCTTAGGCTTTATTTCTGTAGAAAAATTGTTGTTTGATTTGGGCATTATAACTTGGCTAAAGTTTGTTAATTTATACAGAATAGGCCATATATAGTGCTTCATATAGCTGATTTTAAATGGACATTTTGTAAAAACTAAAATATAAAGCAATAGCTAATTTGGGAAGCAACTGTTTAACAACAACATTTATTGAACTCCAACTGCAAACTAGTTAAAATAAAGTACTAGACAAACATTTAAAACAAAATACATTTTCATTAGTTTCTTTTTAATATAATTATTTTTAAATAAATATTTATTTTTCATATTTGTACAGTGGAAACAGTTAGGTAAAACATAGGGAACTCACTTTCATTAAGAATAGAGTAAGGTCATTCTGTTTAGTTTCTCTAAATACTATAATTCATCAACAATTTCATCTTGAGTATAGTAAAAACAACTACAAATAAATGTATATAACAAAAAAGTCCTAACTCTTTTTTTATTCTTCAAGTATTATTTATTGGTCAAATCAAATAATATTCTAAAACAAACCTAACATAATAACAGAAATAAGATAGTGATAAATAATAAAATGTTTAGTAAGATATTTCCCTGTATGTTAAACAAAAACATTATACTGAATATGTTAAAAAAGGACTATTGTTATGCATATTTTGTCTATGACACATTTTGATGATTGCATAACATCAGACATTGGCCATAAAAACAGACATAGCACACTTATGTGTTATGTAAATGAAGGGTGGGACACGTAACATGTGATTGGTTTCAAGTCTTATTGTTTATACATATAAAAAGAGAAGTATTTATAAGAACTTAGTACAGACTAAAGGAAGACCTGGAGAAATCTGTCACGTTTCATAAAGGTAAATAGTTGTTTTAATTGTATTGCAATGAAATAGCTCTTTTTTTAAGATTTAAATGGCAATATAAAGGTAGGGTAATATTTTAACCTTTCTGTATTTTGTTTTTTAATGTATTTCAATATGAAAATGAAAAGAAGCAACATTTCTTAACAAATATCTTCATGTCTATGTTATAGCTCTGTCAACTTTTAGTGAAATCTTATTCCTATTATTCATTTTAACACTACCTAGAATTTCTTATCAATTTATTTTTTATTTAAAGCTTATACATTTCAGAACTTGTTTTTATTTTAAGAGCATGGTCAATGATCCATTTCAATTTGTGTTAAGTGGCAACAGTCAGGCTAAACGAAGGCATTTCCTTGAATTTTCAAAATAAGTAAGTGCTTTTTGTTTGGTTCATCTGAACTCCACGAATCAGCATCTTTATCATCATTAGCATCATCATGTTTGGCCAGAATAAAGTAAAAAACAATAGTTATGTTGATTTTAAAATAAATTAAAGAATACCGTAGGCTGATAAATAGATGATTTTGAAACATATATTATCTAAAACTAAGCTTTAATATGATCCCTTTCTGGTACAGGAAGTGTTTTTTATTTTAGGCTTCGTAGGTATCTTATGTTTATTCTGATTGTTATGTCCGGTTAAGAATTTTGTGTTTTCCTTATATTTATTTATTAATGCATCACTATAAAAATCAATACATTTCAAAAAAGTTATACAAGGAGGTTAAAAACAAAATAATATTAAAATGTGCAGTTAAGAAAAAAGGGTGACAAAATAAACCCTTAATGCTTATATATTCACAATCACAACTATGTTTTAAGTACCATAGTTTCTTACTTGTTACATAAATATAAAGTGTGCATTCTGTACTTCTTTTATAAAAGTAGCATGGAAACAGGCAGGCCAAACTAATGCACTCATTTTTATTTGAATTTAGGTAAGTGCTTTCTTTTTGGTTAGTCTGTTCACCATGAATTTTCTTCAATGCAGAAATCTTTCATGTTAATGAACAAAAAATTTATTTTTGCATCAAATATGAAATTTTTCAATGTTATGAATTACATAGAAAAATATCTGAATAGTTAACAGTAAAGGAAGATTGCCAGATTATAATATCAAATGAAATACCAATCTTAGGCTTTATTTCTGTAGAAAAATTGTTGTTTGATTTGGGCATTATAACTTGGCTAAAGTTTCTTAATTTATACAGAATAGGCCATATATAGTGCTTCATATAGCTGATTTTAAATGGACATTTTGTAAAAACTAAAATATAAAGCAATAGCTAATTTGGGAAGCAACTGTTTAACAACAACATTTATTGAACTCCAACTGCAAACTAGTTAAAATAAAGTACTAGACAAACATTTAAAACAAAATACATTTTCATTAGTTTCTTTTTAATATAATTATTTTTAAATAAATATTTATTTTTCATATTTGTACAGTGGAAACAGTTAGGTAAAACATAGGGAACTCACTTTCATTAAGAATAGAGTAAGGTCATTCTGTTTAGTTTCTCTAAATACTATAATTCATCAACAATTTCATCTTGAGTATAGTAAAAACAACTACAAATAAATGTATATAACAAAAAAGTCCTAACTCTTTTTTTATTCTTCAAGTATTATTTATTGGTCAAATCAAATAATATTCTAAAACAAACCTAACATAATAACAGAAATAAGATAGTGATAAATAATAAAATGTTTAGTAAGATATTTCCCTGTATGTTAAACAAAAACATTATACTGAATATGTTAAAAAAGGACTATTGTTATGCATATTTTGTCTATGACACATTTTGATGATTGCATAACATCAGACATTGGCCATAAAAACAGACATAGCACACTTATGTGTTATGTAAATGAAGGGTGGGACACGTAACATGTGATTGGTTTCAAGTCTTATTGTTTATACATATAAAAAGAGAAGTATTTATAAGAACTTAGTACAGACTAAAGGAAGACCTGGAGAAATCTGTCTCGTTTCATAAAGGTAAATAGTTGTTTTAATTGTATTGCAATGAAATAGCTCTTTTTTTAAGATTTAAATGGCAATATAAAGGTAGGGTAATATTTTAACCTTTCTGTATTTTGTTTTTTAATGTATTTCAATATGAAAATGAAAAGAAGCAACATTTCTTAACAAATATCTTCATGTCTATGTTATAGCTCTGTCAACTTTTAGTGAAATCTTATTCCTATTATTCATTTTAACACTACCTAGAATTTCTTATCAATTTATTTTTTATTTAAAGCTTATACATTTCAGAACTTGTTTTTATTTTAAGAACATGGTCAATGATCCATTTCAATTTGTGTTAAGTGGCAACAGGCAGGCTAAACGAAGGCATTTCCTTGAATTTTCAAAATAAGTAAGTGCTTTTTGTTTGGTTCATCTGAACTCCACGAATCAGCATCTTTATCATCATTAGCATCATCATGTTTGGCCAGAATAAAGTAAAAAACAATAGTTATGTTGATTTTAAAATAAATTAAAGAATACCGTAGGCTGATAAATAGATGATTTTGAAACATATATTATCTAAAACTAAGCTTTAATATGATCCCTTTCTGGTACAGGAAGTGTTTTTTATTTTAGGCTTCGTAGGTATCTTATGTTTATTCTGATTGTTATGTCCGGTTAAGAATTTTGTGTTTTCCTTATATTTATTTATTAATGCATCACTACAAAAATCAATACATTTCAAAAAAGTTATACAAGGAGGTTAAAAACAAAATAATAGTAAAATGTGCAGTTAAGAAAAAAGGGTGACAAAATAAACCCTTAATGCTTATATATTCACAATCACAACTATGTTTTAAGTACCATAGTTTCTTACTTGTTACATAAATATAAAGTGTGCATTCTGTACTTCTTTTATAAAAGTAGCATGGAAACAGGCAGGCCAAACTAATGCACTCATTTTTATTTGAATTTAGGTAAGTGCTTTCTTTTTGGTTAGTCTGTTCACCATGAATTTTCTTCAATGCAGAAATCTTTCATGTTAATGAACAATAAATTTATTTTTGCATCAAATATGAAATTTTTCAATGTTATGAATTACATAGAAAAATATCTGAATAGTTAACAGTAAAGGAAGATTGCCAGATTATAATATCAAATGAAATACCAATCTTAGGCTTTATTTCTGTAGAAAAATTGTTGTTTGATTTGGGCATTATAACTTGGCTAAAGTTTCTTAATTTATACAGAATAGGCCATATATAGTGCTTCATATAGCTGATTTTAAATGGACATTTTGTAAAAACTAAAATATAAAGCTATAGCTAATTTGGGAAGCAACTGTTTAACAACAACATTTATTGAACTCCAACTGCAAACTAGTTAAAATAAAGTACTAGACAAACATTTAAAACAAAATACATTTTCATTAGTTTCTTTTTAATATAATTATTTTTAAATAAATATTTATTTTTCATATTTGTACAGTGGAAACAGTTAGGTAAAACATAGGGAACTCACTTTCATTAAGAATAGAGTAAGGTCATTCTGTTTAGTTTCTCTAAATACTATAATTCATCAACAATTTCATCTTGAGTATAGTAAAAACAACTACAAATAAATGTATATAACAAAAAAGTCCTAACTCTTTTTTTATTCTTCAAGTATTATTTATTGGTCAAATCAAATAATATTCTAAAACAAACCTAACATAATAACAGAAATAAGATAGTGATAAATAATAAAATGTTTAGTAAGATATTTCCCTGTATGTTAAACAAAAACATTATACTGAATATGTTAAAAAAGGACTATTGTTATGCATATTTTGTCTATGACACATTTTGATGATTGCATAACATCAGACATTGGCCATAAAAACAGACATAGCACACTTATGTGTTATGTAAATTAAGGGTGGGACACGTAACATGTGATTGGTTTCAAGTCTTATTGTTTATACATATAAAAAGAGAAGTATTTTTAAGAACTTAGTACAGACTAAAGGAAGACCTGGAGAAATCTGTCTCGTTTCATAAAGGTAAATAGTTGTTTTAATTGTATTGCAATGAAATAGCTCTTTTTTTAAGATTTAAATGGCAATATAAAGGTAGGGTAATATTTTAACCTTTCTGTATTTTGTTTTTTAATGTATTTCAATATGAAAATGAAAAGAAGCAACATTTCTTAACAAATATCTTCATGTCTATGGTATAGCTCTGTCAACTTTTAGTGAAATCTTATTCCTATTATTCATTTTAACACTACCTAGAATTTCTTATCAATTTATTTTTTATTTAAAGCTTATACATTTCAGAACTTGTTTTTATTTTAAGAGCATGGTCAATGATCCATTTCAATTTGTGTTAAGTGGCAACAGGCAGGCTAAACGAAGGCATTTCCTTGAATTTTCAAAATAAGTAAGTGCTTTTTGTTTGGTTCATCTGAACTCCACGAATCAGCATCTTTATCATCATTAGCATCATCATGTTTGGCCAGAATAAAGTAAAAAACAATAGTTATGTTGATTTTAAAATAAATTAAAGAATACCGTAGGCTGATAAATAGATGATTTTGAAACATATATTATCTAAAACTAAGCTTTAATATGATCCCTTTCTGGTACAGGAAGTGTTTTTTATTTTAGGCTTCGTAGGTATCTTATGTTTATTCTGATTGTTATGTCCGGTTAAGAATTTTGTGTTTTCCTTATATTTATTTATTAATGCATCACTATAAAAATCAATACATTTCAAAAAAGTTATACAAGGAGGTTAAAAACAAAATAATAGTAAAATGTGCAGTTAAGAAAAAAGGGTGACAAAATAAACCCTTAATGCTTATATATTCACAATCACAACTATGTTTTAAGTACCATAGTTTCTTACTTGTTACATAAATATAAAGTGTGCATTCTGTACTTCTTTTATAAAAGTAGCATGGAAACAGGCAGGCCAAACTAATGCACTCATTTTTATTTGAATTCAGGTAAGTGCTTTCTTTTTGGTTAGTCTGTTCACCATGAATTTTCTTCAATGCAGAAATCTTTCATGTTAATGAACAATAAATTTATTTTTGCGTCAAATATGACATTTTTCAATGTTATGAATTACATAGAAAAATATCTGAATAGTTAACAGTAAAGGAAGATTGCCAGATTATAATATCAAATGAAATACCAATCTTAGGCTTTATTTCTGCAGAAAAATTGTTGTTTGATTTGGGCATTATAACTTGGCTAAAGTTTCTTAATTTATACAGAATAGGCCATATATAGTGCTTCATATAGCTGATTTTAAATGGACATTTTGTAAAAACTAAAATATAAAGCAATAGCTAATTTGGGAAGCAACTGTTTAACAACAACATTTATTGAACTCCAACTGCAAACTAGTTAAAATAAAGTACTAGACAAACATTTAAAACAAAATACATTTTCATTAGTTTCTTTTTAATATAATTATTTTTAAATAAATATTTATTTTTCATATTTGTACAGTGGAAACAGTTAGGTAAAACATAGGGAACTCACTTTCATTAAGAATAGAGTAAGGTCATTCTGTTTAGTTTCTCTAAATACTATAATTCATCAACAATTTCATCTTGAGTATAGTAAAAACAACTACAAATAAATGTATATAACAAAAAAGTCCTAACTCTTTTTTTATTCTTCAAGTATTATTTATTGGTCAAATCAAATAATATTCTAAAACAAACCTAACATAATAACAGAAATAAGATAGTGATAAATAATAAAATGTTTAGTAAGATATTTCCCTGTATGTTAAACAAAAACATTATACTGAATATGTTAAAAAAGGACTATTGTTATGCATATTTTGTCTATGACACATTTTGATGATTGCATAACATCAGACATTGGCCATAAAAACAGACATAGCACACTTATGTGTTATGTAAATGAAGGGTGGGACACGTAACATGTGATTGGTTTCAAGTCTTATTGTTTATACATATAAAAAGAGAAGTATTTATAAGAACTTAGTACAGACTAAAGGAAGACCTGGAGAAATCTGTCTCGTTTCATAAAGGTAAATAGTTGTTTTAATTGTATTGCAATGAAATAGCTCTTTTTTTAAGATTTAAATGGCAATATAAAGGTAGGGTAATATTTTAACCTTTCTGTATTTTGTTTTTTAATGTATTTCAATATGAAAATGAAAAGAAGCAACATTTCTTAACAAATATCTTCATGTCTATGTTATAGCTCTGTCAACTTTTAGTGAAATCTTATTCCTATTATTCATTTTAACACTACCTAGAATTTCTTATCAATTTATTTTTTATTTAAAGCTTATACATTTCAGAACTTGTTTTTATTTTAAGAGCATGGTCAATGATCCATTTCAATTTGTGTTAAGTGGCAACAGGCAGGCTAAACGAAGGCATTTCCTTGAATTTTCAAAATAAGTAAGTGCTTTTTGTTTGGTTCATCTGAACTCCACGAATCAGCATCTTTATCATCATTAGCATCATCATGTTTGGCCAGAATAAAGTAAAAAACAATAGTTATGTTGATTTTAAAATAAATTAAAGAATACCGTAGGCTGATAAATAGATGATTTTGAAACATATATTATCTAAAACTAAGCTTTAATATGATCCCTTTCTGGTACAGGAAGTGTTTTTTATTTTAGGCTTCGTAGGTATCTTATGTTTATTCTGATTGTTATGTCCGGTTAAGAATTTTGTGTTTTCCTTATATTTATTTATTAATGCATCACTACAAAAATCAATACATTTCAAAAAAGTTATACAAGGAGGTTAAAAACAAAATAATAGTAAAATGTGCAGTTAAGAAAAAAGGGTGACAAAATAAACCCTTAATGCTTATATATTCACAATCACAACTATGTTTTAAGTACCATAGTTTCTTACTTGTTACATAAATATAAAGTGTGCATTCTGTACTTCTTTTATAAAAGTAGCATGGAAACAGGCAGGCCAAACTAATGCACTCATTTTTATTTGAATTTAGGTAAGTGCTTTCTTTTTGGTTAGTCTGTTCACCATGAATTTTCTTCAATGCAGAAATCTTTCATGTTAATGAACAATAAATTTATTTTTGCATCAAATATGAAATTTTTCAATGTTATGAATTACATAGAAAAATATCTGAATAGTTAACAGTAAAGGAAGATTGCCAGATTATAATATCAAATGAAATACCAATCTTAGGCTTTATTTCTGTAGAAAAATTGTTGTTTGATTTGGGCATTATAACTTGGCTAAAGTTTCTTAATTTATACAGAATAGGCCATATATAGTGCTTCATATAGCTGATTTTAAATGGACATTTTGTAAAAACTAAAATATAAAGCTATAGCTAATTTGGGAAGCAACTGTTTAACAACAACATTTATTGAACTCCAACTGCAAACTAGTTAAAATAAAGTACTAGACAAACATTTAAAACAAAATACATTTTCATTAGTTTCTTTTTAATATAATTATTTTTAAATAAATATTTATTTTTCATATTTGTACAGTGGAAACAGTTAGGTAAAACATAGGGAACTCACTTTCATTAAGAATAGAGTAAGGTCATTCTGTTTAGTTTCTCTAAATACTATAATTCATCAACAATTTCATCTTGAGTATAGTAAAAACAACTACAAATAAATGTATATAACAAAAAAGTCCTAACTCTTTTTTTATTCTTCAAGTATTATTTATTGGTCAAATCAAATAATATTCTAAAACAAACCTAACATAATAACAGAAATAAGATAGTGATAAATAATAAAATGTTTAGTAAGATATTTCCCTGTATGTTAAACAAAAACATTATACTGAATATGTTAAAAAAGGACTATTGTTATGCAT
The DNA here is from genome assembly GCF_050947455.1 of Rhinoderma darwinii. NCBI lineage: Eukaryota > Metazoa > Chordata > Amphibia > Anura > Rhinodermatidae > Rhinoderma > Rhinoderma darwinii. The sequence continues at coordinate 47,075,934 of NC_134689.1, forward strand.
ATTTTGTCTATGACACATTTTGATGATTGCATAACATCAGACATTGGCCATAAAAACAGACATAGCACACTTATGTGTTATGTAAATTAAGGGTGGGACACGTAACATGTGATTGGTTTCAAGTCTTATTGTTTATACATATAAAAAGAGAAGTATTTTTAAGAACTTAGTACAGACTAAAGGAAGACCTGGAGAAATCTGTCTCGTTTCATAAAGGTAAATAGTTGTTTTAATTGTATTGCAATGAAATAGCTCTTTTTTTAAGATTTAAATGGCAATATAAAGGTAGGGTAATATTTTAACCTTTCTGTATTTTGTTTTTTAATGTATTTCAATATGAAAATGAAAAGAAGCAACATTTCTTAACAAATATCTTCATGTCTATGGTATAGCTCTGTCAACTTTTAGTGAAATCTTATTCCTATTATTCATTTTAACACTACCTAGAATTTCTTATCAATTTATTTTTTATTTAAAGCTTATACATTTCAGAACTTGTTTTTATTTTAAGAGCATGGTCAATGATCCATTTCAATTTGTGTTAAGTGGCAACAGGCAGGCTAAACTAAGGCATTTCCTTGAATTTTCAAAATAAGTAAGTGCTTTTTGTTTGGTTCATCTGAACTCCACGAATCAGCATCTTTATCATCATTAGCATCATCATGTTTGGCCAGAATAAAGTAAAAAACAATAGTTATGTTGATTTTAAAATAAATTAAAGAATACCGTAGGCTGATAAATAGATGATTTTGAAACATATATTATCTAAAACTAAGCTTTAATATGATCCCTTTCTGGTACAGGAAGTGTTTTTTATTTTAGGCTTCGTAGGTATCTTATGTTTATTCTGATTGTTATGTCCGGTTAAGAATTTTGTGTTTTCCTTATATTTATTTATTAATGCATCACTATAAAAATCAATACATTTCAAAAAAGTTATACAAGGAGGTTAAAAACAAAATAATAGTAAAATGTGCAGTTAAGAAAAAAGGGTGACAAAATAAACCCTTAATGCTTATATATTCACAATCACAACTATGTTTTAAGTACCATAGTTTCTTACTTGTTACATAAATATAAAGTGTGCATTCTGTACTTCTTTTATAAAAGTAGCATGGAAACAGGCAGGCCAAACTAATGCACTCATTTTTATTTGAATTCAGGTAAGTGCTTTCTTTTTGGTTAGTCTGTTCACCATGAATTTTCTTCAATGCAGAAATCTTTCATGTTAATGAACAATAAATTTATTTTTGCGTCAAATATGACATTTTTCAATGTTATGAATTACATAGAAAAATATCTGAATAGTTAACAGTAAAGGAAGATTGCCAGATTATAATATCAAATGAAATACCAATCTTAGGCTTTATTTCTGTAGAAAAATTGTTGTTTGATTTGGGCATTATAACTTGGCTAAAGTTTGTTAATTTATACAGAATAGGCCATATATAGTGCTTCATATAGCTGATTTTAAATGGACATTTTGTAAAAACTAAAATATAAAGCAATAGCTAATTTGGGAAGCAACTGTTTAACAACAACATTTATTGAACTCCAACTGCAAACTAGTTAAAATAAAGTACTAGACAAACATTTAAAACAAAATACATTTTCATTAGTTTCTTTTTAATATAATTATTTTTAAATAAATATTTATTTTTCATATTTGTACAGTGGAAACAGTTAGGTAAAACATAGGGAACTCACTTTCATTAAGAATAGAGTAAGGTCATTCTGTTTAGTTTCTCTAAATACTATAATTCATCAACAATTTCATCTTGAGTATAGTAAAAACAACTACAAATAAATGTATATAACAAAAAAGTCCTAACTCTTTTTTTATTCTTCAAGTATTATTTATTGGTCAAATCAAATAATATTCTAAAACAAACCTAACATAATAACAGAAATAAGATAGTGATAAATAATAAAATGTTTAGTAAGATATTTCCCTGTATGTTAAACAAAAACATTATACTGAATATGTTAAAAAAGGACTATTGTTATGCATATTTTGTCTATGACACATTTTGATGATTGCATAACATCAGACATTGGCCATAAAAACAGACATAGCACACTTATGTGTTATGTAAATGAAGGGTGGGACACGTAACATGTGATTGGTTTCAAGTCTTATTGTTTATACATATAAAAAGAGAAGTATTTATAAGAACTTAGTACAGACTAAAGGAAGACCTGGAGAAATCTGTCTCGTTTCATAAAGGTAAATAGTTGTTTTAATTGTATTGCAATGAAATAGCTCTTTTTTTAAGATTTAAATGGCAATATAAAGGTAGGGTAATATTTTAACCTTTCTGTATTTTGTTTTTTAATGTATTTCAATATGAAAATGAAAAGAAGCAACATTTCTTAACAAATATCTTCATGTCTATGTTATAGCTCTGTCAACTTTTAGTGAAATCTTATTCCTATTATTCATTTTAACACTACCTAGAATTTCTTATCAATTTATTTTTTATTTAAAGCTTATACATTTCAGAACTTGTTTTTATTTTAAGAGCATGGTCAATGATCCATTTCAATTTGTGTTAAGTGGCAACAGGCAGGCTAAACGAAGGCATTTCCTTGAATTTTCAAAATAAGTAAGTGCTTTTTGTTTGGTTCATCTGAACTCCACGAATCAGCATCTTTATCATCATTAGCATCATCATGTTTGGCCAGAATAAAGTAAAAAACAATAGTTATGTTGATTTTAAAATAAATTAAAGAATACCGTAGGCTGATAAATAGATGATTTTGAAACATATATTATCTAAAACTAAGCTTTAATATGATCCCTTTCTGGTACAGGAAGTGTTTTTTATTTTAGGCTTCGTAGGTATCTTATGTTTATTCTGATTGTTATGTCCGGTTAAGAATTTTGTGTTTTCCTTATATTTATTTATTAATGCATCACTACAAAAATCAATACATTTCAAAAAAGTTATACAAGGAGGTTAAAAACAAAATAATAGTAAAATGTGCAGTTAAGAAAAAAGGGTGACAAAATAAACCCTTAATGCTTATATATTCACAATCACAACTATGTTTTAAGTACCATAGTTTCTTACTTGTTACATAAATATAAAGTGTGCATTCTGTACTTCTTTTATAAAAGTAGCATGGAAACAGGCAGGCCAAACTAATGCACTCATTTTTATTTGAATTTAGGTAAGTGCTTTCTTTTTGGTTAGTCTGTTCACCATGAATTTTCTTCAATGCAGAAATCTTTCATGTTAATGAACAATAAATTTATTTTTGCGTCAAATATGAAATTTTTCAATGTTATGAATTACATAGAAAAATATCTGAATAGTTAACAGTAAAGGAAGATTGCCAGATTATAATATCAAATGAAATACCAATCTTAGGCTTTATTTCTGTAGAAAAATTGTTGTTTGATTTGGGCATTATAACTTGGCTAAAGTTTCTTAATTTATACAGAATAGGCCATATATAGTGCTTCATATAGCTGATTTTAAATGGACATTTTGTAAAAACTAAAATATAAAGCTATAGCTAATTTGGGAAGCAACTGTTTAACAACAACATTTATTGAACTCCAACTGCAAACTAGTTAAAATAAAGTACTAGACAAACATTTAAAACAAAATACATTTTCATTAGTTTCTTTTTAATATAATTATTTTTAAATAAATATTTATTTTTCATATTTGTACAGTGGAAACAGTTAGGTAAAACATAGGGAACTCACTTTCATTAAGAATAGAGTAAGGTCATTCTGTTTAGTTTCTCTAAATACTATAATTCATCAACAATTTCATCTTGAGTATAGTAAAAACAACTACAAATAAATGTATATAACAAAAAAGTCCTAACTCTTTTTTTATTCTTCAAGTATTATTTATTGGTCAAATCAAATAATATTCTAAAACAAACCTAACATAATAACAGAAATAAGATAGTGATAAATAATAAAATGTTTAGTAAGATATTTCCCTGTATGTTAAACAAAAACATTATACTGAATATGTTAAAAAAGGACTATTGTTATGCATATTTTGTCTATGACACATTTTGATGATTGCATAACATCAGACATTGGCCATAAAAACAGACATAGCACACTTATGTGTTATGTAAATGAAGGGTGGGACACGTAACATGTGATTGGTTTCAAGTCTTATTGTTTATACATATAAAAAGAGAAGTATTTTTAAGAACTTAGTACAGACTAAAGGAAGACCTGGAGAAATCTGTCTCGTTTCATAAAGGTAAATAGTTGTTTTAATTGTATTGCAATGAAATAGCTCTTTTTTTAAGATTTAAATGGCAATATAAAGGTAGGGTAATATTTTAACCTTTCTGTATTTTGTTTTTTAATGTATTTCAATATGAAAATGAAAAGAAGCAACATTTCTTAACAAATATCTTCATGTCTATGGTATAGCTCTGTCAACTTTTAGTGAAATCTTATTCCTATTATTCATTTTAACACTACCTAGAATTTCTTATCAATTTATTTTTTATTTAAAGCTTATACATTTCAGAACTTGTTTTTATTTTAAGAGCATGGTCAATGATCCATTTCAATTTGTGTTAAGTGGCAACAGGCAGGCTAAACTAAGGCATTTCCTTGAATTTTCAAAATAAGTAAGTGCTTTTTGTTTGGTTCATCTGAACTCCACGAATCAGCATCTTTATCATCATTAGCATCATCATGTTTGGCCAGAATAAAGTAAAAAACAATAGTTATGTTGATTTTAAAATAAATTAAAGAATACCGTAGGCTGATAAATAGATGATTTTGAAACATATATTATCTAAAACTAAGCTTTAATATGATCCCTTTCTGGTACAGGAAGTGTTTTTTATTTTAGGCTTCGTAGGTATCTTATGTTTATTCTGATTGTTATGTCCGGTTAAGAATTTTGTGTTTTCCTTATATTTATTTATTAATGCATCACTATAAAAATCAATACATTTCAAAAAAGTTATACAAGGAGGTTAAAAACAAAATAATAGTAAAATGTGCAGTTAAGAAAAAAGGGTGACAAAATAAACCCTTAATGCTTATATATTCACAATCACAACTATGTTTTAAGTACCATAGTTTCTTACTTGTTACATAAATATAAAGTGTGCATTCTGTACTTCTTTTATAAAAGTAGCATGGAAACAGGCAGGCCAAACTAATGCACTCATTTTTATTTGAATTTAGGTAAGTGCTTTCTTTTTGGTTAGTCTGTTCACCATGAATTTTCTTCAATGCAGAAATCTTTCATGTTAATGAACAATAAATTTATTTTTGCATCAAATATGAAATTTTTCAATGTTATGAATTACATAGAAAAATATCTGAATAGTTAACAGTAAAGGAAGATTGCCAGATTATAATATCAAATGAAATACCAATCTTAGGCTTTATTTCTGTAGAAAAATTGTTGTTTGATTTGGGCATTATAACTTGGCTAAAGTTTGTTAATTTATACAGAATAGGCCATATATAGTGCTTCATATAGCTGATTTTAAATGGACATTTTATAAAAACTAAAATATAAAGCTATAGCTAATTTGGGAAGCAACTGTTTAACAACAACATTTATTGAACTCCAACTGCAAACTAGTTAAAATAAAGTACTAGACAAACATTTAAAACAAAATACATTTTCATTAGTTTCTTTTTAATATAATTATTTTTAAATAAATATTTATTTTTCATATTTGTACAGTGGAAACAGTTAGGTAAAACATAGGGAACTCACTTTCATTAAGAATAGAGTAAGGTCATTCTGTTTAGTTTCTCTAAATACTATAATTCATCAACAATTTCATCTTGAGTATAGTAAAAACAACTACAAATAAATGTATATAACAAAAAAGTCCTAACTCTTTTTTTATTCTTCAAGTATTATTTATTGGTCAAATCAAATAATATTCTAAAACAAACCTAACATAATAACAGAAATAAGATAGTGATAAATAATAAAATGTTTAGTAAGATATTTCCCTGTATGTTAAACAAAAACATTATACTGAATATGTTAAAAAAGGACTATTGTTATGCATATTTTGTCTATGACACATTTTGATGATTGCATAACATCAGACATTGGCCATAAAAACAGACATAGCACACTTATGTGTTATGTAAATTAAGGGTGGGACACGTAACATGTGATTGGTTTCAAGTCTTATTGTTTATACATATAAAAAGAGAAGTATTTTTAAGAACTTAGTACAGACTAAAGGAAGACCTGGAGAAATCTGTCTCGTTTCATAAAGGTAAATAGTTGTTTTAATTGTATTGCAATGAAATAGCTCTTTTTTTAAGATTTAAATGGCAATATAAAGGTAGGGTAATATTTTAACCTTTCTGTATTTTGTTTTTTAATGTATTTCAATATGAAAATGAAAAGAAGCAACATTTCTTAACAAATATCTTCATGTCTATGGTATAGCTCTGTCAACTTTTAGTGAAATCTTATTCCTATTATTCATTTTAACACTACCTAGAATTTCTTATCAATTTATTTTTTATTTAAAGCTTATACATTTCAGAACTTGTTTTTATTTTAAGAGCATGGTCAATGATCCATTTCAATTTGTGTTAAGTGGCAACAGGCAGGCTAAACTAAGGCATTTCCTTGAATTTTCAAAATAAGTAAGTGCTTTTTGTTTGGTTCATCTGAACTCCACGAATCAGCATCTTTATCATCATTAGCATCATCATGTTTGGCCAGAATAAAGTAAAAAACAATAGTTATGTTGATTTTAAAATAAATTAAAGAATACCGTAGGCTGATAAATAGATGATTTTGAAACATATATTATCTAAAACTAAGCTTTAATATGATCCCTTTCTGGTACAGGAAGTGTTTTTTATTTTAGGCTTCGTAGGTATCTTATGTTTATTCTGATTGTTATGTCCGGTTAAGAATTTTGTGTTTTCCTTATATTTATTTATTAATGCATCACTATAAAAATCAATACATTTCAAAAAAGTTATACAAGGAGGTTAAAAACAAAATAATAGTAAAATGTGCAGTTAAGAAAAAAGGGTGACAAAATAAACCCTTAATGCTTATATATTCACAATCACAACTATGTTTTAAGTACCATAGTTTCTTACTTGTTACATAAATATAAAGTGTGCATTCTGTACTTCTTTTATAAAAGTAGCATGGAAACAGGCAGGCCAAACTAATGCACTCATTTTTATTTGAATTCAGGTAAGTGCTTTCTTTTTGGTTAGTCTGTTCACCATGAATTTTCTTCAATGCAGAAATCTTTCATGTTAATGAACAATAAATTTATTTTTGCGTCAAATATGAAATTTTTCAATGTTATGAATTACATAGAAAAATATCTGAATAGTTAACAGTAAAGGAAGATTGCCAGATTATAATATCAAATGAAATACCAATCTTAGGCTTTATTTCTGTAGAAAAATTGTTGTTTGATTTGGGCATTATAACTTGGCTAAAGTTTGTTAATTTATACAGAATAGGCCATATATAGTGCTTCATATAGCTGATTTTAAATGGACATTTTGTAAAAACTAAAATATAAAGCAATAGCTAATTTGGGAAGCAACTGTTTAACAACAACATTTATTGAACTCCAACTGCAAACTAGTTAAAATAAAGTACTAGACAAACATTTAAAACAAAATACATTTTCATTAGTTTCTTTTTAATATAATTATTTTTAAATAAATATTTATTTTTCATATTTGTACAGTGGAAACAGTTAGGTAAAACATAGGGAACTCACTTTCATTAAGAATAGAGTAAGGTCATTCTGTTTAGTTTCTCTAAATACTATAATTCATCAACAATTTCATCTTGAGTATAGTAAAAACAACTACAAATAAATGTATATAACAAAAAAGTCCTAACTCTTTTTTTATTCTTCAAGTATTATTTATTGGTCAAATCAAATAATATTCTAAAACAAACCTAACATAATAACAGAAATAAGATAGTGATAAATAATAAAATGTTTAGTAAGATATTTCCCTGTATGTTAAACAAAAACATTATACTGAATATGTTAAAAAAGGACTATTGTTATGCATATTTTGTCTATGACACATTTTGATGATTGCATAACATCAGACATTGGCCATAAAAACAGACATAGCACACTTATGTGTTATGTAAATGAAGGGTGGGACACGTAACATGTGATTGGTTTCAAGTCTTATTGTTTATACATATAAAAAGAGAAGTATTTATAAGAACTTAGTACAGACTAAAGGAAGACCTGGAGAAATCTGTCTCGTTTCATAAAGGTAAATAGTTGTTTTAATTGTATTGCAATGAAATAGCTCTTTTTTTAAGATTTAAATGGCAATATAAAGGTAGGGTAATATTTTAACCTTTCTGTATTTTGTTTTTTAATGTATTTCAATATGAAAATGAAAAGAAGCAACATTTCTTAACAAATATCTTCATGTCTATGTTATAGCTCTGTCAACTTTTAGTGAAATCTTATTCCTATTATTCATTTTAACACTACCTAGAATTTCTTATCAATTTATTTTTTATTTAAAGCTTATACATTTCAGAACTTGTTTTTATTTTAAGAGCATGGTCAATGATCCATTTCAATTTGTGTTAAGTGGCAACAGGCAGGCTAAACGAAGGCATTTCCTTGAATTTTCAAAATAAGTAAGTGCTTTTTGTTTGGTTCATCTGAACTCCACGAATCAGCATCTTTATCATCATTAGCATCATCATGTTTGGCCAGAATAAAGTAAAAAACAATAGTTATGTTGATTTTAAAATAAATTAAAGAATACCGTAGGCTGATAAATAGATGATTTTGAAACATATATTATCTAAAACTAAGCTTTAATATGATCCCTTTCTGGTACAGGAAGTGTTTTTTATTTTAGGCTTCGTAGGTATCTTATGTTTATTCTGATTGTTATGTCCGGTTAAGAATTTTGTGTTTTCCTTATATTTATTTATTAATGCATCACTACAAAAATCAATACATTTCAAAAAAGTTATACAAGGAGGTTAAAAACAAAATAATAGTAAAATGTGCAGTTAAGAAAAAAGGGTGACAAAATAAACCCTTAATGCTTATATATTCACAATCACAACTATGTTTTAAGTACCATAGTTTCTTACTTGTTACATAAATATAAAGTGTGCATTCTGTACTTCTTTTATAAAAGTAGCATGGAAACAGGCAGGCCAAACTAATGCACTCATTTTTATTTGAATTTAGGTAAGTGCTTTCTTTTTGGTTAGTCTGTTCACCATGAATTTTCTTCAATGCAGAAATCTTTCATGTTAATGAACAATAAATTTATTTTTGCGTCAAATATGAAATTTTTCAATGTTATGAATTACATAGAAAAATATCTGAATAGTTAACAGTAAAGGAAGATTGCCAGATTATAATATCAAATGAAATACCAATCTTAGGCTTTATATCTGTAGAAAAATTGTTGTTTGATTTGGGCATTATAACTTGGCTAAAGTTTCTTAATTTATACAGAATAGGCCATATATAGTGCTTCATATAGCTGATTTTAAATGGACATTGTGTAAAAACTAAAATATAAAGCTATAGCTAATTTGGGAAGCAACTGTTTAACAACAACATTTATTGAACTCCAACTGCAAACTAGTTAAAATAAAGTACTAGACAAACATTTAAAACAAAATACATTTTCATTAGTTTCTTTTTAATATAATTATTTTTAAATAAATATTTATTTTTCATATTTGTACAGTGGAAACAGTTAGGTAAAACATAGGGAACTCACTTTCATTAAGAATAGAGTAAGGTCATTCTGTTTAGTTTCTCTAAATACTATAATTCATCAACAATTTCATCTTGAGTATAGTAAAAACAACTACAAATAAATGTATATAACAAAAAAGTCCTAACTCTTTTTTTATTCTTCAAGTATTATTTATTGGTCAAATCAAATAATATTCTAAAACAAACCTAACATAATAACAGAAATAAGATAGTGATAAATAATAAAATGTTTAGTAAGATATTTCCCTGTATGTTAAACAAAAACATTATACTGAATATGTTAAAAAAGGACTATTGTTATGCATATTTTGTCTATGACACATTTTGATGATTGCATAACATCAGACATTGGCCATAAAAACAGACATAGCACACTTATGTGTTATGTAAATGAAGGGTGGGACACGTAACATGTGATTGGTTTCAAGTCTTATTGTTTATACATATAAAAAGAGAAGTATTTTTAAGAACTTAGTACAGACTAAAGGAAGACCTGGAGAAATCTGTCTCGTTTCATAAAGGTAAATAGTTGTTTTAATTGTATTGCAATGAAATAGCTCTTTTTTTAAGATTTAAATGGCAATATAAAGGTAGGGTAATATTTTAACCTTTCTGTATTTTGTTTTTTAATGTATTTCAATATGAAAATGAAAAGAAGCAACATTTCTTAACAAATATCTTCATGTCTATGGTATAGCTCTGTCAACTTTTAGTGAAATCTTATTCCTATTATTCATTTTAACACTACCTAGAATTTCTTATCAATTTATTTTTTATTTAAAGCTTATACATTTCAGAACTTGTTTTTATTTTAAGAGCATGGTCAATGATCCATTTCAATTTGTGTTAAGTGGCAACAGGCAGGCTAAACTAAGGCATTTCCTTGAATTTTCAAAATAAGTAAGTGCTTTTTGTTTGGTTCATCTGAACTCCACGAATCAGCATCTTTATCATCATTAGCATCATCATGTTTGGCCAGAATAAAGTAAAAAACAATAGTTATGTTGATTTTAAAATAAATTAAAGAATACCGTAGGCTGATAAATAGATGATTTTGAAACATATATTATCTAAAACTAAGCTTTAATATGATCCCTTTCTGGTACAGGAAGTGTTTTTTATTTTAGGCTTCGTAGGTATCTTATGTTTATTCTGATTGTTATGTCCGGTTAAGAATTTTGTGTTTTCCTTATATTTATTTATTAATGCATCACTATAAAAATCAATACATTTCAAAAAAGTTATACAAGGAGGTTAAAAACAAAATAATAGTAAAATGTGCAGTTAAGAAAAAAGGGTGACAAAATAAACCCTTAATGCTTATATATTCACAATCACAACTATGTTTTAAGTACCATAGTTTCTTACTTGTTACATAAATATAAAGTGTGCATTCTGTACTTCTTTTATAAAAGTAGCATGGAAACAGGCAGGCCAAACTAATGCACTCATTTTTATTTGAATTTAGGTAAGTGCTTTCTTTTTGGTTAGTCTGTTCACCATGAATTTTCTTCAATGCAGAAATCTTTCATGTTAATGAACAATAAATTTATTTTTGCATCAAATATGAAATTTTTCAATGTTATGAATTACATAGAAAAATATCTGAATAGTTAACAGTAAAGGAAGATTGCCAGATTATAATATCAAATGAAATACCAATCTTAGGCTTTATTTCTGTAGAAAAATTGTTGTTTGATTTGGGCATTATAACTTGGCTAAAGTTTGTTAATTTATACAGAATAGGCCATATATAGTGCTTCATATAGCTGATTTTAAATGGACATTTTATAAAAACTAAAATATAAAGCTATAGCTAATTTGGGAAGCAACTGTTTAACAACAACATTTATTGAACTCCAACTGCAAACTAGTTAAAATAAAGTACTAGACAAACATTTAAAACAAAATACATTTTCATTAGTTTCTTTTTAATATAATTATTTTTAAATAAATATTTATTTTTCATATTTGTACAGTGGAAACAGTTAGGTAAAACATAGGGAACTCACTTTCATTAAGAATAGAGTAAGGTCATTCTGTTTAGTTTCTCTAAATACTATAATTCATCAACAATTTCATCTTGAGTATAGTAAAAACAACTACAAATAAATGTATATAACAAAAAAGTCCTAACTCTTTTTTTATTCTTCAAGTATTATTTATTGGTCAAATCAAATAATATTCTAAAACAAACCTAACATAATAACAGAAATAAGATAGTGATAAATAATAAAATGTTTAGTAAGATATTTCCCTGTATGTTAAACAAAAACATTATACTGAATATGTTAAAAAAGGACTATTGTTATGCATATTTTGTCTATGACACATTTTGATGATTGCATAACATCAGACATTGGCCATAAAAACAGACATAGCACACTTATGTGTTATGTAAATGAAGGGTGGGACACGTAACATGTGATTGGTTTCAAGTCTTATTGTTTATACATATAAAAAGAGAAGTATTTTTAAGAACTTAGTACAGACTAAAGGAAGACCTGGAGAAATCTGTCTCGTTTCATAAAGGTAAATAGTTGTTTTAATTGTATTGCAATGAAATAGCTCTTTTTTTAAGATTTAAATGGCAATATAAAGGTAGGGTAATATTTTAACCTTTCTGTATTTTGTTTTTTAATGTATTTCAATATGAAAATGAAAAGAAGCAACATTTCTTAACAAATATCTTCATGTCTATGGTATAGCTCTGTCAACTTTTAGTGAAATCTTATTCCTATTATTCATTTTAACACTACCTAGAATTTCTTATCAATTTATTTTTTATTTAAAGCTTATACATTTCAGAACTTGTTTTTATTTTAAGAGCATGGTCAATGATCCATTTCAATTTGTGTTAAGTGGCAACAGGCAGGCTAAACTAAGGCATTTCCTTGAATTTTCAAAATAAGTAAGTGCTTTTTGTTTGGTTCATCTGAACTCCACGAATCAGCATCTTTATCATCATTAGCATCATCATGTTTGGCCAGAATAAAGTAAAAAACAATAGTTATGTTGATTTTAAAATAAATTAAAGAATACCGTAGGCTGATAAATAGATGATTTTGAAACATATATTATCTAAAACTAAGCTTTAATATGATCCCTTTCTGGTACAGGAAGTGTTTTTTATTTTAGGCTTCGTAGGTATCTTATGTTTATTCTGATTGTTATGTCCGGTTAAGAATTTTGTGTTTTCCTTATATTTATTTATTAATGCATCACTATAAAAATCAATACATTTCAAAAAAGTTATACAAGGAGGTTAAAAACAAAATAATAGTAAAATGTGCAGTTAAGAAAAAAGGGTGACAAAATAAACCCTTAATGCTTATATATTCACAATCACAACTATGTTTTAAGTACCATAGTTTCTTACTTGTTACATAAATATAAAGTGTGCATTCTGTACTTCTTTTATAAAAGTAGCATGGAAACAGGCAGGCCAAACTAATGCACTCATTTTTATTTGAATTTAGGTAAGTGCTTTCTTTTTGGTTAGTCTGTTCACCATGAATTTTCTTCAATGCAGAAATCTTTCATGTTAATGAACAAAAAATTTATTTTTGCATCAAATATGAAATTTTTCAATGTTATGAATTACATAGAAAAATATCTGAATAGTTAACAGTAAAGGAAGATTGACAGATTATAATATCAAATGAAATACCAATCTTAGGCTTTATTTCTGTAGAAAAATTGTTGTTTGATTTGGGCATTATAACTTGGCTAAAGTTTGTTAATTTATACAGAATAGGCCATATATAGTGCTTCATATAGCTGATTTTAAATGGACATTTTGTAAAAACTAAAATATAAAGCAATAGCTAATTTGGGAAGCAACTGTTTAACAACAACATTTATTGAACTCCAACTGCAAACTAGTTAAAATAAAGTACTAGACAAACATTTAAAACAAAATACATTTTCATTAGTTTCTTTTTAATATAATTATTTTTAAATAAATATTTATTTTTCATATTTGTACAGTGGAAACAGTTAGGTAAAACATAGGGAACTCACTTTCATTAAGAATAGAGTAAGGTCATTCTGTTTAGTTTCTCTAAATACTATAATTCATCAACAATTTCATCTTGAGTATAGTAAAAACAACTACAAATAAATGTATATAACAAAAAAGTCCTAACTCTTTTTTTATTCTTCAAGTATTATTTATTGGTCAAATCAAATAATATTCTAAAACAAACCTAACATAATAACAGAAATAAGATAGTGATAAATAATAAAATGTTTAGTAAGATATTTCCCTGTATGTTAAACAAAAACATTATACTGAATATGTTAAAAAAGGACTATTGTTATGCATATTTTGTCTATGACACATTTTGATGATTGCATAACATCAGACATTGGCCATAAAAACAGACATAGCACACTTATGTGTTATGTAAATGAAGGGTGGGACACGTAACATGTGATTGGTTTCAAGTCTTATTGTTTATACATATAAAAAGAGAAGTATTTATAAGAACTTAGTACAGACTAAAGGAAGACCTGGAGAAATCTGTCTCGTTTCATAAAGGTAAATAGTTGTTTTAATTGTATTGCAATGAAATAGCTCTTTTTTTAAGATTTAAATGGCAATATAAAGGTAGGGTAATATTTTAACCTTTCTGTATTTTGTTTTTTAATGTATTTCAATATGAAAATGAAAAGAAGCAACATTTCTTAACAAATATCTTCATGTCTATGTTATAGCTCTGTCAACTTTTAGTGAAATCTTATTCCTATTATTCATTTTAACACTACCTAGAATTTCTTATCAATTTATTTTTTATTTAAAGCTTATACATTTCAGAACTTGTTTTTATTTTAAGAGCATGGTCAATGATCCATTTCAATTTGTGTTAAGTGGCAACAGTCAGGCTAAACGAAGGCATTTCCTTGAATTTTCAAAATAAGTAAGTGCTTTTTGTTTGGTTCATCTGAACTCCACGAATCAGCATCTTTATCATCATTAGCATCATCATGTTTGGCCAGAATAAAGTAAAAAACAATAGTTATGTTGATTTTAAAATAAATTAAAGAATACCGTAGGCTGATAAATAGATGATTTTGAAACATATATTATCTAAAACTAAGCTTTAATATGATCCCTTTCTGGTACAGGAAGTGTTTTTTATTTTAGGCTTCGTAGGTATCTTATGTTTATTCTGATTGTTATGTCCGGTTAAGAATTTTGTGTTTTCCTTATATTTATTTATTAATGCATCACTATAAAAATCAATACATTTCAAAAAAGTTATACAAGGAGGTTAAAAACAAAATAATAGTAAAATGTGCAGTTAAGAAAAAAGGGTGACAAAATAAACCCTTAATGCTTATATATTCACAATCACAACTATGTTTTAAGTACCATAGTTTCTTACTTGTTACATAAATATAAAGTGTGCATTCTGTACTTCTTTTATAAAAGTAGCATGGAAACAGGCAGGCCAAACTAATGCACTCATTTTTATTTGAATTCAGGTAAGTGCTTTCTTTTTGGTTAGTCTGTTCACCATGAATTTTCTTCAATGCAGAAATCTTTCATGTTAATGAACAATAAATTTATTTTTGCGTCAAATATGAAATTTTTCAATGTTATGAATTACATAGAAAAATATCTGAATAGTTAACAGTAAAGGAAGATTGCCAGATTATAATATCAAATGAAATACCAATCTTAGGCTTTATTTCTGTAGAAAAATTGTTGTTTGATTTGGGCATTATAACTTGGCTAAAGTTTGTTAATTTATACAGAATAGGCCATATATAGTGCTTCATATAGCTGATTTTAAATGGAC
Source organism: Rhinoderma darwinii (assembly GCF_050947455.1). Classification (NCBI taxonomy): domain Eukaryota; kingdom Metazoa; phylum Chordata; class Amphibia; order Anura; family Rhinodermatidae; genus Rhinoderma; species Rhinoderma darwinii. The sequence continues at coordinate 47,091,491 of NC_134689.1, forward strand.
ATTTTGTAAAAACTAAAATATAAAGCTATAGCTAATTTGGGAAGCAACTGTTTAACAACAACATTTATTGAACTCCAACTGCAAACTAGTTAAAATAAAGTACTAGACAAACATTTAAAACAAAATACATTTTCATTAGTTTCTTTTTAATATAATTATTTTTAAATAAATATTTATTTTTCATATTTGTACAGTGGAAACAGTTAGGTAAAACATAGGGAACTCACTTTCATTAAGAATAGAGTAAGGTCATTCTGTTTAGTTTCTCTAAATACTATAATTCATCAACAATTTCATCTTGAGTATAGTAAAAACAACTACAAATAAATGTATATAACAAAAAAGTCCTAACTCTTTTTTTATTCTTCAAGTATTATTTATTGGTCAAATCAAATAATATTCTAAAACAAACCTAACATAATAACAGAAATAAGATAGTGATAAATAATAAAATGTTTAGTAAGATATTTCCCTGTATGTTAAACAAAAACATTATACTGAATATGTTAAAAAAGGACTATTGTTATGCATATTTTGTCTATGACACATTTTGATGATTGCATAACATCAGACATTGGCCATAAAAACAGACATAGCACACTTATGTGTTATGTAAATGAAGGGTGGGACACGTAACATGTGATTGGTTTCAAGTCTTATTGTTTATACATATAAAAAGAGAAGTATTTTTAAGAACTTAGTACAGACTAAAGGAAGACCTGGAGAAATCTGTCTCGTTTCATAAAGGTAAATAGTTGTTTTAATTGTATTGCAATGAAATAGCTCTTTTTTTAAGATTTAAATGGCAATATAAAGGTAGGGTAATATTTTAACCTTTCTGTATTTTGTTTTTTAATGTATTTCAATATGAAAATGAAAAGAAGCAACATTTCTTAACAAATATCTTCATGTCTATGGTATAGCTCTGTCAACTTTTAGTGAAATCTTATTCCTATTATTCATTTTAACACTACCTAGAATTTCTTATCAATTTATTTTTTATTTAAAGCTTATACATTTCAGAACTTGTTTTTATTTTAAGAGCATGGTCAATGATCCATTTCAATTTGTGTTAAGTGGCAACAGGCAGGCTAAACTAAGGCATTTCCTTGAATTTTCAAAATAAGTAAGTGCTTTTTGTTTGGTTCATCTGAACTCCACGAATCAGCATCTTTATCATCATTAGCATCATCATGTTTGGCCAGAATAAAGTAAAAAACAATAGTTATGTTGATTTTAAAATAAATTAAAGAATACCGTAGGCTGATAAATAGATGATTTTGAAACATATATTATCTAAAACTAAGCTTTAATATGATCCCTTTCTGGTACAGGAAGTGTTTTTTATTTTAGGCTTCGTAGGTATCTTATGTTTATTCTGATTGTTATGTCCGGTTAAGAATTTTGTGTTTTCCTTATATTTATTTATTAATGCATCACTATAAAAATCAATACATTTCAAAAAAGTTATACAAGGAGGTTAAAAACAAAATAATAGTAAAATGTGCAGTTAAGAAAAAAGGGTGACAAAATAAACCCTTAATGCTTATATATTCACAATCACAACTATGTTTTAAGTACCATAGTTTCTTACTTGTTACATAAATATAAAGTGTGCATTCTGTACTTCTTTTATTAAAGTAGCATGGAAACAGGCAGGCCAAACTAATGCACTCATTTTTATTTGAATTTAGGTAAGTGCTTTCTTTTTGGTTAGTCTGTTCACCATGAATTTTCTTCAATGCAGAAATCTTTCATGTTAATGAACAATAAATTTATTTTTGCATCAAATATGAAATTTTTCAATGTTATGAATTACATAGAAAAATATCTGAATAGTTAACAGTAAAGGAAGATTGCCAGATTATAATATCAAATGAAATACCAATCTTAGGCTTTATTTCTGTAGAAAAATTGTTGTTTGATTTGGGCATTATAACTTGGCTAAAGTTTGTTAATTTATACAGAATAGGCCATATATAGTGCTTCATATAGCTGATTTTAAATGGACATTTTATAAAAACTAAAATATAAAGCTATAGCTAATTTGGGAAGCAACTGTTTAACAACAACATTTATTGAACTCCAACTGCAAACTAGTTAAAATAAAGTACTAGACAAACATTTAAAACAAAATACATTTTCATTAGTTTCTTTTTAATATAATTATTTTTAAATAAATATTTATTTTTCATATTTGTACAGTGGAAACAGTTAGGTAAAACATAGGGAACTCACTTTCATTAAGAATAGAGTAAGGTCATTCTGTTTAGTTTCTCTAAATACTATAATTCATCAACAATTTCATCTTGAGTATAGTAAAAACAACTACAAATAAATGTATATAACAAAAAAGTCCTAACTCTTTTTTTATTCTTCAAGTATTATTTATTGGTCAAATCAAATAATATTCTAAAACAAACCTAACATAATAACAGAAATAAGATAGTGATAAATAATAAAATGTTTAGTAAGATATTTCCCTGTATGTTAAACAAAAACATTATACTGAATATGTTAAAAAAGGACTATTGTTATGCATATTTTGTCTATGACACATTTTGATGATTGCATAACATCAGACATTGGCCATAAAAACAGACATAGCACACTTATGTGTTATGTAAATTAAGGGTGGGACACGTAACATGTGATTGGTTTCAAGTCTTATTGTTTATACATATAAAAAGAGAAGTATTTTTAAGAACTTAGTACAGACTAAAGGAAGACCTGGAGAAATCTGTCTCGTTTCATAAAGGTAAATAGTTGTTTTAATTGTATTGCAATGAAATAGCTCTTTTTTTAAGATTTAAATGGCAATATAAAGGTAGGGTAATATTTTAACCTTTCTGTATTTTGTTTTTTAATGTATTTCAATATGAAAATGAAAAGAAGCAACATTTCTTAACAAATATCTTCATGTCTATGGTATAGCTCTGTCAACTTTTAGTGAAATCTTATTCCTATTATTCATTTTAACACTACCTAGAATTTCTTATCAATTTATTTTTTATTTAAAGCTTATACATTTCAGAACTTGTTTTTATTTTAAGAGCATGGTCAATGATCCATTTCAATTTGTGTTAAAGGCATGGTGTCGCCCCAAAAACATGTTTTTTTTTTAAAATTTAAACATTTAGTGTGTGGGTGATTAAACATTGTTCAAATTTTTTTTATTTTTTTCGCGAGTCAGGAAATATTATACATTTTTTCAAATTTATAATACTACCCATTTTTGGTCACTAGATGGAGCTGTTTGGAGCTAGTTCCCAAAATTGCAGCATTGCAACATTGGGTTAAAAGCTCTCGCTCTAGTGAGCTCTCAGCATCCCCCCCTCCTTTATCCTGGCTAGTGCCGGGATAAACGAGGGGTTGGAAAGGTTTAACCTCCTACACTGTGTGTCGCCATTTTTTGAGGTAACCCACAGTGTAGTAGGTTTACATACAGTAGTAAACACACACAAACACTAACATACATTGAAATCGCTTACCTGCTCCTGCCGCCGCGGCTCCCTCCGGCCCGTCCGCTCCCTTTGCTGCCGCTGTTCCATGTGCACTTGTCCGGAAGCCGCGACCGGAAGTAGTAATATTACTGTCCAGCCGCGACTTCCGGTCCACAGGAAAATGGCGCCGGACGGCGCCAATTTCGAATAGGACTGTGTGGGAGCGGCGCATGCGCAGTTCCCACACAGACGCCGTACACGGCAGTCAATGGGACGGGAGCCGTTCGCAGTCCCTATGGGACTGTGGCTGCCGTATTCCATGTCTGTGTGTGTCGTTAATCGACACACACAGAAATGGAACAAAAAATGGCAGCCCCCATAGGGAAGAAAAAGTGTGAAAATAAGAAACAGTAAAACACAAACACACAAATGAAAATAAACGTTTATATGAAGGCACTAACATCTTTAACATATAAAAAAAATTATTTGTGATGACACTGTTCCTTTAAGTGGCAACAGGCAGGCTAAACGAAGGCATTTCCTTGAATTTTCAAAATAAGTAAGTGCTTTTTGTTTGGTTCATCTGAACTCCACGAATCAGCATCTTTATCATCATTAGCATCATCATGTTTGGCCAGAATAAAGTAAAAAACAATAGTTATGTTGATTTTAAAATAAATTAAAGAATACCGTAGGCTGATAAATAGATGATTTTGAAACATATATTATCTAAAACTAAGCTTTAATATGATCCCTTTCTGGTACAGGAAGTGTTTTTTATTTTAGGCTTCGTAGGTATCTTATGTTTATTCTGATTGTTATGTCCGGTTAAGAATTTTGTGTTTTCCTTATATTTATTTATTAATGCATCACTATAAAAATCAATACATTTCAAAAAAGTTATACAAGGAGGTTAAAAACAAAATAATAGTAAAATGTGCAGTTAAGAAAAAAGGGTGACAAAATAAACCCTTAATGCTTATATATTCACAATCACAACTCTGTTTTAAGTACCATAGTTTCTTACTTGTTACATAAATATAAAGTGTGCATTCTGTACTTCTTTTATAAAAGTAGCATGGAAACAGGCAGGCCAAACTAATGCACTCATTTTTAATTGAATTCAGGTAAGTGCTTTCTTTTTGGTTAGTCTGTTCACCATGAATTTTCTTCAATGCAGAAATCTTTCATGTTAATGAACAATAAATTTATTTTTGCGTCAAATATGAAATTTTTCAATGTTATGAATTACATAGAAAAATATCTGAATAGTTAACAGTAAAGGAAGATTGCCAGATTATAATATCAAATGAAATACCAATCTTAGGCTTTATTTCTGTAGAAAAATTGTTGTTTGATTTGGGCATTATAACTTGGCTAAAGTTTCTTAATTTATACAGAATAGGCCATATATAGTGCTTCATATAGCTGATTTTAAATGGACATTTTGTAAAAACTAAAATATAAAGCAATAGCTAATTTGGGAAGCAACTGTTTAACAACAACATTTATTGAACTCCAACTGCAAACTAGTTAAAATAAAGTACTAGACAAACATTTAAAACAAAATACATTTTCATTAGTTTCTTTTTAATATAATTATTTTTAAATAAATATTTATTTTTCATATTTGTACAGTGGAAACAGTTAGGTAAAACATAGGGAACTCACTTTCATTAAGAATAGAGTAAGGTCATTCTGTTTAGTTTCTCAAATACTATAATTCATCAACAATTTCATCTTGAGTATAGTAAAAACAACTACAAATAAATGTATATAACAAAAAAGTCCTAACTCTTTTTTTATTCTTCAAGTATTATTTATTGGTCAAATCAAATAATATTCTAAAACAAACCTAACATAATAACAGAAATAAGATAGTGATAAATAATAAAATGTTTAGTAAGATATTTCCCTGTATGTTAAACAAAAACATTATACTGAATATGTTAAAAAAGGACTATTGTTATGCATATTTTGTCTATGACACATTTTGATGATTGCATAACATCAGACATTGGCCATAAAAACAGACATAGCACACTTATGTGTTATGTAAATTAAGGGTGGGACACGTAACATGTGATTGGTTTCAAGTCTTATTGTTTATACATATAAAAAGAGAAGTATTTTTAAGAACTTAGTACAGACTAAAGGAAGACCTGGAGAAATCTGTCTCGTTTCATAAAGGTAAATAGTTGTTTTAATTGTATTGCAATGAAATAGCTCTTTTTTTAAGATTTAAATGGCAATATAAAGGTAGGGTAATATTTTAACCTTTCTGTATTTTGTTTTTTAATGTATTTCAATATGAAAATGAAAAGAAGCAACATTTCTTAACAAATATCTTCATGTCTATGGTATAGCTCTGTCAACTTTTAGTGAAATCTTATTCCTATTATTCATTTTAACACTACCTAGAATTTCTTATCAATTTATATTTTATTTAAAGCTTATACATTTCAGAACTTGTTTTTATTTTAAGAGCATGGTCAATGATCCATTTCAATTTGTGTTAAGTGGCAACAGGCAGGCTAAACGAAGGCATTTCCTTGAATTTTCAAAATAAGTAAGTGCTTTTTGTTTGGTTCATCTGAACTCCACGAATCAGCATCTTTATCATCATTAGCATCATCATGTTTGGCCAGAATAAAGTAAAAAACAATAGTTATGTTGATTTTAAAATAAATTAAAGAATACCGTAGACTGATAAATAGATGATTTTGAAACATATATTATCTAAAACTAAGCTTTAATATGATCCCTTTCTGGTACAGGAAGTGTTTTTTATTTTAGGCTTCGTAGGTATCTTATGTTTATTCTGATTGTTATGTCCGGTTAAGAATTTTGTGTTTTCCTTATATTTATTTATTAATGCATCACTATAAAAATCAATACATTTCAAAAAAGTTATACAAGGAGGTTAAAAACAAAATAATAGTAAAATGTGCAGTTAAGAAAAAAGGGTGACAAAATAAACCCTTAATGCTTATATATTCACAATCACAATTCTGTTTTAAGTACCATAGTTTCTTACTTGTTACATAAATATAAATTGTGCAATCTGTACTTCTTTTATAAAAGTAGCATGGAAACAGGCAGGCCAAACTAATGCACTCATTTTTAATTGAATTCAGGTAAGTGCTTTCTTTTTGGTTAGTCTGTTCACCATGAATTTTCTTCAATGCAGAAATCTTTCATGTTAATGAACAATAAATTTATTTTTGCGTCAAATATGAAATTTTTCAATGTTATGAATTACATAGAAAAATATCTGAATAGTTAACAGTAAAGGAAGATTGCCAGATTATAATATCAAATGAAATACCAATCTTAGGCTTTATTTCTGTAGAAAAATTGTTGTTTGATTTGGGCATTATAACTTGGCTAAAGTTTCTTAATTTATATAGAATAGGCCATATATAGTGCTTCATATAGCTGATTTGAAATGGACATTTTGTAAAAACTAAAATATAAAGCAATAGCTAATTTGGGAAGCAACTGTTTAACAACAACATTTATTGAACTCCAACTGCAAACTAGTTAAAATAAAGTACTAGACAAACATTTAAAACAAAATACATTTTCATTAGTTTCTTTTTAATATAATTATTTTTAAATAAATATTTATTTTTCATATTTGTACAGTGGAAACAGTTAGGTAAAACATAGGCAACTCACTTTCATTAAGAATAGAGTAAGGTCATTCTGTTTAGTTTCTCTAAATACTATAATTCATCAACAATTTCATCTTGAGTATAGTAAAAACAACTACAAATAAATGTATATAACAAAAAGTCCTAACTCTTTTTTTATTCTTCAAGTATTATTTATTGGTCAAATCAAATAATATTCTAAAACAAACCTAACATAATAACAGAAATAAGATAGTGATAAATAATAAAATGTTTAGTAAGATATTTCCCTATATGTTAAACAAAAAGATTATACTGAATATGTTAAAAAAGGACTATTGTTATGCATATTTTGTCTATGACACATTTTGATGATTGAATAACATCAGACATTGGCCATAAAAACAGACATAGCACACTTATGTGTTATGTAAATTAAGGGTGGGACACGTAACATGTGATTGGTTTCAAGTCTTATTGTTTATACATATAAAAAGAGAAGTATTTTTAAGAACTTAGTACAGACTAAAGGAAGACCTGGAGAAATCTGTCTCGTTTCATAAAGGTAAATAGTTGTTTTAATTGTATTGCAATGAAATAGCTCTTTTTTTAAGATTTAAATGGCAATATAAAGGTAGGGTAATATTTTAACCTTTCTGTATTTTGTTTTTTAATGTATTTCAATATGAAAATGAAAAGAAGCAACATTTCTTAACAAATATCTTCATGTCTATTGTATAGCTCTGTCAACTTTTAGTGAAATCTTATTCCTATTATTCATTTTAACACTACCTAGAATTTCTTATCAATTTATTTTTTATTTAAAGCTTATACATTTCAGAACTTGTTTTTATTTTAAGAGCATGGTCAATGATCCATTTCAATTTGTGTTAAGTGGCAACAGGCAGGCTAAACTAAGGCATTTCCTTGAATTTTCAAAATAAGTAAGTGCTTTTTGTTTGGTTCATCTGAACTCCATGAATCAGCATCTTTATCATCATTAGCATCATCATGTTTGGCCAGAATAAAGTAAAAAACAATAGTTATGTTGATTTTAAAATAAATTAAAGAATACCGTAGGCTGATAAATAGATGATTTTGAAACATATATTATCTAAAACTAAGCTTTAATATGATCCCTTTCTGGTACAGGAAGTGTTTTTTATTTTAGGCTTCGTAGGTATCTTATGTTTATTCTGATTGTTATGTCCGGTTAAGAATTTTGTGTTTTCCTTATATTTATTTATTAATGCATCACTATAAAAATCAATACATTTCAAAAAAGTTATACAAGGAGGTTAAAAACAAAATAATAGTAAAATGTGCAGTTAAGAAAAAAGGGTGACAAAATAAACCCTTAATGCTTATATATTCACAATCACAACTATGTTTTAAGTACCATAGTTTCTTACTTGTTACATAAATATAAAGTGTGCATTCTGTACTTCTTTTATAAAAGTAGCATGGAAACAGGCAGGCCAAACTAATGCACTCATTTTTATTTGAATTCAGGTAAGTGCTTTCTTTTTGGTTAGTCTGTTCACCATGAATTTTCTTCAATGCAGAAATCTTTCATGTTAATGAACAATAAATTTATTTTTGCGTCAAATATGACATTTTTCAATGTTATGAATTACATAGAAAAATATCTGAATAGTTAACAGTAAAGGAAGATTGCCAGATTATAATATCAAATGAAATACCAATCTTAGGCTTTATTTCTGTAGAAAAAATGTTGTTTGATTTGGGCATTATAACTTGGCTAAAGTTTGTTAATTTATACAGAATAGGCCATATATAGTGCTTCATATAGCTGATTTTAAATGGACATTTTGTAAAAACTAAAATATAAAGCTATAGCTAATTTGGGAAGCAACTGTTTAACAACAACATTTATTGAACTCCAACTGCAAACTAGTTAAAATAAAGTACTAGACAAACATTTAAAACAAAATACATTTTCATTAGTTTCTTTTTAATATAATTATTTTTAAATAAATATTTATTTTTCATATTTGTACAGTGGAAACAGTTAGGTAAAACATAGGGAACTCACTTTCATTAAGAATAGAGTAAGGTCATTCTGTTTAGTTTCTCTAAATACTATAATTCATCAACAATTTCATCTTGAGTATAGTAAAAACAACTACAAATAAATGTATATAACAAAAAAGTCCTAACTCTTTTTTTATTCTTCAAGTATTATTTATTGGTCAAATCAAATAATATTCTAAAACAAACCTAACATAATAACAGAAATAAGATAGTGATAAATAATAAAATGTTTAGTAAGATATTTCCCTGTATGTTAAACAAAAACATTATACTGAATATGTTAAAAAAGGACTATTGTTATGCATATTTTGTCTATGACACATTTTGATGATTGCATAACATCAGACATTGGCCATAAAAACAGACATAGCACACTTATGTGTTATGTAAATTAAGGGTGGGACACGTAACATGTGATTGGTTTCAAGTCTTATTGTTTATACATATAAAAAGAGAAGTATTTTTAAGAACTTAGTACAGACTAAAGGAAGACCTGGAGAAATCTGTCTCGTTTCATAAAGGTAAATAGTTGTTTTAATTGTATTGCAATGAAATAGCTCTTTTTTTAAGATTTAAATGGCAATATAAAGGTAGGGTAATATTTTAACCTTTCTGTATTTTGTTTTTTAATATATTTCAATATGAAAATGAAAAGAAGCAACATTTCTTAACAAATATCTTCATGTCTATGGTATAGCTCTGTCAACTTTTAGTGAAATCTTATTCCTATTATTCTTTTTAACACTACCTAGAATTTCTTATCAATTAATTTTTTATTTAAAGCTTATATATTACAGAACTTGTTTTTATTTTAAGAGCATGGTCAATGATCCATTTCAATTTGTGTTAAGTGGCAACAGGCAGGCTAAACTAAGGCATTTCCTTGAATTTTCAAAATAAGTAAGTGCTTTTTGTTTGGTTCATCTGAACTCCACGAATCAGCATCTTTATCATCATTAGCATCATCATGTTTGGCCAGAATAAAGTAAAAAAACAATAGTTATGTTGATTTTAAAATAAATTAAAGAATACCGTAGGCTGATAAATAGATGATTTTGAAACATATATTATCTAAAACTAAGCTTTAATATGATCCCTTTCTGGTACAGGAAGTGTTTTTTATTTTAGGCTTCGTAGGTATCTTATGTTTATTCTGATTGTTATGTCCGGTTAAGAATTTTGTGTTTTCCTTATATTTATTTATTAATGCATCACTATAAAAATCAATACATTTCAAAAAAGTTATACAAGGAGGTTAAAAACAAAATAATAGTAAAATGTGCAGTTAAGAAAAAAGGGTGACAAAATAAACCCTTAATGCTTATATATTCACAATCACAACTCTGTTTTAAGTACCATAGTTTCTTACTTGTTACATAAATATAAAGTGTGCATTCTGTACTTCTTTTATAAAAGTGGCATGGAAACAGGCAGGCCAAACTAATGCACTCATTTTTAATTGAATTCAGGTAAGTGCTTTCTTTTTGGTTAGTCTGTTCACCATGAATTTTCTTCAATGCAGAAATCTTTCATGTTAATGAACAATAAATTTATTTTTGCGTCAAATATGAAATTTTTCAATGTTATGAATTACATAGAAAAATATCTGAATAGTTAACAGTAAAGGAAGATTGCCAGATTATAATATCAAATGAAATACCAATCTTAGGCTTTATTTCTGTAGAAAAATTGTTGTTTGATTTGGGCATTATAACTTGGCTAAAGTTTGTTAATTTATACAGAATAGGCCATATATAGTGCTTCATATAGCTGATTTTAAATGGACATTTTGTAAAAACTAAAATATAAAGCTATAGCTAATTTGGGAAGCAACTGTTTAACAACAACATTTATTGAACTCCAACTGCAAACTAGTTAAAATAAAGTACTAGACAAACATTTAAAACAAAATACATTTTCATTAGTTTCTTTTTAATATAATTATTTTTAAATAAATATTTATTTTTCATATTTGTACAGTGGAAACAGTTAGGTAAAACATAGGGAACTCACTTTCATTAAGAATAGAGTAAGGTCATTCTGTTTAGTTTCTCTAAATACTATAATTCATCAACAATTTCATCTTGAGTATAGTAAAAACAACTACAAATAAATGTATATAACAAAAAAGTCCTAACTCTTTTTTTATTCTTCAAGTATTATTTATTGGTCAAATCAAATAATATTCTAAAACAAACCTAACATAATAACAGAAATAAGATAGTGATAAATAATAAAATGTTTAGTAAGATATTTCCCTGTATGTTAAACAAAAACATTATACTGAATATGTTAAAAAAGGACTATTGTTATGCATATTTTGTCTATGACACATTTTGATGATTGCATAACATCAGACATTGGCCATAAAAACAGACATAGCACACTTATGTGTTATGTAAATTAAGGGTGGGACACGTAACATGTGATTGGTTTCAAGTCTTATTGTTTATACATATAAAAAGAGAAGTATTTTTAAGAACTTAGTACAGACTAAAGGAAGACCTGGAGAAATCTGTCTCGTTTCATAAAGGTAAATAGTTGTTTTAATTGTATTGCAATGAAATAGCTCTTTTTTTAAGATTTAAATGGCAATATAAAGGTAGGGTAATATTTTAACCTTTCTGTATTTTGTTTTTTAATATATTTCAATATGAAAATGAAAAGAAGCAACATTTCTTAACAAATATCTTCATGTCTATGGTATAGCTCTGTCAACTTTTAGTGAAATCTTATTCCTATTATTCTTTTTAACACTACCTAGAATTTCTTATCAATTAATTTTTTATTTAAAGCTTATATATTACAGAACTTGTTTTTATTTTAAGAGCATGGTCAATGATCCATTTCAATTTGTGTTAAGTGGCAACAGGCAGGCTAAACTAAGGCATTTCCTTGAATTTTCAAAATAAGTAAGTGCTTTTTGTTTGGTTCATCTGAACTCCACGAATCAGCATCTTTATCATCATTAGCATCATCATGTTTGGCCAGAATAAAGTAAAAAAACAATAGTTATGTTGATTTTAAAATAAATTAAAGAATACCGTAGGCTGATAAATAGATGATTTTGAAACATATATTATCTAAAACTAAGCTTTAATATGATCCCTTTCTGGTACAGGAAGTGTTTTTTATTTTAGGCTTCGTAGGTATCTTATGTTTATTCTGATTGTTATGTCCGGTTAAGAATTTTGTGTTTTCCTTATATTTATTTATTAATGCATCACTATAAAAATCAATACATTTCAAAAAAGTTATACAAGGAGGTTAAAAACAAAATAATAGTAAAATGTGCAGTTAAGAAAAAAGGGTGACAAAATAAACCCTTAATGCTTATATATTCACAATCACAACTCTGTTTTAAGTACCATAGTTTCTTACTTGTTACATAAATATAAAGTGTGCATTCTGTACTTCTTTTATAAAAGTGGCATGGAAACAGGCAGGCCAAACTAATGCACTCATTTTTAATTGAATTCAGGTAAGTGCTTTCTTTTTGGTTAGTCTGTTCACCATGAATTTTCTTCAATGCAGAAATCTTTCATGTTAATGAACAATAAATTTATTTTTGCGTCAAATATGAAATTTTTCAATGTTATGAATTACATAGAAAAATATCTGAATAGTTAACAGTAAAGGAAGATTGCCAGATTATAATATCAAATGAAATACCAATCTTAGGCTTTATTTCTGTAGAAAAATTGTTGTTTGATTTGGGCATTATAACTTGGCTAAAGTTTGTTAATTTATACAGAATAGGCCATATATAGTGCTTCATATAGCTGATTTTAAATGGACATTTTGTAAAAACTAAAATATAAAGCTATAGCTAATTTGGGAAGCAACTGTTTAACAACAACATTTATTGAACTCCAACTGCAAACTAGTTAAAATAAAGTACTAGACAAACATTTAAAACAAAATACATTTTCATTAGTTTCTTTTTAATATAATTATTTTTAAATAAATATTTATTTTTCATATTTGTACAGTGGAAACAGTTAGGTAAAACATAGGGAACTCACTTTCATTAAGAATAGAGTAAGGTCATTCTGTTTAGTTTCTCTAAATACTATAATTCATCAACAATTTCATCTTGAGTATAGTAAAAACAACTACAAATAAATGTATATAACAAAAAAGTCCTAACTCTTTTTTTATTCTTCAAGTATTATTTATTGGTCAAATCAAATAATATTCTAAAACAAACCTAACATAATAACAGAAATAAGATAGTGATAAATAATAAAATGTTTAGTAAGATATTTCCCTGTATGTTAAACAAAAACATTATACTGAATATGTTAAAAAAGGACTATTGTTATGCATATTTTGTCTATGACACATTTTGATGATTGCATAACATCAGACATTGGCCATAAAAACAGACATAGCACACTTATGTGTTATGTAAATTAAGGGTGGGACACGTAACATGTGATTGGTTTCAAGTCTTATTGTTTATACATATAAAAAGAGAAGTATTTTTAAGAACTTAGTACAGACTAAAGGAAGACCTGGAGAAATCTGTCTCGTTTCATAAAGGTAAATAGTTGTTTTAATTGTATTGCAATGAAATAGCTCTTTTTTTAAGATTTAAATGGCAATATAAAGGTAGGGTAATATTTTAACCTTTCTGTATTTTGTTTTTTAATATATTTCAATATGAAAATGAAAAGAAGCAACATTTCTTAACAAATATCTTCATGTCTATGGTATAGCTCTGTCAACTTTTAGTGAAATCTTATTCCTATTATTCTTTTTAACACTACCTAGAATTTCTTATCAATTAATTTTTTATTTAAAGCTTATATATTACAGAACTTGTTTTTATTTTAAGAGCATGGTCAATGATCCATTTCAATTTGTGTTAAGTGGCAACAGGCAGGCTAAACTAAGGCATTTCCTTGAATTTTCAAAATAAGTAAGTGCTTTTTGTTTGGTTCATCTGAACTCCACGAATCAGCATCTTTATCATCATTAGCATCATCATGTTTGGCCAGAATAAAGTAAAAAAACAATAGTTATGTTGATTTTAAAATAAATTAAAGAATACCGTAGGCTGATAAATAGATGATTTTGAAACATTTATTATCTAAAACTAAGCTTTATTATGATCCGTTTCTGGTACAGAAAGTGTTTTTTATTTTAGGCTTCGTAGGTATCTTATGTTTATTCTGATTGTTATGTCCGGTTAAGAATTTTGTGTTTTCCTTATATTTATTTATTAATGCATCACTATAAAAATCAATACATTTCAAAAAAGTTATACAAGGAGGTTAAAAACAAAATAATAGTAAAATGTGCAGTTAAGAAAAAAGGGTGACAAAATAAACCCTTAATGCTTATATATTCACAATCACAACTATGTTTTAAGTACCATAGTTTCTTACTTGTTACATAAATATAAAGTGTGCATTCTGTACTTCTTTTATAAAAGTAGCATGGAAACAGGCAGGCCAAACTAATGCACTCATTTTTAATTGAATTCAGGTAAGTGCTTTCTTTTTGGTTAGTCTGTTCACTATGAATTTTCTTCAATGCAGAAATCATTCATGTTAATGCACAATAAATTTATTTTTGCGTCAAATATGAAATTTTTCAATGTTATGAGTTACATAGAAAAATATCTGAATAGTTAACAGTAAAGGAAGATTGCCAGATTATAATATTAAATGAAATACCAATCTTAGGCTTTATTTCTGTAGAAAGGTTTTGTTTGATTTGGGCATTAGAACTTGGCTAAAGTTTCTTAATTTATACAGAGTAGGCCATATATAGTGATTCATGTAGCTGATTTTAAAAATACATTTTGTAAAAAAAAAAAACAAAGCTATAGCCAATTTGGAAAACAACAAAATTTATTGAACTCCGACTGCAAACTAGTTAAAATAAAGTACTAGACAAACATTTAAAAACAAAATACATTTTCATTAGTTTCTTTTTAATATAATTATTTTTAAATAAATATTTATTATTCATATTTGTACAGTGGAAACAGTTAGGTAAAACATAGGGAACCCACTTTTATTAAAATATAGAGTAAGGTCATTCTGTTTAGTATCTCTAATTACTATAATTCATCAACAATTTCACCTTGAGTTTAATAAAAACAACTACAAATAAATGTATATAACAAAAAAGTCCTAACTCTTTTTTTCTTCTCCAAGTATTATTTATTGGTCAAATCAAATGATATTCTAAAATAAATCTAACATAAAAACAGAAATAAGATAGTGATAAACAATAAAATGTTTAGTAAGATATTTCCCTGTATGTTAAACAACAACCATTATACTGTATATTTTAACCCCTTCCCTCTTTAGCCACTTTTGACCTTCCTGACAGAGCCTCATTTTTCAAATCTGACATGTGTCACTTTATGTGGTAATAACTCCAGAATGCTTTCACCTATCCAAGCGATTCTGAGATTGTTTTCTCGTGACACATTGCACTTTAAGTTACTGGCAAAATTTGCTCGATATGTTCAGTATTTAATTGTGAAAAACACCAAAATTTAGCGAAAAATTGCAAAAATGTGAATTTTTCTCAATTTAAATTTATCTACTTGTAAGACAGGCAGTTATAACACACAAATATGTTGCTAATTAACATCCCCCATATGTCTACTTTAGATTGGCATCATTTTTTGAACATCCTTTTATTTTTCTATGACATCACAAGGCTTAGAACTTTAGCAGCAATTTCTCACATTTACAAGAAAATTTCAAAAGGCTATTTTTACAGGGGCCAGTTCAGTTGTGAAGTGGCTTTGAGGGCCTTATATATTAGAAACCCCCAAAAAGTCACCCCATTTTAAAAACTTCACCCCTCAAAGTATTCAAAACAGCATTTAGAAAATGTCTTAACCATTTACACATTTTACAGGAATTAAAGCAATGTAGAGGTGAAATTTACAAATTTAATATTTTTTTGCAGAAATAAATTTTTAATACAATTTTTTTTATAACACCGAAGGTTTTACCCGAGAAATGCAATCCAATATTTGTTGCCCAGTTTCTGCAGTTTTAGGAAATATCCCACATGTGGCCCTAGCGTGCTAATGGACTGAAGCACAGGCTACAGAAGCAAAGGAGCACATAGTGGATTTTGGGGCCTGATTTTTGTTAGAATATGTTTTAGGCACCATGTCAGGTTTGAAGGGTTCTTGCGGTGCCAAAACAGTGAAAATCCCCCAAAAGTGATCCCATCTGGGAAACTAAATACCTCAATGAAATTATCTAGGGGTATAGTGAGCATTTTGACTGCACAGGTTTTTTACAGAAATTATTGGAAGTAGGCCGTGAAAATTAATATCTAATTTTTTTCAAAGAAAATGTAGGATTAGCGATTTTTTTTCTCATTTCCGCAAGGACTAAAGGAGAAAAAGCACCGCAAAATTTGTAAAGCAATTTCTCCCGAGTAAAACAATACCCCACATGTGTTAATAAACAGCTGTTTGCACACACAGCAGGGCTTAGAAATGAAAGAGAACTATTTGGCTTTTGGAGCTCAAACCTAGCAGGAATGGTTTTCGGAGGCCATGTCACTTTTACAAAGCCCCTGACGGGAGAAAATAGTGAAAACCCCCACACAAGTGACCGCATTTTGGAAACTACACCCATTGAGGAAATTATCTAGGGGTTTAGTGAGCGTTTTGACCCCACAGTTTTTTTGCATAAATTATTGGAAGTAGGCCCTGAAAATGACAATCTAAATTTTTTCAAAGAAAATGTAGGTTTAGCTAATTTTTTCTCATTTCCACAAGGACTGAAGGAGAAAAAGCACCGTAAAATTTGCAAAGCAATTTCTCCCGAGTAAAACAATACCCCACATGTGGTAATAACCGGCTGTTTGAACACACGGCGGGGCTTAGAAGGGAAAGAGCACTATTTGGCTTTTGGAGATCACATTTAGCAGGAATGGTTTGCGGAGGCAATGTCACATTTGCAAAGCCCCTGAGGGGACAAAACAATGAAAACGCCCAAAAATTGACTCCATTTAGGAAACTACACCTCTTGTGGAATTCATCTAGGGGTGTAGTGAGCGTTTTGAACCCACAGATGTTTCATAGAATTTATTAGAATTGGGCAGTGAAAATAAAAACAATCCTTTTTCTTCAATAAGACGTAGCTTTAGCGCAATTTTTTTTATTTTCTCAACAAATAAAGGAAAAAAGAACCCAACATTTGTAAAGCAATTTTTCCCGAATATGGCAATACCACATATGTGGTCATAAACTGCTTTTTTGGGCAAACGGCAGGGCTCAGAAGGGAAGGACCGCCATTTGGAGTGCAGATGTTGCTGGATTGGTTTCTGGGCGCCTCTGGGCCCAAAACAGTGGAAACCCCCCAGAAGTGACCCAATTTTGGAAACTACACCCCTCAATGCATTTACCTAGGGGTGTAGTAAGCATTTTAACCCTGCAGGTGATTGGCAGAAATTGGTGTGCACTCAATGTTGCAGAGTGAAAATGGGATTTTTTTCCGTAGATATGCCAATATGTGGTGACAGCTCTCTAATTATTATGCTGGGTTTCCTGGTTTTAGAAACACCCTACATGGGGCCCTAATCTTTTGCCTGGACATTCGACCAGGCTCAGGTGTGAAAGCGTACCATGTCAAATTGAGGCCTAATTTGGCGATTTACAAAGTATTGGTTCACAACTGCACAGGCTCAGATGTGAAATAATAAAAAGAAACCCCTGAGAAGTGACCCCATTATGGAAACAGCACCCCTCAAGGCATTTATTAAGGGGTGTAGTGAGCATTTTCACCCCACAGGTCTTTTCCATAAATGATTGCACTGCGGATAGTGCAAATTAAAAATTTATATTTTTCCCTAGATATGCCATTCAGTGGCAAATATGTCATGCCCAGCTTATGACGCTGGAGACACACACTCCAAAAATTGTTAAAAGGGTTCTCCCGGGTATGATAATGCCATATATGTGGAAGGAAACTGCTGTTAGGGCACGCTGTAGGGTTCAGAGTGGAGGGAGCGCCATTTGCCTTTTGGAGAACAGATTTTGCTTGGTAGTAGATTTATTTGAGTATTGCTGATGTTTCCATTTATAATGTGGGGGTACATGTAAGCCAGGCGGAGTATATAAGGGGCATAGTCAGGTAGTATAATAATGGCGTAAAAAAAACAATAAAATGATCCATAGATGTGTGTTACGCTGTGAAGCAATCCTTCCTGCACAGGCCGGTGTCGCACTGATATATGGCGTCCTTTCTTATCCCCCTTTTGGTCCACACTCCGCAACTTTGCAGTTTGAGGAATTTTGCTGGGAAAGTGTTGTCATGGTATAATATGGGCACCGTCGCTTCCAGTGGATATGTTTGGGCTCTCGTCTTCCTGGTTCCCTAATTTTAGGTCCTTGATAAATCGCCTCTTGAAACAGAAGAAATGTTCCCCTTGGACCTGCACAACTGCATATTTTTTTATTTCCTGACTTATTGGAGCCGTAACAAATTTTATTTTTCATAGACGTAGTGGTATGAGGGCTGGTTTGTTGTGGGACGAGCTGTAGTTATTATTGGTACCATTTTGGGGTACATGCGACTTTATGATCACCTTTTATCCTATTTTTTGGGAGGCCAGGTAAACAAAAAAACGCAATTCTGGCACAGCTTCTTTAGTTTTTTTTTATACAGCGTTCACCATGCGTTATAAATTACGTAAACTTTATTCTGCGGGTCAGTACGATTCCGGCGATACCTAATTTATAGCACTTTTTTATGTTTTACAACTTTTTGCACAATAAAATTACTTTTGTAAAAAGAATGTATTTTTTCTGTCGCCATGTTATGAGAACCATAACTTTTAAATTTTTTTGTCGACGGAGCTGTATGAGAGCTTCTTTTTTGTGGGAAGAGCTATAGTTTTTATAGGAACCATTTTTGGATACGTGCGACTTTTTGATCACTTTTTATTCTAATATTTGTAGGGTAAAGTGACCAAAAAACAGAAACCCTGGTAAAGTTTTTTATGGGTTTTTTTTTACGCTGTTCACCGCGTGCAATAAATAATATAATATTTTGATACCTCAGGTCGTTACGGTCGCGACGATATCAAATACGTATGGTTTATTATTATTTTTCAATAATAAAGGACTTGATAAGAGTAAAAGGGGGATTGTGTTTTATTTTATTACATGAAACTTTTATTGTTTTCAAACTTTTATTTTTTGCACTTTTTTTTACATTTTTTTCTACTTTTTTTACACTTTTTCTCAAGTCCCACTAGGGGACTTGAAGTTCCAATGGTCAGATTTTTTTTTTTCTAATACATTGCACTACCTACATAGTGCGATGTATTAGATCTGTCTGTCATTCACTGACAGCAAGCCGATTAGGCTTCGCCTCCCGGCGGGGCCTAAATCGGCTTCCGTAATTGCAGAGCAGGAGACCATTGTGTCTCCTGTTGCCATAGCAGCAGTCGCCAGTCCTGATTGCCTGTCAGGGCTGGCGATCTGCTAGTAACCGCTACGATGCAGCAATCGCTTTCGATTGCTGCATCGAAGGGGTTAATGGCAGGGATCGGAGCTAGCTCTATTTCCTGCCATTACTGGTGGATGTCAGCTGTAACATACAGCTGACTTCCACCGCTGATGACGCCGGATCAGCTCCTGAGCCGGCGCCATCTTGACGGTGGCTACGGAAGCTGATCAGGCTCCGCCGCCGGGCGGCTCTAGACCGGCTACGGTGCTAGGCAGACCGGGAGGTCAGTATTAGGCCTCCGGTTGCCATTGCAGCCACCGGAACCCCGGCAATTTCATTGCTGGGGTTCCGATGAGCTGCAAACACCTTAAGTGCAGCGATCGCGTTTGAGCGCTGCACTTAAGGGGTTAATGGCGGGGATCGAAGCTAATTTCAGTCCCCGTCATTACAGCCGGATGTCATCTGTCAGATACAGCTGAGATCCGGCGATGATGGCACCGGCTCAGCTTCTGAGCCGGTGCCAAACATTTGTCGTAAGTATACGACATTTTGCGGGAAGCACTGGCTATCCATGACGTATACTTACTGTAACGACGGGGGTAGGGAAACGAACAAGTGAGCCCTAATCTACCCGCCGCTCTGTCCCTGTCTACTTGCAACGACCCGCCCTAGGCGATGGGGTACAACTGGGCGGCGGTCCCTACGCTCAGTAAGTGCACGAGACAAACATACAAGGGAATACAAAGCAAAGGGAAAGGGGCAGTTGCCCATGGCAACACCGTGAGCAACAGAGTGGAGAACGAGCCAAGTCAAACCAGGAGAGCACGAGGTACCAAACGCAGAGCAGAAGAGTAGTCAGTAAGCCAGGGTCAGTATGGAGCAGGATCAAATAGTAGGAGCTGTAGCTGGGCCAGGAAACCACACAGAAAGAATCACAAGCAAGGAGAAACAGGAAAGGCAGGTATAAATAGACAGAGGGCGGGAGCTAGCGGAGTCTGGCCAGGCTGCGATAGGCTCTCCCACTCCTAAGCCTGCCAGCCGGAGTGGTGGAAGCTGGAGTCAGTCTCAGAGACATAGACTCAGGTGAAGACTGATTATCTATGGGCGTTAACCCCGAAGCTGT
The DNA here is from genome assembly GCF_050947455.1 of Rhinoderma darwinii. Lineage (NCBI taxonomy): Eukaryota > Metazoa > Chordata > Amphibia > Anura > Rhinodermatidae > Rhinoderma > Rhinoderma darwinii. Next base: position 47,112,192 of record NC_134689.1, read on the forward strand.
GCCTGGCAGATCCTTTACAGTACCCCCCTTTTATGAGGGGCCACCGGATCCTTTCTAAGTGGACCTGGTTTATTGGGGAAACGAAGGTGGAACTTCCTGACCAATACCCCAGCGTGAACATCCCGGGCGGGTACCCAAGTCCTCTCCTCAGGCCCGTATCCTCTCCAATGGACCAGGTACTGGAGGGAGCCTTGGACCATCTTGCTGTCTACAATCTTGGCCACCTCGAATTCCACCCCCTCAGGGGTGAGAACGGGAACAGGAGGTTTCCTCGAGGGAGCCAAGGACGGGGAGCAGCGTTTATGGAGGGAGGCATGAAACACGTCGTGTATACGAAAAGATGGGGGTAACTCCAGCCGGAAGGAGACAGGATTAAGGACTTCAATGACCTTATACGGCCCAATAAACCGGGGAGCAAACTTCTTGGACCATAAACAAGGGGTTAGCAGAACGTTTTCGATCAGCCTAAGTTTTTTGTACGCTCTGGGATGCCTCTAGGTTCTTCTGAACCTGGGCCCAGACTGTGCACAGTTCCCGATGAACAACCTCTACCTCGGGATTGTTGGAACTACCAGGTTAAACGGAGGAGAACCGTGGATTAAACCCAAAATTACAGAAAAAGGGGGAGACCCCTGACGAGTTACTGACCCGGTTATTAAGGGAAAATTCAGCGAGGGGAATGAATGAGACCCAATCATATTGACAGTCAGAGATAAAACACCTTAAATATTGTTCTAGAGATTGATTAGTCCTCTCCGTTTGGCCATTGGTTTCAGGATGGAAGGCAGAGGAGAAGGACAGATCAATCTCCAACTTTTTACAGAAGGCTCTCCAAAACAAAGAAACAAATTGTACCCCTCTGTCCGAAACAATATTGACAGGGACCCCATGGAGACGCAGGATGTGTTTGACAAACAAGGTAGCTAACGTCTTGGTGTTGGGTAGTTTCTTGAGGGGCACAATGTGGCACATCTTACTGAAGCGGTCTACTACCACCCACACCACCGACTTGCCTTGGGATGGAGGCAAATAGGTGATAAAATCCATGGAGATATGTGTCCAAGGTCTCTGGGGAATGGGCAACGAACGTAGTAAGCCCGCTGGTCGGGACCTGGGAGTTTTGGACCTACCACAAACCTCACAAGCGGCGACGTAGGCCTTAACGTCTTTAGGCAACCCAGGCCACCAATAGTTTCTGGCAATGAGGTGTTTGGTACCCAGGATGCCTGGATGACCAGATAGTGCGGAGTCATGATTTTCCCTAAGTACCCTTAGCCGGTATTGCAGGGGAACAAACAGTTTGTCCTCAGGAAGGTTCCCGGGAGCTGAACCTTGATCAGCCGCAATTTCAGAGACTAAATCAGAATCAATAGAAGAAATGATTATACCGGGAGGCAAAATACAAGCAGGATCTTCCTCCGAAGGAGGGCTGGCCATGAAGCTACGCGACAGTGCATCGGCCTTAATATTTTTAGACCCAGCCCTATAGGTAACCAAAAAGTTGAATCTGGTAAAAAATAGCGCCCATCAAGCTTGTCTCGGGTATAGCCTCCGCGCAGATTCTAGGAAAACCAGATTCTTGTGGTCGGTAAGGACCGTTACCTGGTGCCTAGCCCCCTCCAGGAAGTGGCGTCACTCTTCAAATGCCTATTTAATGGCTAAGAGTTTGCGGTTGCCAATATCATAGTTACTCTCAGTGGGCGAAAACTTCCTGGAGAAGTAGGCACAGGGGCGGAGATAGGTGAGGGACCTGGTACCCTGGGACAAGACAGCCCCCACTCCCACCTCGGATGCGTCAACTTCCACGATAAATGGCTCCATTTGGTTGGGCTGAACCAGCACCGGGGCCGAGATATAGCACTTCTTAAGGACCTCAAAAGCCTGGACAGCCTCAGGAGGCCAGTGGAGGAGATCAGCACCTTTGCGAGTGAGGTCCGTAAGAGGCTTAGCGATGACCGAGAAGTTAGCAATAAATCTCCTGTAATAATTAGCGAACCCCAAAAAACACTGTAACGCCTTCAGGGAGGCAGGTTGGACCCATTCCGCCACAGCCTGAACCTTGGCGGGGTCCATGCGGAATTCATGAGGAGTGAGGATTTGACCCAAAAATGGTATCTCCTGTACCCCAAACACACATTTTTCGGTTTTTGCAAACAGTTTGTTTTCCCGAAGGACCTGGAGCACCTTCCTGACATGCTCAATGTGGGAGGACCAGTCCTTGGAAAACACCAGTATGTCATCAAGGTACACTACAAGAAATATCCCCAGGTAATCTCTCAAAATCTCATTTATGAAATTCTGGAAGACCGCCGGAGCTTTACACAACTCAAAGGGCATGACGAGGTATTCGAAATGACCTTCGGGCGTGTTAAACGCAGTCTTCCACTCATCCCCCTCTTTGATGCGGATAAGATTATACGCCCCCCGTAGATCAAACTTAGAGAACCATTGGGCCCCCTGAACCTGATTAAAGAGATCAGGAATCAAAGGAAGAGGATACTGGTTCCTTACAGTGACCTTATTCAGGTTACGGTAGTCAATGCATGGCCTAAGACCACCATCCTTCTTCCCTACGAAGAAGAAGCCAGCACCTACCGGAGAAGTAGAGGGGCGAATGAAACCCTTGGCCAGGCATTCCTGGATATACTCTCTCATGGCTTCACGTTCGGGACAAGAAAGATTAAATATCCTACCCTTAGGAAGCTTAGCTCCTGGTACCAATTCGATAGCGCAATCGTATTCTCTATGAGGAGGTAACACTTCGGAGGCCTCCTTAGAGAAAACATCAGCGAAGTCCTGAACAAACTCAGGTAGCGTGTTCACCTCCTCAGGGGGAGAAATAGAATTAACAGAAAAACATGACGTCAAACATTCATTACCCCATTTGGTAAGCTCCCCAGTATTCCAGTCAAACGTGGGATTATGCAACTGCAACCAGGGAAGGCCTAAAACCAAATCGGACGATAATCCATGCATCAACAGTACAGAGCACTGCTCCAAATGCATGGAGCCAACAAGGAGTTCAAAAACAGGGGTATGCTGTTTAAAATAACCATTAGCAAGAGGAGTGGAGTCGATACCCACTATCGGGACAGGTTTAAGCAAATCAATCAAAGGCATAGCAAGAGACCTAGCAAATTCCACAGACATGATATTAGCAGAGGACCCTGAATCCACGAAGGCACTGCCGGTAGCAGACCTACCACCAAAAGAGACCTGAAAGGGAAGCAAGATCTTATTATGTTTCATATTTACGGGAAATACCTGTGCGCCCAAGTGACCTCCCCGATGATCACTTAGGCGCGGAAGTTCTCCGGCTGCATTCTTACACTTAGGACAGTTGTTCACTTGATGCTTGTCATCCCCACAGTAGAAGCAGAGACCATTCTTCCTGCGGAAATCTCTACGTTGTTGGGGGGACACGGAGGCCCCGAGTTGCATAGGTACCTCTGAGTCTTCCGGGGAGGAACGAAGCAACGGAACCTCGGAAGGCATCATGGGGGAGTCGGAGGAGAAAACACATAAACGTTCACATTGTCGTTCCCTGGGACGTCGGTCAAGTTGTACCGCTAAAGCCATAACCTGGTCTAGGGAGTCAGAAGCGGGATATCTAACTAGCAGGTCTTTCAGGGCATTCGACAGACCCAACCTAAACTGGCACCTTAAGGCAGGGTCATTCCACCGAGAAGCTACGCACCACTTCCTAAAGTCAGAACAATACTCCTCAACAGGTCTCTTACCCTGACGTAAGGTCACCAGCTGACTCTCGGCAAAGGCAGTCCTGTCGGTCTCGTCATAAATGAGTCCGAGAGCAGAAAAGAAACGATCAACGGAGGAAAGTTCAGGGGCATCAGGAGCCAAGGAGAAGGCCCACTCTTGGGGCCCTTCCTGGAGCCGGGACATAATTATACCCACCCGCTGGTTCTCAGAACCTGAGGAATGAGGCTTTAAGCGAAAGTAAAGCCTACAACTCTCCCGAAAGGAGAGAAAAGCCCCCCGGTCCCCTGAGAACCGGTCGGGCAACTTGAGGTGGGGTTCAAGAGGTGAGGTGAGGGGGACTACTATGGTAGCATCAGGCTGGTTGACCCTCTGAGCCAGGGCCTGGACCTGTAGGGAGAGACCCTGCATTTGCTGAGCCAGGGTCTCAAGGGGGTCCATAGTAGTGACAGGGACCAGGGTAGACTAGGTATGGGCTTGTGATTATGTAACGACGGGGGTAGGAAAACGAACAAGTGAGCCCTAATCTACCTGCCAATCTGTCCCTGCCTACTTGCAACGATCCGCCCTAGGCGACGGGGTACAACTGGGCGGCGGTCCCTATGCTCAGTAAGTGCACGAGTCAAACATACAAGGGAATACAAAGCAAAGGGAAAGGGGCAGTTGCCCACGGCAACACCGTGAGCAACAGAGTGGAGAACGAGCCAAGTCAAACCAGAAGAGCACGAGGTACCAAACGCAGAGCAGAAGAGTAGTCAGTAAGCCAGGGTCAGTATGGAGCAGGATCAAATAGTAGGAGCTGTAGCTGGGCCAGGAAACCACACGGAAAGAATCACAAGCAAGGAACAGGAAAGGCAGGTATAAATAGACAAAGGGCGGGAGCTAGCTGAGTCTGGCCAGGCTGCGATAGGCTCTCCCACTCCTAAGCCTGCCAGCCTGAGTGGTGGAAGCTGGAGTCAGTCTCAGAGACATAGACTCAGGTGAAGACTGATTATCTATGGGCGTTAACCCCGAAGCTGTGCCTGGCAGATCCTTTACACTTACGACAAATGTCGGGAAGGGGTTAAAAAAGGACTGTTGTTATGCATATTTAGTCTCAACACATTCTGATTATTGAATAACATCAGACATTGGCCATGAAAACAGACATAGCACACTTATGTGTTAGGTTAATTAAGGGTGGAACACGTAACATATGATTGGTTTAAAGACTTATTGTTTATACATATAAAAAGAGAAGTATTTTTGAGACCTTAATAGTGACTAAAGGAAGACCTGGATAAATATGTCTTGTTTCATAAAGGTAAATAGTTGTTTTAACCCCTTAGTGACCACCAGTACGCCTTTTCACATTGGTCACTAAGGGGCCTTAGGCTAGGCTGATGCCTTTTCATGTTTGCCTAGTCTAAGTCCTGCACGGGTGTTCCGTGCAGGCTGGAGCCGGGGCTCTGCTGTCTGGCGACAGCTGGGCTCCTGCTCCAACACCCGCGATCGAAGTTTACTTCGTTCTTGGCCGTTTAACCTTTTAATTGCCGCCGTCAATAGCCACTACGGCATTTAACTTGTTTACAGAGGGAGTGAGCTCCCTCTGTCACCCATCGGCGGCCCGCAAATGCAATTGCGGGTCTCCGATGGGGTGTCATGGCAGTTGGAGGCACGTCCTAATAGATTGCCTGTCAGATTTACACTGACAGGCAATAATGCTCTGGTATACCAAGTATACCAAAGCATTATAGCAGCGATCTGAAGATCGCACGGTAAGGTCCCCTAGTGGGACTAATAAAATAAATAATAAATGTGAAATAAAGATTAATAATAAAAATGACAGTAAAAAAAAACAAAAAAAAAACATTTTTTTCCATAAAAAGTGGTTTTATTTAGTAAAAGTTTAAAAAATAAATAAAAAAACACATATATGGTATCTCCGCGACCATAATGGCTCAATTAATAAAGTTAATATGCAATTTAAACCGCAAGGTGAACACCGTAAAAAAAAACGCAAAAAAAATATGGCGAAATTTTAATTTTTTCCCATTGCCCCCCAAAAAAGTAATAATAAAAATGAATCAATAAGTCCCATGCACCCCGAAACCGTACAAATCACAACTACAGCTCGTCCCGCAAAAAACAAGCCCAAAAAATCACTACATTCATGGAAAAATAAAAAAGTTACGGCTCTTGGAATGCGACGATGCAAACGCAAATAATTTTAGTTCAAAAGTGTTTTTATTGTGTAAAAGTCGTGAAACATAAAAAAAAACTTCTAATCGTACCGACCCATAGAATAAAGGTAACATGTTATTTATGCCGCACAGTGAACGGCGTCAATTTAAATACGCATAGAACAATGGTGGAATTTCAGTTTTTTTTATAATCCCCCCAAAAAAAGTTAATAAAAGTTAATAACAAAATTATATGTACCCTAAAATGGTGCTATTAAAAAGTACAACTAATCCCGCAAAAAACAAGTCCTCATACAGCTATGTAGACGAAAAAATAAAAAAGTTATAGCTCTTTGAATGCGCCTATAGAAAAACAAATAAAATAGCTTGGTCATTAGGGCCTAAAATGGGCTGGTCACTAAGGGCTTAATTGTATTGCAATGGAATAGATTGTTTTTTAAGCTTTACATGTCTATATAAAGGTAGGGTAATATTTTAACCTTTCTGTATTTTGTTTTTTAATGTATTTCAATATGAAAATGAAAAGAAGCAACATATCTTAACAAATATCTTCATGTCTATGGTACAGCTCTCTCAACTTTTAGTGATATCTTAGTCCTATTATTCATTTTAACACTAAACCTAGAATTTTTTATCAATTTATTTTTTATTTAAAGCTTATACATTTCAGAACTTGTTTTTATTTTAAGAGCATGGTCAATGATCCATTTCAATTTGTGCTAAGTGGCAACAGGCAGGCTAAACTAAGGCATTTCCTTGAATTTTCAAAACAAGTAAGTGCTTTTTGTTTGGTTCATCTGAACTCCACGAATCAGCATCTTTATCATCATTAGCATCATCATGTTTGGCCAGAATAAAGTAAAAAACAATAGCTATGTTGATTTTAAAATAATTGAAAGAATACCGTAGGCTGATAAATAGATGATTTTGAAACATATATTATCTAAAACTAAGTTTTAATATGATCCCTTTCTGGTACAGAAAGTGTTTTTTATATTAGGCTTCGTAGGTATCTTATGTTTATTCTAATTGTTATGTCCGGTTAAGAATTTTGTGTTTTCCTTATATTTATTTATTAATGCATCACTATAAAAATCAATACATTTCAAAAAAGTTATACAAGGAGGTTAAAAACAAAATAATAGAAAACTGTGCAGTTTAGAATAAAGAGAAGATAAAAAAAACCTTAATGCTTATTTATTCACTACTATGTATTTTGTACATTAGTTTCTTACTTATTACATAATTATATAGTGTGCATTCTATACTTCTTTTCTATAAGTAGCATGGAAACAGGCAGGCCAAACTAAGGCACTCATTTTTATTTGCATTCAGGTAAGTGCTTTCTTTTTGGTTAGTCTATTCACAATGAATTTTCTTCAATGCAGAAATCATTCATGTTAATGAACAATACATTTATTTTTGCGGCAAATATGAAATTTTTCAATGTTATGAATTACATAGAAAAATATCTGAATAGTTAACAGTAAAGGAAGATTGCCAGATTATAATATCAAATGAAATACCAATCTTAGGCTTTATTTCTGTAGAAAAATTGTTGTTTGATTTGGGCATTATAACTTGGCTAAAGTGTCTTACATTATGCAGAATAGGCCATATATAATACTTCATATAGCTGATTTTAAAAGGACATTTTGTAAAAACAAAAATACAAGGCTATAGCCAATTTGGGAAACAACTGTTTGACATCAACATTTATGAACTCCGACTGAAAAATATTTAAAATAAAGTACTAGACAAACATTTAAATCACAATACATTTCCTTTCGTTTCTTTTTAATATAATTATTGTTAAATAAATATTTATTATTCGTATTTGTACAGTGGAAACAGTTAGGTAAAACAAAGGGCACTCGTGTACATTAAAAATAGAGGAAGATCATTCTTTTTAGTTTCTCTAAATACTATAATTCATCAACAATTTCACCTTGAGTTTAGTAAAAACAACTACAAATAAATGTATATAACAAAAAAATCCTAACTCTTTTTTTCTTCCCCAAATAATATTTATTGGTCAAATCAAGTGATATTCTAAAATAAACCTAACATAAAAACAGAAATAAGATAGTGATAAACTATAAAATGTTTAGTAAGATATTTCCCTTTATGTTAAACAAAATCATTATACTGAATATGTTAAAAAAAAAAAGGACTATTGTTATGCATATTTAGTCTCTGACACATTTTGATGATTGAATAACATCAGACTTTGGCCATTAAAAACAGACATAGCACACTTATGTATTAGGTAAATTAAGTGTGGAACACGTAACATGTGATTGGTTTCAAGTCTTATTGTTTAGACATATAAAAAGAGAAGTATTTTTGAGACCTCGAGAAATCTGTCTTGTTTCATAAAGGGAAATAGTTGTTTTAAATGTATTGCAATGGAATAGCTAGTTTTTTAAGCTTAAAATACCTATATAAAAGGTAGGGTAATATTTTAACCTTTCTGTATTTTGTTAATTAATGTATTTCAATATGAAAATGAAAAGAAGCAAAATTTCTTAACAAATATCTTCATGTCTATGGTATATCTCTGTCAACTTTGAAATCGTATTCCTAATATTCATTTTAGCACTAAACCTAGACATTTTTATCAATTTATTTTTTATTTAAGGCTTATAAATTTCAGAATTTATTTTTATTTTAAGAGCATTGGAAATGATCTTTTTTTATTTGTCTTAAGTGGCAACAGGCAGGCTAAACTAAGGCATTTCCTTGAATTTTCAATATAAGTAAGTGCTTTCTGTTTGGTTCATCTGAACTCCATGAATCAGCATCTTTATCATCATTAGCATCATCATGTTTGGCCAGAATAAAGAAAAAAACAATAGCTATGTTGATTTTAAAATTATTTTAAAAAAAAAGCTGTAGGCTGATAAACAGATGATTTCGAATCTTATATTTTTAAAACTAAGTTGTAATATGATTCCTTTCTGGTAGAAAATTCTGTAAAGTTTAGAATAAAGAGCAGATAAAAAAAAACCTTAATGCTTATATATTCACTACTATGTTTTTTGTACCTTAGTTTCTTACTTATTACATAAGTATATATTGTGCATTCTATGCTTTTTGTTATATAAATAGCATAGAAACAGGCAGGACAAACTAGGGCACTCACTTTTATTTGAATTCTGGTAAGTGCTTTCAGTTTGGTTAGTCTGTTCACAATGAATTTTTCTCAATGCAGAAATCATTCATGTTAATGAACAATATAATTATTTTTGTGCAAATATGATTTTTTTTTTCTTTTTCAATGTTATGAAATACATAGAAAAATATTCATATAGTCAACAGTAAAGGAAAATTGCCAGATATAATATCAATTTAAATACCAATCTTAGGCTTTATTTCTGTAGAAACATTGTTGTTTGATTAAAGTTTCTTGAGTTATGCAGAATAGGCCATATATAGTGCTTCAAATAGCTGATTTTAAATGGACATTTTGTAAAAACAAAAATACAAGGCTATTGCCAATTTGGGAAACAACTGTTTAAGAACAACATTTATGAACACCGGCTGAAAACTGGTTAAAATAGAGTACTAGACAAACATTTAAAACAAAATAAATTTTCATTAGTTTTCAATATAGTTATTGTTAAATAAATATTTATTATTCGTATTTGTACAGTGGAAACAGTTAGGTAGAACAGAGGGCACTCACTTTCATTTAAAATAGAGTAAGATCATTCTGTTTAGTTTCTCTAAATACTATAATTCATCAAAAATTTCACCTTGAGTTTAGTAAAAACAACTACAAATAAATGTCTATAACAAAAAGGTCCTAACTCTTTTTTTTCCTCCATGCATTATTTATTGGTCAAATAAAATTATTTTCTAAAATAAACCTAACATAAAAATAGAAATAAGATAATGATAAACAATAAATGTTTAGTAACATATTTCCCTGTATGTTAAACAAAAACATTATACTGAATGTTAAAAAAAAGGACTATTGTTATGAATATTAGGTCTCTGACACATTTTGATGATTGAATAACATCAGACGGCCATAAAAAATAGACATAGCACACTTATGTGTTAGGTAAATTAATGGTGGCACACGTAACATGTGATTGGTTTTAAGTCTTATTGTTTATACATATAAAAAGAGAAGTATTTTTGAGAACTTAGTAGTGACTAATGGAAGACCTGGAGAAATCTGTCTTGTTTCGTTAAGGTAAATAGTGGTTTTAATTTTGTTACAATGGAATAGCTTTTTTTTTAGGATTTAAATATCTATATAAAGGTAGGGTAATATTTTAACCTTTCTGTATTTTTTTTACGTATTTCAATATGAAAATGAAAAGAAGCAAAATCTCTTAACAAATTTCTTTATGTCTATGGTATATCTCTGTTAGCTTTTAGTAAAATCTTATTGCTATTATTCATTTAACACTAAACCTAGAAATTTGTATCACTTTATTTTTTTAATTAAAGCTTATAAATGTCAAAACTTGTTTTTATTTTAAGAGCATTGTCAATGATCCGTTTCAATGTGTGTTAAGTGGCAACAGGCAGGCTTTAAACTAAGGCATTTCCTTTAATTTTCAATATCAGTGAGTGCTTTCTGTTTGGTTCATCTGAACTCCATGAATCATCATCTTTATCATCAAAAAGCATCATCATGTTTGGCCAGAATAAAGTAAAAAACAACAGCTATGTTGAGTTTAAAATTATTTTTTTTAAAAAGCTGTAGGCTGATAAATAGATGATTTTGAAACTTGTATTATCTAAAACGAAGTTTTAATATCATCCCTTTCTGGTACAGAAAGTGTTTTTTTATTTTAGTCTTCGTAGGTATCTTATGTTTATTCTGATTGTTATGTCCGGTTGAGAATTTTGTGTTTTCCTTATATTTATTGATTAATGCATCACTATAAAAATCAACACATTTCAAAAAAGTTATATAAGGAGGATAAAATTGTTTTTTTATAGAAAACTGTGTAGTTTAGAATAAAGAGTATATAAAAAAAACCTTAATACTTATATATCCAGAACTATGTCTGTTGTACCTTAGTTTCTTACTTATTAGATAAATATATAGTGTGCTATATAGAATACTTCTTTAATATAAGTAGCATGGAAACAGACAGGCCAAATGGAGGCACTCGCTTTTATTTGAATTCAGATGAGTGCTTTATTTTTGGTTAGTCTGTTCACCATGAATTTTCTTTAATGCAGAAATCATTCATGTTAATGAACAATATATTTATTTTTGCGGCAAATGTGAAAAATATGAATATTTTTCAATGTTATGAAATACATAGAAAAATGTACGAATAGTTAACAGTAAAGGGCGATTGCCAGTTTATAACATTAACCCCTTAATGACCAGCCTATTTTGGACCTCAATGACCAAGCTATTTTTTACGTTTTTCAATCGTCGCATTCCAAGAGCTATAACTCTTTCATTTTTGCGTCGACATAGCTGTATAAGGTCTTGTTTTTTGCGGGACAAGTTGTATATTTTAATAGCACCATTTTTAGGTACATATTATTTATTGATTAACTTTTATTAACTTTTATTTGCGGGGGAATAGAAAAAAATCTGAAATTTCGCCACTCTTTTTTGCGTCCTAAATCTACGCCGTTTACCGTGTGGTATAAATAACACAATAACTTTATTCAGCGGGTTGTTACGATTGCAACGATACCAAATTTGTATAGTTTTTGTATGTTTTACTACTTTTACACAGTAAAAACGCTTTTTTTTCTAAATGATTTGTTTTTGTGTCTCCATGTTTGAAGAGCCGTAACGTTTTTATCTTTTCGCCGATGCGGTTGAATGAGGGCTTTTTTTTTGCGGGAAGACTTTTAGTTTTTATTGGTACCATTTTGGAGTAGATGCGACTTTTTGATCACATTTTATCACATTTTTTTTAAGTCAGTATTCACAGAAAACAGCAATTTTTCCATATTTTTTTATTAATTTTTTTACGCCGTTCACCGTGCGGGTTAAATAATGCAATAGATTTATAGTCGGGGTCATTACGGACGCGGCGATACCAAATATGTGTAACGTTTTAACGTTATTTTGTTTTTTTAATAGTAAAGCATTGTGTAAGGGGAAAAGCTGGGTTTTTCATTTTTTTTCACATTTTTTTTTAAATTAACTTTATTAAACTTTTTTTTTACTTTTTTACTAGTCCCATTAGGGGACTATAATATGCGATTCTGCGATCGCATTTATAATACACTGCAATACTTTTGTATTGCAGTGTATTACTGCCTGTCCGTTTAAAACGGACAGGCATCTGCTAGGTCATGCCAGAGGCATGACCTAGCAGGCATACACTACAGGCAGACCTGGGGGCCTTTATTAGGCCCCCGGCTGCCATCGCAGACACAGACACTCGGCGATCATATCGCTGGGTGTCGGTGGGAGAGAGAGGGAGCTCCCTCCCTCTCTCCAAAACCACTCAGATGTGGTGCTCGCTATTGAGCACCGCATCTGAGGGGTTAAACGTGTGAGATCGATACTAATATCGATCTCACACGGCAGAGCAGGGACGCTCCCAGCCCTCAGCTGCCTCTAGCAGCTGAGAGCAGGGAGATTTGACAGCTCCCTGCTCTGTAAACTTATTCCGATGCCGCGACGTAAAAAGTATATGGCATCGGAATAAGGCCCGTTAGTGACCGACGTAGAAACACGATGGGCCGATCACTAACGGGTTAAATGAAATACCAATCTTAGGCTTTATTTCTGTAGAAAAATTGTTGTTTGGTTTGGGCATTATAACATGGCTAATGTTTCTTGAGTTATGCAGAACAGACCATATATAGTGCTTCATATAGCTGATTTTAAAAGGACAATTTGGGAAACAACTATTTAACAACAACATTTATGAACTCCGACTGCAAACTAGTTAAAATAAAGTACTAGATAAACAATTAAAACAAAATACATTTTCATTAGTTTCTTTTCAGTATAATTATTGTTAAAGAAATATTTATTATTCGTATTTGTACAGTGGAAACAGTTAGGTAAAACAATGGGCACTCACTTTCATTTAAAATAGAGTAAGATCATTCTGTTTAGTTTCTCTAAATACTATAATTCATCATTAATTTCACCTTAAGTTTAGTAAAAACAACTAAAAATAAATGTCTATAACAAAAGAGTCCTAACACTTATTTTTTCTCCAAGTATTTTTTATTGGTCAAATCAAATGATATTCTAAAATAAACCTAACATAAAAACAGAAATAAGATAGTGATAAACAATAAAATGTTTAGTAAAATATTTCCCTGTATGTTTAACAAAAACATTATACAGAATATGTTAAAAAAAAAGGACTATTGTTATGCATATTTAGTCTCTGACACATTTTGATGGTTGAATAACATCAGACATTGGCCATAAAAACCGACATAGCACACTTATGTGTTAGGTAAATTAAGGGCATAACGTGTTATTGGTTTTGCCTTATTGTTCATACTCTTAAAAAGAGAAAGTCTTGATAGTGAGTGACTAAAGGAAGACCTGGAGAAATCTGTATTTTTTCATAAATGTAAATAGTTGTTTTAATTTTATTACAAAGGAATAGCTTGTTTTTTTAAAATATATTTTTTTATTGGTTTGCTTGTTTGATAATAAATAAAATGAATATAAGTACATTTGTCACAAAATCTTCAAAGTGTTAGTATGTCAACAAATACACACCAACCCTTACATAAAGAAACATAATAAATGTCATATCATATGCAACAGAAACATTTGAAAACATAGAACTATTGTCCTACATGGTTACCTCAACTGAAATCTATAAGCGGGATATTGGTACATGTGAAGGTAAGAGTATTTCAATATCAGGAAGAACTCCCCACACGGTCAAGTTAGAAAAACCGGAGTAGTTCTCAATTAACAAGATAATATAAGATGTAAATGTGAATTGGAAAATATCTTCAAGCTGAAAAGATGAAATACAAATCAAATCACTCGATGGAGAGCCTACCAAAGAGTTGTGGATCTTGAATGAAGGAGTGCCAAGCAGACCATATTTTTTTTAGATTTGCCTATGTTTCTCAGCGCAACATAATAAAGTTCCTCCAATCTCGAAATGTGTTCCAACTTATTCAACCATAGAGCAATTGGTGGTATCTCCTACATCGTCCAAAATAGTGGGATCATGGCTTTGGCTGTTGCAAGCATATGTGACCATAGGACCTTATTAAAAGAGTGCGGAAATGGTGGATAGAGTTTTAAGAACACAATTCTTGGAGTTAATGGAGGGGCTTGTGGACATATGGATGTCATGATCTCCTCAACTTTGGACCAGAAAAGTTTAATAAGGTGGCAATCCCACCAAAGGTGAGTATATGAACCCATGTGTGACATACACCTTCAGTAAGTCTGGGGAATGTTGCTATCAATCTGCATACAAGTTTATAACTTGTTTCTTGTATGGCAATGGATCTAGAGGGCCCAAAGCAATTTCTAAATATGAGGGATATATCGGATGGACTAAATCTGGTATTTCGTTTTTTCTCTCAAGACTTAATGTAAGAAAAATTTGTACGATCTCACTTTAGGATAAGGTTTATGTATAATTTTGATGTTAGTTTAGGAACAGGTTGCGTCAATGATAGCAATTGTTCATACCACGTGAGAACTCTCAGAAAACAATTCTGTTCCACTAGCTCCCTAAAGTTCAACAAGATTTGTGTATAATGTAGATGATTAACCCCTTCCTGTGCAGGTGCTAATTCCCGCAAAAGGACAGATATATCCGTCCTCTGATCGCGCGGGTACTGCCAGTGTACCCACGCGATCAGCGACAGGAGCACGACTGTTATACACAGCCTGGCTCCTGCCACAACTGTCGGAATCGAAGCGCGCTCCGATTCCGACAGTTTAACCCATTAGATGCCACTGTCAATAGTGACAGCAACATCTATTGCGGGGCACTGTTGAGTTTCCATGGCAGCCGGGGGCCTAACAAAGGCCCCCAGGTCTGCCTTCAGCAAATGCCTATTAGGCCATGCCAGAGGCATGAGTTAATAGATTGCCTGTCAGTTTTACACTGACAGGCAATAATGCTTCGGTATACTAAGTATACCACCAAAATTCTCTCTTTCCTCCCATTCCCCCCATAAAAAATGTAATAAAAGTTAATCTATAAGTCCTATGTACCTAAAAATAGTACTAATGAAAACTACACCTTGGCCCACAAAAATCAAGCCCACATACGGCCACGTTGACTAAAAAATAAAAAAGTTACGGCTCTTGGAATGCGGCGATGCAAAAACAAGTATTTTTTTTCTAAAAGGGTTTCTATTGTGCAAACGTAAGAAAAACATATAAAAACCTTTACATATTTGGTATCCCCTTAATCGTGCCGACCCATAGAATAAAGTTAACATGTTATTTACGCTGCATAGTAAATGGCGTAAATTTATAATGTGAAAATCAATGCTGGAATAGCTGCTTATTTTAAATTCTCTCCTAAAATAAAGTTAATAAAAGTTAATTGATATATTATAAGAATCTAAAAATTGTGCAATTACATACACTATTCATTTATTATTTTTTACTACACATCCCATGCACTACACGCCACTCCCCTCTAG
This sequence comes from Rhinoderma darwinii, assembly GCF_050947455.1. NCBI lineage: Eukaryota > Metazoa > Chordata > Amphibia > Anura > Rhinodermatidae > Rhinoderma > Rhinoderma darwinii. Next base: position 47,127,689 of record NC_134689.1, read on the forward strand.
ACTAGAGGGAGTGGCTATTATTATTTAAAGCACCTGTTCACTCTCCTTCATCAGCGTTTCTCACCTGTCTGTGTCCATTGGTAAGTATGGCCTTTTTCTGTGTTTCAGTCTATGATTCTGTGTAGTTAAAAAGCTTGAAAATAAGTCTGCATGTCAGTGACAGTGATGCCCCCAAATGTGTCAGCCGAGATAAGGTATGTAAAGACAAACAATGTCCCTTACCATTCCATATATAATGCAACAGCTGGTTGTGCAGTTTGCAGAAGAAGATTTGGGGTAGATGGATGGGCAGCATGGTGTCTCAGTGGTTATCACTATTGCCTTGCATCTGCATGGAGTTTGTATGTTCTCCCTGTGTTTGTGTGAGTTTCCTCCCACATTTAGATTGTGAGCCCCAATGGGGACAGTAAAAAAGAGGACCTCTGTACAGCAATGCATAATATGTTGGCACTATAAAAGTAACTGAAATAAATAATAAATAGGCATAGTTTGCATTAAATATGTCAATTTAGGTACAATAAGCATCTTAAGAAGATTGCTCCTTCCTATCCAGGAGACATATAGGAGTTTCCACAATACTGCAATATCTGATCTGATAAAGGAGTATAGTTAAGTGCGAACCATGACTCCGAACCATGACTCTGGTGCAGCAGAAATTTGCAAACCCAAATATTTTATAGAGGTGGCAGACCAAAAAACTGAGACACTTATTGAGCTTTAATCAGTATTAATGATGGATTAATCCTAAAATGTGAAAGTTCGTGAAAAAGGGAAAACATATTCGATAATATAGGAAAGACTCGTCAGGATTCACATTGATTATAAGAAGATCATCTGCAAAAGCAGCAGTGGAATGTGTATGAGCCCCTACTTTAATGGCTTGTATGAATGGGTTTTGTCTAAGATGTTGAATTTATGTTTCAATGGAGAGAACAAATAAGGGAGGGGACAAGGGGCATCCCTGACTGGTCCCATTGGAGATAGCAAAATCGGGAAACAGTCGGAAACAGGGTTTCGATTACCCTGACCTGTGCGGAAGGACAGGTATATAAAGCCATGATCTGTGTTATAGCTATGTGCGGGATTCCACATTTTTTCAGCACTGATTTCATAAATAGCCAGTCAACCCGATCAAATGCCTTTTCTGAATCAGTGGAAAGAAAGGCCATCAGTATAGATTTTGATTTAACATAATGTATCAAGTGAAGAATTCTTAGAGTATTGACCTTAACTTCTCTACGAGAAACAAATCCTACCTGTTCTGGATGTATAAGTTCAGAAAGTAGGGGTTTAAGTCTATTGGCTAATAACTTACCATAAAGCTTGATATCTACATTTAATAGGGAAATCGGCCTATCGTTACTACATTCCGCATCGTCTTTACCTTCTTTGGGCAGAATGGCTATGTGGTCTTCAAAAGATTGTTTGGGGAATCCTGTAGAGTGTATCAGGGAGTTAAATGTGTTTAACATTTGGGGTAGAAGGATGTCTTTAAAAGATTTGTAATATAAAAACGGTAAACCATCTGGGCCAGGGATTTTACCTATAGGAGTATCCCTCAGGGAAGTTTCCAACTCCAATAGAGTAAATGGGTTAAAGAGGAGTATTTTCTGGGGATAAGTAAGAGAAGGCAATTTCAAATTTTGCATAAGAGTGTCAATACTCAATGTCCTCTTATACGTGTCCTTGTCAGACTCTGTGCTCCTAATATTGTAAAGTGATTCATAGTAAGTCTGAAATTGTGTGGCAGTGTCGGCTGTCTCTGTGAGTACATCACCCCTTTCAGTATGGATGCTTTACTGTGTGTTTGTTTCTGTCTTTTTTTGGCTATTGTAGCCATCATTTTTGAAACCCTGTTACCATGTATATACATTTTGTGTTGGCTATTTAGATACGCCTTGGCTGCTTTAAGCTTCAAGAACTTCCGCAGATGCTCTCTTTGAACACTAAGTTCTTGGTGAACCTCAATCGCCAATGATTTTTTTATGAGAATTTTCCAACTTTATAATCTTTTCTATAGTATCATCAACTTCTTTTTTGTGTCATTTTTTTAACAAAAGAGCCTAGGATATGAGCCTTAACTCACCCCTTACGACGGCTTTGTGCGATTCCCAAATAATAGATAAAGGAGTCTGACCATTATCATTTTCTCTGAAATATTTTGAAATATTAGTGGCTATTGCTTATGTCTATCATTAGTAAGAAGGAGTTTGTTAAGCCTCCATCTTTATGACTTCTTAGGCAGTGAGTGCATATTAATTCTAAGAAAAACTGGGGCATAATCAGATATTGTGATATGACCAATATCAGAAGAGACTACCGAAGGCAAGTGATGGGACATAACCAGAAATAATCAAGTCTTTGATAGGACTGATGCGGAGCAGCATAATAGGGGTAGGCTTTGATGGTTGGAAAAAATGTCTTCCAAACATCTCTCAAGTTTAGTTCAGATCATTTTTTATGGAAAGCTTTCAGGCTTCCAAGTGACTGCTGTGAGGATCTTGTGGATGAATCTAGTAGAGGTTCGAGAGTGCAGTTCAACTCCCCTCCTATAATACACAGTCCGGATTGAAACATTTTTTATTGTTTCATTGTATCAATTAGCCAGGGTATTTGCTGGGTATTGGGGGCGTACAGTCCAGCCATTGTAACCAAAGTGTTTGCGATTGTCCCTTTCAAAAACAGAATCTTACCTTCCGGATCACTTAGTTGAGAGGTTAAGATGAGGGGAACTGATTTTTTAAAAGCAATGGTAACCCCTCATATCTTAGATGAATGATTTTGTGAATAGTATAATTTACCAAAATATGTGTTACGCAAATTAGGGTGTTTGACTTGAGCAAAATGTGTTTCTTGTAAAATCGCTATCCCTATGTGGTGAGATCTAAGAGTTTGAAAAGTTCTATACCGCTTTATGGGTGAGTTCATTCCCTTCACATTCCAAGAGGTAACATGAACATTAGTCATAGTACAAAGGTAAGTCACTTATAGGATTAATAGAAGAAATAAAGAAGGAAATTAAGGAACAGGAGGAACTAAAGCCAGTCACCAGAGTTAAGGAACTCTAGGCAAGTGGTATCTGTAAACCTGAGTACCTAGCTATCGGGGATTAGTAGGGGGAAAAACATAGTACGGATGTAGCCATCTTCATCCCGACTCTGATAACCTGCGGCAGCGTGATATCGCACAACAAAAGCCATTGAAAAGTCATTGAAAAGATCAAAATAAAGGATCTTTACACTGTGTATTTATTGTGTTAAACGTCAAGCTAAAGACGGCCACACCCGCACATGCACAGTGCTCAGAAGCTAAAATAAAAGCAGTAAGAGCTTATAAAAAAAATTACATATTACCAATGGTATAAACAGTATGAATGTTACAAATTACATACAATATTTCCCTGTTTGTTTAGAGATAAAATTTCTCAGGTCTATCTGAACAGTATAACAAGGATTAAGGGAAATTACCTTGAAGTGTAGAATATGCAGCTAAGGATTACTGGTCGTTAACTCCATGGAATAGGTCAAGGTCTCTTTATTGGCCCCTAAAGTGGTCATTCAGTTTGACTGGTGTAGCGTCCATGGCCGCGGGCCTTCGGGTTTACTCACCTCCCGACGCCCGCAGCCATGGATCAGTGAACGCTGGCTCGCATCTCCTTCCTAGGAGACGCCAGCGCTCACCTCCACTCTGGTCCACTGTGAACAATCATCATCATCAAATACACTTGATTTCCTGGACTATAATGGTTTGTTCACATGGAGTGTTTTCAGGCATATTTGAGGGCATTTACGCCTCGAAAAACGGCTGAAAAAACGGAAGCAGAAAGCCTCCAAAAGTCTGCCCATTGATTTCAATGGGAAATACGGTGTTCTGTTCCGACGGGGCATTTATTTACGCCTCATTTTCCAAAACGGCACGTAAAAAGACTCCCGCGAAAAAGAAGTGCATGTCACTTCTTGGGATGTTTTTGGAGCCGTTTTTCATTGACTCTATAGAAAAACAGCTCCAAAAACGGCCGTAAATCAGTGAGCGCTGGCTTGCATCTCCTTCCTGCTGTGTCCCATAGGGTGCGAGCGCACGCTCGTGCCCGGTCATAAAGGGCCAGTGCGCGCACATGTGATCAGTCATCATCATCCACTACACTTGATTTCCTGGACTATAAGATGAACCCTGCCCTTCTGATCCTTCCCTGTGCATTGTTAGTGTATCCCAAGTCTGTCTTGCAAATGGTCCCTTAGTGCTTTCCTGTTCCAGTTGTTACCCGTGCCCTGTTACCTGTTCTTGTAGCCTGTGCTCTGTTCTTGTTCCTGTGCCTACTAGTGTTGGAGTCGTATCTACTACACCTGCTGTCATTTGCCACATTCTGTGTCATCTGCCACGTCCAGTGCCATCTTCCACGTCCAGTGTGATCCGCCACATCTGGCGCAATGTGCTGCACCTGCTGTCATCTGCCACGTCCAGTGCCATCTTTCTCGACCAGTGTGATCCGCCACGTCTGGCGCATTGTGCTGCACCTGCTGTCATCTGCCACGTCTGGCGTAACTTGCTGCACCCACCTCCATCCGTGCTAAAGCCTCAGCCACTGTCTGGACTATTCAGGCACCCTTGCGCGGGACTTTGTATTGTTGGGGTGCTCTGTGGTTTGGCCAGCTGCCTCCCCGGTACGGTGGTGCGGCCTAGTGGGTCCACATACCCACAGAATGTGACAGTACGCTCAGGCCATGGACCCCGCTGGTCAACCTGAGATATTGACGAAACAAGCCATGCTGGCCGAGATGCAAGACCTCCAGTCACGGCAAGACCAACTCCTCCTGTCGGTGAACGCCATTGCTCATTGGCTGGTTTCTCCAACCACAGTCGTCATCGCACCCAATTCTGCTGTTCCTCCTGCTACACTTCCTGTCAGTACCAGTGCCGATCCCCTGTGCTTCTTGCCGCTACCTCCTCGCTATGACGGAGACACGAGGACCTGCAGGGGATTTCTGAATCAGTGCCAGATCCTTCTCTTCCGATGACGTCAGGATCGCCTTCATCATCTTTCACCTTACTGGCAAAAGCCTTGGCATGACCTAATTATCTGTAGGAACATCAGGGACCCAAAACCGTTGACTTGCAGTGCTTCTTACGGACTTTCCGCTCGATATTTGAGGAACCTGGGAGAGTTTCTTAGGCTGCTGCATCACTGCTAAACGTACACCAGGGAGACAAATGCGTGGGCGAGTATGCCATCCAGTTCCGTACCCTGTCTAGTGAATTAACTTGGAACAACAAGGCTTTGGTGGCCACATTCTAGCAGGGACTGTCTTCTGGGATTAAAGACGAGCTGGCCGCTTGCGATCTGCCATTTACCCTGGAGGAGGTCATCCTACTTGCCACCCGAGTTGACATGAGGATCCGGGAGTGTTCCCAAGAGGTTATCCGGTAGAGAGAACTTCATTGGCTGGATTCTACTTTCCAGAAATCCTTACTGTCCTCCTCAGTCGTTCCACCAGAGGATCCTATGCAGATGAACCGAGTCAAATTGTCTACCATAAGAGACAACGCAGACTTACATCTGCACTTTGTCTGTATTGTGGCCTCGGAGGCCATATTGTGCGTTTGTGTCCCCAGAGGCCAGAGAGACCCCAGTGCCTAGGATTGGTTGAAGAGACAACCCTAGGTGGAACAGTACCAAATAAAGCTGCCAAGTTGATTATTCCTGTGACCATAGTATCTGGCGAGAGGATGCATCGGGTTTCTGCCTATCAAGACTCCCGGTCCGCGGCAAACTTTATCCAAAAGGAGCTAGTGGATCTGTAATGACAGGGTAGGGAGACAGACAGGTGAGCCCTAATCTACCCACCACTCAGTCCCTGCCTACTTGCAACGACCCGTCCTAGGCGACGGCGTACAACTGGGCGACGGTCCCTACGCTCAATAAGTGCACGACAGACAAACAGACAAGGGTACACAGAAGTAAGGGAAATGGGGCGGTTGCCCACGGCAGCACCGTAAGCAACGAGAGTAGTGAACGAGCCGAGTCAAACCAGGAGTGTACGAGGTACCAAACGCAGAGCAGGAGAGTAGTGAACGAGCCGAGTCAAACCAGGAGTGTACGAGGTACCAAACGCAGAGCAGGAGAATTGTCAGTAAAGCCAGGGTCAAAATGAAGCAGAGGACAAAATGTTCAAGCAGCAGCAGCAGAGCCAGGAAACAGAATCACAGGCAAAGGAGGAGCAGGAAATGCAGGTATAAATAGACAGAGGGTGGGAGGTAGCTCCGTCTGGCCAGGCAGTAATAGGTTCTCCCACTCCTCAGCCTCCCAGCCTGACTGGTAGAAGATCGTGTCACTCTCTCAGACTTAGGAGCAGGTGCAGACTGGTTACCCAAGGGCGTCGACACAGAAGCTGTGTCTGGCAGATCCTTTACAGTACCCCCCCCTTTTAAGGGGGGCCACTGGACCCTTTCTAGGTGGACCTGGCTTATTGGGGAAGCGAAGATGGAACCTCCTGAGCAATACCCCAGCGTGAACATCCCGGGTGGGTACCCAAGTCCTCTACTCAGGCCCGTATCCTCTCCAATGGACCAGGTACTGGAGGGAGCCTTTGACCATCCTGCTGTCCATAATCTTGGCCACCTCGAATTCTACCCCTTCAGGGGTGAGAACAGGGACCGGAGGTTTCCTCGAGGGAGCCAAGGACGGGGAGCAGCGTTTAAGGAGGGAGGCATGAAACACGTCGTGTACTCGAAAAGACGGGGGTAACTCCAGTCGGAAGGAGACAGGGTTAAGGACTTCAATGACCTTGTATGGCCCTATATATCGGGGAGCAAATTTTTTGGACGGGACTTTAAGGCGCAAATTTTTAGAAGATAGCCACACCAGATCCCCGACCATAAACAAGGGGTTAGCAGAACGTCTTCTATCAGCCTGAGTCTTTTGTATGCTCTGGGACGCCTCTAGGTTCTTCTGAACCTGGGCCCAGACTGTGCACAGTTCCCGATGAACGACATCTACCTCGGGATTGTTGGAACTACCCTGTGAAACGGAGGAGAACCATGGATTAAATCCAAAATTACAGAAAAAGGGGGAGACCCCTGACGAGTTACTGACCCGGTTATTAAGGGAAAATTCGGCGAGGGGAATGAAGGAGACCAAATCATATTGACAGTCAGAGATAAAACACCTTAAATATTGTTCTAGAGACTGATTAGTCCTCTCAGTTTGGCCATTAGTTTCAGGATGGAAGGCCGAGGAGAAGGACAGATCAATCTCCAACTTTTTACAGAAGGCTCTCCAAAACAATGAAAAAAATTGTACCCATCTGTCAGAAACAATATTGACAGGAACCCCATGGAGACGCAGGATGTGTTTGACAAACAAGGTAGCTAACTTCTTAGCATTGGGTAGTTCCTTGAGGGGCACAAAGTTGCACATCTTACTGAAACGGTCTACTACAACCCACACCACCGAGTTGCCTTGAGATGGAAGCAAATCGGTGATAAAATCCATGGAGATATGGGTCCAAGGTCTCTGGGGAATGGGCAAAGAACATAGTAAGCCCGCTGGTCGGGACCTGGGAGTCTTGGACCTAGCACAAATTTCACAAGCGGCGACGTAGGCCTTAACGTCTTTAAGCAACCCAGGCCACCAATAGTTTCTGGCAATGAGATGCTTGGTACCCAGGATGCCTGGATGGCCAGATAGTGCAGAGTCATGATTTTCCCTGAGTACCCTTAGCCGGAATTGCAGGGAAACAAACAGCTTGTTCTCAGGAAGGTTCCCGGGAGCTGAAACTTGATCAGCCGCAATTTCGGAGACTAAATCAGAATCAACAGAGGAAATGATTATACCTGGAGGCAAAACACAAGCAGGATCTTCCTCCGAAGGAGGGCTGGCCATGAAGCTATGTGACAGTGCATCAGCCTTAATATTTTTAGACCCAGCCTTATAGGTGACCAAAAAGTTGAATCTAGTAAAAAATAACGCCCATCGAGCTTGTCTCGGGTTTAGCCTCCGGGCAGATTCTAGGAAAACCAGATTCTTGTGGTCGGTAAGGACCGTTACCTGGTGCCTAGCCCCCTCCAGGTAGTGGCGCCACTCTTCAAATGCCCATTTAATGGCTAAGAGTTCGCGGTTGCCAATATCATAGTTACTCACAGTGGGCGAGAACTTCCTGGAAAAGTAGGCACAGGGATGGAGATGGGTGAGGGACCTGGTACCCTGGGATAAGACAGCACCCACTCTAAACTGGCACCTTAAGGCAGGGTCATTCCACCGAGAAGCTACACACCACTTCCTAAAGTCAGAACAGTACTCCTCAACAGGTCTCTTACCCTGACGTAAGGTCACCAGCTGACTCTCGGCAAAGGCAGTCTTATCAGTCTCGTCATATATGAGCCCGAGAGCAGAAAATAAAAAATCAACAGAGGAAAGTTCAGGGGCGTCAGGAGCCAAGGAGAAGGCCCATTCTTGGGGCCCGTCCTGGAGCCGGGACATAATTATACCCACTCGCTGGCTCTCAGAACCTGAGGAGTGGGGCTTTAAGCGGAAATAGAGCCTACAACTCTCCCGAAAGGAGAAATAAGTCTTCCGGTCCCCTGAGAACCGGTCAGGCAACTTGAGGTGGGGTTCAAGAGGTGAGGTGGGGGGCACTATGAGGGTAGCATCATGCTGGTTGCCCCTCTGAGCCAGGGCTTGGACCTGTAGGGAGAGGCCCTGCATTTGCTGAGCCAGGGTCTCAAGGGGGTCCATAGTTGTGTCAGGGACCAGGGTAGAAAAGGTATATGGGCCTGTGATTATGTAATGACGGGGTAGGGAGACAGACAGGTGAGCCCTAATCTACCCGCCACTCAGTCCCTGCCTACTTGCAACGACCCGTCCTAGGCGACGGTCCCTACGCTCAATAAGTGCACGACAGACAAACAGACAAGGGTACACAGAAGTTAGGGAAATATGGCAGCTGCCCACGGCAGCACCATGAGCAACGAGAGTAGTGAACGAGCCGAGTCAAACCAGGAGTGTACGAGGTACCAAACGCAGAGCAGGAGAATTGTCAGTAAAGCCAGGGTCAAAATGAAGCAGAGGACAAAATGTTCAAGCAGCAGCAGCAGAGCCAGGAAACAGAATCACAGGCAAAGGAGGAGCAGGAAATGCAGGTATAAATAGACAGAGGGCGGGAGCTAGCTCCGTCTGGCCAGGCAGTGATAGGCTCACCCACTCTTCAGCCTCCCAGCCTGACTGGTAGAAGATCGTGTCACTCTCTCAGACTTAGGAGCAGGTGCAAACTGATTATCCACGGACATCACCACAGAAGCTGTGTCTGGCAGATCCTTTACAGGATCATCTCCAGTTGCCCACAGCTCCCCTGGAGACACCTTTGGCTGTTGCCTCAGCAAATGGACTGCCTCTGCCCGATCCGATCGTATCTAAGACCAAGACGTTGAAGTTCCAAGTTGGAGCCCTTCATTCTGAGCTAATTTCATTTCTTGTTTTGCCCAAGGCCATCAATCCTGTTCTGCTGGGCCTGCCTTGGCTTCGACTGCATGCCACAGTCCCGGAATGGAATTCTGGAGTGGTTCTCTAATAGGGCTCCAATTGCCTCGGTCATTGTCTGTTGCAGATCCATCCTGTCCAGCCTATTCTGCCTCAGTCATTTCGCTCAGTTTTCAGATGTCTTCAGCAAGAGGGAGGCTGCGACGCTGCCTCCACATCGGCCTTATGACTGCCCCATTGAACTGGTTCTTAATGCCTCTCTCCCCTATGGACGGGTGTATCCTCTTTCCTTGCCAGAATCTCTATCCATGTCGTCATATATCAAGCAGAATTTGGAGAGGGGTTTCATACGATAGTCTTCCTCCCCGGCCGGGGCTGGGTTCTTCTTCGTTAAAAAGAAAGACGGATCCCTTCAAGCCTGCATAGACCACCGTGGTCTCAACCAAATCATGGTCAAGAACAAATACCCATTGCCACTTATATTTGAACTGTTTGACCGTATATGAGGAGCTAACATTTTTTCGAAACTAGACTTACGTGGGGCTTATAATTTGATCCGAATCCAAGGAGACGAGTGGAAGACGGCGTTCAACACTTGAGACAGGCACTATGAATACCTGGTGATGCCATTCAGACTGTAATGCTTCCGCGGTCTTCCAGGAATTCGTCAATGATATCTTTCGAGATCTCCTCTATGTCTGTGTTGTAGTTTATCTCTATGATATTTTGATTTTCTCCCCAGATCTGGCGACTCATCAGAGGCATGTCCGTCAATTTCTACTGCGATTAAGGGAGAATTGTTTATATGCCAAGCTGGAGAAGTTCGTCTTTGAAAATAATTCTCTGCCCTTCCTGGGCTATATCATCTCGAAGGTCTCAAGATAGATCCTGAGAAAGTAAGACCTGTCCTGGAATGGCCACGTCCTCAAGGCCGGAGGTCCATACAGCGTTTCCTGGGATTCGCCAATTTCTACCGGCAGCTTATTCCAAACTTCTCATCTCTAACAGCTCCCATCTCTAACCTTACCAAGAAAGGTGTGAACGCCAAGGTGTGGACTCTAGAGGCAGAATTTGCATTTATTAGCCTCAAGAAAGCCTTCACTTCAGCCTCGATCCTCCATCATCCTGACTTATCTCGGCAGTTTTCATTGGAGCGGGACGCTTCTTCTGCTAGTGCAGGTACACTTCTGTTCCAGAGGAGCTTCAAAGGAAAGGCTGTTGTATGTGGCTATTACTCGAGACTTTTTTCTTATGCAGAGCACAATTACTCCATTGGGGATTGGGAGCTACTGGCCATCAATTTGGCTCTGGAGGAATGGAGACATCTTCTAGAGGCGCAGCTCACCCCATCCTGATCTACACTGACAACAAGAACCTCACTTATCTTCAGTCCGCTCAATGACAAATCCCCGTCAAGTCAGGTGGTCGCTGTTCTTCAACCGTTTCCAATTTGTGCTCCACTACCGTCCTGCTGACAAGAATGTGAGGGCCGATGCCCTGTACAGGTCATTTGGGACGGATGACACGGTGGAGTCCCCTCAAAGTATCATAGACCCGTCATGCATTGTCACTGCCAATCCTTTGCAGGTTAGGACTTTTGTCCACCGGAGAGGACTTTTGTTTGGTTGGCAGACAGGAGAAGAATTCTCCGCTTAGGACACAGCTCTAAACTGGCTCGGCACGCTGGTGTCCGTAAAACCCGAGACCTGATTGCCTGTCACTTGTGGTGGCCCACGCTACCCAAAGATGTTGTGGACTTTGTCTCTTCCTGCACGGTGTGTGCTTCTAACAAGGTTACTCACTCCAAGACTGCCAACCTGCGTCAACCTCTGCCTGTTCCGAATGCCCCCTGGCAGCACATTGCGATGGACTTTGTCACAGACCATCCTCCCTCGACAGGATGCAAAATAGTCTGGGTGGTGGTGGACCGCTTCTTGAAGATGGCACATGTTATCTCGCTAACCGGCCTGCCTTCTGCTCCCCGACTGGCGAGTCTCTTCATTCAGCACATCTTCCGCTTGCATGGCTTGTCCCTTCACATTGTGTCCGATCGGGGGGTTCAATTTACCTCAAAATTCTGGAGAGCCCTCTGTAAACTCCTGGATGTGAGATTGGACTTTGTCTCAGCCTATCACCCTCAGTCCAATGGGCAAGTCGAGAGGATCAACCAGATCATGGAGAATTATCTCCGCCACTTCATCTTCTTGCAGCATGATAACTGGGTACAGCTTCGTTCATGGGCCGAGTTCTCGTACAACAACCACACAAGTGAGTCCACCACAACCACTCCGTTTTACATTGTGTACAGTCAACATCCTAGAGTCCCTCTTCCTGTGTCGACTACATCTCAGGTACCCGCTGCTGACTTTGCATTTGAGGACTTTCTGCAAATCTGGCAACAGACCCGGTCCTCTGTTTTGCTGGCAGTCAATTGCATGAAGCAAAAAGCGGATACAAAGAGAAGAGAGACACCTCAGTATCTTCCAGGTACCAAAGTTTGGCAGTCCTCACGGAAAATTAATTTAAAAGTGCCTTTATACAAGTTTGCTCCGAGGTTCCTCGGTCCATTTGAGATTCTGCAACAGATAAACCCCGTGTTCTATAAGCTGCGGCTGCCTCCTACCCTACCCTACTAAACCAGTGGTCCGGAGCCGCTACAGCAAGACTTCCAGTTCCACAGCTGCTCCCAGCGGTTCTTTTGATGTGTTTGAGGTGAGGGAGATCCTGGACTGCAAAAGGATAGAAGGAAGGACTTTCTATTTGGTGGACTGGAGATGGCTTGGTCCTAAGGAGAGGTCCTGGGAGCCGGAAGAGAACCTCAGTGCCCCTGCTCTCTTTCGCTCTCTTTCGCTCTGCTCCCAAGAAGAGGGGGCGTAAGAGGGGGAATACTGTAGCGTCCATGGCAGCGGGCCGTCGGGTTTGCTCACCTCTCGACGCCCATAGCCATGGATCAGTGAGCACTGGCTCGCATCTCCTTCCTAGGAGACACCAGCGCTCACCAGTCCCGAACAATCATCATCATCAACTACACTTGATTTCCTGGACTATAAGAATCCTTGCCTGAGCATTGTTAGTGTATCCGAAGTCCGTCTTGCAAATGGTCCCTTAGTGTTTTCCCATTCCAGTTGTTACCCGTGCGCTGTTACATGTTCCTTTATCCCGTGCTTTGTTCTTGTTCCTGTGCCTACTAGTGTTGGAGTCGTATCTACTGCACCTGCTTTCGTTTGCCACATCCTGTGTCATCTGCTACGTTCAGTGCCATCTTCCATGTCCAGTGTGATTCGCCACGTCTGGCGCAATGTGCTGAACCTGCTGTCATCTGCCACGTCCAGTGCCATCTTCCTCGTCCAGTGTGATCCACCACGTCTGGCGCATTGTGCTGCACCTGCTGTTATCTGCCCCGTCTGGCGTAACCTGCTGTAATGTCAGGATAGGGAGACAGACAGCTAAGCCCTAATCTACCCCCAACTCAGTCCCTGCCTACTTGCACAGCCCGTCCAAGGCCACGGCGTAGAATTGGGCGACGGTCCCTACGCTCAATATGTGCACGACAGACAAACAAGACAAGGCAACACAAAAGCAAAGGAATGTGGGGCAGTTGCCCATGGCAACACCGTGAGAAACAGAGTAGTGGACAAGCCGAGTCAAACCAGGAGTGTACGTGGTAACAAATCCAGAGCAGGAGAATAGTCAGTCAAGCCAGGGTCAATATGAAGCAGAGGTCAATAGTAACAGCAGAAACAGCAGAGCCAGGAAATGGAAGAATCACAGGCAAAGAACAAGCAGCAAATGAAGGTATAAGTGGACCAAGGGCGGGAGCTAGAGCCGTCTGGCCAGGCTGCGATAGGCTCTCCCACTCCCTAGCCTACCAGCCTGAGTGGTAGCAGATCGAGTCACTCAAGCAGACCTAGGAACAGATGCAGGCTGATTAACCATGGGCGTCGACACAGAAGCTGTGTCACGCAAATCCTTCACACCTGCTGGATGCACCTCCATCCGTGCCAAAGCCTCGGCCACCGTCTGGACTATTCAGGTACCCTTGTGCGGGACTTTGTATTGCTGGGGTGCTCTGTGGTTTGGCCAGCTGCCTCTCGCTACGGCGGTGCGGCCTAGTGAGTCCACATACCCAAAGACCGTGACAACTGGTGAGTCTCTTACGAGAGAAACGTTCCTTTGTGGAAGACCACGGAGCTACATCAGGAAGGCTGGGAAGTGTAGCAACATCAGTAATCATCAGCCAGGAGAGAGGTTTATCTGGATCAAACCTCAGATCATCATATATAGGCAAGAGGTCTTCCAGTCATTTAATGATCCTGAGATTTCCTCAAACGATAGACCAAATGGCAAAAGCCAGCAATACAAAAATAGCTTTGTCTTTAAGAATGTCAGTAGGAGGTTTAAGTTGCCTCCGCTTGTTAAGGGTGACTGGTGATAAATCTTGAAAAATAGAAATCCGGTAACCATCATGTGACAAGTCTTTGAAGCTCTCTGGACTTCTTACACCGTGTTCCAAATTATTATGCACATTGGATTTAAGTGTCAGAAACATTTAATTATTCGTTTTTCAATTAAACTCATGGATGGTATTGTGTCTTAGGGCTCTTTGGATCATTGTAATCAATCTTAGATAACTGTGATAATTAGTTTGCCAGGTGTGCCCAATCAAAGGAAAACTACTTAAGAAGGACGTTCCACATTATTAAGCAGGCCACAGGTTTCAAGCAATATGGGAAAGAAATAGGATCCCTCTGCTGCCGAAAAGCGTGAAATAGTGCAATACCTTGGACAAGGTATGAAATCATTGGATATTTCAAGAAAACTTAGGCGTCATCATCGTACTGTGAAAAGATTTGTGGCTGATTCAGAGCACAGACGGGTTAGTTCAGATAAAGGCATAATGAGGAAGGTTTCTGCCAGACAAATTAATAGGATTAGGAGAGCAGCTGCTAAAATGCCATTGCAAAGCAGCAAACAGGTATTTGAAGCAGCTGGTGCCTCTGGAGTCCCGCAAACGTCAAGGTGTAGGATCCTCCAGAGGTTTGCAAGTGTGCATAAAGCTATTATTCGGCCACCCCTAAACAATGCTCACAAGCAGAAACGGTTGCAGTGGGCTCAGAAATACATGAAGACTAATTTTCAAACCGTGTTGTTTACTGATGAGTGCCGTGCAACCCTGGATGGTCCAGATGGATGGAGTAGTGGATGGTTGGTGAATGGCCACCATGTCCCAACAAGGCTGCGACGTCAGCAAGGAGGGTCATGTTTTTGGCTGGAATCGTGGGGAGAGAGCTGGTTGGCCCCTTTAGGGTCCCTGACGGTGTGAAAATGACCTCTGCAAAGTATGTAGAGTTTATGACTGACCACTTTCTTCCGTGGTACAAAAAGAAGAACCGTGCCTTCCGTAGCAAAATTATCTTCATGCATGACAATGCACCACCTCATGCTGCAAAGAATACCTCTGTGTCATTGGCTACTATAAGCATAAAAGGAGAGAAACTCATGGTGTGGCCCCCATGTTCCCTTGACCTCAACCCTATTGAGAACCTTTGGAGAATCCTCAAGCAAAATATCTATGAGGGTGGGAGGCAGTTCACATCAAAACAGAAGCTCTGGGAGGCTATTCTGACATCCTGCAAAGATATTCAAGCAGAAACTGTCCAAATACTCACAAATTCAATGGATGCAAGAATTGTGAAGGTGATATCAAATATCAAAAAAGGGGTCCTATGTTAACATGTAACTTGGCCTGTTATGTTTTTTTTTTATTGAAAGAGCTTTTTATTTCTGTAAATATGACCTCCTGATGCTGCAAATTCAACAAATTACCATTTTAGTTCTCTTTACAACCTTTCAAATGTTTTGATCTCTGTTGTGCAAAGTAATTTAAAACAGTGCATTTTGAGGTTTTTTTACTTCTAAAAAAAACACTGTTATCATTAGGAGATTTGTTCAATAAAATTTGCATTATACTCCAACGGTTGATGGCTTGAAGATTATGCTGACTGTCATTTGCATCGACTATTTAGGAAAATCAGCAAAAAATAACATTTGCATAATAATTTGGAGCGCGGTGTAAGAACAGCATCACGATGTGTTGAATTCACAATTCTACATATGATATAACATGATGGGTCTCCTTCTTTAGGTTTTGGTCACAATGCCCTATGAGACCTCTCAATAGTAAAAGCAGATGCTAGTTTAGTATTAAGTAGAGCCCTCAGGATTGCATAGGTAGTATTCATAATCTCTGCAGCAGGTACAGATTCTGGAATTCCCCTCAAGTGGAGGTTATTCCGCCTCCCCCTATTGTCTTGGTCTTCGACATAGGTTAGAAGGCTATTCAGGTGGGTTTGGTAGGTTTGGAAAGCTGCATTTGTAGCCTTACCGTGATCTAGGAGTGAAATCTGGGTGTCTTCTAGATGTTCCACCCTGCCATTAAGTTGTCACATTTCATGCTTGAAATCTTTCAATTCTATTACCACAGGTTTGAGAGCATTTTCAATAACTTTCTGCATGGTATGTTGCGATAACTGGATAGACTATGCAGCTCCGTGTGCATCCTCATCACCTGAGCTGTCCACTAAAGAGTACATAGTTTCCTTAGGAGGGGCTCTCTTGGTAGACTGGGATCTTTGCTTAACCCCTTCACGACCACCCCACGTAGATTAACGGGTTGCAAAGCTGGTCGTTGTGCCTGCAGCCCGTTAATCCACGTGTGCTCCTAACAGAGCACACAGACGCTGTCCGCAGCCCGGCATCTCCCAGTACAGGCTGCTACTAGCAGCCTTAGTACTGGGGGAAAACATCGGGTCGGATCACAGCGGTGATCCGAACCGATTAACCCCTTAATTGCGGCAGTCAATAGTGACCGCCGCATTTAAGTTGTTATAGCAACATCGGCACCCCGCTACGCGATTGCGGGGGCCGATTATTGCGGGGGGCGATTGCTATGGCAACCGGAAGCCTAACAAAGGCTTCCTATCTGCCATTACGTTAGCCGATTAGGCACCGCCGATTAGGCACCGCCCGTGAACAACTTACAGTTTTAATACATTGCACTACATGGGTAGTGCAATGTATTAGTACATCAAACAAACAGTTGGACCTTCAAGTCCCCTAGTTGGGACTAAAGAAAAGTGTAAAAAAAAAGTGTAAAAAAAGGAAAAATAAAAGTTGTAAAAATACAATAAAAGTTTCAAATAATAACACAAAACACAATCGCCCTTTTTCCTTTATCAAGTCATTTATTATTGAAAAAAATAATAAAGCCATACATATTTGGTATCGCTGCGACCGTAACGACCTTAACTATAAAAAAATTATGTTATTTATTCCGCACAGTGAACGCCGTAAAAAAAAAACCTAAAAAATACTGACATAATTGCTATTTTTTGGTCACTTTGTCTTCCAAAAATAGAAATAAAAAGTGATCAAAAAGTCGCATGTACCCAAAAATGGTACCTATAAAAACTATAACTCGTCTCGCTAAAAATAAGCCCTCATACAGCTCCGTAAATGAAAAAATTAAAACCGTTATGGCTCTCACAACTTGGCGACAGAAAAAATCCATTCTCTTTACAAAGGTTATTTTATTGTGCAAAAAGTTGTAAAACATAAAAAAGTTCTATAAATTAGGTATCACCGGAATCGTACTGACCCGCAGAATAAAGCTAACATGTAATTTATAACGCGTGGTGAACGCTGTATAAAAAGAATTAAAAAAATAATGTCAGAATTGCTGCTTTTTTGTCACCTTGCCTCCCAAAAAAAAATGGATAACATGTGATCAAAAAGTTGCATGTACCCCAAAATGGTACCAATAAAAGCTACAGCTCGTCCCGCAAAAAAAACAGCCCTCATACCACTACGTCTATGAAAAAATAAAATTAGTTAAGGCTCCAATAAGCCAGGAAATAAAAATATGCAGTTGTGCCGGCCCGAGGGAAACATTTCTTCTGATTCAAGTGGCGAATTATCAAGGCCCCTAAAATAAGGGAACCAGGAAGGGGAGGGCCCAAACATATCTGCTGAAAGCGAGGGTGCCCGTATTATACCAGAACAACACTTCTCAGCAAAATTCGTCAAACTGCAAAGGTGTAGAGTGTGGACCAAAAGGGGGATAAGAAATGACACCATTTATCAGTGCGACACTGGCCTGTGCGGAAAGGATTGTGTCACAGCGTAACACACATCTATGGATTATTTTATTGTTTTTGTTTACCCCATTATTATACCACCTGACTATGCCCCTTATATAGTCCGCCCGGCTTACATGTATCCCACATTATAAACGGAAACACCAGTAAGACTCAATACAAGACTACTACAAGCAAAATCCACACTCCAAAAGCCAAATGGCGCTACCTCCCTTCTGAACCCTACAGTGTGCCCAAACAGCAGTTTACTTCCACATATATGGCATCGCCATACCCGGGAGAACTCTTTTAACAATTTTTGGGGTGTGTGTCTCCAGTAGCACAAGCTGGGCGCCACATATTGGCATATCTATAGAAAAAAATCCCATTTTCACTCTGCAACATCGAGTGCACACCAATTTCTGCCAATCACCTGTGGTGTTAATATGCTCACTACACCCCTAAGTGAATACCTTGAGGGGTGTAGTTTCCAAAATGGGGTCACTTCTGGGGTGGATCCACTGTTTTGGTCCCACAGGGACTTTGCAAATGCGACATAGCGCCCAGAAACCAATCCAGCAAAATCTGTACTCCAAAAGCCAAATGGCGCTCCTTCCCTTCTGAGCCCTACTCTGTGCCCAAACAGCCGTTTATGACCACATATGTGATATTGCCGTACACAGGAGAAGTTGCTTTACAAGTGTGCTTTTTTTCATTTATTTGTTGAAAAAATGAAACATTTTCAGCTAAAACTACGTCTTATTGAAGAAAAAGGATTTTTTTTTAATTTTCACTGCCCAATTCTAATAAAATCTATGAAACACCTGTGGGGTCAAAATGCTCACTACACCCCTAGATGAATTCCTCAAGGGGTGTAGTTTTGTGAATGGAATCACTTTTGGGGAGTTTCCACTGTACTGACACCTTAGGAGCTTTGCAATAGTGACATGGTGTCAAGAAACCAATCCAGCAAAATCTATGCTCCAAAAGCCAAATGGCGCTCCTTCTCTTCAGATCCTTGCCGTGTGCCCAAACAGCAGTTTATGACCACAAATAGGGTATTGCCGTACTCCAGAGAAGTTGCTTTACAAATGTTGTTTTTTTTTTATTCCTTTATTTGTTGAGAAAATGAAAAATTTTGAGCTAAAGCTACGTCTTATTGGAAAAAAAGGATTTTTTTTATCTTCACTGCCCAATTCTAATAAAACCCTGTGGGTTCAAAATGCTCACTACACCCCTAGATGGATTCTTCAAGGGGTGTAGTTTCCTAAATGGAGTCACTTTTTTGGTGTTTTCACTGTTTTGGTCCCTTAGGGGCTTTGCAAATGCGACGTGGTCTCCGCAAACCATTCCTGCTAAATTTGAGCTGCAAAAACCAAATGGCGCTCTTTCCCTTCTAAGCCCTGCCGTGTGTCCAAACAACCGTTTATTACCACATGTGGGGTATTGTTTTACTCGGGAGAAATTGCTTTACAAATGTAGTGGTGCATTTTCTCCTTTTAGCCCTTGTGGAAATTTCTTTGAAAGAATGTAGATTTTCATTTTCACGGCCTACTTCCAATAATTTCTCCAAAAAACCTGCGGGGTCAAAATGCTCACTATACCCCTAGATAATTTCCTCAAGGGGTATAGTTTCCGAAATGGGGTCACTTTTGGGGGATTTCCACTGTTTTGGCACCGCAAGAGCCTTTCAGACCCGACATGGTGCCTAAAATATTTTCTAATAAAAAAGGAGGCCCCAAAATCCTCTAGGTGTTCCTTTGTTTCTGAGGCCTGTGCTGCAGTTAATAAGTGCACTAGGGCCACATGTGGGGTATTTCTAAAAACTGCAGAATCTGGGCAATAGATATTGAGTTGCGTTTCTCTGGTAAAAAAACTTTCTGTGTTACAAAAAAAATAGATGAAAAATTAATTTCTGCAAAAAAAAAAAAGAAATTTGAAAATTTCACATCTACTTTGCCTTAATTCCTGTGAAACATCTAAAGGGTTAAGAAACTTTCTAAATGCTGTTTTGAATACTTTGAGGGGTGAAGTTTTTAAAATGGGGTGACTTATCGAGGGTTTCTAATATATAAGGCCCTTAAATCCACTTCACAACTGAACTAGTCCCTGTAAAAATGTCCTTTTGAAATTTTCTTGAAAATGTGAGAAATTGCTGCTAAAGTTCAAAGCTTTGTAATATCCTAGAAAAATAAAAGGATGTTCAAAAACAATGCCAATATAAAGTAGACATGTGGGGGATGTTAATTAGCAACAATTTTGTGTGGTATTACCATCTGTCTTACAAGCAGATACATAAAAATTTAGAAAAATGCTAATTTTTGCAATTTTTCGCTAAATTGTGGTGTTTTTCACAATTAAATACTTAATGTATCGAGCAAATTTTGCCAGTAACATAAAGTCCAATGTGTCACGAGAAAACAATCTCAGAATCGCTTGGATAGGTAAAAGCATTCCAAAGTTATTATCACATAAAGTGAAACATGTCAGATTTGAAAAAATTGGCTGCGTCCTGAAGGCCAAAACAGGCTGTGTCCTGAAGGGGTTAAGGAATTTATCAATTTCGGATTGTTCGATTTTTTGTAACTTGAGAGTACTCAATCCCTCTTGTTGCCAACATTCACCATGACGGACAGATTGTGTAACTGCTGTCAGTGTATGATATGATGAGCACAGTAATGAAATTGAATATGGTTCTCAGTAAGGCATAAGTACCCTTTCTGTTATCCCGTTGCCATTTAGGCTATAGCCGTTACACGGAGGTCAATAAATGGCAAGATAAAATTGGGCCATGGACCCCTTATGTACTGTAGTGTTGCTTGTAGCAGAATTGGAACGCGTCGTCCAAATTATACAGAGGCTTAAATCAGATTATAGAATGCAGTGTGGAAGCATTCAATAAAAATTAGACCCGTGATCTCAGCCAAACATCAAGGCGGGGGAAGGGTAGTAGGTGATTTGTAGGTACTGTCAGTTCAACCCGTGAATGTGAACAGATTTGGAGATGTCCTCGTTATGAACCCTGGGGGGGGGACCCTTTTTTGCAGTGAGTGTGCAATACTGCATGTGGGAGGGAAAAATGGCGGCCATTACTGCAAAGTGTATAGGGATCTCCTATAGTCACCTGTGGTTCCCAAGACGCTGGGGAGGGTACCTAGGAAGACCCCAAGTTCCGATGGGCTAATCCATACATTGGCAGCTGAAGTCGTCTGCCGTCCCTTTTGTCAAAAGTGTGGCCTGCACACATCTGGTGTAAAATTGAGCTCGGGGATCCGGTTCATCGTCTAGGCCCCAATCAAGAACGGGCCAAAACTTGTTATGGTTACTCCCTGGAGTAACGGGAGTATTGCAAGGTGTAATCCCGCTAATATAATGTCCCCAAGAGGGAAGATGGACAGGGATTAATGTAGCCTGTAGCCTTGTCTATGGTATATCTCTGTCCACTTTTAGTAAAATCTTATTCATTTTAATAATTTTAACACTAAACCTAGACATTTTTATCAATTTATTTTTTATGTAAAGCTTATAAATGTCAGAACTTGTTTTTATTTTAAGAGCACTGTCAATGATCCATTTCAATGTGTGTTAAATGGCAACAGGCAGACTAATTTAAGGCATTATTACATAAATATATAGTGTGCATTCTATACTTCTTTTATAAAAGTAGCATGGAAACAGGCAGCCCAAACTAAGGCACTAGCTTTTATTTGTATTGAGGTAAGTGCTTTCTTTTTGGTAAGTCTGTTACCCATGAATTTTCTTCAATGCAGAATTTATATGAAGAATATATTTATTTTAGCCTTTTTAAACGGGAACCTTGTATCTGAATGTATGACTTGATTAGATATTTGGTAGCACTGCTAAATCCACTCTGTATTATAAATGTCATTAATCGCTAAACCTTTTTACTAGGGTCTTATCCTTTCAATCATTTTTTAAAAACTGTTTGTTTATTTATGTTAATAAAATATGTATTTTCTATATATATTCTTGGCTATAAGCTCTTCTTTCTTTTCTGTGGTTTGATAGATATTATGGAGCTGCCTATATGGTAATTTATGGGGGGACGCTTCTTTTCTGAACCGTACCTAGCCCGCAGTACTAATGCTACTGGAGTGCACATGTTGATTATACAGGGTGGGCCATTTATATGGATACACCTAAATAAAATGGGAATGGTTGGTGATATTAACTTCCTGTTTGTGGCACATTAGTATATAGGAGGGGGGAAACTTTTCAATCTGGGTGTTGACCATGGCGGCCACTTTGAAGTCGGCCATTTTGTATCCAACTTTAGTTTTTTCAATGGGAAGAGGGTCATGTGACACATCAAACTTATCGAGAATTTCACAAGAAAAACAATGGTGTGCTTGGTTTTAACGTTACTTTATTCTTTCATGAGTTATTTACAAGTTTCTGACCACCCATCTTGAAAAGTTTCCCCCCTCCCATATACTAATGTGCCACAAACAGGAAGTTAATATCACCAACCATTCCCATTTTATTTAGGTGTATCCATATAAATGGCCCACCCTGTATTACAAGGTGACCACATTCCCAAACAATTCTTGGCAGCTAACATCACAATACTTCCTAAGCCTGGAAAGGATCCGGAAAGGTGCAGCAGTTATAGACCTATCTCACTCCTGAATTCAGATTTAAAATTGTGGGCTAAAATACTATCCACACCTATTAATTCCTTTCTACCACAATTGATAGGAATTGAACAAGTGGGATTTGTTCAAGGGAGGGAAGGCAAATTCGATACCACACGAGTGATACATTCTATATATTATGCTACACATCATAAACTTCCTTTAGTGCTACTGGGTACGGATGCTGAAAAAGCATTCGACCGAGTAGATTGGCTGTTTCTGCAAGAAACACTGGACAAATTTGGATTTCCGGCACAACTTATCACTGCTATTTTTTCATTAAATACGACCCCTACAGCTAGAGTACAAGTTAACGGCACCTTTTCAGATCCTTTCCCTATAGGAAATGGTACAAGACAAGGATGCCCACTTTCACCCACCTTATTTATACTTATAATGGAAACACTGTTACTTAAAATAAGACAAACACCTTCAATACATGGACTTCGAGTTGGAGAATTTGAACATAAAACAGCAGCTTTTGCGGACGATTTATTATTGTTTATTACCAATCCTTTGGAATCGTTTCCACAGGTGTTACGAATTTTTAGGGATTTTGGTGAAGTTTCAAACTTTAAAATTAACTACGATAAATCGGAGGCTCTGAACATAAGAATACCACACGAGATTCTTCAGATGATTAAAACATAGTCCCCATTTCATTGGCCGAAGACTAAATTAACCTACTTAGGTCTGAAAATAACCTCAGATACCCAAAAACTTTTTAGCAGAAATTACACTCGTCTCTATCATAAAATTATTTTTTTTTTATAGCTGGACTACAATTCCATATGTATTATGGTTAGGCCAAAAGAACCTCCTTACTACTTATATACTTCCCCAAGTGTTATATTTGCTTCAATCACTTCCATTGGACGTACCAAAATACTATTTTTTGAAACTTAGATGTCTGTTTACAGTATTCATATGGAATAATAAAAATCCTAGATTAGTTTATAATTTACCCACACTGGTGAAATCTCTTTACCTGACTTGCCCACATACTACAAGGCCACACAATTGTGTAGATGGACCCAATTGGCAAACATAATGGTTACATTACCACATGTGGATATTGAACGCTGTAGCGTCCATGGCCGCGGGCCGTCGGGTTTACTCACCTCCCGACGCCCGCAGCCATGGATCCGTGAGCGCTGGTCCCCATCTCCTTCCTAGGAGACGCCAGCGCTCACTTCCGCTCCGTTCTGCTGTGTACTGTAGGAAGTCGTGATCATCATCAACTGCCACGATTTCCTGGTCTATAAGAAGGCCCCAGGCCTTATAATCCTTGCCTGAGCGCTGTTAGTCTTTCCCAGTCTGTCTCGCAAATGGTCCCTTAGTGTTTCTCCCGTTCCAGTTGTTACCCGTGCCCTGTTACCCGTTCCCGTGTTCCGTATTGTTGTTGTTCCTGTGCCTACCAGTGTTGGAGTCGTGTCTACTGCACCTGCTGTTGTTTGCCACGTCCAGTGTCTTCTGCCACGTCCAGTGTCTTCTGCCACATCCAGTGTCTCTTGCCACGTCCAGTGAATTCTGCTACATCGGATACTGCCCACCACGTCTGGCGCTACTTGCTGCACCAGCCTCCATCCGTGCTGAAGCCACAACCACCGTGTGGACTAGTTCAGGTACCCAAACATTGCTATCTGTTATTGACTTTCGTATAGACTGTGACCTGGTCAGATGCCTCCCCGCTACGGCGGAGCGGCCTAGTGGGTCCGCATACCCTGTGTCCGTGACAGTACGCTCAGGCCATGGAACCCGCTGGCCAGCCCAAGACCGCAGTCCAGGAGATACAGACAGAGATGCATGACCTACGCACACGTCAGGATCAACTCCTTGAAGCTGTGAATTCTATCCTGGTCCGCCTGTATCTACTCACTGTTCCACCCCCGGTTCTTCCTCTTGAGGCTGTTGCTGTGCCACTGCCCATTGCTCCTCCTGTTTGTTCCAGATCCACAGTTCCTTTGCCTCTTCCTCCTCGCTACGACGGTGATCCCAGAGCATGTAGAGGATTTCTTAATCAATGCACGGTTCATTTTAGGCTGCGGCCTCATCTCTTCCCCTCCGAGGAGGTCAAAGTGGCGATTATTATCTCCCTCCTCGCTGGCAAGGCCCTCGCATGGGCAAACCCAATCTTGGAGCAACAAGGACCTGTATCTTCAGACCTAGCCTTGTTCCTGCAGTCCTTTTGTGTCGTGTTCGAGGAGCCGGGTCGAACATCCTCTGCCGCAGACACTCTGTTGACCCTCAAGCAAGAGGGCTCCACAGTAGGGGAGTATGCCATCTCCTTCCGTACCCTAGCAGCCAAGCTGGCATGGAACAATGAGGAACTGGTGGCAACCTTCTGGCAGGGACTGTCCTCTCACATCAAGGACGAACTGGCGGCCCGCGACCTTCCTTCTACCTTGGATGACCTCATCCTGTTAGCCACTCGGGTTGACATGAGAATCCGGAAGCGCACTCAAGAGGTTCGACAGGAGAGCCGGGTCCACAGACCAGCACCCTCGGTCCAGAGACCACTATTGTCTTCCCCTAGTGCGCTACCTGAAGAACCCATGCAGGTGGACAGAGTCTGGTTATCTGAACAGGAGAAGCAGCGCAGACGCCCCTCTGGACTATGTATGTATTGTGGCCTTAAGGGTCATTTTGTGCACCAATGCCCACAGAAACCAGGAAACTCCAGCACCTAGTGTTGCTTGGAGAGGCAACTCTACGTGGAACGTCTCCAAACGTTAAAACCTCTTCCAGATTATCGATTCCTCTGGCCATCGTATCTGGAGAAAAGTCACATCCTTCCTCCGCCTATCTTGACTCTGGAACGACTGCTAATTTTATCCAGCAGGATCCAGTGGATCGTTTACGCCTACCCACAGTCCGTCTGGAGAGACCCCTGGCTGTTGCCTCTGTGAATGGTCTACCATTGCTCGATCAGATTATGCTCATCACGGAGCCATTGACACTACAGGTCGGAGCTTTTCACTATGAACAGATCACCTTCCTGGTACTACCTAAGGAAATCAATCCTATCCTGCTGGGTCTGCCATGGCTCCGCCTACACGCCCCGGTCCTTGACTGAAATTCCGGAGAGATTCTTCAATGGGGTTCCAGATGCCATAGTCATTGCCTGTCACAAGTCCGTCCTGTTATGCCCCCTCTGCCTCAATCACTCTCCACTCTACCACCACTCAGAATGCCAGTTTTGCGG
The DNA here is from genome assembly GCF_050947455.1 of Rhinoderma darwinii. NCBI lineage: Eukaryota > Metazoa > Chordata > Amphibia > Anura > Rhinodermatidae > Rhinoderma > Rhinoderma darwinii. The sequence continues at coordinate 47,153,156 of NC_134689.1, forward strand.
ATGTCTTCTGCAAACGAGAGGCTGAGATGTTGCCTCCACATCGGAGTTATGACTGTCCCATTGAACTGGTTCCTAATGCTTCTCTTCCCCGTGGACGAGTATATCCTCTCTCCGTGCCAGAGACTTTATCTATGTCAGCCTATATCAAGGAGAACTTGGAGAGGGGTTTTATTAGAAAATCTTCCTCCCCGGCTGGGGCAGGCTTCTTCTTCGTTAATAAGGGAGATGGATCTCTTCAACCCTGCATTGACTACCATGGTCTCAACCAGATCACGATCAAGAACAAATACCCGTTGCCACTTATATCCGAGCTGTTTGATCACATACGAGGAGCCAAAAAAATTTCCAAGCTAGATCTGCGGGGGGCTTAAAATCTAATCCGGATTCGCCGGGGTGACGAATGGAAGACGGCATTTAACACCTGCGATGGGCACTACGAATACTTAGTGATGCCCTTCGGACTGTGTAACGCTCCCGCAGTATTTCAGGAATTCGTCAATGATATTTTCCGAGATCTCCTCTATGTCTGTGTTGTTGTTTATCTCGATGATATTTTGATGTTCTCCCCAGATCTGATGACCCATCGGAGGCATGTCCGTCAAGTTCTTCTGCGACTAAGAGAGAATCGCTTATATGCCAAGTTGGAGAAGTGTGTCTTTGAAAAGAAGTCTTTGCCCTTCCTGGGCTACGTCGTCTCGGATCCAGGTCTTAAGATGGACCCTGAGAAACTAATGTCCGTCCTGGAGTGGCCACATCCTCAAGGCCTAAGGGCCATACAACGGTTCCTGGGATTCGCCAATTTCTACCGGCAGTTTATTCTGAACTTTTCATCTCTGACGGCTCCCATCTCTACACTTACCAAGAAGGGTGAGAACGCCAAGGTTTGGACTCCAGAGGCAGAGTCCGCATTCATTAGCCTCAAGAAAGCCTTCACTTCAGCTTCGATCCTCCATCACCCTGACGTATCTCGGCAGTTCTCACTGGAAGTGGACGCTTCCTCTGTTGGTGCAGGTGCACTTCTGTTCCAGAGGAGCTCCAAAGGAAAGGCAGTAGTATGTGGCTACTACTCAAGACTGTTTTCTTCTGCTGAGCGCAATTACTCTATTGGAGATCGGGAGCTACTGGCCATCAAATTGGCTCTGGAGGAGTGGAGACATCTTCTAGAAGGCACAGCTCACCCCATCTTGATCTACACCGACCACAAGAACCTTACCTACCTTCAGTCTGCTCAAAGACTGAATCCTCGTCAAGCCAGGTGGTTGCTGTTCTTCACACGTTTCCAGTTTCTGCTCCACTACCGTCCCGCTGACAAGAATGTGAGGGCCGATGCCCTGTCCAGATCGTTTGAGACGGAGGACACGGTGGAGTCCCTTCAGACTATCATAGACCCGTCCTGTGTTGTCAGCGCTAATCCGCTGCAGATTAGAGACATCCCTCCGGGGAGAACTTTTGTTCGGTTGGCAGACAGGAGAAGAGTTCTCTGCTGGGGACATAGTTCTAAACTGGCTGGGCACGCTGGTGTCCGTAAAACCCAAGACCTGATTGCTCGTCACTTCTGGTGGCCCACGCTACCTAAAGATGTTCTGGACTTTGTCTCTTCTTGCACGGTGTGTGCCTCTAACAAAGTTTCTCACTCCAAGCCTGCCGGCCTGCTTCAACCTCTGCCTGTACCCAATGCCCCTTGGCAACACATTGCGATGGACTTCATCACAGACCTTCCTCTCTCAGCAGGATGCAACACCATCTGGGTGGTGGTGGACCGGTTCTCTAAGATGGCACATTTTATCCCGCTAACCGGCCTACCTTCTGCTCCCCGCCTGGCGAGTCTCTTCATTCAACACATCTTTCGCTTGCATGGCTTGCCTCTTCACATTGTGTCCGACCTGGGGGGTTCAGTTTACCTCTAAGTTCTGGAGAGCCCTCTGTAAACTCCTGGATGTGAGTTTGGACTTTTCCTCAGCCTATCACCCCCAGTCCAATGGGCAAGTTGAAAGGATGAACCAGATCATGGAGAATTATCTCCGCCACTTCATCTCTTCACAGCACGATAACTGGGTACAGCTTCTTCCATGGGCGGAGTTTTCATACAACAACCACAAAAGTGAGTCCACCACTTCCACTCCATTTCACATTGTATACAGTCAACATCCTAGAGTCCCTCATCCTGTGTCGACTTCATCTCAGGTACTCGCTGCTGACTCTGTATATGGGGACTTCCTGCAAATCTGGCAACAGACCCGGTCCTCTATTTTGCTGGCGGTAAATCGCATGAAGCGAAAGGCAGATACTAGGAGAAGAGAGCCGACTCAGTATCTTCCGGGGACTAAAGTCTGGCTGTACTCTCGGAACATTCGCTTGAGGGTGACTTCATACAAGTTTGCTCCCAGGTTCCTTGGTCCTTTCGAGATCCTGCAACAAATCAACCCTGTCTCCTATAAGCTGCGGCTGCCTCCTACCCTCAAAATCCCCAACTCCTTTCATGTGTCCCTCCTAAAACCAGTGGTCCTGAACCGCTACAGCAAGACTTCTAGTTCCACAATTGCTCCCAGCGGTCCTTCTGATGTATTCGAGGTAAAGGAGATCCTGGACTGCAAAACAGTAGGAGGATACTGTAGCGTCCATGGCCGCGGGCCGTCGCGTTTACTCACCTCCTGACACCCGCTGCCATGGATCCGTGAGCGCTGGTCCCCATCTCCTTCCTAGGAGACACCTGCGCTCACTTCCGCTCCGTTCTGCTGTGTACTGTAGGAAGTCGTGATCATCATCAACTGCCACGATTTCCATGTCTATAAGAAGGCCCCAGGCCTTCTAATCCTTGCCTGAGCGTTGTTAGTCTTTCCCAGTCTGTCTCGCAAATGGTCCCTTAGTGTTTCCCCATTCCAGTTGTTACCCGTGCCCTGTTAACCGTTCCCGTGTTCCGTATTGTTCTTGTTCCTGTGCCTACCAGTGTTGGAGTCGTGTCTACTGCACCTGCTGTCGTTTGCCACGTCCAGTGTCTTCTGCCACGTCATGTCTTCCGCCACGTCCAGTGAATTCTGCCACGTCCAGTGTCTTCTGTTACATCGGATACTGCCTGCCACGTCTGGCGCTACCTGCCGCACCGGCCTCCATCCGTACTGAAGCCACAGCCACTGTCTGGACTAGTCCAGGTACCCAAGCATTGCTATCTGATATTGACTTTCGTATAGACTGTGACCTGGTCAGCTGCCTCCCCGCTACGGCGGAGCGGCCTAGTGGGTCCATATACCCTGTGTCCGTGACAAATGCCACCTGATGGGGGACAGTTTAGCCTCTTACCTCTGGGTTAAAGCGACATTACCTCCCAAATCATTGTTTGTGAGTGACCTCACTAGAGGACTTCTTAAAGTATGTCAACCCTCGTCAGCTCTTAATATATGGAATGATAAAATTTCTGTATTAGAAACATGGATACAACTTTATACCAAATTAGCCAGGATTTATGACACTCAGGCCACACGTAGTCTATCACAATTAGATAACGAATTGCATTTAACTCAACCCACGACTTTACAGACTTTTGATTCTGAGTTTCTGAGCACTTATGACACACAAAAAGGAGAATCGACGTGGTTAGAGAATTATATATTACATACTGCCACAACCAGTGGCGTAGCTATAGGGGTCGCAACGGTCGCCGTACCCCTAAGCCTGGGTGCCCACGGGCCCCCGTTGCCATACCACATGCTTGTTAAATAAATCTTCTGTGCCGTGAAGCCGGCACTTCCTGGTTACGGTCACATGACACGTCTTCCAACCAGTGCAGTGGAAGAGCCGGTGCGGAGGACTCCAGGTGAGCTGCAGAGTCTGTATTGTATTGTAATGTATTGTGTTTTGTTGTATTGTGTTGGCTTGTAATGTATTGTGTTTTGTTGCCTTATAATGTATTGTGCTTTTTGCGGTGGAGAAGGGGGGGCCGTTAAATTACAGCCCCCCCTCCTCTCTCCACCGCAAACTGCACAATACAACACAATACATTACACACTGTGGGTCGCGTTCCCATGGGTGGTTGTGTGAAGACCTCCGTGGGGGTCGCGAGTCACTCACCAAGGTCCCGGTTCCATTCAAAGCTGGAGCAAGGAGCTGACGTCTCCTTGATCCAGCATTCACTGTGCCCTGAGCAGCTCAACACAGGCTGGCGGGATGTAGTGACATCATCGCGTCTGTCTGCGCCAAGTCACTCATAGCACACACCGGAGGAGGCGAAGGATCCTTCACCCGGTGTGGGAACGGGGATAGGTAAGTAATTATGCTATTTTTCTATTATGCACATATGGGGGCATTATACTGTATGGGGGGCTGATATTGGGGGGGGGCATTATACTGCATGGGGGGCTGATATGGCATGGGGGTTGATAAGATGGGGGGCATTATACTGCATGGGGCTGATATGGGGAATTATACTGTATGGGGGGCTGATATGGGGGAATTATACTGTATGGGGGGCTGATATGGGGGGGATTATACTGTATGCCGAGCTCATATGGGGGCATTTTACTGTATGGGGAGCTCATATGGGGGCATTATACTGTATGGGGGGCTGATATGGGGGCATTATACTGTATGGGGGGCTCATATGGGGGGCATTTTACTGTATGGGGAGCTGATATGGGGCATTATACTGGATGGGGAGATCATATGGCAGCATTATACTGTATGGGAGCTGATATGGTGGGCATTATACTGTATGGGGAGCTCATATGGGGGTCATTATACTGTATGGGAAGCTCATATGGGGGGCATTGTAATGTATGGGTAGCTCATATGGGGGGCATTGTACTGTATGGGGAGCTGATATGCCTGGGAACAGGAATTGAAGAGAGTATTTTCCACAGAGGAGGTTTCCTGTATTCTTAGACATTCACATGCTTTTCTCGGTGTGTGCGTGTACATGAGAACTCTTTTAAAATCCTCATACGCTGGTTTTTATTCAAAATTCACCTTTCACATACATCTCTCTGTTGGAGGTGTGAAAAGGAGATAGGTAATATGTCTCATATTTGGTGGTCTTGCTCACGACTTCACTCATTTTGGCAACAGGTTGAACGTTTCATAACCGACGTGTGCTCAGTGTCTTTCACAATTACGAGGGAATTGGTATTATTATGGCTACCCACGACCGATTTTAGGCCTTCATCTAGGAATCTTCCCACTTATATAATTGCAGTAGCCAAATTGTTAATTCTAACAAAAATGAGAGATCTATCACCACCAACAATAGACCACCTGATTTCCAAAATGTATCAACTATGCAGTTTGGAAGAAAATAAAAATAGACAACTATTCTTGCAAGTTTTTGCAACCTTGGTTAGACTACAGGAAAAATAATCAAACATTAGTTTCTAATACAGGGGTGGGCAAACTTTTTGACTCGCGGGCCACAATGGGTTCTAAAATTTGACAGAGGGGCCGGGCCAGGAGCATTTGGAGGGAGTGTTTGGGCCGGATATACTAGTGTGTGCAAACCTCATAGCACAGTAAGAACACTACAACCCAATTTATTAACGGTCTTTCAAATGTGAAAAATAGCCCTTATCAGTTAATAAATTTGTCTCAAGGAATATGCAAGATATGGCATTTACATACATTTACATACTATTTCGCAGATACTGGGAGGAGGAAATGTCAATAGATTAAAATAACATACGCACTGTGATTTATCAAGATTGCGTCTGTTTTTAATAAGTTTCAATCGAAGGTGCAAAGTTAAAGAAATCAACATTTATTGAAAAATGGAATCACTTTCAACATTCAAAACATATTATTACACAACGAAATACTCAAGCTCAATAATATCTACTTGTGTTAAACTCCGCAAAATCATGGATGGATTGTCCTGACCGCACGCTCTACAAACTCGCCACGGACACCCTCGCCTTCACGCGCAAACAGTACACGTGTATCGTTGCCAAGCACACAGACATAGGCTGTATTAAATATCCTACCTGCAGCTGAAAATGTCAATTAAGAGCGATGTGCGGCGTGTTAATTAAGCTACTGTACCGCTGCTGTGCGTAAATGCGCATTGCTCTTAATTAAAAGACGCACTTCCAAACTTTCCATATGCATTTTTTCATAACACAGCAGAAAAACTCCTCATTTCAGTGGGATCAGTGTTGTTGGTCTCCATTTTTTGCCAGTGCATCAAAGTCTGGAGTTCGTTTTGTTGTGGCAATTCTCAGGACAGATCTGAGGTGTTGGTCAGTTAACTTGGATCTGTGATGGGCTTTGTTGATTTTCATGACGCTAAACGTCTGCTCACACACGTAGGTCGAGCCAAACAACACCAGCATCTTTTGCGCCGTCCTCCGGAGGTTTGGAAACGCGGTCTCGTTAAGTGAAGCGTAAAAGTCATTCAGTTTAAGAGACTTGAACTTCTCCTTTGAGACGGAGTCAGACTGAAGATCGATCAGTTCCAATTGCAGCTCCTGCGGTGCTGATTCGGGGTCTTGTGACAGGGGACAGGACACCAGTTGAAGTGACTTGTCAATTTTTTCAAAATCACAGAACCGACGGCAAAATTCTCTGTGCAGATCGTCCAGTGATTTGCAGTATTTCTTCGCATTTCGGGCGGCCTCTTTCTGCACGGCTAGTGTGGGGAAATGTGCGAAAGATTTGTTTGACATTTGCCTGGAGAATAAAACCAGCTTGGATTTGAAGGCTCTCACATTTGTGTACATGTCGTGCGCAAACTGATCTTTCCCCTGTAGCTTCACGTTCAGCTCATTCATGTGTGAAAATATGTCCACAGCAAACGCAAAGTCACAAAGCCAGTTTGTGTCGCTCAGCTCGGGGAATTCTTTGGATTTCCCCATTAAATTAAAAAATGAGCGAATCTCGTCTTTGAGCTCCCAGACTCGTTGAAACACTTTCCCCAAACTTAACCAGCGGACGCGAGAGTGGTAAAGTAGGTCCTGGTGATCCGCATTAGTTTCTTCCAGGAACGTAATGAACTGACGATGATTAAGTCCCCTTGCTCGTATGAAGTTAACAAGTTTTACAACTGGATCCACGACGTGATTAAGCTGCAATACAGACTTACACAGAGACTCCTGATGTCTGATGCAGTGAAGTAAAATAACATCCTGGTCAGGGTTTTCTTCTTTCACTTTATCCTGGATTCTTTTCAGCAGCCCGATGTTTTTTTCCAGTTAAATTTGGCGATCCATCCGTGGTGACATTGGCAAGTTTACTCCAAGGTAGCTTCATTCTCTCGATGACAGCAGACACCTGTTCATATAAGTCCTCTCCTCGCGTTTTCCCTTTCAGTGATTCCATGCTCAAAAGCTCCTCCGTTATCTCAAAACTGTCGTTAATCCCTCGGATAAAAATTAGGAGCTGAGCAGTGTCTTTTATGTCGTTACTTTCATCCAGTGCTAGTGAATATAACTTAAAGGACTCCGCCTTTTTGTTTAACTCGCTGACTATATCTTCGTCAATCAGTTCCACGCGGCGAGTCACTGTCCTGCGTGCTAAACTGATTTTTTCAAACTTGGCTTTGCTCTCCGGACACAAGAGACCTGCTGTCTCTACCATGCACTCTTTCAAAAACTCGCCTTCGGAGAAAGGCTTGCTAGCCTTTGCTAATTTGAATGCCAGCAAATAACTTGCCTTGGTACTTGACTCTTGAATTGCAGTTTGTCGGTGAAAAAAGTTCTGTTGACTCTGTAAATTAGCTGCCAACCTCTGAGCAGTAGCCGCCCGTTCTTGTGTTGACTGCTTGCTAGCATAGTTTGCATGCTTCGTGGCAAAGTGACGGCTGATATTGTACTCTTTGAAAACCGCAACATCTTCTTGGCATATCAGACATACAGCCGTTGATCGGACTTCAGTGAAGAAGTATTTTATTGTCCACTCCTTATTAAACACTCGGCATTCGCTGTCCACTTTCCTTCTCTTTGGTCCGCTCATTTTCACAGAAGGGCTTAATGGTGACGTGAAACGAAGTGAAAATGAAAGTGAAATAAAGAGAAATACGCGCCACATTAACAACGGTCAATGTGTTTTGAGTGCGCCATCTATTGGGAAAACGTGGGCATTGCAGGGAAAGGGGAAAAAAAAGGAGGTTTTTACTATAATTTGGACAAGTTCGGCGGGCCGGATTAAAAAGCCTAACGGGCCGTATGTGGCCCGCGGGCCGTAGTTTGCCCATGTCTGTTCTAATACATATTAATGACATGTACAAATGTGTTGTTAGTGTCTGAGACTTAATATTTGTGATTTCTGATGTTGTTCTGGACATGTAATGACCTTTGTCTGATTTAACAGCTAGCTCCGATTACTGCCATTAACCCCTCAGATGCAGCGATAGGATGCGATCGCTGCATCTTTGTGGTTGCTAGCAGATCACCAGCTGTGCCTTGCAATCGCACGACTGCCGACTGCTATTATGACACCAGGAGACCTAACAATGGCCTCCTGTTTGCCATTACAGAAGCCGATTAGACCCCGCTTGGAGGCGAAGCCTAATGGGCTTGCCGTCAGTGAATGACTGACAGATCTAATACATTGCACTACATAGGTGGGACTAAAGTAAAGTGTAAAAAAAAAGTGAAAAAATATAATAAAAGTTTTAAGTAATAAAATAAAACACAATCGCCCTTTTTCCCTTATCAAGTCCTTTATTATTGAAAAAAATAAAAAAACATATTTGGTATCGCCGCGACCGTAACGGCCTAAACTATGAAAATATTATGTTATTCATTCCACGTGGTGAACAGCGTAGAAAAAAAACTTTAAAAATAATGCCAGAATTTCTGTTTTTTGGTCACTTTGCCCTACAAAAATTGAAATGACAAGTGATCAAAAAGTCGCATGTATCAAAAAATTGTGCCTATAAAAACTATGGCTCGTTTCGCAAAAAACAAGCCCTCATACAGCTCCGTCAATGAAAAAATTAAAAAGTTATGGTTCTCACAACATGGCGACAGAAAAAATACATTCTTTTTACAAAAGTTATTTTATTGTGCAAAAAGTTGTAAAACATAAAAAAAGTGCTATAAATTAGGTATCACCGGAATATTATTGACACGCAGAATAAAGTTAACATGTAATTTATAACGTATGGTGAACGCTGTATAAAAAAAACCCTAAAAAACTATGGCAGAATTGCAGTTTTTTGGTCACCTTGCCTCTCAAAAAATAGGATAAAAAGTGATCAAATAGTCGCATGTACTCCAAAATGGTACCAATAACTACAGCTCGTCCCGCAAAAAAACAGCCCTCATACCACTACGTCTATGAAAAATAAAATTAGTTAAGGCTCCAATAAGTCAGGAAATAAAAAATTATGCAGTTGTGCAGATCAGAGGGGAACATTTCGTCTGTTTCAAGAGGAGATTTATTGGGGCCCTAAAATTAGGGAACCAGGAAGGGGAGAGCCCAAACATATCTGCTAGAAGCGAGGGCGCCCATATTATACCAGGACAACACTTCCTAGCAAAATACCCCATACTGCAAAGGTGCGAAGTGTGGACCAAAAGGGGGATAAGTAAAGACACCGTTTATCAGTGCGACACAGCGTAACACACATCTATGGATTACTTTATTGTTTACCCCATTATTATACCCCCTGACTATGCCCCTGATGTACCCTGCCCAGCTTACATATGCCCCCACATTATAAACGGTAACAGCAGTAACAGAAGCGTAGCTAGGTTCTGCAGCACCCGGGGCAAAGATTCAGTTTGGCGCCCCCCCCCCCCCCCCACCAACCTCTTTCCAGACATCTCCTTCCCCCTCACCGTGTTTGTTTTCTATGGTTCTATACACAACACCAGAACCAAGCTCAGTACATATACACAGCCCCAGAAGCAAGCTCACTACATATATACAACACCAGCACAAATACAGCTCAATTTAGTGCAACCCCTACCGTATAGGTGTGTACGGCGTAAAACTACAGCTCCCAGCATGGCCCAAACAATGATAAGTATATGCTGGGAGATGCCGTTTCACAAAAAATAAATCCTATCATAATCATACCACTCATCATCTCGCTGCAGATCATACAGTGACTACAGTGCTGATTAGAGGCAGAATAAACATTTACATTAAGTGACTCACCGGTGACGTCTCATATTCTAGTTCTTTTTCTCCATCCGGTCCAGACCTCTATGGTGGCTTCTCCCGGTCACAGCCCATTTCTGCAGTTTGCTGCTCACATGTCTTCAGCTTCTCACTTTTCCAACATTTCTGCACCTATAAATAAATATAAAGTTATCATTATACCACACACTACGCCCCTAAATATAATAGCGCCATACACTGCACCTCTAATTATAATAGCACCATACACCGTGTCCCACACACACACTGTGCCCCCTGTAGATAGTGCCTGCCAGAGCCCCCTGTAGATAGTGCCCCCATATAGCCCACCCCTGTATATAGTGTCCCACAAATAACTCCCCCTATAGTGCTCTACAGATAGCCCACCCCTGTACATAGCCCCCTGTAGATATAGCCCACCCCTGTATATAGTACTCTACAGATAGCCCAACCATGTATGTAGCCCCCCTGTAGATATAGCCAACCCCTGTATATAGTGCTCCACATATAGTCCACCCCTGTATATAGTGTTTCACAGATAGCCCACCCCTGTATATAGCCCCCCTTGTACATATAGTCCACCCCTGTATATAGTGCTCCACTAGATAGTCCACCCCTGTATATAGTGCTCCACAGATAGCCCACCCCTGTATATACTATATACAAGGGTGGGCTATCTGTGGAGCACTATATACAGGGGTGGACTATATGTACAAGGGGGCTATATACAGGGGTGGGCTTTCTGTGGAGCACTATAGGGGGAGCTATTTGTGGGATACTATATACAGGGGTGGGCTATATCTACAGGGGGACTATATCTACAGGGGGACTATATACAGGGGTGGGCTATCTACAGGGGGACCATATCTACAGGGGGACCATATCTACAGGGGGCCATATACACAGGGCTGGGCTATATCTACAGGGCTGGGCTATATCTAGAGGGCTGGGCTATATACAGGGCTGGGCTATATCCAGGGCTGGGCTATATCTACAGGGGTGGGCTATATACAGGGCTGGGCTATATCTACAGGGGTGGGCTATATCTACAGGGCTGGGCTATATCTACAGGGCTGGGCTATATCTACAGGGCTGTGTTATTCTACAGGGGTGGGCTATATACAGGGGTGGGATATATACAGGGGTGGGCTATATACAGGGGTGGGCTATATCTACAGGGGTGGACTATATCTACAGGGTTGGGCTATATCTACAGGGGTGGACTATATCCAGGGGAGCTATATCTACAGGGGTGGGCTATATCTACAGGGGGGGCTATATACTATAGCCCCCCTGTAGATATAGCCCACCCCTGTATATGGTGCTCCATAGATAGCCCACCCCAGTATATAGCCCCCCTGTAGATATAGTCCCCCTGTATATAGCCCATCCCCTGTAGATATAGTCCCCCTGTAGAAATAGCCCCCCTGTAGATATAGTCCCCCTGTATATAGCCCACCCCCTGTAGATATAGCCCCCCTGTAGATATAGTCCGTCCCCCCTGTAGATAAAGCCACACACTTATATTACAATTAAAAAAAATAAAAAAAAATAAAAAAAAAAATATATATATATATATTCAAACTCACCTTATTCCCGCTCCCACGCCGTCCGGCAGCCATGGAGACCTGCTCTCTTCTGCGCAGGTCTCCAGGGGGTTAAACACAGCGTCTATGTAAGGCGCTGATTGGCTGGGCAGGATGACTTTCCCTGTCAGTCAGCGTCTTTCATCGACGGAAGCTTCACTGGTACAAAAGGTACCAGTTGCTTCATTCGTGGAAAGGCGCTGAATGGCCGTGCCCAGTCATTCATTGCTTCTAATTGTACCTGTGTCCTTGCGACACAGGTACAATTATAGTGCAACAGGCAGTGGTGAACGAGCCGAATCAAACCAGGAGAGTACGTAGTAGCAAAACAGAGCAGGAGAATAGTCAGGCAAGCCAGGGTCAAAAAGGTTACAGCGGTCAATCAGGTAAATAGCCGGAATAGCAGAGCCAGGAAACCAGAGAATAACAGGCAAGGAATATGCTGCAAGTGAGGGTATAAATAGACCAAGGGCGGGAGCTAGAACAGTCAGGCCAGGCTGTGATAGGTTCTCCCTCTCCTCAGCCTGCAAGCCTGAGTGGTAACAGATAGCGTCACTCTAGCAGACCTTGGAGCTGATGAAGGCTGATTAACCCCGGGCGTCGACACAGAACCTGTGTCAGGCAAACCCTTTACAAATACTCAAACAAAACTACTACCAAGCAAAATCTACGCTTCTAACCCATCTGAGCCCTACAGCGTGCCCAAACAGCAGTTTACTTCCACATATATGGCATCGCCATACCAGTGAGAACCCTTTTAACAATTTTGCGGGTGTGTGTCTACAGTGGCATAAGCTAGGCACGACATACTTGCCACTGAATTGGTAATTCTGAGAAAAATTTAAATTTTTACTATGCACCATACGCAGTGCATTTATTTATGGAAAAGACCTGTGGGGTGAAAATGCTCACTACACCCCTTAATAAATGCCTTGAGGATTGTAGTTTCTAAAATGGGGTCACTTCTGGGGGGTTTCTTTTATTATTTCCCATCTGAGCCTCTGCAATTGTGTACCAATTCTGTGTAAATCGCCAAATTAGGCCTCAATTTCGCATAGTATTCTCTCACTCATGAGCCCTGTCAAATGTCCAGTCAAAAGATTAGGGCCCCATGTACGGTGATTCTAAAACCGGGAAACACAGCATAATAATTAGAGGGCTGCCTTGTTATGGTGGCACAAGCTGGGCACCACATATTGGCATATCTATCGAAAAATCCAATTTTCACAATATCGAGGGCACACTAATTTATGCAAAACACCTGCAGGGTTAACATGCTCACTACACCCCTAGGTGAATACCTTGAGGGGTGTCGTTTCCAAAATGGGGGTCACTTTTGGGGGGTTTCCACTGTTTTGGTCCCACAGGGGTTTTGCAAATGCTACAAAGCGACCAGAAACCAATCCAGCAAAACCTGTACTCCGAAAGCCAAATGGCACTCCTTCCCTTCTGAGCCCTGCCGAGTGCCCAAAAATGAGTTTGATAACCACATATGCGGTATTACCATACTCGGGAGAAATTGCTTAGCAAATGTTGTGGTTCTTTTTCTGCTTTATTTTTTGAGAAAATGAAAACTTTTGCGCTAAAGCTACGTCTTATTGGAAAAAAAATTTCATTTTTATTTTCACTGCCCAATTCAAATAAAATCTATGAAACAGGTGTGGGGTCAAAATGCTCACTACACCCCTAGATTATTCCTCAAGGGGTGTAGTATCACAAATGGAGTCCCTTTTGGGTAGTTTTCACTTAGGGGCTTTGCAAAAGCGACATGGTGTCAAGAAACCAATGCAGCAAAATCTGTGCTCCAAAAGCCAAATGCCGCTCCTTCTCTTCTGTTCCTTGCCATGTGCCCAAACAGCAGTTTATGAGCACATATGGGGTATTTCCGTACTCCAGAGAAGTTGCTTTACAAATGTTGGAGTTCTTGCTGTTTTGAATACTTTGAGGGGTGAAGTTTTTAAAATGGGGTGACTTTTTGGAGGTTTCTAATATATAAGGCCCTAAAAGCCACTTCACAACTGAACTAGCCCCTGTAAAAATAACCTTCTGAAATTTTCTTGAAAATGTAAGAAATTGCTGCTAAAGTTCTAAGCCTTGTAACATCATAGAAAAATAAAAGGATGTTCAAAAAACAATGTCAATCTAATGTAGACATAAGGGGGATGTTAATTAGCAACTATTTTGTGTGGTATAACTGCCTGTTTTACAAGCAGATACATTTAAATTTAGAAAAATGCCAATTTTTCGCTAAATTTTGGTGTTTTTCACATTTAAATACTGAATGTATCGAGCAAATTTTGCCAGTAACATAAAGTCCAATGTGTCACGAGAAAAAAAATCTCAGAATCGCTTGGATAGGTTAAAGCATTCAGAAGTTATTACCACATAAAGTGAAACATGTCAGATTTGAAAAATGAGGCTGTCAGAAAGGTCAAAAGTGGCTTAAGAGGGAAGGGGTTAATCAACAGACTGTCACAATCGTATGACTCCATTTCCTACCAGTTCTTTTTCACCTGTGTGCTTTATGTACAGACGCTTATTTGCGCATGCGCTGAGGGCACCGTATTCCGGATTGCCTCTTTTGTTTGTCGGCGTTGCCTTTGTGATGAGCGTCTGACGTCATTTGACGGGGCGCTCTGTCACCATGCAGACAAATTGCGCTTCCGGTGAAGCGAGGCCCTCATCATGTGATTTGAGCACCCATTTGCAGATCATCCACAGATGGATTTTTTTTTTTACTTCCAGCATTTCTGCTTAAACCCCCGTTATTTTAGTATAGTCAGCCTCCTGATGAAGCCGGTTGTAGGCAAAACGCACGTCGAGCCGTTTTTCCTGTGCCACATCTCCTGACGTGCCTACCCCCTCTACCATGTCTTTAGGTACGGTTTCTTATTTTTTGGTGATACATCACTAGCTTATATTGACATTGCTGCATTTAGGTCTGGCCTTATGCGTATGCACCAATTATTCTGCGTACCAATAAGTTTTACACCTGGTTATTTGGCCATTGTTGTTTTGTTTTTTATGGTGAGACAGGGTATGGGACATCTTGTCTGAGATGGGTTGTTCTGTTTACCTCTGGGTATAAATACATCTATACCTCTCTGGTGCTGCTCTTCGTATATGACTTGTTTTGTTTTATTGTGTTCATTTATATATATTTATGTGATACCATGTATTGTTGTTATTTAATATCAATAAAGATTTCTATTTTTGACGATATGTGTCAGCTACATATTTCCATATTCTAATTGGGTGCTATGTTCCCTGTGCTTTTAGGTTGTTCTCCATTTCCTACCAGTTTAGCTGTTTGGTATTTAGGAAGTTAAAATTGAAATAAACAGTGTGCCAGGGTATGTAGGGCTACTAGCGATTTCCCCAGAAACTAAGAAAACATGAGGGCATGGATTAGACTCCAGGGCACCCTTGGAACAAATCCAATGAACACACAAACAGATAGACCGACACGTTATACCTGGGCAGTGCCGGGTACTTTTTCTAGTATTATCTAAAACTACGTTTTAATATGATCCCTTTCTGGTACAGATAGTGTTTTTTTATTTTATGCTTTGTAGGTATCTAATGTTATTCTGATAGTTATGTCCGTTTAGGAATTTAGTGTTTTTCTTAATTTTTTTTTATTATTGCATCACTATAAAATTCAATATGTTTCAAAAACAGTTCTACAAGAAGGTTAGAAACAAAATAATAGAAAGCTCTGTACAGTTTAGAATAAAGAGCAGAAAAAAAATAAATCTTAAGGCTTGTATATTCACTACTATGTTTTTTTTGTACCTTAGTTTCTTTCTTATTACATAAACTAGCTGTGTCCGCGACTTCATACGCGCAGACCACTGAAACACGTACCGATGCCGTTTTTTAGAAGTATACTCCTAGCCTTGGACCATACTCAAAACAAAGTGAAAAAAAACAAAGACAATAAACAAACTTCAATTAAAAATAGTTTTCTTTTAGTAGTCAGGTTCACTACGACAACGGTCTCTGTAAACAATGTTAGCAGTAGAACCACCAGGGATGTGTACATAAATATTGGTGGAGTTGCTAACACAGGATAGAGCTACATAGAGCTGGCAATGCGCAAAGCAGCTGACACTGAGGTCCACGCCCGCAACGCGCAGCGTTTGGCACTGCGCTTTGTTGATTGTCATAGCGTAACATAATTGGACAGGAAACTGTACACGTTTAAAACTGAAGGGAAATTTATTTGGAATGAGTGGGATTCGGGGTATAAAAACGCTATCACCTATGCCCCATCCTGTTAAAATCTCCGCTTCTATCACGTTTTGTTGTAGATTTGTGATTTTTAGTCGGTGTAATGTCCATGGCTGCGGGCTGTCAGCTCCAAACTCCCCCAGACAGCCGCAGCCACGAGTCGTGTGAGAAGGCATAATACTAGTTGCCTGGACACGACAAAAGGAAAATAGGAGATTTCCCAGTCCCCAGCTACAGGATCAAGATGGACTTGGATACACTATAGAACGGGTAGATTACCCCAAATATACCTCTTGAAAAACCTCTTCCTTATGCAGTAACATTTGGAGCTTTGTATTTACTCTGTACAAAAGTGGTCATAACCTGTACAAATGGATAATTCATGACCAAACAGAATGTCATTTTTCTCTCACAAAAGGGAGTACAGTTTCATCCTATAAATTTGTTCTCTGTGTATGTATTTGCACATTTTTAACAAATAAGAAGTAAAAGTTATATTTTATAAGCTCTATCTTCATTCCAGTGATTCGTTCATTAATTCCAAATAGAGTATTAATATTTTAAAAAACCTTTAGTGGAAGGTATTATAACACCACTTGACATGGAAGCCACGGGTCGGCAAGTGCTGGCCCCAGCCTCCTCCTTAGGAGACGCCAGCGCTTGTGTCCACTCACCTCAGCTAGATCCCATAGGGTGCGCGCGTACGCTTGTGCCCGCTCTTAAAGGGGCAGCATGCGCACCGGACCTCATGGATGAACTTTGCCCCGTGAACACCCTGGACTTTAAGAAGGGTCCAGCCCCCTAGTTCTATGCCTGAGTGTTGTTGTGTTCCCTAGTTTGTTTATGTGATGACCTCCTAGTGTGTTTCCTGTTCCAGTCCCTGTCCCTGCACCTATACCTGTTTCCAGTTCCTGTTCCTAGCAATCCATACATTCCTGGTCTAGCACTGAGCTGTGCCACAGTCGTGCCGTGCTGCATCCATGTCTGACCTGCTTCACCTCACCTGACATCCACCTGCTACCTAGTCCCAGCCGACTCTGCCCTGCTGCTGTCTGAGCTGCCACAGGTACCTATAGAACTATAGACATTCACCTGCTCCCTGTTGGCCAGCTGCCTTACCGACAAGGCGGTACGGCCCAGTGTGTCCACAGACGCTTCGTGACAGTACTCTCAGGCCATGGACCCCGCTGGTCGATTCAAGACTATGACGACATCACAGGAGATGCAATCGGATATGCTGGACCTTCGGTCTCGACAGGATCAACTCCTCCAGGCATTGAACATTCTTGCACTTCGGCAGGAGGCACTAGCTGCCATTCCTCCTACTACACCTCCTGGCAATGTGGATCCTCAGTCTACACCTCTTGGCAGTATTGACCCAAGTGTTTCTTTGCCACTTCCTGACTGCTATGATGGAGAAGCAAGTACCTGTCGTGGTTTTCTTAATCAATGCCAGATCCATTTCAGTTTGTATGCTAGGACATTTTCGTCTGGTGCCAGGGTCGCTTTCATCATTTCTCTCCTCACCGGCAAGGCTCTTGCATGGGCGAACACTATCTGGGAGAGACAAGGACTAGAGACCCGTGACTTCCCAACCTTCCTCCGGACCTTTCGCATGGTGTTTGAGGAGCCTGGACGGGTCTCATCTGCAGCGGCCTCTTGATTAACCTGCGCCAAGCAGACACCTCCGTGAGGGAGTACGCCATCCACTTCCACACCCTGGCGGGACAGCTGTTATGGAACAATGAGGCTCTGGTGGCTGCATTCTGGCATGGACTATCTTCCAGTGTTAAAGACGAACTTGCCGCCCGGGATCTGCCATCTACCCTGGGTAACCTCATCCTTCTGTCTGCCCGGATTGATATACGGATCCGGGAACGTCTCCAAGAGGTTCAACGGGAGGGAGCCCTTCCTAGTCTGGCCCCTACTTTGCAGCAACCCCTGCTGTCCTCAGATGTCGATCCTCCTAAGAAGTCGGTAATAACAGATCAGTATAAGTTATCTACCAAAGAGAGACTACGCAGACGCACATCTGGACTTTATTGCGGTCTCGATGGCCATCTTGTGCGCCTGTGCCCCCAAAAATCCCAAAACCAAGGTTTGCTTGGAGTGACGACCTTGGGAAAAGATGGACTTCCGTCTAAATTGTCCATACCTGTGACCATAGTGTCCGGCGAGAAGACACATCAGGTCTCTGCGCATCTGGACTCTGGATCAGCTGCTAATTTCATCCGCAGAGATCTGGTGGACCTTCTGCAATTGCCCACCACCCCTCTGGAGAAACCGTTGACAGTTGCCTCAGTGAATAGACTACCTCTGCCAGACCCAGTTATAGCTGTGACCAAGCCGCTGAGGCTCCAAGTGGAAGACCTTCACTCCGAACTTCTGTCGTTCTATGTCCTGCCCAAAGCTGTTAACCCTGTGTTACTGGGCCTGCCTTGGCTTCGACTGCATGCCCCAGTTCTGGACTGGAATTCTGGAGAGGTTCATATGAAAGTCTTCCTCCCTGGCAGGAGCCGGGTTCTTCTTCGTCAAAAAGAAAGATGGCTCTCTTCATCCTTGCATCGACTACCGTGGTCTCAACCAGATCACGGTGAAGAATAAATATCCGTTGCCACTGATCTCCCAACTGTTTGATCGTATACGTGGTGCAATTTTTTTTTCTAAACTAGACCTGCGTGGGGCTTACAACCTGGTCCGGATTCACCAGGGTGATGAATGGAAGACTGCATTTAACACCCGTGATGGACACTATGAGTATCTAGTAATGCCCTTCGGCCTGTGTAATGCTTCCGCGGTCTTCCAGGAGTTTGTGAATGACATTTTCCGTGACCTCCTCTATGTTTATGTTGTAGTCTACCTTGATGACATCTTGATTTTTTCCCCAGATCCTATGACGCACCAGAGACATGTCCGTCAGGTTCTGCTACGGTTAAGGGAGAATAATCTGTATGCCAAGTTGGAGAAGTGCGTATTTGACAAGGATGCTCTACCCTTCCTGAGCTACATCGTCTCGAATCATGGTCTCGAGATGGATCCTGAGAAGGTAAAGTCTGTCGTGGAGTGGCCACGTCCTCAAGGCTATAGGGCCATACAGCGCTTTTTGGGATTTGCTAATTTTTAAAGGCAGTTTATTCCGAACTTCTCCTCACTGACTTCTCCCATCTCTAACCTTACTAAGAAGGGTATGAACGCCAAGATGAGGACTCCCAAGGCAGAGTCCGCATTCAATAGCCTGAAGAGTGCCTACACGTCAGCCTCTATCCTCCATCATCCGGATGTCTCTCTGCAGTTCTCGTTGGAGGTGGACGCATCCTCTGTCGGTGCTGGTGCACTCCTGTTCCAGAGAGGTCCCAAGGGCAAGTCAAGGGTATGTGGATACTTTTCCAAGCTCTTCTCTTCTGCAGAACGCAACTACTCGATTGGGGATCGGGAATAACTGGCCATCAAATTGGCTCTGGAGGAGTGGAGACATCTACTAGAGGGCGCAGCTCATCCGATCTTGATTTTTATGGACCACAAGAATCAGACCTACCTCCAGACGGCCCAACGGCTGAACCCTTGTCAGGCCAGGTGGTCACTGTTCTTTGCAAGGTTTCAGTTTGAGCTTCATTATTGCCCGGCCGACAAGAATGCGAGGGCCGATGCCTTGTCCAGGTCTTTCGAGACAGAAGACACCATTGAGAGTCCACAGATTATTATCGATCCATCCTGCATTGTCTCGGTCAATCCCCTGCAAATTGGGGACATTCCTCCAAGGACTTTTGTGCGCCTGGCTGATTGTGGAAGAATCCTCCGCTGGGGACACTCCTCTAGACTGGCAGGTCACGCGGGCTTACGCAAGACCCGGGATTTGATTGCTTGTAATTTCTGGTGGCCCACACTGCCCAAGGATATTGTGGACTTCGTTTCTTCCTGTGTTGTATGTGCAGCCAACAAGCCCCCCCCACTCCAGACCTGCTCGTCTGCTCCAGCCATTGCCTGTGCCCAATGCTCACTGGCAGCATATAGCGATGGACTTTATCACGGACCCGCCTCTCTCTGCTAGATGCAGTGCTGTCTGGGTGGTGGTGGTGGTGGACCAATTTTCGAAGATGGCCCACTTCGTTCCTCTGACCGGACTTCCTTCTGCTCCTCAGTTGGCCAAGTTATTTATCCAACACATCTTCCGCCTGCACGGCTTGCCACAGCATATTTTGTCTGATCGGGGGGTTCCGTTTACCTCGAGGTTCTGGAGAGCCCTCTGCGGACTTCTTGGCGTGAAGTTGTACTTTTCCTCTGCCTATCATCCTCAGTCTAATGGTTAGGTCGAGAGGATCAACCAAATTTTGGAGAACTACTTATGCCACTTCATCTCCAAGCAGCATGAAGACTGGGTGCAGCTGCTCCCATGGGCAGAGTTCTCCTACAATAATCACACTAGCGAGTCTACTAGGAATACACCGTTCTGCATTTCCTACGGCCAGCACCCACGAATTCCTCTCCCGGTGCCTGATACTTCCGAGGTACCTGCAGCTGACTCCACGTTTAGAGACTTTTTGCAGATCTGGCTGCAGACTCTATCCTCCATCCTAATGGCAGTGGACCGCATGAAACGGAAGGCTGACACAAGAAGAAGAGAGCTTCCTCAGTTTCTTCCTGGCACTAAGGTCTGACTGTCGTCCAGGAATATCCGACTGAGGGTGCCGTCATGTAAATTTGCTCCCAGGTTCCTCGGACCATTCGAGGTCCTGCAGCAGATTAACCCTACAAGCTTCGGCTGCCGCCTACCCTCAGGATTCCCAACTCCTTCCATGTCTCCCTCCTGAAACCAGTGATCCTGAACCGCTATTCCAAGACTCCCAGCCCTGCGGTTACCTCCAGCGGCCCCTCTGACATCTTTGAGGTCAAGGAGATCTTGGACACCAAGAGAGTGAAAGGAAAGACTTTTTATTTGGTGGATTGGAGGGGGTTTGGTCCTGAAGAAAGGTCCTGGAAGCCAGAGGAGAACCTCCATGCCCCTATTCTTCTGAAGAAGTTTCTCTCTCGCTCTGGTCCCAAGAAGAGGGGGCGTAAGAGGGGGGAAACTGTAATGTCCGTGGCTGCCAGCTCCAACCTCCCCCAGACAGCCGCAGCCACAAGTCGGCAAGCACTGGCCGCAGCCTCCTCCTCAGGAGACGCCAGCGCTCGCGTCCACTCACCTCAGCTGGATCCCGTACGGGATCTCATGGATGAACTTTGACCTGTGAGTACCCTGGACTATAAGAGGGGTCCAGCCCCCTAGTTCTATGCTTGAGTGTTGTTATGTTCCCTAGTTTGTTTATATGATGGCACCGTCGTCGTAGCAAAAGATTCAGTATAACTTTTAATTTATTTAAAACCTAGGCTCATTTGAGGCTAAGGAGTCCAGTGGGCGGTCACACTAATGATTGACCACTATCTCTGCATGCACACTCATATAGAAAGGGCTGTAATCACTAAGTAAGAAAACCCACTGGACTCCTTAGTCTAGAATGTGCAGCGATTAAAATTACGAGTTATACTGAATCTTTTCAAGCGTCAGGTTTGCCATTAAAGAGTTTTTCCAGCCACTATAAACGACACTCCTATTAACGGATCATTAAAAAGTACCAAAAGCCCTTCGTCGAAGAGATCCATTCAGTCAGGAAGTTAGATTCTTTTTTTTCTGCATGTGTCTAAACACAGCATTACCGCACAGGGAAAACGGTTAGGCCGGGTACCCACGTTGAGTAAGCGCTGCAGAACTTCTGCAATGAAATTCCGTAGCATTTACAGTAGCAGCAAAGTGAAGTGAATGAGATTTAGAAAATGTCATGCTGACGTGGCGGAAAAAAAAAACACAGAAAAGTTGTGCGGAAAGTGCTCTGCTGTGTGACTCCATTCCGCAGCATGTCAATTTAGGCCAAATTCCCACGGGTCGGATACGCTGGTTAAAAATCACACAGCGTATCAGACCTGGAACCCGCAGCAACTTTCGTCCTGCTACGATGAAGTTGCATGCCACGTGACACTGCAGCAGTCACATGGGATGAAACATCATCCCAGGAGGCCGAATTGCAGGAAAAAGGAGGGAGTTCTGGGTAAGTAGGATTTTTTTTTTTCCGGAGTTGCGCTTTTTACAGCGGAAAAGCAGTAAAAACCACTGTAAATCCGCAGGTGCACATATACTTTGCTATAATCAATGTTTAACACTAAGGGTAGGAACACACACAGCGTATACACTGCAGATTTTATGCAACGGATTCAATGCAGAAAATCTGCAGCGTTTTACAGTAGCAGCAGTGTGGGTGAGATCTCAACAAATCTCGTCCCCACACTGCGGAAAAATGCAGCCGAAAAAAAAACGCACAGAAATTGATCTGCGGTGCGGTTTCTTCAACCGCAGCATGTCAATTAACGCTGCAGAATTTTGCAGCTCCTCTCTTATGGGGGTTACCATCGAATTCAATGGGGTGCTTAAACCCGCAACAAAGTGGTGTGTGTTGCAATATTTCCTGTGGAAACACAGCGATTCCGCTGCAAAAATTGCAGGTAAAAAAAAAAAAAAAACATTAAAAAGTTATACTTACTGTCGTGGAAGTCAATGGCTCAAAATATATTAGACTGAAATTTAGACGAGTGTTATAACAGACACTCACGGCAGGCACTTTATCCAGCATCCTAATCAGGATATTTCATACCGATATATATCGAGAGAGGAGAAAAAACAGACAGATGCTGCTGATATGCTCAAAATACTCCTCTGGGGGTTTATTTCCAAACTCAATTACAATACTATCATTCAGAAGGGGTGTAGGCTTGAGGTTAACCAATCAGAGGCAATGTGACAATAACTCTTATTCAGCCAATAGCAGACCATAAGAATATTTCAAATATATATTCTAATTCTTCATTAAAATGCTGACATCAGGTAACACCTGGAGACAAGCATATAATGGGCAGTTATTTGTTCTCATGGGGGAGTTTGTTGCGATAATAGTTGTACTTTATGTCTGGTCGTTCAGCCAACCGATTACAATGGACTATGAAGGCCACACGATGAACACATGAAGAGAAGATGTTTCTTTGAATTATATAGAGGAAAGTTAATTACAAAATGGAGAATACATATCTTAGTAATTCGGCATCCTGCTTGATAATTCACAATGTAATTTCATATAGAGAATATAGGTAAATAAACCATCCTTCACATTACCCAGAGTTCCCCGCTTCCTCTCCAGTCCGGCCTTCCTTCACGGGTGACGTAGCAAGCCATGTAAACGCTGCAGCTGTCACATGGCCTGCTACGTCATGCAGGGAGGCGGTAAGCATGTGCAATAATTTACGCAGCGGAATTTAAACCCGAAAAAACGCATCACAGTGTGGTTCGGTTTTTCGGACGGCATTCCCTGCGATATTGAGGGCGTATACGCTGCGCAGCTTGACACAGTGTATCCCCCCTGAATACGCCCTGTGTCTTCCTACCCTAAACCCGCAAGTAAAACTGCTGCAGAAAAAAATGCAGCATTCCCGCAGCAATATAAGCAGGAAAAATGCACTATATGGTGCAGATTTTTGTGACATATTTACCAGCGTTTTTCTTGAGATTCTGCTGCAGATTTTCTATAGTATACCCTAAGGCTGTGTTCAAATCTGTCGCGCATCTCATTATTTGAATTGCAAAGTGTAAAATCTGCGACAAGTAAACTCAGTTTTACCTGGATGGATTTAATGGCGAAAGGGAAGGCAAGCCTGATCACCCTATTGGTGAACAAATGACAGATCTTAGCCACATGGTAGAACATATGGATGACAGGGCGTACCTTCAGAAATCGAAGGCAAACGGATGAACTGATCACTTTTCAGCTTGTTCTGTGTAGAATGGTGTCAGGGACAACAGTCATGTCATTATCATGAGGGGGAAGGCAACAAAGGATCCCACCATTAACAATAGCAGATGGGGACAGTCCAGTTCCTGTGCCTTTCATTCACAGTTAAAGTGCATGTCCACAACACTCTCACATAGAAGTCAATAGGTTGTTTCTGTATTTTGTTTTCAAATTTTCAGCTGTCTGCTATAAAGCAACTCTCTGAAAGTGCGGTTGCAGCAAAACACGCAAGATGTAAATCATGTAAATAAAATATAGTTTAAAGAGACATATAATCAGACAATAACTACATATTAGAAAAAAATATATAATTAATGAAATAAAACTATACATTCCTGTATATGTATATATATATATATATATATATATATAAAAGACTGCACACAGTTACTACGCAGTCAAGCTTTTTTTTTTTTTGCTTTTTCTATTTATTTATGAGGTTTAGGTTCCTGAATCCATGAACAAAAATGGAAAAATGAGCACATGCATGTTTCATAAAATGTATTGACTTACAGATATGCTTTGAACCCTCATATGCCTGAATATACATAGAAAGCATACACAACAAATTCTTCAAAAAGCTGGGATGAATTTTGGAAGAAAACCAATATAAACTACTAGTAATAATTTACTTATCTCTATTCACAATAACAGAAATAGTAGAAGGCAGCAGGCAGCCCTGTGACTATAGGTAAACATTCGTCAACAAAATAGAGCCTGGCAGAACTTGACTGCTTTCTGCATTAGGATTTAACACCAAGTTATTTTGCATATTTTATATCCAAAAGTAGTAGTCAAAAGTAGTAGTCAAGCCCAAAAGGGTTCAGATATATAGAACATTTACTGTATATTTCCCCCTTTTTGGCAAACTATTGCCAAACTGCCCATAGGCAGTTTTCAGAAAACTATAACTCCTTGTAGGAGCTGTAAATATAATATAAGAATGGCTTAAATATTAGCAGGACAAGGCAGGAAACATTTCCCAAAGATTTTGCTTGGGAACTAAACATTAAGCTTCTGCACAGAGCCATATGGTATGGTCATCTGAATGCAAACATGGAAGCATATCTTAACAGAGCCTAAAGTTTTACAGACAAATACATCATATCATTTTACAAGGTAATGGAAATTTGGAACAAGACTTAATTTTCATGCACAATGCCTCCAAATCCAAAATATAGAATATCCAGTTTTACAAAAATGTATTCTGAAATCCAGTGTTGTGTTAGGGTACGTTCACACGGCCTATTTTCGGCCATTTTTCAGGCCGTAAACGCCTGCAAAATCGGAAGCAGAACGCCTCCAAACATCTGCCCATTGATTTCAATAAGAAAACAGCGTTCTGTTCCAACGGAGCATTTTTTTCACTGGGTTTTTTTACGCTTAAAAAAACGGCCGCAAAAGAGTACAGGACACTTCTTGGGACGTTTCTAGAGCCGTTTTCCATAGACTCTATTGAAAAAAGGTCCAAAAACGTCCAGTAAAAAACGCTGCGAAAATCGAGAGTGGCACAGTAAAACGTCTGAAAATCAGGAGCGGTTTTCTCTTGAAAACAGCTCCGTATTTTGAGACGTTTTTGACTCTGCGTGTGAACATACCCTTAGAATTACAGAAAAACCAAGGATAATGGTAAGAAATTCTAGTAAAATCTAAATAAAAAATGTGTACATAAAAGGTGTTGATCCTACTTTATTGGCTAGTATAATGAATTATACTGGTTCAGGCTTCTCTGAAAATAGTCTTCAAAATGTGATCTACATCCATTATAATTATTAAATGCAAAAAATTAAATTCATAACTAGTCACTTCTGTGACACACCTAAACACCTGGAAAAGCTAACTGGTTTTATTAGTAAGGCCGGTATCACACAGTCCTCACTAGAGGTGGACACAAGAAAATGTATAAGTCAATAAATTTCTCTTAGGCCCCATGCACACGACAGTATTTTCATCTATCCTGAAAGAAGGCCGTAAATACGGATCAGTAGACATCCGTATTTCATCCGTATATACGGATACTTACAAAAAGAAAGAGGTTGCAAATAATGTCATCAACATGTTGCCTAGCAATGCTTTCGTAAACACAGACGGTTTACGGATGAACATCAGTAGCCGTCAGTATTTACAGAAGCTCCCATAGACTTCTATGGGAGAGTCCTTGCCGTAATTACTGACAAGAACAGGACAGGTTCTATAATTTTTTTCAGCACGGACACCCATCAGTAAAAATACTGAAAGGTGTCCATAGCCAATAGAAATGAACGGGTCCGTAAGTACTTTCCGTAATTACTGGTGAAAAATACAGTCGTGCGCATGGGGCCTAAGGAGGCAAAGCTACACAAAAATGGCTTGAATACAACAATGTTAATATTATACAGACTTTCATCCAAATGACAGTTTGTGGAAATTAAGTTGGAAAGGTGAATTTAGAATGGGAAAAACTGAAATCGCTATACAAAGATTGAAGAAAGTCACTGCTGCTCAAAGTCCCTCTACTAAATGTGCACTTTAAAGGAGGGTAAATATTTATGTCAATTATTTATTAAGTCAATTATTTTAATAATTGTAATGAACGTAGAGTCTTTTCATACAACACTGTATATAAGCTATAAAGATGCTGACGCTAATGTATTTTGTTGTAATCAAAGGATTGTTACATTCTTCTTTTGATATGAAATACATGGATTCACCAGAACATCACATGCTTTACAAACTGATAATTAAAATAACAAGAAATAAAAGAAAACTGTTGGAAATTTCAAACAAGATTAGGTAAAAAAAAATATTAGGGGGACTGCTCTTTTCCCCCCAGTTATGTTGTAGGTGATATTTTATTTAGAATCTATATAAGAATAAATCATCCTGGACAGAAACAGACAGTCTCTTTAGTACAAGAATGAATAATCATGGATCTCCTATACCAAAAAATAAAAGTACTTCATGACAGAAGATAAAGGTAAAGAAGTAAACGCAGAGGTCAGTAAAAACATCCACCATCTTGCCATATGTATCCAAGGAACGACTTAGCACCTCAGAAGGGATTCCAGACAAAAGAAGAGCTGCAGTAAGGACTGTTGTTTTAGTCTTCTTCTCCCCCTAGAAAAAAAAGGAAAATAATGAAAATATTTTAGTACTCTTCTATACATATACTAAAGTTTCTCTTAGGCCTCCTTCACATCTCATTTTTCAATTCGTCAGAGGTGTACATCGGGACTCCAGACCACCGACGGAAGGCTGCAACGTATCCCACTGTACAGGCAAACATTGGGAAACATCGCCCAAAAGCCGAGTGCATGCACTACTTGAAGCACTGTGTCCAGGGAAGCTCTTGACGTCACGTCTGGCCCCAGAAAAGCTCTTCACAGACAGTGATGTCAGGAGCTTAACTATGTATGAGTCCTCATCCAGAGCATCGGAAGAGTTTTGGCTGGGGATCACGGCACTGGGTAAGCTCCCAACATCACTGTCCATATATGGACAGTGCAGTCAGGAGCTGCCCCAGGAAAGGATACCTGGGCAGAGAGGTACCTGATGCTCTTACCAGGACTCCTTCCCTTGCTAAACTTCCCCGACGTGTACGTTTAACGTATACCTGTGACAGATGACATACAGTGACATCCAAAAAAGTAGTAGGACAACAGCACACGTCTTCAAATCATCAAAGTGGTTTTATTGTCAAGACATCCACAAACGACAAGCAACGTTTTCGACCCATAGTGAGTGAAGGGTCTTTGTCAGATGACATACAGTGACATCCGTCACCCATAGGTTCCCATGTTAAAAAACTGTATACTGCGTGGTATACGTTTTTAAGGGGTCTCTTAGGATGTAATAGCATAGTCTACTAAGCTATTCCATCCTTCAAAAAAATCCCTATTTAAGTCGCTGACTGTATACATGAAGTTTGTATGTGTATTATAAGAAACTCAGAGGTTTTGATCTGGCTAAGTTCTGTGACCATAATAGAATACTTTATTATATGGCAGCACAATATACTATATTAGGGTACGACTCCTACAGTAGACAGACACTTGGTAAATGGACTGGCCTACCGGGGAGTTGGCGAATCCCCTGGTAAGCCTCAGCCCATCGTACAAAGTGGACAGATGCCGCAGCAATCATCTGTTCTCTTCCACTAGTTAGAGGAAGAGAACAGCAGATTGCTGTGACAGCCTCCTAACATAAAGGGAGCCGCTGGCTATAGCCACTTATTGCGGTGGAGCAGACAGCAGTTGGCTCCCTGCCCCGCCACTTATCCTGGTAAGCCTACTAGAGGCTGAGAGATCAGATTGGGAACAGGTGGGGAGGGTGCTGGAAAATCAAGGAGTCAAAGATGTATGTGCTGCTTAATCTGCAAAGACGATTCATGGCTATAAAACGTCATCATGGCGATTTGAGTCGGATGAGGAAGAAAAGGAAAGTTAACTACTCCAATCTGAGAAGACATCACCTGCGAGTCACTGCATTTACTAGTCCTTCTCAATGAATTAAAATATCAAAAAGTAAATTTATTTCAGTAATTAAATTCAAAAAGTGAAACTCCTATTATGTAGATTCATTACACACAGAGTGATCTATTTCCAGCATTTTTTTCTTTTAATGTTGAGGATTATGGTAACCATTAATGAAAACCAAAAATTTTGTGTCTCAGAAAATTAGAATATTTAATAAGCCGAATTTCAAAAATGATATTTAATACCGAAATGTTGGCCTACTGAAAAGTCTGTACAGTATATGCCCTCAATACTTGGTCGGGGCTCCTTTTGCATGAATTACTGCATCAATGCGGCGTGGCATGGAGGCGACCAGCCTGTGGCACTGCTGAGGTGTTATGGAAGCCCAGGTTGCTTTCATAGCAGCCTTCAACTCATCTGCATTGTTGGGTCTGTTGTCATCTTCCTCTTGACAATACCCCATAGATTCTCTATAAGTTTTAGGTCAGGCGAGTTTGCTGGCTAATCAAGCACAGTGATACTGTGGTTATTAAACCAGGTATTGGTACTTTGGCAGAGTGGCAGGTGCAAAGTCCTGCTGGAAAATGTAATCAGCATCTCCATAAAGCTTGTCAGCAGAGGGAAGCATGAAGTGCTCTAAAATGTCCTGCTAGACGGCTGCAATGACTCTGGACTTGATAGAACACAGTGGACCAACACCAGCAGATGCCATGGCCCCCAAACCATCACTGACTGTGGAAACTTCACACTGGACCGCAAGCAACTTGGATTGACGCCTCTCCACTCTTCCTTCAGACTCTGGGATATTGATTTCCAAATGAAATGCAAAATTTACTTTCATCTGAAAACAGGACTTTGGACCACTGAGTGTTGGTCCACTGTGTTATATCAAGTGCAGAGTCAGCACAGCCGTCTACCGGGGAAATTTTAGAGCACTTTATGCTTTACCCACAGATTACAGTTGACTGCTGCGGTTCACTTTGTGACCAGTTTATTGTCAAGGGTCCCATCTAATAAGTAAGGATTATCCAAAGCGAATAACCACTTTAATATTACAGGGCCATAAATTAAAATTACTAAATAGAATCATAATCTCTCTTGCTGGTTACAGGTCGCAAGCATGATCTCTTTACTTTACAAAATCTATAAGATGTCCTGCTAGCACTGGCACCCACTAAGCAGCTGGAAGCAGCCCTACGATTGGCCAAAATATAAACCGCTATGCAATCTAACGTGGAGGCTGCTGTCGGTGTTTGTAACAGGCGGAGGGTGCTCACGAGAGAACTTTCTGCCACCCAGCTGGAATAATTCTAAGAAGCCATATGATACTTCTGCCGGCATTATAATATAGCACAGATTACCTTTAACTTCCACCCCTTTTCAGAAGGTTTAGAGCCACAACCTTCCCTTTAGCAAGGCATCTTTCTAAATGTTCTTAAAAAGGTGCCAGAGGCTCTGGTGTCTGGAGCTCTGGAGAGTTGTCAAAGTTATGCCAAATGCTTTTTAACCCCTTCAGGACTGAGCCATTTTTTGATTTTCGATTTTTTTTCCCCGCATTCCAAGAGCCATAACGTTTTTATTTTTCCGTCAATAGAGTAGCGTGAGGGCTTATTTTTTGCAGGAGGAGTTGAAGTTTCTTCT
Organism: Rhinoderma darwinii; assembly: GCF_050947455.1. Taxonomy (NCBI): domain Eukaryota; kingdom Metazoa; phylum Chordata; class Amphibia; order Anura; family Rhinodermatidae; genus Rhinoderma; species Rhinoderma darwinii. Next base: position 47,183,003 of record NC_134689.1, read on the forward strand.
GGTACCATTTATAGTTCCATATAATGTACTGGGAAACGGAACACAAATTCTTTGCGTGCTGAAGTTGGAAAAAACGGATTCCTCAATTGTTTTTGGGGTTTCGTTTTACGGCCTTCACTGTGCGGTAAAAACGACAACTCATCTTTATTCTGTGGCTCAATACGATTATACCAAATTTATATAGGTTTTTTATATTTTACTACATTTGATAAAAAAATTGGTTAAAAAAAAAAAGGTTTTGCGTCGCCACATTCTGAGAGCCATAACTTTTTTTTTTTTTAACCGATTGAGTGGTGTGAGGGCTTTTTTATGGGGGGGGGGATGAGCTGTAGTTTTTATCGGTACCATTTCTTGGTACGTAGACCTTTCTGATCACTTATTACATTTTTTTTTGACAGCCAAGTTGACAAATAAACAGTGATTTTGGCTTTTACATTTTTTTATGGCGTTAAATAAAGCTATATTGTAATAGTTCAGACTTTTACGGACGCAGCAATACCCATTTTGTTTACTGTTTACATTACTTTAGGGGGAAAATGGAAAAAGGATTTTTTTTTAACTTTTAATATTTTGCTGTTTTTTCCCCCCACACTTTATTAGCCCCCCTAGGGGACTTGAACCAGCGATCGTTAGATCGCTGGTACAATACACTGCAATACTAATGTATTGCAGTATATCGTCATTTTTACAGGCTTCTGCTAAGCACTGCCACAGGCAGAGATTAGAAGAGGCAGAGCGAAGGCAGTCCTGGGGGCCTTCATTAGCACCCTGGGATGCCATGACAACCATAGTCACCCCCCGATCTCGTTGCAGGGGGCAATGAGCTGTTGGAGGGGGGCTGTTCCCCTCTTTTTAACGCCTCAGATGCTGCGGTCACGATTGACCGCAGCATTTGAGGGGTTAAACGGCCAGGAACAGCGCAATCGCTGCTCCAGGCGGTTAGTCCCGGGTGTCCGCTGTAAAATACAGCCGACACCCGCAGCATATGGAGCGCGTTCAGCGCGTGAGCTCGCTTCGAACATCACCCCCCACACCTGGACGTAATAGCATGTCCGGGTGCCCGAAGAGGTTAATGTGGCGTAATATATAAAAAATGAACAAACTATAAAAGCAAGAATGAAGACTTGTACGCACGGTAAAAGCCCTTTAGAACAACCCCACAAATTAAGATTCTTGAGAGCAAATTGAGAGTATTTGTTTCATTTCTTACCTTTGGAAAATACTTGGACAGTCCCATAAACGCAAGTTGTAATGTGAGGAATGGAGCAAATATTGACTACAAAAAAAAAAGGAAGAAATACAGTAAATATTTTGATCTACAAAAAAAAACAAAAAAACTTAACTTTATGACAATCAGAGCGATGCAGTTCAGGAAAGACTTCTAGCTATTTAGCTGATTGATTCTGTTTAACTTAGTTGAAGAAATACAGTGGTCTCTTAGGTTACAATATTTTCAACTTATAGTGGTAGCTCCTGAATCATTATAAGGAACACATTCAATTTCTAACTTGCCTATCTGCGGTGCAACAGCCGAATTGGGGGCAACTATAGCAGAGGTTTGTAATGTTCAAGAACATAAGCCAATTGGCAGTCTTAAAGCCTTTCTCAATGCTCCAGAGGAAAGAAAAAATGACTTGCGTGCTATTGGCCCCTAATCTAGGAACCAAATATTTTGTTAGCTGCCAAATTAGATTTAAATCTTATTATAGGGACCTGTTGTTGGCTGAGATTTACTTTTATTTTTAGTTTTTTAACCCTTTTCCGCTGCAGCCACTTTTGACCTTCCTGACAGAGCCTCATTATTCAAATCAGACACATCTCATTTTAAGTGGTAATAACTTTAGAATGCTTTTACCTACCCGAGCAATTCTGAGATTATTTTCTCGTGACATATTGTACTTTCTGTCAGAGGTAAAATTTGGTCGATAAATTCAGCATTTAAAACACCAAAATTTAGAGAATATTAGCAAAAATTAGCATTTTTCTACATTTAAATGTATCTGCTTGTAAGGCAGACCGTTAAACCACATAGAATAGTTACTAATTGACATTTTCCATACGTCTACTTTATGTTTGGCATTGTTTTTTGAACATCCTTTTATTTTTCTAGGACGTTACAGGGCTTATAAGTTTAGCAGAAATTTCTCACATTTTCAAGAAAATGTCAAAAGCCTATTTTTTAGCGACCAGTTCAGTTCTGAAGCGGCTTTGAGGGGCCTATATATTAGAAGCCTCCAATAAATCACCCTATTTTAAAAACTGCACTCCTCAAAGTATTCAAGACAGCATTCAGAAAGTTTATTAACCCTTTAGGTGTTTCACAGGAATTAAAGCAAAGTAGAGGTGCAATTTACAAACTTAATTATTTCTGCAGAAATTCCAATATAATCAATTTTTTCTGTAACACAGAAGTTTTTACCAGAAATAAACAAATCAATATTTATCCAGATTCTGCAGTTTTTAAGAAATATCCCACATGTGGCCCTAGTGTGCTAATGGACTGAAACACAGACCTCCGAAGCAAAAGGAGCCACAAGTGGATTTTGGGGCCTTCTTTTTATTGGATTACATTTTAGGCACCATGTCAGATTTGAAGAGTTCTTGTGGTGCCAAAAAAAAGGAAACACCCTAAAAAAAAAAAGACCCCATTTTGGAAACTACACCCCACAATGAATTCATCTAGGGGTGTAGTGAGCATTTTTACCCCACCGATGTTTCATAGATATTAGAATTTGGACGTGAAAATGAAAAATGTAACTTTTTTCCAATAAGATGTTTTAGCTAAAAAAAACTAAAAAAAAAAACACTTTTTCTCGCAAAGAATAAAGGAGAAAAAGCCCCCAAACTTTTGTAAAGCGACTTCTCCAGAGTATGGAAATACCCCATATGTGGCCATAAACTGCTGTTTGGACACATGGCAGGGCTCAGAACAGAAGGAGCACCATTTGGCTTTTGGAGCTAAGGTTTTGCTGGATTGGTTTCTGGGTGCTGTCACAATTGCAAAGCACCTGTGGGACCAAAACAGTGGAAACCCCCCAGAGGTGACCTCATTTTGGAAACTACACCCCTCATGGTATTCACCATTTCGGTGGCAAATCTGTTGTGCCCAACACACCCCAAAAAATGTTAAGGGTATGGCAATGCCATATATGTTGAATTAAACGGGTGTTTGGGCACACTGTAGGGTTCAGAAGAGAGGGAGTGGCATTTAGCTTTCGGTACGTGGATTTTGCTTGGTGGTAGTTTTGTTTGGAGTATTACAGTATTTCAGTTTATAACATGGGGGCATATGTAATCTGGGCAGAGTACATCAGGGGCATAATCAGGTAATGGGGGGTAAAAAAAAACAATAAAAAAAATCCATAGATGTGTGTTACGCTGTGAAGCAATCCTTTCTGCACAGGCCCATGTCGCACTGATAAATGGTATTGTATCTTATCCCCCTTTTGGTCCACACTCTACACCTTTGCAGTTTGGGGAATTTTGCTGAGAAAGTGTTGTCCTGGTATAACACGGGCACCCTCGTTTCCAGCAGATATGGTTAAGTCCTTCCCTTCCCGGTTCCCTAATATTATTGCCTTGATAAATCGCCTCTTGAAACAGAAGAAATGTTCCCCTCGGCCCTTTCTTTCCTTAACTAATTTTATTTTTTCATAGACGTAGTGGTATGAGGACACTTTTTTGTGGGACGAGCTGTAGTTTTTATTGGTAACATTTTGGGGTACATGCGAGTTCTTGATCACTTTTTCTGGCATAGTCTTTTAGTCGTTTTTTTTTTTATACAGCGTTCACCATACATTATAAATGACATGTTAACTTTATTCTGCAGGTCAGTAGGATTCGGGCAATACCAAACTTATATAGCTTTATGTTTGACAATTTTTGCACAATAAAACAACTTTTGTCAAAAGAATGTATTTTTCTGTCGCCATGTTCCGAGAGTCATAATTTTTTAATTTTTTCGTCGGCAGAGTTGTATGAGGGCATGTTTTTTTTTTTTTTTATAGGTACCATTTTTGGATACATGCGATTTTTTGATCACTTTTTATTAAACAGCAATTCTGACATTGTTTTTTAGGGTATTTTTTTTACGGCATTCACAGCACGGTATAAAATATCTTTATTGCTCAGGCCATTACGGACGCGGCGATACCAATCATGTATGGTTTGTTTATTTATTTATTTTCAATAATAAAAAGGACTTGATAAGGGAAAAAAGGACGATTGTTTCATTACTTGAAACTTATTTTTTTACAACTTTTTCTTCACTTTTTTTAGTCCTACTAGGGGACTGTCTGATTGCTGTTCTAATACACTGCACTAGCGCCGCGGGGGCGCCGATTGGATACAAACCCCTTAAATGCAGCAGTTGCATTTGGCCGCTGCATTTAGGTGGCTAATGGCGGGGATGGGAGATAACTTTGGTCCCCTCCATTTCAGCAAGTTGTCAGCTGTAACATACAGCTGACACACATGGTTAATGGCACAGGCTCAGCTTCTGAACCGTCGGGAAGGGGTTAATATCAGCTGTAGGGTTGCACGATGCACCGAAATATTGATACTATTTCGATGCCGTGCACCCTAAAACGGTTCAATACCGTTAATTCACGTATTTCGATACTAAGCTGTGCTGCTGCACAGCTTAGTATTGTAACACAGGTAGTGTTAGAGCGGGGCTGCGGTTGTGTAATACAGCCATTGCCCCACTCCTGTCAAGTGTGCACATGCATTCAGCATGAGGTGATGCGACCAGCACTGCACTAATGAGCGCCGGCACTGAAGTCAGAACATGGCGGGCGCACTGCAAAACACCCCCATGTTCTGTGTTCAGTGCCAGCGCTCATTAGTGCAGCACTGGCTGCATCACCTCATGCTGACTGCACGCGGGCACACTTGTTGTTAGATGCGGGGCAATGGCTGTATTACACATCAGAGAGACCTCTCATCTCCGCTGCTATTCCCTTGAATGCTGCGATCAAAGCTGACCGCAGCATTCAAGGGGAAAATGAGAAGGGGGATGCCATCACAGGGAATCCCTGTGATGCGATTGAGCACAGGGATGCAGACAGCACAGGGTCCATTGAAGGACCCCAGGGCGGTCATACCAGATTTCCTGTTGTTAGGGCATACTTAGGTATGTCCTGACAACTGCCTATGTGCTATCAGCACACAGGCTAATGTAATGGCATATAGATATATGCCAGTACAGTAAAGTTTAAAAGTAAAAAAATAAATACCCATTTCTTACAATAAACATTAAAATAAGTCTCAACACATAAAATATACACATTTGGTATTGTTGCGACCGTAATAACAAAATTTATAGAGTCATTTATGACGTTTAAGCTGTTAAATAAAATAAAAACGGTTTTCTTTCACTTATTCATTTGAGGCACGAGGTATTATGAATTTTGAAGCTCCATGTGCCTCACATTAATACTAATTAACCCCATCATGTACCTCATTAACCCAATGTTGTCCATTATGACTGAGAGGAACATGATGGGGTTAATTACTATTAATGTGAGGCACATGGAGGTTCAAAATTCATCACACCACGTGCCTCAAATCAGAAAATGGAAGAACTTTTTATTTTATTATTATTGTTTGCAAAGTATCATTTTGGTATAGAGTATCGCAATACTACACGAAGTATCGGTATCGAAGTCAAAATTCTGGTATCGTAAAAACCCTAATCAGCTGTGTTGCCAAATGAACATATAGTAATAAATGAGGGGAAGTAAAGAATTTAGAAGAAGATGGTTATTTCATGGAATTATATCCAGACCATTTTTAACCCTTTAGTGACCGGCATATTTTGGAACTTAATGACTTAGATATTTTTTTGTTTTTTTGATTGAAGCATTATACATGGCATACATTTTTTTTATAGACATAGCATTGTTAGGGTTTGTTTTTTGCAGGATGAGTTGTATATTTTAATGGCACCATTTGGGGGTACACATTTATTAACTTTTTTAAGAAGGCAATGGAAAAACAACAGAAATCTCGCTACTTTTTATATTTTTTGCATCTTAAATTTACGCTTTTTTATGTTTTCTACTTTTGCATATTAAAAACACTTTTTAAAAAAGTTTTTTTTTTGTGCCGCCATATTCTACAAGCCATAACTTTTTTATTATTCCGCCGATGTAGCCACGAGGGCTTAGTTTTTGAGAAAACTTTTTTGCTAAACCAGTTTTTCTAGTTGCCATGGTGACTTGGCAACCAGTGTTCGTCCAGCCCTGAACTAGTACACGTGGCAAAGAATTTCCATATTTCAGAGAACAAAATTAAATTAGCCTAAAAACGCACATTTAGATCAAAGGCCATGCAAAAATGGTAGTGGAACATTAAAATAAGCATCTACTACTAACTTCATTACTGAAAAACATGGTATAAGTTATAACTTAGAGTATAATGAAATATTACTTGAAACGTGGTAAAAATGCTATTCATAACATACATATTAAGGACACATTCAATAAACATTGTGAAACTGAAAGGGTTTGTGGTAAGTGGTGATCATAGTGGAGGATAAACTGTCATGTCTCTCATACGGATTATACGCCAACAAACAAAAAAATAAAAATGAATTAACATTTGCTTATAAGATTGTGACTATAATGAAATCTGCTGCGCCCACTCATCACTCGTAAAAAAGAATTAATACTGAATATTTATGCGATAATCTTACCAGATACTTGCACACAAACAGCCTAACGGTCAAAGCCAGAAGGGCGCTTCCGGCAAGTCGAAAAATACGGAAAGAGTCCAACTCCTCTACTCCACTACCATTGTCAGGAACTGGCTTGTCACCACTGAGTTGGTTCCTAAGCTTCATGGCCTCATCAAATTTAGTTATGTATTGGTTCAGGCTTCGTGGAGTGGACTCTAGTGTCACATCTGTTCGGTTTCTCAGACCATTGTCGTCTTTCCTGTACTCAGAATTGTCTGTTCTTTCCACTGCGTAGGACTCTATACCATCCGCACTGCCACATGGATGATCACTTGATGTGCCATTGTCTCCAGCAAGCATGGTGCCCGGCTTTGTTAAAGATGGCTGCAATGGGAGAGAGTCTGGTTTAAGAACATATTCCATCCGGAGTTCTTCTACTGAAAAAAAAGTAAGCACAAAAATGTTTTCTGAAAGTTAATTTATATCGAAAAATTTGTCATGTTTTATTTTTTATAATAACAATAAATAAAAAGTTAAAACTTATTTTAGATAATGAAAAAAAAAGTTTTCTTTATTGGTATAAAGGAAATGTATCTGAACACAGATGTGTTCAAGTGTTGTAATATAGGAACAACAGCAATTCATTCCTAAAAAGAAAATATTAGCGACCGTGGTGGGTCAGCCCTGCGTGTTGGCATTCATGTCCATGTAAGCCATATTCGTAATCCTTTCACGACCGGGGTTATTATGGGCCTTGAAAGCCAGGAGCAAAAATGTCACATCTAGTCCACATAAATATTTATTTTTAGTACACAGAGTTATTATTTAAATCAGCTTTCTATCATAAAACATATATTTATGTGGCTATCCACATTAAAAGAAAATAATAATTTGATGTGGAGTTCGAATAAGAGGAATCATCTCACTATTATTAGAGGGTAGGCTAGTTATTGATAGCTCCATCATACTGTTGGAGGCCTACATAAAACAGGATAGCCTCAATATAAACTATACACAGAGAAGGCTCTGCATGCATTCCCTCATCACTACCTGGTCTCTACGAGAGGGCCGTCTTCCATCCCCTCCTGGAGGCTGTAATATTCTATGACATGACTTTGTCAATTGAATCAGATTAATTTCAGCTGCCACAAAACGCGCACACCCTGTTGAACGGTCTATATAGAAATACAGGAATTAAGTTTGTATTTCCAATACAGTCGTTTTAAAAATGACTAAAAATAAAAAAAATAATTACTACTCTTCTACATACATCTAAATAATGAAACTACAATCCCTTTAATTTACGTGGGACGGGCGGGAACGAAATTGTGGTCACAAAAAGCGAACAGTTTCTAGAGAATATTTCCCATGAAAAACAGGGATTGCTGTAAAAACATGGTGTTTTAACCCCTTCCTAACTACCCGCTTTGTTTTGACGGCAGGCGGAGCAGGTCCTCAATCTACAGTGAAGTCTTTTTGCCTCCGGTGAGCGCTCATCCTAGAAGCAGTAGCTGAAACATACAGCTCCTGCTTTTAGAGACACCTTTTGAGTGCAGCTGGGATCGGAAAATAATCCAACCCCAGCTGTTTAACCCTTTGATCGCCGCGGTCCATGATCAAAGGTGACTTCCGGTGATGCAATCGGAGACTGGGGGAACCCTCTGCAGTCTGTCCCGTGGCCTAGAAAAGACTCCAGAGCTGTCTCTTCAGTAGGCCTGCTGTTAGGGCACACTATGTGCTGCCTAACATCAACCTGTATCATAGTGACACAGTGTAATGTATTAGCATACAAAGAGTATGCCAATAAATTTTATGTGAAAAATAAAATTCTAAATAAAAGTTCTCTCGTCGTGGGATTGAGAAAAAAAATGTAACAAAAAAAATATATAAAAATGTCCAAAAAAAAACAACTATTTTGCAAAAAATATATTCTATTGCCCATACATTACATAAAAACCTACACATATTAAGTATCTACACGACCGTAATAACATGAAGAATTAATTTAACGGGTTATTTAGCGGAATATATTAACGGGATAAAAAATAAGCAACAAAACCAATGCTGAAAATCACTTTTTCCTGCAAAAAAAACCAAAAACTATAAAACTTACACAGTAAATATTTTCTACCCCCAAACTGTGCAGAAAAAAAAATACAATTTGTCCCGCATAAAACAAGGCCTCATACAACCACATCAATGAAAAAATAAAAAGTTATGGCTGTTATGGCAAAGGTTGAAAAATGTAACTGGTCATTAAAGGCTATGTACACCTTTGAAGACTTTTTTTTTTCTACTAAAAAAACAGTCTATTAGAGTTCTTTGTGCAACTTTGTAATTTGTTTTTATTGGGACGGATGGCTTTGGTGAGAGCGGGTCCTGCGTGTCATATCCACTTGTTATCATCACATCTAAGTTATGAACTTAGATTTGATAGACAACAGCTGGATCCTGACCCACGGTCACTGAAGCTGCCAGTCCTACTGACCTAATGGATTTAGGTTTCGGGGCAGGGCACAGCTTCTATGTATCCAGGATACATAGAAGCTGTATCTAAAAAATGTTTAAAAAAAACAAAAATTACAAAGTTGCACAAAACACTATAATTCACTGTTTTATTAAGAAATTTAAATAAAATAAAAGTCTTCAAAAGGTGTACATATCCGTTAATGACTTTTCAGGCCAGGCCATTAAGAGGTTAAATACCACACAATGGCCACTTATAGGGCATGGTGCAGTCTATAACAGACCCCTAGTGATCATACATTTTTGGCCTTATCCAATATCACAAATGGACACGATTGGAAAAAAACTCTTAAGGCCAGGATCACACAGACATTTTTTGTTCAGTTTATGGCTTAGTTTTTTTTGCCAAACAAAGGAGTGGACACAAAAGAAAGGAGATGCATCAGTCTTTTCTTTATAACTTTACTTCCTTTTGGATTCACATGGCTTTGGCTCAAAAAACTGAGCCAAAAACGGCATTAAAATTGTGTATTCCTGGCTTTACAGCAGTGGCAGGCAACTAGCCACCCTCAGTACTCACCTTGTGGCCTATCAGTGCTGTTCTGCATACATACACTAATCTCGGTTTTGCGCCATAAAAGAGACTGGGATAGAGAGCCCCACCAATAACCAAGAACAGGAGATAAAGAAACTCTGTTGCTCCCGTAATTCCCATAGACTAGAATTGTGAGTGAACATGCATGTGTGGCCTTCTTGGCCGCATCTAAAGGCCCCCCATCATGTGGCATGTTGACCACCACTGCTTTAAACATCATTTTGGATTTTAAATATAAACCTAATCTGTGTAAAAAGTTAAAGGGGTTCTAAACCCGTTCTTTAACCCCTTCACGACTGCCATACGGCGATATACGTTCTAACTGCCGATGCCCAGTGCAATTAGCACGTATAGCGACATTTGCAGCGTGCATCGGGGTTTGAGTGCAGCAGCTGCTTCAGCGTGAGCAGCTCTGCACTAATCTATGTGTCGGCTCTCTTTACAAGTGCCGACACCTCTTTGACTTAGTTTCATAAAACAAACATGTGGTTTTTTTTTTAAATGAAACTAAAGTTACAAAAGCAATTCTGCTCACAATTAAGTAGTCTGCACTTTTCTCTCTCCCCAGTGTGTTTTGGCACCTCCCCCCTCCTTCGGCTTCTGCCCAGAGATAACGGAGCTTGTTATCTGGGCAGATATGGTAGTAAAAGTTTTGATTTAACTCTTTAGTCTTCTGCTCTCTCCTGGAGAGTGAAGAAGGCTAAGGGTATGTTCACACGCACTATTTACGGACGTAATTCAGGCGTTTTACGCCTGGAATTACGGCCGAAAATACCAATTGAAAGCGTCGGCAAACATCTGCTCATTCATTTGAATGTGTTTTACGATGTACTGTGCAGACGGTCATTGCCGCTGTCAAAAGACATATAAAGAGATATATATATATACATATACATACACACACACACATAACATTGATAAATACATTTAAAAAAAATACAAAAGTGTTTTTTTCACATTTTTAGTGATTTGTCTGCTCATAATAAAAATTTTAAACATGGAATTAATTAAACTAATTTAGAAAATTATAGTCTCATAAGTCTTGCAAAAAACAAAGCAAAAATAGGTAGGATAATCAAAGCAGTTGCAAAGTTATCATCATCATTTAAAGAAGTGCACATCAGAAATGGAAAACTTGACCTGGACACAGGGGCACCAATGACCCATGGTCATGAAAGGGTGAGGGTATGTTCACACGGCAGCCTCTGTTACCGCTGAAATTACGGAGCTGTTTTCAGGAGAAAACAGCCCCGGCATTTCAGACGTAACGGCAAGTGCAGGCGTTTTTTGCTGCGTCCATTACGGACGTAATTGGAGCTGTTTTTCCATGGTGTCAATGGAAAACGGCTCCAATTACATCTCAAGAAGTGACAGGCACTTCTTTGACGCGGGCGTCTTTTTTACGTAAAAAAAATGACCGTCGGCACAGAACATCGTAACCCCATTCAAATTAATGGGCAGATGTTTGCCGACGCTTTGGTGCTGTATTTTCGAACGTAATTCGAGCTTAAAATGCCCGAATTACGTCCGTAAATAGGGTGTGTGAACCCAGCCTTAAAGATAGCTGTCTGGATGATCAGGTCTGGCTCCAGGAACCCCTGGCGATCAGCAGAGAAACTGTGCTTGTCTTTTAACCCCTAAATGCTCCATGACATACATGTACATCACAGAATAACTAACGTTCAGGCACTATGCCGTATAAGTATGTCATGGTAATCGCTCAGGAACAGAAGATGCGATTAACAGCAGGATCCCAGCAGTGATTGACAGCCTCGATCACTGTGAAACAGATAGGGTCAGAAAAACCTCTGATCCAGGCCCTTTAATCCCTTAGATGCTACATTCAATAGCCACCACAGCATCAAAGGTGTTTGACAGAGGGAGGGGGCTCCATTTGTCAGCCCATCACCGCTGATGAGTTACCATGGAAAGGCTCCCGGGAGTGCCATTTGCACTATTCACATGAATGGGGCTGTGCTGCATTTCCCTGCACAACCAGTGGCACCTCTGGTTAGGCTGGGTTCACACGACCTATTTTCAGGCGTAAACGAGGCGTATTATGCCTCGATTTACGCCTGAAAATAGGGCTACAATACGTCGGCAAACATCTGCCCATTCATTTGAATGGGTTTGCCGACGTACTGTGCAGACGACCTGTAATTTCCGCGTCGTCGCTTGACAGCTGTCAAACGACGACGCGTAAATTGACTGCCTCGGCAAAGAAGTGCAGGGCACTTCTTTGCAACGTAATTTGAGCCGTTCTTCATTGAACTCAATGAAGAGCAGCTCAAGATTTACGAGCGTCACAGACGCCTCGCATAATACGAGGAGCATTTACGTGTGAAACGAGGCAGCTGTTTTCTCTTGAAAACAGTGTCTTTTCACACGTAAATGCCTGCTATCGTGTGCACATACCCTAAGGGAAAACCAATGATAAGAATCTCAGTATCGTTTAGGTCCCCGCAGTCAGACCACACCGATTATAATATGATGGCATAGCCTAGCGATAAGCCATCACATTGTCTAATGAGAATAAAGGGCAATCGAAAAATAGACAGGGAGGCATCACTTCCAAAAAACAGACATGCTTGAGAAAGGTACTGTTCTACTGAAACGTTGCACGGGTTATTAAAGCGGTCTGTTTTTTGGAAGTGCTGCCTCCCTGTCTATTTTTCGATTGCCCAGTATTGAGGACCTTGGACCTGGTCCTATTGAGGCGTGCACCCACTTGTGGTCCGGTGCTGTGGAATTTTTTTTGTTCGTACTAATGAGAATAAAGGGCCTTTTGCAGCGGCTGATATTCGTTTGCTCCTGTCACACGGAGCTATGGATGGGGACGAGCAGTCGTTATTGTGATCGCTCGTCCCCATACATTATTATCATGTCAACAGCGCGTCTCTCTGTTTACACAGGGAGATGCGCTGCCGACAACGATAACATTTCACTTTTTTAAAACGATACGATCAGCAGATGAACGAGTGTTTGCTCGTTCATCTGCTGATAATTGCCCTGTGTACACTGGGGAACTATCGGTAACGAGCACCATATGAACGCTCGTCTGCACGATAATCGGCCAGTGTATAAAGGGCCTTAGGCCTCGTGCACACTTTCGACACCGTTTTCACGGATCCGTGTGCCCGTTTTAGCGCCCGTGTGCACTCCCGTTTCCGAGCGCCCAGCATGGTACAGTCCAGGGTGCTGAAAGAGTTAATGGGCTGCACTGATCAGCGGTAACTCTTTCAGCATCCTGGACAGTACCATGCTCGGCGCTCGAAAAATACAATTTTAATGTAATAAATAAAAAAAATAAATAAAGTTCATACTTACTTTCCTCCTGTCCGGCCTCCAGCGATGACGTTTCATCCATGTCACCGCTGCAGCCAATCACAGGCTGTAGTGGCGATGACGCCAGAAGGCCAGCCTCCAGGGATGACGCTTCATCCCACGTGACCGCCTCTGCAGCCAATCACAGGCTGCAGCGACAGAAAGGAAGGCTGGACTGGAGGAAGAAGAGGGACTCGTCACCAAGACAACGACCGGGTACATATGAACTGATTTTTATTTTAAATCAGCAGCCTCTTTTTTCTATCAGTGATTGATAGAGACAAGTGGCTGCCGATTAGTGTAATATTTCTGTAATGTTTTTCTGCCCGCCCGGCCGTTGCTAGGCAACGGCTCCGTCACACACGGACGGCACACGGATGCCTTGCGTGTGCCTTTAGTTTTTTTGACGGCCCATATTGACTTGCATGGGCCTCACGGTCACGGAATCTCGGACCAAAGTAGGACATGCGCTACTTTGGATCGGAACGGAGCAACGGACCATCAAAAAAACTGAAGTGTGCATGTCCCCATTGAAATGAATGGGTCAGTGTGCTAGCCGTCAGAAAAACGGCTAGCACCCTGAAGGAAAACACTGAAGTGGGCATGGGGCCTTAACCATTTGACTCTCCATAAAATTGGACACAGATTGCATGAGTATATATATATATATATATATATATATATATATATATATACACACACACACACACACACACACACACACACACACACACACACACACACACACACACACGCGTGACTCAGGGAAATGATCATGTTGAGATGTTCATTCTAAATACAGCACTTGCAGGATCTCAATGTGTCATATGCAGGTCAGTGCAAATCAGCGTCTAGAGATCTACCATTAGACGCTGCGACACAGAGCAGCAGTCACGCTGCCTCCGCGTATGACACAACCTGCATCTACAAGCGCTGCCTCATTCTTAGCAAGGTTCTCACCGATGCTGTCCGGCTTGTGGATACCCATTATCCTGTTCATCCTCTCCTCCGAATTATTCATCAGCTTCCGCCGCCGGATCTCAGCTCTCCTTTGAGACGCGGTCATTGTCACGTCGGTAAGCAAGTCTCCAGCATTGTCCGGTGTTGCCATCCTGTATGCGCTAATCGTCAGTCACTGCCACCTTTCGCAGTCCTCAACACAATAAGCTGCTAACATCGCTGTCAGATGGGTGGCGGCGCCTTCTGATGACGTTATTGCCAAAGAGCAGAAGTAGCGCCATCTTGTGGTTGGCTAGCGATTACACTGGGTTAGGTTTAGGTTTTTAGGTCCCTCTACTGCCTATATCCATTAGTTTCCGCCGCAGGATCGTAGTTCTCGTTTGAGACGCAGTCATGTTCACATTGGTAATAGTCTCCGGTTTTTGCCTGAATCGCCATACTGTGTGTGACAGTCACTTGTCACTTTCTGCACTTGAACACAATAAGCTGGATGGCAGCACAAATGATGTTTTTTCACAGATAGCATAAGCAGCGCCATCTAGTGGTTGGTTAATGATTACATAGGGTTAGGTTTTTACATTTAGCTGCCGCCAAAACAGCCTAAAAACGAGAAATAGAAATGTCAATAAGGAAAAAGCTGAAAACCTTGTTTCTGCTGATCTGTATCAGATGCTTACATCTAAGAAAAACATTAAGTATTTTACTATTTATATAGCACCATCAACTCTGGTACCTCCCAACCGTCCCAGATTCAGCGGGACTGACCCGCTGTGGTGTCTCGGGCGGGCGGTGGTATGTCCCGGACTCCTGATTTCAACAGTATCTGCGTCCTCAGGATGCAGATACAGTTGAACCCAATGCTGAAGCAGGGAACTGCTACTTTAAGCGCTGAGCCCGGGGAAGCCCTAGACATCACTGTCCATATATGGACAGTGACGTCAGTGGCTCCTGGACTGGAATCCCCGGCCACAGCGTTTCACTATCTTTAAGGGAGGGGGGGGCGCTATATTCATGGGCACTGTGGCACTATCACTATCTACAGGGGACATTGTGGCACTATGTACATGGGCACTGTGTGGCACTATCTACATGGGCACTGTGGCACTATGTGAGCACTGGCACTTTATATGTGGGCACTGGCACTTGGATCAGCTGAGGGGGCATTATACTGTAGAGGGGCAGCGAAGGGGCACTATACTTTATGGTGCAGCTGTGGGGTCATTATAATGTATGGTGGCATCTAAGGGGGCATTATAGTTTATGTTGCCAGCTATGGGGGCACTACAGTGTATGGTGGTAGATATGGGGGTATTATACTGTATGGGGAAATCCATAAGAGCATTATACTGTATGGGGCAGCTGTGGGGGCATTATACTGTATGGGAACACCTATGGGACATTATACTGTATAAGAGCAGCTATAGGGGCATTATACTGTATGGGAGGCAGCTAAGTGGCATTATACTGTATGGTGGCAGCTAAAGGGCCATTATGCTGTATGTGGGCAGCTATGGGGGCATTATACTGTATGGGGGAAGCAACAGGGGCATTATCCTGTATGGGGCAGCTGTGAGGGCATTATAATGTATGGTGGCAGCTATAGTGTTTGGTGGTAGCTATGTGGGCATTATAGTGTATGGTGGTAGCTATGGGGGCATTATACCTTATGGGGCAGCTGTGGGCGTATTATACTGTATGGGGAAGTTATGGGGCATTATACTGTATGGGGCAGCTATGGGGGCATTATACTTGGAAGTCAATGGCTCAAAATATATTAGACTGAAATTTAGACGAGTCCAACAGACTCTCAGGCCAGGCACTTTATCCAGCATCCTAATCAGAATATTTAATTCCGATATATATCGAGAGAGGAGAAGAAAACACTGAGACGCTGCTGATATGCTCAAAATACTCATCTGGAGGTTTATTTCTAAACTCAAACTATAATACTATCATTCAGAAGGGGTGTAGGCTTGAGGTTAACCAATCAGAGACAATGTGACAATAATTCTTATTCAGCCAATTACAGACATACATTTCAGATACATCATTATAATTCTTCACACATCAGGTTTGTAGGTGGCCTTATCTCTCTTGGCTAGAATGTTCCTGTAAGATGGGGGAGGCATTTCCACAAGCATATTTGCCACCCTCCCATCTCACTCCCTGTGCCTTCTCTGCAAGCTTCGTATGGGAGCCAAGGTCAAAGATAAAACATCCGAAATCAATATTACTGCCATTAAAGGAACAATGTCTTTCTTATTCACTACAAAAGAACCAAGATGGGAACTCCAGACAAGATGGCTGCTGCACGAAACAAAATCATTTAAACATTATAATCACTTTCACATAATACATATCTTAGTAATTCGGCATCCTGCTTGATAATTCATAATGTAATTTCATACAGAGAATATAAGCAAATAAACCATCCTTCACATACTGTATGGAGGCATTATACTGTATGGGGGCAGCTGTGGGGTAATTATGCTGTATGGGGTCAGCTATGGGGGCATTATACTGTATGGGGGCATCTGTGTGGGCATTATACTGTATGGGGGCAGCTGTGTGGACACTATACTGTATGGTGGCAGCTATATGGCATTATACTGTGTGGGAGGCACTATGGGAGCATGATTTTGTGAGGGCTGAAGCGGGTGTCTATGGGTGGGAATTGGGCGAGAATTGAGGCGTGGCTTAAAAAGGGAAAACATTTTGCCGCCGTGCTCTACGCGTACCACAGCGGTTGTCCCTCTTTGCGATACTTGAAAGTTGGGAGGTAATATTGGAGTAACACATTGTAACAATTAGATAAAAAAGCGATAGGGCATATGTATTAAGACTTCACAGGTCTTAATAAGAAACAAGCTGGAGTAAGATGAAGAATTTATTAAAAGGCACATGTCTCTTAATAAATTTGTTGCATCTTCGGCGGTCGGTCAGACACTGAATGAAAGCAGTCGTAGATTTCCGCTATAATTTATTGATGGCCTATCCTGAGACATCACTATTCTGTAACTTGGGAAACACCTGAATACTGCTTATTTAGTATGTACTACATTCTACACTGTGACTGGGTTGTTTTTGTGTTTTTTCTATGTAGGAGTTATGTATTAGAAGTAACAATAATGTCCATTTTCAATGTATGACCTATAAAGGCAACAATCACAATTTATCATTATTTTCCAAAATTAAAGAAATTCTTGTAAAATTTATGTATTTCATATTTCATATTTAAAGAGTAACTACACTTTCATCAAACTTTTGATATGTCATAGATCTTGGGATCGGTGGGGATCAGGGTGCTGAGACCCCCACCATTGCTGAAACGAAGGTACAGAAGTGCGCAGCTGTCACGCTGAAGACGCCTCACATATACTGTAACATCTATGGCCATGGACTTTCGTCCTGACTTACCTCCTGACGGCCGCGGCCATGGACAAGTGAGTGCCGGGAGGCATCCGTCCTCACTTCCGCATTAAGGAACTGGCTCCCGCAGGATGCGCATGCGCGTGCTTGGCCTTAAAAGGCAAGTATGCGCACATACAGAATATCTGCAAATTAGCCCAGAATGCCTCTGGACTATAAAAAGGGCTATGCCCTTCCATACATTGCCTGAGCATTGTTGTGTTACCCTAGTCTGTCTTTGCAAATGGTCCCTTAGTGTTTTCCAGTTCCCAGTGTTCCGTTCCTGCTTCCAGTATTCCGTGCTCCTGTGCCTTAAAGTGTTGGAGTCGTATTGTGCTCTCTGCTGCATCTGCTGTGTTGCACTTCGCCTGGTGCCTGCCTACTGCCGGAGCCTCATCTCAGTCTGAAACCACCGCTACTATCTACATTGCCTCTGGTACCCTTTCCAGAACTAATGACATTGCCTATACCTGTTTGGCCAGCTGCTATCCCGCTATGCGGTACAGCCTAGTGGGTCCACACCCTGCGTCGTGACATATACTTTCTATGTAAGTTATCTTCAGCCTGACTACTAGTTCTAATCAAAGCCGAAGGAGTAAAGTGGTAAACTGCACCTTCATTTTAGCAACGGTGGGGATCTCAGTACCTGGACCCCCAATTATTCAAAATTTTGATATGTCTTTATGACATATCAAAAGTTTGATAAAAGTGTAGTTGCTATATTAGCATATGGGGTATGGGTAGTGATGGTAATAATGCCCCTTATTTGCTCGTTGTCAAGGGGGTATGGGTAATGCTGGTAAAAATGCCCACCATTTATGCTCGTTGGCAAGGGGGTATGGGTAATGCTGGTAATATGCACATTATATGCTCGTTGTCAAGGGGGTGTGGGTAATGCTGGTAATATGCCTCTTATATGCTCGTTGTCAAGGGGGTATGGGTAATGCTGGTAATAATGCCCCTTATATGCTCGTTGTCAAGGGGGTATGGGTAGTGATGGTATGGTAATAATGCCCCTTATATGCTCGTTGTCAAGGGGATATGGGTAATGCTGGTAATAATGCCCCTTATATTCTCGTTGTCAAGGGGGTATGGGTAGTGATGGTATGGTAATAATGCCCCTTATATGCTCGTTGTCAAGGGGATATGGGTAATGCTGGTAATAATGCCCACCATTTATGCTCATTGTCAAGGGGGTTTGGGTAATGCTGGTAATATGCCTATTATATGCTCGTTGTCAAGGGGGTATGGGTAATGCTGGTAATTTGCCCCTTATATGCTCGTTGTCAAGGGGGTATGGGTAATGCTGGTAATATGCCTATTATATGCTCGATGTCAAGGTGGTATAGGTAATGCTGGTAATAATGCCCCTTATATGCTCGTTGTCAAGGGGGTATGGGTAATGATGGTATGGTAATAATGGCCCTAATTTGCTCGTTGTCAAGGGGGTATGGGTAATGCTGGTAATATGCCCATTATATGCTCGTTGTCAAGGGGGTATGGTAATGCTGGTAATATGCCCATTATATGCTCGTTGTCAAGGGGGTATGGGTAATGCTGGTAATATGCCCCTTATATGCTCGTTGTCAAGGGGGTATGGGTAATGCTGGTAATATGCCCCTTATATGCTCGTTGTCAAGGGGGTATGGGTAATGCTGGTAATATGCACATTATATGCTCGTTGTCAAGGGGGTATGGGTAATGCTGGTATTATGCCCCTTATATGCTCGTTGTCAAGGGGGGATGGGTAATGCTGGTAATGTGCCCCTTATATGCTCATTGTCAAGGCGGTATGGGTAATGCTGGTAATAATGCCCACCATTTATGCTCGTTGCCCAGGGGGTAATGCTGGTCACGCACGTGGAATACTCGTTGCCAGGGGGTGATGCCTGCTCTTTGAAATAAATGTGAAATGCTCGTTGCAAATTGGGGAAACTGTTTAAAAAAAGAATTTGCTCGTCTCTAGGGAGTTCACTATTCTTACCTGCACACGGTGATGCTGCTGCAGATTCAACTGCACCCTCTTGGACGCCTGGAGCCGATGTGTCTTCTCTCGTCCGACGCGATGGTGAAGAACCTGTGGGAAGAAGTGACATCACAGCGTGATCTCGCGAGATAACGCTGTGTGTCTGTGCAGTGAAAGAAGCTTGGTGGGAATGATGTTGTTATACTTACAGATAATTGGGGAAGATATTGATGAAATTATGAGAATTCCGTTACAATTTGGAGAAGTTTCAGGGTATAAGGTAAATAAAACCAAAACTGAGTGCTTAAAGGGAACCTGTCACCAGCATTTCACCCATTAAACCAGCAATACCAGGTGGTAGTGGGTGAAAAATCATTTCTGTATAACCTATAATTATCTTCTTAGTCGGCTCTGTAGCTTTAGTATTCAGTTTTTTAGTGTTCCCACACCGTATGGTAATGAGCAGAAAAGAGTCAGATCTTCATTTGAAAAGAGTCAAATCTTAGTTTGGAAAGAGTCATATCTTCATTCCTCAAGTCTTTCCAAGTTTACCCCGCCTCCTTACTTTTGATTGACAGCTCCTCGCCTTCCCCCAGCACACAAAATCCTGCACTTGTGCATTGATGTCCTCTTTTGGTGTGTGCGCACAAAGGGACACCGGATTATTACAATAAAAGGCGCGAAACGTTTGCAGACCGATATTTACAGTCGGAAGAGGAGTTTAGGAGAGGGGATAATGGCAATGAACTTTTGATAGCAGCGGCCAGTGAGGGAGAAGTAAAGTTCAATAGGTGAAATGCTGGTGACAGGTTCCCTTTAACAAAAATGCTAATGTAGACTGGAATAAAGATATAAATATGCAAATTGCTCAGCACGAAATAGAAATACCTTCGGATAAAACTCAATAGAGATCCTAATAAAATATATTACTCAAATTATGATCCTATTATTAGTAAAATTAAAAGCGAACTAGTTAAATGGAAGGATCTCCCCCTAAGTATAAACGGCAGAATTTAATTATTGAAAATGTTCAGTATTGCCAGGATTATGCATCCTATGCAAGTCTTGCCTTTATTAATTAAACACAGAGATGTAACTATTCTTGAGCGTTTGATGTCGACATTCATCTGGGGGAACAGGGAAACCTTGAGTTAGATTAAAATTTCTACAGGACCCTAAACATAGAGGAGGTATGGCTCTCTCTAATATAAGAAGTGTGACAACTTGGGGACCACTTAGCTCATGGGATCGCCATCTCCCAGATGAGATGGTTGACACACATAGAAAGTTCACTCCAAAAAGGTTTAAGCAAGCCGCAGCTAGCTTTATTGTCTTCACAACAGCAGTCAGTGATACAACAATAAACATACAAAATAAACCCTAGGCCGTCCAGCCTCTAACTAACACATTCAGTGTCCCTCACTACGTGACGCTGAGCCTTGTGCCCAGCACCTCAAAACCTTCAGTTTTACCTCACACTGTGGTGACTCTCACAGGCTGGCATGCCTGTCTTCCCCAGGCTGAGAGACTTATCATGTATGATAAGATATATTAGGGAATGGAGAATTCAGAAGTCTTATTTTACTAACTTAAACATTGAACGAATTATAATTCACCCAACAACTCTGGAGGGATTAACACTAAAAAGGGGGGAAAATCTAAAGAACAATGGCCAGGTTAACCCCTTAACGCTCAGTGACGTACTATTACGTCATGGAAAGCGCCCTGTTCGCGCTCCATGACGGAATAGTACGTCTCAGGAGTAACACCCGTTTCGGCCGTCCTCCCGACACATACAGGAGCTGTGACCGCTGCTGTCTCATACAGCAGCTGTCACAGCTCCTACAGTGGGGACCGATCGCTGTGTCCCCGCTGATTAACCCCTTAAAAGCCGCGTTCTATAGAGATCGCGGCTTTTTAGGGGTTAAGCTGCCATCGCCGGCCTGCTACACGATAGCGGCCGGCGATGGTGACTATGGCAACCGGACATCAAACAATGGCGTCCGGCTATGCCATAGACGGAAGCCTAGTGGGTTCCGACGTCAGGACCCACTATGCTTGCTGTCAGTGAGTAGATGACAGCTCTAATACACTGCACTACGCATGTAGTGCAGTGTATTAGAATTGCGATCAGGGCCTCCTGTCCTCAAGTCCCCTAGTGGGACAAAGTTAAAAAGTTAACAAAAAGATGTGTAAAAATAAGAAAATAAAAGATTTAAAAGTAATAAAAGTAAAAATCCCCCCTTTTCCCTTATCAGTCATTTATTATTAATAAAAATATATAAACAAACAAATAAACTATACATAATTGGTATTGCCGCGTCCGTAACAGCCTGAACTACAAAATTATTTAGTTATTTATCCCGCGCGGTGAACGCCGTAAAAGAAAATAATAATAAACCGTCCCAGAATCACAATTGTTTGGTCACTTCACCTCCCAAAAAATGGAATAAAAAGAGATCAAAAAGTCGCATGTACCTAAAAATGGTACTGATGGAAACTACAGTTCGTTACGCAAAAAATAAGTCCTCGCACGGCTTTATTGATGGAAAAATAAAAACGTTCTGGCTCTTAGAATAAGGTAACACAAAAAGTGAATGATTGTTTACAAAACGTATTTTATTGTGCAAACGCCATAAGACATAAAAAAAAAATAGAAACATCTGGTATCGACGTAATCGTCTCGCCCCGCAGAATAAAGTGAATGTCATTTATAGCGCACATTGAATGGAATAAAAAATAGAATAAAAAAACAATAGTAGGATTGCTGTTTTTTAGTCACCACGCCACCTAAAAATAGAATAAAAACTGATCAAAAAGCCGCATGCACCCCAAGAAAACTACAATAGATTCCTCAAGGGGACTAGTTTCCAAATTGGGGTCACTTTTGGGGGGTTTCCAATGTTTTGGCACCACAAGACCTCTTCAAATCGGCCATGGTGCCTAATAAAAAAGAGGTCTCATAATCCACTAGGTGCTCCTTTGCTTCGGAGGCCGGCGCTTCAGTCCATTACCGCACTAGTGCCACATGTGGGATATTTCTCTAAACTACAGTATCTGGGCAATACGTATTAAGTTGCGTTTCTCTGATAAATCCTTTTGTGTTGTAAAAAAAATGGTATAAAGAGGATTTTCTGACAAAAAAAAAAAATGTAAATTTCACACCTACTTTGCTCTAAATTTCTGTGAAACACCTAAAGGGTTCATAAACTTTCTAAATGCTGTTGTGAATACTTTGAGGGGTCTAGTTTCTAAAATGGGGTGTTTGATAGGGGTTTCTAATATATGGGCCCCTCAAAGCAACTTCAGAACTAAACTGTAACCTAAAAAAATAAATAAATGAGGCAATACTTCGCTTCTTACATTATACTGATAATGAGCCGTGCCCACCCCGAGATGACCCCAGTTTTGACCGTTTGTATAAACGGAGACCCCTATTAGACCGTTTCAGTGCCCGGTTTTCCCAAGCATTCACCCCCGAGACGTGTATTTCTATTGATGAGTCCCTGGTACATTTTAAAGGGAGGGTTCAATTCCGCGAGTACCTGCCGGGTAAGAGGGCAAGGTATGGCGTGAAGATATATAAGCTGCGAGAGTGCATCAGGGTATACCTACAAATTTAGGATATATGAAGGAAAGGCCACCCCCAAACCAGACTGCATCCTGGACTACAATAGGTACATGGGAGAGGTGGACTTGTCAGATCAAATCCTGAAGCCCTACAGCGCCATGCGGTGTGGTATAAGAAGCTGGCCGGGCACATCATACAGATGGCTTTGTACAATGCGTACGTGCTACGTCGATGTGCAGGCCAGATGGGAACTTTCCTGGAATTTCAAGAGGTGATTATCAAGAACCTAATCTTTAGGGACCAAGAAGGGAGGGCACCCAGTACTTCTGGAAGCGGGGACACACGCATCGTACCAGGGCGGCAACACTTTCCAGGAGAAGTTCCCCAAACTGGCAAGAAGGGAAAAAGTCAAAAGAGGTGCAAAGTCTGCTATAAGGGATGACACAATATACCAATGTGACCCGTGTCCCGAATAACCAGAGCTCTGTATGAAAGAGTGTTTTAAAATTTATCGTACATCCCTTGGTTTATAATTTACCCCAATTTTACTTACCCTGACGCCCCCCGCACAGCTTATCCCCCCTCGTCTTTTCCCTCTGAGCCCTGCTGTGTGCCCAGGCAGCTGATAACAGCCACATGTAGGGTATTGCCGTACCCAGGAGAACCCACATTACAGTTTATGGGGTGTAGGTCTCCGGTCAAAATGCTCACTACACCTCTAGATGAATGCCTTAAGGGTGTCGTTTTTAAAACGGGGTCACTTCTTGCGGGTTTCAACTGTACTGGTACCTCAGGTGCTTCTGCATACAAGACTTCGCACTAGAAAATCCCCAGTAGGCCAAATGGTGGTCCTTTCCTTCTGAGCCCTCCCATGGGCCCAAACGGCAGTTTATCACCACAAATGGGGTATTGCTGCACTCAGAACAAATTCCGAAACAGAATGGGGTATTTTGTTTCTTGTGAAAATAAGACATTTTCAGCCAAAACGACATATTCTTTGAAAAAAATAATTTTGTTTTCATTCCCAGCCCAATTCAAATAAGTTCTGTGAAGAAACTATTGTGTCTAAATGGTCACATTATCCATAAATGAATTCCTAGTTTCCAAAATGGAGTCACTTCTGGTGGGTTTCCATTGCTTTGATACCTCTGGGGCTCTGCAAATGTGACATGGCACCCGAAAACCAAACCAGCAAAATCTGCACTCCAAAGAACACACAGCGCTTCTTTCCTTCTGAGGCCTCCCATGAGCGCAAACGGCAGTTTATCACCACAAATGGGGTATTGCCACACTAAGGACAAATTGGGCAACAAAATGGAATATTTTGTTCCCTGTGAAAATAAGAATTTTTCATAAAAAATTACATCTTATTGAAAAAATGAATTTTTTTTTAATGTCACAGCCCAATTGAAATAGGTGTTGTGAAAAAACTGTGCTGTCAAAATGCTAACAACAACCATAAATGAATTCCTTGAGGGGTGTAGTTTCCAAAATGGGGTCACTTCTGGTGGGTTTCCATTGCTTTGATACCTCTGAGGCTCTGCAAATGCGACATGGCACCCGAAAACCAATCCAGCAAAATCTGGACTCCAACAAACACATAGCGCTCCTTTCCTTCTGAGCCCTCCCATGAGCCCAAACGGCAGTTTATCACCACCAATGGGGTATTGCCACACTAAGGACAAATTGGGCAACAAAATGGGGTATTTTGTTCCCTGTAAAAATAAGAAATTTTGATCACAAATGACATTTTATTTGAAAAAATGAATTTTTTTTCATTTCACAGCCCTATTCAAATACGTGCTGTGAAAAAACTGTGCGGTCAAAATGGTAACAACAACCATAAATGAATTCCTTGAGGGGTGTAGTTTCCAAAATGGGGTCACTATTGGGGGATTCCTACTGTTTTGGCACCTCAACACCTCTTCAAACCTGGCATGCTGCCTAAAATATATTCTAATAAAAAAAGAGGACTCAAAATGCACTAGGTGCTTCTTTGCTTCTAGGGCTTGTGTTTTAGTCCACGAGCGCAGTAGAGCCACATGTGGGACATTTCTAAAAACTGCAGAATCTGGACAATACATATTTAGTAGTGTTTCTCTGGTAAAACCTTCTGTGTTACAGAAAAAAAATGAATAAAATTGAAATTCAGCAAGAAAAATGAAATTTGCAAATTTCACCTCCACTTTGCTTTAATTCCTGTGAAATGCCTGAAGGGTTAAAAAAACGTTCTAAATGCTGTTTTGAATACTTTGAGGGGTCTAGTTTTTAAAATGGGGTGTTTTATCAGGGTTTCTAATACATAGGCCCCTCAAAGCCACTTCAGAACTGAAAAGGTACCTTAAAAAAAAGGCTTTTGAAATTTTCTTAAAAATATGAGAAATTGCTGTTTATGTTCTAAGCCTTGTAACGTCCAAGAAAAATAAAAGAATGTTCAAAAAACGATGCCAATCTAAAGTAGACATATGGGAAATGTGAACTAGTAACTATTTTGGGTGGTATAACCGTCTGTTTTACAAGCAGATGCATTTAAATTCTGAAAAATTCTATTTTTTCAAAATTTTCTCTACATTTTGCAATTTTTCACCAATAAACACTGAATATATCGACCAAATTTTACCACGAACATGAAGCCCAATGTGTCACGAGAAAACAATCTCAGAATCGCTTGGGTAGGTTTAAGCATTCCGACGTTATTACCACATAAAGTGAAATATGTCAGATTTGAAAAATGGGCTCTGAGCCTTAAAGGAACAGTGTCATCACAATTTTTTTTTTAATATGTTAAAGATGTTAGTGCTTTATTAAAAACGTTTATATTTATTTGTGTGTTTGTGTTTTACTTTTTCTTATTTTTACACTTTTTCTTCCCTATGGGGGCTGCCATTTTTTTTTCCATTTCTGTATGTGTCGATTAACGACACATACAGACATGGAATACGGCAGCCACAGTCCCATAGGGACTGCGAACGGGTCCCGTCCCATCCACTTCTGTGTATGCCGTCTGTGTGGGAACTGCGCATGCGCCGAGCCCACACAGTCCAATTTGAAATGCTCGCCGTCCGGCGCCATTTTCCTGTGGACCGGACGTCGCGGCCGGACAGTAAGATTACTACTTCCGGTCGCGGCTTCCGGACTTGTGCACTTGGACCAGCGGCAGCAGACGGAGCGGACGGGCCGGAGGGAGCTGCGGCGGCAGGAGCAGGTAAGAGATTTCTATGTATGTTCGTGTTTGTGTGTGTTTTACTACTGTATGTAAACCTACTACACTGTGTGTTAGCTCAAAAAATGGCGACACACAGTGTAGGAGGTTAGACCGTTCAAACCCCTCGTTTATCCCGGCACTAGCCAGGATAAAGGAGGGGGGGATTCTCAGAGCTCACTAGAGCGAGTGCTTTTTTCCCAATTTTGCAGCAAAAAGCAATGTGGTTGCTTTACCACATGCAATGCTGCAATTTTGGGAATAGCTCCATGTAGTGACCAGCAATGGGAAATATTATAAATTAGAATCTAATTTATAATATTTCCTGACTCGTGAAAAAAATAAAAAAAATTTGAACAATGTTTAATCACCTACACACTAAATGTTTAATTTAAAAAAAACAAACATGTTTTGCTGGCAACACATTCCCTTTAAGGCCAAAACTAGGCTGCGTCCTTAAGGGGTTAATAAAATAGGGGCCCATCCTGAAGTTAATCTCATTATTGACAAATCCTTACAGAATATATGGATAAATAAGGGTATAAAATCCCCAAAAGATATTATGAACACAGGTAAATTTTTGGCCTTTGCAGAGATGCAGAATAAATTAAATTTACCCAATGCCCAGCATCTACAATATATATTTGCAAAACCCTAAATAATTTGTCACAACCGAAAGATAGAATCAACAGAGGGGTGGAATTTAATGAATTGATGACAATAGGAGGGCATAGAAATAAAATCTCAAACATATACATGAAGCTGAATGAAGCTATTTTTAAATCGAACATAGAAGATTCCATCACAAGAAAACGGACTAGGAGCTTGGGAATAACACATATGGACAATATGTATGGAAGCATAATAATGGGATACAAAAAAATGAGAACAGTAATTATATCTGAAAATTGGAGTGAACAAGCGTGGAAAATCATGCACCGGACTCCTTAGGCTGGGTTCACACGAGCATGTTACGTCCATAATGGACGGAACGTATTTCGGCCGCAAGTCCCGGACCGAACACCCTGCAGGGAGCCGGTCTCCTAGCATCTTAGTTATGTACGATGCTAGGAGTCCCTGCCTCGCTGCAGGACAACTGTCCCGTACTGTAATCATGTTTTCAGTACGGGACAGTAGTTCCACGGAGAGGCAGGGACTCCTAGCGTCGTACATAACTATGATGCTAGGAGTCCGGCTCCCTGCTGTGTGTTCGGTCCGGGACTTGTGGCGGAATTACGTTCCGTCCTTTACGGACGTAACATGCTCGTGTGAACCCAGCCTAATGCCTTAAACATACCCCTACAGAAATATGTTCAGGATTTTTCATTATACTGCCCAAAATGTGATCTATTTAAAGCTGATTATTACCATTGAATATGGGAATGCTCCTTTATAAGAAAATTTTGGCAAGATACATGCAACCTGGTTAATAAAACATCTGGGCTAAACCCAATAGGGAATCCATGGGTGTGTATTCTTCACACTAATCTAACACAAGATGGAAATATTGAAAATGTGCATTTTAATAATGTTAATTTGCATCTAATATTAATGGCAGCAAAAAAAAGCAATTATGAAACAATGGATATTAAAAGCCCCTCCGACATATGCTCACTTAAAAAATATTCGGAGTAAATTTATGCTGGTGGAATACTAGAGGTGGAAGGAGTTGCTAAAAGAGATGTTCCCCAATGAAGAAATTAATACTATCTTTATGTCTCAGTATTAAAATTAGTATCATGTAGATCTGAAGGGGTTCGGAGGGTGGGTCAGGGTGGGGGTTTTAGTAATAGTTTATAATAAATACATAGGAAGGGTAGGGAGTTTGATGAAGAAACTTTGCTGGGGAGAACTGTGCATCTAGGTGTAGCATAGCGCAGATTTTTTTTCCAGGACAGCCAGGTTCTGATTAAAAGCGGGTTTGCTTTAGTCTCTGATGCTAGTGAGTCATATGGGAGATGTAGGAAACTCATAAGGGAGATATGGGGAACATGTGATTGGTCTATCAGTGAAGAGATGTGAATAGCAAGAGTTGTTTTGTGGCGTCTGATAATTATTTTCTTCTTGTGTTAAATCTTCTTTATTTAATACCATGTAACAAAACAATAAATAATCATAATTTCAAATTGCATAATTCAAAATACATACAATTTAACCATCCCTTTCCGCAAGTACAAAAAGTAGAGAAAGGAAAATAAACCCAAAACCTTTACTTTCTATATTTACTTTCACAAGACACAGTGGAATCCATGATCATTTATATCATTACACCCTACTTTATAACAAACCATATAGTATCCTAATGTATTTAGTACTTATACCATTCAGGTTGTTCTCTCTCCCAAGGATAGATGTTTAATTCAAGATGTTTTAACCAGTTCAGCACTGGGCTATTTTGAGCCTTCAGGACCAGATACCGTTTAGCCATTTTTAGCACGCGTTAGTTAAATAGCTATAACTTTTTTATTTGTTGGGCTAACGATATCATTTTTGCAATGTTTTTTCCGTAGACAATGCAGGTTTCTTTTTTTTCATCGTTTTTATACACATCCTTTAACCCCTTCCCGCTCCTGGACATACTATTAGGTCATGGCAGCTGTATCGTTCGCGCTCCATGACCTAATAGTACGTCTCGGGAGTAACGGCCGTTTCGGCCGTCCTCCCGACACATACAGGAGCTGTGACAGCTGCTGTCTCGTACAGGAGCTGTCACAGTTCCTACAGCGAGGACCGATCGCTGTGTCCCCGCTGATTAACCCCTTAAAAGCCGCGTTCTATAGAGATCGCGGCTTTTTAGGGGTTAAGCTGCCATCGCCGGCCTGCTACACGATAGCGGCCGGCGATGGTGACTATGGCAACCGGACACCAAACAATGGCGTCCGGCTATGTCATAGACGGAAGCCTAGTGGGTCCTGACAACGTCAGGACCCACTATGCTTGCTGTCAGTGAGTAGCTGACAGTTCTAATACACTGCACTACGCATGTAGTGCAGTGTATTAGAATAGCGATCAGGGCCTCCTGCCCTCAAGTCCCCTAATGGGACAAAGTAATAAAGTTAAAAAAAAGTAAAAAAAAAAGATGTGTAAAAAGAAGAAAATAAGTTTTAAAAGTATTAAAAGTAAAAATCCCCCTTTTCCCTTATCAGTCCTTTATTATTAATAAAAATATATAAACAAACAAATAAACTATACATAATTGGTATCGCCGCGTCCGTAACGGCTTGAACTACAAAATTATTTCATTATTTATCCCGCACGGTGAACGCCGTAAAAGAAAATAATAATAAACCGTACCAGAATCACAATTGTTCGGTCACTTCACCTCCCAAAAAATGGAATAAAAAGAGATCAAAAAGTCGCATGTACCTAAAAATGGTGCTGATCGAAACTACAGTTCGTTACGCAAAAAATAAGTCCTCGCACGGCTTTATTGATTGAAAAATAAAAATGTTATGGCTCTTAGAATAAGGTAACACAAAAAGTGAATGATTTTTTTACAAAACGTATTTTATTCTGCAAACGCCATAAGACTTAAAAAAAAAACTATAAACATAGGGTATCGCCATAATCGTATCGCCCCGCAGAATAAAGTGAATGTCATTTATAGCGCATGGTGAACGCTGTAAAAAAAATAGAATAAAAAAACAATAGCAGAATTGCTGATTTTTAGTCACCACGCCACCTAAAAATAGAATAAAAACTGATCAAAAATCTGCATGCGCCCCAAGAAAACTGCAATGGATTCCTCAAGGGGTCTAGTTTCCAAATTGGGGTCACTTTTGGGGGTTTTCCACTGTTTTGGCACCACAAGACCTCTTCAAACCGGACATGGTGCCTAATAAAAAAGAGGCCTCAAAATCCACTAGGTGCTACTTTGGTTCGGAGGCCGGTGCTTCAGTACATTACCGCCCAAGGGCCACATGTGGGATATTTCTCTAAACTGCAGAATCTGGGCAATACGTATTAAGTTGCGTTTCTCTGATAAATCCTTTTGTGTTATAAAAAAAAATGGTATAAAGAGGATTTTCTGACAAAAAAAAAAAGTAAATTTCACCTCTACTTTACTCTAAATTTCTGTGAAACACCTAAAGGGTTCATAAACTTTCTAAATGCTGTTGTGAATACTTTGAGGGGTCTAGTTTCTAAAATGGGGTGTTTGATAGGGGTTTCTAATATATGGGCCCCTCAAAGCAACTTCAGAACTGAACTGTAACCTAAAAAAATAAATGAATGAGGCAATACTTTGCTTCTTACATTATACTGATAATGAGCCCACCCTGAGATGACCCCAGTTTTGCCCGTTTGTATAAACGGAGACCCCTATAAGACCGTTTCAGTGCCCGGTTTTCCCAAGCATACACCCCCGAGAAGTGTATTTCTATTGATGAGTCCCTGGTACATTTTAAAGGGAGGGTTCAATTCCACGAGTACCTGCTTGGTAAGAGAGCAAGGTATGGCGTGAAGATGTATAAGCTGTGCGAGAGTGCATCAGGGTATACCTACAGGTTTAGGATATATGAAGGAAAGGCCACCCCCAAACCAGACTGTATCCTGGACTACAATAGGTACATGGGAGGGATGGACTTGTCAGATCAAATCCTGAAGCCCTACAGAGCCATGCGGTGTAGTATAAGAAGTTGGCCGGGCACATCATACAGATGGCTTTGTACAATGCGTATGTGCTACATCGATGTGCAGGCCAGAGGGGAACTTTCCTGGAATTTCAAGAGGTGATTATCAAGTACCTAATATTTAGGGACCAAGAAGGGGGGGCACCCAGTACTTCTGGAAACGGGGCCACACGCATCG
Organism: Rhinoderma darwinii; assembly: GCF_050947455.1. Taxonomy (NCBI): domain Eukaryota; kingdom Metazoa; phylum Chordata; class Amphibia; order Anura; family Rhinodermatidae; genus Rhinoderma; species Rhinoderma darwinii. Next base: position 47,213,983 of record NC_134689.1, read on the forward strand.
TACCAGGGCAACACTTTCCAGGAGAAGTTCCCCAAACTGCCAAGAAGGGAAAAAGTCAAAAGAGGTGCAAAGTCTGCTATAAGAGGGCGATAAGGGATGACACAATATATCAATGTGACACGTGTCCCGAATAACCAGAGCTCTGTATGAAAGAGTGTTTTAAAATTTATCATACATCCCTTGGTTTATAATTTACCCCAATTTTACTTACCCTGATGCACTCCGCACAGCTTATCCCCCCTCGTCTTTCCCCTCTGAGCCCTGCTGCGTGCCCAGGCAGCTGATAACAGCCACATGTAGGGTATTGCCGTACCCAGGAGAACCAACATTACAGTTTATGGGGTGTAGGTCTCCGGTCAAAATGCTCACTACACCTCTAGATGAATGCCTTAAGGGTGTAGTATTTAAAACGGGGTCACTTCTTGCGGGTTTAAACTGTACTGGTACCTCAGGGGCTTCTACATACATGACTTCGCACTAGAAAATCCCCAGTAGGCCAAATGGTGGTCCTTTCCTTCTGAGCCCTCCCATGGGCCCAAACGGCAGTTTTTCACCACAAATGGGGTATTGCGGCACTCAGAACAAATTGCCCAACAGAATGGGGTATTTTGTTTCTTGTGGAAATAAGAAATTTTCAGCCAAACCGACATATTATTTGAAAAAAATAATTTTGTTTTCATTCCCAGACCAATTCAAATAAGTTCTGTGAAAAAACTATGGGGTCAAAATGGTCACAACACCCATAAATGAATTCCTTTAGGGGTGTAGTTTCCAAAATGGGGTCATTTGTGGTGGGTTTCCATTGCTTTGATACCTCTGGGGCTCTGCAAATGCGACATGGCACCCGAAAACCAATCCAGCAAAATCTGGACTCCAAAGAAAAAATAGCGCTCCTTTCATTCTGAGCCCTCCCATGGGCCCAAACGGCAGTTTATCACCACAAATGGGGTATTGCCGCACTCAGGACAAATTGGGCAACAAAATTGAGTATTTTATTTCTTGTGAAAATAAGAATTTTTGAGCTAAAACGACATATTATTGGAAAAAATTTCATTTTTTTCATTTCACAGCCCAATTCAAATAGGTGCTGTGAAAAAACTGTGCGGTCAAAATGGTAACAACAACCATAAATGAATTCCTTGAGGGGTGTAGTTTCCAAAATGGGGTCACTATTGGGGGATTCCTACTATTTTGGCACCTCAACACCTCTTCAAACCTGGCATGCTGCCTAAAATATATTCTAATAAAAAAGAGGACTCAAAATGCACTAGGTGCTTCTTTGCTTCTAGGGCTTGTGTTTTATTCCACGAGCACACTAGAGCCACATGTGGGACATTTCTAAAAACTGCAGAATCTGGACAATACATATTTAGTAGTATTTCTCTGGTAAAACCTTCTGTGTTACAGAAAAAAAATTGATTAAAATTGAAATTCAGCAAGAAAAATGAAATTTGCATATTTCACCTCCACTTTGCTTTAATTCCTGTGAAATGCCTGAAGGGTTAAAAAACGTTCTAAATGCTGTTTTGAATACTTTGAGGGGTCTAGTTTTTAAAATGGGGTGTTTTATCAGGGTTTCTAATACATAGGCCCCTCAAAGCCACTTCAGAACTGAACAAGTACCTTAAAAAAAAGGCTTTTGAAATTTTCTTAAAAATATGAGAAATTGCTGTTTATGTTCTAAGCCTTGTAACGTCCAAGAAAAATAAAAGAATGTTCAAAAAACGATGCCAATCTAAAGTAGACATATGGGAAATGTGAACTAGTAACTATTTTGGGTGGTATAACCGTCTGTTTTACAAGCAGATGCATTTCAATTCTGAAAAATGCTATATTTTCAAAATTTTCTCTAAATTTTGCAATTTTTCACCAATAAACACTGAATATATCGACCAAATTTTACCACGAACATGAAGCCCAATGTGTCACGAGAAAACAATCTCAGAATCGCTTGGGTAGGTTTAAGCATTCCGACGTTATTACCACATAAAGTGAAATATGTCAGATTTGAAAAATGGGCTCTGAGCCTTAAAGGAACAGTGTCATCACAATTTTTTTTTTAATATGTTAAAGATGTTAGTGCTTTATTAAAAACGTTTATATTTATTTGTGTGTTTGTGTTTTACTTTTTCTTATTTTTACACTTTTTCTTCCCTATGGGGGCTGCCATTTTTTGTTCCATTTCTGTATGTGTCGATTAACGACACATAGACATGAAATACGGCAGCCACAGTCCCATAGAGACTGCGAACGGGTCCCGTCCCATCCACTTCTGTGTACGCCGTCTGTGTGGGAACTGCGCATGCGCCGCTCCCACACAGTCCAACTTGAAATTGGCGCCGTCCGGCGCCATTTTCCTGTGGACCGGAAGTCGCGGCCGGACAGTAATATTACTACTTCCGGTCGCGGCTTCCGGACTTGTGCACTTGGACCAGCGGCAGCAGACGGAGCGGACGGGCCGGAGGGAGCCGCGGCGGCAGGAGCAGGTAAGAGATTTCAATGTATGTTCGTGTACGTTTACTACTGTATGTAAACCTACTACACTGTGTGTTAGCTCAAAAAATGGCGACACACAGTGTAGGAGGTTTCAGTCGTGAAAAAAATAAAAAAAATTTGAACAATGTTTAATCACCTACACACTAAATGTTTAATAAAAAACAAACAAACATGTTTTTCTGGCAACACATTACCTTTAAGGCCAAAACAAGGCTGCGTCCTTAAGGGGTTAAGCTATTTTAGCATTTTTATTCTTAAATTTTGAAAATAATAGTAAAAAAATAAGCTTTTTTAAGTTTCAGCTATTCTTTTTGGTAATACCATAGTTTTACCCTAAAATAGACCTTTTACTTGTGATCGTTATTGTCTACCGTAAAAAAAAAATTTAAAAAATCAAACTTTTTATTCGATTTTGACAACACACGATAAACATTTGGTACATACACAAATTTTTCTCTTTTGTTGTCTACCGTAAATGTTAATATATTACAGGTCTATGTTAGAGTAATTGGGTCAGCGCTAGCGTTACAACAATGATTGGCGGGGTGGAACGTTTTTTTTTGGGGTAGTTTTTTATGTGTATTTATTATTTAAAAAAATTTGCACTTTATTTTACTATTTTTTTTATTACTATGGTCTGTCCCTCAAAGGTCAAAAAAGACCTTTGGGGGACTTTATATATATTTTTTCTTTCTTTTACACCATGTTTTTCCACTGTAACTGGGGCTGAACAGCTGCCCGTTACAGGGGAAATCAGCCCTCTTGTAGTGACGATTGTCACTAATAGGGCTGTGCGGGGTCTAGTAAGATCCAAACAGCAGCAGCAGTCTGTCAATAACGGCACCCGGCGATCATGTGACCAGTCACATGAACACCGGGAGGAATAGAGACAGCGGCGCGGCCGCTGATTGGTCAGCCGCTGGGAAGGGATACTAGGGAGCATTATTTAAATCAGCCAGGAACGTTCAGCTCTCTGACCGCTCGTCCTGGCTGATCCTGGTATTGCAACTGCAATTTAAAAGTTACAGTTCTCCCTATCTTAAAGTACCTTTTTTTTGCCTTTAGTAGTGTTTCCTTCTAGTGTGCTGATTGCATATTCTCTATCCACAGATGTCTAGGCAAGGCTCTGGGGATAGAGGATCCGTGAGGAAATCCGCTGAAAAACGCAGGCATTTGTCCTGCAGGGCATGTGATATTCCGCTGCCAGATGGTAGCGAATATTTTTTCTGTGCTGATTGCAGATCCAACGAATTTCGCATAGAAGACCAAACCATGTCCAATAAGGAAATGTTATTATGAATGAAAGATTTTGTGCATGGCTCCATCTCTGAATTTAAGGAATCCTTCTCCCATGAGAAGGAAAAATCAGGAGAATCATCTCAATCCCATCACAGACCCAGACCATTAGGGGAAGGTGTCTCATCCCCTAGGGAATCAGACATTGTGGATGGTTTTAGGGTCATCGATGAAGTTAACACTTCCCCATCCGAAAGTGACGATGACCAGGAAATAAATCTCTTCCCTATAGAAAAGATGTCCAGACTCCTTAAATCCATCCGTTCAGATGAACGGGTGCAATATGATGGAATTGGGGAAGATGAATTGCCCAAGAAAGTCAGGGCATTCAAAGTTGACTCCATCACCAAGAAATGAATGGAAGTCCCCAGACAAAGGTCCCATTCTAAATAAAAGGTTTAAAATAATGTTCGTCATTGACGATAAAGAAGATAAGGAATGGGGGGACCCCCCTAAAGTTGATGTTGCGATTGCAAGACTCTTTAGATGTACAGTGGTCCCCAGTGAAGACTGTTCAAATTTTCATGATCCTATGGACCGCAGAATCGATAGCGCTTTACGAAGAGTGTACGTGTCGTCGTTTGACAGCTGTCAAACGACGACGTGTAAATTACAGGTCGTCTGCACAATACGTCGGCAAACCCCTGTCCACGTGAAAGCTAAAATATAGGAGGGTGGGTCCTATACCAACCCTCGGTCCCATATAGAGAAGTCTGACCCATGCTATATATTTTTCCCCCAAATCCAAGTTTTGCAAGGTCCTCCTGGAGGAATCCTCGCTCCACAGTATCAAAAGCCTCCATGGCATCCAGTGAGGACGGACTCCTCCAGGAGCTCCGCGGTTTCCCGAATATTTGTAAAGAATCTCCTCAGATTGGACGCGATTAATTTCCCATGGATGAAGCCTGACTGATCACGATGTATTACAGAGGTAATTACTCTCCCCAACCGATGTGCCAGGACCTTGGCCAATATTAATATCCACATTAAGACGTGTATAAGATTCAACTTCATGCGGATGTTTCCCCATTTTTGGGATCACAATTATAGATGCCTCTTCCCTTGACTTGGGAAGGCAGCCTGCCGAACAAACATAGTCCAAGGTCTCTAGCAGCTCTGGAAGAAGGACATCTATTATACGATTATAATAGCTCATGCGGAATCCCATCAGGACCAGGCGTCTTATTGCCCGGTACCTGTTTAAGCGCTTCCTCTATTTCCATAAGGGTCAGATCAGTGGGGCTTCAAGCATCACTACCTGATTAGGCAGCAAGGTTGGAAAATCCAACGCATTCAAATATTTTCTCATAAGTAGTTATATTGCACTCGGGTTGTATACAAATCCCTATAATATTCTGAAAAAATAGTAACAATTCTGGATCTGTGATAGTCTCTCCTTGTAGGTTATTTATAGCTACTGGTCCCTGATTGGAAATTAGGGAGGCTAATAGACTTCCCAGTTTTCCTACTTCCAGAACATACCTGGATGTGGTATACGAGATGGGATCCTGGGCTTTTGCCTTAGAACATCATTGTAATTGGCTTGTGCATTTTTCAAGATTGCTATATGATTTAAATTGGGGTATTGTAAATACACTCTTTTTCACTCCTCCCTAATCTATCTTTACTCCATTCTATTTGGGCTCTTAATAATCACTTATTAATTGCAGCTCTTTTTACAAACAGGCCCCGTATGTATACTTTCAAGCAGTCCCATACAATTGAAAGTGATGCTGTTCCTTTATTCTCAAAAAAATTCTAAGACGTTCCGCTATACCCATGTTACTACCTGTAGAATTTAGGAGATTTAAGTTAATTTTATACAGGCCCACGGGTTTAAAAAAAACTCTATCTCCACCAAAAGCGGGGAATGATCCAAGAGTCCGCTTGTGTCATATTAGATCCTAGTTACACTCTCCTTCATAGACCTATTAACTATAAGGAAATCAATCCTTGACATAGTATCCGATGAGACCGAGTAACAGGAAAACTGCTGTTTAGTGGGATGTTTAATCTTCCATGCTTCTAACCAGTCCAGTTCTCTCAGATATTCCACAAAGCTTTATGTACTGGGTAAATGAGAGTTTTATTTCTTCTACGGTCTAGTAATTCATTTTGGACAATGTTGAAGTCCCCCACAATGACAACAGGACAAACTGGGACCTCTTCTAAAAAAAAAAGGTTAAGGCTACGTAAAACTTCAAAAGAAAACTGAGGTGGTATATAAACCGCTGCTATCACATGTCAGTCCTTTAGGGTATGTTCACACGATGAGAGGCATTTACGTGTGAAAAGACAGACTGTTAACAGCTGCCTCGTTTCACACGTAAATGCTCCTCCTCGCATTTTGCGAGCAGTCTGAGACGCTCGTAAATCTTGAGCTGTGCTTCATTGAGTTCAATGAAGAACAGCTCAAATTACGTGGCAAAGAAGTGCCCTCCACTTCTTTGCCGAGGCAGTCCATTTATGCGTCGTCGTTTGACAGCTGTCAAACGACGACGTGTAAATTACAGGTCGTCTGCACAATACGTCGGCAAACCCATTCAAATGAATGGGCAGATGTTTGCCGACGTATTGCAGCCCTATTTTCAGGCGTAAAACGAGGCATAATACGCCTCGTTTACGCCTGAAAATAGGTTGTGTGAACCCAGCCTCAAACACCCCATAGAGGAAAACAGACCTACCGAGTCCATCAGTCCTGGATTTATAGATCTTCCACCTTTTTGCGAACGTATGAATAGAGGCCTTAACTAAATGCATTTCTTGAAGGCAAATTATAGCTGGTAAGTAGTTAATTTTTTTAACTGTTGGTCAATGGATTTTTTAGTTTTTATGCATTGTTCATTGTCTTATACTATGTATGCTAATAAAGTATTTTTCTATTTTTCATACATCATGTGTTTCTTCAGCATCCTTCTTTTCTAGGTTATATATATTCTATTGTGATGCTTTTCGGGTGAACACCCTTGGATCAGCCAGTGTTATTCGTTTAACATTCTTCTTATCTCGTATATTTAGTGGGCTATATTGATCCATGCTGCATTTTCGGTTTGGTAAGTAGTTAATTAGATCAAAAATTGCTATCCTCTTTAGCCTATTTGCTGCTCCTCGAATATTTCAAGAAAAGTTTGTCACTATTTTTCACAGATAAAGCAATCTCTCCAACCCCCACATCCTACTCTCTTGCCCACACACCATACTTTTATCACAGCCTGTTAGATTACCCAACAGTCTTCTTCTCACTACTCCTAATCTCTTCTCTCTCCCCACTTAATAAACGAACACGTGCACAAGCCATAGAATCCTGAAAAGAGAAAAACTTCTCTTCATATAGCACTCCAAGTTTGGCAGGAAAGAGTAATGAGAATTGAATATCCTTATTTCTCATCCGGTTTTTAACCTCCATAAAGGACTGTCTTTTTATTTACGAATCTGAAGTAAATAATCTGGATATAGAGATATTTTGAATCCATTGAATTGCAAGTCCTGCTTATTCCTGTCAATTTTTAAAACTTTCTCTAACTTGAGCTGATAGAATTTCAGCAGGATTGAACGAGGGCTAGAACCTGGGAATCTTTTACGCAGTCGTACTCTGTGGGTTCTTTCCACAGGGTGTGACTTTAAACCTCTCTCTTGGTCAAGGTGTTCTTTGAGCCAAGCTGAAATGAAGGATACACGATCTTGGCCTTCAACTCCCTCAGGGAAGCCTACACACTGGATACTGGGCCATCTTGATCTATCTTCAAGATCGGCTAGTTTATCTGACATTTTTATTAGCGATACTAAGATCTCATGCACATGAACGTGTTATACGGACCGCATGTCGGTCGCATTTCCCGGACCGAACACAGTTCGGAGAGCTGGGCTCCTAACATCATAGATATGCATGACAATGTGAGTCAATGCCTCCCCACGGGACTACAGTCCCGTACTGAAAACATGTTTCAGGACGGGATAGTATTCCCACAGGGCGGCAGGGACACCCAGCAAGATTATCCTTAGCCAGTCTATTTTCTGCTGTTGTCATCCGTTCCCTCATTTTGCCTAGATCATCCCGAATTAGGGAGACTTCAGTTGTGACCTTCCCTATCAGTTTGACAACTCACCCTCTATTTTTTTTTGTGCCAAGTTCAGTATTGCAGACAACAAAGGGTTTAATGACTTCTGTATTCTGCCCTCCAGTACCGGCCTTTTCCATAATTTCAGTAGACGATTCATTGGAGCTGGCTGCGGAGTTAGTCCCAGAGTAATTGGATCCTTAATCTTTTTCCATAATTTATCAATTCCTGCGTTATTTTTTCCTTTACTTGGGTCTACTTGTACACAGCCAGTTGATTTGCAATTTAACTGCTGGAATCATGTAGATTTTCTTTTTCCCAGCCATACTTACAAGGTTACAAATATAAGTTTTATACATTTATATGTTACATACCTGGACAGTGTTACCTGAATGCCAGTGGTCACATGTGGGTCAGATGACTGCCTCCATCATTAGTCTATTCAGTTATTATACAGATGCATTTCTACCGACTAATCTGTGGGCTATACCTTTTTTTTTTTTTTTTAGACAGTCAGCAACACTGGTATAAGAAAGGTCTGTAATCTGAATTTTAAATAAATATATATTAGAAATCTTTATGATATCCTATTCTATAAATAAGCTAATAAAACGAATTTAATAGTGGACAACACCTTTAAATCAGTTAAAGCTACAATCCATTTGCAAATGATGTCAGGGATGAGTAGCTATATTCAGGTCCAACATTCTTTCCTCAGTTGGATCACAGTAGCCTGCTTTAAACGGCAGCAATAACGTCGACCACTTCCCTGCATTGTACGGAGAAGGCAGTAGTCCAAAACACTCACTACAGCTGTGTGTTTGCCTGTATCTAGTTGTTAACAGAGAGGTGGGCACAGCTAGTAACATCACTCACCAGACTACCCGTCCTCTACTTTCTGTAGAAGGGGGCGAGTACATTTTTTTTCCCATGTCCCCACGCCACAGGGGCCCAGAAAGACTCAGTCCCCAGAATGGAGAGTTACATTAAATAAATGGCAGATAACTGGTTGTGTCTATTGTCTTAAAATGATGCATATGCATACAACTATAGAAAAGTTAATTGATCTTTAAAAACTTTATTAACATGAAATTCAGAATAAAAGGTGCATTTTATTAAAACGAGGAAAATCAAAATCAGTTTATCACACATCTTTGTTCTACCTTTCCACATTACAATAAATTAACCAATAATATAGAAAGTTGTGGCAAATAAAAAAAAAAAAAAAGGACAAGGACGGTAGAAAAAGACTCCTACAAGGTAGTATAATCTGTTCAGACAAGTAGAAGTTAGAAGTCTAGTCCTCTAATGCCAAAGTGGTAGCAATTCTGTGTCAATTTCTCAATGTCAAGTAAGAATAAGACTTATGTAAAGGTTTTTTTCAAGCATTGTTCCCCCCACCCCCAATATTTAGTACCATACACCCAATGTGTAACATGGATATTGGTAAGGGCAACCAAATGGCTTTGTATTCCTTAACGTGTTCATGTTGATCGAATCCTATTATCATAGAAAAACATAGTTCATCAACCTTTAGAACTTGTGCCGTTGTAAAAGGAAACATTTAGCGGTGAGAGCCATTAGTTGGAATTCTCAAAGTTAAAAATACTTATGAATGTGTGGTTAATATTTCAAATGCATTTCTAAAGGTTATATTTGTTAAATCAAATCTAAAGTTAAATAGTACTGAATAAGGACATACTGGAATTCCCTTTTGTTCATGGTTATCAAATCTAGGCTTTCTTCAGCAGCACTTCTTCAAAACCCCACACACACACACACATCTGCATTTTTTATGTTTAGCGCAATGTTATGATTACTTTCATGACAACCAAGGTCATTAACACAGAATGCACAAATACTTCCTTTGGTCCTAGAGGAGGAACAAAATTGTAGCAATGGACATGCACTTGCATATATATTGTTAATTGTTAGCACTAAGTTTGTCCACTGTGTAATAAACATATGCATCCTCTCCTGATCACTGCCTACTCTGCAAAACGTAGATGCAAACTATTGCTAAAATACAAATGGCTTCCCTGTCAAAGCACTTCTTTTAATATTCACAGCATATGTTATGTTACCAGACCTTGCCAGAATGTTCCCCTCTAAATTATAACCTATTTTACATCTGCAAAACCCTCCTAGAACCATCTGCAGAGATTCAGAATTTTTAGCAAGCGGTAAGAGAGTCGCTCAGGGCTGACGCAACCTTGTCACTTCCTTTCAAGACAATGTGAGCGTGAAGAGAGAGAAAATACCACTCTAAGGATTAGGATGGTTTGAAAATCCAGAGAATTACCTCCCAAAGATGGATTTTAAGCATAGTGTTCTCTTTTAAGGTGTTCAAGATCATATACTTTACATGAATGCTTGCTACATAAACTACATTTCAATCCCTGTATGTTTTTAAACAATATTAAGGGTAAAAGTAAGGAAATAAAGACTGCAGACGAAAACCACTTTTATGGCCTGCTGTAAATACATCATCTTCTACACAGGTAAAGTTCCGCCAATTTTTGAAAACATTTACACATATACATGTGAGTACAAAGCAGTTTCTGTCATAGCAGCAACTTGTATTTTAGCTAGTTAAATTTCAAAATCTAGCAGCAAAATAATAAAATAAAGCAAAAAAAAAAAAATTACAAAAAAATAAAATCTGTTTTCCATAGCAAGATCTGATTTTATTTTCTTAAATGTCTTTTCACCTCCTGAATATTGCTGAAACCGTATATGGTGCCAATATGGGCTTCTGCATAAGGGCTGTAACCACCTATCTGAAAGCAGTGAGCAGATTTTCTGGTAGATACCAGGTACAAAAGGCATGTCTGAATTCTTTTTTTCTTATACACCATTGAAAATAGCTTGTGTGCTTGCACATATCTGTACCCATATAGGGTCACTAGATAATAATTGATGAAATCACAGTGTATGCACATCTTATTTCATGAGGCCTAAGCCTTAGCGATGCAGATGTAGCTCCAGGCCATTGTATGTGATATTGTTGGGATAGATTTATTCTCATGCACACTTGCTTTGTGCGAAAGTTTTACTTGTTAACTTGTTGCTGGAGATGGAGGAGAAACTCATAGTATGATAAGGCCGACTCTGTTCTGTCTTCAATCAAGTTTTGAAGGAAAGTAGACTTTAGAGGACTCTCATCCCTGGGAAGAAAAACCAACAATTAGCCAGTATACACTACAGTTACTGCACCAGAAATGTATCTTTAAAGTGCATCACAACTGACGGCAAAAGCGATTTTATTTTTGTATTATTTATTTCCATTTTCTGTTGCATATATAGCACCAACATATTCCGCAGCACGCTACAAAGATGATCACTCACATCTGTCTCTGTCTCCAATGGGGCTCACAGTATTCATATTTCAACCACAAATACTAGAGCCATTTTTCGTATGAAGCCAATAAAAACTACCATTATGCTTTAGGGGTGTGGGAGGAAACTGGTGTATGCAGGGGAAACCCACGCAAACATGGAGGTCATACAAATTTCATGCTCGTGTTGTTGGATTGCTACCCAGGACCCCAGTGCTAAAAAGACAGTAGTGTTAACTACTAAGCCAGCGTTCTGCCCACGGTGTAATTAACCCCTTCAGGACGGAGCCCGTTTTGGCCTTCAGGACGAAGCCGATTTTTTTTCAAATCGGACATCTGTTACTTTATGTGGTAATAACTTTTGAATGCTTTTACCTATCCAAGTGATTGAGATTGTTTTCTCGTGACATATTGTACTTTGTTAGTGAAATAATTTGGTCGCTAAATTCAATATTTATTTGTAAAAAATACCAGGATTTAGAGAAAATTTGCAAAAATTAGCATTTTTCTAAATTTAAATGTATCTGCTTGTAAAACCGATAGTAATACCACACAAAATAGTTACTAGTTTACATTTCCCATATGTCTACTTTATGTTTGCATCGTTTTTTGAACATTCTTTTATTTTCCATGACGTTACAAGGCTTAGAACTTTAGCAGCATTTTCTCATATTTTCAAGAAAACTTCAAAAGGCTATATTTTCAGGGACCAGTTCAGTTCTGAAGTGGCTTTGAGGTCCTTATATATTAGAAAAGTCCCTATAAAATCACCTCATTTTTAAAACGGCACCCCTCAAAGTATTCAAAACAGCATTCAGAAAGTGTTAACCCTTTAGGCGTTTCACAGGAATTAAAGCAAAGTAGAGGTGAAATGTAAAAAATTTTTTTTTTACCAAAATTTATTTGTAATACATTTTTTTTTCTGTGCCACAGAAGGTTTTACCCAAGAAATGCAACTCAATATTTAGTGAAATATCCCACATGTGGCCTTAGTGCCCTAATGGACTGAAATACAGGCCTCAGAAGCACCTAGTGGATTTTGGGGCCTCCTTTTGTTAGAATATATTTTAGGCACCATGTCAGGTTTGAAGAGGTCTTGTGGTGCCAAAACAGTAAAGATCCCCCAAATTACCCCATTTTGGAAACTACACCCCTCAAGTAATTTATCTAGAAATTTTTACAAGGAATAAAGGAGAAAAAAACACCCCAACATATGTAAAGCAATTTCTTCCGATTATAGCAAAACCCCATATGTGGTAATGAACTGCTGTTTGGACCCACAGCAGGGCTCAGAAGAGATTTGGATTTTGGATTTCTGATTTTTCTGAAATAGTTTTCAGTGCCGTGTGGCGTTTGCAATGCACTGGAGGGACCAAAACAGTGGAAACCCCCCAATAGTGACCCCATTTTGGAAACTACACCCCTCAAGGAATTTTTATAAGGGTAAAGTTAGCATTTTGACCCCACAGCCGTTTTGCTGAATTAATTGGAATTAGTCTGTAAAGGTGAAAATCTACTTTTTTTCAAGGAATAAAGGAGAAAAAGCACCCCATCATTTGTAAAACAATTTCTTCCAATTACAGAAATACGCCATATGTGATACTATACTGCTGTTTGGACCCACAGCGGGGCTTAGAAGGGAAAGAGCACTATTTTGCTTTTGGAGCTCAAATTTAGATGAAATGGGTTTCCGGTGCCATGTCGAATTTGCAAAGCCCCCGAGAGGCCAAAACAGTGGAAACCCCCCAACCACTTAAGGAATCTATCTAGGGGTATAGTGAGCATTTAGACCCCACAGGTCTTTTGCAGAATTTCGCAAGGAATAAAGGAGAAAAAGCACCCCAACATTTGTAAAGCAATTTCTCCCGAGTGCGGCAATACCCCATATGTGCATAAATATCATTTCATTAGAAGTGAATTAACCCTTTCCGGGCAGATCCATTTTTTGCTTTTGCGTTTTTCCCTCCCCGCGTTCCAAGAGCCATAACTTTTTTATTTTTCCGTCAATAGAGTGGTGTGATGACTTATTTTTTGCAGGACTAGCTGTAGTTTTTATTGGTACCATTTTTTGGTACTTACAACTTTTTGAGCACTTTTTATAAAAAATTTTGTTAGTGCCAAGGTGACCATAAAACTGCAATTTTGCAGTTTTAAAATTCTTTATTTTTTTACTGCGTTCACCATGCGAGTTAAATAATGGTATATTGTAATAGTTTTTATGACATCGATACCAATTTTGTGGATTTTTTTACATTACTTTAGAGGGAAAGAAAAAATAAATAAATAAATAAAAAAATCGGAAAAGGTTTGTTTTTTTTAACTTTAAATATTGATAAAAAAAATTTCACTAATAATAACTATTTACTTTTGTTTTTACACAGTTGATTAGTCCCCCTAGGGGACTTGAACCAGCAGTCAGTAGATAGCTGGTACAATACACTGCAATACTAATGTTTTGCCGTATATTGTCATTTTTACAGGCTCCTGTAACAGCACGATCGCTGTTCCTGTCCGTTTGCCCCGGGTGTCAGTTATAACACACAGCGGACACCCGCAACGTATGGAGCGGGCTCACGCACTGAGCCCACGATCCCCCCACACCACGACATGCTATTAAGTCATGATGCGCGAAGTGGTTAATGCGCAGCGGATGGTGCAGAGTGAAAAATTACAATTTTTCACTGATATGCCATTTTAGTGCACTATATGTTATGCCCAATTTGTGCCACTGAAGACAAATCCCTAAAAATTTTAAAATCTGGTTCTCCTGGGTATGGCGCTGCCATATCTGTGGACGTAAACTGCTGTTTGAGCACGATGTAGGGCTGAGAAGGGAGGGAGCGGCATTTGGAGCGCAGATTTAGCTTGGTAGTTGTTCTGTTTGGGGTTTTACTTGTATTAAAGTTTATAATGTGGGGGCATATGTAAGCTGTGCGGAGTACATCAGGGCATAATAAAGGGCATAGTAAAATTGTCATTTATAGCCCAGGGTGAACGCCGTATACCCTAATAATGGGGTAATTAAATAATAATCCGCAGATGTGTGGCCGGTGTCGCACTGATAAATGGCACCCGATCTTATCCGCTTTTGGGACACTGCACATTTTGCATCTTCATATTCTGGGAGCCAGAACTTTTCCATTTTTTCTCCAACATAGCTGTGTGAGGACTTATTTGTTGCAGGGCAATCTGTAGTTTTCATTCGTACCATTTTGGGGTACATGCGTTTTTTTTGCTCCCTTTTTTTCCATATTTTGGTAAACAAGGTGACCAAAAACAATCAATTCTGACAATGTTTTTTTATTCTTTTTTTTACAGCGTTCACCCTAGGCTATAAATTATAATTTTACTTTATTCTGCGGGTCGATACGATTAGGGTATGTTCACACGAGGGCGTCCGTTACGGCTGAAATTACGGGGATGTTTCAGCCTGAAAACATCCCCGTAATTTCAGCCGTACCGGCATGTGCAGGCGCTTGAACGCCGCGTCCTTTACGGACGTAATTGGCGCTGCTATTCATTGGAGTCAATGAATAACGGCTCCAATTACAGCCAAAGAAGTGACAGGTCACTTCTTTGACGCGGGCGTCTATTTACGCGCCGTCATTTGACAGCGGCGCGTAAATATACGCCTCGTGTGAACAGACAAACGTCTGCCCATTGCTTTCAATGGGCAGATGTTTGTCAGCGCTATTGAGGCGCTATTTTCGGACGTAATTCGGGGCAAAAACGCCCGAATTACGTCCGTAAATAGGCCGTGTGAACATACCCTTACAGCGATACCATATGTATATAGTTTTTTACGCAATAAAATAATTTATTTTGTGTAATGATATTCTGAGAGCCATAACTTTTTTTTAATTTTCAGTCAAAAAAGCTGTGTAAAGGCTTTTTTTTTTTGCGGTACGGGTTGGAGTTTTTATTGGTACTATCTTGAGGTACATGCGACTTTTTGATCACTTTTTATTGTATATTTTGGGAGGGGTGGTGACCAAAAAAAATAGTGATTCTGGCGTTGTTTTTTACTCTTTTTTTTTTTTTTTGCGGTGTTCACCTGGCAGGAAAAATAACATTATAGTTTCCTAGTTTGGGTCGTTACGAACACGGTGATACCAAATATATGTACTTTTCTTTAACAAGTTCATTTTTTTGCTATAATAAAAGACTTATTATAGGTAAAAAAAAAGCATTTTTGGTTTATGTAACTTATAATTTTTATTTTTAAACTTTTATAAAACATTTTTATTATCTTTTTTTTACTTGTCCCACTAGGGGACTACGAGACTTCCAGCTCTAAACGCTGCTGGAATACATTACACTACGTAGTGTAATGTATTCTGTCATTGTGACGTGACAGTCACTCTGACAGGAAGCCTCCGGCTGGTCCTCATAGGCTTCTGTATATGGCAACCCGGAAGCCATTATCTGGCTTCAAGTTACCATCGCCAGCCTCCATGATTTCATGTGGGAGCTGACGATCTGCTCTAAATGCGGCGATCACAATCAACCACCGCATCCAAGGGGTTAACTGCCGAAATCAGTGGCGATGGGCAGACACCCTGCACAGTTAACCTCCACTGTGGTGTAGCGCGGCCCGGCGCTTAACTGCGAAAGTGCAGACGTAACTGCACGTCAAGGTGCACAAAGTTACTGCACACCTTGACGTGCATTTACGGCAAGGTGCGGGAAGGGGTTAAAGTAAAATGGCTCAGTGAGCTTGAAATATAGTCAACCCTACAGGACATGGACATGACAGCAAGTCCCAGCACAATAAATTCTAGATGTAAATCTTCAGTGTTTCTTGCGAGACAATAGACCATGCAACCACAGAGTTTCCCATTTCCATAGCCAGCAGGGCAGTTTAAGGCTAGGACTAATGAGGTAATGAGCCTACGCGGTCGCTTTGCGACCTGCGAGTTGCTGCGACCGCGACTCAAGGAATCCAGACCTGCTGGATTTTTTGCAACATGCGGGCCGCAATGCAGTGACTTTCATTACCTGCGATGCAGGCAGGGCGACACAATGATCTTTGTTGCAGCCAAAGTCGCCGTGCAGCCCTAGCCTTATTCACACTCCATCAGATAACCAGCACAAAGGCAATTTTTTAATTGTAAAGGAGTTTATCCAAGATTAGAAAAACATGGCTGTTTTTTTCCAAAAAATGTGCGACACTGGAATACAGTGTACAATTTTGGGCACCTGTGTATAAGAGGGACATGGCTGAACTAGAACGGGTGCAAAGAAGGGTGACCAAGGTAATTAAGGGAATGGGTGGATCTCTGACACAGGATGTTGTGGTGGTTGATTCTTTGAACAAGTTCAAGAAGGGCCTTGATGCCTTTCTTGAAAAATATAATATTACAAGTTATGAGTACTAGATTCTGGAAATGGGTTGTTGATCCAGGGATTTATTTTTCCAATAATGAGGCAATAGGAATCAACCTCATGGGGCTTTGCCTTCCCCTTGATTAACATGGTAGGATTATAGGTTGGACTTGAAGGCCCTGTGTCTTTTTTCAACCTTATCAATTCTGTTACTTGACCAAAACACACAAAAAAAACCAAAAAAAAAACAAAACAACAAAAAAAATCCCTGCTTGCAAATAATGGAAACGTTCTGTAGATTTTGAAGAGGAGTATAGAAAAAGCTTTTAAAGAAAACAAGTACATACATTCTCATAAATCCTACGTCGGGACCTACAACAAAACTCTGGCACGCCACGTAAGGTAGCTTTAAGATAGTTAAATATGGCTCAGAGTGGGAGCCGAATATATATATATGGGATTGGATCCGATCATGTGAAATGATTTGCATGAAAGAACCAATTCAGTTTTTGGCTCTAAGTATGCAGTTCCCCAGCCATATTATTACTGTGTGAAAGCAACCTAACAGGGAGCGGTAAAGATTTCACACCATTACACCAAGATAACAATTTAACCCCTTCCCTCTTTAGCCATATTTTTCAAATCTGACATGTTTCACTTTATGTGGTAATAACGTTGGAATACTTTTACCTATCCAAGCGATTCTGAGATTGTTTTCTCGTGACACATTGGACTTTAAGATCGTGGTAAAATTTGGTCGATACATTCAGTATTTAATTGTGAAAAATACCAAAATTGTTGCTAATTAACATCCCCATATGTCTACTTTAGTTTGGCATCGTTTTTTGAACATCCTTTTATTTTTCTAGGACGTTACACAGCTTAGAACTTTAGCAGCAATTTCTCACATTTTCAAGAAAATTTCAAAAGGCTATTTTTACAGGGGGCAGTTCAGTGCTGAAGTGGCTTTGAGGGCCTTATATATTAGAAACCCCCAATAAGTGACCCCATTTTAAAAACTGCACCCCACAAAGAATTCAAAACCGCATTTAGAAAGTTTTTTTTATAACCCTTTAGACGTTTCACAGGAATTAAAGCAATGTAGGAGGTGAAATTTACAAATTGTTTTTTTTTTGCAGAAATAAATTTTTAATCCATTTTTTTTTGTAACACAAAGTTTCACCAGAAAAATGCAACTCAATATTTATTGCCCAGATTCTGCAGTTTTTAGAAATATCCCACATGTGGCTCTAGTGCGCTTATGGACTGAAGCACCGGCCTCAGAAGCAAAGGAGCACATAGCGGATTTTGGGGCCTTGTTTTTCTTAGAATATATATATGTATGATATACATATCAGGTTTGAAGGACTCTTGCGGTGCCAAAACAGTAGAAACCCCCCACAAGTGACCCCATTTTGGAAACTATACCCCTTGAGGAAATTATCTAGTGGTATAGTGAGCATTTTGACCCCACAGGTTTTTTACAGAAATTATTGGAAGTAGGACATGAAAATGAAAATCTACATTTTTCCCAATAAAACGTAGGTTTAGCCAATTTTTTTTCATTCCCACAAGTACTAAAGGAGAAAAAGCACCACAAAATTTGTAGAGCAGTTTGTTCCGAATAAAATAGTACCCCACATGTGGTCATAGACTGCTGTTTGGACACACGGCAGGGCTTAGAAGGAAAGGAACGCCATTTGGCTTTTGGAGCTCAAATTTAGTAGGAATGGTTTGCGGAGGCCATGTCGCATTTGCAAAGCCCCTGAGTGGACAAAACAGTGGAAACCCCCCAGAAGTGACCCCATTTTGGAAACTACACCCCTTGAGGAAATTATCTAGGGGTATAGTGAGCATTTTGACCCCACAGGTTTTTTGCAGAAACTATTGGAAGTAGGACGTGAAAATGAAAATCTACATTTTTCCCAATAAAACGTAGGTTTAGCTAATTTTTTTCATTCCCACAAGGACTAAAGGAGAAAAAGCACCACAAAATTTGTAGAGCAGTTTGTCCCGAGTAAAAAACAGTACCCCACATGTGGTCATAAACGGCTGTTTGGACACACGGCAGGGCTCGGAAGGGAAAGAACACCATTTGGAGTTCAAATGTAACTGGAATGGTTTGCGGTGGCCATGTCACATTTGCAAAGCTCCTGAGTGGTCAAAACAGTGGAAACCCCCCAAGAGTGACTCCATGTGGGAAACTACACCCCTGAAGGAATTTATTCAGGGGTATAGTGAGCATTTAAAAAAAAAAAAAAATCAATTAAAAAAACATGGATGTGTGATAAACTTTGAAGCACTCCTTTATGCACAGGCCAGGTTTGTCGGGGCAGGTTTCACAATGATAAGTTGTGTCTCGTCTTCTCCCTCTTTTGTAACACACTTTACACCTTTTTTGGCTCCTTCCTTTTCTACCAGTGGAGGGGATTTCGCCAGGAAAGTGTTGCCCTGGTACAATACGTGGACCATCTCATCTAGAAGTACTGGGGCCCTCCCCTTCCTGGTTCCCAAATACAAGGGCCTTGATAACCGCTTCTGGAAACTGAAGGAATGTCCCTGTCCGGCCTGCACATTGGTATAGCACGTAAGCGTTATATAATGCCATCTGTACCATGTGCACGGCCAGCTTTTTGTACCACACCTTTGTTTTACGCATGGCACTGTACGGCTTCAGTACTTGATCAGAGATCAACCCCTCCCATGTACTTATTGTAGCTGAGGATGCAGTCTTGGGCTTAGGGGTCATTGTGGTGCTGCCACTACCGTGTATTGTGGTCAACATAAGGACGTCCCTCTTGTCCTTCTACTTGACCAGCAACAAGTTATCGCTGTGTAGTGCCCTGCTTTCTCCTTTTCTTAGGGGTTGCCCAATCAGATTTTTAGAGAGGCCTCTCTGATTTTTGCGCACGGTGCTGCATGCTACAGTACTTCTGGTGGAGAGGCATTTAACTAGTGGGATGCTGGTATAGAAGTTATCCACGTAAAGGTGATAACCCTGGTCCAGCAGTGGGTGCACCAAGTCCCACACTATTTTTCCACTAACTCCCAGGACCGGGGGGCATTCTGGAGGTTCTATCCTGGTGTCCTTCCCTTCATAAACCCGAAACCTGTAGGTGTACCCTGAGCTGCTCTCGCACAGCTTGTACATTTTAATTCCATACCCCTCGCCCTCTTGCTTGGCAGGTATTGGCAGAATTTTAGTCTCCCCTTAAAATGTACAAGGGTCTCGTCTATTTCTATGTTCTTTTCTGGGGTGTACACTTCCTGAAATTTGGTGCAGAAATAATCAATCATTGGCCTGATTTTGAATAGGCGGTCGTATGTGAGGTCATCACGGGGCGGGCACTGTGCATTATCATTATAATGCAAAAATTTCAGAATAATTTCAAAACGTGTCCGGGTCATTGCCATGCGGTATAATGGGGTGCTGTATAAAATGTCCGCACCCCAGTATTGCCTAATCTCTGTTTTTTTTTTTACTAGGCCCATATGTAGGACAAGGCCCTAAAATGTCATCATCTCTGCTGCCTCTATGGGGGTCCACCTAGCAAATGATGACGTGGGGTTTTGGGCTAAAAATTGTTGGGCATATAAATTTGTTTGGGCCGCCATTAAATTAACAAAATCCTCAGAGAAAAAGATCTTGAAATAGTCAATTTCTGCAAGGCCTACAGTCTCAAATCGAATTCCTGAGCACCCTGTGAAATCTGGAATGTGAGGCTCATAATTATCAGGGGGTGGGTTCCACAGGGTATCACTCATTTGGGGGGTTGCCTCAGCTGATGTCCTGGGGCGTCTTTGCGGGGGTTCCTCATCACTGGATGAGGTCAAGAGGAATGGGGCAATTTCCTCTTCTCCTTCGCTGGCCGATTCAGTGTTAGAGGCCAGGATGGCGTATGCCTCCTCAGCGGAGTAGACCCTTTGAGATGATTGGGACAATTCAGTTAAAATTTATTCACTGTATAAAAAATATATAGCTATAACTTCTGCTCTATATATATTTTTGACAAAACAGACGTCAGTAAACGTCCGCTACTCTAATGCTACTTTTTTTTTTTTTTTATAAAACTGTAAAAAAAAAAAAGGAAGGCCAAAAAAAAAACCTGCGTAAACAAATTACCACTGAGGCTGATTATTAGACGCAGCACTCAGTAGCCGCAGGGCGCACGCAAAAAAATAGGTGCAGTAATAAAAAAGGCCAAAAAGTAAAAAAATCTTGCGGCAAAAAAAATTACCACGGATGCTGATCAGTGATGGCGGTCACTGATCAGCACTCAGTGGCCACAGGGCGCACACAGGGAGGTGCAAAAATACAAAAAAATAAAATAAAGTCCTGTGCCAAAAATTGCCGGTCAGTGATGGCGGTTCACTGATCTGCACTCAGCGACCGCAGGACGTAAAAAGGGAAAGAGGGGGAGGGCGGATGGGGGGGGGGGGGGGGGGAGAGAGACAGTGATAAGAAGTTTAGGAAAAAACAAGTGCTGCTGCTAGAAAAAATAAAATAAAATCAGCAGCAGCACAGATGATGAGGACTGTTCACTCTTCAGCAGGAAGCAGTCGGATGAAGACGTCACAGCCGGATCGCAGCACAGAAGGCCTCAGAATCGGTGAGATGGCTTCACAGACGGTCACACCAGCTCTGCTCACCGCTCCTAACCGGAATGAGGTGGGCAGAGCCAGTGGAGGGTGTTTCAAACACCCGCCATGGCTGCGATTGGTCGGTCGGTGCAGACCGACCAATCGTAGCAATCGGGAGGGTGGCATCACTGCCAACTCATCATCGCTACATGGCAGGGATTGGTGCCGTCCTAGGCAGCACCAATCACCACCATATCACTGTTCCCTGTGGCACAGTGATTGGCAAAAGTCGCAAACAGCCGGTCTGAATTGACCGGCCAATTGCAGCTATCGCCGATGCGGGGCGGGTGAGCCACCCCCCCTAGCCCTCGTGTAAAGATGGCCTGCTGTTATGAACAGCAGCCATCTTTACTTTGTAACTTTTATTTTTGACACTGTAACCCCTTCTGCATTTGGCGTATGGATACAGCAATTTGCGGGAAGTCATAGCTTTCCATGGCGTACCCATACGGCAAATGTCGGGAAGGGGTTAAAAAGGGACAGCCAGATAAAGGAAGCGAGTAATGAATTAAAACTACTGTATAACACAATAATGTACTCGTCACTTACCGGATTACATGTAACGTCGGGAAGAAAGGTCTTTGCTCCCGAAGCCAAGAGATAAAAGCTATCAGGCTAGTAGATTCTGCTGTATCCAGTTCAGGAAGTTGGGTCTGTTTCAGAACAGAAAACAATCAATCATTAGGCTTTGCCCACCTTCAGAATTTATACTTTCACCGAAAACTAAAGTCTGATTTTTTTATAAATAAATATGGAACATGCAGCGATATGTAGATCTTTCAGAGCACACTTCCCATTTACACCGGAGTGCGCTTCTGAACCTGGTAACATTTTTAGCATTGCTTATTTGGTATTTCTTCCTGAAGGCTCTCTACATTTACAAGTTAGTCTTACATGCTTTTCCAGATGAGTATTATCCAAAAGTAGAGAATGGAAATGAAAATGATTGAACTGGGTATAAATTGAAAATAAAACTCATCCATCTGTTTTAACTGGTTCCCGACTGCTGGCTGTGTTTTTACGGCCAGCGGTCAGGGTCCTTAAAACCCGAGCCATAGACTTTTTACGGCTCGGGTTTTAACTTGCTGCCCGCGCGATCGGGCAGCTGAATGTCGGGTGCCCTGAAAACACATCTATTTAGACAGGCCTATAACATTCCCTAATCTGACTCCTTTCCATGGCCCTCCTTTTAGATTAGTCATCAGAATAAGATTCCCTCACACTCCTTCTCTTCATGTCCGTCATACACGGATACTGGCTGGTGAGCGGCTCATGCTGCTTTATGTTACCACTGCATGTGTATAAAAATGGCCGGACCATTGTACAGAACAAACACTATTACACTTTGTGTCTCCCTTATGTCCTCATAGATTGTAAGCTCTTGCGAGCAGGGTCCTCACTCCCCAGGTTTGAATTGTAAATGAACCTTGTCACTATGTAATGTCTGATATTGTTTGTTTCATGTCCCCTCTAAATTGTAAAGTGCTGCGTAATATGTTGGCGCTATATAAATAAAGATTATTATATTATTAGAAGCAGCTTTCGCTGCTTCTGTCTTCTCTGATCACTTGTACACAGCGCACAATGAACGCTGTGTATATGAATAGAGACAGCAGCAGCGGCGCGGTCTCTATTCCTCCCGGTGATCATGTGACTGGTCACATGATCACCGGGTGCCGTTAGTGACAGACTGCTGCTGGGTCTTACTAGACCCAGCACAGTCCTATTCGTGACGATTGTCACTATATGAGGGCTGATTTCCCCTGTATCTGGGGCTGCTGTGCAGCTGCAGTTACAGTGGAAAAGATGGTGTAAAAGAAAGAAAAAAATATATATAAAAGTTCCCCAAAGGTCTTTTTTGAACTTTGAGGGACAGACCGTAGTAATAAAAAAATAAGTGTCAAGTAAAGTGCAAATATTTTTTAATAATAAATACACAAAATACCCACCCCAAAAAAACAAAACGCCCCCCCCCCGCCAATCATTATTGTAACGCTAGCGCTGACCCAATTACCCTAATATAGACATATAATATATTAACATTTACGGTAGACAATGACGATCACAAATAAAAGGTCTATTTTAAGGTAAAACTATGTTATTAATTCACTGTATTGAACGATACATATGATTTGCACTCCCACAAAATATGAAAAATTTGTAAATTCACTGAAGTGATATATGAGTAAAATATATAACTTTATTTCATAACTCTCTAAAAACAGGGGTACAATCACCACTGTGAAAAGCCCCACCAACCCTTGGGTTGGTTTCAAGTGAGGAATTTTAGCGTAGGGGACAGTGGCATTGTTGTGTACCTGAGAATAGGAGTTTTTGGTGCGGTTATCGCGGGCTCCGGTGTGTTTGAGGGTCTAAACCACTGTTATACCAATGTTTAAAAGCGGATTCCGGATTGGTATCTTTGTAGTACACCCAGTCATAGAGGGTTCGCAACTGAATCAGGACTTGGAGTAATTGTTTAAAACTATGGTATTACCAGAACAAAATAGGTGAAAATTAAAAAAAGCTTATTTTTTTACTATTATTTTCAAACTTTAAGAATAAAAATTCTAAAATAGCAAAAAGGATGTGTATAAAAACAATATAAAAAAAAAAAAAAAAAAAAGAAACCTGCATTGTCTACGAAAAAAACATTGCAAAAATCACGTCGCTAGCCCAACAAATAAAAAAAAGTTATAGCCATTTAACGAACGCGTGCTAAAAAGGGCTAAACGGTGTCTGGTCCTGAAGGCGCAAAATAGCCCGGTCCTGAACTGGTTAAAAGATGCTGAACTTCAATAACCAAAATCCAACACAGCATACAAATAGACACTAGAAACGCTTTTTATTTTATAGGTTCCCCAAAAATGCAGTACTAGAAAATACCAAGGTGCTCTATAAAGCATGAGCCTTAACACCTAGGAACTTACCATGTCTTGAGATAATGCGGAGTAGTTAGACACTCCAAGAACTTGAGTGAAGAAGTTCTGTCCACAGTTGCGGCCCACCCACAGCAGCATAATCTGAGTAGATAATGAAACGGAATTACATTGAGATGAAGACAACTATTATTTCAATCATTAATTTTATTATAAACCAATAGTGAACTTCACATTGTATCATTCTCCTGCTATACGATTACTACAGGTATTGGTTACTTTTTAAAAAAATAAATAATGTTGTTAAAGTACCAGAAAGCCCTCTAAATAACGCAATGAAAAGCAAACAGTTAGAAATGTCTTCATATGCACCAAACTAGCCCGCAACACAGCAAAGATTTACCAACACAGATGAGCAAAAATGAGCAAACATAAAATGCAATATATTAAATTCATAACATTACAAAAATACATCTTATGGCCTCAAAAGGAAAATTCGAAAAAAAAAATATTTTAATTG
The DNA here is from genome assembly GCF_050947455.1 of Rhinoderma darwinii. NCBI lineage: Eukaryota > Metazoa > Chordata > Amphibia > Anura > Rhinodermatidae > Rhinoderma > Rhinoderma darwinii. Next base: position 47,238,536 of record NC_134689.1, read on the forward strand.
GTTTGTACTAAACTTGAATAACAGTCCCTGTAGGTAAGCGGATCAGCCGCTAAGGAAGTACTAACTTCTAACAATTAACTACTAACAATGCCACATTTTTTTCAAATCGGAAGTGCCACATTATGTGGTAAGAACTTCGGAATACTTTTACTTATCCAAGTGATTCTGAGATTGTTTTCTCGTGACTTATTGTACTTCTGTTAGTAGTCAATTTTGGTCGATACACTCATTGTATATATGTGAAAAACACCAAGATGTAGAAACCATTTTTCGAAATTGTATTTTCTCGGCTTGCAGGACAGCGGTTAATTAGTAACTATTTGTGTGATATTACTATTTCCCATATCTGTACTTTAGGTTAACATTTTTTTAACATCCTTTTATTTTTTTAAGACGTTAGGAGGCTTATAAACAAAGTTAGCAGAATTACTCCACATTTTCAAGAGTTTCCAAAACCTATTTTTTTTATGGACCGATTCAGTTCTGAAGTGGCTTTGGAGGGGTCTATATGTTAGAAACCCCTATAAATTACCCTATTTTAAAAACTGAACCCTCAAAGTATTTAAAACAGCAATTCGGAAATTTCTTAACCATTTAGGTGTTTCACCTTTACGGACCTTCAATCCTGTGAAAGTGTTGCCCATGTACAATGTGGGCGCCCTCCCTTCCTGTAGATGTGTTTGGACCCTTACCTTCCTGGTTTCCAAATAGTAGTGCCTTGATAACCACCTCTATAAAATTAAGGAATGTCCCTGTCTGGCCTGCACATTGGTATAGCATGTAAGCATTATAAAATGCCTTCTGTACCATGTACACAGCCAGCTTTTTGTAACACACCCTTGTTTTCCGCGTGGCACTTTAGGGCTTCAGCACTTGATCTGAGGAATAAACCCCTCCCATGTACTTATTATAGCCCAGGATGCAATCTGGCTTGGAGGTCACTGTAGTGGTACCTCGTAAAAGGGACAGGGGTGATGCCATTGCCATATATTGTGATCAACATGAGGACATTCCTCTTGCCCTTATATTCTACCAACATGATCTCACTTCCTGTGGCAGGCGCTTGTTTATGCGCACTGTGCCGCAGTACTTCTAGTAGAAAGGCACTTAAATAGTGGGAAGCTGGTATAAAACTTATCCGCGTAGAGGTGGTAACCCTGGTAAAACAGTGGGTGCACCAAATCGCACACTATTTTTCCACCAACTCCTAGGAGCCTGTGGGTGTACTCTTAGGTACACGCAGCTTGTACATTTAAATCCATACCTTGCCATCTTATTGGGCGGATATTGGCGGAATTTAAGCCACCCTTTAAATGTACCAGGGACTATGTTTGTGGGTTTATGCTTGAGCAAACTTGCTGCTAATACGACTGGCCTGATTTAGAATATATGGGGTCATCACGGGGCGGGCACTGTGCATTTTTATTTTAATGCAAAAACTCTAAGTTTGATCAAAAGCGTGTCCGGGTCATGGCCATTCAATAAATTGTGGTGTTGCACAAAATATCTGTACTCCAGTATTGCCTGATCTTTGGCTTTTTTATTAGACCCATATGCAGCACAAGGCCCCGGGATCCATCTGAGGGGTCTAGCAAATGATGATGTGGTGTTCTGGACAATAAAGGGCCACCATTCAATTCACAAAAGGACCTTAACCGGTTCATGACCGGGCTATTTTGATCCTTCAGGACCAGATACCGTTTAGCCCTTTTTAGCACTCGTTTGTTAAAAGGCTATAACTTTATTTGTTGTGCTAGCGACCTGATTTTTGCGTTGTTTTTTCCGTAGACAATGCAGGTTTGTGTGTTTTTTTTAATCATTTTTATACACATCTTTTATGCTATTTCAGAATTTTTAGGCTTAAAGTTTGAAAAAAATGGCTAAAAACAAAAAAAAAAAAGCTTATTTTTTTACTATTATTGTTCTGGTAATAGCATAGTTTTACCCTAAAATAGACCTTTTATTTGAGATAGTCATTGTCTACCGTAAATGTTAATATATTACATGTCTATTTTAGGGTAATTGGCTCAGGGCTAGCGTTACGACAATGATTGGCGGGAGAAAGATTTTTTTTTATTATTAATTTGTTTTGCACTTTATTTTACTTTTATTTTTTTATTACCATGGTCTGTCCCTCAAAAAGGTCAAAAAAGACCTTTGGGGGACTTTTTTTTTTTTTTTTTTTGACACCATGCTTTTCCACTGTAACTGGGGCTGCACAGCAGCCCCAGTTACAGGGGAAATCAGCCCTCTCATAGTGACTATTGTCACTAATAGGGCTATGCTCGGTCTAGTAAGACCCAGCAGCAGTCTGCCACTAACGGCACCCGGTGATCATGCCTCTATTCATATACACAGCGCTCATTGAGCGCTTTGTAGAAGAGATCGGAGAAGATAGACGCAGCGAAAGCTGCTTCTATTCTCTCCATTCTCTCCTAAGGGTCCCCGGCAGTGACTGACTGCCAGAAACCCGACATTCAGCTGCCCGATCGCTCGGGCAGCAAGATAAAACCCGCGCCGTAAATAGTCTATGGCGTGGGTTTTAAGGACCCTGACCGCTGGCCGTAAATACACAGCCAGCGGTCGGGAATCGGTGAAAGGGAACCTGTCACCAGCATTTAACCTATTAAACCAGCAATACAAGGTGGTAGTGGGTGAAAAATAATTTCTATACAACAGAGAATTGTCTTCTTAGTCGGCTCTGTAGCTTTAGTATTCCGTTTTTTAGTGTTCCCACACCGTATGCTAATGAGCATAAAAGTCATATCTTCATTTGAAAAGTCATATCTTCATTTGAAAAGTCATATCTTCATTTGAAAAGTCATATCTTCATTTGAAAAGTCATATCTTCATTTGAAAAGTCATATCTTCATTTGAAAAGTCATATCTTCATTTGAAAAGTCATATCTTCATTTGAAAAGTCATATCTTCATTTGAAAAGTCATATCTTCATTTGAAAAGTCATATCTTCATTTGAAAAGTCATATCTTCATTTGAAAAGTCATATCTTCATTTGAAAAGTCATATCTTCATTTGAAAAGTCATATCTTCATTTGAAAAGTCATATCTTCATTTGAAAAGTCATATCTTCATTTGAAAAGTCATATCTTCATTACTCAAGTCTTTCCGAGTTTACCCCGCCTCCTTTCTTTTGATAGACAGCTCCACACCTTCCCCAGCACACAAAATCCTGCGCTTGTGCATTGATGTCTTCTACTGATGTGTGTGTACAATGTGACACCAGATTACTACGATAAAAGGCGCAAAATGTTTGCAGACCGTTATTTACTGTCGGAGGAGGAGTTTAGGAGAGGGGATAACGGAAATGAACTTTTGATAGCAGCGGCCAGTGAGGGATAAGTAAAGTATAATAGGTGAAATGCTGGTGAGAGGTTCCATTTAAAGTCCATTTATGTGAGGCTTGCAATCTCAAACTGAATTTCTGAGCTGCCACTTAATTTAGGGATCTAAGGCTCATAATTTGCAGAGGGTTGAGTTCCACACCGGATCACTGATCTGGGATTTATCTCAGCTGATGTATTGGGGCACCTTTGATGAAGCAATAGCGCAGTCGACTGCATTATTTATTCAGTCAAAAAAAACAAACCTTTCACAACGGTGACAAACGGAAACCATTAGCAAAGTACCCATCACCATTGAGATCAATGGTGATGCAAACAGAAGCTAAGGTTTCCGTTTGCCTTTCCGTTGAGGGGTTCCCCCGACGGAAAGCTCAGACGAAACCCCTCAACGGGAAGCAACGCTGATGTGAACAGGCCCTTAGCGGAAAATAAAACACAAAGATGCAGGTCATTAATATGTGTCACTGATCAAAACTTGAGGGAAGTTGCAGAGAGTTGTGCAGGGAACAGGGACTCGTGGGTGGTATTAAGGGGAAATAAAAAAATAAAAATAAACAGATCCTGACTAGTGAGGTCACCGATCAGCACTCAAAGCACAGTGACAGGTGATGGGGCAGCAAAAAGACAGTAGAGTGGCAGCAAAAGCTTGATCGCCCATCCTTGGGAGTCCTCACGGGTGGGAACAGAACAAGACATAGTCAGGTATTTCACAGATGCCTGCAAGACCGTGTGACCTAGGGAAGCGTCTGCAGGCATCTGTGAAACCTGATAGAACTTGACAAAGACCACGTGGCCGCTTTGCACTACTGAAGGCCTGATGGCGCACAGCCCAAGAAGCTCAAACCGCTCTGGTAGAGTGGGCCGTGACCCGAAAAGGGGGAATCTGTCCCCAAAACCAATACGAACAATCATTTGAATCCAGCGAGCAACGGTGGCCTTGTATGCAGCCAAACACTTCCTGGGACCCTCCGGCAGGAAGCAGTGACAGAAAGGCAAGTCTACAAGGCGCAGACGACATACAGGTTGTGGAGGGAAAACTCCCTCGGATGACTGGGAGATGGACAATAAGACGGATAAATAATATCCTCTTTCACGTGGAAAGCCAAAACAATTTTAGGCAATAAAGAAGGCACTGTGCGGAGTACCGCCTTGTCTTGGTGAAGTCTCCGAAAAAGGATAATGGCAAGAAAGAGCCGCCAACTCAGAGGCCCTGCGAATGGGGGTCACAGCAACCAGAAAAAACACTTTCCAGGATGGAAAACGAAGGGAGATGTCTCGCAAAGGGGTTCAAAAGGTAGCGGATAGTAAGACGTATAAAACCAAATTGAGATCTTGAGATAAGGGGGGAGCACCACATGAGCCACACTCAGCAGAAAAGTCTTGACGTCATCCTTAGATGCCAATGGGTGACCGAACAAGATGGAAAGTGCAGACACCTTGCCCTTCAGGGAGCCGAGTGCCAAACCTTGTTCCAGGCCACCCTTCAAAAAGGAAAGAATTCTGGCCGTTAAAAGTAGCGACCTTAAAAAGTCTGGTGGAAGAGCGGTCCCTTAGAGAGGTCAGTATAGAGAGGTAAGAGACCAGTCCCAGGGATGAAAAAAATTTAATCTGAGATAGCCTGTGACCCAGTGGTCGACCCTGGAAATGTGTACTGCCATCAGAACAGAATGTGAGGTTCTGCCCAGGCCAAAAGCTTCTCGACCATCACCGCCACGCTGAGAGTGCCGCCCTGGTGATTTAGACAAGTCACGGCCGTGGCATTGTCTGTTTGTCACAGTCAGGAAACCTGGACTGGGTACAACGTCTAGTGCAGCAGGTACAGGAAAATGGCTTTCAATTCCAGAAGGTTGAGGAGAGGGGAGGATTCTGAGACCACAGCCCTTGAGCCGTGAGGTTCCAAGAAGTGCCCCCCCCCCCCCATCTCTTGAGACTGGCACCTTTGGAGAAGATCAGCGAGTTCAGTGGAAGGAAGAAACAACTCCAGGGTATGGTCGGGGAGGTGATCCATCACAGAAGCGAGCAACAGACTGCAAGGGAAAGGATGAACTTCATATCCAGAGACTCCAAGGATCGGTTCCACTGGGAGAGGATCACCCATTGAGGAGGGAAAGTGTGGAACTGCACAAAAGGGAGGCCACCATAGTCCCGAAAACCCCAATGCACAGGCAGAGTGAAGCCTGAACGGCGGTCTGCAAGGAATGAAAACCGTCCAGAAGAATCGATAGACACTCTGGAAGAAGTAAAACTTTTGCAGAACGAGTGTCCAAAACGAACCCTGAGAACACAATCCGCTGGGACAGAGACAGGCACGACTCGGAGCCGTTAACAAACCAACCAAATCAAGAAATTCCCACTACCTCATGGAAGCAATGACAGTTCAGAGAGATGCCATATGAAAATTACGAACTCAAACATGTGCGTGAGTTGAGGCACTTTAGGTCCTGGATGGGCCCCACCGAACTGCCCTTTTTTAAGGACGGCAAGAAGGTTGGAATATAAAACCCGGAACTTGTGGTTTGAGGGTACCGGAATGATCGCTCCTCGAAGGAGCATAGTCGATTGCTCACACAAGAAGGCAGCTGCCCTGGAGGGGGACTGTCGAACAGCGGACTGAAAGAAAACGGTCTTGAGGGAGGTTGACAAATTCGAATTTGTATCCTAAGAATACTTCTTCTTGAACCCAGACCAGGCCACCCAAATGTGAGACAGCCAGGGTTTCCTAAAGTGCAGTAGCCTGCCTCTGCACCTGATCTGAATCGAGTGAGGGCGCACCTTTAGGCAGAAGTGGCCTTGCCAGCTCCAGTATTTGCAGGTGGGGGGCAGGGTTGCCAGGAAGGGCAAGCCTTGGAGGAAGGTTTGGCCTTCCGATCCTGGTGAGATTGTGACCTGGACGACTGGCCTTGAACCCACGAAATTACCAAATGCGAGGACCTGCCTTTTTGGCCCGGAGTAGTTTGTCTGACCCACGTTTGAGGAAGATGGGTGCTCTGGCCAACTGTAGCCTCTGAAATAATTTTGTCTAATCTAGGACTAGAGACGGCAACTTGCAAAAGGGAGATCAGTCAGGGACCGCCTGGTAGCGTATCAGCAGACCAAGCTTTAAGCCAGCTAGTCCCGTGGTTAGCAACCGAAGAAGCCGGGGGGCGAGCCACCAGACGGGCAGTCTCACACACATATTTGGAAGCATTAGAGATAAGGTGAGAGAGAACCATGAGGTCCTTCTGAGGAGGGACCGAGAGAATGTCAGAACGGAGTTTGTGCGCCCATTTGGTGATAGCTCTGCTAACCCAAACAGAGGCGGAAATTGGGTGAAAAAGTCATAACCAGGGTCCTCAAAAGTGGTTTTAGCAAAGGAGTCCACACAGCGCTCCAGAGGATATTTTAAGAAAGTTGAATCCGGCATAGGCATAGTAATGGCATTGGCATTGGCTAAATGAGAAAAAGGGAGGATCCACTTCCAGATACCTAAACCATTCGGAAGAATTTCCTACTTGAAAAGGGTGAAAACATCCTGACAGATGGAGTCCGAAAACTACTCGTCCAGTTATTCGATTCCTTACAGACGATCTCTTTAAGTTCCGAATGGCCTAGAAAGATCGCTAGGGAACGTTGAGGCTGAAGAAAGGAAAAAGAGACAGTTAAAGGGGAAGGTGCAGCATCAGTGTCACAGACAGCTTTAATAACGACCTCCATTGAAGTGGGGAGGGCGGGGGTAGAACCCTTACCAGCTGAAACAGAGTCGGAATCAGACAGTTCACCCTCAGACAAAACCTCTTGCGTGTCATGTGATGAGACAAGCCAATTAGAGAAGAAGGCTAAGTCCCCATGAGGGGATAGGGAAGACAGGCCCGCCTCCCTGATTGTACTATGGAGCTGAAAATGGTGCAGATGGCATAATGTCGTCAGCCATGTTGAAATAAATAAATGCTATATGCAAAATGAGCCCCAAACTACATACTACTGAACGGTAGGACCAGGGATCCTATACTACATACAAGCCGTGGCACTCACGATCCTCAAAGCGCTTTTTCTCCAACTGCCAGATGAGTACCCAGCAGGAGCACCCCCTCAGTGTTAACTCCTATACTGGTGGGAAAAGTGTTCAAGGTGCTCCTTAGGCTGGTGGGTGGCAGAGGAGCGGACGCTCTTGTCCCACTTGACTTCACAGGCAGGTTGGACATCAGTGCATTTGCAATGTGACACCGTGCGCCCCCCAAGAAGAAGACACAGGTGTCAAACCTGCGTGCAATCTTCATGCTTGATGAAAAATAAAAAAATCTTTGATAGAGACCCTGCTGCATTAGCAGACGTGTCTGCCTCCTACGGACACTAAGCGAAGACTGAATAGCTCAGTTTCTGTAGGCAGGGTATATCCTGTAGGAGCCACTTTTTTTATATTTTTTTTTAAGTGACAAGCCTCCTAGTGGCAACAGCCTATACCCACTCTCTGCATCCCCCAATGTAACAACCAAGAAAAGTGCTGGTCTAATGAATCATAACAGATTGACCACATACAGTTGGTAGAACTGCAGCGGTTGCCAAGCAATGTTTTTTGTTTCTCGGTCCTACATACATACCGTGCCAGCATCCATTAGGTAGGCTCCATCTCTGCTCAGCTTCTCTACAGACAATTGCAGAATAGGTGGCTGAGGTATTGTTTTGTCATTGACGTTAAGAGCTCCCTGCATGAGAATAAGAATGTTATACTGCGAATGAACGAGAAAAATGTATACACTTTCACAATAAATATGCTGCAAGAGATCCATGGATTACATACAAGAGGGCCTCAACAGAACGGTCAGGAGTCATGGTGACTCAAACCATGCTACATCAGTAATGGGCAAAAGAATCAACAGACTGAACGATGTTTAAATAAAATGTAAAATATATCTAAGTGATTGTCAGTAAGTAAACATGCAGTATTTATAGATTAGTAGGTTACTAAAAGCTTCTGAACACAGGTAAAAAAAAAACAGGTGTCAGCAAGTTTGAAAGTATTTGAATAGCTAATAGCCTACTCTTCAGTGAAGAACGTAAGTGTAAAAGGTAGTGTAACGGGGGTGAAAGAAGTATAAAGATGTTGGACGCTGGAAGGCTCTGTCCACATCACATTTGAGCCATATATTTAACATCCATATTACTCCATTCGCCTGATTGAGGCCAATAGTGTATTTTTGGCCTCTGTCTGGTTGGTATATGTTTAGTATCGCCCATGGGCGATATATGCCACTCTGTGCCTATACAGTGGCATATAGGTCAGACACTTTTCTCAGAGGTATACGTCGGGCAATACTGCCGGACTTAGGAAGACTCAGACGAGATGTGAAGAAAGCTTAATCCCTGAAGCGGATCTGTCAGATAGGATTTCAGCGGTCTGTCACTTAGTCAGCAATGTTCTGTAGTTTGGGAGATTTTACAGTTTAAACCTCATTCACATCTGCATTTGAGGCTCGGTTAATGGCCTCTGTTGCAGATCCGGCCGAGATTACTAGAGACAATAGCGCAGCATGCCGACAGAACCCACCTAAGTCATTGGAATCAGTCGGCCGCCAGTGGTGTCAGTCGTGCAACGGAACAGTTGCTTCCGTTATTCCCTTGTTCTGACAGATCTGCTTTAAGTGATTGTGTCGTTTGTATAAAAGACTGCCAATACTGGTATTGTGTACGTAGGGACATGTTAACATCTATAGCCACTTGCAGGTGTAGTCTCAAGTGAAACACACACCAGGGGCAAATGCACAAAATTATTTTGTCAAATTCCTGTATATGAAAGTTCTAATGTAGCCCATGGTAAAACGCATTCTCAGTTTTCTTTGCAAAATTTGATACAACAATCCATTTCATTCACTACATAAATCTGCATTAGAAATATAAAGGGGAGACACAGTTTGACACCATATCTGAAAGAAGTATAAATCCAATATATTATTGACACATAATAAAACCACAAGCAGGATTGCTCCAAGTAGGGTGAGAGTGGCCATACTCATTAGACCAACATCGGCTGAACTTGCCGATATCAGAAAGACCGGCTAACCATCTAATGTGTAATAGATATTCGGCAGACATTTGTTCGACAGATGAGGAGGAAACCAAGTGTGCATGTGTATTGGGATGTGGGGAGATATCGCTGTCGAACTAGCGAGCGTACGGTCAACCCATATTTAACATGTATGCAGATCGAATACATATTTTGAGAGATCCTGCTTCCGATCAGATTACCCAAAAAAAGCATGCAAATTGGATTTACACTTTATTCTGATGCATACTGATTAGTCAATGGTCATTATCACAGACTGTAATTGCACTCAGCAGCTAGTAGCTGAATGACTTACACAAAACTCTAAATAGATATTGCTCAAAAAGGTGCTTTAAAAAAAAAAAAAAAAAAAAAAAAAAAAGAGAGAGTCAGAATCTCTGGACGGCTATAATAATAGGGCTGGAAATCAAACGTCAGACCCATGACCAGACAGAATGCTTATCTCCATGCATTTCCCTTAGAACTCATTACATTTAAAGTCACACCTCATCTGATAGATTGTCTATTCTGTACAGGTTAGGATGTGTCATAAGCATCAGGTACACCAGTGGCTGATTCTTGATCTGACACATGGAGTATATTCTCTCATCCAAACTTGCATTTGTCCCAGTTTGGAAAGCTTTCTGTAGGAGGAAAGAAGAACAGGTTGGTAAATCTCATACTGTAACCTGTAAACATAAAAAAAAAAGTCCATTGTAACTTGTAAAAGCTTTGAGAATTTGCTGTAGGTACATTTAAAAATGTAACTTTTTTTCATAGTGAGCATCAAAACTTAATGACTTCACAATTACTTAGACAAGTAAAAGGGGTCTTCTGGAGAGAGAAAATTGATGGCCTATTCTCAGGAGAGGCCACCAATATCTGATCGGAGGGGGTCCGACTCTCAGCACAGCTGTTTTGAAGGGCTGCGGGATTCATACAAGCACCGCTTCCCATGCATCGCTCACACTGCTCAATACTGTCAAACGCTAACACACTTGTAGCGGAGGCTCACAGAATTATAGTCACTTAGAAGGCTGTAATACTGTGAACCGCCGCTACAAGTGTGTAAGTATTTTACAGTATTGAGCAGTAACAGGAACAAAGGAGAAGCAGCTCACGCATGAGGGGCGCGGCCCGTTTAAAACAGCTAATCGGTGGCGGTGCCGAGAGTTGCACCCCCATCGTATAGATATTGATGGGTTATCATGAGGATAGGCCATCAATTTTCTCTCCCCCTTTGAAAACGATTGACAGTATGAAACCAATTAGGATATACATTCCTTGCCAAATAAGGTGGGTAAGTACTTATGTAAAATCTCTGGAAATCTAAAAAAAAAAGTTCACTTGCTAACATAAAATTCAGCCCTTATTATTACCCCTAAAAGGACAAGACCAATTTTGGCCTCGAAGACCGAACAATTTCTTGATTTTATTTTTTGTTTGACATAGATGTATGAGTGTGTTTTGCAAGCTGAGCAGTACTTTATGGAGGTGCCGTTTTATGGTACATCTGGATTATCATTTTGTTTGTTAACTTTTATTTTGCCAATAACACAGAAAAAAAAAGCAGCTCCGCTGCAGTTTTAATTTTTACATCATAAACCGATTATAAATGACGCAATAACATTTGTTGGGCAAGTTGTTACGGTCGTGACAATACCAAATGTGTATAATATTTTATGCTTTGAAATAAAGTTATATTTAATGTAAACGTGCATTTGTTATTTTTACGGACTTTTCATTCCTTTTTTTTTAATTAAAGTTACCTTTTTTGTTTTAATACCATAGGGGGATTTTTACTAAAGATTTTTTTTTTTTTTTACCTTTATCAAAGGTTGAAGAGAGAGGTTTCTTTGATCTCCGCCGTTAGAGTGGGGCTGCGGCTGTGTATTACAGCAGTTACCCGGTTCCAGAAGGCACAGGCACACTTGCTGTGCCTGTGCAATCAGCACAACGAGTATGCTCATCATGATGCGGCAACGTCCTGCCGCTCATGACGAGCATGCACATCATGTGTTGTCAACCGGTTAATATACAGATTTCCAAAGAAGACCTTTACACATAAAATTTCCCTTAGAATTAGGGCTGGGCAATTAGGACCTATATCAAAATCACGCTTAAATGACGTCACTGCCTCATGTCCGGCGATACATAGTAAATGTTAGTGCAGGTCCCCTGCTCTACCATTGAATTCAACTGTATCTGCGTCCTGAAGATGCAGATACAGTTTAAACCGGGAAAACAAATTATAAAACCGAAATTCATAAGACGGCGTTGATTAATTGCGCTGAATTTCGATTATTTTTTGATTAAGTGCCCAGCCCTACTTAGAATACATAATTAGAAATTTCTATCATGGAGTCGTATTTGCTGCATAGAAGACAATGGAAAGAGAAATCTGGATACATAATCCAACACTTCGGTCTCCATTGTCTTATATACACAGATATAGCTCCATAATAGAAGAATCGTCCATGTGCAAATTGCAGACATATATTCCCTCATCTCTAATTAAAACGCCTTTTGTGAATGTTTAGCAGATATCCACGTCCAAGTAAGACTAAATTAATTGGTTATAACCAACACATGTATGGAGAGAGAAAAAGCAAAAAATTGTTCAGAATTCATTAGTTTGCGCCTTCAAATTGCGAACACAAAAGAACTAACCTGTTTCAAAAGAGCCAATACAAACATAGGAAATAGACGCAACGAGTTTGGTGCTAGAAGACCTGGCTGTTGTACAGTTAGCACTGAAGTCCGGTAAGCAGACAAAGAGTCAATTGCAGCATTAACCAGAGCATCCCGGGCATCACTCAGGCTCGATGAAATGGACCGGTCAACAGCTAAAAGATGATCAAAAAAGTATAAAATGGCACGATTTTCATGACTACATTTATACCATAACATAATATGACAAGTATACAAAGGTGTTCAAGAACAGAGATACATATGGCCTATAATTATGCTAAGATTTCACTTTTTTTTCTCACTTATTTTTAGAACATTTTATGTACATGTAATTATGCAGTAGTTCAGCTAAATGACTTAAAAAAAACACACTGAAAAATCATTGTTGGTTGCTGTGGACAAGCAAAGGTTAGAAAACCTAAGCAAGCAGATTTCCTGCCCTCTTTTTTTTTTCTGTGCCAGTTACTATACAGGATCTCAATAACACTGGTTCCTGTCGGAACAAAAACACTTCATTAATAAGACTATGTATACCTACCCATATTTGCCAACAGTCCAATCACTGCCTGCACATCAGCTCCGGCATATACATCCGATAACGCTGGAACAACAGGAAGGCACATTGTGTGCACACGAATCCGTCGCTCTCCTATTGGGAGTTAAAGAGAAAAATTAAATAAAAAAAATTGTTGTGAAACCCCGCAAAATTCACAACAAAAGTATGATTCTTCAAAATTTCATTAGTATTGGACTAACTGGACACTATACTACATCCAAGTCAGCAAGCTCGCCTCCCAAATGTATTTTCTCAAAATTCCATTTATTTTAGGTTTCCTCTTACACAGATTTCTGTTCACTACACATGCTTTCTTCCATGATTACAGATGAAATAAGGAGACAGATTTGCTAGTGTACGGCATTCTGCATCTCGCTATGTAGTGTACATACATGCCAGCTGCAGAAGTCAAACAAATCACACTTTTATATTAAGCCCAATTTGACTATTTTCAGTACAAAATACATGCAATTCAATTTAAAAAAAAAAAACAACTAAATATTGATGCAAAGGTGTCCATAGCATTTAATTACAAATGGCCACTAAACGAAAAAAATTAAAAGCCATTCACAGAATGCAGGTTACAGTATAGCCTGCATTATGCCTATGTCTGCATTTGAAAAGGAACACATTGCTAGCAAAAGTGAAGCCATAAGCATATTGTTTTAACATTCCTATTAAAATGCACAAGGTATAATACATAGACTTCTATCCTGCTGACCTCAAATATAGGATTAAATGTAACAGCAAATTCAATAGAATTTGTAAATACAACACAAAAATCTTAAGAAGAATGAAACATTAAACATTACATATATGACTGTGCACAATAAAAATCCAAACACTATAGAAATACACAGTCGAGTCACATGATTATGGCCACCTCCAACTTTCGACGTCGGCAGCGCGTAGCCCATGGAGTAAGGGACGTGACGTGGGCTGGCTTGGTGGGTATATAAGGTGTGCGATAGACTGTTTGAACACATATCACTCGTTGTTGCCATTGGTGAAAGGGGCGATTTATCAGAGTTGCAAAAAGGGATAATTATTCTCTTTCGGGCAGTATTTCTCAAACAGCGCAGTTTGTGAACTGTTCACGTACTGCCGTGGTGAAAGTGTATCGTGAGTGGACAAATGGCAGCATTGGGAATAACAGACATGGAAACTGTGGAGCACCACGTGCCATTGATGCGAGAGGTGAACAGCAGCTACAAAGGTGCACGAGGGCCGAACGACACGCTACAGTGGAGCAGCTCACCGTGAAAATCAACCAGGGGGCTACCAGACGTGTGTCTAAAACAGTGCGGTGGACCCTACAGCGTATGGGCCTTCGACGGATGGTCACTGCTCCTTTGCTAACAAAAGTGCATCGGGAAAGAAAAGGCTTTAATTTGCACAGCAGTATCAGAATTTGACTACCGATGACAACTGACGGTTGTTGGCTTGTCATGTGAGAAATATCAGAGAACAAACACCCTGCAACCATTGCTGGAAGAATACAAGCTGGTGGCGGCAGCATTATGGTCTTGGGAATTTTTTCATGGCATTCTTTGGGCCACTCATCATTGTGGAATGCACTCTGAGCCGATTTGAGTAGGACTCCATCGTTGCACATCACGTCCACATATACATGATGTTGGTCTTCCCTGGGGCAGATGGGTACTTCCAGCAAGACAATGCTACAGGTCACACAGCTAGAAATGTCCGACAGTGGTTGGAAGAGCACGACCAAGACTTCCAAGTACTTCCCTGGCCCCCTAATTCGCCAGACTTGAACCCAATTGAGCTCTGTGGGACCACTTCGATAGTCTTGTTCGCTCTATAGATCATCCCCCGCGCACCCTCTAGCAAATGTGGGATGCACTGCAGTCAGCATGGCTCCAGATACCGTTAACAACCTACCAGTACTTTATTGAGTCACTCCCAGCCCGTTTAGCTGCTGTCCGTGCTGGACACAGCGGTTACTCTGGATATTAGCTGGTAACCATAATAATGTGACTGGACTGTGTATATACAAAACACTTACCTTTGCTAGAAGTATATAAAAGAGCAGACTGAAAGGAGACCACAGGTGTGTCAGTCAAATTTTCCTCCACAGACATCTGCACTGCATACCCAGCATCAGGATTTATATTAGGAAGTGACAGGAGATCCGTAGACCGAACAAAGAAGTTTCCATGAAACGTATGAATTGAAAGGCCTAGAAAAGGGTGCAAAAAAAAAAAAAAAAGTTAAACTTACCTAAATCCTGACAGAATACGCTAACATTGTGCTAGCTATGCATGTGAATTGAACATTTTATACCCTATTTACACACTCCGGAAAATATCTGCGCAGAATAATAAATGGATTGCAGATTTTAAAATCCACAGAAAGTTCAATATTTCTGCGTATTCCGAATTGAAATGCCATATATTTCCATTGATTAGCTGAACAATCTGCGGCAGAAATCAGAGTGTAAAAAAATAAAAAATAAAAATAAAGGCATTTGCTTACAGCAAATGTGTGCTGTGTGAACATGGCCACACTAATGAAAGGTAAGTAAAGCTGGCCATACACGAGATAATTTGAAGTGATCTGCTACCAATCTAATATTTATGGGGGCAAACTGACCGACTCCAACATCTGTTGTCGGGGAAGAAAGTATCATCATGCTGAATTAGAACATGCCCGATCCTTTGCTCTCCTAGGGATAAAACAAGGATAGATGTCTGGTAGGCACTTCTCAATCTATGGCTGATATGAGTAAGGCTCTGTTCACAACACGTACGATTTTGCATCTTGTTGTTAGCGAATGTTTATTTTTATTTTTATATGGTTTTTTTAAGGCTCGAAAAAAAGGTAACTATATTTGTGAGCTGCTGCTATACCCGCTCACCCGCTGCTGACAGGCAGCACTCTCCATATGCACAGTATTGGGAGAAAGTTGTCAATCAGCAGGTGGGTGGGACTAGTCGCAGTTCATGAATATGGGCTACATGGGAAAAAGTAATTTTTATAAAAACTACTGATCATTGGACAAGTAATGCAGTGTTGGAATTAGGGTCTCTGGCACTACTTTATGCTGCAGCAGGATGCCTGTCCTGTTGCATCCCGCTGCCTTGGATTTCGATTGTACAAAAAAAAAAAAAAAAAAAAAAAAAAAAACTGTATTCCACAGAAGAGAAAAAAGGAGCCTTCATCGTTTTTGTGTTCTGTTTTAACATGAATTCTGCCCAGACAAAAGGAAAAATAAATAAATAACATGTTGTGAACCTAGTCTAAGAATGATTGTGGGGATCGTCTGTCATCTATGAGAATGAGACCCATGAGAGCTAACATTGCTGGTAGCAAATGTCAAAAAGCTAAATCCTTGGTCTGGAATAAAAATGACAGATTACTAAAGAGATTGCATACAGCTAAAGCATATGTCCACCTTTGGATACCACTATACAGCTTACCTTTAATCTGGAAAAATAGTTGAATAATTTCCGAATTACTTATTTTCAGTTGCACCCTGTATTACAGTTCAGAGCAGCATTCAAAATTCTGCAGGACATTGAAATCTCTGCTCATGACCAGTCTGTATTTATTAATAGTCCACAGCTAAAGTCACAATTCCGACTGTAACTTAGGATCAGTACAAGATAAGTAATGCAATGTATTCATTATTACATTATTGAATTACTCAACTTTCTATTTAGATGAATCTAAACCGGTGTTTAAAGGCCGACATACGGTTTAATTTTTGGTTGGAGGTTTACTTTAATTGCAAGCATCCAATAAATATTTTTTAAAGTAGGTCTGATGATTGTTAAAACCAAAAGAAACAAATTTTCATTGTTAATAATGAGTCACCTCGTACCAAACCATATCATAAACACAGAGAAGGCAGAAAGAAATGTACAAAGAACCGAAAAGTAGGAAGGGGAAGATTTGGTAAGCATTTATAATAAAGCTCAACTCAAGTGTTAAATAGGTAAAAAAACAAAAAACAAAAAAAAACCAAACACTACTTATTAACCCCTTAGTGACCACTAATACGCCTTTTTACGTCGGTCACTAATGGGCTTTAGGCTAGGCTGACGCCTTTTCACGTCAGCCTAGTCTAAGTCCTGCATGTGTCTCCCGTGCAGGCAGGAGCCGGGGCTCTGCTGTCTGATGACAGCTGAGCTCCTGCTCCAACGCCCGCGATCGAAGTTTACTTCGATCGCGGCCGTTTAACCCGTTAAATGCCGCCGTCAATAGCGACCGCGGCATTTAACTTTGTTTACAGAGGGAGTGCGCTCCCTCTGTCACCCATCGGCGGCCCGCGAATGCAATCGCGGGTCTCCGATGGGGTGTCATGGCAGCCGGGGGCCTGATAAAAGCCCCCAGGTCTGCCTTGGACATATGCCTGTTAGGACGCGCCGGAGGCACGTCCTAACAGATTGCCTGTCAGATTTACACTGACAGGCAATAATGCTCTGGTATACGAAGTATACCAGAGCATTATAGCAGCGATCGGAATATCGCACAGTAAAGTCCCCTAGTGGGACTAATAAAATAAAAGTCATCAAAGTGAAATAAAGATTATTAATAAAAAGTACAGTAAAAAAATAAATAAAACCATTTTTTTCCCATAAAAAGTGGTTTTATTTAGTAAAATTGTAAAAAAAAAAAAAAAAGTACACATATCTGGTATCGCCGCGACCATAATGACTCCATTAATAAAGTTAATATGTAATTTAAACCGCAAAGTGAACACCGTAAAAAAAAACGCAAAAAACCATGGCGAAATTGCAATTTTTTTCCATTGCCCCCCAAAAAAGTCATAATAAAAATGAATCAATAAGTCCCATGCACCCCAAAACAGTACCATTCAAAACTACGTCTTGTCCCGCAGAAAACAAGCCCAAAAAATCACTACATTGATGGAAAAATAAAAAAATTACGGCTCTTGGAAAGAGACGATGCAAAAGCAAATAATTTTAGTTCAAAAGTGTTTTTATTGTGCAAAAGTCGTAAAACATAAAAAAACTCTACATATGTGGTATCGCCGTAATCGTACCGACCCATAGAATAAAGGTAACATGTTATTTACGTCGCACAGTGAACGGCGTCAATTTAAAAACGCATAGAACAATGGCGGAATTTAAGTTTTTTTTTTATAATCCCCCCAAAAAAGGTTAATAAAAGTTAATATAAAAATTATATGTACCAAAAAATGGTGCTATTAAAAAGCACAACTAATCCCGCAAAAAACAAGTCCTCATACAGCTATGTAGACGAAAAATTAAAAAGTTATAGCTCTTTGAATGCGACTATAGAAAAACGAATAAAATAGATTGGTCATTAGGGCCTAAAATGGGCTGGTCACTAAGGGGTTAAAAACCATAGCCTTGAACAGCCATTACATACAATCGCACAATTTCTGCTTAACGGCAGCTAAATTGATCAATATGATTAGGATTTAATACAGACCTTTGGTGCACCTTATCCTCATAACAGCCTCAAAACCAATCTTCCGGGTAAGGTATCGCTTTAATTCTTTCTGCAGTTTCTCCACTTGTACTGGATTATGCAGGTGATGGTAAGCACGATAATAATAAACACTACCGGCTGAATATCTGGAAATGCAACCTGAAACAAATAACGAAACCTAAGCAGGGATCTTAACATATCGAAAATTCAGGAGATTTAGATGCTAAATCTTAAAAGAGAAATTGGTGCCTGGTACCATACCCAAGGAAGCCAAATCTGAGTATCGGCCGCTTAGAAGAAACAAATCAACGGCTACTTGCTGTCCTGAACAGTCCAAAGCAAGCTTCTTGTAAAAGTCAGTTGCTGGTGTCAAATTATGAATCTCCTGTAAAATAAAGAGTAATGGCATATTCAGTGTATGCAAGGCTAGGGAGACCTATCAATTCAGAAATACTGGCTATTAACCCTTTCACTCCTAAGGACGTAATAAATATAAATGCTTGCCGTGATTAGAATGTAAGGGCTAAAGCTTATCTTGGTAGGTTTACTAAAGCCTTGTTTACTTGGAATACTTGTATTCCCTATTAACCCCTTAAAGACCCAGCCTGTTTGGGCCTTAAAAAGGCTCTGTCTCCAGATTATAAATGCCCTATCTCCTACATAAGGAGATGGGCACTATAATGTAGGTGACAGTAATGCTTTTTATTTAAAAAAAAAAAACAATCTATTTTTACCACTTTATTAGCGATTTATGCTAATGAGTTACTTAATGCCCAAGTGGGCGTATTTTTACTTTAGACCAAGTGCGCGCTGTACAGAGGAGTGTATGAGGCTGACCAATCAGTGTCCTACACTTCTCATTGTTCCAGCCCAGCTTCCTTCACTGCACAATCACGCTGTGCTGTGGATCATGCTGGGCTGGAACAATGAGAAGTGTATGAGGCTGATTGGTCACTGATTGGTCAGCGTCATACACTCCTCTGTACAACGCCCAGTTGGTAAAAAGTAAAAACACGCCCAGTTGCCTATTAAGAAAGTACTTCGCATAAATCTAAAATTGCTCATAACTGTCAAAAATGATCGTTTTTCAAAATAAAAACCACTGCTGTTATCTACATTCCAGCGCTGATCAGATTATGTAGGAGATAGAGCACTTATAATCTGGTGACAGAGCCTAGACAAATTTTAGAAATTTAACGTGCAAATATATCAGGGAATGACTAATTGTTTTGTGCATCCAAGTGATTGACATTGTTTTTTTTATTTTTGTCACATATTGTACTTTCTTTTAGTGGTAAAATTCAGTTAACACAGTTTACGTTTCCTTTTTAAAAAAGCTTAAAAAACTGCCGAAAGAGTAAACAAAAATAGTCGTCCCCCCCACTTTAATTGCTATATGTAAAAAAAAATCTATGAATATATTGTATAAATCTGTTAATATATATTTCCATAGGTCTTCTTAATTGTGATTTTTTTGTATATTTTTTTTTTTACAATTTGAGTATATTTTAGTGCTTACAACTGTAACAGTACATATTAGACTACGTAAACTTAGCTTGGAGCTGAAAACACAATTTACTACTAAATTTCAATAAGTAATAGAACATTGGAAACCTACATAAATTACCCCATTTTGAAATTTAGACCCCTTAAGGTATTATCTTGGGGTGTAGTGAGCATTTAGACCGCACAATTTTTTCACAGAATTTATGCAAAGCAAGTGAGAAAAAATTTTATTTGCTTTTTTTTTCACAAATGCGTCACTTACATGGAAAAAATGTTTTGTACAAAGTAAACGGAGGACATTCACCCCACATTTTATTGCGCTGGTACTTCTGTGCTCAGAAATACCCCCAAAGAGTCCCTAATCGGCTGTTTCGATACATGACAGGCTTTCATGGCAACATTCTAGCTTGAATCATTTACAGGCCACCATTTCATGTTTGCCAAGTCTTTGAGGGTCTAGGGCAAAAGTAAACTAACTCAATGAATTGATAAAACAGCAACCCTCAATATATTCATCTAGGGGTATAATGAGAATTTTAACCCCTTGAGTACCCAGCTCATTTTGGCCTTGAGGACCAGACCCATTTTTTCAAATCTGACATGTATCACTTTATGTGGTAATAACTCCGGAATGCTTTTACCTATCCAATTGATTCTGAGATTGTTTTCTCGTGACATATTGTACTTTAGTTTAGTGCAAAAATTTGGTCGATAAATTCATTGCTTATTTGTGAAAAACACCAACATTTAGCGAAAATATGAAGAAATTATGATTTTTCCAATTTTAAATGCATCTGCTTGTAAAACAGATGGTAATACCACACAAAATAGTTACCAATTAACATCTCCCATATGTCTACTTTATGTTTGCATCGTTTTTTGAACATCCTTTTATTTTTCTATGACCTCACAAGGCTTAGAACTTTAGCAGCAATTTCTCATATTTTTAAGAAAAATTTCAAAAAGCGATTTTTTTCAGGGACGAGTTCAGTTCTGAAGTGGTTTTGAGTGCCCTATATATTTGAAACCCCCATAAAACACCCCATTTTGAAAACTGCACCCCTCAAAGTATCCAAAACAGCATTCAGAAAGTGTTTCAACCCTTTAGGCGTTTTACAGGAATTGAAGGAAAGTAGAGCTGAAATTTTCAAATTTCATTTTTTTTTACAAAATTCATATGTAATACATTTTATTCTGTACCACAGAAGGTTTTACCTGAGAAACGCAACTCAATATTTATTGCCCAGATTCTGCAGTTTTTAGAAATATCCCACATGTGGCCCTAGTGCGCTAATGGACTGAAACACAGGCCTCAGAAGCAAAGGAGCACCTCTTGGATTTTGGGGCCTCCTTTTTTCAGAATATATTTTAGGCACCATGTCAGGTTTGAAGAGGTCTTGTGGTGCCAAAACAGTGGAAACCCCCAAAAGTGACCACCATTTTTTAAACTACACCCCTCAGGGAATTTATCTAGGGGTATAGTTAGCATTTTGACCCCACAGGTATTTTGCTATATTTTCTGGAGTTAGTCTGTGAAAATGAAAATCTATTTTTTTTCTGGAAAAACGTAAAAATTTCTAATTTTTGCAAGAAATAAAGGAGAGAAAGCACCCCAACATTTGTAAAGCAATTTCTCGCGATTACGGAAATACCCCATATGTGGTAATAAACTGCTGTTTGGACCCACAGCAGGGCTCAGAAGGGAAGGACCCCCATTTGGATTTTGGAGCTCTGATTTTACTGGAATGGTTTTCAGTGCCGTGTCATGTTTGCAACGCCCTGGAGGGACCTAAACAGTGGAATCCCCCCAAAAGTGACTCCATTTTGGAAACTATACCCCTCAAGGAATTTTTCTAGTGGTATAGTTATCATTTTGACCCCACAGGTTTTTTGCTGAATTTATTGGAATTAGTCTGTGAAGATGAAAAGAGACTTTTTTTTGGAAAAAACACAGAATTTTCTAATTTTTATAAGGAATAAAGGAGAAAAAGCACCTCAACATTTGTAAAGCAATTTCTCCTGATTACGGAAATACCCCATTATGTGGTAATAAACTGCTGTTTGGACCCATGGCAGGGCTCAGAAGGGACGGAGCACCATTTGGATTTTGCAGCTCAGATTTTGCTGAATTGGTTTCTGGGGGCCATGTCGCATTTGCAGAGTCCCTGAAGTACCAGTACAGTAGAAATTCCCCAGATATGATCCCAATTTGGAGACTATACCCCTGAAAGAATTAAATTAGAGGTGTAGTGAGCATTTTGAGCCCTCAGGTGTTTTATAGATTTTATTAGAATTGGTCCGTGAAAATGAAAACATTTTTTTTTCCAATAACCTGTAGCTTTAGCTCAGAATTTTTAATTTCCACAAGGAATACAGGAGAAAAGACACCCCAAAATGTGTTACACAATTTCTCCTGATTACGGAAATACGTAATATGTGGTTGTAAACGGCTATTTGGACATACGGCAAGGGTCTAAACGGAAAAAGTGCAATTCCGTTTTTGGAGTGGAGATTTTACAAAATTTGTTTTTGACGCCATGTTGCATTGCGCTGAGGTACGAGTACAGTGAAAACTCCCGAGAAGTGACCCCATTTAGGAAACTACACCCCTCAAGGAATTCATCTAGAAGTGTAGTGAGCATTTTGACCCCCAAAGGTTTTGCAGAAATTAGTGCACAGTGGATGTTGCAGATTGAAAATTGACATTTTCCACATATATGCTATTTCAGTGCCCAATGCGTTGGGCCCAGCTTGTACCACTGGAGACATACGCCCCATAAATTGTTAAGCGGTTCTCCAGAGTACGGTAATACCCCATATGTGGTTATAAACCGCTGTTTGGGCACACTGCCAGGCCCAGAAGGAGCGCCATTTGGCTTTTGGAGCGCAGATTTTGCTTGGTAGTAGTTTTGTTTAGTGTTTTACTGGTGTTTCAGTTTATAATGTGGGGGCATATGTAATCTGTGCGGAGTACATACATTTTTTGCGTGACACACGGTCGTTTTTTTTGGTACCATGTTTGGCTACGCGCGACTTTTTGATCACCTTTTTATTCCATTTTCTTGGAAACAACGTGACCAAAAAAGGAAATTCTGCCATTGTTTGTTATGGTATTTTTTTTACGGTGTTCACCGTGCGGGATAAATATGATATTTTTTTAGGTCAGGCCGATACGAACGCGGCGATACCTATTATGTCTAGTTTTTGTCTTTTTTTTCTAATTATAAAGGGCTTGATCAGGGAAACAAGACGATTATTGTTTTTATTACGTAAAACTTGTATTTATTTATCTAAAACTTTTTTTTTACTTTTTTTTCACTTTTTATTTTACACATACTAGGGGACTGGAAGATCTGATCTTCTGATCCCCTGTACAATACACTGCACTACTTCTGTATGTACTTGTGTAGTGCAGTGTATTGTAACTGTCACTTTACAACTGACAGTTGAGCCTATTACAACCTAATAGGCTCCCATATCTGGCAACCAGGAAGCCGTTGCTAGGCTTCCTGGTTGCCTTTGCAACCATCAGAACCCCGCGATTTTTCGCGGGGGGGGGGGGGCAATGGGGTGCAGAGGGAGCCCCCTCCCTCTGTATCAATCACTTAAATGCCGCTTTCGCTATTGACAGCGGCATTTAAGGGGTTAAACTACAGCGATCGGAGAGGACAGTGATCGCTGTAGTTGCAGTGGGATGTCGGCTGTATATTACAGCTGACATCCGATGAAGATAGAGCGAGCACAGCTCCTGTGCCCGCTTCATCCTCAGGGCGTTACTATACGCCCATTTTCGGGAAGAGGTTAATAAAAATAGTGTTTTGTTTATTTACACCGCTTTCTCTGATCTCCTCACGTATCTCACAGAAGTGAGATCAGAGAAAGTGACAGGAGCTTTCTCCTGCAGACGACGTCACAGACCGCTGTGATTGGTCAGTCTTCAGAGACTGACCAATCACAGCAATCGCCGGCATTGGGGACTGCTAATTGGTCCCCAGGCCGGTAGCAGAGACAGTTAGCTGTCAATGACAGCTGCCGCCGCTGTTCTTTCACTATGTGATTTCACATAGTGACAGTTTATTCCTGCGCCGTAATAGTACGTCGAAGGTACGCTGGAATAAGCGGCCAGCGACGTACTATTACGTCGAAGGTACGCAAGGGGTTAATAGTGATTGGACTTTTGCTGAAATCCAAATTATAAGTGTCCAATATGGTAATGAGAAACGGGATGAAAATTAAGTAGAGAATGAATCAGAAAATAAAGGAATGGAAATGTCGGATGGGACAAAACGGGAGTACAAATAACATAAAAAAGGTAATCTAGTGACGAATGGTATATGCGGAAACATTTGTGCATACAGAAGCCTAGTTTGTCTTGGCAAGTATCACACTGGTAGCCTGTAACTCTTCTTGTTCCATTTTTTAAACACAACCGGCATCTTTTGGGGACGTCTCGTTAGCTGTTGGGGGCACTTGGGATGGAAAATGCGGTCACGGAATAAATCTGCTGGCCTCGCTTGAGGTTGGAGCAGTGTTCTCCCCACCTTGGTCTCCAAAAAAAAAATGTATGACCTTTTTCCTGGTAGTTCATGTAAGGTCCCTGGTTTCCTGTAACTAGTGAAGGAATTATACAGCGCCATTTGCACAAGATATAGGGCTGCAGCAACTGGTCGGCAAGATCCACCCTCTCCCATGTGCTTATTGTACTGCTGTATACAGAGCAGCTTCGTAATGGTGGCATTCGTCCCTCGCACAGAAACAGGGCTCTTTTCATCAGCATGGATGTTGGTTAACATGAGGACATTTTTTTTCTGGTTTACCTGCGCCTTTCTTGTTACGTCTAATCGTGCCGCAAGCCACCTTTTTTTTGCAAATAAAATTTTAAAACAGGGGAAGACTTGTATAAAAGTTTATACAAGTGGTACCCTTTGTCTAATAGTGGGTAAATTAGGTCCCAAACTATTCACCCACTTATATTGAGCATAGTGGGGCATTCAGGATGGTTAATTTGGGTATCCTTTCCCCCATATACCCTAAACCGGTGGGTGGACCAATTTTCATCTTGTCTTTTCATCAAGTTTTGAGGGACATCCAGTTCTTGGTAATGTCACTGTTGTGTCAAATGTAATACACTAAAATGTATCCCTGACATACAGCATGTTGCCGGACCTCAAAAACCATGTAGACATATTTTGATTTACCACCAAATCCTACAATTAGAAAATTCTTAAGAGAGGAAGCCCCCTTTCAGGAACCTCATCTTAACCAGAGCAGCCAATGATTGGTGGCACTGGTGGGGAATTGAACAATTAATGAGATTACATCGGACTGCTGGGATCTCCAGCAACAGGACAATCTGTGATTAGCTTAATTTCAAGGTATCTTTCTAACAAAATAGGATAGTGCAAGGAAGACAATTAAAAGAGACCCAGAGCAGAGATCTTCTAATAAGACTACATCTTGCTGCAGAGTACCAGACACGTCTGTGGATTACATGGACAGCCCATTGATTTCAATAGGTAATATGTAGATTAATTTCCCATGTGGCACCTCTGCAGGGGGACTGAACACTTGCTGCTGGGTTCCTCAATAGTGTACAGCTGATCGCTGGTGGTCCTAGCAACTGGACATCCTGTGATCGGTTCTGTGCCAGGGGACCAGTCTAGCATAAAAGTGATTGTCCAAAACAGACAACCATTTAAGTTGTAATCAATATGGTTACGTTTCTGACTGTATAAACCTATACATATATAACGGGCCATCATAAAAGGGAAAGGATTTATGTCAAACAAATAAATCACGTTATTTTAGATTTGCACAAACCCTAATGCATTTTGTTTATTTGAAGCTTCACCTTTGCAGTGGATTTTTGGTTCGGTTCTTCTCGGGGTTTCAGGGCTCCTGCACCCACCGTTGGCAGTTGTGTTTGGAAAACAGAAATTCGCCCTCCAGTGGGTGAGATCAGCTTGTATGCAGCCTGTAGTGCTGGCCCAAGAGAACTCTGCGTCTCTGAAGACTTTGTGAACATTTGTGGGAGGTTCTTCAGTAAGTCTTGGACCAGCTAAGTATAGAAAATGTTAAACATTAACTTATTTCTTTAATATATTGAGCACATTTTCAAATATCCATTAAATGACAAATAGGTGACAATTAGCGAGTTTGGAAGCTCCCACATACAATTATGTGTAACCCTATATTCATTCATAGTTCCCCTGTGTGAAAGAGATACTAGCCACAGGTTTGTTCTAATATACATTAACAATTATGTTTTCTAAAGAAATGCAGAATACGTTAAGTTTTTTTTAAAAAAAATGTTCTTAAAGGGAATCAGTCAGATAATTTTGGACAACCAAACTGGTACCAGCGTTTGGTAGGTCTTTTGAAAGCAGAGACTCGCATACCTTTTGATTTCTTCCTATTACATTGTTGCTGAGGTAATAGTCTAAATAAATATAATCTTTCTTGCAATAACAGGATTTTTTGAGTAAGCAATGTAAAATCCTATACTCGTCCAGTTGAATGGGGGACACAGACCATGGGTATTTGCTGTTGCCACTAGGAGGCTTGACACTAAGACATTAAAAAGTGGCTCCTTTAATAGGATATACCCTGCCCACAGGCACTGAGCTATTCAGTCTGTCCCCAAGCAGTAGGAGAAGCAGATACAAGGTAAGATAAATATGTCATATACTAGAGGAGAATCCCTCAAACGGTCAACCAAGAACAAAAAAAAACCTTGAAAAAACAATGGGTGGGAGCGGTGTCCCCCAATGAACTGGATGAGAAAAGGAACACAATCTTCTGGGATAGATCGATTGACAATCCAACTAAACCGATTTACTGTGTCCAGAGTAATCTGGAGCGCTGTCTCGTTGTGCTCCCTGGAGGGGGACTTGATGAGGGTAGGGTCCAGCTACGGGGTGACTGACAACCCCCTGATGTGAAGGAGTAACAGAACGACGAAAAGAACCTTCGTAAAGACTCTTGGGGTCATGGCCAGACCAACGGGAAGGGCCACTATTGGTAATGATCGGACAGTACTGCAAAGCGTTAGGGAGTCTGGCAAATAGGAACATGTAAGTATGCGTCCTTCATATTCACTGGGAAAAGAAACAATCCTTGTTCCATGGAAGCAATAACAGACCGAAGGAATTCCATCCGAATGACGAACCCGAAAAGTGCGTTGAGACGCTTTACGTCCAGGATGGGCCGAACGCTCCTTTTTTGGCATGACAAAAAGGTTGGAATAAAAGCCACAAAAATTTGGTCGGAGGTACCAGAATGATGAGGAGCAGAGAGTTGATTGCTCAAAAAAAGGCAGCCGCCCTAGAGGGGGACTGTGGAACAGCAGACTAAAATAAACGCACTGGAGGGAGACTGGCAAATTCGATCTGGAACCCGGAAGATACAACCTCCCTAAACCAGGCGGCCAAAATTTAGTGCACTTGGAACAGTCGTAATAAATTGTTGCTGGTGTGAGGGTTCTCCCTTAGGGTCAGACATGGCAGTAGATGGGGTTACTAAACCACACACTGTACTAGGGGGAGTAAAGAAGCCAAAATAAACACTCAGTACTAGACAGCAACAGACACTCCTCTTTAGGGAGTAATGGCTGCCTTCACCTAGTTCTGCTAGGAGAAGAACATACTCATACAGGTCGTAAGCTTAGTGACTAAGGCAAGGGCACCTGAAGGGGGAAGTAGAAAAAGGCCAAGGGCAGGTCTTACCCGGTTTCAGAGTGTCTGATGTCCATCCTGAAGGCAAAGATGCAGCAGCATTTGTCAGGAGGTCCGGTGTCCCCAGCATAGTCTGTCCTAAAGGAGTAGAGATATAGAGAATACGTAGGCTCCGTCCACGGAGCGCAGCAGTTTACTGCTGGCGTCATGTAAGGAGACTGGCCAATAAGAGGCGGCGGAGTCCCCATGAGTGGAAAGTAGAAAAAAAGCACGCTGGAGTGTGATTGAAATAGGAGGGAACACTCGCCCCCCCTGCTTGTACTATGTGGTAATGGTGCCACCGGCATAATGGCATCGGCCAAAGTAAAGAAAATGGCACCCACAGCAAAATAAGTGCCATAGAACTGCAAATAAGCATGCAACCGACAGAAAAGTCCAGTAGACCTAAACTACATACAAGCGGTGGCCTGGGGGCAGGGTTAAAACTCACCATCCATTCAGCGCTTTCCACCATCTCCCAGATGAGTAACCAGCAGGAGCACCCCCTCAATGTTACATCCTTTACTAAGGAGACACTGGTGGGAGAGGTATTAGAGGTGCTCCTTGGGTTGGTGGTTGACAGGGGAGCGGATGCTCTTGTCCCACTTGTCTTCATAGGCAGGTTGGACAACGGCGCATTTTCAATAGGACACTGTGCGCCCAAAGGAGGTGACAACAGGGAGACCATGTCAATCTCTGTCCTATCTTACTTGCTGAAGATGAAAAAAAAAAGACAAAGAAAAACTTTGGCAGGGACTCTGCTGCATTAGCAGAGGTGTCTGCCTCCTATGGAAACTAAGCGGAGATTGGGTAGCTCAACGTCTGTGGGCAGGGTATATGCTGTAAGAGGGGCCACTTTTTCATTTTTTAGTATCAAGCCTCCTAGTAGGAACAGCGTATACCCACGATCTGTGTCCCCCAATGTAACAAACTAAATACAAATTAGGTTGGAAGTGACACTTGGGCAGCTCGATTCCCCGAAAATGCTCCTGTTCTCAGCATCTAAGCCTGCGCAACTCCTCCCCCTGGCTCATGATTGAGGTTGCCACACTAAGCAAACGTCAGTCCTCACAGAAGTCTTGAACGTCCACCACACGCATTATGCCTGGCACGTGCACTGTATGTGCCTCATTTCTTGTGACGTGTGCCGTGATGTCAGCAGTACACCAGAAAGAGCTCGGCCCCACGCCACTTCTCCGATAGGGAGTTCAGGGTGTACTGAACAAGGTAATAGGAAGAAATCGAAAGGTATGTGGGCACATGCCGTCAAGAGATCTACCAATTGCCGGTACCAGTTTGGTATTCGAAAACTGATCTTACAGATTCCCTTTAGCCTATCAGGTCTATTCTAGATTGCAACTGGGCAACCTGTGGTATGTCAGAGAATTCTGAAAATACTCAACACTACAAAGTTTTCCCTCATTCACAGCTGTTTTATGGTGGTCCACTTTACATATTTAACTGGTAAAGTTGAAAACAAAAAAGCTCAAACATATTGCAACAAACTGGGATTTTTTTTTTAATGTATGTAATAAAACTTGCAGGGTATTCCATACCTCTTTGCATTCATTTAAATTGACCAGCAGGTTCTCAGGCATTGGAATAAACACATCTGCAAATGGAAACAAATAATAAAGTTGGGTGTAACTCATTACATAGCATAGTTTTACATTCATTATTAAGCATTAGTTGTACATAGACCAGCAGGTATAAGCAAAATATTCTTAAATTCCTTTTTCATTCAAAACAGCATTAGGGTCTGTTCACATCAGCGTTGGCTTTCCATTGAGGGGTTCGGTTGGAGGTTTCCGTCGGGAGAACTCCTCAATGGAAAGGCAAACAGAAACCTTACCTTCTGTTTGCATCACCGTTGACATCAAAGGTGACGGAAACATGGCTAATAATTTCCGTTTGTCACCATTCCATCATGATTCCGTTTTTTTGACGGAATCAATAGCGCAGTCGTCTGCGCTATTGATTCCGTCAAAAAAACCCGGAAACCTAAAGTGTTAGTATCAGGGGGGCGCCCCCTGAAACAAGCCGGCATTTAAAGTGTTAGAATCCGACAGGGCTTCAAAGGAGACTGTCGGAATCACGACACACTGCAATAGATTAGTATTGAAGTATACCATGCCAGCGATCCAACGATCGCTGCTTCAAGTCCCCTGGGGGGGAGGGGGGACTAATAAAAAAAGTAAAACACTGTTAAAAAAAATTTTGGAACATAAAAAAAACACTAAGTATCAAAAATTCAAAAAACCCCCCCTTTTCACAATTTTTCCCTAGATCAATGTTAAAAAAATATAAAAAGTTAACATAACTGGTATCACCGCGTCTGTAAAAGTCAGATCACAATATAGCGTTGTTTAAACTGCTCGGTGAATGGCGTAAAAAAAAATATATATATATATATATATATATATATATATATATATATATATATAAAACATGCAAATTGCTGGTTTTTGGTCAGCTTAGCGCTCCAAAAAAAGGTAATAAAAAGTCGCATATACCCCAAAATGACATCAGTGAAAACTATAGCCTGCCCCACAAAATGTAAGCCCTCGCATCGCTAAATAGATGGAGAAATAAAAAAAAGTTATGTCTCAGAATACGGCGACACGAAATATTTTTTTAATTTAGCAAATCGTTTTATTTATTTTTTTAAGTGGTAAAACATAAAACAAAACAAATTCGGTATCGTCGTAATCGTATCAACCTGTAGAACAAAGTGAATATGTAGTTTTTACCGCCCGTTGGATGCCGTAAAAACAAAACCCCCCAAAAAATGGCGTAATCGCTGTTTTTTGCCCATTACACCCCAAAAATACTTTTCAGCTTCCCAGTACATTATGTGGTACAATAAATGGTGCCATGAAAAACTTCAACTTGTCCCGCAAAAAACAAGCCCTCATATGGCTATATAGACGGAAAAATAAAAAAAATTATACCTTTTGGCAGGTGGGAGGAAAAAACAAAAGTGAAAATCCGAAAAAGGAGGGAAGGGGTTAAGTATTGAGTGCATAAACTTTATATACTTTTCAGTAGGCCTACATTTCGGTATTAAAAATCATTTTTGAAAATGGGCTTATTTAATATTCTAAATTTTCTGAGACACTAAATTTTGGGTTTTCATTGACTGTTACCCATAATCATCAACATTAAAAGAAAAAAATGCTGGAAATAGATCACTCTGTGTGTAATGAATCTATATAATATATGAGTTTCACTTTTTTAATTGAATTACTGAAATAAATTAACTTTTTGATGATATTCTAATTCACTGAGGACTAGTAGAATAAATATATATATATATATATATATATATACACACACACACACACACACACACACACACACACACACACACACACACGCACACACACAGGAATATGATCTGTAATTCATACTTGAGTACTTACCATCTATATCTGACACCACTAACATTTGGGGCTGTGACAATCCTTCTTGTAAACTGTAGAAATGGATTGTGCTGTCAAATGTGATAAAACCGATCTTCGTCCTTGTGTTGCCAGGAAGCCTTTGTGGGAAGAAATTGGGTTTGTTAAAGCGAATGATGGTATGGTCATTAGACTATTTTTCTATCACTATAGTGCCTGAACGGTGCCGTTACAGAGATTCCTTGCTGTTCTTTATAACAACGCAGCTGAACAACGGGGCATGAGCAATTTAGGAGTAAGCAAAGAAAATATGCTCTAACTGCACCACATTATTTTACAACGAAGACTAACCTCCTGCAGGGTAGTGAGAAAACCCTGTTAACATCACGTTTTTGCCCTACGTCTAGCATGTATGTTGAGAAAGACCCCAACGTACCCTATAAATGTGTTCACAGGTCTTCCTTAGCCAGACAGAGGTCAAAAATATATCCTTTTGGCCTCCGTTAGCAGGTATACTTTTTTTTTAAAATTTGTTTTATTTTTTTGAAGGATGGATTATCTTAGTAGACTACGCTATACCATCCCACAAAAAAAATGTATACCGCGCAGGGAGCATCAAATGTATGCGTTTAATGCATACGTCATGGGCTGTCAATAGTCTAACATGACGTATAGGTTAAACGGCTACCATTCAAGTCTATGAGTGATGGATATATTAAGCGGATGCTTAATAGTTGCATCCGTCACCCATAGACTAGAAGGGTATCCGTTTAACGGATACCAGTAAAGTCGATGGTGACAGATGCCACAGTTATAAATAGAGATAGAGGCAGCACTCCAAAGATCATATCAAAAGATTTTCTATTCACCCATCAGTGCGGTAAGATGCGACGTTTCAGCTGCTCAATGCAACCCTTGACGAAGGCTGCATTGAGCAGGTGAAACGTTGCATCCTACTGCACGGATGGGTGAATAAAAAAATCTTTTCATATGATCTTTGGAGTGCTGCCTCTATCTCTATTTTTTTCCTGAAACCTGGGGATTTCGAAGTCGGATTCCTGGGGGCATGCACCCTGCTACCCTGGAGGTTGTTTTTCTACTGTGTTGCCCATTTTTCCTATTTGGAGATGCCACAGTTATACATTAAATGTAGGATGTGACAAATGCCTACGTCGGGAGCCTTTTTCGAACCTACACGTCAAGCGTAGGCAAGAAAAATAAAAAAAACATGAAAAACTTGACATGAACATAGTCCAAAACACCAGTTTTGAAAGGGCTTGGAAAACTTATTATTATACAGTAAATACCTAATTTTAAATGTTCTTTCAGACTACGATACATGGTTTCCAACTGAAATGTTTACATTTTAAAACCCAAGATGTGTGCCGTCTATGTAGGGAGTGGCAATTTACATACAGGGGACTTAATTATTGGAGAGAACACAATTAATTAATGCTAAATTGTAGAAAACAAACATAAAATAACAGACCACAAAGTCTTTAAAGTCTGTTCACACGTTACGGTCATATCTCAGTTTTAGCAAAATTTCTGAAAAACAGAATAACCTGCTGTGTTTGGTCACGAGAAAAGTAGCATAAACTGAAATATGTCCGCCATGTGGGATTATACTCTTACTATGTAGAGGTAAGAAGAACTATAAACAGAATGTGATGGCCAATTTTATTTTTGACTGTAGTGTTTCTTTAAATTGACAGGTCCATAGATAGACTGATTCTTAGAGAAATATACAATGAAAAAACTGAAAATACTGCTAAAACATAATGCATGCGTACATACCAATCCAGATTGTCAAGTAAGGTCTGACAAACAGTGTTCAGATAACCCGTCTCTATGGCATTATGGGACACATCAAACATAAACAGATACACAGGAGGCTGAGGGGGTCGCAGCTGTAAAACATTAGGTGAGCAAAATAAAGTAAATTGGATTTCGCCAATTGAAATAAATAGGTTGTTATACAATTGCATGCAGAGCAGGATTAAAATAACAGATTTACGAGGTTAAATGCCTGGATTTATAATTAATCGGGCTTCTCCCCAAACGGTTGCATCCAAAATTCAAACTGGATGCGTTTACAGAAAACTGGGGCACTATTAGGCTTGGTTCATATTTTGTGTTTTTTTTTATTTTTCCTGCATTTATGTTGCGTTTTAGAACTGCTGTAAAAAAAAAAAAAAATAAATATTACACGCATGCATATTTTAAATACCCGAGCCTTTAGACAAAAGTGTTTGCAAAGCATGTTTCTTTAAAAAAAACGCATGTGTTTCTTTAAAAAAACAAAAACGCACGTTTTCAAGGTGTGTTATTTTTGTTGTTGCTGTGACCCGCAGGTTACTCCGACAAGACAGTCGCATGAAAAGCCTTGTAAATCAAACCGGTGTTGCGGCTAAAGTCGCCGTGTCGCCCTAGCTGAATAAGTAAAAATAGGTGACATGACTTGTGCACTCAAGTAACTTAACATTACCATGTATTCGGACGGTGCCATAAATTCAATAGTGGCATTCTGAACTTCTGGTCTTTTGTGGGGCTCGCCATAGACTCTTGTTACAGGATTGTACATAAATTCTTCAGGGACTGTGAATATAAGAAAATACCGCAATGATTACACGATCTAGAGCCATCAACAACTTCATTCCAAGAGTGACCAATAGAGTGTAAACCTCTCTTACCATCATTTACTCTGTAGCACAAGTTGCATTTCCATCGTCTTTGGTCCAAAAAACTGACAAAGGGATTGATGTAAGTACGACAAGAACGACATCTGACGATAGTACTGGATGTTACAACAGGTAGTTGCTGGGAAAAACACAGAAAAGGGAACTTTTAAAACCACCACCTATTTTGGACAAGCATAAACATCTCATTTTTCCCCCTTCATTTTAGTATTATTTACCACTGCCAAACAACCGCCCTAAACTACTAGGAGGAATCATCAAGACTGGCGCTTCATAACCAAGTCTTAATCTAAAATACGCTGATGTAAGATGCACCTAATTTATTAAGAGGCGCACGCAACTGGCACATCTCTGGCCGCCCGTGTGCCAGATATTTGCACTATAATTGACACCAGGTAGCACTTCACATTGCTCTACAAAAAATAAAAATATATAAAAACAAAAAAAAGGGTGAGAAGTGCAAACGTCTACATTTTTGGGGCAAATTGCGTCTCGTGACGTTTACTCGTTTTACCGCAGTTTTCTGCCGCAGAAAAGGTGCAAGGAGGCACAGATAGTTCTGCCTCACTATGATGTGGAGTCACAACCTGCAGTCTCCCCCACTAGCGATTATCCAACAACAACAAATTCAGCAATCCACATTACCAAACACTGCCGTTCTCTTCAGAAAGGACAGAGTAGGGACTTCCGAACAGGAAGAGGATGGCAAAGGTAAAGTTAGAGGCAGTGCGACCGCCATGTTCTGTCTTCATTAATGGGGATCATTAGTGCATCGCTGGCCGCATCATCCTGGCAGCGCGCACATGTCAGGACTCGGGAGCGGGGCATTGACTGTATCACACAGCTGCAGCTCCGCTCATACATTCATGTATTTCTATACTTAGATGTGCGGGAGCACAGCTAAGTATCGAAATACATTAAATAACAGTATCGACCCGTTTGGGGATGCACAGTACCGAAACAGTAGCGAAGTTTCGATGCATCGCGCATCCCTAATTACAAAAGGTATAAAAGGAGGAAAAAAAATAAAATAATACTTTACACACACACACACACACACACACACACACACACACACAAATAATTGTGAAGAGGAATACAAGCTAGCACAACCCAATGTAAAATATGTTGCGCGCGGATGCCTTGTAAAGTGGTAATAATATATCCGTGTCCCGCGAGTCCATGCCTCTTAATACACGACAATATCTTGCTGGCCTTAGAAGCAGCGGATTGACATTGCATGCTGTCATTTAGTCTATCATCCACATTAACCCCTTAACGACCGCCCACCGTCTTTTGACGTCAGGCGGTGCAGGTACTCAGTCTACAGCGACGCCTTTTGGCGTCGCTGTAGTAGAGGGGGTTTAACGGCACCCTGGTGACATCTGCACTAAAAACCGGCTGTAAGTAACAGGTCCGGTTCTTAGTGCAGCCATCAGGACCTGCCGATTTCGTCGTAACAGCACGTGACCGCTGTGACAGCCAATCACAGCGGTCACATGCTGTTACTGCGTACAGAGCCGCCGGGAGTGTCTAAATTACAGCTCCTGCTCTAAGAACGAGCTGTTGCTAGCAGCTCTGTTCTTAGAGCAGTGATCAGGAGCCAATAGAATTGGTTCCTGATCTTTTGTGATCACTGAGATCCAATCAGTGATCACTACTGTAAAATAAAAGTAAAAACATGTATCTGTTTCTCCTCACTGTTCTAGCTGTGGAGAGAAACAGATACAAGTGTGTCAGTGTCCCCACACAAAATCACTTGTCCCTTACACAGTTTATTAAAAAAAACAATTTTTTTTCAGTATTTTATAGTATATAGTATATACATATATATATAAATATATTTACTGTATATACTAAGAATCGTACTATAAACTACTTTCTTTTTAGGGTACGCTGTTAGACGGCGTGTACGCTGTTAGGCCTCATAAACACGACCGTAGCCGTGTGCATGGCCGTGATTTTCGGGTCGGCTGGCTGCGGACTGTCAGCCGCAGGCCGCCCGCAAATCGCGGGACATGCACATGGCCGCCACCATTGTTTTCAATGAGCCCGGACCGCAGAACAGGGCCGTAATAAGACATGCCCGTTCTTTCTGCGGTCCGGGCTCCCGGGCCGTGCAAGGACCGCAAAAACTACGGTCGTGTGCATGGCCCCATAGAAAAGAATGGGGAGTCAATTCTCCCGTGGATTTTCGGGGGAATTGCGGTCGCAAAAACACGTTCATGTGCATGGGGCCTTAGACGGAGTAGGGTGCTGTTCTGGGCTTGGGTTTACGGTTTGTGTTAGGCGTAGGGTTTAGGTTTGAAAAAAAAAAAAAACGTAAAAAAAAGTTTAATTCTTTTAGTGTTCTTAGTTGATTAGGCTACATGCACACGACCGTGCTCGTAATTACGAGCACGGCCGGCCGCGGGCAGCCGGCCGCTTTTGCGAGCCGTGCTGTCATTATAAAGTATAGCAGCACGGCCCGTGAAAAAAGAAAAATAGAACATGTTCTATTTTTTTAACGGCACGGGCACCTTCCCGTGAGAAAACAGAAGTCTATGAACCCGTTATTGCGGGTCGTAATTACGACCCGCAATAACGGGTGTTTTTACGGTCATGTGCATGAGGCCTTAGTTGATAAAAAAAAAATTGAAACCGCTAGTTCCATTTATTATTTGCGGTTTAGACTGTATTATCATTATGGCTGCCAGAAGATACAGCGTTGAGGAAGCCTATCAGATGCTATGCTCAGATACGGATTCTGCATCTGAAGTTGAGCTTTTATGGTATGTGCACACGTAGTGACCAAAAACGTCTGAAAATACGGAGCTGTTTTCAAGGGAAAACAGACCCTGATTTTCAGACGTTTTTTGAGCAACTCACGGTTTTCGCTGCGTTTTTTTACGTCTGTTTTTGGAGCTGTTTTCATTGGAGTCTATGAGAAAACAGCTCCAAAAACGTCCAAAGAAGTGTCCTGCACTTCTTTTGACGAGGCTGTATTTTTACGCGTCGTCGTTTGACAGCTGTCAAACGACGACGCGTAAATGACAGGTTGTCTGCACAGTACATCGGCAAACCCATTCAATGAATGGGCAGATGTTTGCCGACGTATTGTAGCCCTATTTTCAGACATAAAACGAGGCATAATACGCCTCGTTTACGTCTGAAAATAGGTCGTGTGAACCCAGCCTTACTTGACAGCGAAAGTGTCGCTTCAAGGGATTCTATGGATATGAGACCCAGCACCAGTGATATGGGAGACGGCGCAGTTGCCACAACGTCCGTTCAAAGTGCAGCCCCTGAAATTGCACAACCCCACCAAACCGATTTAGTGTGGGAACCCACGAGTTTATTTTCTCCCACCATAAATGACTTTATTGCTACTCCTGGCATAAGTCCCAATGTCAGTAATTTTTCACCACTAAATTATTTTAATATTTTTATTACGGACCAAGTTTTGGAACATTTTGTGCAGGAAACAAATTTGTATGCCAGGCAGTACATTGCCAATAAGCCTTCGTCACCTAATGCCAGGTTGTGGAATCCCACAAATTTCAAAGGGCGTCTCTCATTCCGTCAATTCATACGGGGTAAAGATCTACAAATTATGTGAAAGCACTACTGGCTACACATGTGCATTTAAGATCTACGAGGGTAAAGACAGTGAATTTAATCCACCAGGGTGCCCTCCAAATATTGGTACCACTGGTAAGATTGTGTGGGATTTAATTGGCCCTTTCCTACACAAGGGGTATCATGTATACACGGACAGTTTTTATACCAGTGTGCCATTGTTTAGCGCCCTTCATTGTGCCAACACACGAAGCCTGTGGCACAATACGCAGGAATCGCAAAGGTTTCCCACGTCAACTTGTGGATAAAAAACTACGAAAGGGGGAGTCATGCACTTTTCAAATTGAAAAGATGCTGGCTTTAAAATTTCGTGACCGCAAGGACGTCTACATGATCAGCACTGTCCATTCAAGTGCAACAGCAACTATTAGAGAACGTGGGGCCTCTGCAGATAGACAAAAGCCTGTGTGTGTCATCGGCTATAACAAATTCAGGTTGCGATGCAGAACGCATTTGTCCTGTACAAAAAATCAGTGGGCAGGGCGACATTCTTTGAATTTCAGGAGAAAGTGATTGAAGATCTCCTATTTCAATCTGCAGACCAGAGAGTAGTCCATGAGTCAGAGGATGTACACCGACTTGTTGAAAAACATTTTGTACACTACATCCCTTCAACATCTAACCAAAAATACCCCAAAAACGGTGTCAGGTCTGCAGCAAACGAGGACAGCGAAGTGAGTCACGATATTATTGTTCCGCTTGTCCTTCCAACCCTGGTCTATGCATAAGTCCCTGTTTTGTCCTTATCAATACACTATGGGCTTTATTACAGTTTTGTTCGGGTTTTTGGTGGACCTCTTACACCCGACAATACTTCTAGAAATAGCGACATTAATTTGGGGAGTAGTGGTCCTTTACTGTATCTATACATACGTGTGGGACACTGCCCCTTTATATATTCTGCAGGTGATTGGTTGTTTTGTGCACATGGCGGTTCCTACCTTGCCGGGCAGGGGCTTGTTATGGTGTACCGCGTCACTTGGCACATTCGTCCCTTATATAGGGATTGATGGAGCTAAAGAGACGTTGTATGACCAGTCACTTTGAATAATAAAGTCATTACAGCCCTACAAATTTTCTTTCATCCTGTGAACATGCTCTAGTTTTCCACATAGCTGGATAAATTCTTCCTCCTTTTTTTTGGATATATTGCCTTTTTCCGCCAACAGTTTAATACATTTTCCCACTCTAACTTACTATATATCAGAGCGGGTTGATATACATAATGTCTATGGACTGACATGATTTCAGGACAGCTGCTTTCTTAGCACGACATAGTCATAGGGTGTAGAAACTGTTAGGGACATCTATTTCTCAATCTAGAAAAGTAGAATCCTCCCATTTTCAAAGCAAAATGTGTGTCCTGAAAGCCTCCGGGTGCTCCCTTCCTTTTGGGTCCTGCCGTGTGTCCAGGAAACACATTAGGGCCACAATGGGGATATTTTTGAACACAGGAAAAACAGGGTGATACATTTTCTGGTGCATTTCCTTATTCTCATGTCCTCTGTACAAGAAATCTGACCTTAAAATGACACATTTGTGAAAAAAAGTGAAATAAAATTTTCTTTCCACCTGCTTTGCATTAATTCCTGCGAAAACTGTGGGCTCAAAATACTTAGTACACACCTAGATGAATACCTTAAGCGGTCTAGTTTTCAAAATGGGGTAATTTATGGGGAGTTTCTATCTTTTTGGCAACTCAGTGCCTCTATAAATGTGTAATGGGACATGAAACATTTTCAAGCAAAATGTGTGTCCTGAAAGTCTTCGGGTGCTACCTCCCTTTCGGGCCCTGCCGTGTGTCTAGGCAACGCATTAGGGTCACAATGGGGGCATTTTTGAAAACAGGAGAAACAGGGTGATAGATTTTGAGGGGTGTTTCTTCATTCTCATGGTCGCGTTACAAAGAAATCGGTCTTCAAAGTGATACTTTTATATAAAAAGTGGTTTTTTTTTTAAATTTCACCTGCTGTGCATTAAATTTAGCAAAAAACTGTGGGGTCAAAATACTCACTACACCCCTAGATAAATACCTTAAGGTGTCTAGTTTTCTAAATGGGGTCGTTTATGGGGAGTTTCTATCGTTCTGGCAGTTCAAAACCTCTCCAAATGTACAGTGGGGCCTAAAACATTTTCAAGCAAAAATGAGACCTGAATGCCTCCGGTTGCTCCCTTCCTTTCGGGCCCTGCCGTGTGTCCAGGCAACGCATTAGGGTCACAATGTGGGCATTTTTGAAAACAGGAGAAACAGGGTGATAGATTTTGGGGTGCATTTCTTCATTCTCATGGTTGCTTTACAAAGAAATCGGTCTTCAAAGTGATACTTTTATGAAAAAAGTGAAATTATATTTTTTTACGCCTGCTTTGCATGAATTCTTACAAAAAAACTGTGGGGTCAAAATACTTACAACTCCCCTTAATAAATACCTTAAGGGGTGTAGTTTTCAAAATGGTGTCACTTGTGGGGGTTTCCACCATTCTGACACCTATGAGCCTCTGAAAACCTGGCTTGGTGCAGGAAAACAAAATGTACTTCAAAAGTTATAAAATCATTACTAAACTTGTAAGTCTTCTAAATTGCTCCAAAAAAATTTTTTTTCCCCCAAAAGTGCTGCCAAAATAGAGTAAAGCGATGGAAATATATATTTAATAAAAAAAATTGTACAGTATGTATGTACATATGTGACATATTGCAGTTAAAAATAGGGAAAAATGATAATTTTTACAACATTTCTTAAATTTTTCTATTTTTTCATTAATTTCCGCAAATCGTATCAGTCTACTTTTACCACTAAAATAAAGTACAACATGTGACGAAAAAACAATGTCAGAATTACTTGGATATTCAAAACTTTCGCAGAGTTATTCTCTGATAAAGTCAGACATACCAGATTTAACAAATCTGGCTTGGTCATTAAGGTCTTTTCAGGCCCGGTCATTAAGGGGTTAAACATCATTTGCCAAGAAGACGCCCAAACACTTAGTGCGTCCAAATCGGCTTGTTATTTGTGAACATCTTCCATAGACTGAACATTACTAAATAGCTTGGTGTCATCTGCAATAATAGAAATAGTGCTAATAATCCCATCCTCTGTATCATTAATAAATAAGTTTAATAATAGTGGTCCCAGCACTGAACCCTGGGGTACACCACTTATAACCGGGGACCATACAGAGTAGGAATCATT
The DNA here is from genome assembly GCF_050947455.1 of Rhinoderma darwinii. Lineage (NCBI taxonomy): Eukaryota > Metazoa > Chordata > Amphibia > Anura > Rhinodermatidae > Rhinoderma > Rhinoderma darwinii. Next base: position 47,278,730 of record NC_134689.1, read on the forward strand.
GACCACAACTCTGCTGATACGGTCCTTGAGCCAATTCTCAATCCAATTACAAACTATACTTTCTAAACCTGTAGTCCTTAATTTACCCATTAGACGTCTATGAGGTACAGTGTCAAATGCCTTTGCAAAGTCCAAAAATACTATATCCACAGCAGCCCCTCTGTCTAGGCTTCTACTCACCTCTTCATAAAAAACAAATCAGGTTGGTTTGACAACTTCTGTCCTTAGTATTATAGGTGACAGCCAGCACGGTTTTACTGTTTTTTGTCACATAATCCTGTATATAGTCCCTCAATAGCCCCTCAAGCATTTTCCCCACGATGGACGTTAAGCTTACTGGTCTATAATTACCCGGGGAAGAACAAAAGCCCTTTTTTGAAAAATAGGCACCACATTCGCCCAGCGCCAGTCCCTTGGCACTATACCAATCACTAGAGAATCCCTGAATATTATGAAGAGGGGGACAGAAATAACTGAACCAAGTTCTTTAACCCCTTGAGGACTAAGCTCATTTTGGCCTTCAGGACCAGCCACATTTTTTCAAATCTGACATGTGTCACTTTATGTGGTAATAACTTGGGAATGGTTTTACCTATCCAAGCGATTCAGAGATTGTTTTCTCGTGACATATTGTACTTCATGTTAGTGGAAAAATTTGGTCGATAAATTCATTGCTCATTTGTGAAAAACAGCAACATTTTTAACAATTTTTTTTTTAACAAAAAATTAGGATTTTTCTAATTTTAAATGCATCGGCTTGTAAAATAGATAGTAATGCCACACAAAAAATTTACTATTTCACATATTCCATATGTCTACTTTATGTTGGCATTCTTTGAACGTCCTTTGATTTTTCTAGGACGTTAGAAGGCTTAGAACTTTAGCAGCAATTTCTCCCATTTTCAAGAAAGTTTCAAAAGGCTATATTTTCAGGGACGAGTTCAGTTCTGAAGCGGCTTTGAGGAGCCCATATATTAGAAACCCCATAAATCACCTCATTTTGAAAACTGCACCCCTCAAAGTATTCAAAACAGCATTCTGTTTTAACCCTTTAGACGTTTCACAGGAATTAAAGCAAATTAGAGGTGACATTTACAAATGTAATTTTTTTTAGCCAAAATTAACTTGTAAAACATTTTTCTTCTGTAACACAGAAGGTTTTACCCAAGAAATGCATCTCAATATTTCCCAGATTCTGCAGTTTTTAGAAATATCCCACGTGTGGCCGTAGTGTCCTAATGGACTGCAATACAGGCCTCAGAAGCAAAGGAGCACCAAGTGGATTTTGGGGCCTCCTTTTTTATTAGAATATATTTTATATTTTAGGCACCATCTCAGGTTTGAAGAGGTCTTGTGGTGCCAAAACAGTGGAAACACCCTAAAAGTGACCCCATTTTGGAAACTACACCCCTCAAGGAATTTTTCTAGTAGTATAGTTAGCATTTTGACCCAACAGGTTTTTGGATGAATTTATTGGAATTAGTCTGTGAAGAGGAAAATCTACTTATTTTCTGAAAATACATAGAATTTTCTAATTATTACAAGGAATAAAGGAGAAAAAGCATCCCAACATTTGTAAAGCAATTTCTCCTGATTATGGCAATACCCCATATGTGGTAATAAACTGCTGCTTGGACCCACGTCAGGGCTCAGATGGGAAGCAGCGCCATTTGGATTTTACAGCGCAGATTTTGCGGAATTTGTTCTTGGGGCCATGTCTCATCTGTAGAGCCCCTGAAGTACCAGTACAGTAGAAATTCCCCAGGTGTGATCCCATTTTGGATCCTATACCCCTCAAAGAATTAAATTAGAGGTGTAGTGAGCATTTTGATCCCTCAGGTGTTTTATAAATTTTATTAGAATTAGGACGTGAAAATGAAAAAAATATATATTTTTTCCAAAAATAGGACGTTTTAGCTCATAATTTTTTATTTCCTCAAGGAATACAGGAGAAAAGACACCCCAAAATTTGTTACACAATTTCCCGAGTAAGGAAATGCCCCATATGTGGTTGTAAACTACTATTTGGACACACGACAAGGGTCTAAAGGGAAAAAGCACAATTACGTTTTTGGAGTGGAGATTTAAAATTGTTTTTTAACACCATGCTGCATTGCGCTGAGGTACTAGTACAGTGAAAACCGCCGAGAAGTTACCCCATTTGGGAAACTACACACCTTTACGGAATTTTATCATGAGGTGTAGTGAGCATTTTGACCCCACAGGTTTTGCAGAAATTAGTACACAATAGATGTTACACATTGAAAATTGCCATTTTTCCACAGATATGCGATTTCAGTGCCCAATGCGTTGTACCCAGCTTGTACCACTGGAGACACACACCCCATAAATTGTTAAGTGGGCTCTCCAGAGTACAGCAATACCCCATATGTGGTCATAAACTGCGGTTTCGGCATACTGCCAGGCTTAGTAGGAGCGCCATTTGGCTTTTGGAGAGCAGATTTTGCTTGGTAGTAGTTTTGTTTAGCGTTTTACTGGTGTTTCAGTTTATAATGAAGGGGCATATGTAATCTGTGCGGAGTATATCAGGGTATATGTAAGATGGGCAGAGTGCATCAGGATATATGTGAGCTGGGCAGAGTGCATCAGGGTATATGTAAACTAGGCAGAGTACATCAGGGTATATGTAAACTGGGCGGAGTGAATCAGGGAATATATAATCTGAGTGGAGTACATCAGGGTGTGCGTAAAATGTGCGGAGTACATCCGGGTATACGCAAGATGTGCGGAGTACATCCGGGTATATGTAAGCTGTGCAGAGTACATCAGGGTAGGGATGTCACGATACCAGAATTTGGACTTCGATACCGATACTTCATTTAGTATTGCGATTTCTATATCAATTCGATACTTTTCCAACAGTAATAAAAATTAAAAAAAGTTCTTCCATTTTCTGATGTGAGGCACGTGGTGTTATTTTATTTTCTTACAGCGTACACATCATAAATGATACAAAAAAATTGTTGTGCAGGTTATTACAGTCGCGCCAATACCCAATATGTGTATTTTATGTATTGAGACTTCATTTAATGTTTATTGTAAAAAAGGTGTATGTGTATTGTTTTTTTATTTAACATTACTATGTTTTTACTTTATTTTTTAAACTTTAATGTACTGACATATATTTATATTACAGTACATTAGCCTGTGTACTGATAGTACACAGGCAGTTGTTAGGACATACCCAAGTATGCTCTAACAACAGGAAATATGGTAGGACAGCCCTGGGGTCCTTCAATGGACCCTGGGCTGTCTGCCCATATATCGTATGCCCCTCAATCGCATCAAAAGGAATTCCCTGTGATCCAAAGGGCATCCCCCCTTCTCATTTTCCCCTGAATGCTGCAGTCTGCTGTGATCGCAGCATTCACGGGAATAACGGCGGAGATGAGAGGTTTCTCTGATCTCCGCCAGCGGGGCTGCGGCTATGTAATACAGTCATTGCCCCACTCCTGACAGGAAGTGCGTGGTCAGCAAGAGGTGATGCGGCCGGCGCTACACTAATGAGCGGCTGTACAGGCACTGAAGACAGAACGTGGGGAGTGTTTTGCAGCGCGTCCGCCATGTTCTGTCTTCAGTGCCGGTAATCATTAGTGCAGCGCCGGCCACATCGTATCATCCTGACCCCACGCACTTATCAGGACTCAGGAGCGCGGCAATGACTATCACACAGCCACAGCCCCGCTCTCATACATTCATGTGTTACTATACTGAGCTGTGCGGCTGCACAGCTAAGTATCGAAATACATGTAATAACGGTATCGAACAGTTTGGGGGTGCACAGTATCGAAGTTTCGATGCATCGTGCATCCCTACATCAGGGTATATGTAAGCTGGGCGGAGTACATCAGGGTATATCTAAGCTGGGCGGAGTACATCAGGGTATATGTAAGATGGGTGGAGTACATCAGGGTATATGTAAGCTGGCCAGAGTACATCAGGGTATATCTAAGCTGGGAAGAGTACATCAGGGTATATCTAAGCTGGGCGGAGTACATCAGGGTATATCTAAGCTGGGCGGAGTACATCAGGGTATATGTAAGATGGGTGGAGTACATCAGGGTATATGTAAGCTGGGCGGAGTACATCAGGGTATATGTAAACTGGGCGGGGGAAAATCAGGGTATATGTAAGCTGGGTGGAGTGCATCCGGTTATAATAGGATGATGTAATAATGGGGTAAATAAATAAAATTAATTATCCATGGATAGTGACGTACGCTTTGAACCAATCCTTTATGCACAGGCCAGTTTTTTGGGTGCAGGAGTCGCACTTCTAAAGGGTGCCCATGGTATTCTACAAAACACAATCCAGTATTGACTAATCTTTGACTTCACCAGCCCCATATGTAGCACAGACTCCAAAAGGTCATAGTTTCCACTGCATTTACAGGGTCTACCAGTGGGGGGTTAGGAAATGATGACATGGGGTTTTAGGTAAAGGACTGCTGCACATATAAATTAGTCTGGGCCGTCATTTTGCATTATTGCATTACGAGAGTCATAACTTTTTATTTTTCCGTTGACTAGCTGTGTGAGTGCTTGATTTTCATGGGACGACTTGTAGTTTTTATTAGTTTCATTTTGGCGTAAATGCGATTTTTTTTAATCAGTTTTTATTATATTTTTTGGGAGGGGAGGAGACCAAAATACAGAAATTCTCACTGTTTCTTATATATTTTTTTAACGGCGATCATGTTTACTTTATTCTGCGGTTCGATACGATTATGGCAATACCAAATTTATAACGTTTTTAAATGTTTTACTACTTTTACACAATAAAATCACTTTTTACTAAATAAAATGTTTTAGTGTCACCATATCCTGAGAGCCATAACTTTTTTTATTTTTTGTCGACAGAGCAAAGTGAGGGCTTGTTTTTTGCATGACAAACTGTACTTTTTATTGGTACCATTTTGGGGTGCTTGTGACTTTTTATTCCATTTTTTTTTTAAACAACGTGACCAAAAAAGGAATTTCTGCCATTGTTTTTTATTTTATTTTTTTACGGTGTTCACCATGCGGGATAAAATAATATATTTTTAGAGTTTGGGCCGATACAAACGCGGCGATAACCATTATGTATAGTTTTTAATTATTTTATAATTATAAAGGACTTGATCAAGAAAACAGGGCGATTGTTTCTATTAAATAAAACGTATTTATTTTTCTAAAACTTTATTTTTTACACTTAGGCCTCATGCACACAACCGTAGCCATGTGCACGGCCGTGATTTCCGGGTCGGCCAGCCACGGAGTGACAGCCGCGGTCTGTGCACATGGCCGCGGCCATTATTTTCAATGAGCCCATGAAAACCAGTGCATGGCCCCATAGGAATGAATGGGGTCGCAATTCTCCCATGGATTTTCGGGGGAATTGCGGCCGCAAAAGCACGCTCGTGTGCATGGGGCCTTACTTGGGGACTTGAAGATCTTATCATCTGATACCCTATACAATACACCGACAAAGCGCTTGTAGCGTGAACCGGTCGTTGGCATCCTCCACATCAAAACAGACCGAGATCAATATCAATAAATCCCTTTATTGCCACTGTGGCGTGTGCCTCGTATTTTCTATCCTCTACAATCAAGTTTTATATATGTGCTGTTCTCTACCGATGAGCACCCTGCGGGCAACATTTTGACAGCTGTATGCTACAGTTGAGAGATATGAAAATACCCATAAATCTTTGCCATTTAAGAGACCTTCTAAAGCTTTCAGAGCGTCCCAGACTGCAGTTAGTTTTCTTAGGTTTGACGAAGCTCTTGATAGATTGAGATTCCAGGATCCCTGAACCATGTTTTGACCTGACTGGCATCTGTGGTTATAACTACTGGATTTTCTTCTGGTCTCCACCACATTAGAGATTGTTTCAATCTGAAAGGCATCTTCTTGTGGTTTAGAGATCTTAGTTTCTTGTCCCAACATGACAGCAGGAAGTTCTAAAGAGTTAGTGTGCCTGGGCCCATCTGACTGCTGGAACTGAGGAGATCTGTAACCCCAATACGGACATTATTTCCCTTATTAAAGCTAAAGTCTGATAACTGATGGAAGTGACTGTTTGGAGTAGAGAGTTTCTCTTCTCTCTTGGTAGGAAAAAAGTCTGAACCTGTGAGTTCAAGAGAATCCCTAGAAAGACCTTTGTTTGTTCTGGTATCAGGTCTGATTTTTACAGGTTGACAAGCCAGCCCGAGGATTACAAAAGTTAGAGTCATTTTTAGATGGGAATTCAATCTTTGTTCTGAATCTGGAGAGATTAATAGATCATCCAAATATAAGATAATTAGTATTTCCTTTTGCTGAAGATAAGCTGCGACTTCTGAAATAATCTTGGTGAAGATTGTGGGGGCAGACGAGAGGCCAAATGGAAGGGCTTGGAACTGAAGATTATGAACTTCCCTCTTCAACGTTACTGCAAACCTCCGGGATCTTTGCGAATCTGGATGTATTGGTACATTAAAGTATGCATCCTGTAGGGCTATCGAGGCCATGAAGCAATAGGCTCTGAGCAGATTGATTGTAGAAGCAATTATCGCCATCTTGAATTTTTTGTACTGGATGTGTTTGTTCAGACGTTTCAGGTTTATTATTACTCTGATTTTTTGGTTTCATTTGGGAACTAGAAACAAAGGGGAATAATTACCCTGGTTGTGCTGGAAAGCCTGGACTGGAATCACAACCTGTTTTTGAAGGAGAATCTCAACTTCTCTCTCTCTCTATATCTTCCTGATGGGAAAAAGGGATTGAGATTGGACTTATAAAACTTTCTGGAGGAAGGGAGCTGAACTCCAGTTGATAGTCCTGAGACACTATGTTCAATATCCATGTACTTGGAGATTTTTGACAATGTATTGGTGAAGTATCTTAATCTGCCCCCCCTCCCCCCCACAAAAATTCAGGAGGTACATTCTCCAGTGTTGGCATTAAACATGAACCATCTGTTTTTCTGCCTCTGATTTTGTCATCTTGGATTGCCCTCTCTTTTCTTAGCTTCTTGAAGGTTTTTTTCTTTGGTTCCGAAAGGGCAGTTTCTGCTGGAAGAAGCGGGTATCTGAATGAAAACCCTACTTTCTATCTGAGGATTTTTCAAGATTATGATCTACAATTGTGCCAAATAACCGATCACCTTCACAGGCTATAGAACATAATCTAGATTTAAATCCAGCATCTCCTGCGCAAAAATGAAGTTAGATCTTGGATTTTAGGTGATCCTCTAGTTGTTCCATCCAAACTTTTAAGGCTCTTGCAGTACATGATGCAGCGATACTGTTTAAGAGCTGCTGTGCTGGAATCCCACATTCACTTAAATGTCCACTTAAGGGTATGTTCACACGCTTAGCAAAAAATGTATGAAAATACGGAGCGGTTTTGAAAAGAAAACCGCTCCTGATTTTCAGAAGGTTTTTTCTTAGCAACTCTAGAGTCATCTTTAAAAACTGCTCAAAAACCGGCTTAAGAAGTGACAAGAACTTCTTTTTCGCGGGCATTGTTTAATGCGGCCGTTTTTTTTTTAAACGGCCCGTCGGAACAGAAAGCAGTTTTTCCCATTGAAATCAATGGGCAGATGTTTTGAGGCGTCCTGCTTCAGATTTTTCGCCAGTTTACGGCCCGAAAAACGGCCGAAAATAAGCCGTCGGAACATAGCCTAAGACTACCTTCTGCTTTCTTGTTCATTATTCGTCAGGAAAGGGAGTTTGGAAAATCTCGCTACCGGGGCATCAATTCTAGGGGTCTTAACCCATTTTTCGGAATCCTCTTGAGCGAATGGGTATTTACGCTAGAAGTTCCTGGGAAATCGCCCCGTCTCAGGGTCTGTCCATTCTTTTTAAATTAAATTCTGAATATTCTTTTGGAATGGAAATACTCCTCCTTCTGGAGTCCAGCCCCTCAAACATCTGATCCAGGATAGACCTGGGCTCCTTCAAATCTTCTATTTTCATGGTGGCTTTTATCGCCTTATTAAGAAACTGTCCTGCATCTTCCACTAAAAATAACAGTCTTACACTATTATCGTCCAGAATCGAATTCTCCCACTTCCTGATTAATATCAGAATTCGACATTTCCCGTGGGATAGATCTAGACGTGGACAGCATAGGAGAGGGTGGATGGCCTTGAGATAATGCTGCATCCACACCCTCCCGTATCATTCTTCTGATAGCCTCACAACCTTCTCCAAACATCTCTGGCATAACGCTTTCTTGTGTGTAGCTGGAAGCGATTTTTTGCAAATTCCAAATTTTTTATTACACCAGACTTTCTGAACTCCCTCTTTACCTCCCGGAAAAAATAAACATATATAAGATTTTTCCAGTCAAGTATTGAGGCTTTTCAGAGGGAGGTGGTTATATAAAAATATAACCATGTTCGCTCTGGGCTGGGCGCTCTGGATGGGTCAACAGACTCTGCAGAGGACATCTAAACCGAACTAATAATGAATCCAACAAGTGGCAGCACTGAAATAACTTAAAAACGACTATCCATGACAAACTAGCACTGCTTGTGTTTAAAGAAATTTTGGCGTCAAATTATTATTTTTTTTTTAAATTAGACTACATTTAAGAGGCTGGCTATGCTTCGCACTATCCAACCCCGGTTAGAGACGCTGGTCCCATGTGTAGTGAGGGATTTTCCTTGCCCAAGGGAAATCCCTGAGTCTGGTGCTGTCAGGTTAGCGCTGACCCCAGTTACCATTCTTATGCTGGTGCGGAAGCCCGAGGCTGCCCGCACTGCAGGGCTTATGCCAAGGAGCTGGAGAGGGGACACCTGCCGCTCGGAGTCCAGGTTCCTGCCCTGGCCCTCCCTTATAGAGATACTGCTCGTTCATCCAGGGGAGAGAAAGACCGGGGCGCATGATGAAGATACTGATACACTCGCGGATCCTGCTTCCCATGTCCCAAGGGACAGGAAATAACCGGAGACGGTAAGAAGGGGGGGGGGGATTTAAACTGCATCCTGTTGCTTCCTGCCCCTTTGGAGGCGGGGAATCCCTCCTGGTGGTGCTGTCGTGGAGGTGTAGAAGCAAAAACAAACTATTTCAAAAGTGTTTTTAATTGTGCAAAAGTAGCAAGACATGAAAAGACCTCTACATATTTGGTATTGAGGAAATCTTACTAATCCATAGAATATAGGTAACATGTTATTTATACCGCACAGTGAACGGCACAAATCTAAAAACGCATAACAATGGCGGAATTGCGTTTTTTTCTTCCCATTCTCCCCCAAAATGAAAACTACATCATCCCGCAAAAAACAAGTCCTTATGTCGACGGAAAAATGAAAACGTTCTAAATCTTTGAATGAGACGATGGAAAAACGAAAACAACTTGGTCTTCGGGTATGTCCAAAAGAGTAAATATTGCAGATTTTCCGCAGCGTATTCCATTGCGGAATATCCGCATCGTAATACAGTAGCAGTAGAGTGAATGAGATTTTAACAAATTTCAGCCACACGCTGCGTAGAAAATCTGACAAAAATGTGTTTACAAAATGACCTGCGGTGCGGTTTTTCAATGCGCAGCATGTCAATTTGCTGTGGAATCATTGGTTTTATGTTGCGGGTTTTCTCCATTGCATTCAATGGGAGGTAAAACCTGCAACCATCCGCATATGTTTGCGGCGGAAAAACAAAAACCCAAAAAACGCAACTCAGAAAATAAAATAATCTCTATACTTACCCGTCGTCATGGCGACGCGTCCCCCTGGCATGTTTCATCCCATGTGACCGCTGCGGCCAATCACAGGAAGCAGCGGTCACATGGAATGAAACGTCATCACAGAAACCAAGCGGCAGTACGCGTCGCCATGATTATGGGTAAGTATAAGCTTTTGAAAATTGTATTTTTTTTATTTTGTATTAGTGTTTAACTAAAGATCAGTAAGCCGCTGTTCACATCAGCATTGCCCTTCCATTGAAGGGTTCCGTCTAAGGTTTCCGTTGGGTTAACCCCTCAACAGAAAGGAAAACTGAAGCCTTAGCTTCCATTTCCCTTACCATTTGATCTCAATGGTGACAAACGTTGCTAAAGGTTTCCGTTTGTCACCGTTGTGACAGGGTTGCATTGTTTTAATGGAATCTATAGCGCAGTCGACTGCGCTATTGGTTCTGTCACGATCAACGGAACCCTGTTACAACTTAGATTTTATTAACTTAGATGTGATCGTTATTAGCAAGATCCTGTGTGAGAGTCACACACAAAGGACCAGTACCGGTGCCTCCAGTGCAGCTGATCTGACAGAATTGGCTTTGATGGCAGGATAGAGCTTCAATGTATACAGGATACAAAGAAGTTGTATCTTTAAAAAAAAAATAAAATACATCAAATAATTTTTTCATTAAAGTCAATTTAAAAGTTATTTTAAATCAGAAAAAATAAGAAAAGATTTTGTTCAATGGTGTACATAGGTTTTAAGAACACAAATTATTTAAAAATGAGACAGATGCTCTTTGTGAGATGCATGTTTAATTCTGTGCTAACTCCTTGGCACAAGATAAATTGAATATCATCAATTCCTTCATTCTCTCTTACCGACAGATCTTTGAATGGATGTAGCAAAAGCCCAAGGGGAAGTTTGGCTTTATTTAGCAGAGCCTGTGTTTGAGGGATGTTGGTTAAAGTACAGCGGAACAGCCTATGAGAAATAATATAAACAGAGTAAAGTTCAGTAGGTTATTAATACCATTATCGTAAGCATTTTTATAATGAAGCAGCAATTGAACGTTTTCATTCAATACCGACAGGACAGCGAGAGCTTATAACCACAAATAAAAAACTTCTCCAAAATATATATATTTCTCTGCGGTACTCAGACAAATATGTATGACTGATAAAACAGGATTTTTTTTCAGTACTCACCATAAAATCCTTTTCTCATCCAGTTCATCGGGTGATATTGCTCCCGCGTTTTTCAAGGTTTTTATGTTCTGGATTGTCAGTTTGAGGGATACTCCTCTATTGTTTGACATACCTTTTCATACCCTGTATCCGCTTCTCCTACTTCTTGCGGACAGACTGAATAGCGCCATGTTTTTGGGCAGGGCATAACCACTTTTTTAATTTCCTAGTGACAACAGCGTATACCCATGGTCTCTGCCCCCCCCCCTCCCCAATGAACTGGACAAGAAAAGGATTTTACATTGAGCACTCAATAAAATCCTGAGTACTCTATTGTAAAATCCTTTTCTTGTGCATGCAGAGGGAAAGGTGTGAACTTCGTCCTCTTTACACACTTTTTTGTCAAGATTTACCATTTGGCCGCCTTGCACAACTGAAGGGCAGGAACCTGATGGCGCACAGCCCAGCAAGCTCCAAAACGCTCTGGTAGAGTAGACCGTGACCCGAAAAATGGGAGCCTTGCCCCAAATGCTAACAGTTAATCGAATCTAGGGAGTGATAGTGGCCTTAGAGGCCGCCAAACCATTCCTGTGACCCTCCAGGAGGATAAAAAGGAAATCCGGAAGCAGTGACAGAAAGGTAAGTCTGCAAGGCATGGAAAATATCCAGGTTGTGGAGGGAACGCTCCCTCGGATGACTGGGAGATGTACAAAACGATGACCTCATTCATGTGAAAAACACAGAAACAACCTTCGGCAGAAAAGAAGGTACAATGCGGAGCACCACCTTGTCCAGATGAAGAGTGAGAAATGGAGAACAGCAAGAAAGCCGTCAATTCAGAGCTCCTTTGGATGGAGGTCACCGTGACTAGAAAATATACTTTCATGGACAGAAGACAAAGGGAGATGTTTTGCAAGGGTTTAAAAAGGAGCAGTCTGTAAGACCTCCAAAACCAAATTGAGATTCCAAGAAGGAATCGGAGTGTCGAAGGCGACGCCCAGGAACAGGATCTTCTGGGATAGAGACAGTCAAGATTTGGAGCGGTTGATAATCCAACTGAACCAACTTAGGGTGTCCGGAGAAATCTGGAGCGCTGTCTCATTGTCCACCCTTAGAGGAGGACTTGATTAAAACGATGTTCAGGAACAGAGTGACCGACACCCCCCCCCTGCCAGAGGAGCGCATCATCATGATGGAGACAACCTTCATAAAAAATTTCTGAGCATAGGTCAGACCGAAGGGAAGAACCTCAAATTAGTAATGTGGGACAATACTGCAAAGTGCATGAAGGGCTGGCGAGTCTAGCAAATAGGAACCATGGAGATACGAACCTTGATGTCCACTAAGTAAAGAACCTCCGCCTGTTCCATGGAAGCGATGACAAACCGAAGGGACTACATCAGAAAATGACGGAGCCCGACATGAGCGTCCTTTTGCGGTATGACAAAAAGGCTAAAGTATGATGACCCCCTTGAAGGAGCAGTGTCGAGTGCTCAAAAAAAAGGTGGCCGTCCTTGAGGGGACTGTGGAACAGCGGACTGAAAAACTGGAGGAAGGGAAAATATGATGTATCTGGAGGCAACCACTTCCTGAACCCAGGTGTCCAAAAACATCTTGCTCTCAGACATTTCTAAGTGCAGAAGCCTGATCCCTACCCAAGCTGAATCGAGTGGGGGTACACCATCAGACAGAGGTGGCCTTACCATATCCAGCCTTTGCGGATGGAGATCGAGATCACCAACAGTGGTGAGCCTTGAAGGAAGGTTTAGCCTTCTGATCTCGGTGAAACTGCAGTCTGGAAGAAATGGTGTTGAAGAACCCACGAAAGGACAGAAAACGAGGGCCAGCCCTTTTGACCCCATTTTGGAGAAGATGGGTGCTCTTGCCTACCGTAGCCTCTGATATAATCTTGTCCAATCTAGTTTCAAAAAGACGGGAGCCTGAAATTGGGAGCATAGAGTTAGGACCCGCTTGGAAGCCATATCAGCATACCAAGCTTTAAGCCAGGTTGTCCTGTGAATAGAAACGGAAGAGGACGAGGCCTGAGCTACCAGAAGGGCTGCCTCAAATAGGTACTTGGATGCATTGGATAAGATGAGACAGGATTACCAGTTATTCCATAGAAGAACCCGAAAGTAGGCCATGACTGAGTTTGTGCACCCATTTAGTAATAGCTTTGCTAACCCAGACAGAGGCAAAAATTAGGTGAAGGGTGTAGCCAGAGGCCTCAAAAGTTGTTTTAGAAAAGGATTCCACACGGTGATCCACAGGATGTTTGAAGGAAGTGAAGTTCACCATAGGCAAAGTAGTAGCTTTGGCTAGATAAGAAACAGGAGGGTGCACCGCCGGAGACCTAACCCACTTGGAAGAATTCCCTTCCTGAAAAGGATAGGAGACATCCAGACGGCTACAGTGAGAAAACATCTTGTCCGGGTGTTTCCATTCCTTAAAGACAATACCTTCAAACTCCGAATGGGCTAAAAAGACCGATTGGGGACGTCGAGCCTGAAGAAAGGAAATTGAGTCAGTTGAAGGAGACGGCTGTGAAACGGTGACCTTTAAGGTGTCACAGACAGAGTGTCTGATATTCCTCCTAAGTCAAAAGATGCAGCAGCACTTGTCAGGAGGCCCTGTGTCTCCAGCAGTGTCTGTCCGAATGCAGGAGAAGTGCTGCAATTGGCCGCTGGTGGAGATTTAAGGGGACTAGCCAATCAAAGGGGCAGGCCGAGTCCCCATGAGAGGATAGTGATAAAAGCACGCTGGTGCGCGATTGGAAGAGAGGGAGAACCGCCTTCCTACTTGAAGACTACTATGTAGTAAAAAAATGGCCCCGTCGGTGGTAGGCCAGTTGAAAATGGCGCCCAGCAGCAAAAAGATGCAATAGCGCTAAAACAAAAAAACGTGTTACCGGCGGTGGCCCGGGAGGGGGGGGGGGGGGATTCCTTCCTTCGTCTCCAAGATAGATAAGCAAAGTATGAATAGCTCAGTGTCTGTGGGCAGAGTATATCCTATAGAAGATGCAACTTTTTATTTCTTTCTTAGGGTATGTGCACAAACTCAAAAACGTCTGAAAATATGGAGCTGTTTTCAAGGGGAAACAGCTCCTGATTTTCAGACTTTAAGCCACTCTCGATTTTGGCGCCTTTTTTTACGGCCGTTTTTCGATGGAGTCAATGACAAACAGCTCCAAAAACGGCCCAAGAAGTGAGATGCACTTCTTTTTCGCTGCCGTTTTTTTTGCGCTGCCGTTTCTCAAAACAGAACAGAACGCCGTTTTCCCCTTGAAATCAATGGGCAGATGTTTGGAGGCGTTCTGCTTCCGATAAGCAGTGTGAATATACCCTTAGTGTCAAGCCTCCTAGTGGCAACAGCATATACCCACGGTCTGTGTCCCCCAATGTAAAACTAGAAACATGCATTGTAAAAAATACTTAAAAGGGTTGCCCACTTTCAGCAAATAATTTTTTGTATAATTACATTTTACAAAATACTTTCTGTATTAATTCCTCACGGTTTCCTAAATCTCTGCTTGTTGTTATTCAGTAGGAACATTCATTGTTTACCTTCAGCGGATACATTTCCGTCCATGGTTGTGTGATGGACACACTGGTGCTGGGATCGTTAGAAGACACAGCTCTGATGCACATACTGTAACAAGCCTTAAGGCCCTTTTACACCGGCCGATAAGCAGCCAGCGCAGCCGAGCGTCAATCAACGAGACATCGTTGATCGGCGCTCGTTTGCTCCTGTCGCACGTATGGGGGCACGCGGTCGTTACTCCGATCGCTCATCCCCATACATCATCATCATGTCGGCAGCTCGTCTCACTGTTTACAGAGGGAGACGCGCTGCGGACAACGAGAATCTTTTACTTTAAAACGATACCATCAGCAGATGATCGAGCATTTGCTCATTCATCTGCTGATCGTTCCCCTATTATCCCGTTATATGAACACTCGTCTACACGATCTGCCAGTGTAAAACCCCTTTACACCTGTCTGATCACCACATGACCATGGACAGAAGTTTATCCACTAGAAGTAAACAATACACGTTCCTACTGATAACAAGCAACGATCTTAAAAACCGATCTGTGAATTATTTTTAGCTACGGCGTTCACCCGGTGAGTTAAATGTGATATTTTACTAGTTCAGACTTGTGTGAAAAATAAGAAAAAAGGGTTTTTGTTTTGTCTACAATTTTTTTTAAATGATATTAAAAAATATTTTACTTTTATTTTTAGCCCCACTAGGGGACTTTACCATTAGAAAGATAAATCACTCATGCAACACTTATGTGTTGCCTCTATGCCTCTATCTGTGCTCTAGTAGGCTTAAAGAGGCTCTGTCACCAGATTTTGCAGCCCCTATCTGCTATTGCAGCAGATAGGCGCTGCAATGTAGATTACAGTAACGTTTTTATTTTTAAAAAACGAGCATTTTTGGCCAAGTTATGACCATTTTCGTATTTATGCAAATGAGGCTTGCAAAAGTACAACTGGGCGTGTTGAAAAGTAAAAGTACAACTGGGCGTGTATAATGTGCGTACATCGGGGCGTGTTTACTACTTTTACTAGCTGGGCGTTGTGTATAGAAGTGTCATCCACTTCTCTTCACAACGCCCAGCTTCTGGCAGTGCAGCACTGTGACGTCACTCACAGGTCCTGCATCGTGTCGGCACCAGAGGCTACAGATGATTCTGCAGCAGCATCGGCGTTTGCAGGTAAGTCGATGTAGCTACTTACCTGCAAATGCTGATGCTGCTGCAGAATCAAGTGTAGCCTCTGGTGCCGACACGATGCAGGACCTGTGAGTGACGTCACAGTGCTGCACTGCCAGAAGCTGGGCGTTGTGAAGAGAAGTGGATGACACTTCTATACACAACGCCCAGCTAGTAATAGTAGTAAACACGCCCCGATGTACGCACATAATACACGCCCAGTTGTACTTTTACTTTTCAACACGCCCAGTTGTACTTTTGCAAGCCTCATTTGCATAAATACGAAAATGGTCATAACTTGGCCAAAAATGCTCGTTTTTTAAAAATAAAAACGTTACTGTAATCTACATTGCAGCGCCGATCTGCTGCAATAGCAGATAGGGGCTGCAAAATCTGGTGACAGAGCCTCTTTAACCCCTTAGTGACTAAGCCTGTTTTGGCCTTGTGGACACAGCCGATTTTTGCAAATCAGACATGTGTTACTTTATGTGGTAATAATTCCAGAATGCTTTTGCCTATCCAAGCGATTCTGAGATTGTTTTCTCGTGACATGTTGTACTTTATGATACTGTAAAAATTGTGTCGTTAAATTCAATATTTATTTATAAAAAACACCAAAATTTAGAAAATTTGCCAAAATCTGAATTTTTCTAAATTGTAATGTATCTGCTTGTAAAACAGATTGTAATACCACACAAAATATTTACTAGTTAACATTTCTTATATGTCTACTTTGTGTGTGCATTTTTTGAACGTCCTTTTATTTTTCTAGGACGTTACAAGGCTTAGAACTTTAGCTAGAATTTCTCACATTTTCAAGAAAATTTCAAATGTTAAATACTTTTGTGTTAAAAAAAAAGACAAAAGTATAATAGGTATGATACCTATACCAAGAAAATTTCAAAAGGCAATTTTTTCAGGGACCAGTTCAGTACTGAAGTGGCTTTGAGGGCCTTATATATTAGAAAGTCCTGATAAATCACCCCATTTTAAAAACTGCACCCCTCAAAGTATTCAAAACAGCATTCAGAAATTATTTGAACCCTTTAGGCATTTCACAAGAAATAAAGCAAAGTAGAGGTGAAATTTACAAATTTCAAATATTTTTTTACGAAATTCATTTGTAATACGTTTTTTTCTGTAACACAGAAGGTTTTACCAGAGAAATGCAACTTAATATTTATTGCCCAGATTCTGCAATTTTTAGAAATATCCCACATGTGGTCCTAGTGCGGTAAAGGACCGAAACACCGGCCTCAGAAGCAAAGGAGCACCTGGTGGATTTTGGGGCCTCTATTTTATTAGAATATATTTTAGGCACCATGTCAGGTTTGAAGGTCTTGTGGTGCCAAAACAGTGGAAACCCCCCAAAAGTGACCCTATCTTGGAAACTACACCCCTCAAGGAATTTTTCTAGGGGTATAGTTAGCATTTTTAGCCCACAGGTTTTTTGCTAAATTTATTGGAACTTGTCTGTGGAAATGAAAATCTACTTTTTTTCTGAAAAAACATACAATGTTTTCGTTTTTACAAGGAATAAAGGAGAAAAAGCACCCCAACATTTGTAAAGCAATGTCTCCCAATTACGGCAATACCCCATATGTGGTAATAAACTGCTGTTTGGACCCACGGCAAGGCTCAGAAGGGAACGAGGGCCATTTGGATTTTGGAGCGCAGATTTTGCTGGAATGGTTTTCGGTGCCATGTCGTGTTTGCAAAGCCCTGGAGGGATCATAACAGTGGAAACTCCCCAAAAGTCACCCCATTTTGGAAACATCCCTCAAGGAATTTTTCTAGGGGTATAGTTAGCATTTTGACCCTACATGAATTTATGGGAATTATGCCGTGAAATTGAAAATCTACATTTTTTCTAATAAAATGTAGTTTTAGCTCAGATTTTTTCATTTTTACAACAGATAAAGGAGAAAAAACACCCCAATATTTGTAGAGCAAACTCTTCTGAGCACAGCAATACCCCATATGTGGTCATAAACTGCTGTTTGGACACATGGTGGAAGTTAGAAAGGACGGAGCGCCATTTGACTTTTGGAGCTCAAGTTTTGCTGGAATGGTTTGCGGCCCCATGTCACATTTGCAAAGCCACTGAGGGGCCAAAATAGTGCAAACCCGGCAAAAGTTACCACATTTGGGAAACTATACCCCTCGTGGAATTTATCTAGCGGTATAGTGAGCATCTTGACCCCACAGTTTTTTTGCTGAATTATTGGGATTATGCAGTGAAAATGAAAATCTACATTCTTTCCACTAAAATGTTGAATTGTTTTCATTTTCACAAAGAATAAAGGAGAAAAAGCGCCCCAATAATTGTAAAGCAATTTCTCCCGAGTCCGGCAATACCCCATATGTGGTCATAAACTGCTGCTTGGATACACCGCAGGGCTCAAAAAGGCAGGAGTGCTACTTGGCATGTAGATTTTGGTTGATTGTTTTTTGGGCACCATGTCGCATTTGCAGAGCCCCTGAGGTACCCGTACAGTAGAAACCCCTGAGAAGTGACTCCATTTTGGAAACTATACCCCTCAGGGTAATCATCTAAGGGTGTACTGAGCATTTTGATCCCACAGGTGTTTCCTAGATTGTATTAGAATCAGGCAGTGAAAATGAAAAAAAAAAAATGTTTCCCAAAAATATGTAGTTTTGCACCCAATTTTTTTTTCCACTAGGGGTAATAGGAGAAAAAACACCACATAATTTGTTACCCAATTTCTCCCGAGTACGGCAATACCCCATGTGTGGCCCTAAACTGCTGTTTGGGCACATGGCAGAGCTCAAAATGGAAGGAGTGCCATGTGGCTTTTAGAGCACAGATTTTGCTGGACTGGTGTGTGGGCGCCATGTCGCATTCGCAGAGCTCCCTTAGGTACCAGAGTAGAGTGTAAAACCCTGAGAAGTAACCCCATTTTGTAAACTACACCCCTCAAGGCATTTATCATTTGCCTGGACATATGACAGGGCTTAGGAGTGAAAGGCGCATGTGAGACCTATTTTGGTGATTTTCGCAGCATTAGCCCACAAGGGCAGGGCTCTGGGGTCAAATATTAAAACAAACCCCCAAGTAGTGACCCCCATTTTGGAAACTGCACCCCTGAAGGCATTTTATTAACGGGTGTGTAGTGAGCATTTTAACATGAATGCTCAGTGGATGGTGCAAAGTGAAAATTGCAAATTTCCACAGGTATATGCCATTTTAGCGCATAATATTTTGTGCCCAGTTCATGCCACTGAAGACAAATACCTCAAACTGTTAAGCGGGTTCTCCCGGGTATGGCGATGCCATATATGTGGACGTAAACTGCCCGTTGGGCACGCTGCAGGACTCAGAATGGAGAGCGCGCCATTTGGCTTTTGGAGCGCAGATATTGCTTAGTGGTAGTTTAGTTTGGGGTTTTGCTGGTATTTCAGTTTATGATGTGGGGGCATATGTAATCTGTGCGGAGTACATCAGGGGCATAATAAGAGGGTTTTTATAATGGGGTAAATAAATAATAATTCATAGATATGTGGCCGGTGTCGCACTGATAAATGGTGCCAGATCTTATCCGCTTTTGGAACACTCTGCACATTTTGCATCGCCAGAACTTGGAGCTGGGTGAGGGCTTATATGTTGCGGGAAAATCTGTAGTTTTCATTGGTACCATTTTGGGCTACATGTGATTTTTTTGATCACGCTGCATTTCATTTTTTTTGGCAAGCAAGGTGACCAAAAACCTGCAATTCTGATGCTTTTTATAAAAATTTTTTTACGGTGTTCGCCATGTGCTATGATTGACAATTTAACTTTATTCTGTGGGTCGGTACGATTACGGCGATACCATATGTATATAGTTTCTCTTATGCTTTGCAGCGTCTGCACAGAAAAATTACTTTTGTTTCAATTAATTTATTTTTTGTGTCACCATATTCTGAGAGCCATAACTTTTTCATTTTTCCGTCAAAAAAGCTGCGGGAGGGCTTGTTTTTTGCGAGGGGTAGTGACTAAAACAGCGATTCTGGAATAGGTTTTTTATTAATTTTTTTTACGGTGTTCACCGTACAGGTAACATAGCGTGATATTTTTATAGTTTGGGTCATTACGGACGCGGGGATACCACACACGTGTACTTTTTTTTATGTTTTTTTGTTTTTAATATAATAAAAGACTTATAGGAAAAAAAGTCTGTTATAGTGTTTTTTTAAACTCACTTACTTTTTTTACAACATTTTAATTAACTTGTTTTAACTTTTTTTGTGTCCCACTAGGGAACTTGAAGGCATGAAGCCCTGATACCTATTATAATACACTGCACTACTTACATAGTGCAGTGTATTAGAGCTGTCAGCTATTCACTGACAGCAAGCCTATTAGGCTTGGCCTCCCGGCGGGGCCTAATTGGCTTCCGTACTAGGAAGCGATTGTTAGGCTACGGTTGCCATAGCAACCATCGGAAGACTCGCGGGTGCCGATGGTTGTCATTGGCAATCATAGGGTGCGATCTAAGGGGTTAATCGCCCGGATCGGAGACTAGCTCCGGTCCTGGCCGTTAGAGCACGATGTCAGCTGTGACAAACAGCTGACACCCGCGCCCGTGGCAACCATCGTGGTTGCCGACAGGCTACAAGACACTTCGATGCATCGATCGCGTTGATCGATGCATCGAAGGAGTTAATCGGCCGGATCGGAGCCTGGCTCCGGTCCTGGCCATTGCAGAGGGGTGTCGGACAGCTGATTACCAGCGGTGATTGCGCTGGCTCAAGCTGAGCCAGCGCCATCACATACACAACGTCATGGAGCTGTGATTGGTCAGTCAAAGCAGATTGACCAATCACAGCGATTGCCGGCAGGAGACCGCTGTGATTGGTCCCGTCACCTTGTCCTTTGACAGGGTGACAGTTTTTAGCCAGGACACACCGGTGCCTTAAAGCACTTCAATGCAGGACATACCGGTGCGTCCTGGTGCGGTAAGGGGTTAAAGAGGATCTGTCACTAGTTTAGTAATGCCCGATCTCCTAGCTAATCTGATAGGCGCTATCACACTGATAATGCTAGTGAAAATAGTGTCCCAAAGAGTTTATTATTTTAAAAGTTATGAGCTTTTTTTTTAGAAATATGCAAATGAGGCTATACTAGACAAGTGGGTGTCAACACCAGCAATTCTCCTGAGGTGGAGCCACCTCACAGCCACCGACGCTGTCCTATCAGCATGAAGCTGCTTCACACACAGTGTGACAGACTGAGGCTGGAGGAAAGGGGGACCACTTCAAAATAGCCATATTTCCGCCTGTGGACCACCTAGAACAGTGGTTCTTGTGGCATATGAAAGATCGTAGTTCTAGCTGTGAAACAACTTGAGGTATCACCAGTTGAAAATACAGTCAGGAATGGAAGCTGTATACTATATGATCAGGCTGTGTTGCTTGGCTAGGAAGAGGATAAGCTGTATGACGCTGATTGGACAGTGTCATACAGAAAACATTACACAGCCCAGAGTGAAAAGAAAGAGTAACTTACCATTTGGCAAGTATAGCCAAATTAGCATATTCAGAAAAATGCACATAATGGTTGTGTATCAAAAGAGGCATGGACTCGCATTGAAGGATTATAAAAATATTACCAGTTTACAAAGCTTTAGTGCGGCCTCATCTAGAATATGCAGTTCAGTTCTGGGCTCCAGTTCATAGGAAGGATGCCCTGGAGTTGGAAAAAATACAAGGAACAGCAACTAATCTAATAAGGGGCATGGGAAATTAAAGTTATGATGAAAGATTAAAAGAATTAAACCTATTTGGTCTAGAAAAGGGATGACTTAGGCTATGTTCACACAGAGTTTTTTCCATTTGGAAGTTTGAGGCAGAATTTCTTCTCCCTGCACGGCCATTGTGCGCTGCAGGCATAAAACGCAGTGAAACACGCTTTCTCTGCCTCTCATTGAAGTCAATGGGAGGTCAGAGGCGTTAACGGCCGAAGATAGTGAATGGCCCTTCTTTCTCCCGCGAGGCGGTTTTACCGCTAGCGGGAGAAAACCGCCCCCGCCTCCCATTGAAATCAATTGGAGGCATTTTCGGGCCATTTTTGACGAGTTTTGCGGCGCGGTTTCCGCGTCAAAAAAACTCTGTGTGAACATAGCCTAAGGGGTGGGGGGTTGACATGATTAACTTCTATAAATATATGAATGGCCCATACAAGAAATATAGTGGAAACCTGTTCCATGTAAAACCCCCTCAAAAGACAAGGAGGCACTCCCTCCGTCTGGGAAAAAAAAAAAGTGAAATTTCCAGAGGCGACAAGACTCCTTTACTGTGAGAACTGTGAATCTATGGAAAAGCCGACCGCAGGAGCCGTCACAGCAGGATCGGTAGATGGTTTTAAAAAAGGGTTGGATAATTTCCTAGAATCCAAAAAAAAATATCAGCTCCTATGTGAATGTGTAGAATTCTTGTTTTGTCCCTTCCCTTTTTCCGATCCCTTGGTTGAACTTGAAGGACTTGTCTTTTTTCAACTGTACAAATGACGTAACTATGTATGTAACTTTGCAAATAATCTCAATTTTTGAAAAAAGTATTACACTGTAGTTATCAGCATGACAGCAACCGATTGGTACCCAGCGATTTTATTGCGGGAGGGGGGGGGGGGGGGATCTGGGGACAGAGGGTTGCAGGCCCTCAATGCATGAGAGCCGACACCCAAAGCATATGGCATGGGAACAGCGCCTGAGCCCTCACCATCTTTGGGTAGGGCACATCTGACATAACTGTAGACGGGTGTCGCTTAACGGTTAATAACCCAAAAAAAAGTAATGTAGGAGAAAAAAAAAAAAAAAAACATACTCTGGGTTACAATTCAGTTTCTGGAGCTCTTCCTGCAGACAGGGTGTAGGAGCCTTGAGGGAAGTTGGTGGTAGTATGTTCCTCTCTTGGAGAAGATTCACACCTCGAAGCTCGTCCAGCTGCTGAGCTTGATGAATACTCAAACCTCCTACTGATGACACCAAATTGTTCACTCCAAAGTTGGGCTAGAGGGGAAAACAAAACAAAAGAAGGATACACTACTGTAGATAAAGGGGATATAGTCAGAAAACAGAAGCCATAAAACGACATTTGTATTTTTTTCTTACAGATTTTAATTTAATGAACTACAGAAACAATAGTAAGTAATGCATTTTTAAAAAACTTGTCGAACGTGAAGAACCAGTTTAAAGAGAACCTGTATGAGGCCCTATCCAAGCTGAACTTTCTAAATCTTGGAAGACAGAAGTGAGCCATAGTGCTGCGGGGACGTGCATCACATCAGCCCCCTCAGCTATGATACAAGTCCAATAGGGCTCACAGAGGGAAAGTACATATGTGACAAGTTATTTTCTGCTCCATCGGTTGGATCTTGCAGATTTGAAAATTCCGCAGTTTATAGCACCGGTCATTGGAATAGGCCACTTTGCATTTATTAGAAGCATGTGGGTTTATATGTTAGAATATCACTGATCAAGATCTAATTGTGCTAAAATACCCTGAAGTGCGGAGTTAATATGCCTTTCCTTATTTATCATTAACCCCTTAAGGACGCAGCCTAGTTTGGGCCTTAAGGCTCAGAGCCCATTTTTCAAATCTGACATATTTCACTTTATGTGGTAATAACGTCGGGATGCTTAAACCTATCCAAGCGATTCTGAGATTGTTTTCTCGTGACACATTGGGCTTCATGTTCGTGTTAAAATTTGGTCGATATATTCAGTGTTTATTGGTGAAAAATTGCAAAATTTAGAGAAAATTTTGAAAAAATAGCAGTTTTCTGAATTTAAATGCATCTGCTTGTAAAACAGACGGTTATACCACCCAAAATAGTTACTAGTTCACATTTCCCATATGTCTACTTTAGATTGGCATCGTTTTTTTAACATTCTTTTATTTTTCTTGGACGTTACAAGGCTTAGAACATAAACAGCAATTTCTCATATTTTTAAGAAAATTTCAAAAGCCTTTTTTTTAAGGTACCTCTTGAGTTCTGAAGTGGCTTTGAGGGGCCTATGTATTAGAAACCCTGATAAAACACCCTATTTTAAAAACTAGACCCCTCAAAGTATTCAAAACAGCATTTAGAAAGTTTTTTAACCCTTCAGGCATTTCACAGGAATTAAAGCAAAGTGGAGGTGAAATTTGCAAATTTCATTTTTCTTGCTGAATTTAAATTTTATTAAAAATTTTTAGTGTAACACAGAAGGTTTTACCAGAGAAACACTACTAAATATGTATTGTCCAGATCTGCTGTTTTTAGAAATGTCCCACATGTGGCTCTAGTGCGCTCGTGGACTAAAACACAAGCCCTAGAAGCAAAGAAGCACCTAGTGCATTTTGAGGCCTCTTTTTTATTAGAATATATTTTAGGCAGCATGCCAGGTTTGAAGAGGTGTTGAGGTGCCAAAACAGTAGGAATCCCCCAATAGTGACCCCATTTTGGAAACTACACCCCTCAAGGAATTCATTTATGGTTGTTGTTACCATTTTGACCACACATTTTTTTCACAGCACGTATTTGAATTGGGCTGTGAAATGAAAAAAACAATTTTTTCCAATAAAATGCCATTTGTGATCAAAATTTCTTCTTTTCACAGGGAACAAAATACCCCATTTTGTTGCCCAATTTGTCCTTAGTGTGGCAATACCCCATTTGTGGTGATAAACTGCCGTTTGGGCACACGGCAGGGCTCAGAAGGAAAAGACCACCATTTGGCCTACTGGGTATTTTCTATTGCAAAGTCATGTATGCAGAAGCACCTGAAGTACCAGTACAGTTGAAACCCGCAAGAAGTGACCCCGTTTTAAAAACTACACCCTTAAGGCATTCATCTAAAGGTGTAGTGAGCATTTTGACTGGAGACCTACACCACATAAATTGTAATGTGGGTTCTCCTGGGTACGGCAATACCCTACATGTGGCTGTTATCAGCTACCTGGGCACACAGCAGGGCCCAGAGGGGAAAGACGAGGGGGGATAAGCTGTGCGGAGTGCATCAGGGTAAGCAAAACTGGGGTAGATTAAAAATCAAGGACTGTATGATACATCTTAAAACACTCTTTCATACAGAGCTCTGGTTATTCGGGACACGTGTCACATTAATATATTGTGTCATCCCTTATCGCCCTCTTATAGCAGACTTTGCACCTCTTTTGACTTTTTCCCTTCTTGCCAGTTTGGGGAACTTCTCCTGGAAAGTGTTGCCACCCTGGTATGATGCATTTGGCCCCGCTTCCAGAAGTACTGGGTGCCCCCCCTTCTTGGTCCCTAAAGATTAGGTTCTTGATAATCACCTCTTGAAATTCCAGGAAAGTTCCCGTCTGGCCTGCACATCGACATATCACGTACACATTGTACAATGTCATCTGTATGATGTGCCCGGCTAGCTTCTTATACCACACCGCATGGCGCTGTAGGGCTTCAGGACTTGATCTGGCAAGTCCATCCCTCCCATGTACCTATTGTAGTCCAGGATGAAGTCTGGTTTGGGGGTGGCCTTCCCTTCATATATCCTAAATCTGTAGGTATACCCTGATGCCCTCTCGCACAGCTTATACATCTTCACGCCATACCTTGCCCTCTTACCCGGCAGGTACTCGCGGAATTGAACCCTCCCTTTAAAATGTACCAGGGACACATCAATAGAAATACACTTCTCGGGGGTGTATGCTTGGGAAAACCGGGCACTGAAACGGTCTAATAGGGGTCTCCGTTTATACAAACGGTCAAAACTGGGGTCATCTCGGTGTGGGCACGGCTCATTATCAGTATAATGTAAGAAGCGAAGTATTGCCTCATTTATTTATTTTTTTAGGTTACAGTTCAGAAGTTGCTTTGAGGGGCCCATATATTAGAAACCCCTATCAAACACCCCATTTTAGAAACTAGACCCCTCAAAGTATTCACAATAGCATTTAGAAAGTTTATGAACCCTTTAGGTGTTTCACAGAAATTTAGCGCAAAGTAGAGGTGAAATTTCCTTTTTTTTTTTTGTCAGAAAATCCTCTTTATACCATTTTTTTTATAACACAAAAGGATTTATCAGAGAAACGCAACTCAATACTTATTGCCCAGATTCTGCAGTTTTGAGAAATATCCCACATGGGGCCCTAGTGTGATAATGGACTGAAGCACCGGCCTCCGAAGCAAAGGAGCACCTAGTGGATTTTGAGGCCTCCTTTTTATTAGGCACCATGTCCGGTTTGAAGAGGTCTTGTGGTGCCAAAACATTGGAAACCCCCCAAAAGTGACCCCAATTTTGAAACTAGACCCCTTGAGGAATCCATTGTAGTTTTCTTGGGGTGCATGCGGCTTTTTGATCAGTTTTTATTCTATTTTTAGGTGGTGTGGTGACTAAAAAACAGCAATTCTACTATTGTTTTTTTTTTTTTACAGCGTTCACCGTGCGCTATAAATGACATTCACTTTATTCTGCGGGGCGATACGATTACGGCGATACCAGATGTTTATAGTTTTTTTAATGTCTTATGGCGTTTGCACAATAAAATAAGTTTTGTAAAAATTCATTCACTTTTTGTGTTACCTTATTCTAAGAGCCAGAACTTTTTTATTTTTCAATCAATAAAGCCGTGCGAGGACTTTTTTGTTGCGTAACGAACTGTAGTTTCGATCAGCACCATTTTTCGGTACATGCGACTTTTTGATCTTTTTATTACATTTTTTGGGAGGTGAAGTGACCAAACAATTGTGATTGTGGTACGGTTTATTATAATTTTTTTTTTACGGCGTTCACCGTGCGGGATAAATAATGAAATAATTTTGTAGTTCAGGCCGTTACGGACACGGCGATACCAATTGTGTATAGTTTATTTGTTTATATATTTTTATTAATAATAAATGACTGATAAGGTAAACTTTTATTTTCTTATTTTTACACATCTTTTTTTAACATTTTTTTAACTTTATTACTTTGTCCCACTAGGGGACTTGAGGGCAGGAGGCCCTGATCGCAATTCTAATACACTGCACTACATGCGTAGTGCAGTGTATTAGAACTGTCAGCTACTCACTGACAGCAAGCATAGTGGGTCCTGACGTTGTCAGGACCCACTAGGCTTCCGTCTAAGGCATAGCCGGACGCCATTGTTTGGTGTCCGGTTGCCATAGTCACCATCGACGGCCGCTATTGTGTAGCAGGCCGGCGATGGCAGCTTAACCCCTAAAAAGCCGTGATCTCTATAGAACGCGGCTTTTAAGGGGTTAATCAGCGGGGACACAGCGATCGGTCCCCGCTGTAGGAGCTGTGACAGCTGCTGAACAAGACAGCAGCTGTCACAGCTCCTGTATGTGTCGGGAGGACGGCCGAAACGGCCGTTACTCCCGAGACGTACTATTAGGTCATGGAGCGCGAACGATACAGCTGCCATGACCTAATAGTACGTCCAGGAGCGGGAAGGGGTTAAAGGAATCGTGCGCGGGCACTTTTTAAAGGAGATTCTTATCAGTCAGCGTCTCTTGAAGTACCACAGACACGTCCTTCCCAGAACGGCTGCACAAAGATGATCTTTTGAGGTCATACATTTTTTTCTCACTCTGTCCAAAATGTTAGATATATGATGCACGGTCCATACTTTGTAAGTGGGTTTATACCTGTAGCACAATGTGATGGCTAATAATTAACCTTATATTGTGGTAGAATGGATTACACTACATTTTGCTTGATTGGCACTGGTCTCCGTCTAGAAACAATTATATATTTATAAAATGGTCGATTTATAGCAAACTATGATATATTCAGTGGTGATAGTTTAGTTGATAAAGGTTTGATATCCAAGAGGCACTCTAAAACAATAACACCAGCCTGCCAGGAAACAGGCGTACGCTCTACCTGTGATAGAGGTTGTGGTCTGTTAGGGTACTGCTGGCTGGTGGGTGTTAATCCTGGGCCCCCTGCTGGAAAGACATTCTGGTAACCAGGTGGTAATGATGGGTATGCATTCCTTGTTATTTTAGGATTCTGAGGTGGTGCAGGCTGCACAGGTTGAACCATTCCTATAGTAAGAAAAAGCAACGAAATATATATTAAACAAACAAAACAAAAAAACACAAATCTTTGTATTACAACTCTTCTTCTAATTTGCACAGCATGGGACAAGCAGCATATCAATAAACATACATAGCTAAATGGTAGCAAGTAAGAAAATGTAACCCCTCAAGGCAAAAAAAAAAAAAGTATTCTGGTCTTAAAGAGGCTCTGTTACCACATTAGAAGTGCCCTATCTACTACATAAGGACATCGGCGCTGTAATGTAAGTGACCGTAATGCTTTTTATTTTTAAAAAACAAATCTGTTTTCACCACTTTATTAGCGATTTTAGATTTATGCTAATGAATTGCTTAATGCCCAAGTGGGCCTCTTTTCACTTTAGACCAAGTGGGCGTTGTACAGGAGTGTATGACGTGGACCAATCAGCATCATGCACTCCTCTCTATTCATTTAGGCAGCGCATAGGGATCCTTTTAGATCGCTATGTGCTGTCTTATACGGACACATTAACAATACTGAAGTGTTTAGACAGTGAATAGACATTCCCCGGGATGTCTATTCACAATCTCTGCACTTCGTTACTCTGTCTGTGGTAGTTACAGCAGAGGAAGCGTAATCTCGTTGTAACCTGTAATTTACAGCGTAATCTCGCGAGATTACGCGTCCTCTGCTGTAACTACCATAGACAGAGTAATGAAGTGCAGAGATTGTGAATAGACATCCCGGGGAATGTCTATTCACTGTCTAAACACTTCAGTATTGTTAATGTGTCCGTATAAGACAGCACATAGCGATCTAAAAGGATCCCTATGCGCTGCCTAAATGAATAGAGAGGAGTGCATGATGCTGATTGGTCAGCGTCATACACTCCTGTACAACGCCCACTTGGTCTAAAGTGAAAAGAGGCCCACTTGGGCATTAAGCAACTCATTAGCATAAATCTAAAATCGCTAATAAAGTGGTGAAAACAGCAAAAAGCATTACTGTCACCTACATTATAGCACCGATCTCCTTATGTAGGAAATCGGGCACTTATAATGTGGTGACAGAGCCTCTTTAAGGACGCAGCTAATTTTTTCATTGTTTTCATCACCGCATTCCAAATGCTATAACTTTAGTTTTTTTTACTATTTTGATTAACTTTTATAAAAGGAGAAAATAAAAATTGTATTTAAAATCGTGGAATATTTTGATCGCTTCTATAATACATTGAAATACGCCTAACAGGCCCATACACTTGGGAAACCTGGGGGCCTTGTCAGGCGCAATGTTTTCATGACAACCCATCGATCAAATCGCATCGTGTGGGGCACCAACGGGGTAAAAAAAAAAAAAGAACAAAAAATACCTTAGGTGCCGCGGTCACTATCGACTTATGGCACCTAAGGTATTAAACACCCAAAACCAGAGTTCTCTATTAGAGCAGGGTGTCAGATGTAACTTACAGCTAGCACCAGAACAGTCACTGTGCCGTAATAGTATGGCAGTTCATGGGAAACAACCCACAAAATACTATTCCAGGGTGTGAAGGGGTTAGTGGACAAAGACAATGATCTCTTCTAATGCCTAATTTTCCAACCAGGGCTACATTTATCCCAGGACGTACACGCCACATCCCTAGCAGGTACTTGCATGTACTGTCCTTATGCTGTGCTTTTCTATTGTGCAGCACAGTGTAGGATCACAGCCCTAGGAGTAGGTTGAAAAAGAATATGTGTCCAATTTTGAAAAATAATGACAGACAGGAGAACAAACAGCCTTAGGGGGAGTTCACACTGAGTTTTTTGATGCAGAAACCGCGCCGCAAAATGCGCCAAAAAACGGCCGAAAATGCCTCCCATTGATTTCAATGGGAGGCGGAGGCTTTTTTTCCCCCCGCGAGCGGAAAAACCAGCTCGCGGGAAAAAGATGGGACATGCCCTATCTTTGGGCATTTACATCTCTGACCTCCCATTGACCTCCTGCAAAAAACTGTGTGAACTCACCCTTAAAGGGGTTTAGTAAAAAATATTTTCAATTATGTGTATGAGTAAATGGAGGGGGTCCCCTGTTCAATATCCAAATCTCTTGGCCAAAGTGGGAAGCAGTTACAAACAGCATTGCTCTAAAGGTCCTATCTTGTAATAAAGAGACAAACCATTGATCCAAGGCAGGATCACACAAGCGTGCGTGTTTTCCCGGCTTTACTGCCAAGCTTCTCCACAGATTACAGCGGATTGTTAGGCCTCATGCACACGAACGTAAAAATGCCCGTAATTACGGGCCCATAGACCTCTATTGGCCACGGGTACCTTACCGTTTGATTACCGGAAGGTGCCCGTGCCGTTGAAAAATATGGAACATGTCCTATTTCAGGCCGTAATAACGGCACGGGCATGCCCATAGAGATGGGTGGCTATACTTAGATCAGGGATAGATGGAGGCACAAAGGATAACGATGATTATTAGTGTGTAAGACTGCGTGCAGGGAGGGAGCTGCCTGGAATTATAGCAGGGAATGACCCTGTGAACATAAAGAGGCGTGGCAGTATGCAAATAGCGGAGATGCTTTGGAGGAAGGGGGGATGCAAGCTGTTTCCTCAGATGAAGCAGGGGATCATGGGTATGGTGGGTTACAAGACAGGAAAAAGCCAGGACCAGAAGCAAGGGATGTAAACAAACGGAAAGAGCAGCTTTGACGATGGAGATCAAACAGAAACTGGTTAGAAGTTTTGTAGGGGGTATTAGGGAAGGCAAACCAAGGCTGGAGCATACTTTTTAGATTTTTTTTTTTTCCTGGACAACCCCCTTAAGATAAAGACAACACGAGTAAGCAAGAATGCAGCTTTTAAATGATCATTCTATTTCCGGAGATAAAGATTTATTCAAAACCTAGATCACCCATGTGAAAAAGTAATTGACCCCCTAAACCTAACATCTGGCTAGTGGGTGGAACAACAACTCCAATACAGCGCTTGCGATAACTTGTAAAGAGTCTTTTACATCGCTGTGGAGGAACTTTGGCCCACTCTTCTTTGCAGAACGGTCTTAATTCGCCACATTGGAGGGTTTGAGCATGAACTACCAGTTTAAGATCTTTCCACAGCATCTTGAAACATTCAAGTGTGACAAATATGGAAGAATAGAAAAAATTGGGAAAATCCCCTTTAAAGCACTTTACCCTGTAAGGCTCTGTTCACACTTGTGCTAGTTCTTTACCTGGAGTCCATGTTCATTTCTGATGTTCCAGAATAGCATAGCATGCTATCAATGGAGAAAAGAAAACGGACCACATGTTTCATATCCATTATGGATTCTATAAGTGTAGATGGCACATGGCAGATTTATTGTAGGAATCTCGGTGGCTGTCCTACTCATATGAATGGAGCTTACAAAACTCAATGCACATGCTGCAGAAACAACCCCATGTATGTGTATGGAATGGATTAATCGTTGACATTTTAGGAACAAATATACTCCAGTGGGAACAGAGCCAAAAACTCAATGTCCAAAGATATTTAACTATTTAAAATTATTCAAAATATTATTTTAAGTACTGTATTGTCACTGTAAAAACGAACATCAGCGGCGCTCAACAGACCCGATTGACTTAAAATGAGGTCTGTCGGGTTCCACAGAAGTGTCCACGCAGCAATATTTTTTCCATCAAAGCCAGAATTTCCAACCAAGGCTCTTAATGGTGCCTCAGACGCAGATGTAAATAGAGCCTAACCACCTACACATGCTGTAAAGATAGAAGGAATCCGTAGAGAAATGGTAGGAACGTACCCATGAATCCACCACCTTCTATCGTGTCGTAGCTGTTCTGAACTGAAGTGCCGTCACTGGTTGGGAGCTGTGCAACACCTGACAAAACACAAACAGAAACAGAAATATTTCATATTAGAGAAAAAAGGTCTACAGCTGTATGCCAATAAGGTGTTCTTTTTGACTTAGGCTCTGTTCGCACTTGTGTGAACAGCAACCGCAATACATTCCTGGGTCAGTCTCGTAACGGATACCACAGGCGTCTGTCGGACTCCGCTGACTTACAATGCGGTCTGTTGTTTTAACAGGAAAAATAGCATGCAGCGCTAGTTTTCCAGTCTATTCTAGCAGAATATGCGCCGGAGCCTCAGACGCAAATGTGAACATTTTATTCCATCTGAAATAGAGCGAAGATGCCTTGAAAGACGACGACGTTAAGTAATGTAACAGTGCTACCTGCTAGTTTACAGCCATGGCCACCTCCATGCAACTTTACGGCACCTGCTAGTCCAAGTGTGTGATTAATCAGCTATCCCAAGCACACACACCACAAAAGGTGTCTGAAGTCCACACAACTTTTATTATACTCAGATCTTCAAAAAAGAAAAAAAAAAAAAAGGACCAATAAAGCAGGAATAGGAAGTTTTGGGTGAATATAAAAGTTTGTGAAAAGTTCAATACAAAAAGGATTTTTAAAAATCCCAAAAAGTTAATATATCCATTACAATAGCCACAGCCAGGCATTTACAGCTGTGACAAAATAATGCAAATTGGTTACAAGCACGAATATATATATATATATATATATATATATATATATATATATATATATATATATATATTTTTTTTTTTTTTTTTTTTTTAAAGCCCCAAAAACAAACGTACATTTACGTTCATACTTTGAAATAGTGGCCATTCAACATCTGGTCATCACCAGCACATTTCACTTGCACACCAGACAGCTGCTATACTACAAAAATCTAAATTTGTTTCCAATACAAATAATACATCAGTTATAAAAAAAATTAAATGTATGCATTTACACTCACAATCGCCTTTTTTATTTTAAAGAAAAAAATTGCATGTACCGTATTTTTCGGACTATAAGACGCAGTTTTTAGAAAGAATAAATCAGTGCCGGTCCCCCTGACCGCTCCTTACTTAACCCCTTCCCGACCTGTGATGTGCCATCATGGAGCGGGGAGTGGGATGATGTATGTAGCGATGTCGCTGTTCCTAGCCGATTAACTAGTTAAATGCCGTGGTCAATAGCGACCGTGGCATTTATAGTGGTTTTCCCATGAAGGACATTTAGGACATATCCACAGGATATCTTCAGAAAAAGTGTGGTGAACAGCAGCACACGTCTCCCAAGTTTCAATCAATATGTTCTTTTATTGGTCAAACATCCAGTAAAAAAATTACAACGTTTCGACCCGTGACAAGTGGAGGGTCTTGATTTTTGACCAATAAAAGAACATATTGATTGAAACTGGGGAGACGTGTGCTGCTGTTCACCACGCTTTTTCTGAAGATTACATTACGTCAGACTGGGTTTGTCTGATCTTATGCATGACACCGCTCCTGAGAACGGGATTTGTGCGGCTTCAAATATTGTATTTTTTGGAATATCCACAGGATATGTCATAAATGTCAGATAGATGCGGACCCGCATCTATCTCTGGAACAGGGCACCCTAAACCCCGTTCTATCCTACCCGGCTCCGCTGTCTTACGGTCACTACCTGGTTACATGGTCGAGTTACGGAAACAGCGTAACTCGCTGAGCTGCGCAGTTTCCGTAACTGCAATTTAAAAATTGGTATCGCTGCGTCCTTAAAAGTCCGAAACTATTACAATATAGCATTATTTAACTCACACAGTGCACGGCGTAAATAAAATAAATTTAAAACCTCAGAATCCTTGTCTTTTGGTCACCATAGCGCTAAAAAAAAATTAAATAAAAAATGATAAAAAACTCGTATGTACCAAAAAAATGGTGCTAATAAAAACTACAGCTCGTCCCGCAAAAATTAAGCCCTCACACCGCTCAAATGATGGAAAAATATAAGTTATGGCTTTCAGAATGTGGTGAAACTGAACAAAAATGTTTTTAACCAATAGTTTTTTTCTTTGTAAAAGTAGTAAGATATGAAATTTTTTCCTATTTTCTGTCGTCTAAAACCTGGGTGTGTCTTATGGTCTGAAAAATACAGTAAATTAAAATTTACCACTATGGCGCATACAAACCACACACTATCACCACTGGCACGTGTGCATTACGTGCATACACACTATATATATATATATATATATATATATATATATATATATATGGGTGTGTTAATTCGACAGATCTTTCGTGGAACTAGTTAGAAAAGATCAGTCACGGTGACAATCAGCACATGGAAATGCTATTTCTGACTGATAGAAATCTCTGCCATAGCCTAAAGGGGTTGGCCAGGAATACATTTTATTTTTATTTTAACCTAATGCGACATTTACAATTACTTTTCTAATATAATGTTTGTTTATATATGGCAGCGTTACCTACTTATTTGCGGTCACGTAAAAATTTTATTTTCTGGTGACCGTCTTTGCACAGCCAGCGCTTCCGGCTGAACAAAAGCATGGCGCTCCATCAACTACATTTACAGGCAGTGGGCTGGGCGGATGTTTCATTAGCTCTCCAGAGCTCCGCCTCTGGTCCCACTGCCTGCAGACGTAGTTGACGAGCCGTGCCTCTGTTCAGTCGGAAGTGCTGGCTGAGCAAAGACCGGAGCGTCACCAATCATGGTACACGCCCTCTCCTCCTTCTTCACTCTTGGAGCTCCCGCACTGCTGAGCCCTATTCACACGACAGGGGATCTCAGCCGGGTGACGGACGTTTTTTGAACATTACCGGGCCGTCTAAAAAGTGGAGCATGCCCTATTTTGGCCCGTTCTCCTGGCCGCACGGCTTCCATAGAAGTCTATGGGGCCGTGTAAAGCACAGCTGTCACTTGGATGTGATCTGAGTGACGGCAGTGCTTTCTGTCGCTCGCTCTATACTCCTCCACACAGTGCGAAGTGCATGCGAGGAGAAGGGAGAGATTTTTTTGCTCCCTGCAGGAGCAGAATTCCTAATCCCCAGCCACAGCGTTGCCGATGCTGTGGACGGGGATTCCGCTCCAGGAGAAGTCCCTGACTTCACTGTCCATATTTGCACAGTGATGCCATGGACTGCTCCTAAAGCGGAATCCCCGACCACAGCCGTCCCTGACAGCTGTGGCTGGTGATTCCGTGCCAGGAAAAGTCCAAGACGTCACTGTCCATAAATGGACAGTGAAGTCAGGGACTTCTCCTGGAGCGGTCCCCTACTCCTGTAGCAGAATCCCTGGCAACAGCGGCCGATTGGTCAGTGATTCCGCTCCAGGAGAAGACCCTGACGTGTGTGACATTATCTACAGAAGGCAGCGTGTGGCATTATCTACAGGAGACCGTGTGGCATTATCTAAAGGGGCAGTGTGTGGCATTATCTATAGGGGGACCTGTGACAGTATCTACAGGGGGCTGTGTGGCATTATCTACAGAGGGGAGTGTGTGGCAATAAAATTACAAATGAAATTCATCCGTTTTTAAAATTGACAGGGGAAAAAAACTGGTGCAAAACAGGTCCAAGTCGTCCGTTAAAAATGGAAACACGGCACGGAACGGAAACATAACAAATTGGATGCAAAACGGCTGAGAAAAATGGACCAAAAGCGGCCGTTTTGAATCTGCCGACACCTCGGACCCGGTCGTGTGAATAGAAAGGTAGTTGACGACGCGCCGTGCCTCTGACGAAGCCGGTCTAGGACGAAACGCGCATCGAGGCGTTTTTTGTGCCACATCTCTCCACGTCCCCTGCCATCACCATGTCTCTAGGTATGCCTTTGTATTTATATCCCTGGTGATGCATGTATTTGTTTCATTGCATATGTATTGGTATTGTTGTAGCGTATCTCTACCACACATATTTTTCACCAGTCAGAATCCACTAGTTATACCCAGCAGTCCTGCATTTATTTGCCTTTTGGCTATTGCTATATATCCTTTGTACATATGGTGTGACAGGTATGGGACGTTTGTTTTGAGATGGGTTGTCTCTGTTTACCTCATGGTATGTTGACATCTATACCTCGCTGGTGCGGCTCTCAGTGTATGACCCGCTTTATTTAAATCTATTTATTCATATTTTTGTGATACCATGAATTGTTGTTCATTAATAAAGATTTCTTTTAACGATACGTGGTAGTGATGTATTTGTATATTCTATTGGGGTGTTATGTCCCCTGTGCTTTTGTGCTTTAAGTTGTTTCTGTAGTTTGTTGGGGACCCCCCTTCTCTCCCTTTTTTGAGGTTTCTTGTAGGTTTATTACTAATACACTGCAATACAAAAGTATTCCAGTATTATAAATGCGATCGGAGGATCACATAGTGAAGTCCCCTGGTGGGACTAGTAAAAAAGTTTCAAAAAAAAAGCTTAATAAAATTTATTTAAAAAAAGTGAAAAAAAAATTGAAAACATTTTTTCCCCCTTACAAAATGCTTTATTATTGAAAAAAAAAAAGCAAACAAGTTACACATATTTGGCATCGCCATGTCCATAACGATCCCAACTATAAAGTTATTACATTATTTAACTGGCACGGTGAACGCCATAAAAAACAAAAATTGCTGTTTTCGGTGAATCCTGCATAAAAAAAAAAATGATCAAACATGTCAAATGACAACATAAGGCTTTTTTACATAAAATTACTTTTTGGTTTAACCCCTTAATGACCAGCCTATTTTAGACCTTAATGATCAAGCCATTATTTTTGCGTAGACCTAGCTTTATAATGTCTTGCTTTTTGCGGGACAAGTTGTAATTTTTAATAGCACCATTTTGGGGTACATAGAATTTATTGATTAACATTTAGCAACTTTTTTTGGGGGGGTGGGGGAATAGAAAAAAAAATGCAATTTCGCCACACTTTTTTGCGTCCTGAATTTACACCGTTTACCGTGTGGTATAAAAAAAAAAACTTTATTCAGCGGGTTGTTGCGATTGCAACGATACCAAATTTGTATAGTTTTTGTATGTTTTACTACTTTTACACAGTGAAAACACATTTTTTTCAAAATTATTTGTTTTTGTGTCTCTATATTTGAAGAGCCATAAGTTCTTTATTTTTTCGCCGATGCAGTTGGAGGGGGGCACTTTTTTGCCGGACGACTTTTTATCGGTACCATTTTGAAGTAGATTTGACTTTTTGATCAGTTTTTATAACTTTTTTATTTTTTTAAGGCTGGATTCAAAGAAAACAGCAATTTTTGCATGTTTTTTTATTTTATTATTTACGACGTTCACCGTGCGGGTTAAATGATGTAATAAGTTTATAGTTGGGGTCTTTACGGACGCGGCGATACCATATGTAACCTTTTTCCTTTATTTTTTAATAAAAGCAGTTTGCAAGGGGAAAAAGTGAGTCTCTCATTTTTAATTTTAACCTTTTTT
This sequence comes from Rhinoderma darwinii, assembly GCF_050947455.1. NCBI lineage: Eukaryota > Metazoa > Chordata > Amphibia > Anura > Rhinodermatidae > Rhinoderma > Rhinoderma darwinii. The sequence continues at coordinate 47,315,585 of NC_134689.1, forward strand.
TTTTTTTTTTAAACTTTCTATCCAACTTTTTTTTTAACTTTTCTACTAGTCCCACTAGGGGACTTCACTATGCGATCCTCTGATCGCATTTATAATACACTGCAATACTTCTGTATTGCAGTGTATTATGCCTGTCCGTGTAAAACAGACAGGCATCTGCTAGGTCATGCCAGAGGCACGACCTAGCAGGCATTTACTACAGGCAGACCTGGGGGCCTTTATAAGGCCCGCGACTGCCATCGGAGACACAGAAACTCTGATCTTATCGCCGGGTGTCAGTGGGATGAGAGGAAGCTCCCTCCCTCTCTCCAAAACAACTCCGATGCGGCGCTCGCTATTGAGCGCCGTATTTGAGGGGTTAAACAGGTGAGATCTATACGAATATCGATCTCACACGTTTGAGAGGGATGCCCCCAGCCCTGAGCTACCTCTGGCAGCTGAGAGCAGGGAGATTTGACAGCTCCCTGGTCTGTTTACTTATTCCGATGCAGCGCCGTAAAAAGGCTATTGCATCGGAAATAAAGCCCGTTAGTGGCCGCCGTAAAAACACTATGGGGCGGTCACTAACAGGTTAAAAGGTCATTCCCCAACATCTGATGAACTTTTATATCAGGATGATCCTTGTTGCGGTGAAGATGAAACACGTCAGCTCTGGGCATCTTATGTACCAGATACCAATGCCTATTTTTAGTTAAGTCACATTTACCTTTCGAGCTGCCGATAACTTTTTTTCAGTAACACAATCCATGAAGATTGAAGAAAACCGATAGTTTTGTTATGATTGCTTAGAAAAGTGTGATCCACAACGATTATTGCCCAGTGAAAATAGGCCTATAGCCTAAAAGCATCTGGGCCACAGATTTCTACTTGGAATTAAGCATCCATAAGGCCTTATTCACACGGACATGTCAGTTTTGGGCGCGCAAAAACCGCTGCGTTTTGCGCGCCCAAAAGGTCCGTGTGTCAGCATCATGATGACACTGGTTTTAGGTTCACAAACAGAAAAGCACGTGGTGCTTTTCGATTTTCATTAATTTCCTTTACTACTGGAGCGCGCATCACCCGGAAGTGCTTCCGTGTGCCGAGCGCGATTTGCACGCACCCATTGACCTCAATGGGTGCGTGCAGCGCGAAACACGGGCAAATATAGGACATGTCATGAGTTTCTCGCAGCACACATACGCTGCGTGACATTCACTGACAGTCTGAACGGCCCCATTCATTAACATAGGTGCGTGAAAATCACACACACATAGCACGGACGTATTATACCGTCGTGTGAAGAAGGCCTAACAACAAGTCCACATGCATACTTGTTTAATATATTTTGCTAAATCTTTGAATACATTTTTACAGGTGCGCACCCACAGTGCGGCAGTCGTATCCGGATGAAAGCACGCCAACATGCGGTGGTCAATGGCAAATAGGATACTGGACAATTAATTTCTAAGGCGCCATGCACACATCTGTTTTTCGTGGATCCGTGTGTCCATTCCGCAAATTAAAGAACAGGGCCTATTCTTGTCCGTATTTGCGCTGTCTTACTCTTTCTAGTGTAAGGGTCAGCAAAAAAAACGGACCGCTCATGGAAGCTACTAGGATACATGTTTTATTGTGTGCGAAACAGCCAGCTGTGTGCATGATGCCGAACACTGTGGTATTACCTGCACAAGTGTGGCCATTGGTCATCGCATGTGGGCGATGCTTCGTCCAAATACGGCAATTGCAGCATGGGATCGCACCGTTAAAGGGGCAACCTAAACAATGCTCAGATTATAAGTGAACGACACATATAGCGATAGTTGCTAGAAGCTGCAGCAGTGTCTTCAGGTGCTCAGTTAGAACACATAATTTCAGGCACCCAGTTTGTACCGGTCTAATTATAGCCCCCACATAGATTTTCTGCAGTATAATTGAGTTCTCCAGGGAAGCGGCCTTCCCAGGGGATAAGCTGGAGTAAATATCAGCACAGCAAAATGCAACTTAGTAAATCCTACTGGTTGAAACGCACGCACGCACGCACCTAAAATCTATAAGGCCCCATGCACACGACCAGAAAAAAACTCTAATTGCGGACTCATCCGGTTCTATTATCCACGGACACCGTTCCGTATCACTACGGAAGGGTGTCCGTGCCGTAGAACCGTGCCAGGATATATGGACCATGTCCTACAATTTTCAATCGCAGGCCGTGATTATGGGCACGGCCGTGAGCATGCGGCCTAAGGGCTTGTCACTTTCTGCAGCAATTTCTCTAAATGTAGGAGACATTCCGTTGCGGAAAAACCAAAGCATTTCCTGCGTTTTTTTACTCCAGAATGTGGTGCCGATTTTGCTGCATTTTTTTCAATGCTGCGAGATGGTGACACCTCCAATTCAGTCCACTTTCCACAGCAGGAATTGACATGCTGCGTTACGAAAAATACGCACATCAGGTAAATTTCTGGATGGAATTTTTACGCAGCATGTGGGATGGAATTTGTTAAATCTCACCCACTTTGCTGCTTCTGTATTCTGCTACGTATTTTCCGTCCGCAATTCTGGATGGAAAATACGCAGCAATTCTGCTACATGTGGTCGAACCCTAAGATGTCTAACAACAATTACAGTGCCAACAGCCTGTGGCACTATAAGCCTCAGCGTACCTGGAATTGATACGGTGCCTCACACACACGTACAAGTGGTGAGTACTTGACTTGGCTTCCTATCGCAGCTGCTGCACAACTGCGAGCGAATATGAAGTTCTGCCGGAAGAAGTGAGCTTAAGCCACTGACTCTACACTTGCAAGTATCAACTAATATAGAATAGACATGGTTTGGCACATATTACCGCTTTACACTTTTTTTTTTTTTTTTTGTCACTTCACTTTTTGTTTTTTATCATTTTCCTCACTCCTTTTACATTCTCACTTATAGTTTACAAGTTTTCTTTACCACCCTCTTTAAATAAATATTACTCGGTGGCTTCAAATTTACATTACATTGCCTCCCTAGTATCTTGGATTGCGTCGCTGTTCTGCCTGTTCGTTGCCTGTTCGTTGCACAGTATGTTACAGCCGACACCGTGCTGTAACGGCAGGAAACGGAGCTAGCTCCGATGCCTGCCATTAACCCTTTAGATGCCGCGATCAAAAGCGATGGCAGCATCTTAGTGGTTTGAAGCTGATCGACATCGCAAGGTTGCCGATCATTGTTATGGCAACCGGTGCCTAACGATGGCGTCCTAGTCTGTGAAGTAGAAATTTTTTTATAAAAAAAACATTGTCAGAATTGTTGGTTTTTGGTCACCTCGCTTACCAAAAAATGGAATAAAAAGTGATTGATTAAAAAAAAAAAAAAAAAAAAAACACAAAAAAAGCACATGTACCCCAAAACTGTGCCAATGAAAACGACGGATTGTCGAACAAATAAACCTCTTACACCGCTCCGGTGGAGAAAAAATGAAAAAGTTCAGTCTCTCAGAATACGGCGATGAAAAATGTTCAATGTTCCAAAAGCGGATAAGATTAGTCACCATTTATCAGTGCGGAACTGGCCAGACATCTATGAAGTATTATTTATTTACCACATTATTATACCCGCTTATTATACCCTGATGTACTCCGCACAGATTACATATGCCCCCACATTATAAACTCAAATACCAACAAAACCCCAAATGGCAAAAGCCAAAGGGACTTCCTTTTCTTCTGAGCCCTACAGTGTGCCCAAACAGCAGTTTACGTCCCCATATATGGCATCGCCATACCCGGGAGACCGGCTTAAAATTTTACGAGGTGTTTGTTTTCAGTGGCACAACATATTGTGCACTAAAAGGTCTATCAGCGTAAAATTGCAATTTTTACTTTGAACCATCAGATGAGCATTAATTTCTAATGAAAAAACACGTGAGGTCAAAATTCTCATTACACCCCTTAATATTCCCTACAGGGTGTAGTTTCCAAGATAGGGGTCACTACCTGGTGGTTTGTTTTACTATTTGACCTCAGAGCCCTACAATTTTGGGCCAATGATGCGAAAATCACCAAAATAGGCTCACACGCGCATGGTGCTCTTCAATTCTGAGCTTTGTCATTTGACCAGGCAAATGAGAAATGCCTTGAGGGGTGTAGTTTGTAAAATTGGTCACTTCTTGGGGGCTTCCACTGTACTCCGGCACCTCAGGGTCTTGCAAATGCAACATGGTGCCCAAAAATCAAATCATAAAGAACTGCATGCCACATAGCGCTCCTGCCTTTCTGAGCCCTGCAGTGTGTCCAAACAGCAGTTTATGACCACATATGGGGTATTACCGTACTCTAGCGAAATTGCTTTACAAAAGTGATGCTTTTTCTCCTTTATCCCTTGTAAAAATGAAAACATTCTAGGTTTTATTTGAAAAATGTAGATTTTCATTTTTATGGCTTAATTCAAAGAAAGCTAGCAAAAAAACTATGGGATCAAAATGCTCACTATACTCCTAGATTAATTCCTTGGGGTGTAGTTTCCAAAATGGTGTCTTATTGAGGGTTTTCCGTATGTTTTGGCACCACAAGACCTTTTCTAACCGGACATGGTGCCTAAAATATTTTCTAATAAAAAGGAGGCCCCAAAATCCTCTAGGTGCTCCTTTGCTTCTGAGACCTGTGCTTCAGTCTAGTAGCGCACTAGGGCCACATGTGGGATATTACTAAAAACTGCAGAATCTGGGCAATAAATATAGAGTTGCATTTCTCTGGTAAAACCTTCTGTGTTACAGGAAAAAAAATGATTACTAATGAATTTTGGCAAAAAAAATAATAAAAAAATGAAATTTGTACATTTCACTTCCCCTTTGCTTTACTTCCTGTGAAACACCTAAAGGGTTAAGACACTTTATAAATTATGTATTGAATACTTTTAGGGGTGCAGTTTTTAAAATGGGGTGATTTATGGGGACTTTCTAATATAGAAGGCCCTCAAAGCCACTTCAGAACTGAAGAGGTACCTGAAAAAAATGGCCTTTTGAAATTTTCTTGAAAATGTGAGATATTGCGGCTAAAGTTCTAAGCCTTGTAATGTCCTAGAAAAACTAAAAGGACGTTCAAAAAACTATGCGAATCTAAAGTAGACATATAGGAAATGTAAACTAGTAACTATTTAGTGTGGTATAACCATTTTGTCTTACAAGCAGATGAATTTAAATTTAGAAAAATGCTAGTTCTTCCAAATTTTCTCTACATTTCGGTGTTTTTCACAAATAAAATATTGAATTTATCGTTTACATTTTTTCACTAACAAAGTACAATATGTCACGAGAAAATAATCTCAGAATCGCTTGGATAAGCAAAGGCATTCCCAAGTTATTACCACATAAATGGACATGTTAAATTTGGAAAAACAGGCTGTTTCCCCAAGGGGTTAAGGGTAAGTGTACACAGCGTTCTTAACCTAGCAGAGAAAAAAACTGCCTCTATGAAAATCAATGGGAGGCAAAAAAATAAATAAATTGAGGTTTACAGGTGGAAACCGCTCCAAAATATGGCAGGACGCTTTTTTTTGTGTTCAAAACGCGTAAGTTGTAACACGTCTAACACGTGCCCTCCTTGGATTTTTTTTAAGATAAACAAATAAAGCTCTTTTTATATTTTATGGATGTGCTGAGGAATTTCCTTCTTTCCTGCGTTGTATGAATCTCTTGCCATCCTGCAAGCCCCCTCTTCGTTGCACTCCATTGAGGAACTATATATTCCATGACGAACATATTGGGTGAGCACACTGTAGTTCCTTGTTACTTTTTCTCTTTTTTCAATTAACCCAGTATTCAGTGTCAATCTACGTCAGATACTGAGCGCTAGGGACCGCCAAATCGACAGTCTACTCATACAGGTCAAAGAGACGAAGGACCAGTTCACACTGGTTTTTTTGCTGCACTTTTTGCCCGCGAAAAACAAAATATGCTCAAAAACGGGCGCTGCGTTTTTTTCTGCCTCTTATTGATTTCAATGGGAGGTCAGAGGCTGAACCGCGGCAAGAAAGGACATGCCGCTTTTTTTCCCCCACGAGCGGCTAAAAATCAATGGGGGCAATTTGAGCTGTTTTTTGGCGCCAATTTCGATGCGGTTTCCGCATCAAAAGCGGTGTAAAAAAACTCAGTGTGAAGTGGGCCCAACGGGACTGATTGCAGGGGTACGTGAGTGGCTAGAAAGCCATCAAGTTGTTTTTATATGTCGGAGGAAGTTACCGATCCTCTTTAACCGGTTCCCGACCACCAGCTGTGTATATAAGTCCGGCGGTCGGGGTCCTTAAAACCTGCACTATAATGAATTTTATAGCTTTTAGCTTGCTGCCTAAGCGATCGGGCAGCTGAATGTCGGGCCCCCGGAAGTCAGTGACTCCCGGGGACCCTGAGAAGATAGAAGCAGCTTTCACTGCTTCTATCTTCTCTGATCCCTTCTACACAGCGCTCAATGAGCGCTGGGTATATGAATAGAGGCTGCGGCAGCGCCGCTGGCTCTACTGGTCCCAGTGATCATGTGACTGGTCACATGATCGCTGGGTGTTAGTAGTAGACTGCTGCTGGCTGTTACTAGGCCCAGCACAGCCCTATTAGTGACAATAGTCACTATAAGAGGGCTGATTTCCCCTGTAACTGGGGCAACTGGGCAGCCTAAAAGAAGGAAAATAAAAATAAAGTCCTACAACTGCCTTTTTTGGCCTTTGAGGGACAGACCATATTAATAAAATAAGTTAAAGTGCAAAAAAAATTAATACACATAATGACGTTCCCCCTCCATTCATTGTCAGAACGCTAGCCCTGACCCAATTACGCTAAAATAGACAAGTAATATCAAAACTTACGGTAGACAATGACGATCACAAATAAAAAGGTCTATTTTAGGGTAAAACTATTACCAGAAAAAAATTGCTAAAATGTAAAAAAGCATATATTTTACTATAATTTGCAAACTAAGCTTAGAAAGTCTAAAATAGCAAAAAGGATGTGTATAAAAAGTGATTAAAAAAAAAAAAAAAAAAAAAAAAAAAAAAGAAACTTGTATTGTCCATGAAAAATTCAGTGCAAAAACCACGTCACTAGCCCAACAAATAAAAAAAAATTATTTTATAGCCGCTTAACGAACGCTTGCTAAAAATGGCTAAACGGTGTCTGGTCCTGAAGGCTCAAAATAGCCCGGACCAGAACCGGTTAAAAAAATTTAGGGCATATTCACATGATATACCATAAATGCTTGATAGGTGGGGAAACCTCTGGGCGCTCACCTATTGAAAAACCTATAGAAAGATTGCATAAGAGCCATCTTCTCCTTAAATGCATGTATTTATATATTTCCCATGTGCCTATGGTGTAAATGCGTTACTCAATAACAGTTTAATCTCACATGGGACTAGATTTAGCAAATTGTGCCGCTGTTCAGTGTATTAACTCTCTGAGGCAGCCGGAGAAGAGGAGAGAAGGGCCGAACACTAAATCTGCTTCATACCAGCAACACAAAGCAAAATGAAAATCAGTAGACCTGACCGACTATTCCAAAAGACGAGCAAAGATTTTCTGCTTTCCGAGATAATGAATTTAAAATACAGTATCCCTAAAAAAATTAAATACAAACCTCATATAGTGTAATACAGCCGTAACCTTCTAATGTACAGACATACGCCCACAGTGCATTCTTATCACATACGAGGCTTACGCCTGGATAGACGGTAGTTTATATTGAGGTTTATTTTGTTTTTATTAAAGGTATGGAAAAGTGTAGGTAACCATGCTTTTCAGAACCAAAAGAAAAAAAAGCATACACCTATATTGCAGGCTCATCCAAGTATACATATGCACACGTTTCCACAGTATAGGTTGGGGGGGGGGGGGGTGGAGGGTCAGTAGGGTAACAAAATTTCTCCTATGCAACCTGCAAGCGACTTTACTCATGCAACTATTTTCCCTTTTTACAACTTTCATGTTACCCTATGGGGAAAACGATAATGAAAACAAAAATATGTATTTCTGCAGACTCCAGCTGTCAAGGCAAGCCTTTGTGGAGGATTCCAAACCAACCCTTTAATCCCCCTCCCCCATTAAGAATTCATCACCATATCTTTCCAAGTGAATCATGAAGAATAACATTGAGGTTTAATTTAAAAAAAAACAAAAAACACACATACATTTTATATATATATATATATATATATATATATATATATATATATATATATATATATATATTCTACATACATCACGGATAATGAAAACTATCTTGCATTCTGTATAGTCTAATATTGTTCTTTTAGATTTTTAGGAAGTTAGAATGGGCTGAAAGCAATTGGACTTTAACAGAGAGAAAACCAAGAAGCTCCAGTGGACTCTTTCCTGTTAACAATAAAAAGTTAGTTAAACCTGCGTCAATTTCAGAGAACAGAGCGTATAAAAACTAATACGAAGAGCAATACAGAACAGCAGATCGTCTTCAGTTCCCTAAACCAGGCTATAAAAAGTGGTTACTTCTTACCTATTACTGGAGGTCACAATTTGGGGTCCGGATGAATGGTCAGAATCTATATACACAGAATATACACCGTATACCACATGTGGACATGCTGCCTTAAACCTTACGAGAGGTAAAGCTGTAAAGGCAGGATTGTGCAGCTCTAGGGGTTTGGCTCATCTTCTGGGAACACTCCGAGGTGAACGTCTAAGGAAGGGACCTAGGGATTTTACATGTCGGCCAGCGTATGGCTGACTAGCAGCAAATCAGATGTCACATACATTTAATTCACTATCCTTCTAGTCAATAAATGAACAAGCTGCCACACCTATGAAAAAAAAACAAACACACATTTCCTCTGTGATGTCAATAGGAGGCCCTGTTCACACGGAGTTCTTTGACACGTTTATTGCCGCGGAAACCGCAGCAAAGAATGGCTGAAATTGCCTCCCATTGTTTTCAATGGGAGGTGGAGGTGTTTTTTTTTTCCTCCTGCGAGCAGAAAAAAAACGCTCGTGGGAAAAAGAAGTGGAATGCCCTATCTTGAGGCGTTTTACACCTCAAAAACCCTATTAAAATCCAATGAGACGGAAAAAACGCAGCAAACGGCCGTCACGTTTTTTTGACGCGTTTTATGTCAAAAAACGCTCACTGTTTTTAACTTTATCAGTTGAAGAAATAGGTTAAAACCGCATCATAAAATGCGTCAAAACACGCAACAAAAATTGCAGCAAAAAAACGTGTCGCAAAACACCTGGGCTGCAAAACCACTAAAGCTAAAAACACAGACAATTTCTCCAGGCAGAATTTTCTGCCTGCAAAAAACGCAGTGTGAACATACCCTTAGATCGTTTCATATATGCAACTCTTCATCACACCGGTAATTTTTAATCATGTAATAAATTGAATCAAATTGCTGGTTGTATTATATTCCGTTCACTAAATTGGTAAATTTACTGCCAATTCTTACTGCCAATTCTTGCTACATACGTGCCGGTGTCGCGGCACGTATGGGAATGCCATCATGGTGATTCTCTGATTTTAAAATTTCAAGGGATTGAACATGTTAAACCAATGGCGAGAGGTGGTGACCATGACAAAAAGATCCTACAAAAAGAGGCACAGTGGATCTATCGCATGCAGACCATTAGCCCCGCGGGTTTAAATGAACAGATCTCCTATGCGTGTTTTCTCTAAGTATCGAATTGCATTTTTTACCATCCTTGGGAGAGATGCGGTATATATGCGTTTTATATGCGTTTTTGAGTGGTTTACATGTTCCACTAAAGAACTCAATTCTTCTAATAGCATCAACCCTCAACTTTGTTTATCTACAATATGATATTGTTATTTGAGGTCTAGTACTTTTACTTTATACTAATGATTTACTGTATGTAGCACGTGTGGGCTGGAACAATCATTTTTCAGCAAGTAGCTGTCAGGGCTGTATACTATGAGAGGAGATCTTGGTCTACACTTGGGAAGTTTAATAGACCATCTCCTATCCCTGACCACTTGTCTGAGCCTGAACATGTCTAATTGGGCTACATGAGCCATATTTTAATACTTTATCATTAAAATCTAATTTTAAATCATATATAAACCTGATCGACGTGTTTAAAAACCGCAGCATGCTCCAAAATCCAGACACTATTTTTCTGCCATGCTTGAATGGCGTTTTTTAAGACTCAATGCACTAGTATTGTACCGTACTTGCGAATTTGCAGTGCGGACTCCACCACATCTGTATCTGAAATTATTCATTTAAAAAGGGGGATTTCCCATGATCAATATCTGATCTGTGGGGGACTGACCGCTGGGACACCCACCGTTCCCGAGAACAGGTTTAACCAGTCGTCCCTATGGGCTCCATATGAATGTAGCGGTACTGCACATGCTAGGCCACCGTTCCATTCCAGATAAGCCCGCTCTCCGCATCAGTGGGGATCCCAGTGGTCGGATCAGAAATGTATCACCTATCCTGTGGATAGGTGATAAATATTGATTATAGGAAAACCCGTTGAAGCTGCCCTGTATATTTTAGGACATCGTAGATGCAAGTACAACACAAACACTGTAGGGGCAGATTTACTAAGGCTCCATGAACACGACCGTATTTTTCATCAGTAATTACAGACCCATTCATTTCTATTGGCCACAGACTCCTTTCAGTATTTTTACTCATGGGTGTCCGTGCTGAAAGAATTATAGAACCGGTCCTATTCTTGTCCGTAATTACAGCAAGGACTCTCCCTTAGAAGTCTATGGGAGCTTCCGTAAATACGGACGGTATACGGAAGTGCATCTGTATACCGTCCGTATTTACGGAAACGTTGCTATGCAACATGCTGCTGACATTTGCACCCTCCCTCTTTTTTACGGATCCGTATATACGGATGGAATACGGAAGCAACGTGGACCGTATTTACAGACAGTATTTCGGGAAAGATGAAAATATGGACGTGTGCATGGGGCCTAATTACACGACCGTGCCCGTAATTACGCCCCGTAATGCCGGCTGCATTTATTCAGTCACCTTGAAATTCTGTGACCACTATCAGAACTAATCAGCAGTTATAGTATTTTCATTTACTCCTAAATTAATCAGCATGGTGGGGATCCTCCATAACTCCTCCTGATAAGTCTCCAAAAACAATTCAGTAGGAGACATGGGAAGACTGTGCGCACACAAATCTTGGCTGGACAAAGTCTTGGAGCCAGGTCGCCATTGTGCCCAGAAATATGCTTTTGGTGCCCAGCTGTTGTAGTCTAACCATAACGCTTCTATAGACGTCACCGGGAGACATTGTGTTGTACAACCGGCAAAATTCTTCAGGAATTTGTCTTCACTGAGTTTTCATAAGTCAACACACTTTACATCAAATGACGCACAATCAGAACATAGATAAAAAAAAAATATTCTGTTAATTGGATTGTTTCAACAAGACCCATTTTTGGAAAGTATAGAAAGGCGTCTCCGACTCATAACCTCCCTCTATTAGCCAGAGAGGAGAGTCGCGCGCACTCCGCTGGACGAGGACATTTTTACACTCTGAACGGACCATTCTATGGTCGAAAATTGAGAGAAAGAGAGAAAGAGAGAAAGAGAGAAAGAGAGAAAGAGAGAAAGAGAGAAAGAGAGAAAGAGAGAAAGAGAGAAAGAGAGAAAGAGAGAAAGAGAGAAAGAGAGAAAGAGAGAAAGAGAGAAAAGAGAGAAAGAGAGAAAGAGAGAAAGAGAGAAAGAGAGAAAGAGAGAAAGAGAGAAAGAGAGAAAGAGAGAAAGAGAGAAAGAGAGAAAGAGAGAAAGAGAGAAAGAGAGAAAGAGAGAAAGAGAGAAAGAGAGAAAGAGAGAAAGAGAGAAAGAGAGAAAGAGAGAAAGAGAGAAAGAGAGAAAGAGAGAAAGAGAGAAAGAGAGAAAGAGAGAAAGAGAGAAAGAGAGAAAGAGAGAAAGAGAGAAAGAGAGAAAGAGAGAAAGAGAGAAAGAGAGAAAGAGAGAAAGAGAGAAAGAGAGAGAGAGAGAGAGACAATACAGACAACAGCTTTGTGTCTACATAATACCTCAGACAGATGGAATCCATGGCAGTCAGCAGGTCAGGACAGAATATTCACCCTGCTGCTTAGTTATTCGGGGTTAGTTCACACAAGTTGTGTACAGCCAGTTGTTGTTTTTTTTTGCTTGAGCCAACATAATTATTATCTATCTGGCTTGTGCAGGGGAAGCCGATGCCACCAGACACAAAACTGACCAGATATCAAACTATGCAATCAGTTGCGTGTCTCGAGACATTGGTTCCTGCCAGAGGGAAAGAAAAATGGTGGTCTGGATATATGTGAACTGGTCATTAACCCCTTAATGACCAGGCCTGAAAAGGCTTTAGTGACCAATAAGGTTTTTGCCTCTATGTCTTTCAGCTAGGGCTGGGCAATTTTGGCCAAAAGAAAAATCCATAAATAAGATTTTTTTTTTTTTTTCAACCCTTTGAGCGATTTTCAATTTGAATGTCGATATTCTTATTACTATTAAATAAACTGAATAAAATATCAAGAGATCATTTAAAGAAGAACTCCCATGAAAAAATGTATTTCTTTTCTCGTTTGTAATAGGCATTTTCTACACGTATATATTTATTTATCTCCTAACCAAGCTCATCTAGATTTCAATACATAGGCTCTGTTATATGGTCACGACAGCAGTAAAATGGCAGAAAACTTCACTTTATGCCCCCATAAAGAAGTTAGGCCCCCATAGATTTAATGCCCACTCTAGAAAGTGCCACACAGTCCCCCGCCTTGGGATTGCCACGAAGCCCCCCCCCCCCCATCCCAGGTAGTGCCACGCAGTCAACCCTCCCAGGAAGTGCCACATAGCCACCCCCCTCCCTGGTAGTGCCATACAGCCCCCTCCTCCCTGTAGGTAGCGCCTTTGGGGCCCCCTCTAGGAGTGGAATCCCCAACCAGAGCATTGCCGACATTTTGGCCAGGGATTCCGCTTCAGGAGGAGCCCCTGACGTCACTATCCATATATGGACAGTGATGTCAGGGGCAACCCCTGAGCTATAGTCCCAGGCAGAGCACTACTAGCACTCTGCCTGGGACTCCTGCTCTGCTCCTGACATCACTGTCCATATATGGATAGTGATGTCCAGAGCAGAGCGCTAGTAAAGGCTCTGCTCCGGTACTCCGGCTCTGGGGAAGCCCCTGATCTTACTGTCCATAAATGGATAGTGATGTCAGGGGCAATCCCAGATTCAAAGTCCCGGGCAGAGCGCTATTAGCACTTTGCCTGGGACACTGCTCTGCTCCCAACATCACTGTTAATATATGGACAGTGATGTCAGGGGCTTCCCCAGAGATGGAGTCCCGGAGCAGAACCGCTTCTAGCGCTCTGCCTGGGACTCCATCTCTCCTCCTGACAGGACCGTCCCTATATGGCTTTGGCTCCAATCTCCGCATACATTGCCCCATCCCTTTTCTAAATGACCTCCCGCCATTGGCTGGCAGCATATGACTTCATAAGCAGCCAGCCAATAGATGCAGTACTGACATGCCTGGGTAAGTACTGCGGAGCATTACGTCGGATAGCCACAGGAAGAGGTGGGAGTAGTCAGCCTTGCTGCATCCTGTGCCTCCTCTCTTCACTGAATGGATGGAATGGTGGCTAGCGTAGGAGAGCAACAGTGGTAAACGAGCGACTATTTTAGTCACAGGTGACAATGCAGCGGGGCGGAGCTTCCTCCTGTAGCTCAGCGGGTGAGATTATGAAAATCGAATCAACGATTGTTTAAAAACAGAATAGTCACAGGACTCCAGGGCGAATTAATTCGATTAATCGCCCAGCCCTACTTTCAGCAGCCATAACTTTTTATGTTTTCATTCGTGTGGCTGTATGTGGCTATGTTTTATGCGGGAGAAACTGGGTTTTTCATGTAATTTATTTTTGCAGCGTGAATATAGGAAAGAAAAAAAAGTGTGTTTTTCAGAATTTTTTTAATTTTCTTTAATCCCATTTACATTTCATGCTAAATAACCTGTTCCGTTTATCATGGTAGTATAGATACCTAAAACGTGTAGATTTTTGTTTTTATGTACTGTATGGCCAATAGAATATATTTTATGCAAAATATTGACTTTTTTTGGATACTTTTTGTTTTTCTTTCAATCGGATATTCTTATTTACAACTTTTTTCCCAACAGTGTACTAGAGTACTCCTGTATGCCAAATATATTACACTCTCACTATGGCACAGGCTGCAGTTAGGGCAACACACCGTGTTCCGTAACAGTAGGCTTATAGAACAGACAGCCCTGGGGTACTGACTGGAGAACGTTCCCGCAGCCTCTGATCGCGTCACTGGGTTTCTGGTGATTCAATCGAAGAGGTGAGTTCCCTTCGATCATACAGTAGTCACGGACCGCAGCGGTCAAAGTGTTAAACAGCCGGGGTATGAATGGTTTCGATCAGCAGGCTGCTCTATGATCAGGGGCTGTTACAGCTCCTGCTTAGAGAATGAGCGCTCACTGGAGAGCTCATCAGCCCCTTGTACAGAGACGGTAAAAGACAGCGGGTGATCATTAAGGGGTTGAAAAAACTAGTATACAGAATTTTAAAGTAAAGCTGAAATTGAAGCCACATACACACACTAATAAAAAAAAACACATATACACACACACATACATACATACACCCTTCTCAATGAATTTGAAGATCATCAAAAAGTTATTTCAGTAATTCAATTCAAAAAGTGAAACTCATATTATATAGATTCATTACACACAGAGTGATCTATTTCCAGCATTTTTATCTTTTAATGTTGATGATTACGGCTAACAGTAAATGAAAAAACAAAATTTAGTGTCTCAGAAAATTAGAATATTAAAATAAGCCCAATTTAAAAAAAAATATTCTAATTTTAAAAAAAATTTAAGAACAAAATGTTGGCCTACTGAGAAGTCTGTACAGTATATGCCCTCATTACTTGGTCAGGGCTCCTTTTGCATGAATTACTGCATCAATGCGGTGTGGCATGGAGGCGATCAGCCTGTGGCACTGCTGAGGTGGTATGGAAGCCCAGGTTGCTTCGATAGTGGCTTTCAGCTCGTCTGCATTGTTGGGTCTGGTCTCTCATCTTCCTCCTGACAATACCCCATACTGTAGATTATCTATGGGGTTTAGGTCAGGCTAGTTTGCTGGCCAATCAAGCACAGTGATACTGTTGGAAAATTAAATCAGCATCTCCATAAAGCTTGTCAGCAGAGGGAAACATGAAGTGCTGTAAAATTTCCTGGTAGACGCTGCGCTGACTCTGGACTTGATAGAACACAGTGGACCAACACTCAGTGGTCCAAAGTCCTGTTTTCAGATGAAAGTAAATTTTGCATTTCATTTGGAAATGAAGGTCCCAGAGTCTGGAGGAATAGTGGAGAGGCGTCAATACAAGTTGCTTGCGGTCCAGTGTGAAGTTTCCACAGTCAGTGATGGTTTGGGGGCCATGTCATCTGCTGGTGTTGGCCCACTGTGTTCTATCAAGTCCAGAGTCAACGCAGCCGTCTAGCAGGAAATTTTCGAGCACTTCATGCTTCCCTGTGCTGACAAGCTTTATGGAAATGCGGATTTCACTTTCCAGCAGGACTTGGCACCTGCCCATACTGCCAAAATTACCAATACCTGGTTTAATAACCACAGTATCACTGTGCTTGATTGGCCAGCAAACTCGCCTGACCTAAACCCCATAGAGAATCTACAGTATGGGGTATTGTCAAGAGGAAGATGAGAGACACCAGACCCAACAATTCAGATGAGCTGAAGGCCGCTATCAAAGCAACCTGGGCTTCCATAACACCTCAGCAGTGCCACCGGCTGTTCGCCTCCATGCCACGCCGCATTGATGCAGTAATTCATGCAAAAGGCGCCCCGACCAAGTATTGAGTGCATATACTGTACAGACTTTTCAGTAGGCCAACATTTAGGGATAAAAAATGATTTTTGAAATTGGGCTTATATAATATTCAAATTTTCGGACACTCTAAAATTTTGGGTTTTCATTAACTGTTAGCCATAATCATCAACATTAAAAGAAAAAAATGCTGGAAATAGATCACTGTGTGTGTAGTGAAACTCATTCTATAGATTCATTAGTGTGTATATATATATATATATATATATATATATATATATATATATATATATATTTATTTATTTTTGAATACATCCACACATTTATTAATATAATGTTATTCAGACAATGTAGGAACAAGGTCAAAAGAGTCATTTCATCTTTAGTGTTCAGGGACATTATTGCAGTACTAACTTGAATGGAAGAACGCTGTAATACTCTGTGAACCGCCACTACACGTGTGACGGCGTTTTACAGTAGGAAGCATTGGAAGGAATCAAAAGGAAACAGTGATCAAACGTCTGCAGCGGTCAAATATCTGATCGGAGTGCCGAGAAATGGACCCCCCACCGATCAGATATGGTCATCAATTTTTTCTTAAAGACCAAGCTTTTTTTTATTTTTTTCCATCAAAGCATTCCAAGAGCCATAACTTTTTATTTTTCTGCCAATGTAGCCGTACGAGGGCTTGTTTTTTTTGCAGAACGAGTTATATTTTTCAGTGGCACTAATTTGAGGTATATATATATATATTAATCATCATTTCTTCATATTTAATTTTTTTGAGAGTTAAATGCAGAAAAAAATAAAAATAAAAAGCACAGTTCCACCATTTGATTTCGCATTTAATTTTTTTTCCACGCTATTTATCACGCTGTTAAAATGTCAACTTTATTCTACCGAATAAGCCAATACAAAATAAGTTGTTTACTTTTTTTCGTTTCAGTACTTTTGCACAATGAAACATGTTTTTGTGTTGCCATGTTCCGAGAGCCATAATTTTTCCATCAATGTAGCCATGTGAGGGCTTGTTTTTTTTTTTCAGATCGGTGGCATTTTGGGCACATTTAATAAATTCATTTGTATAATAAAAAATAATTGGGGTCGGGGGGGGGGGGGGTAAAAATAATAAATATTTTTTTCCCATGGTGCTAACGTGTAAACTCGCTGGTTCTGTACGCTCAGCCACCTCGTAAACACCGAAGACCATAGTCTTCTTTCTATAGGACTTCAAAAACACATGTACAATGTAGCAAATAAGAAATGCCTTTAGAGAAGATCGAAAGGCATAGTTTTATTTTTACAAGCGTTGCAAAAAAAAAAAAAAAAAAAGGGAGCGTAGAAGGCCTTATAAGGCTACATGCACACGTTGCGTAATTTGATGCGGAAAATCCGCTCCACAACCGCAGGTGTACACATAATTCCGCAGCGAAGACCGTGCGTTTTTTGATGCAGTATTTACATTTTGAGGTGGAAATATGTGCGGTTTTATGCGTCTTTCTTTAAAACTATTCCGATACAATTCGCAAGCAGAAACGCAGGATAAATTGACACGCTGCAGATTTTAAAATACGAATCGCAGGTCAATTTACGCGCAGAAAAAAATCTGAACCGTGTAAACGAAATTTCTTGTAATCTCACTTACTTTGCTGGTACTGTATAACACCGCGGATTTGCGGCATGAAAATCTGCACAGCAAATCCACACGTAATACGCAAACTTGTGTATGTGTATGATTTAAAGTTAGAATTGGGTGGTCAGCAGAACCAAAAATGCGCACTCCGTAATCTTATTTCTCTTTTCAGAAGAGTGCGGCCTACACATTCACATTGCACTATCTGTATACAGATAGCAAAGGAACATTCCTGCCTCCAATATGGCAGCTCCCAGGAATGTCTTTAAAAATAAAAAACTACAACATATAAAAATATTCTATTACTTCTCTTCTACAGAGCGAAATTAAATGATACTAAAATTAAAAACATGAAGCATTTGTGATAAAGCATTTTCAGTTGCTTACATTTTAGAAGTTTATGTTAAAGAATTGCCTTCCTTACCAACTTGCCTAGGAGGAGCACTGACTAAGGGGGGTGCAGGTGCAGTGGTGACTGGTGGACCAGATGGAGGTGCTGAGGGTCTGGTTAACGAAGAGGATGATGTGAGTGGAGGCCCCAAAGGTTGCCGAGACTGGTTCATCGGTGGCAGAGCAGGACCTGCAAAGATCAGGGCATAGAAACGAGATGCTAAGTGATTGGAGTATTTACAATGCAAACTAGAACTATGTCTAATGCAAACCACTGAAATCACATTGCCAGACCTTATGTAAACGGGAAGAGTACTGTCAATTTTTTGAAACAGAGTACAGAATTAAGAAAAGAGATAGACAGGAAAAGAAAAAATAAATTTTATGAGAAAAAAAGAAAAAGGAGAACACGGATATACTTTGTTTTACAGAGAATAAGGCCAAGTTCAGACATAGCGGATTTGCTGCAAACTTGTGCTGCGGATTCCACGCTGCAATTCCGCAGCAAAGTACAGTACAATACATGTGAAGGGGAAAAAATCCACTTAGAATTAACGCCATGCTATGTCAATTATGTAACAGACTTGCATGGACGTACCGTACGGGAGTAAAAATAATAGCATAGCAGTCACTACCAACTTGTAGAACACTTATACAGACGGAGATCGTCCAAATTGATTGCATTTTGATAGGACCTGCTTATGGTTCAGACTTTAATCGGACATCAATTAATTTTGAAAATCTTAGATATGGAAAAATGGTCAGAAAGTTCCCTAATTTTTTCAGGCTTTGCTTTAAGGGGGTATTCCCAACTCCTTGGTCCAATTGAAAACGTTTCCCACCCCCTAAACATTATAAGCGAATAGATTTATTAAAAATGCTCGTTCCTCAGAAATTCCTTACTTTGATTTCTATGGAAAACGTCTGGATCTCTGTAGTGAGTGGTGCAACACAGGATAGATCACTTTTATGGAACGGATTTTCAGTCATAGAAATTTCTGTAACAAAATCTGCCGCATGTGAATCCACCCACCCATGGGCCAAATGCACACGATGCATATTACATGCAGATTCACCACGCAGATTTCCGTGCGGCAAAGTAAATGAGATTTCGAGAACACTCATCTACACCATTGCAGTTTTTTTCTGCACGTAAATTGACCTGCGGTACGCATTTTAAAATCCACAGCATGTAAATTTATCTTGCGTTTCCACTTGTGAATTTTATTTGTCGAGTTTTAAGAAAAATATATTAAAAAAACGCACCGAAATCCACAGCATAAAAACGGACCAATTTCGGTATCAAAATGTGTAAAAAAAATAAATACATTTGCACCTAAAAACACATTAAAAAAAAAAAAAGGACTAAGTGCAGATTTTACCTGCAGAATTACCTGCATTTACACGGAGTGGCTTTGATGCAGGTTTTCTGCACCAAACTCCACATCGTGTACATTTGGTCTTACTGTGCACAGCGACATCAGGGGATCCTCCTGGACCAAAATGTGAGGTCAGGGGCAACTAGTGTAGGCTCTGCTCCGGAACTCTGGGGAAGACACTGACATCAGTGTCAATATATGAACAGTGATGTCAGGGGCTTGCCCAGAGCTGGAGTCCCAGAGCAGAGCCACTTCTAGCATTCTGCCTGAGATTCCAGCTCTGCTCCAGACATCACTGACCAAATATGGTTAGCGATGTCAGGGCAACACCAAAACCGGAGTCCCAGGCAGGGCGCTACTAGCGCTCTACCTGGGACTCAAGCTCTGCTCCTGACATCACGGTCCATATATAGACAGCGATGTCAGGGGATTCCACAGAGTGCCGGAGCAGAGCCTATACTAGCGCTCTGCCCGGGACTCCGGCTCTGGGGAAGCCCCGGACATTACTGTCTATATATGGACTGTGATGTCAGGCGATTCCACAGAGTCCCGGTGCAGAGCCTATGATAGCGGCTCTGCGTCCCGCGGGCCGCAGATGACAGCCTCAGGGGCCGCATGCTGCCCAAGGGCCGCGTGTTTGAGACCCCTGGTGTAGACCATGATAAACATTGATATATAGTTCAGGCTCCAAGGGCAAATAAAGGGGAATGGATTTCCAGTTAAAGATGATATATTGGGGAACTACATAAAATGTTGTCCCCTTATATAAGAGTTGAAATCGTACCTCCAGTTGCACTCTCCCGCTTGAACTGCCATTGTGTGAACGCTCCTGCACGATGTGGCAACTGTATAACACCCGGAGAGTTTCCTGCACCAGTCAAGCAAGCACGGTGCCGCTTTTCTGATACTATATGGGACAGACAGAGGCAGCCATAAACTGCGCCCAGTTGTTTCCGTCAGCCCCATAGACAAAGAATGGGATGGCAGGGTGCATGCTGAACCGCCGCTCCATTCAAGTTACTCGTCACTACAGTCATGCAGTGGCGAGGAATGGAGGTTTGGGAGTCTTGTTCTAGTGATCGGCGGAAGACCCAGTGGTGGGGTCCCCCGTGATCAGACATTTATTACCTATTCTATGGGTAGATGATAAATGCCTATTCTGGGAAAACCCCTTTAACGGTGTCTGGACATTAACAGGGAAACATACCCCAGAACTGAAATAAGTGAAAAGGTTGACAAGTCCTCACTTTTGTACATTCAGATTTCATACAATACCTGGACTCATAAAACGGTTTTGATGAGGTGGAACTCCAAAAGAAGCTCCGTATTGCTGAGTAGTGGGTGGCTGTGAATTTCCTAGTGTTTGTGGTGGGGCAGGGACCACTCCTGCTGTGGACGACACATGATTTGTCATTGGGTGAGCCTGTCCATGACTTAAGGGTGTTGGAAAATACTGCCAGCTTGACTGGGTCAGCTGGCTCCCATGAGGATGATTGGTGCCTACTGATGATGGTGTTCCAACAGAGTTCGGAGGGGGCATCCTTGGGGGAGATGTGGCATTTGCCGCAGGTTGCGCTGGCAACGTTCCCATAGGTAGTCTATTAAAAGCCTGGCCGGATCCCTGATGGATTCCTGGTTGTGGAACAGTCTGTAATCCACCATAATTATACAGTCCAAGGCCTGCCTGTGTAGGAGCCTTAACTGGCATTTGTTGTGGATATGAGCCAGGAAGAACTGAACCATAGCCCTGTCCCAATGCTTGCTGTGGTGAATACATCATGGGATTTTGAAGGGGACCTTTGGGAGAAAGAGAAAAATATACATTAACATGTAAATAACATATGTACACATATAAATGTAGTTTATAATAATCCACTTACTCCAACAGTAACAGATCTGATAAGACCTCATTCACATGCATTGTACCATACTTTGGTGTTGACAGGCATTCTATTAGGCCCTACCTCTAGGAAAAGACCTGGGGGACCTTTCTCAGCTGATGGGGTGACAGAGGAAGCCCCTCCCTCTGAAACCACTTAGACGCCGAGGTTTCTATTGATCGCGGCATCTAAGGGGTTTAAGGATGGTGGAGGCAAAGCAAAGGAATTTGTTACAGGCTGATACTCTAGAACTGAGAAAGATGTCTGTACCATTCATGAAGTGCACTGTTCCGAAAACGAAAAGACAATATACATTTCACAAGAAGTTAAATTAAAGTGGGGAAATTAGCCCAAAGACGAAGTATAGTGCATGCTGCAGGTTACAAGTGAGATTTTTACATATATTTCATTTATGTTCATGTAGCCTTCAAGGTTTTTCAGTCAGCCATAACGGACTTTTTAGGTTGACATAGCTGTATGAGATCGTGTTTTGTGCAACACAAGTTGTTAATTTTTTTAGCCACCATTTTGGAGAGTAATACTAAAGTTAATCAAATTTTATTGACACAGAATGCATAAATAAATAAAAGCTGCCATTTATTTTTTTAAAGAAATATTCAATTATCTTAATTAAGACTCAATTCTACTGGTTAATATAGTTCTGAAGATCAAAAATATGTATTTTTGATTGTGTGATTTTTTATAAAATGTATTTTATTTATTTTTTCTTCAAATTTATTTAAGACTTTCGTTCCATTAGGCGTTAAAACGTTTACATGTTCTTCTATATGCTAATACATTATGTATGTGTGTTCTGATATACACAGGCATCAGCAAGGACATACATGAATTATTTCCTAACAGGCATTGTTACAGGACAGCCCTGGGGTCTTTTAGGATTCGTTTACACGTAAAAATGTTCGAATCACAACAAAAATAATTATCCAATTGAGTATTAACCCCTTAATACTGAAGGTATTTTAACCCCTTCCTGCGATTAAGTGTGACTATGTCCAGATTGCAAGCGCTTTCCCGCAATTGGGCGTACAGTCACATCCAAGCTTTAAACGGTCACCGTGTTCAGTGACACGGTGACAGCTTCCCAATCGCAACGGTCAGGGACAGTTGTCTATTAGGACTCACCTGCACAGGATCCATCAGCATGGTCCTGTGCCGGCAAGCGCTGTTATTTTTCAAGTCAGTACTGACTGACCAATCACAGTGTAGGAGGCTAGTTTTGCCAGGATCGCCAGCTCTGCTCTGTCAGAGAGCTTGTCAGAGATGGTTGCCAGTTTATGAGTGAAAGAAAAAATCCAAAAACCCAGCGATTTGCCATTTTTCTGCCCACTGACCAGCGTTCACCAACTTTGGTGCACACTGGTCATCAAACAGCAGAGGGGCAAGGTGGGTGACTAAACTGATCTGTTTTGTAGTCTGTGCCCAGCCATCACCTGTCGCAGTACCCGGTCGCCATTGCCCTGCTGAGTCCCTACATTGCCCACTGGCCGAGTTCCCTGTTAGGAACCACCTCTGATCTAGATTTTCCCCTGGTATGTAGGGTACCCTCACTCAAATACAAAAGGGAGGGCTAGGAGATTATAACGTAAATCAAATTCACGATTAATTGAACATGTAACCTCAATTATGATTAATGAACGATTATCTAGGCCACAACCCTTTAGCATACCACATCCCCTATTTGACTGCTACGCCATTAAATTAATATTTGTTCCCTTAGCCTACTGTATATAAAGTCCCCCGACACTACCCCACAGTATATTGTCCTCATAGTGCTCCCCACACAGTATAATGCCCTCACACAGCCCCAATAGTGCCTAACAAAATACATACTCACCTAACCCTATTCCAATGACGAGTGGAGGAGATCCCTCTGCTGCTCCAGGCTGTGTGGTTTGGCGCAGACAGGTGCGATAAAATCACTGCCTCGCTCCTGTCTACACCAAGCGGTGAGCGTCCGGCAATATATAGTGAATGGTAGGGCAGGGACCTTACAGCTCCCTGCTCTACCATCGGTTTCAACTGCATCTGCTTGATGAGGACACAGATACAGTTGAAACCTGGAAAAATAAAAATCGAAGAAACCGAAATGCACAAGATGACGTCTGTTAATTGCGCTTCAGGTTTTTTTTTTATTAATTGCCCAGACCTACAGCAGGGTCTCTGATCCGTTCTCCTTGCTCACTTGGGAGTAGCAGTAGTTTTTTTTTAATTAAAATTTGTTTTTAGCTAGTAGTTGCAATTTGGGTGCAGTGTTTAGTATACTATTCTAAAATCCCCCAATATGGCCACAAGAGTCTTCACAGCAGAGGAAGCATATCAAATGTTATGCTCTGATATCTCCGAGCGGTCATCTTCCTCCGTATCGAGAGACTCAGAGTCTGCATCTCCCACCGTCGGCACAGAAGAGCCGAAGGTACTACTCTGCCTGAGCCAACATGGGTAGCTGCGGACAACTATACCCCCCAGGTGCCTGAATTTACAGCCCCCATCAGGCATTCAAATTGACACTACAGGGTTCAGCCCCATTGATTATTTTAAACTTTTTTTTCTGACGCCCTAATAGATTTAATGATTCAGCAAACCAACCTATATGTGGATCAGTTCATCTCCCAGAACCCCAACTCTTTATGGGAGAGGCCAAACTTGTACCCCTATAAAAGGCAGTGGAATTGGGGAAATATTGGGGCTTATTTTTAAGCTTTGTTCTCGTAAAGAAAGTTAAGAATTAGAGACTTTTGGGCCCCTGATATTTTATATACACCCCCCTTTACCGCTCCGTAAAGACAAGTGTAACGTCTATGGCCGCGGTCCGTCGTTCTAACTTACCCCTCGACGACCGCGGCCATCCTGCTGCTGTGCTGCGTCGTCCCCCTGTGAGGCGCCGGCACTTATTTCCGGGTATTGAGACTGTCTCCCGGAGGGTGCGCGCACGCTCGTGCCCGCTCTTAAAGGTCCAGCGCGCGCGCATGAAAATCATCATCAACAACTCACATGATGTCCTGGACTATAAGAAGGCCACCGCCCTTTTGATCCTCGCCTGAGCGTTGTTGTTGTTTCCCAAAGTCTGTCTTGCAAATGGTCTCCTAAGTGTCTTCCAGCTTCCCATTGTTCCCCGTACCTGTATCCTGTGCTATCCAGTACTATCCCGATCTACTGCCGTGCTGAGCTGTGGTGGTGCTGTGCTGCATTTACACGCCTGCTCTGCTACTCCATGCCTGACATCTACCTGCCGCCTGGTCCCAGCCGAGCCTGCCTTGCTACCGTCTACATTGCCTCAGGTAACCTTTCTGGACTAGACTCCGTAACATACCTGTTTGGCCAGCTGCCATCCCGCTACGCGGTACGGCCCAGTGGGTTCACACCCCGCATCGTGACAGCAAGTATCCGTATAAGTATATTTTGATAGGCTCTGTATATTAGACCATTAATTGCCCACTAGTTATTCCTAAGTTTATACCCCCCAACAAAACATTGTGGTGGATGAGCAACTAGTGAACTTCAAAGATAGGCTGAATTTCAGACAGTATCGACCAAATAAAAGAGCCCAGTATGGCATTAAACTATATATTATAAGTTACAGTATGTGAAAGTCCCACCGGTTCCACCCACTCTTTTAGAGTTTAGGTGGGGAAAGACTCCCATTTATATCCCCCAAATTAGTGCAAGAATTGTATGGGACCTTATTCATCCTCTGCTCGGCAGAGGACATCATCTACATCTGGACCACTTTTACAAGTGTCCCATTGCTAAAAGTTCTCTCGCCCAGATCTGCAAAAATCAGAAGGGCCTCCCCAAAACTTTGTTGGGTCAGACACTGAAATTAGGAGAGAGCAGAGCGGTCTGCAGCGACGATCAGCTGCTCCTGAAATGTAAGGATAAAAGGGAAGTGCTCATACTGACCAGCATTAATGGCAGCAGCTGCAGCCTTGTCCCTGTACGCAGACCAACCACCCAAGTCCCCAAACCATTTTGCGTACAGGAGTACAATAAATATATGGGTTGCGTTGACCTGTCTGATCAGGTAATAAAACCATACAGTGCCATGTGCAAGGCAAAGATGTGGTATAAAAAGCTTTCTGTCCATCTTACACAGATTGCTTCATACAACACCTTTGTCCTCTGCAGGTATGATGGCAGCGGAGATCCTTACCTCCAATTTCAAGAAAAAGTAGTTAGGGAATTAATAAACTAGTGACCGATCCTCTATCTCCTAACTAATCTAATAAGCGCTTTGCTGCTGATAACTATAGTGTGATTTGTTTTAAAAAACGGTTAATATTTGAATAGTCATGAGCATTTTTCTAAATACGGAAATGTGACTAAGGCCCCATGCCCACTTCAGTTTTTTCCTTCAGGATGCTAGCCGTTTTTCTGACGGCTAGCACACTGACCCATTCATTTCAATGGGGCCATACACAGTTCAGTTTTTTTTGACGGTCCCGTTGCTCCGTTCCGATCCAAAGTAGAGAATGTCCTACTTTGGTACGATATTCCGTGACAGTGAGGCCCATGCAAGTCAATGGGGCCGTCAAAAAAGCTGAAGGCACACGGAAGCCATGCGTGTGCCGTCCGTGTGACGGAGCCGTTGCCTAGCAACGGCCGGGCAGAAAAATATTCAAAAAATATTACACTAATCGGCAGCCACATGTCTCTATCAATGACTGATAGAGAAAAGAGGCTGCTGATTAAAAATAAAATAAAAAGCAGTTCATACGTACCCGGTCGTTGTCTTGGTGACGAGTCCCTCTTCTTCCTCTAGTCCGACCTTCCTGTATGACACAGCAGCCTGTGATTGGCTGTAGAGGCCGCTGCAGCCGGTGATTGGCTGCAGAGGCGGTCACGTGGGATGAAGAGTCATCCCTGGAGGCCAGCCTTCTGACGTCATCCTGACGTGCGTGACCGCCACTACAGCGTGTGATTGGCTGCAGCGGTGTCATGGATGAAATGTCATCGCTGGAGGCCGGACAGGAGGAATGTAAGTATGAACTTTTTTTTTTCTCATTAAAATTGTATTTTCCGAGCGTCGAGCATGGTACTGTCCACGGTGCAGAAAGAGTTACCGCCGATCAGTGCAGCCCATAAACTCTTTCAGCACCCTGGACAGTACCATGCTCGGCGCTCGGAAACACGGCCGCTAAACCGGGCACACGGGTCCATCAAAAACGGCCATGTAAACGGTGTCAGAAGTGTGCACGAGGCCTTATAGCCAAATATGAGGTGACCCTTTCTTTTCACTCTGGGAGGTGTAATGTTTTATGTATGACGCTGTCCAATCAGCTTACAGCTTCTCCCTCTTCCCTGCCCAGCAACAGAGTGTGATCATAGAGTATACAGCTTCCAATCCCGATTGTGTTTTCAACTGGTGATACCTCCGGTTGTGTCACAGCTAGAACTGCGATCCTGGTGCCATATGAAAGTTTAGAACCTCAACTTTCACATGCCACCAGAACCACTGTGGTCCACAGCCCGAGTTATGGCTGTTCGAAGTGATCCCCCTTCCCTCCAGCCTATCACAATGTGTGTGAAGAAGCTTCATGCGGATAGGACAGTGTCAGAGGCTGTGTAGTAGCTCCACCTCAGGAGAATCGCTGCTGTTGACACCCACTTGTCTAATAAAGGCTCATGTGCATATTTATAAAAAAGCTCATAACTTTTAACCCCTTCCCGCCGCAGCCACTTTTGGACCAAATGACAGAGACTCATTTTTAAAATCTGACGTGTTACTTACTATATGTGGTAATAACTTGGGAATGCTTTTACCTATTTAAGCGATTCGGAGATTGTTTTCTCGTGAAATATTGTACTTTATGGTAGTGAAAAAATTTGGTCAATAAATTCAATATTTTTGGGTGAAAAACACCAACATTTTGAGAAAATTTGCATTTTTCTAAATTCAAATGTACCGGCTTGTAAGACAGATAGTTATACCACACAAAATAGTGACTTGTTAACATTTCCCATATGTCTACTTTAGGTTTGCATCATTTTTTGAACATCCTTTTATTTTTCTAGGACTGTAACGTAGGCTTATAAGTTTAGCAGCAATTTCTCACATTTTCAAGAAAATTTCAAAAGCCTATTTTTTTAGGGAACAGTTCAGATCTGAAGTGGCTTTGGGGGCCTTATATATTAGGAACCTCCACAAATCACCACATTTTAAAAACTGCACCGCTTAAAGTATTCAAAACAGCATTTAGAACGTTTTTTAACCCTTTATGCGTTTCACAGGAATTAAAGCAAAGTGGAAGGGAAATTTGCAAATTTGATTTTTTTTGCAGAAATTCCATTTTAATCAATTTTTCTTGTAATACTGAAGGTTTTTACCAGAGAAATATCCCACGTGACCCTAGTGTGCTAATGGACTGAAACAAAATCCCCAGAAGCAAAGGAGCACCTAGAGGATTTTTCGGCTTTCCTTTTCTTAAATTATATTTCAGGCACCATGTCAGGTTAGAAGAGGTCTTGTGGTGCAAAAACAAAGGAAACCCCCACAAAAGCGACTATTTGGGGAAACTACACCCCTAGAGGAATTCATCTAGGTGTGTAGTGAGCATTTTGACCACACAGGTATTTCATAAGATTTCATTAGAATTGGGCAGTGAAAATGAAAAATTACATTATTTTCCAATAAGATGTAGATTTACCTTAGAATTTTTTATTTCTTCAACAAGTAAATGAGGAAAAGCACCCCAACATTTGTAAGGCAACTTCTCCAGAGTACGGAAATACCCAACATGTGGTCATAAACTGCTGTTTGGGCAAGCGGCAGGACTCAGAAGGGAAGGCACTCCATTTAGCTTTTGGAGTACAGATTTTGCTGGATTCATTTCTCGGCACCATGTCGCATTTGTAAAGCTCCTAAGGTACCAGTACAGTGGAAACCCCACCCAGAAGTGACTCCATTTGGGACACTACACCCCTAGAGGAATTCATCTAGGGGTGTAGTCAGCATTTTGACCCCCCCAGGTGTTTCATAGATTTCATTAGAATTGGGCAGTAAAAATGAAAAATTACATCTTTTTTTTCACTAAGACGTAGCTTTAGGTCAAAACGTTTCATTTTCTCATCAAATAAAGGAGAAAAAGCACACCAACATTTGTAAAGCAACTTCTCCAGAGTACGGAAATACCCCATATGTGGTAATAAAGTACTGTATGAATACACATCCGGGCACAGAAGGGAAAGTGCGCCATTTGGCTTTTGGAGAGCAGATTTTGCTGGATTGTTTTTTCTGCACGTCGCTTTTGCAAAGTCCCTTAGGTAGCAGTACAGTGGAAACTACCCAAAAGTGATTCCATTTGGCAAACTACACCCATTGAGGAATTCATCTAGGGGTGTAGTGAGCATTTTGACCTCACAGGTGTCTCATAGATTTTATTAGAAATGGGCAGTGAAAATGAAAAATGACATTATTTTCCAATAAGACGTAGCATTAGTTGAACATTTTTCAATTTCTCAACAAATAAAGAAGAAAAAGCACGTAACATTTGTAAAGCACCTACTTCAGAGTAGGAAAATACCCCATATGTGGTCATAAACTGCTGTTTGGATACACGGCAGGATACAAGGGAAGGAGCGCCATTTGGCATTTGAAGTGCGGATTTTACAGGATTGATTCCTGGGCGCCATGTTGCATTTACAAAGCCCCTGAGGTACCAGTACAGTAAGAACCCCTGAAATGTGACTCCATTTGGTAAACTACACCACTTGAGGAATTAATCTAGGGGTGTAGGGAGCATTTTGACCACACAGGTTTTTGCTGAATTTATTAGAATTGGGATGTGAAAATAAAAAAAAAATGTAACCTTTATTTAAAAAAAAATTTAGTTCTAGCCCAAAAAGTTTTGCATTTTGACAAGGACTATAGGAGAAAAGCACCTCAACGTTCATAAAGCATTTTCTCCCGAGTAAGGCAATACCCCACATGTGGTCATAAACTGCTATTTGGACACACAGCAAGGCTCTAAAAGGGAAGGAGCACCATTTAGTGTTTGGAGTGGAGATTTTACAATATTCGTTTTTTTGACACCATGTTTCATTGAGCTATAGTACCAGTACAGTGGAACCCCGAAAAAATTACCCTATTTTGGAAACTAGATTCCTCAAAGAATTCATCTAGAAGTATAGTGAGCATTTTGACCCCACAAGTGTTTTGCAAAAATGAGTACACAATAGATGTTGCAGATTGAAAATTGCAGTTTTCCACAGATATGCCAGATAATTCCTGGCCAGCATTTCCCCACAGAACCCCACCCCCCCTTAAAAAAAACAGAAGCCACCAAAAAATGCCATGAGTGTGTTAAGCGAAGCATTCGTAAGGATACCACATGCCAACGTGAAACGTGTCCCACAAAGCCCGGCCTGTGCATGAAACAATGTTTCAAAACAGATCACACTTCCTAGGATTTTTAATTTATTCTTTATCCAACTTTTCGGTCTCCCATATTGGCCACGAGAATTTATTTTTTATTTTTTTTACTGAGCAGCTCCATTTGCTCATTAAAAATTTGTAAAAAAATCCCCTACAACAAAACTAAAAATTCTCACTATACCAAAAACCCGAGGGAGTATCTCTCTCACTTAGGTTTCAAATCTGGGTGAGAAGAATAAATGCAGTTGAGATTGGTTGACCTTCCTGAGGCCTTGGATTTATTTTTTGGGCTGGATTTCATGGAATGGTGGGCAGGTTGGTAGTGGGACCTGCCGTTCCATCTCCCTCAATTGCGGGTTTTCCAGGGTGTCCTCAGTTAGGGCACAAATTAAAAACTCTTACTATATCCCTAGATAATTACTTTGAAAGCTGTTACGGGGTTTAGTTTCCAAAATGGGGTCACTTTTCTGGGGTTTCTAATGTTTTGACACACCAGAGCCTCTGTTTTCATGACACAGGGCAGTAAATGCCACCATAGTAGGTCTCAAACTACATATGGGGTATTGCCGTATTCAGGAGAAATTGCATCACAAATTGTGGGTGCTTTTTCTCCTTTAACTCCTTGTGAAAATTATGAATTTGGGGCTAAAGCAACATTTTCTTTGAAAAAATTACTTTTTTCCTTTTTTACGTCCGACTGTATGAGACACCTGTAGGGTCAAAATGCTCACTATACCACTTGAAAAATTATTTGTTGGGGGTTTCCAGTGTTCTGGTACCTCAAGGGCTCTTCAAACGAGTCTTCACGCATGAGAACGATTTCAGTAAAATCTGCACTCCAAAAGCCAAATGGCGCTCCTGCCGTGTGTCCAAACAGCAGTTTATGACCAGGGTATTTCCGTACTCTGGAGAAGTTGATTTTTCTCCTTTTTTGTTAAGAAAATGAAAAATGTTGAGCTGAAGCTTATTGGAAAATTATGTAATTTTTCATTTCACTGCCCAATTTTAATAAAGTCTATGAAACACCTGTGGGGTTAAAATGCTCACTACACGTTTAGATAAATTCCCTGTTGGTGTAGTTTCCAAAATGGGGTGTGTCCTTTGTATTGGCACCACAAGACCTCTTCTAACCGGACATGGTGCCTGAAATATCATTTAAGAAAAGGAAGCCACTAAAATCCAGTAGGTGCTTCGTTGCCTCTGAGACCTGTGCTTCACTAGAGCCACATGTGGGATATTTCTAAACACTGCAGAATCTGGGCAATAAATAATCAGTTGTGTTTCTCTGGTAAAACCTCCAGTGTTAAAGAAAAACATGGAATTGCTGCAAAAAAAATTAATTTGTACATTTCACCTCCAATTTGCTTTAAATTCCAGTGAAACACAAAGGGTTAAGAAACTTTCTAAATGCTAATTTGAATACTTTGAGGGGTGCAGTTTTTAAAATGGGGGTTTCGAATATATTGGCCCCTAAAAGTCACTTTAGAACTAAACTGGCCTCTAAAAATATAGGCTTTTTGAATTTTGTTTGAAAATGTGAGAAATGGCTGCTAAACTTAAGCCTTGTAACGTCCTATAAAATTAAAACGATGTTTAAAACGATACAAAGATAGAGTAACCATGTGGGAAATGTCTTACAAGCAGATACATTTAAAGAGGCTCTGTCACCACATTATGAGTGCCCTATCTCCTATATAAGGAGATCAGCGCTATAATGTAGGTGACAGCAGTGCCTTTTTTAAAAAAAAAATAAAAAAAAAAAGAAGATCTGTTTTCACTACGTTATTAGTGATTTTAGATTTATGCTAATGAGTTGCTTACTGCCGAAGTGGGCGTGCTTTTACTTTAGACCAAGTGGGCGTTGTACAGGGTAGTGTATGACGCTGACCAATAAGGGTCATGCACTCCTCTCCATTCATTTAGTCAGCGCATTTAGTCAGTGATTTTCACGCGCCTCGCACGGACCTATATTAGTCTATGGGGCAGTGCAGACAGTCCGTGATTTTTGCGCAGCGTATGTCCGCTGCGTAAAACTCACAACATGTCCTATATTTGTGCGTTGTTCGCGCATCACGCACCCATTGAAGTTAATGGGTGAGTGAAAGTCACGCGCAGCACACGGAAGCACTTCCATGGGACAAGCGTTATTCGTGCAACAGCAGTAAAAAGTATGAATGAAAACAGAAAAGCACCACATGCTTTTCTGTTTACAAACGGAGTGTCATAATGATGGCGGCTGTGCGAAAATCACGCAGCCGCGCATCATATGGTGATGAAACACGTAGCTGTTAAGTGCCTTTTGTGCGCGCAATAGGCCGCTTTTTTTGTGCGCGCAAAACGCACACGCTCCTGTAAATCCTCCCTTAGTTTTTATTGAAATTTTCAAAACGCATAAGAAGTCACAGACAATAACTACAAGTATGAAGACCAACAGAATAAGGTTAACATGCAGTGTTTACTTCACGGTAAACGATATGGCTCGATCGACAAAAAAAAAACGTTATGGCTTTTGGAAGGTAGGGAAAAACTAAAGTGAAAATCCGAAGACTGCGTCAGGAAGGGTTTAATCGTCCCGCAGAAAAGTTAAAAGTTTTCGGATGTGTGATCACTAAAAACTTAAATGCTGCTCGCATTGATACATAGAACAAGGAGGTTTCTTGCCGGTTGGGGGTGGGGGTCACGTTTCCCCCATGCTGGCAGTAAGGATCGCCCTGACAGAAATGTCTATTATATTGTGACAAAAAAAAAAAGTTAAAAAGTTATATTTGGTATCGCCGCGTCCATAACGACCCCAACTATAAAGTTATTATGTTATATAACCCGCTTGGCAAACGCTGTAATAAGAAAATTAAAAAAAAACATGCCAGAATTGCTGTTTTCGGTTCATCCTGCTTTCAAAAAAATTTGATAAAAAGTCGCACATACTCCAAAACGTTACCGATAAAAACTACAAGTCGTCCCGCAAGAAAAAAGCCCTCAAATATGGAGACAGAAATACAAATAATTTTGAAAAAAAAACTGTTTTTACTGTGTAAAAGCAGTAAAACATAAAAAAAAAAAAAACAATATCAATTTGATATTGTCGCAATCGTAATGACCCGCTGAATAAAGTTATTATGTTATTTATATCACACGGTAAACGGCGTAATTTAAAAGACACAAGATAAGAGTGGCAAAAATTGCTGTGTTTTTTTTCTATTACCACCCAAAAAAAGTTAATCAATAAAATATATACCCCAAAATGGTGCTATTAAAAAACGAAAAAAAAAGTTCTAGCTCTTGGAATGCAACGATGGAAAAACTTAAAAAAATAGCTTGGTCATTAAGGGC
This sequence comes from Rhinoderma darwinii, assembly GCF_050947455.1. Classification (NCBI taxonomy): domain Eukaryota; kingdom Metazoa; phylum Chordata; class Amphibia; order Anura; family Rhinodermatidae; genus Rhinoderma; species Rhinoderma darwinii. The sequence continues at coordinate 47,348,439 of NC_134689.1, forward strand.
TTAAATGAGAGCTCAGCAGACAGGCATCTTATGTCTATAGCCGGATTCACAATAACAACTGTTTTCTATGTGAACAGCATACAAACATTCAGCTGAACATGTGATATGTGATTCAACAGATTCAAACATCATAAAAAGCGAAAATCATAAGAAGATGCATGAAATCAGGGTTGGACAAAGCCCAGTAGTAATGTGCCACGCTTTTTATATCGATCAATACAGAAGTAGTGGAGTGTATTATAAAAGTGATCGAATGATCGCATAGTAAAGTCCCAGTGGGACTTAAAAAATAAAAACTTGTTTCATAAAGTTACTAAATAAATGAAAAACACACTTTTTCCCTACCAAAATGAATTGTGCAAAAACAAAAAATTAAAGAAACCTACATACACGTGTTATCGCCGTGTTCAGAACGACCTGAACTATAAGGCTGGGTTCACACGAGCATGTTACTTCCGTAAAGGACGGAATGCATTTCGGCCGCAAGTCCCGGACCGAAGACAGTGCAGGGAGCCGGGCTCCTAGCATCCTAGTTATGTACGATGCTAGGAGTCCCTGCCTCGCTGCCGGACAACTGTCCCATACTGTAATCATGTTTTCAGTACGGGACAGTAGTTCCACGGAGAGGCAGGGACTCCTAGCGTCGTACATAAGTATGATGCTAGGAGCCCGGCACCCTGCAGTGTGTTCGGTCCGGGACTTGCGGCCGAAATACGTTCCTTCCTTTACGGACGTAACATGGTCGTGTGAACCCAGCCTAAAACTTTTGTTATTTAATCCGCACAATGAATGCCGTAAAAGATCAAATTAAGAACAATGCCAGAATTGCAGTTTTCTGTTCCTCATGCCATCTAAAAGATGTGATCAAAAGTGATCAAAAAGTCGTATGTACACCAAAATGAAACCAATAAAAAAAATACAAGACGTCCCACAAAAAATAAGCACTCATACAGCTACGTTGGCAGAAAAAAAAAAACTGTTATAGCTCTTAGAATCTAAGGGTATGTTCACACGATGAGAGGCATTTACGTGTGAAAAGACAGACTGTTAACAGAGACGCTCGTAAATCTTGAGCTGTGCTTCATTGAGTTCAATGAAGAACAGCTCAATTTAATTTCATTGGAGTCTGAGAAAACGGCTCCAAAAACGTCCCAAGAAGTGTCCTGCACTTCTTCGACGAGGCAGTCATTTTACGCGTCGTCGTTTGACAGCTGTCAAATGACGACGCGTAAATTACAGCTCGTCGGCACAGTACGTCGGCAAACCCATTCAAATGAATGGGCAGATGTTTGCCGACGTATTGCAGCCCTATTTTCAGGCGTAAAACGAGGCATAATACGCCTCGTTTACGCCTGAAAATAGGTCGTGTGAACCCAGCCTAACACAAAAACAAATTACTTTTTAGAAAAAAAAAAAGGGGTTTTACTGTACAAAAGTAGTAAAACAAAAAAAATATATATATAGGAGTTTGGTATCGACATTGTCGTAACAACCCCCAGAATAAAGTTAGCACAGATATGTCACTCTGCATCCTCCATTATAACACACCGCGCTAGTTTCCAGGACGCACGGTGTTACAATAGAGGATGCATAGTAACGTGTCTAGTCACATGCTCCATCCTCGGCCATATTATGGACTAGGGCCATGGCTATAAGGGAGATAAAGCTGTCATAACGGGGGAGCGTGGCTAATGACCCAGGGAAAACAGTGCTGAACTGCAAATAAAATCAAAGTGTAAATTTACCTTAAATACTATTGAAAATGCACTGCTGTTCGTTTTCTTAAAGTGGCCAACCCCTTTAAGGAATCTGAGTTAGGGTAGGGGTCCCCATTGGGAACTTCCATCTATCAATCCTGGTGGAGGGTTACCATGTAATGCCTAGATTTCCCCTGTGGTGGTGCTGTAGGGGGAATAAAATACTTGCTACCAAGTTCCTCAGCAGATAATAACTGATCACTGGGGATCGCAGCAATGTGACACCCTATGATAAGCTTATCATTAGAGGACCCTTCTAACAAAAAGGGATTGTCAACAGTGGTGTCATGGTTGGAAGGTTTGCTAGAGTCGCAAGCAGAAATTTACACCAATAATTGAAGTTGCACGGAGACAGCAACCTGCATGTAACTTAAAGAGGCTCCGTCACCACATTATAAGTGCCCTATCTTGTACACGATGTGATCGGCGCTGTAATGTAGATTACAGCAGTGTTTTTTATTTAGAAAAACGATCATTTCTGACGGAGTTATGACCTATTTCAGCTTTATGCTAATGAGTTTCTCAATGGACAACTGGCCATGTTTTACTATATGATCAAGTGGGCGTTGTGGAGTGAAGTGTATGACGCTGACCAATCAGTGACCAATCAGCGTCATACACTTCTCCCCATTCATTTACACTGCAGATAGCGATATAGCTATGTGTAGCCACATAAACACACTATAACATTACTGCAGTGTCCTGACAATGAATATACATTACCTCCAGCCGGGACGTGATGTGTATTCAGAATCCTGACCACTTCTGTAGCGTCTCTGTGATTTACAGCATAGCACAGAGAGATCTCGCTGTGAATGACAGTTTACAGCGTAATACGTGAGACTACGCCTGCTATGCTGTAAATTACAGAGACGCTACAGAAGTGACAGAAGTCTGAATACACATCCCGTCCTGGCTGGAGGTAATGTATATTCATTGTCAGGACACTGCAGTAACGTTATAGTGTGTTTATGTGGCTGCACATAGGGATATAACTATATCGCTATGTGCTGTGTAAATGAATGAGAAGTATATGAAGCTGATTGGTCAGAGTCATACACTCCTCTGTACAACGCCCACTTGGCCATATAGTAAAACACGCCCAGTTGTCCACTGAGACACTCATCATAAAGCTAATATAGGTCATAACTCCGTCAAAAATGATCGTTTTTCTAATTAAAAAAACACTGCTGTATCTACATTACAGCGCCGATCACATTATGTACAATATAGGGCATTTATAATGTATGTGGTGACAGAGCCTCTTTATATTCACGGTGTAACCCCCACAACCTCATTGACCCCCTCCCGGCACTGAGATTTGGACCCACAGATTGTACATACACAGGGGAGTTGTTATAAGGTACGATGTTACCCAGAGGCGTAACTTGAAGCTGCTGGGACAAAAAATATGTTTGTTCACATTATTTACATAGTCACACACACATCATGTGCCCTATTGTATTTGGGGCCCGACAATCCACTTTTTATTAAAGCCCCTGGAGGTTTCCACAGTAATCGTATCCTCCCCAATATACAATAGCAACATAAATCCACAACTACAGAAACCGCAACATGCAGCAAGCTGGGGCACACGTGTCAATGTGTCGCCTTCTGAACGCTCCACATTTATATGATATAGCAGCGTCTCAGACAACCACCGGTTCTTTTTGTGATTAGTTTCACGTAATGTCACAGATTTACCAAATTAACATTTATACTGAAAAATCATCAGAAATATGACAGAAGAAACCATTATCCATTGTGTAAAAAGACAACAATGAAAGCGGCAATTGTAATCTATGGTTCAGATCATACCAATAACAGCCCCCTTATCTTATATACGTCAGAAGACACAAAATAATAATCTCATAATGTCACCAGCTGATAAATCCAGGACTTGTATACCGGACACACACAGCACCCACACATTGAGGGGGCCATTCATCCCCACCTACACTACAGGCTGTGATGTCATATGTGTGTACAGCGGATGTCACCAGTCAGGGTTCAAAGGTGACAGCTGGAGCAACAAGAAACACGGTGACCTTTGCTCAGCGCAGGCTAAAGAGAGAGAGAGAGATATAGCTAGAGACTATCATATATACATACACCCCCCCCCCCCCCCCAAATGGCAGGTTAACCCCTTCCCTACTGTCGCTGGGCGCTAGACAGCATCTCCACTCACTCGCCGCTATTGAATTTCATGGGTCATCTGTTACGCAACACAGGGCACTACGTGTCCTATTATTGTAACCTCAGGGGGGCACAGATCAGGCTAGTGACGGCACACACACAACCCCCTTACCATTCGAATAGGGCGGCCCTGATCCCCCATTTTGGGAGTTGTACCCGGCGTTGGACATGGTGGCCGAGTCCTGTGAAGGAGGGAGGAATAGAGAGGATACACCCGCTTGGAGATACTAGTGAGGAACAGCTGGGTGCCGGGAACTTAGCCGCTCATCGTAGCTCTTCGTGGCCGATGTCCAGGTGAGGCAGGCCCGAGATTATTGGCGATAATGTAAGAATTTAGAGCTGGGTATTAGGTAGCAGGAAGTGCAGAGTCCCAGCCTCGGGGCGGCCCCGCGCATGCGCGCTTAGTACACGTGGCACTTCCTGTACGTGTTGCTCGCTATGTGCACGGGACGGGTCGCTGCTAGTACTGGACTGACGTATGTGGCACTGTGCCCATGTACGGACGTCTATCTATAGGACGGTGCCAGGGCGCTGGGCTGGTGTATGTGGTACTGTGCTTGTGTACAGTCCTCTATGGTACGTTGCCAGGCCTTGTCTGACGCGTGCTTATGTATAAGCGTCTACAGGATGGTGCCAGAGTACTGGGCTGGCGTATGTGGCACTGCGCTCATGTACGGACGTCTGTAGAATGGACTGTGGCACTGCGCTCATGTACGGACGGCTGTAGAATGGACCATGTGGCACTGCTCATGTATGGACGTCTGTAGAATGGACCATGTGGCACTGCTCATGTATGGACGTCTGTAGAATGGACTATGTGGCACTGTGCTCATGTACGGACGTCTGTAGAATGGACTATGTGGCACTGTGCTCATGTACGGACGTCTAGAATGGACTATGTGGCACTGCGCTCATGTACGGACGTCTGTAGAATGGACTATGTGGCACTGCTCATGTATGGACGTCTGTAGAATGGACTATGTGGCACTGCTCATGTATGGACGTCTGTAGAATGGACTATGTGGCACTGCTCATGTATGGACGTCTGTAGAATGGACTATGTGGCACTGTGCTCATGTACGGACGTCTGTAGAATGGACTTTGTGGCACTGTGCTCGTGTACGGACGTCTAGAATGGACTATGTGGCACTGTGCTCATGTACGGACGTCTGTAGAATGGACTATATGGCACTGTGCTCATGTACTGACGTCTGTAGAATGGACTTTGTGGCACTGTGCTCGTGTACGGACGTCTGTAGAATGGACTATGTGGCACTGTGCTCATGTATGGACGTCTGTAGAATGGACTATGTGGCACTGTGCTCATGTATGGACATCTGTAGAATGGACTATGTGGCACTGTGCTCATGTATGGACATCTGTAGAATGGACTATGTGGCATTGTGCTCATGTACGGACGGCTGTAGAATGGACCATGTGGCACTGCTCATGTACGGACGGCTGTAGAATGGACTAGGTGGCACTGCTCATGTACGGACGTCTGTGGAATGGACTATGTGGCACTGTGCTCATGTACGGACGTCTGTAGAATGGACCATGTGGCACTGCTCATGTATGGACGTCTGTAGAATGGACTATGTGGCACTGTGCTCATGTACGGACGTCTGTAGAATGGACTGTGGCACTGTGCTCATGTACGGACGTCTGTAGAATGGACTATGTGGCACTGTGCTCATGTATGGACGTCTGTAGAATGGACTATGTGGCACTGTGCTCATGTACGGACGTCTGTAGAATGGACTATGTGGCACTGTGCTCATGTACGGACGTCTGTAGAATGGACTATGTGGCATTGTGCTCATGTACGGACGGCTGTAGAATGGACTATGTGGCACTGCGCTCATGTACGGACGTCTGTAGAATGGACTAGGTGGCACTGCTCATGTACGGACGTCTGTAGAATGGACTATGTGGCATTGTGCTCATGTACGGACGGCTGTAGAATGGACTATGTGGCACTGCTCATGTACGGACGTCTGTAGAATGGACTATGTGGCACTGCTCATGTACGGATGTCTGTAGAATGGACTATGTGGCACTGCGCTCATGTACGGACGTCTGTAGAATGGACTATGTGGCATTGTGCTCATGTACGCACGGCTGTAGAATGGACTATGTGGCACTGCTCATGTACGGACGTCTGTAGAATGGACTATGTGGCACTGTGCTCATGTACGGACGTCTGTAGAATGGACTATGTGGCACTGTGCTCATGTACGGACGTCAATAGGTCGGTGCCAGATTGATTGGCTGGCATAAGAGGCACTGTACTTTTGTACGAACTGGATGGTTCTAGATCGCTGGGGTGATGTATGTGGCACTGTGCTCATGTATGAATATATATATATATATATATATATATATATATATATATATAGGACTGTGACAGGCCTGCCACTTCTAATGTATGAATATTGGGTGGTGATAGGTCTGTACTGTACTCACATATAATCATCTATAGGACTGTGGTGAAAGATCGCTATGACGACGTATGTGGCACGTGTTCATGTACAAAATGTCTATAGGATGGATTTTTTATAATTTTGGTTACCTCTGGATAACCGATCATGTGTATACACTAATAAGCACAAAAGTTACATGGGATCACAGGTGCCACTCATAATAAATCAAAAAAAGAATAATAAACATAAATAAAGACACAAGAGATCAATTTGGAATAAGGCTACAGTATTTATTAACCCCTTAATGATGCAGCCTAGTTTTGGCCTTAAAGAGGCTGTCATCAGATTATAAGTGCCCTATCCCCTACATAATCCGATCGGTGCTGTAATGTAGATAGCAGCAGTGGTTTTTATTTTGAAAAACTATCATTTTTGACAAAGTTATGAACAATTTTAGATTTATGCTAATTAGTTTCTTAACCGCTTCCCTCTTTAGCCACTTTTGACCTTCCTGACAGAGCCTCATTTTCAAATCTGACATGTTTCACTTTATGGCTGGGTTCACACGACCTATTTTCAGACGTAAACGAGGCGTATTATGCCTCGATTTACGCCTGAAAATACGGCTCCAATACGTCGGCAAACATCTGCCCATTCATTTGAATGGGTTTGCCGACATACTGTGCCGACGACCTGTCATTTACGCGTCGTCGTTTGACAGCTGTCAAACGACGAAGCGTAAAATGACTGCCTCGTCGAAGAAGTGCAGGACACTTCTTGGGACGTTTTCGGAGCCGTTTTCTCATAGACTCCAATGAAAACCGCTCCAAAAATGGGCGTGAAAAACGCAAGTTGCTCAAAAAAGTCTGAAAATCAGGGGCTGTTTTCCCTTGAAAGCAGTATTTTCAGACGTTTTTGGTCACTACGTGTGCACATACCCTTAGTGGTAATAACGTCGGAATGTTTTTACCTATCCAAGCGATTCTGAGATTGTTTTCTCGTGACACATTGGACTTTATGTTACTGGCAAAATTTGCTTGATATGTTCAGTATTTAATTGTGAAAAACACCAAAGTTTAGCGAAAATTTGCAAAAATTAGCATTTTTCTCAACTTAAATGTATCTGCTTGTAAGACAGGCAGTTATAACACACAAAATTGTTGCTAACTAACATCCCCATACTGTGTCTACTTTAGGGTATGTGCACACACACTAATTACGTCCGTAATTGACGGACGTATTTCGGCCGCAAGTCCAGGACCGAACACAGTGCAGGGAGCCGGGCTCCTAGCATCATAGTTCTGTACGATGCTAGGAGTCCCTGCCTCTCTGCAGGACAACTGTCCCGTACTGTAATCATGTTTTCAGTACTGGACAGCAGTTCCACGGAGTAGCAGGGACTCCTAGCATCGTACATAAGTATGATGCTAGGAGCCCGGCTCCCTGCACTGTGTTCGGTCCGGGATTTGCGGCCGAAATACGTCCGTCAATTACGGACGTAATTAGTGTGTGTGCACATACCCTTAGATTGGCATAGTTTTTTTTAACATACTTTTATTTTTCTAGGACGTTACAAGGCTTTGAACTTTAGCAGCAATTTCTCACATTTTCAAGAAAATTTCAAAAGGTTATTTTTACACGGGCCAGTTCAGTTGTGAAGTGGCTTTGAGGGCCTTCTATATTAGAAACCCCCAAAATGTCACCCTATTTTAAAAACTTCAACCCTCAAAGTATTCAAAACAGCATTTAGAAATGTCTTAACCCTTTAAACTTTTCACAGGAATTAAAGCAAATTAGAGGTGAAATTAATTTCATATTTTTTTGTAGAAATTTATTTTTAATCCAATTTTATTTATAACACAGAAAGTTTTACCAGAGAAACGCAACTCAATATTTATTGCCCAGGTTCTGCACTTTTAGGAAATATCCCAAATGTGGCCCTAGTGTGCTACTGGACTGAAGCACTGGCCTCAGAAACAAAGGAGCACCTAGTGGATTTTGGGGCCTTATTTTTATTACAATATATTTTAGGCACCATGTCAGGTTTGAAGGGCTCTTGCGGTGCCAAAACAGTGGAAATCCCCCAAAAGTGACCCCATTTGGCAAACTACACACCTCAAGGAAATTATCTAGGGGTATAGTGAGCATTTTGACCGCACAGGTTTTTTACAGAAATTATTGGAAGTAGGCCGTGAAAATTAAAATCTACATTTTTTCAAAAAAGGTTTATCGATTTTTTATTTTTATTTTTTTTTCTCATTTCCACAAGAGCTAAAGGAGAAAAAGCACCACCAAATTTGTAAAGCAATTTCTCCCGAGTAAAACAATACCCCACATGTGGTAATAAACGGATGTTTGGACACACGGCAGGGCTTAGAAGGGAAAGAGCACCATTTGGCTTTTGGAGTTCACATTTAGCAGGAATGATTTTCGGAGGCCATGTCACATTTACAAAGCCCCTGGGGGGACAAAATAGTGGGAAACCCCCCCCCCCACACACAAGGTACCCCATTTTGAAAACTACACCCATTGAGGAAACTATCTAGGGGTATAGCGAGTGTATTGACCCCACAGGTTTTTTGCAGAAAGTATTGGAAGTAGGCCCTGAGGGGACAAAACAATGAAAACGCCCAAAAAGTGACTCCATTTAGGAAACTACACCCCTTGAGGAATTCATCTAGGGGTGTAGTAAGCATTTTGACACCATAGATGTTTCATAGAATTTATGAGAATTGGGCAGTGAAAATAAAAACAATCCTTTTTCTTCAATAAGATGCAGCTTTAGCGAAAAAATTTTCATTTTCTCAACAAATAAAGGAAAAAAAGTACCCAACATTTGTAAAGCTATTTCTTCCGAGTACGGCAATACCCCATATGTGGTCATAAACTGCTGTTTGGGCACACGGCAGGGCTCAGAAGGGAAGCAGCGCCATTTGGAGTTCAGATTTTGCTGGATTGGTTTCTGGGCGCCTGTGGGACCAAAACAGTGGAAACCCCCCAGAAGTGACCCCATTTTGGAAACAACACCCCTCAATGCATTTACCTAGTGGTGTAGTAAGCATGTTAACCCTGCAGGTGTTTTGTAGAAATTAGTGTGCACTCGATGTTGCAGAGTGAAAATTGGATTTTTTTTCTATAGATATGCCAATATGTGGTGCCCAGCTTGTGCCACCATAACAAGACAGCTCTCTAATTATTATGCAGTGTTTCCCGGTTTTACAAAAACCCTACATGTGGCCCTAATCTTTTGCCTGGACATTCGACCAAGCTCAGGAGTGAGAGAGTACCATGCGAAATTGAGGCCTAATTTGGCGATTTACAAAGTATTGGTTCACAATTGCAGAGGCTCAGATGTGAAATAATAAAAAGAAACCCCTGAGAAGTGACCCCATTTGGAAACTACACCCCTCAAGGCATTTATTAAGGGGTGTAGTGAGCATTTTCACCCCACAGGTCTTTTCCATAAATTAATGCGCTGCGGATGGTGCAAATTAAAAATTTATATTTTTCCCTAGATATGCCATTTCAGTGGTAAATATGTCATGCCCAGCTTATGCCACTGGAGACGCACACCTCAAAAATTGTTAAAAGGGTTCTCCTGGGTATGACGATGCCATATATGTGGAAGGAAACTGCTGTTTGGGCACACTGTAGGGTTCAGAGCGGAGGCAGCGCCATTTGGCTTTTGGAATCCTGATTTTGCTTGGTAGTAGATTTGTTTGAGTATTGCTGGTGTTTCCGTTTATAATGTGGGGGTACATGTAAGCTGGGCAGAGTACATCAGGGGCATAGTCAGGTGGTATAATAATGGGGTAGAAAAACAATAAAATGATCCACAGATGTGTGTTACGCTGTGTAGCAATCCTTTCTGCACAGGCCGGTGTCGCACTGATATATGGCGTCCTTTCTTATGCCCCTTTTGGTCCACACTCCGCACCTTTGCAGTTTGGGGAACTTTGATGGGAAAGTGTGGTCCTGGTATAATATGGACGTCCTTGCTTCCAGCAGATATGTTTGGGCCCTCCCCTTCCTGGTTCCCTAGTTTTAGGTCCTTGATAAATCGCCTCTTGAAACAGAAGAAATGTTTCCCTCGGGCCGGCACAACTGCATATTATTTATTTCCTGACTTATTGGAGCCATAACTAATTTTATTTTTTCATAGACGTAGTGGTATGAGGGCTTTTTTTTGCGGGACAAACTGTAGTTATTATTGGTACCATTTTGGGGTACTATTGACTTTTTGATCACCTTTTATCCTGTTTTTTGGGAGGCCAGGTAAACAAAAAACCGCAATTCTGGCATAGTTTTTTTTTTTTTTCTTATACAGCGTTCACCATGCGTTATAAATTACATGTTAACTTTATTCTGCGAGTCAGTCCAACTTTTTGTACAATAAAATTACTTTTGTAAAAAGAATGTATTTTTTCTGTTGACAAGTTGTGAGAACCATAACTTTTTAATTTTTTTGTCGACGGAGCTGTATGAGGGCTTGTTTTTTGCGAGACGAGCTATAGGTTTTATAGCTACCATTTTTGGATACGTCCGACTTTTTGATCACTTTTTATTCCAATATTTGTAGGGCAAAGTGACCAAAAAACAGAAACTCTGGTATCGTTTTTTACGGGGGTTTTTTTACGCTGTTCACCGCGTGCAATAAATAATATAATATTTTGATACCTCGGTCGCGGCGATACCAAATACGTATTTTTTTTCAATAATAAAGGACTTGATAAGAGAAAAAGGGCGATTGTGTTTTATTTTATTACGTGAAAAATTTATTGATGGCACCGGCTCAGCTTGGCGTATGGATACGGCAATTTGCGGGAAGTCGTGGCTTTCCATGGCGTACCCATACGGCAAATGTCGGGAAGGGGCAGACAACTGGATGTGCTTTTACTTTTTACCAACTGGGTGTTGTGGAGAGAAGTGTATGATACTGACCAATCAGCGTCATACACTTCTCGTTTTTCCAGCCCAGCGTGATTGTGCAGTGAAAGAAACTAATTAGCATAAATCTATTTTTTTTTATAACTTGGTCAAAAATGATAGTTTTTCAAAATAAAAACCACGGTTGTTATCTACATTACAGCACCGATCACATTATGTAGGAGATAGGGTACTTATAATGTGGTGACAGAGCCTCTTTAACCCCTTCAAGACACAGCCTGTTTTGGCCTTCAGGACACAGCCAATTTTTTCAAATCTGACATGTTTCACTTTATGTGGTAATAACGTCGTAATGCTTTTAACTATCCAAGCGATTCTGAGATTGTTTTCTCGTGACACATTGGACTTTATGTTACTGGCAAAATTTGCTCGATACATTAAGTATTTAATTGTGAAAAACACCAAAATTTAGCGAAAAATTGCAAAAAATAGAATTTTTCTAAATTTATATGTATCTGCTTGTAAGACAGATAGTTATACCCCACAAAATTGTTGCTAATTAACATCACCCATATGTCTTACTTTCCAATAAGATGTAGCTTTAACTCAACATTTTTCATTTTCTCAACAAATAAAGGAATAAAAAAAAAACAACATTTGTAAAGCAACTTCTCTGGAGTACGGCAATACCCCATTTGTGGTCATAAACTGCTGTTTGGGCATACGGCAAGGATCAGAAGAGAAGGAGTGCCATTTGGCTTTTGGTGCACAGATTTTGCTGGATTGGTTTCTTGACACCATGTCACTTTTGCAAAGCTCCTAAGGTGTCAGTACAGTGGAAACTCCCCAAAAGTGAATCGATTCACGAAACTACACCCCTTGAGGAATTCATCTAGGGGTGTAGTGAGCATTTTGACCAGTTGGTCAATGAAAATTGACCAGTTGGTCAATTGGGCAGTGAAAATAAAAAAAATCCTTTTTCTTCAATAAGACGTAGTTTTAGCTGAAAATGTTTCATATTCTCAACAAATAAATGAAAAAAAGCACCCCAACACTTGTAAAGCAACTTCTCCTGTGTACGGCAATACCACATATGTGGTCATAAACTGATGTTTAGGCACAGAGTAGGGCTCAGAAGGGAAGGAGCGCCATTTGGCTTTTGGAGTACAGATTTTGCTGGATTGGTTTCTGGTCGCTATGTCGCATTTGCAAAGTCTCTGTGGGACCAAAACAGTGGATCCCCCCCAGAAGTGACCCCATTTTGGAAACTACACCCCTCAAGGTATTCACCTAGGGGTGTAGTGAGCATATTAACCCCACAGGTGATTGGCAGAAATTGGTGTGCACGCGATGTTGCAGAGTGAAAATGGTTTTTCAATAGCTATGCCAATATGTGGCGCCCAGCTTGTGCCACTGGAGACACACACCCTAAAAATTGTTAAAAGGGTTATCCCGGGTATGGCGATGCCATATATGTGGAAGCAAACTGCTGTTTGGGCACACTGTAGGGTTCAGAAGGGAGGTAGCGCCATTTGGCTTTTGGAGCGTGGATTTTGCTTGTAGTAGTTTTGTTTGGAGTCTTACTGGTGTTTCCGTTTATAATGTGGGGGTACATGTAAGGCGGGCTGGAGTATATAAGGGGCATAGTCAGGTGGTATAGTGGGGTAAAAAAATAAAATAATCCATAGATGTGTGTTACGCTGTGACACAATCCTTTCTGCACAGGCCGGTGTTGGACTAATAAATGGTCCTTACTTATTCCCCTTTTGGTCCGCACTCCGCACCTTTGAAGTTTGGGGAATCTTGCTGGGTAGTGTTGTCCTGGTATAATACGGGCGCCCTCACTTCCAGCAGATATGTTTGGGCCCTCCCCTTCCTGGTTCCCTAATTTTAGGGGCCTTGATAATTCGCCACTTGAAACAGAAGAAATGTTCCCCTCAGGCCGGCACAACTGCATATTTTTTATTTCCTAACTTATTGGTGCCTTGACTAATTTTATTTTTTCATAGACGTAGTGGTATGACGGCTGGTTTTTTTTGTGTGACGAGCTGTAGTTTTTATTGGTACCATTTTGGAGTGCATGCGACTTTTTGATCACTTGTTATCCTTTTTTTTTGGGAGGCAAGGTGACCAAAAAACAGCAATTCTGGCATATTTTTTTAGTTTTTTTTCATACAGCGTTCACCACTATAAATTACATGTTAGCTTTATTCTGTGGGTCAGTCCGATTCCGGTGATACCTAATTTATAGCACTTTTTATGTTTTACAACTTTTTGCACAATAAAATAACTTTTGTAAAGAGAATGGATTTTTACTGTCGCCAAGTTGTGAGAGCCATAACGGTTTTAAATTTTTCGTTGACGGAGCTGTATGAGGGCTTGTTTTTAGCGAGACGAGTTATAGTTTTTATAGACACCATTTTTGGGTACATGCGACTTTTTGATCACTTTTTATTTCAATTTTTGGAAGACAAAGTGACCAAAAAATAGCAATTATGTCAGTATTTTTTAGTTATTTTTTTTACGGCGTTCACTGTTCAATAAATAACATAATATTTTTATAGTTAAGGTCGTTACGGTCGCAGCGATTCCAAATATGTATGGCTTTATTATTTTTTTGTCAATAATAAATGACTTGATAAGGGAAAAAGGGCGATTGTGTTTTGTGTTATTATTTGAAAATTTTATTGTATTTTTTACAACTTTTATTTTTACTTTTTTTTACACTTTTTTTTACACTTTTCTTTAGTCCCACTAGGGGACTTGAAGGTCCAACTGTTTTTTTGATGTTCTAATACATTGCACTACCTATGTAGTGCAATGTATTAGAACTGTCAGTTGTTCACTGACAGCAAGCCGATCAGGCTCCGCCTCCGTGCGGGGCCTAATCGGCTAACGTAATGGCAGATAGGAAGCCATTGTTAGGCAACCTGTTGCCATAGTAGCAGTCGCCAGCCTTGCCATCGCATGGCAAGGCTGCCGATTGCATGCAAACCACTTTGATGCAGAGATTGCATTGAATCGCTGCATTGAAGGGGTTAACGGCAGGAATCGGAGCTAGCGCCGGTTCCTGCCGATAGATCGGGGTGTCCGCTGTATGACGCCGGCTCAGCTTCTGAACCGGAAGCTGAGCCGGCGCCATCTTGCCGATGGTACCGGAAGCCTCCTGGGCCCCGCCGACGACGGGACATAGGAGGATTCCGTTACAGGCTGATCGGGAGGTAAGTATTAGCCCTCCGATCGCCTTTGCAGCCACCGGCAACCTAGCGATCACGTTGCTGGGGTGCCGATGGCTATAAACGCCTCACATGCTGCGATCTCTATTGAACGCAGCATGTGAGGGGTTAATCGGTCGGATCGGAGGCTAGCTCCGGTCCTGGCCGATACCTCAGGGTGCCAGCTGTAACATACAGCTGTCACCCGGCGGTGATGTCGCTGGCTCAGCTCCTGAGCCAGCTTCATCTCCATGACGTACAGTTACGTGGAGATGTGGGAAAAGGCCATCTCCCATGACGTAACTGTACGTGAAATTGCGGGAAGGGGTTAAGGCACCGAGCCCATTTTTTCAAATCTGACGTGTCAATTTATGCGCTAATAACTCTGAAATGCTTATACCTATCCAAGCGATTCTGAGATTGTTTTCTCGTGACACATTGGACTTTATGTTAGTGGTAAAACTTGGTTGATCAATTCAGTGTTTATTTGAGGAAAATAGCAAAACTTATAGAAGATTTTGAAAAAAAATTGCATTTTTCAGATTTTAAATGTATCTGCTTGTAAGAAAGATAGTAACGCCACACAAAATAGTTACTAGTTCACATTTCCCATATGTCTACTAAATGTTGGCATCATTTTTTGAACATTCCTTTATTTTTCTAGGACGCTACAAGGCTTAGAACATAAGCAGCAAATTCTCATATTTTGAAGTAAATTTCAAAAGCCTTTTTTTTACGTACCAATTCAGTTCTGAAGTGGTTTTGCGTGGACTACATATTAGAAACCCCCATTAAACACCCCATTTGAGAAACTAGACCTCTCAAAGTATTCAAAACAGCATTTAGAAAGTTTCTTAATCCTTTAGGTGCTTCACAGGAATTTAATGCAAAGTAGAGGTGAAATTTACAAATGTAATTTTTTATTCAAAAAATCCTGTTCATTCTATTTTTTTCCTGGCACATCCACAACGGCACTCATAGGAGGATTGCCCGTCTCTCGAGGGACAGGAAACAACATGGACACAGGAATAAAAGGCCCCTCCTCCATACCTTATCCAGTTGTTTCCTGTCCCTCTGGGAAGCATGGACGTCCTGCCGTTGTGGAAGAGCAGGAAGGAAAACCATCCGCCGAGTCTTGTCTCTACCCAGCCCTCACGAATGTGAGGTCCTGAGGACTGGTGCAGTGAGCAGGGTCGCGGGCGGCTTGCAGCATGTCTGTAGATCCTGTGGTTGCCTCTTGCTCGGTATGTCTCTCCTCTTCTTGTATGCTTCTCCCTCCCTTCTTAGATTAAGTTGGGGGCTGAAGTTATTTTGCTTGTGACTTCTTACTTTCTCCTGTTAGTTACTTATTGTGACACTTCTTTGTGCTTTATTTAAGGAAACTGCTCAGCCTAAGCGGCCTATAAAGAAGTGTGGAGTCTGTAAGAAGTCACTGTCCTCATCCTATAAGCAGGCATTATGCTCAAAATGCATTCAGAAATTGGTGGTGGATGAAACACCGTCCTTTTTGGATAGCATAAAATAGAGCTCACTAGAGCAAGGGCTATTTACCCAATTTTACAGCATAAAGCAATGTTGTTGCTTTACCACATGCAATGCTGCAATTTTGGGAATAGCTCCATCTAGTGACCAGCAATGGGAAATATTATAAATAAGAATTAATTTATAATATTTCCTGACTCGTGAAAAAAATTAAAAAAATTTGAACAATGTTTAATCACCTACACACTAAATGTTTAATTAAAAAAAAACAAACATGTTTTTCTGGCAACACATTGCCTTTAACCCCTTAAGGACTGAGCCTGTTTTGGCCTTAAGGACACAGCCTATTTTTTCAAATCTGACGTGTCACTTTATGTGGTAATAACTCCGGAATGCTTTTACCTATCCAAGCGATTCTGAGATCGTTTTCTCGTGACACATTGGACTTTATGTTACTGGCAAAATTTGCTCGATACATTAAGTATTTAATTGTGAAAAACATCAAAATTTTGCGAAAAATTGCAAAAATTTGCATTTTTCTAAATTTATATGTATCGGCTTGTAAGACAGATAGTAATACCACACAAAATTGTTGCTAATTAACATCACCCATATGTCTACTTTAGATTGGCATAGTTTTTTGAACGTCCTTTTATTTTTCTATGACCTCACAAGGCTTAGAACTTTAGCAGCAATTTCTCACATTTTCAAGAAAATGTCAAAAGGCTATTTTTACAGGGGCCAGTTCAGTTGTGAAGTGGATTTTAGGGCCTTATATATTAGAAACCCTCGATAAGTCACCCCATTTTAAAAACTTCACCCCTCAAAGTATTCAAAACAGCATTTAAAAAGTTTATTAACCCTTTAGATGTTTCACAGGAATTAAGGCAAAGTAGATGTGAAATGTTCAAATTTCTTTTTTTTTTTGCAGAAATTCATTTTTCATCTATTTTTTTTGTAACACAGAAAGTTTTACCAGAGAAATGCAACTCAATATCTATTGCCCAGATTCTGCAGTTTTTAGAAATACCCCACATGTGGCCCTAGTGCACTTATTGACTGAAGCACTGGCCTCATAAACAAAGGAGCACCTAGAGGATTTTGGGGCCTCCTTTTTATTAGAAAATATTTTAGGCTCCATGTCGGGTCTGAAAGGCTCTTGCGGCGCCAAAACAGTGGAAATCCCCCAAAGGTGACCCCATTTTGGAAACTACACCCCTTGAGGAAATTATCTAGGGGTATAGTTAGCATTTTGACCCCGCAGGTTTATTGCAGAAATTATTGGAAGTAGGCCGTGAAAATGAAAATCTACATTCTTTCAAAGAAAATGTAGGTTTAGCTAATTTTTTCTAATTTCCACAAGGACTAAAAGGAGAAAATGCACCACTACTTTTGTAAAGCAATTTCTCCCGAGTAAAACAATACCCCGCATGTGGTCATAAACGGCTGTTTGGACACACGGCGGAGCTTAGAAGGGAAAGAGTGCCATTTGTCTTTTGGAGATCAAATTTAGCAGGAATGGTTTGCGGAGACCACGTCGCATTTGCAAACCCCTAAGGGACCAAAACAGTGAAAACACCAAAAAACTGACTCCATTTAGGAAACTACACCCCTTGAAGAATCCATCTAGGGGTGTAGTGAGCATTTTGAACCCACAGGGGTTTCATAGATTTTATTAGAATTGGGCAGTGAAGATAAAAAAAAAACATTTTTTTCCAATAAGACGTAGCTTTAGCTCAAAATTTTTCATTTTCTCAACAAATAAAGGAATAAAAGAACCCCAACATTTGTAAAGCAACTTCTCTGGAGTACGGCAATACCCAATTTGTGGTCATAAACGGCTGTTTGGGCATACGGCAAGGATCAGAAGAGAAGGAGTGCCATTTGGCTTTTGGAGCACAGATTTTGCTGGATTGGTTTCTTGACACCATGTCACTTTTGCAAAGCTCCTAAGGTACCAGTACAGTGGAAACTCCCCAAAAGTGACTCGATTCACGAAACTACACCCCTTGAGGAATTCATCTAGGGGTGTAGTGAGCATTTTGACCCCACAGGTGTTTCATAGATTTTATTAGAATTGGGCAGTGAAAATAAAAAAAAAACTTTTTCTTCAATAAGACGTAGTTTTAGCTGAAAATGTTTCATATTCTCAACAAATAAATGAAAAAAAGCACCCCAACACTTGTAAAGCAACTTCTCCTGTGTACGGCAATACCACATATGTGGTCATAAACTGCTGTTTGGGCACAGAGTAGGGCTCAGAAGGGAAGGAGCGCCATTTGGCTTTTGGAGTACAGATTTTGCTGGATTGGTTTCTGGGCGCTATGTCGCATTTGCAAAGTCCCTGTGGGACCAAAACAGTGGAAACCCCCCAGAAGTGACCCCATTTTGGAAACTACACCCCTCAAGGTATTCACCTAGGGCTGTAGTGAGCATATTAACACCACAGGTGATTGGCAGAAATTGGTGTGCACTCGATATTTCAGAGTGAAAATGTTTTTTCAATAGATATGCCAATATGTGGCGCCCAGCTTGTGCCACTGGAGATACACACCCCAAAAATTGTTAAAAGGGTTCTCCCGGGTATGGCGATGCCATATATGTGGAAGTAAACTGCTGTTTGGGCACACTGTAGGGCTCAGAAGGGAGGTAGCGCCATTTGGCTTTTGGAGCGTGGATTTTGCTTGTAGTAGTTTTGTTTTGAGTCTTACTGGTGTTTCCGTTTATAATGTGGGGGTACATGTAAGGCGGGCGGAGTATATAAGGGGCATAGTCAGGTGGTATAGTGGGGTAAAAAAAAACAATAAAATAATCCATAGATGTGTGTTATGCTGTGACACAATCCTTTCTGCACAGGCCGGTGTCGCACTAATAAATGGTCTTTACTTATTCCCCTTTTGGTCCACACTCGGCACCTTTGAAGTTTGCGGAATTTTGCTGGGAAAGTGTTGTCCTAGTATAATACGGGCGCCCTCACTTCCAGCAGATATGTTTGGGCCCACCCCTTCCTGGTTCCCTAATTTTAGGGGCCTTGATAATTCGCCACTTGAAACAGAAGAAATGTTCCCCTCGAGCCGGCACAACTACATATTTTTCTTTCCTGATTTATTGGTGCCTTGACTAATTTTATTTTTTCATAGACGTAGTGGTATGACGGCTGGTTTGTTGCGGGACGAGCTGTAGTTTTTATTGGTACCATTTTGGGGTACATGCGACATTTTGATCAACTGTTATCCTTTTTTTTTGGGGAGGCCAGGTGACCAAAAAACAGCAATTCTGGCATTTTTTTTAGGTTTTTTTATACAGCGTTCACCACGCATTATAAATTACATGTTACTTTTATTCTGCAGGTCAGTCCGATTCCGGTGATACCTAATTTATAGCACTTTTTATGTTTTACAACTTTTTGCACAATAAAATAACTTTTGTAAAGAGAATGGATTTTTTCTGTCGCCATGTTGTGAGAGCCATAACGGTTTTAATTTTTCGTCGACGGAGCTGTATGAGGGCTTATTTTTAGCGGGACGAGTTATAGTTTTTATAGGTACCATTTTTAGGTACATGCGACTTTTTGATCACTTTTTATTAAAATTTTTGGAAAACAAAGTGACCAAAAAATAGCAATTATGTCAGTATTTTTTAGTTTTTTTTTTTACGGCGTTCACTGTGCGGAATAAATAACATAATATTTTTATAGTTCAGGTCGTTACCGTCGCAGCGATACCAAATATGTATGGCTTTATTATTTTTTTCAATAATAAATGACTTGATAAAGGAAAAAGGGCGATTGTGTTTTGTGTTATTATTTGAAACTTTTATTGTATGTTTTACAACTTTTATTTTTACTTTTTTTACACTTTTTTTTTACACTTTTCTTTAGTCCCACTAGGGGACTTGAAGGTCCAACTGTTTGTTTGATGTTCTAATACATTGCACTACCTATGTAGTGCAATGTATTAGAACTGTCAGTTGTTCACTGACAGCAAGCCGATCAGGCTCCGCCTCCGGGCGGGGCCTAATCGGCTAACGTAATGGCAGATAGGAAGCCATTGTTAGGCATCCTGTTGCCATAGTAGCAGTCGCCAGCCTTGCCATCGCATGGCAAGGCTGCCGATTGCATACAAACCACTTTGATGCAGCGATTGCATTGAATCGCTGCATTGAAGGTGTTAATGGCAGGAATCGGAGCTAGCTCCGGTTCCTGCCGATAGATCGGGGTGTCCGCTGTAACATACAGTGGACACCCACTGCTGATGACGCCGGCTCAGCTTCTGAGCCGGAAGCTGAGCCGGCGCCATCTTGCCGATGGTACCGGAAGCCTCCTGGGCCCCGCCGACGATGGGGCATAGGAGGATTCCGTTACAGGCTGATCGGGAGGTAAGCATTAGCCCTCCGATCGCCTTTGCAGCCACCGGCAACCCAGCGATCACGTTGCTGGGGTGCCGATGGCTATAAACTCCTCACATGCTGCGATCTCTATTGAACGCAGCATGTGAGGGGTTAATCGGTCGGATCGGAGGCTAGCTCCGGTCCTGGCCGATACCTCAGGGTGCCAGCTGTAACATACAGCTGTCACCCGGCGGTGATGTCGCTGGCTCAGCTCCTGAGCCAGCTTCATCTCCATCACGTACAGTTACGTGGAGATGCGCGAAAAGGCCATCTCCCATCACGTAACTGTACGTGAAATGGCGCGAAGGGGTTAAGGACGCAGCCTAGTTTTGGACTTAAGGCTCAGAGCCCATTTTTCAAATCTGACATATTTCACTTTATGTGGTAATAACGTCGGAATGCTTAAACCTACCCAAGCGATTCTGAGATTGTTTTCTCGTGACACATTGGGCTTCATGTTCGTGGTAAAATTCGGTCGATATATTCAGTGTTTATTGGTGAAAAATTGCAAAATTTTGAGAAAATTTTGAAAAAATTGCATTTTTCAGAATTTAAATGCATCTGCTTGTAAAACAGACGGTTATACCACCCAAAATAGTTACTAGTTCACATTTCCCATATGTCTACTTTAGATTGGCATCGTTTTTTGAACATTCTTTTATTTTTCTTGGACGTTACAAGGCTTAGAACATAAACAGCAATTTCTCATATTTTTAAGAAAATTTCAAAAGCCTTTTTTTTAAGGTACCTCTTCAGTTCTGAAGTGGCTTTGTGGGGCCTATGTATTAGAAACCCTGATAATACACCCCATTTTAAAAACTAGACCCCTCAAAGTATTCAAAACAGTAGTTAGAAAGTTTTTTAACCCTTCAGACATTTCATAGAAATTAAAGCAAAGTGGAGGTGAAATTTGCAAATTTCATTTTTCTTGCTGAATTTCAATTTTATTCATTTTTTTTTCTGTAACACAGAAGGTTTTACCAGAGAAACACTACTAAATATGTATTGTCCAGATTCTGCAGTTTTTAGAAATGTCCCACATGTGGCCCTACTGCGCTCGTGGACTAAAACACAAGCCCTAGAAGCAAAGAAGCACCTAGTGCATTTTGAGTCCTCTTTTTTATTAGAATATATTTTAGGCAGCATGCCAGGTTTGAAGAGGTGTTGAGGTGTCAAAACAGTAGGAATCCCCCAATAGTGACCCCATTTTGGAAACTACACCCCTCAAGGATTTCATTTAGGGTTGTTGTTACCATTTTGACCGCACAGTTTTTTCACAGCACGTATTTGAATTGGGCTCTGAAATGAAAAAAAAATTCATTTTTTCCAATAAAATGTCATTTGTGATCAAAATTTCTTATTTTCACAGGGAACAAAATACCCCATTTTGTTGCCCAATTTGTCCTTAGTGTGGCAATACCCCATTTGTGGTGATAAACTGCCGTTTGGGCCCATGGGAGGGCTCAGAAGGAAAGGAGCGCTATATGTTTGTTGGAGTCCAGATTTTGTTGGATTGGTTTTCGGGTGCCATGTCGCATTTGCAGAGCCTCAGAGGTATCAAAGCAATGGAAACCCACCAAAAGTGACCCCATTTTGTAAACTACACCCCTCAAGGAATTCATTTATGGTTGTTGTTAGCATTTTGACCACAGTTTTTTCACAGCACCTATTTCAATTGGGCTGTGACATTAAAAAAATGACATTTTTTCCAATAAGATGTAATTTTTTACCACAATTTCTTATTTTCACAGGGAACAAAATACTCAATTTTGTTGCCCAATTTCTCCTGAGTGCATCAATACCCCATTTGTGGCAATAAACTGCCGTTTGGGCCCATGTGAGGCCTCAGAAGGGAAGGAGCGCTGTGTGTTCTTTGGAGTACAGATTTTGCTGGTTTGGTTTTCGGGTGCCATGTCGCATTTGCAGAGCCCCAGAGGTATCAAAGCAATGGAAACCCACCAGAAGTGACCCCATTTTGGAAACTACACCCCTCAAGGAATTCATTTATGGGTAATGTGACCATTTAGACTCCATAGTTTCTTCACATAACTTATTTGAATTGCCTGGGAATTAAAAAAAAATATATTTTTTCCAATAATATGTCATTTTAGCTCAAAAATTCTTATTTTCACAAGAAATAAAATGCTCCATTTTGTTGCCCAATTTGTCCTGAGTGCGGCAATACCCCATTTGTGGTGATAAACTGCCGTTTGGGCCCATGGGAGGGCTCAGAAGGAAAGGAGCGCTGTGTGTTCTTTGGAGTACAGATTTTGCTGGATTGGTTTTCGGGTGCCATGTCGCATTTGCAGAGCCCCAGAGGTATCCAAGCAATAGAAACCCACCACAAATGACCCCATTTTGGAAACTACACCCCTCAAGGAATTCATTTATGGGTGTTGTGACCATTTTGACCCCATAGTTTTTTCACAGAACTTATTTGAATTGGGCTGGGAATGAAAACAAAATTATTTTTTTCAAATAATATGTCGTTTTGGCTGAAAATGTCTTATTTTCACAAGAAACAAAATACCCCATTCTGTTGCGCAATTTGTTCTGAGTGCCGCAATACCCCATTTGTTGTGATAAACTGCCGTTTGGGCCCATGGGAGGGCTCAGAAGGAAAGGACCACCATTTGGCCTACTGGGGATTTTCTAGTGCGAAGTCATGTATGCAGTAGCCCCTGAGGTACCAGTACAGTTGAAACCCGCAAGAAGTGACCCCGTTTTAAAAACTACACCCTTAAGGCATTCATCTAGAGGTGTAGTGAGCATTTTGACCGGAGACCTACACCCCATAAACTGTAATGTGGATTCTCCCGGGTATGGCAATACCCTACATGTGGCTGTTATCAGCTGCCTGGACACACAGCAGGGCCCAGAGGGGAAAGACGAGGGGGGATAAGCTGTGTGGAGTGCATCAGGGTAAGTAAAATTGGGGTAAATTATAAACCAAGGACTGTATGATACATCTTAAAACACTTTCATACAGAGCTCTAGTTTTTCGGGACACGTGTCACATTGATATATTGTGTCATCCATTATCGCCCTCTTATAGCAGACTTTGCACCTCTTTTGACTTTTTCCCTTCTTGCCAGTTTGGGGAACTTCTCCTGGAAAGTGTTGCCCTGGTACGATGCGTGTGGTCTCGCTTCCAGAAGTACTGGGTGCCCCCCCCTTCTTGGTCCCTAAAGATTAGGTTCTTGATAATCACCTCTTGAAATTCCAGGAAAGTTCCCGTCTGGCCTGCACATCGACGTAGCATGTACGCATTGTACAATGCCATCTGTATGATGTGCCCGGCCAGCTTCTTATACCACACCGCATGGCGCTGTAGGGCTTCAGGGCTTGATCTTACAAGTCCATCCCTCCCATGTACCTATTGTAGTCCAGGATGCAGTCTGGTTTGGGGGTGGCCTTTCCTTCATATATCCTAAACCTGTAGGTATACCCTGATGCACTCTCACAGCTTATACATCTTCACGCCATACCTTGCCCTCTTACCCGGCAGGTACTCGCGGAATTGAACCCTCCCTTTAAAATGTACCAGGGACTCATCAATAGAAATACACTTCTCGGGGGTGTATGCTTGGGAAAACCGGGCACTGGAACGGTCTAATAGGGGTCTCCGTTTATACAAACGGTCAAAACTGGGGTCATCTCGGGGTGGGCACGGCTCATTATCAGTATAATGTAAGAAGCGAAGTATTGCCTCATTTATTTATTTTTTTAGGTTCCAGTTCAGTTCTGAAGTTGCTTTGAGGGGCCCATATATTAGAAACCCCTATCAAATACCCCATTTTAGAAACTAGTCCCCTCAAAGTATTCACAACAGCATTTAGAAAGTTTATGAACCCTTTAGGTGTTTCACAAAAATTTAGAGCAAAGTAGAGGTGAAATGTACCTTTTTTTTTTGTCAGAAAATCCTCTTTATACCATTTTTTTTATAACACAAAAGGATTTATCAGTGAAACGCAACTCAATACTTATTGCCCAGATTCTGCAGTTTTGAGAAATATCCCACATGTGGCCCTAGTGCGGTAATGGACTGAAGCACCGGCCTCCGAAGCAAAGGAGCACTTAGTGGATTTTGAAGCCTCTTTTTTATTAGGCACCATGTCCGGTTTGAAGAGGTCTTGTGCTGCCAAAACATTGGGAACCCCCCAAAAGTGACCCCATTTTGGAAACTAGACCCCTTGAGGAATGCATTGTAGTTTTCTTGGGGTGCATGCGGCTTTTTGATCAGTTTTTATTCTATTTTTAGGTGGCGTGGTGACTAAAAAACAGCAATTGTACTATTGGTTTTTTTTTTCTTGTTTTTTTTTACAGCGTTCACCGTGCGCTATAAATGACATATTCACTTTATTCTGCGGGGCGATACGATTACGGTGATACCAGATGTTTATAGTTTTTTTTTATGTCTTATGGGGTTTGCACAATAAAATACGTTTTGTAAACAATCATTCACTTTTTGTGTTACCTTATTCTAAGAGCCATAACGTTTTTATTTTTCCATCAATAAAGCCGTGCGAGGACTTATTTTTTGCGTAACGAACTGTAGTTTCGATCAGTACCATTTTTAGGTACATGCGACTTTTTGATCTCTTTTTATTCCATTTTTTGGGAGGTGAAGTGACCAAAGAATTGTGATTGTGGTTCGGTTTATTATTATTTTATTTTACGGCGTTCACCGTGCGGGATAAATAATGAAATAATTTTGTAGTTCAGGCCGTTACGGACGCGGCGATACCAATTATGTATAGTTTATTTGTTTGTTTATATATTTTTATTAATAATAAAGGACTGATAAGGGAAAAAGGGGGATTTTTACTTTTATTACTTTTAAATCTTTTATTTTCTTATTTTTACACATCTTTTTTTAACTTTTTTTTAACTTTATTACTTTGTCCCACTAGGGGACATGAGGGCAGGAGGCCCTGATCGCTATTCTAATGCACTGCACTACATGCGTAGTACAGTGTATTAGAACTGTCAGCTACTCACTGACAGCAAGCATAGTGGGTCCTGACGTTGTCAGGACCCACTAGGCTTCCGTCTATGGCATAGCCGGACGCCATTGTTTGGTGTCTGGTTGCCATAGTCACCATCGCCGGCCGCTATCGCGTAGCAGGCCGGTGATGGCAGCTTAACCCCTAAAAAGCCGCGATCTCTATAGAACGCGGCTTTTAAGGGGTTAATCAGCGGGGACACAGCGATCGGTCCCCGCTGTAGGAGCTGTGATAGCTGCTGAACAAGACAGCAGCGTCACAGCTCCTGTATGTGTCGGGAGGACTGCCGAAACGGCCGTTACTCCCGAGACGTACTATTACGGCATGGAGCGCGAACGATACAGCTGCCATGACGTAATAGTACGTCAAGGAGCGGGAAGGGGTTAAGGGTATGTTCACACAAGCTATTTTCAGCCGATTTTCGGGCCAAAGACGGCCGAAAAATCGGAAGCAGAACGCCTCCAAACATCTGCCCATTGATTGCAATGGGAAAAACGGCGTTCTGTTCCGATGGGCCGTTTTTTTACTCAGCCATTTTGAAAACGGCTGCGTAAAAAAACGGCAGTGAAAAAGAAGTGCAGGTCACTTCTTGGGACGTTTTAGGAGCCGTTTTTCATAGACTCTATTGAAAACAGCTCCAAAACGTCCGTAAAAAACGCACTGAAAATCGCAAGTGGCTTAAAAAAACGTCTGAAAATCAGGAGCTGTTTTCCCTTCAAGTAATTATTCAGGTGCCAGAATCCCAAGAAGGTCAAGAATTCTATTCTCCGGTATTTCTCATCAGGAAAACATATGGCTCGGCAAGGGCTATAATAAATTTGTACACCCTCAACCGTTATCTAACGTACAAGAGATTCAAGATGGAGACTATAAAATCAACAGTAAATCTTCTAACTTCAAACTGTCATACTATTACGCTGGATCTAACAGATGCCTACTGCCATATTCCAATTCACCCAGAATCTCAAAGCTTCCTAAGGACAGCTCCTGTTTTTCTAGACAGACTCCATCATTTTCAGTTTCAAGCTCTCCCCTTCAGGCTCAGTTCGGCCCCAAGAATCTTTACGAAGGTAATGGCAGAAGTAACAGCCTTTCTTCATCTAAACGGTGTCCAGATAATTCCTTATTTGGACGACTTCCTTATTTCAGCCCCATCCGCTTCTCAGCTGCTTCTAGATCTAGAGTTAGTTCTTCAGGTTTTTTCTTCTCTAGGCTGGTTAATAAATCACAAGAAATCAGATCTCTTCCCGAACCAGAAGAAATGTTTCCTGGGGTCCTTCTCAACTCTTTGAAGATGACCTCAGACCTTCCAGAGGAAAAGCAGCTCTCCATTCCATCAAAGGTTTCTTTCTCCTGCAGAAACCGATACCACTCCATCCTGGAGATTATGATGATCTTAGGTCTCCTAACATCAACAATCCCAGCAGTCCTCTGGGCACAAGCTCATTCAAGACCCCTACAACGGTTTCTCCTCTCTGTGTGGGACAATGATCAAGCCTCCCTAGATGTAAAGGTAAAATACCTTCGGCGGTGAGGCTATCACTACACTGGTAGCTAATATCAGGCCATCTCCAGAAAGGAGTCGCTTGGAGACCGAACCCTTAACTAGTCATCACGACAGATGCCAGCAGCCAAGGCTGGGGAGCCCACACTTCCTCTTCTCTAGCCCAAGTCTTATGGGATCCTTTCATGGAGAAAGCCTCTTCCAACCTGAGGGAGCTGTCAGCCATAAAAGAAGCGCTTGGAGCTCTTCAATCATCTTTGCAGGGAAAACATATAAAGGTCCTTTCAGACAATATAAACACTGTGGCCTACCTGAATAAACAGGGAGGAACCAGAAGCAAGAACCTGTACAGGGTATCTGCTCAGATCCTGATTTGGGCAGAGAAAAACATCCTCTCCCTGTCAGCGGTCGATATAAGGGGCAAAGCGAATACAACAGTAGATTTTCTCAGAAGAGTCTCCTTAAGGGAAGGGGAGTGGAAGTTAAACCCTTATATATTCAATCAAATCACCCAAAGATGGGGGATGCGGATCTAGATCTGTTTGCTTCAAGGGAGAACCATCAAGTTCCAGCGTTTTATTCCATTTCACACAGAGACAATCCTTGGATGGTAGATGCTCTGACTTAGAGTTGGCTGAGAACTCTCTTCTATGCCTTTCCTCCATTCTCCCTAATACCGAAGGTGTTGACAAAAATCCAGGAAGAGAATGCCAGAGTAATTCTAATTGCTCCTCATTGGGCCAGAAGATCTTGGTTCCCTCTTCTCCTCCAGCTGGCGGCAGGCAAGTACTGATCTCTCCCTCCCTTACCGGACTTCTATCACAGGGGCCTCTTCAACCTCGGCCTACGGCTTGGATACTGAACGAATGATCCTTTGGAAGATGGAGTTCTTTGACACAGTAATTTCAACTATTTTAAATAGCCGAAAAGGAGTCACTTCAAAGATATACCTCAGAGTTTGGCAGAAGTTCATTCACTTTTCCCAGCACAAATGGGACAGTTCGTCTAGACCTAGTATTGCTCTGATATTAGACTTTCTACAAAAATGTCTAGAAAAGGGCCTAAAAACTAGCACTCTAAGGGTGCATATATCAGCTCTGAATGCTTTTTTAGACTGTAGACTAGCAGAAAATTATTTCATTAAAAGATTCTTAAAGGGTTGTGATCATCTAAATCCAGTAGTCCATTCCACAGTCCCTCCTTGGGATTTAAACCTAGATCTATCCGTACTGTCTTCTGCGCCCTTTGAACCAATTTCAAACATCTCCCTCAGGCTATTAACATTTAAAACCATTTTTTTTCCTAGCAATCACAACAGCCAGGAGAATTACAGGCTTTTTCCTATAAAGCCCCTTACTTCATGGTGTTTCCGGACAGAATTATTCTAAGACACCAACCTTCCTTCCTTCCAAAGGTCATATCAAAGATTCACTGCCATCAGGAGGTTTCATTACCATCCTTTTTTCCCAATCCATCTTCCTGTGAAGAGCAGGAATACCATCACCTGGATTTCAAAAGATGTGTTCTGGGTTACCTTGAAAAGGTCGCCGACTTTGGAAAGACCGGCCATCTACCTGTCCAATTTCAAGGAAAGAACAAAGGGAAGGCAGCAAGTAAAGCCACTGTCGCCCGGTGGTTTAAGATGAGCATTTCTGCTAGTTACCAAAAAAAGGAGTGTTTCACCCCCAGTAGGTCTAAGGCCTCATTTACACCAGCGTAATATACGCGCGTGTGACGTGCGTGCTTTTCACGCGTGTCGTACGCACCTATATTACTCTATGGGGCAGTGCAGACGATGCGTGAATTTTGCGCAGCGCGAGTGCGTTGCGTAAAACTCACGACATGTTCTATAATCGTGCGTTTTTCGCGCATCACGCACCCATTGAAGTCAATGGGTGCGTGAAAACCACGAAGGTCGCACTGAAGCACTTCCGTGCGAACTGCGTGATTTGCGCAAGAGCTGTCAAACTGAATGTAAACAGAAAAGCACCACATGCTTTTCTGTTTACAAACATCCGAACGGAGTGTCTTAGACATGAGCGAACCGAACTTTACCGGGTTCGGCCGAACTCGTTTTCACCGAACCCGGCAGGAGACAGTCACTGTGCAGGGTGCTGAAAGAGTTAAACTGGTTCAGCACCCTGGACAGTGACTTCCGATTCCAATATACGTGAACGTGTAAAAAATAACTCCCGGCTTCTTCCTCCAGTCTGACCTCCCGGGATGACAATTCAGTCCAAGTGACAGCTGCAGCCAATCACAAGCCAAGCACAGGCTGCAGCGGTCACATGGACAGCCGCGTCATCCAGGGAGGTGGGGCCAGATGTCAAGAGAGGCGCGTCACCAAGGCAACGGCCGGGAAGTTCTCGGTAAGTACGAACCTCTTTTTTTTAAAACAGGTTACTCGATATGGTGATCGGAATGCACTGTCGAGGGTGCTGAAAGAGTTACTGCCGATCAGTTAACTCTTTCAGCACCATGGACAGTGATTGACGTCGACTAGCCTCATCTCTATGATGGCGGCTGCGCGAAAATCACGCAGCCGCGCATCATACACGGATGACACACGGAGCTGTCAAGTGCCTTTTGCGCATGCAAAACGCTGCGTTTTATGCGCGCGCAAAACGCACACGCTCGTGTAAATGAGGCCTAAAAGCGCATTCTACTAGAGCAGTTTCCAATTCATAGGCTGAAGGGACATACACTTCTATTGACCAGATTTGTCAGGCAGCTTTCGGGCTAACCCCTTAACCTTTTTTAACTACAAACACTACAAATTAGACGTATTGTCAGACAGAGACTTGTCGTTTGAGCGTAAAGTCCTTTTGGCAGTTGTCCCTCCCTAAATTAAACATCCTCTGTTATTCCTCCTATGTGTGCCGTTGAGGAGGTGCCAGGAAAAGATGAAAATTACTCTTACCGGTAATTTGATTTTCCGTAAACCTCCACAACGGCACAGGATTTTCCCCTCTATAGGTTGGTTAGTGTGTCACCTAAATATTGAATTATTGTATATGGGTACTCTGTTATTACTAGATAAGGTATGGAGGAGGGGCCTTTTATTCCTGTGTCAATGTTTCCTGTCCCTCGAGAGGCGGGGAATCCTCCTATGAGTGCCGTTGTGGAGGTTTACGGAAAATCCAATTACCTGTAAGAGTAATTTTCATATTTTTCTGTAAAACAGAAGGTTTTACCAGAGAAACGCAACTCAATATTTATTTCACAGATTCTGCAGTTTTTAGAAATATCCCACGTGTGGCCCTAGTGTGCTTATGGACTGAAGCACCGGCCTCAGAAGCAAAGGAGCACCTAGTGGATTTTGAGGCCTCCTTTTTATTAGAATATATTTTAGGCACCATGTCAGGTTTTAAGAGGTTTTGTGGTGACAAAACCGTGGAAACCCCCCCAAAGTACACGCCTCAAGGAATTTATCGAGGGGTGAAGTCCTATGGGAGCCTCAATGAATTCCTATGGGAGCCTCGTTCGTTCGTTCGTTCGTTCGTTCGTTCGTTCGTTCGTTCGTTCGTTCGTTCGTTCTACAAATGGAGGGGGAAATAAAAGTGGAGTGCTTCTTAACCCCTTTAGGACTCTGTTTTGGTCTTGTTGACACAGATGCTTTTTTCAGATCTGACATGTGTCGCTTTATGTGGTAATAACTTTGGAATGCTTAAACCTATCCAAGCGATTCTGAGATTGTTTTCTTGTGACATATTGTACTATGTTAGTGAAAAAATTTGGTCGATAAATTCAATATTTATTTGTGCAAAACTTCACATTTTAGAGAAAATTTGCAAAAATTATAAAACAGATAGTAATACCACACAAAATAGTTACTAGTTAACATTTCCCATATGTCTACTTTATGTTTGCATATTTTTTCACGTCCTTTTATTTTTCTAGGACGTTACAAGGCTTAGAACTTTAGCAGCTGTCACCGCGCGGGGTGTGGACCCACTGGGCAGCTGGCCAACTAGGTACAAAACAATGTCTATAGTCCAGAAAGGGTACCTGAGGCAATGTAGACAGTAGCGGTGACACGACTTTGACTAGATGGCACAGTAGATGCAGCGGAAGACACGACTTGACTTTCACTGTAGATGGCACAGAGGCACGGGATACAGGGTACAGGCAGCAGGAACGGGTAACACTGGGAACTGGAAAACACTGGGAGACCATTTGCAAGACAAACTTTAGGTATACAACAACGCTCAGGCAAGGATCAAGTGGGCAGAGCCCTTTTTATAGTCCAGCAGCATTCTGGGCTAATTACTGATTATTAACAACTGGACGCATGCCCTGCAGGAAACAGTGTCAGAACCCGGAAGTGAGTGCCGCCGAGAACACAGACATCCATGGCCATAGACGGTCTGCGGCCATAGACGTTACAGCAGCAATTTTTCAAATTTTCAAGAACATTTCAAAAGGCTATTTTTTCAGGGACCAGTTCAGTTGTGAAGCTGCATTGAGGGCCTTATATATTTGAAAGTCCCCATAAATCACCCCATTTTTAAAACTGCAGCCCTCAAAGTATTCAAAACAGCATAAATTATTTTAACCCATTTTTTTCTGTAACACTGAAGGACTTACCGGAGAAACCCAACTCAATATTGCCCAGATTCTGCAGTTTTTAGAGATATCGCACATGTGGCCCTAGTGTGGTAATGGACTGAAGCACCGGCCTCAGAAGCAAAGGAGCACCTAGAGGAATTTGGGGCCTCCTTTATTTAGGAATATATTTTAGGCACCATGCCAGGTTTGAAGAGGTCTTGTGGTGCCTAAACAATCGAAACCCCCCAAAAGTAACCCCATTTTGGAAACTACACCCCTCTAGGCGTTTTTCTAGGGGTATAGTTAGCATTTTGACCCCACAGTTTTTTTTGCAGAATTTAGTGGAATTAGTCTGTGAAGATGAAAATCAACTTTTTTTTGCTAAAACATAGTTTTTCATTATTACAAGGAATAAAGGAGAAAAATCACCCCAACATTTGTAAAGCAATTTCTCCCGATTACGGCAATACCCCATATGTGGTCATAAACTGATGTTTGGACCCACAGCAGTGCTCAGAAGGGAAGGAGCGCCTTTTGGATTTTGGAGCTCAGATTTTGCTGGAATGGTTTTCTGTGCCATGTAGCGTTTGCGACGCCCTGGAGGGACCAAAACAGTGGAAACCCACCCAAAAGTGACCCCATTTTGAAAACTACACCCCTCAAGGAATTTTTCTAGGGGTATAGTTAGCATTTTAACCCCAATTTTTTTTTGTAGAATTTAGTGGAATTAGGCCGTGAAAATTTTTGTCCATTAAAATGTTGCATTTTTTGATTTTCACAAGTGATAAAAGAGAAAACCCACACCAACATTTGAAAAGCAATTTCTCCCGAGTACAGCAATACCCCATATGTGGTCATAAATGGGTTTTTATTAGAAATTAATTAACCCTTTCAGGACTGATCCTTTTTTGCTTTTTCATTTTCGTTTTTTACTCCCCGCCTTCCAAGAGCCATAACTTTTTTATTTTTTCGTCAATGGAATGGTGTGAGGGCTTATTTTTTACGGGAGTAGTTGTAGTTTCTATTGACACCATTTACAGAGGCTCTGTCACCAGTTTACAACTGCCCTATCTTCTACCTAATTTAATAAATGCTTTAATGTAGATAAGTAATGTGTTGTTTTTAAAAAAAATAAAAATACTTTTTTTATGACAAAGTTTTGAGCATTTTAAGTGTTATGCAAATTTGTTCTTAATGCCAAAGTGGGCGTTTTTTTACTTTTCACCAAGTGGGCGTAGTAAAGAGAACTGTATGACGCTGACCAATTAGCGTGATACACTTCTCTTCATTCATGTTCAGCTGTACTCCCAGCACGAGATCACGCTGTGCTGTCACTCCCACAGTAACTTTACCGGAGTGTCTGGAGAATGAATGAGAGCCGTAACTTATATTCTTACATTCTGAGAGACATAACTTATATTTTTCCATCGTTTGAGTGGTGTGCTGGCTTATTTTTTGCCGGGACGAGCTGTAGTTTTTATTAGCACCATTTTTGTTGGTACATTTGATTTTTTTATCACTTTTTATTTCATTCTTTTTAGCGCTATGGTGACCAAAAGACAACGATTCTGGGGTTTTACATTTTTTTTTTTTTACGCCGTTCACTGTCTGAGTCAAATAATGCTATATTGTAATAGTTTCAGACTTTTACGGACGCAGCAATACCTATTTTTTTATTATTTTTTTATTTTTACATTGTGCTTGGGGAAAAATGGGAAAAGGGTTTTGTTTTTTTTACTTCTCAAAACGTTTTACACTACTGAAAATGTATAAAACTTTTTTTTTTTTAAACATTTTATTCGTTCGCCTAGGGGACTTGAACCAGCGATCATTAGATCGCTGGTACAACACACTGCAATACATGGATGAGTTACGGAAACAGCGTAACTCGCTGAGCTACGCTGTTTCCGTAACTCCCATAGTAGTGAATGGCATTTACAGAAGCAGTGTAGTATGCTACGCTGTTTCCGTAACTGCTATTCAGTTCTATGGGAGTTACGGAAACGACATAGCTCAGCAAGTTACGCTGTTTGCGTAACTTGACCATGTAACCAGGAAGTGGCCGGAAGACAGCGGAGCCGGGTAAGATAGAACGGGGCCCCGTTCTAGAGATAGATGCGGGTCCCAGAGGTGGGATCCGTATTTATGACATGTCCTGTGGATATGTCATAAATGTCCTTCATGGGAAAAGCACTATAAATACAGCGGACACTATTGACCACGGCATTTAACTAGTTAAACGGGCAGGAACAGTGCGATCGCTGTTCATGGCCGTTGGAGCAGTGTGTCAGCTGCTGACACCTGCAGTGTATGGAGCGGGCTCAGTGCGTGAGCCCGCTCCAAAGATCATCCCCGCTCCATGATGTGCCGGCACATCATGGGTCGGTAAGGAGCGGTCAGGGGGCCTGACGCTGCTGGGTCCCTTGACTGCCGACTATAAGACGCAGGGACTTTTTAGCAAGATTTATTCTTGCTAAAAACTGTGTCTTATAGTCCGAAAAATATGGTAGGTATTTTTATATTTGACTACTTTTACAAAGAAAAGACTACTTGTTAAAAAAAAAAATGTTTTCTATGATCACATTCTGAGAGGGATAACTTTTTTATTTTTTGGTCAATTGAGCGGTGTGAGGGCTTATTTTTGGCAGGACGTGCTGTAGTTTTTATTGGTACCGTTTTATGGTACATACAAATTCTTGATCACTTTTGATGAAATTTTTTTGCGTTTTAAATTCTTTATTTCTTACGGCTTTCACCGTGCGCAATAAATTACATTTTACTTTATTCTGCAAGTCGGTCCGATTACGGCAATACCCTATGTATATAGTTTTTTTTATGTTTTGCAGCGTTTTCACAATAAAATAAAATTTTTATACAATTATTTATTTTTTGTGTTGCCATATTCTGAGAGCCATAAATTTTTTATTTTTCAGTCAAAAAAGCTGTGGGAGGTCTTGTTTTTTGCGGGACAGGTGTTAGTTTTTATTGGTACTATTTTGGGGTACATGCGACTTTTTGATCATTTTTTATTCTATCTCTTGGGAGGGGTGGTGACCAAAAAATAGCAATGCTGGCATAGTTTTTCATTTATTTTATTTGCTGGGTTCACTCTGCGGGAAAAATAACATTATAGTTTGGGTCGTTACGAACGCGGTGATACCAAATATGTGTACTTTTTTTTAACGTTTTCTTTTTTTTTAATATAATAAAAGACTTATTAAAGGAAAAAAATTACTTATTTTTGCACTTTTATAAAACATTTTTATTAACTTTTTTTTACTTTTTCACTTACTTTTTTTACTTGCAGCACTGATCGCTGCTAGAATAAATTACACTACCTAGGTAGTGTAATGTATTCCAACTGTCAGTGTGTCGTCAAAGTCACTCTGACAGCAAGCCTATGAGGACCAGCCAAAGGCTGGTCCTCATCGGCTTCCATACATGGCAGACCCGAAGGCCGTTGTCTGGCCTTTAGTTGCCATGGCAACACCCATGATTGCATGAGGGCTGTCGATGTGCTACAATCCCCCTAAATGTGGCGATCGCAATCGATAGCCGCATTTAAGGGATTAATTTCCTCAGCCAGCGGCAACACTGGAGTGTCAGCGGGAGGGGACAGCTGACCTCCCGGTCCCTGATGCCCACTGTCGCTGAGATTGGCCAATCGGGAACGACACAGTGACTTCCTGTCACTCTCACAGGGAGCCTATCAGGACCAGCCAGAGGCTTCCGTCCATGGCAGACTCGGAGGCCATTGTTTGGCCTCCGTTTGGCATGCTAACAATCGGCAAAGCCTGCGATTTCAGACCAGGGTCTGCCGATGTGCTAGAAACCCCTAAAATTAGGCGATCGCAACCGATCGCCGCATTTAAGGGGTTAATTGCCAAAATCAAAATCAGCGGCCGGCAAGATTGGAGTGTCAGCTGTCTGAGACAGCTGACCTACCGGTTTCCGGTGCACACTGTTGCCGACAGTGTGCATCGGGAACGACTCAGTAACTATACGTCCTCGTGCGGGAAGTAACTTCCCGTGACGACGTATAGTTACTGACTCATGCGGGTAGGGGTTTAGGGTTACCAAGCAAACATAAATAGCAAATGATTAAACTCATAAACCAAAGGTCTTAGTCAGAAGACTCAAGCCAAATAGTCCAATTTAAATGTATTTTTATTAATAGACCCAGTCCACCCATATTTAAAGAGACTCGCTCACCAGTTTATGAATTCTCTATCTCCTAACTAATCTAATAGGCGCTTTTCTCCTGATCACTACAGTGTTATTTGTTTTAAAACATGTTTATTATTTTAGAAGTTATGAGCATTTTTCTAAATATGTACATGAGCCTTTATTAGAAAAGTAGGAGGTAACAGCAGTGATTCTCCTGAGGTGGAGCTACCTCACAGCCTCTGACCTGTCCTATCAACATGAAGCTGCTTCACACAGTATGAGAGACTATAGCTGGAGGGAACGGGGATCACTTCAAACAGCCATATCTCGGGCTGTGGGCCACCTAGAACAGCAGTTCTGATGGCATATGAAAGAGGAGATTGTGTCCCAAAAACGTTTATTATTTTAAAAGTTATGAGATTTTTTCTAAATATGCAAATATACTAGACAATTAGGAGGTAACAGCAGAAATTCTCCTGAGGTGGAGCTACCACACAGCCTCTGACTCTGTCCTATCAGCATGAAGCTGCTTGACACACAGTGTGAGAGACTGAGGCTGGAGGGAAGGGGGATCACTTCAAACAGCCATATCTCCACTGTGGACCACGTAGAACAGTGGTGATGAGATTATAACCCTTCATTTGACACGAGGATCACAGTTCTAGCTGTGAAACAACCGGAGATATCGCCAGTTAAAAACACAGTCGGGAATGGAAGCAGTGTAATATGTGATCACTGTGTTGCTGGGCAGGGAAGGGGGAGAAGCTGTTTGCTGATTGGACAGCGTCATACAGAAAACATTACACCGCCCAGAGTGAAAAGAAAGAGTCACCTCCTATTTGGCTATTAGAGCCACATTAGCATATTTAGAAAATTGCTCATAACTTTGCA
The DNA here is from genome assembly GCF_050947455.1 of Rhinoderma darwinii. Lineage (NCBI taxonomy): Eukaryota > Metazoa > Chordata > Amphibia > Anura > Rhinodermatidae > Rhinoderma > Rhinoderma darwinii. The sequence goes on from NC_134689.1 coordinate 47,384,904, forward strand.
AATAATAAATGTTTTTTCAAACAAATCACACTGTAGTTATCAGCAGCAAAGCGCCTATTAGATTAGTTAGGAGATAGGGAATTGATAAACTGGTGATAGAGTCACTTTAAATGTGCAACAACCCACTGAAAAATACTGCGACTTGTTGTGAGGGAGGGTGGAGTGCTTCTCCAGGTCCTCTTCTAGTCAGACTGACACATCTTTAGTCGAAGCTCAGTTTTTTATAAAAGAAACCTTTCCGCCGAAAACTGCTGCTGGCCAATCGAGATGATCCACAGCTTTCCTCGCGGAGATTCCAGAAAATCCAGCATTCTTCCTGGTAACAACTTAGGCCAATAAACTCAGAGAAAAATGTAAGTAGCAAGAAAACCCCTAAAAAGTGGAGGGGGGTAGAGAGGGAAACAGAAGTTTACCACTTAAATAATAATAAGGGTGCCGTAATCCCATGTGGCCCCAAGGCTTAAGGCCCCGTTTCCTTACATTCTCCTGTTCCTATGGAGAGCGCTCAAGAGCAGGAAATGTGACGAAACCCGTAGTGTCAAATGTCCAGACACCCTTTTAATGTTTTCCGAATTGGTATATGTACAAACAGGGTTTTCTCCAAAATGTCGAGCTTTGTGGGTCTTTAGGTTTCTTAATAGCACCTTCATGACTTCTATGACTATATGTGATCATAGTTTGTGTGAAAATGTGACTTCCTGGTCTGTGAAACTTGTAGGGGAGAGGCATTGCCTGCAGTCATGGCCGCAGACTGTCACCGTGACTCAGAGTGACCTCTGAGTTTGCCTAGGATTTTCATAGAAGGAACTTTCATGACTATAATGAAGCACACAGCATCTCTGCTATCTGATATGATAAGAAATTTAGTCCCAACAGACGCTTCAAGTAAAATTGTCACATGACTGTTGCACAACCGTATTTTGTTACACAACTGTTCATTAAAGAGGCTTGGTCACCAGTTTATTAATTCCCTATCTCTTAACTAATCTAATAGACGCTATGATGCTGATAACTATTGTCATTTGTTTTAAAAAAAAGTTTATTTTGAAAGTTATGAGCATTTTTATACATATGCTAATTTGGCTCTAATAGCCAAATAGGAGGTTACGTTTTATTTTCACTTTGGGCGGTGTAAAGACAACAGTATGACGCTGGCCAATCAGCGTCATATAGGTCTCCTCTTTACAGCCCAGCGTGATCTCCACTTCAATCGCGAGATCACACTGTGTTTTGTCACTACCGGCCGCAGGTCCTTCACCACATCGACTCAGCGGTCTTTAAAGAAGATGGTCTCTACATCGCCTCCAGTCGTGACTGACAACTCTCATCCACTGCAGCAGCACTGGTCTTTGTTCGTCGTAAGCCACAGTGGCAGAATTTCCACCCTTGCGTCCCAAACAGATGGATTTGGAATGTTGGATTTCAATATACTCAATCCTTTGTTTTAGTAGGATATAAGCCATGCCTGGAGGGTTTAGCAGCGGATTATTTCCCTTTCCCCAATGAAATGAGCATGCGTGCAAGACCGAACTTGGATGTGTATAATGGAGACAGGTAAAATAACTGCATTCCATAAGCCATGACTTATTTTTTAGTTTTTCCTCGACGTAACTGTATAAGAGCTTGTGTTTTGTGGGAATTAGTCTAATTTATATGAGCAAATGTTTTAAAATTTTCTTTTTTATAAGGTGAATAGGGTCAGGTATCATAGTAAGATGATTTGTGAAATATTGGTCAAAGTAATATTGGAGCAGATACTGAAGATTCTATCCTACAAGGTCTTATAGGAGTTACCCCGGATTTTAAAATTGATTGCCTATCCTCATGATAGGCCATCAATATTAGATCGATGGGGATCCAACTCTCAACAGCTGTTTGAAGGGGCCACTATGCTGCAGCATCTTCATTGTTAACATCAGTTTAATTTCTATTCGGACTTGCACACGCAATTACTTTTGTAGTAACTGTGCAAGGTATTGCAACTTTGTCCTATTTAGGGATGCCATTCCTGTGGTGTCATACATATGGGGTTTGTTACTTTAATATTTATTTGCTGATACGCTGTGCTGATTGCACTTTAGCATTTGTGGTATTTGTAATGTAAGACATATTGTGGGTCCATGTCAGCAGCAATAATTTGTTACTATATGCTCAAAAGACCCATTAATGCCGTCCTGCTCCATGTTGTGTGATTCCTTTTTGATTATATAGTTTTATTATGATTTAACTTTTATTGATGAGATCTGGGCTCCTTAGCACTTATTTTTCCTTTCTAGGTTTTGCGGTGCTATAGTTAGTCTCCTGAGCAGAAAAAAACATGAATCCCTAATGCATGTGCACAAAACATAACACTTGGGTATGTTTTTGTGAGGTATTAACCCCTTCCCGCTCCTGGACATACTATTACGTCATGGTAGCTGTATAGTTCGCGCTTGGGAATAGTACGTCTCAGGAGTAACGGCCGTTTCGGCCGTCCTCCCAACACATACAGGAGCTGTGACAGCTGTTGTCTCGTACAGCAGTTGCCGCAGCTCCTACAGCGGGGACCGATCGCTGTGTCCCTGCTGATTAACCCCTTAAAAGCCGCGTTCAATAGAGATCGCAGCTTTTTAGGGGTTAAGCTGCCATCGCCGGCCTGCTACACGATAGCGGCTGGCGATGGTGACTATGGCAACCGGACACCAAACAATGGCGTCCGGCTATGCCATCGACGGAAGCCTAGTGGGTCCTGACAAAGTCAGGACCCACTATGCTTGCTGGCAGTGAGTAGCTGACCGTTCTAATACACTGCACTACGCATGTAGTTCAGTGTATTAGAATAGCGATCAGGGCCTCATGCCCTCAAGTCCCCTAGTGGGAAAAAGTAATAAAGTTAAAAATAAGTAAAAAAAAGATGTGTAAAAATAAGAAAATAAAAGTTTTAAAAGTATTAAAAGTAAAAATCCCCCTTTTACCTTATCAGTCCTTTATTATTAATACAAATATATAAACAAACAAATAAACTATACATAATTGGTATCGCCGTGTCCGTAACGGCCTGAACTACAAAATTATTTCGTTATTTATCCCGCACGGTGAACGCCGTAAAAGAAAATAATAATAAACTGTACCACAATCACAATTGTTTGGTCACTTCACCTCCCAAAAATTTGAATAAAAAGAGATCAAAAATTCGCATGTACCTAAAAATTGTACTGATCGAAACTACAGTTCGTTATGCAAAAAATAAGTCCTCGCACGGCTATATTGATGGAAAAATAAAAAAGTTCTGGCTCTTAGAATAAGGTAACACAAAAAGTGAATGATTTTTTACAAAACTTATTTTATTGTGCAAACGCCATAAGACATAAAAAAACTATAAACATATGGTATCGCCGTAATCGTATCGCCCCGCAGAATAAAGTGAATATGTCATTTATAGCGCATGGTGAGCGCTGTAAAAAAAATAGAATAAAAAAACAATAGTAGAATTGCTGTTTTTTAGTCACCACGCCACCTAAAAATAGAATAAAAACTGATCAAAAAGCCACATGCACCCCAAGAAAACTACAATGAATTCCTCAAGGGGTCTAGTTTCCAAAATGGGGTCACTTTTGGGGGGTTTCCACTGTTTTGGCACCACAAGACCTCTTCAAACCGGACATGGTGCCTAATAAAAAGGAGGGCTCAAAATCCATTGGGTGCTCCTTTGCTTCGGAGGCCGGTGCTTCAGTCCATTATCACACTAGGGCCACATGTGGGATATTTCTCAAAACTGCAGAATCTGGGTAATAAGTATTAAGTTGCGTTTCTTTGATAAAAGCTTTTGTGTTATAAAAAAAATGGTATAAAGCGGATTTTCTGACAAAAAAATAAATGTCAATTTCACCTCTACTTTGCTCTAAATTTTTGTGAAACACCTAAAGGGTTCATAAACTTTCTAAATGCTGTTGTGAATACTTTGAGGAGTCTAGTTTCTAAAATGGGGTGTTTGATAGGGGTTTCTAATATATGGGCCCCTCAAAGCAACTTCAGAACTGAACTGGAACCTAAAAAAATAAATAAATTAGGCAATACTTCGCTTCTTACATTATACTGATAATGAGCCGTGCCCACCCCGAGATGACCCCAGTTTTGACCGTTTGTATAAACGGAGACCCCTATTAGACCGTTTCAGTGCCCGGTTTTCCCAAGCATACACCCCCGAGAAGTGTATTTCTATTGATGAGTCCTTGGTACATTTTAAAGGGAGGGTTCAATTCCGCGAGTACCTGCCGGCTAAGAGTGCAAGGTATGGCGTGAAGATGTATCAGCTGTGCGAGAGTGCATCAGGGTATACCTACAGATTTAGGATATATGAAGGGAAGGACAGCAGTATTCAGCCCCCAGAATGCCCACCCTTACTGGGAGTTAATGCAAAAATTGTGTGGCATTTAGTGCACCTCTACCTGGATAATTTTTATACCAGCGTCCCACTCTTCAACCGCCTCGCTTCCAGTCCTGCGGCATGCGGCACTGCTAGAAGAAATCTGAGAGGCCTCCCTAAGACTCTGCTTGGGCAAACACTCAGAAGGGGTGAGAGCTGGGCACAATCTAGCAGCAACATATTGTGTGTCAAGTACAAGGACAAGAGAGATGTCCTTGTATTGACAACAATACATGGCCACACTAGTACCCATGTACCTGTACGAGGTACCAGTACAGAGACCCCGAAACTAGACTTCATCCTGGACTACAATAGGTACATGGGAGGAGTGGACTTGTCAGATCAAGTCCTGAAGCCCTAAAGCGCCATGCGGTGTGGTATAAGAAGCTGGCCGTGCACATCATACCGATGGCTTTGTACAATGTTTACGTGCTACGTCGATGTACAGGCCAGACGGGATCTTTCCTGGAATTTCAAGAGGTGATTATCAAGAACCTAATCTTTAGGGACCAAGAATGGGGGGGGGGACGCCCAGTGCTTCTGGAAGAGAGGCCACACTCATCGTACCAGGGCAACACTTTCCAAGAGAAGTTCCCCAAACTGGCAAGAAGGGAAAAAGTCAAAAGAGGTGCAAAGTCTGCTATAAGAGGGCGATAATGGATGACACAATATATCAATGTGACACGTGTCCCAAAAAACCAGAGCTCTGTATGAAAGAGTGTTTTAAAATTTATCATACATCCCTTGGTTTATAATTTACCCCAATTTTACTTACCCTGATGTACTCCGCACAGCTTATCCCCCCTCGTCTTTCCCCTCTGGGCCCTGCTATGTGCCCAGACAGCTGATAACAGCCGTACCCAGGAGAACCCACATTACAGTTTATGGGGTGTATGTCTCCGGTCAAAATGCTCACTACACCTCTAGATGAATGCCTTAAGGGTGTAGTTTTTAAAACGGGGTCACTTCTTGCGGGTTTCAACTGTACTGGTACCTCAGGGGCTTCTGCATACATGACTTCGCACCAGAAAATCCCCAGTAGGCCAAATGGTGGTCCTTTCCTTCTGAGCCCTCCCATGGGCCCAAACGGCAGTTTATCACCACAAATAGGGCATTGCCGCACCCAGAACAAATTGCACAACAGAATGGGGTATTTTGTTTCTTGTGAAAATAAGACATTTTCAGCCAAAACTACATATTATTGGAAAAAATTAATTTTGTTTTAATTCCCAGCCCAATTCAAATAAGTACTGTGAAAAAACTATGGGGTCAAAATGGTCACATTACCCATAAATGAATTCCTTGAGGGGTGTAGTTTCCAAAATGGGGATCATTTCTGTTTGGTTTCCATTGCTTTGATACCTCTGGGGCTCTGCAAATGCGACATGGCACCCGAAAACCAAACCAGCAAAATCTGCACTCCAAAGAACACACAGCGCTCCTTCCCTTCTGAGGCCTCCCATGGGCCCAAACGGCAGTTTATCACCACAAATGGGGTATTGCCGCACTCAGGACAAATTGGGCAACAAAATGGAGTATTTTATTTCTTGTGAAAATAAGAATTCTTGAGCTAAAACGACATATTATTGGAAAAAATATTTTTTTTTAAAATTCCCAGCCCAATTCAAATAAGTTCTGTGAAGAAACTACGGGGTCTGAATGGTCACATTACCCATAAATGAATTCCTTGAGGGGTGTAGTTTCCAAAATGGGGTCACTTCTGGTGGGTTTCCATTGCTTTGATACCTCTGGGGCTCTGCAAATGCGACATGGCACCCGAAAACCAATCCAGCAAAATCTGGACTCCAACAAACACATAGCCCAAACGGCAGTTTATCACCACAAATGGGGTATTGCCGCACTAAGGACAAATTGGGCAACAAAATGGGGTATTTTGTTCCCTGTGAAAATAAGAAATTTTGATCACAAATGACATTTTATTGGAAAAAATGAATTTTTTTTAATTTCACAGCCCAATTCAAATAGGTGCTGTGAAAAAACTATGCGGTCAAAATGGTAACAACAGCCATAAATGAATTCCTTGAGGGGTGTAGTTTCAAAAATGGGGTCACTATTGGGGGATTCCTACTGTTTGGCACCTCAACACCTTTTCAAACCTGGCATGCTGCCTAAAATATATTCTAATAAAAAAGTGGCCTCACAATGCACTAGGTGCTTCTTTGCTTCTAGGCCTTGTGTTTTAGTCCACGAGCGCAGTAGAGCCACATGTGGGACATTTCTAAAAACTGCAGAATCTGCACAATACATATTTAGTAGTGTTTCTCTGGTAAAACCTTCTGTGTTACACAAAAAAATGTTAATAAAATTGAAATTCAGCAAGAAAAATGAAATTTGCAAATTTCACCTCCACTTTGCTTTAATTCCTGTGAAATGCCTGAAGGGTTAAAAAACTTTCTAATTGCTGTTTTGAATACTTTGAGGGGTCTAGTTTTTAACATGATCACGCTATAGGGAAAAAGGGAACAAAGCACACATAGTGCATGAGCCTGTAAAATATGAGGACAATTGGATAAAAGTGGTCAATTATGCTGACCTGATGTTGTTATGCTAGGAGCATAACATCCCATGATGCGTGTCCAAGTTATACTTAGGTTGAGACAGTTGCAGCCCAAATTCCGGTTCGAAGATTAATAAAAATCCACTATGTAGATCCAGGAGATAGGGGGATAAAAAATGGAATATCCGAGGGCGCAGCTGTACTGAAAATTGCTTTTATTTGTACAACAGCAACTTGTTGTACAAATAAAAGCAATTTTCAGTACAGCTGCGCCCTCGGATATTCCATTTTTTATCCCCCTATCTCCTAGTTTTTAAAATGGGATGTTTTATCAGGGTTTCTAATACATAGGCCCCTCAAAGCCACTTCAGAACTAAAGAGTTACCTTAAAAAAAAGGCTTTTGAAATGTTCTTAAAAATATGAGAAATTGCTGTTTATGTTCTAAGCCTTGTAGTCCAAGAAAAAGAAAAGAATGTTCAAAAAACAATGCCAATCTAAAAAAGACATATGGGAAATGTGAACTAGTAACTATTTTGGGTGGTATAACTGTGTTTTACAAGCAGATGCATTTAAATTCAGAAAAATGCTATTTTTTCAAAATTTTCTCTACATTTTGCAATTTTTCACTAATAAACACTGAATATATCGACCAAATTTTACCACGAACATGAAGCCCAATGTGTCACGAGAAAACATTCTCAGAATCGCTTGGATAGGTTTAAGCATTCCGACGTTATTACCACATAAAGTGAAATATGTCAGATTTGAAAAATGGGCTCTGAGCCTTAAGGCCAAAACTAGGCTGCGTCCTTAAGGGGTTAAAGAACGGCACTTTCAGGGAGGCAACCCCCAGGGCAAACAATAGAAAGGGCTAAAAAAAAAAAAAAACGTATAGAAAAGAGGAGAAAGACTGGAGCGGCCTCACTGTCCCAGCTGAAACCTGCAGGCAAAGGGTTAGTTACAGCATGTAATGACAGGCAGAGTATATCTCACAAATCAGGTGTCGTCCATTTTGATCTTCTGAGGTGTAAGGTTCCCAGACCTCCTGCGTGACTTGCTTGATTTGCTCAATTTATTCGGGCCCACAACCTCCCATTGAGTGGGTGGCTGTAGAGCGGGAAGAGAAGCTAGGTCTTGATCTCATGCCCAATCAGGTATGGATAAATCAGTTTGGTTGAGGGCTGCCAGGGCATCAGGGAGGTCCCTGTGGTGACGGATGATAAATCGTCTGCTAGAAGATAAAAACGTGATTCCAAACGGAAGGAGTCATCTGTAAAGGATATGTTGGCGACAAAGTTCATCGGTCAGGGGTTTCAGAATAATCCGTTTTGTTAGCGTAACCGTGGAGAGATCTTGAAAGATAGCAATGGGGGAGTCCTCAAATCTAAGAGGATGTGCATCCCTTGACTTCCTAAGAATGGCATCCCGAACTTGAGAGTTGAAGACCTAAAAAATAACATCTCTAGGAGGGTCGGTAAGTTTAAGTTTAGATCTGGGAGCTCTGTGGGCACTTTCAATCGAAATTTCCTCCAAGAAGTTGTCCCCCTGGATGGAAATAAACAGTTGTTTAACCGTGGATGTCAAAGATTCGACGGACTCCGGCAAGCCCTTTATGCGCAAATTATTCCATCTTCCTCTATTACCTTGATCCTCTATAAGATCCATCAATGAGTTGAGATGGTTTTGGCAAGCTTGGAATGAGGTAGTAGAAGCCGCAGTATAGGCAACGACCTGCGAGTAAGAGGACTCTGGGGCCTCCACCCTAGAGCCAATCTGTTTAACCTCCTGTTTGATGTCTTGCAGGTCCCGTATCACGGGATCTAGAGCTTTGATCAGGGCCCTGTTGATGAAAGATCTGAATATGGACAAGTACAAGGAGGACTGTTGGTAATCATTGTCACAGCCCGAGTCCTGTTGTGAACTTGCGGGAGGTTTGGTTGGGCCCATTGCGGATGCCTCTGAGGAAACTTTAACCAAGTCTGAAGCAGAGTTCTTTTTTAAGAAGGTATCAAGGTTACGGTGTCTGGTAGAGGTAACGGGTTCTCTAGGTATGCTGGGACCGATTTTGACCATCGTAGATGTTTCTTTCACTTAAAGGATCATGAGGCTGCCCTACATAGGTCTAGGATCAAGGCATATGCAGACCCTCTGAGTGGACGTAGATGAAGAAGTGTGTTAGAAAGCCTGTAGCTATCCCAAGAAAAAATTTGGACCAAGCCCTTATTAGAGGTGAGGTTGGACAGTATAAAAGACACACCAGAGTAGACCCTTGGAGCAAGGTCCAGAAAAATTGGGGCCAGGCCACTTGTTGGTCAGGAGGACAAATATGGAGTTTATGCTCGGCAGAGCAACTGCCAAGCGGCGGGCGCCTATGTCCGGATGGTAAAGGCAGGTGTGGCAGGCCGGAGTGGTGGGGTGGTATGGCAGGGAGTTGGGGTGGTACTAGGGTAGGATTGCAGCAGGTACCACTGTGGGCTTTAGACCACGACAATTGCCTCAGAGAGGCTACTCATCAACCCCCAAAGATGTCTCCACATGCAGGCAGAGAGAAGTCCAAGATGGCGACCGTGGCCCTGCACCAGCATTCCCAGCCGACCACGCGGTCCCAGAGTGTCGGAGAGGAGCCCAGCTGCCGCAGCAGTTAGGGCAAGAGGCCTGGAAGTGAATCCCTCCGTTTAGGAGGCTCTGAATGAGAGGGCAATCAAACCGCCAGAGGAGTCTCCCGTACGGCCGCCGTTGAAAATTGAGGCCGTGGCTTCAATCCCGCCGCTAGGCCTCAAACCCTGATGGCTGCCAAAACGGCCAAACTCGGACTCAAAATGTTCAGCGGGAGGTGAGGAGCACAGTGCCGCTGGTAATAACTAAGGTCTGATGGCGGATGAGGTCGGATGGCGCTGGATGAGGCTCAGTGTTTAGGAGCTCTCCTCAGAAGCGACCATCCAGTTCCGCTGCTAGCCACGCCCCCCGTGCATTAATATTTTTAATCCAGAGATAATCTCAGGTCTCATAAGGCACAGTATACAGAAAGCCTCACCGTAATAATATCTATAAGTGATATTAACTGGGAGGCAAGAGCAGTCACGTAAACAGCCCCACATGGTCAAATTGTTCTGCCAGTGGTGTATGTGGAGGCAACCATGTATGAGAAGTGAAGGGTGGGGCCCAGCGACGCCTTGTCTTAGACCCTGAAGGGAGGCCACTCCAGGGGCAACAGAATGCAGTTTGAATGCATCAACAAAGTTTTGGAGACTATCTGGTCCACACAATATATGGAAATTTGTCCGCCATGACGGCCTGCAAAAAAAATGGAAATCTCTAGGAATATTAAATACTAATAAAGGACAGCCCACTGTTTAGTCAAGGCTCTAGAAATATCCACAAGTATCCCATGGCCCCTTCTTAGTCTATGATGCAAGAGTTTGGCGCATAATGCCCTTTTTTAGGTTACGCTTAGCGGTTGCGGACCGCAGAACCCTCTCATGCTGCTGACCTCTCCCACCCTGGAGACTCCAACACATGCGGCCGTCCTGCCCTGCAGTGACCACTAGGGTGTGCGCGCAAGCTCACTTCCGGAATTAAAGGGCCATCGCGCGCACATCACAAGTCATGCAGGCGGATATGTGAGACCTTCGGTCACGACAGGATCAATTCCTCCAGGCGGTGAATGCTATTGCACATCGATTGGATACGCAAGCTGCAGTCTTCACGGCACCTGCTCCTATTGCTCCTGCTGTTCCTCCTACTATACCTCCTGGCAGTACCGATTCTCTCTGCCACTATCTCCTTGCTACGATGGAGATGTGAGGACCTGCAGGGGATTTCTGAACCAATGCCAGATCCACTTCAGTCTACATGCTAGATAATTTCCTTCTGATGACGCAAAGATCGCCTTCATAGTCTCTCCTCTTACTGGCAATACCTTGGCATGGGCGAACTCCATCTGGGAACGTAAGGGACCAGAGACCCGTGACTTACAGTGTTTTCTACTGTCCGCACCATATTTGAGGAACCTGGGCGAGTCTCTTCTGCAGCTGCATCCCTGCTGACCCTTCGCCAAGGAGACACCTCTGTGGACGAGTACGCCATTCTGTTCCGTACACTGGCGGCAGAGCTGACCTGGAACAACAAAGCCTTGGTGGCTATATTCCTAGCTTGCCGCTCGAGATCTGATTTCTACCCTAGATGACCTCATTCTTCTAGCCACCCAGATTGACATGAGGATCCAGGAACGGTCTCAAGAGGTTGCAAGCCCTGCTGTCCTCATCAGCTGTTCCACCAGAGAAGCCTATGCAAATAGACCGTCTCAAGTTGTCTGTCCAAGAGAAACAACGCAGACGCACTTCAGGACTCTGTCTTTATTGTGGCCTCAGAAGCCATTTTGTGCATCTGTGTCCCCAAAAGCCCAAAAAAACTTCAGCGCCTAGAATTTGTTGGAGAGATAACCCTAGGTAAAAAAGGACTAAATAGTAAACTCTGTCCCAAATTGTCCATTCCCGTGACCATAGTGTCCAGTGAGAAGATGCACTGGGTCTCTGCCTACCTGGACTCTGGGTCTGCGGAAAACTATCCAACAGGACCTAGTGAATCAGCTACAGTTGCCGACAGTTCCCTTGGAGACTACCCTAGCTGTTGCCACGGTGAATGGACTTCCTTTGCCCGATCCTATTGTGTCTGAGACCATGCCACTGAAGCTCCAATTTGGAACCCTTCACACTGAGAAAACTGTATTCCTCATCTTGCCTAATGCCGTCAATCCTGTGTTGCTGGGTCTGCTTTGGCTCCGGCTTCATGCCCTGGTCCTGGACTGGAATTCCGGAAAAGTTCTCCCATGGAGCTCCAAATGTCTCCACCGCTGCCTGTTATAGATCCATCCTGTCCTGCCTCCTATGTCTCAATCGTTAATAGGATTACCCACTCATTTTGTGCAGTTTGGCAAGAAGGAGGCTGAGATGCTTCCCACACAACAGACGTATGACTGTCCGATTGAACTGGTTCCTTCACCTCCCCATGGACGGGCCTATAACTTAATCCGAATCCGTAAACGTGACGAGTGGAAGAGGGCATTTAACACTCGAGATGGGCACTATGAATACCTGGTGATGCCTTTCGGCCTGTGTAACGCTCCCGTGGTCCTCCAAGAATTTGTGAATGATATCTTAAGAGATCTCCTCTATGTCTGTGTGGTTGTCTATCTTGATGACATTTTGATCTTCTCCCCAGATCCGACAACACATCGGAGGCATGTCCGTCAAGTCCTGCTGTGATTAAGAGAGAATCGTCTGGAGAAGTAAACTTTTGAAAAAAAAATTATCTGCCCTTCCTGGGTTACATCATTTTTGGATTCGCTAACTTCTACCGGCAGTTTGTCCCAAACTTCTCTTCACTGATGGCTCTCATCTCTACCCTTACCAAGAAAGGTAGGAACGCCAAGGTGTGGAACTCGGAGGCACAATCAGAATTTAATAGCCTCAAGAGTGCCTTCACTTCAGCCACGATCCTTCATCATGCTGACGTGTCTCGGCGGTTCTAGTTGGAGGTGAACGCTTCTTCTTTTGGTGCAGGTGCACTTCTATTCCAGAGAAGCTTCAAATCAAAGGCAGTAGTATGTGGCTATTACTCAAGACTTTTTTCTTCCGCAGAGCACAGTTACTCTACTGGGGATCAGGAGTTACTGGCCATCAAATTGGCTCTGGAGGAGTGGATTCATCTGCTTGAGTGTCGCAGCTCACCCCATCCTCATATACACCAACCAAAAGAATCTTACCTATCTCCAGTCGGCTCAATGGCTAATCCCCCATCAAGCCAGGTGGTCGCTGTTCTTCACCCATTTCCAATTTGTGCTCCACTACCGTCCCGATGCCCTGTCCAGGTCGTTTAAAACATGACACTGTGGAGATTCCTCATGTATCATAGACCCGTCCTGCATTATCACTGACAATCCTCTGCAAGTTAGAGACATCCCTCCGGGGAGGACTTTTGTCTGACAGGAGAAGAATTCTTTGCTGGGGACACAGCTCCAAACTGGCTGGGTATGCTGCTGTTCGTAAGACTCGAGTACTGATAGCTCATCATTTCAGGTGGTCCACGCTGCCCAAAGATATTGTGGACTTTGTCTCTTCCTGCACTGTGTGTGCTTCTAACAGGGTTGCTCACTCCAAGCCTGCCGGTCTGCTCAAACCTCTGCCTGTACCCAATGCCCCCTGGCAGCACATTGCTATGGACTTTGTCACAGACCTTCCTCCCTCAGCAGGATGCAATACTGTCTGGGTGGTGGTGGACCGGATCTCGGAGATGGCACATTTTATCCCGTTGACCAGCCCACCTTCTGCTCCTCGACTGGCAAATCTTTTCATTCATCACATCTTCCGCTTGCATGGCTTGCCCCTTTATATCGTGTCTGATCGGGGGGTTCAGTTCACCTCAAAATTCTGGACAGCTCTCTGTAAATATCTGGATGTGAAATTGGACTTTTCCTCAGCCTACTACCCCCAGTCCAATGGTCAAGTCGAGGGGATTAACCAGATCATGGAGAATTATCTAAGTCACTTCCTTTCCATACAGCATGATGACTGGGTACAGCTTCTTCCATGGGCCGAGTTCTCATATAACAATCACACAAGTGAGTCCACTACTTCCACACCGTTCTACATTGTCTACAGTCAACATCTACGAATCCCTCTTCCTGTTTCGGCTACATCTCAGGTACCCGCAGCTCACTCTGCATTTGGGGACTTTCTACAAATCTGGCAGCAGACCTGGTCCTCTATTCTGCTGGCAGTCGATCGCATGAAGCGAAAAGCGGACACAAGAAGAGAGCTGCCTCAGTTTCTTCCATGTACCAAAGTCCAGCTGTCATCAAGAAATATTTGCCTGAAGGTTCTTTCGTACAAATTTACTCCCAGGTTCCTCGGTCGTTTTGAGATCCTGCAACAGACCCTGTCTCCTATAAGTTTTGGATGCCTCCTACCCTCAAAATCCCCAACTCCTTTCATGTGTCCCTCCTGAAACCTGTGGTGCTGAACCGCTCCAGTAAGACTCCTAGTCCTGCGGTTGCTCCGAGCGGTTCTTCCGATGTATTCGAAGTAAAGGAGATCCTGGACTGCAAGAAGGTAGGAGGAAGAACTTTCTATTTAGTGGATTGGAGACGGTTTGGTTTTGAGGAAGGGTTCTGGGAGCCATAAAAAAATCTTAATGCCCCTACCCTCATTAAGAAATTCCTCTCTCGCTCTGGACCCAAGAAGAGGGGGCGTAAGAGGGTTACTGTAACGGTCGCGGACCGCAGACCCCTCTCATCCTGCCAACATCTCCCTTCCTGGAGACGCCAGCACATGCGGCCGTTTTACCCTGCAGTGACCACTAGGGTGCGCGCTCGCGAGCTCATTCCCGGCCTTAAAGGGCCAGCATGCCCACTTGTAGAAAATTAACTAATTACTCCCAGATCACCCTGGAATATTGTTTGTATTTCTATGTTAGTCTTGCAAATAGTCCCTTAGTCGTATCCTGTTCCCAGTGTTCCCGTGCCCTGCTACTTGTATACCTTGCTGTATTTGTTTCTGTTCCCTCTCTAGTGTTGGGGTCGTGTTGTGTCGTCTGCTGTCTTACACCACGTCTGGTGTCATCTGCCACGCCTGGTACCTCCTGCCACGTTTTGCATCACCTATCGTCAAATTACCATCTGTGCCTAGCCGCTGCTAAGGTCTGGACTATTGCAGGTTCCCTTGTGCTTGGACTTTGTATAGAGTTGGTACACTGTTCTTTGGCCGGTCCGTGCTGCAGCACCTGTCGGCCAAGCTATCTGCTAAGTAGCTGTGAATGCTGCTATGTCCCTGCCTCACCAACATCCAAGAGCATGGGGAAGACGGACTTCTGCTCTTCATGCCCATGGTCAGGATAAAATAGGTGGCAATAAAATCACTTTAACTGGAACAAATCTCTTTTTCCCCCATTATTGGAGATGACTGTAATATATTGATTTCACACAGCAAGTTATATATTTCTGTTTTTGAATTAAAATAGTTATTACATATTTCAATGTGAAAACAATTTTAAGTCCAATTTTGCCGATTTTTCAGTATTATTTTTTTTACAACACTGACTTTTTCTTGCACTAGATACCCTTATATCATATAAACTTGAGAAGCTGTTTCATCAAGCAATCCAATTCTATTCCAATATTTGAATTACGACTTACACTCTGCGTTTTTTTTATTTTTTTAGACAAAGAAACAATAGGCCATTGTAAGATACTGATATAACAAAAATGCCACTTTGACTTGTTTTCCTGAATATATAGTTATCAACAGCACTAACTCAGAGCTGCTTCTAGTTACCACAGATGAATGGATACAGATTCTCAGCTATAATTAATGAACAAATAAACACCTATTATTTAAACATATTTTTAAATGTATTTTAATTTCATATTTGTCTGTATACTCTGATGTCAAGCAGTAACTACTCATCAAATACTCTAATTATTTAATCATTTTTTTTCCAGTTAAAATAACAGTTACAGACAAAGCATTAGGGAATAAGGACGTTATAGAGAAGGTGTTAGGAAAACGCCTGTTCCCTTAAGATCACCATGACTACTATTCTAGCTTCTGGGCAGGTCTGGTTTTACTTTGAGCCTATCTCTTTTCTCTGTCCTTTTGCCTCCATCAGGTGTAGGGTTAGTATTCATACCTGGCTTCCTCCACCTGTTCATTGCTTGTGAATTTCCTGTCTGCATGTGTTTTGAACAAGCTACTTACCTACACCCTTTACCTCTGACTACTGGACTTCTTGGAAATTGACCTCGGCGGGTATTTGGATAACCCTTTGTTTACCGATTTTGATTATGTGCAACCAGTTTGTTCTGACCTCTGCTTTACCTAATATCCACTTGCTTACTGTTTTGGATGTTCTGTTTACCCTCTGGTTGTCTGGTTCCTGTTCAGGTTTGCCCTCATTGCACCTTGTTACGTTGGGTGTATGGATCCACTGGGTCATACCGCCATAGCGGGATAACAGCTGGCCAAACAGGATACCAAGGCAAAGTCAATAGTTCGAATAAGGGTACCTGTGGCAATATAGACAGTAGTGATGACAGGCTTGGATGGGACCTTGGCAGCAGGCAGACACTAGGTGCGGTGAAATACAGCAGGCGTAGTATACGACACAACATGACTCCAACTCTCTACGGCACAGGAACAAGGTAGCATGGGATATAGGTAGCAGGAACAGGTACACTGGGAACTGGAAAACACTATGGGACCATTTGCAAAGATTAACATGGGTAAATACAACAAAACTCAGGCAATGAAGGAAGGGGCAGGGCCCTTCTTATAGTCCAGGGTGATCATCGGAGCAATCAGTCAATCTAAAACATGTGTGTGCTCTGGCTAATTAAGCCCGGGAATGAGCTCGAGAGCTCACCCTAGTGGTCACTGCAGGACAGGACGGCCGAATGTGCTGGCATCGCTGGGGAGGAAGACGTCTGCAGGATGATAGGAGTTTGCGACCGCGGATGTTACAGTATCCCCCCTCTTACGCCACCTCTTCTTGGGGCCAGAACGAGAGAGGAACTTCTTAATGAGGGAAGGAGCCTTGACGTTCTCCCCTGGCTCCCAGGACCTCTCTTCTGGACCAAACCCCTTCCAATCCAACAAGTAAATGGCTTTTCCTCTTATCCTCTTGAAGTCCAAGATCTCCTTGACCTCGAATACATCGGCAGAACCGCTGGGGGCAACTGCAGGGCTAAGAGTCTTATAGTAGCGGTTCAGGACCACAGGCTTCAGAAGAAACACGTGAAAGGAGTTGGGGATTCTGAGGGCAGCGGGCAGCCGAAGCTTATAAGAGACCGGGTTGATCTGGTGGATGATCTCAAAGGGTCCGAGAAATCCAGCCTGGACGTCATGTGTACTCAGAATCCTGACACTTCTGAATCTTTTTTTGTGAGATTCCGGCAAGTGAAACCAAATCTCGTTTAGCTCCGAGATCTCGCGAGATTTCGTATCCGTTGCTGGAATCTCACAAAAAAGAGTCAGAAGTGTCAGGATTCTGAGTACACATGACGTCCAGGCTGGATGGTCATGTGTATTCATTATCAGGACACTGTAGTAATGTTAGGGCTTGTGTATGTAGCTGCACATAGTGATATAACTATATCGCTAGTGCAGTGTAAATTAATGGAGAGGAGTGCATGATGCCGATTGGTCAGCGTCATGCACTCCTCTGTACAACGCCCACTTGGTCGAAAGTAAAAGTACGCCCACTTGGGCATTAAGAAAGCTCATTAGCATAAACTTAAATCGCTCCTAACTTTGTGAAAAAAGATCGTTTTTTTAAATAAAAAGCATTACTGTCACCTACATTACAGCGCCGATCTCCTTATGTAGGAGATAGGGCACTTATAATGTGGTGACAGAGTCTCTTTAAGCCTTGAGGACATGGCCATTCCAGGACGGCCTTTGCCTTCTCAGAATCCATCTTGAGGCCTTGATCCGAGATGATGTAGCCCAGGAAGGGTAGAGCATTTCTCTCAAACACGCACTTCTCCAGCTTGGCATACAGGCGATTCACTCTTAATCACAGCAAAACTTGACGGACATGTCTCTGATGATTCGTCGGGTCTGGAGAAAAAATTAAGATGTCATCAAGATAGACCACAACACAGACATAGAGGAGGTCACAGAAGATGTCATTAACGAACTCTTGGATCATTACACAGACCGAAGGGCATCAGCAGGTATTCATAGTGCCCGTCTCGGGTGTTAAATGCCGACTTCCATTTGTCACCCCAGCGAATCCGGATTAGGTTGTAAGCCACACGCAGGTCTAGCTTCGAAAAAATGTTGGTTCCTCGTATGCGGTCAAAATGTTCCAAAATCAGTGGCAACGGATATCTCTTTTTGACCGTGATCTGGTTGAGACCCTGGTAGTTGATGCAGGGTCGAAGAGATCCATCCTTTTTGATGAAGAAGAACCCGGCCCCGGCCGTGGAGAAGGACTTTCATATGAAGCCCCTCTCCAAATTCTCTCTAATATAGGCGGACATAGACTGAGTCTCTGGCAAGGAGAGAGGGTATACCCTTCCACGGGGAAGGGATGCGTCAGTAACCAGTTCAATAGGGCAGTCATATACCCGGTGTGGGGGCAGAGTCTCCGCCTCCTTCTTGCTGAAAACATCCGTAAACTGTGAATAGTGATAAGGCAATCCTGCCAATGACTGAGACTGGGGAGGCTGGGCCGGATGGATCTGCCCCAGGCAGCGGTTGAGGCACCTGGAACCCCACTGGAGAACCTCTCCAGAATTCCAGTCCAGAACTGGGGCATGTAGCCGGAGGCAGGGCAGGCCCAGCAGCACAGGGTTGACGGCCTTGGACAGGACAAAAAATTAGATGAGCTCGGAATGAAGGGTTCCCACTTGGAGCCTCAGTGGTTTGGTCACAGCCAAAATCGGGTCTGGCAGAGGCAGTCCATTCACCGAGGCAATGATCAAAGGCCTCTCCAGGGGGGTTGTGGGCAACTGGAGAAGATCCACCAGGTCTCTCTGAATGAAGTTAGCTGCAGAGCCAGAGTCCAGATAGGCAGTCTTTTCGCCAGACACTATGGTCAAGGGGATGGACTATGTCTCTCCAACCAACCCTAGGCTCTGGGGCTTTTGGGGGCCCAGACGCACAAGATCCCCTCCGAGGCCGCAATACAGACAGAGTTCAGAGGTGCATCTGCGTTGTCTCTCCTGGGTAGACAGCTTGAGATGGTCCATCTTCAAAGACCCCTTTGGAGGTACAGCTGATAAGGGCAGCAGGGGTTGCTGCAATGTAGGAGTCGGACTAGAGAGTCCTCCCTGCCGACGAGCCTCTTGGAACTATTCTCTGATCCTTATGTCGATCCGGGCGGCCAGAAGGATGAGGTCATCCAGGGTAGATGGCAGATCTCGGGCGGCAAGCTCGTCTTTAATCTCAGGGGACAGTCACTGGCAGAATGTAGCCACCAAGGCCTCATTGTTCCATAACAACTCTCCCGCCAGGGTGCGGAAGTAAATGGCGTACTCGCCCACAGAATTGTCTCCCTGGCGAAGGTTCAGCAGGGAGGCAGCTGCCGACAAGACTCGTACAGGCTCCTCAAACACTGTGCGAAATGTCCGTAGGAACCCCTGGAAGTCAAGGGTCTCTGGTCCTTGTTGTTCCCAGATAGGGTTCGCCCATGCTAGGGCCCTGCCAGTGAGGATAGAGACGATGAAAGCAACCCTTTCGCCATCCGTAGAAAATGCTCTGGCATGCAGACTGAAGTGGATCTAGCACTGGTTCAGAAATCCCCTGCAGGTCCTCGCGTCTCCGTCATAGCGATGAGGTAGTGGCAGAGAAAATAGGGGGTCAGCACTGCCAGGAGGTGTAGTCTGAGGGTCTGTACTGCCAGGAAATGTAGTAGGAGGAGCAGCAGAGGCAATAGGAGCAGGTGCTGGGGGAACTGCAGCTTGCATATCCAGCCGATGTGCAATAATGTTCAACGCATGGAGGAGTTGGTCCTGTCGAGACCGGAGGTCTAGCATATTTGCTCGCATCACTTGTGACGTCGTCATGGTCTTGGGTTGACCATCGGGGTCCATGGCCTGAGCTTACTGTCACGATGGGTGTGTGGACCTCAAGGGCCGTACTGCCGTAGCGATATAGCAGCTGGCCAAACAGGGTACCAAGGCAAAGTCAATAGTTCGAATAAGGGTACCTGAGGCAATACAGACAGTAGCGATGGCAGACTCGGATGGGACCGTGGAAGCAGGCAGACACCAGGCGTGGTGAAATACAGCAGGCGTAGTATACGACACAATACGACTCCAACTCTCTATGTCACAGGAACAAGGTAGCATGGGATACAGGATACAGGTAGCAGGAACGGGAACACTGGGAACTGGAAAACACTATGGGACCATTTGCAAAGACTATCACGGGTAAACACAACAAAGCTCAGGCAATGAAGGAAGGGGCAGGGCCCTTCTTATAGTCCAGGGTGATCATGGGCGCAACCAGTCAATCTAAAACTTGTGTGTGCTCTGTCCCATTAAGGCGGGGAATGAGCTAGTGGTCACTGCAGGACAGGACGGCCACATGTGCTGGCATCTCTGGGGAGGAAGACGTCTGCAGGAAGATAGGAGTCTGCGGTCTGCGACCGTGGACGTTACACACGTCTTATCCAACACTAAACTCTGCTAAGACAACCTGGGTTCTATGCAGCAAAAAGCATCCTGCCTTGCGGTCAGCTCTGGCGAAGACCTTAGAGTAGCTTTAGACTCTGTCGATCAGAGTTGTGATGTATTTGATGGTTGCAGATTTATTTGAACGCTTTCTCCCGTCAGTCTCCAGCAGCCTTTGGGGTATTGCTCAACTTGCAATTCCATAACAGAAGGATATTCTAAACCTACCATTATATAAGTCAGAGCAGAGAGACGCTCACAAATAACCCAGCTTTTCAGCTATTCATTCATGTCTAGCAAACACTTTCCCCTCAATAGCAGCTGATCACTGGGTTTTCTGAACCTATACCTGCTTCAATTTAAAAAAAAGTCTGCATGAGACAAGTTTCAGCAATATTATTCATTCAGACAGTGAAAGTGCAGCATAGCAAGAAGTTTAGATATGCTTTACGTTTTTATACTGTATGTTTTAATGAACCCTAATTCAACATAATCATATCATGGTTATATATCTTACAACAGCAATACTAATGTGACTGTAATGTAGCCATAACCTTAAGTGGGGTTTTTGGCTTTAAAAATCTGCTGTAAATGCGATTACATAAGTAAGAAAGCCCAAACTAACGTTTAAAATCCGAATCCACTCCAGCACCGTCAGTCCTCTGCCTCTCACTATGTACTTTGCTGAAGGGATGATGTGCCTTACTGGTACATGATCACACCAGCCAAACACTGGGTGCAGTGGTCATGTCAGTATGTAATGCATGTGACTGCTGTGACCAGTGATTGGGTGGAGCCGTCACATGTTTTTATGGCACAACATCGCTTTAGCAAGGAAGAAGAGAACCATCATGGGCAGTACAGGGATGAAGCTGTGCTAGTACATAATAACTAGTGAAGGCAGCAGCATCCTGGAGTCACAGACCTCCTATCCAGATGTATTATTAGGAGCAGGGCCGCCATCAGGAATTTCTGGGCCCCATACAGCCAAGATGTCTGAGCCCGCCCCCCTCCATTACCGGGGGTGGACAACAGAAAGTGTGGCACTCACGTTTGTACGTTATACGCATTAACTGATTTTGGTGCTGATGTCAATTACAGTGAAGGAAACCATGGAGCAGGCAGTGACCAGTTAATGCTCTGGATTTTGATCTATTTAGCCAAAACGTATCCAACTGTATGGCATACAGTGGGATACGTCGCCCGGGGAATGGCCCAGGGGAAACTCTTGAAGTCACTGTCCATGAACAGGGCTTGAGCCTTCTACTATCGCTCTGCCCAGGGACTATGGCGCTGTTCCTGATGTTTATATACGTAAAGTGATGTCAGAAGCTTTGCAAATCCTGAGTACACGGCCGGAGCATCGGCAACGCTCTGGCCAGGGATTCCGGCCCTGGAGAATCCCCTGACTTCACTTTACATATATGGACAGTGATGTCAGGAGCTTTCCCATGGACAAAGTCTATGGGTAGAGCACTTGTGATGCTCTGCCTGGGGACCCTGGCATTGGGAAAATCCTGCAATCACTGTCCACATACTAATGTCAGGAGCGGTATACGTTTTTTTGTGGAATCTCTCAGGATGGAATAGTAAAATCTACTACGCTATTCCATCTTTCAAAAATAATGTATACCGACGTCTACCAGCCCGACGTAGGCTAAAAAGACATACACGATAAACTTAGGGCAACAAAACGATGTGAAGGTGGCCTTAAGGGAGGGGGAAGCGCTTGTGAGGATGTAAGGAGCACTAATGCTCCGTTCTTACGTTGCCATTAAAGTTCAATGTGTTCTTCAACAGCAAAAATCTGAGGCTTTCCCTTTGATTTCTGACGCAGATGTGCCACAAGCGTGCAGCAGATTCGCATGAGAATAAGGCCCTGTTCACACAGAGTTTTTTGCCGCATACTTTGCAGCGGAAACCGCGTTGGAAACTGCGGCAAAAAAGCAGCCGAAATCGCCTCCTATTGATTTCAACAGGAGGCAAATGCGTTTTTTTCCCCCGCGGGCGGAGAAAAACGCTCGCGGGAAAAAGAAGCGACATGCCCTTTCTTCGGCCATTTCCGTCTCTGACCTCCCATTGACATCAATGGGAGGCAGAGAAAGCCTGAAGGAATTTCGAGGCAGATTTTTCTGTGTGCAAAAAACTGTGTGAACAAGGCCTAAGTCCCATTGTCATTCAAAGTTGCTTATCCTTGGCTTTTCCATGCAAAATAAGTAGCATTCTACTTATTGCTGCGGTGGATTTTTTTTCATAGTGCAGACAAAATGACACGTGGAAAATTTTTCGTAGGATGTGAACTGCGTTGCGGAAACCTCATATGCAGGGGAGGCAGAATCATCGACATGTCATCGGATTCCGTATCAAATCCAACATGTGTGAACGGGGGCCTTAGGGTGTGTTAAAAAAAAAACCTCTGTTAGGCCAAAAGCACACGATACTTATTACGTGCAAATTTGTCGTGGGTATTTTCGTGTGGCAAATGCGCAGTGTAATACAGTACCAGCAAAGTAAATTAGATCAAGAAATCTCATCTACATGTCGCATTTTCTGCAGAAAAATTGACCTGCGGTGCGTATTTGAACATATGCTACATGTCAATTTATATTGCGTTTCCGCTTGTGAATTGTTTCTGACTAGCTTCATTTTTTTAAAAAAATCTGCAGCATAAAACCTGCACCTATTTCCGTATCAAAATGCAAAAACCGCACCTATAAACGTATAAAAAAAACGCACTATAAGGCCTGATTCACACGAGTGCTGCGCATCTCGGACATGAAAAGCTTCCGTTTTTCAAATCCGAGGTGTATCCGTGCTCAGCGCTGTCATTCATCCCCCATAGTTGAGAGTCTATGGAGGGATGCGTGATGCGTGAAAAGAACGGACATGTCCTATTTTCCCACGGACCCTTCACACGGTCCGTTGAAACAACGGCTGTGTGAACGGCCATATTGAATTACATAGGTCCGTGGGACGGCCACTGTTTCAACGGCGGTCCCACGGACGTTTAACATGTTCGTGTAAATAAGGCCTCAGGTGCAGATTTTACCTGTGCAATTAACTGCAGATTTTTTGCACCAAATTCCTCAATGTGTGCGTTACAGAATTTGCTAGAGATTTACAGCAAATTAACCCTTTACATTGTAAAGGATGAAATACGTTACAATTCTGCAACATAAGGGCAGATTCAGACGAACGTTGCGTTTTTGCGCGCGCAAAAAACGCGGCGTTTTGTGCGCGCAAAAACCACTTGACAGCTGCGTGTGTCATCCGTGTATGATGCGCGGCTGCGTGATTTTCGCGCAGCCGCCATCATAGAGATGAGTCTAGTCGACGTCAGTCACTGTCCAGGGTGCTGAAAGAGTTAACTGATCGGCAGTAACTCTTTCAGCACCCTCGACAGTGAATGCCGATCACAAAATCGAGAAACCTGTTAAAAAAAAAGAAAAAGTTCGTACTTACCGAGAACTTCCTTCCCGGCGTTGCCTTGGTGACGCGTCCTTGGTGACGCGCCTCTCTTGACATCGGGCCCCACCTCCCTGCATGATGCGGCAGTCCATGTGACCGCTGCAGCCTGCGCTTGGCCTGTGATTGGCTGGAGCTGTCACTTGGACTGAATTGTCATCCCGGGAGGTCAGACTGGAGGAAGAAGCCGGGAGTTATCGGTAAGTCAGAACTTATTTATTTTTTTACACGTTCATGTATATTGGGATCGGAAGTCACTGTCTAGGGTGATGAAACAGTTGAACTCTTTCAGCACCCTGGACAGTGACTATCTCCTGACGTCCCGTACCGGAATTTTTTTTGCCGGGTTAGGCCAAAACGAGTTCGGCCGAACCCGGTGAAGTTCGGTTCGGTTGTCCGGGTTCGCTCATCTCAAAGACACTCCGTTTGGATGTTTGGAAACAGAAAAGCACGTGGTGCTTTTCTGTTTACATTCATCCTTTTGACAGCTGGTGCGCTGTTTCAGTCGGTTCGCACGGAACTTCAATGGGTGCGTGATGCGCGAAATACGCGGAGATATTGAGCATGTCGCGCTTTTTGCGCAGCTGACAAACGCTGCGCAAAAAGCACGGACTGTCTGTACTGCCCCATAGACTTGTATTGGTCTGTGCGTGGCGCGTGAAAACCACGCGGCCCGCACGGACCCAATACACATTCGTGTAAATCCCCCTAATAGGCATGCAGCTGATTTAACCCCTTCCCTCATCCATTTTTTGGATTTTCACTTTTGTTTTTTCCTCCCCACCTTCCAAAAGCTATATTTTTTTTATTTTTCCGTTTATATAGCCATATGAGGGCTTGTTTTTGTCGTTTTTCATGGCACCATTTATTGTACCGTATAATGTACAGTATATCTGACAAAAAAATTTGTGGGGTGAAATAGGCAAAAAACAGCGATTACGTCATTTTTTGGGGGTTTCGTTTTTACGGCATCCATCAGGCGGTAAAAACTACATATTCACTTTATTCTACAGGTTGATACAATTATGGAGATACCAAATTTACATGTTTTGTTTTATGTTTTACCACTTTAAAAAAAAGAAAACTATTTGCCATGAGAGCCATAACTTTTTAATTTTTCCATTAATTCAGCGATGTGAGGGCTTAAATTTTGCAGGGCGAGCTGTAGTTTTCACCGATACCATTTTGGGGTATACTGGGGTAGACTTTTTGATCACTTTTAATTTCATTTTTTTTAGCGCTTTGGTGACCAAAAACCAGCAATTTGCGTGTTTTATATATTTTTTTTTGCGGCATTCACCCAGCGGGTTAAACCACGCTATATTATGATAGTTCGAACTTTTAAGAACGCGGCGATACCAGTTATGTTAACTTTTATTTTTTTTAATATTGATTTAGGAAAAAAATTTAAAAAGGGTTTTTTTTTGAACTTTTAATACTTTATTTTTTTTGGAACATAAAAAAAGTTTAACTGTTTTTTTACTTTCTTTATTAGTCCCCCTAGGGGACTTGAAGCAGCGATCGTTGGATTGCTTGCATGATATACTGCAATACTAATGTATTGCAGTATATCGTGATTCTGACAGTCCCCATTGAAGCCCTGCCGGAGGCAAAGCTTCAAAGGAGTACAAAAATGGCAGACCTGGGGGCTTTCATTACGCCCCCAGGCTGCCATAAGAACCATTGTTAACAGCCGATCGTGCTGGGCGGGGGACGCGTTGGATTGTTTCAGGGGGCGCCCCCCCTAATTCTAACACATTAAATGCTGCAGTCGCGATTGAATTGACAAACCCCATTTACATGAGTTAGGGCTTATTCAGACTAACGTGTTAATCGTCCTTGTGAAGGAAGTTTTTTTTAATGGCCGTCACACGGCTGCATGTATTTCTATGGGGTTATTCACATGGTCGTTGCTTTAATGGACTGTGTGAAGGGCCTGTAAAAAAATAGGACATGTCCTATTTTTGTGCATTTTCACAGATCCCTCAATAGACTCAAGTCTACGAGGGATCTGTGAAAACGTGTCCCGCTCGGGTGCAAATCGGCCGTTCTTAACGGCTGATTTCACACACGTTTGTCTGAATATAGCCTTATATTGTAATTTGTAGTGAATTTTCAGTGCTCAATCCACACCAAAAATAGGAGACGAGTGGCCTTATTCAGACGTCCATTGCGAAAATCGAGGCAAAAAACGCTAGGGAAACAAAAAAAATAACATTTTAACATACTTGATATATTCTACAAGTGGGGTCAGGAGGAATCGGTAGCAGGATGCAGAGGGGGGGGGGGGGACACTCACCAGCCTGCAGGTCCAGTCAGCTGTGTAGAGAGGGACGTGTCTGGGGGCGGGATCTCCACACAGAGCTTCTACTTACATGCTGCATCTTCCCCTTCTTCCTCAGCAATGCTGAAGTTTGTCCAGTTTTTGAAGTTACAATAGGTCTGCAGGTGGGGGCCCGCGAGGGTTTGCGAGGGGGGCCCTTGAGGGTTTGCGAGGGGGGCCCGTGAGGCGGGGGCGACGACAGCACGGCGGGCCACTTTTCTTCAGCCATGTGGCCGGCCCTGATTAGGAGGGACACAACCACATGAGAAAAGTCTAAAACTTGGAGCAGGTTGCAAACTGCATATCAGGGCTTTGGAAAATGAATAAAGGAATAAAGATTACAGACTATAATTTACTGCAAAATTTTCAACTCAAGGCAACCACTAACATATAGATAAATAGACTCCAAGCATATATTGGTTACAGGCTAGGTAAAGTTTAAAAGTCCAACTTCCCCCCATAATGTATCGGATAGACTGCTCCGTAATATAGAACCATACCGAAGAAAGAATAGAGCATATAGTCGGAGTATATAAGAATATATCAATTTTATTATTACAAAATAACATACATTTAAAAACACATCATTCGAAGACTCTAGTACTAGTACTATGGTACGTCATTCAGCACAGGAAGATATTATGTAACACAGACGAAATGGTGTATGCCGCAGAAAAGTATATACTACCCACAGAAGTGATTATAATATATTACATCCATGTGGATTGTATACTGATCATCCGCAGTGTCCTCTCAGTTATATAAGCATGAAGGATACTATTAAGTCAGGAGAGAGTCACACCGGGAGGATCAGTAATGAGAATAGTGAGCAGTTATAACAGTGCAGTCGTACCCATTTCAAAGGAAAGTAAGAGGTATCGATACACGTCCGTGCTGAGTCGCCCACAGAAAAACCCCAACGCGCGTTTCGCTGTTCTTAATCGCTTCCCCTGAGGGACCGGAAGTCGCGGCCGGACAGTAAGATTACTACTTCCGGTCGCGGCTTCCGGACTTGTGCACATGGAGCAGCGGCAGCAGACGGAGCGGATGGACCGGAGGGAGCGGCGGCGACTGGAGCAGGTAAGTTATTTCTATGTATGTTCATGTTTCAGTGTGTGTTTACTACTGTATGTAAACCTACTACACTGTGTGTTAGCTCAAAAAATGGCGACACACAGTGTAGGAGGTTAGACCGTTCAAACCCCTCGTTTCTCCCGGCACTAGCCAGGATAAAGGAGGGGGGGGGATTCTGAGAGCTCACTAGAGCGAGGGATTTTTACCCAATTTTGCAGCATAAAGCAATGTGGTTGCTTTACCACATGCAATGCTGCAATTTTGGGAATGGCTCCATCTAGTGACCAGTGCTGGGAAATATTATAAATTGAATCCAATTTATAATATTTCCTGACTCGTGGAAAAAAATAAAAATTAGAACAATGTTTAATCACCTACACACTAATTGTTTAAATAAAAAAAACAAACACGTTTGCTGGCAACACATTCCCTTTAAGGGAGTGAGGTCTGGGGTCATTATTAGTGTAGAGGGTCAGGTCTTGGGTCTGTATTTAGGGGGTCTGTATTCGTTTGAGGTCTGTATTTAGGGTGTCTGTATTTAGGGGTCTGGGGTCTGTATTAGTTTATGGGGTCTGTATTTAGGGGGCCTGGTCTAGGGTATGTATTAGTTTAGGGGTCTTTATTTATGGGTCTGTATTTAGGGGTCTGGTCTGGGGTCTGTATCAGATTAGGGGGTCTGGATGGGGTCTGTATTACTTAAGGGAGTCAGGTCTGGGGTCATTAGTGTGGGGGGGTCAGGTCTGGGGTCTGTGTTTAGGGGGTCTGTATTTAGGTGTCTGGGGTTTGTATTTAGGGGGTCTGTATTAGTTTGAGGTCTGGGGTCTGTATTTAGGGGGTCTGTATTTAGGGGTCTGGGGTCTGTATTAGTTTATGGGGTCTGTATTTAGGGGGAGTGGTCTAGATTAGTTTAGGGGTCTTTATTTAAGGGTCTGTATTAGTTTAAGGGGTCTGGTCTGGGGTCTGTATTAAGGGAGTCATGTTTGGGGGTCATCATTAGTGTAAAGGGTCGGGTCTGGGGTCTGTATTTAGGAGTCCTGTCTGAGGTCTGTATTTATTTAGGGTGCTTGTTCTGGGGTCTGTATTTGTTTAGGGGGTCTGGTCTGGGGACTGCAATAGTTTAGAAGGTCTGGGTCTATATGTATTCTATGATCTAGTCTGGGGTCCAAATTTATTAGTCTGAGTAAAAGGGGTTGTCTGGGCACATCGATAGGTCATCAGTATAAAAAAACGGTCTGTGCCCGGACAACCCCTTTAATGTATGGTTCTGGGCCTTGGTGTCTAAATTTGTGTGCTTCTATAGAGGCTGGAAATGGCTGCAGAAGTGATGGGCAAAGATGTCTCATCAGGAGAAGTCGCCATAACGGTCTGCGTCAGATGGAGAAGAAAAGAAAACACTCCCATAAGAGAAGACATCACCTGTGAGTCACTAGATCTATAGGGGATCTGTCCCCTCTCCTGACATGTCTGTTGTAGGAAATCCTTGTATTCTACATATCTTTGTGTACCCAGGACTAATAGACAAATACGTGTTACCATTCCCATTTTCAAGAGGAAGTGTGATACTGTCAGCAATGGTTGGAGACTGTCAGTATGTAGGGGCACAGCCCTTTGACAAGGGGAATCATAACACCCATTTGTCAATGCTCGCACAAAAAGGTGGTGTTCACTATAGACACGGCAGAGCGGCAGTGGAGAAGGGGGGCCCAAGTTTGGGGAACAGCCCAGGGCCTATGGTCTACTTAATCCGCTACTGGTCAAGGGCTTCTCCTGGAGTGGAATTCCTGACGCTGTGACTGGGGATTCCACTCCAGGAGAACCCTCTGACGTCACTGTCCATAAATTGACAGAGACGTTAGGGGCTTCTCCTGGAGTGGAATCCCTGGTCTCAGTGTCGGCAACACTGTGGACGGAGATTCCGCTTCAGGAGTTGCCCCTGATGTCACTGTCAATATACATCGAGCGCTCCGTCCAGGAGTGGAACCACCGCCCACAGGGGGATTACGCTTCTTTAGGGAGCTTCAGTGGCGCTATCTACAGGAAGGGGGTGCTACCTACAGGGGGCTGTGTGGCACTACCTACAATGGGGCTGTGTGACACTACCTACAAGGGGGCTGTGTTGACCTACCTACAACGGGGCTGTGTGGAACTACTTACATGGGGCTGTGTTTCACTACCTACAGGGGGCTGTGAGGCACTACCTACAAGGGGGCTGTGTAGCACTAGCTACAAGGGGGCTGTGTGGCACTATCTATAGGGGGAATCTGTGAGTAGCGAGCTGATGGTCATTTTACTGTGAGTGGTAGGCTAGTGGTCATTTTACTGTGAGTGGGAGGCTGATGGTCATTTTACTGTGAGGGGCGGGCCGGTGGTCACTTTACTATGAGTGGCAGACTGATGGTCATTTTACTGTAAGTGGCGGACTGATGGTCTTCAAGTGGTTTCCACCTCTGACCTCCAATTTAAATTATTAGGAGGCAGAAAATACCTGCAGCGCTCATTTGGAGTGTTAGAGAGATACAAAAGATATTGCATGGGATTTTTATCCCATGCAATATCTTTTGTATCTCTCATACACTGTTTTGATAGATTGGCATGTGTACAAATAAGAAACCACAGACACTATATATGATGTGAAAAAAGAAAAGTACAGTACAATACAAGTTTTTATTTATTACAAAAAAAAAAATTAAAAGCATAGTTTAACGGTTCTGTAGTCTTGTCCACCCAGTTAGGATGGGATTGAACAAATAAAATGTATTACACGACAGATCATGTAAGAAAAAGAGTCACAAAAGATATATGTGTGTATGTGTGTGTGTGTGTGTGTATGTATGTTTGTATGTATGTGTATGTATATATATATATATATATATATATATATATGAGAGAGTTAGGGTATGTTCACACGATAGCAGGCATTTACGGCTGAAATGACAGCCTGTTTTCAGAAGAAAACAGCTGCGTCGTTTCAGCCGTAAATGCTCCTCGTAATATACGAGGCGTCTGTGACGCTCGTATATCTTGAGCTGCTCTTCATTGAGTTCAATGAAGAACAGCTCAAATTACGTTGCAAAGAAGTGCCCTGCACTTCTTTGCCGAGGCAGTCAATTTACGCGTCGTCGTTTGACAGCTGTCAAACGACGACGCGTAAATTACAGGTCGTCTGCACAATACGTCGGCAAAACCATTCAAATGAATGGGCAGATGTTTGCCGACGTATTGTAGCCCTATTTTCAGACGTAAAAGGAGGCATAATACGCCTCGTTTACGTCTGAAAATAGGTCGTGTGAACCCAGCCTTAGTTAGGATGAGGGAGTCAATCCATCGTTCCCAAATTTTGACTATGCTTTTCCATTCTGTACAGAAAGGTATCCGACACATACCAGCCGAATTTACATCTATGTCGGAAGCATTTTCTGGTGCGTACAGTGACCTTTTAAGAGAGTTTTGGTTGACTGGCTGCAACAACCGTAAAAAATTTTTAGCAGCTGTAGGTTATAATATTGGCTGGGGCTCAGGGTCAGGGAATTATAAGTAAAATGAAGGATTTACAAACTTACTGAAGTTTTTATGTTGATTTTAATATGTAATTGCAAAAAAATATTTCAAGAGAAATCTCCGCTTTAATATCATACACAACTGTAAAACTTTTGAAATCTTGCTATTGTCTGTCTATAAAGCTTTTTTTCTACTGATAAATTACATAAATTCTGGCTGCAATAAAAACATTTGGATATAGGTCTTTTAATAGTTATAATAGCTGCAAGGGTATGAAGTACAAACACTTCTGTAAATAGATGTGTAGCCAGCTTAGAGGTGCAAGGTCAATAACGCTGGAATTGATTTCAGTCATTCTGCAAAGTCATCATAAGAGCTAAGTGCCCATGTGTAAAGGAACTAGTAGCAGTTTATTTAAGAAATAACTTACCATATGCAGGTCTGATAACTTACCAGGATGTCATCATTTTATTACATGTAGAAAGCATTTATTAAGTTAATATTTGTGTGAATAATTTTGTTTTTAACCCCTCCAAGAACAAGCTCATTTTGGCCTTCAGGACCAGCCCCATTTTTTCAAATCTGACATGTGTCACTTTATGTGGTAATAACTTTGGGATGCTTTTACCTATCTAAGCGATTCTGAGATTGTTTTCTCATGAGAAGGTTGGACTTTATGTTAGTGCAAAAATGTGGTCGATAAATTCATTGCTTATTTGTGAAAAACACCAAAATTTTTAGAAAATTTTCAAAAATTATGATTTTTCTAAATTTAAATGTATCTGCTTGTAAAACAGATAGTAATACCACCAAAAATTAATTAACATTTCCCATATGTCTACTTTATGTTTGCATCGTTTTTTGTTTTTCTAAAACGTTACAATGCTTAGAACCTTAACAGCAATTTCTCACATTTTCAAGAAAATTTCAAAAGGCTATTTTTTCAGAGATCAGTTCAGTTCTAAAGTGGCTTTGAGGGGCCCATATATTTGAAACCCTTATAAAAACACCCCATTTTAAAAACTGCACCCCTCAAAGTATTCAAAACAGCATTCAAAAAGTGTTTTAACCCCTCAGGCGTTTCACAGGAATTAAAGCAATGTAAGGGTGAAATTTACAAATTTCATTTTTTTTTTCCCGAAATTCATATGTAATAAAAAAAATTCTGTAACACAGAAAGTTTTACCAGGGAAACTCAACCCAATATTTATTGCCCAGATTCTGCAGTTTTTAGAAATATCCCACATGTGGCCCTAGTGTGCTAATGGACTGAAGTACAGGCCTCAGAAGCAAAGGAGCACCTGGTGGATTTTGGTGTCTCGTTTCTTTTAGAATATATTTTATGCACCATGTCAGGTTTGAAGAGGTCTTGTGGTACCAAAATAGTGGAAACCCCCCAAAAGTCAACCCATTTTGGAAACGACACCCGTTAAGGAATGTATCTAGGGCTATAGTTTGCATTTTAACCCCACAGCTGTTTTGCTAAATTTAATTGAATTAGTCTGTAAAAATGAAAATATATTTTTTTCTAAAAAACAATAGAATTTTCACATTTTTACAAGGAATAAAGGAGAAAAAGCACCCCAACATTTGTAAAGCAATTTCTCATGATTATGGCAATACCTCATATGTGGTAATAAACTGCTGTTTGTACCAATGGCAGGGCTCAGAAGGGAAAGAGCTCAATTTGGATTTTGGAGCTTACATTTTGCTGGATTGGTTTTCAGTGCCATGTCGCGTTTGCAATGCACTGGAGGGACCAAAACAGTGGAAAACACCTCCCAAAAGTGACCCCATTTTGGAAACTACGCCTCTCAAGGAATTTTTCTAGCAGTATAGTTAGCATTTTGACTCCACAGTTTTTTGCTGAGTTTATTGGAATTAGTCTGTTGAGATAAAAATCTACTTTTTTTCTGAAAAAACATAGAACTTTCAATTTTTTACAAGGAATGAAGGAGAAAAAGCACCCTAACATTTGTAAAGCAATTTCTCCCGAGTGTGGCAATACTCCATATGTGGACATAAACTTCTGTTTGGACACACGGCAGGGCTTAGAATGGCAGGAGCGCTACTTGGCATGCAGACTTTACTTGATTGTTTTTTAGGCACAATGTCACTATTGCAGAGACCCTTAGGTACCAGTACAGTAGAAACCCCTGAGAAGTGACTCCATTTTGGAAACTACACCTCACAGGGAATTCATCTAGGTATGTAGTCAGCATTTTGTCCCTACAGGTGAGACAGGTGTTTCATAGATGTTATTAGAATTAGGCAGGGAAAATTAAAAATTAATTTATTTCCGAAAATATGTAGTTTTAACTCCCAACTTTTTATTTTCACAAGGCTTAATAGGAGAAAAAACACCACACAATTTGTTACTCAATTTCTCCCAAGTACGGCAATACCCCATATGTGGCCCTAAATTGCTGTTTGGGCACATGGCAGAGCTCAAAATGGAAGGAGCGCCATTTGGCTTTTAGAGCGCAGATTTTTCTGGATTAGTGTACGGGTACAACGTCGCGTTTGCAGAGTCCTGATGTACCAGAGTACAAAAGAAACCCCTGAGAAGTTTGGAAACTACTTCCCTCAAGGCATTTATGATTTGCTTGGACATATGACAGGGCTCAGAAGTGAAGAGCACCATGCACAGGTCTATTTTGATGATTTTCACATATTTGACCCACAATTGCAGGGCTCTGAGGTAAAATAGTAAAACAAACCCCCAAGTAGTGATCTCTATTTTGGAAACTTTACCCCTCAATTCATTTTAAGGGGTGTAGTGAGCATTTTGACCCCACAGGTTTTTTGTTTATTTATTAGAAGTGAACGCTCAGCGGATGGTGCAAAGTGAAAATTGCAATTTTCCACTGATATGCCATTTTAGTGACCAATATGTGGTGCTGAGTTTGTGCCACTGCAGACAAATATCTCATAAACTATTAAGCGGGTTCTCCCGGGAGTGGCGATGCCATATATGTGGCTGCTGTTTGGGCACGCTTGTAGGGTTCAGAAGGGAGGGAGCACAGATTTTGCTTGGCAGTTGTTCTGTTTGGGGTTTTACTGGTATTTCAGTTTATAATGTTGGCATATGTAAGCTGTGCGGAGTACATCAGGGCATAATAAGAGGGTATAATAATGCGGTAAATAAATAATAATTCATGGATGTCTGGCCTGTGCCGCACTGATAAATGGTGCCTAATCTTATCCGCTTTTGGAACGTTCTGCACATTTTGTATCGCCATATTCTGAGAGCCAGAACTTTTTTATTTTTACTCCACCAGAGCAGTGTGAGGGCTTATTTTTGCGGGACAATCTGTAGTTTTCAATACTACCATTTTTTTTAATCACTTTTTATCCATTTTTAGCTAGCAAGGTTGACCAAAACCATTAATTCTGACAATGTTTTTTATTCTTGTTTTTTCACGGCGTTCACCGTGCGCTATAAATGACATATTTATTTTATTCTACAGGTCTATACGATTACGGGGATACCTTATGTATATAGTTTTTTCTATATTTTACAGCGTTTGGACAATAAAATCACTTTTTAAAAAAAACAACATTTATTTATATTCTGAGAGCCATATGTTTTTTAGTTTTCTGTAAAAAAAGCTGTGGGAGGACTTGTTTTGTGCAGGACGGGCTGTAGTTTTTATTGTTACAATTTTGGGGTACATGCAACATTTTGATCACTTTTTATTCCATGTTTTGAAAGGGGTAGTGACCAAAAAACAGCGATTCTGGAATTGTTTTTTATGTTTTATTTTTTTACGGTGTTCACCGTGTAGGGAAAATAACATGATATCTTTATAGTTTGCGTCATTACGGAATATGTCTACTTTTTTTTTAACGTTTAGAGTTTTTTCCTATAACAAAGGACTTCTTATGGGAAAAAAAGGCAGTTATTGTTTTTTAACTTGAAACTTTTTAACTTTTTTACATTTTTATTAACTTTCTTTTAACTATTTTTTTGTCCCACTAGGGGACTTGAAGGCATGAAGCCCCGATAGCTATTCTAATACACTGCACTACCTACATAGTGCAGTGTATAAGAGCTGTTAGTTATTCTGTATAGCCTATTAGACTTCGCCTGTGGACAGGGCCTAGTAGACTTCCATACTAGGCAGACCAGGAGGCCATTGTTAGGCCTATAGTTGCCATAGCAACCATCATACGTGTCCCACTAGGGGACTTGAAGGCATGAAGCCCAGATCGCTATTCTAATACACTGCACTACCTACATAGTGCAGTGTATTAGAGCTGTTAGTTATTCTGTATAGCCTATTAGGATTCGCCTGTGAACAGGGCCTAATAGACTTCCATACAGGCAGACCAGGAGGCCATTGTTAGGCCTATAGTTGCCATAGCAACCATCATACGTGTGTGTGAGAGGGGGGTACGTGTGTGGTGTTTTTTTTTTTTTTAAGCCTCTGCATGTTTGGGAGGGTTCATGTGTTGGGGGGTTTGTGTGTGTGAGGGGGGTGGGTGTGTGTGCATGGGGGTTCTTGTGGGGGTTGGTACGTGTGTGGAGGGGCACTTTGGGTGATCTGGTTTTTTTTTGGAGCCGCTATGTTTGGGGGGATTTGTGTGGGGGGTACGTGTGTGTGGTGGGGTACGTGTGTGTGTGTGGGGCGGTGCGTTGGAGGGTGGTGTGTTTTTTATTTTTTTGAGCCGCTGCATGTTTGGGGGGTTTGTGTGGGAGATGCGTGTGGTAAGTGGTTTGGGGTGGGGAATGTGTGTGGGGGGTACGTGTGTGTGTGTGTGGGGGGGGGGGGTACGTTGGTGGGTGGTTTGGCTTTTTTTTTGGTGCCGCTGCATGTTTGGGGGGTTTGTGTGAGGGGTGCGGGTGCCTGGGGGGGTGTGTGTGTGATGCAGGTGGGGGGTGGGGAATGTTTGGGGGGTGCGTGGGTGTGTAAATGTGGGTGTAAGTGTGTGTGTGGTGGAGTACGTGTGTGTGGCGGGGTATGTGTGTGTGGTGGTGCGTTGGGGAGTGATGTTTTTTTTTGGAGCCTCTGCATGTTTGGGGGGTTTGTGGGGGTTGTGTGGGTGCGTGTGTGTGGTAAGTGGTTGTGTGAGGGGTGGGGAATGTGCATGGGCGTGTACGCTTGGGGGTAAGTGTGTGTTGGGGGGTATGTCTGTGTGTGTGTGTGTTTGTGTGTGAGGCGGTGCATTGGAGGGTGGTGTGGGTTCTTTATTGAAGCCGCTGCATGTTTGGGGGGTTTTGTGTTGCGGTGCGGGTGTCTAGGGGGGGTTTGTTGGAGTGTGTGTGTGTGTGGGGTGCGTGTGGGGGGTGGGGATTATGGGTGGTGCGTGGGTGTGTAGGTGTGGGGGTAAGTGTGTGTGTGGTGGGGTACCTGGATATACACGCTGCGCCTCATGACCTACACACTATCCCTCCATGTTTCACACACTGGCACCCCATTATTAATTTATCTTTATTTATGCACTTTACTCATTACTGCCCCCTATATTTCACCCCTATTATCACTTGCACATACACTATTCATTTATTATTTTTTACTACACATTCCATGCACCACACGCCACTCCCCTCAAGTGGGAGTGGTTACTATTATTTAAAGCACCTGCTCACTCCCCTTCATCAGAGTTTCTGACCTTTATGTGTCCATTTGTAAGTATGGCCTTTTGTCTGTGTTTTTGGGGTACGTGTGTGTGGCGGTGCGTTGGGGGGTGATGTGTTTTTTTTGGGAGCCTCTGCATGTTTGGGGGTGGTTTGTGTGTGGGGGGTACGTGTGTGGCGAGGTACATGTGTGTGTGGAGCGGTGCATTGTGGGGTGGCGTGTTGTTTTTTTTTTGAGCGGCTGCATGTGTGGGGGAGATTTGCGAGGGGGAGCTCCATGATACGCCAGAATTATTAATAACTATAAATATTTTGCTGCATCTCTAGTTCCCGTCCCAATTTATTGACCTCTAGTTTCTTTTGCGGTGCACGGGAGAAGACAGACGTCTTCTTTAGGTGAGTATAAGTATTTTTATTTTTCATATTATTAACTTTATTTTTCTTTGTTTTGCAGGTTCTGCTGGACCTATTGAACTACATCGTAGATTCGGTGGGCTGCTGCGATGATCTAAGTTTTTTATGGATAAACAAGGTTCTTGTGGGGGAGTTTTTATTTTAATAAAAAAATCTCTGTGTTTTTTTAATACTTTATTAGCACCTTAGTAATGGCAGTTGTCTGTTAGACGATGTCCATTACTAAGGTGGGGCTTAGTGTTAGCCAGTAAAAAGGCTAGCAGTAAGCCCCCATTATTACCCCGGTACCCACCACCACCAGGGGTATCGGGAAGAGCTGGGTACAATGCAGTACCCGACCATCTTGAGTGATGCCCGTGCACTGGGGTTGCCTCAGGCTGATATTACGAGGCTTGGAAGCTTGAAATGGCAGTTGGACACTGGTTGACAATTTGAAGACACCTTTTCCCGGCTTGTAGCCACAAATAGGGAGGGGGCGTCTCAACAATCCCTTAGATCTTTTTTTAAATTCGCGACACATTCCCTTTAAAGGTATTTTCAAATTGTATGTAAATTACTTATGCAACTTTGTAATATACTTTGTTTTTTAAATTCCTCAAATTTTTTTTTTTAATCCATGTGTGCTGTCAGGGAATAGGAACAAAATGTTTACATCCAGAGTCTTAAATCTGCATAGAACTAATACATATCACCAGACTCTGAAAACACCATGGGGCACTGGTATACCAGGGGGTGGAGGATACAATGTGTCCCACTTTATTCCTACCCCAAAATGTTTAACCCATCATAATTATGTAAACCATACGTCTAAATGTAAATAGTACCACTGTAACATGAACAATTATTACCACCATATACCAGAATACATCAGATTCACAGTTGACGTATTCTCTCATTGTAGTCATTCACTTTCCCTATCTTTCCCATCTGGTCCAGACTGCCATGAAGGCTACTTCCAGCTATAACATGATTCTGCAGAGTTTGCCAACCCAGAAGTCTTTAGGCCCCTTTACGCCGGCCGATAAGCGGCCGGTGCAGCGAGTGTCGATCAACGAGACATACAGAGCTATGGATGGGGACGAGCGGTCGTTACTCCGATCACATGTCCCCATACATTATTATCATATCGGCAGCGCGTCTCCCTGTTTACACAGGGAGATGTGCTGCGGACAACGATAATATTTAACTTTTTTAAAACTATATGACCAGCAGATGATCGAGCCTTTGCTCGTTCATCTGCTGATCGTTCCCCTGTTTACACAGGGTAGTTATATGAACGCTCGTCTGCCCGATAATCGTCCAGTGTTAAACACCCTTTTGGCTCCTCGCTTTCACACCAGTGAAGAGGGGCCTGCTGTGTCTACAATTCGTGCCAGTAGGAGGCCTGGGAGTAAAATCACAAACTAATTTTTAGGTTTTTTTTGCTTCAATCACTACTTATGGGAACTTGTCATAGGACGTTGTTACTAGTTCCTACCTTTTGTGTTTCAATAATTTTTATTGAAGGTTTTCAATTAACAAACATTCGGTAAACAGTACAAGTAGCATCCGGGGATAATACCCATAAATCGAATTGTAATAGGCAAATATATACCATATATTGCTACAGGTCAAGAGAAAATAGGGGGAGGGGATACAAAAGGGAAGGGTAAGAAGGAAGAGGAAGAGAAGGGGAAGAGAATGAGGGTCGAGTTTCCTAGAGGCCAAATAAACTTAAGAGATCGTCCCTAGATATCTGAGCCATGGCTGTCAGATTTGACGGAACAGTTCCTTCTTATCTGAGACCATACAGTGTAATCGATCATTCACCATAATCCAATTCAACTTAGTCTTAACCAAACGAAGAGGAATCACAGGGCTTTTCCAAGATGTAGCTATAGCAATTTTGGCTGCCAGAAAAAGAAAGGATACAAATTTATGAGAGGCCTTAGACAAACCAAGGACGGTGTCATGTGCAATCAGGCTCACTCACCACCTGACGGCCGCAGTCATGGTTCCGCGAGCGCTGGCCCCAGTCTCCTCCTCAGGAGACGCCAGCGCTCACTTCCGCTCACCTCGGCCGGGTCCCGTAGTGTGCTCGCGCACGCTCGTGCCGGCTCTTAAAGAGGCAGCGCGCGCACCGGACTTTTATGTTTAATTAGCTTATGAGCACCCTGGACGTCTGCCTACTGCCTAGTCCCAGCCGAGCCTGCCTTGCTACTGTCCGAGCTGCCACAGGTACCCTATACAAACTTTAGACTGTGACCTGCGCCCTGTTGGCCAGCTGCCATACCTCCAGTGGGTCCACGAACCCAACGTGACAGTACGCTCAGGCCATCGACCCCGCTGGTCGATCCAAGACCAAGATGACGTCACAAGAGATGCGGGCGGATATGCTGGACCTCCGGTCTCGACAGGACCAACTCCTCCAGGCCTTGAACATTCTCGCACGTCGGCAGGAGGCACAAGATGCCGTTCCTCCTACTACACCTCCTGGCAGTGTTGTTCCTCAGTCTACACCTCCTGGCAGTATTGATCCCCGTTTTTCTTTGCCACTTCCTTACCGCTATGAGACGCAGGTAACTGTCGTGGATTTTTGAACCAGTGCCAGATACACTTCAGCCTCTATGCAAGGGCATTTTCATTTGATGGTGCAAGGGTCGCTTTCATCATCTCTCTCCTCACTGGCAAGGCTCTTGCATGGGCGAAACCTATCTGGGAGAGACAAGGACCAGAGACCCGTGACTTCCAGGGCTTTCTCCGGAGTTTTTACATGGTGTTTGAGGAGCCTGGACGAGTCTCATCTGCAGCGGCTTCCTTGTTAAACCTACGCCAAGGAGACACCTCCGTGGGTGAGTACGCCATCCACTTCCGCACTCTGGCAGGAGAACTGTTGTGGAACAATGAAGCTCTGGTGGCTACATTCTGGCAGGGATTGTCTCCTAAGATTAAGGACGAACTCGCCGCTCGAGATCTACCGTCTACCCTGGATGACCTCATCCTTCTGTCCACCCGGATTGATATGAGGATCTGAGAACAGCTCCAAAAAGCTCGTCGGGAGGAAGGCCTCCCTAGTCTGGTCCCACCCTTGCAGCAACCTCTGCTGTGCTCAGGTGCCGATCCTCCTAAGGAGTCTGTGAGGATGGACCAGTGTAAGCTATCCACCGAAACAACGTAGACGCACTTCGGGACTCTGTCTATATTGCGGCCTCGGAGGCCATCTTGTGCGTCTGTGTCCCCAAAAGTTCCAAAGCCTAGGGTTGCTCGGAGATTCAATCTTGGTTAAAAAAGGACTTCCGTCTAAATTGTCCATACCCGTGACCATAGTGTCCGGTGAGAAAACGCATCGGGTCTCTGCGAATCTGGACTCTGGATCCGCTGCTAATTTCATTTGTAGAGACCTGGTGGATCTTCTTCAATTACCCACTACCCCTCTAGAGAGCCCGGTGATGGTTGCATCGGTAAATGGACTACCTCTGCCAGACCCAGTTATAGCTCAGACCAAGCCGATGAGGCTCCAAGTGGGAGCTCTCCACTCTGAGCTGTTATCTATCTTTGTCTTGTCCAAGGCCATTAACGCCGTGCTGCTGGGCCAGCCTTGGCTCCGATTACATGCCCCAGGCCTGGACTGGAACTCTGGAGATGTTCTCCACTGGGGCCCCGAAATTCACAACCGTTGCCTGGGACAGATTAGTTCAGCTCAGCCTCCTCTGCCTCAGTCATTGGCAGGATTGCCTGGTCATTATGCTGCATTTTTTGACATCTTCAGCAAGAGTGAGGCGGAGACACTGCCCCTACACCGAGCGTATGAATGTCCTATCGAGCTGATTCCTGGTGCATCCCTTCCTCGTGGTAGGGTATATCCTCTCTCCTTACCAGAGACTGTCCAGGTCCGCCTATGTTAAAGAGAACTTGAAGCGGGGCTTCATACGGAAATCTTCCTTCCCGGCAGGAGCCGGGTTCTTCTTCGTCAAGAAAAAGGATGGTTCTCTGCGTCCCTGTATCGACTACCGGGGTCACCACCAGATCACGGTGAAAAATAAGTATCCGTTGCCATTGATCTCAGAACTATTTGATCTTATACGTGATGCAAGATTTTTTCCAAACTAGACCTGCGTGGGGCTTACAACCTAATCCGGATTCGCCAGGGAGATGAATGGAAGACTGCATTTAACACCCGTGATGGACACTATGAATATCTAGTAATGTCCTTCGGCCTATGTAAAGCTCCCGCGGTCTTCAAGGAGTTTGTTAATGACATCTTCTGTGACCTCCTCTATGTTTGTGTAGTAGTCTATCTTGATTACATCTTGATTTTTTCTCCAGA
The DNA here is from genome assembly GCF_050947455.1 of Rhinoderma darwinii. Classification (NCBI taxonomy): domain Eukaryota; kingdom Metazoa; phylum Chordata; class Amphibia; order Anura; family Rhinodermatidae; genus Rhinoderma; species Rhinoderma darwinii. Next base: position 47,425,663 of record NC_134689.1, read on the forward strand.
TCCTATGACTCATCAGAGACATGTCCGTCAGGTTTTGCTGCGGTTAAGGGAGAATCGTCTGTACGCTAAGTTGGAGAAGTGCATATTTGAGAAAGATGCTCTACCTTTCCTGGGCTACATCGTCTCGAATCGAGACCTCGAGATGGATCCTAAAAAGGTAAAGTCTGTCCTGGAATGGCCACGCCCTCAAGGCTTGAGGGTCATACAGCGCTTTCTGGGATTTGCCAATTTTTACAGACAGTTTATTCCAAACTTCTCCTCACTGACTTCTCCTATCTCTAACCTCACCAAGAAGGGCATGAACGCCAAGGTGTGGACTCCTGAGGCAGAGTCCGCATTCAATAGCCTGAAGAGTGCCTTCACGTCAGCCTCTATCCTCCATCATCCAGATATTTCTCTACAGTTCTCATTGGAGGTGGACGCCTCCTTTGCTGGTGCACTCCTGATCCAGACAGGTTCCAAGGACAAGTCAATGGTATGTGGATAGTTCTCTGAGCTTTTCTCCTCTGCAGAATGCAACAACTCGATTGGGGATCGGGAGTTACTGGCCATCAAATTGGCTCTGGAGGAGTCGAGACATCTACTAGAGAGCGCAGCTCATCCTATCCTAATTTTTACGGACCACAAGAACCTCACCTATATCCAGATGGCACAACGGCTGAATCCTCGTCAGGCCAGGTGGTCGCTGTTCTTTACCAGGTTCCAGTTTGAGCTCCATTATCATCTGACTGACAAAAATGTGAGGGCCGCATTATCGCCCGGCTGAGAAAAATGTGAGGGCCGATGCCTTGTCCAGGTCTTTCGAGACAGAAGACTCCATGGAGATTCCACAGAACATTATTGATCCGTCTTGCATTGTCTCTGTCAATCTCCTGCAAGTTGGGGACATTCCTCCAGGGAGGACTTTTGTGTGCCTGACTGACAGAGGGAGAATCCTCCGCTGGGGACACTCCTCTAGACTGGCAGGTCACGCGGGTACACGTAAGACCTGAGATCTGAATGCCCGGCATTTCTGGTAGCCACGCTGCCCAAAAACATTATGGACTTTGTTTCTTCCTGTTCAGTGTTTGCAGCTAATAAGGTCGCTCACTCCAGATCTGCTGGCTTCCTCCAGCCATTGCCTGTGCCCGATGCTCCCTGGCAGCATATAGCTATGGACTTTATCACTGACCTGCCTCTCTCTGCTGGATGCAGTACTGTCTGGGTGTTTGTGGATCGAAGATGGCCCACTTTGTTCCTCTGACTGGTCCTTCTGCTCCTCAACTGGCCAAGCTTTTCATCCAACACATCTTCCGCATGTACTGCTTTCCGCAGCATAGTGTAATGATGGGGGTAGGGAAACAGACAAGTGAGCCCTAATCTACCCGCCACTCAGTCCCTGCCTACTTGCAACAACCCGCCCTAGGCGACGGGGTACAACTGGGCGACGGTCCCTACGCTCAATAAGTGCACGACAGACAAACAGACAAGGGTATACAGAAGCAAGGGGAAAGGGGCAGTTGCCCACGGAAACACCGTGAGCAACAAGAGTGGTGAACGAGCCGAGTCAAACCAGGAGTGTATGAGGTACTAAACGCAGAGCAGGAGAGTAGTGAACAAGCCAAGTCAAACCAGGAGTGCACGAGGTACCAAACGCAGAGCAGGAGAGTAGTCAGTAAGCCAGGGTCGATATGAAGCAGGGTCAAATAGTTCAGGAAGCTGCAGCAGGGCCAGGAAACCAAACGAGAAGAATCACAAGCAAGGAGGAACAGGAAAGGCAGGTATAAATAGACAGAGGGCGGGAGCTAGCTCCGTCTGGCCAGGCTGTGATAGGCTCTCCCACTCCTAAGCCTGCCATCCTGAGTGGTGGAAGATGGAGTCAGTCTCACAGACATAGAAGCAGGTGCAGACTGATTACCTATGGGCGTTGACACAGAAGCTGTGCCTGGCAGATCCTTAACACATAGTGTGTCTGATCGGGGGGTTCAGTTCACCTTGAAGTTCTGGAGAGCCCTCTGCGGACTCCTAGATGTAAAGTTGGACTTTTCCTCAGCCTACCATCGTCAGTCCAAAGGTCAGGTCGAGAGGAACAATCAGATCTTGGAAAACTACCTACCCCACTTCATCACCAAGCAGCATGATGACTGGGTGCAGTTGCTCCCGTGGGCTGAATTCTCATACAATAATCACACCAGTGAGTCCACAAGGAAGACACTGTTCTTTATTGTCTATGGCCAACACCCACAAATTCCTCTCCCGGTGCCTGATACGTACGAGGTACCAGCTGCTGACACTGCTTTTAGGGACTTTCTGCAGATCTGGCAGCAGACTCGATCCTCCATCCTGCTGGCGGTCGACCGCATGAAACGTAAGGCAGACACTAGGAGAAGAGAACCCCCTCAGTTTCTCCCTGGCACGAACGTCTGGCTGTCCTCCAGGAATATTCGACTGAGGGTGCCATCATAAAAATTTGCTCCTCGGACCCTTCGAGATCCTACAGCAGATCAACCCTGTCGCCTACAAGCTTCGGCTTCCTCCTACCCTCAAGATCCCCAACTCCTTCCATGTCTCCCTCCTGAAACCGGTGGTTCTGAACCGCTTTACCAAGACTCCTAGCCCTGCGGTTTCCTCCAGCGGTCCTTCAGATACCTTCGAGGTTAAGGAGATCTTGGACACCAAGAAAGTAAGAGGAAAGACTTTTTATTTGGTGGATTGGAGGGGGTTTGGTCCTGAAGAGAGTTCCTGGGAGCCAGAGGAGAACCTCAATGCTCCTATCCTTCTGAAGAAGTTTCTCTCTCGCTCTGGTCCCAAGAAGAAGGCCGTAAGAGGGGGGATACTGTCATGTCCATGGCCGCGGGCCGTCAGGCTCACTTACCTCCTGACGGCCACTGCCATGGTTTTGCGAGCGCTGGCACCAGTCTCCTCCTCAGGAGACGCCAGCGCTCACTTCCGCTCACCTCGGCCGGGTTCTGTAGGGTGCGCACGCACGCTCGTGCCCGCTCTTATAGGGGCAGCGCGCACACAGTACTTTTATGTTTAATTAGCCCATGAGCACCCTGGACTATAAAAAGGGCCCAGCCCCTTCCTCTCATGCCTGAGCGTTGTTGTCGTACCCTAAGTTTGTCTATGCAAATGGTCTCCTAGTGTCTTCCAGTTGCCAGTGTTTCCCGTACCTGTATCCCGTGCTATCCTGGTCAAGAGCCATGCTGAGCTGTAGTCGTGCTGTGCTGCATACCACGCCTGTCCTGCTATACCACACCTGATGTCTGCCTGCTGCCTAGTCCCAGCCGAGCCTGCCTTGCTACTGTCCGAGCTGCCACAGATACCCTATACGAACTGAACTATAGACTGTGACCTGCACCCTGTTGGTCAGCTGCCATACCGCCAAGGCGGTACGGCCCAGTGGGTCCACGAACCGAACGTGACAATCGGTCTCATTAATTAACGCCTGTGTCGGAGACAGAGTCAAATTAATCTGAGTTATGGAATATAACATAAAAAAGATTCTCCGCCAAAATCGCCGAACATTAGGACAACCCCAGCATACATGTAGAGGATCTTCCACACATCCACAGTGTCGGAAACACAATGATGAGGAAGCAGGGAACAACTTGGCCAATCGTGAGGGAACTAGGTACCATCGTAAAAGTAATTTATAATTGGCTTCAACCAACGAATCATTAATATAAATTTTCGCATTACGTTCTGCCATATCCTGCCAGTCCCTTACAGTAAAGGATGTGTGTAGATCCCTCTCCCACATAGACATATATGATAGTTTGTCCGACGGAGAGACCAAATCTGAGTAAATATGTGACAGAAGGTGATGACCGTTAGGATTATTTAAGCATCATTTTTCAAATACAGACGTACTTTGCAGAACCGAAGCAGGTCTAAATGAGGACATAAAATGGTGAATCTGCTAATAAAGAAACATTTCAGAGTCTGGCATGTGGTGAATAGACTGATATAAAAGGCAGGGTTTTATTCCTGGTTTATAAAAAAAAGTGTCCAATATGATACAAACCCTTGTCCAGCCACCATTGAAACGCTGATGGCTGCATACCAGGAGCAAAAATAGGGTTAGCAAACAATCGAGCTGCAGACACATGTATAGAACGGAACCTGTGACCCAACTTATCACACAATGCCAAGTAAGAAGAGAGGTGTGGACACATTACAGGTGGTGTGTGTTTGGGCTTCAACCATAACAACTTGTCTACAGGAACCCCAGGGGTAGCTGCTTGTTCAATAGAAATCCAATGTGTTTGATTACTGCTACCATGGAGTGAGACTAAGGGTGTCAGGTGAGAAGCATAATAATATTTGGTGAGATTCGGTCAACCCAAACCCCCAGAGGCTGTAGGGGCATATAGATGTGCTTTGTGGGACTCTACAATGTTTAGGACCCCAAACAAAGGACAACAGAAGCCTTTGGAGGTCTTTTAAAAAAAAGGCAGGTACATCAATTGGTAAAGTGCGGAAATAATATTAGATTCTGGGGAGGACCGTCATCTTCACTGCTGCTATCCTGCCAAACGAGGAAAGAGGCATGGAAGCCCAGTGTAACAGGTCTGTTTTAATTTTTTGTTCGAGAGGGAGGAAGTTTGTGCGAAAAAGGGTGGAATAGCAAGGAGTAAGATGGCCCCCTACATAGGATATATGGTCTTCCCTCCATCTCAGCTCAAAGTTCAATTGTATAAGCTTGGCCATGGAATGTGGAACGCTGATGTTCAAAACCTCAGACCTGTCACGATTGACCTTTATTCCGGAAATGTGGGAAAATTGGTCCAGAACGTGATAAAGATTCAGGAGCGACGTCAGGAGGGATGATAATACCAATAAGATATCATCTGCATACAGTGCGCATTTATGTGTCTGACCCCTAACCTCAACTCCCTTAATGTCATTATTTAGCCCGATCAGGTGGGCCAGGGGCTCGATCGCCAAAACAAAAAGGATAGGGGAGAGAGGGCACCCCTGTCTCGTTCCCCGGGCTATGGGTATGCGGTCTGAGAAAAAACCCTTGATCATCACCTGGGCATATGGAGTCGAATAAAAGCTAACTAAAAGAGTAATAAATTTATCGCCAAACCCTCATTTCCGTAATAAAAAAAATAAGTAGTCCCGGTTCAGGGAGTCGAAGGCCTTATGCGACAGACACAATGTTCCCGACCTCTGCGATCCATCCCACTGGGAACGATCAAGGGAAATAAGATCAATGATCCGTCTAGTCTGGTCAACCACTTGTCTATTCGGTACAAAACCCACCTGATCAGGGTGAATGTATTGTTCTAGAAAGGAATTAAGTCGGTTGGCCAGAATTTTAGTGAGTATTTTCACATCAACCTTAACCCCTTCGCGCTCAGCGATGTACTATTCCGTCGCGCTGACTGACACGTTCGCGCTCAGCGACGGAATAGTACGTCGCAGGGAAAATGCATTGCCGTTTTCCACCGGCGCGTGCACGAGCTGTAACAGCTGCTGTTTCCAACAGCAGGCTATCACAGCTCAATACGCCGGGACCTGACGCGATGGTCCTGCCTCCACGATCGCCACTATTGGTCAGTTATTGAGTAAATGTCCAATAGTGGCTATCAGTCTCTTCGCTTCCTCTCCCTGACATCACATCCTGCCGCTCCCGCCCTGAACGCCTCTGTTGGAGATAGCGAGGCGTTCAGAGCGGTTGTGAGAAAGAGAGAGAGAAGAGAAAGTAAAAAAAAAGTTAAAAAAATGTCTAAAAAACAACTTTTTTCGGCATCCCACCTCTCCCATCCACTACCCATTCCTGTACCCTTCCTCCTTATGTTCCCTCCACGTTTTTGGTCAGTGATCACCTATCACTGACCACTTCTTAGTCTTCAGGACCAATTTCTTGGTCCCTGGGGATTATTTTTTTCTTTTTTTTCTTTATAAAAAACATATAAAACAAAAAAATATATAAAAACTGTTTATTTAGACAATTTAACTGGTTAGTTTAGTATTAGGGTTAGTTAGTGTCAGGGAAACGTCAAAAAGCGTAGTTAGGTATAGCGTCAGGGAATTTTGCGTCAGGAATCCGTCACCGTAGTTAGATCTAGCGTTAGGGGTCCATCACCGTAGTTAGGTTTAGCGTCAGGGAATAATCTAGATAGGTTTAGTTTCAGGCACCCGTCACCGTAGTTAGGTTTAGTGTTAGGGAAGCTCGGAATAATCTAGTTAGGTTTAGTGTCAGGGAATAGTCGCCGTAGTTAGATTTAGTCTCAGGGAAGTTCAAATAAAATCTAATGGAACAGAGAAGTAGATAGGATCCAGCGCAATGAAATCATTTTCAAAGTGTATATTTAAAATGGAACCTTCATCCAATTTTATTAAGTAACAGCATAAAAAACGGGAGTCCAAATCCCACGGAAGAAAGTTGGATGTATGAAAGGAATATATGTATATATAGCCTACACGTTTCAGACGATCTCCTCGTCCTTAGTCATGGCTGAAAATCTCAGGGAAGTTCAAATAAAATCTAGTTAGATTTAGTGTTAGGAACCCTCGCCCTAGTTAGGTTTAGTCTCAGGGAAGCCCACTCGTTCTATAAAAACACAATTTTTTTTGGCTGGTTTAGGTAGCAGCCTATTGTTCCTAGTTAGGGAAGCAATCAAACATGTCCCAACCGACATTTAGTGCCGAAGAGGCATATTCATTTCTTGCCTCCGACACAGAGTCGTCGGATGGTGAGACTCTGTTTTATTTATCCACCTCCTCATCCAGTGATGAAGAAGAGGAACCCCCTAGGAGACACCCCAGGTCCACCAAAACAGTTGAAGCCCCCGAGCGAGATGACCCCATTTGGACCCCCACACCAGACATTTATGAGCCCCAAATCCCAGAGTACACGGGCAGCTCTGGGATAAAATTTAATATGGCAGGGCTCAGTGAAATGGACTTTTTCAAGTTCTTCTTCACTGATGACTTTATAGATCTTATGGTCTCCCAGACTAATTTATATTCCCAACAGTATATTACTAAGAACCCCACATCATTTTATGCCCAATTCCACAGGTGGACCCCAGTAGATGCAGCAGAATTGGGCAAGTTCCGGGTGACTTCACTTGAACATGGGGCTTCTGAAAAAGCCATCCATTAGGACCTATCGGAGCACGGACATCTTATACCCCACCCCGATGTACCGTATGGCCATGTCCAGGATGCGTTATGAGGCAATACTTCGCTTCTTACATTATACGGATAATGAGCAGTGCCCACCCCGAGTTGACCCCAGTTTTGACCGTTTGTACAAACTGAGACCCCTATTAGACCATTTCAGTACCCGGTTTGCCCAAGCATACACCCCCGAGAAGTGTATTTCTATTGATGATTCCCTGGTACATTTTAAAGGGAGGCTTCAATTCCGCCAGTACCTGCCGAGTAAGAGGGCAAGGTATGGCGTGAAGATGTATAAGCTGTGCGAGAGTGCATCAGGGTATACCTACAAATTTAGGATATATGAAGGGAAGGACAGCAGTATTCAGCCCCCAGAATGTCCCCCCTTACTGGGAATTAATGCAAAAATTGTGTGGGATTTGGTGCACCCACTGCTGGACCAGGGTTACCACCTTTACCTGGATAATTTTTATACCAGCGTCCCACTCTTCAAGTGCCTCGCTTCCAGAAGTACTATGGCATGCGGCACTGCTAGAAAAAATCTGAGAGGCCTCCCTAAGACTCTGCTTTGGCAAACACTGAGAAGGGGTGAGAGCAGGGCACATTCTAGCAGCAACATATTGTGTGTCAAGTACAAGGACAAGAGAGATGTCCTTGTATTGACAACAATACATGGCCACACCAGTACCCATGAACCTGTACGAGGTACCAGTACAGAGACCCCCAAACCAGACTGCATCCTGGACTACAATAGGTACATGGGAGGGGTGGACTTGTCAGATCAAGTTCTAAAACCCTACAGCGCCATGCGGAAAACGAGGGTGTGGTATAAGAAGCTGGTCGTGCACATCATACAGGTGGCATTGTACAATGCGTACGTGCTACGTCGATGTACAGGCCAGAGGGGAACTTTCCTGGAATTTCAAGAGGTGGTTATCAAGAACCTAATCTTTAGGGACCAAAAAGGGGGGGCACCCAGTACTTCTCGAACCAAGGCCACACGCATCGTACCAGGGCAACACTTTCCAGGAGAAGTTCCCCAAACTGGCAAGAAGGGAAAAAGTCAAAAGAGGTGCAGAGTCTGCTCAAAAAGGGGGATAAGGAAGGACACAACATACCAATGTGACACGTGTCCCCAAAAACCAGGGCTCTGTATGAAAGATTGTTTTCGAATTTATCATACATCCCTTAATTTTTAATTTACCCTGATGCACTCCGCACAGCTTATCCCCCTCATCTTTCCCTTCTGAGCCCTGCCCTGTGCCCAGGCAGCTAATAACAGCCACATGTAGGGTATTGCCGTACCCGGGAGAACCCACATTACAGCTTATGGGGTGTATATCTCCGGTGGCACATGCTGGGCACACTATATCGGACACTGACATGGTATATATATATAGAAAATTGCAAATCTCACTCTGCACCATCTGCTGCGCATTATCTTTAACACAGTACCTGTGGGGTCAAAATGCTCACTACACCTCTAGATGAATGTCTTAAGGGGTGGAATTTTTAAATGGGGTCACTTCTCGTGGGTTTCAACTGTACTGGTACCTCAGGGGCTTCTGCATACATGACTTAGCACCAGAAAAGCTCCAGTAGGCCAAATGGTGGTCCTTTCCTTCTGAGCCCTGCCGTGTGCCCAGGCAGCTAATAACAGCCATATGTAGGGAATTGCCGTACACGGGAGAACCCACATTACAGCTTATGGTGTGTATATCTCCGGTAGCACATGCTGGGCACACTATATCGGACACTGACAGCGCATATATATATAGAAAATTGCAATCTCACTCTGCACCATCTGCTGCGCATTATCTTTTACACAGTACCTGTGGGGTCAAAATGCTCACTACACCTCTAGATGAATGTCTTAAGGGGTGGAATTTTTAAATGGGGTCACTTCTCGTGGGTTTCAACTGTACTGGTATCTCAGGGGCTTCTGCATACATGACTTCGCACCAGAAAATCCCCAGTAGTCCAAATGGTGGTCCTTTCCTTCTGAGCCCTGCCATGGGCTCAAACGGCAGTTTATCACCACAAATGGGGTATTGCCGCACTAAGGACAAATTGGGCAACAAAACAGGGTATTTTGTTCCCTGTGAAAATAAGAAATTTTGATCAAAAATGACATCTTTTTGGAAAAAATGACATTTTTTTAATTTCACAGCCCAATTCAAATAGGTACTGGGAAAAAACTGTGCAGTCAAAATGATAACAACAACCATAAATTAATTCCTTGAGGGGTGTAGTTTCCAAAATGGGGTCACTTCTGGTGGGTTTCCATTGCTTTGATACCTCTGGGGCTCTGCAAATGCGCCATGGCACCCGAAAACCAATCCAGCAAAATCTGGTCTCCAACAAACACATAGCGCTCCTTTCCTTCTGAGCCCTCCCATGGGCCCAAACAGCAGTTTATCACCACAAATGGGGTATTGCCGCACTAAGGACAAATTGGGCAACAAAATAAGGTATTTTGATCACAAATGACATATTATTGGAAAAAATTTAATTTTTTTAATTCCACAGCCAAATTCAAATAGGTGCTGTGAAAAAACAGTGTGGTCAAAATTATAACAACCACCATAAATTAACCCCTTAACGCACCAGGACGCACCGGTACGTCCTGCATTGAAGTGCTTTAAGGCACAGGGACGTATCTGTGCGTCCTGGCTAAAAACTGTCACCCTGTCAAAGGACAAGGTGACAGAACTGTGCCATCAACTGTTTATGACAGTTGACCGGCACAGTAAGACGGCAGGGGACCATTCACAGCGGTCTCCTGCCGGCGATCGCTGTGATTGGTCAGTCAAAGCAGACTGACCAATCACAGCTCCATGACGTAGTGTATGTGATGGCGCAGGCTCAGCTTGAGCCAGCGCTATCACCGCCGGTAATCAGATGTCCGGCACCCCTCTGCAACGGTTAGGACCGGAGCTAGGCTCCGATCCGGCCGATTAACCCATTCGATGCATCGATCAACGCGATCGATGCATCGAAGTGTCTTGTAGCCTGTCGGCAACCACGATGGTTGCCACGGGCGCGGATGTCAGCTGTTTGTCACAGCTGACATCGTGCTCTAACGGCCAGGACCGGAGCTAGGTTCCGATCCGGCCGATTAACCCCTTAGATGCAGCTATCGCTGCATCTAAGTGATTAGACCGCACGCTATGGTTGCTAATGACAACCATCGGCACCCGCGGGTGTTCCGATGGTTGCTATGGCAACCGTAGCCTAACAATCGCTTCCTAGTACGGAAGCCTAGTAGGCCCCGCCGGGAGGCGAAGCCTAATAGGCTTGCTGTCAGTGAATAGCTGACAGCTCTAATACACTGCACTATGTAGGTAGTGCAGTGTATTAGAATAGCGATCAGGGCTTCATGCCTTCAAGTTCCCTAGTGGGACACAAAAAAAAGGTAAAACAAGTTAATAAAAATGTTGTAAAAAAGTAAAAATAAATACGTTTCATGAAAAAAATAAGTTTCAAAAAACACTAACAGCCTTTTTTCCTATAAGTCTTTTATTATAGGAAAAACATAAAAAAAAGTACACATATGTGGTATCACCGCGTTCGTAACGACCCAAACTATAAAAATATCATGCTATTTTACCCGTACGGTGAACACGGTAAAAAATTTTAATAAAAAACTATTCCAGAATCGCTGTTTGTTAGTCACTACCCCTCGCAAAACAGAATAAAAAAAGGGATCTAAAAGTTGCATGTACCCCAAAATTATAACATTAAAAACTGAAGCCCGTCCCGCAAAAAACAAGCCCTCCCGCAGCTTTTTTGACGGAAAAATAAAAAAGTTATGGCTCTCAGAATATGGTGACACAAAAAATAAATTTGAAACAAGTGATTTTATTGTGCAGACGCTGCAAAGCTTAAGAGAAACTATATACATATGGTATCGCCGTAATCGTACCTACCCGCAGAATAAAGTAAAATTGTCATTCATAGCACATGGCGAACGCAGTAAAAAAATAATTATAAAAAACATTAGAATTGCAGGTTTTTGGTCACCTTGCTTGCCAAAAAAATGAAATACAAAGTGATCAAAAAAATCGCATGTACCCCAAATTGGTACCAATGAAAACTACAGATTGTCCCGCAACAAATAAGCCTTCACCCAGCTCCGGTGGCGAAAAAAAAAAAGTTCTGGCTCTCAGAATATGGCGATGCAAAATGTGCAGAGTGTTCCAAAAGCGGATAAGATCTGGCACCATTTATCAGTCCGACACCGGCCACATATCTATGAATTATTTATTTACCCCATTATTATACCCTCTTATTATGCCCCTGATGTACTCCGCACAGCTTACATATACCCTGATGTACCCCGCACAGATTACATATGCCCCCTGTAAAGGATCTGCCAGGCACAGCTTCGGGATTAACGCCCTTAGGTAATCAGTCGGTACCTGAGTCTATGTCTCTGAGACTGACTCAGGCTGGCAGGCTTAGGAGTGGGAGAGCCTATCGCAGCCTGGCCAGACTCAGCTAGCTCTCGCCCTCTGTCTATTTATACCTGCCTTTCCTGTTTCTCCAGTGCTTGTGATTCTTCTCGTGTGGTTTCCTGGCCCAGCTACAGCTCCTGACTATTTGATCCTGCTCCATACTGACCCTGGCTTACTGACTACTCTCCTGCTCTGCGTTTGGTACCTCGTACACTCCTGGTTTGACTCGGCTTGTTCACCTATCTTGTTGCTCACGGTGTTGCCGTGGGCAACTGCCCCATTTCCCTTAGCTTTGTGTACCCTTGTCTGTTTGTCTCGTGCACTTACTGAGCGTAGGGACCGCCGCCCAGTTGTACCCCGTCGCCTAGGGCGGGTCCCTGCAAGTAGTCAGGGACAGAGTGGCGGGTAGATTAGGGCTCACTTGTCCGTTTCCCTACCCCTATCATTACATAATCACAAGCCAGCTACCTAGTCTACCCTGGTCCCTGTCTCTACTATGGACCCCCTTGAGACCCTGGCCCAGCAAATGCAGGGTCTCTCCCTACAGGTCCAGGCCCTGGCTCAGAGGGTCAACCCGCCTGACACTACCATGGTAGTGCCCCTCACCTCACCCCTTGAACCCCACCTCAAGTTGCCTGACCGGTTCTCAGCGGACCGGAGGACTTTTCTCTCCTTTCGGGAGAGTTGTAGGCTTTACTTTCGCTTAAAGCCTCACTCCTCAGGTTCTGAGAGCCAGCGGGTGGGTATAATTATGTCCCGGCTCCAGGAAGGGCCCCAAGAGTGGGCCTTCTCCTTGGCTCCTGACGCCCCTGAATTTTCCTCCGTTGATCGTTTCTTTTCTGCTCTCGGACTCATTTATGACGAGACTGACAGGACTGCCTTTGCCCAGAGTCAGCTGGTGACCTTACGTCAGGGTAAGAGACCTGTTGAGGAGTATTGTTCTGACTTTAGGAAGTGGTGCGTAGCTTCTCGATGGAATGACCCTGCCTTAAGGTGCCAGTTTAGGTTGGGTCTGTCGAACGCCCTGAAAGACCTGCTAGTTAGCTATCCCTCTTCTGACTCCCTAGACCAGGTTATGGCTTTAGCGGTACGACTTGACCGACGTATCAGGGAACGACAACTTGAACGTTTTTGTGTTTTCCCCTCTGACTCCCCCATGATGCCTCCCGAGGTCCCATTGCTTCGCTCTTCCACGGAAGACTCAGAGGTACCTATGCAACTCGGGGCCTCCGTGTCCCCCCGACAATGTAGAGAGTTCCGCAGGAAGAATGGTCTCTGCTTCTATTGTGGGGATGACAAGCATCAAGTGAACACCTGTCCTAGGCGTAACAATAAGCAGCCGGAAAACTTCCGCGCCTAAGTGATCATCGGGGAGGTCACTTGGGCGCACAGGTATTTCCCGTAAATATGAAACGTAATAAAATCTTGCTTCCCTTTCAGGTCTCTTTTGGTGGTAGGTCTGCTACCGGCAGTGCCTTCGTGGATTCAGGGTCTTCTACTAATATCATGTCTGTGGAATTTGCTATGTCTCTAGCTATGCCTTTGATTGATTTGCCTAAACCTGTTCCGGTAGTGGGTATCGACTCCACTCCTCTTGCTAATGGTTATTTTACACAGCATACCCCTGTTTTTGAACTCCTTATTGGCTCCATGCATTTGGAGCAGTGCTCTGTACTGTTGATGCAGGGATTATCGTCCGATTTGGTTGTAGGCCTTCCCTGGTTGCAGTTGCATAATCCCACGTTTGACTGGAATACTGGGGAGCTTACCAAATGGGGTAATTAATGCTTGTCATGTTTTGCTGTTAATTCTATTTCTCCCCCTGAGGAGGTGAACACGCTACCTGAGTTTGTGCAGGACTTCGCTGATGTTTTCTCTAAGGAGGCCTCCGAAGTGTTACCTCCTCATAGAGAATACGATTGCGCTATCGAATTGGTACCAGGAGCTAAGCTCCCTAAGGGTAGGATATTTAATCTCTCTTGTCCCGAACGTGAAGCCATGAGAGAGTATATCCAGGAATGCCTGGCCAAGGGTTACATTCGCCCCTCTACTTCTCCGGTAGGTGCTGGCTTCTTCTTCGTAGGGAAGAAGGATGGTGGTCTTAGGCCATGCATTGACTACCGTAACTTGAATAAGGTCACTGTAAGGAACCAGTATCCCCTTCCTTTGATTCCTGATCTCTTTAATCAGGTTCAGGGGGCCCAATGTTTCTCTAAGTTTGATCTACGGGGGGCGTATAACATTATCCGCATCAAAGAGGGGGATGAGTGGAAGACTGCGTTTAACACGCCCGAAGGTCATTTCGAATACCTCGTCATGCCCTTTGGGTTGTGTAATGCTCCTGCGGTCTTCCAGAATTTCATAAATGAAATTTTAAGGGATTACCTGGGGGTTTTTCTTGTAGTGTACCTTGATGACATACTGGTGTTTTCCAAGGACCTGTCCTCCCACATTGAGCATGTCAGGAAGGTGCTCCAGGTCCTTCGGGAAAACAAACTGTTTGCGAAAACTGAAAAATGTGTGTTTGGGGTACAGGAGATACCATTTTTGGGTCAAATCCTCACTCCTCATGAATTCCACATGGACCCCGCCAAGGTCCAGGCTGTGGCGGAATGGGTCCAACCTGCCTCCCTGAAGGCGTTACAGTGTTTCTTGGGGTTCGCTAATTATTACAGGAGATTTATTGCTAACTTCTCGGTCATCGCTAAGCCTCTTACGGACCTCACTCGCAAAGGTGCTGATCTCCTCCACTGGCCTCCTGAGGCTGTCCAGGCTTTTGAGGTCCTTAAGAAGTGCTTTATCTCGGCCCTGGTGCTGGTTCAGCCCAACCAAATGGAGCCATTTATTGTGGAAGTTGACGCATCCGAGGTGGGAGTGGGGGCTGTCTTGTCCCAGGGTACCAGGTCCCTCACCCATCTCTGTCCCTGCGCCTACTTCTCCAGGAAGTTTTCGCCCACTGAGCGTAACTATGATATTGGCAACCGCGAACTCTTAGCCATTAAATGGGCATTTGAAGAGTGGCGCCACTTCCTGGAGGGGGCTAGGCACCAGGTAACTGTCCTTACCGACCACAAGAACCTGGTTTTCCTAGAATCTGCCCGGAGGCTATTTTTTACCAGATTCAACTTTTTGGTTACCTATAGGGCTGGGTCTAAAAATATTAAGCCGATGCACTGTCGCGTAGCTTCATGGCCAGCCCCCCTTCGGAGGAAGATCCTGCTTGTATTCTGCCTCCTGGTATAATCATTTCTTCTATTGATTCTGATTTAGTCTCAGAAATCGCGGCTGATCAAGGTTCAGCTCCCGGGAACCTTCCTGAGGACAAGCTGTTTGTTCCCCTGCAATTCCGGCTAAGGGTACTTAGGGAAAACCATGACTCCGCACTATCTGGTCATCCAGGCGTCCTGGGTACCAAACACCTCATTGCCAGAAACTATTGGTGGCCTGGGTTGCCTAAAGACGTTAAGGCCTACGTCGCCGCTTGTGAGGTTTGTGCTAGGTCCAAGACTCCCAGGTCCCGACCAGCGGGCTTTCTACGTTCTTTGCCCATTCCCCAGAGACCTTGGACCCATATCTCCATGGATTTTATCACCGATTTGCCTCCATCTCAAGGCAAGTCGGTGGTGTGGGTTGTAGTAGACCGCTTCAGTAAGATGTGCCACTTTGTGCCCCTCAAGAAACTACCCAATGCCAAGACGTTAGCTACCTTGTTTGTCAAACACATCCTGCGTCTCCATGGGGTCCCTGTCAATATTGTTTCGGACAGAGGGGTACAATTTGTTTCATTGTTTTGGAGAGCCTTCTGTAAAAAGTTGGAGATTGATCTGTCCTTCTCCTCTGCCTTCCATCCTGAAACTAATGGCCAAACTGAGAGGACTAATCAATCTCTAGAACAATATTTAAGGTGTTTTATCTCTGACTGTCAATATGATTGGGTCTCATTCATTCCCCTCGCCGAATTTTCCCTCAATAACCGGGTCAGTAACTCGTCAGGGGTCTCCTCCTTTTTCTGTAATTTTGGGTTTAATCCACGGTTCTCCTCCGTTTCACCTGGTAGTTCCAACAATCCCGAGGTAGAGGTCATTCATCGGGAACTGTGCACTGTCTTGGCCCAGGTTCAGAAGAACGTACAAAAAACTCAGGCTGATAGAAGACGTTCTGCTAACCCCTTGTTTATGGTCGGGGATCTGGTGTGGTTATCGTCTAGGAACTTGCGCCTTAAGGTCTCGTCCAAGAAATTTGCTCCTCGGTTTATTGGGACGTATAAGGTCATTGAAGTCCTCAATCCTGTCTCCTTCCGACTGGAGTTGCCCCCATCTTTTCGAATACACGACGTGTTTCATGCCTCCCTCCTTAAACGCTGCTCCCCGTCCTTGGCTCCCTCGAGGAGACCTCCTGTTCCCGTTCTCACCCCTGAGGGGGTGGAATTCGAGGTGGCCAAGATTGTGGACAGCAAGATGGTCCAAGGCTCCCTCCAGTACCTGGTCCATTGGAGAGGATACGGGCCTGAGGAGAGGACTTGGGTACCCGCCCGGGATGTTCACGCTGGGGTATTGGTCAGGAAGTTCCACCTTCGTTTCCCCAATAAACCAGGTCCACTTAGAAAGGGTCCGGTGGCCCCTCATAAAAGGGGGGGTACTGTAAAGGATCTGCCAGGCACAGCTTCGGGGTTAACGCCCATAGGTAATCAGTCGGCACCTGAGTCTATGTCTCTGAGACTGACTCCAGCTTCCACCACTCAGGCTGGCAGGCTTAGGAGTGTGAGAGCCTATCGCAGCCTGGCCAGACTCAGCTAGCTCCCGCCCTCTGTCTATTTATACCTGCCTTTCCTGTTCCTCCAGTGCTTGTGATTCTTCTCATGTGGTTTCCTGGCCCAGCTACAGCTCCTGACTATTTGATCCTGCTCCATACTGACCCTGGCTTACTGACTACTCTCCTGCTCTGCGTTTGGTACCACGTACACTCCTGGTTTGACTCGGCTCGTTCACCTCTCTTGTTGCTCATGGTGTTGACGTGGGCAACTGCCCCATTTCCCTTAGCTTTGTGTACCCTTGTCTGTTTGTCTCGTGCACTTACTGAGCGTAGGGACCGACGCCCAGTTGTACCCCGTCGCCTAGGGCGGGTCATTGCAAGTAGGCAGGGACAGAGTGGCGGGTAGATTAGGGCTCACTTGTCCTTTTCCCTACCCCTATCATTACACCCCCACATCATAAACTGAAATACCAGAAAAACCCCAAACAAAACTACCACTAAGCAAAATCTGCGCTCCAAAAGCCAAATGGCGCTCCCTCCCTTCTGAGCCCTGCAGTGTGCTCAACGGGCAGTTTACGTCCACATATATGGCATCGCCATACCCGGGAGAACCCGCTTAACAGTTTGAGGTATGTTTCTCCAGTGGCATGAACTGGGCACAAAATATTGTGCACTAAAATGGCATATACCTGTGGAAATTTGCTATTTTCACTTTGCACCATCCACTGAGCATTCATTTATTATAGAAAAAAAAAACCCTGTGTGGTCAAAATGCTCACTACACCCGTTAATAAAATGCCTTCAGGGGTGCAGTTTCCAAAATGGGGATCACTACTTGGGGGTTTGTTTTACTATTTGACCCCAGAGCCCTGCCATTGTGGGCTAATGCTGCGAAAATCACCAAAATAGGTCTCACATGCGCCTTTCACTCCTAAGCTTTGTCATATGTCCAGGCAAATGATAAATGCCTTGAGGGGTGTAGTTTACAAAATGGGGTCACTTCTCAGGGTTTTACACTCTACTCTGGTACCCAAGGGAGTTTTGCAAATGCGATATGACGCCCATACACCAGTCCAGCAAAATCTGTGCTCTAAAAGCCACATGGCACTCCTTCCATTTTGAGCTCTGCCATCTGCTCAAACAGCAGTTTAGGGCCACACATGAGGTATTGCCGTACTCGGGAGAAATTGGGTAACAAATTATGTGTGTTTTTTTCTCCTATTAACCTTTGTGGAAAAAAAATTGGGTGCAAAATTACATATTTTTGGAAAAAAAAATTATTTTTCATTTTCATACTGCCTCATTCTAATACAATCTATGAAACTCCTGTGGCATCAAAATGCTCAGTACACCCCCTAGATGATTACCCTGAGGGGTATAGTTTCCAAAATGGAGTCACATCTCAGGGGTTTCCACTGTACGGGTACCTCAGGGGCTCTGCAAATGCGACATGGCGCCCAAAAAACAATCAACCAAAATCTACATGCCAAGTAGCACTCCTGCCATTCTGAGCCCTGTGGTGTATCCAAGCAGCAGTTTATGAACACATGTGGGGTATTACCGTACTCGGGAGAAATTGGTTTACAATTGTTGGGGCGCTTTTTCTCCTTTATTCCTTGTGAAAATGAAAAAAATTCAACATTTTAGTGGAAAGAATGTAGATTTTCATTTTCACTGCATAATTCCAATAATTCAGCAAAAAAAAACTGTGGGGTCAAAATGCTCACTATACCGCTAGATAAATTCCACGAGGGGTATAGTTTCCCAAATGGGGTCACTTTTGCCGGGTTTGCACTATTTTGGCCCCTCAGTGGCTTTGTAAATGTGACATGGGGCCGCAAACCATTCCAGCAAAACTTGAGCTCCAAGTCAAATGGCGCTCCGTCCTTTCTAACTTCTGCCATGTGTCCAAACAGCAGTTTATTACCACATATGGGGTATTGCTGTGCTCAGAAGAGTTTGCTTTACAAATATTGGGGTGTTTTTTCTCCTTTATCTATTGTAAAAATGAAAAAATCTGAGCTAAAACGACATTTTATTAGAAAAAATTTCAATTTCAATTTCACGGCATAATTCCCATAAATTCAGTAGGGTCAAAATGCTAACTATAGCCCTAGAAAAATTCCTTGAGGGGTGTAGTTTCCAAAATGGGGCCACTTTTGGGGAGTTTCCACTGTTATGGTCCCTCCAGGGCTTTGCCAACACGACATGGCACCGAAAACCATTCCAGCAAAATTTGTGCTCCAAAATCCAAATGGCCCTCGTTCCCTTCTGAGCCCTGCCGTGGGTCCAAACAGCAGTTTATTACCACATATGGGGTATTGCCGTAATTGGGAGAATTTGCTTTACAAATATTGGGGTGCTTTTTCTCCTTTATTCCTTTATTCCTTGTAAAAACTAAAACATTGTATGTTTTTTCATTTTCACAGACCAGTTCCAATAAATTTTGCAAAAAACCTGTTGGCTAAAAATGCTCACTATACCTCTTGAAAAATTCCTTGAGGGGTGTAGTTTCCAAGATGGGGTCACTTTTGAGGGTTTTCCACGGTTTTGGCACCACAAGACCTCTTCAAACCTGACATGGTGCCTAAAATATATTCTAATAAAATAGAGGCCCCAAAATCCACCAGGTGCTCCTTTGCTTCGGAGGCCTGTGTTTCAGTCCATTACTGCACTAGAGCCACATGTGGGATATTTCTAAAAACTGCAGAATCTGGGCAATAAGTATTGATTTGCGTTTCTCTCGTAAAACCTTCTGTGTTACAGAAAAAATTTATTACATATGAATTTCATTAAAAAAAAAATTGAAATTTGTAATTTCACCTCTACTTTGCTTTATTTCCTGTGAAATGCCTAAAGGGTTAAAATACTTTCTGAATGCTATTTTGAATACTTTGAGGTGTGCAGTTTTTAAAATGGGGTGATTTATGGGGACTTTCTAATATATAAGACCCTCAAAGCCACTTCAGAACTGAACTGGTCCCTGAAAAAATAGCCTTTTGAAATTTTCTTGAAAATGCGAGAAATTCTAGCTATGGTTCTAAGCCTTGTAACGTCCTAGAAAAATAAAAGGACGTTCAAAAAATGATGCAAACATAAAGTAGACATATAGGAAATGTTAACTAGTAACTATTTTGTATGGTATTACTATCTGTTTTACAAGCAGATACATTACAATTTAGAAAAATGCAGAATTTTGCAAATGTTCTCTAAATTTTTTGTGTTTTTTACAAATAAATATTGAATTTAACGACAAAATTTTTTCAGTATCATAAAGTACAACATGTCACGAGAAAACAATCTCAGAATCGCTTGTATAGGCAAAAGCATTCTGGAGTTATTACCACATAAAGTAACACATGTCAGATTTGCAAAAATCGGCTGTGTCCACAAGGCCAAAACAGGCTTAGACACTAAGGGGTTAATTCCTTGAGGGGTGTAGTTTCCAAAACGGTGTCACTATTGGGGGATTCCTACTGTTTTGGCACGTCAACACCTCTTCAAACCTGGCATGCTGCCTAAAATATATTCTAATAAAAAAGAGGCCTCAAAATGCACTAGGTGCTTCTTTGCTTCTAAGGCTTGTGTTTTAGTCCACGAGAACACTAGAGCCACATTTGGGACATTTCTAAAAACGGCAGAATCTGGACAATACATATTTAGTAGTATTTCTCTGGTAAAACCTTCTGTGTTACAGAAAAAAATTGAATAAAATTGAAATTCAGCAAGAAAAATGAAATTTGCAAATTTCACCTCCACTTTGCTTTAATTCCTGTGAAATGCCTGAAGGGTTAAGAAAAACTTTCTAAATGCTGTTTTGAATATTTTGAGGGGTCTAGTTTTTAAAATGGGGTGTTTTATGGGGGTTTCTAATACATAGGCCCCTCAAAGCCACTTCAGAACTGAAGAGGTACCTTTAAAAATAGCCTTTTGAAATTTTCTTAAAAATATGAGAAATTGCTGTTTATGTTCTAAGCCTTGTAACGTCCAAGAAAAATAAAAGAATGTTCGAAAAATGATGCAAATCTAAAGTAGACATATGGGAAATGTGAACTAGTAACTATTTTGGGTGTTTTAAAAACAGATGCATTTAAATTCTGAATAATGCTATTTTTTCTAAATTTTCTCAAAATGTTGCAATTTTTCACCAATAAACACCGAATATATCAACCAAATTTTACCATGAACATGAAGCCCAATGTGTCACGAGAAAACATTCTCAGAATCGCTTGGATAGGTTTAAGCATTCCGACGTTATTACCACATAAAGTGAAATATGTCAGATTTCAAAAATGGGCTCTGAGCCTTAAGGCCTAAACTAGGCTGCGTCCTTAAGGGGTTAATCAATGATATTGGCTGATAGTTTTGACAGGAAGAGGGGCCCTTACCTGGTTTGGGGATAACCAAAATGTATGCCTGAAGGGCTTCAGATCCAGGAGGGCCCCCATCCCTCAAATCATTAAAAAGGATGACCAAGTGAGGGGCCAAAACATCTGCAAATTTTTTATAATAAAGATTAGAGAACCCATCTGGTCCTGGAGATTTAGCTGATTTGAGGGATTTAATCTGGTCCTGAAGCGATATAGGGGCCTCCATAGTGTCTCTGTGAGGTTCTTTCAATACGGGCAAAGAGATATCCTGAAATAATGACTCGGCTTTTACTGTATCTAAATGGGGAGGAGATTTATATAGAGAGGAGTAAAATGCAAAGAAATTGTTGAGAAACTCTTTAGGGTGTTATGTGAGATTACCGTTCGCTAACCGTAATTTAGGTATCATAAAGTTACGGGACAATGGAGCAAGTTTCCGAGCTAAAAGGGTGCCGGGTTTGTCACTTTGAGCAAAATATTTATATTCCGTCCAACGAATGTGCCGCTCTGCGATTGTCGTAAGGTACAAGTTAAGCTTGGTACGGGCATCTTCAATTTTGGACCATAAATCAAGGGTATTGTCTGCTTTTTGTTGTCCAACTGAAGCTAAATAAGCCGCTTCCTTCTCTTTAAGGATTTGTTCTCTCGCCCTCTTCAAACGTGAATCGTTCTGAATAAGCTTCCCCCTAAGAGTAGCTTTATGGGCTTCCCAATTAATAGCTGGGGTGGTGTCAGTTGCACAATTAACTTGAAAATAGTGTTCAATTTCAGATGTAAGTTCCTGAAATACCTGTGGATTTGTCAGAAGGGATTCATTTAAGCGCCATAAGCTAGACCGAGGTTTAAGCCAGAAGCAGTTAAATGTAAACAACACCAAGTCATGTTTGATTGCTTGCTACAAAGTTTACAAAAGTGACAGAATTTAAAACCATTTTTCCTTTGCAGCTTCCTTCCTGCTGAGTAGCTGACTAGGGGGAGGGGTTAGCTGGTACCAGGTGGTATAAATCAGGCCTCAGTACTCTGTGGAGCCTGCTCTGTGGCTTGAAAAAACAAGTGGTTTGTAGATCAAGTGGAGTTCCAAAAACCGGAGTTGAAAAGAGGAGTAAAGCCCCAGTAAGTACTCTTCTTTTTCTTTTTTGCATTAACAACTGTTCGCTGTTTTTTTTTTGTAACTGGGATAATGGACAGCAAGATTGTAGGTTTTCTTCAGTGCACAGTTTGCCATATGTATGCACCACTGGAGCCGGAGTTCCAGGGTGAATATCTCTGTGGCAGATGTGAGCATGTTGGTCACCTGGAAGCTCGTATTAGAGATCTGGAGGAGCAAAATGCAACACTGAGGGCGATAGACAATCTTGAGCGAAGCATGCTGCTCACGGAGCATGCAGTTAGTGGGTTAGAACTGGAGGGTGAAGACATATGTGAGCAGGATCAGGTAAGTAGCTGGGTTAATGTAGTTAGGGGCAGTAGAAAGGGGTCAAAGAAAAGGAAGGCCGATCCGGTTTCTGACATTCCAACCAAATTTGCCAAGTTGGGTGATGATGCGAGGGTGTCAGTCTCAGAAATGGCAGCCCTAGTGGATACTGATCTCCCTAACAGCCGGGAGAGTAGTCGGCGGGATGGTAATGCAGGTAAGCCAAGACAATTGATAGTCGTAGGGGATTCTATAATCAGGAAGACGGATAGAATAATTTGTCGCCAAGACCACCTCAACCGAATGGTTTGCTGTCTCCCTGGTGCCAGAGTTCGGCATGTGGTGGAACGGGTGTACAAATTGCTGGGAGGGGCTGGTGATGATCCAGCTGTCGTGGTCCATGTCGGTACCAACGACAGAATAAATGGTAGGTGGAGGAGCCTTAAGAATAATTTTAAAGAACTAGGCTACAAGCTGAAGGGAAGGACCTCCAAGGTTGTATTCTCAGGAATACTGCCTGTGCCATGTGCATCACAGGAAAGACAGCGGGAGCTCAGGGAGTTAAATGCATGGCTGAAGTCTTGGTGTAGAGGAGAAGGATTTGGGTTCCTAGAGCACTGGGCTGACTTTTCATTGGGGTACAAACTGTATTCTGCAGATGATTTGCACCTAAATGGAAGGGGGTCCGCTGTGCTGGGGGAGAGAATTCTAGCTGGGGTGGTGGAGTATTTAAACTAGGGCTGAGGATGGAGGTCAATGTAGAAAAAAAAGGGGTAGCCAGGTTAGAGATGGGTCAGACTATATTGGTGGGGGGAGAAACAGAATGTGGGGAGAGGACTAGACAACAAGATAAGGAGATCCTTTCGTTACAAAACAGCAGTGTAAATAAAAAGGCCCAAATAATGTCAAATCACATTTCTGATAATAAAAGTGAAAACTGACAGGCAAGTTAAAGTGTACGTTCACAAATGCCAGAAGTCTAGCAAGCAAAATGGGGGAGCTGGAGGCCTTGATACTGGAAGAAAATATAGATATAGTTGGTGTTGCTGAAACATGGCTGGACTCTTCACATGATTGGGCTGTAAATCTACAGGGTTTTACACTGTTTCGGAAAGACAGGACAAATAGGAAATGCGGTGGTGTATGTCTGTATGTGAGAAATGATATGAAGGCGAGTGTGAAAGAGACAATAGTGGGTGAATACTGTGAGGAGGTTGAAACCTTGTGGGTGGAACTAGAAAGGCAGGTAAACATTGATAAAATTACTTTTGGTGTAATCTATAGACCCCCCAATATAACTGAGGAGATGTAAGGTCAGCTATATAAACAGATGGAGCGGGCTGCTCAGGCGGGTACTGTAGTGATAATGGGAGACTTTAATTTCCGGGATATTAATTGGTGTCATGGTTCAGCTTCAACTGCAAAGGGGAGACATTTCCTCAACCTGTTGCAGGAAAATTTTATGGGCCAGTTTGTGGAAGACCCGACTAGAGGTGAAGCTCTGTTGGATCTGGTCATTTCTAATAATGCAGATCTTGTTGGGAATGTCAATGTTCGTGAAAACCTCGGTAACAGTGATCATAATATAGTTACATTTTACCTATACTGTAAAAAACAAACGCAGGCTGGGAGGGCAAAAACATTTAATTTTAAGAAAGCCAATTTCCCCAGGATGAGGGCTGCAATTCAGGATATGGACTGGGAAGAACTAATGTCAAATAATGGGACAAATGATAAATGGGAGATTTTCAAATCTACTTTGAGTTATTATAGTGCAAAATTTATTCCTATAGGTAACAAGTATAAACAACTCAAATTAAACCTCACATGGCTTACACCTTCTGTGAAAGGGGCAATACATGACAAAAAAAGGGCATTTAAAAAATACAAATCTGAGGGTACATCTGCAGCCTTTGTAAAATATAAAGATCTTAATAAAATCTGTAAAAAGGTAATAAAATTAGCAAAAATACAAAATGAAAGGCAGCTGGCCAAGGATAGTAAAACAAATCCCAAAAAATTCTTCAAGTATATAAATGCTAAAAAGCCAAGGTCTGAACATGTAGGACCCCTAGATAATAGTAACGGGGAGTTGGTCACAGGGGATCAAGAGAAGGCAGAGTTACTAAATGGGTTCTTTATCTCTGTATATACAACAGAAGGAGCAGCTGATGTAGCCGGTGCCAGTGCTGTTAATATATCAGTTGATATACTGAATTGGATGAATGTAGATATGGTCCAAGCTAAATTAAATAAAATAAATGTGCACAAGGCCCCGGGACCAGATGGGTTACACCCTAGAATTCTTAAAGAGCTTAGTTCAGTTATTTCTGTCCCCCTTTTCATAATATTCAGAGATTCTCTAGTGACTGGTATAGTGCCAAGGGACTGGCGCAGCGCAAATGTGGTGCCGATTTTCAAAAAGGGCTCTAGGTCTTCCCCGGGTAATTATAGACCAGTAAGCTTAACATCCATCGTGGGGAAAATGTTTGAGGGGCTATTGAGGGACTATATACAGGATTATGTGACAAAAAATAGTATTATAAGTGACAGCCAGCACGGTTTTACTAAGGACAGAAGTTGTCAAACTAACCTAATCTGTTTTTATGAAGAGGTGAGCAGAAGCCTAGACAGAGGGGCCACTGTGGATTTAGTGTTTTTGGATTTTGCAAAGGCATTTGACACTGTCCCCCATAGACGCCTAATGGGTAAATTAAGGACTATAGGTTTAGAAAATATAGTTTGTAATTGGATTGAGAATTGGCTCAAGGACCGTATCCAGAGAGTTGTGGTCAATGATTCCTACTCTGAATGGTCCCCGGTAATAAGTGGTGTACCCCAGGGTTCAGTGCTGGGACCACTATTATTCAACTTATTTATTAATGATATAGAGGATGGGATTAATAGCACTATTTCTATTTTTGCAGATGACACCAAGCTATGTAATATAGTTCAGTCTATGGAAGATGTTCATGAATTGCAGGCAGATTTAAACAAGCTAAGTGTTTGGGCGTCCACTTGGCAGATGAAGTTTAATGTGGATAAATGTAAAGTTATGCATCTGGGTACCAACAACTGCCTTTGCCGAGAGTCAGCTGGTGACCTTACGTCAGGGTAAGAGACCTGTTGAGGAGTATTGTTCTGACTTTAGGAAGTGGTGCGTAGCTTCTCGGTGGAATGACCCTGCCTTAAGGTGCCAGTTTAGGTTGGGTCTGTCGAACGCCCTGAAAGACCTGCTAGTTAGCTATCCCTCTTCTGACTCCCTAGACCAGGTTATGGCTTTAGCGGTACGACTTGACCGACGTCTCAGGGAACGACAACTTGAAAGTTTTTGTGTTTTCCCCTCTGACTCCCCCATAATGCCTCCCGAGGTCCCGTTGCTTCGCTCTTCCACGGAAGACTCGGAGGTACCTATGCAACTCGGGGCCTCCGTGTCCCCCCGACAACGTAGAGAGTTCCGCAGGAAGAATGGTCTCTGCTTCTATTGTGGGGATGACAAGCATCAAGTGAACACCTGTCCTAGGCGTAAGAATAAGCAGCCGGAAAACTTCCGCGCCTAATTGATCATCGGGGAGGTCACTTGGGCGCACAGGTATTTCCCGTAAATATGAAACGTAATAAAATCTTGCTTCCCTTTCAGGTCTCTTTTGGTGGTAGGTCTGCTACCGGCAGAGCCTTCGTGGATTCAGGGTCTTCTGCTAATATCATGTCTGTGGAATTTGCTATGTCTCTAGCTATGCCTTTGATTGGTTTGCCTAAACCTGTCCCGGTAGTGGGTATCGACTCCACTCCTCTTGCTAATGGTTATTTTACACAGCATACCCCTGTTTTCTAACTCCTTGTTGGCTCCATGCATTTGGAGCAGTGCTCTGTACTGTTGATGCAGGGATTATCGTCCGATTTGGTTTTAGGCCTTCCCTGGTTGCAGTTGCATAATCCCACGTTTGACTGGAATACTGGGGAGCTTACCAAATGGGGTAATGAATGCTTGGCGTCATGTTTTTCTGTTAATTCTATTTCTCCCCCTGAGGAGGTGAACACGCTACCTGAGTTTGTTCAGGACTTCGCTGATGTTTTCTCTAAGGAGGCCTCCGAAGTGTTACCTCCTCATAGAGAATACGATTGCGCTATCGATTTGGTACCAGGAGCTAAGCTCCCTAAGGGTAGGATATTTAATCTCTCTTGTCCCGAACGTGAAGCCATGAGAGAGTATATCCAGGAATGCCTGGCCAAGGGTTACATTCGCCCCTCTACTTCTCCGGTAGGTGCTGGCTTCTTCTTCGTAGGGAAGAAGGATGGTGGTCTTAGGCCATGCATTGACTGCCGTAACTTGAATAAGGTCACTGTAAGGAACCAGTATCCCCTTCCTTTGATTCCTGATCTCTTTAATCAGGTTCAGGGGGCCCAATGGTTCTCTAAGTTTGATCTACAGGGGGCGTATAACTTATCCGCATCAAAGAGGGGGATGAGTGGAAGACTGCGTTTAACACGCCTGAAGGTCATTTCGAAAACCTCGTCATGCCCTTTGGGTTGTGTAATGCTCCCGCGGTCTTCCAGAATTTCATAAATTAGATTTTAAGAGATTACCTGGGGATATTTCTTGTAGTGTACCTTGATGACATACTTGTGTTTTCCAAGGACTGGTCTTCCCACATTGAGCATGTCAGGAAGGTGCTACAGGTCCTTCGGGAAAACAAACTGTTTGCGAAGACCGAAAAATGTGTGTTTGGGGTGCAAGAGATACAATTTTTGGGTCAAATCCTCACTCCTCATGAATTCCGCATGGACCCCGCCAAGGTCCAGGCTGTGGCGGAATGGGTCCAACCTGCCTCCCTGAAGGCGTTACAGTGCTTCTTGAGGTTCGCTAATTATTACAGGAGATTTATTGCTAACTTCTCGGTCATCGCTAAGCCTCTTACGGACCTCACTCGCAAAGGTGCTGATCTCCTCCACTGGCCTCCTGAGGCTGTCCAGGCTTTTGAGGTCCTTAAGAAGTGCTTTATATCGGCCCCGGTGCTGGTTCAGCCTAACCAAATGGAGCCATTTATCGTGGAGGTTGACGCGTCCGAAGTGGGAGTGGGGGCAGTCTTGTCCCAGGGTACCAGGTCCCTCACCCATCTCCGTCCCTGTGCCTACTTCTCCAGGAAATTTTCGCCCACTGAGAGTAACTATGATATTGGCAACCGCGAACTCTTGAAGAGTGGCGCCACTTCCTGGAGGGGGCTAGGCACCAGGTAACGGTCCTTACCGACCACAAGAATCTGGTTTTCCTAGAATCTGCCCGGAGGCTAAACCCGAGACAAGCTCGATGGGCGTTATTTTTTACCAGATTCAACTTTTTGGTTACCTATAGGGCTGGGTCTAAAAATATTACGGCTGATGCACAGTTGCGTAGCTTCATGGCCAGCCCTCCTTCGGAGGAAGATCCTGCTTGTATTTTGCCTCCAGGTATAATTATTTCCTCTATTGATTCTGATTTAGTCTCTGAAATTGCGGCTGATCAAGGTTCAGCTCCCTGAGAACAAGCTGTTTGTTCCCCTGCAATTCCGGCTAAGGGTACTTAGGGAAAATCATGACTCCGTCCGCACTATCTGGTCATCCAGGCATCCTGGGTACCAAGCACCTCATTGGCAGAAACTATTGGTGGCCTGGGTTGCCTAAAGACGTTAAGGCCTACGTCGCTGCTTATGAGGTTTGTGCTAGGTCCAAGACTCCCAGGTCCCAACCAGCGGGCTTACTACGTTCTTTGCCCATTCCCCAGAGACCTTGGACCCATATCTCCATGGATTTTATCACCGATTTGCCTCCATCTCAAGGCAAGTCGGTGGTGTGGGTTGTAGTAGACAGCTTCAGTAAGATGTGCCACTTTGTGCCCCTCAAGAAACTACCCAATGCTAAGACGTTAGCTACCTTGTTTGTCAAACACATCCTGCGTCTCCATGGGGTCCCTGTCAATATTGTTTCTGACAGAGGGGTACAATTTGTTTCATTGTTTTGTAGAGCCTTCTGTAAAAAGTTGGAGATTGATCTGTCCTTCTCCTCTGCCTTCCATCCTAAAACTAATGGCCAAACTGAGAGGACTAATCACTCTCTAGAACAATGTTTAAGGTGTTTTATCTCTAACTGTCAATATGATTGGGTCTCATTCATTCCCCTCGCCGAATTTTCCCTTAATAACCGGGTCAGTAACTCGTCAGGGGTCTCCCCCTTTTTCTGTAATTTTGGGTTTAATCCACGGTTCTCCTCCGTTTCACCTGGTAGTTCCAACAATCCCGAGGTAGAGGTCGTTCATCGGGAACTGTGCACAGTCTGGGCCCAGGTTCAGAAGAACCTAGAGGCGTCCCAGAGCATACAAAAAACTCAGGCAGATAGAAGACGTTCTGCTAACACCTTGTTTATAGTCGGGGATCTGGTGTGGCTATCGTCAAAGAACTTGCGCCTTAAAGTCCCGTCCAAGAAGTTTTATAGGGCTGTACAAGGTCATTGAAGTCCTCAATCCTGTCTCCTTCCGACTGGAGTTGCCCCCATCTTTTCGAGTACACGACGTGTTTCATGCCTCCCTCCTTAAACGCTGCTCCCCGTCCTTGGCTCTCTCGAGGAAACCTCCTGTCCCCGTTCTCACCCCTGAGGGGGTGGAATTCGAGGTGGCCAAGATTGTGGACAGCAAGATGGTCCAAGGCTCCCTCCAGTACCTGGTCCATTGGAGAGGATACGGGCCTGAGGAGAGGACTTGGGTACCCGCCCGGGATGTTCACGCTGGGGTATTGGTCAGGAGGTTCCACCTTCGTTTCCCCAATAAACCAGGTCCACCTAGAAAGGGTCCGGTGGCCCCTCATAAAAGGGGGGGGTACTGTAAAGGATCTGCCAGGCACAGCTTCTGTGTCAACGCCCATAGGTAATCAGTCTGCACCTGCTTCTATGTCTGTGAGACTGACTCCATCTTCCACCACTCAGGATGGCAGGCTTAGGAGTGGGAGAGCCTATCACAGCCTGGCCAGACGGAGCTAGCTCCCGCCCTCTGTCTATTTATACCTGCCTTTCCTGTTCCTCCTTGCTTGTGATTCTTCTCGTTTGGTTTCCTGGCCCTGCTGCAGCTTCTGAACTATTTGACCCTGGCTTACTGACTACTCTCCTGCTCTGCGTTTGGTACCTCATACACTCCTGGTTTGACTCGGCTTGTTCACTACTCTCCTGCTCTGCGTTTGGTACCTCGTACACTCCTGGTTTGACTCGGCTCGTTCACCACTCTTGTTGCTCACGGTGTTGCCGTGGGCAACTTCCCCATTTCCCTTAGCTTCTGTGTTCCCTTGTCTGTTTGTCTGTCGTGCACTTATTGAGCATAGGGACCGTCGCCCAGTTGTACCCCGTCGCCTAGGGCGGGTCGTTGCAAGTAGGCAGGGACTGAGTGGCGGGTAGATTAGGGCTCACTTGTCTGTTTCCCTACCCCCATCATTACAAAAGATTTATATGTGTGGAAGGCTTGCCGCTGTTTAGTCTTCGTGTTGAGGCCCTGGACATTGTGAGTAACAATGTTAAAAGAGCTCTGACGATCAGCCATACCCAAAACGTTCATAGAATGCAAAATACCCAAGACACTCGACCATCAGAAGCAGGGGACATGAAAGGAGGGGAGAGAAGCAAAAGTACAAAAGAAAAGACAATAAACAGAAATCATTGCGATTAAGAGAATAGATTACAGAACATTGCCCAAACAAGGCTATAGGGGATGTTAAGAGAGCACCACCTAGAGAACAATAGAATATCAGGGGTGTCCATCAAGATCCCAAGGAGGGCAAGACAACTGAGCGTTGGGTGGGAGGGTGAGCTCACGATAACTCAATCCAGAGCTAGCGGAAAAACAATAACAAAAAAAATTCCAATACAAAAGAGATTTGCAATGTAAAATGAAACATCAATAGTAAGCAGCAAAGGGGACTGGTATTTGAAGAAAGTTACAATCACAGGCTCCTAGGAGAGGTGTATCAAAATGACATCAAGGTTCCATAAGATCAGGTAGCAGAAGTCGAAGGCCGGGACGAACGTCTGAAGCTCCAGAGTGGTCTAATACATGTTGTAGAAGATAAGGACGCAGGTGGTGGTGATTTCCTCGGCGGAGGCGTACCATCTTTTGAAAGAAGACCCAGACGGTGCATAATCACTTCTCCTTCCTTGATTGAAGCAAAACTGTATGACCGATTGCGAAAATGTGAGTCGAAACGGGAAGGCCCAGCTGTATCTAATCTCCTGGCGAATCAAAATTTGGAAGAGAGGCTTTAAGGACCGATGCCTCTGGATCATGCGAGGAGCCAAATCAGTGAAGATCTGTAAGTCGCAGCTGCGCAATTGCAGCTAATCCGCAGATCTAGAAGCTTTCATGATCTTTTCTTTCACACAGTAATAATGCGCTTTCACCAACACATCTCCGGGCAGTCCATCTGAGCGGGGAGCAGTATCGCCCTATGCACTCTGTCAACATCAAAATAGCAGTCAGCTAAATCAGGAAGGAGCGGTTTAAAAAGTTCATATACCGCAGTTTCCAAGTCCAGGAAATTTTCTGACAGACCTCTGATACGAAAATTTTCCCTCCTGGATCTATTTTCCATATCTTCTAGCTTAGATTGGGTGTCTTCAAGCTGCTGGTAAATGTCGTCAATACAATCAGAGTGCTGATTGACGGTCGTCACCGTATGATCTATTTTAGCCTCCATTGCTTGACCCCAAAGCATGAAAATCAGTTTTAAGTTCAGATGTGATCTTCACACACGTTTTATCAAGTTCTTGCTGCAAAAGTTGTGAAAAGTGTGCAATGAGAACTTTATCCCCCGAGTATGCACCAGTGTCAGCCTGTAGCTGTGGGGAGGGAAATTGAGAGTCACCATCTTGCCCAGCCTGGCTAAATGAGAACCCTTGTACCGCAGGCTCTGCGGAGGAGGCATTGGACCCTTCATCCCCTAATAAAGCTGAGGCAGGCTTCGGGCTTCGAAAACACGGGGTACCTCCATCCATATTGAGCATCAGGTCTGGCGAAGATGCCTACAGCTGAGGAGAGTGAGGTGGGTCCGGTGCCATCACAGCCTGCTCTACGTGTGTACTCTGTAATGGAGGCTCCGACCCAACAGCCGAAGATCTGGTCATGACCCCGGATCCCTTTCGCCAAATCGCCAAAATACGCTGGATACTCCCGCTGAGGTGCGGAGCTCTAGGGAAACACGTCCCCCATTAGCCCCGTGCGCATGCGCCTCCTAGTTCCTAACTTTTGGAACTAGTTCCTACCTTTTGCTAAGATTTGTCCTGGCCTGGTCTATGCCATTCCATCTGCATATTTTAAAATAACATTCCCTGTGAGAGATTGCTAGGAACAAAGGCCAATGACAATGCCTAGCTCAGTGGATGACATGTCATATGCACTACTGGTCCTGGTCCCTAGTAACATGGTCATTGTCCTTCGGTGCTGGTGCATGGAATATTAAGAAGGTGTTTTATAACATATTTTCAATGCCATGGTCTTGACGGAAGATTTCAATGAAGTACAGTGCTTGTATTAGTGTTCACCCTCTAAACATTACAATGACTTTTGTGGGATCTACATACATTATAAAAGTAAAGTCTTTATTTAGTAAGGTTGGGTTATCTACAGCTAATACATTATTGTGAAATTATCATGAAACACCATAACATTTCCCCTTATAATACAGTTACTCACTAATAGAAGAGGGGCATATTGTCCCCTCAGACATCAAAGCTTGGGTATAACTATATCCTCTGGACTCCATACTGCTGGGCAATGCCAATGTTGAATTACTTTGCTTTGACGTATTAATTATAAATATAAATTTTCCGGGGCGTGGCTTAGGCATGGCGGTGTGAGGACGCGTGTGTCTGTAGCTCCGGACTCATCCCGCCGAAAATCGCCCGACAGGGCTTACTCACCAGTCTCCCGACTCAGCATGACCAGGGGGAAACACCGCAAGAACCTCCCGGACACCTCGGGCACCCCTTTCATTGGCCGGTATCTCCGGTCCACTCTGGACGGCACTCCACAGCGGTCCTCATCGTCTCCTCCTGTAGGCCGCATCCAGACTCCGTCGCCCCGGCCCCGGCAGAGGCCATTCCCAATCTCCAGCCCCAGCCAGCACCCGGACGCGGGGTCTCTAGCTCGACGCCGATGGGCAGGGTGCATGAGGCGCCATTTCTACCACCCTTGCAGCGGCAGACAACAGCACCAGACAGCCAGTAGAGTCAGGGAATGCCGGACATTTTCCGGGGGACCCCCTCCCCCACCCCACCAATGCACACAGGGGACCACCACGCAGGCCTGTCCTCGAGCCCCCCGCTCTCAATGGAATGGACCCTGGCAGAACTTTGGGAGATGGTCAGAGTACTGCCCACAAAAACTGACTTGGACCTCCACCTCGCCCGGCTAGAGGAGAAACACGACAGGGCCATTGGTGAGGTCACACAAGATGTACGGGCCCTGGCCACGCGGGTGGAAACATTAGAGCGCCAGCACTCCGTCTCTTCCCTGGACATATCGGTCCTCTCCCAGTCCTTGGCTACCCAAGCTACGCAACTCCGGGACCTCTCCCTACATTTGGATGATGTCGAGAATAGGGGGAGGCGTAATAACTTGAAACTGAGGATTTTGTCCGAGCCTGTACCCCCCGGACTTTACGATGCTGTGACTCACATTTTTAACAAACTTCTGGAGCGCCCGCGGGATATGCCCATAGAGATGGACAGAGTTCACAGACTGGCGGGCCCCCGGAATAGAGATGGCAACCGACCCAGGGATGTTATATGTAGATTGCACTTCTACAAGCAGAAACAGGAGATTGCCCGGAGAGCCTGGGAGAAGGGGGCTGTCCCTTTCAACGGTACCGACATCATAGTCCTGCCAGATGTCTCAAGACTGACACTCTCCATGCGCAGACTTGTCCATCCGCTACTGGAAGCGACAAAAGCAGCAGGCGCAACCTACAAGTGGGGACACCCCTTCCACATCATCCTTCGCAAGCAGGGAATGTCATTTGCAGTCCGCTCCCCGGATGACTTAGAGGAGGCATTCCGGTTCTTGGAGATCCCACCAGTGCGGTTACCAGACTGGACTGACCCTCCGGCACCATTCGCTCCCAGAGGAGGCCCGTATCCGGATTATGTGTCCCATCTTCCGACCCGACCAGGAGCGGAGCCGCCCGAACTCCGACCCTCGGAGCGCCGACCTCCACGCCGTGACCGTGGATCTGGGCCCGTTGACCCTCCTCCTCTAGGACGTCGTTCACCGCGGAGGGATTGACTGATCTGCGACACTCCTATGTAGACATTTACTTGTACACCTTTTTCTTCCATAGGGTTCTTGGAGGACGGTCAAGAACACATTGCTGGTATTGCTCTACAGCCTGCTGAACTGCTGTGGACCTGGTGGAGGGAAGGTTTTCACCTGTTGGGGGATGTTTCAACTGTCTCACCTGTTTCATCAAGTAGGGGAAGGTGGGTTCTGGAATTGTTAATTGTTGATTTGTTGAGTCCGGGGCTTCAATGCACTTCAGTTTAATTGAAATACCTAGTTGACAATTGAATTGCGGACACGTTGTTATTGCACTACTGTCTTTCCTCGTTCCCTATTAGGGTTACGTGCAGCTGTGTCGTGGTTGAAGGCTTTCTGCGGGCAACATAGCTCACATTGAGTAGTGGAGAGATATTGTACTCCAACTTTAGAGAACTTGTTTTCTTTGGCACCTTCGGTACTGCTGCTCATACTTCTTCTTTTTCTCCTTCTCTTTCTTTTCTCCTTCCCCTTTCCCCTCTGTCCATCCCTAAATCCGCTACCATGTCTGACATTACCGTTGTCTCCCTAAATGCACAGGGTCTGAATGTTCCGGAAAAGAGGTCCTCCATTCTCCATCTCCTGTGGAAAAGAAGAGCACACGTGGCATTTCTGCAGGAAACCCACTTCCGGGCAGACTGCATCCCGAAGCTCACAGATTCTAACTACCCTGATGGGTATCATAGTGTATCCCCTGACTCCAAGACTAAGGGAGTCTCCATCCTGATCTCACGTTCCCTCCACTGGGAACATGTAGAGACCTGCACAGATGAAGCGGGCCGGTACCTTTTCGTGAAGGGTAAGTTGGATAACGCATTGTACACATTGGCCTCATACTACCTCCCTAACTGTGGTCAGGTGGCCTACTTGGACAGAGTTTTAAGGGCGCTGGATGGCTTTATGGAAGGCACCCTAATACTGGGGGGGGGATTTAAATGTCACACTAGACCCTGTATTAGACACTTCGCGAGGGCACTCCTCTCTACCCAGGGCAGCTCATCGTCGTATACGACGATTGCTACATGAGCACCAACTTGTAGACGCGTGGCGGGTTTTGCATCCCTCAACCAAAGACTACACGTATTATTCGGCACCACACAATTCCTACTCTAGGTTGGATTACTTTTTCCTGCATCATACACATCTCCCTAGCCTCACATCATCCTCAATAGATGACATAACGATATCTGATCATGCCCTTATCACTCTCACCCTAGCTCACCCAACGGCCCACCCTTGTTCATGGCAGTGGCGACTGAACGAATCGCTCCTACAAGACCCGACAGTGGTCTCCGATGTTCGCAGGGACCTAGTGCAGTACTTCGACACAAACAACACACCGGGGATGGACCCTTTTTGTATTTGGGAGGCGCATAAATGCGTGGTGCGCGGTTCCCTTATAAGAATCGGAGCCAAACTTAAGAAGGAACGGACGGCTCACCTTCGGGACCTACTGTCCCGAATACATAGACTGGAGCAGTCTCATAAGGTATCTCAGGATCGGGTATTAGGGGCAGAACTGGGACAGTTGAGGGAGCAGGTACGTTCACTTTGTCTCTCAAAGGCGAAGGCCACCCTAGTTAAATGTAGGCGGCACTTCTACGAATTCAGTAATAAACCCAGTAAGACCCTGGCTCGTGCTATTCGAAAAACCCGCTCACGTACCTACATCCCGCACGTCCTGGGCCCACATAATGAACGGCTGCAGCTCCCAAACAACATTTCAGAGGCCTTCCGTGCTTACTACCACTCTCTCTATAACCTCCGGAAGGCATCCTCCTCTCCAGATGGCAGCAGTCAGCTGGAGAAGATCGAGCAGTATCTTCGGTCCTCAGGGATGAAATCTATCCCACTAGACGATTTTGCGGCCTTGGAGGCCCCCATCTCCCCGGAGGAGTTGTCATGGGCACTGAAGGACTCACGGGGAAGGCCCCGGGCCCAGACGGCTTGTCCCTACCATACTACAAGACCTACTCAGACGTGCTCACGCCCCACTTCATCCGGGCCTTCAATTCGCTCACTGAGGGGGGCTCCATCCCTGGAGACACGTTGAGGGCACACATTATGGTCATACCCAAAGAGGAGAAGGACCCATCCCTATGCCAGATTTATCATCCTATTTCTCTACTGGATGTAGATTTGAAACTATTCGCGAAGATTCTGGCGTCTCCACTCCTACACAATGTGATACATACCAACCAAGTGGGTTTTATGCCCTTACGGGAAGCGAGAGACAACACCACACGGGCAATTAACTTAAAGTACCAGGCGGCAGCTTCGTCACTCCCCACTTGTTTTTTGTCAACGGAAGCGGAAAAGGCCTTCGACAGGGTCAGCTGGGACTTTATGTTGGCAACTTTACGACAAATAGGAATAGGGACTCATATGATGTCCTGGATCTCGGGCCTCTACTCCTCCCCATCACCCCAGGTTAAGGTCAACGGGCACTTCTCATCCTGAATTACGATCGCTAATGGTACACGACAAGGCTTCCCCCTATCTCCACTAATCTTCATTTTATGCCTGGAAATTTTGTTTTGCCATATTCGCTCCAACCCGGATATTACGGGCCTGGACTTGGGAGGCAGATCCCATAAGGTTGCCCCCTACGCGGACGATCTACTCTTCTTCCTCACAGCCCCTAGAATTTCCTTGCCCAACCTGATGGTGGAGTTGAGTAGATACTCGAGATTATCCAACTTCAAAATAAACTACCAGAAGTCAGAGGCTCTTAACATCTCGTTACCACAGACTCTGGTTACTGACTTGTCAGAGTCCTTCTCTTTTAAGTGGGCAAGGGACTCGCTTAAATACCTGGGAACCCGACTTCCCAGTGATCTATCTCGCCTTTATTGGGTGAACTTTCCCTCACTTCTTCAACGTATAAAGGCTGACCTGGATTTTTGGACGTCGGGCACATTTACCTGGTTTGGTAGGTAACAAACACCTATTGGTACATTCAGGAAAGTTAATGTCAGCCTTAAAGTATGGTTTAGAAAATTGTAACCCAGAAAGGGACAAAAACATGTATAAACTAAGTAAATCTTGGTGTATTGACCCCAAAATTTAGACAAGATAAACCTACAGAGTATGGGGTGCAATTAACACACAGTAATCTTGAATGGAGAAACAAACAATCTTTATTAAACAAGGTAAAGACAATAAAAAGCATAAAAACGAGTCATGCTGAGCATGAGCAGGACGTCCCTCTGTGCTAAGAGCAAGATGTAAACACTAAGTAGCAACCATGGGTAAAGCAATGCAATCCAAAATACAATGTCTGGATAATAAATGAACATGTCAAGTTACTTTTAGTTGATAAACATGTAGCTGACAATGCAGCAATTATGTGATTATACTGGTTTGGTAGGTGTGCGATTTTTAAAAATAAACATTTTACCGCGCATTCTGTATCTTCTACAGGCCCTACCGATACATATCCCACGCCCGTTCTTTCAATCCCTGCTATCCCTTGTGCACAAATTCATATGGGCAGGGAAACCGGTGCGATTTGCCCGATCCTTGCTTTTTCGTGTAAAGGGGGAGGGGGGCATTGGTCTACCGGATTTTGTCTCCTACCACCACGCCTCCCACTTGACACTAATTTTAGATTGGTTCCGACATGGCGGGATTAAAGAATGGGTATCTATGGAACAGGCTTTTATGACAGTCCCCTTACAGGCACTACCGTGGTTGGGTGGACATGTTCCCCTGGTAGCGCGGACACACCCGACAATAGGCCCCACCCTTGAAGTTGCGGCACGGGTATTTCCTCAGGCAGAGTTCTCGCCGTCCCCCTCCCCGATGTTCCCGATTTTGGGCAATCCTTCTTTTCCAACGGGACTGGACAGTGGCCCATTTCAGCTATGGTTGAGGGCAGGTAAGGGACAGGCCGCACACTTTTTGCAGGATAGAAGGTGAATGTCGAGCGCTCAACTACGGTCTTTGTCTGACCCAGTCCCTTTCTCGGCGTGGCAGGTTACCCAGTTGTGACATTTCCTGGCATTAGAACATCCTGCGGCGCAACCGCGAGATTGCTCCCCATTTGAACTCCTATGTACAGGCACAGGCACAATCCATCACTCATTGTCCAGACTTTACATTCTCTTGATCTCACCCTCACCCTCCAATTTGCCTCCACCCCCTTACTTGATTAGCTGGGAGAGGGACTTGGGCGAGACATTCACCCCTGAACAAAAGGAACGCCTGTTCACCATAACACATAAGTCCTCCTTGGCCAGCAGATTTCAGGAGGCAGGGGTCATTCTGTCCCGTTGGTATAGGGTGCCTTCCAGATTGCTTGCAATGATCCCGGCGGTCTCGCCATTATGCTGGAGATGTGGTGACCATGTGGGTACAATCATGCAGATTTTTTGGGACTGCCCACTCCTGACTGGGTTCTGGTCCGAGGTGTGGCGCATTTCCTCGAAATTTACAGATTTCCCCCTCCCACTATCCCTGGGCCTCTTCCTGCTCCATCTGTGTGAGGTCCCTCTGCCTACGTACAAACGCCCGGTAGTTCGCTATTTGGTGAACGCGGCTAGGGCATGTGTTCCTGCACTGTGGAGACAATCCTGTCCCCCGTCAGTGGGCATGTGGTTCGGCAAGATTCAGGAGATCATGAGAATGGAGGACCTCACGGCATTTATGAAGGGGTCCCATACTTCCTTCCTAAGAACATGGCGTGAATGGATCAGATTTCAATCAACTGCGGAATATAAGACCATCATGGCCTCTTGAATTTACACCTAGATCTGGTGCGTCAGGTCAGCTCCCCCCCCCCCTTCTTCCCCTTTTTTCCCCCTCTTTCCTACTGTCTCTGCTTTTCTTTTCCTTTTCCTCTTACTGTTCTCATGTTCGCTTCTGGAGTATTATACACGGCTGCGGGTTCAGGGTGCATATTGGAGATTCTTTCATATTTGATTCAAGCGATGTAGTCATTTCATGTGATCCCATGCACTTAGGTCATGCTGATAGCCGACCTGTGGCCTGTTGACTGTTTTGCACTGGCATTTCCCATTTGTGTTGTGTATCCTTTGTATACTTTGTGTTACAAAATAACAAAATGAAAATAAAAGAATTAAAAAAAATATATTAATTTTCCTGTTTCATGACTTATAAATCTGTGAATTATGTTCTATAACATACTAGAAAAATCTCATATTATAAGACAACCATAGTCATCGTTCTTTTTAGTTATGCTTTCTCTGACGCAGTCCTTCAGTCACAGGTATAAAAATATGAAAATAGCCTTTGCCTTTCTTACAGAAGTCACCAGCGTGTATAGAAACTTTGTACTCTACTGATAAAAAACAATCCTCACACTACCATGTGTCAGATTGTGCAACTCTTGTGATTCAGCTGTTCTGGCACAAAAAGCTGACAGGCTTAGTGCGGTGTTTGACTTATTCAAGCAGTTTGCACTATGTTAAAGGTCCACTAAATCTAAAATATATTGTATGAGTTTCAGTATTAAAGCAAGAATATATAATGCAAATACAACATTCACTGAGACTTTGCCAAGCTTATTAACTAACGTGTATATAAAAATGTCAATTTCCAGTATAACAGTATAATAGAGGATTTGCATAATGCAGAGTTCTAAAAGGTGCTCTAGCAATGTTATTTCATAGGGAATACAAGCATTTACTAAAACAGACATGTCCCATGAAAAGAGCTCAATTTAAAGAGTCTCTGTCACCACATTATAAGTGCCCTATCTCCTACATAAGGAGATCGGCGCTATAATGTAGGTGACAACAGTGCTTTTTATTTAACCCCTTAGTGACCAGCCCATTTTAGGCCTTAATGACCAAGCTATTTTATTCGTTTTTCTATAGTCGCATTCAAAGAGCTATAACGTTTTTATTTTTTCGTCTACATAGCTGTATGAGGACTTGTTTTTTGCGGGATTAGTTGTGCTTTTTAATGGCACCATTTTTGGGTACATATAATTTTTATATTAACTTTTATTAACCTTTTTGGGGGGGGATTATAAAAAAAACTGAAATTCCGCCATTGTTCTATGCGTTTTTAAATTGACGCCGTTCACTGTGCGACATAATTAACATGTGACCTTTATTCTATGAGTCGGTACGATTACGGCGATACCACATATGTGGAGTTTTTTTTTATGTTTTACGACTTTTGCACAATAAAAACACTTTTGAACTAAAATTATTTGTTTTTGCATCGTCGCTTTCCAAGAGCCGTAATTTTTTTATTTTTCCATCAATGTAGTGATTTTTTGGGCTTGTTTTCTGCGGGACAAGACGTAGTTTTGAATGGTACTGTTTTGGGGTACATGGGACTTATTGATTCATTTTTATTATGACTTTTTTGGGGGGCAATGGAAAAAAATTGCAATTTCGCCATAGTTTTTTGCGTTTTGTTTTTACGGTGTTCACTTTGCGGTTTAAATTACATATTAACTTTATTAATGGAGTCATTACGGTCGCGGCGATACCACATATGTGTACTTTTTTTTTTTACACTTTTACTAAATAAAACCACTTTTTATGGAAAAAAATGGTTTTATTTATTTTTTTACTGTACTTTATTAATAATCTTTATTTCACTTTGATGACTGATTTTATTAGTCCCACTAGGGGACTTTACTGTGCGATGTTCCGATCGCTGCTATAATGCTTTGGTATACTTCGTCCTAACAGGCATATGTCCAGGGCAGACCTGGGGGCTTTTATCAGTCCCCCGGCTGCCATGACACCCCATCGGAGACCCGCGATTGCATTCGCGGGCCGCCGATGGGTGACAGAGGGAGCGCACTCCCTCTGTAAACAAAGTTAAATGCCGTGGTCGCTATTGACGGCGGCATTTAACGGGTTAAACGGCCGCGATCTAAGTAAACTTCGATCGCGGGCGTTGGAGCAGGAGCTCAGCTGTCATCAGACAGCAGAGCCCCGGCTCCTGCCTGCACGGGAGACCCGTGCAGGACTTAGACTAGGCCGACGTGAAAAGGCGTCAGCCTAGCCTAAAGCCCATTAGTGAATCACGTAAAAAGGCGTATTAGTGGTCACTAAGGGGTTAAAAAAATGATCTGATTTCACCACTTTATTAGCGATTTTTGATTTATGCTAATGAGTTGCTTAATGCCCAAGTAGGCGTATTTTTACTTTAGACCAAGTGGGCGTTGTACAGAGGAGTGTATGACGCTGACCAATCAGCCTCATGCACTCCTCTCCGTTCATTTACACAGCGCATAGGGATCCTGCTAGATCCTTATGTGCTGTCTTATACTAACACATTAACAATACTGAAGTGTTTAGACAGTGAATAGACATTCCACGGGATGTCTATTCACAATCTTTGCACTTCGTTACTGTTTCTATGGTAGTTACAGCAGAGGAAGCGTAATCTCGTTATAACCTGTCATTTACAGCGAGATCTCGCGAGATCACGCTTCCTCTGCTATAACTACCACAGACAGAGTAACGAAGTGCAGGGATTGTGAATAGACATCCCGTGGAATGTCTATTCACTGTCTAAACACTTCAGTATTGTTAATGTGTTAGTATAAGGCCTGGTTTACACGAGCGTGTGCGTTTTGCGCGCGCAAAAAACGCGGCGTTTTGCGTGCGCAAAAGGCACATAACAGCTGTGTGTCATCAGCGTATGATGCGCGGCTGCGTGATTTTCTCGCAGCCGCCATCATTATGACACTCCGTTTGGATGTTTGTAAACAGAAAAGCACGTGGTGTTTTTCTGTTTACATTCAGAGTTTGACAGCTGTTGCGCGAATCACGCAGTTCGTACGGAAGTGCTTCCGTGCGGCATGCATGGTTTTCACGCACCCATTGACCCACTTGGGCATTAAGCAACTCATTAGCATAAATCTAAAATCGCTAATAAAGTGGTAAAAATAGATCGTTATTTTAAACAAAAAGCATTACTGTCACCTACATTATAGCGCCTATCTCCTTATGTAGGAGATACGGCACTTATAATGTGGGGACAGAGCCTCTTTAAATTCAGTATCATGGTACACTCCTGGTTCATGCAGCATATAGAATTCTACCATCACTTAAAAAGGACCACATCTGTTTCAGGTAATTCTTGTATTCCTCATAATAGAACAATTCTGGAGTATCTTTTCTTAGAACTGTGCGTTGTGCTGTTCCTCTATTATTCCTCCTGGAAATGTATAAGTAAATTGACAACTGGGTGATACCAGTTGGGAGTGTGTCCGTACACAATCTGACACCATCAAATCAGTGCTGACAGAGTGAGACTAAGTAGAGCCAATGCCCTTTGGCAAGGGGAATGACAACATCCAGTTTGTAATTTATTCATAAATTTATATGAGGAATAACAGAGGGATGACAGTGCAGAGTTCTAGGAAAAGATGCAACAGCATTATTATTTTATGGAGAATACAAGTATTTAATAAAACTGACATGTCAGGAGAAGTAACAGGTCCTCTTTAATAGTGGTCAGATTTGAAATGTTAACTAAACTTTCAGAAAACTTCTGACATGTTACAGTGACATGTCAGA
The DNA here is from genome assembly GCF_050947455.1 of Rhinoderma darwinii. Classification (NCBI taxonomy): domain Eukaryota; kingdom Metazoa; phylum Chordata; class Amphibia; order Anura; family Rhinodermatidae; genus Rhinoderma; species Rhinoderma darwinii. Next base: position 47,467,608 of record NC_134689.1, read on the forward strand.
AGTTTTGATCGGTGGGGGTCTGAGCAATGAGACCCCCATCAATCACTAAAACAAAGTGGCAGAAGTGCTCGAGTGAGCGCTGAGCTGCTTAGTTTCTTATCGGCTTTTCTCGGAAAGCCGAGCAGTTGGTGTACGGGCTCATAGACATTCTATTGAGTCATACACCATTACCTCAGCTTTCCGAAAAAAGCCGATCAGAAACCAAACGGCTCAGCGCTCACCCAAGCGCTTCTGCCTCTTCATTTTAGCGATTAGTGAGGGCCTCAGTGCTCAGAACCCCACCGAAGTTTTCTGAAAGTTGCAACACTTGGCTTTTTGTTGCGGGTTTTGCATCCCAATTGAATTCAATGGAGAAAACCTGCAACAGAAATTCAACGAAAATGCAGCATAAATTGACATACTGCGGGTTTAAATTCCTCACCACATTTTTTTTTTTCGCAGCGTGAGCATGAGATTTTCTTAGTCTCATCCATTTTGCTGCTGCTGTAAATGCTGTGGAATTTCCACACACAATTCCGTTGCGGAAATTCTGCAGCGTTTACGCAACGGTCTTAGGTGCTGATTTTACCTATGGAAATACCTGCATTTACCTACGGTTTTGATATGGATTTTCTGCACCAAATTCTGCAACGTGTGCATTTAGCCTAAAAATCAGTACATTTCTCCACTGCTACTGTGATATGTATAACGGATGGATGCACATCATTTCATTAATGCCCAGGGACAGCTGGTGAAATTCACCACAGTTTAGTACTATCCTCAGATCCTAATCGAATGCACCTTGAACATTTGCATCTCCCTTTGAAGGCTGTATTTTAGTCCAGCTGGCTTCTCTTCTACTTATATACGTGGCTGCCAAAGATGTATGTTGGTTGAAATCAGTATTTTGTGGATATGTACTCTTCAGCTTCTTTGGCAGAGAAGGTCTAGTATCATATTCCAATGCTCAGCTGTAAATTGTCTTCACGTTACGTTTTTGCACCCTGTTGAAAATCACAGTTTTTTTTTCTTTTGTCCAATGTACTTTTAACCCCTTAAAGACCAGGCCAATTTGCGTTTTTCATTTTTGTTTTTTCCTCCCCGCCTTCCAAAAGCCACAACTTTTTAATTTCTTCGTCGTCATAGCCATATGAGGGCTTGTTTTGTGCGGGGCAAGTTGCAGTTTTTCATGGCACCATTTATTGTACCGCATAATGTACAGGATATCTGAAAAATAATTATTTGTGGGGTGAAATGGGCAAAAAACAGCGATTACACAATTTTTTGGGGGTTTGGTTTTTACAGCGTCCATCAGGCGGTAAAAACTACATATTCACCTTATTCTACAAGTTGATATGATTATGGCGATACCGAATTTATATGTTTTGTTTTATGTTATACCACTTTTTAAAAAATAAAACTATATGCTAAAAAAACGAAATGTTTTGAGTCGCCATATTATGAGAGCCATAACTTTTTTATTTTTCCATCAATTTAGAGGCGCGAGGGCTTAAATATTGCGGGGCGGGCTGTAGTTTTCACCAATACCATTTTGGGGTCCATGCGACTTTTTGTTCACTTTTTATTCCTTTTTTTTTGGAAAACTAAGGAGACCAAAAAACAACAATTTGCATATTTTATATATATATATATATATTTTTTTTATTTTTACGTCGTTCACCAAGTGGATTAAACAACGCTATATTGTGATAGTTCGGACTTTTACGAATGCGGTGATACCAGTTATGTTAACTTTTAGGTTTTTTTAACATTGCTTTAGGGAAAAAATGGGAAAAGTTATTTTTTTTAACTTCTAATATATATATTTTTTGGAACATTATAAAAATCGTTAAAGAGGCTCTGTCACCACATTATAAGTGCCCTATCTCATTTAATCGCTGCACAGCGTGATCTTGCGTGATCACGCTATGAATGACAGCACAGCGAGATCACACTGTGCAGCGATTAAATTCCACACAAACTTTACCAAAGTGTCGGAAGTGTGAATAGACATCGCGTCCTGGGTGGAGGCAAGGTCTATTCACTCTCAAGACACTTCAGTAAAGTTAAAGTGGGTGTATGTTACAGCACAGCGAGATCACGCTGTGCTAAGCACAAATAGACATGAATGTAGAGATGTGTATGACACTGATTGGTCAGCGTCATACACTTCTCTTTACAACGCCCACTTGGTCAAAAGTTAAAAAAACGCCCAGTTGGTCTTTAAGAAAGTAATTAGCATAAATCTAAAATTGCTCATAACTTGGTCAAAAATGATCGTTTTTCAAAATAAAAAACACTGTTGTTATCTACATTACAGCACCAATCAGATTATGTAGGAGATAGGACACTTATAATGTGGTGACAGAGCCTCCTTAACTGTTTTTTACTTTTTTTATTAGTCTCCCTAGGGGACTTGAAGCAGCGATTGTTGGATCGCTTGCATGATATACTGCAATACTAATGAATTGCAGTATATCGTGATGCTGACAGTCTCTTTTGAAGGCAGGGCTTCAAAGGAGTACAAAGATGGCAGACCTGGGGGCCTTTATTAGGCCCCAGGCTGTCATAACAACCACTGTAAACGGGCGATCGTGCTGCGGGGGGGGGGGGGGTGTGATAGCGTGTTCGAGGGGGCGCCCTCCTGATTCTAACAATTTAGATGCCGCGGTCGTGATTGACTGTGGCATTTAAGGTATTGAACGGGGGCGGAATCAAAGTGATCTGGGGTCAACAATTGGCTCAGTGATAGAAAACAGAGGGTGGTTAATAATGGTACATCCTCAGAGTGGGTCACAGTTACCAGTGGGGTACCACAGGGGTCAGTATTGGGCTGTCTTCTTTTTAATATGTTTATAAATTACCTTGTAGAGGGTTTACAGAGTATAATTTCAGTATTTGCAGATGATATGACGCTCTGTAAAGTAATCAACACAGGACGATAATGTAATACTACAGAGGGATTTGGGGAAGCTGGAGGTTTGGGCAGAGAAATGGCAAATTAAGTTTAATGTGGATAAATGTAAGGTTATGCACTTGGAAACAGATTTTACAATTATGCGTTAAATGGTAAAACACTGGGTAAAAATACTACTGAAAAAGATTTGGGGATATTGGTGGACAGTACATTTACCTTTAGCAGCTCGTGTCTGGCAGCTGCGGCCAAGGCAAATAAAATCATGGGATGCATCAAAAGAGACCTAGATGCTCATGACAAGAGCATAGTTTTTCCTCTATACAAATCACTAGTCAGACCACACATGGAATATTGTGTACAATTTTTGGTACCTGTGTATAAGAAGATCATGGCTGAACTAGAACGGGTGCAAAAAAGGGCCACCCTTATCAACTGTGGCTATTCAGTTTAGAAAAAAGACAGCTTAGGGGCGCTCTAATTACAATGTACAAATATATAACCAGACAGTACAGAGATCTTTCTAATGATCTTTTACACCTAGGCCTGTAATAAGGACAAGGGGGCATCACCTACGTCTAGAGGAGAAAGGGGTTCACCATCAACACAGATGGGGATTCTTTACTGTGAGAGCAGTGAGACTATGGAACTCTCTGCCACAGGATGTTGTGATGGTTGATTCTTTGAACAAGTTCAAGAAGGGCCTTGATGCCCTAATGAAGCAATTGGCATCAACCTCATGGGGCTTTGCCTTTCTCTGGATTAACATGGTAGGATTATAGGTTGGGCTTGATGGTTCTGTGTCTTTTTTAAACCTTGTCAACTATGTAACAGAATGAGCACACTAGAGTTTTGAAAATCCGCAGCATGCTCTGATTTCCGTCTGGAAAATTTTCATCAGCATGTGGATGAGATTTGTTCAATCTCATCCACATGACTGGTACTGTAATTCGCTACGGATTTTCTGTATGGAAATTCCGCACGTAAAATCTACAGCATTTCCATCCCATGTGAATCAAACCGCCAAAATATGCTGCTGAATTTCCGCAACACAATACTCTGCAGACAGAGATTTCTGCAAATATCAGCTACACACTGCAGAACTTGTTTTTTTAGAAAAGTCATGCAAAAAAGTGTTCTGAAACGAGCCTTTCAAATCTGAAGCATATCAATTTATGCTGTGTATTCTGAGTGGAGATGCTGCGTATTTGGGCCATAGACATGAATCCGGTGCATTAATTTTGTACTAAAATATGCAAAGTGGATTTTGTTAGGGTACAGCTTTTACACAGCAGAAACGCTATTAGGCCTTGTTCACACAGTGCAGATTTTGCATTGCTGCAAGTTTTGCTTACATTTTTTAAGCCAAAACCGGAATTGGATCCAGGAGAGTAGACCTATAAGGACTTCCATTATATATTTCTACTGTTTAGGTTCCGTTCCTGGTTTTGGCTTGAAAAATACTGTCAAAATCTGCAGTTAATCTGCACGGTATGAACAAGACCTAAAAACATCAGGAGCACATACCGTCTTCTACAATCAATGCTTTACACCAAGGCCGGGTTCCCATGTAGCATAAACGCAATGTAATTCTGCGTGGAAATTCTGCAGCATTTACATTAGCAGCAAAGTGGATGAAATTTTGAAAAATCTCATGCCTTACGCTGCGTAAAAATACGCAGCAAAAATGTTAATAAATTGACCTGCGATACGGAATTTATATCCACAGCATAACCATTTATGCTGCGTTTTCATTGCTTTTCTGTTGCGGCGTATTAAAGCACCAAAGTGGATGGGATTTGAATAAATCTCATCCACACGCGGCGTTTTATTAATCAGTAGCATGTAAATTTATGCTGCGGAATAGCTGCTTTTCTATTGCGGGTTTTCCCCATTCGATTCAATGGGGATGCAAAAACCAACAAATAGCCCAGTATTGCGACTTTTGCGGCGGAATCGCAGCGAATGTGAAAGCACTATTTGCTGTGGAATTTCTGACTGATTTATCTGCGTTTTTTTGAGATTCTGCTGCAGATTTTCTGTTGCAGAAAATCCACAGCGTATCCTGTGTGTGGGAATATACCGTAACGTGTCTCTATGAAGTATCAGAATATATTTACAGGTTATGTAAACCTTTGAGCACATTTTTTTTCTTTTTAAATAAAACAATGTATAAGAGGATTTAAAACTACTTTTTAATTGTTTTTTATTAAAAAAAAAGTTTAACTTTTTGAGAAACAGCTTCTATGTATCCTGGATACATAGAAGCTGTATCTTGCACTCAAAGGGCAAAGCCCCACGTGGCGGAATTGCTCTGGAATTCCGCTGCGGACATTCCGCAGCAATCCGCAGCGGACCGGTTTCTCCATTGCCTTCCACTGCTTTTTAGTAGTGTTCGTTTAGACGATGCGGAAAATTCCGCTGTGGAGCATAGACTGCGGTGCGTAATTTGGTGTCCGCAGCATACAATGGTTGTTGCGGACGTGTGGCGGACTGGTTGCGGACTCATTGCGGAAGTTCTAAATTTGACTTCAATGGAGATTCTAAATTCCGCAATGAAGTCCGCAGATGTCATGTACATGTTATGTGTGCTGCGGAGTGTATTGTTTTTTTAACATGACATTTCTTCATTCTGGCTGGACCTATGTATTTCTAGGTCTACAGCCAGACTGAGGAAGTCAATGGGGCTCCCGTAATTACGGGTGACTACAAGTGTGCACCCATAATTACGGGTGACTACGTGTGTGCACCCATAATTACGGGTGACTACGTGTGTGCACCCGTAATTATGGGAGCGTTGCTAGGCGACGTCAGTAAATAGTCACTGTCCATGGTGCTGAAAGAGTTAAGCGACCGGCAGTAACTGTTTCAGCACCCTGGACAGTGACTACCGATTACAATATACATCAACCTGTAAAAAAAATAGAAGTTCATACTTACCGAGAACTCCCTGCTTCTTTCTCCAGTCCGGCTTCCCAGGATGACGTTTCAGTCTAAGTGACGGCTGCAGCCAATCACAGGCTGCAGCGGTCACATGGACTGCCGCGTCATCCAGGGAGGTCGGGCTGGATGTCAAGAGAGGGACGCGTCACCAAGACAACGGCCGGTAAGTATGAATTTCTTTTACTCTCACTAGGGAAAGTGCTGTCCCTTCTCTCTATCCTGCACTGATAGAGAGAAGGAAAGTACTTTCACCTCAATACGCAACGGCCAGTCCGCATCAATTTAATGCACATTTTGGGCAGATCCGCAACAGAATCTGCAACGCAGATTCTGTGCGGCATTGATGCGGACAGTTGCGGAAGAAATCCGCCACGTGGGGCCATGCCCAAACCCAAATCTGTCAGGTCAACAGAACTGACACCTGACATGCAGGATCCAGTTGTTATCCATAACACTTAGGGCTTATTCAGATGAACGTATAATACGTCCGTGCGACGCGCGTGATTTTCACGCGCGTCGCACGGACCTATGTTAGTCAATGGGGCCGTTCAGACAGTCCGTGATTTTCACGCAGTGTATGTCCGCTGCGCAAAACTCACGGCATGTCCTATATTTGCCCGTTTTTCACGCATCACGCACCCATTGAAGTCAATGGGTGCGTGAAAACCGCGCACGGCACACGGACGCACTGATGCGCCTGATGCGTGCTACAGTAGCCAAAACGATGAATGAAAACAGAAAAGCACCACGTGCTTTTCTGTTTACAAACATAAAAACAGTATCATAATGATGCTGGCTGCACGAAAATCACTCAGCCACGCATCATATGCTGATGACACACGGCTCGTGTGAATCCGGCCTTAGGTAATTGTTCTCGCTGACCTGACGGATTCTGGTTTGGGCATAAAATACAGCTTCTATGTATCCAGGATACATAGAAGCTGTTGCTCAAAAAGTAACATTTTGTTTTAATAAAACACAATTAAAAAGTTTTTTAAATCCTCTAATACTTTGTTGTATTTTTTTCTAAAAAAAACATGTGCTCAAAGTATTACACTAAGGCCGGATTCACACGGGCGTGTGCGTTTTGCGCGCGCAAAAAACGCGGCGTTTTGCGCGCGCAAAAGGTACTTAACAGCTCCGCGTGTCAGGCCCGTATGATGCGCGGCTGCGTGATTTTCGCACAGCCGCCATCATTATGACACTCCGTTTGGATGTTTGTAAACAGAAAAGCATGTGGTGCTTTTCTGTTTTCATTCATAGTTTTACAGCTGTTGAGCGAATCACGGAAGTGCTTCCGTGAGGTGCGCGTGATTTTCACGCACCCATTGACTTCAATGGGTGCGTGATGCGCGAAATACGCACAAAGAACAGACATGTCGTGAGTTTTTCGCAGCGGACTCACGCTGCATAAAAATCACGCAACTGTCTGCACGGCCCCATAGACTAATATAGGTCCGTGCGACACGCGTGAAAATCACGCTCGTTGCACGGACGTATATCCCGTTCGTCTGAATAAGCCCTAAATGTCAAATGTCTGAGGGTTTTCAACTGTCTGTAAATTCACAGACAGTTCGTAAAAATTGAAGACTTTTTTAAAAAAAACAATGAATGTGTCCGTGATTGTTTTTGGAGCTGGAGGGGCTGGTACGGGTTACTGTGATTAGCATTATTATCTTTTTACAGTTCACAGTAAAGACTTCTGATGTGATCATATTAGTATTCTGAGCTATAGACATATATTACATGTTATCTTTATAGCCATTTTGATTTTACAATTTGTCTGTAAAAAATGTTGACTGTCTGCATTTTTTGCATAAGTTATCCAGACAAAAAAAACAACTCAGGAATGATCTTATTGGGGTAGAGGAGAGCCTTTAGCATAGTGTAATGTAAAGCAGGAATACAACAGCCATTTAACGGTAAACTTACATACTTGTCATGCTAGTCACTGACTGATAAAACAGACTACAGTGATGTTTAGCATTGTACAGCAGAACATGCTCCACTCCTAGGAACACTCACACTTAACGCTGTTTACTATAGGGAGCTGCTGCTGATCTAGTGACAAACCTGGGACAGGTGGGGGTCAGCAGATCTGTGAGTGACAGCGGAAGCTGTGATCATCTGTGACAGGGGGGGGGGAGGAGACAGTGTGATTCCTGGGATCTGTGTACTAGAGATCGTGTGACTACAGCAGGGAGCACTCACTGGATCACTACTACCTCATCAAGGTGACCACTTGTGTGTGTTGTGTGTTGTGGGTTGTGGGTTGTGGGTGATCGGAGAAGTGACAGGAGCTGTCAGGGTCACTTGTTGATTGTTTGTGCTGCAGTTTGACGATCAAAGACTAAACTTCTGCTGTGCACAGGGAACTCTACTCTCAAACTTGTCTTTGTACAAGGTTTTAAACCCAACCTGAGTATTTTTTCCATAAGTTTATTGTTCTGAACTGTGTGTTAGAAAGTGAGAGGCATCATAACTTTTACATACTATCATTACTTTTATATACTATCATTACTTCTGCATACTATCATTACTTTTACATACTATCATTACTTTTACATACTATCATTACTTTTACATACTATCATTACTTTTACATACTATCATTACTTTTACATACTATCATTACTTTGACATACTATCCTTACTTTTATATGCATTGCCATTCAGGCAAATATGACTACACATTAAAACTCTATGATGTACCAGTTGCTCTTATCCTGCGCTGTGGCTGCTGTGTCAGTGTCTGCTTACATGCAGCACGTCCTTAGACGTGATGTAAACACACTTTGTAGCCCTTTTAGGTAGTCTCCTCTTTTGTGATGTTATTTTTTTCTTTAAATTTGTATTTCTTTTTTTAAAGAGACCCAAACAGGAATATCCAAATGGATTGAAACAAAAGTGTAGCATACTATACTATATAATTCACTATCTTAAAAACAAACTATTTGTGAGACTATTTGAAAAATGTTTACCCTATAGAAAATAGAAAGACACACAGTGTGAACTCAGCCATAGCCCCTAAAGGGGTATTCCCAGAATTGAGAATTATCACCTGTCCATAAGGCCTAATTCACACGAGCGTGTTAAACGTCCATGGGACCGCCGTTGAAACAGCGGCCGTCCCACGGACCTATGTAATTGAATGTGGCCATTCACACAGCCGTTGTTTCAATGGACCGTGTGAAGGGTCCGTGGGAATATAGCACATGTCCTATGTTTTCACGCATCACGCATCCCTTCATAGACTCTCATCTATGGGGGATGCGAGACATCGCATCCCGCAGCCCCGAGCATGGATGCACCTCGGCTGTGAAAAACTGTAGTTTTTCACGTCCGAGGTGCGTGTAAATAAGGCCTAAGATAGATAATTGCCTGATCGCTATGACCCCCACCGATTGTGAGAACAGGGGTGGACATTGAATGGAGTGGCAGTCGAGGATGCGCAGTGCCGCTCCTTTCAATGTCTATGGGAATGAAGGAAACATCAGAGTACAGCGCTCGGCTGTATCCGTCAGTCCCATAGACATTGAATGGAGCTGCGGGCGAATGCTCGACTGCTGCTCCATTCAACCTCCTCTTCACTGCGGAGGGTTCAGTGAGGAGGAACAGGGGGTTCGAGACCCCTGTTCTCGAGATTGGTGGTGTCCCAGCGGGTAGGCCCCCAGCGATCAGAGAATTATCACCTATCATGTTGATAGGTGATAATTTTCGATTCTGGTACATCCCTTTAAGAACACAGCCAATTTTCGCTTTTCATTTTTGTTTTTCCATCATCACATTCCATAATGTACCATATAATGTATTGAAAAACTTTTAAAACCAATGTTGTGGGGTGGATTTGAAAAAAAACACAATTCTGCCATCATTTCTTGGGTTTTGTTTTTAATGTGTTCACTATGTTGAAAAAAGTATGTTAACTTTATCCTCCCGATGAGCGTGATTACAGCAATACCAAATTTATACAGCTTTTGTACGTTTTACTACTTTTACAAAATAACTATTTGTTAAAAAAAATAATTTATGGGCTTGTTTTGTTTTTTAATGGTATAATTTTTGGGTAGATATGACTTTTTGATCAATATTTAACCCATTTTTTAAGGCCTAAGGAAGCGAGGTGACCAAAAGAACTGCAATTCTAGCAGTGTGAATTGCATTTCCTGATCGTCCTAAGGCAGCACACTTAAGGATATGTTCACAAGCACTGTTTTCAGACGTAATTGGGGGGTTTTACGCCTCGAATTAAGCCTAAAAAAAACGTCTCTAATATGCCTACAAACATCTGCCCATTGCTTTCAATGGGTTTTACGATGTTCTGTTCCCACGAGGTGTATTTTTACGCTTTGCTGTCAAAAGACGGCGCGTAAAAAGACGCCCGCGTCAAAGAAGTGCATGTCACTTCTTGGGACGTTTTTGGAGGCGTTTTTCATTGACTCCATTGAAAAACAGCTCCAATAACGTCCGTAAAATACGGCGCGAAAAACGTGAGTTGTTAAAAAACGTCTGAAAATCAGGAGCTGTTTTCAGGCGAAAACAGCTCTGTAATTTCAGACATATTTTGCTACTGCGTGTGAACATACCGTAAGGGTTAAGATACTTCATCTGACCGGATAGAAGAGACATATTACTTAGCAGTAACCTTAAATAGAGCCCAAAGCCCTTCAGAATGCGTATTTCTTCTCTTCTATGAACATGGATAGTTGAAGACAGAAGACACCTATACCAAAATGCTTAAACAGAGGGGGTTCCTCTGTCCCTAAGCTGTGACCCATGAGGACATGGGGGCTGTATACTGGGGGTTTCCTCAGTCCCTCGGCCTGGCTTCTAAAAATCTTACCTGGAGGTAATGAGAAGCCACGCTTCCAGTCTGGAGCGACATACAGGTCTTACCTGTCCCTCGGCTTCTAGACGTGGATCCCATACACTTCCAAGCGGGTGTCCCAAGATGGCCGCTACCGAGGCAAGGTGTACTCTGGATTCCGGCGCAGTGCACTTTCCCGGACTTCGGTGCAGACTGCGCATGCGCGAGAACGGAAGTCTCGCGGGATCCCGGCGGTTCAATAAAGGACCGCGAATCCGGGGCTACGGCGCTGGTGCAGCTGCTCGACCCTGGAGATTAAGGTACCCAAAACTTTCATTGTGTTAATGTGAGAAGGGTTTGTTTGCTTCCTTAACTGGTTCCCGAACGCTGGCTGTGTTTTTACGGCCAGCTGTCAGGGTCCTTAAAATCCGAGCCACAGACTTTTTACGGCTCGGGTTTTAACTTGCTGCCCGCGCCATCGGGCAGCTGAATGTCGGGTCTCCAGCTGTCAGCGACTGCCGGGGACCCTGAGGAGAGGATAGAAGCAGCTTTCGCTGCATCTGTCTTCTCTGATCACTTGTACACAGCGCTCAATGAACGCTGTGTATAGGAATAGAGGCAGCGGCCGTGCCGCTGTCTCTATTGCTCCCGGTGTTCATGTGACTGGTCACATGATCGCCGGGTGTCGTTAGTGGCAGACCGCTGCTGGGTCTTACTAGACCCAGCTCAGCCCTATTAGTGACAATTGTCACTATGAGAGGGCTGATTTCCCCTGTAACTGGGGCTGCTGTGCAGCTCCAGTTACAGTGGAAAAGCATGGTGTAAAAGAAAGAAAAAAATATAAGTAAAGTTCCCCAAAGGTCTTTTTTGACCTTTGAGGGTCAGACCATAGTAATAAAAAAATAAAAGTCAAGTAAAGTGCCCAAAAAAATTAATAATAAATACACATAAAATACCCACCCCCAAAAAAAACTCCCCCCCCACCAATCATTGTTGTAACGCTAGCGCTGACCCAATTACCCTAATATAGACATGTAATATATAAAAATTTGCGGTGGACAATGATCACAAATAAAAGGTCTACTTAGGGTAAAACTATTATTACCAAAAAAAATTGCTGAAAAGAAAAAAAGCTTATTTTTTTACTATTATTTTCAAACTTTAAGAACAAAAATTCTAAAATTCTAAAATTCTAAAATAGCAAAAAGGATGTGTATAAAAGCGATAAGAAAATCACGTAGTTAGCCCAACAAATAAAAAAGTTATAGCGATTTAACTAACGCTTGCTAAAAATGGCTAAACGGTGTCTGGTCCTAAAGGCTCAAAATAGCCCGGTCCTGAACTGGTTAAGGCCTCTTGCAGATAAGAGTGTAGTTGCATGCCTTTTTTCCCCAGGTGGAAAGTCCTGCATCTCAAGGGAAACGTAAACAGAAGTCCAAACACAATATGTGTAAAGGTTGTCAGCAACCATTGCCAGGGGATTGGGACCAGAGTTTCTGCTCATCTTGCAGACCTCCTGAACAATCCTTCCATACTGAAGCCGTGAGGTTTCTTTCCTGGTTTAAAGATCAGCTTACAGATACCTTTCAGGAGATTAAGTCGGCTGCTATGCCGAAAAAATCCAAAAGTAGAAAGCGGTCGCCCTCTCCGCAATCCCCTTCCGAATATGATCTATCGGAGGAGGATCTGGATACAGAGGACTCTGGTGGGGAACCCTTAGATAATATTTATCTATTAGATAAAGACAAGGTCCCGCGCTTGCTGAAAACAGTCAAACTGATAAAGACGTGTCTCATAAACCTAAAAAGGAACAACTTTATTATTTTTCGGTCAATAAGGACAGAGTCCTCCCCTCCTATCCTGTTATTATAGACTGGGTCCAGAAAGATTGGGATAAGCCGGAGAGGCACATCGATCAAGGGGTGAGGTTTAAAAACACCTACAAAACAGATCCCAAGTTCAGCTCTAACTGGGATGTTCCGCCCAAAGTTGATCTTGCTGTCACCAGATTTTCAAAGAAATCTGTGTTCCCTTCAGAGGAGTCTTCGCTCTTAAAAGATCCAATGGATCGCAGAGCTGATTCCATATTGAAAAAAGCCTACTCATCGTCGGCTGCAGCGTGCAAAGTGGCATCAGCTTCCATCCCGGTTGCCAGAGCCCTTCGTACATAGCTGAGTCAGCTCTCTCAGGATCTAGAGGGAGGCGTATCGAGAGAGAAGATCTTGCAAAATATCCCTCTCATGAAGACAGCTGCAGAATTTTTGTGTGAGGAGCCGCTTGCCTTCAAGTTTTCTTCCAGATCCCTGGCTTTGTCTAATATGGCGCGTAGAACCCTCTGAATCATGCAATGGTCAGGGGACATGCCATCCAAAAATAATTTCTGCTCCCTGCTATTCCATCCCTCCTCTCTCTTTGGCCCTCAGCTGGAAGACATCCTTAAATTAATTAATGATGAGAAAGGGGTTTCTTTCCAACGTCCTCCAATGAGGCCGCCATTTAAAACCTTTTAAAACCGTTCCAAAAGGTCCCCTAAGAGTCCAAAATATTTTCACGGGGGGTGGGCGGGGGGGGAGTGGACAGCGTAGATTCAAATGCAAGCAAGAGGGTAACCCCTCCGTCAGAAAGAAATCACCCTTTCGGAAAAATTCTAACTTATGACGCCAAGAGAGAGGAGTGTCTGGTAGGTGGAAGATTGGGAAAGTTTGTTCACCTATGGCTATAAACGTCCACAGACGCCTGGGTCAGATCCACCATCCAAAATGGTTACTCACTGGTACTAAACACCGTTCCAAGGAACAGATTCTGTATAAACAGAGGAAGATATCCTATTGTTCTCAGCCTTATTCAGGACTTCATACGGAAGGGAGCATTGGAGGAAGTCCCGTATCATCAGCAAGGTCGGGGAGTGTACTCCCCTATCTTTGCCATTCCAAAAAAAGAGACAAGTGTCGATTAGTGATAGATTTAACACATCTGAACCAGTTCTTTGTAAAGAAAAAGTTCAAAATGGAATCTATACAATCAGTCATAAATATCGTCCAAGAAGGAGATTTTCTAGCCACTAGATCTGCAAGATGTATACCTTCATATCCCAGTCCTGAAGAAACACAGGAAGTTTCTTCTTTGTTCAACATCAAGTCCTACATCTTCAGTTCACCCGCCTAACCTTTGGGATAACATCAGCACCCCAAGTGTTTACGAAGGTAGTGGTGGTACTATCTGCAGTACTACTCATGAAAGGGATCTTCATATGTCCGTACATAGACCATTGGCTGGTGAGAGCTCCTTTAGAAGACATGCTCATAAAACACCTGAAGGTCAATCTAGACATGCTCAGATTGCATGGTTTTATCATAAACCTCCACAAGTCTCATCTAACACCATGCACCAAGTTAAAGTACTTAGGCTTCATGATAGACACACAGAAAACGACACTGACTCTGTCCAGCGACCGGATATGTTCTATCCGTCAGGGTGTTCAGCGACTAACTTAGTTCAGTCACTGCTCCATCCGTCACGCCATGAAGGTGTTAGGCCACACATCCGAATGTTGCAATCCAACATACTGAAAGGCTGGGACAAGAGATTAGTGTCACTCGACACCCTAATATCAGTGCCTCCGGATGTGAAACGGTACCTCAAGTGGTGGCTGGTACCCTACCATCTCGATTAAGGCAGATCTCTGAGACCAGTTCATCGGATACTCCTCACTGCGGATGCCTTAGGCTCAGGCTGGGGTGCACATGTGGGAACATCATGGGTGCAAAAGAAATGGTCCAAACACGACAGCTGCATTTCATCCAATATGATGGAGCTCAGGGCGATCAAACTAGCCCTATTACACTTTTTCAGGCTGTACTCCATCATCACGATGTTCAAATTCAGTCGGACAACCTCCCCACACTGTTTTATGTAAACAAGCAGGGGGGCACCAGAAGCAATTTCCTCAGCAGGGAATGCAGTCAGATTATGCGGTGGGCAGAACGCAATCTGAGATCAGTCTCCGCAGTCCACATTCGGGGGAATTCGAATCTGAAAGCGGATTGGCTGAGCAGGAAACAGATTCATCCGGGAGAATGGAGCTTGAATCTGGAAATCTTCCTCCAAATCACCAGGAAGGTGGGCAAACCATCTTTAGATGTCATGGCGACCGCAAATGCCAAGTTAAGGAAGTTTTGCTCCCTCAACAGGTCGGATCACCCATATGCCATAGACAGTCTATCGTTGAGTTGGGAGAAGAGCTTCATATATGTCTTTCCCCCGTCCCTCTAATTCCTTGGGTATTGAGGAAAATAAGGGACGAGAAAGTGAAGGCCATAGCGATCATTCCTCATTGGTCCAGAAGGGCATGGTTTCTGCTCGTGTTAAAGCTCTCGAACGGCAACTTCTGGAGACTCCCATTACGTCCAGATCTCCTGCTACAGGAGGATTGGTTTCATCCCATGTTAGACAGGTTACAGTCGACGGCATGGAAACTGAACGACAGTCTCTAAAAAATAAGGGCTTCTCTGATGAAGTAGTTAATACCCTATTAGCCTCCAGGAAACCCAGTACAACAAAAATATATTTTCGGATATGGCTTATATTTTCAAAATGGTGTCAGGATGATGACAGGTCACCAGATACAGTGTCCACTGTAATGCAGTTTCTGCAAGAGGGATACCAGAAAGGCCTCAAGCCCAATACATTAAAAGTGCATTTAACGGCCATTAATGCTAATTCAGAGGGGAGGTTCTCCAACCATCCTCTGATAACCAGATTCCTGAAAGCAGTTCAAAAATTAAGGCCATACTACCACAACCCTCTGCCCTCTTGGGAGTTGCCCATTGTTTTGAAGCACGTCAGTCGTGCCCCGTTTGAGCCGCTTCATAGAATAAACCTTAACCCCTTAATGGCCAGCCTATTTTAGACGTTAATGACCAAGCCATTTTTTATGTTTTTCCATCGTCTCATTCAAAGAGCTATACACTTTTTATTTTTGCGTCGACATAGCTGTATAAGGTCTTGTTTTTTTCAGGACAAGTTGTAATTTTTAATAGCAACATTTTGGGGTACATAGAATTTATTGATTAACTTTTATTAACTTTTTTTTTGGGGGGGGGAATAGAAAAAAAACAGCAATTTTGCCACACTTTTTTTGCGTCCTAAATTTACACCGTTTACCGTGTGGTATAAATAACACAATAACTTTATTCAGCGGGTTGTTGCGATTGCAACAATACCAAATTTGTATAGTTTTTGTATGTTTTACTACTTTTAGGGCTTATTCAGACGAACGGGATATACGTCCGTGCAACGCGCGTGATTTTCACGTGCGTCGCAAGGACCTATATTGGTCTATGGGGCCGTGCAGACAGGTGCGTGATTTTTACGCTGCATGAGTCCGCAGCGAAAAACTCACGACATGTCCGTTCTTTGGGCGTATTTCGCGCATCACGCACCCATTGAAGTCAATGGGTGCATAAAAATCATGCATGCCACACGGAAACACTTCCATGGGACAAGCGTGATTTGCGCAACAGCTGTGAAAAGGATGAATGAAAACAGAAAAGCACCACGTGCTTTCCTGTTTACAAACATCCAAACGGAGTGTCATAATGATGGCGGCTGCGCGAAAAGCACGCAGCCGCGCATCATATGGGGCTGTCACACGCAGCTGTCAAGTGCCTTTTGCGCGCGCAAAACGCCGCATTTTTTGCACACCCGCTCGCGTGAAGCCGGCCTTACACAGTGAAAACACTTTTTTTTCAAAATTATTTGTTTTTGTGTCTCCATATTTGAAGAGCCGTAACGTTTTTATTTTTTCGCCGATGCAATTGTAGGAGGGCTTTTTTTTTGCCGTACGACTTGTAGTTTTTATCGGTACCATTTTGGAGTAGATGCGACTTTTTGATCACTTTTTATCACATTTTTATTAAGGCTGGATTCAAAGAAAACAGCAATTTTTGCATGCTTTTTTAATTTTATTTTTTACGACGTTCACCGTGCGGGTTAAATGATATACTAAGTTTATAGTTGGGGTCGTTACGGATGCGGCGATACCAAAAATGTGTAACTTTTTTACATTATTTTGTTTGTTAATAATAAAGCAGTTTGTAAGGGGCAAAAGTGGGTTTTTAATTTTTTTTTTTCACTTTGTTTTTCTTCACTTTTTTACTAGTCCCACTAGGGGACTTCACTATGCGATTCTCTGATCGCATTTATAATACACTGCAATACTTCTGTATTACAGTGTATTATGCCTGTCTGTTTAACCCCTTAAGGACGCAGCCTAGTTTTGGCCTTAAGGCTCAGAGCCCATTTTTCAAATCTGACATATTTCACTTTATGTGGTAATAACGTCGGAATGCTTAAACCTACCCAAGCGATTCTGAGAATGTTTTCTCGTGACACATTGGGCTTCATGTTCGTGGTAAAATTTGGTCGATATATTCAGTGTTTATTGGTGAAAAATTGCAAAATTTAGAGAAAATTTTGAAAAAAATTGCATTTTTCAGAATTGAAATGCATCTGCTTGTAAAACAGTTATACCACCCAAAATAGTTACTAGTTCACATTTCCCATATGTCTACTTTAGATTGGCATCGTTTTTTGAACATTATTTTATTTTTCTTGGACGTTACAAGGCTTAGAACATAAACAGCAATTTCTCATATTTTTAAGAAAATTTCAAAAGCCTTTTTTTTAAGGTACCTCTTGAGTTCTGAAGTGGCTTTGTGGGGCCTATGTATTAGAAACCCTGATAAAACACCCCATTTTAAAAACTAGACCCCTCAAAGTATTCAAAACAGCATTTAGAAAGTCTTTTAACCCTTCAGGCATTTCACAGGAATTAAAGCAAAGTGGAGGTGAAATTTGCAAATTTCATTTTTCTTGCTGAATTACAATTTTATTCATTTTTTTTCTGTAACACAGAAGGTTTTACCAGAGAAACACTACTAAATATGTATTGTCCTACTGCGCTCGTGGACTAAAACACAAGCCCTAGAAGCAAAGAAGCACCTAGTACATTTTAAGTCCTCTTTTTTATTAGAATATATTTTAGGCAGCATGCCAGGTTTGAAGAGGTGTTGAGGTGCCAAAACAGTAGGAATCCCCCAATAGTGACCCCATTTTGGAAACTACACCCCTCAAGGAATTCATTTATGGTTGTAGTTACCATTTTGACCGCACAGTTTTTTCACAGCACGTATTTGAATTGGGCTGTGAAATGAAAAAAATGTCATTTTTTCCAATAAAATGTCATTTGTGATCAAAATTTCTTATTTTCACAGGGAACAAAATACCCCATTTGGTTGCCCAATTTGTCCTTAGTGTGGCAATACCCGATTTGTGGTGATAAACTGCCGTTTGGGCCCATGGGAGAGCTCAGAAGGAAAGGAGCGCTATATGTTTGTTGGAGTCCAGATTTTGCTGGATTGGTTTTCGGGTGCCATGTCGCATTTGCAGAGCCTCAGAGGTATCAAAGCAATGGAAACCCACCAAAAGTGACCCCATTTTGGAAACTACACCCCTCAAGGAATTCATTTATGGTTGTTGTTAGCATTTTGACCACACAGTTTTTTCACAGCACCTATTTCAATTGGGCTGTGACATTAAAAAAATGAAATTTTTTCCAATAAGATGTAATTTTTTATCAAAATTTCTTATT
Source organism: Rhinoderma darwinii (assembly GCF_050947455.1). NCBI lineage: Eukaryota > Metazoa > Chordata > Amphibia > Anura > Rhinodermatidae > Rhinoderma > Rhinoderma darwinii. The sequence continues at coordinate 47,485,902 of NC_134689.1, forward strand.
TTCACAGGGAACAAAATACTCAATTTTGTTGCCCAATTTCTCCTGAGTGAAGCAATACCCTATTTGTGGCAATAAACTGCCGTTTGGGCCCATGGGAGGCCTCAGAAGGGAAGGAGCGCTGTGTGTTCTTTGGAGTACAGATTTTGCTGGTTTGGTTTTCGGGTGCCATGTCGCATTTGCAGAGCCCCAGAGGTATCAAAGCAACGGAAACCCATCAGAAGTGACCCCATTTTGGAACCTACACCCCTCAAGGAATTCATTTATGGGTAATGTGACCATTTAGACCCCATAGTTTCTTCACAGAACTTATTTGAATTGGGCTGGGAATTAAAAAAATATATATTTTTTTCCTATAATATGTCATTTTAGCTCAAAAATTCTTATTTTCACAAGAAATAAAATACTCCATTTTGTTGCCCAATTTGTCCTGAGTGCGGAAATACCCCATTTGTGGTGATAAACTGCCGTTTGGGCCCATGGGAGGGCTCAGAAGGGAAGGAGCGCTGTGTGTTCTTTGGAGTCCAGATTTTGCTGGATTGGTTTTCGGGTGCCATGTCGCATTTGCAGAGCCCCATAGGTATCAAAGCAATAGAAACCAACCTCAAATGACCCCATTTTGGAAACGACACCCCTCAAGGAATTCATTTATGGGTGTTGTGACCATTTTGACCCCATAGTTTTTTCACAGAACTTATTTGAATTGGGCTGGGAATGAAAACAAAATTATTTTTTTCAAATAATATGTCGTTTTGGCTGAAAATTTCTTATTTTCACAAGAAACAAAATACCCCATTCTGTTGCACAATTTGTTCTGAGTGCCGCAATACCCCATTTGTTGTGATAAACTGCCGTTTGGGCCCATGGGAGGGCTCAGAAGGAAAGGACCACCATTTGGCCTACTGGGGATTTTCTAGTGCGAAGTCATGTATGCAGAAGCACCTGAGGTACCAGTACAGTTGAAACCCGCAAGAAGTGACCCCGTTTTAAAAACTACACCCTTAAGGTATTCATCTAGAGGTGTAGTGAGCATTTTGACCAGAGACCTACACCCCATAAACTGTAATGTGGGTTCTCCCGGGTATGGCAACACCCTACATGTGGCTGTTATCAGCTGCCTGGACACACAGCAGGGCTCAGAGGGGAAAGACGAGGGGGGATAAGCTGTGCGGAGTGCATTAGGGTAAGTAAAATTGGGGTAAATTAAACCAAGGGATGTATGATCAATTTTAAAACTGACTTTCATACAGAGCTCTGGTTATTCGGGACACGTGTCACATTGATATATTGTGTCATCCCTTATCGCCCTCTTATAGCAGACTTTGCACCTCTTTTGACTTTTTCCCTTCTTGCCAGTTTGGGGAACTTCTCCTGGAAGTGTTGCCGCCTTGGTACGATGCGTGTGGCCCCGCTTCCAGAAGTACTGGGTGCCCCCCCTTCTTGGTCCCTAAAGATTAGATTCTTGATAATCACCTCTTGAAATTCCAGGAAAGTTCCCGTCTGGCCTGCACATCGACGTAGCACGTACACATTGTACAATGCCATCTGTATGATGTGCCCGGCCAGCTTCTTATACCACACCGCATGGCGCTGCAGGGCTTCAGGATTTGATCTGACAAGTCCACACCTCCCATGTACCTATTGTAGTCCAGGATGCAGTCTGGTTTGGGGGTGGCCTTTCCTTCATATATCCTAAACCTGTAGGTATACCCGGATGCACTCTCGCAGCTTATACATCTTCACGCCATACCTTGCCCTCTTACCCGGCAGGTACTCCCGGAATTGAACCCTCCCTTTAAAATGTACCAGGGACTCATCAAAAGAAATACACGTCTCGGGGGTGAATGCTTGGGAAAATCGGGCACTGGAACGGTCTAATAGGGGTCTCCGTTTATACAAACGGTCAAAACTGGGGTCATCTCGGGGTGGGCACGGCTCCTTATCAGTATAATGTAAGAAGCGAAGTATTGCCTCATTTATTTATTTTTTTAGGATCCAGTTCAGTTCTGAAGTTGCATTGAGGGGCCCATATATTAGAAACCCCTATCAAATATGCCATTTTAGAAACTAGACCCTCAAAGTATTCACAACAGCATTTAGAAAGTTTATGAACCCTTTAGGTGTTTCACAGAAATTTAGAGCAAAGTAGAGGTGAAATTTACTTCTTTTTTTTGTCAGAAAATCCTCTTTATACCATTTTTTTTATAACACAAAAGGATTTATCAAAGAAACGCAACTTAATACGTATTGCCCAGATTCTGCAGTTTTGAGAAATATCCCACATGTGGCCCTAGTGTGGTAATGGACTGAAGCACCGGCCTCCGAAGCAAAGGTGCACCTAGTGGATTTTGAGGCCTCTTTTTTTATTAGGCACCATGTCCGGTTTGAAGAGGTCTTGTGGTGCCAAAACATTGGGAACCCCCCAAAAGTGACCCCAATTTGTAAAGTAGACCCCTTGAGGAATTCATTGTAGTTTTCTTGGGGTGCATGCGGCTTTTTGATCAGTTTTTATTCTATTTTTAGGTGGCGTGGTGACTAATAAACAGCAATTCTACTATTGTTTTTTTATTCTTTTTTTTTTACTGCGTGCACCGTGCGCTATAGATGACATATTCACTTTATTCTGCGGGACGATACGATTACGGCGATACCAGATGTTTATAGTTTTTTTTTATGTCTTATGGCGTTTGCACAATAAAATACGTTTTGTAAACAATCATTCACTTTTTGTGTTACCTTATTCTAAGAGCCAGAACTTTTTTATTTTTCAATCAATAAAGCCGTGCGAGGACTTATTTTTTGCGTAACGAACTGTAGTTTCGATCAGTACCATTTTTCGGTACATGCGACTTTTTGATCTCTTTTTATTCCATTTTTCGGGAGGTGAAGTGACCAATCAATTGTGATTGTGTTTCGGTTTATTATTATTTTCCTTTACGGCGTTCACCGTGCGGGATAAATAACGAAATAATTTTGTAGTTCAGGCCGTTACGGACGCGGTGATACCAATTATGTATAGTTTATGTGTTTGTTTATATATTTTTATTAATAATAAATGACTGATAAGGGAAAAAGGGGGATTTTTACTTTTAAAACTTTTATTTTCTTATTTTTACACAACTTCTTTTAACTTTTTTTTTACTGTATTACTTTGTCCCACTAGGGGACTTGAGGGAAGGAGGCCCTGATCGCTATTCTAATACACTGCACTACATGCGTAGTGCAGTGTATTAGAACTGTCAGCTACTCACTGACAGCAAGCATAGTGGGTCCTGACGTTGTCAGGACCCACTAGGCTTCCGTCTATGGCATAGCCGGACGCCATTGTTTGGTGTCCGGTTGCCATAGTCACCATCGCCGGCCGCTATCGCGTAGCAGGCCGGCGATGGCAGCTTAACCCCTAAAAAGCTGCGATCTCTATAGAACGCGGCTTTTAAGGGGTTAATCAGCGGGGACACAGCGATCGGTCCCCGCTGTAGGAGCTGTGACAGCTCCTGTACGAGACAGCAGCTGTCACAGCTCCTGTATGTGTCGGGAGGACGGCCGAGACGGCCGTTACTCCCGAGACGTACTATTAGGTCATGGAGCGCGAACGATACAGCTGCCATGACGTAATAGTACGTCCAGGAGCGGGAAGGGGTTAAATGACCTAGCAGGCATTCACCACAGGCAGACCTGGGGGCCTTTATTAGGCCCCTGGCTGCCATCCGAGAAACAGACACTCGGCGATCTTATTCAGCACCGCACCGCATCTGAGGGGTTAAACGGGTGAGATCGATACTTATATCGATCTCTCCCGGTCGAGCAGGGACGCCCCCAGCCCTCAGCTGCTTCTGGCAGCTGAGAGCAGGGAGATTTGACAGCTTTTTGCTGTTTTGCCTCTGGCTTGGCCTTATAGGCAGTTGCTCAAGGCAGACCTGGTGGCCTTTGTTAGGCCGGCAGCACCCCGCAATCTCGTCGTGGGTGTGCTGATGGGGTGACAGAGGGAGCTCCCTCTGTCAAACACATTGGATGGTGCGATCACTATTGACAGCGGCATCTAAGGGGTTCAACTGCCGGAATCAGAGCACTCTTTGATTCCAGCAGTTGCGGCAGGAGCCTAACTGTGTATAACAGCCGCGCTCCTGCCACTGAACTCGTGGGTATAGTGGCAGTACCCACGAGATCAGACTGATGGATATATCCGCCTTTATGCGGGAACTAGCTCCTGCTTGTGATGGATATATCCGTCGCTAGTCATTAAAGAGTTAAATAGCTGTTTCCTTTTTTATTTTTGATGAATTCGACTACGCTATTGATTCCGTCGGAAAACCGGAAACCAGCCGGAATGGTGATGAACGGAAAGCACTAGCGATGTTTCCGTCACCATTGAGATCAATGGTGACTGAAACGGAAGCTGTGCTGTCAGTTTCACTTTCCGTTGCGGGGTTCACCCGACGGAACCCTCCGACGGAACCCTGGAACTGAAATGAACGGTGATGTGAACAGGCCCAAAGAAAAGAAAAATGTGGTTGCAATATGGCTATTGGCAGATGGTTTAAGGTCTCAAATGATTTCATGCATAACATCTGACTCAAACAACTATCTAAGGCTCTGTTCACATTTTGATGCCGAATTTTAAATCCACAGTATACCTACGCTGATACAGAAATGCAATGCAAAGGTGATATTCACTGCAAAATGTGTTACACATAGATTTAGCGGTGGACTTGCGGCAAGATCCGTCGTGGAAAAACTGTGCTATGTCTGGCCTTAGCCTTAGAAATCAGTTATTTTTTAAATTATATAGATGTCATTAAACTGTCCATATGGATGTAATGTAGGGCCGGGTGGTGTAAGGCCAAATGTGTGCAGGGTAGTCACAGATAGATGGAATAGAATGAAGTTTATGGCCAAAAAAATTCACTTTACTCAGACCGATTATGCACTCACACACGACCCCCGCAGACAGCAACTAAATACTTCTCAGGATACGTGAGAGGTACAGTCTCTTTAACTTTGTACACCTTGGTTCAGGCAATGCTAGCTGCTCAACACTCAGTTGTAGTACAGAGTCTCGTTCACTCCTCCTTGATACCGGGGCATGACCTCTTCAGATACACAGGCCCTCACTTGACTTTCGGCTTGCAGCCTATTAGTTTATGCTTGCTTGCGGGGAGGCTCCTGCACGTTTACCCATCAGTACCATGCTGTACCTCACAGGGAGGATCCTGTCTGTTACCCGACTGATGGTAAAACGCACGCGAGGAGGCTCCTTCCACTATCCCCCACTGCCACTCTGGACCTGCTCTGACACTCGGGGTACTCACGTAACACTGATGCCCTCTGGCACCACGCAGGAACGCTTCTGCTGTCCAATGGGCAGTAGCAGGTGTGCTGAAGCCTGTTAGGGTATGTGCACACGATAACTGCAATTACGTCTGAAAATACGGAGCTGTTTTCAGGGGAAAACAGCTCCTGATTTTCAGAAGTTTTTTGAGCAACTCGCGTTTTTCGCGGCGTTTTTTACGTCCGTTTTTGGAGCTGTTTTCATTGGAGTCTATGAGAAAACGGCTCCAAAAACATCCATAGAAGTGTCCTGCACTTCTTTGACGAGGCAGTCATTTTACGCGTCGTCGTTTGACAGCTGTCAAACGACGACGCGTAAATGACAGGTCGTAGGCACAGTACGTCGGCAAACCTATTCAAATGAATGGGCAGATGTTTGCCGACGTATTGGAGACGTATTTTCAGGCGTAAATCGAGGCATAATACGCCTCGTTTATGCCTGAAAATAGGTCGTGTGAACCCACAGTTAGCAAACACAATGTACCATTAGAACACTGGAGTGATGGTTGCTGGAAATGGGCCTCTATACACCTATGTAGATATTACATTAAAAACCAGACGTTTGCAGCTAGAATAGTCATTTAGCACATTAACAATGTATAAAAGCCGTCTTTTATGCATTTACTGCTGCCACAGTGTGAACATGCAACATAACCATGCTGTGTCACATCCGCCAATGCTGTTATGGTGCTGCAAAACAATCTGACTTACTAAAATGGTGTCTGGCCTGTTTCCTACATCACCAAATCCCTTAAAGCTATAGCAGCCGCAATTGCCAAATCACAATATACATTACATTACAAATAAATAATCTACAATATACAGCAAGAACATGTCTTCCCTGGAAGGTCAAACCTAGAGAGAGAAACACAAAGGGCACACACAAATAATTTTAAAGGCACAATAGTATTTACATAGGACTGCCGTTTGTACAAATGCAAAATAAATACACTTATTTTCCCTTTAACCCCTTAATGACCGGGCATGTTTGTACCTTAATGACCAAGCCAGATTTGTCAAATCTGGTATGTCTGACTTTATCAGAGAATAACTCTGTGAAAGTTTTGAATATCCAAGTAATTCTGACATTGTTTTTTCGTCACATGTTGTACTTTATTTTAGTGGTAAAAGTAGACTGATACAATTTGCGGAAATTAATAAAAAAATAGAAAAATGGAAGAAATTTTGTAAAAATTACCATTTTCCCCTATTTTTAACTGCAATATGTCACATATGTACACACATACTGTACAATTTTTTAAATTAAATATATATTTCTATCTCTTTACTCTATTTTGGCAGCACTTTTGAAAAAATAAAATAAATTTTCAGCAATTTAGAGGACTTACAAATTGAATAATAATTTTATAAATTTTGAAGTACATTTTGTTTTCCTGCACCAAGCCAGGTTTTCAGAGGCTCATAGGTCTCAGAGTGATGGAAACCCCCACAAATGACCCCATTTAGAAAACTAGACCCCTTAAGGTATTTACCTAGGGGTATAGTAAGTATTTTGACCCCACAGTTTTTTGCAAAATTTAATACATAGCAGGTTGAAAAAAAAAAAATCACTTTTTTCCATAAAAGTATCAGTTTGAAGACCAATTTCTTTGTAAAGCGACCATGAGAATGAAGAAACACACCACAAAATCTATCACCCTGTTTCTCCTGTTTTCAAAAATACCCACATTGTGGCCCTAATGCGCTGCCTAGACACACGGCAGGGCCCAAAAGGAAGGGAGCACCCGGAGGCTTTCAGGACTCATATTTTGCTTGAAAATGTTTTAGGCCCCACTGTACATTTGGAGAGGCTTTGAGCTGCCAGAACGATAGAAACTCCCCATAAACGACCCCATTTAGAAAACTAGACCCCATAAGGTATTTATTTAGGGGTATAGTAAGTATTTTGACCCCACAGTTTTTTGCTAAATTTAATGCATAACAGGTGAAAAAAAAAATATTTCACTTTTTTCATAAAAGTATTTGTTTGAAGACCGATTTCTTTGTAAAGCGAACATGAAAATGAAGAAACACACCCCAAAATCTATCACCCTCTTTCTCCTGTTTTCAAAAATACCCACACTGTGGCCCTAATGCGTTGTTTGGACACACGGCAGGGCCCCAAAGGAAGGGAGCACCCGGAGGCTTTCAGGACTATTTTGCTTGAAAATGTTTTAGACCCCACTGTACATTTGGAGAGGCTTTCAGCTTTGAGCTGCTAGAAACTCCCCATAAACGACCCCATTTTGAAAACTAGACCCCTTAAGGTATTTATCTAGGGGTATAGTTAGCATTTTGACCACACAGGTTTTTCGTAAATATATTGGAATTAGTCTGTAAAAATTAAAATGTACTTTTTTTCTGAAACAACATAGAAATTTTTATTATTTACAAGGAATAACGAAGAAAATGCACCACAACATTTGTAAAGCAATGTCTCCCGATTACGACAATACCCCATATGTGGTAATAAACTGCTGTTTGGACGCACAGCAGGGCTCAGAAGGGAAGGAGCGCCATTTGGATTTATGATTTTGCTGGAATGGTTTTCGGTGCCATGTCACATTTGCAATGCACTGGAGGGACCAAAACAGTGGAAACCCACCAAAAGTGACCCCATTTTGGAAAAACCTTCAAGGAATTTTTCTATGGATATAGTGAGCATTTACACCCCACGGGTCTTTTGCAAAGTTTATTAGAATTAGGGCGCGAAAATGAATATCAAATTTTTTTCCACTAAAATGTTGCATTTTCTCATTTTTACAAGGGATAAAGGAGGAAAAAAACAACCAATTTTTATAAAGTAATTTCTCCCAAGTACGGAAATACCCCACATGTGATCATACTTTTTTTTCATTAGAAATGAATTAACCCTTTCAGGACTGATCCATTTTTTGCTTTCATATTTTAGATTTTCACTCCCCGCTTTCCAAGAGCCATAACTTTTTTATTTTTCCATCAGTAGAGTGATGTGAGGGCTTATTTCTTGCGGGAGGAGCTGCAGTTTTTATTGGTACCATTTTTTGGTACATAAAAAGTGATTCAAAAGTTGTATTACATTTTTTTTTTTAGAGCGAAGGTGACAAAAAAAACCCCAGCGATTTTGGCGGTTTCAATTATTTAATTTTTTTTAAGGTGTGCACTGTGCAAATTAAATAATGGTATATTGTAATAGTTCGGACTTTTACGGACGTAGCGATACCAATTTTGTTCATTTTTTTTACATTACTTTAGAAGAAAAATGCGAAAAGGTGTTTTGTTTTTTTAACTTAAAAAATAAAATTCTCACTACTAATAACTATAATTCTTCTACACATTTTATTAATCAATCCCCTTAGGGGACTTGATCCAGCGATCATTGGATCACTGGTACAATATACTGCAATACTAATGTATTGCAGTATATTGTTGTTCTTACAGGCTTCTGTAACAGAGCGATCGCTTTACCTGTCCGTTAGTCCCGGGTGTCAGCTGTAATACACAGCCGACACCCGCAGCATATGGAGCGGGCTCAGCACATGAGCCGGCTCCATACATCAACCGCCGCACCATGACGGGCAATTAAGTCATAGTGCGCAAAGGGGTTAATGCGCAGCGGATGGTTCAAGTGAAAATTGCAATTTTCCAATGATACGCCATTTTAGTGCATAATATGTTGTGCCCAGTTTGTGCCACAGAAGATAAATACCTCATAACGTTAAGCGGGTTCTCTCGGGTATGGCGACGCCATATGTGTGGGCGCAAACTGCTGCTTGGGCACGCTGCAGGGCTCAGAAGGGAGGGAACGCCATTTTGCTTTTGGAGCGCAGACTTTGCTTGGTAGTTTTTCTGTTTTGGGTTTCGCTGGTATTTCAGTTTATAATGTGGGGGGCATGTGTAATCTGTGCGGAGGACATCAGGGCATAATAAGAGGGTATAAAAATGCGGTAAATAAATAATAATTCATAGATGTGTGGCCGGTGTCGCACTGATAAATGGCGCCCGATCTTATCCACTTTTGGACACTCTGCACATTTTGCATCGCCATATTCTGAAAGCCAGAACTTTTTTATTTTTTCACCAACGGAGCCGTGTGAGGGCTTATTTGTTGTGGGACAATCTGTAGTTTTCATTGGTACCATTTTTGGGTACATGTGATTTTTTTTGATCACTTTTTATTCAATTTTCTTGCAATCCTGAGCAAAAAACAGGAATTCTGACACCGTTTTTTAGGTTTTCTTTTTGCGGCGCTCACCGTACGCTATAAATGACATTTTTACTTTATTCTGCGAGTTGGTACGATTACGGCGATACCATATGTATATTGGTTTGGTCCTTTTTTTTAGCGTTATCACAATAAAATGACTTATATATAAAAAAATAATAATTTCTGTGTCACCATATTCTGATGTAATTTTTTTAATTTTTCGTCAAAAAAGCTGTGTAAGGGCTTGTTTTTTGCGGGACGGATAGAAGTTTTTATTGGTACTATTTTCGGGTACATGCGACTTTTTGATCACTTTTTATTCTTTATTTAGGGAGCGGTGGTGACCAAAAAAATTGTGATTCTGTCGTAGTTTTTTATTGATTTTTTTTGGGGTGTTCATCGTGCGGGAAAAATAACATTACAGTTTTATAGTTGGGGTCGGTACGAACGCGGTGATACAAAATATGTGTACATTTTAACGTGTTCATTTTTTTTCTATAATAAAAGTCTTATTATAGGGAAAAAAAGCATTGTGTTTATAGAACTTATAACTTTTATTTTTACACTTTTTTTAAAACATTTTTATTACTTTTTTTTTACTTTTTTCACTTGTCCCACTAGGGGACACTTAGACTTGCAGCTTTGATCGCTGCTAGAGTATATTACATTACACACGTAGTGTAATGTACTCCAACTGTCATTGTGACGTAACTGTCAGACTGACAGGAAGCCTCGGAGGACCGGCCGGAGGCTGCTCCTCCGAGGCATCCGTACATGGCAACCCGGAGGTCATTATCTGACCTCCGATTGCCGTGACAAGCATCGGTAGCCCCCACGATCACTTCGTGGGAGCTGCCGATGTGCTTCAAACCACATAAATGCGGCGACGGCAATCCGTTGGTGTAAACACTTGAAAACCCTTGTGCAATTATGTTAGCACCGCTGTAAACAGTTTTGCTGTTTAGAGGAGCTATAAAACTGACCTTCCTTTGAGCTAGTTGAGAATCTGGAGCATTGCATTTGTGGGTTCGATTAAACTCTCAAAATGGCTAGAAAAAGAGAGCTTTCATGTGAAACTCGACAGACTATTCTTGTTCTTAAAAATGAAGGCTATTCCATCCGAGAAATTGCCAAGACACTGAAGATTTCCTACAACGGTGTGTACTGCTCCCTTCAGAGGACAGCACAATCAGGCTCTAACCAGAGTAGAACGAGAAGTGGGAGGCCCCGCTGCACAACTGAGCAACAAGACAAGTACATTAGAGTCTCTGGTTTGACAAATAGACGCCTCACAGGTCCTCAACTGGCAGCTTGATTAAATAGTACCCGCAAAACGCCAGTCTACAGTGAAGAGGCGACTCCGGGATGCTGGCCTTCAGGGCAGAGTGGCAAAGAAAAAGCCATGTCTGAGACTGGCTAATAAAAGGAAAAGATTAATATGGGCAAAAGCACACAGACATTGGACAGAGGAAGATTGGAAAAAAGTGTTATGGACAGACGAATCGAAGTTTGAGGTGTTTGGATCACACAGAAGAACATTTGTGAGACGCAGAACAACTGAAAAGATGCTGGAAGAGTGCCTGACGCCATCTGTCAAGCATGGTGGAGGTAATGTAATGTGATGGTCTAGGGTTGCTTTGGTGCTGGTAAAGTGGGAGATTTGTACAAGGTAAAATTGATTTTGAATAAGGAAGGCTGTCACTCCATTTTGCAACGCCATGCCATACCCTGTGGACAGCGCTTGATTGGAGCCAATTTCATCCTACAACAGGACAATGACCCAAAGCACACCTCCAAATTATGCAAGAACTATTTAGGGAAGAAGCAGGCAGCTGGTATTCTATCTGTAATGGAGTGGCCAGCGCAGTCACCAGATTTCAACCCCATAGAGCTGTTGTGGGAGCAGCTTGACCGTATGGTACGCAAGAAGTGCCCATCAAGCCAATCCAACTTGTGGGAGGGGCTTCTGGAAGCATGGGGTGAAATTTCTCCCGATTACCTCAGCAAATTAACAGCTAGAATGCCAAAGGTCTGCAATGCTGTAATTGCTGCAAATGGAGCATTCTTTGACGAAAGCAAAGTTTGAAGGAGAAAATTATTATTTGAAATACAAATCATTATTTCTAACCTTGTCAATGTCTTGACTATATTTTCTAGTCATTTTGCAACTCATTTTATAAATATAAGTGTGAGTTTTCATGGAAAACACAAAATTGTCTGGGTGACCCCAAACTTTTGAACGGTAGTGTACAACTTTTTCAGCACTTTTTATTAACATTTTGTTTAGAGCTAAGGTGACCAAAAAAACAGTGATTTTGGCGTTTTCAAATCTTTATTATTTACGGCGTTCAGCGTGCAAGTTAAATAATTGTATATTGTAAGGGTATGTTCACATGCAGTGTTTTCAGGCGTATTTTGGGGCATTTACGCCTCCGAAAAACGCCTGAAAAAACAGAAGCTGAACGCCAACAAACATCTGCCCATTGAAATCAATGGGAAGAACAGCATTTAGTTCATACGCTGTTTTAAAAAAACGGAGCGTAAAAAGACGCTCCGTAAAAAGAAGTTCATGTCACTTCTTCAGACGTTTTTTGGAGCTGATTTTCCATTGAACACTATGAAAAACGCCTCAAAAGAAGCCTGAAAAGAAGCCTCAAAAGAAGCTCCAAATTAAAAGAAGCTTAATTTTCAGCTTCAAAAACGCCTGAAAATCAGAGGCTGTTTTTTCTGAAAACAGCTCCGTATTTTAAGACGTTTTAGGTTAAGGGTATGTTCACACGTGCACGTCCGTTACGGTTGACAGCGGCGTGTAAAAAAAATGACCGTCTGCACAGTACATCGTAAAACCCATTCAACTGAATGGGCAGATGTTTGCCGACGCTTTCAAGCAGTATTTTCGGCCGTAATTCCAGGCATAAAACGCCTGAATTATGTCCGTAAATAGTGCGTGTGAACATACCCTTAGCGTGTGAACATACCTCACACAGTTTTTTACAAGTTTTTTTTACGCGGAAACCGCTCCGCAAAACTCGTCAAAAAACGGCCGAAAATGCCTTCCATTGATTTCAATGGGAGGCGGAGGCGGTTTTTTACCGCGGTAAAAAGAAGCGACATGACCTATCTTGAGGCGGTTTCCGCCTCCAAAACCTGATTTCAATCAGAGAGTTTTGACACTTTTTGTCAAACCACTGTGCAAAAAACGCCTGGAGCAGATTTTGCAGGAGGAATTTTCCTCCTGCAAAAAACTCCATGTGAACTAGCCCTAAGTGCTTATTCAGACGAATGGGATATACGTCCGTGCAACGCGCGTGATTTTTACGCGCATCGCACGGACCTATATTAGTCTATGGGGCTGTGCAGGCAGTTGCGTGATTTTTACGCAGCATGAGTCCGCTGCGAAAAACTCACAACCTGTCCGGTCTTTGTGTGTATTTCGCACATCAATTGAAGTCAATGGGTGCGTGAAAATCACGCGCACCACACGGAAGCACTTCCGTGGGACGAGCGTGATTCGCGCAATAGCTGTCAAACTATGAATGTAAGGGTATGTGCACACACACTAATTACGTCCGTAATTGACGGACGTATTTCGGCCGCAAGTACCGGACCGAACACAGTGCAGGGAGCCGGGCTCCTAGCATCATACTTATGTACGATGCTAGGAGTCCCTGCCTCGCTGCCGGACAACTGTCCCGTGCTGTAATCATGTTTTCAGTACGGGACAGTTGTCCTGCAGCGAGGCAGGGACTCCTAGCATCGTACATAAGTATGATGCTAGGAGCCCGGCTCCCTGCACTGTGTTCGGTCCGGGACTTGCGGCCGAAATACGTCCGTCAATTACGGGCGTAATTAGTGTGTGTGCACATACCCTTAACAGAAAAGCACCACGTGCTTTTCTGTTTACAAACATACAAACGGAGTGTCATAATGATGGCGGCTGCGCGAAAATCACACAGCCGCGCATCGTACGGGGCTCACACACGGAGCTGTTAAGTACCTTTTGCGCGCGCAAAACGCACATGCTCGTGTGAATCCGGCCTAAGGCTCTGTTCACACTGAGTTTTTTGCAGGAGGAAAATTCCTCCTGCAAAAACTGCTCCAGACGTTTTTTTGCACAGTGGTTTGAGAAAAACTCGTCAAAACACTCGTCGAGGCGTTTTTTTACAGTTTCTGACTGATTGAAATGGGGTTTTGGAGGCGGAAACTGCCTCAAGATAGGTCATGTCACTTCTTTTTATCGCGACGCGGTTTTTCCGCTCGCGGTAAAAAAACTCGACCGCCTCCCATTGAAATCAATGGGAGGCATTTTCAGGCAGTTTTTGACGAGTTTTGCAGAGCGGTTTCCGCGCCAAAAAACTCTGTGTGAACAGGGCCTAATACTTCAGACTTTTATTGATGCAGCGATACCAATTTTGTGTATTTTTTTTTATATTTTACATTACTTCAGCGAAAAAATGGTAAAAGGGTTTTCTTTTGAACTTTAAATATTTATTACATTTTTTCACTAATTTATATTTAATTATTTTTTGTTTACACATTTTATTAGTCCCCCTAGGGACTAATGTATTGCAGTATATTGTCATTTTTTCAGGCTCCTGTAACAGCGCGATCGCTGTTCCTGTCCGTTAGTCTCGGGTGTCAGCTCTAATACACAGCTGACACCTGCAGTGTATCGCGCGGGCTCAGCGCGTGAGCCCGCTCCATACATGCCTCCCGCACACCACGCCATGCTATTTAGGCCGTGGTGCACGAAGGGGTTAATGTGCAATGGGTGGTGCGGAGTGAAAATTAAAATTTTCCACTCATATGCCATTTTAGTGCACCATATGTTGTGCCCAGTTTGTGCCACTGAAGACAAATACCTCATATAATATTAATCGGGTTCTCCTGGGTATGGCGATGCCAGATCTGTGGACATAAACTGCTGTTTGGGCATGCTGTAGGGTTCATAAGAGAGGGAGCGCCATTTGGCTTTTGGAGCGCAGATTTATCTTGGTAGTAGTTCTGTGTGGTGTTTTACTTGTATTTCATATGTAAGCTGTGCGGAGTATAATAAGAGGGTATAATAATGGAGTAAATAAATAATAATTCATATATATGTGGCCAGTGTCGCATTGATAAATGGTGCCGGATGTTATCCGCTTTTAGAACACTCTACACATTTTGCATCGCCATATTCTGAGAGCCAGAATTTATTTATTTATTATTCTCCACCGGAGACGTGCGAGGGCTTATTTGTTGCAGGACAATCTGTAGTTTTCATTGATAAAATTTTAGGGTACATGTGTTTTTTTTTTATCACTTCTTATTCCATTTTTTTGGCAAGCCGGGTGACCAAAAACCATCAATTCTGACAATATTTTTTATTCTTTTTTTTATGGCGTTCACCCTGCGCTATAAATGACAATTTTACTTTATGCTGCAGGTCGATACGATTACGGCGATACCATATGTATATAGTTTTTTTTTACGTTTTGCAGCGTTTGTGCAATAAAATCACTTTTTTATAAAATGTATTTTTTGTGTCCCCATATTCTGAGAGCCATAACTTTTTTCTTTTTCAGTCAAAAAAGCTTTGTAAGGGCTTTTTTTTTCGGGACGGGTTGCAGTTTTTATTGATACTATGCAACTTTTTAACCACTTTTTATTGTATATTTTGAGAGGCGTGGTGACCAAAAAAAATAGTAATTCTGGCATGGTTTTTTGCTTACTTTTTTTGCGGTATTCACCGTGCGGGAAAATAACATTATTGTTTCATAGTTTGGGTCGTTACGAACACGGTGATACCAAAAATTTGTACTTTTTTTAACGTGTTAGATTTTTTCCTACAATAAAAGACTTATTATAGGTAAAAAAGCATTTTTTGTTTATGTAACATATAATTTTTATTTTTAAACTTTTATAAAACATTTTTTACTTGTCCCACTAGAGGACATTTAGACTTGCAGCTCTGATCGCTGCTAGAGTACATTACACTACCTACGTAGTGTAATGTGTTCTAACTGTCATTGTGACGTGACAGTCACTCTGACAGGAAGCGTATGAGGACTAGCCTCCGGTTGGTCCTCATAGGCTTCTGTACATGACAGCCCGGAAGCCATTGTCTGGCGTCCGGTTGACATGGGTACCATCGCCAGTCCCCGCGATTTCACGTGGGGCTGCTGATTTGCGCTAAACACCTTAAATCCGGCGATCGCAATCGAACACCGCATCTGAGGGGTTAAATTCTGAAATCAGCGGCGATGGGCTGCTGATCGGCAACAGGGAATGCAGGGCAGACAACCTGCACAGTTAACCGCCGCTGCGGTGTAGCGCCACGCGGCGGTTAACTGTCAAAGTACAGACGTAACTGCACGTCAAGGTGCGCAAAGTTACTGCTCACCTTAACGTGCAGTTACATCAAGGTGCGGGAAGGGGTTAATGTATTCCGGCGCATTTCCATCACAATGTCTGTCGATTTGTCAAATGATCTGTGGCTGAACTTGCGATGCAGGTACGATCAGAGCCTGACCTTCCAAAAAATATCATATTGACAACCTCAAGCTGTCATACACCGTATAAGCAAACCTGTTTAAAGAGGCTCTGTCACCACATTATAAGTGCCCTATCTTGTACATAATCTGATCTGCGCTGTAATGTAGATTACAGTAGTTTTTTTATTTAGAAAAACTATAATTTTTGACAGAGTTATGATCTATTTTAGATTTATGCTAATGACTTTCTTAATAGACAACTGGGCGTGTTTTTACTTTTTGACCAAGTGGGCGTCGTACAGAGGAGTGTATGACACTGACCAATCAGCGTCATACATTTCTCTCCATTCATGTAATCAGCACATAGTGATCCTGCGTTGTTCACTATGTGCTGTCACATACTCAGACATTAACGTTACTGAAGTGTCTTGAGAGTTAATAGACATCACCTCCAGCCAGGACGCGATGTCTATTCACAACCCCGACACTTCGGTAAAGTTTGTGAGGAACCTACAGCACAGCAAGCGTAATCTCGCGAGATCACGTTGTAAATGACATCTTACAGCAAAAACACGCTTACTGTGCTGCACACAAACGTTACCGAAGTGTCGGGATTGTGAATAGACATCGCGTCCTGGCTGGAAGCGATGTCTATTAACTCTCAAGACACTTCAGTAACGTTAATGTGTGAGTATATGAGACAGCACATAGTGAACAACGCAGGATCACTATGTGCTGATTACATGAATGGAGAGAAGTGTATGACGCTGATTGGTCAGCGTCATACACTTCTCTCCACAATGCCCACTTGGTCAAAAAGTAAAAACACGCCCAGTTGTCTATTAAGAAAGTCATTAGCATAAATCGAAAATAGTCTCTGTCAAAATTGATAGTTTTTCTAAATAAAAAACACTGCTGTGATCTACATTACAGCGCCGATCACATTATGTAGAAGATAGGGCACTTATAATGTAGTGGCAGAGCCTCTTTAAAGGCTATGTAAGCCTTTGAAAGGCAATTATTATTTTTAAAAAGATTAGTTCGTGTGATTAGTGCAACTTTATAATTAGCTTTTATTAAAAATTCATTTTACTTTTTGACATGCAGCTGCTCTGTATTCTCTATACAGAGCAGCTGTATCTTGCACTAAATCCTGCTCCCGTCAGGTCCTCGGGACTGATGGGTTCAGTGAAAGCGGGTTCTGCATTTCCCTGACACACAGGACTCACCTGCAATCTATCATGCGGGACTGACGGATTCAGGTCGTAGCGAACTATACAGCTGCTCTGTATAGAGAATACAGAGCAGCTGTATCTAAAAATTTATCATTTATTTTTAATAAAATCAATTTAGCAACTTGCACTAGTCACACTGACTGACCTTTATGTATATATATGTATACACCTTTCAAAGGTGTACATAGCCTTTAAGAAATAAATAACACTGTTGGGTTTAGTTTTTGAAAACCCAGTGCAAATACAGTGAAGGAAATAAGTATTTGATCCCTTGCTGATTTTGTAAGTTTGCCCACTGTCAAAGACATGAACAGTCTAGAATTTTTAGGCTAGGTTACTTTTACCAGTGAGAGATAGATTATATTTTTAAAAAAAACTGAAAATCACATTGTCAAAATTATATATATTTATTTGCATTGTGCACAGAGAAATAAGTATTTGATCCCCTACCAACCATTAAGAGTTCAGCCTCCTCCAGACCAGTTACACGCTCCAAATCAACTTGGTGCCTGCATTAAAGACAGCTGTCTTAAATGGTCACCTGTATAAAAGACTCCTGTCCACAGACTCAATTAATCAGTCTGACTCTAACCTCTACAACATGGGCAAGACCAAAGAGCTTTCTAAGGATGTCAGGGACAAGATCATAGACCTGCACAAGGCTGGAATGGCCTACAAAACCATAAGTAAGACGCTGGGTGAGAAGGAGACAACTGTTGGTGCAATAGTAAGAAAATGGAAGACATACAAAATGACTGTCAATCGACATCGATCTGGGGCTCCATGCAAAATCTCACCTCGTGGGGTATCCTTGATCCTGAGGAAGGTGAGAGCTCAGCCGAAAACGACACGGGGGGAACTTGTTAATGATCTCAAGGCAGCTGGCACCACAGTCACCAAGAAAACCATTGGTAACACATTACGCCGTAATGGATTAAAATCCTGCAGTGCCCGCAAGGTCCCCCTGCTCAAGAAGGCACATGTACAGGCCCGTCTGAAGTTTGCAAATGAACATCTGGATGATTCTGAGAGTGATTGGGAGAAGGTGCTGTGGTCAGATGAGACTAAAATTGAGCTCTTTGGCATTAACTCAACACGCCGTGTTTGGAGGAAGAGAAATGCTGCCTATGTCCCAAAGAACACCGTCCCCACTGTCAAGCATGGAGGTGGAAACATTATGTTTTGGGGGTGTTTCTCTGCTATTGGCACAGGACTACTTCACCGCATCAATGGGAGAATGGATGGAGCCATGTACCGTCAAATCCTGAGTGACAACCTCCTTCCCTCCAGCAGGATATTAAAAATGGCTCGTGGCTGGGTCTTCCAGCATGACAATGACCCGAAACATACAGCCAAAGCAACAAAGGAGTGGCTCAAAAAGAAGCACATTAAGGTCATGGAGTGGCCTAGCCTGTCTCCAGACCTTAATCCCATCGAAAACTTATGGAGGGAGCTGAAGATCCGAGTTGCCAAGCGACAGCCTCGAAATCTTAATGATTTACAGATGATCTGCAAAGAGGAGTGGGCCAAAATTCCATCTAACATGTCTGCAAACCTCATCATCAACTACAAAAAATTCTGACTGCTGTGCTTGCCAACAAGGGTTTTGCCACCAAGTATTAAGTCTTGTTTGCCAAAGGGATCAAATACTTATTTCTCTGTGCACAATGCAAATAAATATATATAATTTTGACAATGTGATTTTCTGTGTTTTTTTTTAATATAATCTATCTCTCACTGGTAAAATTAACCTAGCCTAAAAATTCTAGACTGTTCATGACTTTGACAGTGGGCAAACTTACAAAATCAGAAAGGGATCAAATACTTATTTCCTCCACTGTACATTTAAATGGGTTTTATTCACATTTCCACTTAGTTAGGGGCATTGCGCAGGATGTTCCAAATGCTTTATTAGTTTAAATTTGCACATTTGTTTGTTTTTTTACATCTATATTTTAGCAACATTACATTTAGGGTATGTTCACACGGCTTATTTTCGGGCCGTAAACGGCCGTAAAACGGCCGAGAAATCAGAAGCAGAATGCCTCCAAACATCTGCCCATTGATTTCAATGGGAAAAACGGTGTTCTGTTCAAATGGGCCCTTTTGTTACGCGGCCGTTTTGAAAAACGCCCCCGTAAAAAAACGCCCGCGAAAAAGAAGTGCATGTCACTTCTTGAGCCGTTTTTGGAGCAGTTTTTCTCTATAGAAAAACAGCTCCAAAAACGGCCGTAAAAACGCAGCTAAAAACGTGAGTTTGATTAAAAAACGTCTGAAAATAAGGAGCCGTTTTCACTTGAAAACAGCTCCGTATTTTCAGAGGTTTTTGATTTTGTGTGTGCACATATCCTAACAGCATAAAAATAGTTGGGCCCATGCACACGACCATAAAATTGCCCGTAATTATGTAATTCATTTCTATGGCTGACGGACATCTTCCCGTATATTTACGGAAAGGTATTCGAGCCATAGAAATTTCCGAAAAAAATAGGACGTCCTATTTTTTTATTTTACAAACCATGCTCCTATACTTTATAATGGGAGCACGGCCCGTAAATGGGGACAGATCATAATTATGGGCACGGTCGTGTGCTTGGGGCCTTAAACTTTCAGTTGAACAAATACAGATGACAAATTTAAAAAAATTATAATAAATACTGAACAAAAACAAATAGAATACGGAAGCAAAAATTTTTATAATTTTTAAATATTGCACATTCGTATTCGATCGGTATTGTCACACGCAAGTGTGAGGGAGCACTTTTAAGCTCAGAGGCAGAGCTTAATTGGAGCAGAAAAATGGTAGACATGGGGGGGACTTCATCACACCCCCAGGCTGCCATGACAATCATCGGCACACTGTGATCATGTCACGGGAGGGCGAGGGGCTGCCAGAGCAGGCCGCCCCCTCTTTCTAACGGCTTAGATGCCTATGTCGCTATTGACCTGAGGGCTTAAACAGGCGGAATCAATGTGACCTTTGAGTCTGCCCATTGCAGTGAGGTGTCGACTGTAACATAGACGACACCCGCTAAATACATATGCAGAGTTTGCTGCCTAGACTCCCTTATGCCAGCCACAATGCCCCAGAGACAGCCACAATGCCCCCATGACAGTCAAAATGTCCCTTATGCCAGCTACATTGCCCCCATACCAGCCATAATACCGTCAGTGCTTCTTAAGCCAGCCTATCTTATTTTTACAAGAGGGTCATTGGAGCCACTACATTTACAATATTTCTTGCCTTTTTAAAAATGAATATGTATGGGAAGCATTTCCTCAAAAACCTTATGAAGTCTCATCATAGGCCAATGTTGATGAACTAACTTGTTGCTTTTATGGAGTAATAATGTGAATATTACAAATGTCTGTTTTGGCTACTTGCATAACTTTCTTGTTATTACGTAGTTTCGTGATGTCTCTTGATGTCTGTGGGTTTTTTAAACTGATTATTGATCATAGTATTCTAGCCACCTTCTCATGACCACCTCCTCCTCTGCTTCAGCGTACCTATCTCCTCTGTCCAGCCAATGTTGCGCCGCTCCTCTGAGACGCCCAGCTCGCAGTCTAACTCGCTGCTTTCCCCCAGCTCCTCTGTCCACTAGAGTGTGCGCGCTGACTCCTCCTTTCTTAAAAGAGCGTGTGTCAATCCACCCAACTTTACAGGGTACAAAAGATATATTGCTGTGAATTTTGGGTGTGCGTAAGTCCATAATGTGTTGCATTACTCTTAGTTAAATTGTGCTCTTTTTGCACGTTTGCAGCACCCCTCTTCTTACCGTCCACTTTGGCTTTGGTGGTGCCCTCTCCTTTTCAATTCTTCAACCTAAGTGCTCTTTCTGATCACGTCAGCCATTGCCACTAGAGACTATTCTGGGCATAGCGACTTAGGGATTCCTAGCAGCCAAGTCCACATCTCCATACAGAGGTTAAAGGGTGAACTCTTCGGGAATCCCTTAGACGCCACTATCCAGATTAGCCCCACGCCAAATCTGTTGGCAACACGGAGAGTTTACACCAGGGGTAGACAACCTTAGTGAGTTGGAGATCTACTATAGTAATTTGGGAGATTCTTGAAAACTACTTGGTATGTAGTTGTAGCAGGACCATGTGGGAATAATGTGTTAGTCTGCAGGAAGTGTGGCTAGGGTCCTAAGACACGGTCCATGGATGGATATTTAAAAAAAAAATAAGTTTAACACTACTACAGAACATACAGGAGAATCCAGCACTAATAAGACAAAGTCACAGGTAAAATAAACAACAATGACATCTAGTGACTCACAGCAGACAAAAAATGGCGACAGCACCCTGCGACACTAATGCCACCTAAACCACTAAATATAAATAAATATGCACTAAAGCTAAATCTACTTACAAATAGGGAGGTTCTTAGTGCACATTTTGATCAAAAAGTGTTAGCCCACCTGCCACGACAAGGCGACCTCTGTAAGGTGGGAACCTACGCTGCACATACACCCAGAACTGGGACTAAGCCTACATATATACCTGGGGATGGTAGGATCCAGCATTGAACTGATTAAAATCACCCAGGGAAGAATGGGAGGAGTGCAAGAACAACAAGTGGAGGCAGTCACTAACCCCACATATATGGATACCATAAACACAACAAAAATTTGAACAGCACATTCCAACTAAATGATACAAAATGTATGCAGGTGCAAGAACACCTGTGACTGCAGATATACAGCAGACAAAAAATGGCGACAGCACCCTGCGACACTAATGCCACCTAAACCACTAAATATAAATAAATATGCACTAAAGCTAAATCTACTTACAAATAGGGAGGTTCTTAGTGCACATTTTGATCAAAAAGTGTTAGCCCACCTGCCACGACAAGGCGACCTCTGTAAGGTGGGAACCTACGCTGCACATACACCCAGAACTGGGACTAAGCCTACATATATACCTGGGGATGGTAGGATCCAGCATTGAACTGATTAAAATCACCCAGGGAAGAATGGGAGGAGTGCAAGAACAACAAGTGGAGGCAGTCACTAACCCCACATATATGGATACCATAAACACAACAAAAATTTGAACAGCACATTCCAACTAAATGATACAAAATGTATGCAGGTGCAAGAACACCTGTGACTGCAGATATGCAGCAGACAAAAAATGGCGACAGCACCCTGCGACACTAATGCCACCTAAACCACTAAATATAAATAAATATGCACTAAAGCTAAATCTACTTACAAATAGGGAGGTTCTAGTGACTCACAGTCTTCTCTGAATGGAGAGTTTTTCTCTTTTATGGTCTTCTCCACCAACCATGACCGCAATGAATGCTTCTTCCAGCCACGACTCGTCTGCAGCATTTGCACTTTTCCATTATCCTCCCAACCTTCTCATCACAAACTCCCCATTCTGGTGCCTTAACAGATTCATCCTGCTACTCCCCCTGATATTGGGCCTGCTGTGCTACCCAGTGCCCCCAAATATTGTACTGCAGAAATATTTGTGCCACATAGATGTAGATAATGCCCCTGACAGTAATAGTGCTTAAGCAGTGCTTACAAAAATAATTGTGCAAAGAAGAGTGCCCCCGTTATTAATAGTGCTCCCTATAGTGACCTAATAGTAATAATGCTTCCCCAGAGAGCTCCATTAGTAATATTTTTACAATAATAATAATGCTCTCCCACAGTGCCTCCATTAGTAATAGTGCTCCCCCCACTGTGCCTCATTAGTAATTATGGCCTCACTATTAATAGTACTCCCCCATAGTGCCCCCATTAGTAATAGTAATTTTCCTCCAGAGCACACCGTTAATATAAGGGCCCCTATTAGTAATAGTCTTCCCCATAGTAATAATACTCCCCCAGTGCCCCCATTAGCAAAAGTGCCCTCCATAGTGCCCCCTATTGTAATAATGCTTCTTTCCTCAAGACTCATAGCCATGATGACAATGAATGTTCCATTTATTATAATTTCTTTGTATAATCCTGAATTGTGAGCATTTAAAAAAAAAATTATATATATATTGTGAGGCAGTGCCTGGAAAAGTGGTAGGGGATTGCTATAGTTACATAAGCTTTCTCTCATGTGTGTACTAGGCTCCAGGAAGTATCTGTCCCATCCAGGAAAAGCTGAATGAGATAGAAGGAATCCAGGAAAGCTGAGTATCGTTAGCAAGGAGTAGTTTGTTAAAAGGGTTGTCCACTACTGAAGAACTGATGACCTATCCTCTGGATAGGTCATCAGTATATAATCGGTGTGGGTCTGTCACCCAAACCCTGCATCGTTAAGCCACTCCGGCTGCCTCCGGTACATTATGTGATGTACTGAGCTGGAAGCAGTTGGCTCCAGTGGCGTAACTACCGCCGTAGCAGCCGTAGCGGCTTCTACGGGGCCCGCGGCATGAGGGGGCCCGTGTCACCAACCGGCACGGGCCCCCACCACGGCCGGAGGTTCCGCTAGCAGCCGCTATGGCTGCTACAGCGCGACGCCACGGAACTCTACGGCAGAGCAGGGAGGTATCTCCCCGCTCTGCCATTAAACAAAAGACATGTATCCCCTATCCACAGGATAGGGGATACATGTGTGATCGCTGGCATTGATAGGGAGAACGGGGGACTGAAAGTCCCCTGAAGTTCTCCATGAGAAACCTCGGACTTCCGGGGTCTGTGTCGGCAGCTCCGTAGAAATGAATGGAGCGCCGGTCGCGCTTGTGCGCATGCGTGACCAGCGCTCCTTTCATTTTTATTGAGCTGCGCAGACGCCGGAAGTCAGAGGTTAGTCATGGAGAACTTCAGGGGACTTTCGGTCCCTCGTTCTCCCTATCGCTGCCAGCGATCACACATGTATCCCCTATCCTGTGGATAGGGGATACATGTCTTTTGTAGGACACACTGTAGGTCAGATTTTTTTGGGGGGTTGGGGCTGCATGGTGTTACCTACAGGGGGGCTGTATAGCATTACCTACAGGGGGGGCTGTATAGCGTTACCTACAGGGGGGGCTGTATGGCTTTACCTACAGGGGGGCTGTATAGCATTACCTACAGGGGGGGCTGTATGGCGTTCTCTACAGGGGGCTGTATGGCGTTATCTACAGAGGGGGCTGTATGGCGATATCTACAGAGGGGGCTGTATGGAGTTATCTACAAGGGGGGGCTGTATGGCATTATCTACAGAGGGGGCTGTATGGCGTTATCTACATGGGGGCTGTATGGCGTTATCTACAGGGGGATGTATGGTGCTATCTACAGAGGGGGCTGTATGGCGTTATCTACAGGGGGCTGTATGGCGTTATCTACAGGGGGGCTGTATGGCGTTACCTACAAGGGGGCTTTATGGCGTTACGTACAGGGGGGGCTGTATGGCGTTATCTACAGGGGGGCTGTATGGCGGTACCTACAGGGGGGCTGTATAGCGTTACCTACAGGGGGGGTGTATGGCGTTATTTACAGAGGGGGCTGTATGGCGTTCTCTACAGAGGGGGCTGTATGGCGTTATCTACAGGGGGGCTGTATGGCGTTATCTACAGGGGGGCTGTATGGCGTTATCTACAGGGGGGCTGTAAAAAAGGCACTATCTACAAGGGGGGCGTTGTGTGAAGTTTGCTATGGGGCCCAGTCTTTCCTAGTTATGCCCCTGGTTGGCTCCATACATAGCATAGCAGCTGTACTGCAGCTCTGCTCTCCAATTCACTTGAATAAGAGCTGAGCTGCAGTACTACAGCTCAACCGCTATTCAGTAACCAGAGCCAACTTCTTCCGGCATGTACGTCCGGTGTTCGGTATAAAGAGCAAGTTCCCCTGTGTAGGAAGAATGTAAGATATCTTCTCTTCAGGAACAGTAGAAACATAAACCCCTTTCATACATACCCTGGGGTCATAGGCTTAACCTTACAATTGCCAATTAAAATGCTTATAATGTTTATTTAAATCATAGTAGCTAAATTAATAAAGCGTTGGTTTGTGATATTTACCTTGTATCACACCATGTTGACAAATGTATTAATATTTAATATATTAACATTTATCCGGTAAATATGTTACTGTCTCAGGTGGAATTAGAACTGGTTCTCTAAGTTAGAGGCGTACAGAGGTACAGCAAGGCCCCATGCCCATTCACCTTTATTGGTGTTCTATTAAGGTTCTGTACAAACTGAGCTGTAACATAGCCGTGTGCATGAGGCCTAACTGTTTTAAAAATAAATTATGTGAGAAAGATATTGTAGAGTTTCTGTACATCATACCAAAAGTATAGAATGATCTCCTGTCTGCAAGTGAATGGTGTAAATATTTCTAAATGTAGACCAATTTTTCTTCCTCTGTGATATCATAATTGTATATAGACTGACAAATAAATCCTTGTCTTACATAGAAAAAAAAAATCAAAAAGGTTACTTTTAGGGCTTAAAACTCACAACATGTCCTATATTTGTGCGTTTTTCACGATTCACGCACCCATTGAAGTCAATGGGTGCGTGAAAATCACGCACACCACACGGAAGCACTTCCGTGGGACGCGCGTGATTCGCGCAACAGCAGTCAAAAGTATAATTGAAAACAGAAAAGCACCACGTGCTTTTCTGTTTACAAACATACAAACGGAGTGTCATAATGATGGCGGCTGCACGAAAATCACACAGCCGCGCATCATATGGGAAAACACACAGAGATGTTAAGTGCCTTTTGCGTGCGCAAAACGCCGCGTTTTTTGGGCGCGCAAAACGCACATGCTCGTGTAAATCCGCCCTTAGATACTGATAAAACCCTATATGCTCAGCCGTGTAATAGTAACATCGTGCGAAACGACATACTACTACGTTGCTGTGATAGCACAGAATCTGTGGCAACAGTGTCACTTGGGGGTACCGGCTGTATTATACAACGGACACACCACTGTAACAGCCAGAATTATAGATAACTTAGATCCCAGCCATTTAACTCTTTAATGCCGTGGCCAACGCATTTGGCGGCATCTAAGGTGTCACGGTCTGTGGGTATGTGGACCCACTAGGCCGCACCGCCGTAGCGGGGAGGCAGCTAGCCAAACCACAGAGCATCCCAGCAATACAAAGTCCCGCACTAGGGTACCTGAATAGTCCAGACAGTGGTCGAGGCTTTGGAACGGATGGAGGTGGGTGCAGCACGTTGCGCCAGACGTGGCGGATCACACTGGATGAGGAAGATGACACTGGACGTGACAGATGACAGCAGGTGCAGCACGTTGCACCAGAAACACCCTACGAGACACAGCGGACTGGAGCGGAAGTGAGCGCTGGTGTCTCCTAGGAAGGAGTTGCGAGCCAGCGCTCACTGATCAAACTCCCCGATCTGACACAATGTGAAGGGGCAAGACATG
Source organism: Rhinoderma darwinii (assembly GCF_050947455.1). NCBI lineage: Eukaryota > Metazoa > Chordata > Amphibia > Anura > Rhinodermatidae > Rhinoderma > Rhinoderma darwinii. Next base: position 47,512,463 of record NC_134689.1, read on the forward strand.
CAAGCGGAAGATGGGGCATTGAGTACAGGCAGAGGTTGAAGCAGGCCGGCAGGCTTGGAGTGAGTAACCTTGTTAGAAGCACACACCGTGCAGGAAGAGACAAAGTCCACAACATATTTGGGTAGTGTAGGCCACCAGAAGTGACGACCAATCAGATCTCGGGTCTTACGAACACCAGCGTGCCCAGCAAGTTTAGAGCTATGTCCCCAGTAGAGAATTCTTCTCCTGTCTGCCAACCGAACAAAAGTCCTCCCCGGAGAAATGTCTCTAACCTGCAAAGGATTGGCAGTGACAATGCAGGACGGGTCTATGATACTTTAAAGGGACTCCACCGTGTCATCCATCTCAAATGACCTGGACAGTGCATCGGCCCTCACATTCTTGTCAGCGGGGTGGTAGTGGAGCACAAATTGGAAACGGGTGAAGAACAGCGACCACCTGGCTTGACGGGGATTTAGTCGTTGAGCGGACTGAAGATAAGTGAGGTACTTGTGGTCGGTGTAGATCAGGATGGGCTGAGCTGCGCCCTCTAGAAGATGTCTCCATTCCTCCAGAGCCAATTTGATGGCCAGTATCTCCCGATTCCCAATAGAGTAATTGCGCCATGCAGAAGAAAAATGTCTCGAGTAATAGCCACATACAACTGCCTTTCCTTTGGAGCTCCTCTGGAACAGAAGTGCACCTGCACCAACCGAAGAAGCGTCCACCACCAAAGAAAACTGCAGAGATACGTCAGGATGATGGAGGATCGAGGCTGAAGTGAAGGCTTTCTTGAGGCTAATAAATACAGATTCTGCCTCTGGAGTCCACACCTTGGCATTCACACCCTTCTTGGTAAGGGTAGAGATGATGTCACGTTGGGTTCGTGGACCCACTGGGCCGTACCGCCTTGGCGGTATGGCAGCTGGCCAACAGGGTGCAGGTCACAGTTCGTATAAGGCACCTGTGGTAGCTTGGACAGTAGCAAGGCAGGCTCGGCTGGGACTAGGCAGCGAGTAGACATCAGGCGTGGAGCAGCAGGACAGTCATAGATACAACACAGCACGACTACAGCACAGCACGGCACTAGAACAGGATAGCACGGGATAGAGAATACGGGATACAGGAACAGGGAACACTGGAAATGGAAAACACTAGGAGACCATTTGCTTAGAAAAACTAGGATATAACAAGCAATGCTCAGGCATCAAAGCAAGGGGCTGGGCCCCTCTTATAGTCCAGGGCACTCATGGGCTGATTAAAACATTAAAGTCCGGTGCGCGCGCTGCCCCTTTAAGAGCGAGCACGAGCGTGCGCGCTCACCCTACAGGACCCGGCCGAGGTGAGTGGAAGTGAGTGCTGGTGTCTCCTGAGGAGGAGACTGGGGCCAGCGCTCGTAGACCCATGGCTGCGGCCATCAGGGGGAGAGTGAACCCGACGGACCGCAGCCACGGACATGACAGTATCCCCCTCTTACGCCCCTCTTCTTGGGGCCAGAGCGAGAGAGAAACTTCTTCAGAAGTGTAGGTGCATTGAGGTTCTCCTCTGGCTCCCAGGACCTCTCTTCAGGACCAAACCCCCGCCAACCACCAAATAAAAAGTATTTCCTCTCACTCTCTTGGCGTCCAAGATCTCCTTAACTTCGAAGGTGTCTGAAGGGCCGCTGGAGGCAACCGCAGGGCTAGGAGTCTTGGTAAAGCGGTGCAGAACCACTGGTTTCAGGAGAGAGTTGGAGATCTTGAGGGTAGGAGGCAGCCGAAGCTTGTAGGTGACAGGGTTGACCTGCTGCAGGATCTCGAGGGGTCCGAGGAACCTGGGAGCAAATTTGTATAATGGCACCCTCAGTCGAATATTCCTGGAGGACAGCCAGACCTTCGTGCCAGGAAGAAAGTGAGGAGGTTCTCTTCTCCTTGTGTCCACCTTCCGTTTCATGCGGTCGACCGCCAGCAGGATGGAGCATCGAGGCTGCTGCCAAATCTGCAGAAAGTCCCTAAAAGCCGTGTCAGCAGCTGGTACCTCGGACGTATCAGGCACCGGGAGAGGAATTTGTGGGTGTTGGCCATAGACAATGAAGAACGGTGTCTTCTGTGTGGACTCGCTGGTGTGATTGTTGCATGAGAATTCAGCCCACGGAAGCAACTGCACCCAGTCATCATGCTGCTTGGAGATGAAGTGGCGCAAGTAGCTCTCCAAGATCTGATTGATCCTCTCAACCTGACCATTGGACTGAGGATGGTAGGCTGAGGAAAAGTCCAACTTTACACCTAGCAGTCCACAGAGTGCTCTCCAGAACTTCGAGGTGAACTGAACCCCCCCCCCCCATTAGACACAATATGCTGCGGCAAGCCGTGCAGGCGGAAGATGTGTTGGGTGAACAGCTTGGCCAGTAGAGGAGCAGAAGAAAGACCGGTCAGAGGAACGAAGTGGGCCATCTTCGAAAATCGATCCACCACCACCCAGACAGTACTGCATCCAGCAGAGAGAGGCAGATCAGTAATAAAGTCCATAGCTATATGCTGCCAGGGAGCATCGGGCACAGGCAATGGCTGGAGCAGGCCAGCAGGTCTGGAGTGAGCGACCTTGTTAGCTGCACACACTGAGCAGGTTCAAAATGTCCTTGGGCAGCGTGGGCCACCATAAATGATGGGCAATCAGATATCGGGTCTTACGGGTCCCCGCGTGACCTGCCAGTCTAAAGGAGTGGCCCTCAAGCCTTGAGGGCGTGGCCATTCCAGAACGGATTTTACCTTTTCAGGATCCATCTTGAGACCTCTATTCGAGACAATGTAGCCAAGGAAGGGCAGAGCATCCTTTTCAAACACGCACTTCTCCAACTTATCGTACAGACGATTCTCTCTTAACCGCAGCAAAACTTGGCGGACATGTCTCTGATGAGTAACAGGATCTGGAGAAAAAAATCAAGATGTCATCAAGACCACAACACAAACATAGAGGAGGTCTCGGAAAATGTAATTAACGAACTCCTGGAAGACCTCGGGAGCATTACACAGAACCGAAGGGCATTACTAGATACTCATAGTGTCCATCACGGGTGTTAAATGCAGTCTTCCATTCGTCACCCCGGCGAATCTGGATTAGGTTGTAAGCCCCACACAGATCTAGTTTGGGAAAAAACTTGGCATCACATATACGATCAAATAATTCAGAGATCAGCGGCAATGGATATTTATTCTTCACCGTGATTTGGTTGAAATCTGTGTAGTCTGAGGAACAGTACTGCCAGGAGGTGTTGTAGGAGGAACGGCAGCTCATGCCTCCTGCCGACGTGCGACAATGTTCAAGGCCTGGAGGAGTTGGTCCTGTCGAGACCGGAGGTCCAGCATATCCCCCCCGCATCTCTTGTGACGTCGTCATGGTCTTGGATCGACCAGCAGGGTCCATGGCCTGAGCATACTGTCACGTTGGGTTCGTGGACCCACTGGGCCGTACCGCCTTGGCGGTATGGCAGCTGGCCAACAGGGTGCAGGTCACAGTTGACAGTTCATATAAGGTACCTGTGGCAGCTCGGACAGTAGCAAGGCAGGCTCGGCTGGGACTAGGCGGCGGGTAGACGTGCGCGCGCTACCCCTTTAAGAATGGGCCAGAGTGCGCGCACCCTACAGGACCCAGCCCAGATGAGTGGAAGTGAGCGCTGGCGTCCCCTGAGGAGGAGACTGGGGCCAGCGCTCGCAGACCCATGGCTGCGGCCATCAGGGGGAAAGTGAACCTGATGGACTGCAGCTACGTACATGACAGATGGGAGCTGTTAGTGATGAGAAGTTTGGGATAAAAAGCCGGTAGAAATTGGCGAATCCCAGGAAACGCTGTATGTACCTCAGGTCTTGAGGACGTGGCCATTCCAGGACAGCTTTTACTTTCGCAGGATACATCTTGAGACCTTCATCCGAGATGATGTAGCCCAGGAAGGGCAGAGAATTATTTTCAAAGACGCACTTCTCCAGCTTGGCATATAAACAATTCACCCTTAGGCATCATTTACACGAGCGTAATATACTCGCTTGCGACCCGCGTGCTTTTCACGCGTGTCGTACGCACCTATATTAGGCTATGGGGCAGTGCAGACAGTCCGTGAGTTTTGCGCAGCGTGAGTCCGCTGCGTAAAACTCACGACATGTTCTATATTTCGCCGTTTTTCGCGCATCACGCACACATTGAAGTCAATGGGTGCGTGAAAACCACGCATGCCACACGGAAGCACTTCCGTGTGAACTGCGTGAATCGCGCAACAGCTGTCAAACTCTGAATGTAAACAGAAAAGCACCACGTGCTTTTCTGTTTACAAACATCCAAACGGAGTGTCATAATGATGGTGGCTGAGTGAAAATCACGCAGCCGCGCATCATACACTGATGACACACGCAGCTGTTTTGTGCCTTTTGCGCACGCAAAACGCCGCTTTTTTTTTGTGCACAAAACGCACGCGCTTGTGTAAATCAGTAGTAATCGCAGTAGAACCTGACGGACATGCCTCCGATCAGTCGTCGGATCTGGGGAGAAACTCAAAATATCATCGAGATAAACGACAACAAAGACATAGAGGAGATCTCAAAATATATCATTGATGAATTCCTGGAAGACCGCGGGAGCGTTGCATAGTCTGAATGGCATTACCAGTTATTCGTAGTGCCCGTCTCGAGTGTTGAACGCCATCTTCCACTCGTCCCCTTGACGGATTCGGATCAAATTATAAGCCCCACGCAAATCTAGTTTTGAAAAAATTCTGGCTCCTCGTATACTATCAAACAGTTCGGAGGAAGACTTTCATTTGAAAGGCAGTTGGCCAAACCACAGAGCACCCCAGCAATACAAAGTCCCACACTAGGGTACCTGAATAGTCCAGACAGTGGACGAGGCTTTGGCATGGATGGAGGTGGGTGCAGCAGGTTACACCAGACGTGGCATATGACAGCAGGTGCAGCACGTTGCGCCAGACGTGGCGGATCACACTGGACGTGGAACATGACACAGGATGTGGCAAACGACAGCAGGTGCAGTAGACACGACTCCCACACTAGTAGTCACAGGAACAAGAAAACAGCACGGGATACAGGAACAGGTAACAGGGCACGGGTAACAACTGGAACGGGAAAACACTAGGGGATCATTTGCAAGACAGACTTGGGATACACTAACAATGCTCAGGCAAGGATCAGAAGGGCAGGAAATCATGTGTAGTTGATGATGATGATTGTTCACATGTGCGCGCGCTGTCCCTATGGGACACAGCGGACTGGAGCGGAAGTGAGCCCTGGCGTCTCCTAGGAAGGAGATGTGAGCCAGCACTCACTGATCCATGGCTGAATGCGTTGGGAGGGGAGTAAACCCGATGACCCACGGCCATAGACGCTACATAAGGGCTCCCTCTGTCACCTTATTGGTGCCCCCGTGATGCAGGGCCTTATAAGCTATCTGTCAGTTTTACACTGGCAGCCATAATACACTGCAATGCAGAAGTATTGCAGTGTATTATATAAATGATCAGAGGATCACATTGTCTGGTCCCCTAGTGGGACTAAAAAAAAAAAAAAAAAAGGTAAAAAAAAAAATAAAAGTAAAGAAAAAAAAAATCACCTTTTTTTTCCTTAGAATTTATTGTAAGGAAAAAAATTAAAAAAAAACCAACACATAATTAGCATTGTTTCGTCCATAAAAACCCATACTATAAACATCAAATGTTCCGTAATTTATCCCGTACGTTTAACACTGTTAAAAAATAAATAAATAAATAAAGGAAAAAAACAATGCCAAATTTGCGGTTTGTTTGTTCATCCAAAAATGGACTAAAGTCATCAAATTTTAACAATGAAAACTAGAATAGACTAAAATACTACTTTATTGTCAAATATGAGAAAATTCCTTTCACAAAAATCCTTATATTGAAAAATGTAAAAATAAAATAGGTTAGCGCACATACAACAAATAAATACAAATACAACTTCTTCCACAAAACACAAACCCTTACACAGCTTTGTCGAGGAAAAATAAAAATGTTATGGCTCTTGGAATGTGGCGAAAAAAGTGGCAAAACCCCAAAAAATAAATATAGAAATTTGGTATCTATGTAATCATAACAATCCGCAGCATAAAGTTATCCATACGGTGAATGCTGTAAAAATAAAACCCATAAAACAATGGCGGAATTGCAAATTTTTTTCCACTAGCATTTAAATATTTTGCATAAAACCTCTAATACATTATATGTACGCCAAAAAAAAGCTCTTAGAGTTATTGCTCTTAGAATGGATGAAAAAAAAATAAAAAAAATTGCCCCATCATTAACCCCTTCAGGACACAGCCTGTTTTGGCCTTGTGGACGCAGGTGATTTTTTCAAATCTGACATGTCACTTTATGTGGTAATAACGCTGGAATGCTTTTACCTATCCAAGCGATTCTGAGATTGTTTTCTCGTGACATATTGTACTTTGCGTCTGTGAAAAAATTTGGTCGATTAAATTCAATATTTATTTGTGAAAAACACCAAAATTTACACAAAAATTGCATTTTTCTAAATTTGAATGTATCTGCTTGCAAAACAGAAATTAATACCACACACAATAGTTACTAGATAACATTTCCCATATGTCTACTTTATGTTTGCATCATTTTTTGAACGTCCTTTTTTCTAGGACGTTACAAGACTTAGAACTTTAGCAACAATTTCTCACATTTTCAAGAAATTTCCAAAACTTGTTTTTTCATGGACCAGTTCATTTCTGAAGTGGCTTTGAGGGCCTTATATATTAGAAACGCCCCATAAATCAACCCATTTTAAAAACTTTACCCCTCAAAGTATTCAAAACCGCATTAAGAAAGTTTCTTAACCCTTTAGGCGTTTCACAGGAATTAAAGCAAAGTAAAGGTGTAATTTACAAATTAAATTTTTTTTGCAGAAATTCATTTGTAATAGAAACATTTCTGTAACTCAGAAGGTTTTACCAGAGAAACACAACTCAATATGTATTGCCCAGATTTAGAATATATCCCACATGTGGCTCTAGTGTGCTAATGGACTGAAACACAGGCCTCACAAGCAAAAGGAGCACCTAGTGTATTTTGAAGCCTCCTTTTAATTACAATATATTTTAGGCTGCATGTCAGGTTTGAAGAGGTCTTGTGGTGCCTAAACAGTGGAAACCCCCAAAAAGTGACCCCATTTTGGAAACTACACCCCTCAAGGAATTTATCTAGTTGTATAGTGAGCATTTTAACCCCACATGTTTTTTTGCTGAATTTATTGGAATTAGTCTGTGAAAATGAAAATCTACATTTCTTCTGAAGAAACATAGACATTTTTAATTTTTGCAAGGAATAAAGGAGAAAAAGCACCCCAACATTTGTAAAGAAATTTCTCCTGATTACGGCAATACCCAATATGTGGTCATAAACTTATGTTTGAACACACGACAGCCCTCAGAAGGGAAGGAGCGCCATTTGGCTTTTGGAGCTCAAATTTTGCTATAATGGTTTTCGGTGCCATGTCGCATTTGCAACGCCCTGGAGGGACCAAAACAGCGGAAACCCCCCAAAAGTGACCCCATTCACATCAGAATCCAAGAGAGCAAATGCCTTTTCAGCGGTATATAACTTGCGTGCCATTTTTTTACGTATTTTTTGTAACAATTTTAATAAAAGTAACAAAGAAAAAGTCCACTAATCAATTGATCAATAAATTTATAAACGACCCTAACAATTAATCAATTAGTATCTAGAATTAATAGAACTGTAAAATATAGGAATAAATTATTGTATCTAAATGTGTGTGTATTTGTATGTATTACGTATACATATATAATCAATTGAATCTTTACAACTAATCAATTATTGAACGACTAATAATTAATAACTTTATGAATGACCCTATCAATTATTTGATATGTAGAATTAATAAAATTAATAATTTATATGAATGTTTGCATGTGTGTATATATATATATATATATATATATATATATATATATATTTATACACTACCGTTCAAAAGTTTGGGGTCACCCAGACAATTTTGTGTTTTCCATGAAAACTCACGCTTATATTTATCAAATGAGTTGCAAAATGACTAGAAAAGATAGTCAAGACATAGACAAGGTTAGAAATAATGATTTTTATATGAAATAATAATTTTCTCCTTCAAACTTTGCTTTCGTCAAAGAATGCTCCATTTTCAGCAATTACAGCATTGCAGACCTTTGGCATTCTAGCTGTTAATTTGCTGATGTAACCGGGAGAAATTTCACCCCATGCTTCCAGAAGCCCCTCCCACAAGTTGGATTGGCTTGATGGGCACTTCTTGCGTACCATACGGTCAAGCTGCTCCCACAATGGCTCTATGGGGTTGAGATCTGGTGACTGCGCCGGCCACTCCATTTCAGATAGAATGCCAGCTGCCTACTTCTTCCCTAAATAGTTCTTGCATAATTTGGAGGTGTGCTTTAGGTCATTGTCCTGTTGTAGGAAGAAATTGGCTCCAATTAAGCGCTGTCCACAGGGTATAGCATGGCGTTACAAAATGGAGTGATAGCCTTCCTTATTCAAAATCCCTTTTACCTTGTACAAATCTCCCACTTTACCGGCACCAAAGCAACCCCAGACCATCACTTTACCTCCACCATGCTTGACAGATGGCATCAGGCACTCTTCCATCATCTTTTCAGTTGTTCTGCGTCTCACAAATGTTCTTCTGTGTGATCCAAACACCTCAAACTTCGATTCGTCTGTCCATAACACTTTTTTCCAATCTTCCTCTGTCCAATGTCTGTGTGCTTTTGCCCATATTAATCTTTTCCTTTTATTAGCCTGTCTCAGATATGGCTTTTTCTTTGCCACTCTGCCCTGAAGGCCAGCATCCCGGAGTCGCCTCTTCACTGTAGACGTTGATACTGGCATTTTGTGGGTACTATTTAATGAAGCTGCCAGTTGAGGACCTGTGAGGTGTCTATTTCTCAAACTAGAGACTCTAATGTACTTGTCTTGTTGCTCAGTTGTGCAGCGGGGCCTCCCACTTCTCTTTCTACTCTGGTTAGAGCCTGTGTGTGCTGTCCTCTGAAGAGAGTAATACACACCGTTGTAGGAAATCTTCAGTTTCTTGGCAATTTCTCGCATGGAATAGCCTTCATTTCTAAGAACAAGAATAGACTGTCGAGTTTCACATGAAAGCTCTCTTTTTCTAGCCATTTTTAGAGTTTAATCGAACCCACAAATGTAATGCTCCAGATTCTCAACTAGCTCAAAGGAAGGACAGTTTTATAGCTCCTCTAAACAGCAAAACTGTTTACAGCGGTGCTAACATAATTGCACAAGGGTTTTCAAGTGTTTTCTAATCACCCATTCGCCTACTAACACAGTTAGCAAACACAATGTACCATTAGAACACTGGAGTGATGGTTGCTGGAAATGGTCCTCTATACACCTCTGTAGATATTGCATTAAAAACAAGACGTTTGCAGCTAGAATATTAATTTAGCACATTAACAATGTATAGAGTGTATTTCTGATTAATTGAATGTTATCTTCATTGAAAAAAACTGTGCTTTTCTTTAAAAAATAAGGAAATTTCTAAGTGACCCTAAACTTTTGAACGGTACTGTGTATATATATAAAACGTGTGCATATATCTATACAACATTATAGATATATATGTAAATAATTAAATCACAACTAAATTATGACAACCCTAATAGATAATAAATTTATGAACAATCCTAACAATGAATCAATGTATTTAGAATTTACAGACGTCTAAAATATACAAAGAGATTTATATAAGATTATGTGTGTATACGTATATATTACATGTACGTATATATCTATATGATATTATAGATATATAACATCCCTAATTATTAATTTTTAGTATTAACAAATTTCAAATATATGTCTATATATAATATATATTACGTGTTTGTGTGTGTGTGTGTGTATATATATATGTATATATATATATATATACATATATAGACGTGTGTATATGTGTATATATATATATACACACACACACACACACACACACACACACACACACACACACACACACACACACACACACACACACACACAGTATATAAATATATATATCTATATGATTTTTAATTAACTAATTAATTGCCCTAATCTGAGTACTATCTAAACTATCTACCTACCAGACTACCTAAACTATAACTAGCTGCCTACACTAAACTATCTATGTGGAGGTGTTTTTTGTATTTTTCACAGTCAGTGTGTCTTTATATGAGACACACAGCAGCTGCTCGGCACAGTGCTTCTGCTCTCTCACTGTCTCAGAATGATCTGACAGGGAGGGAGGAGAAACATTGTAACGAACAGCACGAAAGTTTTTTGCTGCAACAAACTTTGCTGTGAACACCATGATAGCTTTATCATGGTGATCACGTCATCAGGACCGACACCAATCTGGTCCTGATGTCTTCTCTCAGCACTTAGGCTGCTAGTAGCAGCGTGTGCTGAGAGATTCAGGGTATAGGGAGAGCGCTGTGCGCTCTGTTCTGACACCACGTAGATTAACAGGCTGCAGGACAAAAGCCCAGCACTGCAGCCCGTTAATCTACGTGGGCTGGTAGTGAAGGGGTTAAGGACTTATTCAGACGAACGTGGGTAAACTCGGAGTCCGAGTTGCCCCCATGTGGGTCCCATTTTCACCCGTGAAAACGGAAGAAAATAGGACATGTTTTCTTTTTCAACGGACCCTTCACACGGTCCATTGAAACAACGGCTATGTGAAGGCCCCCATTGAAATAAATGCGTCTGTGTAATGGCTGTTGTTGTAATTTATTCTACGCCAGTGGGTTAGGCTATCTTCACACATAGAAATAGTGGTGCCACACAATTGAGACAAAAACACGTTAAAGACACACTGTTGTACTGCAGTTGTTGTTTTTTTTACAGAATCCTGATAGATCCCATTGACTAATAATGGAATCAGCTTTTCATTACTTTTTTTTACGTTTGTTTTCATCCCACGCCACATTCATCAACAGTATCTCTCCCCGATGCTGCACGGCTAGGCTCCGATATAGCCAATTAACCCCATAGATTCAGCGACCAACAGTGATCGCTGCATCTAGCCGGTTAGATCACACCCGATATTTGCTATGGCAACGATCGGCACACACGGGGGTGTCGTTGGTTACTATGGCAACCGGAGTCCTAACAATAGCCTCCTAGTACGGAAGCCTAATAGGCTTGCTGTCAGTGAATAGCTGACAGCTCTAATAGACTGCACTGTGTAGGTAGAGCAGTGTATTAGAATAGCAATCAGGGCATCAGACCTTCAAGTCCCATCGTGGGAAAACAAAAGCTAAAAAAAAGTTTTAAAAAATTTGTAAAAAAAAAGGGAAAAAATAAACGTTTCAAGTTAAAAAAAACAATAACTGCCTTTTTTCCCATAATAAGTCTTTTATTGTAGGAAAAAATGGAAAACATATAAAAAAACACGTACACATATTTGGTATCACCTCCTCCGTAACAATCCGAACTATAAAAATATCATGCTATCTTGCAATTTTACCCACACAGTGAACTAATATAAAAAACAATTCCAGAATTGCTGTTTTTTGGTCACTACCCCTCACAAAACAGAATAAAAAAAGCGATCAAAAAGTTGCATGTACCCCAAAATTATACCAATAAAAACTACAGTCCATCCCGCAAAAAACAAGACCTCCCACAATTTTTGGGACGGAAAAATAATAATGTTATGGCTCTCAGAATATGGTGACACAAAAAATAAATGATTTTAAAAAAAAAGTGATTTTATTATGCAAACGCTGCAATACAGAAAAAAACAATATACATATGGAATTGCCGTAATCGTATCAACCCGCAGAATAAAGTAAATATGTCATTTATAGCGCACGGTGAACGCCGTAAAAAATAGAATAAAAAAACATTGTCAGAATTGCTGGTTTGTGGTCACCTTGCTTGCCAAAAAGTGAAATAATAAGTCATCAAAAAATGGCATGTACCCTAAAATGGTACCAATGAAAACTACAAATAAGCCCTCACACAGCTCTGTAGGAGAAAAAATAAAAAAGTTCTGGCTCTCAGAATATTGCGATATAAAATGTGCAGAGCGTTCCAAAAGCGGATAACATCTGACACCATTTATCAGTGCGACACTGGCCACATATCTGCATATTATTATTTATTTACCCCATTATTATACCCTCTTATTATGCCCTGATGGACTCCGCACAGCTTACATATGCCCCCACATACTAAACTGAAATACCAGTAAAACTCCAAACAGAACAACTACCAAGCTAAATCCACGTGGTCAAAATACTCACTACATCCCTAGATGAATGCCGTGAGAGGTATAGTTTCCAAAATGGAGTCACTTCTCAGGGGTTTCTACTGTACTGGTACCTCATGGGCTCTGCAAATGCGACATGGCACCCAAAAACCAATCAAGCAAAATCTGCATGCCAAATAGCACTCTTCTGCTCATTCTGAGCCCTGCCATGTGTCCAAACAGCAGTTTATGACCACATAGGGGTATTGCCGCACTCGGGAAAAATTGCTTTACAATTGTTGGGGTGCTTTTTCTCCTTTATTCCTTGGGAAAATGGAAAAAGTTCAACATTTTAGTGGAAAAAAATTTCGATTTTCATTTTCACTGCATAATTCCAATAAATTCAGCAAAAAACAATAATGGGGTCAAAATGCTCACTATACCGCTAGATAAATTCATTGAGGGGTGCAGTTTCCCAAATGAGGTCACTTTTGCGGTGTTTCCACTGTTTTGGCCCCTCAGGGGTTTTGCAAATGTGACATAGCGCCGCAAACCATTCCAGCAAAATTTGAGCTCCAAAAGTCAAATGTAGTTCCTTCCCTTCTAAGCCCTGCCATGTGTCCGAACATCAGTTTATTACCACATATGGGGTATTGCTGTGCTCAGAAGAGTTTGCTTTACAAATGTTTGGGTGCTTTTTCTCCTTTATTGTGAAAATGAAAAAATCTGAGCTAAAACTACATTTTATTCGAATGTAGTTTTTCAATTTCACGGCCTAATTCCAATAAATTCACCCAAAAAACCTGTGGGGGTCAAAAATTCTAACTATACCCATAGAAAAATTCCTTGAGGGGTGTCTTTTCCAAAATGGGGTCACTTTTGGGGGGTTTGCACTTTTTTGGTCCCTCCATGGCGTTGCAAACACGACATGGCATTGAAAACCATTCCAGCAAAATCGTCTCTCCAAAATCCAAATGGCGCTCCTTCCCTTCTGAGCCCTGCTGTGGGGCCAAACAGCAGTTTATTACCACATGTGGGATATTGTCGTAATCGAGAGAAATTGCTTTACAAATGTTGGGGTGCTTTTTCTCCTTTATTCCTTGTAAAAATTTTAAAAAATTAAGTTTTTTTCACAAAAAAAGTAAATTTTCATTTTTACTGACTAATTCCAATAAATGTAGCAAAAAAACTGTGGGTTAAAATGCTAACAAGTGTGTAGTTTCCTAAATGGGGTAACTTTTGGGGTGTTTCCGCTGTTTTGGCACACCAAGACCTCTTCAAACCTGACATGGTGCCTAAAATATATTCTAAAAAAAGGAGACCCAAAATCCACTAGGTGCTTCTTTGCTAAAAACTGCAGAATCTGGGCAATAAATATTGAGTTGCTTTTCTCTGGTAAATCCTTCTCTGTTACAGAAAAAATTAATTTAAAATTAATTTTGTCAAATTTTTTTTTTTTTAAATTGTACATTTCACCTCTGCTTTAATTCCTGTAGAACACTAAAGGGTTACAAAATTTCGGAATGCTGTTTTGAATACTTTGAGGGGTGCAGTTTTTAAAATGGGGTGATTAATGGGGACTTTCTAATATATAAGACCCTCAAAGCCACTTCAGAACTGAACTGGTCTCTGAAAAAATAGCCTTTTGAAATTTTATTGAAAATGTGAGAAATTGCTGCTAAAGTTCTAAGCCTTGTAACGTCCTAGAAAAATAAAAGGACATTTAAAAAAATGATGCCAACATTAAGTATACATATGGTAAATGTTAGGCCTCATGCACACGACCTTAAAAACTCCCGTTATTACGGGTCGTAATTACGACCCGTAATAACGGGCTCATAGACTTCTATTGGCGACGGGTGCCTTCCCGTTTTTTCACGGGAAGGTGCCCGTGCCGTTGAAAAAGATAGAACACGTCCTATTTCAGGCCGTAATAACGGCACGGACAGTCCATAGAAGTCTATGGAGCTCTCGTAATGACGGGTGGCTACATGTGTGCACCCGTCATTATGGCAGCGTTGCTAAGCGACGTCAGTAAATAGTCACTGTCCAGGGAGCTGAAAGAGTTAACTGATCGGCAGTAACTCTTTCAGCACCCTGGACAGTGACTACCGATCAGAATAAACCTGTAAAAAATAAAAATAAAAGACGTTCATACTTACCGAGAACTTCCTGCTTCCTCCAGTCCGGTCTCCCGCCCGTTGCCTTGGTGACGCGTTCCTCTCGACATCCAGCCCGACGTCCTGGATGACGTTTCAGGCCATGTGACCGCTGCAGCCAATCACAGGTCAATCCCAGGCTGCAGCGGTCACATGGACTGCCGCGTCATCCAGGGATGTCAGGCTGGATGTGAAGAGAGGGACGCGTCACCAAGACAACGGCCGGTAAGTATGAATTTCTTTAACTTTTATTACAGAAAGGGCTGTCCCTTCTCTCTATCCTGCACTGATAGAGAGAAGGGGCTGCCGATTAGTGCAGTGCTATTTTGCCGCCAAAAACGTGCCCGTAAATACGGGTGGAATACGGGTGACACCGGACCCATATTTACGGGCACGGGTTCGTAAATACTGGTGCAAAACGGGTCGAATACGTGTGACACCGGACCCGTATTTACGCCAGTATTTACGGATGGGAAAAAATACGGTCGTGTGCATGAGGCCTTAACTAGGGACAATTTTGTGTGGTATTACTATCTGTCTTACAAGCAAATACATTTCAATTTGGAATTTTCTCTGAATTTTGGTGTTTTTCACAAATAAACACTAAATGTATCGACCAAATGTTACCACTAACATAAAGTACAATGTGTCACGAGAAAACAATCTCAGAATCGCTTGGATACATAAATCCATTCCAATGTTGTTACCATATAAAATGACACGTCAGATTTAAAAAAATTGGCTGTGTCCTTATGGCCAAAACAGGCTATGTCCTTAAGGGGTTAAAGAAGGACTATTTGTTACTTTTTGTAATGGTGTACTACAACTTAATAAAGTATTGATCATAAAAACAATCCCTTTTTATTTATTTTTTTAAATGCATTATTTAAAGTGGTTTACTTGTTACATATATAATGTTGAAGTATAGTTGTCATTTGTTAGGTAGCCTAGGCCTTGTCTAGATTAATAAATAACTAATTTGGATACTGTCCAACTAAAAATTTTGGAATATAGCAGTGTATGTTAATAGGAAAGTTATTAGATCCATTGCACTTCATTACTTCCTTACCTGCTAAACATAACTTTTGATCCAATAACCATTAGCATTATGATTGCAGGATGTATTTTACGTATTTATTTAGGGTGACAAATGTCTAATTGGGGCCAAAATTCCTACATCAAAATCCTGCCACTGGCCCAGTTCATACAGAATTCTGTCTCTCATTCATTTCAATGGGAGTCGGAAACTTCTATCCCAATGGGAGTCTCACACGTCCTGCTCGATTAAAGTTAATGGGAGGAGGAATCTTCCTGCTGAAGGCAGGAATAATTCAGTGGCGGATTTTGCGTGGGAACTTGCCACGCAAAATCCGCCGTGTGAACTGATCCTAAGACAGATTCAGCACTCACAAAGGCTAGCATAACTTATTGCTGAGTATATTACAACTTTTAAGGAGTCTTCCATTACAATTTTACTCTCAAACATCCCCTCTACATGTGCGGTGAAGAGCTATTGGACACTCCTGTTCCTCTTGATTGATACTGTTACCTTCAACAGGATTTGTGACTCTCTTATCCCAAGATTTTTCTTTTGTTCTCGTTCTCATTTCACCATTCTTTCCGTTTTTGTGCTACTATTGTTTATTTCCCTTCTTTCTCACCAGCCATGAAACTAGTCAACATTCTACCATGTCAATTTTTTTCCATACTTTCAGCGAAATGTTGAGAATTGTAATGACAATCACGAGTTTTGTTGTAAAATTGTTGCTGTGTTTACAGTCCCGTAGCATGTTGTCCTTCTCATTTTTGTGCATGGAGTTAGCCTATTGTAATAGACTGATGTGTAACATTAATGTTTTTATATTTATGCCTTACTGCTTAAAAAATTAAGTAATTAAAATACAAAAGGATGAAAATATATAACCAGTGGCATAACTAGCGGCTTCTACGGGGCCCGCGGCATGAGGGGGCCCTGTCGCCCGCCGGCACGGGCCCACACCATGGCCGGAGGCTCCGCTAGCAGCCGTTATGGCTGCTACAGCGCGACACCACTGAACACTACGGCAGAGCAGGGAGGTATCTCCCCGCTCTGCCATTAAACAAAAGACATGTATCCCCTATCCAAAAGATAGGGGATACATGTGTGATCGCTGGCATTGATAGGGAGAACGGGCAACTGAAAGTCCCCTGAAGTCCTCCATCACAAACCTCGGACTTCCGGGGTCTGTGTCGGCAGCTCCGTAGAAATGAATGGAGCGCCGGTCGCGCTTGTGCGCATGCGTGACCAGCGCTCCTTTCATTTTTATTGAGCTGCACAGACGCCGGAAGTCAGAGGTTAGTCATGGAGAACTTCGGGGGACTTTCGGTCCCTCGTTCTCCCTACCACTGCCAGCGATCACACATGTATCCCCTATCCTGTGGATAGGGGATACATGTCTTTTGTAGGACACACTGTAGGTCAGAATTTTTTGGGGGGTTGGGGCTGCATGGTGTTACCTACAGGGGGGCTGTATAGCATTACCTACAGGGGGGGCTATATAGCGTTACCTACAGGGGGGGCTGTATGGCGTTACCTACAGGGGGCTGTATAGCGTTACCTACAGGGGGGGCTGTATGGCGTTCTCTACAGGGGGGGCTGTATGGCGTTATCTACAGAGGGGGCTGTATGGCAATATCTACAGAGGGGGCTGTATGGAGTTATCTACAAGGGGGGGCTGTATGGCGTTATCTACAGAGGGGGCTGTATGGCGTTATCTACATGGGGGCTGTATGGCGTTATCTACAGGGGGATGTATGGTGCTATCTACAGAGGGGGCTGTATGGCGTTATCTACAGGGGGCTGTATGGCGTTATCTACAGGGGGGCTGTATGGCATTATCTACAGGGGGATGTATGGCACTATCTACAGAGGGGGCTGTATGGCGTTATCTACAGGGGGGGCTGTAAAAAAAGGCACTATCTACAAGGGGGGGTTGTGTGACACTGAGGGGAGGGGGGCCCCAGTCAAAAGTTTGCTATGGGGCCCAGTCTTTCCTAGTTACGCCCCTGTATAGAAGTACTTTTTTTTAATGGTATGTCTTTTATGTAGACTTCCACATGCAAATTTATACTTTAAATCTTGATGTCACAGCATCATGGTAACATTCCCTTGAGTTTTGTTGTGTTTTTCTTGTCTACAAAAATATGGTCTGTCTTCTGCTTCATGAATGAACATGGCGAGTTGAAATGTTAGATACATGCATCCCAGGCAACTGCTCCCTCATTTATTATTATGTTACATGAAAAAACTATTCTGAGAATGCTGTGACATCCCTGGAGATGCTACATTTTCATAGGCACATAGGTGTTCAGGAGTGACTCAGTGCTGACAAAGGTAGGATGTTCTCATTGTGAATCACCCGAATAGATTTCAGTTGTAAGTTGTAACCTGACCCTCCCTGCTGCATCACTGTTTCTTGTTCCTTAACATTGCGCTAAAGGCATTTTGGGATTGTGGTTTTGCAACAAGTGAAACTGCTGACGTGTGGATGTTATAAAAGTTTTTGACCTTTGCTGTGAAGTTTGTTTCACTTGCATTTGTGATCAGTATAAAAGCTACATACGTGTACTTTTCAGCGTGCAGTGATCAAATGTTTATTAAAGTATTTTCCAGCTATGTATTCAAAGTGAGCTATTAAAACACTATTTACTTAAAAACAAGATTTTATTTTTTTAGTTCCTTTCTGCCAGGCTGTGCCTTGTGTTGCAATGAATGGAAACCCTTAGAACAGTCTCCAGTCTCCATTGCCAGCTCATATGGGTGTTGTTACCTTGGAGTAGGAATGCCAGTGTAAAAGAGTCATTTTTGAAATGCAGGTTCTTGTGTACTAGTCCAAATAAGCTGAAGCGACACCATGACGTGACCTATAAGGGTAACAATTATTTTTTTCTTTATGATATTGACATACATGGAGAGGGGGAGGACAGAGGAGAATATAGTAATGCTTGTACACACTAACGTGAGTGGGTGACCAGAAGACTCAACCTTATAACTTTGAAATGGCTGACTATGATTCCAACTTCCTGTACCCAGTTACAGTAGGAACTAGAGCTGCTGCATGCTACTTGTCTTGACAGCTGTGAGTAGGACTATCTTTACATTATAGGACAACTGAGCAATGCTATCATGAGACTCCCTGTAGTTTGTATAGGAAAATCCTAACTGCCAATTTCCTATGATGACTCCCAGCAGGCTCATGATGCTCCGTTGTAATTTCATGACTAGGCTATGGCCTAGAAAGGACCACAGGGAATCCCTGGAATGCAGCTGTTTAGGTGAGGCAAACTTTGAGAACTTTGCCTGGTGTTCTCCAGCTTTATTAGGTGGTGCCTATATGTTTGCGCACTAAAAATATTACCTTAGTTTCCAATTTATAGCCTGTTTCAATTTTAGATTGGTCCTTTCATGCTTTGGTGTTCATATAGTGTTGACACATTCTGTCGCACTGTACAATCTTTGAGGAGGTATGGTTAGATAATTTTATGTTATGTGATATATTCATCAAATTTACATGGCATTACAGGGTTAAACTATCATAATGTGCTAGACCTGTTTAAGTCACCTGTTGCTCTTCTGGTCACACTGGACACATGTGGCTTTCATAGTATGATACATAAGGTAAGTTTCAACATTTTAAGTAATATGGCCAGAAGACTATACAGTGCTTTCTTATTAAAAATTTACGCAAAACCCCCGAAATATATATTCACTTACATCAATCTCTGTTTCACAATTTATTTTCCTATCTCAGCCACACATTTTAATTCCATAGGATGTCGATTGTCCTACGTTGCCGTCACACGTGGCAGATTTTGTTGCAGAGATTTCAAAATCCGTTTCATTCATCAGAATGAAAATTGCAGAAATTCATCTACCTGTTGCAGAAACAACTCCATTCAGATTAATGAAACAGATTTTCAGTTGAAGAAATTTACTCAATATAAGCTGCTTCGTGTGAACACACCCTAATCATGTATGAGAAAACTAGAAACTTCCATACAGATCTTGTTCTGGTCAGTTTGAACCCCTGAAAAACATAAAAGTAATGTGCTACATTTCTTTACAGCAGAACTATTCATCATATTATCTTACTTTGAAGACATTAACCTTATTTGCTTTATCTGATGACACAGAGTAGAGTGTTCTTTGCCCAGGCAATAAAATATTGTTGTTTTCTTATAATCATGTAGCGCTTCTCAGCTAAATTCTTGTCTGTCTTGAAAGAGTAAATTGTGAATCTCATAAGATCTTATTTGCTTGCATTTAGGACTACTAAATATTCACAATGTCTTTCCTATTCAACTGGATATACAGTGGTTTCAACAGCGTTCTTCAATTTTTAGGTAAGTTTGTGGAATATAATGACAATATATTAGCAAATTTAAAGTGTACCTAACTTTTCAGATGAGTTTTCAGAATAAGTTATCATATGTGTGTACATGAGGAATAACAATATTTCTGGCCATTGTATGACTTGTATATATCAAGTATACTATTGGATTAGCAGAAGTTGTTTGAAAAGTTATTTTTTGTTTAAAGGGAACCTAAGAATTGTAAGAAAAGGCCCTTTAGTACACATTACAAATGCAAAAAACATTTTTTGAATTCTTCTTCTATTCTGATACATGATCACTTAAATTTAAGCTCAAAGCCTTATGATTCTTTTCTGGAAGAATTCTGATGACAACACGTATCCTAATTTCTGACAGGTGCTATGTTATCATGTAGATCTTGTGTGTATCCAAATTACAAAACACATCAATGTGCATTTATGCACTCATAACTGCCGCTTATGAAGCGCAGTAAGAAGTAGATTTGGTCATTATAATCCATACATGGTCCCTTGTATAATGCTGCATATATCATCAATTAGGAGAATCATGGTGAAACTGTGCCATTTTGCTGCGATTTTCATAAAATAACTGCTAAATGGCATGGTTTTGCCATGATTCTCGGCAAAATAAAACACATTATAAATGCGATCTGTGAACCAAGGTTAAGGCTGGATTTACACGAGACGGAAATGTTGCGGATTTTCCGCAGCGTATCTGTAAAGGATCTGCCAGACACAGCTTCTGTGTCAACGCCCGTGGTTAATCAGTCTGCATCTGCTCATAGGTCTGATAGAGTGACTCGATCTGCTACCACCCAGGCTGGTAGGCTGAGGAGTGGGAGAACCTATCACAGCCTGGCCAGACGGCTCTAGCTCCCGCGCTCGGTCTATGTATACTTTCATTTGCTTCTTGTCTTTGTCTGGGATTTTCTCTGTTTCCTGGCTCTGCTGTTCCAGCTATTACTATTGACCTCAGCTTCATATTGACCCTGGCTTTACTGACTACGCTCCTGCTCTGCGTTTGGTACCTCGTACACTCCTGGTTTGACTCAGCTCGTTCACTACTCTTGTTGCTCACGGTGTTGCCGTGGGCAACTGCCCCTTTTCTCTTAGCTTCTGTGTTCCCTTGTCTGTTTGTCTGTCGTGCACATATTGAGCGTAGGGACCGTCGCCCAGTTGTACGCCGTCGCCTAGGACGGGTCGTGCAAGTAGGCAGGGACTGAGTGGCGGGTAGAATAGCGCTCACCTGTCTGTCTCCCTACCCCGTCATTACATAATCACAGGCCCATATACCTTTTCTACCCTGGTTCCTACTACTATGGACCCCCTTGAGACCCTGGCTCAGCAAATGCAGGGTCTCTCCCTACAGGTCCAAGCCCTGGCTCATAGGTGCTTCCAGCGTGATGCTAACCAGCTAGTGCCCTCCACCTCACCTCTTGAACCCCATCTCAAGTTGCGTGACCGGTTCTCAGGGGACCGGAAGACTTTTTTCTCCTTTCGGGAGAGTTGTAGACTCTATTTCCGTCTAAGGCCCCACTCCTCAGGTTCTGAGAGCCAGCGAGTGGGTATAATTGTCTCCCGGCTCCAGGATGGCCCCCAAGAATGGGCCTTCTCCTTGGCTCCTGACGCTCCTGAACTTTCCTCTATTGACCTTTTTTTTCTGCTCTCGGGCTCATCTATGACAAGACTGACAAGACTGCCTTTGCCGAGAGTCAGCTGGTGACCTTACGTCAGGGTAAGAGACCCGTTCAAGAGTACTGTTCTGACTTTAGGAAGTGGTGTGTAGCTTCTCGCTGGAATGACCCTGCCTTGAGGTGCCAGTTTAGATTGGGTCTGTCGAACGTCCTGAAAGACCTGTTAGTTAGCTATCCCTCCTCTGACTCTCTAGATCAGGTTATGGCTTTAGCGGTACGTCTTGACCGACGTCTCAGGGAACGACGACTTGAACGTTTTTGTGCCTTCTCCTCTGGCTCCCCCATGATGGCTCCCGAGGTTCCGTTGCTTCGTTCTTCCACGGAAAACTCGGATGAACCAATGCAACTCCGGGCCTCCGTGTCTCCCCAACAATGTAGAGATCTCCGCAGGAAGAATGGTCTCTGCTTCTACTGTGGGGATGACAAGCATCAAGTGAACAACTGTCCTAGGCGTAAGAATAAGCAGCCGGAAAACTTCCGCGCCTAAGTGACCATCGGGGAGGTCGCTTGGGCGCACAGTTATTTCCCGTAAATATGAAACCTAATAAGATCTTGCTTCCCTTTCAGGTCTCTTTTGAGGGTAGGTCTACCACCGGCAGTGCCTTCGTGGATTCAGGCTCTTCTGCTTAATATTATGTCTTTGGAATTTGCTATGTCTCTAGCTATGCCATTGATTGATTTGCCTAAACCTGTCCCGGTAGTGGGTATCGACTCCACTCCACTTGCTAATGGTTATTTTACGCAGCATACCCGTTTTTGAACTCATTGTTGGCTCCATTCATTTGGAGCAGTGTTCTGTACTGGTGATGCAGGGATTATCGTCCGATTTGGTTTTATGCCTTCCCTGGTTGTAGACGCATAATCCCACGTTTAACTGGAGTACTGGGGATCTTACTAAATGGGGTAATGAATGCATGACATTCTGTTTTTCTGTTCATTTTATTTCTCTCCCTGAGGAGGTGAACACTCTACCTGAGTTTATTCAGGACTTCGCTGATGTTTTTTCTAAAAAGGCCTCCGAAGTGTTACCTCCTCATAGAGAATACGATTGCGCAATCGATTTGGTACCAGGAGCTAAGCTCCCTAAGGGTAGGATATTTAATCTCTCTTGTCCCGAATGTGAGGCCATGAGAGAATATATCCAGGAAAGACTGGCCATGGGTTACATTCGCCCCTCTACTTCTCCGGTAGGTGCTGGCTTCTTCTTCGTAGGGAAGAAGGATGGTGGTCTTAGGCCGTGCATCGATTACCGAAACTTGAATAAAGTCACTGTAAAGAACCAGTATCCCCTTCCTTTGATTCCTGATCTCTTCAATCAGGTTCAGGGGGCCCAATGGTTCTCTAAGTTTGATCTTCGGGGGGCTTATAACCTTATCCGAGTCAGAGAAGGGGATGAGTGGAAGACTGCGTTTAACATGCCTGAAAGTCATTTCGAATACCTCGCCATGCCCTTTGGGTTGTGTAATGCTCCCGCCGTCTTCCAGAATTTCATAAATGAGATTTTAATAGACTACCTGTGGGTATTTATTGTAGTGTACCTTGATGACCTACTTGTGTTTTCAAAGGACTGGTCCTCCCACATAGAGCATGTCAAGGAAGGTGCTCCAGGCCCTTCGGGAAAACAAACTCTTTGCTAAATCCGAAAAATGTGTGTTTGGGGTGCAGGAGATACCATTTTTGGGTCAAATCCTCACTCCTAATGAATTCCGCATGGACCCTGCCAAGGTTCAGGCTGTGGCTGAATGGCTTCAACCTGCCTACCTGAAGGCGTTACAGTGCTTCCAGGGGTTTGCTAATTATTACAGGAGATTTATTGCTAACTTCTCAGTCATCGCTGAGCCTCTTACGGATCTTACTCGCAAAGGTGCTGATCTCCTCCACTGGTCTCCGGAGGCGGTCCAGGCTTTTGGGATCCTTAAGAAGTGCTTTATCTCTGCCCCAGTGCTGATTCAGCCTAACCAATTGGAGCCATTCATCGTGGAGGTTGACGCCTCCGAGGGGGGAGTGGGTGCTGTCTTGTCCCAGGGTACCAGGTCCCTCACCCATCTCCGTCCCTGTGCCTACTTCTCCAGGAAGTTCTCGCCCACTGAGAGTAACTATGACGTGGGCAACCGCAAACTCTTAGCCATTAAATGGGCATTTGAAGAGTGGCGCCACTTCTTGGAGGGGGCTAGGCACCAGGTAACGGTCCTTACCGACCACAAGAATATGGTCTTCCTAGAATCTGCCCGGAGGCTAAACCCGAGACAAGCTCGATGGGCATTGTTTTTTACTAGATTCAACTTTGTGGTCACGTATAGGGCTGGGGCTAAAAATATTAAAGCTGATGCACTGTCGCGTAGCTTCATGGCCAGCCCTCCTTCGGAGGAAGATCCTGCTTGTGTTTTGCCCCCAGGTATAATAATATCCTCTGTTGATTCTGATTTAGTCTCCGAAATTGCGGCTGATCAAGGTTCAGCTCCCGGGAACCTTCCTGAGAACAAGCTGTTTGTTCCCCTGCAATTCCGGCTAAGGGTACTCAGGGAAAATCATGACTCTGCACTATCTGGCCATCCAGGCATCCTGGGTACCAAGCACCTCATTGCTAGAAACTATTGGTGGCCTGGGTTGCCTAAAGACGTTAAGGCCTACATCACCGCTTGTGAAATTTGTGCCAGGTCTAAGACTCCCAGGTCCCGACCAGCGGGCTTACTATGTTCTTTGCCCATTCCCCAGAGACCTTGGACCCATATCTCCATGGATTTTATCACCGATCTGCCTCCATCTCAAGGCAAGTCGGTGGTGTGGGTTGTAGACCGCTTTAGTAAGATGTGCCACTTTGTGCTCCTCAAGAGACTACCCAATGCCAAGACGTTGGCTACCTTGTTTGTCAAACACATCCTGCGTCTCCATGGGGTTCGTGTCAATATTGTTACTGACAGAGGGTTACAATTTGTTTCATTGTTTTGGAGAGCTTTCTGTAAAAAGTTGGAGATTGATCTGTCCTTCTCCTCGGCCTTCCATCCTGAAACTAATGGCCAAACTGAGAGGACTAATCAGTCTCTAGAACAATATTTAAGGTGTTTTATCTCTGACTGTCAATATGATTGGGTCTCCTTCATTCCCCTCGCCGAATTTTCCCTTAATAACCGGGTCCGTAACTCGTCAGGGGTCTCCCCCTTTTTGTGTAATTTTGGGTTTAATCCACGGTTCTCCTTCGTTTCACCTGGTGGTTCCAACAATCCCGAGGTAGATGTCGTTCATCGGGAACTGTGCACAGTCTGGGCCCAGGTTCAGAAGAACCTAGAGGCATCCCAGAGCATACAAAAGACTCAGGCAGATAGAAGACGTTCTGCTAACCCCTTGTTTGTGGTCGGGGATCTAGTGTGGCTGTCTTCAAAAAATTGACGCCTTAAGGTTCCGTCCAAAAAATTTGCTCCTCGGTTTATAGGGCCGTACAAGATCATTGAGGTCCTTAACCCTGTTTCATTCCAGCTGGAGTTACCCCTGTCTTTTCAAATACACGACGTGTTTCATGCCTCCCTCCTGAAACGCTGCTCCCCGTCCTTGGTTACCTCGAGGAAACCTCCGGTCCCTGTTCTCACTCCCGATGGGGTAGAATTAGAGGTGGCCAAGATTGTGGACAGCAGGATGGTCCAAGGTTCCCTCCAGTACCTGGTCCATTGAAAGGATACGGGCCTGAGGAGAGTACTTGGGTACCCGCCCGGGATGTTCACGCTGGGGTATTGTTCAGGAGGTTCCATCTTCGGTACCCCAATAAGCCAGGTCCACCTAGGAAGGGTCCAGTGGCCCCTCATAAAAGGGGGGGTACTGTAAAGGATCTGCCAGACACAGCTTCTGTGTCGACGCCCGTGGTTATTCAGTCTGCATCTGCTCCTAGGTCTGATAGAATGACTCGATCTGCTACCAATCAGGCTGGTAGGCTGAGGAGTGGGAGAACCTATCACAGCCTGGCCAGACGGTTCTAGCTCCCGCCCTCGGTCTATGTATACCTCCATTTGCTTCTTGTCTTTGCCTGGGATTCTCTCTGTTTCCTGGCTCTGCTTTTCCAGCTATTACTATTGACCTCAGCTTCATATTGACCCTGGCTTTACTGACTACGCTCCTGCTCTGCGTTTGGTACCTCGTACACTCCTGGTTTGACTCGGCACGTTCACTACTCTTGTTGTTCACGGTGTTGCCGTGGGCTACTGCCCCTTGGTTGAATCTGAGCAGAAAGTAAATCCCTTAGCACTTCAGAATTCATCCGGCTGCTTCTGTCTTCAGTCACATCATTAATAAACACTAGTGACCAGGGGCGTAGCTAAAGGTTCATGGGCCCCGATGCAAAAGTACTTATTGGGCCCCCCCCCTGCAAACTTCTCATGGCCGACGGTCCGCAGCTTTCAGCTGCATCGCTGGGTCTCCTAAGTGACCCAACAATGCAGCACTAGCAGCCGGGGTGTCACTAAGGCTGGGTTCACACACCCTATTTACGGACATAATTCGGGCGTTTTAGCATTGAATTACGTCCGAAAATGCGGCTCAAAAGCGTCAGCAAACATCTGCCCATTCATTTGAATGTTTCTTACGATGTTCTGTGCCGACGGTCATTTTTTTTTCGCGCCGCTGTAAAAAAGACGCCCGCGTCAAAGAAGTGCCTGTCACTTCTTCAGACATAAATGGAGCCGTTTTACATGGACTCCATAGAAAACCAGCTCCATTTAACGTCCGTAATGGAAGCAGCGAAAGACGCCTGCACATGCCTTTACGGCTGATATTATGGTGCAGTTTTCTCCTGAAAACAGCCCCGTAATTTCAGCCGTTACGGACGCTGCCGTGTGAACATACCCTAAGGGCATAAAATGTCAGGGGAAATAGCCCCAATACATATGTGTCCACCCAAAAAAAAAAGGTGTGTATAGGAGACAGCATAGCATATCTATAGCACTACGACCCTATAAACTATGGATAGGATTAGATACATTGGCTCAGCAGACAGTATCACACATAATAGGATTAGATACACTGGCCGAGCAGACAGTATCACACATGATAGGATTAGATGCAGTGGCCCAGCAGACAGTATCACACATGATAGGATTAGATACAATGACTCAGCAGACAGTATCACACATGATAGGATTAGATACAGTGGCTCAGCAGACAGTATCACACATGATAGGATTAGATACAGTGGCTCAGCAGACAGTATCACACATGATCGGATTAGATATAGGGCCCTGCAGACAGTATCACACATGATAGGATTAGATACAGTGGCTCAGCAGACAGTATCACACATGATAGGATTAGATACAGAGCCCAGCAGACAGTATCACACATGATAGGATTAGATACAGTGGCGCAGCAGACAGTATCACACATGATTGGATCAGATATAGGGCCCAGCAGACAGTATCACACATGATAGGATTAGATACAGTGGCTCAGCAGACAGTATCACACATGATAGGATTAGATACAGTGGCTCAGAAGGCAGTATCACACATGATAGGATTAGATACACAGCTCAGCAGACAGTATCACACATGATAGGATTAAATACAGGGCTCAGCAGACAGTATCACACATGATCGGATTAGATACAGGACTCCGCTCGCTGACATTGCGGCTCCAGCGCTGGACCCAGGAAAGGTAAGAATAATAATTTTGCTTCTTTATGTGTTATTGATTATTTTTGTGTGTTTGTGTTTTTTTACAGGTTCGGTTGTTGGACTTCGGATACGAGGACTTCAATGACGGCGTTTTTTTATTCTCATTAATATGGTTAATGAGGGTTGTGTTTTTTTATTTCAATAAAATATTTTAAACTTTATTATCACCGCCTTAGTAATGGCCGCTGGCTGATTGGCAACCTCCATTACTAAGACGGGGCTTAATGTTAGCCGATGCAAAGGCCAACACTAACCCCCATTATTACCCCGGTACCCACTGCCACCAGGGGTACTGGGAAGAACTGGGTACGAACCAGTACCCGTCCATCTGTAGTGACGGGCAGGCACCGGGGCGGCCGCAGGCTGGTAGTATTAGGCTGGGGAAGGCCAAAAACAGTGGCACCTCCCACCCTAGTAATGCTGCCTGCTGCTGCTGTGTTGTATCTGGCTGGTTATGAAAATTGGGGGGGGACCCGACATCGTTCTTTCCAATTATTTATTATTTTTTTTTTTTTTTAAATGACGTGGGGTCACCCCATTTTTCATAACCAGCCAGATACAATAAAGCAGCAGCAGCCTAGCATTACCAGGGTGGGAAGGGCCACTGTATCTGGCCTTTCCCCTCCTGATACTACCAGCCTGTGGCCGCCCCAGTGGCCGACCATCACTACAGATGGTCAGGTACTGGATCGTACCCGGCTCTTCCCAGCACCCCTGGTGGCGGAGGGTACCGGGGTAATAAAGTGGGTTAGTGTTCGCCTCTGCATCGGCTAACACTAAGCCCCACCTTAGCAATGGATGCTGTCAATCAGCCTGCGGCCATTACTAAGGCGGTAGTAATATAGTTTAAAAAAAAAACAAAGACATAGAAAAAATATTTTATTTAAATTTAAAAAAAAACACACAACCCTCATTAACCATTTTATTGATAATTAAAAAAAAGCCGTCATCGAAGTAGTCCTGGAATCCGCGTAGTCCAACGACCGAACCTGTAAGAAAACACACAAAAAAAACGATTAGTAACACAGGCTTAGATACAGGGCCCATGTGTGATACTGTCTGTGGGACCCTGTATCTAAGCTTACCACAAGCGCTTGACGTCAGGACCTCCGCTGCGATCCGGAACCAGGAAGGTAAGTACAGTCTGTTACTATAGTAACAGGGGCCCACGGCCCGAGTTACTATAGTAACTTTTTATTGATGTGGTGCGGGGGGCTGTGACCAAGTTCCTTTGGCAGCCATGCATGTCCATGCCATCACACTGCCTCCACCATGTTTTACAGAGGATGTTGTGTGCTTTGGATCATGAGCCGTTCCAAGCCTTCTCCATACTTTCTTCCTCCCATCATTCTGGAACAGGTTGATCTTAGTTTTATCTGTCCAAAGAATGCTGTTCCAGAACTGGGCTGGCTTCTTTAGATGTTGTTTGGCAAAGTCTAATCTGGCCTTTCTCATTTTGAAGCTGATTAATGGTTTGCACCTTGTAGTGAACCCCCTGTATTTGCTCTCATGAAATCTTCTCTTTATGGTAGACTTAGATACTGATTCACCTACTTCCAGGAGAGTGTTCTTCACATGGGTAGATGTTGTGAAGGGTTTTTTCTTCACCGTGGAAAGGATTCTGCGATCATCCACAACTGTTGTTTTTCGTGGACGTCCAGGCCTTTTGGAGTTCACGAGATCACCAGTGCGCGCTTTTTTTTTTTTCCAATAATGCACCAAACTGTTGATTTGGCCACTCCTAACATTTTTGCTATCTCTCTGATGGATTTCTTCCTTTTTTTTTCAGCCTAATAATGGTCTGTTTCACTTGCATTGAGAGCTTCTTTGACCTAATTTTGTGGGTTCACAGCAACAGCTTCCAAATGCAGATACCAGACCTGGAATCAACTCCAGACCTTTTACCTGCTTAATTGATGATGGATTGACGAGGAAATAGACCATGCAGCCCATGAAATAGCTTTTGAGACAATTGTCCAATTACCTTTTGGTCCCTTGAAAAAGAGGCAGCTACATATTAACGAGCTGTAATTCCTAAACCCTTCCTCAAATTTGGATGAGAATACCCTCAAATTAAAGCTGAGAGTCTGAACTTTAGGCCTATATTGATTATATAACTGTATATTTAATATGTTTTGGTAAACAGCTAAAATGCCAGAACTTGCGTCACTGTCCAAATAATTCTGAACCTAACTGTATTAAAACATCTATTAAAGTATTCAAACCCCTAAAAAGTCAACAGATTTGCTACACACAAATTGTTCTAGAAAGTATTTTTATTGCAAACTAGTATGATCCTAAGAAAATGTTTAAACTCACATCTAATTATTTTTGAACTTTTAAAGATAAAATTAAAAACTGAAAGTTCTGCATTCTGTGGGAGATCCATGTTTACATATTGCTCTAACAATTAGCTTACAATTGATATCTACCTGCATTTCACCAAGAAAAGGATCATGTTTTCAGGATAAAACTCCACCTCATTCGAGTACAACTGGTTAGTCTGTGAACCTGAAGCAAAGCTGTGATAATGAAGAACAAAAATAGGAAAAATTCTAGGGGCAGATTTACTAAGACTGGTGTTTCATATGGCAGTCTTAGCTTTCTTCTCTGCTGGAGTAAGATGTAACGGATTTATTAAGAGGGGCATGCCTCTTAAAAAATCTGTTGCATCTTTTCTCTGGCGTAACAATTGTGGTTGCTCTGATGGGCCCAATCCGTCTTTCCTGCCCCCCAATCGGACATAAAATAATAAAAATGTACTCGCTTGAAGCTCTGCTTCTCCCCTCCGGATCTCTCAGACTTCCACCTCAGGCCACGGCACATACAAGGTCCTGGCGCTGAGGTGCCCAGCGTCAGGACTTTCTATGCGCCCAGGCCTGATGTGGGAGACTGAAAAGAGCCAGGGAGGGAGAAGCGGTGAGGTGAGTACAATTTTTTTAGTTTTATTTTAATATCTCATCATGGAGGGGCGGGGGGTGTCGAACGGCATCAATTCCCCAAAAGTCATAGTTTTTCCCGCAAATTACAACTTTTAAGTCGTTTGCAACTTTTTTACGCCAAAGGTTGATAAATTCACTCTCCAGTGTGTAGGGCCACCATCGGGGCAGTACTACCGGTACTGCCTTCAGGGGCCCAACCACATGGCTGAAAAAAAGGGGGCTGTCCGATTCATGGCACCCCCCTCGGCCACCATGCAGCACCCCTTGTCCAACCCCTCATGGCCCTTCCCCGACATTCTGCTGTAACTACTCCCTCTCCTGGCAGGCTCTCATGGAGGGAGAATAGAAGTAATAAAACACACTTTTTTTTCTCCAATAAGTATATTTCTATCTAGTCCATAATAAAGATTCTTATAATAATCATCTCTCTAAATGCAGATTTTTTTTTGTGTCATATAAATAAAGATTTTTATTATTTCTTTCTATCTTGTATATATTCATATAAAGTATAGCATAGGCTGGGGCTACACAGCGACTTTGGCCGCGACACAGGTCGCACGGACAAAGATTACTATGTTCCGTAGCCTACATGGCAAGTAATGACAGTGAATGTGGTCGCAGGAATTTTACTTTTGATGTAGGCTAGCGGACAAAGCGATTTTTGGCCATGAGACCAGTGACGTGGCCAAAGGAGTCGTGTAGCCCCAGCTAGAACTATACTATATATCAATATATATGAGATTGATTGATAGATAGATATGAGATAGATAGATAGATAGATAGATAGATAGATAGATAGATAGATAGATAGATAGATAGATAGATAGATAGATAGATAAAGTCCCAATACAATGTCAGCCGCACAGCCTTGCGAATCATGGATGGGTGCCGACCTGCCCAGGTCAGGGCTAACAGACCTGCTGTAGTACAATCCAAAAATCAGGCAGCACTCCAAGGTATAAGCAAAGTAGAAAAAGGTGCTTTATTGGTCCATATACACACAACGTTTCAGCTCAACACAGGAGCCTTTCTCAAGTGAACAGATTCATGTCATGACCACACATTTATAAGAGAACCAATATTACAAAAAAGTAGTGCCAATAAAATGCAACAACACATATAAGGTTGCCAAAAGGTACATAGTGAATTCATATATGTAACATTAAATGAGTGAGGAATGTGTTATAAAGATACTATCACAACAGGACTGTAATACATAATATAATACATTACAGAAAGTTATATAGTCTAACAATCTTTTAATTGTATTTAATTGTAAGGATCCTTACTCTCGGTGAGTCCCTCAAGTGTAGTGATATCTACACATGTGCATGATCCTATCTAATTATATACAATTAAAAGATTGTTAGACTATATAACTTTCTGTAATGTATTATATTATGTATTACAGTCCTGTTGTGATAGTATCTTTATAACACATTCCTCACTCATTTAATGTTACATATATGAATTCACTATGTACCTTTTGGCAACCTTATATGTGTTGTTGTATTTTATTGGCACTACTTTTTTGTAATATTGGTTCTCTTATAAATGAGTGGTCATGACATGAATCTGTTCACTTTAGAAAGGCTCCTGTGTTGAGCTGAAACGTCTTGTGTATATGGACCAATAAAGCACCTTTTTCTACTTTGCTTATACCTTGGAGTGCTGCCTGATTTTTGGATTCTAGATAGATAGATAGATAGATAGATAGATAGATAGATAGATAGATAGATAGATAGATAGATAGATAGATAGATAGATAGATAGATAGATAGATAGACAGACAGACAGATAGGAGATCGTTGATTATAATATCTTTATATATCTATCTAAATTGCGATTTATTTATTTTTTAATTTATTTTTGGGTGTTATACAAATAAAGATTATTATTATTTCTATCTACCTATCTCTTTATCCATATCTTTCATATAATATATACTGATGTATTATACAGTTTTAAACTAAGGCTACACTGCGACTTTGGCCGCGACACTGGTCACATCCACACATCCACAGAGATTGCTATGAAATCAGCTTTGGAAAATTTGCTCTCCAAAAGCTTTTATTAAATGCACACATATTTGGTATCGTTGAAGTCGGCAAAATTTGCCAAACATGTCTTCAGGTGTGATAACCCAGTGGCATGTGCCAGATGTCTGAAAAGTTCACCTGAATTCACATATTTGGAACAAAAAATGCCCGTTTCAATTTTTTCCATCAAAGTCAATAAATTGTCCGGAAAAAATATAAAAGATTTTAGCCCTCTATGTCACCAAACAAATGCCTTGGGGGGGGGGGTCTAATGTCCTAAAAAGAGTCATTTTGGGGGTGTTAACAGTGTTTTGGCACTTCACAACATCTGCAATGGTCGTATGGTGTCAGCAAACCAGCTTTGGAAAATTTGCTCTCCGAAAGCCAGTTTGCGCACCATTCATTGTTAGCTCAGCCTTGCGCACAGCATGTAAAAAAATGCGCACACAATTAGTATAGCTGAAGTGGGCAGAAGTTTCCAAATACGTTATTACGTATGTTTAACTAGTGGCATGCACCAGATTTTTTTTAAAAACATCACCTAATATTACATATTCACATTTATTTATTTTTTTATTTCCCTTTTTTTCCTTTTAAATTTTTAAAAAAGTTAAATATATCACTTATTTTTTTTTTACACAATATGGAAGCCCAACATGTTCTGAGAAAAACAAGACCAAATACATGTGGGTTTTGAAGAGTAATAGAAAAACAATTTGCTTTTAAATTGGCACATGGCTCAAACTCTCCTATGTTCTATGTGGATTGTGTACTGAAAATTCACTAGAAATTACAATATAACTCATGTGAATGGGGTTTACCTTTTTTCAAAGGATGGAATAGCATAGTAGACTATGCTATTCCATCCTGAGAGATCCCGGAGAAAAAAAAAACGGTATACCGCTCCTGACAACACTGTAAGGACAGTAATGTCAGTGTCACGATCTGTGGGTATGTGGACAAACTGGGCCGTACCGCCGTAGCGAGACAGCAGCAGGCGGAACAGTGTACCAAGTCAATTGCTATATAGTCCAAACACAATGGTACCTGTAGCAGTTCAGACAGTAGTAACGGCTAGGCTCAGATGGGACCTTGGCAGCAGACACCAGGCGTGGTGTAACACAGCAGGCGCGACCGATGGCACAACACTACTCCAACTTTCTAAGGCACAGGAACAACGGTAGCATGGCATACAAGTAGCAGGTACGGGAACACTGGTAACAGGATAACACTAAGTGACCATTTGCAAGACTAAAACGGGTAAACACAACAATGCTCAGGCAATGAGTGAAAGGGCAGAGCTCGTTTTTATAGTCCTGGGTGATCATGGGTTAATTGATGACACAGCGGAACGGAGCGGTAGTGAGTGCTGCCGTCTCCTGTGCAGGAGATGCGGGCCAGCACTCACAGATACATGGCTGTGGCCGTCAGGGGGTGAGTAATCCCAACGGTCCGCGGCTGTGGACGCTACAGTCAGGTGCTTCCCAATGCTGGAGTCCCCAGACAGAGCATCGCAATCGCACTGCCCTTCGACTTTGTTCCTGGGGAAGCTCCTAACATTACTTTCCAAATATGGACATCAGGAACAGTGCCTGAGTCCTTGGACAGAGTTCTAGTAGAAGCTCTGCCTGGGGACTCTAGCCCTAGGAAAGCTACTAATGTCACTGTCCATTTATGGAAAGTGACTTCA
Source organism: Rhinoderma darwinii (assembly GCF_050947455.1). Lineage (NCBI taxonomy): Eukaryota > Metazoa > Chordata > Amphibia > Anura > Rhinodermatidae > Rhinoderma > Rhinoderma darwinii. The sequence continues at coordinate 47,546,264 of NC_134689.1, forward strand.
AGAGTTTCCCCTGGGCCATTCCCGGGCGACGTATCCCACTGTATGCCATACAGTGGGATACGTTTTGGCTGAATTGAACAAAATCCAGGGCATGTGCCTGACCCATGGTTTCTTTCACTGTAATTGACATCAGTACCAAAATCAGTTAACGTGCATAATGTACAAACGTGAGTGCACCACCTTCCATTGCCCAACCCTCGGTAATGAAGGGGGGCCCAGACTCCTTGCGTGTATGGGGCCCAGAAATTACTGATAGCGGCCCTGCTAGTGTGAACTGTTGGCTCAACCGTGAGGTAACGGAAGCTGCATCATACCACCCAGTCATTTGCTAGACAAGACTGTCCTCAAAACCAGGGACGTGTGTATATATATATATATATATTAATGTCCCATGAGCCAGGTCTGTAGAAACACAGACCTGGTCGTGGGAGTCTGCTCAAAACAGGACGATGACAATTAACTTATAGCACACTGACACATTCATTTCAATGGGGCCATGTACATTTCCGTTGTGAGTGATCAAGTCCTGGATTTAATTGTCCAAGAATTATGCAATAGAAATGAATTTGTGAGTCTGAATTAAATATGCTTTACTACCTCCCCATGAGAATCCCTCCCTCCCTTGGAAATCCATAAACAAAACAAAAAATATGAATAAATGAAATCGACTCCCTAAAAATAATCCCCGACCCCACCCTTTTTGGTTTTCCCTAAATGTTATAGAAAATTAATATTTAGAAATGGTGTGATATGTCTCAAAACAGGGAAAGTTGCACAGGCCTGGTTTTGAAGGGCACATGGGGCAGTAAATCCAGGTATTACTCCTCCTTCCATGTTTACTGCAAACACGGCATCTCTTTTGAGGGTATCTTTGGTTCTCAGTAGCAGGGATGGGGTGATGGAAGTGGCACTCAATAAGCCATTGGACATCCTCTGACTCAAAGGATTCTCCTGGTGCAGAGGAGTCAAACAGGAGGTGCTCCTATAATTTTTTTTCCTGATATTGTAGGAAATTGAGCATTCCTTGGGTCTTGTACAGCACATAGCTGTTATATGTAGCCATCTGGATGAGGTAGCCTGCTATCTTTTTATAACAGGCCCTAGTCTTATACCAGGCCCAAATCTCATCCACACTGCTGCTACTGTGACATGTTGCAGATTTTCCGCAATTAAATCCGTTGCTGAAAATCCACAGTGTTTACGCCTAGTGTGTTCCTACCCTTAGGCCGAGTTCCCACGGGTCGGATACGCTGCGTGGTTTAGCAACTTCAGTGGCCACGTCCGGACTCAGAATGTACCTCTTCCCTTTGATCAATGAGCTGCGGTAATGGACGTGTCTTCTATGTGAATATCCTCCTTGCCCTGGAAATTTTCTTTAAACCAGTTTCTAAACTATACATTGCAGTACTATGTGAAAGTAAAGTTTTATAATAGTACCTTAAAGAATTTACTCTACATACCTCCTACAGCCCAACTGGTGCGACAACCCAGTACGGCAACAAAAAGCTCAGAAACATGTACTTGACAAAATGTGGTGTAAGCCACATTTATTAACGCCTTTAGGGTAGGAACACACACAGCATGTTCAGGGGAGATACTCTGCGTCAAGCTGCACAGCGTATTTGCCCTGAACACCACAGAGAATGTCGTCCGAAAATCCGCACCACTTTGTGGTGCGTTTATTCGGGCGGAATATCTGCTGCTGAAAGCAGCGTCAGAAAAAACCCTAAAAACCCTCATACTTACACCCTCCCTCTCTTCTGTGCGTGGTCCGGCCTCCTGGGATGACATTGCAGGCCATGTGACCGCTGCAGCCTGCGATTGGGTCACACTACTTTGTTGCGGGTTTAAGCACTCCATTGAATTCAATGAGGAAATCCTGCAACAGAAGAGCTGCAATTGTTGTGCGGTTTTTCAAACTGAATTTCCGCTGCGGAACGCAGTGCTGTGGAAAAAAACAACTTTCATACTCACCCCCTCTCTCTTCTCTGAGCGTAGTCCTAAGATGACGTTGCAGGCGATGTGACGATGCAGCCTATGTTTGGGTGAAGCGGTCACATGGGATGCAACGTCATCCCAGGAGGCCGGACTCTAGGAAGAAGCAGGGAGTTCTGGGTAAGTATGATTTTTTTTTGCGTAAACGCTGAGAAATTTCCGCAACTGAATTCTGTTTGGACATTCCGCAGCATTTACAGTAGTAGCAAAGTGAACGAGCTTTAGAAAATCTCATGCACACACTGCGTAAAAAAAACCACAAAAGTCGTGCGGGAAAGAGTTCTGAGGCACATTTTTCAATTTCGCAGCATGTCAGTTTAGGGCTTATTCACACGAACGTGGGAAAACTCGGACATGAAAAACTTCAGTTTTTCACGTTTGAGTTTCACCCGTGTGAGACCCGTTTTCACGGATCCCCGTAGACTTGTCACTTCTTAGGGGATCCATGAAAACGGAAGAAAATAGTATATGTTTTACTTTTCAACGGACTCTTCACACAGTCTGTTGAAACAACGGTCCCATTGAAATTGTTTTAACGGCCATCAGACGGACATATTCAACATTCGTGTGAATAAGCCAATATGCCACGTGTTCTGTGTGGATTTGATGCGTGTTTGGCCCATAGACTACAATGGGAAGCAGAAAATCCGCAACAAATTTATGTTGCGGTTTTTACAGCGTTTACGCAGCAGAAACATAGGTATGTTCCCACACACAGAATACGCGGCAGATTCTCTGCAACAGAAAATCTACAGCAGAATTTCTAGAAAAACGCTGGTAAATCTGGCACAGAAATCCGCACCAAATAGTGCGTTTTTCCTGCTCATATTGCTGCAGGGACGCTGCTTTTTTCTCCGCATCGGTTTTACCTCCAGATTCAGTGTTAAACATTAATTATAGCAAAGTGTATGTGCACCTGAAATTTGCAGCTGCGTATGCGCTGTATAAATCTGTTGAGGAATTTCTCCGCACAAAACACACGGCATAAATTGACATGCTGCGAAATTTAAATACGCATCGCAGAACACTTTCAGCACGACTTTTGTTTTTTTCCGCCACATGAGCTTTTTCTAAATCTCATTGACTTTGCTGCTACTGTAAGGTCGGATTTACACGAGCGCGTGCGTTTTGCGGGCGCAAAAAACGCTGCGTTTTGCGCGCGCAAAAGGCACTTACCAGCTCCATGTATCATCACCATATGATGCGCGGCTGACATTCTGTTTGTATGCTTGTATGTGGTGCTTTTCTGTTTTCAATCATACTTTTTACTGCTGTTGCGCGAATCACGCGCGCCCCACGGAAGTGCTTCTGTGTTCTGCGCGTGATTTTCACGCACCCATTGACTTCAATGGGTGCGTGATGCGCGAGAAACGCAGAAATATAGGACATGTTGTGAGTCTTACGGAGCGGACTCCCGCTGCGTAAAAATCACGGACTGTCTGCACGGCCCCATAGACTAATATAGGTCCGTGCGAGGCGCGTGAAAATCACGCGCGTTGCACGGACGTCTATCACGTTTGTGTAAATAAGCCCTAAGGCTGAGTTCACACGGGGCGGATACATTGCGTAAAGTTAAACTGTGTATCTGCCCTGGTGGCCGCGGGGAATTCCGGGCAAAAAAACGCACCAAACTGTGGTGCAGTTTTTCGCACTGGAATATCCACTGCAGAAATTTAGCCGGCCATGGAATGAAACGTTTTACTAGGAGGCTGGCCTGGAGGAAGAAACACAGACTTCTGGATACGATTTTTTCTTTTTGTGTGCATGGGGCCTTACAATCCAATAATAAGCAGTGAGCTTAGTCTTCAACCAGGCAATCTAACTCACCTGAATATGCCCGGCCCTTTTTATCCCTTTCATCTTTGCCTCTTTGGTGCAATAATTTTATTTCTAAAAGTAAATTTAAAAAAAGGTAAACAAACATAGCTAATTTTGAAAAAAAAAAAACATAAAAAGTGACACGTTTTGCTATAAATGAAAATTAGGCCCTGTACACACTGAGTGTTTTTACGCGGAAACCGCGTCGTAATCAGCGCCAAAAAACGTACGAAACTGCCTCCCATTGATTTTAATGGCAGACAGAGGCATTTTTTCCTGCTCGCGGGAAAAAAAGCAACATGCTCTTTCTTCCCGTGGTTCCGTCTCAGACTTCCCATTCAAATCAATGAGAGGCAGAGAAAAACTGTTTCGCAACATTTTTTGCCTGCTCACTCAATGGCCGCGGCCAAAAAATGCAGCGAAAAACGCAGTGAAAACTGTGGCAAGAAAGTGCAGGCAGGTCAAAATCTCCCTCAAAGTTCCTGAAGGAATTTTGAGGCAGATTTTTTTTTTGCCTGCAAAAAACTCAGTTTGAAAAGGTCCTCAATCTAAATACTTTTAATTTTATTCTGCAGGTCTTTACAAGAAAAATGGAAAATTAGTATTTTTAGGGTTGGATAATGCTGGAAAAACCACATTACTACAGATGCTTAAAGATGGACGAATGGGCCAGTATGTTCCTACACTTCATCCAAGTGAGTATTTAAATAAAACTGTTCTGTAACTTCTAACAGCCACCAAACAGTATAATGCACCCATAGCTGCCACCATACATTATAATGCCCCCATAGCTGCCACCATACAGTATACTGCCTCATAGATGCACCCATACAGTATAAAGCTAACAAAGATGCCACCATGCAGTATAATGCCCAAACAAATTCCCCCATACAGCATAATGCCCCCATGGCTGCCCCATACAGTATAATGCCCCCTTAGCTGCCCCTAGTGCCAGTGCCCTTGTAGATAGTGACACATTGCCCATGTAGGTAGTGCCCATATACATAGCGCCACAGTGTCCCCTGTAGATAGTGCCCCAGTGTTTATTTAGATAATGCCTCACCCCCCTTGAAGCTACCACCACCCCCCTGTAGATACCCCCATTGGGACTCTCTCTAGGAGCGGAATCCCCAGCCAGAGCATAGGCCAGGGATTCCGCTCCTAGAGAGGAAGCCCTGATGTCACTGTTCATATATGGACAGTGGAGTAAGTGGCTGCTCCTTGAGCGGAATCCCCGTTGCCGACTCTGGCCGGGGGTTCCGCTCCAGGAGGAGCCCCTGACGTCTATGTCCATATATGGACAGTGACCTCAGGGCTTTCCTCTAGGAGCGGAATCCCAGGCCAGATCATCGACAACGGGGATTCCGCTCAAGGTAAAGCCACTAAGTCTGAAGCATTGGGAACCATCAGCTCCCTGCTTCAGAATTAGTTCAGAGCGGAGGAGCAGGGGGAGCTCCTTGATGTTACTGTCCATATATGGACAATGACGTCAGTGGCTACTCCTTGAGCGGAATCCCCATTGCCTACTCTGGCCGAGGATTCCGCTCCAGGAGTAGCCACTGACGTCACTGTCCATATATGAACAGTAACGTCAAGGGATTCCCCGAGCACAGCGCTTAAAGTAGCGCTTTGCCCAGGGAGTCCTCGGCGAGCGGAGGAGCTCCCTCTGAAATAATTCTTTAGCAGGGAGCTGATGGTCCCTTGCTTCAGAATTAGCTTGACAGCAGGACATACCCCTGGCCACCCAGGACAGCGGGAGACCGCCTGGAATCTGAGATGGTTGGGAGGTGTGGGAATGATGTCCATAAAAAGTATGCGGAAATGTTTAATGTAAATCACAGCAACAAACTACTTTTCAAGGCTATTATTTGCTGACCTGTTTATTTTTTTTTTATATAATAAATATTACCGTATGTCCCATTTCCTTTTTATGGTCTTGATCTAGGTCCCAATTCTCAAAAATGATGTAATTTAGTAAAGGGCTAAAATCAGACAATTTCTATCCTTCATGGGTCTTTCACCATGTATAGGGGATCTTTGTTCCACTTCCCTTACCCAGATGCTCAGAGCAATTTTTACTTTTTTAACCCCTAGGGCTACTAAAGAGGATCTGTCACTAGTTTAGTCATGTCTAATCTTCTACCTTATATAATTGTCGCTATCACACTGATAATGCTAGTGAAAATTGTGTCCAAAAAAGTTTATTTGAAATGTTATGAACTTTTTTCTAAATATGCAAATGAGCCTATACTCAGGGCCGGCCTTAGGATAGATGACGCCTCATGCGAAATTATCTTTCGGCGCTCCCATCCCATCATAAAAAAATGCCCCATAAAAAATTATAATGCCCTATATAGTGCCCCCACACAGTATAATGCCCCTTTAGTGCTCCCCATACAGTATAATAATATAATATAATATATTATAACCCCTTCAAGGACACAGTATTTTGTCCTCTAATTGGGCCCACAAAGTATTATGCCCCCTGAGTGACACACACAGTATATTGCCCCCTATAGTGCCCCTACACAGTATAATGTCTGCATAGTGGCCTCCACACAGTATAATGTAACCTCCCCTGGCTGCCACACCACCCTTGTAGATAAAGATTCCCTGTAGATTGTGCCATACAGCCTCCCTGCAGACAGTGCCATAATCCCCCACCTCCCCAATGTAGACAGTGCCATACAGCCCCCTCCTCCCCATGTATACAGTGCCATACAGCCCCCCACCTCCCCCTTGTATACAGTGCCATAAAGCCCCCACCTCCCTCTTGTAGACCGTGCCCCCAAACAAAAAAAATTGTACTCACCTAAGCCCCGTTCCCACGACTAACTGAACTGCTTCAGAACACCGATGACAGGATCCGTGCGTAGGCCAGCGTAATCCTGTAGTCTAGTAAAGAGTTTCCCAACCTTTTCGGACTCAAAGCACCTTGGGAAAAAATCAGCCCCCCCTCTTACCACAAAATGACCATCAGCCCGCCCACTCACATTAAAATGACCATCAGCCCGCCACTCACAGTAAAATGGCCATCAGCCCCCCCCCCCCACACTCACAGTAAAATGACCATCAGCCTGTCACTCACAGAATCCCCCTGTAGATAGTGCCACACAGCCCTCTGTAGATAGTGCCATACAGCCCTCTGTAGATAGTGCCATACAGCCCTCTGTAGATAGTGCCACACAGCCCCCTTGTAGGTAGTTCCATGCAGCCCCCTTGTAGGTAGTTCCACACAGCCCCCTTGTAGGTAGTTCCACACAGCCCCCTTGTAGATGGTGCCACACAGCCCACTTGTAAGTAGTGCCACACAGCCCACTTGTAGGTAGTGCCACACAGCCCCCTTGTAGGTGGTGCCACACAGCCCACTTGTAAGTAGTGCCACACAGCCCACTTGTAGCTAGTGCCACACAGCCCACTTGTAGGTAGTGCCACACAGCCCACTTGTAAGTAGTGCCACACAGCTCACTTGTAGCTAGTGCCACACAGCCCCCTTGTAGGTAGTGCCACACAGCCCCATTGTGGGTAGTGCCTGTCAGTCTGTGGGTATGTGGACCCACTAGGCCGCACTGCCGTAGCGGGAAGGCAGCTAGCAAAGCGAAAGAGCACCCAAACAATACAAAGTCCCGCGCTAGGGTACCTGAATAGTCCAGACAGTGGCCGAGGCTTTAGCCTGGATCGAGGTGGGTGCAGCAGGTTATGCCAGACGTGGCCGATGACAGCAGGTGCAGCAGGCTGTGCCAGAAAAGGCGGATCACATTGGACGTGGAAGATGACACTGGACGTGGCAGACGACAGCAGATGCAATAGGACATGACTCCAACACTAACAGGCTCAGGAACAAGGACACAGCACAGGATATAGGTAGCAGGGCATGGGAACAGGATAACACAAAGGGACCATTTGCAAGACTGACATGGGAATACTAACAATGCTCAGGCATGGATCAGAAGGGCAGGGCCCTTCTTATAGTCCAGGGTGATTTGGGAGCAATCAGTCAAATCTAAAACATGTGTGTGCTCTGGCCCATTAAGCCTGGGAATGAGCTCGAGCGTGCACCCTCGGGGTCACTGCAGGACAGGACGGCCGCATGTGCTGGCATCTCTGGGGAGGAAGACGTCTGCAGGTTGATAGGAGCCTGTGGTCTGCCACCGCGAATGTTACAGTATCCCCCTCTTACGCTCCCTCTTCTTGGGACCAGAACGTGAGAGGAACTTCTTAATGAGGGAAGGAGCCTGGACGTACTCCTCTAGCTCCCAGGACCTCTCCTCTGGGCCAAACCCCTTCCAATCCACCAAGTAAAAGGCTTTTCCTCTTGTCATCTTGAAGTCCAAGATCTCCTTGACCTCGAATACATCGGCAGAACCGCTGGGGGCAACTGCAGGGCTAAGAGTCTTAGAGTAGCGGTTCAGGACCACAAGCTTCAGAAAAGACACATGAAAGGAGTTGGGGATTCTGAGGGCAGCGGGCAGCCGAAGCTTATAAGAGACCGGGTTGATCTACTGGAGGCTCTCAAAGGGTCCGAGGAACCTGGGAGCAAATTTGCACGACGGCACCCTCAGCCGGATATTTGAGGACAGCCAGACCTTGGTACCCGGAAGAAACTGGGGAGGCTCTCTTCTCTTTGTGTCTCCACTCCTCCAGAGCCAATTTGATGGCCAGTAGCTCCCGATCCCCAATAGAGTAGTTGAACTCTGCAGAAGAAAGAAGTCTCGAGTAATAGCCACATACTACTGCCTTTCCTTTGGAATTTCTCTGGAACAAAAGTGCACCTGGACCCATAGAAGAAGCATCCACCTCCAATGAGAACTGCCAAGACACGTCAGGATGATGGAGGATCGAGGCTGAAGTGAAGGCTATTAAATGCAGATTCTGCCTCTGGAGTCCACATCTTGGCGTCAGTGATGAGAAGTTTGGGATAAACTGCCTGTGAATCCCAAACAACGCTGTATGGACCTCAGACCTTGATTACGTGGCCATTCCAGAATGGACTTAACTTTCTCAGGATCCATCTTGAGACCTTGATCCGAGATGGTATAGCCCAGGAAGGGCAGAGAATTATTTTAGAAGATGCACTTCTCCAGCTTGGCATATAAACGATTCTCCCTTAATCGCAGTAGAACCTGACAGCCATGCCTCCGATGAGTCGTCGGATCTGGGGAGAAAATCAAAATATCATCGAGTTAGACTACAACACAGGCATAGAGGAGATCTCGGAAGATATCATTGATGAATTCCTGGAAGATCGCAGGAGCATTACACAGTCTGAAGGGCATCACCAGTATCCGTAGTGCCTGTCTCGGGTGTTGAACGCCGTCTTCCACTCATCACCTTGACGGATTTGGATCAATTTATAAGTCCACCGCAAGTCTCGTTTTGAAAAAATCCTGGCTCCTCGTATACGGTCAAATAGTTCGGATATAAGTGGCAACAGGTATTTGTTCTTGACCGTGATCTGGTTGAGACCACGGTAGTCTATGCAGGGCCGAAGAGATCTGTCTTTATTTTTAACAAAGAAGAACCCAGCCCCGGCCAGGGAGGAAGACTTTCGTATGAAACCCTTCTCCAAATTCTCCCTGATATAGACAGACATGGATTGAGTCTCTGGCAGGTAGAGAGGGTATATCCACGGGGAAGAGAGGCATTTGGAACCAATTCAATGGGGCAGTAATAAGTCCGATGTGGGGGCAGCGTCTCAGCCTCTCTCTTGCTGAAGACATCCGCAAACAAAGCGAAATAAGGTGGCAATCCACCCAATGACTGCGGCAGAGGAGGCTGGATAGGATGGATCTGCAACAGACAATGATCGAGACATTTGGAGCCCCATTGGAGAACCTCTCCGCAATTCCAGTCCAGAACTGGGGCATGTAGTTGAAGCCAAGGCAGGCCCAGCAGAACAGGATTGATGGCTTTGGGCAAAACAAGAAACAAAATCAGTTCTGAATGAAGAACTCCAACTTGGAGCCTCAGCGGCTTAGTCTCAGATACAATCGGATCAGGCAGAGACAGTCCATTCACCGAGACAACAGCCAAAGATGTAAGAGGAACTGTGGGCAACTGGAGACGATCCACTAGATCCTTTTGGATGAAGTTTGCCGTGGACCCGGAATCCAAACCCGGTGCGTCTTCTTGCCGGACACTGTGGTCACAGGAATGGTCAGCTTGGAACTGAACCTTTTATTTGGTACCATTCCGCCTAGGGTCGCCTCTCCAACCAATCCTAGGCAATGGGGTCTCTCTGGCCTCTGGGGACACAAACGCACAACATTGCATCAGAGGCCGCAATACAGACAAAGTCCTGAAGTGCGTCTGCGTTGTCTCTCCTGGGTGGACAATTTGGCTCGGTCCATCTGCATAGACTCCTCTGGTAGGACGACTGAAGAGGACAGTAGGGATTGCTGGAAAGTAGAAGCCAGCCTAGGAAATTCTCTCTCCCGGGGAACCTCTTGGGAACGCTCCCGGATCCTCATGTCAACCCTGGTGGCTAGTAGGATGAGATCGTCCAGGATAGGTTGCAGATCGCGAGCGGCCAGCTCATTCTTAATCCCAGAAGACAGTCCCTTCCACAATCTGGCCACCAAAGCCTCGTTATTCCAGGTTAGTTCAGCAGCCAGGGTACGGAACTAAATGGCATAGTCGTCCACTGAGAGGTCTCCCTGGTGTAGGGTCAGCAGAGATGCAGCAGCAGACGAAACTCTCCCAGGTTCCTCAAATATCGAACGGAAAGTCCATAAAAAGCACTGCAAGTAACGAGTCTCTGGTCCCTGATGTTCCCACAGAGGTTTTTCCCATGCCAGGGCTTTGCCAGTAAGGAGAGAGATTATGAAGGTGATCCTGACATCATCAGAGGAGAAGGCCCTGGCATGTAATCTGAAGTGGATCTGGTACTGATTCAGAAATCCCCTGCAGGACCTCATGTCTCCGTCATAACGAGGAGGTAGCGGCAGGAAGCATAGGGGATCGGCACTGGTACAGACAGGAGGTGTAGCAGGTGGAACAGCAGGAATAGGTGCGGTGATGACTTTGGGTTGAGCAACCAGCCGATGCGCAATGGCGTTCACCGACAGGAGGAGTTGGTCTTGCCGTAACTGAAGGTCTTGCATCTCTGCCAGCATGGCTTGTGTCGTCAAGGTCTTAGGTTGACCAGCGGGATCCATGGCCTGAGCGTACGGTCACGGTCTGTGGGTATGTGGACCCACTAGGCCTTACCGCCGTAGCGGGAAGGCAGCTGGCCAAGCAACAGAGCACCCAAACAATACAAAGTCCCGCGCTAGGGTACCTGAATAGTCCAGACAGTGGCCGAGGCTTTAGCATGGATGGAGGTGGGGGCAGCAGGTTATGCCAGATGTGGCGGATGACAGCAGGTGCAGCAGGTTGCACCAGACGTGGCGGATCATACTGGACGTGGAAGATGACCCTGGACGTGGCAGACGACAGCAGGTGCAATAGGACACGACTCCAACACTAGCAGTTTCAGGAACAAGGACACAAGATACAGGTAGCAGGGCACAGGTTACAACAGGAACAGTATAACACTAAGGGACCATTTGCAAGACTGACATGGGAATACTAACAATGCTCATGCAAGGATCAGTGGGGCAGGGCCCTTATAGTCCAGGGTGATCTGGTGATCTGGGAGAAATCAGTCAAATCTAAAACGTGTGTGCTCTGGCCCATTAAGCCCGGGAATCAACTCAAGCGCGCACCCTGGTCACTGCAGGACAGGATGGTTGCAACCGCAGACGTTACAGTGCCTCACAGCCCCCTTGTAGGTAATGCCACACAGACCCCTTGTAGGTAATGCCACACAGCCCCCTTGTAGATAGCACCCCCCCCCCTCCTTTCTGTACATAGCGCCACTGTAGCTCTCTGAAGGGGCGGAATCCCTTTGTTATCCGTTGAAGTAATTGACAACTTACTGACTCATGCAATTCAATGGGCTATTCACACATGCCTGTTTTTTCACGGAGCTTGTATCTGATGTGTGAAACTCACTGAATATCCTATTCTGGTCACTTTTTGCGGACCACTTTGCCCATTGAAGTCTATGGGTGCATGAAAAACATGGACAGCACATGGACGAAATTCACACATCAGTTGCTAAGGCCTGCTGCACAGGGCCGTGTTCGGTCCGTGAGATACGGATCATAAGTCGGCAATATTTCCCAGACTGAACACAGTTCAGGGAGTCGGGCTCCTAGCATCGTAGTTATCTATGATACCTGGAGTCCCTGCTTCCCCGCGGGAATACTGTACCGTACTGAAAACATTGTTACAGTACGGGACAGTATTCCCGCGGAGAGGCAGGGACTCCTAGCATCATAGATAACTATGATGCTAGGAGCCCAGCTCCCTGAGCTGTGTTTTGTCCGGGAAATACAGCCGTCATACGGTCCATATCTCTTGGACCATACAGGGCCGTATGCAGCAGGACCAAAAAAGTGCTGGGAAAAAGCAGTGCTTGCAGAGGGGAAACCTTGATGTGAAAAACTGATGCCACACGGAAACCACACTGATGCCACATGGACATAAAATGCATGAAATACGGTCCGTTTTTTCTAACAAATAGGCAAATGGGATTTTTGCGGCGCAAAAGCTGCGATTCTGCGGCAAATCGCAATTCAGAAAAAAATAGCTATGTTTGCTTGAAAAGTAATAAAAAGTTTCATACTGACCCCTGGCTGTTGTCATAGCTACAGGATTCTCTGCTCTGAGTGCCTCCTCGTATGACCTTTCATCCCATCTGACTTCTGCAGCCAATCAAAGGCTACAGCGATCACCATACCTCCCAACCGTCCCGGATTCAGTAGGACAGTGCCGGATTCCGGGCGCTGTCCGGCTGTCCCAGGCAGCCAGTGGTAGGTCCCTTTTTCAATTCAGGACGCAGATACAGTTGAATCCAGTGCTGAAGCAGGGAGCCGTCAGCTCCCTACTTCAGCATTCAAATATCCCGGCGGCAATGCTCTGGCCAGGAATTCCGGATCAGGAAAAGCCCCTGGCGTCACTGTCCATATATGGTCAGTGACGTCAAGGGCTCCTCCTGGAGAGGAATCCTTGGCCCTCGTGGAGAAGCCCCTGGAGTCACTATCCATATATGGACAGAAAAAACAGTGATTCCTCAAGATGTTAACTTTATTCTGCAGGGCAATACCAAATTTTTAGGCTAGATTCACGAGTGCATAAAAAATGCAGTGTTTTTGCTGATTGCAGTTACGTGTGGCATCCGTGAGCGTCTGCGTTTTTTACGCGCCTATGTCATGCAGTTTCTTTTGTCTGCAAAAAACCACGCTGTTTCCGTAACTACTTTTCAGTTCTATGGGAGTTATGGAAACAGCGTAGCTCAGCGAGTCACAGGATTTTGCCTCAATTTTGCAATAATAAGCTGAAGTTTAACCTCTCTGTGTGTATTCTTATGTTGCTGTTAAAAAGTGCTTTTTGTCACCATTTTGCACAAAACTGATGATTTTCCCACAATTTTGTACAAAATTGCAGCAGAAAACACAATTAAACTGCAACATGTGAATACACCATAAAGCATGGTGGTGGAAATGTTATGGTTTGGGGCTGCTTTGCTGCATCAGGGACTGGGTAGCTCTACATCATATAATCCACTACGAATTTATTGTACCAGGGGGTTCTTGAGGATAATTTGAGACTACCTGTCAGAAGATTGAAGCTCAGCTAACAGTGAACCTTGCAACATGACAATGCCCCTAAACTGCCAAAGAATGTCTAAAAAAAAAAAGAAAGAAATGGAAGGTTATTGAATGGCCAAGTCAAAGCTGAGATCTAAATCCCATTTAGATATAATGGGGGAAACAGCTTAAAAAATCCTCCGTGGATGTCTTGTCTTTTTGGGCAAAGGGGGAAATACCATGTATTAGAGCCTAGTAGTGTTGCGCGGAACTTGCTGGGAAGGCATGACATTGGCAAGTTGGGAGTTGTGTGAAATGTTCTCCACTTGAAGACATCTTCTGGACAGTGAAATTATTCATGGCGAACTTTAAATGACTTTCCAGACTCTTAAACATCTATAACTTGTTTTAGGAAGGCCTGGGAGAGTTCTCTGAATCAAAAAGTATTGATAGCCACATTTCAACAACATAGAGCAAAATAACTGAGGTTTAACCCATTTGCGCAAATGGGCGTACCATTACACCCAAATTGTGGTCTATTCATTGCAATAGGGTGAAATGTTAAGTAAAGTGGATTGCACGGCACAGGAGCTGTGCCCACACCATTCGCAGCAGATGCCAGCTGTAATATACAGCCAACATTCCGCTGCAAACGGTTTATCTGATCAATAACATCACCTTTATCTTTATGTATTGTACTGTATGAATGAAGATAAAATATGCTGTGAGCATTTCTTTGTTGTTCTGATTAAAATTAGAATTTAAAAATGCACAATTGTTACTTAGAAAGCTGTTTAGAGACTGAATACACTCTAAATACTTGGCTTTTTTCTTTTTTCTTAGCTTCGGAAGAATTAACAATTGCAGGAATGACATTCACTACATTTGATCTAGGAGGACATGCTCAAGGTAAGATATGTACGAAAGTGACACAAAATACACACAATTTGACATTGCATCACTTATCTTGCACTGCCACTGCTGAGTTACATTCTATATTAAAGTTTATGCAGAACTGAGATCACCCAGCATTTGTTCAGTGTTTATACAGGGTATACTCCTCAGAACGCAAATCACCAGAGTATCATCTTGATACAGAGCAACAAGCAGACTTAGGCCCTGTTCACATCACGTTTTTTTATACATTTGGTGCGAAAATAAGAAGCGCTCCCGACGTACGCTCTAAACATGCCCAGAGGGCTCCATTGTCAGAGTGTACTCTTGGCTTCCGTCTGGCCAGTATACATTAGTATACCTAAAAAAAAAAAGAATGGAATAGTGTAGTAGACTATGCTGTTCCACCCAGCAGAGTTCAGTAAAAAAAGTTAAACATAGGCATTTTTTTTAACATGGTAACCTATGGCTATCCGTTAAGCGGATACATCATGATTTCAATAGCTTTTTATGACGTATCTATTAAACAGATGCCTTTATAGTCTATGGGTGACGGATGCTTTAGGTGACTATACGGCTAGGTTCACACTGTGCATTCTTTTTGCACAGTGTTGTTTTTGTTTTAGTGGATAAACTCCTATGTTTCTCAATGTGAGTTTATCAACCAAAATAAAAAAAACTAATGCTAAAAATGCATCAAATACGCAGTTTGAACCCAGCATATTGGTATCGGTTTAACGAATAAGTCATGGAAATGGTAATTTATGACTTATATGTTAAACGGATATCATCATAGTCTATGGGTGAGAGATGCCACTATTACACGTCTGTCACAGCCTATGTTTAACGTACACATCGGGAGCTTTTTACCAGCTAAAAACGTGATGTGAACACCTTTATATGTACATCTTTGGGTTATAATACAGGCATTTGTTTTACTTTTTTTTACTAATCAAAAATATATACTGAAATATACTCATTTTTATTTAGTTTTTTTCTAATTTTCTGATTGTATATTTTTTATTTTGTTTATTCACATGTTTCTGGATGCAGCTCTGAACTGCTGTAAGGGCAGATTCACACGAGCGTTGCGTTTTTGCGCGCGCAAACAACGCGGCGTTTTGCGAGCGCAAAAACCATTTGACAGCTGCGTGTGTCATGCGTGTCTGATGCGCGGCTGCGTGATTTTCGCGCAGCCGCCATCATAGAGATGAGGCTTGTCGACGCCCGTCACTGTCCAAGGTGCTGAAAGAGCTAACTCTTTCAGCACCCTCGACAGTGAATGCCGAACACAACAGCGAAACACCTGTAAAAAAAAAGATAAAGTTCTTACTTACCGAGAACTTCCTGGCCGTTGCCTTGGTGACGCGTCCTTGGTGACGCGTCCTTGGTGACGCGCCTCTCTTGACATCGGGCCCCACCTCCCTGGATGACGCGGCAGTCCAAGTGACCGCTGCAGCCTGTGATTGGCTGCAGCCTGTGCTTGGCCTGTGATTGGCTGGAGCTGTCACTTGAACTGAAGTGTCATCCCGGGAGGTCGGACTGCAGGAAGAAGACAGGAGTAATCGGTAAGTTAGAACTTCGTTTTTTTTTTACAGGTTCATGTATTTTGGGATCTCAAGTCACTGTCCATGGTGCTGAAACAGTTTAACTCTTTCAGCACCATGCACAGTGAATCTCTCCCGACGTCGCGGACCGGAAATTTTTTTGCCGGGTTCGGCCAAAACGAGTTTGGCCGAACCCGGTGAAGTTTGCCTCGGTTGTCGGGGTTCGCTCCTCGCAAAGACACTCCGTTTGGATGCTTGGAAACAGAAAAGCACGTGGTGCTTTTCTGTTTCCATTCATCCTTTTGACAGCTGTTGCGCAAACACGCAGTTCGCACGGAAGAGCTTCCGTGCGACCTGCCTGGTTTTCACGCACCCATTGACTTCAATGGGTGCGTGATGCGTGAAATACGCAGAGTTATTGAACCTGTCGCGTATTTTGCGCAGCGAACAAACACTGCGCAAAATACACGGACTGTGTGTACTGCCCCATAGACTTCTATAGGGCATTGCGTGCCGCGCGAAAACCACGCGCCCTACACGCTGCCAAATCACGCTCGTGTGAATCCCCCCTAACAGTAGTTCCAGAGATTTTCTTTACAGCAGGCACCTGGACTTATGAAAATCAGGAAACAGCTTATTGACTTCTATGGGAGATTTTGGTGGCCGTGCTCTGTGGCAAGTACAGAGTGCTCAGCTGCTGCATGTACGGGCACTCTCAGGCCACTTTCACACAGCCGCAATTTGGACAGTAAATTGCTTCAGTTTTTGGAAGCCAGGAGTTAAACATAAACAGAGAAAATTATAAGGCCAGGATCACACCCACAGTTTTGATCAGGCAGATGTTAATCTAATGGAAGGGAAGGTATAAACAAAAGACTTATGCACCTCCTTTCCTTTGTATTCACTTCTTTGTTTGGCTCAGAAAACTGAGCTGCGGTGAAAAATGCAACTGCACAAAAAAACGCACCAAATCGCGTCTTTTTGAATTTTTACAATGTGGTTCTAACCACACCTTTGCACAACGTGTGAATGCACCCTTTGTCTGATTGTCTTTGCAAATAAAAGGTGCTGTCGAATGGTTCTGGTTATTTCTTTTAGCAAATCAGCTACCCTGACAACCGCCAATCAGAACCTGGAGTATAATTTAGTAGCTGCTATTGCACTCAATAAGGGTATGTTCACACGCACTAATTACGGACGTAATTCGGGCGTTTTTGCCCCGAATTACGTCCGAAAAAAGCGCCTCGATAGCGCTGACAAACATCTGCCCATTGAAAGCAATGGGCTGACGTTTGTCTGTTCACACGAGGCGTATATTTACGCGCCGCTGTCAAAAGACGGCGCGTAAATAGACGCCCGCGTCAAAGAAGTGTCATGTCACTTCTTGGGGCGTAATTGGAGCCGTTATTCATTGACTCCAATGAATAGCAGCGCCAATTACGTCCGTAACTGACGCGGCGTTCAAGCGCCTGCACATGCCGTTACGGCTGAAATTACGGGGATGTTTCCTCCTGATAACATCCCCGTAATTTCAGCCGTTACGGACGCTGCCGTGTGAACATACCCTAACTTAACACAATTGAGGCCTATTCACACATTAGGGTCCATTCACATGTTGAGGTTGAGACCTGCATGCATTTTTACCGCAACTTGGTACATTTTTCAATGCGGTTGTGTTTTTTTAACGCAACTGCGTTGAAAAATGCACCAAATCACAGTATGTACGCATGCGGTTTTCAGATGCCTTTTTTTATGCGTTTGTAACCGCATCTCAACCGCAACATGTGACTGGCCCCCTCGGCTAGATTCACACACAGTCTTTTGCTGTGCTTTTTTTCTGTGTTTTTAATGCCATTTTTTGAGGATTTTGTGGTGCTTTTTTTAGTGTGTCCAAATGTTACATTAACGTTTATAGTAAAATATCAAATTCACTAAACACAACTGAGTTTTGGTTTGTGACATTTTTTAGGTAATTTTGTGGTCAGAGGCTTTTTTTCCACACGCAACATGCTCTGGGCGTTTTTCAGACATTTATCCCATAGGCTTCTCTATAGACTTCAAAAAAGCCAGAAAAAAGCATGTACAAAATTACACCAAATGAAAAACACGACTAAAAACGCCTTAAAAAACGTATGTTTCATTTTAATAACGCTACTGCTTTTAGAAGCATTTTTTGATGCAATTTAAAACACCAGAAAAATATTGTGTGTGAAGGAGGCCTATGGTCATGTTGGGGTTTTTGCATCAACTTTTGCAATGTGATCATAATGGGTGAATAAATCTATACTCATATGGCGGAAAAGGCCCACCCATCTGTCTGACCTGCCTTCATTTTATTTCAACAATGACATGCACCATGCAGTTGTTTCCTTTCCATTTGTTTGGCTAGGCTTCCTAATTACAGGGCAGGTAACTACACAATAGGGTATGTTCACACGCCCAATTTACGGACGTAATTCAGGCATTTTACGCCTCGAATTACGCCCGAAAAAATGTCTCCAAACTGTCTGCAAACATCTGCCCATTGAATTCAATGGGTCCTATGGTGTTCTGTGCAGACAGGCTTTTTTTTTACGCGCCGCTGTCAAAAGACGGCGCGTAAATAGACGCCCGCCTCAAAGAAGTGTATGTCACTTCTTGGGATGTAATTGGAGCCGTTTTTCATTGACTCCATTGAAAAACAGCTCCAATTACGTCTGTAATGGATGCCGCGAAAAACGCATGCACTTGTCAAAACGTCTGAAATTCAAGAGTTGTTTTGGCCTGAAAACAGCTTCGTAATTTCAGACGTATTTGGAGTTGCCGTGTGAACATACCCTAATTATTCAGAGGAATGTCCATTTTAGGGGTTGTCCCAACTGATCATCTGCACTATTAGGGTACGAACACACACTGCGTGTTCAGGACGGATACGCTGAGTCAAGCTGCGCAGCATATCAGCCCTGAACACCGCAGGTAATTCTGTCCAAAAAAATCGCACCACTTCGTGGTGCCTTTTTCCAGCAGAGTTTCCGCTGCTTTGAAGCAGCGCCGGAAAATTTAAAAGAAAACGTTCATACTTAACCCCTCTTCTCTGCGCATAGTCAGCCTCCTGGGATGACGTTGCAGGCCATGTGACCGCTGCAGCCTGTGATTCGCTGCAGCGGTCACATGGGATGAAACGTCATCCCATGTGGCCGGACTGGAAAAGATGCAGGGAACTCTGGGTAAGGCCGGGTTTACAGGAGCGTGTGCGTTTTGCGCATGCAAAAAACGCTGCATTTTCTGTGCGCAAAAGGCACTTAATAGCTCTGTGTGTCATCTCCGTATGATGCGCGGCTGCGTGATTTATTCATCATTATTACACTCCGTTTGGTTGTTTGTAAACAGAAAAGCACGTGGTGCTTTTCTGTTTACATTCATAGTTTGACAGCTGTTGTGCGAATCACGCGCGTCACACGGAAGTGCTTCCGTGTGGCATGCGTGATTTTCACGCACCCATTGACTTCAATGGGTGCGTGATGCGCGAACAGCGCAGAAATATAGGACATGTCGTGAGTTTTTCACAGCGGACACACTCTGCGCAAAAAACACGGACTGTCTGCACTGCCCCATAGACTAACATAAGTCCGTAAGACACGCGGGAAAATCGCGCGCGTTGCACGGACGTATATCACGCTCGTGTAAACGAGCCCTAAGTATAACTTTTTTTTTTCTTACTTGGGATTTTTGCGGTCGAATCGCTGTGATTCCGCCGCAAATGTCCCAACACACACCACTTTGCTGCGGGTTTAAGCACCCCATTGAATTTAATGGTGAAAACTCACAACAGAAGTACTGCGATTCCGCAGCATTAATTTACATGTGCATTTTTTTTCGGCAGCTTTTTTCTGCTGTGTGTGGAAGAGATTTGTTAAAAATGTCACGCTGCTACTGTAATACGCTGCGTATTTTCCACAATTAATCCGTTGCACAAAAACTGCAGTGTTTACGCTGTGTGTGTTCGTACCCTTAAGGCATATGGATGTAACAGAGTTTTCCAGAAGGTTACATAGTTACATACATAGTTACATAGTTTGTATGGTTGAAAAAAGACACATGTCCATCAAGTTCAACCAAGGGATGGGAAAGGGCAAGTAAAACATTTCTACACATAGGAGCTAATATTTTTTTGTTCTAGGAAATGATCTAAGCCTTTTTTAAAGCTATCTACAGTCCCTGCTGTGGCCAGCACCTGCGGTAGTCTATTCCATAAATTCACCGTTCCCACAGTAAATAAGGCTTGTCGCCTCTGCAGGTTGAACCTTTCTTTTTCCAGACGGAGGGAGTGCCCCCTTGTTTTTTGAGGGGGTTTTACATGGAACAGGATTTCACCATATTTTTTGTATGTGCCATTCATATATTTATATAAGTTAATCATGTCCCCCCTTAGCCCTTATTCACACGACAGGGTTTCCCGGCCGGGTGACGGCCGTTCATAAATCGGCCGTCACCCGGCTGCATTAGGAACAATAGACCCCTAATGGGGCTATTCACACGACCGATTTTTTGACAGCCCATCAAAAAATGGGACATGCCCTATTTTCGGCCGTTTACCCGGCCGCCCGGCTCCCATAGAAGTCTATGGGGCCGGGTAATACACGGCCATCACCGGATTGTGTCCCGAGTGACGGCCATGTATTCCATCGCTCGCGCGCTCTCTCTCCTCCTCCTCCTCCAGAGTTCATGTGAGGAGGAGGAGGGTCTTTTTTTGCTCCCTGTAGGAGTCGGAATCCCCAATCCCCGGCCGGGGATTGGGGATTCCGCTACAGGAGAAGTGAGTGACTACACTGTCCATACATGGACACAGCGATGTCACTCACTTCTGCAGCGGAATCCCCGACTCTATGGCCGGGGATTCCGCTACAGGAGAAGTGAGTAACTACACTGTCCATATATGGACACAGCGACGTCACTCACTTCTGAAGCGGAATCCCCGACTCTATGGCCGGGGATTCCGCTACAGGAGAAGTGAGTGACTACACTGTCCATATATGGATACAGCGACGTCACTCACTTCTGAAGCGGAATCCCCGACTCTATGGCCGGGGATTCCGCTACAGGAGAAGTGAGTGACTACACTGTCCATATATGGACACAGCGACGTCACTCACTTCTGAAGCGGAATCCCCGACTCTATGGCCGGGGATTCCGCTACAGGAGAAGTGAGTGACTACACTGTCCATATATGGATACAGCGACGTCACTCACTTCTGAAGCGGAATCCCCGACTCTATGGCCGGGGATTCCGCTACAGGAGAAGTGAGTGACTACACTGTCCATATATGGACACAGCGACGTCACTCACTTCTGAAACGGAATCCCCGACTCTATGGCCGGGGATTCCGCTACAGGAGAAGTGAGTGACTACACTGTCCATATATAGACACAGCGACGTTACTCACTTCTGAAGTGGAATCCCCGACCCCGTAGCCGGGGATTCTGCTACAGGAGAAGTGAGTGACTACACTGTCCATATATGGACACAGCGACGTCACTCACTTCAAAAGCGGAAACCCGACCCTGTGGCAGGGAATTCCGCTACAGGAGAAGTGAGTGACTACACTGTCCATATATGGACACAGTGACGTCACTCACTTCAGAAGCGGAATCCCCGACCCTGTGGCTGGGGATTCCTCTCCAGGAGAAGTCAGTGACTAAACTGTCCATATATGGACATTGAAGTCAGTGACTTCTCCTGGAAGGGTGGGTGGATGGGTGCAACCTACAGGGATCTGTGAAGCATTACCTACAGGGGACTTGGTGGCATCACCTACAGGGGACTTGGTGGCATCACCTACAGGGGACTTGGTGGCATTAGCTACAGGGATCAGGGTGGCATTACCTACAGGGGGCTGGGTGGAATTACCTACAGGGGGCTGGGTGGCATTACCTACAGGGGTCTGGGTGGCATTACCTACAGGGGTCTGGGTGGCATTACCTACAGGGGGCAGGGTGGCATTACCTACAGGGGGCTGGGTGGCATTACCTACAGGGGGCTGGGTGGCATTACCTACAGGGGACTTGGTGGCATTACCTACAGGGGACTTGGGGGCATTACCTACAGGGGACTTGGTGGCATTACCTACAGGGAGCTGGGTGGCATTACCTACAGGGGCAGGGTGGCATTACCTACAGGGGACTTGGTGGCATTACCTACAGGGAGCTGGGTGGCATTACCTACAGGGGACTTGGTGGCATTACCTACAGGGAGCAGGGTGGCATTACCTACAAGGGGCTGGGTGACATTACCTGCAGGGGGCTGGGTGGCATTACCTGCAGGGGGCTGGGTGGCATTACCTGCAGGGGCTGGGTGGCATTACTAGCAGGGGGCTGGGTGGCATTACCTACAGGGGGCTGTGTGGCATTATCAACAGATAGCTGTGTATGGCAACAAATTTAAATGAAATTCATCCAATTTTAAAACGGACAGGGAAAAAAACGGTTGCAAAACGGGTCAAAATCGCCCGTTAAAAACGGCAACACGGCCCGGAACGGAATCGGAATGGGTGCAAAACGGATGCAAACCGGCCGGGAAAACGGCCTAAAACGGCCGATTTTATCGGCCGACACTTGGACCCTGTCGTGTGAATGAGGCCTTAGGCCCCATGCACACGACCGTGCTCGTAATTACGAGCATGGCCGGACACGGCCGGCCACGGGCAGCCGGCCGTTATTCCGAGCCGTGCTCCCATTATAAAGTATAGTAGCACGGCCCGTAAAAGAAAAAAATAGAACATGTTCTACCTTTTTCAACGGCACAGGCACCTTCCCGTGAGAAAGCGGGAAGGTACCCGTGGCCAACAGAAGTCTATTGGCCCATTATTTCGGGTCGTAATTACGACCCGTAATAACGGGTGTTTTTACGGTCGTGTGCATGAGGCCTTAGTCTTCTTTTTTCAAGGCTAAATAGGTTTAGTCCTTTTCATCTTTCCTCATAACTTAGATTCTCCATGCCCCTTATTAGCTTTGTTGCACTTCTTTGTATTTTTTCCAACTCCTGGGCATCCTTTCTATGAACTGGAGCCCAGATCTGGACTGCATATTCTAGATGAGGCCTCACTAATGCTTGTAAAGTGGTAATATTACATCCCTGTCCTGCGAGTCCATGCCTCTTTTAATACACGACAATATCTTGCTGGCCTTTGAAGCAGCTGATTGACATTGCATGCTGTTATTTAGTTTATGATTTACAAGTACACCCAGATCCTTCTCAACAAGTGACTCCCCCAGTGTAGCTCCCCCTAGGACATATGATGCATGCAGGTTGTTTGTACCCAGGTGCATAACTTTACATTTATCTACATTAAACTTCATCTGCCAAGTGGACGCCCAAGCACTCAGTTTGTTTAAATCCGCTTGCAATTCACGAACATCTTCCATAGTCTGAACTATATTACATAGCTTGGTGTCATCTGCAAAAATAGAAATAGTGCTGTTAATCCCATCCTCTATATCATTAATAAATATGTTGAATAATAGTGGTCCCAGCACTGAACCCTGGGGTACACCACTTATAACCGGTGACCATTCAGAGTAGGAACCATTGACCACAACTCTCTGGATACGGTCCTTGAGACAATTCTCAATCCAATTACAAACTATACTTTCTAAACCTATAGTCCTTAATTTACCCATTAGACGTCTATGGGGGACAGTGTCAAATGCCTTTGCAAAGTCCAAAAACACTATATCCGCAGCGGCCCCTCTGTCTAGGCTTCTACTCACCTCTTCATAAAAACAAATCAGGTTGGTTTGACAGCTTCTGTCCTTAGTAAAACCGTGCTGGCTGTCACTTATAATACTATTTATTGTCACATAATTCTGTATATAGTCCCTCAGAAGCCCCTCAAACATTTTCCCCACAATTGATGTTAAGCTTACTGGTCTATAATTACCCGGCGAAGACCTAGAGCCCTTTTTGAATATAGGCAACACATTTGCCCTGCGCCAGTCCCTTGGCACTATACTAGTCACGAGAGAATCTCTAAATATTATGAAGAGGGGGACAGAAATAACTGAACTAAGCTCCTTAAGAACTCTAGGGTGTAACCCATCTGGTCCCGGGGCCTTGTGTATGTTTATTTTTTTTTTATTTAGCTTGCACCATATCTACATTCATCTAATTCAGTATATCAACTGATATATTAACAGCACTGACAGCGGCTACACCAGCTGCTCTTTCTTCTGTTGTATATACAGAGCGGAAGAACCCATTTAGTAACACTGCCTTCTCTTGATCCCCTGTGACCAACTCCCCATTACCACTATCTAGGGGTCCTACATGTTCAGACCTTGGCTTTTTTGCATTTATTTGCTTGAAGAATTTTTTGGGATTTGTTTTACTATCCTCTGCCACCTGCCTTTCATTTTGTATTTTTGCTGATTTTATTACCATTTTACAGATTTTATTAAGCTTTTTATATTTTACAAAGGCTACAGCTGTACCCTCAGATTTGTATTTTTCAAATGCCCTTTTTTTTGTCATGTATTGGCCTTTTTACAGAAGGTGTAAGCCATGTGGGGTTTAATTTTAGTCGTTTATACTTGTTACTTATAGGAATAAATTTTGCAGTATAATTACCCAAAGCAGATTTGAAAATCTCCCATTTATCATTTGTACCATTATTTTACATTAGTTCTTCCCAGTCTATATCATGAATTGCAGCCCTCATCTTGGGGAAATTGGCCTTCTTAAAATTAAGTGTTTTTGCCCTCCCAGCCGCCTGTGTTTGTTTTTTACAGTATAGGTAAAATGTAAGTATATTGTGATCACTGTTACCGAGGTTTTCACAAACATTGACATTCCCAACAAGCTCTGCATTAATTAGAAATGACCAGATCCAACAGAGCTTCACCTCTAGTCGGGTCTTCCACAAACTGGCCCATAAAATTTTCCTGCAACAGGTTGAGGAAATGTCTCCCCTTTGCAGTTGAAGCCAAACCATGACACCGATTAATATCCCGGTAATTAAAATCTCCCATTATCACTACAGTACCCCCCCTGTGCAGCCTGCTCCATCTGTTTATATAGCTGTGTTTATATAGCTGATCTTCCATCTCCTCAGTTATATTGGGGGGTCTATAGATTACACCAAAAGTTATTTTTTCAGTGTTTACCTCTCTTTGTAATTCCACCCACAAGGTTTCAACCTCCTCACAATCTTCACCCTCTAATGTCTCATTCACACTCGCCTTCATATCGCTTCTCATATACAGACATACACCACCACCTTTCCTATTTGTCCTGTCTTTCCGAAAAAGTGTAAAACCCTGTAGATTTACAGCCCAGTCATGAGAAGAGTCTAGCCATGTTTCAGCAACACCAACTATATCTATACTTTCTTCCAGTACCAAGGCCTCCAGCTCCCCCATTTTTCTTGCTAGACTTCTTGTATTTGTGAACATACACTTTAACTTGTAAAACTTGCCTTTAAATGTTTCACTTTGATTATCAGAAATGTTATTTGACATTATTTGGGCTTTTTTATTTTCACTGCTGTTTTGTAACGAAAGGATCTCCTTATCTTATTGCCTAGTCCTCTCCCTACAGTCTGTTTCTCCCCCCACCAATATAGTCTGACCCCTCTCTAACCTAACTATCCCTTTATTTTCTACATTGGCCTCCCCCTCAGCCCTAGTTTAAATACTCCGCCACCCCAGCTAGAAATCTCTCCCCCAGCACAGCAGACTCCCTTCCATTTAGGTGCAAATCATCTGCAGAATACAGTTTGTA
The DNA here is from genome assembly GCF_050947455.1 of Rhinoderma darwinii. Classification (NCBI taxonomy): domain Eukaryota; kingdom Metazoa; phylum Chordata; class Amphibia; order Anura; family Rhinodermatidae; genus Rhinoderma; species Rhinoderma darwinii. The sequence continues at coordinate 47,571,907 of NC_134689.1, forward strand.
CCCCAATGAAAAGTCAGCCTAATGCTCTAGGAACCCAAAGCCTTCTCCTCCACACCAAGACTTCAGCCATGCATTTAACTCCCTAAGCTCCCGCTGTCTTTCCTGTGATGTGCATGGCACAGGCAGTATTCCTGAGAATACAACCTTGGAGGTCCTTCCCTTCAGCTTGTAGCCTAGTTTTTTAAAATTATTCTTAAGGCTCCCCCACCTACCATTTATTCTGTCGTTGGTACCCACATGGACCACGACAGCTGGATCATCACCAGCCCCTCCCAGCAATTTGTCCACCCGTTCCACCATATGCCGAACCCTGGCACCAGGGAGACAGCAAACCATTCTGTTGAGGCGGTCTTGGCGACAAATTATTCTATTCGTCTTCCTGATTATAGAATCCCCTACAACTATCAATTGTCTTGGCTTACCTGCATTACCATCCCGCTGACTACTAGCTGGGCTGTTCTCCCGGCTGTTAGGGAGATCAGTATCCATTAGGGCTGCCATTTCAGAGACAGACACCCTCGCATCCTCACCCAACTTGGCAATTTTGCTTGGAATATCAGAAACCGGATTGGCATTCCTTTTCTTTGACCCCTTTCTACTGCCCCTAACTACATTAACCCAGCTACTTACCTGATCCTGCTCACCCATGTCTTCACCCTCCAGTTCTAACCCACTAACTGCGTGCTCCGTGATTGTCTATCTTCCTCAGTGTTGCATTCTGCTCCTCCAGATCTCTAATGCGAGCTTCCAGGTGAACAACATGCTCACATCTGCCACAGAGGTATTCACCCTGGAACTCCGGTTCCAGGCGTGCATACATATGGCAAACTGTGCACTGAAGAAAACCTCCAATCTTGCTATCCATTATCCGGTGACATGGATGTCGCAGTGAAACTAATTGTTTCTTTATTAAACAGTAGAACACACTTTATTGAGCGGCCCTCAGACCAGGTATCACAATTCTGCAGGTGTTTCTAAATCGGACTAAGCCAAAATACAGAAGGGAGTGGCCTGGACGCTGCTGGGAGCAGACGTGCAGTCGGAGAGCTTCGCCAGCACCTGACACAATTGACCGCCATCCTCTTTGGAGCCGTCTTTTTCCTCCAGTGGATACACACAGTAGTGATCCCCTGGTGTGTTGCTACCCTCTGAGGGTTTTCTTGCCCCATTCGGTGGCGATATAGTGAAGGGGCCTACTCTCCGAACTGGAACCCCAGCCTAAATTTGAATCTGGAAGTGCGTGGGCCACACTTCCGGTCCGGCGCACAGAGACAAGTTGAAGTCAAACAACGCTCCCTGAGCTAGAAAATCACTCTGGGACATTGTCACGAAGGGTCTGTGGACCCACTGGGCCGTACCGCTGTGGCGGTAAGGCAGCTGGCCAACAGGGAGTAGGTGACTGCCTATAGTTCTATAGGTACCTGTGGCAGCTCAGACAGCGGCAGGGCAGGCTCGGCTGAGACTTAGGTAGCAGGCGGGCGTCAGGCGAGATGAAGCAGGTCAGACGTGGATGTAGCGTAGCACAACTTTGGCACAGCACAGTGCTCGACCAGGAAGATATGGATTGCTCATAACAGGAACTGGAAACAAGTATAGGTACAACGACGGGGACTGGAACAGGGACCGAAACAGGAAACAACTAGGAGGCCATCACATAGACAAACTTAGGGAACACAACAACGCTCAGGCATAGAACTAGGGGGCTGGACCCCTCTTATAGTCCAGGGTACTCACGGGTCAAAGGTCGTCCATGAGGTCCAGTGCGTGCGATGCCCCTTTAAGAGCGGGATCCGGCAGAGGTGAGTGGATGCTTGCACTGGTGTCTCCTGAGGAGGAGGCTGGGGCCAGCACTTGCCATCTCGTGGCTGCGGCTGTCAGGGGGAGGTTGGAGCTGACAGCCCGCAGCCACGGACATTACAGACATTGTCTGGAACATCCTCCATGGTGCCAATCAGATCCTAAGCTCCATCGGAGCTGCAGGTGATAGCAGGCACGGTTGCCATATTGGATCTACAACTACAGGCTCTCTGTGGTTGTAGATCCAAGACTCCATCTACTCTCCTTGGGTATGGTGAGTGATCTGGTTATTTGGCTCAATCAATTCCCTGGAAGTACTACATATTTTGCTGGAAACCCCCTCACATTATACTTCTAAATATGTGACTGTGATGTACCACCTGGAGGACTCTTCTTCTTCCCTTTGCAAATAATACTGTGATGTATACTCTTGGTGCACTAGCCTGAAAACAATATCTGTTCTGTGGCATGTATATGGTCTGTGATCTAACGGTAATGGCGCCTTCAAAGCAGTCCAAAATTACTGACAAGATGGAAATCGATGGGAAATGCGCCTGGGCCACGTACATCACGGTCTTCAGTGGCTGCTGTCTCTCCTTCCACACCAACTGATTCTCCCATGTTAAATTGTCCTTCAGTCAAACTGCATTTTCTCCCATGTTTTGTGTGGAACAGACATATCGTATCCTGACCAGATCTCTCCCAACTGGAGCACCTCCACGTAAATTTTTTCGCCAAGTTTCTCAAATTCAAAGATAGAGACAAGCTCCTGGAGTGTGTAATTACTTCTGTCAATACTGACCCTAGCGGTAGATTCATTCATTTATTTTGCTAGTTATATTTCTCCTCATTCATTATTATGAATATTTATAATCCTCCTCCAGCTTCTGTCCAACTCCTACATGAAGTGATGGTAATGGTGACGGACCTTGGCCCTGCACCCCCTGAAGTGGCCAAACGTAAAATTTGGAGACTTAAAGAGGCTCTGTCACCAGATTCTGAAATCCCTATCTGCTATTGCATGTGATCGGCGCTGCAATGTAGATAACAGTAAAGTTTTGTTTTTTTTAAAACGTTCATTTTTTCATCCAGCCTGGACGTCATGTGTATTCATTATCAGGACACTTCTGAATCTTTTATGTGAGATTTGCAGCAAAGGAAACGAAATCTCGTTTATCTCCGAAATCTCGCGAGATTTAGTTTCCCGTGCTAGAAATCTCAAAGAAAAGATTCAGAAGTCTCAGGATTCTGAATACACATGACGTCCAGGCTGGATGGTCATGTGTATTCATTATCAGGACACTGCAGTAACGTTAATCTCTGTTTATGTGGCTGCACATCGCTGCTGTGTAAATGAATGGAGAGGAGTGTATGACGCTGACTGGTCACTGATTGGTCAGCGTCATACACGTAAACACGCCCAGTTAAAAACACAATACACGCCCAGTTGGACATAACGAGAAAAAAAAACGCCCAGTTGTCCATTTCAAAGCTCATTTGCATATATATATAAAATAGCTCATAACTTGGCCAAAAATGAACGTTTTATAAAAAAATAAAAACGTTACTGTTATCTACATTGCAGCGCCGATCACATGCAATAGGAGTTAGGGATTTCAGAATCTGGTGACAGAGCCTCTTTAAGGGGGTTTTACACTGGACAATTATCGGGCAGACAAGCGTTCACAGAACGCACGTTGACGATAATTGCCCAGTGTAAACAGGGGAACGATCAGCAGAAAAACGAGCAAACTGCTCGATCATCTGCTGATCGTATAGTTTTAAAAAAGTTAAATATTATCGTTGTCGGCATCACATCTCCCTGTGTAAACAGGGAGACGTGTTGCCGACATAATAATGTATGGGAACGAGCGATCGGCGTAACAACCGCTCGTCCCCATTCATAGCTCCGTGTGACAGGAGCAAACGTGCGCCGATCAACGATGTCTTGGCCTGTGTTAAAGGGACTTAAGTCTTCCATGGCTCTCCTGTAAAGAGGTTCTGACTATCCTAGAAACAGAATTACCAAGATTTTTGGATACTAATGCTGTATAAATTTGCAGTCACAGGCCTTCTTGCACCTGTATACATGTTTTTCTTTTTCATTTTGTTGGAATGTACTGTTCACATTTTTGTGTTTTATGTGATTTCATATATGTGGGCTTCTGCCCTGAGTGAATTTAACAAGTTTAACCCTTTAGTGACCAGCCCATTTTAGGCCCTAATGACCAAGCTATTTTATTTGTTTTTCTATAGTCGCATTCAAAGAGCTATAACTTTTTTATTTTTTCGTCTACATAGCTGTATGAGGACTTGTTTTTTGCGGGATTAGTTGTACTTTTTAATAGCACCATTTTAGGGTACATATAATTTTGTTTTTAACTTTTATTAACTTTTTTTGGGGGGATTATAAAAAAATATTGAAATTCCACCATTGTTCTATGCGTTTTTAAATTGACGCAGTTCACTGTGCGGCGTAAATAACACATTACCTTTATTCTATGGGTTGGTACGATTATGGTGATACCACATATGTAGAGGTTTTTTATGTTTTACGACTTTTGCACAATAAAAACACTTTTGAACTAAAATTATTTGTTTTTGCATCGTTGCTTTCCAAGAGCCGTAACTTTTTTATTTTTCCATCAATGTAGTGAATTTTTGGGCTTGTTTTCTGCGGGAAGAGACATAGTTTTGATTGGTACTGTTTTGGGGTGCATGGGACTTATTGATTCTTTTTATTCTGACTTTTTTGGGGGGCAATGGAAAAAAATTGCAATTTTTTTAAACTTCGATCACGGGCATTGGAGCAGGAGCTCAGCTGTCATCAGACAGCAGAGCTCCGGCTCCTGCCTGCACGGGACACCCGTGCAGGACTTAGACTAGGCGAACGCAGCCACCACTGATGACACACGGAAGTGCAATGCGCGCAAAACGCTGCGTTATTTGCGCACGCAAAACGCACACGCTCGTTTGAATAAGGCTTAAGGCTAAGGAAAACCCTAACTCTCCCTCACAGGGTGCAGCAACTCTCCCCACAGCACACACTGATAGCTCTATATATTATAGTGTTCCTAACCTTTCATGCAACTTTTTCGAATAAGCTGTCATATGTGTATACATGAAGAATAACAATATTTATGACCATTATATGACTTGCATTCTGCATTATTTAGTATTTTTTTTCCTCTGCAGGCTCTAATTCTTAGTTTTATTTGAGTTAGTGGGTGGATCCTAACTGCTATCATGTCTTCTATACACTGCACATATAAAAGAGGCGAATCCTGCTATCCTATCTCTATCCATCACATTATTATGACCACCAGCTAATATCCAGAGTAACTGCCGTGTGCAGCAGCTAGACGGGCTGGGAGTGACTCAATAAGGTGCTGGTAAGTTGTCTCAGGTATCTGGAGCCATGCTGACTGCATTCCACATCTGCTGCAGGGTGCGTGGGAGAGGATCCATAGAGCGAACAAGATGATCGAGGAGGTCCCACAGATGCTCAATTGGGCTCAAGTCGAATTAGGGGGCCAGGGAAGTACTTGGAAGTCTTGGTCGTGCTCTTTCAACCACTGTCGGACATTTCTAGTCATGTGGCATGTTGCATTGTCTTTCTGGAAGATTCCATCTGCCCCAGGGAAGACAAACAGCAAGTATAGGTGGACGTGATCTGCAATGATGGATTCATACCCAAAGAGAGTGCCTTCCACATGGATGAGTGTGCCCAGAGAACGGCAGGAAAAAAATTCCCCAGACCATAACGCTGCTGCCATCAGCTTGTGTTCTTCCAGCAATGGTTGCAGGGTGTTTGTTCTCTGATATTTCTCGCCTAACACGCCAACATCCATCCACTCGATGTAGCAGAAAATTTGACTCATCGGAGGCCACCCTTGGTGGTCCAATTCTGATACTGTCGTGCTAATTGAAGCCTTTTTTTCCGATGCACCTTTGTTAGCATAGGAGCAGTGACCATCTGTCGGCTTCGGAGCCCTATACGCAGTAGGGTGCACTGAACTGTCATTTTAGACACATGTTGATTTTCACGGTGAGCTGCTCCACTGTAGAGTGTCGTTCGGCCCTCGCGCACCTTCGCAGCCGACTTTCACCTCTCACATGAATGGCACCTGGTCCTCCGCAGTTTCCATGCCTGTTATTCCCAATGCTGCCATTTGTCCACTCATGATACACTTTCACCACAGCAGCACGTGAACATTCACAAACTGCGCTGTTTGAGAAATACTGCCACCCTTGGCCCAAAATAATCATAATCTTTTTGCAACTCTGATAAATCGCCCCTTTTACCCATGGCAACAATGAGTGATATGTGTTCAGGCAGTCTAATACCCACCAAGCCAGTCCACGACACATCACTTCCATCACAGGCTACACGCTGCCGATGTTGAAAGTAGGAGGTGGTCATAATAATGTGACTCGACTGTGTACATAGAAGCAGCAGCAACATGGAGGACATTATGCAGCAGTAGTCAGCAGTGTAGATATAACACTTACTAGGAAGCTGTTGAGTCTCTGTGTGTCTCTGCCCCTCTCTCTCACTCTGTGCCTACGCTCTTCCCCTCCTCTCCCCATAGACTTCTATGGGACGCTGTAACTTATTTCCTTAGTGAGTTGATAGTCCGCCTTGTCTTGAGGAGTTGGAAAAAGCAGTCAATTCAAAGTGAACAGTTAGCAAGAAAGGGAGGGGGGATGGAAGACCCTGATAGGTGAAGAAAGAGGCATTTTTCTCTAATAAGATATATTACAAAGTTTCTTATATGTGCTTGAACTATTGATTTATGCAAAGTTTGTTTAAAATTTAGAGATCTTTGAAGTCACTAGTTCTGCAGTGACTCCTAGGGGCTACAGATAACATGGCAGGTATACATCAAATAACACATAGATACAGACATACAGGGTCAGTCATCACTTCACACAGGAGGGAGCACAGAATGCAGGTACCAACAAACTTGGGGGACGAACAGGGGAGACTATTTAAAGTGGCAGTATCACCCCCTTACATAGATTTCATAGAGGGGGGTCCCCGTACAAGACCCCTCCCTTTATGAGCCAGAGTGGTGTTGTATAAATTTATGATGCAACTCTTTACATGTTAAGAATTCTATTCTTTTCTGTCATTGGATTGTTGTTTAGGGAGGGAAACATAATCTCTTCCAAATTATGCACATTAGATATTACTTTGGTTAAAGAGGGTGACACTAAATGCTTGTAGGTAAGCATAATATGATTCTACAACATATGAGATTAAAAAAGCCATTACCAAAGAAAGCTTTGACAAATTATTTCCTAATCTTATAGCATGGGTTCTGATTGCATCCTTGGCTCTAAATATACTGCTCATGCAAAGAGAAGTAATAATCACGCATCCATGATCATGATTTAACGAAAATCGCAGCACAAACTGTAATTTGATCGTAGTGTGACTAGACTCTTAAGGCATCTGATAGGATGAGATGTGTCTTATTCAGATTCTCTCCAAGTACTAGTGATCATAACCGCTCATAATAATATAATATTTTTTTTTTATTTCAATTTAGCGCGAAGAGTATGGAAAAGCTACCTCCCTGCCATAAACGCCATTGTTTTCCTCATTGACTGTGCTGATCACGAACGGCTGGCTGAAGCTAAGGCAGAACTTGATGTAAGTACTGCAGTTCAAAATTGGATTTTGCAACAATATACAATAAGCATTCAGCAATCAGGACTCGATAATTCCCAGAAAAACAGTGCAGTAGTGCGCTGTTTTTTGTTGTTTTGTTTTTACCCCCGCATGCCCTATCCTTGGGATTCTTTTAGTTGCTTTTATCTCACTGTGTAGAAAAACATAAATGCAAATTCTAACCACGTGTTTTTTTATTGTTTTTTTATTTTATAAGTGAAGAAACAACAGAAGGGTTAATCAATAACTGAACAGAACATATACTAACAATAAATATCACATTGAGTTCACGCTTGACTGCCTACACAATAGTTAAGGCAAATATTACTGCAGTGTTAAATGGGGTTTCCCATATTAGATAGGATATATATCAGGAGAACAGGATCCCTTGACCCTCGTTCAGATAGTTGAGGCAGCCAACAGTCACCACATCCAGGCGGAGAATAAATGGAGAGGTGGCTCTCATAGACTATCAGCCACCTATAGACGTGAATTGTTTTCCTCACTACCACCTATCAGACATTTATGGCATATTCTGTGGTTATGTCATAAATGTCTAAGGCCCCATGCTCACGGACGTAATTTAGATTTGCAATTACGGACTGTAATTGCGGATCAAAGTACGGACCCATTCATTTCTATTGCCCATGGACACCTTCCCGTATATTTATATTTATTCTGATTAGAGTGCCCATATATTCTTTTTTTCTTTTCTTCTCCATCCGATCCAGACCTCTATAATGACTTTTCCTGGTCAAAGCCCATTTCTGCAGTTTGCCGGTCAGGTTTCTTCTGCTTCTCACTTTTCAAACAATAGCACCATATATTGCGCCTCTGAATATATTTCGCACGGAAAATCCGCTGCATTTCCAGACATATTGACTTAATGGGGAGCTGTATAAATCCATATGCAGTGAACTCCCTCGAGTGGTGGCTGGAGGCAGACAGAATTGTATCCTTTACCTAGATGGTTGTGTGAAGGGAAGCAGGGAATTTGGAGCTCTGTATCAGCAAAACAGATCTCTGACCCCTAAGGATGAATTCACACGCAGCGGATACGCTGCGTAAAAGCACGCAGCATATCCATCCTGTTCGCCACAGGGAATTCCTGGCGAAAAGCCGCACCAAACTGTGTCCGCTGCGTAAAACTGCAGCACTTAGCCAGCCTGCTATCAGGCCAGCCACCTGGGATAACGTTTCATTCCAGGAGATCGCTGCAGTCTGTGATTGGCTGCAGTCGTCACATGGGATGAAACGTCATCCCAGAAGGCCGGCCTGAAAGAGGAAACACAGACTCCTGGGTAAGTATAAGATTTATTTTTTTAGTTTTTGCGGCGGAATCACTGCGAACCCGCAGCAAAAAAACACAACAACTGCTATTTGTTGTGGGTTTTATCTCCCCATTGAATTCAGAGCATTTTATCCGCTCAGTATTTATGCAGCGTGTGGATGAGATTTGTTTTATCTCATCCACCTTGATGCTACTGTATTTGCTGCAGATTTTCTGCAACTAATTCCGTTGCGGAAAATCTGCAGTAATTACGTGAAGTGACGTCAAGGATTTTAAACCTAGTTAGATTATATTTACAATTATATTATTATTTACTATTAGGGGTTAACCAGTGTAAACCACTAGACCAGGGGTCTCAAGCACGCGGCCCGCATGCGGCCCCTGGGGCTGTCATCTGCGGCCCTCGGGACACAGAGCCGCTAGTATAGGCTCTGCTCCGGGTCTCTGTGGAATTCCCTGACATCGCTGTCCATACTGTATATGGATAGTGTTGTCAGGGTCTTCCGCAGAGCAGAGTCCCGGTCCCGGGCAGAGCGCTAATATCGGCTCGGCTCCGGGACTCTGTGGAATTCCCTGACATCGCTGTCCATATATGGACAGTGTTGTCAGGGTCTTCCCCAGAGTGGAGTCCCGGGAAGAGCGCTAGTATCGGCTCTGCTCCGGGACTCTGTGGAATTCCCTGACATCGCTGTCCATATATGGACAGTGTTGTCAGGGTCTTCCCCAGAGCGGAGTCCCGGGCAGAGCGCTAGGATGAAGCCTCTGACATCGCTGTCATACATCGACAGTGATGTCAGGGGCTTCCCCAGGAGTGCACTTCCCACAGGAGTCTCAGTGATGTCAGGAGAACAGCTGGAGTCAAAGGAAGAGCCTACTAGCGCTCTGCCCGGGACTCCAGCTTTGGGGTTGCCCCTGCCCGGGACTCCAGCTCTTGGGTTGCCCCTGACATCCATGTCCATATAGTGACATCAGGGGCTCCAACAGCAGAGGAATCCCCAGCAAAAGTGTCAGCAACACTCTGGCTGGGGATTCCACTCCTAGAGGGAGCCCCAGTGGAGCTATCTACTTGGGTTGTGTGTGGCAGCATCTGCAGAGGGCACTGTGGCAGCGTCTGCAGAGGGCACTGTGGCAGCGTCTGCAGAGGGCACTGGCAGCGTCTGTAGAGGACACTGTGGCAGCGTCTGCAGAGGGCACTGTGACAGCATCTGCGGAGGGCACTGTGGCAGCGTCTACGGAGGGCATTGTGGCAGCATCTGTGGAGGGCACTGTGGCAGCATCTATGGAGGGCACTGTGGCAGCATCTATGGGGGGCTCTGTGGCAGCATCTAAGAGAGGGCACTGTGGCAGCATCTACAGAGGGCACGGTGGCATTATCTACAAGTGGGTGTGTGGCAGTATCTACAGAGGACACTGTGGCATTATCTAGGGGTGTGTTGCATTATCTACAGAGGGCACTGTGGCATTATCTACAGAGGGCACTGTGGCATTATCTACAGAGGTCACTGTGGCATTATCTACAGAGGGCACTGTGGCAGTATCTACAGAGGACACTGGCATTATGTACAGAGGGCACTGTGGCATTATCTACAGAGAGCACTGTGGCATTATCTACAGAGGGCACTGTGGCATTATCTACAGAGGGCACTGTGGCATTATCTACAGAGGACTAAAAAGGGGCTGCCCAATCTTGACATGTGTGTCTGCCAAACGCTGCCAACTGAGTCGCCAGACTGCATTTAGCGACACTTAAACTGGAAAACTGGATTGTTGAAAAATGTAAACCTAGCGGTATTATTATAGTAATGTAGTAATACTATTATAGTAATATAGTGCTATAGTAGTTCAAATAACTAATTGATTAACAATAATTTTGTATTGTATCAAATTTGAAATTAAATGCGGGCCGTCAACTTCCCCTTTTTTCTATATGTGGCCCACTTACCCGGCCGAGTTTGAGACCCCTGCACTAGACCTACAGAATTAGATATTAACTTATAGCTTTTCTAGAGCACCACCGATAACAATATTAACCCCTTTATCAACCTAGAATACCAGAGACACTAGGTATTAATCACAAACCCTCCCTGGACACCCAGGGATATTACAGAAATACTATAACTAAGTCCTTAACCACCCTATGTTAAAATCTGTGATATCGTACATGTAGAAAGTTGGAAAAGTGAGTATAATCAGGTGTGGAGGGGTAGGGATGGAAATTTTGCTGTCCCACTTAATCACTTTAAGGCCTAGTTCACACTGAGTTTTTTGCAGGCGGAAAAATCAGATTTTGACCTGCTGTCAGAACAGTTGCAGCGTTTTTTGCCGCGTATTCCGGGGCCGCCGCCATTGACCGCCGCGGGCAAAAACGCTGCGAAAACCGCTTTCTCTGCCTCCCATTGATGTCAATGGGAGTACAGAGATGGAAACGCCTGAAGAAAGGGCATGACGCTTTTTTTTCCCGCAAGCGTTTTTTTATGCTCACAGGAAAAAAACACGTCTGCCTCCCATTAAAATCAATAGGTTGCGTTTTCGGCAATTTTTTGGCGCAGTTTCTGATGTGGTTTCTGTGTAAAAAACAGTGCCAAAAACATCTGTGTGAACAGGGCCTAATGGAGTTTGGCTCCAATACAAGACACTACCCACGGACAAGTGAGGCACTGTTTCTGGAAAAAGCAGCCATATTATTATAATCCTGTACAACCCCTTTAAATGCATTCTATAAGAGGTGATCACATGAAAGAAACTGCATCTACAAATATCTGTTGATATTTCAATGGCAACCCAGAAGTCGCAAGCTATTTACATTGGTGCGACAGGATATCAGGAGGAGACAAATGAAGCAAGCTGTGTACTGTAACGTCGCTATTTCCTACTGAAACCAGTGAGCTACATTCTTTTGAAGTACAGAACCTTGTTGAATGAAATCTTTGTATTGATTAGTTAAATGTTGGTGATATATTTTAGCAAGTCATTGTGAGAGCTGAGGCCTCACGTTGTCTAAGCTGAGGGATTGAATTACATTAGAGGTAATGTGACCTTGAACAGGGATGAAAGGTTTTTGGTTTTTTTTCATAAACAGTAATATAGATTCCCAGGTTTCAGTAATATTCTTCACAGAGCAAAGATCTTAACTGATGACAGAGTTCACCTCTGCGCATGGTAAAATTTGTCATATGTTAACATCTGTCTTAGGTCGGGTTTCCATGTAGCGGAAACGCTGTGGAATTTCTGCAACGTAATTGTGTGTGGAAATTCCGCAGCATTTACAGAAGCAGCAAAGTAGATGAGATTCAGAAAACCTCAAGCCCACGCTGTGGAAAAAAACGGCAGCGTAAATGTTAATAAATTTACCTGCCATGCGGAATTTAATTCCGCAGCATGTCAATTTATGCCACATTTGAGTTGATTTTCCGTTGCGGTTTTTCCCAATTGAATTCAATGGGGATGCATAATTCGCAACACAAAGCCAAGTGTTGTGGTGTATTCGCAGCGATTACTCCGCAAAAATTGCAACTACGGAAAAAAAAATCATAATTACCCAGAACACCCTCCTTATCCTGCAGTCTGGCCTCCTGGGATAACGTTGCATCCCATGTGACCGCTGCACCCAATCACAGGTTGCAGCGGTCACATGGCCTGCAACGTCATCCCGGGAGGCCGGAGTGGACATCAGAGGAGCAAGGTGGTAAGTATGAACGGCTTTCTTCCGCAGTGGATATTCCGTTCGAAAAAACGCACCACAACAGTTTCTCTCCAAGCAATTTGAAAAAGATGTACAAGAGTAAAGAAATACAATTAAATAGCAATTGCTAACATTTTAAAAAACCAAAAAAAAAACAAAACCACGGTACTTACTTGTTAAACTGCCTGAAACTCCAGCGCTGTTTCTTCTGTTTTTCTTATATAAGCTTAGAATATGTATTAAAATTTGTAAAAGAACTCCAAATTAAAATTTGTAAATTGTTTATTTATCTATATTAGAATTTTATTTATGAGCAATTTATGTGAATTTGGAGTACAGCACATACAATTTTCACAATTTTTATTATGAAAAATTGGCAGAAAAATAAAACAAATGCAAATGTGTACAGGGAATCTTATCCCCTGAAGGAAATAATCCACATTACCGGTTTACTGTTGACGTTTCATATGAGAAGAATATTTGCTCAGCATATCCTCACAGGACTTTTATTATTTACTTAGTAAACTTAATATTTGGCAGTAGGAGTATTCTGTTCTTTGTTGTTATTTTTGTGTAGGCAAAAAGTTACAAAATATGTTTTCAGTAGATGCAAAATCTCAGTTTTTCATATGAGTTTTAATAATTCTGTATTGTTTAATTATGTTTTTAATTATAATAAAGGGGTTGTCTTATAAAGACACGGCTTTCTGTGCCGATAACCACTTATCAGCGGGGGTTTAGAAAAGCCAGACCTGATGCAATCAGCTCATTGCCATGCTGGTTTTCTTTAAGGGAACGAGCACACACAGCATGTTCAGGGTGTTACTGATTTATATTCTCATGCATTGACACTTTTTCTTTTCCCCCTTTACTATTTAGAATTGTTTACATGGGATTAGAATTCATCAGCATTTAGACATATTTTGGGTCAATGATAGATTTTGAGTGAATTCACAATAGCCTTTCAAATGTATACATATCATCCAGCATTTTCTATCTCGCTCCATTATACCCCGTACTTTTACTAGAGTCTTGTCCTTTTATGCTTTTATAACATTGTTTGTCTTATCTGTTTAATAAATTAGTTATATTCTTATATATACATGGTTATATGCTCTGTTTTTTTTCGGTATGGTTCATATATTTATGGAGTTGCCTGCATGATAATTATGGGGGATGTTGGTTTAAACAACACCTAGCCTCTAAGAAATATGCTTTTGGAGTTTATATATCGAGAATAACATATCCCATATGTCTACTTTAGATTGGCAGCATTTTTTGAACATCCCTTGATTTTTCTAGTACGTTACCATGCTTATAACTTTAGCAGCAATTTCTCACATTTGCAATAAAATTTCAAAAGGCTATTTTTTCAGGGACCAGCTCAGATCTGAAGGGGCTTTGAGGGCCCCATACTTTACAAACCCCCATAAATCACCCAATTTTAAAAACTGCACCCCTCAATGTATTCAAAACAGCATTTAGAAAGTTTCTCAACCCTTTAGGCTGAGTTCACATGGTGCGGATACACTGTGTAATAGCACGCAGTGTTTCCGCCATGTGCGCCGCAGGGAATTCCGGGTGAAAAAGCGCATCAAACTGTGGTGCAGTTTTTCGCCTGGAATGTCCTCTGCGAAAAACTGCAGCACTTAGCAGGCCAGCCTCCTGGGATGACGTATCATCCCAGGAGACTGCTGCAGCCTTTGATTGGCTGCATCGGCGGTCACATGGGATGAAACGTCATTCCAGGAGACCGACCCTCTGATGTCATCCAGGCCGGCCTCCTGCGACGCCATGTCAGGCCGGCCTCCTGGGATGAAGTTTCATCCATGTGACCACCGCTACAGCCTGTGATTGGCTGCAGCGGCGGTCACATGGGATGAAGCGTCATCCCAGGAGGATGAAACACAGACTCCTAGGTAAGTTTAACATATTTTTTGTTTTCTGAGCTGCGTTTTTTGCGGCGGGATCGCTGCAAACCCGCCGCAAAAAATGGAACTGCTATTTGATGCAGGATTTACATCCCCATTGAATTCAATGGGGAAATCCTGCAACAAATAAGAAGCGTTTACGTAAATACAGGTAAATTTCTGACCGATTTGTTTTATCTCATCCACTTTGCTGCTACTGTATTTGCTGCGGATTTTCCGCAACTAATTCCGTTGCGTAAAATCTGCAGTATTTACGCAACGTGTGAACTGGCCCTTAGACTTTTGACAGGAGTTAACCCCTTAAGGACGCAGCCTTGTTTTGGCCTTAAGGCTCACAGCCCATTTTTTAAATCTGACATGTTTCACTTTATGTGGTAATAACGTCGGAATGCTTAAACCTATCCAAGCGATTCTGAGACTGTTTTCTCGTGAGACATTGGGCTTTATGTTAGTAGTAAAATTTGGTCAATATATTCAGTGTTTATTTGTCAAAAATGGCAAAAGTTTAGAGAAAATTTCGAAAAAAATAGCATTTTTTTAAATGTAAATGCATCTGCTTGTAAAACAGATGGTTATACCACCCAAAATAGTTACTAGTTCACATTTACCATATGTCTACTTTAGATTGGCAACATTTTTCGAACATTCTTTTATTTTTCTTGGACGTTACAAGGCTTAGAACATAAACAGCAATTTCTCATATTTTTAAGAAAATTTCTAAAGCCTTTTTTTTAAGGTACCTGTTCAGTTCTGAAGTGGCTTTGAGGGGCCTATGTATTAGAAACCACCATAAAACACCCTATTTTAAAAACTAGACCCCTCAAAGTATTAAAAACTGCATTTAGAAAGTTTTTTTAACCCTTTAGGCATTTCACAGGAATTAAAGCAAAAGCAAAGTGGAGGTGAAATTTGCAAATTTCATTATTCTTGCTGAATTTCAATTTTATTCCATTTTTTTTCTGTAACACAGATGGTCATGATATGTATTTTCCAGATTCTGCAGTTTTTAGAAATGTCCCACATGTGGCTCTACTGCGCTACTGGACTAAAACACAAGCCCCAGAAGCAAAGAAGCACCTAGTGCATTTTGGGGCCTCTTTTTTATTAAAATATATTTTAGGCAGCATGCCAGGTTTGGAGAGGTGTTGAGGTGCCAAAACAGTAGCAATCCCCCAAAAGTGACCCCATTATGGAAACTACACCCTCAAGGAATTCATTTATGGTTGTTGTTAGCATTTTGACCACACAGTTTTTTCACAGCACGTATTTGAATTGGGCTGTGAAATTAAAAAAATTAAATTTTTTCCAATAAGATGTCATTTTTGATCAAAATTTCTTATTTTTACAGGGAACAAAATACCCCATTTTGTTGCCCAATTTCTCCTGAGTACAGCAATACCCCATTTGTGGTGATAAACTGCCGTTTGGGCCCATGGGAGGCCTCAGAAGGGAAGGAGCGCTTTGTGTTCTTTGGAGTGCAGATATTGCTGGATTGGTTTTCGGGTGCCATGTCGCCTTTGCAGAGCCCCAGAGGTATCAAAGGAATGGAAACCCACCAGAAGTGACCCCATTTTGGAAATTACACCCATCAAGGAATTCATTTATGGGTGTTGTGACCATTTAGACCCCACAGTTTTTTCACAGAACTTATTTGAATTGGGCTGTCAATTAATTTTTTTTTATTTTTTTCCAATAATATGTAGTTTTGGCTCATAATTTCTTATTTTCACAAGAAATAAAATACCCCATTTTGTTGCCCAATTTGTTCTGAGTGCGGCAATACCACATTTGTAGTGATAATCTGCCGTTTGGGCCCATGGGAAGGCTCAGAAGGAAAGGAGTGCTATTTGTTCTTTGGAGTCCTGATTTTGCTGGATTGGTTTTTAAGTGCCATGTTGCATTTGCGAAGCCCCAGAGGTATCAAAGCAATGGAAACCCCAAGGAAGCGACCCCATTTTAAAATCTACACCCCTTAAGGCATTCATCTAGATGTGTAGTGAGCATTTTGACCCCAGAGGTATTGTCTAAAAGGTAATGTGCAGCAGATGGTGCAGTGTGAGATTTGCAATTTTCTATATATGTATGCCATTTCAGTGTCCAATATATTGTGCCCAGCATGCACTACCGGAGATATACACCCTATAAATTTTAATGTGGGTTCTCCTGGGTACGGCAATACCCTGCATGTGGCTGTTATCAGCTGCCTGGGCACACAGCAGGGCTCAGAAGGGAAAGATGAGGGGAATAAGCTGTGCGGAATGCGTCAGGGTAAGTAAAACTGGGATAGATTTAAAATTGATCATACATCCCTTTATTTTTAAACACTTTCATACAGAGCCCTGGTTTTTCGGGACACGTGTCACATTGATATATTGTGTCCTTCCTTATCCCCCTCTTATAGCAGACTTTGCACCTCTTTTAACTTTTTCCCTTCTTGCCAGTTTGGGGAACTTCTCCTGGAAAGTTTTGCCCTGGTAGGATGCATGTAGCCTCGCTTCTAGAAGCACTGGGTGCCCCCCCCCCTTCTTGGTCCCTAAAGATTAGGTTCTTGATAACCACCTCTTGAAATTCCAGGAAAGTTCCCGTCTGGCCTGCACATCGACGTAGCACGTACACATTGTACGATGCCATCTGTATGATGGGCACGGCCAGCTTCTTATACCACACCGCATGGCGCTGTAGGGCTTCAGGACTTGATCTGACAAGTCCACCCCTCCCATGTACCTATTGTAGTCCAGGATGCAGTCTGGTTTGGGGGTCTCTGTACTGGTACCTCGTACTAGTAAATGGGTACTGGTGTGGCCATGTATTGTTGTCAATACAAGGACATCTCTCTTGTCCTTGTACTTGACACACAATATGTTGCTACTAGAATGTGCCCTGCTCTCACCCCTTCTGAGTGTTTGCCCAAGCAGAGTTTAGGGAGCCCTCTCAGATTTCTTCTAGCAGTGCCGCATGCTGCAGGACTTCTGGAAGCGAGGCACTTGAAGAGTGGGAGGCTGATATAAAAATTTAGAGGTGGTAATCCTGGTCCAGCAGTGGGTGCACCAAATCCCACACAATTTTTGCATTAACTCCCAGTAAGGGGGGGCATTCTGGGGGCTGAATACAGGTGTCCTTCCCTTTATGTATCCTAAATTTGTACGTATACCCTGATGCACTCTTGCACAGCTTATACATCTTCACGCCATACCTTGCCCTCTTACTCAGCAGGTACTGGCGGAATTGAAGCCTCCCTTTAAAATATACCAAGGAACCATCAATAGAAATACACTTCTCGGGGGTGTATGCTTGGGAAAACCGGGCACTGAAATGGTCTAATAGGGGTCTCACTTTATACAAACGGTCAAAACAGGGGTCATATCGGGATGGACACTGCTCATTATCAGTATAATTTTAGAAACGAAGTATTGCCTCATTTATTTATTTTTGTTGTCAGAAAATCCTTTTTATTCCATTTTTTTCTGTAAAACAGAAGGTTTTACCAGAGAAACGCAACTCAATACTTATTGTCCAGATTCTGCAGTTTTGAGAAATATCCCACATGTAGCCCTAGTGTGCTAATGGACTGGAGCACCACCGGTCTCCGAAGCAAAGGAGAGCCTAGTGGATTTTGAGGCCTAATTTTTATTAGGCACCATGTCCTTCTGAACAGGTCTTGTGGTGCCAAAACAGTGGCAACCCCCAAAAAGTGACCATATTTTGGAAACTAGACCCCTTGAGGAATTGATTGTAGTTTTTATGGGGTGCATGAGAGTTTTTGATCAGTTCTTATTCTATTTTTAAGAGACGTGGTGACTAAAAAACAGCAATTCTACTATTGTTTTTCATTCTATTTTTTTTACAGCGTTCACCGTGCGCTATAAATGACATATTCACTTTATTCTGCGGGGCGACACGATTACGGCGATACCATATGTTTATAGTTTCTTTTATGTCTTATGGCGTTTGCACAATAAAATACTTTTTGTAAAAAATCATTTACTTTTTGTGTTGCCATATTCTAAGAGTCATAACTTTTTTATTTTTCCAACAAGAAAGCCGTGTGAGGACTTGTTTTTTGCGTAACAAACTGTAGTTTCGATCAGTACCATCACTGGTATGGTTTATTATTATTTTATTTTATGGCGTTCACCATGCGTGATAAACAACAAAATAATTTTGTAGTTCAGGCCGCTACGGACGCGGCGATACCAATTATGTATAGTTTATTTGTTTATTTATTTTTAATAATAATAAAGACTTATAAGGGAAATAGGGGGATTTTTACTTTAAGGCCTCATTCACACGACAGGGTTTCCCGGCCGGGTGCCGGCCGTTCATAAATCGGCCGTCACCTGGCTGCATTAGGAATAATAGACCCCTAATCGGGCCATTCACACGACCGATTTTTTGACGGCCGGGAAAACCGGCCGTCAAAAAATAGGTCATGCTCTATTTTCGGCCGGGTACCCGGCCGCCCGGCTCCCATAGAAGTCTATGGGGCCGGGTAATACACGGCCATCACCGGAATGTGTCCCGAGTGATGGCCGGGTTTTCCGTCGCTTGCGCTCTATCTCCTCCTCCTCACAGCGCAGAGTGCATGTGAGGAGGAGGAGTTGATGCCATTCGGACGAATGGCTACGCTGGAGATACTGTGTGGCAGGGCCTGGGTGTACAGCAGGTGGAGGGAGCACTGCGCTGGCTCCCTTCCCCTGCTTGTTTTAAAAGCGCCCTGGCCCGGCGACACCATCCATGGCACCGCTAGCAGCTGCTGCTCCTGCGGCTGCTACTACTGTAGCGACGCCACTATAGCAGAGCAGGGAGGTATCTCCCCGCTCTGCTATGTGCTAGCTCCATTTTAGCTCCTTGAAGGAGCGGAATCCCCGTGTTTTCGGGGATTCCGCTCCTGGACAGAGCGCTTGATGTCACTGTCCATATCTGGGCAGTGACATCAGGGGAAACTCCTGAAGCGGAATCCCCGAACACATGGGGATTCCCCTTCAGGAGTTGCCGCTGATGTCACTGTCCAGATCTGCCCGGCCCGGAACGGATGCAAAACTTTATGCAAACTGGCCGGGCAAAATGGACGATTTTACCGGCCGACACTCGGGCTCGGGCGGGACCCTGTCGTGTGAATCCCGCCTTATTACTTTTAAAACTTTTATTTTCTTATATTTACACAACTTTTTTTTACTTTTTTACACTTTTTTACTTTGTCCCACTAGGGGACTTGAGGGCAGGAGGCGCTGATCGCAATTCTAGTACACTGCACTACATGTGTAATGCAGTGTATTAGAGCTGTCAACTACTCACTGACAGCAAGCATAGTGGGTCCTGACTTTGTGAGGACCCGCTAGGCTTCCATAGATGGCATAGCCGGACGTCAGGCGTCTGGTTGCCACAGCAATCATCGCTGCCCGCTATCATGTAGCGGGCCGTCGATGGTAGTTTAACCCCTAAAAAGCCGCGATTGCTATTGAACGCGGCTACTAAGGGGTTAATCCGTGGGGACACAGCGATCGGTCCCCGCTATAGGAGCTGTGGCAACTGCTATACGAGACAGCAGCTGTCACAGCTCCTGTATGTGTCGCGAAGATGGCCGAAATGGCCGTTCCTCCTGTGACGCACTATTAGGTCATGGAGCGCGAAATAAACAGCTACTATGACCTAATAGTACGTCCAGGAGCGGGAAGGGGTTAAAGCAAAGTGGAGGTGAAATTTACAAATTGACAAGTCTTTTTAAAGAAATTATTGGAATTAGGCCGTGAAAATTAAAAATGTACTTTTCCAATGAAATGTAGGTTTAACTAGTTTTTTTGTCCATTTCCACAAGAACTAAAGGAAAAAAAGCAGCCCAATATTGGTAAAACAATTTCTCCCGAGTACGGCAAGTATGACCACATGTGGTCATAAACGGCTGTTTGGATAGCAGGGCTTAGAATGGAAGGAGCACCATTTGACCGCAAATTTAGCTGGAATGGTTTGCGGAGGCCATGTCACATTTGCAAAGCCACAGGGGGCCAAAACACTGGAAAGCCCCACAAGTGACCCTATTTGGAAAACTCCACCCCTCAAGGAAATTATCTAGGGTATAATGAGCATTTGACCCCACAGGTTTTTTGCAGAAATTATTGGAAGTAGGCTGTGAAAATAAAAATCTAAAAAAATGTTTCCAATAAAATGTAGGTTTTATTTTTTTATATATTTCACAAGAACTGAAAAAGCACCCTAATATTTGTAAAGCAATTTTTCTTGAGTACGGCAATACCCCATATGCGGTCATAAACTGCTGTTTAGACACACGGTAGGGCTCAGAAGGGAAGAAGCGCCATTTGGCTTTTGGAATCGTTTCTGGGCGTCATGTCGCATTTGCTGGGCCCCTTTAGTACTGGTAACAGTGTTCCCAAAAGTAACTCCATTTAGGAAACTACACCCCTTGAGGAATCATCTAGGAGTATAGTGAAAATGTTCACCCCAAAGGTATTTTGCTGCATTAATTGGAATTAAGCTTTGAAATTTAAAAATGCATTTTTTTTACCAATAAGATGTAGTTTTATATCAATATTTTTCATTTTCACAAGGAATAAAGAAGAAAAGACACCCCGACATTTGTAAAGCAATGTCTCCCGAGTATGGTAACACCCCATATGTGGTTATAAACTGCTGTTTACATATATGGGAGGGTTCAGAAGAAAAGGAGTGGTATTTGACTTTTGGAGCATAGTTTTTGCTGGAATGGTTTGTGGACACCATGTCGCATTCGCAAAACCCCTGATGTACCAAAAAAAAAAAAAGTGACCCCACTTTAAAAACTACACTCAAGGCATTTATCAAGGGGTGTAGTGAGCATTTAGAGCCCACAGGTGTTTTTCAGAAATGAATACGCAGTGGATGATGCAAAGTGAAAATTTCAATTTTTCCACTGATCTGCCACTTAACTGCTCAATATGTTGTGTCCAGCTTGTGCCACTTACTCCATAAATTGTTAAGCGGGTTCTCCCGGGTATGGTGATGCCATACAAATGTAGACTTAGAAGGGAAGGAGCGACATTTGGAGCGTGCATTTTGCTTGGTAGTAGTTTTGTTTGAGTTTTACTGGTATTTCAGTTTATAATGTGGGGACATATGTAATCTGTGTGGAGTACATCAGGGCATAATAAGAGGGTATAATAATGGGGTAAATAATAAAACTATCCATAGATGTGTGTTATGCTGTGAAGCAATCTGTTTTGCACAGGCCAGCGTCACACTGATAAACAGTGTCCGTTCTTGTCCCCCTTTTGTAACACTCTGCACTTTTTAGTGGCTTTTTCTCCTTTGTAGTTTGGGACATTTTGCTAGGAAAAGTGTTGCCCTATTATAATACGGGTGCCCTCGCTTGCCGAAAGATGTACTATGTCTCTTCCCTTCCTAGTTTCTAAATACTAGGGCCCTAAAACTGAAGGAATGTTCCCCTCCGGCCTGCACATCGGGTTGGAAGAGGAAATTACCAAAAACAAGCAATTCTGGAATTTTTATCTTTTTTTAATTCGGCATTCTCTGCACCATAAATAACATGTTAACTTTATTCTGCGGGTCGATATGATTACGGCGATACCAAATTTATATAGTTTTTTTCATGTATTGCAGCTTTTGCACAATAAAATTACTTTTTAAAAAAAAACATTTGTTTCCTAATCGTCCTTGGCAGCACCCGAGGGTCTTCTTCTGACTTCATTCCCTACGACAGAACTTGAACAGCATACAAATGGTTAAGCAGACAATTAATTAATTAACCACTGGCAGAGGACTCTATAAATACACTCTAAGGGGGGATTCACACGAACGTGATTTGCGTCCGTGCAGCCCGCATGGTATTCACACGGGTCGCACGGACCTATGCAAGTCTATGGGGCAGTGCAGACTGTCCGTGAGTTTTGCGCAGCGTTAGTCCGCTGCGTAAAACTTGCGACATGTTCTCTATTTCTGCGTTTTCCGCGCATCACGCACCCATTGAAGTCAATGGGTGCGTGAAAATCACGCATGCCCCACGGAAGCACTTCCGTGGGACAAGCGTTATTCGCGCAACAGCAGTAAAAGAATGAATGTAAACAGAAAAGCACCACGTGCTTTTCTGTTTACAAACATCCAAACGGAGTGTCATATTGATGGCGGCTGCGCGAAAAGCACGCAGCCGCGCATCCATATGAACAGGGCACACGGAGCTGTCAAGTGCCTTTTGCGCACGCAAAACGCAGCGTATGTTGCGCGCGCAAAATGCACACGTTCGTCTGAATCTGGCCTAACCCTAACACCAGATGTGTTTTTTTTTCTTTCTGGTCTCTTTAGGACACAGTTAGTTCTGGGTTTTCGGAGCCCTGATGACATATAAATAAGCATACTAATCTTTTTCCTTTTTTTTTTCAGGTTAGGCCGATGCTTCATCCTGACTGGGAGTTTCGAGTCAGTTAGGGAAAGTGGAGATACATCCAGGTGGAGAGGGGTCTCGTCTGTAGCCATATCCCTGAGCTTTTTTTTTCTGTTCCCCAGTGGTGGGCGGCCATGGGTGAGCAGTATAATATCACTGGCAGCATGTATGAAGGAAGTTTACATCCCTGCAGCGTCTCTGAACTAAGCAGCACATGTTTCCTCCAGTGCTTTCTGTCTGGTCTCTGCATCAGTGGTATTCCCCCTGTGCAGGTGTGAGATCTGGAGACATCGTGTGGGCTGGACATGTCTTAAGGCCCTGGATTCAAGGTAGGAGCGGCCCAGTTGTTCCTGGCAGCCGAACGCTCCACTTTAATTTAACTCGTTAGTGACCGCCCATAGGTGTATTTACGCGGCCACTAACTGGGCTTAATCTGAGCAGGGAGCCGTTAAATCTCCCTGCTCTCAGCTACCAGAGGTAGCTGAGGGCTGGAAACATACCTGCTAGAACGGGCGAGATCGATATAATTTTAACCCCTCAGATGTGGCGCTCACATAGCGAGCGCCGCATCGGAGTGGTTTTGGAGGGAGAGGGCTCCCTATCTCACACCAGCGGCATCCTTCGATAAGATCGCAGGGTGTCGGTGTCTTCTATGGCAGCCGGGGCCCTAATAAAAGCCCCCAGGTCTGCCTCTAGTTAATGCCTGCTAGGGGCACGGCCTAGCAGATGCATGTCAGTTTTACACGGACAGGCAGTAATACACTGCAATACAGAAGTATTGCAGTGTATTATAAAGTGAGCAGATGATCGCATGGTGAAGTCCCCTAGTGGGACTAGTAAAAAAGTTTAAAAAAAAGTTTAATAAAGTTAATAATAAATAAATAAGTGAAGAAAAAAAATGAAAACCCCACTTTTTCCCTCTTACAAAATGCTTTATTATTAAAAAACAAATTTTTCTTTTAAAAAGTTACACATATTTGGTATCGCTGTAAAAAATAAAATAAAAAACAATGCAAGAATTGCTGTTTTCTGTAAATACTGCCTTAACCCGTTAGTGACCGCTAATACGCCTTTTCACGTCGGTCACTAACGGGCTTTATTCTGATGCATAAGCCTTTTTACGGCACTGCATCAGGATAAATAAACAGAGCAGGGAGCTGTCAAATCTCCCTGCTCTCAGCTGCCAGATGTAGCTGAGGGCTGGGGGCGTCCCTGCTCGAACGCGTGAGATCGATATAAGTATCGATCTCACCCGTTTAACCCTTCAGATGCGGTGCTCAATAGCGTGCACCGCATCTGAGTGGTTTTGGAGAGAGGGTGGGAGCTCCCTCTCATCCCACCAACACCCGGCGATAAGATCGCCGAGTGTCTGTGTCTCCAATGGCAGCTTGGGGCCTAATAAAGGCCCCCAGGTCTGCCTGTAGTGAATGCCTGCTAGGTCATGCCTGTCCGTTTTAAACGGACAGTCAGTAATGCACTGCAATACAAAAGTATTGCAGAGTAATATAATAGCGATTGGAGAATCGCATATTAAAGTCCCCTAGTATAAAAGTAAAAAAAAAGTTTAATAAAGTTAATAAAAAGAAATGTGAAAAAAAAATGAAAAACCCACTTTTTCCCCTTACAAAATGCTTTACTATTAAAAAAACAAAATAAAGTAAAAAAGTTACGCATATTTGGTATCACTGCGTCCGTAACGACCCCAACTATAAATCGAATACATTATTTAACCCGCACGGTGAACGCCGTAAAACAAAATTGAATAAAAAAGATGGAAAAATTGCTGTTTTCTATGAATCCTGACTTAAATAAAATGTGATAAAAAGTGATAAAAAAAAAAAAGCCCTCATTCAACTGCATCGGCTGAACAATAAAAATGGCTCTTCAAATATGGAGACGCAAGAACAAATAATTTTGAAAAAAAAGCATTTTTACTGTGTAAAAGTAGTAAAACATACAAAAACTATACAAATTTGTAAAAGTAGGAAAACTTTAGAAAGTCTCATTTACATAAATATAAAAATGGTCATAACTTGGCCAAAAATGCTAGTTTTTTTTTAAAAAAAACGTTACTCTTATCTCCATTGCAGCGCCGATCTGCTGCAATAGGAGATAGGGGTTGCAAAATCTGGTGACAGAGCCTCTTTAAGATATGAGCTTTCCCTCCTCTATGCTGTCATGTTGGGATTGACTTGTGCTCCCTCTAGTGGCCAGAAGCTGGCAGCAGCACAGTTTGTTCTGCTGAGCGACCTGCTTCTCAGTTTCTGAGACTTTCATTCCCTCTAGTGGTCATGTTTGGAATTGCTCTGGCCAGCAAGTACTTGCCTTATATTTGCATATGTCTTACTAAGTGGCTGTTTGGTAGCTAGCAAGTGCTTGTATTATTTGTCTGCATCTGGAATTTTTTTCACATTTTTATATTCTAGCCTGTCAAGGTCAGGGAAGAGGACATCAAGACACAGACTTTGTACTGTATGCATCCAGCCTGTCCCTGATGATGCTGCTTCCAATATTTGTGTGAACTGTTGCCCCGAAGAACCTGATATCTCTTTACAAGCCAAATAATTTTTCACCTGGTTCAAATCCCAAATGATTGAGATCTTCCAGGATGTTGAAACCGGACTTCTTAAAGAGACAGTATGCCGCAGTGAGAGTGATGCTGATTTCTCCAGTTCTGTGGTCCAAGTCATGTCAGATACTCATGACTCCTCCTCCAAAACAGAAATTGAAGTGTCTGAGGACAATTTCTTTTTTAAAAGGAACAAGTTTCCAAACTCATTTAAGCAGTAAAAGACATTATGGAGATACCTAAAGTCCGATGTCCACCAGAATAATCTCTTATTTTCCTAGAAAGAAGGCCAAGGTTTTTCCAGGACATTCGGTCCTGAAAGAAGTTCTAGAGAAAGAATGGATAGCTCCAGTGAAAAGAGTGGATTCGATTGATCCCAAATAGAGTGAGAGTTGGGAGTGTCCCCCTAGAGTTTTTCTACACTTTTCCTTCTACTTCAAGAGCTAGATTTTGCTCCTTTCACAACAGAAGAAGAAGATCTCCTAGATTTAACAGAGGGTTTAGATCTTCAGGAAAACAGTATGACAAGAACAAAGGAAAGACAAATTCTTCCACGTTCAAGAAGAAATCCTTCTCCAATGGTACAAAATCCGAGCTATGATGCTAGTTTAGCAGAGAGAGTAGGTGCCAGGCTTCTAAGATATTCTCCTGCATGGTAAGGCACAACCACAGATGCGTGGGTTCTTCAAACGGTTCACATTGGTTACCAGCTAGAATACCATCACCTACCTCCCGAAAAATTTGTTGTCAACCTAGGAGACAATCCTGTGGTCTCTCAGCTTCTTCAAGATTTTCTCCTAAAAGGTGCATTAGAGGAGGTTCCTGTATCTCAACAAGGAAGGGGACTATATTTCACAGTTTTTCCTGTTCCCAAGGTAGACGGAGGTTGGAGGTTAATTATAGAACTGAGATTTCTCAACAAATTCCTTATCAAGAGGAAATTCAAGATGGAGAGCCTTCATTCTGCACTGTCAGTCCTTCAACAAGGAGACTTCCTTGCAAAACTCGATCGAAAAGATGCTTACGTCCATGTGCCTATCCTTTCCAGCTGTAGCAAGTTTCCCAGGATTGCAGTTCAACATCAAGGTTCCATCAAACACCTACAGTTTCTAACCCTTCCATTCGGCCTCTCCTCTGCACTCCGTGTTTTTACCAATCGCGTCGTTGTCATTGCCAACCATCTAAGACTTCAGGGTATATATATATATATTATTCCCCACCTGGATGATTGGTTGCTCAAGGCAGCAACTCCCTTTCAGTTCCAGAGTCATCTCCAGTATCTGTCCGACCATGGGTTTCTCATAAATTGGAAAGTCCATTCTACAGCCCTCAATTTCCATCCAGTTCCTGGGAATAATTATTCACACAGGTCTAATGTCTGTTTTTACCCCCAGGGAAGATTCTCAAACTTCAGAAGGCAATCAAGCATCTCATTCTTCATCCAGAGTCCCTATCCGAACAGTCATGATATCACAGATATCTGGCCGCATCAATAGACGCAGTAACGTGGACCAAAGAACATTTAAGGCCTCTTCCACCACAACTTCTGAGTTTAGGACAGGAAGATTACGTACGTCCTGGACAGGACTATGTTGGTCTCCAGTCAGACAAGAAAACATTTGAAGTGGTGGCTCTCTCCTCACAACCTCTCCAGAGGGAAAACATTTCACCCTCTACCTCAAGTGTGTTTTACCACAGATGCCTCTCAGAACGGATGGGGCACGCTTCTGGAAGGAAGATGGTCACAGAGCAATTGGTCTCTTCTAGAACAACAACTCCCCACCAACGTCAGAGAGCTCAAGGTGGTCAGAATGGCTCTCCTCACCTTCTCTCACCAGCACCAAGCCAAATCTGTCATGGTTCAGTCGGACAACATGCCTATTGTTTATTATCTAAACAAGGGGGTACCAGGAGTATTGCTCTCCAGTCCGAATGCGAGAAAATAATGTGCTTGCAGAGAGACATCTTCAGGATAGTTCAGCAGTCCACATACGAGGGGAAGAGAACATCCAAGCAGACCTACTCAGCCGTCAGCCCCTCAAACCAGGGGACTGAGAGCTTAACTCCAACATTTTTAAGCAGTTAGTTCACAGGTGAGTGTGCTCAGAGATTGACCTTATGGCAAGGAGTAGCAATGCCAAACTTCCCCGTTTTTGTTCACTTTACAGAACAGATTACCCAGAAGCCCTGGATGCCTCCTTTCTAAATTGGAGTCACCTGTTCATTTACGTCTTTCCCCAGTTCCTCTAATTCCTCGGGAAGATCAAGGAGGAGAAGGTTCAAGCAATCTTGATAGCACCTTTTTGGCCCCAAAGGGCCTAGTTACCAGAGTTGTTAAATCTTTCGAGGGACAACTTTTGCCATCTTCCTCAGACTCCAGACCTGCTGCCCCAGCACAGCCTGTATCATATTTAAATCTGACGGCATGGAGCCTGACAGGATGGTTCTGTCTAGTGAAGGCATTTCTGAAGATGTAATCAGTACTCTTTTTTTATTTTTTTCCAGCAAGGAGACCATCAACTCTTAAGGTGTATAACAGAATCTGGGGTATCTTCTCAAGATGGTGTACTTCTCACTCCACTTCACCTACTTCCATTTCAGTTCCGCTGTTGCTTCAGTTCTTCCAGGACGGTTTCCAGTCGAGACTCAAGGTCAATACACTTAAAGTTCAGATGTCTGCAATCAATGCTTTCTTGCATGGAAAGTTTTCAGGGCACACACTAATCAAAAGATTCTTTAGAGGGGTAAAAAAAATCTGAGTTCTTCTGTGAGATCAACTTCTCCATCATGGGATTTATCCCTCATCTTAAAATATCTTATGGACCCACCCTTTGAACTCCTGTCTGAGTCTTCTCTCCAGCTGCTATCTTGGAAGACCCTGTTCCTAATTGCCATTATATCTGCGAAGAGAGTTTCTGAGTTGCAGGCCTTGTCATCTGATCGTCCGTATTTAAAATTTTGTTTGAATTGAGTAGTCCTGAAGACTGTGTCATCTTTTCTTCCCAAAATTGCAACAGAGTAAAATATAAATCAAGATATTTACTTGCCTGTTTTCAACCCTAATCCAGCGAATGATGAAGAAGCTAAATTGCATCTCCTGAATGTGAAAAGAGCAGTTGAAACTTACCTTTTCTGTTCCAAGGAGTTTAGAAAATCCAGCTCCCTATTCTTACAATACTTAGGCTCCAGAAAAGGGGCTCAAGCATCTAAAGCTTCCTTAGCCCATTGGATAAAAGCTCTAATTATTAAGTGCTATAGTCTCAGGGATCTTCCTCCGCCTTTTCCGATTCGGGCACATTCAACTCGTGGTACAGCGGCCTCGTGGGCAGAAGCAGCAATTACAGCAATACTCCATATGTGGTAATAAGCTGCTGTTTGGACCTACGGCAGAGCCAATATTGAAGAAAGGGGTAATAAATATGAACCCGGAAACTACAGGCTTGTCAGTTTAACCGCCATTGTGGGTAAAATATTTTAAAGATTTCTAGAGATGCTATACTGACGTATCTCAATAAAAATAAACTTAAAATGCAGAATCAGCATGGGTTTTTGAGGTATCGGTTCTGTCAAACTAATCTGATCAGCTTTTATTAGGGGGTAAGCGCTAGAGTGTACCTGGGTAAGGCGGTGGATGGTGTGTCTCTAGACTTTTCAAAGGCGTTTGATACTGTGCCAGGTTGGTGCATAAAATGAAAATGCAGAGACTGGGAGAAAATAGATGTACTTGGGTTAATTGTCTCAGTGATAGAAAACAGAGGGTAGTTATTACTGGAACATCCTCAGTTTGTCAGTTACCAGTGGGGTACCACAGGGGTCAATAATGGGTGCTCTACTTTTTAATATGTGTTATTAATGACCTTGTAGAGGGCTTACAGTGTATAATTTTAATATTTGCAGATGATGCTAAGCTCTACTAAGTAATTAGCACAGAGGAGGATAATATGTTATCCTCTACCTTGTGTTATTTCAGGTTTTCAAACATTTATTTCTATCAACCATTGCATATATAACAGGTGTTTGTTTTTTTTGTTTTTTTTTTTACTTGCACAATAGTGCATAGTAATCCATTTCCCTACTTGTAACGTGTTGTAAGTATCCCTTAACGGACTACCATAGTTTCAAATGTCTGGTCATCTCCGTATACCTATCAATGTGGACGCCAAGATATTTGAAGTGGGTAGCCACTATACTTAATTGATATCTATGATTCCAGGAGATATTTGAGTGCTTATTTAACATTAATACCTCTAAGTGATTATTATTTTATATCCTGCTATCCTTTCAACATCTCCTATCAACTTCAAATTAAGTTTAATGTGGATAAATGTAAGGTTAGGCACATGGGCCGAGAAAACAAATTCTACAATTATGTACTAAATAATAAAATAATGGAAAAAACTGCCTCTAAAAAAGATATGGAGCTGTTGGTTGACAGTAAACTTATTGAATGGCAAAGAAAATCATGGGATGCACATGACTGGAACATAGTTTCGCTACTCAGACCACACATAGAATATTGTGTACAATTTTGGGCACCTGGGTGTCAGAAAAACATAGCTGAACTTAAACGGGTGTAAAGGACAGGGCCACATCTAGCATTAGGCAAGATGAGCATCTCGCCTCATTTGGTGGCCTACAGGTTGGTGGCTCAACCGAGCTCACCCAACAGCCACAGACACCCCCCTATCTATAGGACGCAGATACAATTGGATAGGGTAACATTGCTGGCGGAAGCAAGGTAACCATCAATTCCCTGCCCCACCATTTAACGCTTTTTATGTGAAACATCGCGCCGCCTGTATCGTTCCTTAGGTGAAGGCCAGTTCTGTGTCAATTGACAACGAGGAAATGTGAACAGGTTAGCTTGTTTATTTGTTTTAGGTGGGCACTATATGTTGCACTATCTACAGGGGGTGCAATGTGACACTATTTCTCGCCGTATAAATTATTATATGGCAGGGGCTAACCTAACTTTGCAAATGATCTCTGTACTGAGCTGCATTTGTGCTAATGCTGTATGTATGTAATGATTTTTGTTCTGGTGCCGTATATATGTACCGAGCTTGGTTTTGGTATTGTATATACAGTGAAGGAAATAAGTATTTGATCCCTTGCTGATTTTGTAAGCTTGCCCACTGTCAAAGACATGAACAGTCTAGAATTTTTAGGCTAGGTTAATTTTACCAGTGAGAGATAGATTATATATAAAAAAAAAAACAGAAAATCACATTGTCAAAATTATATATATTTATTTGCATTGTGCACAGAGAAATAAGTATTTGATCTTTTTGGCAAACAAGACTTAATACTTGGTGGAAAAACCCTTGTTGGCAAGCACAGCAGTCAGACGTTTTTTGTAGTTGATGATAAGTTTTGCACACATGTTAGATGGAATTTAGTCCCACTCCTCTTTGCAGATTATCTGTAAATCATTAAGATTTCGAGGCTGTCGCTTGGCAACTCGGATCTTCAGCTCCCTCCATAAGTTTTCGATGGGATTAAGGTCTGGAGACTGGCTAGGCCACTCCATGACCTTAATGTGCTTCTTTTTGAGCCACTCCTTTGTTGCCTTGGCTGTATGTTTTGGGTCATTGTCATGCTGGAAGACCCAGCCACGAGACATTTTTAATGTCCTGGTGGAGGGAAGGAGGTTGTCACTCAGGATTTGACAGTACATGGCTCCATCCATTCTCCCATTGATGCGGTGAAGTAGTCCTGTGCCCTTAGCAGAGAAACACCCCAAAAACATAATGTTTCCACCTCCATGCTTGACAGTGGGGATGGTGTTCTTTGGGTCATAGGCAGCATTTCTCTTCCTCCAAACACGGAGAGTTGAGTTAATGCCAAAGAGCTCAATTTTAGTCTCATCTGACCACAGCACCTTCTCCCAATCACTCTCAGAATCATCCAGATGTTCATTTGCAAACTTCAGATGGGCCTGTACATGTGCCTTCTTGAGCAGGGGGACCTTGCGGGCACTGCAGGATTTTTATCCATTACGGCGTAATGTGTTACCAATGGTTTTCTTGGTGACTGTGGTCCCAGCTGCCTTGAGATCATTAACAAGTTCCCCCCGTGTAGTTTTCGGCTGAGCTCTCACCTTTCTCAGGATCAAGGATACCACACGAGGTGAGATTTTGCATGGAGCCCCAGATCGATGTCGATTGACAGTCATTTTGTATGTCTTCCATTTTCTTACTATTGCACCAACAGTTGTCTCCTTCTCACCCAGCGTCTTACTTATGGTTTTGTAGCCCATTCCAGCCTTGTGCAGGTCTATGATCTTGTCCCTGACATCCTTAGAAAGCTCTTTGGTCTTGCCCATGTTGTAGAGGTTAGAGTCAGACTGATTAATTGAGTCTGTGGACAGGAGTCTTTTATACAGGTGACCATTTAAGACAGCTGTCTTTAATGCAGGCACCAAGTTGATTTGGAGCATGTAACTGGTCTGGAGGAGGCTGAACTCTTAATGGTTGGTAGGGGATCAAATACTTATTTCTCTGTACACAATGCAAATAAATATATATAATTTTGATTTTCAGTTTTTTTTTTTTATAGAATCTATCTCTCACTGGTAAAATTAACCTAGCCTAAAAATTCTAGACTGTTCATGTCTTTGACAGTGGGCAAACTTACAAAATCAGCAAGGGATCAAATACTTATTTCCTTCACTGTATGTACTAGAGCTTGATTGGTACTAATGCCATATTTATGTACTGAACTTGGTACTAGTACCGTATTTATGTAGTGAGCTTTATTCTGGTGCTGCATTAAAATACTGATCTTGGTTCTGGTGCTGTATATTTGTACTGAGCTTTGTTCTTGTGCTGTATTTTCTGAACTGAGCTTTGTTCTGGTGCTGTATTTATGTAATGAGCTTGGTGTACTCTGCCCGTCTTCATTGCTGCACCATCCCCGGAAATACAATTCGTTGCACTGCACATGCTTGGGAAGTACAAGGCAACGTTGCATCCACAAGAGTTGGAGGAGGCCGGTAGTTATGTATTACTGCCAGGGAATATCAATCAATATCTGGGGGTGCCATTTAAATATTTGCCTCAGGCAGCAGAAAAGTGAGAATCGTCCCTGGTAGAGAGGGGCTACCAAGGTAATTAAAGGTTAACTAAATGCTCTACAAACTTCTTACATGTCATAGTGACATGTCAGAAGATTTGATTGGTGGGGGTCCGAGCACTTAGACCACCACAAATCACTAAAACAAAGCGGCAGAAGCGCTCGTTTGAATGCTCAGCCGCTTCGTTTCTGTTCGGCTTTTTCCTGAAATCAATGTATCGGAGTAAGGGCTCAATAGAAAGTCTATGAGCCCCTACTCTGATACATCAGCTTTCTGAAAAAAAAAGCAGTTGAGCGCTCACATGAGCCCTTCTGCCGCTTAGTTTTAGCGATTCGTGGGGGTCTATGACATGTCAGAAGTTTGTCGAACATATAGTTACCCTTTAAGGAAATGAGTGGATTGCAGTACCAAGAAAGATGATCAAACTTGGGGTTATTGTTAGAAAAAAGATGGCTTATTACAATGCACAAATATATGACTGGACAGTACAGGTTATGACAAGGGGACATCCTCTACGTCTATAGAAAAGAAGGCTTTAGCATCATCATAGACAGAGATTCTTTACTGTAAGAGTAGTGAGACTTTGGAACTCTCTGCATAAAGATGTTGCTATGGTTGATTGAGGGAACAAGTTCAAGACAGGCCTGGATGCCTTTCTAGTAATATAAAATATTACAAGTTATGGATTCTAATTCTGGAGATGGACAATGATCCAGGGATTTATTCTGATTTCCAAATTGTTTCGGGAAGGAATTTTAATATTGGGCAATTGCCATCCAGCTCCTAGGAATTTTTGCCTTTCTCTGGATCAACATAGTAAGGATTACAGTATAGGATGGACTTGATGGACCGGTGTCTTTTTTATTCAACCATTTTAACTATGTAACTATATGTGCACTTTTTTCCTGCTTTACTGTATGTGTTTTTGCTGCCAACTATCCTTCCTCATGAAATTAATATATAACCTAATTTTTGTCTTTAAGGAATTGCTAGCTGATGAAACAATCAGCAGTGTACCTATACTTCTTCTTGGCAACAAGATTGATAGACCAGAGGCCATCAGTGAGGAGAGACTTTTGCATACATTTGGAATTTATGGTCACACAACAGGAAAGGTACTGATATGTCTCTTACAGATAAATTGTATCAAGTCTGTCTCTTAGCATTCTTTAAGGCTGGCCATATACATTAGATGTATAGTGGCCAAATACCGCCGATCTCGGCAGGACCGGGCGACCATCTAATGTGTATGATAGTGTCTGGACCCTCCCCCTGTGGCAGATGTTGGGGGAGAAAAGGCTTGGGAATTTTGAGTTTCAACATGCTCAATTCATTTGTTGGCCTCTGGCAGAGGAGCCCGGCAGCAGCTCTCTCCCTGTTGAAAACACATGCACGCTCGGCCGAGTCGAACATACATGTGTAAGGGGGAGTCGGGAGGAAAAGCTAATGATTGTTCGGCCGACATCTATCTCAAGTGTATGGGCAGTTTAAGGCCATGGCTAGACTAGGACTTCAGCTGCACAATGCTAGCTAGAGGTGAGCCACATGACTCAAATCATATGTAGCAATTGTTGCCCATTTTATTCCAATGGATGCGTCTGTAGTGCACCGGAAGTCATCTAGCCAAGGCTTAAGGCTCTTTTCTCAACTACATTAACCCCTTCGCGCTCAGCGATGTACTATTCCGTCGCGCTGACCAACACGTTCGCGCTCAGCGACGGAATAGTAAAATGCATCGCCATTTTCCACCTGTCGCGATGGTCCCGCCTCCACGATCGCCACTAATGGTCAGTTAGTGAGTAACTGTCCAATAGTGGTGATCGGTCTCTTCACTTCCTCTCCCTGACATCACATCCTGCCGCTCCCGCCCTGAACGCATCTGTTGGAGATAGCGAGACGTTCAGAGCGGTTGTGAGAAAGAGAGAGAGAAGAGAAAGTTAAAAAAAGTTAAAAAAAAAGTCTAAAAAACAACTTTTTTCGGCATCCCACCTCTCCCATCCACTACCCATTCCTGTACCCTTCCTCCTTGTGTTCCCCCCACGTTTTTGGTCAGTGATCACCTATCACTGACCACTTCTTAGTCTTCAGGACCAATTTCTTGGTCCCTGGGGATTATTTTTTTCTTTTTTTTCTTTATGAAAAACATATAAAACAATAAAACATAAAAATGTAAAAAAAAAACAGTTAATTTAGACAATTTAACTGGTTAGTTTAGTATTAGGGTTAGTTAGTGTCAGGGATCCGTCAAAAAGCGTAGTTAGGTATAGCGTCAGGAAATTTAGCATCAGGAATCCGTCACCGTAGTTAGATCTAGCGTTAGGGGGTCCATCACCGTAGTTAGATTTAGCATCAGGGAAGCTCAGAATAATCTATGTAGGTTTAGTGTAAGGCACCCGTCACCGTAGTTAGGTTTAGTGTTAGGGAAGCTCGGAAATAATCTAGTTAGGTTTAGTGTCAGGGAATAGTCGCCGTAGTTAGATTTAGTCTCAGGGAAGTTCAAATAAAATCTAGTTAGGTTTAGTGTTAGGAACCCTCGCCCTAGTTAGGTTTAGTCTCAGGGAAGCCCACTCGTTCTATAAAAACACCAATTTTTTTGGCTGGTTTAGGTAGCAGCCTATTCTTCCTAGTTAAGGAAGCAATCAAACATGTCCCAACGGACATTTAGTGCCGAAGAGGCATATTCATTTCTTGCCTCCAACACAGAGTCGTCGGATGGTGAGTTATTTATCCACCTCCTCATCCAGTGATGAAGAAGAGGAACCCCCTAGGAGACGCCCCAGGACCACCACCACAGTTGAAGCCCCCGAGCGAGATGACCCTGCCGCAGTTCAAGCCCCGGAGCGAAGTGACCCATTTGGACCCCCACACCGAACATTTATGAGCCCCAAATCCCAGAGTACATGGGCAGCTCAGGGATAAAATTTAATATGGCAGGGCTCAGTGAAATGGACTTTTTGAAGTTCTTCTTTACTGATGACTTTATAGATCTTATGGTCTCCCAGACGAATTTATATGCCCAACAGTATATTACTAAGAACCCCACATCATTTTATGCCCAATCCCACAGGTGGACCCCAGTAGATGCAGCAGAGTTGGGCAAGTTCTGGGGACTTCACTTGAACATGGGGCTTCTGAAAAAGCCGTTCATTAGGACCTATTGGAGCACAGACATCTTATACCACACCCCGATGTACCGTATGGCCATGTCCAGGATGCGTTATGAGGCAATACTTCGCTTCTTACATTATACGGATAATGAGCAGTGCCCACCCCGAGATGACCCCAGTTTTGACCGTTTGTACAAACTGAGACCACTATTAGACCATTTCAGTGCCCGGTTTGCCCAAGTATACACCCCCGAGAAGTGTATTTCTATTGATGAGTCCCTGGTACATTTTAAAGGGAGGCTTCAATTCCGCCAGTACCTGCCGAGTAAGAGGGCAAGGTATGGTGTGAAGATGTATAAGCTGTGCGAGAGTGCATCAGGGTATACCTACAAATTTAGGATGTATGAAGGGAAGGACAGCAGTATTCAGAGCCCAGAATGCAGCCCCTTACTAGGAATTAATGCAAAAATTGTGTGGGATTTGGTGCACCCACTGCTGGACCAGGGTTACCACCTCTACCTGGATCATTTTTATACCAGCGTTCCACTCTTCAAGTGCCTCGCTTCCAGAAGTACTGTGGCATGTGGCACTGCTAGAAAAAATCTGAGAGGCCTCCCTAAACTCTGCTTGGGCAAACACTCAGAAGGGGTGAGAGCAGGGCACATTCTAGCAGCAACATATTGTGTGTCAAGTACAAGAACAAGGAGATAGGGAGATAAAAAATGGAATATCCGAGGGCGCAGCTGTACTGGAAATGGCTTTTATTTGTACAAGAACAACAACAATGTGTTTCAAGGCCGTACCGGCCTCTTCGTCAGGTTAGGTACAAGTGTTAGGTCTATTCATGATGACTGTGCATTTATAGCTGGCCTAGGAATCAGTACCGGGTTAAGTTACAGGTCAAAGGTCAAAGGTCAATTGTGTAAGCAAGGTACGGCAGTGAGGTATAAAAATTATTCATTTAGAAACAAAACAGTTTTTCATTCATATTAAAGGTATAGACAAAGATACAAAACAAGGATCGTAGGTTCAAAAATATGAATAAGCATTTTTTACAGAATGATAATAATATAAAAATAATAATATTAAAATAAAACAATGATTAAAAAACATTAATGACAATATGTATAAAAGTATGTATAAAAAGATCATAGATGCATTTCAAGTGGAATGTCTCCGCAGTGTGTTTATTCGTTCGTTGTAGTATGAAGTTTTTTATTGTTGTTTTGTATTTTCAATTTAAAACATCGTTCATTCCAAACTTTCAGTGGTGTGTATCATCGTCCTGGTGATATGACGCTCCTAGGTATGAGTCATATTAGCAAAGTGCGGTAATGAAGTGTGTAAGTTGTTCCCTATTTACACACTTCATTACCGCACTTTGCTATCACCAGGACGATGATACACACCACTGAAAGTTTGGAATGAACGATGTTTTAAATTGAAAATACAAAACAACAATAAAAAACTTCATACTACAACGAACGAATAAACACACTGCGGAGACATTCCACTTGAAATGCATCTATGATCTTTTTATACATACTTTTATACATATTGTCATTAATGTTTTTTAATCATTGTTTTATTTTAATATTATTATTTTTATATTATTATCATTCTGTAAAAAATGCTTATTCATATTTTTGAACCTACGATCCTTGTTTTGTATCTTTGTCTATACCTTTAATATGAATGAAAAACTGTTTTGTTTCTAAATGAATAATTTTTATACCTCACTGCCGTACCTTGCTTACACAATCGACCTTTGACCTTTGACCTATAACTTAACCCGGTACTGATTCCTAGGCCAGCTATAAATGCACAGTCATCATGAATAGACCTAACACTTGTACCTAACCTGACGAAGAGGCCGGTACGGCCTTGAAACACATTGTTGTTGTTCTTGTACAAATAAAAGCCATTTCCAGTACAGCTGCGCCCTCGGATATTCCATGTTTTATCTCCCTATCTCCTGGATCTACATAGTGGATTTTTACCAATCTTCAAACCGGAATTTGGGCTGCAACTGTCTCTACCCAAGTCTAACTTGGACACGCACCTTGGGATGTTATGCTCCGAGCATAACAACATCAGGTCAGCACAATTGACCACTTTTTTCCTTTTGTTCTCACCCAATACAGGCTCATGCACTATGTGCGCTTTGTTTCCTTTTTCCCTATAGCGTGAAGTACAAGAACAAGAGAGATGTCCTTGTATTGACAACAATACATGGCCACCCCAGTACCCATGTACCTGTACGAGGTACCAGTACAGAGACCCCCAAACCAGACTGCATCCTGGACTACAATAGGTACATGGGAGGGGTGGACTTGTCAGATCAAGTCCTGAAACCCTACAGCGCCATGCGAAAAACGAGGGTGTGGTATAAGAAGCTGGCCGTGCACATCATACAGGTGGCATTGTACAATGCGTTCATGCTAGGTCGATGTGCAGGCCAGAGGGAAACTTTACGGGAATTTCAAGAGGTGGTTATCAAGAACCTAATCTTTAGGGACCAAGACGGGGGGCACCCAGTACTTCTGGAAGCGAGGCCACACGCATCGTACCAGGGCAACACTTTCCAGGAGAAGTTCCCCAAACTGGCAAGAAGGGAAAAAGTCAAAAGAGGTGCAGAGTCTGCTCAAAGAGGGGGATAAGGAAGGATACAACATACCAATGCGACATGTTTCCCGAAAAACCAGGGCTCTGTATGAAAGATTGTTTTCGAATTTATCATACGTCCCTTCATTTTTAATTTACCCTGATGCACTCCGCACAGCTTATCCGCCTCATCATTCTCTTCTGAGCCCTGCCGTGTGTTGTGCCCAGGCAGCTAATAACAGCTACATGTAGGGTACATGTAGGGTATTGCCGTACCCGGGAGAACCGACATTGCAGCTTATGGGGTGTATATCTCCGGTGGCACATGCTGAGCACACTATATTGGACACTGACATGGTATATATATATATATATATATATAAAAAAATTGCAAATCCCACTCTGCACTATCTGCTGCGCATTATCTTTTGCACAGTACCTGTGGGGTCAAAATGCTCACTACACCTCTAGATGAATATCTTAAGGCGTGTAGTTTTTAAAATGGGGTCACTTCTCGGGGGTTTCAACTGTACTGGTACCTCAGGGGCTTCTGCATACATGACAGCACCAGAAAAGCTCCAATAGGCCAAATGGTGGTCCTTTCCTTCTGAGCCCTCCCATGGGCCCAAACGCCAGTTTATCACCACAAATGGGGTATTGCCGCACTAAGGCCAAATTGGGCAACAGAATGGGGTATTTTGTTCCCTGTGAAAATAAGAAATTTTGATGAAACATGACATCTTATTGGAAAAAATTAAATTTTTTTAATTTCACAGCCCAATTCAAATAGGTACTGTGAAAAAACTGTGCGATCAAAATGATAACAACAACGATAAATTAATTCCTTGAGGGGTGTAGTTTCCAAAATGGCATCACTATTGGGGGATTCCTACTGTTTTGGCACCTCAACACCTCTGCAAACCTGGCATGCTGCCTAAAATATATTCTAATAAAAAAGAGGCCTCAAAATGCTTCTTTGCTTCTAGGGCTTGTGTTTTAGCCCACGAGAATACTAGAGCCACATGTGGGATATTTCTAAAAAAAAAACGGCAGAATCTGGACAATACATATTTAGTAGTATTTCTCTGGTAAAACCTACAGAAAAAAATGTAATAAAACTGAAATTCAGCAAGAAAAATGAAATTTGCTTTAATTCCTGTGAAATGCCTGAAGGGTTAAAAAACTTTGAGGGGTCTAGTTTTTAAAATGGGGTGTTTTATGGGGGTTTCCAATACATAGGCCCCTCAAAGCCACTTCAGAACTGAAGAGGTACCTTTAAAAAAAGGCTTTTGAAATTTTCTTAAAAATATGAGAAATTGCTGTTTATGTTCTAAGCCTTGTAACGTCCAAGAAAAATAAAAGAATGTTCAAAAAACGATGGAAATCTAAAGTAGACATATGGGAAATGTGAACTAGTAACTATTTTTTTTTATTTATTTTTTTATTCAATAAAATATAAAATTCCATACAAGTAAGGAATAAAGAAAATACAATTATACACATTTTTACATTTTCCCCCTACTCCCACCCCCCCACCCTCTCAAGACCGATCTTGGTTAAAGAAAAAAAAAAAAAAAAAAAAGAACAAAAATTCTTACCACTCCCCCCAATAGGTTTTACAGTGTTTGCCTTGATTATAGATTTTCTCATATTTCATTATAATTTTCACATTATTTACCCAAGCATTAAACTCTGGTGGGGAGCTAGATATCCACTTTCTAACTATTAGTAATTTTGCAATAAATAATAGTTTTATTAATCCACATTTTTTTTCCTTAGAAATATTTAATTTGGAATCATCACCCAGCAGTACCAGTTGAGGTTGAAACACTATATCTGGATCTATTTTTTTCAAAATGGTTTTAAAAATTCTATCCCAGTAATCAGCAATCTTAATACAATTCCATAACATGTGCAAATAGTTTGCTTCCGCTGCACCACATCTGGGGCAGTTAGAAGCTTTATTAATCGAGAACTTACTCAAAAGGGCTGGCGTATAGTAAAGCCTGTGTACCAAATTGAACTGAATAAGCTGATGGTTCATGCTTATCGATACTTTACAAATATTTTGAACTAGTAACTATTTTGGGTGGTATAACTGTCTGTTTTAAAAACAGATGCATTTAAATTCTGAAAAATTCAATTTTTTCAAAATTTTCTCTAAATTTTGCAATTTTTCACCAATAAACACTGAATATATCAACCAAATTTTACCATGAACATGAAGCCCAATGTGTCACGAGAAAACAATCTCAGAATCGCTTGGATAGGTATAACCCCTTAAGGACGCAGCCTTGTTTTGACCTTAAGGCTCAGAGCCCATTTTTCAAATCTGACATATTTCACTTTATGTGGTAATAACGTCGGAATGCTTAAACCTATCCAAGCGATTCTGAGATTGTTTTCTCGTGACACATTGGGCTTTATGCTAGTGGTAAAATTTGGACGATATATTCAATGTTTATTGGTAAAAAATTGCAAAATTTAGAGAAAATATATAAAAAATAGCATTTTTCAGAATTTAAATGCATCTGCTTGTTAAACAGACGGTTATACCACCCAAAATAGTTACTAGTTCACATTTCCCATATGTCTACTTTAGATTGGCATCGTATTTTGAACATTCTTTTATTTTTCTTGGATGTTACAAGGCTTAGAACATAAACAGCAATTTCTCATATTTTTAAGAAAATTTTAAAAGCCTTTTTTTTAAGGTACCTGTTCAGTTCCGAAGTGGCTTTGAGGGGCCTATGTATTAGAAACCCCCATAAAACACCCCATTTTAAAAACTGGACCCCTCAAAGTATTCAAAATAGCATTTAGAATATTTATTTAACCCTTTAGGCATTTCACAGAAATTAAAGCAAAGTAGAGGTGAAATTTGCAAATTTAATTTTTCTTGCTGAATTTCAATTGTATTCAATTTTTTCTGTAACACAGAAGGTTTTGCCAGAGAAACACTACTAAATATGTATTGCCCAGATTCTGCAGTTTTTAGAAATGTCCCACTTGTGGCACTAGTGTGCTCGTGGACTAAAACACAAGCCACAGAAGCAAAGAAGGACCTAGTACATTTTGAAGCCTCTTTTTTATTGGAATATATTTTAGGCAGCATGCCAGGTTTAAGAGGTGTTGAGGTGCCAAAACAGTAGGAATCCCACAAAAGTGACCCCATTTCGGAAACTACACCCCTCAAGGAATTAATTTATGGTTGTTGTTACCATTTTGACCCCATAGTTTTTACACAGCACGTATTTGAATTGGGCTGTGAAATTAAAAAAATGAAATTTTTTCCAATAAGATGTAATTTTTGATCAAAATTTCTTATTTTCACAGGGAACAAAATACCCCATTTTGTTGCCCAATTTCTCCTGAGTGCAGCAATACCCCTTTTGTGGCGATAAACTGCCGTTTTGGCCCATGAGTGGCCTCAGAACGGAAGGAGCGCTGTGTGTTCTTTGGAGTGCAGATTTTGCTGGATTGGTTTTCGGGTGCCATGTCGCATTTGCAGAGCCCCAGAGGTATCAAAGCAATGAAAACCCACCAGAAGTAACCCCATTTTGGAAACTACACCCCTCAAGGAATTAATTTATGGTTTTGTTACCATTTCGACTGCACAGTTTTTTCACAGCACCTATTTGAATTGGGCTGTGAAATGTAAAAAATGTCATTTATTCCAATAAGATGTCATTTTTTATCAAAATTTCTTATTTTCACAGGGAACAAAATACACCATTTTGTTGCCCAATTTCTCCTGAGTGCAGCAATACCCCATTTGTGGCGAAAAACTGCTGTTTGAGCCAATGGGAGGCCTCAGAAGGAAAGGAGCGCTGTGTGTTCTTTGGAGTGCAGATTTTGCTGGATTGGTTTTCGGGTGCCATGTCGCATTTGCAGAGCCCCAGAGGTATCAAAGCAATGGAAACCCACCAGAAGTGACCCCATTTTGGAAACTACACCACTCAAGGAATTAAATGATGGGTAATGTGACCATTTAGACCCCATAGTTTCTTCACAGAACTTATTTGAATTGGGCTGGGAATTTAAAAAAATATAATTTTTGCCAATAATATGTAGTTTTAGCTAAAAATATCATATTTTCACAAGAAATAAAATACCCCATTTTGTTGCCCAATTTGTCCTGAGTGCGGCAATGCCCAATTTGTGGTGATAAACTGACGCTTGGGCCCGTGGGAGGGCTCAGAAGGAAAGGACCACCATTTGGCCTACTGGGGATTTTCTGGTGCGAAGTCATGTATGCAGAAGCCCCTGAGCAGTGGCGTAGCTATAGGGGTCGCAGCGGTCGCAGGCCCCCCTCGCCACACTAACACCGACTGCAGGGCCAGGCTGCCTATCTGGCAAATGCCAGATGCCGGTGTATGTAGTATGCTGCTGCTGCTACCCGCCAACATCTTTATCCCCAGCGGCGGGCCCTGCTCTGTAGTTGTGACACATTTCCCCTTCCTGAGCAGCGCACAGCCCACTTGCTGGACGCTATACTACGCAGCCTGCTGCAGTCCAGCCAATTAGTGTGGGTCATACTGATTGGCTGGGCTGCACTAGGCTGTGTACTACAGCGGCCAGCATGTAGACTGTGCACTGCATAGGGGGGAATTGTCGTGGTCCTAGCAGCAGCAGGAGGAGCCTCATGAGTCGTGGTTGACTTAACTTTTCAACTCCCCCTCCCCCGGTCCCATCATATTGCATCACGGCTCACAGAGCTGAGCAGAGAAATAGTCAGACTCAAAGGTAAGAGCCAGGCAGCACTGCAGCAGCTTATGAGAAAAAAGTGTCCCCAGTACTTTGCAAAGAAACTACTGTCTGTTATGCCCTTCCCCTGCATGGGGAACTATAACTCCAAGCATGCCATGATACCTGTAGGTTTTCAGGACCTGCTGTGAGTTGTAGTTCTCCTCACCAATTGTATTCAACAAGTATTTTATTACTTTCTTAAAGAGGTATTCCTATTTACAGTATATGCCATAAGTACCACCCACTGGCGTAGCTATAGGGGTCGCAGCGGTCGCAATTGCGACCGGGCCCCGAAGCCAGGGGGGCCCACAGCGCCCCACACCACGTCAATAAAAAGTTACTATAGTAACTCGGGCCGCGGGCCCCTGTTACTATAGTAACAGACTGTACTTACCTTCCTGGTTCCGGATCGCAGCGGGGGTCCTGACGTCACAGCCTTATGCGCCGCGCACAACATCGAGAGGACAGGACTTCCGCCGTGGCTGAAGAGGAAGGTAAGATAAGTAGCCCTGACTGGCGGGGTCTGACTCCCTGGACCCGCCAATCAGCTGTTTTGAAGGGGCCGCAGCACTCGCACTAGAGCTGCTTCCCCTTCATTCCGGTCACACTGTGAATCGGTGTCTGCGATTCACAGTGTGAGCGAGTAGTGAAATGAAGGTGAAGCAGCTCTCGTACGAGCGCTGCGGCCCCTTCGAAACAGCTGATTTGCGGGTCCCGGGAGTCGGAACCCGACACATCAGCTATTGATGGCCTATCCTGAGGATAGGCCATCAATGTTTAGGGACTGCACAACCCCTTTAAGCCTATGATGTAGCAGGCTTAGAGGGCCCATGAGACAGGATCACAGATTGTGTGA
Source organism: Rhinoderma darwinii (assembly GCF_050947455.1). Lineage (NCBI taxonomy): Eukaryota > Metazoa > Chordata > Amphibia > Anura > Rhinodermatidae > Rhinoderma > Rhinoderma darwinii. The sequence goes on from NC_134689.1 coordinate 47,615,634, forward strand.
TCCTGTTTGCTGGGCCCTGTATCTAAGCCAATCACATGGTAGTCTTAGATACATGGCCCATGTGTGATCCTGTCTGATGGGCCCTGTATATAAGCCTACCACACTGTAGGTTTAGATACAGGGCCCCAGCACACAGTAATCTTATACTGTATAAGATTACTGTCTGCTGGACCCTGTATCTAAGCCTACCTTGTGACAGTATCACACATGGGCCCTGTATCTAAGCCTAACACATGTGTTACTAATTGTTTTTTTTGTGTTTTCTTACAGGTTCGGTCGTTGGACTACGTCGGATTCCAGGACTACTTCGATGACGGCTTTTTTTTTTATTATCAATAAAATGGTTAATGAGGGTTGTGTCGGGTTTTTTTTATTTCAATAAAATATTTTTTCTATATCTTTGTGTTTTTTTTTAAACTATATTACTACCGCCTTAGTAATGGCCGCCGGCTGATTGACAGCATCCATTGATAAGGCGGGGCTTAGTGTTAGCCGGTGCAGAGGCTAACACTAACCCCCTTTATTACCCCGGTACCCACCGCCACCAGGGGTACTGGGAAGAGCCGGGTACCATCCAGTACTTGACCATCTGTAGTGATGGTCGGCCACTGGGGTGGCCGCAGGCTGGTATTATCAGGAGGGGAAAGGCCAAAAACAGTGGCCCTTCCCACCCTGGTGATGCTAGGCTGCTGCTGCTTTATTGTATCTGTCTGGTTATGAAAAATGGGGGGGACCCCACATCATTTAAAAAAATAAAAATAAAAAATAATTGGAAAGAACGATGTGGGGTCCCCCCCCCCAATTTTCATAACCAGCCAGATACAACACAGCAGCAGCAGGCAGCATTACCAGGGTGATAGGTGCCACTGTTTTTGGCCTTCCCCAGCCTAATACTACCAGCCTGCGGCCACCCCGATGCATGACCGTCACTGCAGATAGTCGGGTACTGGTTCGTACCCGGCTCTTCCCAGCACCCCTGGTGGCGGTGGGTACCAGGGTAATAATGGAGGTTAGTGTTAGCCTCTGCACCTGCTAACATTAAGCACCGCCTTAGTAATGGAGGTTGTCAATCTGCCAGCGGCCATTACTAAGGCGGTGATAATAAAGTTTAAAAAGATACAAGCACATAGAAAAAATATTTTATTGAAATAAAAAAACACGACCCTCATTAACCATTTTATTGAGAATAAAAAAACGCCGTCATTGAAGTCCTCGTATCCGAAGTCCAACAACTGAACCTGTAAAAAAACACAAACACACAAAAATAATCAGTAACACATAAAGAAGCAAAATTATTATTCTTACCTTTCCTGGGTCCAGCGCTGGAGCCGCAATGTCAGCGAGCTGAGCCGGGTATCTAATCCAACCATGTGTGATACTGTCTGCTGGGCCCTATATCTAATCCAATCATGTGTGATACTGTCTGCTGAGCCACTGTATCTAATCCTATCATGTGTGATACTGTCTGCTGAGCCACTGTATCTAATTCTATTATGTGTGATACTGCCTTCTGAGCAACTATATCTAATCCTATCATGTGTGATACTGGCTGCTGAGTCATTGTATCTAATCCTATCATATGTGATACTGTCTGCTCAACCACTGTATCTAATCCTATCATGTGTGATACTGTCTGCTCAGCCACTGTATCTAATCCTATCATGTGTGATACTGTCTGCTGAGCCAATGTATCTAATCCTATCCATAGTTTATAGGGTCGTAGTGCTATAGATATGCTATGCTGTCTCCTATACATACGCACACACATACTTTTTTTTTGGGCGGACACATATGCATTGGGGCTATTTCCCCTGACATTTTAAGTCCTTAGTGACGCCCCCGGCTGCTAGTGCTGCATTGTTGGGTCACTTAGGAGACCCAGCGATGCAGCTGAAAGCTGCGGACCGTCGGCCATGAGAAGTTTGCGCGGGGGGGGCCCAATAAGAACTTTTGCACCGGGGCCCATGAGCCTTTAGCTACGCCCCTGCCCCTGAGGTACCAGTACAGTTGAAACCTCTGAGAAGTGACCCTGTTTTAAAAACGACACCCCTTAAGACATTCATCTAGAGGTGTAGTGAGCATTTTTACCGGGACATACACCCCATAAACTGTAATGTGGGTTCTCACAGGTATGGTAATACCCTCAATGTGGCTGTTATCAGCTGCCTGGGCACACGGCTGGGCTCAGATGGGAAAGATGAGGGGGGAGTGCATCGGGGTAAGTAAAACTGGGGTAGATTAAAAATCAAGGGATGTATGATACATTTTGAAGCACTCTTTCATACGGAGCCTTAGTTTTTCGGGACACGTGTCACATTGATATATTGTGTCCTCCCTTATCCCCCTCTTATAGCAAACTTTGTACCTCTTTTGACTTTTTCCTTTCTTGCCAGTTTGGGGAACTTCTCCTGGAAAGTGTTGCCCTGGTACGATGCGTGTGACCCCGGTTCCAGAAGTACTGGGTGCCCCCCCTTCTTGGTCCCTAAAAATTCGTTTATTGATAACCACCTCTTGAAATTCCAGGAAAGTTCCCGTCTGGCCTGCACATCGACGTAGCACGTACACATTGAACAATGCCATCTGTATGATGTGCACGGCCAGCTTCTTATACCACACCGCATGACGCTGTAGGGCTTCAGGACTTGATCTGACAAGTCCACCCCTCCCATGTACCTATTGTAGTCCAGGATGCAGTCTGGTTTGGGGGTTTCTGTACTGGTACTTCGTACAGGTACATGGGTACTGTTGTGGCATCTCTCTTGTCTTGTACTTGACATACAATATGTTGCTGCTAGAATGTGCCCTGCTCTCACCCCTTCTGAGTGTTTGCCCTGCAGAGTCTTAGGGAGGTCTCTCAGATTTCTTCTAGCAGTGCCGCATGCTGCAGGACTTCTGGAAGCGAGGCACTTGAAGAGTGGGAAGCTGGTATAAAAATTATCCAGGTAGAGTTGGTAACCCTGGTCCAGCAGTGGGTGCACCAATTCCCACACAATTTTAGCATTAACTCCCAGTAAGGGGGGGGGGCATTCTGGGGGCTGAGCACTAGTGTCCTTCCCTTCATACATCCTAACTTTGTACGTATACCCTGATGCACTCTCGCACAGCTTATACATCTTCACGCCATACCTTGCCCTCCTATCCGGCAGGTACTGGCGGAATTGAAGCCTCCCTTTAAAATGTACCAAGGACTCATCAATTGAAATACAATTCTCGGGGGTGTATGCTTGGGAAAACCGGGCACTGAAACGGTCTAATAGGGGTCTCCGTTTATACAAATGGTCAAAACTGGGGTCGTCTTAGAGTAGGCAATGCTCATTAGGAGAAGCGAAGTTGCTTTGAGGGGCCTATATATTAGTCACCCCCCTAAAACACCCCATTTTAGAAACTAGACCCCTCAAAGTATTCACAACAGCATTTAGAAAGTTTATGAACTCTTTAGGTGTTTCACGGGAATTTAGAGCAAAGTAGAGGTGAAATTTACATATTTATTTTTGTCAGAAAATCCTTTTTATACCATTTTTTTCTATAACACAAAAGGTTTTACCAGAGATACGCAACTTAATACTTATTGCCCAGATTCTGCAGTTTTGAGAAATATCCCACATGTGGCCCTAATGCGGTAATGGACTGAAGCACCGGCCTCCGAAGCAAAGGAGCACCTAGTGGATTATGAGGCCTCTTTTTTATTAGGCACCATATCCGGTTTGAAGAGGTCTTGTGGTGCCAAAACAGTGGAAACCCCCCAAAAGTGACCCCATTTTGGAAACTAGACCCCTTGAGGAATTCATTGTAGTTTTCTTGGGGTGCATGCGGCTTTTTGATCAGTTTTTATTCTATTTTTAGGCGGCGTGGTGACTAAAAAACAGCAATTCTACTATTGTTTTTTTATTCTATTTTTTTTACAGCGTTCACCGTGCGCTATAAATGACATATTCACTTTATTTTGCGGGGCGATACGATTACTGCGATACCATATGTTTATAGTTTTTTTTATGTTTTATGCTGTTTGCACAATAAAATAAGTTTTGTAAAAAATCATTCACTTTTTGTGTTACCATGTTTTAAGAGCCAAAACCTTTTTTCTTTTTCCATCAATAAAGCCGTGCGAGGACTTATTTTTTGTATAACGAACTGTAGTTTCAATCAGTACCATTTTTAGGTACATGCGACTTTTTGATCTCTTTTTATTCAATTTTTTGGGAGGTGAAGTGATTCTGGTAATGTTTATTATTATTTTCTTTTACAGCGTTCACCGTGCGGGATAAATAACGAAATAATTTTGTAGTTCAGGCCGTTACGGACGCGGCGATACCAATTATGTATAGTTTATTTGTTTATTTATCTAGTTTTATTAATAATAAAGGACTGATAAGGGAAAAAGGAGGATTTTTACTTTTATTACTTTTAAAATTTTTATTTTCTTATTTTTACACATCTTTTTTTAACTTTTTTTTTACTTTATTACTTTGTCCCACTAGGGGACTTGAGGGTAGGAGGCCCTGATCGCTATTCTAATACACTGCACTACATGCGTAGTGCAGTGTATTAGAGCTGTCAGCTACTCACTGACAGCAAGCATAGTGGGTCCTGACTTTGTCAGGACCCACTAGGCTTCCGTCTATGGCATAGCCGGACGCCATTCTTTGGTGTCCGGTTGCCATAGTCACCATCACCGGCTGCTATCGTGTAGCAGGCCGGCGATGGTAGCTTAACCCCTAAAACGCAGCGATCTCTATTGAACGCGGCTTTTAAGGGGTTAATCAGCGGGGACACAGCGATCGGTCCCCGCTGTAGGAGCTGTGACAGCTGCTGTACAAGACAGCAGCTGTCACAGCTCCTGTATGTGTCGGGAGGACATCCGAAACGGCCGTTACTCCCGAGACGTACTATTAGGTCATGGAGCGCGAACGCTATGGTTACCATGACCTAATAGTACGTCCAGGAGCGGGAAGTGAAATATGTCAGATTTCAAAAATGGGCTCTGAGCCTTAAGGCCCAAACTAGGCTGCGTCCTTAAGGGGTTAAGGCTTTAGTTCAGACATAACTAAAATTCATAGGGCCGCATAACGAAGTCTGAAAAGATCCCTTCCTTTTTGATGTGTTAGGGCTATATATGAGATCTTCTACACAAAGAAAAACTCACAAAGTGGATCTAGACCAGGGGTCTCAAGCACGCGGCCCACGGCCCGCATGCGGCCCCTGGGGCTGTCATCTGCGGCCCGCGGGACACAGAGCCGCTAGTATTGGCTCTGCTCCGAGACTCTGGAATTCCCTGACATCGCTGTCCACATATGAACAGCGATGTCTGGGGCTTCCCCAGAGCCGGATTCCCGGGCAGAGCGCTAGTACAGGCTCTGCTCCGGGACTCTGTGGAATTCCCTGACATCGCTGCCCATATATAGACAGTGTGTCAGGGTCTTCCCCAGAGCAGAGCGCTGGTGTCGGCTCTGCTCCTGGACTCTGTGGAATTCCCTGACATCGCTGTCCACATATGAACAGCGATGTCTGGGGCTTCCCCAGAGCCGGAGTCCCGAGCAGAGCGCTGGTGTCGGCTCTGCTCCGGGACTCTGTGGAATTCCCTGACATCGCTGTCCACATATGAACAGCGATGTCTGGGGCTTCCCCAGAGCCGGAGTCCCGAACAGAGCGCTGGTGTCGGCTCTGCTCCGGGACTCTGTGGAATTCCCTGACATCGCTGTCCACATATGAACAGCGATGTCTGGGGCTTCCCCAGAGCTGGAGTCCCGAGCAGAGCGCTGGTGTCGGCTCTGCTCCGGGACTCTGTGGAATTCCCTGACATCGCTGCCCATATGTGGACAGTGTGTCAGGGTCTTCCCCAGAGCGGAGCAGAGCACTGGTCTCGGCTCTGCTCCGGGACTCTGTGGAATTCCCTGACATCGCTGTCCACATATGAACAGCGATGTCTGGGTGCTTCCCCAGAGCCGGAGTCCCGAGCAGAGCGCTGGTGTCGGCTCTGCTCCGGGACTCTGTGGAATTCCCTGACATCGCTGCCCATATGTGGACAGTGTGTCAGGGTCTTCCCCAGAGCGGAGTCCCGGGCAGAGCTCTATTATCGGCTCTGCTCCGGGACTCTGGGGAAGCCTCTGACATCGCTGTCCATACATCGACAATGATGTCAGGGGCTTCCCCAGACAGGAGTCCCAGTGATGTCAGGAGCCCAGCTGGAGTCCCAGGAAGATCCTACTAGCGCTCTGCCCGGGACTCCAGCTCTGGGGTTGCCCCTGACATCTCTGTCTATATATGGACAGTGATGTCAGGAGCAGAGCTGGAATCCCAGGCAGAGTGCCAGAAGCGGCTCTGCTCCGGGACGCCAGCTCTAGGCAAGCCCCTGACGGCACTGTGGCAGCATCTGCAGAGGGCACTGTGGCAGCATCAACGGAGGGCACACTGCGGCAGCATCAACGGAGGGCACACTGCGGCAGCATCAACGGAGGGCACACTGCGGCAGCATCAACGGAGGGCACACTGCGGCAGCATCAACGGAGGGCACACTGCGGCAGCATCAACGGAGGGCACTCTGCGGCAGCATCTACGGAGGGCACACTGCGGCAGCATCTACGGAGGGCACACTGCGGCAGCATCTACGGAGGGCACACTGCGGCAGCATCTACGGAGGGCACACTGCGGCAGCATCTACGGAGGGCTCTGCGGCAGCATCTGCGGAGGGCTCTGCGGCAGCATCTGCGGAGGGCTCTGCGGCAGCATCTGCGGAGGGCTCTGCGGCAGCATCTCCGGAGGACTCTGCGGCAGCATCTACGGAAGACTCTGCGGCAGCATCTGCATTTAGCGACACTTAAACTGGAAAGCTGGATTGTTGAAATAAGCACGTGGAGAAATATCTCAAATTTTAAACCTAGCGGTATTATTATAGTAATATAGTGTTATAGTAGTTCAAATAACTAATTGATTAACAATAATTTTGTATTGTATCAAATTTGAAAGTAATGCGGCCCGTCAAATTCCCATTTTTTCTATATGCGGCCCACTTACCCGGCCGAGTTTGAGACCCCTGATCTAGACAGAAGAAATCCACCACATTATGAAAATCTCATTCAAACGCAGTAGGAAAAAAATTAGTGCAGATTTTAAAGTGTGCTGTGAATTTTTAAATCTTCTTGATGCCCAATTCCACTGTCAATTTGACTATGGTCTGATTTTAACTACTCTATTGTAAGAGGTGAAGTTTGCCACACTACTAATCCTTGTTATTAGTGTTTTTTAATAATTGAATCTTTGCTTATTGTTTTTCAAGTGTGTTTTAGAAGTCTTGCTTTCTCTATAATTATTAAGGATCATATAAATTTTATTTTACATTTTTAGGGAAAAGTGCCTTTAAAGCTGCTGAATACAAGACCTCTTGAAGTTTTCATGTGCAGCATACTAAAGAGACAAGGCTACGGGGAAGGATTCCGCTGGCTATCACAATACATTGATTGATGACTATCAAGTCCTGTACATTTTATTCTCTATTTTATTTTGTTGCTCAGATTTTGTAACTTGAATTAATTAATATAATGACAAAGTGGTATTGCAGGTAGATATGAAGATGATGTGCAGGAACAGTTCTCGTTGAATGGCATAGGGCATGCGTGGCTTTATGTGTAAAACATTACTGTCACAAATATTTTACATTTATTCCATGAATGCCATGTGCACCTGTATTTTATTCCAAGATGATATCCTTCATATGATGTATCCAGTATTAAATTATAATCGTTCAAATAAAAAACAAAACTGTGCCCATTAGTACTGTAATATTAATTATTAGCATCAAGTAGAAAATGTACTATCACCATACTTACATGCCTAAAATACTACTAAAGAAATTCAGTGGTCCTTAGCGGTTACAAAAATCTCTTTAATAATGTTTTGGGATCTTACTAAATTAGACAGACTTTTAAATACACATAGATCGTTTATTGCAAACAGGTGCATAAAATCAACCATACAGTCATACGATCTCCATAGACAAACATTGCTGATAGTATTAGTGGTACTAAAGTGCTCAGTGATTTTAGATGCCACCTTTGCCACAAGTTAAATCTGCCCCAGTCAACTGTACATGCTATTAATATAAAGTGGAAACGTCTAGGAGTAACAACAGCTCAGCTACGAAGCAGTAGACCACGCACTTTCACAGAGCAGGCCCGCTCAGTGTTCCGATGGTTAATCATCTACACAGAAGCCTAAGATTGTCAGGGCAAACTTCCTTCTCCCTGTTATTCCACACCGAATAGCCACCTCTGTAAATTGGAACTGAGGGCATGCATGGAAGATATGTACCAAACAGACGAATGGTGGTAGACATCCTCCCTCAGTGAGGTAGGAAGTGAACTGAACTTTTTTAAAGAACAAAGAAACACAAAAAAACTTCCATGTAGGAAGGTGGGACGTGCTTAAACCCTATTGGCTCCTCAGCAGTAAGTTCTTCTGTACACTCCTCTTGCATTCCAGGGGCGGTGTCTTCCATAGACGTGTTCCTGATACATGGTCCATTTTGTTACATTCCAGTTCTTTGTGTAATATACTGATATATATACATATATATGTAAGGATAATATTTTTGCAAACAATATACATGGTAATGATCCCTGACAAGATCACCATGCACAATGCCAAGCGTTGTTTGGAGTGGTGTAAGGCCTGCTGCCACTGGGCTCTGGAGCAGTGGAAACGTGTTCTTTTGAATGATAAATCACATTTCACTATCTGGCCGTCTGATGGACGAATCTGAGTTTGACACATGCCAGAATGCATAGTCCGCACTGTGAAGTTTGTTGGAGTAGAGATAATGGACTGGAGCATTTTTTAGGGTTTGGACTAGGCCCTTTACCTCTAGTGAAGCGTAACGTTAATACTACAGCATACAAAAGACATTTTACACAATTGTATACTTCCAACAGTTTGGGAAAGGCCATTTCCTGTTCCAGCATGACTGTGCCCCAGTGTACGAAGCGAGCAACAAAAAGGGATTGTTTATAAATCTCTCATACTTTTGGTTAAATTGTCACAAATTTCATAGACACACACCAAAATCCTCCTTGTGGAAAGCTTTCCCAGAAGAGTGGAGGTTGTTGCAGGGGCAAAATGGAACCCGACTTCATATTAACAGCCATGGTTTTGAAATGGGATGCCCAACAAGCTCATATACTTCTAGCTATATATATATATATATATATATATATATATACACACACACACACACACACACACACACACACACACACACACACACAGTAGTCCTTCTCAATGAATTAGAATATCATAAAAAAAGTTAATTTATTTCAGTAATTAAATTCAAAAAGTAATGAAAACCCAAAATTTTGTGTCTCAAAAAACTAGAATATCATATATTATAGAATTATTTTTTTTTGTAAATTCTTTATTTAAGAAATATTTTTGAATTTTTGTTGACAACAATAAACAATTATCACATTATACAAACGATCACCACCTGTATGCAAAAGTGCAATATGGCAGGAAGATATAAATTCCAAATATTCAGCAGAAAAGAAAACCACTTGCATGAACACATAAGAAAGTGACCGCAGCTAAAGAACTAGTCAAACAGGGCATACATTCAGACATTAAAGCAAAAAATTAAGACAGAAAATAAATAAAACAAAACAGGACGTATCTCTATCCCAGTAACAATGAGGTATATTGCACGACTTCCAGTACACACAGATAATAAAAATAAACCTCCAAAAAATGCAATCTATCAGGTGTGGTCATTAAATGAGTAAGGTTATTAAAATTAGCAATAAACGCTGTTTAAAGGATGGGTTAAAGGGAACATGAATACCACATAAATGATCAGCTAAGAGTGAGGACTTCCCAAGAGCATGTTAATCAGAGATAAGTATACAATGAACATGCAAAGAGTCAGAATCACAGCACATTTACAGCCCTACTATGAAAATCTCTCCATGGCTGCCAAACTCTCAGAAACAAGTCCCTCAAGAAGGTGTGCCACCCTAAAATTTCTTCCAATGAATGGAGCTGATGTCTTTAGAGCACCACATCTCCAACAAGGGAAGGTCATCACTGCGCCACTTCAACGGTATCAACAATTTAGCAGCCGAGATCTTTAAGGTAGGCAAGTCCCTTGGTACAGGAGTGAAGTCTCCTGAAGGGAGCCATAAGAAGATCAGTTCAGGGGTCAATTTTAAGGATAAATTCACAATATCATTAACCCCTTAGTGACCAACAGTACGCCTTTTTACGTTCCTCACTAATGGGCGTTCCTCACTAAGGCGACGCCTTTTAACGTGATCGCTTTAGCCTAAAGTAGCGCCGAAACGAAGGATCAGAGCTCCGTTCTCTCAGCTACCTCCGGTAGCTGAGAGTTCGGAGCAACGACCAGAGACCATAACGAGTGGTCTCTGGTCACGTGATCGCCGTGAAACGCTATTTCACGGCGTTCACGCTAAAGCGGCAGATAATCGCCATTTCTCTCTCCTCTCATGGAATAACTCCTTAGAGAGGAGAGAGAACGGGTAATTAGTGCGGCCCCCCCCTCCCACGTCCGATCCCCCGTCCGATTCCCCTTCATGTACGATTCCCCACCCCGGTCCGATCCGACCCCCCCCCGGTCCGATTCCCCCCCCCCCCAAAATGGTGCCCGAATGCGCTTTGCATATCTTACCTGTGTCGTCAGCTGGCACAGCAACAATCGGACCGTTGTGACTGGTCCCTGATCAGGTGATCTCTGTGATAAAACCTATCACAGAGATCACTGACAGTTATTTTCATAACACAGCCAGGACATGGGCTGTGTTTCTCTCTCCTCCCATTGTAGTTGTTCTGAGAGGAGAGAGAAATCAGTCTGCGTCCTGTGCTGTGAAAGAAAAAGTGATAAAAAATCATTGTTCTAATATATACACATATATATATATATATATATATATATATATATATATATATATATAAAATCTATATTAGCGTCAGCGCTAGATTAGCGTCAGCGCTAGTTTAGCGTTAGCGCTAGTTTAGCGTTAGTTCTAGTTTAGCGTTAGTTCTAGTTTAGCGTTACTTTAGGTTTAGTGCTAGTTTAGCGTTAGTTTAGGGTTAGGGCTAGTTTAGCGTTCGTGTTTAGGGCCGTTAGAATTTATTTTACGTCTGTTATATAAAAAAAAATATATATATATATAAAAAAAATATATATATATAAAAAAATATAATAATAATTTGTGTCGTTTTTAGGATTTTAGGTTTACTTTAGGGTTAGGACTTATAGGGCATATATATATATATAAATATATATATATATACATACATATCTATAAATATGTCTCAGCGAATGTACAGCGCAGAGCAAGCCTACGCCTTGCTATGTTCCGACACTTCTGAAAGCGAAACAGACACCGCTTCAGAAATTGTTCAAGACAGTGACAGTGACGATTCTAATTCCACCGCTGAACCCCATAGTCCTATGGTGGTGGATACGTCAGTCGCTGTAGAGGTGTCAAGTGCAGGGCCGAGTGTTGCAGTCCCTCCCGTGATGTGGGATCCTGCACTATCATTTTCCCCCTAAGTACCCCAATTTGAAGCGACCCCAGGAATTAGTGTCGACGTCCAAAATTTTACCCCCTATAATTTTTTTAATTTATTTATATGTGATACGGTCCTAGACTTGATAGTTCAGCAGACTAATCTGTATGCTAGGCAGTTTGTTCTACAAAAGCCTGCGTCTATGTACTCCAGAATGTGGAGCCCCACAAGTGTCCCAGAAATAAAAAAATTTTTAGGCATTACCCTCAATATGGGTTTGGTTAAAAAAAAACCTCTGTCCGGTCCTACTGGACTTCTAGTGCTGTCCACGCTACCCCTGTATTTGCAGCAGGGATGTCCAGAAACCGCTATGAGGCCCTAATGCGATTCATGCATTTTACTGACAATTCCCAAGTCCCCCCAAGAAGTGACCCAGCCTATGATCGGCTTAATAAATTAAGGCCATTAATCACCCTTCTAAATGATTTATTTTTAAAGTTGTACACCCCTGACAAAAATTTGTCTGTAGATGAATCGCTCATGAGCTTCAAAGGGCGTCTTTCCTTTCGTCAATACATCCCTTCCAAACGAGCCAGATATGGGGTGAAATTGTACAAAGTGTGCGAGAGCACAACGGGTTACACCTGCGGTTTCAAAATCTATGAAGGCAGGGACTGCCAAATTCATACCCCAGGCTGCCCAGAAACTATTGTCACCTCTGGCAAAATTGTGTGGAACCTAATGGAGCCATTTCTGCACAAGGGGTACCACGTCTATACAGACAATTTTTATACAAGCGTTGCCCTTTATAAAGCCCTCCATGCTGCAAATACAGGGGCCTGTGGGACAGTACGGAAGAACAGAGTGGGACTCCCACAACAGTTGGTGTCCAGGCGTTTGGGAAAAGGAACATCCATGGCCCTTGCAAGTCAGGAATTGCTTGCAGTGAAGTGGGCCGACAAGAAGGATGTCTACATGCTGTCCACCGTACACACGGACACCACTGTGGCAATTACGGAGAGGGGGGCTACCACTGCAAAGCCGAAACCGGTCTGTGTAACAGACTACAACAAATTTATGGGGGGTGTAGACCTTTCCGACCAGGTGCTTCAGCCGTACCTGGTGAAGCGCAAAAATAAGGCCTGGTACAAAAAGGTAGCAATCTACCTCATCTAGGTTGCTACCTATAACAGTTTTGTTATTTTCAAAAAAGCCCAAGGAACGCTCACTTTCCTTCAATTTCAGAAGAAGGTCATTGAGCATTTCCTTTTTGAGTCCACTATACCGGCACAATCCTGCGAATCTGAGGATGTGCGCAGGCTTTCAGAGCGCCACTTTTTACACCCTATTCCTTCCACTGAGACCCAAAAATATCCCCAAAAAAGTTGTCGGGTATGTAGCAAGCATGGCAGGAGGAGGGATACCCGCTTTTATTGCCCCATGTGTCCATCAAAACCAGCCCTTTGTAACTACCCCTGTTTCGAAACCTTTCACACGGTTGCAAATTACTAGAATTTAACACAAAAAAAAAAATGGGTTGGGGGCCTTTTTAGGGAGTCAATTTCTTTATATTTTCTTTTTAGTTTGTGGGCTTTCCAAGTAGGGATTATTTCTTGTGGGAGAGGTTGTAGAGCACATTTTTTTCAGACCGTGAAACTAATTTTACCCCTTATGATTTTTTTTATTTATTTGTGGGTGATCAAGTGCTGGAATTAATTGTCCAGTACAAAATCCCACATCCACAATTTTTTTATTTTGACTGTTCTTATGACTATGTCCTGCCACATACAGCTGTTACATTCCTAATTCTGTACCGTGATACGGGCATGATCTTTTTTTTTATTTGGAGGATCTCTTTTAATCGAGCTGTTCCTTATCAATACACCATGGGCTTTGTTACAGTTCTTCTGGAAATACTGACATCATTTTGGGGATTAGTGATCCTTTACTGTTCCTATAGATGGTTTTGGACACTGTCCCTTTATATATTCTGTAGGTGATCGGTTGTTTTGTGCACATAGCGGTTCCTACCTTGCCGGGCAGGGGCCTGTTATGGTGTACCGCGTCACTTGGCACATTCGTCCCTCATAAGGATTGATGGAGCTAAAGGGACGTTGTACAACCAGTCACTGAAAAAAACAAACCTTGTCATGACAGCCCTGCAGGTGTTCTTCTATGTAGTGAACAGACTCGAGTTTGCAACATAGTTGGATACATTTTCCTCCATTTGTTTGAAGATATTGCCCGTCACTCCAGTACAGTTTATTTTTTCCTCTCTGACTGATTTTATATTAGGACAGAATTCTGTCCACAATGACATCATAATGGCACCAACTGCTTCTTCAGCAAGACATAGTCATAAGTACAGGCAAATACGTCTATAGCAACATGTATCCGTTATGAATACACGGCTTCACTTCTCTTCTGTGCCGCACAAATTTATTAATGTGGCATATTTCTAACAAAATAACCTTCTACCACGTCTCCTCTATTTCATGTGGAAACGTAATAAGAGTTTGAAGAAAACATTATATACCCATAGTGTCTGAAATAATAACCATTATTTCTTCCTTAAAAATTTTTGGTCCGCATGCCCACTACACCACTAGATGAATACCTTTAGGGGTTTAGTTTTTAAAATGGGGTCATTTCTGCGTGGTTTTTTTTTTTGTTCAGGCTTCTCAATGCCTCTAAATGCATGATATGGGGCCTAGAATTTATTCAATTGTGCCCTGAAAGCCAAAGGGTGCTCCCTCTCTTTTTGGCCCAGCCACACGTCTAATAAGCAGATTGGGGCAACAATGGGAGTATTTTTGAAAACAGGAGAAACCGGCTGATAGATTTTGGGGTGTGTTTCTTCATTCTCATGGTCGCTTTACAAAGAAATCGGTCTTCAAAGTGATACTTTTATATGAAAAGTGATTTTTTTTTTTATTTCACCAGCTATGCATTAAATTTAGCAAAAAACTGTGGGGTCAAAATACTCACTACACCCCTAGATAAATACCTTAAGGGGTCTAGTTTTCTAAATGGGGTCGTTTATGGGGAGTTTCTATCGTTCTGGTAGTTCAAAATCTCTCCAAATGTACAGTGGGGCCTAAAACATTTTCAAGCAAAATATGAGTCCTGAAAGCCTCCGAGTGCTCCCTCCCTTTCGGGCCCTGCCGTGTGTCCAGACAACGCATTAGGGTCACAATGGGGGCATTTTTGAAAACAGGAGAACCAGGGTGATAGATTTTGGGGTGTGTTTCTTCATTCTCATGGTCGCTTTACAAAGAAATCGGTCTTCAAAGTGATACTTTTATATAAAAAGTGTTTTTTTTTTTATTTCACCAGCTATGCATTAAATTTAGCAAAAGACTGTGGAGTCAAAATACTCACTACACCCCTAGATAAATACCTTAAGGGGTCTAGTTTTCTAAATGGGGTCGTTTATGGGGAGTTTCTATCGTTCTGGTAGTTCAAAACCTCTCCAAATGTACAGTGGGGCCTAAAACATTTTCAAGCAAAATATGAGTCCTGAAAGCTTCCGGGTGCTCCCTCCCTTTCGGGCCCTGCCGTGTGTCCAGGCAACGCATTAGGGTCACAATGGGGGCATTTTTGAAAACAGGAGAAACAGGGTGATAGATTTTGGAATGTGTTTCTTCATTCTCATGGTCGCTTTACAAAGAAATCGGTCTTCAAAGTGATACTTTTATGAAAAAAGTGAAATTATATTTTTTTATGCCTGCCTTGCATGAATTCTTACAAAAAAACTGTTGGGTCAAAATACTTACAACACCCCTTACTTAATAAATACCTTAAGGGGTCTAGTTTTCAAAATGGGGTCACTTGTGGGGGTTTCCACCATTCTGTAAGTCTTCTAAATTGCTCAAAAATTATTATTTTTTTCAAAAGTGCTGCCAAAATAGAGTAAAGAGATGGAAATATATATTTAATTAAAAAAAATTGTACAGTATGTGTGTACATATGTGACATATTGCAGTTAAAAATAGGGAAAAATTATGATTTTTACAAAATTTCTTCAATTTTTCTATTTTTTAAGTTATTTCCGCAAATCGTATCAGTCTACTTTTACCACTAAAATAAAGTACAACATGTGACGAAAAAACAATGTCAGAATTACTTGGATATTCAAAACTTTCACAGAGTTATTCTCTGATAAAGTCACACATACCAGATTTGACAAATTTGGCTTGGTCATTAAGGTCCAAATAAGCTTGGTCACTAAGGGGTTAATAGACCTTTCTACTTGTGACCAGAAAGGTCTGATCTTGGGCCAAAACCACCAAATGGGACAGAGATCCAGGAGTTAACCAACAGCTCCAGCAAACATTTGACAGGGAGAGACGTATCCTATAAAGATATGCTGGAGTGCGATACCATCGAGTTAGCAATTTATAAAAGAGTTCTCTTGGTGTCGTACACAACAGACTTCCTTTTGTGATAGAACAATATCTATTTATTTTTCCCATTCCATTAAGAAAAAGGGTTTGGATGGGACCAAATCTAAAAGAAGGTTGGTATATATTTTGGACATGGATCTGGGCGGAGATTGAGGCATAAGAGTATAGTTTTCCATCCACGTGGGATCAGGGTTTGGTGAGGGAGCTATAGCCAAAAATTTGCAGCACGCTGAGTTAAAGTCATACCTATGAAGAAATGTCACATTAGCAGCAGAAGCAGACAAACCAGACCCAGAGGATTGTGCCAACAAAGCACTTAGTGCAAGAGTAGCTCTACACATAGTTACCTCACTGACCCTAAGGGTATGTGCACACACACTAATTACGTCCGTAATTGACAGACGTATTTCGGCCGCAAGTACCGGACCGAACACAGTGCAGGGAGCCGGGCTCCTAGCATCTACTTATGTACGATGCTAGGAGTCTCTGCCTCGCTGCAGGACAACTGTCCCGTACTGTAATCATGTTTTCAGTACGTGACAGTGGTCCTGCAGCGAGGCAGGGACTCCTAGCATCGTACATAAGTATGATGCTAGGAGCCCGGCTCCCTGCACTGTGTTCGGTCCGGGACTTGCGGCCGAAATACGTCCGTCAATTACGGACTTAATTAGTGTGTGTGCACATACCCTTAGAGAACCAAGCAGAGGCCATAGCGACGACCTAATAACATTTACCCTATCTGTAAAATACTGGAGGACCCCCAATGGAGCTAACAGAGAGGCAACCACTAGCCATATTTAGTACTGTATAGACTTCTGACATACTTTAAGCATACCACGAGTCATATCACTTACTAGGATTGTTTTCGGTGGCAATGGTAATTTAACCCAAAGCAAGGGTAATAATTCCTCCGAGAGAACTCGTCTCTCTATATCCAAGTAACTGTAAGTAAGAGAGGGGTTAGCAAGTTGCGACCAACTAAGCAATTGAATTGTTTCATAATATAACCTTATATCTGGTAGAGACAAGCCCCCCTGCTTCTTCTTTAACCTCTTGCCGTGCTGCTCCGCAATAGCACGTCCTGCAGAGGGGTTAGTTCCCGCATCAGGACGTACAGTTGCGCAGTAGTTCCCGGCGCACACTGTCCTAACGGACAGTGTCCGGGAACCGGGAGGTCAGCTGTCCCCGACAGCTGACACTCCAGCCTTGCCGGTCAACGGACCATAGCCGCTGATTTCGACACTTAACCCCATAAATGCGGCGACAGATTGCCGTTGCTGCATTTAAAGAGGCTCTGTCACCAGATTTTCAAACCCCTATCTCCTATTGCAGCAGATCGGCGCTGCAATGTAGATAACAGTAACGTGTTTTGTTTTTTCAAAAACGAGCATTTTTGGCCAAGTTATGACCATTTTTATATTTATGCAAATGAGCCTTTCTTAAGTACAACTGGGCGTGTTTAAATTTATGTCCAAGTGGGCTTGTATTGTGTGTGTACGTCTGGGCGTTTTTACTTGTTTTACTAGCTGGGCGTTGTGAATGGGAGTGTATGATTCTGACGAATCAGCATCATCCACTTCTCTTCGTTACCACCCAGCTTCTGGCAGTGCACAGACACACAGCGTGTCCTCGCGGGATCACGCTGTGACGTCACTCACTTCCTCCCACAGGAACTTCATCGCGTCGGATGAGCGAGGACACGCTGTGTGTCTGTGCACTGCCAGAAGCTGGGCGTTGTGAAGAGAAGTGGATGATGCTGATTCGTCAGCATCATACACTTCCATTCACAACGCCCAGCTAGTAAAACAAGTAAAAACGCCCAGATGTACACACACAATACATGCCCACTTGGACATAACTTTAAACACGCCCAGTTGTACTTAAGAAAGGCTCATTTGCATAAATATAAAAATGGTCATAACTTGGCCAAAAATGCTCGTTTTTGAAAAAAAACAACGTTACTGTTATCTACATTGCAGCGCCGATCTGCTGCAATAGGAGATAGGGGTTTGAAAATCTGGTGACAGAGCCTTTTAAGTGGTTTGAAGCACATCGGCAGCCCCCACGAAGTGATCATGGGGGCTACCGATGCTTGTCGTGGCATTTAGAGGTCAGACAATGACCTCTGGGTTGCCATGTACGGAAGCCTCGGAGGAGCAGCCTCCTGCCGGTCCTCCGAGGCTTCCTGTCAGTGTGACTGTCACATCACAATGACAGTTAGAGTACATTACACTACGTGTGTAGTGTAATGTACTCTAGCAGCGATCAAAGCTGCAAGTCTAAGTGTCCCCTAGTGTGACAAGTAAAAAAAGTAAAAAAAAGTAATAAAAATGTTTTAAAAAAGTCTAAAAATAAAAGTTATAGGTTATATAAACAAACACTGCATTTTTTTCCTATAATAAGTCTTTCATTATAGGAAAAAAATGAACACGTTAAAAAAAATACACATATCTGGTATCACCGCGTTCGTAACGACCCCAACTATAAAACTATAATGTTATTTTTCCCGCACGATGAACACCCCAAAAAAAATCTATAAAAAACTACACCAGAATCACTATTTTTTGGTCACCACCCCTCCCAAAATAGAGAATAAAAACTGATCAAAAAGTCGCATGTACCCGAAAATAGTACCTATAAAAACTACAACCCGTCCCGCAAAAAACAAGCTCTTACACAGCTTTTTGGACTGAAAAATAAAAAAGTTACGGCTCTCAGAATATGGTGACACAGAAAATAAATTATTTAATAAAAAAGTGATTTTATTGCGCAAACGCTGCAAAACATAAATAAACCTATATACATATGGTATCACCGTAATCATATCGACCCGCAGAATAAAGTAAAATTGTCATTTATAGTGCACGGGGAACGCCGCAAAAATAAACTAAAAAACATTGTCAGAATTGCTTGTTTTTGGTCACCCGGCTTGCAAAAAAATTTAATAAAAATGTAATAAAAAGTGATCAAAAAAATCGCATGTACCCCAAAATGGTACTAATGAAAAGTACAGATTGTCCCGCAACAAATAAGCCCTCACGCAGCTCCGGTGGTGAAAAAATACAGAAGTTCTGGCTCTCAGAATATGGCGATGCAAAATGTGCAGTGTTTTCTAAAAGCAGGTAACATCCGACACCATTTCTCAGTGCGACACCGGCCACACATCTATGAATTATTATTTATTTACCGCATTATTATACCCTCTTATTATGCCCTGATGTTCTCTGCACAGATTACATATACCCTGATGTACTCCGCACAGATTACATATGCCCCCTGATGTCACTGTGATGTGATGTCAGGGGCAACCCTAGAGCCGGTGTCCCAGAGCGGAGCACTAGTATAGGCTCTACTCCGGAACTCTGGGGAAGCAACTGACATCAGTGTCTATATATGGAGAGTGATGTCAGGGGCTTGCCCAGAGCTGGAGTCCCGGAGTATTGCTGCTTCTAGCACCCTGCCTGGGATTACAGCTCTGCTCCTGACATCACTGTTCATATATGGACAGAGATGTCAGGGGCAACCCCAGAGCTGGTGTCCCGGGCAGAGCGCTAATACTGGGACTCCAGCTGTTCTCCTGACATCACTGTCCAGTTCTGGGGAATCCCTAGACATCGCTGTCCATATGTGGACAGCGATGTCAGGGGATTCCAGAGTCCCGGAGCGGAGCCTATGCTAGCGCTCTGCCCGAGACTCCGCTCTGGGGAAGACCCTGACAAAACTGTCCATATATGGACAGCGATGTCAGGCAGGGGCGTAGCTAGGAAAGACTGGGCCCCATAGCAAACTTTTGACTGGGGCATCCCCTCCCCTGGGTATCACACAACCCCCCCCCCCTTGTAGATAGTGCCTCCCTATAGATTCCACCACACAGCGCCCCCTATAGATAGCACCATACACAGCCCCCTATAGATAGCGCCATACACAGCCCCCTGTAGATAACGCCTCACAGCCCACTGTAGATAACGCCATACAGACCCCCCTGTAGATAACGCCATACAGACCCCTCCTGTAGATAACGCCATACAGCCCCCACTGTAGATAACGCCATACAGACCCCCTGTAGATAACGCCATACATACCCCCCTGTAGATAACGCCATACAGACCCCCCTGTAGATAACGTCATACAGACCCCCCTGTAGATAACGCCATACAGACCCCCCTGTAGATAACACCATACAGAACCCCCCTGTAGATAACACCATACAGAACCCCCTCTGTAGATAACGCCATACAGACCCTCTGTAGTTAACACCATACTGAACCCCCCCTGTAGATAACGCCAAACAGAACCCCCCTTGTAGATAACGCCCCCCCCCCCAAAAAAAAACGGCCTATAGCTTGTCCTACAAAAGACATGCATCCCCTATCCACAGCTACTATAGCGGTAGTTACGCCACTGATGTCAGGGTATTCCACAGAGTCCCGGAGCAGAGCCTGTACTAGCGTTCTGTCCGGGACTCAGGCTCTGGGAAGGACCCTGACAAAACTGTCCATATATGGACAGCGATGTCGGTGATTTCCACAGAGTCCCGGAGCAGAGCCTATGCTAGCGCTCTGCCCGGGACTCCACTGTGGGCAAGACACTGACATCGCGTGTCCATTCATGGACAGCGATGTCAGGGATTTCAGAGCACAGGAGCAGAGCCGATACTAGCGGATCTGTGTCCCGCGGACCGCAGATGACAGCCTCAGGGGTCGCATGTGGCCCGCAGGCCGGGTGCTTGAAACCCCTGACATAGATAGACTAGGAATACACAACAAAGCTCAGGCGTGGGAGGATGGGGCTGGGACCTTCTTATAGCCCAGGGTGCTCTAAAGCAATCAGCTCAACTACCAACATGGGTGCACTCTGGCTTCTCAAGTCTGGACTGAGCTCGTGAGCGCACCCTGGTGGTCACTGTGGAGCAGGACGACCGTATGTGCAGACATCTCTTGATGGAAGGGCGTAGACTGGATGGAAGGAGTTCGTGGTCAGCGACTACGGACGTTACAATAACTACAGTATCACTGTGCTTGATTGGCCAGCAAACTCGTCTGATCTAAACCGCCATAGAGAATTTATGGGGTATCGTCAAGAGGAAGATCAGTGACCAGACCCAACAATGCAGGCGAGCTGAAGGCCGCTATGAAAGCAATCTGGGCTTCCATAACACCCAAGCAGTGCCACCGGCTGATCGCCTCCATGCCACGCCGCATTGATGCAGTAATTCATGCAAAAGGAACCCCGACCAAGTATTGAGTGCATATACTTTATATACTTTTCAGTAAGCCTACATTTCGGTATTAAAAATCATTTTTGAAATTGGGCTTATATAATATTCTAATTCTCTGAGACACAAAATTTTGGGTTTTCATTAACGGTTAGCCATAATCTTAAACTTTAAAATAAAAAACAATGCTGGAAATAGATCACTCTGTGTGTAATTAATCTATTTAATATATGAGTTTCACTTTTTGAATTGAATCACTGAAATAAATTAACTTTTTGATGATATTCTAATTCATTGAGTATGTATATATGTATGTATGTATGTATGTATGTATGGTGAATGAATCCCACTGGTCAACCCAAGACTGCAGTTCAAGCCATGCAGGCGGACATGCTTCTACAAGCATTCCAGTTTACATGTATGTATGTATGTATGTATGTATGTAAAACCAAGCCATGAGGAGGAAAGAACTGCCTGTAGAGCTCAGAGACAGGATTGTGTGGAGGCACAGATCTGGAGCACAGTTCGAAAAAAATTTGAATGCACTGAAAGTTTCCAAAAGCACAGTGGCTTCCATAATTCTTAAATGGAAGAAGTTTGGAACAACCAGGACTCTTCCTAGAGCTGGCCGCCCCACCAAACTAAGTAATCAGGGGAGAAGAGCCTTGGTAAGAGAGGTGAATAAGAACCTTATGGTCACTCTGGCTGAGCTCCAAAGATCCTGTGTACAGATGGGAGAAACTTCCAGAATGTCCACTGTCACTGCAGCATTCCACCAATCTGGGCTTTATGGCAGAGTGGCCAGAAAAGAAGCCTCTCCTCAGTAAAAGACACATGAAACCCCGCCTAGAGTTTGCAAAAAGCACCTAAAGGACTCTCAGACCCTGAGAAACAAGATTCTGCGGTCTGATGAAACCAAGTTTAAGCTTTTTTTTACTTAATTCTATGAGTCATGTCTGGAGGAAACCAGGCACTGCTCATCACCTGCCCAGTCTTATATCTACAGTGAAGCATGGTGGTGGCAGCATCATGCTGTGAGGGTGTTTTTCAGCGGCTGAGACAGGGAGACGGGTCAGGGTTGAGTAAAAGATGATTTGAGCAAAGTACAGAGATATTCTTAATGAAAACCTGCTCTGAACCTCAGACTGGGCCGAAGGCTCACCTTCGAACGAGACAATAACCCCAAGCACACAACCAAGGCAACACAGGAGTGGCTTAGGAATAACTCTGTGAATGTCCTTGAGTGGCCCAGCCAGAGCCCAATCGAAAATCTCTGGAGAGACAAGAAAATGTCTGCCCGCCGACGATCCCCATCGAACATGACAGAGCTTGAGAGGATCTGCAGAGAAGAATGGGAGAACATTTTTAAATCCAGGTGTGCAAACCTTGTGGCATTATACCCAAGAAGACTAGAGGCTGTTATCGCTGCCAAAAGGTGCTGAGTAAAGGGTCTGAATACTTATGACAATGCAACATTTTAGTTTTTCCACTTCAATAAATTCGCAAAGATTACTAACACTCTGTTTTCACTTTGTCATTGTGGTATATGCAGTACAGAATTTAGCACAAGGCCCCAACATGAAATGTAAATTTTTTTTAAAGGTTCTGAAGACTTTCCGGATGCATTGTGTGTGTGTGTGTGTGTGTGTGTGTGTGTGTGTGTGTGTGTGTGTGTGTGTGTGTGTGTGTATATATATATATACAGTGAAGGAAATAAGTATTTGATCCCTTGCTGATTTTGTAAGTTTGCCCACTGTCAAAGACATGAACAGTCTAGAATTTTTAGGCTAAGTTAATTTTACACAATCCACAGGGGAGGCTTTATGTGGGACACAATCTACAGGGGGGGCTATATGTAGGGCACTATATACAGGGGGGGCTATATGTGGGGCACTATATACAGGGGGGCTATATGTAGAGCGCTATCTACAGGGTTGGCTATATGTAAGGCACTATCTACAGGGGGCCGTATGTAGGGCACTTTCTTCAGGGGGACTATATGTGGGGCACTATCTACAGGGGGCTGTCTGAAGGGCACTATGTACAGGGGATCTATATAGGGCACTAGCTACAGGGGGCTCTATGGGGAGCACTATTTACAGAGGATGCTAGCTATGGGGGCACTATCTACAGAGAGCTCTATGGGGGCACTATCTACTGGGGGTTCTGTGGGGGGCACTATCTACAGGGGGCTCTATGGGGGCACTATCTACAGGGAGCACAGGGACACATTGTATGGTGCTATTATAATCAGGGACAGAGTGTATTGTGGTATTATAATCAGGGACACAGTTTATGGTGCTATTATAATCAGGGACACATCGTATTGTGCGATTATAATCAGGGACACATGGTATTGTGCTATTATAATCAGGGAGAGTGTATTGTGCTATTATAATCTGGGACACAGTGCATGGTGCTATTATAATCAGAGATACCGTGTATGGTGCTATTATAATCAGGGACACAGTGTATGGTTATATTATAATTAGAGGTGCAGTGTATTGTGCTATTATATTTAGGGGCGTATTGTGTGGCAGTATGAGAATTTTATCTTCGTTTATAGGTGCAGAAATGTTTGCAAAGTGAGAAGCTGAAGACATCTGAGCGGCAAACTGCAGAAATGGGCTGTCATCATAGGGGTCTGGACCGGATGGAGAATAAAAGAGAAAAAGAACAACTAGAATCTGAAAAGACGTCACCGGTGAGTCACTTAATGTAAATGTTTATTCTGCCTCTAGTCAACACTATAGTCACTCTATTATCTGCAGCGAGATGGGTGGTATGATATTTTTTTTGGGGGGAAACAGCAACTCCCAGGATATCCTTACCATTGTTCGGGTTATGCTGGGTTCTGTCGTTTTACGCCGTACAAACCTATATGGCAGGGGTTGCACTAAATTGAGTTGTATTTGTGCTGGTGTTGTATTTATGTGCGGAGCTTGGTTCTGGTGATGTATTTATGTACTGAGCTTGATTCTGGTGATGTATTTATGTACTGAGCTTGGTTCTGGTGCTATATGTATGGGCTTTGTTCTGGGGCTGTATATATGTACTGAGCTTTGTTCTGGTGCTGTATTTATGTACTGTGTTTGGTACTGGTGCTGTATTTATGTACAGAGCTTGGTTTTGATGTTGTATATATGTATGAGCTTGGTTCTGGGGTTGTATATATGTACTGAGCTTCGTTCTGGAGCCGTATATGTCAGAGTTTGGTTCTGATGCTGTAATTATATAGGATATCTTTATAATAACAAAATTGCAGGGCAGATGGAATAGTTTTCAATTCATTGTATATTTAATGGGAACCTGTGAGGTAATTTTAACCCCTTGAACCGCCACCATGTGGTAATACATGACCTGACAATATTTCCAAACATTCCCTTAAATGTTTTATTCAGATGCAGCAAAATTTATAAAATCTACTTTTTAAACGGCGCACACTATATGCTAATTACTCATTAAAGGGTCATGGGGCAGTGCCACTATCCTGAAGAGTCACACAGTCCTACCTCTAAACCCACTAGCAGGGCTAGCAGAAGTGCGTCACGATAGGCACGTGTGCTAGTGGTAGAAGTTAGAACATGCCTCTCTGACAATGCATTAACCGCCAGAGAGGTACAGGAAAGCAGGACGGTGGTCATGTGGTGAGGTTAGTGTGGTACTCGCCTCCTACCCCAGCCAACTTTAAAAACCGATCGGCCAACGCTAGGAAGGGATTAATTATACAACAAGAGAGGGTCCATCGAACTCACTGCAGAGGGCTCTATGGGGGATAATAATTTCCCCCCATAGAGCACTCAGCAGTCAGACGCGCAACCCCCCCCCCCCCGCTCTATAATAAATACTGAGTCACTTATATGGTTAGACCTCCCTTTCAGTATAATCCCCCCTTCCCATAGAGCCCTCAGTAGTTACTAATATATTGCAACTTGGAGGTCAGATTGTCTGACTGACTGCTGGGGGCTCTATAGGGGGTCTGAGCGACTAACTGCTGAGGTCTCTATAGGAGGGATATCCCCCCCCCCAGAGTCATACACACACACACACACACCCCTATAGAGCCCCCAGAAGTCAGTCAGACAATCTGACCTCCCCTTGCAATATAATCCCCACATACTGGCCTTAGTAGTTGTTTTACCACATGGGAAGGGGTGTCTGACTACTTAAAGGGGTTTTCCTATAAAGGGACTTTATGACATATCCACAGGATACGTCATAAATGTCAGATAGATGTGAGTTCCATCTCTGGGGCCCACACCTATCTCTAGAACGGGGCCCCTGAAAGCCTGTTCTAACTCTTTCTGCACTCGCTCTCTCTGGGCCACTTCCCGACTTCATGATCGGGAGTTACGAAAACAGTGTAGCTCGCTGAGTTACGCTGTTTTCGTAAGTCCCATAGAACTGAATGGTAGTTACAGAAACAGCGTAGCTCCCATGCTACGCTGCTTCCATAACTGATATTCACTACTATGAGAGTAAAAGAAACAGTGTTTTCGTAACTCCCGACCATGAATTCCGGAAGTGGCTGGGAGGCAGCTAGAGGAGAAAGAGGTAGAACGGGGTTTAGTGGACCCTATTCTAGAGATAGGTGCGAGTCCCAGAGGTGGGACTCGCATCTATGTGGCATTTATGACATATCCTGTAGATATGTCATATATGTCCCTCATGGGAAAACCCTTTTAAAGTGTAACAAAACTTCGAAAAAACTTCTGACTCGTCATAGTGAAATATCAGACGTTTTGATCGGTGGGGGTCTGAGTACTGAGACCCCACTGATCATTAAAATAATGTAGCAGAAGCACTTAGGTGACCGCTGTGCCACTTCATTTCTGATCTGCTTTTCTCGAAAAACCGAGCAAGGGGCGTACGGACGTACACCACTCCGAGGAATGCCGATCAGAAAAGAAGCGGCGCAGCATTCAACAGAGCGCTTCATTTTAGCGATCAATGGGTTTTTTAGTGCTCGGACCCCCCACCGATTAAAAGTTCTGATATCACTCTGACATATCAAACGTTTTTTTTAAAGTTTTTTCTTTAATAAAACAGTGTATCAGTGTGTTTGGTGCAACTTTCTAAATACTTTTTTATTAAAAATTATTTTTACTTTTTGAGATACAGCTGCTTTGTATCCTGTATACAGAGCAGCTGTATCTAGTGCTAAAACCAATATACATGTGAGGGGGAAGGAGGGGACCCAAGTTGTGTCAACAGCCCAGGGCCCATGGTACACTTAATCTGCCACTGGGAACGTGCACTACCTGCCATCAAGTTAGCCTTAGAAGAGTGGAGGAATTTGCTAGAGGGGTCTGCTCATCCAATTATCATCTATACTGATCACAAGAATCTCACTTACTTAAAGTCTGCACAACACCTGAACCCACGTCAAGCCAGATGGTCACTTTTGTTGCCAGATTAAAACTTCTCCATTTTCGTCCTGCTGATAAAAATGTCAAGGCTGATGCAGTGTCTCGTTGGTTTGAGACAGATGACTCTGAAGAGGAACCTCAGCATATTATTGACACTTCCTGTATTATTCCCGTTAACCCTATGCAAATTAAACACATTCCTCCTGGGAACATTATTGGTCGTCCAATTGGCAGGAAAAAAATCATTAATTCCAAGTTGGCAGGTAATTCGGGCACTCGTAAGACTTTGGACTTTATCTCTCACCTCTATTGGTGGCCCATATTGCACAAAGATGTCACGGACTATGTCTCCTCTTGTATCAAGTGCGCTCAAAATAAAATTACTCAATTCAAGCCTGCGGGTCTGCTCCAACCCTTGCCGGTGCTGAACTGCCCATGGCAACACATTGCCAAGGATTTCATTACAGATCTTCCTCTGTCTGATGTATGCACCACTATTTGGGCTATTGTGGACTGTTGTTCTAAAATGGCACATTTTGTTTCCGGGATATACAACTAAGGGGCCATTTGCAAAGACTAACATGTGCAGACACAACAACGCTCAGGCAAGGAGGAATAGGGCAGAGTCCTTTTTATAGTTCCTGGTATGCTGGGATAGGAGATTTTCTTGGTGCACATGCTGGCCCTTCAAGACACCCTATGTACGGTAGCAGCAGCAGCCACCGAGGACAGTCTTGTATGCCATTGTCTCAGAGGAGTGAGACGCCGGCACGAGCTCACAGGTCTGCGGTCGCGGCCGTTTGCGGGTAATGCCAATGTTCCGTGACCGCGACACCGGCTTCTTTTCAGCAATACGGCACCGGCCTGCTTCCAGCAATCCGTCACCGGCCTGCTTACCGTGGTGTAGCCCAGTGGGTTGACAAACCTCCTGGTTGTTACAATGCCCTTTATTCATGGCTCATGTTTTGTACTTCTTCAATATTCACATTATGCATGTGCTGAGATTCAGCTTCAGTTTGCTGTGATGTCATTACATTATGAGGATCACGCATGGGGAACGCTGGATTAAAGGATCTAGAGTGCTGTGAACATTGCAAAAGTTTCGGCAAGCCTCAGAATATGAGGCGCAGAAGCAAATATAATGCAATACATAATAAAACAACCTGCAGGACACTCTGGAGCAAACCCATTATCCAACCCCCAATACCCTTAAATCAGTTAGAGGGGTTGAGCCATAACAAGCGATCTGGCCACTCCAGGCTCCAATTATCTTTGGAATTGGCTGTCCTGAACTCTTCCTTTATTTTCTTAGCTTAACCCCTTCCCGCCGCAGCCCTTTTTCAGATTTTCATTTTAGTATTTTCCTCCCCACCTTCCAAAAGCCTAACGTCTTTATTTTTCCGTCTATATAGTACTATGAGGGCTTGATTTTTGCGGGACGAGTTGTAGTTTTTCGTAGCACCATTTATTTTGCCATAAAATGTACTAGGAAACGGGAAAAAATTATTTGTGGGGTAGAAAATGAAAAATACAGCGATTCCTCCATGGTTTTTTGCACGCCGTTTTTATGGAATTCGCTGTGCAATTAAAACAACATGTTAACTTTATTCTGTGGGTCAATACGATTACTGGCGATACCAAATATATATCGTTTATTCTATATTTTACTACTTTTACAAGTAAAAACTTAAGTGTAAAAAAGAAAATGTATTTTGTGTTGCCAAATTCCGAGAGCCATAACTTTTTTATTTTTCCGTCGATTAAGTGGTATGAGGGCTTATTTTTTGCGGGACTAGCTGTAGTTTTCATTAATATGATTTTGGTGTACATGCGACGGTGTGATCACTTTTTATTAAATTTTTTTGTGGGAAATTAGGTGACCAAAAAATAGAGATTCTGGCGTTTACAATTTTTTTTTTACGTCGTTCATCGTGCGGATTAAATAATGATATATTGTAATAGTTCAGACTTTTACGGATGGGGCGATACCAATTCTGTTTATTTTTTTTTTTACTATGCTCTAGGGGGAAAATGGGAAAAGGGGGGTTTTTTGAACTTTTAATATTTATTTTTTATTTTTTTTACACAAAAAAACAAACTTTATTGAACTAATTTTTACTTTTTTTATTAGTCCCCCTAGGGGGCTTCAACCAGCAATCGTTAGATAGCTTGCACGATATACTGCAATACTAATGTATTGCAGTATATCGTGATTCTGACAGGCAGCTGTTAAGCCCTGCCGGAGGCAAGGCTTAATAGGTGTACAAAGATGGCGGACCTGGGGTCCTTCATTAAGCCCCCAGGCAGCCATAGCAACCATCGGCCCCCCGTGACTGCGTTGTGGGGGGCGTGATGAGCTGTTAGAGGGGGTCGCCCTCCTCTTTCTAACGAGTTAAATTCTGCGGTCGCTATTGACCGCAGCATTTAACGAGTTAAACGAGCGGGATAGCGCTCAAACACGCTGCCGCTCGTTACTCTGAAGTGTCGGCTGTAACAAACAGCCGACACCGGCATCATATGGAGTGGGTTCACTCCGTGAACCCGTTCCATACTTCCCCTACCCGACTTTGGCGTATGGATGCATCAAATGTATCATACGTTCTACACTGTATCACATACGACTATATATATATACTTTAACATTCTATTAACAGAACTTTTACCACTACGGATATAACAGGTCGTGTGCAGAATTTTTTCAAACCTGAAGATACCCAGGAGTAATGTCACATAACATAACTTTAGGGCTCTCATTGCTGCCATGTACTACTCGCCTGAGAGCATACTGAACGATAGGGAATACTTCGAAGATTTAGTATCAAGTATTGCAATACTTATTTTTTGAGTCTTCGGTACGTCCTGATTTACCAAATAGTATACAACAAAACACCAACATCAAGGTGTTTTTGTTTTTTTCACATTTTATTTATAATTTAATAAAAGTTACATTTCCCTGCCATTAGGCCCCATGCACACAAACGTATTTTTGTCCTCCCGTAAATACTGGCGTAAATACGGGTCCTTGGTCACACGTTTTCGACCCGTATTGCACCAGTATTTACGGACCCGTGCCCATAAATACGGGTCCGGTGTCAACCGTATTCCACCCGTATTTATGGGCACGTTTTCGCTGCAAAATTACACTGCAGTAATCGGCAGCCCTTCTCTCTGTCAGTGCAGAATAGAGAGAAGGGACAGCCCTTTCCACAGAAAAAGTAAAAGAAATTCATACTTACCCGGCCGTTGCCTGGGTGACGCGTCCCTCTCTTGACATCCAGTCCGACCTCCCTGGATGACGTGGCAGTCCATGTGACCGCTGCAGGCTCTGATTCGCCTGTGATTGGCTGCAGCGGTCACATTGTCTGAAACTTCATCCCAGGAGGCCGGACTGGAGGAAGAAGCAGGGAGTTCTGGGTAAGTATGAACGTCTTTTTTTTTTTTACAGGTTGATCTATATTGTGATCGGAAGTCACTGTCCAGGGTGCTGAAACAGTTAGTGCCAATCGTTTAACTCTTTCAGCACCCTGGATAGTGACTATTTACTGACGTCGCCTAGCAACGCTCCCGTAATTACAGGTGCACACACGTAATTACGGGAGCCCCATAGACTTCTATGGGCCTGCCCGTGCCGTAATTACGGCCTGAAATAGGACATGTTCTATATTTTTCAACGGCACGGGCACCTTCCCGTAAGCATACGGGGAGGTACCCGTGGCCAATAGAAGTCCATGGGCCCGTAAAAATGTGCTGTAATTAGGGCCCGTAATTACGGGCGTTTTTACATTCGTGTGCATGGGGCCCTAGTAAATCCTCATCTGGTGATAACATCAACATCTACATACTCTATAAGTTGTTGTTGTTGTAAGTACATACAATAAGGCTGGGTTCACACTGAGTTTTTTGCCGGAGGAAAATCTGCCTCAAAATTCCGTTTGGCATATTTTGATCTTCCTGCACGCCGATTTTCACTGCGTTTTTCGCCCTCGGCCATTGAGCGCCACGAGCAAAAAAACGCAGCGAAATACGCTTCTGCAGCCTCCTATTGATGTCAATTTATTTGTGTTTTTGTGTTTTACTTTTTTATTTTTTCTTTCTTTGACTTCTCTATGGGGGCTGCCTATTTTTTTTCATCTCTGTATGTGTCGATTAACGACACATACAGACATGAAATACGGCACATACAACCCCATATAGAATGCGAACGGGAGCCGTTCCACTCCCTATAGCGTACGCCGTCTGTGTGGGAACGGCGCATGCGACGCTCCCACACAGACCAAAAGGAAGGCCTTCAGCAGAGCGACATCCGGTGCCATTTTCATGTGGACCGGAAGCTGCGGCCGGACAGTAAGACGACTACTTAAGGTCGCGGCTTCCAGCCATATGTTCAGACGGAGCGGAGCGGAGGCAGCAGCGGCAGCGGCAGGAGCAGGTAAGTTATGTTTGTGTATGTGATGTGTGTGTATGTTCGTGTTATACTGTGTGATTACCACTATCTAATCCTCCTACACTGTGCATTCGCTCAAAAAATGGCGGCACACAGTGTAGGAGGTTTGAACATTCAACCCCCTCCTTTCACCTGGAACTAGCTAGGATAAAGGAGGGGGGATTGTTTGAGGACACTAGAGCGAGTGTGTTTTCTCCAATTTTGCAGCATAAAGCAATGAGGTTGCTTTACCACATGCCAATGCTGCAATTTTGGGAATTGCTCCCTCTAGTGACCAGCACATGAAAATGTTATAAATTAGAATCAAATTTATAATATTTCCTGACTTGTGAAAAATTAAACAAATTAGTTAACAGTTATACTAACTGTTTAACTAAAAAAAAAAAAAACAATTTCTAGCAACACATTCCCTTGAACTCTTTCAGCACCCTGTACAGTGACTAGCGCTGAACAACCCTGCTCTTTCAGCACCATGGACAGTACCATGCTCGGCGCTCGGAAACACGGAATGCACACGGGAGTGCACACGGAAATCACACGGCCACTAAAACGGGCTCACGGACCCGTCAAAAACGGCCGTGAAAATGGTGATGGAAGTGTGTCCGAGATTGGAACCGTGTGCTTCCCGTGTGTACTCCGTGTACACTTCCGTGTTTCAGTTTCTGAGAGGAAACTGAAACCCGTTCACACTATGTACACGATATTGTGAGCGCCGCACATGCTATTCCCTGTCCAGCAGTACTCACTGTCCAGGGTGCTGAAAGAGTTACTGCCGATCAGTGCAGCCACTTAACTCTTTCAGCACCCTGGATAGAGACTACCGCTGGAAAGGGAATACCATGCACGGCGCTCACAATATAGATTAATGGTTCATTAAAAAAAACTGCAACATAAAAAAAAGTTACTACTTACCCAGAACTCCCTGCTTGCCTGCTTCTTCCTCAAGTCCGGCCTCCTGAGATGACATTTCAGACCATGTGACCAGGGGCGTAGCTAAAGGCTCATGGGCCCCGATGCAAAGTGACCCAACAATGCAGCATTAGCAGCCGGGGCGTCACTAAGGCTGGGTTCACACACCCTATTTACGGACGTAATTCGGGCATTTTAGCATTGAATTACGTCCGAAAATGCGGCTCAAAAGCTTTGGCAAACATCTGCCCATTCATTTGAATGGGTCTTACGATGTTCTGTGCCGACGGTCATTTTTTTTACGCGCCGCTGTCAAAAGGCGGCGCGTAAAAAAGACGCCCGCGTCAAAGAAGTGCCTGTCACTTCTTCAGACGTAAATGGAGCCGTTTTCCATGGACTCCATGGAAAAACAGCTCCAATTACGTCCGTAATGGACGCAGCGAAAGACGCCTGCACATGCCTTTACGGCTGAAATTACGGTGCTGTTTTCTCCTGAAAACAGCCCCATAATTTCAGCCGTAATGAACACTGCCGTGTGAACATACCCTCAGGGCTTAAAATGTCAGGGGAAATAGCCCTAATACATATGTGTCCGCCCAAAAAAAAATCTGTGTATAGGAGATAGCATAGCATATCTATAGCACTACGACCCTATAAACTATGGATAGGATTAGATACATTGGCTCAGCAGACAGTATCACACATGATAGGATTAGATACAGTGGCTCAGCAGACATTACCACACATGATAGGATTAGATACAGTGGCTCAGAAGGCAGTATCACACATGATAGGATTAGATACAGTGGCTCAGCAGACAGTATCACACATGATAGGATTAGATACAGTGGCTGAGCAGACAGTATCACACATGATCGGATTAGATACAGTGGCTCGGAAGGCAATTTCACACATGATAGGATTAGATACAGCGGCTCAGCAGACAGTATCACACATGATAGGATTAGAGATAGGGCCCAGCAGTATCACACATGATTGGATTCGATATAGGGCCCAGCAGACAGTATCACACATGATAGGATTAGATACAGTGGCTCAGCAGACAGTATCACACATAATAGGATTAGATACAGTGGCTGAGCAGACAGTATCACACATGATAGGATTAGATACAGTGACTGAGCAGACAGTATCACACATGATAGGATTAGATGCAGTGGCCCAGCAGACAGTATCACACATGATAGGATTAGATACAATGACTCAGCAGACAGTATCACACATGATAGGATTAGATACAGTTGCTCAGCAGACAGTACCACACATGATAGGATTAGATATGGTGGCTCAGAAGGCAGTTTCACACATGATAGGATTAGATACAGTGGCTCAGCAGACAGTATCACACATGATAGGATTAAATACAGTGGCTGAGCAGACAGTATCACACATGATCGGATTAGATACAGTGGCTCGGAAGGCAGTATCACACATGATAGGATTAGATTAATAACCAAGAAGGTCTCACAGGTATGGTAATTGGCTAGGTATCACCCTCAAGGCAAAAATGTTTTACCTCCAAAAATATCACTATAAGCTAGCGAAAACTCCACAATAACATAAGGAACCAAGAGAAAAAGGAGTCATAAACTATAGGTACACAAGAATATATGATTTTATTGTAACACTCAAAAGATACAAAAATATATAAAAACACAAGTACACAACGAGGTGTATAAAACTGAAAGTCAATAGGTGGATCAGGTATCAAACCACCTTCAACACGGGCATGCCATAAGTATAACAGTATCAGAGGTTCCGTTAGTAAATAAGTAGGTATATGGGGGAGAGAAAGCACCTAACCGTCACATACAAGTATTGCTGGTTCACTGTAACGGGTGCAGTGCAATCTCACCACCAGATAGTGCATCCAGGACAGCAGCAGATGAAAGTAACAACTACCGACTACTACCACACGAGTTACGTCTAACTGTTCAATTGCATGGTCCCAGAAATAGATCAAGGGAAAAAGGAGCCGGCCTGCTAGAGCCTAATGAACCACGCGTCCATTAAACAGAACCACTAATGTAGCAAAGCAAAAAAGATGAAGGCTTACCCATGGAGGTGTTTGTATAAGTGAAGTGACCCACCGAGTGTTGAGGCACCCCGACGCGCGTTTCGCGAGTATCGCTTCCTCAGGGGGTGTAGATTGCTGTGTGTCCTGTCCGTTTATATCGCCCCTGTATCTGTCTATGAATGTAATCAGCTGTGTCCCTTTCCTAGGTCCACGGCGCATGTGCGGAAGTGCTCGGGGTCACGCAACCTCCATCCGCCGTCGTCATACCAACACCGCGCCTGCGCGTCTCCAAGGAGACAGCGCAGGCGCAGGGCCAGCGGCAAGACGACGGGAGACAGAGACGAACACCCGGCATTCACGCTCCATGCGCAACCCCAGGGAAAGGGAATAGGGTAAGTGTTGCCGCCCGTGTCTATAGTCCTTACGTTCGCATCCCTTCCCTTGTACTATATCTGAGACCATACAATGTACAGGACTCGATTGTAAAGGACTCAACAGAAGTTAAAGAACTCCTATCTAGGTACTATGTGTCCTACAAAGTGAGGACCAGGAAAATAACAGCAAGGAGAGAATATAAATAATGAGAGAATGAAGCAATGAAAAAAATAATAAATACAAATAAAGTACATGTGACTAAGACATATATACATTCAAACACAACACAGTGTCTATCTGAAGGGATACAAATTGGCACATCCCTATGGAAGAATATGATATAAATTCAATCATATACAGGGTGAATACACATTCATAATAAATGAAAAATAAAAAATAATAATATATATATAGCAAAATAGTGTATATATAAAAATGATGAATAATAAATAAATTACATAAGTGCATAGTAATAGATATTAATATTAATAATAGTTCATAATAAAATACATAGGTGGGTGAGTGCATAAAAATGAAAAGTGTTGAAATACAAAATAGTGAAGGACCACACATAAATGAGTGACTAGCTGTCATCTCTACAAATCGACCGGATCATTGATAGCAGAATATCAGACGTCAATGATACGGTGATACATAGTAGAATGTACCATAGACCATCAATTACAAATAGTGAAAAAAACAAAAAACAAAACAAACACATATAGTGAACAAACCACTGTTCATTCACCGGCTAAGTACAGCAGAATAAACTAAATGGGAAGATCACCACGAAAAACCTATACACAACACAGCAATGTTATAATGATGTTGATAGAATACAATAGTCAGATGACTAGATACAGGATCTCCCTTCTCCGGTGTCTAACGTGGGTGATCAATTTGTCATACATCAGGATACTGTTGTTCGCGTCTTCCCTGACCATCCATGAAGTCAGCATGATACGAAGATAATTCAGCAACTAAACTCAGAAGCATCAAAAAGGCATAATTAATATCAAATGCAGGACAGAAAAAACACACATTTTTTTGGCCTCTATATCATAAAAAATTACTTAAAAATTTATGGTGGATAGATAGACTATTATAGGAAGGCGGAGAAACTCAACTGCTCATTTAATCCAAACGGGGTCAGGGTGCCTAGCGTGGTAATCCACCTACACTCTTTCTGTTCCAGGATCTTCTTTGCATTACCACCTCTGACACCACAATGCACCATATCTATCCCCCAGGCCATAAAGGTTTTGGGATCACAGCCATGGTGTACTTTGAAGTGTTTAGGGATAGTTTTTAGTAGTGACAGATCGTCAATATCTTTTGCAGCCCTAATGTCTCTAACATGCTCCCTGATCCGACACTACTTACAAGGGATGGTAGCAGTGTAGTGGGAAGTCCCAAAAATCAGCCATACAAACGGCGCTGTTCCCTATTCAAAGGATGTGAAATTGGTTCCTAGGTGCTGCATGGCAAGGAAGCACACAATCTAATAAATTGAAAGTTCTTTAATGATATCAAGGATACAAGCGACGCGTTTCGGAGCCGGACCGGCTCCTTCCTTAGGTATATTCACAAAGATAAATGAACTCAACAGGAGGTACAAACATTTATACAGAAAAAAACAACGGGAAAAAGACAATGGGAAAAGATCAAAGGTCAGACTGTCCGTCTAAGACGTCTTAGCACGACACCACCAGGTGAGCATATCACTACAACACTTTCCATTCCACATTGCTCATGGGTAATGCCCTATGTTTGCGCCATTTTTTCCCTTTCAGCTCCACTACCTACAAGGGGGCTGTGTGGCACTATCTATAGGGGGCATCTGTGAGTGGCAGGCTGATGGTTATTTTACTGTGAGTGGGGAGCTGATGGTCTGCAAGTGGTTTCCACCTCTGACCTCCAATTAAAATTAATAGGAGGCAGAAAATACCTGCGGCGCTCGTTTGGAATGCTTTTCTTGCAGTTTGTGCAGGGTTTTTTTTTTTTTTTTTTTTTTGCTTGCGTATGTTTCTTTTAAAAAAAGAAAAAAAAAATCCTCAAATAACGCTGTAAATTCAAAATCTGATTCAAAATTCCTGAAATCAGTGGGAGGCGGAGGCTTTTTTTTCCCACCAGCAGGAAAAATGCTCGTGGGAAAAAGAAGCGTCATGTAATTTTCTCAGGCGTTTCCGTCTCTGACTACTTTTGGCAGAGAAAGTGCTTTTGCAGCGATTTTTGCCCACAATGGCCGCGGCCGAAAAAAACACGGCAAATAGAGAGTGCAGGCAGGTCAAAATCTGACTCAAAATCCAAAAGGAATTTTGAGGCAGATTTTTCTGCCTGCATAAAACTCTGTGTGAACAGACCCTTATAATGGTTTTGCTTTTTTAGTTATTAGTGTTACAATTTTTTGTGTGTGTATTTTTACAGGTTTGGACATTGGACTAAGTCGGATTCGAGGATTACTTCGAGGACAGCGTTTTTATTTTCAGTAAATTGGTTAACGAGGGTTTGTGGGGGGGTTTATTTCATAAAATATTTTTTCTGTCTGTCTGTGTTTTTTTTGTAACTTTATTACTACTGCCTTAGAAATGGCGGTTGTCTGATAGACAGCGTCCATTACGAAGGCGGGTCTTAGTGTTAGCAGGTGAAGAGGCTAACACTAACCCACTATTATTACCCCGGTACTGAACGCCACCAAGGGTGCCGGGTACAAACCAGTGCCCGACCATTTAAAGTGCTCTACGGCACTGGGGCGGCAGAAGGCTGTTACTATTAGGGCTTATATACACGAACGTGTGTGTTTTGCGTACGTTGCAGTTCCGTGTGTGATCAGTGTTGGGGCGTGGCTGAGTGATTTTTGCGTGTATGGCATCATTATGACACGCGGTTTTGATGTTTAGAAAATGAAATGAAGGAGGTGGTTTCATTTTCCCATAATCTCTTGAACAACTGTTGCGCGAATCCCGCGCAGCACACGTAAGTGCGTCCGTGTGCTGTCCGTGATTTTCACACACCCAAAAATCGCTCAAGTATAGGACATGTCGTGAGTTTCACACAGCGGACACGCTGCGTGAAAAACACGGAATGTCTCAATGGCCCCATTGCCTTTCATAGGTCCGTGCGATGCGCGTAATTTTCACACGCGTATCACGGACGTAAAATACGCTCGTGTATATAAGGCCTTAGGATGGGAACGCCCAAAAACAGTGGGCCTTCCCACCCTGGTAATGCTAGGCTGCAGATGCTTTATTGTATCTGACTGGTTAAGAAAAATGGGGGGGACCCCTAGTCGTTTTTAAAAAAAATATATATATATAGAAAAAACAACATGGGGTCCCACCATTTTTCATAACCAGCTAGATACAATAAAGCAGCCGCAGCCTAGCATTACCAGGGTGGGAAGGCCCATTGTTTTTGGGCTTTCCCAGCCTAATAATACCAACCTGTGGCTGCCCCACTGCCCAACCGTCACTTCAGATGGTCGGGTACTGGATTGTACCCGGCGCCCCTGGTGGCAGTGGATACCGGGGTATTAATGGAGGGGGTTAGTGTTAACCTCTTCACCGGCTAACTCTAAGCCCTACCTGAGTATTGGACACTGTCTATTAGACACCAACACAGAAAAAATATTTTATTGAAATAACCCCCCCCCCCCCAACACAACACTCTTTAACAATTTTATTGAAAATAAATAGTCCTTTAATCCGAAGTAGTTCAATGGCCGAACGTGTAAAAAAACACAAAAAAAAACATTAGTAACACTAAGAGTTTGTTCACACGCTTAGCAAAAAATGCCTGAAAATATGAAGTTGTTTTCAAGGGAAAACAGCTCCTGATTTTCAGCCGTTTTTTAATTAACTAGGGTTTTTCGCTTCGTTTTGTTACGCCCGTTTTTTTTAGCTGTTTTTCTATTTAATCAAACTGCTCCAAAAACGGCTCAAGAAGTGACATGCATTTATTTTTCGCGGGCATTTTTTAAAGCGCCCGTTTTTCAAAACGGTCGCGTAAAAAACACCCCGTTGGAACATACAGTGGCGGATTAAGTAGACCATGGGCCCTGGGCTGTTACCCAAACTTGGGCCCCCCTTCCGCACCGCCGCCCTGCCACGCCGTAACTATTTTTAAAACTACCTTTTTGGGCAAGCATTAACAAATGGGTGTTACGATTCCCCTTGTCACAGAGCTGTGTCCCTACATACTGACAGTATCACACTGTGCAGGGACACATCCTCCTGACAAGGGGAATTGTCTATCAGTCCTGGACTGCAGAAAGACTTTTTGTGAAATACAAGGATTTCCTATAATAAACATGTCAGGAGAGGTGACAAAATATCTATAAATCTAGTGACTCACAGGTGACGACCTCTCAGATTCTAGTAGTTTTTTCCTCTTTTCTTCTCCATCCGGTCCAGAGCTCATGACGACTTCTCCCGGCCATGACTCATTTCTGCAGAATTTGCCACTCAGACGTCTCCTCACTTTTCCAACATTTCCACACCTATAAACGAAAATAAAGTTATCATGGTGCCACATACTGTGCCACTAAATATAATAGCACCAAACACTGCGCGCATGAATATAATAATACCACACACTGTAAAACACCACATACACACAGGCCACTGTACATAGTGCCACACACAGCCCCTGTAGATATTACACACCCCCATAGATATCGCCATACACAGCCCCCTCTATATATCACACATCCCCCCGTAGAGAGCGTTACACACAGCCCCTATAGATAGTGCTATACAGCCCCCCTGTAGAGAGCGCCACACAGCCCTCCCCCTCTTGTAAATAGCACTAAAAAGCCCCCCCTATAAAGAGCGCCACACACATACAGCTGTGGATAGCACTACACAGCCCCCCCCTTGTATATAGTGCTACACAGCCCTCCCCCTTTGTATATAGTGCCACACAGCGCTCCCCCTTGTATATAGTGCCACACAGCGCTCCCCCTTGTATATAGTGCCACACAGCGCTCCCCCTTGTATATAGTGCCTCACAGCGCTCCCCCTTGTATATAGTGCCTCACAGCGCTCCCCCTTGTATATAGTGCCACAAGGCTATGTACACATTTAAAAACTTTATATTATAATTATATATATATATATATATATATATATACATATACACTACCGTTCAAAAGTTTGGGGTCACCCAGACAATTTTGTGTTTTTCATGAAAACTCACACTTATATTTATCAAATGAGTTGCAAAATGACTAGAAAATATAGTCAAGACATTGACAAGATTAGAAATAATGATTTTTATTTGAAATAATAATTTTCTCCTTCAAACTTTACTTTTGTCAAAGAATGCTCCATTTGCAGCATTTACAGCATTGCAGACCTTTTGCATTCTAGCTGTTAATTTGTTGAGGTAATCGGGAGAAATTTCACCCCATGCTTCCAGAAGGCCCTCCCACAAGTTGGATTGGCTTGATGGGCACTTCTTGCGTACCATACGGTCAAGCTGCTCCCACAACAGCTCTATGGGGTTGAAATCTGGTGACTGCGCTGGCCACTCCATTACAGATAGAATACCAGCTGCCTGCTTCTTCCCTAAATAGTTCTTGCATAATTTGGAGGTGTGCTTTGGGTCATTGTCCTGTTGTAGGATGAAATTGGCTCCAATCAAGCGCTGTCCACCGGGTATGGCATGGCATTGCAAAATGGAGCGATAGCCTTCCTTATTCAAAATCCCTTTTACCTTGTACAAATGTCCCACTTTACCAGCACCAAATCAACCACAGACCATCACATTACCTCCACCATGCTTGACAGATGGCGTCAGGCACTCTTCCAGCAAAATGGAGCGATAGCCTTCCTTATTCAAAATCCCTTTTACCTTGTACAAATGTCCCACTTTACCAGCACCAAAGCAACCCCAGACCATCACATTACCTCCACCATGCTTGACAGATGGCGTCAGGCACTCTTCCAGCATCTTTTCAGTTGTTCTGCGTCTCACAAATGTTCTTCTGTGTGATCCAAACACCTCAAACTTCGATTCGTCTGTCCATAACACTTTTTTCCAATCTTCCTCTGTCCAATGTCTGTGTGCTTTTGCCCATATTAATCTTTTCCTTTTATTAGCCAGTCTCAAATATGGTTTTTTCTTTGCCACTCTGCCCTGAAGGCCAGCATCCCGGAGTCGCCTCTTCACTGTAGACGTTGACACTGGCATTTTGCGGGTACTATTTAATGAAGCTGCCAGTTGAGGACCTGTGAGGCGTCTATTTCTTAAACTAGAAACTCTAATGTACTTGTCTTGTTGCTCAGTTGTGCAGCGGGGCCTCCCACTTCTCTTTCTACTTTGTTCAGAGCCTGTGTTTGCTGTCCTCTGAAGGGAGTAGTACACACCGTTATAGGAAATCTTCAGTTTCTTGGCAATTTCTCGCATGGAATAACCTTTATTTCTAAGAACAAGAATAGACTGTCGAGTTTCACATGAAAGCTCTCTTTTTCTAGCCATTTTGAGAGTTTAATCGAACCCACAAATGTAATGCTCCAGATTCTCAACTAGCTCAAAGGAAGGTCAGTTTTATAGCTCCTCTAAACAGCAAAACCGTTTACAGCGGTGCTAACATAATTGCACAAGGGTTTTCAAGTGTTTTCTAATCATCCATTAGCGCCTTCTAACACAGTTAGCAAACACAATGTACCATTAGAACACTGGAGTGATGGTTGCTGGAAATGGGCCTCTATACACCTATGTAGATATTGCATTAAAAACCAGACATTTGCAGCTAGAATAGTCATTTAGCATATTAACAATGTATAGAGTAT
The DNA here is from genome assembly GCF_050947455.1 of Rhinoderma darwinii. Taxonomy (NCBI): domain Eukaryota; kingdom Metazoa; phylum Chordata; class Amphibia; order Anura; family Rhinodermatidae; genus Rhinoderma; species Rhinoderma darwinii. The sequence goes on from NC_134689.1 coordinate 47,656,698, forward strand.
ATTTCTGATTAATTTAATGTTATCTTCATTGAAAAAAACTGTGCTTTTCATGCATAAATAAGGAAATTTCTAAGTGACCCTAAAATTTTGAACGGTAGTACATATATATATATATATATGTAATGACGGGGTAGGGAGACAGACATGTGAGCCCTAATCTACCCGCCACTCAGTCCCTGCCTACTTGCAACGACCCGTCCTAGGCGACGGGGTACAACTGGGCGACGGTCCCTACGCTCAGTAAGTGAACGACAGACAAACAGACAAGGGTACACAGAAGCTAGGGAAACGGGGCAGATGCCCACGGAAACACCGTGAGCAACGAGAGTAGTGAACGAGCCGAGTCAAACCAGGAGTGCACGAGGTACAAAACGCTGAGCAGGAGAGTGGTCAGTAAGCCAAGGTCAATAACAAGCAGAGGATCAGTAGTTCAAGCAGCAGCAGCAGAGCCAGGAAACAAGCAGAGCAGAATCACAGGCAAAGGAGGAACAGGAAAGGCAGGTATAAATAGACAGTGGGCGGGACCTAGCTCCGTCTGGCCAGGCTGTGATAGGCTCTCCCACTCCTAAGCCTGCCATCCTGAGTGGTGGAAGATGGAGTCAGTCTCACAGACATAGGAGCAGGTGCAGACAGATTACCCACGGGCGTCGACACAGAAGCTGTGTCTGGCAGATTCTTTACAATATATATATATATATATATATATATATATATATATATATATATATATGTACATATATATATATATATATATATATATATAATGTATGTGTGTGTATCAGTGTGATTGATTGATTTTATTAAAAAATATTTTTACTTTTTGAGATACAGCTGCTTTGTATCCTGTATCCGTCAGTTCAGCAGGACTGACAGGATCAGTGACATGCAGGATCCACCTCAAATCTATCACATCTAAGATTATAATTTAGCGCAGGGCCCGTTTCACTGATCCCGTCAGTCCTGCTGACCTGACGGATGCAGGATACAAAGCAGCTGTATCTCAAAAAGTGAAAATATTTTTTAATAAAATGTAATTACAAAGTTGCACCAAACACACATTTTTATTAAAAGAAATATATATATATAATAACTGCTGAGAGCTCTATGAGGGGGGGGGGAGTTATACTGCAAGGGGGTCTAACCATCTGACTGCAGGCAGAGGGCTCTAGGAATAATCCCCCCTTCCCCCATAGGGTCCTCAGTAGTTACTATACTGCAAGGGGGCGGGGGTTGAGCGTCTAATTGACTGAAGAGAGCTCTATGGGGGGGAAACTATTATCCCCCCCATAGAGCTAGCTGCCGTCAGTTAGATGGTTAGCCCTCCCCCTTACTGCATAATCCCCCACGTAGCCTCAGCCAGTGACTTTAATGTTAGTTGGGCAGGAGGATAAACCGGCAGCCAGTACTAACCTCAGCGACGGTGACCGCCCGCCCGACTCTTCTCTTCCAGCTTTTCTTCCAGCTTTGGAGTAACAGAACAGCCGTCCGTCGCTGTTCTGTTACTCAATGGCGGCGCCCGCAGTGTTAGAGAGGCGTGTCCTAAGCACTAGCAGACGTGCTTAACGCCTGCTACTTACCCCTATCCTGGCCAATTCCCTGCTCCTTCTCCCCATCTCTGTAGCGGCAGTTTGCTGTGCTAGCGCGCTGAATAGTTTTATAAGACTATGTGCGGTTCGGGCTGCCATAGGCCCCCTGGGAGCATCGGGCCCCGGACGGCCGCCCGTACCGCCCATATGATAATCCGCCACTGGAAACATAACGCCATTTTTCCCATTGAAATCAATGGGCAGATGTTTGGAGGTGTTCTGCTTCCAATTTTTCGGGTGTTTTTCAGCCACTTACGGTCCAAAAAATGTCCGAAAATAAACCGTGTGAACATACCCTAATAGCTAAAAAAAAGAAAAAACATTATTATACTTACCTTCCTTGCTCTGTGACAGTAAACTAAGCAGTAATAGCTCTAAGCTGTCCATTGGTTAGTTTACATCACGTGATCCAAGGTTACCTCAGTTCATTGGCCTACTTTTAAAAGTAGGACAATGTACTGATGTAACCAGTGGGGCGTAATTTGCTCCAGTCGGGAAAGGAGTCTTTTTGTTAAAAAAAATAAAAATAAACTGTGACCTAATCAATGATAGCGGAAATAGGCACCAGTGTTCATGTGGGGGACAAGGGAGGGAATTTTAATGGGGCAGCACTGAGCATTTCTTTTAGGGTCAGTTCAAACGTTGCGTAAACACTGCAGATTTTCCACAATGGATTTCATTGCGAATAATCTACAGAACAATACAGTAGCAGCAGAGTGGATGAGATTTGAACAAATCTCATCCACACTCAGCATAAAAAAAACACCAAAAAACATTGATAAATTGACCTGCAGTGCATTTCTTTAATCCGCAAGCATGTCAATTTTTAGGCTGGGTTCACACGACCTATTTTCAGGCGTAAACGAGGCGTATTATGCCTCGTTTTACGTCTGAAAATAGGGCTACAATACGTCGGCAAACATCTGCCCATTCATTTGAATGGGTTTGCCGACGTACTGTGCAGATGACCTGTAATTTACGCGTCGTCGTTTGACAGCTGTCAAACGACGACGCATAAATTGACTGCCTCGGCAAAGAAGTGCAGGGCACTTCTTTGCAACGTAATTTGAGCCGTTCTTCATTGAACTCAATGAAGAACAGCTCAAGATTTACGAGCGTCACAGACGCCTCGCATAATACGAAGAGGAGCTTTTACGGCTGAAACGAGGCAGCTGTTTTCTCCTAAAAACAGTCTGTCTTTTCAGACGTAAAAGCCTCTCATCGTGTGCACATACCCATACTGTGGGATTGCTGGTATTCTGTTGCAGGTTTTGCCCATTGAATTCATTGGGGAGGAAGGACATTATAACCCATTCCTTTCCATTTAAATGGCACGATCAATCTATCCCATATCTAGGTATAGAGCTAACCTCGTCAATCAAGGCCTTGATTGATAAGAACTTTAAGCCTCTAATCGTTCAACTTCAGAAAGATTTAGATCATATGAGTAAATCTGAACCATCCTGGTGTGGTAGAATTGCATTATATAAAATGATGACCTTACCTGTTATACTATATAAATCACGAACAATTCCCATTCTTATCCCCCTCCATATAATAAACCAACTACATAAACAAATGTCTAACTTTATCTGGTCGGGCAAAAAACCAAGGATAGCTTTAAAAACGATGGCACAACATAAATCTGATGGAGGTTTTAGTGTTCCGAATCTGAAGTTATATCACCATGCTGCCATACTAGACCAACTCAAAGAATGGTGGCTCCCTCATTCTGATAAGAAATGGGTAGACATAGAAAAAGCTTCCCTAGGAGTAGATAACTTAAAAAATATAATGTACTCAAAAGCCATTAAATATAGGCCAGAACACAGCTCCACATCTACAGTACGCGCTACTTTACAAATTTGGAACAATTTTACTAAATATAAACATCTTGATATGCCTACCAAAATAGAGAAAATCCCATTCCAAATCTTGAATGACTTTCTTCCAGATCTAGACATAAACAGCTGGATAAACGCAGGCTTAACATATATAGATGATCTATATGTGGAAAATAATCTATGTTGCTTCTCTGACTTATCATTCAGATACAAACTAGATAAAACTGAATTCTACAAATTTCTGCAGATAAGAACGATTATGAGAGAAATTCCATATCCATTACTCTCCCTACCTATGCCGGCTTCTACGTACTTAAATAACCAATTAAAAACAATTAAAGGTATTCACACGTTTTATCAGATTGGTTCCCAATCACTTACCTTTGAAAATCAAACACATATATCTAAATGGCATAGAGATCTGAACGGCCAATTTTCAAGAGACCAGTGGTTAAGAGCATTCTCCATCTCTCTTAAATCCTCTTCCTGTACTAATCATCAAGAATTATATTATAAAATATTCTATAGATGGTATCTCACTCCATATAAACTTTCCAGAATATATAGTGATGCATCGCCCCAATGTTGGAGAGGTTGTAACCATTTGGGATCCATACTTCACATATTTTGGGAATGTCCTTTATTATTAACCTTTTGGCAATCAATTAGCACACTACTAAATGAGATTACAACTCAAAATATCAACCTCACGCCGGAACTTGGGTTACTACGGCTTGGAATTGATGTTATTCCCAAACAATTCCAAATTGTAATATGTCATATATTAATATCTGCCACATCAGCTGTAGCGTTCAGATGGAAAACATGTAACGTCCCGACCATCACAGACATCATTAAAAAAGTCAATACAAACTATCAATATGAATATATTTATGCCTGTAGCATACAAAGACATGACCGGTTCTGTAGAGATTGGATGTGTTGGAATAATTCTGTATATGCCGTACCTCTCCCTTTCTAGTGGGAGCTCATACGTTGTCTATTGTATACATTTTATTTTTTCTTTATGATGACCTGTATACGTTCTTCACAACATTTATTTTATTTACCTTTCTTTTATTATCCATATTATTTTGAATCCCATTTTCTCAAAATGTTAAAACTTATAGGTTAATTATTATTTGAGACTAACTATTTACTTCTAAAAAACACCGAAAAAGGCCATACTTACAAATGGACACAGCCAGGCCAGAAATGCTGATGAAAGGGCGAGCAGGTGCTTTAAATAATAAAAGCCACTCCCACTAGTCTTGAGGGGAGTGGTGTGTGGTGCATGGGATGTGTAGTAAGAAATAATAAATGAATAGTGTGTGTGCAAGTGTAATACTATAAGTGAAATATAGGGGGCAGTAATAAATGAAGTGCCTCAATAGAAATAAATGGATAATGGGGTGCAAGTGAGTGAAACATGGAGGGATAGTGTGTACGTCATGAGGCACAACGTGTATAGCCAGGTAGAAGCCTATTTGTGACGCCTTGATAATTCATAGAGCGGGCTACCCTGCTTGCTATGCCAAACAACAACACACCATGCTCTCCCAGCATCAAAGACCCGGCTGTGTCCAAGAGAAGCGAATATACATAATAATGAAAAATACCTGGGGTATTGGTAATCATTTTGGCCAAAAGGACGCAAGCTCGCAATCCACGACAAGGATCCCCAGACTTGCGAGTCCCTAAATCCTAAACTGGAACAGAACGTTCCTGATGCACAAACAGAACCGATAAAAACACAGGGACATATACAAAAAAACACCGAAAAAGGCCATACTTACAAATGGACACAGCCAGGCCAGAAATGCTGATGAAAGGGCGAGCAGGTGCTTTAAATAATAATAGCCACTCCCACTAGTCTTGAGGGGAGTGGTGTGTGGTGCATGGGATGTGTAGTAAGAAATAATAAATGAATAGTGTGTGTGCAAGTGTAATACTATAAGTGAAATATAGGGGGCAGTAATAAATGAAGTGCCTCAATAGAAATAAATGGATAATGGGGTGCAAGTGAGTGAAACATGGAGGGATAGTGTGTACGTCATGAGGCACAACGTGTATAGCCAGGTAGAAGCCTATTTGTGACGCCTTGATAATTCATAGAGCGGGCTACCCTGCTTGCTATGCCAAACAACAACACACCATGCTCTCCCAGCATCAAAGACCCGGCTGTGTCCAAGAGAAGCGAATATACATAATAATGAAAAATACCTGGGGTATTGGTAATCATTTTGGCCAAAAGGACGCAAGCTCGCAATCCACGACAAGGATCCCCAGACTTGCGAGTCCCTAAATCCTAAACTGGAACAGAACGTTCCTGATGCACAAACAGAACCGATAAAAACACAGGGACATATACAAAAAAACACCGAAAAAGGCCATACTTACAAATGGACACAACCAGGCCAGAAATGCTGATGAAAGGGCGAGCAGGTGCTTTAAATAATAAAAGCCACTCCCACTAGTCTTGAGGGGAGTGGTGTGTGGTGCATGGGATGTGTAGTAAGAAATAATAAATGAATAGTGTGTGTGCAAGTGTAATACTATAAGTGAAATATAGGGGGCAGTAATAAATGAAGTGCCTCAATAGAAATAAATGGATAATGGGGTGCAAGTGAGTGAAACATGGAGGGATAGTGTGTACGTCATGAGGCACAACGTGTATAGCCAGGTAGAAGCCTATTTGTGACACCTTGATAATTCATAGAGCGGGCTACCCTGCTTGCTATGCCAAACAACAACACACCATGCTCTCCCAGCATCAAAGACCCGGCTGTGTCCAAGAGAAGCGAATATACATAATAATGAAAAATACCTGGGGTATTGGTAATCATTTTGGCCAAAAGGACGCAAGCTCGCAATCCACGACAAGGATCCCCAGACTTGCGAGTCCCTAAATCCTAAACTGGAACAGAACGTTCCTGATGCACAAACAGAACCGATAAAAACACAGGGACATATACAAAAAAACACCGAAAAAGGCCATACTTACAAATGGACACAGCCAGGCCAGAAATGCTGATGAAAGGGCGAGCAGGTGCTTTAAATAATAAAAGCCACTCCCACTAGTCTTGAGGGGAGTGGTGTGTGGTGCATGGGATGTGTAGTAAGAAATAATAAATGAATAGTGTGTGTGCAAGTGTAATACTATAAGTGAAATATAGGGGGCAGTAATAAATGAAGTGCCTCAATAGAAATAAATGGATAATGGGGTGCAAGTGAGTGAAACATGGAGGGATAGTGTGTACGTCATGAGGCACAACGTGTATAGCCAGGTAGAAGCCTATTTGTGACGCCTTGATAAGTATGGCCTTCTTCGGTGTTTCTGTATATGTCCCTGTGTTTTTATCGGTTCTGTTTGTGCATCAGGAACGTTCTGTTCCAGTTTAGGATTTAGGGACTCGCAAGTCTGGGGATCCTTGTCGTGGATTGCGAGCTTGCGTCCTTTTGGCCAAAATGATTACCAATACCCCAGGTATTTTTCATTATTATGTATATTCGCTTCTCTTGGACACAGCCGGGTCTTTGATGCTGGGAGAGCATGGTGTGTTGTTGTTTGGCATAGCAAGCAGGGTAGCCCGCTCTATGAATTATCAAGGCGTCACAAATAGGCTTCTACCTGGCTATACACGTTGTGCCTCATGACGTACACACTATCCCTCCATGTTTCACTCACTTGCACCCCATTATCCATTTATTTCTATTGAGGCACTTCATTTATTACTGCCCCCTATATTTCACTTATAGTATTACACTTGCACACACACTATTCATTTATTATTTCTTACTACACATCCCATGCACCACACACCACTCCCCTCAAGACTAGTGGGAGTGGCTTTTATTATTTAAAGCACCTGCTCGCCCTTTCATCAGCATTTCTGGCCTGGCTGTGTCCATTTGTAAGTATGGCCTTTTTCGGTGTTTTTTTGTATATGTCCCTGTGTTTTTATCGGTTCTAACTATTTACTTCTACCTGCGAGTAGAACTGTTATACACATATATTTTCTGATGTCTCAACTGTTTAATAAAGACATATTGAAAAAGAATTCATTGGGGAGGTAAAACCTGCAACAATTAGCACATGTTGCGATTTTTGCGGTGGAAAAGTTGCGTTATCAGGGGCGTTAGCACTAAAAGTGCCTAGGGCAGTACCAACTCCAAATACGGCCCTTCCCGTAGTCATGGCAATGCGTCCCTCTGTTGTCCTGCAGCCCGGCCTACTGGGATAACGTTTCAACCCATGTGACTGCTAAATTCTTCAATTGGCTGCAGCAGTCACATGGGATGAAACAACATCCCTGGGGGCCGGGTTGGACACAGAAGCAGAGAGATCTGGTAAGTATAGTCTTTGTTTTTTTCTGAGTAGCGATTTTTGCGGCGGAATAGCAGCTTCTCTGCCACAAAAATCGCAACATCTGCTATATGTTGTGGGTTTTACTTCCCCATGGAATTCAATGGAGAAAACCAGCAGCAGAAAAGCAGCGATTTCGCAGCATAAATTAATATTAAGCGGATTAAAAAAACGCACTGCAGGTCAATTTATGAACAGTTTTTCAGCAAAATTTTTCTCCAGTGTCTGGATGAAATTTGTTCATAACTCATCCACTCTGCTGCTACTGTAATACGCTAGAGATTTTCTGCAATGAAATACGTTACAGAAAATCTGCAGCATTTACGCTATGTTTGGACATTCCCTTATATTTCCACTTCTAGGCCCTTGACTTACCTTAGCACCAAGTGACCATGTAACACCCGATGGCACAGTGGAGGGTGTGCTTTGTTTTTTTAATAGTACAGTGGGGGCCTTTTAGTCTTTGGAAACATGTCAGTTCTGAGCCTGTGAGACATTTGTAGGAGAAGTAGGAGGACATCTCACAGCAATACAAGTCACATGGCTGTGCGCAGCCCATTTTTCCCGCACTCTATTACATGCCCTTAGTTGGCTGAGCTTTTCATCATCTATGTTCCATCGAATGATTGAAGCAGTGCTCTGGATTATTAACAATTCTCTAGCACTTTCCTGGTGACTAACACAAGGACGGCCACCAGAGGGCGCAGTATCCCACCTAATTCTGTAACTGCAAGAGTGAGATTATTTGAGAACAGAATTACAAGACTGTGTGCAATGATGTGGTCCTCTATGTTCAATAAAGTTCTCACTCAAGGTACCTGCACCGTACTATAATAAGAGTCATCATAATCATAAATGCAGAATTCTATCAAAGCTCCTAACAAAGCTTTTCTCACAGGTAGATCAATTCAAGTATGGGCAGAGAATAATACGAAACACACAGTGGTAAGTGTATCATGCAGATTCCGAAAAGCCCCTACAGATTTTATTTATACACACAGAGTTATTGTATAAACATAATGTTGTTATCATATTCAATATTCAAATATGAGCCACCCGTCCTTCAGCTTGGCCAATCAGCAACACGCGATTCCCTCTAGAGCAAACGTTAAATTGTAACAGAATGCCAACGGTGCTACCTACCCAAAGTTGGCTGCACTCCCAGAAAGTTAATATTAGTAAGTTCAATAACAAGGAATTAACCCTTATACTCTCACATTTTGCCCTCCTTTTGTTATTAACTTACTTTGTCATGGTGGCCTGTACAGGAACCTACCTATCATGAGTTATACTGGATACTGTGGTATGGCACTGGTGTACAGGGGTAGCCGGGTAAACTGTGGGATCATCAAACTTGCCTTGAGATCCTTCCCCACTGATCAGCTGCAAATCATTCATCTAAAAAACAAATTAAGTCTATTTCGGCCACACATAAGACTATTCCTTCCTAACCCCGTCTTACCCTACATAACTAAGTTAAAACAATCTAGAAAGGTGTCTTATTTTACAGAAGATGTAGCATTTTAAACAAGTGAGAAGTATAAGAATAATTGAAATTACATAAGTATAGGGTGGAAAATGCGGATGAAAAGTCCTTTTGCCGTTGTGGACCAGGGCAGTACTACTGGTACTGCCGTCAGGGGCCCGGCCACAATGATGAAAAAATAGGGGCCTGCCGCTTCTCAGTTGCTTTAAACATTTGAATGAGGGTCCCAGCATTAGTCACTTGGAGAAGGGAACGGACCCTGCAATATAATATAGCCTGATTCTTACTCTGAAGTAACTAACGTTGGGGCCCTGAGAGGACTTACAGAAGAAGAAGATGCAGCATGAGAAGCAGAAGCTACGTAATTCCCAGGCTAACCACAATTCAAGGAGCTGGACTCCTAGCATCATAGTTATCAATGCTGCTAGGAGTCCCAGCCTCTCCGCGAGAATACTGCCCCATACTGTAAATTATGTTTTCAGTACAGGACCGGGGACAGTATTCCCACGGGACGGGAGGGACTCCTATGATTATAGATAACTGTTATGCTAGAAACCCGGCTCCCTGATCTCTGTTCGGTCCTGGAAATATGGCTGATACACGCAGTGGCGGATTAAGGAGACCATAGACCCTGGGCTGTTCCCCAAGCTTGGGCCCCCTCTCTCCACCACCGCCCTGCCACGCCGTGTCTATATTAAACACCACCATCTATGGATCCAGTGACTCACACGAGATTTCTTCTCTGATGGGAGTCGTTCTCTTTTCTTCTCTTCACCATTTGACACAGACCGTTATGGAGACTTCTCCTGATGACTGCAGAGTTTCCTGATGAGAAATCTTTGCCCCTCGATTCTGCAGCCATTATCAGCGTCTATAGCAACACAAAAATTCTGAAACGAAACACCTTAAATTGTTTTATACATCAGACCAAACCCCTAAGCAAATTAAGACCCCAGGCCCATACATTAATTCAGACCAATAAATTCAGTCCCCAAGTGGTAACTAAACTTTTAAAAAACTTTTGTCGTGTCATAGTGATATGTCAGATATACACTATAAGCACCACACACTATATAGACTTACACTATAAACACACTATATACACTATACACATGCTATATAGACTTACACTATATACACACACCACACACTATACACATACCACACACTATCCAAAAAAGAGAACGTGAAGCAGCACTCAAATAAAGTGAATTTATTCATCCAACATGGAACCACACCGTTTCACCTCCTCTATGAAGGCATTTTCTTGAAAATGCCTTCATAGAGGAGGTGAAACGGTGTGGTTCCAGGTTGGATGAATAAATTCACTTTATTTGAGTGCTGCTTCACGTTCTCTTTTTTGGATATCTAACACATAAGGAGAGGTCACTCCTTTATTTTTTAAGCTTTGCACCAGCCTAGTCAGGCATTTGTTCACAGTGCTGCTCCAATCCTCTGCTTTTTTCATACCACACACTATATAGACTTACACTATATACACACACCACACACTATATAGACACACACTGTACACATACCACACACTATATAGACTTACACTATATACACTATATAGACTATACATACACCACACCACTATACACATACTACACACTATATAGACTTACACTATATATACATACACTACATACACTATATGCACACTATATACACACACTATATGCACTATACACACACTATATGCACTATACACACACTATATTCACTATACGCACACACACTATATACACTATACACACACATTATATACACTATCCACACACTATACACTATATGCACACTTCTTGCAGTATACACACACACTATATGCACTATACACACACTATAGACATACACACACTCAGGGGCGTAACTAGGAAAGACTGGGCCCCATAGCAAAGTTTTGACTGGGGCCCCCCCTCCCCTGGGTATCACACAACCCCCCCTTACAGATAGTGCCTCCCTATAGATTCCGCCACACAGCGCCCCTATAGATAGCACCATACAGCCCCCGTAGATAGCGGCATACACAGCCCCCTGTAGATAGCGCCATACAGCCCCCCCTGTAGATAATGCCATACTGTCCTCTCCCTATAGATAACGCCATACAGCCCCCCCTGTAGATGACGCCATACAGCTTACCCCCTGTAGATAACGCCATACAGCCCCCTGTAGATAACGCCATACAGCCCCCTGTAGATAATGCCACATAGCCCCCCCCCCCGTAGATAACGCCATACAGCCTCCCCACTGTAGATAACACCATACAGCCCCCTGTAGATAACGCCATACAGCCCCCTGTAGATAATGCCATACTGCCCCCCCTGTAGATAACGCCATACAGGCCCAAACCCCTCCTGTAGATAACGCCATACTGCCCCCAACCCCCCAAAAAAACAAAAAGAAAAGGCCTATAATTTGTCCTACAAAAGAGATGTATCCCCTATCCACAGGATAGGGGATATATGTGTGATCGCTGGCAGCGATAAGGAGAACGGGGGACCGAAAGTCCCTCGAAGTTCTCCATGACAAACCTCGGACTTTCGGGGTCTGCGCAGTTCAATAAAAATGAAAGGAGCGCTGATCACGCATGCGCACAAGCGCGACCGGTGCACAATTAATTTCTATGAAGCTGCCGACAGATCCCGGAGTCTGAGGTTTGTCATGGAAAACTTTGCGGGACTTTCGGTCCCCCGTTCTCCTTATCGCTGGACGTCCCAGCGATCACACATGTATCCCCTATCCTGTGGATAGGGGATGCATGTCTTTTGTAGGACAACCCCTTCAGTGGCGTCCCACTGTAGCAGCCATAGCGGCTGCTAGCGGAGCTTCCGGCCACCAGGGGGGCACTCCCTCATGCTGCGGGCCACGTAGCAGCCGATACGGCTGCTACAGCGGTAGTTACGCCACTGCACACACTATATGCACTATACACACACTATATGCACTATACACACACACACACTATATGCATTATACACACTATGCACTATACACATACAATATGCACTATACACACACACTATATGCACTATGCACACACACACACACACACACGCACACACTATATGCACTATACACACACACGCACACTATATGCACTATACACACACACTATATGCACTATACACACACACCATATGCACTATACACACACCATATGCACTATACACACAGACACTATATGCATTATACACACACACACACTATATACACTATATACACACTATATAGACTATACACACACTATATGCACTATACACACACTATATGCGCTATACACACACACACTATATGCACCATACATACACTATACACACTACATGCACTATACACACACACTATATGCACTACACACACACTATATGCACTATACACTCACACTATACACACACTATATGCACTATCTACACACACTATATGCACTCTATATGCACTATACACACACACTATACACACACTATATGCACTATACACACACTATATACACTATACACACACTATACACACACGCTATATGCACATACACTTTATGCGCTATATACACACACACACTATATGCACTATATACACACATGCACTATACACACCTGCACTATACACACAAATGCACCATACACACACTATATACACTATACACAAACACTGTATACACACTATATGCACTATACACACACACAAACACTATATGCACTATACACACACTATATGCACTATACACATATACACATTATATGCACTATACACACATGCACTATACACACACTATATACACTCACGCACTATACACAATACACTCACTATATGCACCATACACACTATACACATATAAACACACTATATGCACTATACACACACTATATGCACTATACACACATACTATATGCACTCTACACACACTATATGCACTATACACACACTATATGCACTATACACACACAATATATGCACTATACACACACACTATATTCCCTATACACACTATGCACACACTATATGCACTATACACACACTATATGCACTATATACACACACTATATACACTATATACACACACTATATGCGCTAAACACACACACTATATGTACTACACACTCACTATACACACACACTATATGCACTATAAACACACATACACACACTATATGCACAGACACACTATATGCACACAATATGAACTATACACACACTATATGCACTATACACACACACTATATACATTATACACACACACTATATACACTATACACACACCATATACACTGTACACACACTATATGCACTATACACACACACTATATGCACTATACACACACACTATATTCACAATACGCACACTATACACACACACTATATACACTATACACAAATACACACTATATGCACACAAATGCACTATACACACACTATATGCACCATACTCACACACCCACACACTATATACACACTATATGCACTATACCCACACACTATATGCACTATACATAAACACGGTATATGCACTATACACACTATATGCACTATACACACACTATATGCACTATACACACACACACTATATACACTATACACAGTGGTGTAGCTATAGGGGTCGCAGCGGTCACAGTTGCGACCGGGCCCCTAAGCCTACCTGCGCTAACTGTAGAATATATTTTTTAAACTTTTATTTGCGGTGATGCCGGCACTAGGCAGGGCCCTCACGTGACGTCACGATCACATGATACACTCAGTGTACCATGTGACATCACGTGAAGGGCGTTCCAGGCATTCAGGAAGAGAAGCGTGGTGCGGATGGAGGAAGAGAGCCTGGATGCCTGGATTCACTGGAAGTTGGAGCCGATCAACACAAGACCTGGTGAGGGGGCCCGTAGTGTAGTGTAGTGTAATGTAATGTGTAGTGTAGTGTAGTGTAGTGTAGTGTAGTGTAGTGTAGTGTAGTGTAATGTATTGTATCGTGCTGTCTGTATTTGCAGTGGAGAAAGGACAGCACAATACAATATATTATAAACTGTGGGTCGCGACTCCCTGGGGGCGTCGTGTGAAGCCCTCCGGGGGGTCGTGAGCCACTAAACGAGGTTCCTGTTCCAACTGTATCTGTGTCGTCAGGACACAGATACAATTGAATTCAATGCTGGAGCAAGGAGCTGACGGCCCCTTGCTCCAGAATTTACTGTGCCGTGAGCCATGAACGCCGCAGCCAGGCGCGATGTAGTGATGTCATCGCGCCTGGCTGCACCGAGTCACTCACAGCACAGTGGATGAGAAAGATCTCCACCCGTCGGGGGAACAGGGCTAGGTAAGTAGTTTTCTATTCGGCACATATGGGGCATTATACTGGGTATGAGAGGGGGCTGTCTGCTATGGGGGAGCATTATACAGGGGGCTGTCTGCTATGGGGGTGCATTATACTGTGGGGGTAGCTATGGAGGTGCATTATACAGGGGGCTGTCTACTATGGGGAGCATTATACAGGGAGCTGTCTGCTATGGGGGTGCATTATACTGTGGGGGGAGCTATGGAGGTGAATTATACTGTGGGGGGAGCAATATACAGGGGGCTGTCTGCTATGGGAGTGCATTATACTGTGTGGGCAGCTATGGGGAGCATTATACTGTGTGGGGGTAGCTATGGCTGGCATTATACTGTGTGGGGGCAGCTATGGCTGGCATTATACTGTGTGGAGGCAGCAATGGCTGGCATTATACTGTGTGGAGGCAGCAATGGCTGGCATTATACTGTGTGGGGAGCGCTATGGCTGGCATTATACTGTGTGGGGGCAGCTATGGCTGGCATTATACTGTGTGGAGGAAGTTATGGCTGGCATTATACTGTGTGGAGGCAGCTATGGCTGGCATTATATTGTGCGGAGGCAGCTATGGCTGGCATTATACTGTGTGGGGGCAGCTATGGCTGGCATTATACTGTGTGGGGGCAGCTATGGCTGGCATTATACTGTGTGGAGGCAGCTATGGCTGGCATTATACTGTGTGGAGGCAGCTATGGCTGGCATTATACTGTGTGGAGGCAGCTATGGCTGGCATTATACTGTGTGGAGGCAGCAATGGCTTGCATTATACTGTGTGGGGGCAGCTATGGCTGGTATTATACTGTGTGGGGGAAGCTATGAGGGACATTATACTGTGTGGGGGCAGCTATGTGGGCCATTATACTCTGTGGGGGCAGCTATGTGGGACATTCTACTGTGTGGGGGCTTATAGGTTTGTCACAATCTGTCCTCCCAGTAGCCAGGCCTCTACATTTTTATCTTCAGATTTTTTTATTTTTCAATAAAAAAAATATATTATTTACTACTATGAGATGTCATCCCTGTTATTATTATTATTATTATTATTATTATTATTATTATTATTATTATAATGTATTCCCCTAATAAGATTTTGGTCCTGCCGTTGGGCAAGACGACTGCATATAGGTGCGAGCAGGGTCTGCTTGGGGAGGGGGCCCAAGTTGAATTCTTGCACCAGGGCCCATCAGCCTTTAGCTACGCCCCTTACTATACACACACACTATATACACTACACACACACTTTATACACACCACACTTACCAGAGCCTCTTCCTCTGCAGTGCTTGTGCTCTGGTAGCCTACAGGACCTTAATCATGTGACTGTGATGTCACTACAGGTCCTTCACCTCCTACTTGCAGTCTTGCCGTTATCAAGCAGGAGGTGTAGACAATAAGGATATGTTCACACGAGGTCATTACGTCCGTAATTGACGGACGTATTTCGACCGCAAGTACCGGACTGAACACAGTGCAGGGATCTTGGCTCCTAGCATCATACTTATGTACGATGCTAGGAGTCCCTGCCTCGCTGCCGGACAACTGTCTCGTACTGAAAACATGATTACAGTACGGGACAGTTGTCCGGCAGCGAGGCAGGGACTCCTAGCATCGTACATAACTGTGGCCTGGATTAGGGAGGGAGGCCGCCTGCAGACCAATCCTTAGCAGTGCATACTACAGCATCACAGTGCAATGGTTCAATGCACTGCTAATTTAATAAATCATATAAACGGACTGCAAAATCATCACAGTGCTGACCTTTTACATCTAAAGAGTTCTATGTGATGCCTTAGTCCTCCTACCATGATTTGACACACCGCATAACTATCTACCACGGACCTACATAAGCTACATAATAACTACCAGACTATAAGGTCCCCTGAATACGATCCAATGCCAAGGCGGTGCAAGACTCCTAAAGCGTATTCAACTCAATCTTCCATCCCAGATATATTTCGCAGAAATTCTTTGCCTTCCTTACTTCAGGACACTGATTCGGATTTGTCGGCATCACAGGCGTCGATTCTTGGCGACCCAGATCCCTTACCGCAAAGAACTCCACCCTCAATAGCTCCTGATATGGCCAGTGAAGATCATCAAACGAAAGAGGACTTAACAACATGTATGGATGTGCTGTACCAGAAATTGAATGCCTCCTTTCATAAAGAATTACAAAGAGCGACGCATGATTTTACAATGGAAATAACTTCGATTGGCACTCGTACAGATCTCCTGGAGACAAAACATGATGAATTGGTTAAAGCGCACAGAGATCTCAAAACAGAAAGTGATCTCCTGAAGTTCTCTCAGGAATCGATACATCTTCATCTGGAAGACTTAGAAAACAGATCTAGACGGAATATCCAGCGCTTAAGAGGAGTCTCAGAAATGGTGGAGGATCTCAGGGACCATGCGATACAACTTTTTGCCTACTTGTTACCAAATTATCAGACGAACCAATTACAGATGGACCGTATACATTGGGCACTGCGACCTAGGCCGGCTGTTGGAGAAAGACCAAGAGACATTGTTCTGTGACTTCATTACTTTACAGTGAAGGAAGAGGTTCTTAAAGCAGCACGTGACAAAACTCCACTCTCCTTCAAACAAGAACCACTACAGATTTTTGCGGATGTCTCTCCAGTTACCTTGGAAAAACTGAGACAACTGAAGCCTCTCACGTACATCCTAAGAGCGGCTGGGATCAGATACAGATGGGGTTTCCCATTCAGGTTAACCTTTCAATACAAGGGCGCTCAGCATAATATCTCAGCACTGGACATGGGTTCGAGACTGCTCACCCGACTAGGTCTCAAAGAAGGGACTCCTACTCCGGTATCAGCTGACCGACCTCGTCAATGCTTCCCGTTGGAACCTATTTGGACAACAGCACGTCGCCGACAGTTACATATGACTCCTCCGGCAGGACCAGCTTCACCGAGACCACGATCACCAAATGTGACCTGAGACAGAGGGTAGCGATATATAATTGTAATGTATACCTGATATTTTTCTTTGTATAGTTGCTATGGAATTTTTTCCTCTTCCATGGGGCCTTGTCCTCCAGGTCGGGAGTGGGAGAACCTTGGGTGAATATATTGCATTAGAATGCCTTGCTTGGAAATTTCTTACAAAGTTAATTCTACTTTTTCACATGACTAAAATTTTTGTTTCATGGTTTTGAAGTTATCTGTTAAAGGTGTTTTTCTTTTCGGCAGCAGCTATATTCTACATACAATAGTACTTTCTTCTTATTTCTATAGCGTAATTCTATTGAATTTTTATGGCATATACTGTTATTACTCATAATGTAAAAGGTTTTAATAGCCCGACAAAGAGGCGAGTGGCCTTTACTAACTATAAGAGGCTTGATGGCGACGTTATAATGTTACATGCAACGCATTTCACTCACACTAGTTACCCAAAATACTTTGATAGATTGTTCCAGAGAGTTTACCTATCTACCTCAGACACAAAAAAAAAAGGAGTAGCCATTCTCTTCAGGAATACACTTCCATTTACAGTAACTGACTCCATTATAGACCCGGATGGTAGATACATTATCCTTACAGGGCAACTAGCGGGACAACGCATTACCTTTGCATCGATTTACGCACCTAACTCCTCAGCAACCACCTTCTTGTCAGCGGGACGGTAGTGGAGCACAAACTGGAAACGGGTGAAGAACAGGGACCACCTGGCTTTACGGGGATTCAGTCGTTGACCGGACTGAAGGTAGGTAAGGTTCTTGTGGTTGGTGAAGATCAGGATGGGGTGAGATGTCTCCACTCCTTCAGAGCCAATTTGATCGCCAGTAGCTCCCGATCTCCAATAGAGTAATTGCGCTCAGCAGAAGAAAAAATTCTAGAATAGTAGCCACATACTACTGCATTTGCCTTTGGAGCTCCTCTGGAACAGAAGCGCACCAGTACCAACAGAGGAAGCGTCCACTTCCAGTGAGAACTGCCGAGATACGTCAGGATGATGGAGGATCAAAGCTGAAGTGAAGGCTTTCTTGAGGCTAATAAATGCGGACTCTGCCTCTGGAGTCCACACCTTGACGTTCACACCCTTCTTGGTAAGGGTAGTGATGGGAGCCGTCAGAGATGAGAAGTTTGGAATAAACTGCCGGTAGAAATTGGCGAATCCCAGGAACCGCTATATGGCCCTTAGGCCTTGAGGGCATGGCCACTCCAGGACAGCTCTCACTTTCTTAGGATCCATCTTGAGACCTTGAACCGAGATGATGTAGCCCAGGAAGGGCAGAGAACTCCTCTCAAAGACACACTTCTCCAGCTTGGCGTATAAATGATTCTCCCTTAATCGTAGTAGAACTTGACGGACATGCCTCCGATGAGTCGTTGGATCTGGGGAGAAAATCAAAATATCATCGAGATGAACAACAACACAGACATAGAGGAGATTTCGGAAGATATCATTAACGAACTCCTGAAACACTGCGGGAGCGTTACACAGTCCGAAGGGCATCACTAGGTAATCTTAGTGCCCATACCGGGTGTTAAATGCCGTCTTCCATTCGCCGCACCGGCGAATCTGGATTAGGTTATAAGCCCCCCGCAAGTCTAGCTTAGAAAAAACATTTGGCTCCTCGTATGCGATCAAACAGTTCGGATATAAGTGGCAATGGGTATTTGTTCTTGACCATGATCTGGTTGAGACCACGGTAGTCAATGCAGGGTCGAAAGGATCCGTCATTCTTTTTAACGAAGAAGAATCCAGCCCCGGCCAGGGAGGAAGACTTTCGTATGAAACCCCTCTCCAAATTCTCCTTGATATAGGCCGACATGGATAGAGCTCTGGCAAGGAGAGAGGATATACTTGGCCACGGGGGAGATAGGCATTAGGAACCAGTTCAATGGGGCAGTCATAAGTCCGATGTGGAGGCAGCGTCTAAGCCACTCTTTTGCTGAAAACATCTGAAAACTGAGCAAACTGGTGGGGGAGTCCTGCCAATGACTGAGGCTGAGGAGGCTGGACAGGATGGATCTGCAAGAAACAACGACCAAGGCACTTAGAGCCCCATTAGAGAACCTCTCCAGAATTCCAGTCCAGGACTGGGGCATGTAGTCGCAGCCAAGGCAGGCCCAGCAGAACAGGATTGATGGCCTTGGGCAAAACAAGGAAAGAAATCAGTTCAGAATGAAGTACTCCAACCTGGAGCTTCAACGGCTTGGTTTTGGAAACGATGGGATCAGGCAGAGGCAGTCCATTCACAGAGGCAACAGCCAAAGATTTTTCCAGGGGAACTGTGGGCAACTGAAGATGATCCACTAGCTCCTTTTGAATGAAGTTTGCTGCAGACCCAGAGTCAAGATAGATAGAAACCCGATGCGTCCTCTCGCCGGAAACTAGGGTCACAGGAATAGTCAGCTTGGAACAGAATGCTCTATTTGGTACCGTTCCACCTAGGGTTGTCTCTCCAACCCATCCTAGGCAATGGGGTCTGTCTGGCCTCTGGGGACACAGACGCACAATATGGCCTCCGAGGCCGCAATACAGACAAAGTCCAGAAGTGCATCTGCGTTGTTTCTCCTGGATAGACAATTTGGCTTGGTTACTCTGCATAGGATCCTCTGGTGGGACAACTGAGGAGGATTGCTGGAAAGTAGAATCCAGCCTAGGAAGTTCTCTCTCCCGGAGAACCTCTTCGGATCCTCATGTCAACCCGGGTGGCGAGTAGGATAAGATTGTCCAGGGTAAATGGCAGATAGCGAGCAGCCAGCTCATCCTTAATCCCCAAAGATAGTCCCTGCCAGAATGTGTCCACCAAAGCCTCGTTGTTACAGGTTAACTCAGAAACCAGGATACGGAACTGAATGACATACTCACCCATAGAGAGATCTCCCTGGTAGGGGGTCAGCAGGGATGCAGCAGCCGAAGAAACTCTCCCAGGTTCCTCAAAGATCGAGCGGAAGGTCCGTAAAAAGCACTGCAAGTCACGGGTCTCAGGTCCCTGATGTTCCCACAGAGGATTAGCCCATGCCAGGGCTTTGCCGGTAAGGAGAGAGATGATGAAGGCGATCCTGACGTCATCCGAAGAAAAGGACCTGGCATGAAGTCTGAAGTGTATCATGCACTGATTCAAAAATCCCCTGCAGGACCTCGGGTCTCCGTCATAGCATGGGGGTAGCGGCAAGAAGCACAGGGGGTCGGTATTGGTACAGACAGGAAGTGTAGAAGGAATGGGTGCGGTGACGACTGTGGTTGGAGCAACCAGCTGATGGGTAATGGCGTTCACTGACAGGAGGAGTTGGTCTTGCCGTGACTGGAGATCCTCCATCTCGGTCATCAAGGTCTCAGGTTGACCAGCGGGGTCCATGGCCTGAGCGTACTGTCACGATTTATGGGTATGTGGACCCACTAGGCCGCTCCGCCATAGCAGGGAGGCAGCTGGCCAAACAACAGGAAACCCAGAATACAAAGTCCCGCACAAGGGTACCTGGATAGTCCAGACAGTGGCCGCAGCTTTAGCACGGATGGAGGTGGGTGCAGCAAGTAACGCCAGATGTGGCAGATGACAGCAGGTTCCGCAGGTTGCACCAGACGTGGCGAATCCCTCCAGACGTGGCAGATGACACAGGACATGACGGATGGCAACAGGTGCCGTCCTTAATCCCCGAAGATAGTCCCTGCCAGAATGTGGCCACCAAAGCCTCGTTGTTCCAGGTTAACTCAGCAGCCAGGATACGGAACTGAATGACATACTCACCCATGGAGAAGTCTCCCTGGTATAGGGTTAGCAGGGATGCAGCAGCCGAAGAAACTCTCACAGGTTCCTCAAAGATCGAGCGGAAGGTCCCTAAGAAACAGTGCAAGTCACGGGTCTCTGGTCCCTGATGTTCCCACAGAGGATTAGCCCATGCCAGGGCTTTGCCGGTAAGGAGAGAGATGATGAAGGCGATCCTGACATCATCCGAAGAGAAGGACCTGGCATGAAGTCTGAAGTGTATCAGGCACTGATTCAAAAATCCCCTGCAGGACCTCGGGTCTCCGTCATAGCGTGGGGTAGCGGCAAGAAGCACAGGGGGTCGGTATTGGTACAGACAGGAAGTGTAGCAGGAATGGGTGCGGTGACGACTGTGGTTGGAGCAACCAGCTGATGGGCAATGGCGTTCACTGACAGGAGGAGTTGGTCTTGCCGTGACTGGAGATCCTCCATCTCGGTCATCCTTATCTTTAACTCTCTCTTAGTTTTTTCAACATAGTGTAAATTACATTTACACCGTAACATGTAGATGACACATTTTGTAGAGCAGGAAATGTGCTCTTCAAGGGTATAAGGCTTCCCTGAGCCATCTTCAAAATCCTTCATCTTTACTAGGATTTGACATGCAGTACAGATCCCACATGGGAAAAACCCCTGGAATTTTTGAGGCTTTTTGCGAATACACTCTCTTGAAAAGTGGCTCTTGACTATATGCTGGCCAGATAATATTTTCATCCCCAATATCTTTGAATGTGATCTATTTGTATCCCCCTTCTGAGTTAAAATCTCTTATGGAGTAAAACTCTGGTTAAGTATAACCCCACCATATATTATATTATAGTCCTCTATATTGGTAAGAAGTGCTGCGTTTTAGATGGAATACAGACGTAACGGATTAGCATCGGGTAACCAGCTGCACTTTTCCTTAGCTACCACTCCCTTTGGGTATGCGCATTTAATAGACACTGATGCTGGAGTGATTTTTATGTATTATTTGGCGGAATTTGAATGTATTTATGGTGATCCACTTTTATTAGTTTTTTGTCACTATCACTGTATAAATATGCGTGTATCTATAATATAAACTTTTGCTGTTAAGACGGTTTTATAAACTTTGTATACTAATTAATTTACAGGATATGATGTCATGAGATGTCTGATATATAAACTGTGGACTTGGTCTTTACATTTATGCTTGAGAAAGACCCTGACAGGGTTGAAACGTTGCAAAGTCATGCTTGGTGAATAAATAGAAAACACTTTGTGTACTGGAGTGCTGCGGTTTCTCTCTCTCTTTTTTTATGGATTTTTGATTTTCCTTGGATGGGAATATCTTGCTGCGTGCACCTCTTTAAGTTTGGGATTTTTTTCTTGTCAATGCTGGTTATGCTGCTGACTATCTGTTAGTTTACAGGAAATTACTGTTACATACAATAATATTTACTGGGATTACACATTAATATATAGAGCATTTAAAATATTGCAATCATTTTATTTGGTTATAGAGGTAGAAAATAATTTTCCTACAGCAGGAAGTGCAAACATCAAATAGAAATTAAAAACCAACCGTTCCTTATTCCTATATTCCATTAATCTAAAAGTCACTGAATCTTAAGTCAGAGGCGTAGCTAGGTTCTCCAGCACCTGGGGCAAAGATTCAGTTTGGCGCCCCCCCCCCCCCCCAACCTCTTTCCCGACATCTCCTTCCCCCTCGCCGTGTTTGTTTTCCCTATCAATCGACGTGTCATTTCTTTTTATGTAACGCGAGCATAAAAATATTTGTACATTTCACAAGCAATATGGTTCTATACACAACACCAGAACCAAGCTCAGTACATATATACAGCACCAGTAGCAAGCTCACTACATAAATACAACACCAGCACAAATACAGCTCAATTTAGTGCAACCCCTGCCGTATAGGTGTGTACGGCGTAAAACTACAGCTCCAAGCATGGCCCGAACAATGATAAGGATATGCTGGGAGTTGCTGTTTCACAAAAAATAAATCCTATCATAATCATCTCGCTGCAGATCATACAGTGACTACAGTGCTGATTAGAGGCAGAATAAACATTTACATTAAGTGTCTCACCGGTGACGTCTCAGATTCTAGTTCTTTTTCTCCATCCGGTCCAGACCTCTATGATGAATTCTCCCGGTCACAGCCCATTTCTGCAGTTTGCCGCTCACATGTCTTCAGCTTCTCACTTTTCCAACATTTCTGCACCTATAAATAAATATAAAGTTATCATTATACCACACACTACGCCCCTAAATAGAATAGCGCCATACACTGCACCTCTAATTATAATAGCACCATACACCGTGTCCCACACACACACTGTGCCCCCTGTAGATAGTGCCTGCCATAGTGCCCCTGTAGATAGTGCCCCCATACAGACCACCCCTGTATAGTGTCCCACAAATAACTCCCCCTATAGTGCTCTACAGATAGCCCACCCCTGTATATAGCCCCCTGTAGATATAGCCCACCCCTGTATATAGAGCTCTACAGATAGCCCAACCATGTATGTAGCCCCCCTGTAGATATAGTCCACCCCTGTATATAGTGCTCCACATATAGTCCACCCCTGTATATAGTGCTCCACAGATAGCCCACCCCTGTATATACTATATACAAGGGTGGGCTATCTGTGGAGCACTATATACAGGGGTGGACTATATGTACAAGGGGGCTATATACAGGGGTGGGCTTTCTGTGGAGCACTATAGGGGGAGCTATTTGTGGGATACTATATACAGGGGTGGGCTATATCTACAGGGGGACTATATACAGGGGTGGGCTATATCTACAAGGGGGACTATATCTACAGGGGGACCATATCTACAGGGGGACCATATCTACAGGGGGACCATATCTACAGGGGGACCATATCTACAGGGCTGGGCTATACACAGGGCTGCTATATCTACAGGGGTGGGCTATACACAGGGGGGCTATATCTACAGAGGGGGGCTATATCTACAGAGGGGGGCTATATTTACAGGGGGAATATATCTACAGGGGGCTATATCTACAGGGCTGGGCTATATACAGGGCGACTATATCTACAGGGGGGCTATAAACTGGGGTGGGCTATCTATGGAGCACCATATACAGGGGTGGGCTATATCTACAGGGGGCTATATACTATATAGCTCCCCCTGTAGCTATAGCCCACCCCTGTATATGGTGCTCTATAGACAGCCCACTCCAGTATATAGCCCCCCTGTAGATCTAGTCGCCCAGTATATAGCCCAGCCCTGTAGATATAGCCCCCCTGTTGATATAGCCCCCTTGTAGATATATTCCCCCTGTATATAGCCCACCCCTGTATATAGCCCCCCCTGTAGATATAGCCCCCCTCTGTAGATATAGCCCCCCTGTAGATATATTCCCCCTGTATATAGCCCAGCCCTGTAGATAAAGTTCCCCTGTAGATAGACACCCCCCGTAGACAAAGTCCCCCCCGTGTAGACAAAGTCCCCCCTCCCCCCGCAGATACAGCCACACTTCTATTACATTTAAAAAAAAAAAAAATATTCAAACTCACCTTATTCCCGCTCCCACGCCGTCCGGCAGCCATGGAGACCTGCTCTCTTCTGCGCAGGTCTCCAGGGGGTTGAACACAGCGTCTATGAAAGGCGCTGATTGGCTGGGCAGGATGACTTTCCCGGCCAGTCATTCAGCGCCTTTCATCGACGGAAGCGTCACTGGTACAAAAGGTACCAGTCGCTTCATTCGTTGAAAGGCGCTGAATGGCCGGAACCTGCCCGGTCATTCATTGCTTCTAATTGTACCTGTGTCCTTGCGACGCAGGTACAATTATAGTGCAGGAGGAGGGGGCGCTGGCGCCCCCCTCTGAACTTCGCCCGGGGCATGTGCCCCACTTGCCCCCCCCTAGCTACGCCCCTGCTTAAGTCACACTTAAAAGAGGCTCTGTCACCACATTATAAGTGGCCTATCTTGTACATAATGTGATCGGCGCTGTAATGTAGATTACAGCAGTGTTTTTATTTAGAAAAACGATAATTTTTGACGGAGTTATGACCTATTTTAGCTTTATTCTAATGAGTTTCTTAATGGACAACTGGGCGTGTTTTACTTTTTGACCAAGTGGGCGTTGTGGAGAGACGTGTATAACGCTGACCAATCAGTGACCAATCAGCGTCATACCCTTCTCCCCATTCATTTACACAGCACATAGCGATATAGCTATATCGCTATGTGCAGCCATATAAACACACTATAACGTTACTGCAGTGTCCTGACAATGAATATACATTACCTCCAGCCAGGACGTGATGTGTATTCAGAATCCTGACACTTCTGTAACGTCTGTGTGATATTTACAGCAAGGCAAGCGTAATCACGTTTTAAATGACAGGTTACATCGTAATCTCAGCGTCATACACTTCTCTCCACAACGCAAAATCTGTAAAAGGGCCCCCATCTAGAATGTGCCATTTATAATACTGAATACTAATGTCTTCTTATGTGGCAGAGGAACATTAGAGCCCCAGGGCCGGCATTAGGGGGGTAAACTGGGCAATCCATCCTCTTAGGGCCCCCTGCCCACAGCTTCTACGGTGCATGAGGAATGAGGTGGCCCGGGCCTCCTTGTGCCCGGTGGATTCGCTAGCACCGGAGGGGGCCCCAGTAGTAGTGACAGCCACATTCACTTGTATCTGCAGGCCATGTTAGGCATGCAGCCTATAAAGCGCTGGGAAGAATTCCTGTGCAGGCTGCATAATATTTTTTTGGGGGGGGGGGCTGTGTAGCACTTATATTCAAAGGGGGCTGTGTGACACTATATACAATAGGGCTGTGTGGCACTATAAATAGGGGCAGGCTGTGTGGCACTATATAAAAGGGGGGCTGTGTGGCTCTTTAAAATAGGGGGGCTGTGTGGCACTAGATACAAGGTAGGGGGGCTGTGTGGCACTATATACAAGGTGAGGGCTGTGTCAAACTATATACAAGGGGGGCTGTGTGGCACGATATACAAGGGGGGCTATGTGACACTATATACAAGAGGGCTGTGTGGCACTATAAATAGGGGCGGGCTGTGTGGCACTATATAAAAGGGGGGCTGTGTGGCTCTTTAAAAAAGGGGGGCTGTGTGGCACTAGATACAAGGTAGGGGGGCTGTGTGGCACTATATACAAGGTGAGGGCTGTGTCAAACTATATACAAGGGGGGCTGTGTGGCACGATATATAAGGGGGGCTGTGTGGCACTATATACAAGGGGGACTGTGGGGCACTATATACAAAGGGGGCTGTGTGGCACTATATACAGGGACGGGCTGTGTGGCACTATATACAAGGGGGCTGTGTGGCACGTTAAACAAGGGGGGCTGTGTGGCACTATATACAAGGGAGGGGGGCTGAGTGGCACTATATACAAGGGGGGCTGTGTGGCACTATCTACTAAGGGAGTATGTGTGACTATATATGTGGAGGGCCATATGGCACTATATACAAGGGAGGGGGCTGTGTGGCACTATATACAAGGGGGCTGTGTGGCACTATATACTAAGGGGGGCCATGTGGCACTATATACCAGAGGGAGATGACTGTGGCGCTATCTACAGGGGGGCTGTGTGTTGCGCTATCAACAGGGGGGCTGTGTGTGGCGCTATCTACACAAAGGTGGCATTATTACTGTGGGGGCACAAAGCGGGCATGGTTACTGATGAGGCACTTTTATTGTGTCGAGCACTGAGGGATCATTATTACTGTCTAGGGCACTGGGGACTACGAGTTTGTTTAGAGGATGGGGTATAGGTGTGTGTGGAAGGTGCTGAAAAAGCAAGAAACCAACATGTCTGTGTATCAAATTCTGAGACGAGTCGTGGCTGGAATATGTTGTCACAGTGGTCTGGGACGGATGTAGAAAAAAAGGGAATTTGAATGACTCTAATCAGAGAAAACATCACCTGTGAGTCACTGGATATAAATGTGCTGTAATCACTTATATTGTCTGCAGAGCACCTGTGTATAACTGCCATCAACCACTATATAGCGTAATCGACTTTGCTATTGTTTCCGACAGAAAATGGAAACCTTACGGAACGGAGACAAACGGAAAACATTTGCAGCGGAAGAATTACCATTGAAATCAATAATAATCCAAACGGAAAGCTATGGTTTCCGTTTGACAGAAAGGTCTGACGGAACCCATCAACGGAACCCCGACGCTGATGCCCAGGGCCACACTTTGCCTAAAACCTTCCTTGTAGAGCCCCCTGAGGCACCAGGGCCTGGGTGCCGCTGCTACCTTTGCACCTCCTATATTGAAAGGCCCAGGAGATTTCAAAATAAAATGCCTAATCTTCAAGTTTATTTCTCATTCTTTGGTGTTATAGTACACTCGACACTTTACAGAGAAGAGAAAATTTGCCTCCATATAAACTGCAGTCTATATATCTATCCATTGAGTGTGTTATAATGCACACCATAGCACGAACTCATCCCTTTCTGGCTTCACTACTATATTTTTCTTCTAAAGTTAAAACTCATGCTCCTGCTGTGCTGTGAGTTTGTATATATGAGTAGAGAAATGTACGGTTTCATCACACATGTAACCAACCATGCAGACCTGCTGTTCTGGGCAGTCACTCTAAAGACATGACATTTTACTCTAGTGAGGAAACGAACATGATCGCCACAGTAGGGCGCTGTATTTTCCTGAAGACTACTTGTGTGCTTGATGATTCAGACACGCTTATTGTATTAACATTCTCTTAGTAAATCTAGGAATAAATATGGACTGAAGAAAAAAAAAAAAACATGTTGGTAAGATTAAATATATGCTGGCGAATGCAAAAAGTCTTGCAAATAAAAAAAAAACGAGTTGGAGATTCTAATGTTTGACACCATTTGTATGATGTAGTGGTCAAAACAGAAACCTGGCTGGATCAGAGCCAAGACTGGGCAACGAATGTGTAGACTACACCGTATGTATTTAGAAGAGATAGAAACAATAAAATATGGGGAGGGTTTTGTCTGTTTGTAAAATCCAGCCTAAGACCAGTGCTGAATGAAGACATTGTAAATATTCATGGAGCGGACAATGACGGTAAACTGCTATTTGGAGTTTGTTATAAGCCACCGAACATAACTTAACAGGCTGAGGATAAAATGCTGCAACAAATAGAAAAGGCAGCAAATAATAATGGGGTTCTTATTATGGGAGATTATAACTATCCTGACATTAATTGGGACATAGAGGCTGCTGGATGTGCTAAAAGCTGGAAGTTTTTAGAAACAATAAAAGATAATTATTTCAATCAGTCGGTAGATAAACCAACCAATGGGGATGTGGAGGCCCGGGGAACTTGGGCAACAGTAACCAGAATATAGTATTGTAGGAAAGCAAAATTCAATCAACTGAGGGAAGCACTTAGTTTTGTAGACTGGGATTATATACTGATAAATAAGGATACTGAAGCTAAATGGGGAGTTTTTAACCTCTTACCGACATTTGTCATATGTATACATCATGGGAAGCCAGCGCTTCCCACAAAATGCTGTATCCGTACAACAAACAATGAATCGGTTACTGTTTAAAAACACACAGTTACAAAGTAAAGATTCTCAGGCCTTCTGATCTTGCTGAGTCAACTGTATCCTGCTGTGTGATCTTCATGATCGACTGTGCTGCTGCTGATTTTTTTAGCAGCAGCACTAGTTCTGTCCCTAAATTTCCCAGCCCCTGTTTCAGCATACCCCTCTCCCTTTTATGTCCTGCAGCTGCTAAGTGCTGATCAGTGACCACCATCACTGATCGGCCTCTGTGCCCATTTTTTACTGAACCATCTACCTTTGTGTGCCCTCCGGTCACTGAGTGCGGAGTCTATAATCAGCCTCAGCGGTAATTTGTTGACGCAGGTTTTTTTTGGGTCTTTTTTTTTATATAAAACTTTTAAACAAAAGAGTAAAAAAAGTTTGAGTTAGATGTAGTTAGTACCTGCATAGGTAGGGTGTTAGAGTAGCGGACGTTTACTGAGGTCTGTTATGTAAAATAAATATATAGCAGAAGTTTCAGCTATATATCTTTTCTACAGTCTTAGTGTACCATATATGTCGGCGTATAAGACGACTGGGCGTATAAGACCACCCCCAACTTTTACCCTTAAAATATAGAATTTAAGATATACTCACCATTTCGTGCAGGAGCGCTTCACTATGGCCATCGGCGGCAGGACCCAGGACTCTCTGTCTCTTTGAACTCGCACATGCGCAGATAGGCTGCTTCATCGCGCGAGATCTGAGAGGCAGGGAATGAGAGGAAAGGGCGGGCCAGAGGATCTTACAGAGATGTTCCCTGGCGGCTAATACCGGCTTCCCTCAGATCCGTGGCGGATTCCGTGCATCCCGGGAGCCTGTGTACCGGACTGCAGGCTCACAAGGTCTTATTGGCTACACTGATATAGCCCTCACATTGGCTAATTCCCATGTCAATCTTAGGATGTGGAGGCTCGTCCTCGTAATCGACACTCCATTGGTTCCGACACAGGTGGACACTGTGAATTACGAAATGGAAGTCTTTAAAGGAAGTAACAACACGTACACGCGCTTACTAGCCCCATTTTGATCCCCTGAGGACGCTGTGTTGACAGCGAAACATGTCGGGGGGGCTAAATTCATTGTTTTAAACAGCCCATTTGTCTAGCAAATCCAGCACACGAATCCAATTTTGAATTTAACTTGAATCCGTCCCAGTACGGCAGTCTGCAGCTATCCAGCTGTCATATCTGTCACTGGACAATTTCTAGCACTCTGTGCTCTGTCTGGCAATACATGCAGACGGAGTGTAAACTGAGCGTGTGTGGCAGCAATATCGGCTATAACTTTTAAATTGTTCGTATACAGTGTTTATGTCCACCTGGACATTCTTAGTGGTAAAATCATTAAAAGTTATTTTTTAATAATATCAGTCAGCAGTTGGGAAATTGGCTTTCAGTGTACCTTGGTACACTTAGTTCCTTTTTGTATCCATTACGTGCCTGCCAACTGCTGGGGTCTTCCCAGTATTCAGGCTCACAAGGTAACACACAACCTGTGTGTAGACAATATGTAGACTAGGGATGTCACGATACCAGAATTTGGACTTCGATACCGATACTTCGTTTAGTATTGCGATTTCGATACCAATTTCGATACTTTTGCCAACAGTAATAAAAAAAAAATTCTTCCGTTTTCTGATGTGAGGCGCGACGTGTGATGAATTTTGAACGCGCCTCACATTAATAGTAATTAATCCCATCATGTTTCTCAGTCATATTGGGTTAATGTGCGAGGTACATGATGGGGTTAATTACTATTAATGTGAGGAACATGGAGGGTAAATTCATCGCACCTCACATTAATAAGTGAATGAAAGCCGTGTTTATTTCATTTTTTTACAGCGTACACATCATAAATGATGCAAAAACATTGTTGTCCGCGCCATTACTGAATGTGTGTATTTTATGTATTGAGACTTATTTTAATGTTTATTGTAAAAAAGGTGAAGGTGTATTTTTTTTAAAATTTAACAATACTTTGTTTTTACTTTATTTTTAAACTTTAATGTACTGACATATATCAGATATGTGCCAGTACATTAACCTGTGGACGGATAATACACAGGCAGTTGTTAGGACATACTTGGGTATGTCCTAACAACATGAAATATGGTAAGACAGCCCTGGGGTCCGTCAATAGACCCTGGGCTGTCTGCCCATATATGGTATGGCCCTCGATCGCGTCACAGGAATTCCCTGTGACGCGATTCAGGGGCATCCCCCCTTCTCACTTTCCCCTGAATGCTGCAGTCAGCTGTGATCGCAGCATTCAGGGGAATAACGGCGGAGATGAGCGGTTTCTCTGATCTCCGCCGTTATAGAGCGGGGCTGCAGCTGTGTAATACAGCCATTGCCCCGCTCCTGACAGGAAGTGCGCGCGCGGTCAGCATGAGGTGATGCGGCCGGCGCTGCACTAATGAGCGGCAGTTCAGGCACTGAAGACAGAACATGGGGGTGTTTTGTAGCGCGCCCGCCATGTTCTGTCTCCAGTGCCGCCGCTCATTAGTGCAGCGCTGGCCGCATTGCATCATCCTGACCCCGCGAACTTATCATGACTCAGGAGCGGGGCTGTGGCTGAATTACACAGCCGCAGCCGCGCTCCCATACATTCATGTGTTACTATACTGAGCTGTGCGGCTGCAACGTGCATCCCTAATGTAGACAATATCCGGCATATAAGACGACCCCACACTTTTGACATTTTTTTAAGGGTGTAAAAAGTCGTCTTGTACGCCGATATATACGGTAAATTTACAGCATTATAGTTAGGGTCTGTTAGTGACGAACATTCAGTTTTTTTCCCCATTTCCGTTTTGAAATAATTCTGAAATTTTTGCATTATAATGATAATGCACAGTGCAGGGGTGTTGCTTGGGTCTTATAAGATCAGGAGCACAAACCCAAGACATATATTTAAACCTCCTCCCCATTTATTTTTTTTATTACATACATATCGGAGATAGCATATCTATAAGACTAAGGCTCCTATAGCTAGCTATACAACTGGATAGAATTGGATACATTATCTCAGCAGACCGTATCATACATGATAGGCTTTGGGTATGTACACACACAGTTTTTAGGCATATTTCGGTGCATAAACGCCTCGAAAAACTAGTAGCTAAACGCCTACAAACATCTGCCAAATGAATTCAATGGGACAAACTGAGATGGGTAGTGGGTCGGCCACATGCTGGTATTATTAGGCTGGGAAAACCCAAAAACAGTGCGCCTTCCCACCTTGGTAATGCTAGGCTGCGGCTGCTATGTTGTATCGGGCTGGTTATGAAAATGGGGGGGACACCAATTAGTTTTTTCCAATTATTTATTAAAAAAACAACAACAAAAACATTGTGGGGATCCCCCCATTTTTCATAATTAGCCAGATACAACATAGCAGCAGCAGGCTAGCATTACCATGGTGGGAAGACCTACTATTTTTGGGCTTTCCCAGCCTAATAGTACCAGCCTGCGGCTGCCCCAGTACCCGACCATCAATACAGATACTGGATCATACCTGGCTCTTCCCGGCACCCCTGGTGGTGGTAGGTACTTGATTAATAAAGGGGGTAAGTGTTTGCCTTTTCACCGGCTAACACTAAGCCACGACTTAGTAATGGACGTGGTCAATCAGCCAGCAGCCATTACTAAGGCGGTAGTTATAAAGTTTAAAAGAAAATACAAAGACATAGAAAAATATTTTATTGAAATAAAAAAAACACACAAGCCTCATTAACCATTTTATTGAAAATAAAAAAGCCATAACCGAAGTAGACCTCGAATCCGACATAGTCCAACATCCGAACCTGTAAAAAAATAAAAACACACAAAAACCCTCATTAGTAATGTCAGGGATCATCACCATGTATATTGTTTGAAAAATATTATCCTTACATATATATATATATATATATATATATATATATATATATATATATATATATATATATATATATATTCAGTATATTACACAAAGAGATTGGATTCATGGAGCACAAAGAGCCTGCAAAACACGCCTATGGAAGGCACCGCCCCCTGGAATGCAAAGAGGAGTGTGCAGAAGAATGTACAGGAAAACTTACAGCTGAGGAGCCAATGGGACTTAAGCAAGTCCCACATCGCTAGGGAGGGGCATGTGTCTTCTCTGTGTGTTTCTTTGTTCTGAATAAAGTTCAGTTCTCCTCTTTTCTGATTAAGGCATGCCTTCAGCTTTCAATTTTCAGAGGTGGTTATTCGGTGCGAAATGACAGGGAGAAAGGAGCTTCTCTGATATACATACCTGACATTTCTGGCGCCCGACGGGGACCTCACTCGAGGAAATATCAAAATCCGGATAACCGACAATCACAGGGTGAAACAGAGGACCCGAGATTGCCCACGGATAAGGAATTTGATCACCTCCGCAATAACACGGAAAGCGAGTTGATTTTATGAATCTTCGTCTTATCTGTGTTTGTGGACGGTCTTGTGGCGATCTGTAGAACCCTTTTGTTGATTTCCTGGATTATCTCAGGCGACAGAGGCAATATTTTCCGCTGTGAGGTCGCAAACCTGTGAGACCTTAGTCGCGCCCCACTAACCATCCTCTGGGTAATTAGGGACTAGATAAAAGATTATATAACAGACCGGAGAGCTATAGACTGAGATTTTAATATTTCCAGCGAGGCCGGAGAGTCTAGATAAAGATTGTTATATTCCAGTGAGATGTACAGGTCTACATTGTAGACTGCAAAATTGATATATAAATTACGTGTATAACATAGACTGTTAGAATGGATGGTTTACGGTCCATATTCAAATCTCCAGGATCGTCCGTTTCCGGACAGTCCTATTTGTATGATTTAGTGAAGCGAAGGGAAGGCAAGCAGTATGTGAGTAAAATGAAGAAATTGATGGATGTGTGTGGGATCCATAGAGGAGGTAGGCTCCAAGCCGCAGATTGGGCAAAAGGTATTCGTGAGAACAAAGGGAAGTTAGAAGATAGTAAGTTGATGGAAAGTGCTTAAAAACGCCCCGATGTACACACATAATACACGCCCACTTGGACTTTTACTTTTAAACACACCCACTTGGACTTTTGCAAGCCTCATTTGCATAACTACAAAAATGGTCATAACTTGGCCAAAAATGCTCGTTTTTTAAAAATAAAAACGTTACTGTAATCTACATTGCAAAATCTGGTGACAGAGCCTCTTTAAGGAGATGTTCCCTGAAGATCCGGATGAACTGCTACCTGGCCTACCCCGCCCACCCGTCTACCCACCCCCTCCTACAGCCTTACCTCTAGTTCCCATATCCACACCCATCGTGGTACTCCCCGATGCGGCACTGCCTCAGGAGATCGGAATTACCACAGCCGCCTCCTCCGCCATCCCCGGCTCTCCTCCAGTCCCTGACCCACCTACGACCACGACCACGACCACGTCCCAAGGTGACGCACCCAACAAATATGTGGCCTTCAATCCGACGCAAGTGAACCAGATTGTGAGCCAACTCCCGGACCCGGACAAGAATCCTATGCCGTTCTACAGGAGACTCAGACAAATTCAACAGACATACTCAGCAGCATGGAAGGATTTGCAACTCATCACTAGCATCAAGGCGGGGGATAGTTTCTGGCCCATAATCCAGTCTGCCTTAGATGATACACAAGTACCAAATCAGGTAATTTATGAATCAGGAGATGTGTTTTGCCGTCAAATGCAAGGATGGGCCAGGGATAGGTTAACGGAATCTTCCACGAGTATTTCAGACTGCACACAAGACACCACGGAGTCAGTGGAGAAGTTCTATGCCCGGATACAATCCCTTTTCCAAGACCAGGGGTTTGATGTTAAAGTCAAAATGCAACAGGTGTTGTTAGTGTCCTCCTTTGTTAATGGTCTTAAGGAGCATATCAAGAAGAAGTTGGTGGAGGGCAGGCCGGAATATGTTGACATGGATCCCAGGAAGGTCCTCCTCATAGCTAAAGCTATTGAAAAGCAACCAGCCCCCACCCCACAGGAGTCTACAAAGGTAGCTGTGTGCCAGGATATCAATACAATTATGTACGCCGGACCAGCAGAGCGACGCCCCCCTCTCTACCCGCAGCAGGCTTACCGTCCTCCTCACCGATCTTACGGGCCCAGACCCGTACAAGCGAGATTTACAAGGAAATATCCTGACAGCCAGGGTCCGGGACGGGCCAAGGAAGTCCTCCTCTGTTATAGATGTAGGGAACCAGGACACTTCCAGCAAAACTGCAAGACTCGTATGGACGATCGATCAGATTCACGACCTCAAGGCGATTACCGTCATCGCTCTCCGGAACGCCGTTACCGACCGTAGGGAACCGGCAAGCCCGTGCCCACCATGTCCTCTGTTACTGCACAGTCTGGACCTATTTCTTCTGTTAGGATCCTGGTGGGAGGCCACTCTTTGCCTTTTCTAGTGGACATGGGTGCAGCCAGATCAGTCATAAGAACTAAGGATCTACCTGCTGACAGTTTCATATCTGAAGATTATATCTCCTGCGTTGGTGTAGACGGCAAGCCATCTTCTTCTAGGCTCACCTACCCCGTACCTGTTGGGGCCCAACAAAAGATTCTCTCCAGATTTGTGGTATCCAATACCTATCCTTTCAACCTGTTGGGAGCGGACTTATTACAGAAACTTCACGCAATTATCCGCTACGAAGACTCTGGAATGTACCTCGATTTGGACACTCCTCTGTCCCAGGAAGAGACCTGTCAGATCAGGGCTATCCCTTTGCTTCTACACCAACCCCCTCCCACCCCCATTCCGGATTATTTCTACAATCAGATCCCCGATTCTTTGTACTCCACAGGCCTGGAAGATATAGGGAGATTACCCGTTCCATCTGTTCAAGTGTTCCTCAAAGAAGGTGTGCACATACCACGGCTCCCACAATATCCTTTGAAGGCTACACAAGAAGCTTCCTTAGGAGCCCAGATTCAGGGACTACTACGGAATGGCGCCCTTATCCACCGCATATCTCCAGCGAATACCCCCCTCTTCCCTGTGAAGAAGAAAACTCCGAAAGGTGAGCCCGATAAATTTCGCTTGGTCCAGGATCTGAGAGCAGTGAACGCTGCCACGGTACTAGAAACTCCAGTGGTCCCCAACCCACATACTCTGCTGAGTAACATTCCACCCAAATCTACATACTTCACGGTTATTGATTTGGCCATTGCTTTCTTCAGTGTCCCTCTACATCCTGATTGTTAGTATCTTTTTGCGTTCACCTACAGGGGAGCTCAGTACACTTGGACAGTTATGCCACAAGGAGCACAGAACTCACCCAATCACTTTTCTCAGGCCCTCTCCATGTGCCTGGATCCTTGGATACGAACTCACCCTGAAGCCACACTCCTCCAATACGTGGCCTACTCCTTTGTTGTCTGGACAAACAGACAAGTCATCATCTCTCTCTACGCCTGCTCCAGTTTCTTGCGAAAATTAATTGTAAGGTCTCTCTGAAGAAGCTCCAGTGGTGTTTGCCACCAAAGTTGTTTTCCTAGGACACTGCATTTCTCAGGGGGTGAAACACCTTACTGAAGACCGGAAGTTTGCTATTCGAGATATTCCCCTCCCAAGGGGAGTGCAACAACTCCAAGCGTTCCTGGGTATGGTCACCTACTGTAGACAGTGGATTCCCAATGCTTCTGCCCTTATGCAACCGCTGTATGCTGCCTTGAAGGATGTAGTCTGGAATCCACATCTACCTGTGGAAGCCGTGGATGCGGTACAAAGACTCAAAGACCTGATTGTCTTCGCGTCAGCCCTTGGCATCCCCGACTATCAGCGACCGTTTTTCCTCTTCGTGTCAGAATACCACGGCCATGCATCCGGAGTGTTAACCCAACACCATGGCGGGACACGCAGTCCCATTGGATATTACTCTTGTAAATTGGACTCTGTCTCACAAGCGGCCCCTGTATGTCTCAAAGCTGTGCTGGCCGCCAAGGAATTGCTGGATAAAACGTCTGACATTCTTCTAGGACATTCAGTTACAATATTGGCTCCACATGATCTCAAAGCCATCCTTGATCAAAGCTAACAAAAGCATCTCTCTACACAGCGGCATATGAGACTCCAATGTTCTTTTCTTCTCCCAGAAAATGTGACCCTACAGCGATGCACAATCCTGAATCCGGCCACACTGCTTCCTCTCTCTCGAGGGGGGATTATACAGATGGGTTTTCTTCTCACACTCCTAACCCCCCGCTTATGACGGATCATGATGATCCAGATGCCCACGAACACGACTGCCTTCAGGTAATGCACCATGAAACATCGCATTTGCCCACAGTGACTGAACAGATGATAGTCAATGCTGACCTTACCCTCTTCACTGATGGATCCAGATATGTGGATGAATGGGGGTCTTTTCCCACTGGATATGCTGTGGTGTCCTCTACCACGGTCATTACAGCCGGATCTCTTCCGCCGCACATGTCAGCGCAGGAGGCGGAGCTGATAGCCCTAGCTGAAGCCTGCAGACATGCAGAAGGACGAAACGTCAATATCTATACTGACTCTAGATATGCATTCGGGGTGGCGCATGATTTTGGTCAGCTATGGGCCATACGGGGCTACAAGACAGCCACCGGATCCCCTATCAAGAATGCAGAGGCAGTGGAGAATTTACTGGAGGCCCTCCAGCTCCCCCTGCAATTGGCGGTAATCAAAGTTAAAGCACATGGGAAAACCCATACGGCAGAAGCCCAAGGAAATCTGTTTGCGGATCAAGAGGCTAAGCAAGCAGCCATAGGACCTCGAGAGGAGGCAGGTGTGTACGTAATGACGAGGAGGGGTAAAAGGAAGGAAGAAGAGCAGGAGGGGGAAAAAATAGATAATCCAGGAGTTAGGACCCTCCAGGAATTTCTAAAACAAGCCCTGACCCACGAGAGAGAAGAATGGCTCAGAACAGGGGCGATACAAACGTTGCAGGATGAACTCTGGAGAAAAGGAAACAGAATATGTCTACCCAGAGCACTTTACCCATCTACTGTACAATGGGCCCACGGAATAGTACACAGAGGGAAGAATCAGATGACTGCTGCCATAAACAAACTATACGTAGCACCCGGCATTTCCACACCAGTTAAGTAATACACCCAAAGCTGTGAAATCTGCAATACCTGCAATCCAGGAAGAACTGAACCCACTCCAAAGAAACACTTGGCAAGACCATTGTACCCGTTTCAAAGGATACAGATAGACCATATGAAATTACCAAAGAGTGGAAGGTATGAATATGTCCTGGTGGTGGTGGACATGTTCTCAGGATGGCCTGAAGCGTACCCAGTGTCCAACATGACAGCAAGAACCACGGTGAAGTGACTGCTGACAGAGTTAGTCTGCAGATTCGGCATCCCTGAAGTCATAGAAAGTGATCAGGGACCAGCATTTATTGCAGATGTGACCAGAGACATTTGGAAGATGGTGGGTGCAGATCTCGGACTACACACCCCGTACCACCCTCAAAGCAGTGGCAAAGTGGAAAGAATGAATGGTGCTCTGAAAAGTAAAATTCTTAAAGCCACTAAAGAACTGTCCCTGCCATGGCCCGAAGTATTGCCCATTGCTTTGTACTCGGTTAGAAATACCCCCAAACAGCCAACAGGACTCACCCCATATGAAGTCCTCTTTGGGGGTCCTCCCAGAATGGGATGTTACTACCCACAACAGCTTAGTCTAGGAAATTATAGTCTTGTTAATTTTGTTATTTCCCTCAGTAAAGAGTTGACAGTAACACATGCTGCAGTGTTTTCTTCCATTCCAGATCCAGATTCTGTCTCAGGGGTGCACAAGCTACAACCGGGAGACTGTGTACTGGTGAAAAGACACGTCAGAGGGGCCTTAGAAGCCAGATTCGAGGGTCCATACCAGGTCCTCCTGATCTCGCCCACTGCAGTTAAGCTGGAAGGAAGGCCGACATGGATCCACGCCTCGCACTGCAAGAGGGTCTCTTCCAAAGAATGACTATCACCATGTACATCCTTATCCTTTTCCGTGTTATTGCACAGAGTGCTGAGGGGGAACATGTAGGAATCGCCCAGGCTGATGGGGTGACCACATTTTGGTATAATTCTTCTAGTACACATGTAGCTACATACCAGTTTGAATTTGAGTCTGTAACATCCTTCAGAAACAAACATAGTTGTGTCAAACAAACATGCGGATATTGGAATGCTTATCACCTGTGTGATCGAGGCACTCAATATATATGTGTAACAGACAATTATTACGGCAATCATTGCACATCCTGGAAGGCGGTGGGCTGGAACACGGGGGGCCATTGGGGATATCGCCCACAGAGTGCCTTAGAAAAGAAAGACATTAATGGGAAGTCACTTCTAACTAGAATGACGTTATCAAGGAAAGCCTGTGGTCTGTCAGGATTAAACTCGATCCTCACCATAGAAAACCCTAGTAAAACAGACCAAGACACATACATATTAGGGACCTATGGGGGAGTAAACAGAGAAATGGGAAAATTCTAACTAAAAGATATGGTAGACTCCCGAGAATGGAGAAAGTTGAACCCTGAGAGACTGATAAAAGTGTTGCTAACCCAAATACAGATGCATAAAAAAATGATGGCCATGGCTGAACCAGGATTGGAAGACACTATGGCCGTAGAAACCGGATTTGGGGACCATAATGTCTGGTTAGAGTGGGTACAATACACGACACGGAAAGTGAATAAGTCCAACTGCTATGTGTGTGAAGGAGCCCGGCCACACTTGGGGATAGTACCACTTAATATTCCTGACGATGCTGAAGAATGTTTCCTAAGCCTATACACCAATATAACATTAGACCACACAGTATGCGAGTCCTGGAAAAAGGAATACCACATAGACACCCAAACAAGCCAAGGGACTTACCATCTACAAAGGCAACTACACATGTTACACCAATACAGAAGAGAATGGCCGGTTCCTAGGGAACTTTCCTGAAGGGTACTGTTCAAAGTACAGCTCATTAAATGCATCTATCAATCAGAATCAGGTGCAGTTTTTGGGCGATATATACTGGATAAGTGGGGATATGAAAATCAGAACCAGACTTGAGGGGCAATGGAAAGGAGAATGTGCATTGGCTAAAGCAATTATGCCTTTCCACATTCTTGGTGAAGGTTCAGATGAAGACCCAATGAAAGGATATTACCCCCGCAGAAAGAGGGAAGCATCCCCAAGGGGAAGCTTCAATCCACATGTGTATATAGATACAATTGGTGTCCCGAGGGGGGTGCCAGACGAGTTCAAGGCCAGAGATCAGGTGAAGGCAGGATTTGAGTCTCTTATCCCAATTATTACTGTTAATAAAAATGTAGACTGGATTAATTATACAGTGAAGGAAATAAGTATTTGATCCCTTGCTGATTTTGTAAGTTTGCCCACTGTCAAAGTCACGAACAGTCTAGAATTTTTAGGCTAGGTTAATTTTACCAGTGAGAGATAGATTATATTAAAAAAAAACAAAAAACAGAAAATCACATAGTCAAAATTATATATATTTATTTGCATTGTGCACAGAGAAATAAGTATTTGATCCCCTACCAATCATTAAGAGTTCAGCCTCCTCCAGACCAGTTACACGCTCCAAATCAACTTGGTGCCTGCATTAAAGACAGCTGTCTTAAATGGTCACCTGTATAAAAGACTCCTGTCCACAGACTCAATTAATCAGTCTGACTCTAACCTCTACAACATGGGCAAGACCAAAGAGCTTTCTAAGGATGTCAGGGACAAGATCATAGACCTGCACAAGGCTGGAATGGGCTACAAAACCATAAGTTAGACGCTGGGTGAGAAGGAGACAACTGTTGGTGCAATAGTAAGAAATTGGAAGACATACAAAATGACTGTCAATCGACATCGATCTGGGGCTCCATGCAAAATCTCACCTCGTGGGGTATCCTTGATTCTGAGGAAGGTGAGAGCTCACCCGAAAACTACACGGGGGGAACTTGTTAATGATCTCAAGGCAGCTGGGACCACAGTCACCAAGAAAACCATTGGTAACACATTACGCCGTAATGGATTAAAATCCTGCAGTGCCCGCAAGGTCCCCCTGCTCAAGAAGGCACATGAGAGTGATTGGGAGAAGGTGCTGTGGTCAGATGAGACTAAAATTGAGCTCTTTGGCATTAACTCAACTC
This sequence comes from Rhinoderma darwinii, assembly GCF_050947455.1. Lineage (NCBI taxonomy): Eukaryota > Metazoa > Chordata > Amphibia > Anura > Rhinodermatidae > Rhinoderma > Rhinoderma darwinii. The sequence goes on from NC_134689.1 coordinate 47,697,763, forward strand.
GCCGTGTTTGGAGGAAGAGAAATGCTGCCTATGACCCAAAGAACACTGTCCCCACTGTCAAGCATGGAGGTGGAAACATTATGTTTTGGGGGTGTTTCTCTGCTAAGGGCACAGGACTACTTCACCGAATCAATGGGAGAATGGATGGAGCCATGTACCGTCAAATCCTGAGTGACAACCTCCTTCCCTCCACCAGGACATTAAAAATGGCTCATGGCTGGGTCTTCCAGCACGACAATGACCCAAAACATACAGCCAAGGCAACAAAGGAGTGGCTCAAAAAGAAGCACATTAAGGTCATGGAGTGGCCTAGCCAGTCTCCAGACCTTAATCCCATCGAAAACTTATGGAGGGAGCTGAAGATCCGAGTTGCCAAGCGACAGCCTCGAAATCTTAATGATTTACAGATGATCTGCAAAGAGGAGTGGGCCAAAATTCCATCTAACATGTGTGCAAACCTCCTCATTAACTACAAAAAACGTCTGACTGCTGTGCTTGCCAACAAGGGTTTTGCCACCAAGTATTAAGTCTTGTTTGCCAAAGGGATCAAATACTTATTTCTCTGTGCACAATGCAAATAAATATATATAATTTTGACTATGTGATTTTCTTTTTTTTTTTTTTAGATAATCTATCTCTCACTGGTAAAATTAACCTAGCCTAAAAATTCTAGACTGTTCATGTCTTTGACAGTGGGCAAACTTACAAAATCAGCAAGGGATCAAATACTTATTTCCTTCACTGTATATATTACAACCAGCAGCGGTTTGTAAATTATACCAGAGATGCTTTACAAGGGTTAGCCGACCAACTAGGGCCCACCTCAACTATGACATTCCAGAATAGAATGGCTCTTGATATGATATTGGCTGAAAAAGGTGGGGTATGCCGAATGATAGGGACAACCTGTTGTACGTATATCCCTGACAACACCGGGCCCAAAGGGAAAGTCACAATGGCCATACATAAGTTGGAGAGCTTATCTCAGGAGTTGAAAAGGAACTCAGGTATTACCGACCCATGGGACCAGTATTTCTCATGGATGACTGGATGGCAGAAAATATTAGCACAAATAGGAGCAGTGGTAGTCGTCTTTTTAATACTATTCTCTGTCCTTGTATGCTGTGTTTTCCCTTGTATCAGGAAAATGATGACGAAAGCTGTAGAACAGACTGTTCCCACTATGTTTACACAAATAGACGAGGTGACACCGACAGTCCCTTTAAAGACAACCATCCTATATACTGAGGAGAATAGGGACAGTTAGGACCATTCAGAAACCTTGGAAGTCCAGGTACAAAGGGGGGTTACTTATAAGGAGTAGCTCGTCTCAAGCTGGTGAAGAAATCCAAAACCCCTACCCGCCTGGTTCGAGTGGTCAGTGGTAGGTTGATAGGCAAGACTCAGGGATAGAATAATAATATTTTTAGGGGGGACTGTCAGGGATCATCACCATGTATATTGTTTGAAAAATATTATCCTTACATATATATATATATATATATATATATATAAATATATATATAGTATATTACACAAAGAGATTGGATTCATGGAGCACAAAGAGCCTGCATAACACGCCTATGGAAGACACCGCCCCCTGGAATGCAAAGAGGAGTGTGCAGCAGAATGTACAGGAAAACTTACAGCTGAGGAGCCAATGGGACTTAAGCAAGTCCCACATCTCTAGGGAGGGGCATGTGTCTTCTCTGTGTGTTTCTTTGTTCTGAATAAAGTTCAGTTCTCCTCTTTTCTGATTAAGGGAAAGTTGTGTACCGAACATCTCTGACTGGTTTACTTCTTTCCAGGCATGCCTTCAGCTTTCAATTTACAGAGGTGGTTATTCGGTGTGAAATGACAGGGAGAAAGGAGCTTCCCTGATATACGGACCTGACAGTAACACATGTGGTAGACTTAGATACAGGGCCCATGTGTGATACTGTCTGTTATACCATGTATCTAAGCCTACCAAAAATTAGACTTAGATACAAGGCCCCAGCAGACAGTAATCTTATACTGTATAAGATTACTGTCTGCTGGGACCCTGTATCTAAGCATACCATGTGGTAGGCTTAGATACAGGGCCCCAGCAGACAGGATTATACATGGCCATGTATCTAAGTTTACCATGTGGTAGGCTTAGATACAGGGTCCATGTGTAATACTGTTTGTTAGACCCTGCATCTAAGCCTACCACAAGGTAGGCTTAGATACAGGATCCCAGCAGACAGTAATGTTACACTTGCCCTCCTCTTCAGCTCCAGGTGCAGCAGATGTCCTGACACCATCCAGTGTCCTGACGTTATGCGCTGCGCACAGCGTTGTGATGTCGTGATGCGAGAAGGAGCCGGGACTTCCGCTGCATTCGGGAAGGGGGAGGGTAAGTATAGTGTCATCACTATAGTAACAGGGGCCTGTGTATTTTATTTTGTTGGCCCCAGTTACTTTAGTAACTGTTTATAGATGCGGTGCAGAGGGCCGTGGCCCTCCTTGGCTTCAGGGCCCGGTTGCAATTGCGACCGCTGCATCCCCTATAGATGCACCACTGAATGTTTCAGTCGCCCGGAGATCCAGGGCACCGGGCCAAAGATCCGGGGCTTGGGCCCTGAGGGCCCGGTGCTAGCATCACCCTGGCACAGTGCCCGCCCCGTGATGATCCCACGTATGACCGCCTATTTAAAATCAGGCCAGTCATTGATCATTTTTGCACCACATTTGAACAATCATACACCCCCGAAAAGAACATTGCAATAGACGAGTCCCTTGTACATTTTAAGGGTAGACTAAAATTCCGCCAATATCTGCCCAGAGGGCGAGGTATGTAATTAAAATGTACAAGCTTTGTGAGAGCAGCTCAGGGTACACCTACAGCTTTAGGGTTTATGAAGGGAAGGACACCAAGATAGAACATCCAGAATGCCCCCCCCCTGTCCTGGGAGTTAGTGGGAAAATAGTGTGGGATTTGGTGCACACACTGAAATGACCCCCAAGCCGGATTGCATCCTAGGTTATAATAAGTGCATGAGGGTTGATCTCTCTGATCAAGTACTTAAGCCGTACAGTGCCATGCGGAAAACAAAGGTGTAGTACAAAAAGCTGGCCGTGCACGTGGTACAGATGGCATTGTATAACGCTTACGTGCTATACCAATGTGCAGGCCGGCCAGGGATATTCCTTCAGTTTCAAGAGGTGGTTATCAAGGCCCTTTGTATTTGGGAACCAAGAAGGGGATGGCTCCAGTACTTCTAGAAGCGATGGTCCACGTATTGTACCAGGGCAACACTTTCCCAGCAATCTCCCCTCAGCTGGTAAAAAGGGAAGGACCCAAAAAAGGTGCAAAGTGTGCTACAAAAGGGGGAGAAGATGAGACACAGCTTGCAAACCATCCAGCAGAATTTGAACTCCAAATGGTGCTCCTTCTCTTCTGAGCCCTGTCGTGTGTCCAAACAGCAGTGTATGAACAAATGTTGGGGCATTGCTGTACTTGAGAGAAACTGCTCTATAAATGTTGGGGGGAGTTCTTGTGGAACTGACAATAAATAGCTAAACCTAAAGTTTATTGAAAAAAATTTAGATTTTCATTTTCACAGCCTACTTTCAATACTTTCTGCAAAAAAACCTGTGCGGTCAAAATGCTAACTATACCCCTAAATAATTTCCTTGAGGGGTGTAGTTTCTCCAATGTGGTCATTTTTGGGGGTTACAACTGTTTTATCCCCTCATGGGCTTTGCAAATGCGACATGGCCTCCGCAAACCATTCCTGCTAACTTTGAGCTCCAGAAGTCAAATGCCACTCCTTCTCTTCTTCTCAGTCCTGCCAGGTGTCCAAACAGCCATTTAGGACCACATGTCCCCCCCTTCGTCGTCTCTTTTCAAGGCTAAATAGGTTTAATTCTTTTAATCTTTCCTCATAACTTAGATTCTCCATGCCCCTTATTAACTTAGTTGCTCTTCTTTGTATTTTTTCCAACTCCAGGGCATCCTTTCTATGAACTGGAGCCCTGAACTGAACTGCATATTCTAGATGAGACCTCACTAATGCTTTGTAAAGTGGTCCATGCCTCTTTTAATACACAACAGTATCTTGCTGGCCTTAGAAGCAGCTGATTGACATTGCATGCTGTTATATAGTTTATGATCTACAAGTACAACCAGATCCTTCTCAACAAGTGATTCCCCCTCTGTAGCCCCCCTAGAACATATGATGCATGCAGATTGTTGGTACTCAGATGCATAACTTTACATTTATCTACATTTATCTACACATACTGTGTCCAAATCAGTTTGCAATTTACGAACATTTTCCATAGACTGAACAATACTACATAGCTTGGTGTCATCTGAAAAAATAGCAATAGTGTTATTAATCCCATCCTCTATATCATTAATAAATAAGTTGAATAACAGTGGTCCCAGCACGGAGCCCTGGGGTACACCACTTATAACCGGTGACCATTCATAGTAGGAATCATTGACCAAAACTCTCTGGATACGGTCCTTGAGCCGATTCTCAATCCAATTACAAACGAAACTATCTAAAACTATAGTCCTTAATTAGACGTCTATGAGGGATAGTGTCAAATGCTTTTGCAAAGTCCAAAAACACTATATCCACAGCGGCCCCTCTAGGCTTCAACTCACCTCTTCATAAAAATAAATCAGGTTGGTTTGACAACTTCTGTCCTTCGTAAAACCGTGTTGACTGTCACCTATAATACTGTTTTTTTGTCACATAATCCTGTATATAGTCCCTCAATAGCCCCACAAACATTTTCCCCACAATTGATGCTAAGATTACTGGTCTATAAATTACCCAGGGAAGACCTAGAGCCCTTTTGGAAAATATGTACCACATTTGCCCTGCGCTAGTCCTTTGGCACTATACCAGTCACTAGAGAATCTCTGAATATTATGAAGAGGGAAACAGAAATAACTGAACTAAGTTCTTTTACCGCTTCCCGACCGCTCACTATTAATTCACGTCGGCGTTTGCTGGGCTCTGTGCAGCACAGACGGGAATTCACTGTGAGTGTTAACAGAGCGATTGGGTGTCTCAGAGTAGCGCTGAATCTGGTCCCGGAGACATGATCGGGACATGATTGGTTCAGGTCCCGATCATGTGGTCGCAGGAAAAGTTTGTTGTAGCAACAAACTGGAAAGTTTGTTGCTACAACAAACTTTCCCGGGGACCGATTGCGGGTGTTGCCTTTGGTTATCATGGCAACCGTAGGCCATTGTATGGGTCTGCATGGGTCTGCCATGCACGAAGGCTGGTCCTCATAGGCTTCCTGTCAGTGTGACTCTCAGCCTATCACTAACAGTTTATAATACATTACACTACCTAGGTAGTGTAATGTATTATAGCAGCTATCAGTGCTGCAGGTCTTCAAGTAAAAAGTAAAAAAAAAAAAAAGGAGGTAATAAAAATGTTTTATAAAAGTGTAAAAATAAAAGTTAGAAGTTATAAGTTACAAAAACTGCTTTTTTTCCTATAATATGTATTTTATTATAGGAAAAAAAATTAACACGTTAAAAAAAAGTACACATATTTGGTATCACCGCGTTCGTAACGACCAAAACTAAAAAACTATAATATTATTTTTCCCACACGGTGAAAAAAAAAAGTTAAAAATAATGCCAGAATCACTACTGTTTTGGTCACCATCCCTCCCAAAACATAGAATAAAAAGTGATCAAAAAGTCACCTGTATCCCAAAATAGTACCAATAAAAACTACAACTCGTTCCGCAAAAAAGAAGCACTTACACAGCTTTTTGACTGAAAAATGTAGAAGTTATGGCTCTTAAAATATGGTGACAAAAATGTTTTATTATTTTATAGAAAAGAGATTTTATTCCACAAACGCTACAAAACATAAAAAGAACTATATACATATGGTATCACTGTAATCGTATCGACCCGCAGAATCAAGTAAAATGTCATTTACAGCGCAAGGTGAACACTGTAAAAAAAAAAAAAAGACAAAAAACATTGTCAGAATTGATATATTTTTGTCACCTTGCTTGCCAAAAAATGGAATAAAAAGTGATCAAAATATTGCATGTACCCTAAAATTGTACCAATGAAAACGACAAATTGTCTGCAAAAAAAAGCCCTCACAAAGCTTCGTTGGAGAAAAAAATAAAAAAGTTCTGGCTCTCAGAATAAAGCGACAGAAATTGTGCAGAGCGTTTCAAAAGCATAAAAGCAGAAAACACTCTTATTATGCCCTTATGTACTCCGCACAGCTCACATATACCCTGATGTACTCCGCACAGATTGCATATGCCCCCACATTATAAACTGAAATACCAGTAAAACCCCAAACAAAACTACTACCAAGCAAAATCTGCACTACGAAAGCCAAATGGCGCTCCCTCTCTATTGGGCTCTACAGCGTGCCCAAACACCAGTTTACGTCAACATATATGACATTTTATACCCGGGAGAACCCACCCAAACATTGCATGAAGTATTTGTCTTCAGTGGCACAAACTGGGCACAATATATTGTGCACTAAAATGGCTTATCAGTGGAAAATTTAAATTTTCACTTTGCACCATCTACTGCGCATTAACCCCTTCGCGCACCACGACTGAATAACATGTTGCGATGCGGGGGGTTATATATTGAGCGGGCTCACATGCTGAACCCGCCCTATATGCTGCCGGGGTCAGCTGTGTATTACAGCTGACAGCCGGGACTAACGGACACGAACATTATACTTACCAGTGATCTAATAATTGCTGGTTCATGTCCCCTAGGGGGACTAATAAAATGTGTCAAAAAAAAAAAGTAAATAAAATTATTATTAGTGAATAAAACTATATATATTTAAAGTCCAGAAAAAAAAACTCTTTCCCATTTTTCCTCTAAATTAATGTAAAAAATAAAAAAATAAACAAAATTGGTATCGCTGCATCTGTAAAAGTCCAGACTAATACAATATACCATTATTTAACTCGCACGGTGAATGCCGTAAAAAATAAAGGATTTAAAACACCAAAATCGCTGTTTTTTGGTCACCTTAGCCTCTAAAAAAAAAATTTATAAAAAATAATTTGAAGCGGTCTGTACCAAAAAATGGTACAAAAAAAAAAATACAGCTCGTCTCGCAAAAAATAAGCCCCCACACCTCTCAAGAAAAGTTATGGCTCTCGGAATGTGGTGAAACAAATTTTTTTTTTTAACAAATAGTTTTTACTTTGTAAAAGTAGTAAATTATAAAAAAAAAAACGGTATAAATTTGGTATCACCTTAATCGTATTAGGTCTCAGAAACCGCATGGTGAAAACCGTAAAAACGAAAGCCCAAAAAACAATGGAGGAATCACAGCTGTTTCCAATTTCAGCCTGCAAAGAATTTTATTTTCAGTTTCCCAGTACATTAAATGGTACTTTAAATGGTGTCACTAGAAACTACAACTCCTCCCGCAAAAAATAAGCCCTCACACAACTCTATTGACGGAAAAAGGACAAAAACTTTATGGCTCTTGGAAAGCGGGGAGGGAAGACTAAATTAAAAAGCAAAAAATGGATTAGTCCTGAAAGGGTTAATTAATTTCGAATAAAAAAACATTTATGGCCAGGTACTCGGGAGAAATTGCTTTACAAATGTTGGGGTGCTTTTTCTCCTTTATGAAAATGAAAAAATTCAACAATTTAGTGAAAAACATTTTGATATTCATTTTCACGGCCTAATTCTAATAAATTCTTAAAAAACATGTGGGGTCTAAAAGCTCACTATACCCCTAGAAAGATGCCTTAAAGGGTGTAGTTTCCCAAATGGGTCAGTTTTGGGGGCGTTTCCACTGTTTTGGTCCCTCCAGGGCGTTGCAAATGCGACATGGCACCCGAAAACCATTCCAGCTAAATTTGAGCTCCAAAAGCCAAATAGCACTCCTTCTCTTCTGAGCTCTGCCGTGCATCCAAACAGCAGTTTATTACCACATATAGCAAATTGCTTTACAAATTTTGGGGTTCTTTTTCTCCTTTATTCATTGTAAAATGTAAACATTTCTATGTTTTTTCATAAAAAAGTAGATTTTCAATTTCACGGTCTAATTCCACTAAATTCGGCAAAAGACCTGTGGGGTCAAGATGCTAACTATACCCCTATATAAATTCCTGACGGTGTTTAGTTTCCAAAACAGTGTCACTTTTGGGGAGTTTCCACTGTTTTGGCACAACAAGACCTCTTCAAACCTGACATGGAGACTAAAATATATTATAAAAAAAGGAGGCCCTAAAATCCTCTAGGTGCTCCTTTGCTTCTGAGGCTTGTGTTTCAGTCCATTAGCACACTAGGGCCACATGGGGGATATTTCTAAAAACTGGAGCATCTGGGCAATAAATATTGAGTTGTGTTTCTCTGGTAAAACTTTCTGTGTTACAGAAAAATAATGTATTACATCGGCAAAAAAAATGACGTTTGTAAATTTCCCCTCTACTTTGCTTTAATTCCTGTGAAACGCCCAAAGGGTTAAGAACGCTGTTTTGAATACTTTGGGGTGCAGTTTTTAAAATGGTGTGATATAGGGTCTATCTAATATAGAAGGCGCTCAAAGCCACTTCAGAACTGAACTGGTCCTTGAAAAAATAGCCTTTTGAAATTTTCTTGAAAATGTGAGAAATTGCTGCTAAAGTTCTATACCTTGTAACGTCCTAGGAAAATTAAAGACTGTTAAAAAAAAACAATGCAAACACAAAGTAGACATATGGCATATGTGAAATAGTAACTATATTGTGCGGTATTACTATCTGTTTTACAAGCAGATATATTTAAAATTAGAAAAATTATAATTTTTGCACGTTTTCTTTAAATGTTGGTGTTTTTCACAAATAAGCCATGAATTTATTGACCAAATTTTTCTTCTAACATAAAGTACAATACGTCATGAGAAAACAATCTCAGAATCGCTTGGATGGGTAAAGGCATTCCAGAGTTATTACCACAAAAAGTGACATATGTCAGATTTGAAAAAATGGGGCTGTTCCTGAAGGTCAAAATTAGCTCGGTTCTGAAAGGGTTAAGAACTCTAGGGTGTAACTCATCTGGTCCCGGGCCTTGTGCAAATTAATTTTATTTAAATTAGCTTGGACCATATCTGCATTCAGCCAATTAACTATATTAATCTATGTGTTACCAGCACTGGCATCGGCAACATCAGCTGCTCTTTCTTCTGTTGTATATACAGAGGTAAAGAATCCATTTAGTAACTCTGCCCTCTTTTTATCCCCTGTGACCAACGCCCCATTACCAATATTTAGGAGTCCTACATGTTCAGACTATGGTTTTTTTGCATTTATATAATTGAAGATTTATTTGGGATTTGTTTTACTATCCTTGGTCACCTGCCTTTCATTTTGTATTTTTGCTGATTTTATTACTTTTTTTTGCAGATTTTATTAAGCTCTTTATAATTTACAAAGGCTACAGCTGTACCCTCAGATTTGTATTTTTCAAATGCTCTTTTTTTTCATATATTGCCCTTTTACAGAAGGTGTAAGCCATGTGGGGTTTAATTTTAGTAATTTTTACTTGTTACCTATAGAAATACATTTTGCACTATAATTATACAAAGTGGATTTTAAGATCTCCCATTTATCATTTGTACCATTATTTAATATTCGTTGTTCCCAGTCCATGTCCTGAATTGCAGCCCTCATCCTGCGGAAATTGGCCTTCTTAAAATGTGTTTTTGCCCTCCCAGCCTGTGTTTGTTTTTTACAGTATAGGTAAAATGTAACTATATTGTGATCACTGTTACCGAGGTTTTCACGAACATTGACATTGCCAACAAGCTCTGCATTATTAGAAATGACCAGATCAAACAGAGCTTCACCTCTAGTCGAATCTTCCACAAACTGGCCCATAAAATTGTCCTGCAACAGGTTGAGGAAATTTCTCCCATTTGCAGTTGAAGCCGAACCATGACACCAATTAATATCTGGGTAATTGAAATCTCCCATTATCACTACAGTACCCCCCTGTGCAGCCTGCTCCATTTGTTTATATATTTGACCTATCTCTTCAGTTATATTGGGGGGTCAATAGATTACACCAAAAGTTATTTTTTTTAGTGTTTACCTTGAATTGTAATTCCACCCACAAGGTTTCAATCTCCTCACAATCTTCACCCACTATTATCTCGTTCACACTCGACTTCATATCACTTCTCACATACAGACATACACCACCGCGTTTCCTATTTGTCCTGTCTGTTTGAAACAATGTAAAACCCTGTAGATTTAGGCCTCATTCAAACGACAAGTTCCCGACAGGGTCCGAGTGTCGGCCAATAAAATGGGCCGTTTTTCCCGGCCGGTTTGCATCCGGTTTGCATCCGTTCCGGGCTGGGCATATCTGGACAGTGACATCAGGGGCAACTCCTGAAGTGGAATCCCCATGTGGCCGGTGATTCCACTTCAGTAAAAGCCCCTGTCGTCTGTGTCCATTTATGGACACTGAACATTACTGACTTCTCCTGGTGTGGAATCCCTGGTCACAGAGTGTTCGGGGATTCCGCTTCAGGAGTTGCCCCTGATGTCACTGTCCATATATGGACAAAGAAATCAAGCACTCTGTCGAGGAGCGGAATCCCCGAACACACGGGGATTCCGCTCCTTCAGGGAGCTAAAGTCGGGCTAGCACATAGCAGAGCAGGCAGATACCTCCCTGCTCTGCTATAGTAGCGTCGCTACAGCAGTAGCAGCCGCAGCAGTTGCTAGCGGCGCCATCAGCCATGGGAGGTGTCGCCGGGCCAGGGCGCTTTTAAAACAAACTAATGCCATAAACTCCTCCTCCTCACATGCACTCTGCGCTGTGAGGAGAGAGCGAGCGACGGTAGACACGGCCGTGACTCGGGAGACATTCCAGTGATGGCCGTGTATTACCCGGCCCCATAGACTTCTATGGGAGCCGGGCGGCCGGGAGAACAGTCGAAAATAGGGCATGTCCCATTTTTTGACGGCCGGGTTTCCCAGCCCGTCAAAAAAATCGGTCGTGTGAATAGCCCCATTAGGGGTATATTGTTCCTACTGCGGCCGGGTGATGGCCGTTTTATGAACGGCCGTCACCCAGCCGGGAAACCCTGTCGTGTGAAAAAGGGCTTACATCTCAGTCGTGTGAAGAGTTCGGCCATGTTTCAGCAACACCAACTATATCAATATGTTCCTCCAGGACCAAGGCTTCAAGCTCCCCATTTTCCTTGCTAGACTTCTGGCATTTGTGAACACACATTTTAACTTGCATTTCAAATTATCACGTTCAGTATCAGAAATATGATTATTTGACATTATTCTGTGTTACAGAAAAAAATTGATTCAAAATGAATTTCTGCAAAAAATTTGTACATTTCACCTCTACTTCTTCTAATTTTTGTGAAACGCCTAAAGGGTTAAGAAACTTTCTAAATGCTGTTTTGAATAATATAGGGGGTGCAGTTTTTTTTTTTTTAAATGGAGTGATTTATGGGGTTTGTATTGTATGGGCCCCTCAAAGCCACTTCGCAACTGAGCGTTCTTAAAAATGTGAGAAATTTCTGCTAAAGTTCTAGGCCTTGTAACGTGCTAGAAAAATAAAAGACTGTTCAAAAAACTATGCCAATCTAAAGTAGACATATGGGGGATGTAAACTAGTAACTATTTTGTGTGGTATAACTATCAATCTTACAAGCAGATACATTTAAATTTATAAAATTTCTAAAAATGCAGTTTTTTGAAATTTTTTGCTACATTTGGGTCCGAACACACACAGCGTGTTCAGGGCGGATACGCTGCGTCAAGCTGTGCAGTGTATCTGCCCTGAAGACCGCAGGCAATGGCATCTGAAAAATAGCACCACATTGTGGTGCGTTTTTCCAGCGGAATTTCCCCGGCGTAAAGCAGCGCTGGAAAAATAAAAAAAACTTTCATACTTACCCCCTCCCTCTTCTCTGCGCATAGTCCAGCATCCTGGGATGACATTGCAGGCCATGTGACCACTGCAGCATGTGATTGGCTGCAGCGGTCACATGGATTGGAACGTCATTACAGGAGGCCGGACTGGAGAGGAAGCATGGAGCTCTGGGTAAGTATAATTAACTTTTCTCTTATTTGCGACTTTTGCAGAATCGCTGTAATTCTACCGCAAATGTCGCAACACACACCACTTTGTTGCGGGTTTAAGCACCCCATTGAATTCAATGGGGAAAACCCGCAACAGAAGAGCTGCAATTCCACAGCATTAATTGACATGCTGCAGTTGAGGAAACCGCACCGCAGGTCAGTTTATGTGCGTTTTTTCGGCGTCTTTTTTCCGCTGTGTGGGGACGAGATTTGTTGACATCTCACCCACACTGCTGCTACTGTAATACGCTGTGGATTTTCCACGATTAATCCGTTGTGGAAAATCCGCAGTGTTTGTATTCGTACCCTTTTTGTGTTTTTCACAATTAAATACTGAATGTATCAACCAAACTTAAAGTCCAATGTGTCACGAGGAAACAATCTCAGAATCACTTAGATAGGTAAAAGCATTCCGATGCGATTACCAAATAAAGTGACACGTCAGATTTGAAAAATAAGGCTCTAAGATCAAAAGTGGCTGCAGCGAGAAGGGGTTAAAGATATATTACATGAATCGTGTAGTAAGTAGTAAGTGAGGCATTTGAAGATTGGGACGCTGGTATAAAAATCATTCCGGTAGAGGTGGTAACCCTGGTCCAGCAGTGGGTGCACCAAATCCCACACAATTTTTGTGTTAACTCCCAGTAAGGGGGGCATTCTAGGGGCTGAATACTGGTGTCCTTCCCTTCATATATCCTAAATTTGTAAGTATACCCTGAAGCACTCTCGCACAGCTTACACATCTTCACGCCATACCTTGCCCTCTTACTTGGCAGAATAATGAAAGAAGTGAAGTATTGCCTCATAATGCATCCTGGACATGGCCATGCGGTACATCGGGTGTGGTATAACATGTCTGTGCTCTAGTAGGCCCTAGTGGATGGCTTTCTCAGAAGCCCCATGTTCAAGAGCAGTCCCCAGAATTTGCCCAACTCCGCTGCGTCTGCAGGAGTCCGCCTGTGGGATAGGGCATAAAATGATGTGGGGCTCTTAGTGACATACTGTTGGGTATATAAATTTGTCTGGGACACCATAAGCTCTATAAATTCATCAGTGAAAAAGAACTTGAAAAAGTCCATCTCACCGAGCCCTGCCGTATTAAATTTTATCCCTGGACTGCCCGTGTACTCAGAGATTTGGGGCTCGTAATTGTCTGGTGTGGGGGACCAAATGGGGTCACTTCACTCGGGGGTTTCAACTGTTGCGGGGTCACTTCTCTCAGGGGTTTCAACTGTGTTGGTGGTCCTGGGGCGTCTCCTTTTTTACGTGTTTTTTGGCAAAAAACGCACGCCAAATTTCACTTTGTCTCTTGAAGAAATAGGGGGGGAAAAAAACGCCCATAATCATCAATATTAAAAGAAAAAAATGGTCCGCTACACTAAACATGTGGTTAGCTCCCCTCTCTCCCTCTAGTACAGGATGTCACTCCTCTTATCTACAATGCTTCCTGGCTCATCCTCCTCCCTTTCTCTGGAGGGGTGTATTTCTCATACTGGGCAGTGAGCAGCAGATCAGCATGGCTGTGCCTCAGTAGCAGATCTGTTACCTTTCTGCCCAAGGGTGTTTTTATTCACACTCCTTTACATTGCAATTGCAACACCAAGAAGGACAAGTTGTTAGGTTATGCAAATCCAGGAAGTAGCAGGTGTCGCTAAGATCTGCAAATGATCACATTTTCAAGCACCTAGCTCCAAACTGTGGCATGTGGGTGGGGCATAAAAGCCAGATTTAAAGCAAAGTTTTTTTGCCACACAAAAACCTCAGATATCAGATAAAGTGGAGTGATATGATTGTGCAAGGACACCTCTTTGTCGTAGTGCCAGTATTCGCCACTCGGGGGGGACCAAATGTCGCAACACACACCACTTTGTTGCGGGTTTAAGCACCCCATTGAATTCAATGGGGAAAACCCGCAACAGAAGAGCTGCAATTCCACAGCATTAATTGACATGCTGCAGTTGAGGAAACCGCACCGCAGGTCAGTTTATGTGCGTTTTTTTCGGCGTCTTTTTTCCGCTGTGTGGGGACGAGATTTGTTGACATCTCACCCACACTGCTGCTACTGTAATACGCTGTGGATTTTCCACAATTAATCCGTTGTGGAAAATCCGCAGTGTTTGTATTCGTACCCTTTTTGTGTTTTTCACAATTAAATACTGAATGTATCAACCAAACTTAAAGTCCAATGTGTCACGAGGAAACAATCTCAGAATCACTTAGATAGGTAAAAGCATTCCGAGGCGATTACCAAATAAAGTGACACGTCAGATTTGAAAAATAAGGCTCTAAGATCAAAAGTGGCTGCAGCGAGAAGGGGTTAAAGATATATTACATGAATCGTGTAGTAAGTAGTAAGTGAGGCATTTGAAGATTGGGACGCTGGTATAAAAATCATTCTGGTAGAGGTGGTAACCCAGGTCCAGCAGTGGGTGCACCAAATCCCACACAATTTTTGTGTTAACTCCCAGTAAGGGGGGCATTCTAGGGGCTGAATACCTGTGTCCTTCCCTTCATATATCCTAAATTTGTAAGTATACCCTGAAGCACTCTCGCACAGCTTACACATCTTCACGCCATACCTTGCCCTCTTACTTGGCAGAATAATGAAAGAAGTGAAGTATTGCCTCATAATGCATCCTGGACATGGCCATGCGGTACATCGGGTGTGGTATAACATGTCTGTGCTCTAGTAGGCCCTAGTGGATGGCTTTCTCAGAAGCCCCATGTTCAAGAGCAGTCCCCAGAATTTGCCCAACTCCGCTGCGTCTGCAGGAGTCCGCCTGTGGGATAGGGCATAAAATGATGTGGGGCTCTTAGTGACATACTGTTGGGTATATAAATTTGTCTGGGACACCATAAGCTCTATAAATTCATCCGTGAAAAAGAACTTGAAAAAGTCCATCTCACCGAGCCCTGCCGTATTAAATTTTATCCCTGGACTGCCCGTGTACTCAGAGATTTGGGGCTCGTAATTGTCTGGTGTGGGGGACCAAATGGGGTCACTTCACTCGGGGGTTTCAACTGTTGCTGGGTCACTTCTCTCAGGGGTTTCAACTGTGTTGGTGGTCCTGGGGCGTCTCCTTTTTTACGTGTTTTTTGGCAAAAAACGCACGCCAAATTTCACTTTGTCTCTTGAAGAAATAGGGGGGGGAAAAAACGCCCATAATCATCAATATTAAAAGAAAAAAATGGTCCGCTACACTAAACATGTGGTTAGCTCCCCTCTCTCCCTCTAGTACAGGATGTCACTCCTCTTATCTACAATGCTTCCTGGCTCATCCTCCTCCCTTTCTCTGGAGGGGTGTATTTCTCATACTGGGCAGTGAGCAGCAGATCAGCATGGCTGTGCCTCAGTAGCAGATCTGTTACCTTTCTGCCCAAGGGTGTTTTTATTCACACTCCTTTACATTGCAATTGCAACACCAAGAAGGACAAGTTGTTAGGTTATGCAAATCCAGGAAGTAGCAGGTGTCGCTAAGATCTGCAAATTATCACATTTTCAAGCACCTAGCTCCAAACTGTGGCATGTGGGTGGGGCATAAAAGCCAGATTTAAAGCAAAGTTTTTTTGCCACACAAAAACCTCAGATATCAGATAAAGTGGAGTGATATGATTGTGCAAGGACACCTCTTTGTCGTCGTGCCAGTTTTCGCCACTCGTCGCAACTGAGAGGGACAGAATCATTGAACAGAGAGACCTGGGTTTATTACTTCGGGGTATCGCTACACATCCAGCACTTTTCAACGTTGCATGTCCCATCAGGTGGGAGAACAACAACGCACGGGTATGACAGCAAGAGGTGCACGGAGGCAAACCTCTGCACGAACGGATCGTCTGATTGGCAGAATGGCACGTAGTTATCCATTCTGTACTGCAAGTGAAATGTCACATCCCAATCCTAGGGCGGCAACCAGTATCAACACAAACCATCAGAAGGCATTTGACGACATTGGGCTACGAACTAGACGTCCTACTACTGATGTTCCATTGACCATACGCCACCGCAATGGAAGCTGGACTGGAGGTCTATCCTCTTCAGCGAGGAGTCCAGCTTTTGTCTTGGACGCAATGATAGCCGGAGATTGGTCTGGAAAACACGTGGGCAAATCCATGGAGAGACCTTCACAAGGGAACGTCAAACCAGTCCTACTCCCGGAATTATGGTGTGGGGTTGGATAATGTACAGTAGCCAGACCCCTCTAGTCTTCATTTCAGGTGCACTTAACAGCTTGGCGTTACATAGTTTTGGTTGTGGAACCAGTTGTACGGCACATTCTCCAAAGTGTCCGAGAAGCAGTTTTTCAACAGGATAATGCCAGGCCACATGTTACTTATGCTACTAAGTGCAGCCTGCATGGCCTAAACGTGCTACCATGGCCTGCAGCGTCTTCAAACTTGTCTCCCATCGAGCACATCTGGAACATCATTGGTCGGCAATTTCAAAGGGAGCTGCCAACAGCCAATCTTGATGATTTGTGTGCCTAAGTGAATTCAGTGTGGCAAAATTTCCTCACTGAAAGCATGCCAAGGCATGTAAGTGTGTGTATTTCTATGCGTGCCGCTCATACTCGATACTGGATATATCAATATGTTTGGAATATTTTGTTACCATTTTTTGTTATAATTTGCATATCATTAGCATGTCTATTGATCCTGTGATTTCCACAATTCCAAGACTTTTCCTTCTTGGTGTTGCAATTTCAATGTTGAGGAGTGTAGAATGAAACTATTCCTACCTACCCTGAGTTCATTCTGCAGGCTCAGGCCAAGGAGAAAGGTGTCTGTTTAGGTTAGGGACCCACTTAAAAGAGGTTACCTTGTCGTGGCAGGTGGGCTCACACAATTTTATCAAAATGTGTGCTAACAACCCCACATTTGTAAGTATAGTAAACAGCAGTATTGCCATTTAAAATAATCTTCACATTTGGTTGAATTAGCACTTGCAGAATTGTTGTTTTTGTTGTGTGTTAAGAAAGTGAGTAAATACAGCACTACTTTACACCTTGTAATAAAGGGGCATGAGTCAGCTGTATGTAGGGGCAATATTTATAGGAGGGCAGTGAAATCATGGGAACTTAAGAGCTGGGGAAGATAGTGAAAATGAAAAATAAGCTCAGAAAACCCCTTTAACAAATCTGTGAATGTATAGAAAAGATCTCTGATTTATACTATTATATTATATAATAAGTTTCTTTGATACAGTGTACACTGATGCACATGGAAGATATGCACGCGCTACTCTAAAAACTTTTATGGCACTAGACAGCAGGTAGGCCAACAGGCTCAGACTGGCACACCAGTTAATCAGTGAATCCCACGGTTGGCCTCCGCCTGGCACACAGAGCGGACAACTGTAGCAGCGATCAGCTGTTCTCTTCCACTAGATAGTGGAAGAGAATAGCTGATTGCAGGGGCAGCCTCTCAACACACTGGGGGGCCCACCAAAAGGCGGTGCGATAACGTTACCTCCTTGCGCCGTCTGCGCCAGGCAGCAGGTGGAAGAACCAGAATCTCATTGTTAGAACGGGATTAGGTGTTTTTGTTTTTTTCATTGGTGCAATGGAAGGGGCTTAACTTCTACATAAGGGCCTAACTACTGTATAGGGGCCTACTTCGGGCTACCTAACTACTGTATGGTGGGCCTACTTCCATATACAGTGAAGGAAATAAGTATTTGATCCCTTGCTGATTTTGTAAGTTTGCCCACTGTCAAAGACGTGAACAGTCTAGAATTTTTAGGCTAGGTTAATTTTACCAGTGAGAGATAGATTATATTAAAAAAAAAAAAAGAAAATCACATTGTCAAAATTATATATATTTATTTGCATTGTGCACAGAGAAATAAGTATTTGATCCCTTTGGCAAACAAGACTTAATACTTGGTGGTAAAACCCTTGTTGGCAAGCACAGCAGTCAGACGTTTTTTGTAAGTTGATGA
Organism: Rhinoderma darwinii; assembly: GCF_050947455.1. Taxonomy (NCBI): domain Eukaryota; kingdom Metazoa; phylum Chordata; class Amphibia; order Anura; family Rhinodermatidae; genus Rhinoderma; species Rhinoderma darwinii. The sequence continues at coordinate 47,715,809 of NC_134689.1, forward strand.
GGTTTGCACACATGTTAGATGGAATTTTGGCCCACTCCTCTTTGCAGATCATCTGTAAATCATTACGATTTCGAGGCTGTCGCTTGGCAACTCGGATCTTCAGCTCCCTCCATAAGTTTTCGATGGGATTAAGGTCTGGAGACTGGCTAGGCCACTCCATGACCTTAATGTGCTTCTTTTTGAGCCACTCCTTTGTTGCCTTGGCTGTATGTTTCGGGTCATTGTCGTGCTGGAAGACCCAGCCACGAGCCTTTTTTAATGTCCTGGTGGAGGGAAGGAGGTTGTCACTCAGGATTTGACGGTACATGGCTCCATCCATTCTCCCATTGATGCGGTGAAGTAGTCCTGTGCCCTTAGCAGAGAAACACCCCAAAAACATAATGTTTCCACCTCCATGCTTGACAGTGGGGACGGTGTTCTTTGGGTCATAGGCAGCATTTCTCTTCCTCCAAACACGGCGAGTTGAGTTAATGCCAAAGAGCTCAATTTTAGTCTCATCTGACCACAGCACCTTCTCCCAATCACTCTCAGAATTATCCAGATGTTCATTTGCAAACTTCAGACGGGCCTGTACATGTGCCTTCTTGAGCAGGGGGACCTTGCGGGCACTGCAGGATTTTAATCCATTACGGCGTAATGTGTTACCAATGGTTTTCTTGGTGACTGTGGTCCCAGCTGCCTTGAGATCATTAACAAGTTCCCCCCGTGTAGTTTTCGGGTGAGCTCTCACCTTCCTCAGGATCAAGGATACCCCACGAGGTGAGATTTTGCATGGAGCCCCAGATCGATGTCGATTGACAGTCATTTTGTATGTCTTCCATTTTCTTACTATTGCACCAACAGTTGTCTCCTTCTCACCCAGCGTCTTACTTATGGTTTTGTAGCCCATTCCAGCCTTGTGCAGGTCTATGATCTTGTCCCTGACATCCTTAGAAAGCTCTTTGGTCTTGCCCATGTTGTAGAGGTTAGAGTCAGACTGATTAATTGAGTCTGTGGACAGGAGTCTTTTATACAGGTGACCATTTAAGACAGCTGTCTTTAATGCAGGCACCAAGTTGATTTGGAGCGTGTAACTGGTCTGGAGGAGGCTGAACTCTTAATGGTTGGTAGGGGATCAAATACTTATTTCTCTGTGCACAATGCAAATAAATATATATAATTTTGACTATGTGATTTTCTTTTTTTTTTTTTTATATAATCTATCTCTCACTGGTAAAATTAACCTAGCCTAAAAATTCTAGACTGTTCATGACTTTGACAGTGGGCAAACTTACAAAATCAGCAAGGGATCAAATACATATTTCCTTCACTGTAGAGACCCAACTATTGTATCGAGGGGCCTAACTTCTATATTACATAGTTACATAGTTTGTACAGTTGAAAAAAGACACATGTCCATCAAGTTCAACCAAGGGATGGGAAAGGGGAAGTAAAAAATTTCTACACATAGGAGCTAACATTTTTTTGTTCTAGGAAATTATCTAAGCCTTTTTTAAAGCAATCTACTGTCCCTACTGTGACCAGCTCCTGCGGTAGACTATTCCATAGATTCACAGTTCTCACAGTAAAGAAGGCTTGTCGTCTCTGCAGGTTGAACCTTTCTTTTTCCAGATGGAGGGAGCGCCCCCTTGTTTTTTGAGAGGGTTTTACATGGAACAGGATTTCACCATATTTTTTGTATGTGCCATTCATATATTTATATAAGTTAATCATGTCCCCCCTTATTCGTCTTTTTTCAAGGCTAAATAGGTTTAGTTCTTTTAATCTTTCTTCATAACTTAGATTCTCCATGCCCCTTATTAGCTTTGTTGCTCTTCTTTGTATTTTTTCAAAATCCAGGGCATCCTTTCTATGAACTGGAGCCCCGAACTGAACTGCATATTCTAGATGAGGCCACACTAATGCTTTGTAAAGTGGTAATATTACATCCCTGTCCCGTGAGTCCATGCCTCTTTTAATACACGACAATATCTTGCTGGCCCTTGAAGCAGCTGATTGACATTGCATGCTGTTATTTAGTTTATGATTTACAAGTACACCCAGATCCTTCTCATCAAGTGACTCCCCCCAGTGTATCTCCCCCTAGGACATATGATGCATGCAGGTTGTTGGTACTCAGATGCATAACTTTACATTTATCTACATTAAACTTAATTTGCCAAGTGGATGCCCAAACACTTAGTGTGTTCAAATCAGCTTGCAATTCATGAACATCTTCCATAGTCTGAACTATATTACATAGCTTGGTGTCATCTGCAAAAATAGAAATAGTGCTATTAATCCCATCCTCTATCAATAATAAATAAGTTGAATAATAGTGGTCCCAGCACTGAACCCTGTGGTACACCACTTATAACCGGGGACCATTCAGAGTAGGAATCATTCACCACAACTCTCTGGATACAGTCCTTGAGACAATTCTCAATCCAATTACAAACTATACTTTCTAAACCTATAGTCCTCAATTTACCCATTAGATGTCTATGATGGACAGTGTCAAATGCCTTTGCAAAGTCCAAAAACACTACATCCACAGCGGCCCCGCTGTCTAGGCTTCTGCTCACCTCTTCATAAGAACAAATCAGGTTGCTTTGACAGCTTCTGTCCTTAGTAAAACCGTGCTGGCTGTCACTTGTAATACTATTTTTTGTCACATAATCCTGTATTTAGTCCCTATATGAAGGATCTAACTATGGTATGGGAGCCCAACTACTATATGGGAGCTTAACTACTGTATGGAGGTCTAACTTCTATAAGGGGGACCTAACTACTATTTGGAGTTCTAACTACTGAATTGGGGCCTAAATTCTCTATGGGGGACCTAACTATTGTATGAGGGCACCTAACTACTGTATGGTGGCGCCTAACTACTGTATGGTGGCCAAAATGGGCATTATTACCATCTGGCACACGATGGATGGCAAGTTTGTGTAGAATGTTGGGAATAGATCGGGAGGGTGCTGAAAAATCAAAGAGTCAAAGATGTCTGTGCTGCTAATTTTGCAGAGACAAGCTATGGCTGAAAGACTAGAAACAGATAAAACAAACACGGCGCCAGAATGTGCAAAAATAAAACGATAAAAACCAGGGGCAATGGGATGGAAATTTGCTCACCTAGGGTCGTGGACACCGGTTAGGATGTCGTAAGCATATGAGAGCTGCTGCCAGGTCCGTGCACAAACAAAGCAAGTTTGTTTGTCAAGAGGTAATGTAAATCCAACAGAGAAAAAGGGGACCAAACGGCGCTGCTCAGGAAGGATGTCAGATGAGAGGAGATTGTAAATAAATAATAAATTTATTAGGAGTAAGGTAGGCTACGCGTTTCGACGCCGGACCGGCGTCTTCATCAGGGCCTGATGAAGACGCCGGTCCGGCGTCGAAACGCGAAGAATGGCTGAAAGACGTCATCAAGACAGTCCGAGCCAGATGACGAAGAAAATGAAGGACAATCAGAGAAGACGTAAGCTGTGAGTCACTGGATGTAAAAGTACTGTAATCACTTAAATGATCTGCAGATGGCCTGTTAGGACTGGTATCTAACACTATACGGTCACTATATTCTAGCCATATTGGTCTTTGTATAGTGTTTTTTTATTCAGTAACAGTATGGTGCTATTATTGTCATTATGTGGTGGTAATATGTGGCCATTGTGTGGGGATATTATTCAGTGTAACGGCTGCAGTCGCGGACCACCAGTTTTACTGAACATCGCGCGACCGCAGAACTTCATACTCCTGCCGGCGTCACCTTCCCCCGGAGACCCCAGCACAGGCGGCTACACTGCTCTAAAGTTGTTTCTAAGGTGCGTGCGCCCCTCCTTAAAGGGCCACGCACACACCTGTAATGTTTCCTACCCAATCCCCACACCCTGAAATATAAAAAGGGCTCTGCCCTCTTCCTCCTTGCCTGAGCATTGTAGTAGACTACCCATGTTCGTTAAGCAAATGGTCACTTAGTTGTATCCTGTTCCCAGTGTTTCCGCATCCTGCTTCCCGTATCCTGTAACTGTTTGTTCCTGAGCTAGTCTAGTGTTGGAGTTCTGCCACATCCTGTGTCATCTGCTGTCACGCCATCATCGGCGCCACGATTCATCTGTGCCAAGGCATCTGCTACACCTCGTGTTTGTCTAGACTTTCAAACAGGTACTCTTGTGCTTAGACTTTCCATTGACTGTTTGGTCAGCTGCCACTCCGCTACGGCGGTGCGGCCTTGTGGGTTCACATACACCGGAACCGTGACATTCAGTAAATGTGTGGTGGTATTATTCCGTCACAATGTGGGGGTAATATGTGGTCATGGCGTCACAGTATTATTAAGTCACTATGTGGTGGCAATATGTGGTCACGATGTTATTCAGTAACTGTATGGTAGTATTATTCAGTCATTATGTGTTGGTAATATGTGGTCATGATGTGGTGGTATTATTCAGTCACAGTATTGTAGTAATATTCAGTCACTATGTGGTGGTAATATGTGGTCATGATGTAGTGGTATTATTCAGTCACAGTATGGTAGTAATATTCAGTCACTATGTGGTGGTAATATGTGGTCATGGTATGGCAGTAAAATTCAGTAACAGTATGGTGGTATTATTCAGTCACTATGTGGGGGTAACACTTGGTCATGGTGTGGTAATATTATTAGTGATATTGGTCTTGATATACTGGGGGTTTTCACTAACAGTAGTGTGATATTTGGTCTTTGTGTAGTGCCATTATTTGATAAGTTCATGACTGTATAATTTAGAGGTATATTATCATCCATAATTTTTTTAAATAGCTATGTTGTCTTTCAGACTAAAAAACATCCATGCATCCGAGCAACAAGTCTAGGAGCAGTGAGAGGGAGTGTCAGGGGGGATCCAAGTGCAAAAGTAGTAAAATATGAAATAACCTAGACATATTTGGTATCGCCAACACCATAGTGACTTGTAGAATAAAATGTATAATTTTACTTACACTGAGTGCATACCAGAAGAAAAAAAAAAAGAGCTAAAAAACTATAGAGTATTGACTCTTTTTTCCCATCCCCTCAAATTTTTTTTTTTTTTTTACGAATGGTTAATCAATAAATTATATGTACCACCAAAATGGTGCCATTGAAAAAAAATAAGCGGGTATAATTCTTCTGTAACATTAGACTAAATAAACGGTGCTTATGTGGGCCTAGCCCAATATATCCATGTAGCTGTAGGGTAGGCCCCCCCCAGAATAAATTCCACTGGTGGGCCCCCCAGTCTGACACTGTATGTTAGTCTTAATAAGTCTGGCCTAATGTGCTTAGGGCTGCTTTTCTTACTCAAAATAGGAACCATGTCTACTAGTGCTTCTGTATTAATTTACATGGTCTTTGTACACATACATCAATCTAAAAAAACAAAGAAGAATTAGTAGCTATGTCTTCAAAGACCATAGGTTATGGTTTAGCCCTTCTATTCTCATTTGTCTAATTAATTGAGGGGTATTTGAAAAGTGTAATGTGGTGGAGGGTAATGTTTATGAATGTTATTAGCTCTGTGTGCAGGGGCTAATTTTTAATAAACATAAATTAGAATAATTTTTCTCTTTTAAAAACTTACATTGCTTACATTTTACCTGGAATTAAATGCAGTGTCCTGACAGTGGATATTCATTACCTCCAGCCAGGACATGATGTCTATTCACAATCCTGACACTTCGCTAACGTTTCTGTGAGATTTACAGCATAGACAATCAATGGAAACCTCAAGGCCACGGGATATCTGAAATTGCTACATGATGATGTGTTTCCCTCTTTATGCACTGAAGCTGGCACGTTCCCTGAGTTTTTCCAGCAAGATGGTGCACCACCACATTATGGGTGTCAGGTCCGAGCATTCCTAGATGAACAGTTTCCTGGAAAGTGGATTGGTCGTCGTGGGCCAGTTGAATGGCCCCCTAGGTCTCCCGATCTGACCCCCTTAGACTTTTATCTTTGGGGTCATCTGAAGGCAATTGTCTATGCTGTGAAGATACGAGATGTGCAGCAACTGAAACTACGGATACTGGAAGCCTGTGCTAGCATTTCTTCTGCGGTGTTGCTATCAGTGTGTGAAGAGTGGGAGAAGAGGGTTGTATTGACAATCCAACACAATGGGCAGCACTTTGAACACATTTTATAAGTGGTCAGAAACTTGTAAATAACTCATGAAAGAATAAAGTAACGTTAAAACCAAGCACACCATTGTTTTTCTTGTGAAATTCTCGATAAGTTTGATATGTCACATGACCCTCTTCCCATTGAAAAAACTAAAGTTGGATACAAAATGGCTGACTTCAAAATGGCCACCATGGTCAACACCCAGCTTGAAAAGTTTCCCCCCTCCCATATACTAATGTGCCACAAACAGGAAGTTAATATCACCAACCATTCCCATTTTATTTAGGTGTATCCATATAAATGGCCCACCCTGTATATTCACTGTCAGGACACTGCAGTAACGTTAGTGTGTGTGTATGTGGCTGCACATAGTGATATAGCTATATTGCTATGTGCTGTGTAAATGAATGGAGAGAAGTGTATGACGCTGATTGGTCACTGATTGGTCAGCATCATACACTTCTCTCCACAATGGCCACTTGGTCAACAAGCAAAACACGCCCAGTTGTCCATTAACCCCTTCCCGACATCCGCCGTATATATACGGCGCTGCCGAGAAGGTGTTCCCGCAAAGCGCAGTACAGTTACGTCGCAGTGATGGTGCGGGCTCAGAAGCAGAGCCGGCACCATCACCGCGGGGTGACAGCTGTATTATACAGCTGGCACCCTCCTGTAACTGCCAGGACCGGAGCTATTCTCCGATGCGGCAGATTAACCCCATCTGATAGGTTTTAACCCGACCGGCAACCCAGTGACGCGATCGCTGGGTTGCTGTGGCAATCAGACGCCAGAAAATGGAGTCCGAGTCTGCCTTGTACGGGAGCCGATGAGGACCCGCCTGCGGCGTGTCCTCATAGGCTTGCTGTCAGTGAATAACTGACGGCGCTAATACACTGCACTACGTATGTAGTGCAGTGTATTAGAGTAGCGATCGGGGCATCAGGCCCTCAAGTCCCCTAGTGGGACAAGTCCAAAAAGTAAAAAAAAAGTTAATAAAAATGTGGTAAAACAATAAAAACACACACATTTCAAATAAAAATAAAGCTAAACTGACTTTTTTCCCATAGTAAGTCTTTTATTATGGGAAAAACCGTAAAAATTAAAAAAACTATACATAATTGGTATCGCCGCGTCCGTAACGACCCAAACTACAAAACTATTATGTAATTTATCCCGCACGGTGAACGCCGTAAAAAAAAAACATGAAAAACAACGCTAGAATCTTTGTTTTTAGGTCACATCTCCTTCCAAAAAATGCTATAAAAAGTGATCAAAAAGTCACATTTACTCCAAAATAGTACTAATAAAAACGACACTCCGTTCCGCAAAAAATAATCCCTGACACCGCTTTGTGCACGCAAAAATAAAAAAGTTATGGGTCTTAGAATATGGCGACACAGAAAACAAATGATTTTATCAAAAAAGTGATTTTATTGTGCAAAAGCTGCAATACATAAAAAAAACAATATAAATTTGGTATCGCCGTAATCGTATCGACCCGCAGAATAAAGCTAACATGTAATTTAGGGCACACTGTGGATGCCGAAAAAACCCCCAATAAAAAACTATTCCAGAATTGCTTGTTTTTGGTAATTTCCTTTACCAAAAAATGAAATAAAAAGTGATCAAAAAGTCATATGTGTTCTAAAATGGTACCAATAAAATCTACAGCCCATCTCGCAAAAAAACAAGCCCGCACACCTCTTAATCAACTGAAAAATAAAAAAGTTATGGAACTAGTAATGCGGTGATGAAAAACATCTCAATGCGCAGGCCGGAGGGGAACATTCACTCAGTTTCAGGGAACCTAGTATTTAGGAAATGGACATAGCACATACGCTGGAAGCAAGGGCGCCCGTATTATACCAGCGCAAAACTTTCCCAGCAATATTTCCCAAACTACAAAGGAGAAAAAGTCCCCAAAAGGTGCAGAGTGTTACAAAAGGGGGATAAGAAAGAAAACCGTTTATCAGTGTGACGCCGGCCTGCGCATAACGGATTGCTTCACATCGTAACACACATGTATGGATAATTGTATTATTTACTCAATTATTATACCCTCTTATTATGCCCTGATGTACTCCGCACAGATTACATATACTCCCACATTATAAACGGAAATACCAGCAAAACCCCAAACAGAACTATTACCAAGCAAAATCCATGCTCAAAATGGTGTTCTTTCCCTTCTTAGCCCTACAGTGTGCCCAAACAGCAATTTATGGCCACAAGTAAGGCATTAACATACCCGGGAGAACCCGCATAACAATTTATGGGGTAAGATTCTCTATGTGCAGAACATATTGTGCGGTGAATGGGCATATCAGTCGAAGAATTGCAATTTTCACTTTGCACCATTCACTGTATATTCATTTCTGAAAAACACATGTGGAGTCTAAATTCTCCCTACACCCCTTGATAAATGCCTTTAGGTGTGTAGTTTCTAAAACAGGGTCACTTTTATTTGGTACATCAGTGGTTTTGCAAATGCAACATGGCATCCGCAACCCATTCCAGGAAAATCTACGCTCCAAAAGAGAAATACCGCTCCTTTTCTTCTGAATGCTCCCATATACGCAAACAGCTGATTATAACCACATATGGGGTGTTACCGTACTCGGGAGAAATTGCTTTACAAATGTTGGGGTGCTTTTTCTTCTCTATTCCTTGTAAAAATGAAAAACGTTGATCTAAAACTACATCTTGTTGGAAAAAAAAATTATTTTTCATTTTCATGGCTTAATTCTAATTAATTCAGCAAAAAACCTTTGTGATCAAAATTTTCACTATACCCCTAGATGATTCCTCAGGGGGTGCCGTTTCCCAAATGGAGTCACTTTTGGGGTGTTTCCACTGTACTAGTACTACAGGGGCTCAGCAAATGTGACATGGCACCCAGAAACCATTCCAAAATCCAAATGGTGCTAGTTCCATTCTGAGCCCTACCGTGTGTCCAAACAGATGTTTGTGACCACATGTGGGGTGCTGTTTTACTCGGGAGAAGTTGCTTTACAAATGTTATGGTACTTTTTCTCCTTCAGTCCTTGTGGAAATGAAAAAAAAAATACCTAAACCTACATTTTCTTTGAAAAAAATGTAGATTTTCATTTTTACGGCCTACTTCCAATAAGTTCTGTAAAAAAACTGTGGGGTAAAAATGCTCACTATACCCCTAGATAATTTCCTCAAGGGGTATAGTTTCCAAAATGGGGTCACTTGTTGAGGGTTTCCACTGTTTTGTCACCTCAGGAACTTTGCAAATGTGACATGGCCTCCGCAAACCATTCCTGCTAAATTTGAGCTCCAAGAGCCAAATGGCGCTCTTTCCATTCTAAGCCCTGCCGTGTGTCCAAACAACCGTTTATTACCACATGTGAGGTATTGTTTTACTCGGGAGAAATTGCTCTACAAATGTTGTGGTGCTTTTTCTACTTTAGTTCTTTTGGAAATAAAAAAAAATTAGCTAAACCTACATTTTATTTGAAAAAAATTTAGATTTTCATGGCCTATTTCCAAAAAAGTTTGCAAAAAAATGGCAGGCCAAAATGCTTGATACACCACTAAATAAATTTCTCGAGGGGTGTAGTTTCCCAAATGGGGTCACTTTTGGGGGGTTTCCACTGTTTTAGTTCCACAAGACGTATTCAAAGCTGACATGGTGCCTAAAATATATTCTAATAAAAAGAAGGCCCAAAATCCACTAAGTGCTACTTTTGCTTCGGATGCCGGTGCTGCAGTCCAGTAGCACACTAGAGCCACATGTGGGATATTTCCAAAAACTGCAGAACCTGGGCAATAAATATTGAGTTGCATTTCTTGGGTAAAACCTTCTGTGGTACAAAAAAAATGGATTCAAAATGAATTTCTGGAAAAAAATAATGAACTTTGTAAATTTCACCTCTACTTTGCCTTAATTCCTGCGCAATGTCTAAAGGGTTAAGAAACTTTCTAAATGCTGTTTTGAATACTTTGAGGGATGCAGTTTTTAAAATGGGGATGATATATTGGGGGTTTCTAATATCTAAGGACCTCAAAGACAGTTCACAACTGAACTGGCCCCTGTAAAAATAGCATTTTTACATTTTCTTGAAAATGTGAGAAATTGCTGCTAAAGTTCTAAGCCTTGTAACGTCCTAGAAAAATAAAATGATGTTCAAAAAATGATGCCAATCTAAAGTAGACATATGGGGGATGTTAGTCAGCACCATTTTTGTGTGGTATTACTGCCTGTCTTACAAGCAGATACATTTAAATTGAGAAAAATGCAATTTTTCGCTAAATTTTGGTGTTTTTCACAATTAAATACTGAATTTATCGGGCAAATTTTGCCAGTAACAAAGTCCAATGTGTCACGAGAAAACAATCTCAGAATCGCTTGGATAGGTGCATTCCGGAGTTATTACCACATAAAGTGAAACATGTCAGATTTGAAAAATGAGGCTCTGTCAGGAAGGTCAAAAGTGGCCAAAGATGGAAGGGGTTAAGAAAGTAAGTAGCATAAAGCTAAAATAGGTCATAACTGTTTCATAATCGTTTTTCTACTTAAAAAAACACTGCTGTAATCTACATTACAGCGCCGATCACATTATGTACAAGATAGGGCACTTATAATGTGGTGACAGAGCCTCTTTAAAGGGGTTCTCTAATATATAAACACCTCATTCAAACACCCTATTGGGGAATTCTAAGCTAATAGAAGGGGATCTCCTGTCCCAGACCTTCATTGATAGGCCCGAATGGAGAGCGACTACGAGTGCCATGCCACTCTGGCATGACATGTCTCTGCATAACAGAGACAGTCAATTCATTTCAATGTGCAATTCTCTTGCATTGGTGCTGTAGGGAGACTGAACAATTGATGGGTTCCAGCAAAGATTACCTCTTATTTCTGGGATCCATGTAATGGGACGTCCTCCGAGCAGGTTACAAAACGGAATTGTCAAAAGTAGATAACCCTTAAATCTTAGTTATAAATATGTTGGTTCCAAACATTATTTTCATAACCCAAACCACATGACATTTTCTTGCTCTTCTTCTGCATGTAAGACACAACGCAAATGTACACATAAAACATTGCTTTATTAACGGTATTTTCAATTACATTGAAGGAACGCAAAAATAGTTTCTCTTATGAGCAATGGGCTGTGGTCCCATGTGTCGTAAAGCAAAAGCTGAACTCTAAACAAGAAGAAAACAAAGGCAGACAAAACTATTCCAAGCAACACAAATTGCATGCATATACAGTAACACTGAACAAGTTCCATATATTATATTGCTGTAAGGATTGCCTAACATGGAAAATGTACAAAAAGGAGAAATAGGTATTTGCATTAATGAAAAATACATTTCTTTTCCATCTACAAAGGAATTTCTAATACAAGAAAATAAATATTGCAACATAAGCCAAAAATAATTTATAATTGCTCTTTTCAATATATTTTCAATATTTCTCTTTATATTAACAAATGGCACATCACTTTTATTTTTCTTATAAAACAAAGACAGGAGTGTTGTCCTCCTGTGACATTCATATAAGTTTCTGCATCTGATGTGATACTGTTTTACTTGTACAATGGAGAAAGAAGGTAGAATTCTCCTTAAGACACAACTGGGCATTTCACGCTGTTGCAGTGGGGACACATAGGTGACTGCAGTATGAACCGGAAAATCTTACTGACTTAAAAAGTAAAAATGTTGGTATTATCAATTTATTTTAATGGTCATGAACCACTGTGACTTGACTGTGGGTAATTCTTGGTAAACATGAATTATTACATATTCAAAAAGAGCTGTAGATCATGTCTAGGACAATCATATGAAGAACAAACATTAAATGCCTCAAGTATATATATATATATATATACACACATCTATCTCGTTCAACATTCCAGAGTTAAAATTTGGGATATAGAAGGTTACAATCCACCATCTATCTTGTCCATAAACACCTAACCTTCAGAAAATGAAAATCAGGATTGGCAACAAATATTTGTAAAAAAATTGAATTTACCAAGCTCTGACATCACCAGGTGACTCGTCTGAAAAAAACAAATAAAGCCAAGTTTGTAAAATTGTCTAAAGGATCCAATCAGGTCATATACAGAGGATTTGACCATATATATTATATTAGATTAATTTGGGGAACCTACACATATACATTAGGGGATTGCTTAAACTGTAAATTCCGGATATATATTTATAAACTGGTCTCTTCACAAGCAGGATCATTCTGAGACCATCACAGGACAAAGTCAAATCAACTTCCACACTATTGTTGCCCTATTTATCACTCAGAACACAGGCCACCTTTAGAGACAGCCTGTATCCTGCCAATTGCTGGCTTCAGACAGGTAAAAGGAGTTATCTGAGAGATTTCAAATTTTGCAGGAGAGCAGTGGAGGGTATAAAATAATAAACAAACAGATACTTACCCTTTGAAATGCCCTCTGCTTCAGCATGGATACTCCGCTTGCCGCTGTTCCGGTCCCGTGAAGATCCTGCAGCGGTCACGAGCCATTCATTGGTCACGTGCTGCTGCAGCCAATCTCTGGCCTCAGCAGTGATGCTGCCATGAGCATCACATAACCGCCGACCCTAGCAGCTGCCTGCAGTGGTACCTGACTGACGAATGACACGTGACCGCTACTGGAGTTCCGGGACTGGATTGGCGCAGAACGAGCTGTCATCGCTTAAGTGGGTGTGTTTCAAAGGGTGAGTATCGATTTAGTTTATTTTATGCCCTCCTGCAAAATTTTAAAACTCATATAAACCTTTAAACTCTGTGATTACAAATTGTACAGAACTTCGCTGCTTCCTTATTAAAATTTCCGTTTGTAAAAGGAGCAATTCTGAGTCTACATACCGAATATATTAGGGAATTTAACGACGCTTACAGAGCCACATCTAACTTAATTCCTTAGGATGGTATACAACATATATTATATCTTCTTGGAACATTCTAAATAATTCAAAAACTGTACTTCAGATTTGGTCCCGACATACATTGCAAGCAGTCACCTATGAGCTGAACTTTAACTTAACTTGAGCTAGTGACAAGAGGCACATCATGTCTCTGTGAATCACGAGCACCTTCAGAACGGAGAAGATCATTATCTTTGGCCCCGTGTGTGAACATGACACATCATGGTGAAATCCAGTTGTTCTTTAAAGAGATTCTCAGACTGTTTGGTTCTTGTACTGACCAGGCAAGTAACACTACAAGCACAAAGCAGTGGATTGTGGATATATTTTACCGTAGTTTAACTGAAGCACACGGAAGCAAGAACAATCAAATGCAGCATATTACTTATTGGTTTGGAATCTATACTAGTAACCGTATCTAAAGACTACCAAGCATGTAAAGTTCAACTAGTCCTACACTGTATTTAACATTGTTTTAACACACATGCCCTTCATTGGCCCATTCAAACCATGGTGGATTCTGCGAGCTACTAACGGTCACTTGAATTCGGCTTCTCGTGATGCTCACCCTGCATGTTTAGTGGACTTCTTACATAACAATATCAGTGTAAGAATATAACTGTGTTATACTAATCTTAAGCATTGGTTGCTTTATTATTAGGATTGTATATCTGGGGGGAATGAAGTATTTGACAAGGGTGCTGTTGTGACCCTTAAAGCTGCTGGTATGGTTGTTCATGGACAGACTTTTGAGAAAAGCTTTATCATTGATAAAATAAAGCGGTGGATGTGTTGAAAATAATCCAGCAGGAGGTGCAGTCATCATGGACTTCCCGTCTCGGTTACCGTAAACCTATATCCTTGGGTGTTGTGAGCTCATGTGATCCAAGTTCTCAAAAACGGCTATGTGTGTTTGTTTTCAAATATTCGCTTAAGATCCATATTTGTATTCGGTTATTCTTAGTCATGTACAAGCATTCTTTGGCATTTGTTGAATTTTGTTGACATACGGCATATCTGGTGCATCTTTTGCTTTCGTGGAAAGCTACAGGTTTGTGGGCTGCAGAAAAGCCCTGTGTTTTGCAATTTTTGCTGTTATTGTTTATTTGACCTGTGGTTTTCCCTGAGCTCACCCTGGGGTCACACTAATTGAAATATATTAAATCTATTAGTGACCGGTGAATGACGGAATGAGACGTTCAAGTACATGTCTGATTATCACCGACGGTCTGAAAAATAAAGGATCACTTTTTAAGGCTTAAGAGGGACTGAAATTGTCGTGTGGCAGCTGAAGTGCTAATAGTCCCCAATAGATAAGGATGCGGATTTCTTTTTTTTGTCATGTTGATGTAAATGTAAAACCAACAGACTGATATATGTATATATATATATATATATATATATATATATATATTACATATACTGATAACAGTAATAGATATTCTTGCTGTTCTTAAAGCTACATAGGCCTTCTGACAGCATAGAGTTCACCTATACCTGTTAGCAAAGGCAAAAATGACATCGTCCTTCCACCGAAGAACATAAAACCTTGTCACACACTAATTTAATCACTAGTACAATGCAATAAAAGGAGGGTCAACGATTGTAGAACACAAACTGGCTGCACAAACTTGACTTGAATTTTTACAGATCTCTCAAAAAATTGAAGTGCAAACGAGGTAAAGACCTGAGACATGTACATCTATACATCTGAAGCGAACATAGATACAATAAGAAACCATGATAGAAGCTGGTAGTTGGAGCTAGCCCTGCGAAATGAGTAAGAACATTTCACAATTATGACATGACCCTTATAGTGAATGCTCGTTGTAAGAAGGTTTTCAGAATTGGAAGCGCTGTATGACCTCTCAGTTTCTTGGTTTGTAAAATGATCTTCGTACATTAGTACAACGGAGGTCCATTTTCTTCTCTGTAAATACAGCTTTATAGCACTCAGATAGTAATGATGGACTATGTACAGTAATGTAGTCTCCCAACTGAGAGTAGAACAGAGCTGTATTTGGAGTGGAGGAACTACTCTGTTCCTTGGAGTAACTAGGAAGCCACTGAAAATCAGCATTATGATAAAAGGTCAAGATGCCACAGGTTATGTACAGTGCAATACAAAGTCAGCATCAAGTCCTTTGAAGAAGGTTTAGGACAAAACACCATCAGAAAAGCTGGAGGAGCCTAAACTGTCACACTCAAAACATTAAATAACTGCAAGACCTTTGCATAATGTTCCTCTTTACTAGTGCATTACTGTAGTATTAATATCAAGATTTATAATCTGTAAAAAGAAAAAAAAAAAGAAGAAGAAAATTTGTTTCCACTATTGGTCTTCTGTTCCACTGACAATATACGTCATATGCTACAGGGTATTAGGTTTCTGAAACATGCTTTTCTTATGATTCTCCGCAAACATTCCATACTTGAAATACTACCGTAAGTGCATTCTAGTTTTTGTGGCGCCCCCTGTGTTAAATAGAAACCTCTGAAAATTGTACAGTCATCTCTGTTAAAAGATTTCTACGAGTTTTTCTTTCTTTCTTTTTACGGAGTAAAAAACACAGAGAAATCCTTTATCAACGAGGATGAAAGCATTGATTCTCTTTTGTGAAGCATTTGTGGATTGAACCTTAACACCCTAAATGAACTAAATATTCTTTGACATCGCTCTACATCATGAGACAGATCAACAATAGGAGTGTCAGAGGTCACCCATTATTATATGATGGAATTCAGTTTTTGTAATAAAATACATAATATTGAAACACACGAGAACCCTAGAATTTCACTTACCAGTGTAGATGGTACATAGTCTCCCTTATGACAACACATGGTTCATTTAAAATGTTATGTTACAAAACTAATGCCTATATTTTCCCCTCTTGGCCTAACCAAAGAAGTTAAGCCTAGTTTGTCCACCTGAGCAAGTAAATCCAATCAGTTGTTAGAGGGCTTAACTTCAATATCTTCCTATAGCTGTTTGCCCATTCCATTACCAGACGCAGCAGATGTATTGATAAGGAGAGCCTTGACCGGCTCATAGTGCTGCACACTTCTGCTGTTTATACGTCTGTTCATGGCCAACAAAGAAGCCCTGGACGGAAGATAATGAGTTCAGGATAAACCTTCACAATAGCAAAAGTTGCCTTCCTCTACATATAATAAGTGCTATCTTCAAATAAGCATTGTATTTGTGCTTTTAACTACTAGTAGCAATTTGCTTATTTTACTAAACGTTAAATATCATTAAATGATGATGGGAGAACCTTTAACTCACAAAAGACTTGTGACTCGTCATAAATTTAATGCCCATTACCACTACGGCTGTAGTCACATCATCCTTTAATGGCCTGCTGTGAAACAAGAAGCACAGGTCCCTTGATGCACATGCTTGCATTTAACTGGGAAATGCACGTTCGCGACAAAGGGACATCTACAGTACAATAAACTATGTCTGTGAGGCTTAAATATGTCTACAGGTAGAGAAAGACAACTGTGCTGGAAAAACATATGTAATACACATCATATATATATATATATATATATATATATATATATGACAGACACCTCTGCTGAGAGCAGGCAAACGTTGTTGATGGCAGTCATATCATGGTCTGGGCATTCTCAAACATTTCAGTTTCTTTTCAGCTGGAAAATTAAGATGCCAAGATACTCATTCGAACAATGTCATCACTTGAGGGGTCGAACGGTTTAAGCTGCGTTCTTCCTTGACTCGATTCCTCCTCAGAGTCGGTCATTTCTACATCTGAGTAGTAGCCGTCAGTTTCAATATCCAAATGGGAGTTTTCTTTGGGCATTTCTATTACTTGAAGTCCATTTGCCCGTTCAGAATTCTCACTCTGTGACTCCAAACTGGATTTTCCACCCTTTGGTAATCGAAGTCTCACCATTGACTTTGGACAACCTAGTGAGTCAGGCACTTTAACAAGAGAATTTGACTCAGGTTGAACATATTTTACTATCATTTCTTCATTGTCTACTTTATGGAGATCTGGAAAGCTTTGTGAGTCATTGGTCTTCAGAACAGATGAATGCGCAGAACCCTTCTTTAGGGTCTTTTTCTCACTGTGCCCTTTTTTCTCCACTTGTACCTTGGCAAATCCTTTACCAGTTCTGTTGGGTCTGTGATTGTGGCTGGGAGGCATTTTGTCATCTGTCAAGCACTTCAAATCATTCCATAGGGCAAGTTGGTCATCCGATGCAATTGTGCCATGGCTGTTTCTCAGATTTTTTTTCTTTCCATTTGTTCTTGTTTTGCTTTTCACCTTTTTTACAGTCTCTACCTGTTTAAAAGGAGACTTGAGTGAGTTATCCATCATGATGCTTAACAAGGTCTCTTCATCTTGTAATAGTTCTTCAGAAAGAAGACCTGAGGAATCATTCTCCCTGTGGCCATTGTTTAAGGACCATTGAGTCATTGTCATGTTCTCAGTGGTGATTTGAACCGGTTGAGCCAACCAGCTGCTAAAGAATGTTCCATCTATTGGGAATGAGGACGTCAGATCTGCAAGGAGAAACCAAAAATAAAACAAATTATTTCATAACTATTTGCATCAGGACAATTGTCTTATAACTTAGACCTTATAAGGGCAGTTTAATTCAGTCATGCAGCAAGAGTATGACATTTAAGACAAAATACCATGGATGCAGTAGTGGTAAAAACAAATGCACCGGATCTGGCACAAACCTCAAGAAGGACAACACTGGAGGTAGTTGCAGGTAAGTATTTTCTTTATTAAAATCTCAAATATGAAGTGGGATTTCGTGTAAAGCCGTAATTTTGTTACTTATGTTACTTACGATATGATACTCTGCCTGAGCTGTGATCACAGTGGTTTACTTGTTTATTTGTTTAAATGTATGTTCTGGAAATACGTAGTCATGCATGATGGAAATATTGCTGCTATACATTAATAACCGATGTCATGGTATGTAAAATTTTCATGTTATAATAAGATGTGAGTGTTCACTGGCAAACAGTGCTAATGTACTATGCATAATTGATGTCTTTTTCTTATGTATGTAAATGTTTGATACCTTTGTCTACTTTAATAAAAAGAGTTTTTACAAAAAAAAAAATGTCAAATATGGTTAGATTTTATAGGAATATTAAAAGTTAAGTTTTATTCACTGAGAGTAGGAACTCAAAGCATCTATTTTTGTTCATAAAATATTGCTACCCATGTAGAATGTTTTTTGGGGATACACTAGTAATGAGACACCTACACATTACACCTACAGATATGTGAGGTCAGACTCTGATGTTGGACGAGAGCGCATGGCTCGCAATCTCCGTTCTAGTTCATCCAAAAAGTGTTTGATGGGGTTGAGGTTAGAGCTCTATGCACAGCCAATCAAGATCTTCCACACCAAACCATACCTTTATGGAACTTGCTTTGCGCACTGGGGCACAGTCATGCTGAAACAGAAAATGGCCGAACCCCAAATTGTTCCACAAATTTGAAAGTATACCACTGTCCAAAATGTTTTGGAATGCTGAAGAATTAAGATTTCCCTTTACTGGTACCAAGAGGCCTAGGCCAACTCCTAAAAAAAACAACCCCATAGCATGATCCCACCTCCACCAAACTTTCCAGTTGGCACAATGCAGTCAGGCAGGTAAAGTTCGCCTGGCATTCGCAAAACCCACACTCATCCAATAGACTGTCAGATAGAGAAAAGTCATGTGGCAGCGTGCTTTACACCACGACATCCCATGCTTGGCATTGTATTTGGTGATGTAAGGCTTGTATTCAGCTGCTCGTCCATGCAGACCCATGCCACGAAGCGTCGGGTGCCAGAGGAGGTTTGGAACTCTGCAGTGAGTCAGTAGAGCGTTGGCAACTTTTATGTACCTCAGCACTTGATAACCCCACTCTGTAACTTAACTTGAGTTTCTGTAGCTCCTAAACGCTTTGGCTTTGCAATAACACTACTCACAGTTAATCGTGGAATATCTAGGAGGGAAGAAATTTGGCG
Organism: Rhinoderma darwinii; assembly: GCF_050947455.1. Classification (NCBI taxonomy): domain Eukaryota; kingdom Metazoa; phylum Chordata; class Amphibia; order Anura; family Rhinodermatidae; genus Rhinoderma; species Rhinoderma darwinii. The sequence continues at coordinate 47,734,857 of NC_134689.1, forward strand.
CACTGACTTGTTGCAACAAAGTCATCCTATTACAGCACCGCACTCTAATTAAGTGAGCTCCTTAGAACGACCCATTCTTTTACGAATGTTTGTAAAGGCAGACTATATGGCTGGGTGCTTGATTTTATACCCCTGTGGCAATGGAACTGAATGATATGCACCTTAATTTAATGATTAGGAGATGTGTCCCAATACGTTTGTCCACATAGTGTAGCTTCTACTTTCCTTGGATATTCATAAAGCCTTTGATCTTACATATATTTTGCCCTAGGGTAGTGGGAATTCTGACAACATTTCTTAGCTTGGGTGTATGCCCTCTACTCCAATCCTCAAGCCAAGATCAGCTACGCTGGCTACCAATCTGCTCCGCTTCCCATTAAACTTGGAATGAGACAGGGTTGTCCCCTTTCTTCCGTATTTTTTATTTTTGCCCTTAAACCCCTGGTCGTAATGATCCGTCAAATTCTAGACATCAAGGGACTTAAATTGCAGACAACATATTGATGATCATCTCTCAACCTCTTATTTCCCTCCCTGACTTAAAGGGGTTCTCCCATCTTAGACAATTATGGCATATCCGCAGGATATGCCATAAAAATCCGATAGATGTGGGTCCTACCTCTGGGACCCGCACCTATCTCTAGAACAGGGCCCCCAAAATACTCGGCTCTCACTGCCTCCCAGACACTTCCTGGTTAGGTGGTCGGGAGTTATGAAAACAGCCGAGCTCACTGAGCTACGCTGTTTCCGTAACTCCCATAGAAGTGAATGGGACTTACGGAAACAGCACAGCACGGCAAGTTACGCTGTTTCAGTAACTCCCATTCACTTCTATGGGAGTTACGGAAACAGCATAGCTCAGCGAGCACTCGGATGTTTCCGTAACTCCCGACCACCTAATCAGGAAGTATCCAGGAGGCAGCGGAGGTGAGTAAGCTAGAACGGGGTTTACGGGACTCCGTTCTAGAGATAGGTGCATGTTCCAGAAGTAGGACCCGCATCTATCTGACTTTTATGGCATATCCTGTGGATATTGCATAAATGTCCAAGATGGGAAAACCCCTTTAATGAAAACCCTCTCTAAATTTTCTTCTAAATCAGGCCTTACCATTGATTCCACCAAATCTATGGCAATGATGATTAACTTGTCTCCGGAGGTCCACCGAACACTTAAAAGTACTTTTCCTTTTCAGTGGGCTAAACAATCACTGGAATATTTAAGTATCCAGCTTAACCCGTTCTATGATATATTATATCTATTATATTCTGCAAATTTCTCCCCCCTTATTAGCTCCTTTGATAAATCACTACATGTTTGGTGATCTTTGCTACTCTCTTAGATTGGATGAGTCCAAGCGGTTAAAATGACACTTTTACCTCTACTTTTCTATTTATTTAAAATTTCCATAGCATATTCTTCATCTCACTCACAACTGCTTTTTTTTGTATAGCATGGTACATGCCCCAGAATATTAGGAGGATCTGTCAAACCTGCCCACCCTCTAGAGGACTTATATCTTCAGTTTACAAATGGCTACTTAGCCACCCCTCACCACCCAGTCATTTATATAGGTCAGTAGATGGCATCAAGATTTGGTAAGCATTATTGAATTATCAGATTGCCGATCCATCTGGGACGTGGTTTCACACTGCTGTATAAATACTTCGACCATGGAGCTGGCATACAAAGTAACGACGCAGTGGTACCTGGTTCCCAGATGTATTTCTCACGCCATCCCTAATTATCCAGCGATCAGTTTCCCATGGTTGCTTTACTATTGGGGACAAGTACCACTGCCCGAAACGTACAAGATTTTGGAGCCGAAAGTTTGGATCAATCCAGAGTTTATTTGGCATAATCTTACGTAAGGATCCCAAATTTGCACTTCTGCATCTTAAACCACTTGAACTTACTCATCCTCAATTCAAACCATTCTCTTATATCCTCTTAGCTGCCAAACTAACTATAGCTCACCCTAAGAAAAAACAAACAGCGCCATTTAGAGACTGTAAAATTAAGATTGAACCACATATTTAGTAATAAAAACATACTAGTATCCTGCTTTATAGAAATTCAAAGTTTGGGAAACTATGGTGCCCCTGGATTAGGTACCCCTACCCACATCTCCAACACTCCTTTTTACAGAACTGTAATTATCTCCAAAGCCACAGAACTTTTACGTTCATCCGATCCCCCCTCTTTCTACAACACCACTTTTTTTAAATTATATAGATTTTTTTATTTCTTTGATGTTCCTTTTTTCATCTGCTCTGTTTTAGATACGTATCTACAATATTAATGTTATTCCTACTCTACTGAAGCTTCTAGTATTGTGATATACTCATTTTTGTTAAACTGCATCTGTGAGATAAACACTTTTTTTCGGATTGTAACTGTTCTGTTATGCAAACATGAATAAAAACTATTGAAGAGAGAAAAAGTGCAGTAATTTTAGCCAGTGTGAAAGTTGAAGGCAGTGATGTATGTTGTGAGAGAGGGCACATGCAGTTATAAATTCGTCCCAACATATATCAATAAATAAGCTTAGCTTGAAATTACACATTGGCTAAAATGACGTTACTTTTAAAACATGGTCTTAACATTTTATATATTTTTGGGAATGCAGCCTGCACTAAATCCCCACATTTCACTATTCTCAGGTTGGGAGCATACAGAAAAAAAAACAGTCCTCGGGTGGAAAACTGAACACATCAGAGTCACATTTTGAATACATGAATTTCTAATGTGTAAAACATGTGTTAGTGTATATGTAATAATGTCGAAGTTAAAAATAATATTTGAATGTCATTATTTAAGCTAACCAAACATTTTTCCAGGCATCTTACCAAAACAGTATAGTCTGATCAAAGGTTACACTAGCCATTTTGGGCTAGTGCATAATTTTAGCTTGTTACCACGTTTGTCAATTAATCTGAAATAAAAATTGTAAAAATATAAGTGACTCTTACTATTGCTGTGTATGTGAATTATATTTACATACAGCGATGTGTGGCCACTTATCTCCCCCTGCAATCTATGATAGATACTTCTGGGAAGCTACAATTAAGTGGCTGCTAAATGGCAGATCCTACATATAATAGGAAAAAGAGAGAGCAGCAACACATCACAGTCCCAATATTCATGGAGGGTAATGCTACCAATGCTTCATGCATCCGCTGCACGCAGTGTGAGAGTCGAAGCCTATCAACTCCAAACAGACATCAAGAGAAGGAAAACTGCAGATCACGTGTATTGAAGGTATAAAAAAGGCACAGGAAGTTTATTTCTCCATCACAGTGACGTTTCGACCCTAGTGTGGGTCTTTTTCAAGGCTTAAAAAAGACCCACACTGGGGTCGAAACGTTGCTTGGATCGTAAAATAAACTGCTTGTGCCTTTTCTTGATACCTTCAATACACGTGCTTTCAGTTTCCTTTTCTTGATGTATAATAGAACAGCATGGAGGGAACATAGAGGAAGTGAGTTTACAAATACAAAAGATCCTACTATAGCATGTACAGAAGTTAAGCATGAAAGCCACTTGTAGTGCCAACGTACCCAGATGTCCCAAAACTGATCCCTTTCCTCTTCTCGTTCTTTCCTTTTTTTCAGGGCAACTTGTTTTTTTTCCTTTTGTCTTCTTTATAGATTCTGTAGGGATAGAGTTTAATTTAGTAAAATACACAAAAATGTGTTTAACTCTTAAGTTAAACATTTTCTATGATTTTTTTTCAAATTCCAAATGTGAACTTGTATACCCTAAAAGTGAAAATGTGGGTATACTGGCAAATTACGAATTGGTTCAGCAGATCAGCTCTGTGCTGAATTGACAGAACTGTCTTGAACTCGCAGTTACATTCATTAAATCCAAATGTCTATATAGCTAATCACAATGAAAATAAACATTAACCGTAAAGTTTCTGCAAAGTGAGACAGATGATGCCGGAGTCTCCCTAATAAAGCATCTTCGAGATACCTGGTCATAACAGAAAATATATTTTGTAATTCATATTGTGAATATCCTTGTAATGTGAAGCAAAACTATCAATTTACACAGTGATATGAACAAGCCTTCCTTTTTATCCCATTCCTGTTAATTGAGGCATCTTTCATATTAAATGAAGAAAGTGTTTGTTGTCCTAAAAAAAAAATAGAAACCGTCAATGAATCAGATAAAAGCTCACCTGCTCTAAAGGATTCTCCCACCAGACGGCAAGTGTTAAAACTCTTCTACATGGGCCAATTATCGAGGTGAATGAGCGTTTGTGAGAATGCTAGTTCCTGATTATTGGCCCGTGTAAACAGGGCAGCGATCAGTCGATCAACGAGCTCGTTCGTTTCACCTTTTATGGTATAAAATGCTTGTCGGCAGCACATCTCCCTGTGTAAACAATACGTGTGTAAACCCAACAAGATGCAAATGTTTGGGAACAAACGATTATATTAACCATCGTTTGTCCCCATATTCCCGATCGTTGCTCTGTTTAAACGGAGCCAATGAGTGCTGATCGACATGCTGTATTGTAGGTCAGTGCTTGTTTAATGGGCAGAATATCTGCCTGTGTAAAAAGAAATTAAGCAACCCTGTATAACTCAATAAAATAACTCTTGTAAATCTAAAAAAACCTCCCTTTTTGTTGCGTCATTTTGGTATGTCATGTCTAGAATACTCACGGCTGCCCTTGACCAGCACAAAATATCCCTCTTTATACCTACTCAGGGTAAAACCCATGAACCCCACATTCGCTTAATTTAAACTAACACAATATTTAATACATATTCTATGGAACTGGAGATCACCAAATTTATCTAAAGCAGCTGTTATTAATCGAATACTTATTTTTGAAAAAAAAATAGATGTACCATACAGATTTTACAGAATATTTTGAGCAGCTATGGCAGCCGTAAATTGGCTTTACAAATATTCCTGATATGCAGTATTACCTTTCCTTTTATTAAATCTCTCTTAGTATTTTAGATATTCATAATTCGCTTCCTAAAGAGAAACAATTGAACTCACGGACCCATGACCCCTTTCAACATATCCTTTATTTAGTCTATTATCATCTATTGACTACCTCCCTTTTGTATTTGCATTTGTATTCGACTTTTATACAAATTTTGGCCAATTATTTGTTCAGGAGTGTGAGGAATAGACTTGATCTATTTTACTGTACTTTTATGTATTTACACTTGGCAATACTACAATAAAAACTTTTGAAAAAAAAAAAATTAGAAACCACATAAACAAATACATTGGAGGGAATTGATCAATTGTTATACGACACTTGACCCATTTATGTCGCTCCGGTAACTATTCAAAAAATGTGGGAAGAACTTAGTGGAAGAGGCGGAGTTATCTGCCGCCTGACGAATTTACTATAATTTACGTTAGAAACTGGCATAAGTTATAGGGGTGCACATCTTAATAAATTGGCTTTGTCTTATTCCTGCAGGCTTTAAACTAAGACTGGCGTATGAAACTCCAGTATTAGTAAATCTAGCCCAGTATGTTTAAACGTATCAACATCTTGATAAAATTGAATGAGATATGCTAATCTAGTATACAACAAATTGTGAAATTGGCCTCATTCACGTGGCCTGTACGCCGGCTCAAAGAATCCCTATGGCTTCATACGGCGCTGTATTATGGAGACATTCGTCATACGACATCCGAAAAGTATGCCACAAGCAAACCTCTGTAAGCAATCAGGGACATATGGAGGCAAAATATTGTCCGATATACTACTATCGGTGCTGTATTTTGGCACCATACAGCCCGAAGCTTGTACAGAGCTGTAATACGCCTGTGTGCATGATCCTTAAATGAGAAAAAAAATAAATAGTGAACTTCTTAATTACTGAGTAATGTCATTATTTATTAATTTCTAATAAACTCTGCCTCCCCCTGCATTGTTTTCAAAGTGTTCCCATTAAACTTATACCACGAACGGCTGCCTGCCCCATTACTGAAGTCAAAATAAGCATGCTTCCAGTTAAGGGAAGGTAGGCCATAAGGACATCATGTAGGGTGAGACCCCTACTTGGGATGCCCCTTTAGTCCTGCTCTTAGGCACATATATACGTATTAAATTATTAATTTTACATTTCCCCTACATGCCAACATAAAAAAAATTTTTTTATAAACGCTTTCCGTATTATCCTGAACATGCATGTCATGAGAAGGGTCCCCTTCCCGTATCCCGACATGAATGTACATGATGGCTGTGTTCCCGCTAAAATTGGCAGGTTCGGAGAAACCTCAGATCCTGGCCATTTAACCCCTTAAACGACAATGTCCCAGATCTGCCATGACTGTATGCTTATAAGCAATGGCGGATCATCATATGGGCGGTTCGGGCGGCCGATCGGGGCCCGAGGCTCCCATGGCCACCCGAACCGCACATAATCTTAAAAAACTATGATCCCGCTTCCAACTGAAACTGCGTCCGCAGGACGCAGATTCAGTTGGGTTGAAAGCTGGAGCCTCGCTCCAGCATTCACTCTGCCATGAGCGGCTCGGCGTAGGCAGGCGCGATGTAGTGACATCATCGCGCCTGTCTGCACCAAGTCACTCACAGGACAGTGCAGAGGAGGAGAAGCATCCTCCACCCATCGTGGGAATGGGAATAGGTAAGTAATTATGTTATTATTTTTCTATTTGGTACATACACATTATACTGTATAGGACAGCTAAGGGGAACATTATACTGTATGGGGCAGCTATGGGGGACATTATACTGAGCAATTACAAGAGCTGCAGGTCCAAGGGGGGAAGGCCGCTGTGTAGCACTATATACAAGTGGGGATTGATGTATAGCACTGTATAGAAGGGGGAGCGCTGTGTATCACTATATCTAAGGGGGGAATGCTGTGTAGCACTATATACAAGGGGGGGGGCTTTGTAGCACTATATACAAGGGGGGGATTTGTGGCACTATATACAAGAGAGGGGGGGCTGTGTGACGCCATTTACAGCAGTCTGTGTGTAGCGCTATCTACAGGGGGTAGTATGGCGCTATTTAAAGAGGAGGGCTGTGTAGCGCTATTTACAGGGGTCTGTGTGTAGCGCTATCTACACGGGGGCAGTGTGTGGCTCTATCTACAGGGGTCTGTGTGTGAAGCTATCTACAGGGGGCTGTGTGTGTGTGGTGCTCTCTACAGGGGATCAGTGTGGCGCTATCTACATGGGGCTGTGTGTGACTATCTACAGGGGCTGCGTGTGATGCTATCAGCAGGGGTGGTGTGGCGCTATCTGCAGAGGGGTGTGTGGCGCTATCTGCAAAGGGTTGTGTGCAGCGCTATCTATAGGTAGGGCTGTGTGTAATGCTATCTACAGGGGGATGTGTGTGGCGCTACCCACAGGGGGGGTGGTGCTTTCCCCAGGGGGATGTGTGCGGCGCTCTCTACAGGGGGGGTGTGGCGCTATCTATAGGGGGGGTGTGTGTGGCGCATTGTACAGGGGTATGTGTGTGTGATGCTATCTACAGGGGCTGTCTGTGGCACTATGTTCAGGGGGCTGTGTGTGGCACTATCTACAGGGGCTGTGTGTATGTGGTGCTTTACTTTACAGTGTTTGACACAATTTACCTTCAGGGGTACAGTTTATGGTGCTATAATATTTAGAGGCACAGCGTTTGGTACTGTTCTATTCAGGGGCGCAGTGTTTGGTGCTATTATATTTAGGGGCACAGTGTGTGGCACCATCATAATTTTATCTTTGTTTATAGGTGTGGAAATGTTGGAAAAGTGAGCAGCCAAAGACATCTGAGTGCAAAATTGTGCAGAAATAGGTCATGGCCGGGAGAAGTCGTCATGAAGTCTGGACCGGATGGAGTAGAAAAAAGGAAATAAACGACGTCGTCACCTGTGAGTCACTAGATTTATAGAGAATCTGTCATCTCTCCCGACATGTTTATTATAGGAAATCCTTGTATTTCACAAAAAGTCTTTGTGCAGTCCAGGACTAATAGACAAATTAGTGTACTGTCAGCGATGGTTGGAGACTGTCAGTATGTGGGGACACAGCCTTTTGACAAGGGGAGTCATAACACCTATTTGTAAATGTCTGGAAAAAAGAAAGTGTTAACAATAGTTACAGGGCGGCGGTGGAGAAGGGGGGCCCAACTTTGGGTAATAGCCCAGGGCCTATGGTCTACTTAATCCGCCACTGCCTATAAGGCTGTGCCAGAGGAATGTCCTAACAGACTGCCTTTCAGTTTTACACTGAAAGGCAGTAATGCTTTGGTTTACCAAAGAATTATATAAGCGATCAAAAGATTCAATTGTGAAGTCCTCTGATGGGTCTAAAAAAAAAAATCCAATACAGTTAAAGTGTACAAAAAAAATAAATAGAAAAAATATGGTATTGCCGCTGTCGTAACGACAGAACCAATAAAGCTAACATAACATGTTATTTAAATTGCAAGGTAAACATGGTACAAAACGTAATTTAATTTAAGTTAAATCAATAAGTCCCATGTACCCCAAAATGGTACCAATGAAAATTACATCTCATCCCGAAGAAAACAAGCCCAAATATGGCTATATCACAGAGAAATACAAACATGATGGCTCTTTGAATGTTATGATGTAAAAACATATTATTTTTGTTTAACCCCTTCCCGCTATTTGGCGTGACTGTACGTCCTGATTAACAGTGCATTCCCACAATAGGGCGTACAGTCACGCCCTGTAGATGAAGCAGGCACAGGAGCTGTGCACGCTTCATTTTCAGCGGGTATCAGCTGTAATATACAGCTGACATTCCACTGCAACGGCCGTGGATCGCCGCCATTTAACGCCTTAAATGCGACAGTCAATAGTGACCACCACATCTAAGTGATTTGACAGAGGGAGGAGGCTCCCTCTGTACCTTACCGGACACCCCCGTGAGAGACCGCAGGTGCCGATGGTTGATATGGCAAAAAGGAAGCCTATCAACGGCTTCCTGGTTGGCCAGGTACGGAAGCCTACTAGGTCTTGTGGGGTGTAGTTTCCAAAATGGGGTCTTTTTTGAAGGGTTTCCTTTGTTTTGGCACCACAAGACCTCCCTAATCTGTTATGGTGCCTAAAGTATAATCTAATAAAAAGAAGGCCCCAAAATCTACTAGGTGCTCCTTTGGCCTGTGTTTTAGTCCAGTAGCATACTAGGGCCATATGTGGGATATTTCTAAAAACTGCAGAATCCGGGCAATAAATATTGTGTTACAGAAAAAACTTGATTTAAATTGAATTTCTGCAAAAAAAGTGAAATTTGTAAATTTCACTTCCATATTGCTTCAATTCCTGTGAAACGCCTAAAGGGTTAAAGTTTTTTTTATAAATGCGGTTTTGAATACTTTTGTGCAGTCTTTAAAATCGTTTTTTTGGGGGGTTTCCCAAACTATAGACCACTCAAAGCTATTTCAGAACTGAACTGGACCCTATAGAAATAGGCTTTTGAAATTTTCTTGAAAATGTGGGAAATTGCTGCTAAACTTATAAGCCTTGTAACGTCCTAGAAAAATTAAATGTTCAAAAAATGATGCAAACAAAGTAGACATATGGGAAATGTTAATTAGTAACTATTTTGTGTGGTATAACCATCTGCTTACAAGCAGATACATTTAAATATTTGCAAACTTTCTCAAAATGTTGGTGTTTTTCACAAATAAATATTGAATTTATTGACATGCGCAGTGAAGAGAGGTGTACAGTCCTCGGAATTATGTGTGCATCCGGTCTGATGCTGCTGGTTCTGTATGTACGTAGTCGTCTTCTTCTCTAGTAGATTAACCCTTTACAAACAACTGTCTTTCTCTAGGGGATTAACATCACAACCAGCGGTCTCATTCTCTTCCTCTAGCAGATTAACCCTTTACAAGTAGCTGTATTCCTCATTCTCTTATTACACGGCTGATAAATAACAATTTTCTGCATGATGTTTTGGCTCCTGATTAGAGGTGAGAAAAAGTTTCACCCAATCTGTGTTTCGCTGATTCATCACCTATCATAAGGCAGTGGGGAATTAATTCACCAAATTTAAGATCCGGTTTTGGTAAATTTATGAGTAAAATATGGAAGTAAAAAAAACAAAACGTTGAAACAAGCGAACTGACTGACTCACTCCTAAACAGATCTGAGTACAAAGTAGCACTTTGCCATTCAGATGGCGTATAGGATCAGCTCCTCCCCCTCCCTGTTGGTACCTCTGAGAGGAGAAAATCTCAGGAGAATTGGACTTCCCTCAATTGTTTTTTTCCATCAGTACTTTCCCAGAGAATGAATGGAGTGGTAGTGCACTGCTGAGCGATTTCTGCCAATCCCATAAAGAATGAACAGAGCGGTGGTGCGCATCCTTGTTCTCATTATCGAGTCCCAGCGGTCAGACCCCCAGCAGTCATACATTTATAACCTATCATGTAGATAGGTGATAAATGATGTTCGTTGGACAACCCTTATAAATAAGAGAACCCAGACTGCTCTAGTGTTAAAGAGTACTTATTTGTCATCACAGCATGTTTTTTTTTACCGCTACCCTTCGGGGAGAGGATTTTCCTCCCCAATGATTGTTCCCGGATAGAAACGTCTATCCGATACTTGGAATGATTTTAAGCCACCAATGGTTCATTGGCGGTTTGAAAAATTGTCCATTGTAAACAGGCCATGTGGAGCGATTATATTCCCCTACCCAATTCATCGTAACATGCAACTTCTGCAGGCATGCCACGCCTGAAATGCATTGAACTGAAGGAGTATATAAACTTTTACAAAGAATACAAATTGTATTTGAACCAAAAACCATAAAAATACCACTGCATACCAACGATTTTGGGATACTAATTTCTCCATTAGCAACCAAAAGTATTTTGTAAACATTAACAATAGGCATGCCATTTCTCTGAATTGTCTTTTATTATTTCCATTGTACAATGTTGAGATACTAGAAATTATCTGCTTTGTTTTCTTTGAAACATAAAAAATGTAAATAGAAAAATGACACTGCCGCTTGGCATTTTTCATTCGGCAATTCTCCGCTTGTTTAATTTGCTTTTATTAGCAGAGGCGCAACTTGAAGCTCCTGGTCCCAAATGCAAAATCTGTAACAGAACCACCCCCCCCCCCCCCGTCTACCAAGTGACGTTCATAATACTGAAGTCAAATTATGTGGCAGACGGGAGGAACTTCTAACCTTATAACTGCGCTCCTGATTTATTTTAGTGCTTGGCTGTAAATTAAAGTAGGCCATACACTTTCAATAGCTATTCCTAATGAACTCCCCATAGACATGTACACTCTGAGCGTGCACGTATTTCCAAGGACTAAGTGGCTTATCTCTCCTGAGAACGCAGGGACTGGGCATTGAAATTCGACATGCCCGATCCTTCTTTTCCCCAACATCTGTCGGGAAAGAATCTATAGTAAGAAAGACTTACATAACCTACATTTTTTTCTACTGATATTAACAGAACACTTATGAAAACTTATACAGTTGTACTTACATTCATGACACAAGTAATAAAAAGCCAAGGATTTCACACAATTCTTTCTGGAGCATTACAGGAACCTCAATCTGTAATAATTCCTCAAATATTTAGCGAAGTATACGAAAATAAATAATCGTATATCATGACAGTCCAGACAAGCAGAGGAAGTGCTGGCTTCATATGAACCGTATAACTACAAGTCTACAAAGGGGAAAAATCATTAACTGAAGCCTAAATCCTATCCAAGTATATGGTTTATAGTCCCAGTGTGAGAAGCTGATATGTCCAATGTTTCCCTTGATATACTCAATTTCAGTACTAGTAACCGTTGGCAAAGTGCAGGAGATAATAGAAAGAACATGCGTTACATGTAAACTGGAGCCAAGTGGTTGACTTGTCTTGGCTTAACTTTGTATTTCTGGGCAGGTCATTGGCCTAATTTCAATATGCTGTGAATTTGTCTGCATATTACCAATGAAACCAGAAACCTTATTTAACTTAATGGGACTTTTAACTGGATGGTGCATTAGACTTCCTGAGAAAAGGAATATAACTTTAACAGTTTTCTGAAAAGCTACAGATTTTTGGTAATAAATCTATATGTGCATCTCGCTATGATGAGTGATCTTGAAAAATAAAAAACAAAAAGAAAGGTTATGTAAAAAAATGCAGAATGTTAGTAATGGCTTTAAAAAATAATAATAAAAATAAATAAATAATATATATATAAATATATATATATACACACACACACACACACACACACACACACACACACTAGTCCTTCTTAATGAATTAGAAGATCATCAAAAAGTTAAATTATTTCGGTCATACAATTCAAAAAGTGAAACTCATATATTATATAGATTCATTATACACAGAGTGATCTATTTCCAGCATTTTTTTATTTTAATGTTGATGATTATGGCTAATAGTTAATGAAAACCAAAAATTTAGTCTCTCAGAAAACTGGATTATATAAGCCCAATTAAAAAAAATATTTTTAATATGGAAATGTTGACTTACTGAAAAGTCTGTACAGTATATGCCCTCATTACTTGGTCGGTGCTCCTTTTGCATGAATTACTGCATCAATGCGGCGTGGCATGGAGGAGATCAGCCTGTGGCACTGCTGAGGTGGTAGGGAAGTCCAGGTTGCTTTGATAGCGGCCTTCACCTGTCTCTCATCTTCCTCTTGACAATACCCCATAGATTCTCTATGGGGTTTAGGTCAGGAGAGTTTTCTGGCCAATCAAGCACATTGATACTGTGGTTATTAAACCAGGTATTGGTACTTTTGGCAGTGTGGGCAGGTGCCAAGTCCTGCTGGAAAATGAAATCAGCAACTTTATAAAGCTTGTCAGCAGAGGGAAGCATGAAGTGCTCTAAAATGTCCTGGTAGATGGCTGCGATGGACTTGATATAACACATTGGACCAAGACCAGCCGATGACATGGCTCCCCAAACTACCACTGACTGTAGAAACTTCACACGGGACTGCAAGCAACTTGGATTGATGCCTCTCCACTCTTCCTCCAGACTCTGGGTCCTTGATTTCCAAATGAAATGCAAAGTTTAATTTAATCTGAAAACGGGACCACTGAGCAACAGACCAGTCCTTATTCTCCTTAGCCCAGGTAAGACGCTTCTGACGTTGTTTCAAGGAATGCAACATTTGTACGCCATGTCCTGGATATGTCTGTGTGGGGAGGCTCTTGAAGCAGTGACTCCAGCCGCAGTCCACTCCTTGTGAATTTCCCCCAGATTCTTGAATGGCCTTTTCTTGCCAATCCTTTCAAGGCTGCGGTTATCCCTGTTGCTTGTGCACCTTTTTCTACCATACTTTTTTCCTTCCTTTCAACTTGCCATTAATATGCTTGGATACAGCACTCTGTGAACAGCCAGCTTCTTTAGCAATGTCCTTTTGTGGCTTACCCTCCTTGTGGAGGGTGCCAATGACTGTTTTCTGGACAACTGTGTAGTCCGCAGTCTTCCCCATGATTGTGAAGCCTACTGAACCAGACTGTTGGACCATTTAAAGGCTTTGGAAACCTTTGCAGGTGTTTTTTGTTGATAAGCTGATTAGAGTGTGACACCATGAGACGACAATCTTCAACTTTTACCAAATATTCTAACTTTCTGAGAGACTAAATTTTAGGTCTTCATTAACTGTTACCATAATCATCAACATTAAAAGAAAAAATGCTGGAAATAGATCACTCTGTGTGTAATGAATCTATATAATATAGGAGTTTCACTTTTTGAATTGAATTACTGAAATAAATTAACTTTTTGATATTCTAATTAATTGAGAAGGACTATATCTATGTATAGATATATTATATAGAAAGGCTCTAGTAGACAGAGCGGAAACGTTGCACTGAGGGCAATAAAGTACCCTTAATTTTTTTATCTTAAATTCTACGGAGTGCTGCCTATTTTTTGATTACTACAAATATATATATATATATATATATAATTTTTTTTTTACATTGAAGCTGGCTTGGCATTTAGCTGATCAATGCAGGTCAGGAGCTGCAGTCAGCCATCAATAACTGTAAGTCCACATTAGTGGATAAAATTACATAGTTACATTGAGGTTTACGGGCGTGTCTTTTTTTCAACCGTACAAAGGGGCCGTGAAGGTAGAGATACATTTTCTAACTTTGTTTCCCCCTATTAAAGGGAAGGTGCCACGAAATTTATATGTTATTGCTTTTAGTATGTCATTAAAATACATTTTATTTATTTGTGTTTTTGTGTTGTACTTTTTTCTTTCTTTTACTTCTCGATGGGGGCTGCCATTTTTTTTTCATCTCTGTATGTGTCGATTAACGACACATACAGAGATGGAATACGGCACATACATCCCCATAGAGAATGCGAACGGGAACCGTTCCATTCACTATAGCGTACGCCGTCTGTGTGGGAACTGTCCAAAAGGAAGATCTTCGGCACAACGACATCCGGCGCCATTTTCATGTGGACCGGAAGCAGCGGCCGGACAGTAAGATGACTACTTCCGGTCGCGGCTTCCATCCATATGTTCAGAAGCAAGGACTAAGAGCGGAGGGAGCGACAGCGGCGGCGGCAGGAGCAGGTAAGTTATGTTTGTGTATGAGATGTGTGTGTATGTTCGTGTTATACTGTCTGATTACCACTGTATCTAATCCTCCTACACTGTGCATTCGCTCAAAAAACTGTCGGCACACAGTGTAGGAGGTTTGAACATTCAACCCCCTCCTTTCACTAGCCAGGATAAAGGAGGGGGGATTTTTTGAGGACACTAGAGCGAGTGTGTCTTCTCCAATTTTGCAGCATAAAGCAATGAGGTTGCTTTACCACATGCCAATGCTGCAATTTTGGGAATTGCTCCCTCTAGTGACCAGCACATGGAAATGTTATAAATTAGAATCTAATTTATAATATTTCCTGACTTGTGAAAAAATTGAAAAAATTAGAACAATGTGTAATCATTTATATACTAACAGTTTAACAAAACAAAAAAAAAAATTTCTAGCGACACATTCCCTTTCACATTCAGACAATTATACCACCCAAAATAGTTACTAATTCACATTTCCCATATGTCTACTTTAGATTGGCATCGTTTTTTGAACATTCTTTTATTTTTCTTGGACGTTACAAGGCTTAGAACATAAACAGCAATTTCTCATATTTTTAAGAAAATTTCAAAAGCCTTTTTTTAAGGTACCTCTTCAGTTCTGAAGTGGCATTGAGGGGCCTATGTATTAGAAACACTGATAAAACACCCCATTTTAAAAACTAGACCCCTCAAAGTATTCAAAACAGCATTTAGAAAGTTTTTTAACCCTTCAGGCATTTCACAGGAATTAAAGCAAAGTGGAGGTGAAATTTGCAAATTTCATTTTTCTTGCTGAATTTCAATTTTATTAAAAAAAAATTCTGCAACACAGAAGGTTTTACCAGAGAAACACTACTAAATATGTATTGTCCAGATTCTGAAGTTTTTAGAAATGTCCCACACATGGCTCTACTGCGCTCGTGGACTAAAACACAAGCCCTAGAAGAAAAGAAGCACCTAGTGCATTTTGAGGCCTCTTTTTTATTAGGGTATGTTCACACGACAGCGTCCGTAACGGCTGACATTACGGGGATGTTTCCGCCTGAAAACATCCCCGTAATTTCAGCCGTAACGGCATGTGCAGGCGCTTGAACGCCGCGTCCATTACGGACGTAATTGGCGCTGCTATTCATTGGAGTCAATGAATAACGGCTCCAATTAGGGCCAAAGAAGTGACAGGTCACTTCTTTGACGCGGGCGTCTATTTACGCGCTGTCATTTGACAGCGCGCGTAAATATACGCCTCGTATGAACAGACAAACGTCTGCCCATTGCTTTCAATGGGCAGATGTTTGTCAACGCTATTGAGGCGCTATTTTCGGACGTAATTCGGGGCAAAAACGCCCGAATTACGTCCGGAATTAGTGCGTGTGAACATACCCTTAGAATATATTTTAGGCAGCATGCCAGGTTTGAAAAGGTGTTGAGGTGCCAAAAGAGTAGGAATCCCCCAATAGTGACCCCATTTTAGAAACTGCACGCCTCAAGGAATTCATTTATGGTTGTTGTTACCATTTTGACCGCACAGTTTTTTTACAGCACCTATTTGAATTGGGCTGTTAAATGAAAAAAAAAATAATTTTTTCCAATAAGATGTCATTTTTTATCAAAATTTCTTATTTTCACAGGGAACAAAATACCCCATTTTGTTGCTCAATTTGTCCTTAGTGCGGCCATACCCCATTTGTGGTGATAAACTGCTGTTTGGGCCCATGGGAGGGCTCAGAAGGAAAGGAGCGCTATGTGTTTGTTGGAGTCCAGATTTTGCTGGATTGGTTTTCGGGTGCCATGTCGCATTTGCAGAGCCCCAGAGGTATCAAAGCAATGGAAACCAACCATAAATGACCCCATTTTGGAAACTACACCACTCAAGGAATTTATTTATGGGTTTTATGACCATTTTGACCCCATTGTTTTTTCACAGAACTTATTTGAATTGGGCTGGGAATTAAAACAAAATAAATTTTTTCCAATAATATGTAGTTTTGGCTGAAAATTTCTTATTTTCACAAGAAACAAAATACCCCATTCTTTTGCACAATTTGTTCTGAGTGCCGCAATACCCCATTTGTGGTGATAAACGGCCGTTTGGGCCAGAAGGAAAGGACCACCATTTGGCCTACTGGGGATTTTCTGGTGCGAAGTCATGTATGTAGAAGCCCCTGAGGTACCAGTACAGTTGAAACCCGCAAGAAGTGACCCCGTTTTAAAAACTACACCCTTAAGGCATTCATCTAGAGGTGTAGTGAGCATTTTGACCGGAGACATACACCCCATAAACTGTAATGTGGGTTCTCCTGGGTACGGCAATACCCTACATGTGGCTGTTATCAGCTGCCTGGGCACACAGCAGGGCCCAGAGGGGAAAGACGAGGGTGGATAAGCTGTGCGGAGTACATCAGGGTAAGTAAAATTGGGGTAAATTATAAACCAAGGGATGTATGATAAATTTTAAAATACTCTTTCATACAGAGCTCTGGTTTTTCGGGACACGTGTCACATTGATATATTGTGTCCTCCCTTATCCCCCCTCTTATAGCAGATTTTGCACCACTTTTGACTTTTTCTCTTTTTGCCAGTTTGGGGAACTTCTCCTGGAAAGTGTTGCCCTGGTACGATGCGTGTGGCCTCGCTTCCAGAAGTACTGGCTGCCCCCCCCCCTTCTTGATCCCTAAAGATTAGGTCGTTGATAATCACCTCTTGAAATTCCAGGAAAGTTCCCGTCTGGCCTGTACATCGACGTAGCACGTACACATTGTACAATGCCATCAGTGTGATGTGCACGGCCAGCTTCTTATACCACACCGCATGGCGCTGTAGGGCTTCAGGACTTGATCTGACGAGTCCACCCCTCCCATGTACCTATTGTAGTCCAGGATGCAGTCTGGTTTGGGGGTCTCTGTACTGGTACCTCGTACTGGTACATGGGTACTGGTGTGGCCATGTATTGTTGTCAATACAAGGACATCTCTCTTGACACACAATATGTTGCTGCTAGAATGTGCCCTGCTCTCACCCCTTCTGAGTGTTTGCCCAAGCAGAGTTTTAGGGAGGCCTCTCAGATTTCTTCTAGCAGTGCCGCATGCCGCAGGACTGGAAGTGAGGCAGTTGAAGAGTGGGACGCTGGTATAAAAACTATCCAGGTAGAGGTGGTGACCCTGGTCCAGCAGTGGGTGCACCAAATCCCACACAATTTTTGCATTAACTCCCAGTAAGTGTGGGCATTCTGGGGGCTGAATGCTGGTGTCCTTCCCTTCATATATCCTAAATCTGTAGGTATACCCTGATGCACTTAGCTTATACATCTTCACGCCATACCTTGCCCTCTTACCCGGCAGGTACTCGCGGAATTGAACCCTCCCTTTAAAATGTACCAAGGTCTCATCAATAGAAATACACTTCTCGGGGGTGTATGCTTGGGAAAACCGGGCACTGAAACGGTCTCCTTTTATACAAACGGTCAAAACTGGGGTCATCTCGGTGTGGGCACGGCTCATTATCAGTATAATATAAGAAGCAAAGTATTGCCTAATTTTTTTTTTTTTTTTAGGTTACAGTTCAGTTCTGAAGTTGCTTTGAGGGGCCCATATATTAGAAACCCCTATCAAACACCCCATTTTAGAAACTAGACCCCTCAAAGTATTCACAACAGCATTTAGAAAGTTTATGAACCCTTTAGGTGTTTCACAGAAATTTAGAGTAGAGGTGAAATTTAAATTTATTTTTTTTGTCAGAAAATCCTCTTTATACCATTTTTTTTATAACACAAAAGGTTTTATCAGAGAAACGCAACGTAATACTTATTACCCAGATTCTGCAGTTTTGAGAAATATCCCACATGTGGCCCTAGTGCGGTAATGGACTGAAGCACCGGCCTCCGAAGCAAAGGCGCACCTAGTGGATTTTGAGGCCTCTTTTTTATTAGGCACCATGTCAGGTTTGAAGAGGTCTTGTGGTGCCAAAACAGTGGAAACTACCCAAAAGTGACCCCATTTTGGAAACGAGACCCCTTGAGGAATTCATTGTAGTTTTCTTGGGGTGCATGCGGCTTTTTGATCAGTTTTTATTCTATTTTTAGGTGGCGTGGTGACTAAAAAACAGCAATTCTACTATTGTTTTTTTATTCTATTTTTTTTACAGCGTTCACCGTGGGTTATAAATGAAATATTCACTTTATTCTGCGGGGCGATACGATTACGGCGATACCATATGTTTATAGTTTTTTTTATGTCTTATGGCGTTTGCACAATAAAATACGTTTTGTAAAAAATCATTAACTTTTTGTGTTACCATATTCTAAGAGCCAGAACTTTTTTATTTTTCCATCAATAAAGCCGTGCAAGGACTTATTTTTTGCGTAACTAACTGTAGTTTCGATCAGTACCATTTTCAGGTACATGCGACTTTTTGATCTCTTTTTATTCCATTTTTTGGGAGGTGAAGTGACCAAACAATTGTGATTGTGGTACGGTTTATTATTATTTTCTTTTACAACGTTCACCGTGCGGGATAAATAACAAAATAATTTTGTAGTTCAGGCCGGTACGGACACGGCGATACCAATTATGTATAGTTTGTTTGTTTATATATTTTTATTAATAATAAAGGACTGATAAGGTAAAAAGGGTGATTTTTACTTTTAATACTTTTAAAACTTTTATTTTCTTATTTTTACACATCTTTTTTTTACTTTATTACTTTGTCCCACTAGGGACAATTCTAATACACTGCACTACATGCCGAAACGGCCGTTACTCCCGTGACGTACTATTAGGTCATGGAGCGCGAACGATACAGCTACCATGACCTAATAGTACATCCAGGAGCGGGAAGGGGTTAAGCCTAGGAGATGAAGAAAGGCAGCCCTGGGGGCCTTCATCAGGATCGCGTATGCAGCATGGATAAGATTATACAGCAGTAATGAGCAGTGTGGCTGAGAATCCAGCACTGGGGGGAGATATAACACTTACCTGGAAGCTGAAGCGTCTGTGTCTTTCTCTCTGCTCCCCCTCACCTCTCTATAAACTTGTATAGGCAGGCTGTAAAAATACACCCCCCCCCCACTTCCTGCAATTTGTCAATTATGCTCTTTAACTGGGGATGGATTTGCACGACAAAAGGGGGTGGACAGCAGATTACAGAAAGGAAGACACCTAGTGGCAGTAACTTCACACAGAATTTGCATGGATAAAACATCCAAATTTTAAAGTAATTAAATGGCAAAGTTGATCTCTATCTAGTATACTATTAGATTAGCATAAGTTATTTGAAAAGTCAGTGTCCATTTGACACACACACACATATATATATATATATATATATATATATATATATTTTTTTTTTAAATGTGTACTTTTACAAAATAAGTAAAAATTCATTTTAGGCCGCCATATTCTGAGAGGTATATCTTTTTTATTTTTCAGTTGATGGAGTGGTTTGAAGGCTTGTTTTTTGTGAGGAAAGCTGTCGGTGTTTTGGTACCATTTTTGAGAAAATATACAAACTTTTTCATCGCTTTCTATTTAATTTTATTTGGTATGCAAGGTGACCAAAATACAGCTATTATAGCGTTTATATATATATATATATTTTTTTTTATTTTTATTTTTTTTACAGCATTCACCTTAAAGAATAAATAATGTTATAATTCAATAGTATGGATCATTATGGATTCAGTGACGCCAAATTAGTAATTTTTATTGTTTACATTATTTAGTGAGAAAAATAAGAAGAGGGTCTTTTTTTTTTTTTTACTTTTTAATTTTTGGGGGGGGAATTTACTTTTATGTATATACCTAATTCATTGTTATACTTACTAACAATATTTTTTAAGTTTTTAGATGTGCAAGATCAAAGTCACTACATTTTTGGCTCATTAGAGAACAGTTAGGAATCGGTTTCCCTTTTTTCTTTAACTCCTTAATGACCGGGCATGTTTGTACCTTAATGACCAAGCCAGATTTGTCAAATCTGGTATGTCTGACTTTATCAGAGAATAACTCTGTGAAAGTTTTGAATATCCAAGTAATTCTGACATTGTTTTTTCGTCACATGTTGTACTTTATTTTAGTGGTAAAAGTAGACTGATACGATTTGCGGAAATTAATAAAAAAATAGAGAAATTGAAGAAATTTTGTAAAAATTATCATTTTTCCCTATTTTTAACTGCAATATGTCACATATGTACATACATACTGCACAATTTTTTTAATTAAATATATATTTCCATCTCTTTACTCTATTTTGGCAGCACTTTTGAAAAAAAAAATTTTTTTTCCAGCAATTTGGAAGACTTACAAGTTTAGTAATCATTTTATACATTTTGAAGTACATTTTGTTTTCCTGCACCAAGCCAGGTTTTCAGAGGCTCATAGGTGTCAGAATGGTGGAAACCCCCACAAGTGACCCCATTTTGAAAACTACACCCCTTAAGGTATTTATTAAGGGGTGTTGTAAGTATTTTGACCCCACAGTTTTTTTGTAAGAATTCATGCAAAGCAGGCGTAAAAAAATATAATTTCACTTTTTTCATAAAAGTATCACTTTGAAGACCGATTTCTGTGTAAAGTGACCATGAGAATGAAAAAACACACCCCAAAATATATCACCCTGTTTCTCCTGTTTTCAAAAATGCCCCCATTGTGACCCTAATGCATTGCTTGGACACACGACAGGGCCCGAAAGGGAGGGAGCACCCGGAGGCTTTCAGGACTCATATTTTGCTTGAAAATGTTTTAGGCCCTACTGTATATTTGGAGAGGTTTTGAGCTACCAGAGCGATAGAATCTCCCCATAAACGACCCCATTTAGAAAACTAGACCCCATAACGTAATTATTTAGGTATATAGTAATTATTTTGACCCCCCAGTTCTTTGCTAAATTTAATGCATATCAGGTGAAAAAAAAAAGAATTTCACTTTTTTCATAAAAGTATTTGTTTGAAGACCGATTTCTTTGTAAAGCGAACATGAAAATGAAGAAACACACCCCAAAATCTATCACCCTCTTTCTCCTGTTTTCAAAAATACCCACATTGTGGCCCTAATGCGTTGTTTGGACACACGGCAGGGCCCCAAAGGAAGGGAGCACCCGGAGGCTTTCAGGACTCATATTTTGCTTGAAAATGTTTTAGGCCCCACTGTACATTTGGAGAAGCTTTGAGCTGCCAGAACGATAGAAACTGCCCATAAACGACCCCATTTCGAAAACTAGACCCCTTAAGGTATTTATCTAGGGGTATAGTTAGCATTTTGACCACACAGGTTTTTCGTTAAATATATTGGAATTAGTCTGTAAAAATTAAAATGTACTTTTTTCTGAAACAACATAGAAATTTTTATTATTTACAAGGAATAACGAAGAAAATGCACCCCAACATTTGTAAAGCAATGTCTCCCGATTACGACAATACCCCATATGTGGTAATAAACTGCTGTTTGGACCCACAGCAGGGCTCAGAAGGGAAGGAGCGCCATTTGGATTTATGATTTTGCTGGAATGGTTTTCGGTGCCATGTCGCATTTGCAATGCACTGGAGGGACCAAGACAGGGGAAACCCACCAAAAGTGACCACATTTTGGAAAAACCTTCAAGGAATATTTCTAGGGGTATAGTGAGCATTTACACCCCACGGGTCTTTTGCAGAGTTTATTAGAATTAGGGCGCGAAAATTAATATCAAAATTTTTTCCACTAAAATGTTGCATTTTCTCATTTTCACAAGGGATAAAGGAGGAAAAAAACAACCATTTTTTATAAAGCAATTTCTCCCAAGTACGGAAATACCGCACATGTGGTCATACGTTTTTTCATTAGAAATGAATTAACCCTTTCAGGACTGATCCATTTTTTGCTTTCATATTTGAGATTTTCACTCCCCGCTTTCCAAGAGCCATAACTTTTTTATTTTTCCATCAATAGAGTGGTGTGGGGCTTATTTCTTGCGGGAGGAGCTGCAGTTTTTATTGGTACCATTTTGGGGTACATGCGATTTATTTTTTTTTATCACTTTTTGTTCCATTTTTTTGCAATCCTGAGCAAAAAACAGGAATTCTGACACCGTTTTTTAGGTTTTCTTTTTGCGGCGCTCACCGTACGCTATAAATGACATTTTTACTTTATTCTGCGGGTTGGTACGATTACGGCGATACCATATGTATATAGGTTTGGTCCTTTTTTTTAGCGTTTGCACAATAAAATGACTTATTTATAAACAAAAAAAATTCTGTGTCACCATATTCTGAGAGCCATAATTTTTTTATTTTTTAGTCAAAAAAGCTGTGTAAGGGCTTGTTTTTTGCGGGACAGATAGAAGTTTTTATTGGTACTATTTTTGGGAACATGCGACTTTTTGATCACTTTTTATTCTTTATTTTGGGAGGGGTGGTGACCAAAAAAATTGTGATACTGTCGTCGTTTTTTATTGATTTTTTTGGGGGTGTTCATCGTGCGGGGAAAATAACATTACAGTTTTATAGTTGGGGTCGTTACGAACGCGGTGATACCAGATATGTGTACTTTTTTAACGTGTTCATTTTTTTTCTATAATAAAAGTTTTATTATAGGAAAAAAAGCAGTTCATGTTTATATCACTTCTAACTTTTATTTTTACACTTTTTTTAAAACATTTTTATTACTTTTTTAACTTGTCCCACTAGGGGACACTTAGTCTTGCAGCTTTGATCGCTGCTAGAGTACATTACACTACACACGTAGTGTGATGTACTCTAACTGTCATTGTGACGTGACTGTCACACTGACAGGAAGCAGAGGAGGAACGGCCGGAGGCTGTTCCTCCGAGGCTTCCGTACATGGCAACCCGGAGGTCATTATCTGACCTCCGATTGCCGTGCCAAGCATCGGTAGCCCCCACGATCACTTCTTGGGGGCTGCCGATGTGCTTCAAACCACTTAAATGCGGCGACGGCAATCCGTCGCCGCACTTAAGGGGTTAACTGCCGAAAGCAGCGGCGATGGTCCGCTGTCCGGCAAGACTGATGTCTCAGCTGTCTAGGACAGCTGTCAGCGCGGGTCTGTCACTCTGTGTTTACACAGAGTGACAGTTTGAAATGCGGACGAAAATGCACGTCCTGGTGCGGGAACTAGCAGCCGACCAGGACGTGCATTTTCGTCCTTGGTCGTGAAAGGGTTAAAATATTCCATATGCATCTTTTTTTTAATACTTATAATGATGTTGTTTGTGCATTGAATATTAAAGGGGTCTTTCTACGTTCTGACAATTGATATCCACCGGATAGGTCATCAGTATATGATCGGTGCGGGTCTGACACCTGGACCCCGCACCGATCCGCCACTACGGCTGCATCCGGGCACCGGACCATTTTGCCAGAAGCAGCTGGTTCCAGTCAGGGAATAGCGGTCGAGTTGCAGTACAGCAGCTCTGCTCCTATTGAAGTGAATAGGAGCAGAACTGTAGTTCTGCTGAATGGCGATTAGGTAGTGGTCGGAGCCATCTGCTTCCGCCTCCAACTACTGCATACTCTTCCAAACATCCGGTGCACGGAGGCATACGGAGTGGCATATGGGTGCGGGGTCCGGGTGTCGGACATTCACCGATCATATACTGATGACCCTTACGATGGATAGGTCATCAGTTGTCAGAAAGCGGAAAACCCCTTTAAATCTTTATTCATCTTATGGCTTGGGTCCCTGTTACTGGTAACAAAACATTACACTTAGGCACTGTTCACATTACATGTGACATTCATGCAGGTACCTGTGCGGTTCATAAAACCCTAGGGAATTACAGCGTTTAGATTAACACCACTTATCCAGTGACGGAGCTTTGTATGTTTTTTCCTCCCTTACTTTAGTATCCCTTTTTCAGGGTGACATGTCCCTTATTTTCTGGCATTCGCCTCAGATATGGTTTTGGTCATAGGTGCCGCTGACTTAAGGGGATGGCTGTGTTCATTCACAGGCATCACCCATACAGCGGCACAGTAGTTGTGGGCACGATCTCCCTATCTGTGCGATCGTTGTCTTAGCTAATTACCATTTCCCCACAATACAGGCTTTATTCCCCAGTTGCCAGATTCCAACATGTCTTCTTGAGACTTCTTGTCCTTAATACGATGAGCCTTCACAGTTTCCCCTTATTGGGACAGCGCTACACGCTTGCCCTGAACCAAAATGGCGCCGGCGGAACTCCGCTATACTGTGCGCATGCACGTTGTATTGCAGAATGACCAGACCCAGGCAGACCCTCTCTACATTCCCGTATGTGCGCTGTAAGGAGTCTAGGACACCAAGTACATGCTTTCTGATGATATGCCTCATATGGAAACCCTTACTAGTAACTCTGATTGCTGAGTCTTTGCATATTTTTTTTACATGTGCACTTGTAGACTATTATTGATTGTACTTGATGCACCATGGCACTTTCCCTCTTGTATCGGATATGTCTCTCCATACATGTGGATTCATGTTTCATCACGCTTTTATATATAATTGTATTATTACTGCCTTTATTGATGGACATGAATAAATTTGGGATCAACATATCTTATGTTTACTTGAGAAAAGCAGTTGTATCTGCCGAAACGTCGCTTATGGATTAGGCCCTGTTCACACTGAGTTTTTCGCCGCGGTTTTTGCCACAGAAACTGCGGCAAAAGATGGCTGAAATTGCCTCCCATTGATTTCAATGAGAGGTGGAGGCATTTTTTCCCGCAAGCGGAGAAAAACGTTCGCGGGGAAAAGAAGCGAAATGCCCAATCTTGACACGTTTTCCGCCTCAAAAACCCCATTGAAATCAATGGGAGATGGGAAAAACGCAACGAACGGCCATGGCATTTGACGATTTTATGGCAATAAATGCTCACATTTTTTCCTTTGCATGTTTAAGACAGAGGTAAAAGAAAACCGCGTCAAAAAATGCCTGTGGTGCAAAACCACTTAAAAAAAAAAAACGGAGCAGATTTTCTCAGGCAGAATTTTTGAACAGGCCTTAAAGTTCACCATTTTTTCACTTTGATATCCAGGAGTGCTGCTTATTTTTTGTATAGTATAAATTAAAGTTATGGACGCAGTGATGCCAAGTGAGTAATTTTTATTGTTTTACATTATTTTGTGGGAAAAATAAGAAATGGGTCTTTTTTTTTACATGTATATTGCTAAACTTTATTAAACAGATTTTTTTATTCCACAATCTACTGCAATACTTATGACAGGACTTAACACAAGGACCAAGCTGTTAGACCTAGGGGCCTTTATTAGGCCCCCGAATGCCATGACAACCAATCACCCATCCGCTGTCAACGGCTTAGAAGTTGTGTTCGCTATTGACTGCGGCATTTAAGTGGTTAAATGACTGGAATTGGAGCGATCTTCAATTCCGCCCATTAGAGTGAGGTGTCCGCTCTAATACACAGCTGGCACTCGCTGCATACTTCCCCCTCCTGACTATGAGGATATAAATAGTCTACACACCCCTATTAAAATGCCAGGTTTTTGTCATGTCAAAAAATCACTACAAGATGAATCAGTTCAGAACATTTTCCACCTTTTCATGTGACCCATAATCTGTACAATTCCATTGAAATACAAACTGAAATCATTTAGAGGGGAAAAATAAAAATATCAAAAACTACAATAATGTGGTTGCATAAGTGTGAACACTTATAATTGGGAATGTGGTTGTGTTCAGAATTAGCCAATCACATTTAAACTCATGTTAGATAGTAGCCAGTACACAGCTGCCATTGTTTAAAGTGATTCTGAGTAACCCTATAAAAAGTTCAGCTGTTCTATTAGGATTTTCCTGACACTTTCTTTGTTGAATGTGACAGCAAAAGCCATGGTCCGTAAAGAGCTTACAACGCATCAAAGGGATCTGATTGTTGAAAGGCATCAGTCAGGAGAAGGGTATCAAAGAATTTCCGAGGCATTAGATATACCGTGAAACACAGTGAAGACTGTCATCAAGAAGTGGATTACATTAGGCACAACAGTGACAATACCAGGAACTGAATGTCCTCCAAAACTTGATGACTAGACAAGACGAAAATTGGTCCTGGAAGCTACCAAGAGGCCTACAGCAACATTAAAGGAGATGCAGGACATTCTGGCAGGAACTCGTTGTGTAGTGCATGTGAGAACAATCTCCCGTTTTCTTCATAAGTCTGGGCTGTGGGGTAGGGTGGCAAGATGGAAGCCTTTTCTAACGAATAAAAACATCCAAGCCCGGCTATGTTTTGCAAAGATCTACATCAAGTCTGCCAAAAGAATGTGGGAAAATGTGTCATGGTCAGATGAGACGAAGGTTGAACTATTTGGCCATAATACCAAAAGGTATGTTTGGTGCAAAACCAACACTGCACATCACCAAAAGAACACCATACCCAAAGTGAAGCATGGTGGGGGCAGCATTATGCTTTGGGGCTGTTTTTCTACAGGTGGAACTGTGGCTTTTGTTAAGGTGAAGCAAATTATGACCAGTTCCAAATATCAGTCAATAATGGCACAAAACCTGTAGGCCTCTGCTAAAAAGCTGAAGAGGAATTTCACCTTTCAGCACGACAACGACCCAAAGCATACCTCCAAATCAACAAAAGAATGGCTTCACCAGAAGAAGATCAAACTTTTGGAATGGCCCAGCCAGAACATAGCGTAAACGCTGCGGAATTTCCGCAACGGAATTCTGTGCAGCATTTACAGTAGCAGCAAAGTGAATGAGATTTAGAAAATCTCATGCCCACGCTGCGGAAAAAAAACTAAAGATGTCCGGAAAGTGTTCTGCGGTGCGTTTTTCCAATTCCGCAGCATTTCAATTTATGCTGCGTGTTCTGTGCGGAGATGCTGCGTGTTTGGCCCATAGATTTCAATGGGGAGCAGAAATTATGCAGATTTATGTTTGGAAACAGCTGGAAATCCGCAGGTGCTCATATAGTTTGCTATAACCAATGTTTAACACTAAATAAGCAGGTAAAACCACAGTGGGAAAAAACGCAACGTTTCAGCGGCAATATGAGCAGGAAAAACGCACTATTTGGTGCGGATTTCTGTAATAGATTTACCAGCCTTTTTCTAGAGATTCTGCTGCAGATTTTCTGTTGCAGAAAATCTGCAGCGTATCCTGTGTGTGGAAACATAGCCTAAAATAAATAAAATGCTGGAAATAGATCACTCTGTGTAATGAATCGATATAATCTATGAGTTTCACTTTTTGAATTGAATTACGGAAATAAATTAACTTTTTGATGATATCTTAATGACTAGTATATATTAGAAACCCCCCATAATTCGCCCCATTTGAAAAACTGCACCACTGAATGTATTTAAAACAGCATTCAGAAAGTTTCTTAACCCTAAAAGGCGTTTCACAGGAATTAAAGCAAATTAAGCAAGAAAATGTAAAAAAAAAGACAAATTTGTCAAAAGTAAAAAAAATGTAATTAAAAAAAAAAAAACAACTACTAAGGTGTCCACTTATTTCCTTCATTTATTATATAACAAAGTGGATTTTTTTTAAAAGTTATTTTTCTGAACACATTGGTCTGTAAAGTGGTTAATACAAAACTTACGTTTCATTAACACAACCAAATGGGTTCCCCCAGCACCATGTACTTTTTAGGTACATTTTGCAATTATTTTTTTGTTAAAGTCGAAATCAAGAAGTCAAAAAGAAACATGATACAGTCGGACGATACTTTTTCTGCTGCGTACTAGATTTATAACATTTTACAAATGAGATCAAGAACTTTGCTGTAGATACAATTAATAAGTATGTTTGCATATTGCTTAGAAAACGTTTGATATTCTTCCTTCGTATCGCAACGAATGCTGTAGAGGCTCTCAAGAAGAAGTGTTTGAGAAACTCTAGATAAAAGCCACAAAACTAGATGAACAAATGTATTTCAAATGCTAATTCATCTAAGTGATCTAGATTTAGCGGTTTGTGAGGTCAACATAAAAAGCCACTTCATATGACAGGGATCCTGTGAAACAGAACTTCAAACATGAGGTGTTAAAATGAAAATTCTTTAAAGTTGAGATCCCATTGCATGAGTGACTCATTAATAAACCATAAAAGTATGCATTAAACATAGAATAATGACAGAAAATCCATGCCTGCTTCTTCGAAATACTCATTATTCACTATTCTCAATTAATTTATAATGTCATGAGCCAAATATTGCACACCAGTAAATAAGTTTCCGCATCCTGCTAGCAGAGGGCGTATTGCAGGACCGTGCAGTAGGTGGGGAAAGCCTTGCTGTGACTAAATGGAGGAAAGCAGTCCAGCTGTGACTACTGAAATGGAAGTAGGGGGAAGTCCGGTTGTGATTACGGGAAGGGAGATAACTTGCTGTGGCTACAAGAGGGCGGGAGTAGTTCTACTCTGATTGTTGAGAGGGTAGGGAGGAGTTCTCTTGTGACTACTGCAAGGGAGCGGGAGTCCTGCTGGGGCTACTTGTGGGCGGTGGGCCTTTTGTGACAGAGCGGGAAGCACTGCTGTGACTATTGAGAAAGTGGAGTTGCTACGACTAATGGGGTGGAAGGAAGGGGCATCTTACTGTGACTACTGGGAGGGGGAAAACTTGCTTTAACTACTGTGTTGAGGTGGATGGTCATGCTGTTACAACTGTGAGGGGGAAGGAATGGTTTGCTTCTGGGTGGACGGGTGGGCTGAATAGAAATCATGTTGCCGGCTGCGAACTTTTGAAACTAGCTCCTAGGTAGATACTTGGCTAACTATGCGAAAATATCTTTCAGAACACTCCATATAGCATAAGGAGATCATCTCACATTAGAAGGTTCTAGGATTATCCGATCATTCCCTTTCGTCACAGAAAAGGGCATTATTGCTACTGACAGTAAGACCACATTCGTCAGACCTACCTGTTAGTAATAGAATAAAAGAAAATTTGTTTTAGTGGAAACTGCTATTGGCTTCTTTTATGGAACTAAGCAGCGGACCCAAGTCGCATCTGTTGTAGATAAAGGAATAATGTCCCGGATCATTTTACAGTGGCCTAATTTCACCATGTTTCCTTAACCGCTTAAGAACGAGGCCTATTTTGGTGTTAAATGTACACTAACTTTTCAAACAACTTATGCTAATCTAATAGTATACCTGATATATTAACGTTGTAATCAACTTACTGTTAAAATGTTGTTGTTTTATTCATGCAAGTTCTGTGTGAAATTACTGCCACCGGGTGTCTCCCTTCCTGTAATCTGCTGTCCACCCCCTGTTGTCAAGCAAAGTCAGTTTCTAGTTACAGAGCCGAGGAGACAGACTGCAGGAAGCGGGGAGGGGGTGTCTCTTCACATCCTGCCCATAGAAGTCTATCAGGCGAGGGGGAGCTGGAGGAGGCAGCACAGATAGAAAGAGACATGCTGCCCTTAGAAGTCAATGGAGAGCGGAGGGGAGCAGAGTTAGAAACACAGACACCGACACCCTTCCCATAGAAGTCTATGGAGAGGGAGAAGAGAGAAGGAGCAAAAAGGAGATATAGACTGCTGGTAAGAGTTCTATCTCACCCAAGTGCTGGATTCTCATCTACACTGCTCATTGCATTGTACATATACTAATCCTTCTCAATGAATTAGAACATCAAAAAGTTAATTTATTTAACAACGCAGCCGTCTACCAGGAAATTTTAGAGCACTTCATGCTTCCCTCTGCTGACACGCTTTATGGAGATGCTGATTTCATTTTCCAGCCGGACTTGGCACCTGCCCACACTGTCAAAAGTACCAATACCTGGTTTAATAACCACAGTATCACTGTGCTTGATTCGCCAGCAAACTCGTCTGACCTATACCCCATAGAGCATCAGAAATGCCGCAATGACAGTTCAGGGGGTTATTTACATATCGGGCGTCAAATATAACGGCACCGATATGTAAATAACAGAGGAGGATAGAAAAAAATAAATTAAAGTGAGACACGGTTTGTGCAGCAGTGCCTATTATATGGTGCACTCAGCTGCAGAATTCTTAATTTTTTACATCGCCACATTCCGGGAGCCGTAACTCTTATTTTTCCATAGATTTTATGAGGGCTTGTTTTTCTTCTGGAGAAGTCATATTTTTAATGGCACCATTTTGGTGTACATTTAAAATTGTCGAGTCAATTTTCTTAAAGGAAGGGTGTCGCGAAAAAAAACTAATTTTATATCAATTTGCTTTTAGTGTTTTATTAAACATTTTTTGATTTATTTGTGTGTTTGTGTTTTACTTTTTTTATTTTCTAACTTTTTCTTCTCTATGGGGGCTGCCATTTTTTTTGTCATTTCTGTATGTGTCGATTAACGACACATACAGAGATGGAATACGGCACATACATCCCCATAGAGAATGCGAACGGGAGCCGTTCGCATTCACTATGGTGTACGCCGTCTGTGTGGGAACGACGCATGCGCCGCTCCCACACAGTCCAAATGGAAGGTCTCCGGCCGAGCGACATCCGGCACCATTTTCATGTGGACCGGAAGCCGCGGACAGTAAGATTACTACTTCCGGTCGCAGCTTCCGGACATGTGTTCTGAAGCAAGCACTAGGAGCGGAGGGAGCAGACGGACCGGAGGGAGTTACGGCGGCAGGAGCAGGTAAGTTATGTCTGTGTTTGTTCGTGTTTTACTGTGTGATTACCACTGTATGCAAGCCTACTACACTGTGTATTCGCTCAAAAAATGGCGACACACAGTGAAGGAGGTTTGTACATTCAATCCCCTCCTTTCTCCTGGCACTAGCCAGGATAAAGGAGGGGGGATTGTTTGAGGACGCTAGAGCTTTACCACATGCCAATGCTGCAATTTTGGGAATTGCTCCCTCTAGTGACCAGCACAGGGAAATTTTATAAATTAGAATCTAATTTATAATATCTCCCGACTCGTGAAAAAATTAAAAAAATTAGAACAATGTTTAATCATTTATATACTAACAGTTTAACTAAAAAAAATAAAAATAATTTCTAGCGACACATTCCCTTTAAACATTTTTTGTGCGGGGATTGGAAAATAACAGAAATTCCATGGTTTTTCTTTTATTAAATTAATGTTATTTAAATGGGTTAACTTTATTCTATCGGTTGGTATGAACAAGGCATTACCAAATATGTATCGTTTTTTATGTCTTATCACTTTTTGCTCCATAAAACACTTTTTACAGTAAAAAATAAAAAAATCGCCGCATTCCAAGAGCCATAATATTTTAATTTCTCTGTCGATGCAGCTGTAAGTAGGCTTGTTCTTTGTGGGACAAAGTCATATACAATTTTTTTTTTTAACAGCACCATTTTGGAGTATATAGGCCTTATTTATTAACTTTTATTATATCTTTATTGATGGGGAGGGAAATGGGAAAAAAAAGCGATTCCGTTGTTTTTTGCATTTTTTTTGCATTGTTCACTATGTGGTATAAATTACATTTTAACTTTATTATACGGATCTTTACGATTCTGGCGATACCATATATGTCTTACTCAGATTATATGAACGGGTTATATTGTGCGATGCCATTGGGCATCCCGTCCCCTTAGTTTTATGATTGGTCCATGCGAATATTTTAATTCCTTGGCCCCTCCTCCACCACTATATTGATGTTCTGGTCATACAGGACAAGTTACGTATTGAAGTCTGGGGACGTCATGACGTTGGGCGTCATCACGCCAGCGTCTTCCTGTCTCTGGTTTAGCCATTTAATGGAGTAACCGCGTGACCGCACTCCCACCTTTTTGGCGGGATGGGCGGCTGGGATAGTGGTTACGTTAGTTGGGGACCAATGTTAAGACGCCATCATTTTGGCCACGCCTTATGAATTCACTGCTCAGGGATATAACGCATGAGGATAGCGTCCTGATATGGGTCTGTATAGAGGAATGGAGAGGTCGCCATCTTATCCTTGAGTTTTACTTAGGATATAAAGGTAATATGTGATGTCATTTATGTGTATACCATTATCACATGTATGATATGTTTTCTATTGGTGGATAGGGCTTTATATGCGGACTTCCTTCCACCCTTGGTGTAGCCCCCAGAAGAAGCAACGTGCGAAACACGTGTTGGGATATGGATCCCCCTATAGCCCTGGTCTGTATGCCTCATTTCATTTGCCTTGCACAATAAAACAACTTTTTATGGTAGAAATATATTTTTTTTCTCGAAACTTTTTTTTTTTTTTTTCAATTGTTGTCATCTGCTTACCCCCTCTCAGTGTAAGGCCTCATTCACACGACAGGGTCCGAGTGTCGGCCGGGAAAATTGTCCGTTTTTGGCCGATTTTCCCGGCCGGTTTGCATCCGTTCCGATTCCGTTCCGGGCCGTGTTGCAGTATTTACCGGCCAATTTGCATCCGTTTTTTTCCCTGTCCGTTTTAAAATCGGATGAATTTCATTTAAATTTGTTGCCACACACAGCCCTTTGTAGATAATGCCACAGCCCCCCTGGTAGGTAATGCCACCAACCCCCTGTAGGTGATGCCACCCTGTCCCCTGTAAGTAATGCCACCCAGCTCCCTGTATGTAATGCCACACAGCCCCCTGTAGGTGATGCCACACAGCCCCCTGTAGGTGATGCCACACAGCCCCCTGTAGGTGATGCCACACAGCCCCCTGTAGGTGATGCCACACAGCCCCCTGTAGGTGATGCCACACAGCCCCCTGCAGGCGATGCCACAGCCCCCTGTAGGCGATGCCACCCTGCCCCCTGTAGGCGATGCCACCCTGCCCACTGTAGGCGATGCCACACAGCCCCCTGTAGGTGATGCCACACAGCCCCCTGCAGGCGATGCCACACAGCCCCCTGTAGGCGATGCCACCCTGCCCCCTGTAGGCGATGCCACCCAGCCCCCTGTAGGTGATGCCACACAGCCCCCTGTAGGTGATGCCACACAGCCCCCTGCAGGCGATGCCACCCTGCCCCCTGTAGGCGATGCCACCCTACCCCCTGTAGGCAATGCCACCCTGCCCCCTGAAGGCGATGCCACACAGCACCCTGTAGGTGATGCCACCCAGCCCCCTGTAGGTGATGCCACCCAGCCCCCTGTAGGTGATGCCACCCAGCCCCCTGCAGGTGATGCCACACTGCCCCCTGTAGGTGATGCCACCAAGTCCCCTGTAGGTGATGCCACAAAGCCCCCTGTAGGTTGCACCCACCCCCCCCCCCTTCCAGGAGAAGTCACTGACTTCAATGTCCATATACGGACAGTATAGTCACTGACTTCTCCTGGAGAGGAATTCCCTGCCACAGGTCGGGAATTCCGATTCAGAAGTGAGTGACGTCACTGTGTCCATATATGGACAGTGTAGTCACTCACTTCTCCTGTAGCGGAATCACCTGCCATAGAGTCTGGGATTCCGCTGCAGAAGTGAGTGACATCGCTGTGTCCATATATGGACAGTGTAGTCACTCACTTCTCCTGTAGCGGAATCCCCGGCCATAGAGTCGGGGATTCCGCTGCAGAAGTGAGTGACATCGCTGTGTCCATATATGGACAGTGTAGTCACTCACTTCTCCTGTAGCGGAATCCCCTGCCATATAGTCGGGGATTCCGCTGCAGAAGTGAGTGACATCGCTGTGTCCATATATGGACAGTGTAGTCACGCACTTCTCCTGTAGCGGAATCCCCAATCCCCGGCCGGGGATTGGGGATTCCGACTCCTACAGGGAGCAAAAAAAGACCCTCCTCCTCCTCCTCACATGCACTCTGCACTGTGAGGAGGAGGAGAGTGCGCGGGACACATTCCGGTGATGGCCATGTATTACCCGGCCCCATAGACTTCTATGGGAGCCGGGCGGCTGGGTACCCGGCCGAAAATAGGGCATGTCTCATTTTTTGACGGCCGGTTTTCCCGGCCCGTCAAAAAATCGGTCGTGTGAATAGCCCCATTAGGGGTCTATTGTTCCTAATGCAGCCGGGTGCCGGCCGATTTATGAACGGCCGGCACCCGGCCGGGAAACCCTGTCGTGTGAATTCCGCCTTAAAGATACCAGTGGGGAAGAAACTGTACACAGCAGAGCAAGCTGTCTTAGGGAGGATCAGGAAGTCTGAAAATGAATGTATATTGAGGCCTGAAACTTGTGATGGGTGTCCAAAGCCGTTATTCAATAAATGCAAATGGTGACAAATAAAACTACAACTCATCCTGCAAAAAACAAGCTCTTATACAGCTAGGTCGATGAAATAAAAAAAACATTATGGCACCTGGAGTGCGGTGACACAAAAATATTTTTTCCCCCATGAAGCTTTTATTATGCAAATGTACCAAAACATAAAAATAGATACATATTTTGTATTGCCATAATCATAACCCATAAAATAAAGTTATCATATTATACTGCACGGTAAACAGCATATAAAAAAATCCCAAAACAACTTTTTTTTTTTCATTTCCCACTCAAAAAAAGACAAATAAAATGAATTAATGAATTAAGTGTACCTCAAAATGGTGCCATTAAAACATAAAGCTTGTTCCACAAAAAAAAAATAAAAAAATAAAAAATAAGAGAATAAAGCCCTCATACAGTTAGGTAAATCAGAAAACGAAAAAGTTATGGCTGAAAAATCACTTGGTCCTGAAGACCCAAAATAGGCCGGTTCTTAACCCTTTCAAGACCAAGCTCATTTTGGCCTTCAGGACCAGCCCCATTTTTTCAAATTTGACATGTGTTACTTTATGTGGTAATAACTCCGGAATGCTTTTGCCTATCCAAGCGATTCTGAGACTGTTTTCTCGTGACATTTTGTACTTTATATTAGTGGAAAAATTTGGTCAATAAATTGATTGCTTATTTGTGAAAAACACCAACATTTAGAGAAAATTTGCAAAAATTATGATTTTTCTCATTTTAAATGTATCTGCTTGTAAAACAGATAGTAATACCACACAAAACAGTTACTATTTCACATATTCCATATGTCTACTTTATATTTGCATAGTTTTTTGAACATTATTTTATTTTTCTAGGACGTTACAAGGCTTAGTACTTTACCAGCAATTTCTCACATTTTCAAGAAAATTTCAATAGGCGATTTTTACAGGGACCAGTTCAGGTCTAAAGCGGCTTTGAGGGCCTTATGTACTAGATAGACCCCATAAATCACCCCATATTAAAAACTGCACCCCTCAAAGTATTCAAAACAGCATTCAGAAAGTTTCTTAACCCTTTAGGCGTTTCACAGGAATTAAAGCAATGTAGAGGGGAAATTTACAAATTTAATTTTTTTTGATGCAATTTATTTGTAATACATTTTTTTTGTAACACAGAAGGTTTTACCAGAGAAACGCAACACAATATTTATTGCCCAGATTCTGCAGTTTTTAGAAATATCCCACATGTAGCCCTAGTGTGAAAATGGACTGAAATACCTGCCTCAGAAGCAAAGGAGCACCTAGTGGATTTTGTGGCCTCCTTTTGTTAGAATATATTTTAGGCACCATGTCGGTTTGAAGAGGTCTTGTGGTGCCAAAACAGTGGAAATCCCCCAAAAGTGACATGGTTTTGGAAACTGCACCCCTCAAGGAATTTATCTAGGGGTATAGTTAGCATCTTGACCCCACAGGTCTTCTGCTATATTTATTGGAGTTTGCCTGTGAAAGTGAAAATCTACTTTTTTTCTGAAAAAATATTTAAAATAAAGATATTTGCAGAGAATAAAGAATAAAAAGCACCCCAAAACTTGTAAAGCTACTTCTCCCGATTACAACAATACCCCATATGTGGTACTAAACTGCTGTTTGGACCCACGGCAGAGCTCAGAAGGGAGGGATTTTGAAGCGCAGATTTTGCTGTATTGGTTTTCAGTGCCATGTCGCGTTTGCAACGCCCTGGAGGGAGCAAAACGGTGGAAACCCCCCAAAAGTTACCCCATTTTGTAGACTACACCCCTCAAGGAATTTTTCTAGGGGTATAGTTAGCATTTTGACCCCACAGTTTTTTTGCTGAATTTAGTGGAATTAGGCCATGAAAATGAAAATCTACTTTTTTCTGAAAAACATAGAAATGTTTAATTTTTACAATGAATAAAGGAGAAAAATCACCCCAAAATTTGTAAAGCAATTTGTCCTGATTACAGCAATACGCCATATGTGGTAATAAACTGCTGTTTGGACCCACGGCAAGGCTCAGAAGGGAAGGAACAATATTTGGCTTTTGGAGCTCAAATTTAGCTGGAATGGTTTTTGGGTGTCATGTCGCATTTGCAAAGCCCCTGAGGTACCAAAACAGTGGAAACCTCCCAAAAGTCCCTTTAGGGGACTGGAACGAGCGATCATTAGGTCGCTGGTACAATACACTGCAGTACTAATGTATTGCAGTATAATATCATTTTTACAGGCTCCTGTAACAGCGCGATCGCTGTTCCTGTCCTTTAGTCCCGGGTGTCAGCTGTAATACACAGCGGACACCTGCAGAATATGGCGCGGGCGCTGCGCATGAGCCCGCTCCATATATAACCGCCCGCACCACGACATGCTATTAAGTCGTGGTGCGCGAAGGCGTTAATGCGCAGTGGATGGTGCAAAGTGAACATTAAAATTTTCCACTGATA
The DNA here is from genome assembly GCF_050947455.1 of Rhinoderma darwinii. Taxonomy (NCBI): domain Eukaryota; kingdom Metazoa; phylum Chordata; class Amphibia; order Anura; family Rhinodermatidae; genus Rhinoderma; species Rhinoderma darwinii. The sequence goes on from NC_134689.1 coordinate 47,771,948, forward strand.
TGCCATTTTAACGCACAATATGTTGTGCCCAGTTTGTGCCACTGAAGACAAATACCTCATATAATGTTGAACAGGTTCTCCCGGATATAAAATATCATATATGTGGACATAAGCTGGTGTTTAGGCACGCTGTGGGGCTCAGAAGGGAGGGAGTGCCATTTGGCTTTTGGAGCGCAGAGTTTGCTTGGTAACTGTTCTGTTTGGGGTTTTGCTGGTATTTCAGTTTATGATGTGGGTGTATGTGTAAATTGGGCAGAGTACATCAGGACATAAGAGGGTATAATAGTTCGGTAAATAAATAATAATCCGCAGATATGTGGCCAATGTCGCACTGATAAATGGCGCCCGATCTTATCAGCTTTTGCAAACTGCACAATTTCTGTCGTTATATTCTGAGAGCCAGAACTTTTTTTATTTTTTATTCACCGGAGCCGTGCGAGGACTTATTTGTTGCGGGACAATCTGTAGTTTTCATTGGTACCATTTTAGGGTACATGTGATTTTTTTTATCACTTTTTATTAGATTTTTTTGGCAAGCAAAGTGACAAAAAAACAAATTCTGACATTGTTTTTTGTCTTTTTTTTTTTACACTTTTCACCGTGCGCTATAAATGACACTTTACTTTATTCTGCGGGTCGATACGATTACGGCGATACCAGATGTATATAGTTTTTTTATGTTTTGTGGCATTTGCGCAATAAAATCACTTTTCGATAAAATTATTTATTTTTTGTGTCACCCTATTCTTAGAGACATAACTTTTTTATTTTTCAGTCAAAAAAGCTGTGTAAGGGCTTGTTTTTTGCGGGACGGGTTGTCGTTTTTATTGGTACTATTTTAGGGTACATGCGACTTTTTGATCACTTTTTATTCTATATTTTTGGAGGGGTGGTGACCAAAAAAATAGTCATTCTGACATGGTTTTTTAATTATTTTTTTTGCGCTGTTCACCTTGCGGGAAAAATAATATTATAGTTTTATACTTTGGGTCGTTACGAACGCGGTGATACCAAATATGTGTACTTTTTTTACTATAATAAAAGACTTATTATAGGAAAAAAAGCATTTTTTGTTTTTGGAACTTTTATAAAACATTTTTATTACTTTATTTTTTACTTGTTTTACTTGAAGACTGGCAGCACTGATTGCTGCTATAATACATTTCACTACCTAGGTAGTGTAACGCATTATAAACAGTCAGTGTGACGCTAAGGGTATGTGCACACACACTAATTACGTCCGTAATTGACGGACGTATTTCGGCTGCAAGTACCGGACCGAACACAGTGCAGGGAGCCGGGCTCCTAGCATCATAGTTATATACGATGCTAGGAGTCCCTGCCTCTCTGCAGGACAACTGTCCCGTACTGTAATCATGTTTTCAGTACGGGACTGTAGTTCCACGGAGAGGCAGGGACTCCTAGCATCGTACATAAGTATGATGCTAGGAGCCCGGATCCCTGCACTGTGTTCGGTCCACTACTTGCAGCCGAAATACGTCCGTCAATTACGGACGTAATTAGTGTGTGTGCACATACCCTGAGAGTCACACTGACAGGAAGCTTATGAGGTCTGGCCTCCGGCTGGTTCTCATAGGCTGCTGTGCATGGCAGACCCGGGGGCCGTTGTATGGCCCCCGGTTCTGCCTTATAACCGACTGCAGCACCTGCAATCGGTCCCCGGGAAAGTTTGTTGTAGCAACAAACTTTCCAGTTTGTTGCTACAACAAGCTTTCCCTGTGATCACATGACCGGGACCTGAACCAATTAGGTCCTGGTCATGTCTCCGGGACCAGAGGCAGGGGTTAACAGCGCGATCCGGGTGTCAGCGCTACTCTGAGTCACCCGGATCGCGCTTTTAACACCCACCGTGAATTCACGTCGGCACTGCACAGAGCCCAGCAAATGCCGACGTGAATATACAGTGGGCGGTCGGGAAGCGGTTAAAGAGGATCCATCACTGGTTTAATAATGCAATCTCCTAACTAATCTAATAGGCGCTGTCACGCTAATAATTAAATAAAGTTCTTTGCAGCGGCTTCATTTTAATTCGGTCCCTAGGACGGCCAAAGATGGCTTTGTTGTACAGCTATGATATCTAGCTTGTTGATAGATGCTGAAGAGAACGGACAACTTCATTTACTGACTGCACTCCTGTTGTATTCATGGTGCAGAGGTGATGACCTCTATTAGGAACTTTTCTTATATGCAAATGGCTCAGAATAGTCCCGTATTAGGTTTTGTATGCATTTCAGATTTCTTCTTCCAAAAATTGACCACCACATGTAGACCCTAGAATCTCAGCAACTCTAATGACTATTGGCCTGGTTAAACAAGAATAAAGCTGGCAATATGCCATTTCTCACAACACCACACACTGGGCCAAAATTATGGCCCAGGCATATACACTTGTGTGCCAAACAGGTGCATATGTTGCCCATTTATTCTTGTTGTAAAAAAAAGTATCCATCTTTTTAAGGTTGCAGTATGAATAGAGACTTACGGAACTTTTATGTTATCACAGTGGAAAAATGAAGATAACTTTGAGTAGCCATGCTCCAAACCCAAACGGTCTGCTGAAATAACCTTGACATGGTTCTGAGGGGCCTGTTCTAAAGCCACAAAAAACAAAGCATTACAGGACAGCCAACCCCTGACTCTGGAAAATTCTACATGCATGTTGGCTTTTCTATCAGCCAGAGGGGCAGAGGAGAAAAACTATTTAAAAACATGTAAAAATTTACCACAAAGTTTATTTTCTCTCCACCAAGAACTTCGGAATGCTTTTACCTATCCAAGCGATTCTGAAATTGTTTTCTCGTGACACATTGGACTTTAAGTTAGTGATAAAATTTGGTCGATACATTCAGTATTTAAATGTGGAAAACACCAAAATATTGCAAAAAATTGCAAGAATTATCATTTTTATCAATTTAAACGAATCTGCTTGTAAGACATATAGTAATACCACACAAAATAGTTGCTAATTAACATTTCCCATATGACTACTTTAGGCCTCGTACACATATCTGTCAGGGCTCTATTTTGACATTCCGTTGTGTCAGTCAGGTCTCTGTTCCGACGAAAAGCTCCGACGCAACAGAGCCCTGACGCAGATGTGAATGAAGCCGAAGGGTATGTGCACACGTAGTGACCAAAAACGTCTGAAAATCCAGAGCTGTTTTCAAGGGAAAACAGACCCTGCTTTTCAGACGTTTTTTGACCAACTCGCATTTTTCGCGGCGTTTTTCGCGCCTTTTTTTACGTCCGTTTTTGGAGCTGTTTTCATTGGAGTCTATGAGAAAACAGCTCCAAAAACGTCCAAAGAAGTGTCCTGCACTTCTTTTGACGAGGCTGTATTTTTACGCGTCGTCGTTTGACAGCTGTCAAACGACGACGCGTAAATAACAGGTCGTCTGCACAGTACGTCGGCAAACCCATTCAAATGAATGGGCAGATGTTTGCCGACGTATTGTAGCCCTATTTTCAGACGTAAAACGAGGCATAATACGCCTCGTTTACGTCTGAAAATAGGTCGTGTGAACCCAGCCTTAGATTAGCATCGTTTTTTGAATAGCCTTTTCTTTTTCTAGGATGTTACAAGGCTTAGAACTTTAGCAGAAATTTCTCACATTTCCAAGAAAATTTCAAAAGGCTATTTTTTTCAGGGACTAGTTCAGTTCTGAAGTGGTTTTGAGGGGCCTATACAATACAAACTCCCATAAGTCACCCCATTTTAAAAACTGCACCCCCAAAGTATACAAAAGAGCATTTAAAAAGGTTCTTAACCCTTTAAGCGTTTCACAAGAATTAAAGCAAGGAAGAGGTGAAATGTATACATTTTCTTTTTTTTTTGCAGAAAATCATATTTGATAAAAAAAAATCTGAAACACAGAAGGTTTTTACCAGAGAAACACAACACAATATTTATTGCCCAAATTCTGCAGTTTTTAGAAATATCCTACATGTGGCCCCAGTGCGGTAATGTACTGAAACACAGCCCTCAGAAGCAAAGGAGCACCTAGAGGATATTGGGGCCTTCTTTTTATTAGAATATATTTTAGGCACCATATCAGGTTTGAAGAGGTCTTGTGATGCCAAAACAAAGGAAACACCTAAAAAAAGACCCAATATTGGAAGCTACACCCCACAAGGAACTCATCTAGGGGTGTAGTGAGCATTTTGACCCCACAGGTGTTTCACAGATTTTATTAGAATTTGAACGTGAAAATTAAAAATGTTAATTTTATCCAATAAAATGTAGTTTTAGCTTAAAAAAAACAAAACAATGTCCACAAGGAATAAAGAAGAAAAAGTCCTGCAACAGTTGTACAGCAACTCCTCTGCAGTACGGCAATACCCCATATGTGGGTATAAACTGCTGTTTGGGCACAAGGCAGGGCTCAGAAGAGAAGGATCGCCATGTGGCTTTTGGAGTACAGATTTTGCTGGATTGGTTTCTTGGCACCATGCCGCTTTTGCAAAGCCCCTAAGGTACCAGTTGAGTGGAAACTCCCCAAAAGTGACTCCATTTACGTGACTACACCCCTTGAGGAATTAATCTATGGGCGTAGTAAGCAATTTGACCCCACAGGTGTTTTATAGATTTTATTAGAATTGGGCAGTGAAAATAAAAATAAAAATCCTTTTTCTTCATTTTCTCCACAAATAAAGGAAAAAAAGAACCCCAACATTTGTGACGCAATTTCTCCCGAGTACGGCAATACCCCATATGTGATCATAAACGGCTGTTTGGGCACAGGGTAGGGCTCAAAAGGGAAGGAGCGCCATTCGGCTTTTGGAGTGCAGATTTTGCTGGATTGTTTTCTGGGCGCTATGTCGATTTGCAAAGCCCCTGTGGAACCAAAACAGTGAAAACCCCCAGAAGTGACCCCATTTTGGAAACTACACCCCTCAAGTTATTCACCTAAGGTTGTAGTTAACCCTGCAGTTGTTTTGCAGAAATTAGTGTGCACTCGATGTTGCAGAGTGAAAATGGGAATTTTTCGATAGATATGCCAATATGTGGTGCCCAGCTTGTGCCACCATAACAAGATACTTTCTAATTATTATGATGTGTTTCTCGGTTTTGGAAACACCCTACATGTGGCCTTAATCTTTTGCCTGGACATTCGACAGGGATCAGGACTGAAAGAGTACCATGCAAAATTGAGGCCTAATTTGGCGATTTACAAAGTATTGGTTCACAATTGCAGAGGTTCTGATGTGAAATAATAAAAGGAGAAGTGACCCCATTTTAGAAACTACACCCCTCAAGGAATTTATTAAGAGGTGTAGTGAGCACTCACCCCACTGGTCTTTTCCATAAATGAATGCGCTGTGGATGGTGCAAAGTAAAAATCTAAATTTTTCCCTTGATATGCCATTTCAGTGGCAAATATGTCAGGCCCAGCTTGTGCCACTGGACACACCCCCCAAAAAAATTGTTAAAAGCGTCCTCCCGGGTATGGCGATGCCATATATGTGGAAGTAAACAACTGTTTGGGCACACTGTAGGGCTAAGAATGGAGGGAGCGCCATTTTGCTTTTGGAGCGTGTATTTTACTTGGTAGTAGCTTTGTTTGAGTACTGCTTGTGTTTTCAATTATAATGTGGGGGTACATGTAAGCTGGGCAGAGTACATCAGGGGCATAGTCAGGTGGTATAATAATGGGGTAAAAAAAAACAATAAAATAAGCCATAGATGTGTGTTACGCTGTGAAGCAATCCTTTCTGCACAGGCCGGTGTCGCACTGATAAATGGTGTCGTTTCTTATCCCCTTTTGGTCCACACTCTGCACATTTGCAGTTTGGGGAATTTTGCTGGGAAAGTGTTGTCCTGGTAGAATACGGACGCCCTCGCTTCCAGCCGATGTGTTTTAGTCCTCCCCTTCCTGGTTTCCTAATTTTCGGGCCTTGATAAATCGCCTCTTGAAACAGAAGATATTTTCCCCTCGGGCCTGCACAACTGCATATTTTTATTTTCTGACATATTGGAGCCTTAAAGTGTAGCTAAACGTTCGACAAACTTCTGACATGTCATAGTGACATGTCAGAAGTTTGGATTGGTGGGAGTCCAAGCACTGAGACCCCCACCAATCGCTAAAATGAAGCAGCTTCAGCACTCGTGTGAGCGCTCAGCTGCTTCGATTCTGTTCGGCTCATAGACTCTGTATTGAGTCCGTACACCGATACATTAATTTCCGGAAAAAGCTTAACAGAAACTAAGCAGCTGAGTGATTACACGAGTGCTTCAGCCGCTTCGTTCTAGCGATTGATGGGGGTCTCCGCGCTCGGACCCCCACCAATCCAAACTTCTGACATGTCACTTTGACATGTCAAAAGTTTGTAGAACGTTTAGCTACACTTTAACTAAGTTTATTTTTACACAGACGTAGCGGTATGAGGGCTGTTTCTTTGCGGGACGGCTGTAGTTATTATTGGTACCATTTTGGTGAACATACGACTTTGTACATTCTACCTATGTAGAGCAATGTATTAGATCCGTCAGTTGTTCACTGACAGCAAGCCGATTAGGCTTTGGCTCTGGGTGGGGCCTAATCGGCTTCCGTAATAGCAGAGCAGGAGGCTATTATTTGGCCTCCTCTTGCCATAGCAGCGGCCAGCAGCCCTGCGATCGCATGAAGGGCTGCCGATCTGCTACCAACCTCTAAGATGCAGTGATCGCTTTCGATCACTGCATGTAAGGGGTTAATGGCAGGGACCGGAGTAGGCTCTGGTCCCTGCCGTTACAGGAGATTGTCAGCTGTAACATACAGCTGACAAACACAGCTGATGATGCCGGGATTAGCTTCTAATGACGCTCAGCTCAGCTATTTTGCCATCGGCTAAGCATACTGGGAGGCCCGTATTAGGTCTCCGGTTGCCGATGCAGCCACCGGCACCCCGGCAATTTCATTGCTGGGGTGCTGATGAGATGCAAACCCCTTAAATACAGCGATCGCTTTTGACCGCTGCATTTAAGGGGTTAATGGCGGAGATCAGAGCTAATTTCGATCCCTGCCATTACAGCCAGGCATGATGGCACAGACTCAGTTTCTGAGCTGGTGCCATTCATTTGTCGTATGGATATGGCAAAATGTGGGAAGCACTAGCTTTCTATGACGTATCCATACGACAAATGTCGGGAAGGGGTTAAGGGGTCTAAAAATGGATAAAACCTTCCTCTAGAATGCTTTAGCACAGCTGTTTTACCTTTCTGAAAGTGAATATGAGTCACCAGAAATGGAAGCCATGGGCCTGCCAATAGCTTATGCCAATGCACCAGATGCATTTTCAGGAAAATAAAAAACAATATATAAACTTGGCATCTGATATACATAATTACCATCCAAACATGGGAAAGAGATGTAGAAGTGCAGAAATGAGAAGTAGGAAATAGCAAGCAACCGCAGTAGATATTTTTTAACCACTATAGAATTCAGTTTTAGTCTCCGGCAAGTCTTAAAATGACAGATTATATGAGTAGTTCTGATCATTTTCTGACTTAATACTCCTTGTCTGCTGATAAATTACTCAAGGGAAATCATTAATGAATGGGTGATATTGTATGTGAATGCCAGGGGCCCAACCCGTGTAGCAAATAATTTATTCTGCATCTCACTAAAAAAAACATACAGTACGCTAAATAAATGAGTACCAATTACTACTGAAAGCGAATAATATCAGCAACTTCTCCTTACAAATAAGACATTTTTGGGGTTTCTATTTGATATAAACGTTCCAGCAACTCTGGGTTGTTCGTTTCCAATGAAACCAGAAAATATGATTTTCTTATCTTAACAAATAAAAAGGCCATCTTCCTGAAAGTGAGCAAATACATCTTAAAATGTTTTCTGGTGCTAGGTTAGGTTAATAGATCAGCAGATGAGTGTTAACCCCTTAGTGACCAGCCTATTTTAAACCTTAATGACCAGCTATTTTTTTACGTTTTTCCATCGTCGCATTCCAAGAGCTATAACTTTTTAATTTTTGCCTCGACATAGCTGTATAAGGTCTGTTTTTTTTGCGTGACAAGTTGTATTTTTTAATAGCACCATTTTGGGGTACATATAATTTATTCATTAACTTTTATTAACTTTATTTTGGGGATAATAGAAAAATAACCAGCAATTTCGCAACTCTTTTTTTGCGTCCTTAATTTACGCCGTTTACCGTGTGGTATAAATAACAATTACTTTATTCATTTAGCGGGTCGTTACGATTGCGTCGATACCAAATGTATATAGGTTTTCTTAAGTTTTACTACTTTTTTGTTATGTTTTTAATAATTATTTGTTTTTGTGTCTCCATATTTGAAGAGCCATAACTTTTTTATTTTTCCACCGATGCAGCTGTACGAGGGCTTTTTTTTGGGGGACGACTTGTAGTTTTCATCGGTACCATTTTGGAATACATGCGACTTTTTGATCACATTTTTTTGAAGGCAGGATGAACAGAAAACAGCAATTCTGGAATTGTTTTTTATTTGATTATTTACAGCGTTCGCCGAGCGAGTTAAATAACATAATAGCTTTATAGTTAGGGTGGTTACGGACGCGGCGATAGCAAATATGTGTAACTTTTTTTGCGTCTTTTTTTTTTCATAATAAAACATTTTGTAAAGGAAAAAGTTAGTTTTTCAGTTTGTTTTTTTGGGGGGGGGGGGGGGGGGGGCGGGGTTTATTTATTTACTTAAAGAGGCTCTGTCACCAGATTATCAAATCCCTATCTCCTATTGAATATGATTGGTGCTGCAATGTAGATAACAGCAAAATATTTTATGAGCAATTTTATATTTATGCAAATGAGCTTTTCAATGGACAACTGGGCGTGTTTTCTCGTTTTACCAACTGGGCGTGTATTGTGTTTTTACCAACTGGGCATGTATTGTGTTTTTACCAACTGGGCGTTGTGAATACACTTCTCATCGTTCCCACCCAGCTTCTTTCACTGCAGAAATACAGCGTGACGTCACCCACAGGTCCTTCAACATTGTCGACAAAGAAGATACATCGGCTCCAGGCGTCCAAAAGGTTAATATGTTCGTCTCTAGGGAGTTTGCTATGCTTACCTGCACATACCTTGCACTGTACCCTCTGACGCCTGGAGCTGATGTGTCTTCTCTCTTCCGACGCCAAGGTTGAAGGACTTGTGGGTGACGTCACGCTGTGTGTCTGCAGTGAAAGAAGCTGGCTGGGAATGATGACGTCACCCACAGGTCCTTCAACCTTAGCGTCGGAAGAGAGAAGACACATCAGCTCCAGGCGTCAGAGGGTACAGTGCAGGGTATGTGCAGGTAAGCATAGCAAACTCCCTAGAGACGAGCATACTAACCTTTTGGACGCCGGGAGCCGATGTATCTTCTTTGTCCGACGACAATGTTGAAGGACCTGTGGGTGACGTCACGCTGTATGTCTGCAGTGAAAGAAGCTGGGTGGGAACGATGAGAAGTGTATGATGCTGATTCGTCAGCATCATACACTTTTATTCACAATGCCCAGTTGGTAAAAACACAATACACGCCCAGTTGGTAAAAACACAATACACGCCCAGTTGGTAAAACGAGAAAACACGCCCAGTTGTCCATTGAAAAGCTAATTTGCATAAATATAAAATTGCTCATAACTTGGGCAAAAATGATCGCTTTTAAAAAAAAACAAAAAACTTTGCTGTTATCTACATTGCAGTGCCGATCATATTCAATAGGAGATAGGGATTTGATAATCTGGTGACAGAGCCTCTTTAACTTGATGAAACTTTTTTTAAACTATTTTATTAGTCCCACTAGGGGACTTTACTATGCGATCGTTTGATCGATTTTATAATACACTGCAATACTTCCGTATTTCAGCGTATTATTGGCTGTCAGTGTAAAACTGACAGGCATCTGCTAGGTCATGCCTCTGGCATGGCCTAGCAGGCATTAACTAGAGGTAGACCTGTGGGCCTTTCTAAGGCCCCTGGCTGTCATAAAAAGCACCGACACCCTGCGATCGCATGCAGGGTGCCGGTGGGGTGAGAGGGGGAGCCTCCTCCCCCCTCCAAAACCACTTTGATGCAGCGCCTGCTATTGAGCACCGCATCTAAGGGGTTAAACAGGCAGATTTCGGTCTGACTACTCGAGCGGCGCTGCTCCAAGCCTGGATTTTTTTCCTTTTCACGGCGCCATGAAAAGACGTATGTATCAGAATCAAATCCTGTTAGTGGCCCCCATGTAAAGGCGTATTGCCAGTCACTAGCGGGTTAAGCTATCACACTAAAACCAATGTAAGGCTATGCTCCCATATAGCGTAATTGCTTCAGATCTTCTGTCCAGATTTGCAGGAGAAAAATCTTCAGCGTATTACAGTCAAAGTCAATGAAATTTAACAAAACTCATCTATACGCTGCAGATAATTTCCATACATACATTTTTTTAATCTGCAGAATGTCAATTTATGCGGCGGAATGGTTGCGCAGTAGTTGCAAATTTTCCTTATTGACTTCAATGGGAAAAGCAAAATCTGCGTTGCGCTTCTTTGCGGCGGAATAGCTGCATTTCTGCAGCAAAATTCTCAATTAGTAGAAAAATAAAATGTTTCACTTTCATATAAAAAGAAAACCATACTCATCTCCCCTGGCACTTCCATAGTGAACGTTCCTTCTCCCGCTCTTTATTTTCCTGGCCTCTTGGGATGATGTCACATGGGGCGAGACGTCACTCCAGAGGCCACCTTAACATACACCAGCACGAGGAGTAGGGACCATTGCTACAGCAGCGTCAGAGGGGGAAAGTAGTGTCTTTTTTTAATCCCCTCTGCAGCGTCAAATTCACCAAAAAGAACAAAATTTGGTGCAGATTTTTAGCTGGAATTCCCTGCGGAACATGAGTCGGATTTGCTGCAGAGTTTTCTGCAGCTATTCCAAACTGTGTGACCATTCCCAAACTGTTTGACAATTAAAAGTGGTACTTAACCCACTGAATCTTTTTCAGACTTCATGCTAACAATGATGGCACCACATAGGAAAGAAAAGTCTGGTCTTGAGAGGGAAAATTATTTCACTGTACAAAAGAGGACATGGAGATTAGCAAATCACATGTCAGAAAACCGTAGCAAAAGTAATCCAGAAATTGAAAATAAATGGTCTTCAAGTGCTCCAAAATGTTCAGGCCGTCGCAATAAGAGTTCACCTCGTGATGAGTACGTTTTGCTGAGAAAAGTGCTGGAGAATTGCCAAGCAAGTGCCTCAGAGCTGGCGGAAGATGTGGCAAGTTAACTGTAGTGACTGTTTTATGGTGCACAGTAAGACGCATTCTGCATAGAAGCGGAATGAATGGTTAACGTCCACGCAGGAAGCCACTGGTAAGGCCAAAGCACAGGAAAGCCCACATAACTTTTGCCAAAGCTCTTATTGTTAAAAGGTCAAGACTTTTGGGAATCCATATTCTGGTCTGATGAGACCAAAGTCAATGAGGTAGATTATGGTTGTGCTTAGACCTGGTCATAAAATGCGCCCACATTTCTGGCGCCTAATGTCTCATCAAGTTTTAGACCTATTTATGAAATGTGCAAAAAAGAACAGATATTTGCGTCTCAACAAGAAAAGGGTCATGGCTTAAAATGACAATGATAAACAAACAAAAACGAAACCTGTCGTAAACTAAAGCCAACCAAGAGGTACCATAAGGAAGAGAAAAGTGTCTAATATTTCTAGCATGAAGAGCCACATTTATCATACAACGGATGCCACTGTATTAAATTTGGGCCATCTTCTGACTGCCCTGTTCCTTTTTACACTCTCCAAATCTTAGCATTGGTAAATCTGCCCCAATATTTTTGGATCTGATGGCTTTCTAAATGTATCGTTTTGGAAGAAGGAGACATAAGGTGAGTAAGTGTACGTTTGAAGTATGGTGGTGCTAAAGTCCTTAACTGGGGATGTACGGGCCCTAAAGTTGTGGAGGAATTGTACTTAATTGATGGGGTCATGAATTCCCAATTATACTGCAAAATCATAAGGAGAGAAGATGTTACCCTCTCTACACACCCTGGGGCACATTTTTCAACATGATGACCTCAAACATTCTTCCAAGGCCATTCTTAAGGAAGAACAAGGTTAAAGTGCTGCATTGGTCAAGTATGTCACCCAACCTGAACCCTACCTATGGGAAATTTTGAAGGGACATGATCAACTGCACTCCACATAAAAGATTAAGGAAGTCATCCTTCTGGAGTGAAACACGATATATATATTATATATATATATATATATATATATATATATATTATGCTGTGAACTTATACACCCCATGACAAGAAGGGTCAGTGCAAGTAGGGCTAGGTTCACATTACATTTTAGCATAAAGTTAAGATGTCCTATTTTTTTTTATCATGTAAAAAAAAAAACACAAATATTAAACAGCATGGTGCCACGGGATGCCCATCCTATTGCCTTAGACTTGCACTATACAGAAAAATATACGTTGGGAGAGAAAAATGGCAGTCTGTTCTGTTAAAAAATGGAACCATGACGGAAATTAATCCTTTCACGAATCCGTTTGAAAAACAAAAAAGGGAAAACAAACCTATGGTAACAGAGAAATGCTTGTTATTTGTTGTATTTAATCAAGGGTGTACTCATTTTTGCAACCCCCTTGTTGCCTAATTTCTTTATTTTACAGATATTATTGACATCTCTTTCTATAAAGTTATTAAGTATATGTTTAATAAATTACATACATCCTTCCATGAATTGGTGATCATTTAGAGATAGAAATATATCTTTAGGATACTGTTATGGTGCTAGTCATTCTTGCAGTGTACCGTATGTATATATAAGAAATCACTTCTTATTGATGATCGGTCTATTTCCTCAGAAGCAAAACAAAAAGCAATAGTAAAGTACAGTATATGTTTGTAGAGTTATGTTCATGTTTAATTTTGTATTAAAATAGTTCTAAACCTTTTGATAACGGCTATACAAATGAGATCGGAATGTGCGCTAATGTTGTAATGGTTTTCCAAATTTTGACCTGTTGCCTATCTCAAGGGAAGTATTTTGTGACAGGGCGTCGCATTATGTTAAAAGGCAATTCCTTGTTCTGACTTCATCTTCTGCCTATTGCTTTCCAGACCTTTTCCACTGTTTCCCATATACCGTATAGGTTCTCCTGAATAGCTATTACGCCTACGTATATCCTTCCTTTTTAATCTCTTATGATGTGTTATATCTTCTTTAGCATATTAGTGCTATTTTGACCATATATATTTCTATTATAGGGGGCTATTCCTATACAGTCTAGCAAATTATCTATTTACAGTTCCCTGTCTGGGTGTCCTGTATTATGGTTGATATTCGTCCAAGTATCCTTTCTGGGTATTATTACCCAATATATTTGTATTCATCAGGTAGAAGTCCCAGAGTCCATGTATGTATGTATGTATGTATGTATGTATGTATATATATATATATATATATATATATATATATATATATATATATATATATATATATATATATACACACACACACACACACACACACGTTGATTGGTTCCCTGTCTGTTCTCCATATCTTTGGGCCTTTTTTTCACATATGTGGCCCCATTAGTAGTTTTCTCTCCTAATCTTATGGAGGTATAATATGGGTTGTATATCTCAAGGGAAGTGGTAGTAGAGGGTGAGAAGACTACATGCATTCTTACGTATGTCTGAAAAACAGTGTATATGGACGCAGTGTATACATAGAGGTCAATGTACACAATGGGGAGATTCATGAAATGTGTGTAACAAAAAAGTCTGTTGCCCATAGCAACCAATCACAGCACAGCTTTAATTTCTTAGGCCCTGTTCACACGCGTTTTGCATGTCGGAATAAGCTTGAAAAACACTTGTACGAAGTCTCCCATTGTCTTTAATATAAAAACCACAATGGGTAACCACAGGAAGATTTTCAATGGGGCTAACCTGCTTTAAGAAGCACAGCAGTTTTTACTGCAAGACCACGGCTGAAATCCGAGGGTCAGCCTCGAATTTCTGATGCGATTTCTCCGCCAATTCCACAGATTTTTTCCACAGTAGCTGCGATGTGACTCGTCGCTATGGGCAGCACAGACAGTTTTGATAAATAGGGCCGTCAGTCTTGAATTCCTGTCTTTCAGTGAAGGAGGGAGCTGTTTTTAGAAGCGTGCTGGTATGGTATGAGCACTACTATGCAAGGAATTACTGTATACGCACAGTGGCCCAGAGTTAATAAAACTGCCGTTTCGTTGGAGTATGATGTGATAAATTTATTAAGAGGCGCAATTTGACACATCTTGAACTGTCGGTGCTCGGCAGAGTGAAATCTACGCCAGCTACAAGCTGGAATACATTTCCGCCAGTTTCTGCCGTAAATTATAGTCAATTTGTTAGGAGGCTCTGGTTCCGCCCTTTTTCCTAAGCCCTGCCCAGTTTTTGAAAAGTGATAAGAGAAGCATAGAAGTGAAAAAGGTAGCACATGTGTGCACAAAACATGTGTGCGCCAAAAATTGTGACTTTTTTACGCCACTAGAGTGACGTAAACCTGTTGATAAATTCCCCCCGGAGGCTGTCAATCCTTAAAAATACATGGCACTAAGGTATGATTCTTACCATACAAGATGTGGTTTGCAATATTGCACTTTCAAAATTCTCCTGGTTGCCCTTGGAAACAGACAGAGGTTTAACATATTTCTGCTGTTAGACAGGAGAACGAACAGCTTAGCTCTAACGTATGTTCCCACAGAGTTTCTTTTCACACAGAGTTTCTTTTCACACAGACTTTGGCGAGTATTACTCGTCGAAATCTGTGTGAAATTTTTTGGAGGAATTTTCTGTCTCCAAATACATTGTGTGTACATAGCTTTAAACTGGAATCTGAGCTCCTACAATTCATTGCTGTCTGGTAACAGGAAAGCAGTAAAAATTTGCAAGCAGCTTTGACTGCAATGAGAAGAAACCATTAAAGAGGCTCTGTCACCACATTATAAGTTCCCTATCTCCTACATAATGTGGTCGGCGCTGTAATCTAGATAACAGCAGTGTTTTTTATTTAGAAAAACGATAAATTTTGATAGAATTATGACATATTTTATATTTATGCTAATGACTTTCTTAAAGGCCAACTGGGCGTGTTTTACTTTTTGACCTAGTGGGCGTTGTAAATAGAAGTGTATGACGCTGACCAATCAGCGTCATACACTTCTCCCCATTCATTTACACGGCATATAGTGTTCTTACTAGATCACTATGTGCAGCCACATACAAACACACTAACGTTACTGAAGTGCCTTGAGAGTTAATAGACATCGCGTCCAACCAGGACGGGATGTCTATTCATCACTGCCGACACTTCGGTAACGTTTGTGTGGAACTTACAGCACAGCAAGCGTAATCTCGTGAGATCACGCTGTAAATCACGCTTGCTGTCATTAACTCCTACACTAACGTTACCCGAAGTGTCGGCAGTGATGAATAGACAGCCTGTCCTGGTTGGACGCGATGTCTATTAACTCTCAAGGCACTTCAGTAACATTAGTGTGTGTGTATGTGGCTGCACATAGTGAACAACACAGGATCACTATGTAAATGAATGGAGATAAGTGTATGACGCTGATTGGTCAGCGTCATACACTCCTCTGTACAACGCCCACTTGGTCCATATAGTAAAACACGCCCAAGTTGTCTATTAAGAAAGTAATTAGCATAAAGCTAAAATTGCTCATAACTCCATCAAAATTGATCATTTTTCTAAATAAAAAACAGTGTTGTTATCTACATTACAGCGCCGATCACATTTTGTAGAAGATAGGGCACTTATAATCTGGTGACAGAGCCTCTTTAAATATCTCAAAATCCGTATAAGAAAAAAAAAAGAACTATGTACTTGCAAGTTTAGCCAGTATTTTATGTAGTTTTTAACTGTGAAAATTGAGTTTTCCTTTAATTATTTTCTACTTTCTTACATGCTATTTCTATACATGAACATCTAAAAACTGATCAGTGACATTCCAAAGACAGGAACACCACAGAGCTGATATTCTTTTAAGAGCACCTGAAAATCTCTTCCCAATTCAAAAAATAACATACATAAAAGAGAGACTGAAGAATGCAGGAAAAATAAGACTACGAATACATAAAAACGACCTGTAATGATTTATGGCTTAATTACCGCAGGCCAACAGTAGAGCCTTTCAATACCTTTGAAGGTAAAGTAAACAAAATATTACATAACTTAATGTTTTTGGCTTCGCTCTCTTACCGTTGCGAAGATCTTTCTCAATGAGTTTCATCTGCAACTGGAAAATTTTCTCCTCGAGTGTGCATATGGAGTGTTTCATCTTTTCACGCCTGGTGATCATGTAACATAAGTTCCTAACCTGTAGGCAGGAATTTTACAAAGAAATCAGATAAAGTTGCGCACACAAACAACAACAATGTTTGGGTTGGGTATAATAGTTCAGCGCAATGCTAAAGGTGAAGCAGAACAATTCAGGGGTTCTCCACTTCGGCCAATCTCTACTTGATAAAAGGGTCCCTTGACAATAAGCTGATCACAAAGTGTCCCACTGCTGGGACACCCAGCGATCAGCTGTAATCTGTGGGGATTCCTGCCAGTTAGTGTTCGATTTCCCTTCAGCACTACCACAGGGGAAATTAGGCATTACACAGTGGGCATTTATATCAATGGGCTGTCCGTGTAATACAGAACAGGACTCGCTCTTTGCAATTTTGTCCAAGAGACGAGGATCCTGGACAGACACCCCCCTAAATTAACATTCGGAATTCCCTAATAAGGTATATGAAAAAAATGTTCAACTAGATTGCCTTTTTAATCCGGATATCCATTTTACAGCTTATATATAGAATACATCTACATAAAAGGTAAATTCTGCTACCTATCTTATGCTGAATCGGAGTTAAAGGATGTATTATTGTGTAAATGGTACTCTGATCAGGAGACCATCCTCTATGACACCCAATGGTCCTAATAAGATCCTGATGAGACAAACTCTAAGTCCTCATGCACACTTCCATCACCGTTTTCACGGCTGTTTCTCACGGACCCGTGTGTCCGTTATGGTATCCGTGTGTACTCCGTGTCCGTTCCGGGTTTCCGTTTTAAATGGACGTTGCGCTTCTGTTAAAAAAACGGAAGGTATTGAACTTCATTTGAACTTGTCACATGTCCCAGTCTGTAAACTTTGGCATGCCCTGCTGTTGCTAGGGCAAAGGATCCGTTAAAAACGGACGGCACACTGAAGCCTTCTGTGTGCCGTCCGTTTTTTTCACTGACCCATTGACTTCTATGGGCCCCACGGTCACAGAATCACTGACAAAAGTCGGACATGCTCTACGTTTGACGGAACGGATCCGGGAAAATAACGGAAGTGTGCATGGGACCATTGAAATGAATGGGTCAGGGTGCTATCAGTGAAAAAAACGGATAGCACCCTGAAGGAAAAAACTGAAATGGGCATGAGGCCTAAGGCTATGTTCACACGGGGTATTTTGCCGAGTTTTTTGACGCGGAAACCGCGTCGCAAAACTCGGCAGAAACGGCCCGAGAACGCCTCCCATTGACTATCTTCGAGAACGCCTCCCATTGACTATATTGACGCCTCCCATTGACTATCTTCGGGCGCTTCCGCCTCCGACCTCCCATTGACTTCAATGGGAGGCAGGAGAAAGCGTATTTCTCGCTGTTTTATGCCCGCGGCGCTCAATGGCCGCGGGCGAAAAACGGCGCGATAATTGCCGCGAAAATCGGCGTGCAGGGAGAGGAATATCTGCCTCAAAGTTCCAAACGGAATTTTGAGGCAGATATTCCTCCCCCAAAATACTCCGTGTGAACATAGCCTAAGGCTGGGTTCACACAGAGTTTTTTGCAGGAGGAAAATCTGCCTCAAAATTCCGTTTGGAATTTTGAGGCAGATTTTGCTCTGCCTGCATGCCGATTTTCGCAGCGTTTTTCACCCGTAGCCATTGAGCGCTGCGGGCAAAAACACGCTGCAAAATATGCCTTCTCTGCCTCCCATTGATGTCAATGACAGGGCAGAGGCGTAAATGCCCGAAGATAGGGCATGTCCCTTCTTTTTCCCATGAGAAGGTTTTTCCGCTCGTGGGAAAAAAACGCCTCCACCTCTCATTGAAATCAATGGAAGCCATTTTCGGTCGTCTTTTGGCGCATTTTGTGACGCGGTTTCCACGTAAAAAAACTCAGTGTGAACTCCCCCTTAGGGTACACTAAACAGAAAATGGAAGGGATCAGGAGGAAATCAATTGTGTTCTCTGCAAGAATTTTACAAGACTTTTTGTTTTAGGTTATTTTGTCTCCGGTTTACTTTTATCATTAAAGGGGTTTCTTGGGAAATAAATTTTTACTTGGTGAGGTCCAACCCCCCAGGACACTCGATAATCAGCAAAATGGGCTATTTTTTGTGTGAACGGGTTGTATATGTGTATATTTGCAGGATAAATTGTGATTTTCAATGGCACTATTTCTGAGTACATATAACTTCCTGATTAACGTTCATTAACATTTTTTTTGGGGGGGGGGGTGAATCTGCCATTGTTTCTGCGTTTAAAACTTTATCATATATGTGTAGTGGTATTTTTTTTTACATTTTGTCAAAATTAAACCACTTTTTATTTCAAATAAACTTTATTAAATGGTGCATAACTATTTTTTTTATGCCATCTTGGCTTCTATAATGCTTTGGTATACTCAGTATACCAAAGAAATATTGCTTAAGGCTGGGTTCACACAACCTATTTTCAAACGTATTGGAGGCGTTTTATGCCTCGAATTACGTCTGAAAAAACGGCTCAAATACGACGGCAAACATCAGCACTGTCATTTTACGCGTCGCTGTCAAAAGACGGCGCGTAAAATAACAGCCTCGTCAAAGAAGTGCAGGACACTTCTTGGGACGTAATTGGAGCAGTTTTTCATTGACGTCTGAAATTCAGGAGCTGTTTACCCTTACAGTGTAAAAGTCATGGCAACCCATCGACTCTGAGAACTGCGTTGCAGGACACCAATTGAGTAAGAGAGGGAGCCTTTCGCTGTGACATATAAGGGTTTAAATTGTCGGGATCGGAGTTCTTTCTGATCCCTGCTTCTGCAGCAGGATGTCAATTGTATATTACAGCTGCTGCGGATAGCCCTGGCACAGCTTCTGTGCCATCGACTGGGCATACCATTACTTCTTATTGCGGTCAAAAGACCGCAATTAAAACATAATTGTACGCCCATTTGCGCAAATGGAAGACCCTATTTTTTTTAATTTCTAGGTTTAGGCTTGGAGTAACGGTCAAGATGCATTTCTAGGCGATTTTCATAGAACCGCACCATTCTGCCACGATTTTGCTGGGGTTCACAGCAACAAAACGCATAGCCTCCGTTTGCATTACCATTGATTTCAATGATAATGCTTCCGTTTCAGTTGGTTTCCGTTCCGTAAGGTTTCAGGGTTTTTTTCCGGAAGCAATAGCGTAGTCGACTGCGCCGCTCGCCCAGTGGTTTAATCAATGTGTTAATTTCATTGTTCGAGTCGTTACGATCGTGGAGATACCATATATGTGTATATTTATTTTTCCTTTTTTTTCTTACACCTTTCCTAAATAAAATTACTTTTTATGGAAAAAAAATTTATTTTGTCCCACTAGTGGACTTCAGAATGCGATCTTCTGATCGCAGATATAAGGCTTTGGTATACTTTATATTTGATAAACAGCATTATTGCCTGTCAGTGTGAGGCCTCATTTACACGAACGTAATATACGCGCGTGCGACGCGCGTGCGACGCGCGTGCTTTTCACACGTGTCGTACGCACCTATATTAGTCTATGGGGCAGTGTAGACGAAGCGTGGATTTTGCGCAGCGCGAGTGCGTTGCGTAAAACTCACGACATGTTCTATAATCGTGCCTTTTTCGCGCATCACGCACCCATTGAAGTCAATGGGTGCGTGAAAACCACACATGCCGCACGGAAGCACTTCCGTGCGAACTGCGTGATTCGCGCAAGAGCTGTCAAAAGGATGAATGTAAACATAAAAGCACCACGTGCTTTTCTGTTTACAAACATCCAAACGGAGTGTCAAATTAGAGATGAGCGCACCGAACTTCACCGGGTTCGGCCGAACTCGGCAAAAAATGTTCGGGTACGCGACGGCAGGAGACAGTCACTGTCCACGGTGCTGAAAGAGTTAAACTGGTTCAGCACCATGGACAGTGACTTCCGATCACAATATACATATACGTGTAAAAAAAACAAGAGGTTCTGACTTACCGATAACTCCCGGCTTCTTCCTCCAGTCCGACCTCCCGGGATGGCAATTCAGTCCAAGTGACAGCTGCAGCCAATCACAGGCCAAGCACAGGCTGCAGCCAATCACAGGCTGCAGCGGTCTCATGGACTGCCACGTCATCCTGGGAGGTGGGGCCGGATGACAAGAGAGGGACGCGTCACCAAGGCAACGGCCGGGAGACCGGACTGGAGGAAGCAGGAAGTTCATGGTAAGTATGAACGTCTTTTTTTGATTCACAGGTTGGTGTATATTGTGATCGGAACTCACTGTCGAGGGTGCTGAAAGAGTTACTGCCGATCAGTTAGCTCTTTCAGCACCTTGGACAGTGACGGGCGTCGACTAGCCTCATCTCTATGATGGCGGCTGCGCGTAAATCACGCAGCCGCGCATTATACACGGATGACACATGGAGCTGTCAAGTGCCTTTTGCGCGTGCGAAACGCAGCGTTTTTTGCGCGCGCAAAACGCACACGCTCGTGTAAATCAGGCCTAAAACTGACAGACAATCTATTTAGCCATGCCTCTGGCAGTTACTGAAGGCAGACCTTTATTAGGCCCCCGGCTGCCATGTAAACCCATCGGCATCCTGCGATCGCTTTGCGGGTGTGCCGATGGTGTGACAGAGGGAGCTCCCTCTGTCATACACCTTAGAAGCTAAGGTCGTTAAACTGACGGAACCCGAGTGCTATTCGATTTCCTCAGTTACGGCAGGAGCCTGGCTGCGTATAACAGCCGTGCTCCTGACGCTGATCTCATAGGTACTGTGGTAGTCCCCCCCGAGATACGAGCGACTGATATATCCATCACGATGCGGGAACTAGAACCCGCTTGTGACAGATATATCCGTCGCTAGTTGTTAAGGGTTTAATGTACTGGCATTTATCTGTATGTCAGTACATTAGCCTGTGTACTGATCGTACATAGGCAACAACAGGAAATATGGATAAACAGCCCTGGGTTTCTTCAATGTGCTTGCTGTGCCCGTGCGATCAGCATGATGTGATGCGGCCGGCGCCACACTAATGAGCGGCAAGCACTGAAGGCAAAGAACATGGCAGTGCGAGCGCCATGTTCTCGGTCTTCAGGGCCAGCGCCGCAGCACATTAGTGTGGCGCTGGCTGCATCACATCATAATGGTGTCTATATTCATGTATTACAATACTAAGCTGTATGGCCACACAGCTCAGTATCGAAATACATGAGTTCAGGGTATTGAATCATTTGAGGGTGCACAGCATCAAAATAGTATTGATATTTTGATGCATCGTGCAACCCTACATTTGAAGTGTACAGGCGGAGTTAAAGTGACTGTCCAGTTCTGTGACAGTTATTATGGCCCCCCATAGGGTGGGTTATATAATGGTAGGTTTTAAAAAAAAAAAAAGGAGAAATCCTTTACTAGCCTCTGTTCCCGCGCTGCTCCTTTTCTAGCGATGTCACTAGCTGCGCCCACCCACCCCTTGAACTTGAACCCCTTAGAATGTGTTAACGTCTAAGGGTATGTGCACACACACTAATTACGTCCGTAATTGACGGACGTATTTCGGCCGCAAGTCCCGGACCGAACACAGTGCAGGGAGCCGGGCTCCTAGCATCATACTTATGTACGTTGCTAGGAGTCCCTGCCTCGCTGCCGGACAACTGTCCCGTACTGTAATCATGTTTTCAGTACGTGACAGTTGTCCTGCAGCGAGGCAGGGACTCCTAGCATCGTACATAAGTATGATGCTTGGAGCCCGGCTCCCTGTACTGAGTTCGGTCCGGAACTTGCGGCCGAAATACGTCCGTAAATTACGGACGTAATTAGTGTGTGTGCACATACCCTTATGCATGTGTCACTGCAGTTTTAGGCTACCACGTACCCCATATTGTGACTGGAGGGAAGCAGTGACCTCTGTTTCCATGACTACAGTCAGATTTGCGCTAATCAGCCCTGACATCATAAATTAAATGACTGTCCCAATGAACAGTAACTTTAAAGGTAAAAAGTGTCACCTACATTTTTTTTCAGAATTAAAACCAGACAGTGAAACATTATTTTTTTTTATTCTTTGATTGTAGATTTTTTTATTCTCTTTTCTGTACAGGATTATGGGGGCGGCCCTCTAACCGGAGCTGTTAACAGTATTTAAAGAAATTATTTACAGCAGCCACATGGACTATAGGAACCTGTGAACAGGAGGGACACGTTGACTTCTACGGGAGAGTTTTCTAGGCATGCTGTGACCTGTGCAGAGGGAGGGGGGCTGTGTCCATCACGTATTGTCAATGGTGGATCCTGTGTTATCTATAAATCGGTGTTAGGTTACTTTTAGGCTATGTTCACACGGAGTATTTTGCAGGCAGAATTTCTGCCTCAAAATTCCGTTTGCAAGTTTGAGGCAGATTTTCCTCTCCCTGCACGCCGATTTTCGCCCGCGGCCGTTGGGCGCTGCGGGCATAAAACGCCGCGAAATACGCTTTCTCTGCCTCCCATTGAAGTCTATATTCTACTACTTTTACAAGTAAAAAAAAAGTGTAAAAAAGAAAATGTATTTTGTGTCGCCAAATTCCGAGAGCCATAACTTTTTTATTTTTCAGTCGATTAATTGGTATGTTATTTTTTACGGGATAAGCTGTCGTTTTTAATAATACCATTTTGGTGTACATGCAACGGTTTGATCACTAATTTTTTTGTAGGAGATTAGGTGACCAAAAAAATAGAGATTCTGGCGTTTACAAATTTTTTTTTTACGGCGTTCACCGTGCGGGTTAAATAATGATAAATTTTAATTTTCGGACTTTTACGGACATGGTGATACCAATTATGTTTATTTATTTATTTTTTTACTATGCTCTAGGGGGAAAATGGGAAAAGGTTTTTTAATAAACCTTTTTAAAAGGTTTTTTATATATATATATATATATATATATATATATATATATATATATATTGTATTGCAGTATATCGTGATTCTGACAGGCAACTATTAAGCCCTGCCGTCACCACATTATAAGTGCCCTATCTCCTACATAAGGAGATGGGCGCTGTAATGTAGGGGACAGTAATGCTTTTTATTTAGAAAAACAATCTATTTTTACCACGTTAGGAGCGATTTTAGCTTTATGCAAATTAGTTTCTTAATGCTCAAGTGGGCGTGTTTTTACTTTAGACCAAGTGGGCGTTGTACAGAGGAGTGTATGAAGCTGACCAATCAGCGTCATGCACTTCTCCCCATTCATTTAGTCCGCGCATAGTGACAATGCGTTGTTCGCTATGTGCTGGATTCACACGAACGTGTATTGCGTCTGTGCGGGCTGCGTGGTTTTCACGTGCCACGCACAGACCAATACAAGTCTATGGGGCAGTACAGACAGTCCGTGCTTTTTGCGCGTTTGTCCGCTGCGCAAAAAGCGCGACATGGTCAATATCTCTGCGTATTTTGCGCATCATACACCCATTGAAATCAATGGGTGCGTGAAAACAACGCAGGTCGCACGGAAGCACTTCCGTGCGAACTGCCTGTTTCGCGCACCAGCTGTCAAAAGGATGAATGTAAACCGAAAAGCACCACGTGCTTTTCTGTTTACAAACATCCGAATGGCGTGTCATAATGATGGCGGCTGCGCGAAAACCACGCAGCCGCGCATCATATGATGCTGCCTCACGGAGAAGGTAAGTGGCTTTTGCGCAGGCAAAACGCCACGTGTTTTGCGTGCGCAAAAACGCCACGCACGTCTGAATCAGCCCTTATACTGACATATTAACGTTACTGAAGTGTTTAGACAGTGAATAGACAGCGAATAGACAATCCCGATACTTCGATAACGTTTCTATGGTACTTACAGCAGAGCAAGCGTAATCTCGCTGTAACCTGTCATTTACAAAGAGATCTCGCGAGATTACGCTTGCTCTGCTGTAAGTACCATAGAAACGTTACCGAAGTATCAGGATTGTGAACAGATATCCCGTCCTGTCTGGAAGGAATGTTTAGTCACTGTCTAAACACTTCAATAACGTTAATATGTCAGTATAAGACAGCACATAGTGAACAACACAGTATCACTATGCGCTGACTAAATGAATTGAGAGAAGTGCATGACGCTGATTGGTCAGTGTCATACACTCCTCTGTACAACGCCCACTTGGTCTAAAGTAAAAACACGCCCACTTGGGCATTAAGAAACTACTTATGTAGGAGATAGGGCACTTATAATGTGGTGACAGAGCCTCTTTAATAGGTGCACAAAGATGGCGGATCTGGGGGCCTTCATTAGGCCCCAGGCAGCCATAGCAACCATCGCCCCCCCCCCCGCGCGCGATTGCGTTGCGGGGGGGGGGGGGTTATGCGAGATGAGCTGTTTGTCGTCCCCCCTCTTTCTAACGATTTAAATGCTGCGGTCGCTACGAGTTAAACGAGCGGGATCGCGCCAGAGCGCGGTGCCACTTGTTACTCCCGCATTGTATGGAGCGGGTTCACTCCGTGAGCCCGCTCCATACTTCCCCTACCGAACTTTGGCGTATGGATACGTCAAATGTCGGGAAGGGGTTAAAAATATCTTTAACCCCTTACCGCCGCAGCAATTTTTCATTTTGTTTTTTTCCTTCCCACCTTCCAAAAGCCATAATTTTTTCGTCTATATAGCCGTATGAGGACTTTTTTTTTTGCGGGGCAGCTTGTAGAAACTGCGGGACAGCTTGTAGAAACTGCGATTCGTCTATTTTTTGTGGTTTTCTGTGTAGGGGCAGCTATGGGGCATTATACCGTGTGGGGGGCAGCGATACGGCATTACACTGTGTGGAGGGCAGATATAGGGGCAATATACCGTGTAGAAGCAGCTATGGGGGCATTATACTATGTAGAGGCAGCTATATGGGCATTATACTATGTTGAGGGCAGTTATAGCGGTATTATACTGTGTGGGAGCAGCTATTGGGGCATTATAATGTGTAGGGGCAGGGCCGCACCGTCCATTAGGTGAGATGAGCTTCCCGCCTCAGGCGGCGGCCTGCTGCCCTTCTGAGCGGGCGCCCCCACCCCCTCCTGCACTATAATTGTACCTGCGTCTATAGGACGAAGATACAATTAAATGCATAAGCGCTGAATAGTGCCTGGCCATTCAATGATGCAAGCGGCACGTCGTTGAAAGGCGCTGATTGGCAGAGCAGAATGAGTTGCCCTGCCAATCAGCGCCTTTCAATGACACAAGCAGCATGATGACGTCATTGTGCCACTTGCGACGTTGAAAGGCGCTGATTGACAGTTCAAGTCATTCTGCCCTGCCAATCAGTGCCTTTTAACGACGCAAGCGGAGCGATGACGGCATGTGCCGCCTGCATCGTTCAGCCCCAGCAGACATGCTCAGAAGAGAGCAGGTCTGCATTGCCAAAGGACGGCGCAGGAACGGGATCAGGTTAGCATGTAAAGTTTTTTTTTCTAATACAAGTGTGAGTGGCATTATATACAGAGGGGCTATATGTAGTGCAATATTAACAGGGGGGGCTATATGTAGTGCACTATCTACAGGGGGGATATATGTAGTGCACTATCTACAGGCGGTCTATATGTGAGGCACTATCTACAGGGGGAGCTATATGTGGCGCACAATCTACAGGGGAAGCTATAAGTGAGGCACTATATACAGGGGGTGCTATATGTGGGGCATTATATACAGGGGACTCTATGGGGGGTCAATATCTACAGGGGGATCTATGTAGGGCACTATCTACAGGGGGAGCTATGGGGGGAGCTATCTACGGGGGGAGCTATCTACAGGGGGATCTATGTAAGGCACTATTTACAGTGGGCCCTCTGTGTGTGTGGGACACAGTTTATGGCGCTATTATAATTAGAGGTGCAATGTAAATAGCGATTATATTTTGTGCGTAGTGTATGGCACCATGAGAATTTTATCTTCATTTATAGGTGCAGAAATGTTTGAGAAGTGAGAAGCTGAAGACATCTGAGCGGCAAGCTCAGCAGAAATGGGTTGTGGCCAGGAAAATTCATTATAAAGGTCTGGACCAGATGGAGAAGAAAAGAGAAAAAGAACTAGAATCTGAGACATCTCCGGTGAGTCACTTAAAGAGGCTCTGTCACCACATTATAAGTGCCCTATATTGTACATGATGTGATCGGCGCTGTAATGTAGATTACAGCAGTGTTTTTTATTTTTAAAAAACGATCATTTTTGACGGAGTTATGACCTATATTAGCTTTATGCTATATAGCTATATCGCTATGTGCAGTCACATGTGGTGATGTGGTGACAGAGCCTCTTTAATGTAAATGTTTAGTCTGCCTCTAATCAGTAATGCAGTCACTGTATGATCTGCAGCGAGATGATGGGTGGTATTATTTTTTTTTTTGTGAAACCACAACTCCCAGCATATCCTTACCATTGTTTGGGCCATGCTAGGAAATTTAGTTTTACTCTGTACAAACCTATACGGCAAGGGTTGCACTAAATTGAGCTGTATTTGTACTGGTGCTGTATTTATGTACTGAGCTTGGTTCTGTATATATGTACTAAGCATGGTTCTGGTGCTGCATTTTTGTACTGAGCTTTATTCTGGTACTGTATATATGTACTGAGCTTGGTTCTGGTGCTGTATTTATGTACTGAGCTTGGTTCTGCTGCTGTATATATGTACTGAGCTTAGTTCTGGAGTTGTATATATTTACTGAGCTTGGTTCTGGTATTGTATATATGTACTGACCTTGGTTCTGGTATTGTATATATGTGTATGAGCTTGGTTCTGGAGTTGTATATATGTACTGAGCTTGGTGCTGGTACTGTATTTATGTACTGAGCTTGGTTGTGGTACTGTATATGATGTCACGATACCAGAATTTGGACTTCGATACCGATACTTCGTGTAGTACTGCGATACTCGATACCAAAACGATACTTTTGCCAACAATAATAAAAAAAAGTTCTTCCTTTTTCGGATGTGAGGCGCGTGATGTGATGAATTTTGAATCTCTATGTGCCTCACATTAATAGTAGTTCCATCATGTTTCTCAGTCATAATGGACAACATTGGGTTAATTAGTGAGGTACATGATGGGGTTAATTATTATTAACGTGAGGCACATGGAGGTTCAAAATTCATAATACCTCGTGCCTCACATTAATAAGTGAATGAAAGCAGTTTTTTATTTTATAACCGCGTAAACATAAATGACGCTATAAATGTGTTATTACGGTCGTGACGATACCGAATGTGTATATTTTATGTATTGAGACTTATTTGAATGTTTATTGTAATGTGTGTGTTTTGTTTTTTTTCATTTAACATTACTTTAATTTTTTTTTTACTTTTTTATTTTTAAACTTCAATGTACTGGCATATATCTATATGGCAGTTGTTAGAACATACCTAAGTATGCCCTAACAACAGGAAATATGGTCAGACAGCCCTGGGGTCCTTCAATGAACCCTGGGCTGTCTGCCCATATATGGTATGGCCCTCGATCCCATCACAGGAATTCCCTGTGACGCGATCTAAAGGGCATCGCCCTTCTCATTTTCCCTTGAATGCTGCGGTCAGCTGTGATCGCAGCATTCAGGGGAATAGCGGCGGAGATGAGAGGTTTCTTTGATCTCCACCGTTCGAGCGCGGCTGCGGCTGTATAATACAGCTATTGCCCTGCTCCTAACAATAAGTGCGTGCGCGGTCAGCATAAGGTGATACGGCCAGAACTGCACTAATGAGCGGCGGCGCAGGCACCGAAGACAGATCATGGGGGTGTTTTTCAGTGCGCCCGCAATGTTGTCTTCATTGCCGCCGGTCATTAGTGTAGCACTGGTCACATCACATCATGCTGACCGCGCGTGCGCTTCTCAGGAGCAGGGCAATGGCTGTATCACACAGCCGCAGCCCCGCTCCCATACATTCATGTATTACTATACTAAGCTGTGCGGCTGCACAGCTTAGTATCGAAATACATGAAATAACGGTATCGGTATTCCTACTGTATATATGTATGAGCTTTGTTCTGGTACTTTCTATATGTACTGAGCTTGGTTCTGGAGCTGTATATATGTATTGAGCTTGATTCTCGAGCTGTATATATGTATTGAGCTTTATTCTGGGGCCATATATGTCAGAGTTTGGTTCTGGAGCTGTAATTATATAGGATATCTTTATAATAACAAAATTGCAGAGCAGATGGAATGGTTTTCAGCTAATTGTATATTTAATGGGAACCTGTCTGGTAGTTTTAACCCCTTGAACTGCCACCATGCGGTAATTCATGACCTGACAATATTTCCAAACATTCCCTAGTATGTTTTTTTCAGATGCAGCAAAATCTATAAACGTAACTTTTAAAACGGCGCACACTATATGCAAATTACTCAATAAAGGGTCGTATGGTGGTGCCGCTATCCTGAAGAGTCACATAGTCCTGCCTCCAAACCCACCTTTCCATGCCTGATTGACATCCCCCTGGCTGTTATACATCTCTAGCAGTCTCCTACAACTTTCGGATGCACCATTGCCTTGTACTACTAGCGAGGTACGTTGGAGAAGGAAGAGAGTGATTTAGAACAGCCAGGGGATGTCAATCAAAATCTGGGGGGGGGGGCGCCATTTCAATTTTCGCCTCAGGCAGCACAAAAGCTAGAATTGGCCCTGTGTGGGGGCAGCTATGGGGCATTATAGTGTGTGGTGAGCACTATACTGTGTGGGGGCAGTGTCAGGGGGTATCTTATATACAGTAGTATACAGCAGGTTCAGGGGATAAATATGAATTCATTTAGGTCATAATAGCCCAGCCCTACGTCTAAGCCATTTTTCAGTTTTTATTTTTCACTCCCCGCCTTCCAAGAGCCATAACATTTTTATTTTTCCGTCAATGGAGTAGTGTGAAGCATTAATTTTTACGGGAAGAGTTGTAGTTTTTATTGGCACTATTTAAAAGTACCATATAATGTAATGGGAAACTGAAAAATTAATTCTTTGTGGAGTGGAAAAATTGTTTTTTGGTTCTGTTTTTAGTAGTAAAAACGACAACTTAACTTTATTTGGTGGTCAATATGATTACAGCGATACCAAATTTTACAGTTTTTTTAAAATATATTACTACTTTTACAAAGAAAAAAGCTATTTGTTAAAAAAAAAAGTTGTTTTGTGTCGCCATAATCTGAACTATTTATTTTTGTGTGAGGGCTTATTTTTTTCTAGAGCGAAGTTGACCAAAAAACAGCGATTCTAGCTTTTAAATTTTTTTTCTACAGTGTTTACCGTGCAGGTAAAATATTATGTTATATTGTAATAGTTCAGACATTTACGGAAGTGGCAATACCAATTTTGTCTATTTTTTTGTGTGATTTTACAGCAAAAATGGGAAAAGTTTTTTTTAAAAAATTTTAAGTAATTTTTTGTGCACTACTAAAAACTTTATTTAACAATGTTTTGCATTTTTTGCATCCCTTCATTATGCCCCCTGGGCTGCCATCGGCAACCCGCGATCATGTGTGTAGGCTGATGGGCTGTCAAAGGGGGCGGCATCTAAGTAGTTAAATGGTCAGGATCAGAGCGCTCTCTGTTTCTGGCCGTTCTCTTCTGTCATTCTACCTTGACATTCACTTGCAATATTTTAGGGTTAAATTCCGCTAACTCAATTTAAAAGCTTTGAGTGGACACTAAAGTATAGTACAAACTTGTCTGTACCCCTTGCAGTGACATCACATTAACCCCTTAATTATGCAATTTTTTTCGTCTCTGCATTCTGATTGTCGTTTTATATTTATGCACCATTGATTTTTATGCCGTACCGTATAAATAACATAACTTTATTCTCTGGGCTGATACAAGTACGGCAATACCAAGTTTATATATATATATATTTATTTATTTTATTTTTTTCTACTACTTTTGCCAATAAAATAATTTAAAAAAAACAAACTATTTAATAGGTGCACTATTCTTGTATTCTTTTTTTTATTTATTCTTTGCTACAGGGTTCACCTCGCGGGATAAATAACTTTTTTGTTAATCATGATTTGTTACAGATGCGCCAATTCCAAATATGTGTATTTTTCTTACGTTTTCCCATTATAAAGGATTTTAGACCTTGAGATAATTTTTTTCTATAAACTTTATTGAACTTTTTGGTCCGATCTCTAATACAGCGCAATACTTCTATATGCAATGTATTGTTTCTTTCCAGCTTTCCTAAGGCTGGGTTCACACTGAGTTTTTTGCAGGCAGAAAATCTGCCTCAAAATTCCGTTTGGAATTTTCAGGCAGATTTTGCTCTGCCTGCACGCAGATTTTGGCGGCGTTTTTTGCCTGCGGCCATTGAGCACCGCGGGCAAAAAACGCCGCGAAATACGCTTTCTCTGCCTCCCATTGATGTCAATGGGAGGTCAGAGATGTAAACGCCGGAAGATAGGGCATGTCCCTTCTTTTTCCAGCGAGCCGTTTTCTCCGCACGCGGGAAAAAAACGTCTCCGCCTCCCATTGAAATCAATGGGAGGCATTTTCGGCAGTTTTTTGTCGCATTTTCAGACGCGGTTTCAGCGTCAAAAAACTCCATGTGAAATGGCCCTAACAGGTTTGTTATAGTCAAAACCAGAATAGTTTAGTTATTTAAATTTTTTTCTAATATGCTTTATGGACAACAGAATCCATGACTAATGCACTCTTAACCTCTGTGTCCCATAGCAGCTGATAGGACTGTTGCAGCGGATATGGCTATAGTTACGCCCATGCATTGCCCATTCACCTCCATTGCAAAAAAAAAACCAGTATACTGCATTGTACACCTTTTTTTTGGGATCCCCTCATCAATACAAAGGTATAGGATTCTACTACCCAAGCAGATGCTCTTTTGGTAAACGTTGGGCCCATTATATTTTATGGATACCACACAAACACGGTGGCAACATAACCTAAGTATGTATCCCTAAAGGGATTTGTTGAAATAATCCACCAAATACTTTTGTTTAGTATGGACAAAAAGTAGTGATTGTAAATTCCAATTTGGAGGGTTTTATTGGTTGAGAAATAAATGAGTGCAATGTATTTTTTGTGGGATTCCCCATTATTATCCCTATGTTCATTTTAGTTTCTAGATGAATTATAGAGAATGTACAGCAAGTATTACTGCCTTAAAGCTACATAAAAAATATATATAGATATATATTATATGACATTATATGGTCAGCTTAATGAAAAACGCAAAGAACATGGTTATCATTGTATATGTATATAATATATATATATATATATATACATACACATATATATATATATATATATATATATATATATATATATATATATATATATATATATATATATATATATATATAGTAAACAATGTGTTAGAGATCTATCTATCTATCTATCTATCTATCTATCTATCTGTATTCTAACTATACGTTCGTAAAGCTTAGTGCTTCCAATAACTAACTGCAAGAGTGCATATATTGAATGTTACCAACGTACCCGTTCCAAATCCTGCCTTAGATGTGTAAATAGTTTTAATCTCCTGTACAGTACTTCTTGCTCTTGCTGAGCTAAATCATCTACTTCCTCTGCTTTAGGACTTAAAAGAGGCTTGTTAAAGTTCGCCTTCCTCTTCAGCTTCCAGTACTGGTAAACAAAGTCAACCACATTCTTATTCACATTAAGGTTCTCTGCCACATCCTCTGACTTAACCAGATCATGGAAATCCTCCTCCAGTTGCAGAAGCTTCTTTTTCCTCAAGGTGACTTTTTCAAGATCCTGCTGCAATTGGTCAGCATCTGCTGATGCCACAGTTGAGGATGGTCTTTGGCTGCACTGATCCTCTGGTTTGGTGGCTCCTTTGCTGTGATCCAGACAATAGGACTTAAACTTCACCTCGTCATTCTCTGCCAAGGTAGTGTGCATCTCCAGGTTGTGGTCAAAGGCGCAGGTAACATGGAACGCAGTAATGCAGGACGGCATGGAACACTAGAAGAGAAAACACACGGGTAAAAACTGGGCTAATACTTTACTTACAGTCAATATACAGTCAAATATAATTATAGTATACACTATTATCTGTAGTGTCTCCTATTCCTTAACCCCTTCCCTCTTTGGCCACTTTTGACCTTCCTGACAGAGCCTCATTTTTCAAATCTGACAAGTTTCACTTTATGTGGTAATAACTCCGGAATGATTTTATTTTCTCGTGACAGATTGGTCTTTGTTATTGGCAAAATTTGCTCGACACATTCAGTATTTAATTGTGAAAAACACCGAAATTTAGCGGAAAATGGCAAAAGTTAGCATTTTTCTAAATTTAAATGCATCTGCTTGTAAGCGTATGTTCACATGGCCTAAGGGCGAAAAACCGGAAGCAGAACGCCTCCAAACATCTGGCCATTGATTTTAATGGGAAAGACGGGCGTTTTTTTTTTTCGCATAAAAAAACGGCCGCGAAAAAGAAGTGCAGGTCACTTCTTGGGACGTTTTAGGAGCAGTTTTTCATAGACTCCATTGAAAACAGCTCCAAAAGGACTATCAAATATTCTAGCAGATTAATCTCCCCGCATCTTCCCCTCATCTCCCTATGGCATAACCCTCTGTTCTCTCCAGGCGCAGACACTTATCAAGCCTTTAAATGGTGGTGGTCTCATGGTATACTCAGGGTTCATCACCTTCTCTGACCCACCCACTCACTCTCGGATTCTCTCGTTCTGCGAACTCCAGACCTCTAGGCAGATCCCCAGTGGTGAGTTGTTCAGATATCTGCAGCTCAAGAACTGGATTACTTCTCTCCTCAGCAACAAAGCTGTATCTGACTCTTATTCGCACTTCGAGAGAATCTGTGAAACCTGTCCAACCTCTAGAGGTATAATATCCATATTATATAAATGGCTCCTTAGCAATCCATCCCCTACTCCTCATACATATGTTGACCGATGGCACCGGGACTTGGGGACAACGATTGAACCAGCAGAGTGGCGTAGTATTTGGAGCACAGTTTCACACGACTATTTTAGAATCTGCCTATAAAGTCATGATGCGGTGGTATTTGGTCCCTAGCCGAATTGCACGCGCATTCCCCACTTATAATGCCTCCTGCTTTCGCGGTTGCCCCACACCCGGTGACATGCTCCACATATGGTGGTCCTGTCCTAAGCTGACTAGATTTTGGAGCAGAGTCTTTGGCCTTGCTCAGAGTCTATTTGGCATAATTCTACATAAAGATCCCAAGGTAGCTCTCCTTCACCTCAAACCCCCCGAGCTTACGCACGCACATTTTCGGTTGTTTTCCTACATTCTTCTGGCCGCTAAAATGACTATTACTCACTCCTGGAAAAAAAAGCTCTGTTATTTTTGCAGAAGTCAAATCCAGGATGGATCAAATATTTGTTAATGAAAAGCTTACGAGCATTCTACTTGACAAGATTGCCAGATTTGAGTCGCTCTGGCAGCCCTGGATCAATTACGTCTACTCTCACCTGCCCGTCGCAATAATTACTGCTTTTTAACTTAATAATTTAAATTTTTCTAGACCTCTGACCGACCTCCCATATACCCCACCTGATTTTCCATCCCCCCTTTTCCACTCCCTCTCTCAATTTACTAATTATGATTTTTGTTTGTTCTTATTATTGCTAAGATTATACTATATATGTTCTGGCACACTGATGTATCATTCGATGCATGTTGCATACTTTTCTTTTATGTTCATGACTTGCATTTCCCTGTTTTATTGTAAAATCTCAATAAAATTTGTTGAAATGAAAACCGCTCCAAAAACGGGCGTAAAGAACGCAGCAAAAAAAGCTGCGAAAATCGCGAGTGGCTCAAAAAACTTCTGAAAATCAGGAGCTGTTATCCCTTGAAAACCGCTCCGTATTTTCAGACTTTTTAGTCTAGTGTGTGAACATACTCTAAGACAAGCAGTTATACCACACAAAATATTCGCTAATTAACATTTCCCATATGTCTACTTTAGATTGACATCATTTTTTGAATATCCTTTTCTTTTTCTAGGACGTTACAAGGCTTAGAACTTTAGCAGCAATTTCTCACATTTTCAAGAAAATTTCAAAAGGCTATTTTTACAGGGGCCAGTTCAGTTGTGAAGTGGCTTTGAGGGCCTTATATTTTAGAAACTGCCAATAAGTCACCCCATTTTAAAAACTTCACCCCTTAAAGTATTCAAAACACCATTTAGAAAGTTTCTTAACCCTTTAGACGTTTCACAGGAATTAAAGCAAAGTAGAGGTGAAATTTACTAAATTTTTTTGCAGAAATTCATTTTTAGTTTCAAAAGGTATTTATTGGTATATAAAGATAAAGAATAAATATACAATCATATCAAAGAAAGAAAGAAAGAAAAAAAACAAATAGAAAAAAACAGTCCCCACGCAGGAGGATAGTATGAGGTGGAGTTGGTACAAAATGAGGATATGGATATTGAGGAAAGGGAATGTGGAGGGACATAGGAAAGGAATAAAAAAACAAAACATCAGAGCCACGAAATTAAAATTTACATAGTAGTCACTTAAATCTAGAAAGAACAAAGTATCTCTATATCAATAGCACACAATACACTGGCACAGAGATATAAGGAAACAATATGTTATAGTGTAATGGTATATTGAAAGTCAGGCGCATGAGAGGAGGAAAGCCATGGGTCCCATACAATGAATCCGTTCTTATAGCCCCCAATTTCTCATAGATAGCTATACGGTTAATTCTGTTAATAACCGCAGAGAAAGCAAGTTCTACTGTGCGCCACTTTGAGGCTATATAAATTCGAGCTGCCAGTAATATATATTGAGCAAGTTTAAATTTGGAGTTTGACATTCGGGGAGGGATAGCCCCCAATAAGCACGTGGGTAGTCATTTCGGAATGGTAAACTGACATACAATGGAGATTAAAATACAGAAAGGTGATACTCGGGGGCAAGACCACCATGTATGATACATAGTACCCTCAAAGGTACAGCCTCTAAAACAACCGTCAGAAACCATAGGATAGATGGCGTGGAGAGTCGCTGGGACATAGTATGCTCTATGAAGCAATTTTGTGGATGTCTTTACCAGTGATACCTCCCAGCTACCCTTACCTATCGTGTCACAGCACTGTCTCCACTGTGCAGGGGAGAGTGTGGTACCCATGTCCTCCTCCCATTTAAGCCTATATGGTAGATTAGTATCAGGATGTGGTGTATTAAAAATACTGTACAGCATAGACAACAAACCTATACGAGAGGGCGAGTAAAGTAGCAGTTTTTCTACAGTGGTGTAGGACAGATTTACTTGGGCAGGAACCAATTGTTGCAAAAAAAATAGAACAATTGGACGGCCCTGTATTGCTCAGATATAGGGGGAATAAAGGTGTCATTAAAATGAACGTACGAGATCAATCGTCCTTCCCTAATAAAATCATGAACTTTGGTTAGTTGCTTAGAGTACCACCAATGAAAACTGGAGGACTGCAGACCTGAGGGGAAACCTGGGTTCCCAAAAACAGACGTCAGCGGGGAGTGACGGGATTGGAGACCATGCTTAAATCTAACTAGACGCCATAGTAGTAAAGAATGGTATGCGAGGAGAGAAAGATTCTTCAAAGTAGTCGGTAGGGGTGTAACCATCCACATCAGTGCTCCCTATGAATATGGGGCTAATTGGGCCATTTACAAGGAAATCCAGAGTGGCGCCTTACCCGGGGGGAGATGTGTCAACAATAGTTGAGCCACTCTAGCTGCATTATAATATGTGAGCAGATTGGGGACCGAAAGACTCCCAATTTTCCTATGGAACATCATTATACGAGTTGATATTCTGGGGCATTTATTTTTCCAGATGAATTTAAAAATGTCCTTTTGGAGGGCATGTGGATCGCCCTTCTGAAGGGGGATGGGAAGGGTTCTAAATAAGTAAAGCAGTCTGGGGAGGGTAGAAATTCATTTTTAATCCATTTTTTATGTAACACAGAAAGTTTTACCTGAGAAATGCAACTCAATATATATTGCCCAGGTTCTGTAGTTTTAGGAAATATCCCGCATGTGGCCCTAGTGTGCTTATGGACTGAAGCACCGGCCTCAGAAGCAAAGGAGCACATAGTGGATTTTGGGGCCTTCTTTTTATTAGACTATATTTTAGGCACCATGTCAGATTTGAAGGGCTCTTGCGGTGCCAACCGTGGAAATCCGCCAAAAGTGACCCCATTTGGAAACTACACCCCTCGAGGAAATTATCTAGGGGTATAGTGAGCATTTTGACCCCACAGGTTTATTGCAGAAATTATTGGAAGTAGGCAGTGAAAATTAAAATCTAAATTTTTTCAAAGAAAATGTAGGTATAGCTAATTTTTTCTCATTTCTACAAGGACTAAAGGAGAAAAAGCACTGCAACATTTGTGAAGTAATTTCTCCCGAGTAAAACAATACCCCACATGTGGTGATAAACGGCTGTTTAGACACACAGCAGGGCTCAGAATGGAAGAAGCGCAATTTTGCTTTTGGAGATCGAATTTAGCGGGAATGGTTTGCGGAGGCCATGTCACATTTGCAAAGCCCTTCAGGGACCAAAACAGTGAAAATGCTCAAAAAGTGACTCCATTTAGGAAACTGCACCCCTTTAGGAATTCATCTAGGGGTGTAGTGAGCATTTTGATCCCACAGGTGTTTCATAGATTTGATTAGAATTGGGCAGCTAAAATAAAAACAATCCTTTTTCTTCAAAAAGACTTGGCTTAGGTCAAAATTTTTCATTTTCTCAACAAATAAAGGAAAAAAAGAACCCCAACAGATGTAAAGCAATTTCTCTGGAGAATGGAAATACCCAATATGTGGTCATAAACTGCTGTTTGGCCACACGGCAAGGATCATAAGAGAAGGAGCGCCATTTAGCTTTTGGAGAACAGATTTTCTGGATTGGTTTCTTGACAAAAATGTTGCTTTTGCAAAGCCCCTAAGGTACCAATTCAGTGGAAACTACCCAAGAGTGACTACATTCACAAAACTACACCCCTTGAAGAATTCATCTAGGGGTGTAGCGAGCATTTTGATCCCACAGGTGTTTCATAGATTTTATTAGAATTGGGCAGTAAAAATAAAAAAATCCTTTTTTCTTGAATAAGGCGTAGCTTTAGCTCAAAATTTTTCATTTTCTCAACAAATAAAAGAAAAAAATAACCACAACATATGTAGAGCAATTTCTCCCGAGTACGGCAATACCCCATTCGTGGTCATAAATTGCTGTTTGGGCACACAGCAGGGCTCAGAAGGGAAGGAGCGCCATTTGGCTTTTGGAGTACAGATTCTGCTGGATTGGTTTCTGGGCGCTAAGTCGCATTTGCAAAGCCCCTGTGGGACCAAAACAGTGGAATCCCCCCCACCCGAAGTGACCCATTTTGGAAAATACACTTCTCAAGGTATTCACCTAGGGTTGTAGTTAACCCCACAGGTGTTTTGCAGAAGTTAGTGTGAACTCGATGTTGCAGAATCAAAATGGGAATTTTTCTATAGATATGCCAATATGTGGTGCCCAGCTTCTGCCACCATGAAAAGACAGCTGTCTAATTATTATGCTGTGTTTCCTGGTTTTAGAAACACCCTATATGTAGCCCTAATCTTTTGCCTGGACATTCAACAGGGCTGAGGAGTGAAAGAGAACCAAGCGAAATTGAGGCCTAATTTGGCGATTTACAAAGTATTGGTTCACAATTGCAGAGATTCTGATGTGAAATAATAAAAGGAGGAGAAGTGACCCCATTTTGGAAACTACATCCCTCAAGGCATTTATTAAGGGGTGTAGTGAGCATTTTCACCCCACAGGTCATTTCCATAAATGATTGTGCTGCGGATCGTGCAAAGTAAGAATTTAAATTTTTCCCTAGATATGCCATTTCAGTGGCAAATATCTCATGCCCAGCTTGTGCTACTGGAGACACACCCCCCAAAAATTGTTAAAAAGGTTCTCCCGGGTATGGCGATGCCATATATGTGGAATTAAACAGCTGTTTGGGCACACTGTAGGGCTCAGAAGGAAAGGAGCGTGGAATTTGCTTGGTAGTAGATTTGTTTGGAGTTTTACTGGTATTTCAGTTTATAATGTGGGGGGATATGTAAGCTGTGCGGTGTACATCAGGGGCATTGTCAGGTGGTATAATAATCGGGTAAAAAAAACAATAAAATAATCCATAGATATTTGTTACGATGTGAAGCAATCCTTTCTGCACAGGCCAGTCTCACACTGATAAATTATGTCCTTACTTATCCCCCTTTTGGCCCACACTCCGCACCTTTGCAGTTTGGGGAATTTTGCTGGGAAAGTGTTGTCCTGGTATAACACGGGCACCCTCACTTCCAGCAGATACGTTTGAGCCTAGTGGATTTTAGGGCCTTCTTTTTATTAGACTATAATAGTCCTCAATTAATTAGAATATCATCAAAAATAATTTCATTTATTTCAGTAATTCAATTCAAAAACTGAAACTCATATTATATAGATTCATTGCACACAGAGTGATCTATTTCCAGCATTTTTATTTCTTTTAGTGTTGATAATTATGGTAACAGTTAATGAAAACCTAAAATTTAGTGCCTCAGAAAATTAGAATACTATATAAGTCCAATTTCAAAAATGATTTTTTAATACCGAAATGTTGGCCTACTGAAGAGTATTACAATATATGCCCTCAATACTTGGTCGGGGCTCCATTTGCATGAATTACTGCATCAATGCGGTGTGGCATGGAGGCGATCAGCCTGTGGCACTGCTGAGGTGTTATGGAAGCCCAGGTTGCTTTGATAGTAGGAATGCACGATGCATCAAAACTTCGATACCGTGCACCCTCAAAAGGTTAGATACCGTTATTTCATGTATTTCGATACTAAGCTGCCACACAGATTAGCATTGTAACACATTGCCCCGCTCCTGAGTCCTGACGAGTGCGCGCAGTCTGCATGAGGTGATGCGACCAGTGCTGCACTAATGAGCGGCGGCACTGAAGACAGAACATGGCGGGTGCACTGCAAAACACCCCCATGTTCTGTCTACAGTGCCTGCGCTCATTAGTGCAGCGCCGGCCTCATCACCTCATGCTGAGCGCACTTGTTGTCAGCAACGGGGTATTACACAGCCGCAATTCTCTCATCTCCGCCGCTATTCCACTGAATGTTGCGATCAAAGCTGACCACAGCATTCAAGGGGAGAAGCCCCTTGGATTGCAAAACAGGGAATCCCTGTGATGCGATTGAGGGACATACCATATATGGGCAGACAGCCCAGGGTCCATTGAAGGACCCCAGGGCTGTCTTACCATATTTCCTGTTGTTAGGGCATACTTTGTTACGTC
This sequence comes from Rhinoderma darwinii, assembly GCF_050947455.1. Classification (NCBI taxonomy): domain Eukaryota; kingdom Metazoa; phylum Chordata; class Amphibia; order Anura; family Rhinodermatidae; genus Rhinoderma; species Rhinoderma darwinii. Next base: position 47,811,550 of record NC_134689.1, read on the forward strand.
CTAACCACTGCCTGTGTACTATCCGTACACAGGCTAATGTACTGGCATGAACCATACCGAAAAAATAGAGCTCGTAGTCAAAGTATATATGAAAATAGAACAATTTTATTGCACAAATATAACATACATTTAAAAAACATCTAGGTTTAAGACTCTAGTATTAACACTGCGGTATTTAAGAGCACAACAAGGAAAGTACTGAATAAAAAAGTATAATGGATTGGTTACAGACTGCATAGACTGCCTATAAAGATTATGTGAGATTTCTCAACCACACTGGGTTCCAAAGTAAAGCACCCTAATGTCCTCTGATAACCCCTATATGTAAACATCTAATGAAGGTGGGGGGGAGGCAGAGGGAGTAATCAGTATAAATCATAAGTAGTCTAGCATGTAGTCTTACCCATTATATAGAGGGAGAGTGTTACAGATCCGTGTTGGCTCAACCACAGGGAAAGCATCTAATGGCGAAACGCGCGTTGGGGTCCCTGTGGTTGAGCCAACACGGATCTGTAACACCCCCCACCTTCATTAGATGTTTACATATAGGGGTTATCAGAGGACATTAGGGTGCTTCAGTTTGGAACCCAGTGTGGCTGAGAAATCTCACATAATCTTTATAGGCAGTCTTTGCAGTCTGTAACCAATCCATTATACTTTTTTATTCAGTACTTTCCTTGTTGTGCTCTTAAATACTGCAGTGTTAATACTAGAGTCTTAAACCTAGATGTTTTTTAAATGTATGTTATATTTGTGCAATAAAATTGTTATATTTTCATATATACTTTGACTACGAGCTCTATTTTATCGGTATGGTTCTAATAGTTATGGAGCAGTCTATATGGTAAATTATGGGGGGAAGTTGGTGTCCCATACTTCATCCAGCCTATAATGAGAATGCGTTTGGAGCCTATCTATTTGTAATGTACTGGCATATAGATATTAAAGTAATGTTAAATAAAAAAAAAATCTATTTTTTTACAATAAACATTAAAATAAGTCTCAATACATAAAATATACACATATTCGGTATTGGCACGGCGGTAATAACCTGCACAACAATTTTTTTGTGTCATTTATGATGTGTATGCTGTAAAAAGAACAAAACAAACAAAACTGCTTACTTTCACTTATTAATGTGAGGCACGAGGTGTGATTAATATAACCTTCATGTGCCTCGCATTCATAGTAATTAACCCCATCATGTACCTTACACATTAACCCATTATGACTGAGAAACATGATGGGGTTAAGAACTATTAATGTGAGGCGCATTCAAAATTCATCACACCTCGCACCTCAACAGAAAACGGAAGAATCATTTTTTTTTATTACGGTTGGAAAAGTATCGCTTTTGTATAGAAAATCGCAATATTACACAAAGTATTTGTATCGACGTCCAAATTCTGGTATCGTGACAACCCTATTTGATAGTGGCCTTCAGCTCGTCTGCATTGTTGGGTCTGGTGTCTCATCTTTCTCTTGACAATACCCCATAGATTCTCTATGGGGTTTAGGTCAGGCGGGTTTGCTGGCCAATCAAGCGCAGTGATACTGTGGTTATTAAACCAGGTATTGGTACTTTTGGCAGTGTGGGCAGGTGCCAAGTCCTGCTGGAAAGCTTGTCAGCAGAGGGAAGCATGAAGTGCTCTAAAATTTCCTGGTAGACGGCTGCGTTGTCTCTGGACTTGATATAACACTGTGGACCAACACCAGCAGATGACATGGCTCCCCAAACCATCACTGACTGTGGAAACTTTACACTGGACCGCAAGCAACTTGGATTGACACCTCTCCACTCTTCCTCTAGATTCTGGGACCTTAATTTCCAAATGAAATGCAAAATTTCATCTGAAAACAGGACTTTGGACCACTAAGCAACAGTGTTGGTCCACTGTTATTTAGTGGAATCAGACAGCGAAAATGAAAATCTACTTTTTTTTATTGAAAAAACATTGGAATAAAGGAGTAAAAAAAAATACCAACATTTGTAAAGCAATTTCTCCTGATTATAGCAATACCCATATGTGGTAATAAACTGCTGTTTGGACCCACAGCAGTGCTTAGAAGGGAAGGAGCGCTGTTTGGCTTTTGGAGCTCAAATTTAGCTGGAATGATTTTCGGGCGCTATGTTGTATTTGCAAAGCCCCTGAAAGACCAAAACAGTGGAAACCCCCAAAAGTTACCCCATTTGTGAAACTACACCACTTAAGGAATCTATCTAGGGGTATAGTGAGCATTTAGAATTTATTAGAATTAGGCCGTGAAAATGAATATCAACATTTATTCCACTAAAATTTTGAATTTTTTCATATTCACAAGGGATAAAGAAGGAAAAAGCACCAAAACTTTTGTAAAGCAATTTTCCCCGAGTACAGCAATACCCCACATGTGGTCATAATTATTATTTTTTTCATTAGAAATTAACACTTTCAGGACGGATCCATTTTTTGCTTTTTCTTTTTCCTCCCCTCGTTCCAAGAGCCGCAACTTTTTTATTTTTCCATCAATAGTTTGGTGTGAAGGCTTATATCTTGCAGGAAAAGTTGTAGTTTCTATTGACACCATTTAAAGTACCATATAATGTACTGGTAAATTGAAAATAAAATTCTTTGTAGGCTGAAATTGTAAAAATCTGCGATTCCTCGCTAGTTTTTTGGGTTTAGTAAAATCTATTTGTTAAAAAAAAAAAAGAAATTGTTTTGTTTCACCACATTCCGAGAGGCATAACTTTTTTTATTTTTTGGTCAACTGAGCGGTGTGAGGGCTTATGTATTGCGGGACGAGCTGTAGTTTTTTTGGTACATACAACTTTTTGATCACTTTTTATTAAATGTTTTTTAAAAAAGCTAAGAGGACCAAAAAACAGCGAAATTGGCGTTTTATATTCTTTATTTTTTTACGGCGTTCACTGTGCGAGTTAAATAATGGTATATTGTAATAGTTCAGACTTTTACGGGCGCAGCAATACCAATTTGGTTTCTTTTTTTCATTACTTAAAAGGAAAGAAATCGGAAAGGGGTATTTTTTTGGGCTTGAAATATTTTTATTTTTTTCACGAATAATAACTTTATTTACTTTTTTTTTTTACACATTTTATTAGCCCCTCTAGGGGACTTGAACCATTGATCATTAGCTGGTCATTTAGCATTTTTTGTTTTTGTAACTTATAACTTTTATTTTTACACTTTTATAAAACATTTTTATTATTTTTTTTTTACTTTTTTGTTTTAGTCCCGCGAGGGGACTTGAAGACCTGCAGCACTGATAGCTGTTATAATACATTACACTACCTAGGTAGTGTAATGTATTATAAACGGTCAGTGTTACGCTGAGAGTCACACTCACAGGAAGCCTATGAGGACCAGCCTCTGGCTGGTCCTCATAGGCTTCCATGCATGGCAGACCCGGAGGCCATTATATAGCCTCCGGTTGCCATGACAACCAACGCTAACACCCGAAATGGGTCCCTGGGAAAGTTTGTTGCTACAACAAACTTTCCCTGCGATGTCACATGATCGGGACATGATCCAATCAGGTCCCGATCATGTGACATGTGGGACTGGAGGCAGGTGTTAACAGCGCGATCCGGGTGTCAGCGCTACTCTGAGACACCCGATCGCGCTGTTAACACTCACCGTGAATTCACGTCGGCGCTGCCCAGCAAGCGCCGACATGAATTTACATTGAGCAGTTGGGAACCGGTTAACATTGCGTTTTTTGTAAGGCAGAAAAAAAAACTGCCTCAAAATTCCTTCAGGGCTATTTGACGGTTTTGTTTTTTTTTTGCGTTTTTTTTAAGCCGTTGGAGCTAATCCAAAAAACGCAGTAAAAAAATCACTCCAAAAAAGGAGTTTTCTGCCTCGTATTGCTTTCAATTGGAGGTCAGAGGTGGAAGCTACTTCAAGACCATCAGGTCACAGAAAAATGACCATTAGCGTCGGGAGCGGAGCTAGTACTAGACGCACGTCCGTTACATCTGCTATAAGCAAAAACTTTTTTTTCTTTATGGCAGTTGATCAGGAGTGTTGCGGCGGTACCCCTGGAGGGTTTGTACGGCACCCTGGTTGGGAACCACTGATCTAAGCAAACTGCTGGCCCGCTCGGTTTCTAGAATGTTTCTCTGTTTCTGAGACCCTTTTTCTAATCTCAGACAATTTCTTAAATACTTCTCACAGCTGAGGGCACGTTATATAATTGTATTCAGTGTAGGCAAAACTCTGTGAGCTAAATACTTCAGCAGCACAGATCTCTTTCCTTGCTACAATGTATCAATGTATGTAAAACGCATCAACCTGGCGTCCAACCTGCTTAGCTCAATATGCAATGGTGCAAACTCAGCAAAGAACATAAACAGGGTGAGCAGCAAAAACACAACGCATATTAGAGTTACATAGAAACGCCTTTAAAAAGTGTTGTCTCACCTCCACAACTCCCTTCCATATGCCTTTAAGGGCACATGAATATCATGGATGAGAAGTCCCCCGCATGAGATCATCCTCTACTCTACTGCCCCTCCTCCCATATATTACATGGTTGGCCATTCATTTTGACCCCACCCTGGTGATATCAGCTGTATCAAAAGCCGGGCATGCTGCATACCAATTGAAAAAGGAATTGACTTGCGGAAACTGCCCCTTTAAGAGAAAGTCCATTTAATCACATTATGACAAATAGTGCAGTTAATAAATACACATGTAAACTTATTTGCTGGACCTCACACTAGGCAGCATGTTTATTGAATACATGCAAGCACAATAAAGCGGCTCTTTAAATCAAACTCGAGGAGGCAACATGGTTATTAAATGCAACACATAACTGTTAATGCACTCCAGTATTTTCAATGATGTGACTAAATTACCAAGATCCACAGTGTTTAATATAATAATCATTCATTTTTCTGTTTGTTTCCTTAGACAGCTCGGCATGTTTGACATCATTATATAAAAATAGCAGGTCAGCCAAAGGTCACATACGGTACAGCTGTAGGATATATCAGATTGCCTGCACGCTGTGCCATGTTGTTTTCGGAGCATACTAAATCGGGTGGGTTACAGCACTTGGCATCATAGTAAAGTAGCAGTGTATTAGCAGCTGAAACTAATAATGCATGACATGAGTATAGGATTAGGCATTCCACATAAACGTTCCTGCTTTATAGAAGAAAAATAAAACGTAGGTTATGTTCACATGTGCGTTTGGACTCCGTTCATGGGTTCTGTCGGAGCGTTCCGTCAGGGGAACCCATGAACGGAATCCAAACTGAAACAAATGGACACCATAGGTTTCCATTTGCATCACCACTGATTTCAATGGTGACGGATCCGGTGCAAACGGTTTCCGTTAGTCACCGTTGTTTAAGGGTTCTGTCGTTTTGACGGAATGAATAGCGCAGTCAACTACGGTATTTACCAATGTAATTGGCCAGTTATCAGGCTGAACGCCATATTTACCAATGCTCATATAGGTGAAGAAAACAGGAGTTGTGGCCTAAATTCACACACTGTGCAACTTATTTGCCAATAAAAAAATGGCCACTTTTCTGCACAGAGAAGTGCTGGTGGTAAGCAATGGCAGGGACAAGCTGGCATAACTCAAAAAGATGCGCTGTAATGATCAAACAGAATGAGACGTGTTAAGAAATACGGCACACACCACCCATGAGGTAAGCCTGTCCTACAAAATCTTAAAAAAAGGAAAGAAAACTATTTTTATTTTTTGGTGTGAAGTAGAGGCTGCTGCTGCCCTGTGGTTCAAACGATAACACAAAATGTGAATTATACAGTATAAGTATGTCTACGGCTATATTCACACAACCGTGAAAAAAAATGGCCAATAAAAACTGATCAACTGTCAGTTTTTCATGGCCATTTTGCATCAGTGCGTCTCCGTTTCATCCATTTCCAGTCCGTCTGTCAATTTTTAACGGCCGTTTGCCATCTGTTTTTCATGGTTGTTAAAAAAACTGATGGATTTAATTTGTTGGTTTTATTGTCCAAACCCCCTGAGAGCACCACAGTTCCCATGTAGATAGTGCTGCAATGACCTATTAGATAGTGCCACAGTGCCCACTGTAGATACTGCCCACATAGAGCCACAGTGCCCACATATAAAATGACATAGTGCCGTAGTACCCACATATAAAGTGCCAGTGCCCTCATAGTGCCACAGTGCCCATTTAGATAGCACAACAGTGTCCCCTGTAGATAGTCACACCCCCATATAGTGCCACAGTGCCCATGTAGATAGTGCCACAGCCCTGTAGATCGCACCAACCCCCATAGATAGCACCACGCCCATTATAGATAGCACCCCCCTAAAGATAGCACCCCCTCATTGTAGAAAGCACCCCCCCACAAATGACACCCCCCTGTAGATAGCACCCCCTGTAGACAGTGGCATCCCCCGTAGAGAGCAGCACTGTAGATCCCTGTAGGAGCGGAATCGCTCTGGCCAGGGATTTCACTCCTAGAGGGAGCCCCTGATGTCTATGTCCATATATTGACAGTGACGCCAGGGGCTTCTCCAGTAGCGGAATCCCCAGACCAGAGTGTCGGCCGGGGATTCCGCTCTGGCAGGGGATTCCAGAGGTAGCTACTGACGTCACTTTCCATATATGAACAGTAACGACAGGGGCTTCTCCAGAAGCGGAATCCCCTGGCCAGAGCGTCGGCCGGTGATTCTGCTCCTTCAAGGAGCTACAGCGGCGCTATCTGGAGGGGGTGCCACCTATGGGGGGGTGCGGGGCCGCTATCTACAGTCGGGTGCTATCTACAGTTGGGGTCAGAGGGAGACAGGAGTCCCCGGCAAGAGATCTCGCGATGCTCTGGCCGGAGATTCCACATTTGAAAGCCCAACATTACTGTTCATATATGGATAGTAATGTCAAAGGCTTCCCCGGGCTCAGCGCTCGAAGTAGCGCTGTGTGCGGGGAATCCTCGGCCAGGATCAGTTTTCCATTGACTTGGGAACCGTGGGCCGTCAAAACGGCCAAAAATAGGACATAACCTATTTTTTGACTGCCAGTTTTCACAAGCTGTTAAAAAAACGGTCGTGTGAATAAACCCATAGATCAGTATTGTTCTGAAAACGGCCGTGGGACGACTGTTACAAAAACGGCCGTCGCACGGCCGTGTGAATGTAGCCTAAGAGACATTTGCTGTTTGTACTGAATCTTTTAGGGCATGAGTGGAGCCATAAAAAGAAACAAATCGATATTAAATACTGCACATTGCAACATAATGGGTGGATAATTCTTAAGCAATCTGTTACCCAATAGTTAATTCAGATGCCGTAATATTACAAACGCAGCCAGGACTACTTGTGTATTGGCGCTAGCTGTCAACTGTCGAGCACTACTCCAGCTTTTAAACATGATAGAATCAATATCACATAGGGGGAAGGTCAATGGCGGATTATAATGTGGGCGTTTCGGGCGGTCGCCCGGGGCCCGAGGCTGCCAGGGGGCCCATCGGGGCCCGAGGCTGCCAGGGGGCCCATCGGGGCCCGAGGCTGCAAGGGGGCCCATCGCGGCCCGAACCGCACACAAACGTAAAAAACTATGCAGCGCTACCGCGCTGCCTGCTTCCGACTGAATCTGCGTCCGCAGGACGCAGATTCAGTTGGGTTGAATGCTGGAGCCTAGCTCCAGCATTCACTCTGCCGTGAGCGGCTCGGTGCAGGCAGGCGCGATGTAGTGACGTCATCGCGCCTGTCTGCACGGAGTCACTCACAGCACAGCACAGTGCAGAGGAGGAGAAGCATCGCATCCCCCACCGTCGTGGGAACCGGGATAGGTAAGCAATTATGTTTTCTTTTTTATTAGGTACGTACATATGGGGCATTATACTGTGTCAGCTATGGGGCATTATACTGTGTCAGCTATGGGGCATTATACTGTGTCAGCTATGGGGCATTATACTGTGTCAGCTATGGGGCATTATACTGTGTCAGCTATGGGGCATTATGCTGTGTCAGCTATGGGGCATTATACTGTGTCGGCTATGGGGCATTATACTGTGTCGGCTATGGGGCATTATACTGTGTCGGCTACGGGGCATTATGCTGTGTCGGCTATGGGGCATTATGCTGTGTCGGCTATGGGGCATTTTACTGTGTCGGCTATGGGGCATTTTACTGTGTCGGCTATGGGGCATTATACTGTGTCAGCTATGGGGCATTATACTGTGTCAGCTATGGGGCATTATACTGTGTCAGCTATGGGGCATTATACTGTGTCACCTCTATGGGGCATTATACTGTGTCACCTCTATGGGGCATTATACTGTGTCACCTCTATGGGGCATTATACTGTGTCACCTCTATGGGGCATTATACTGTGTCAGCTATGGGGCATTATACTGTGTCAGCTATGGGGCATTATACTGTGTTGCAGCTATGGGGATATTGCTATGGAGGCATTATACTGTGTCGCAGCTATGGGGCATTATACTGTGTTGCAGTTATGGGGGCATTATACTGTGTCACATCTATGGGGCATTATACTGTGGGGGCAGCTATGGGTGGCAATATACTGTGGGGGCAGCTATGGGGGACATTATACTGAGCAATTACAAGAGCTGCAGGTCCAAGGGGGGAGACGCTGTGTAGCACAATATACAAGGGGGGATTGTTGTATAGCACTATATAGAAGGGAGCGCTGTGTATCACTATATCTAAGGGGGATTGCTGTGTAGCACTATATACAAGAGGGGGAGGGCTATGTGACGCTATTTACAGAGGGGGAGGACTGTGTAGTGCTATTTACAGGGGGCTGTGTGTGGTGCTATCTACAGTGTTTGGCACAATTATATTCAGGGGCGCAGTCTATGGTGCTATAATATTTAGGGGCACAGTGTCTGTACTATTTTATTCAGGGGAGCAGTGTTTGGTGCTATTATATTTAGGGGCACAGTATGTGGCACCATGATAATATTATCTTTGTTTATAGGTGTGGAAATGTTGGAAAAGTGAGGAGCCAAAGACATCTGTGTGGCAAATTCTGCAGAAATGGGTCATGGCCGGGAAAAGTCGTCATGAAGTCTGGACTGGATGGAGAAGAGGAAAAAAACTACGTCGTCACCTGTGAGTCACTAGATTTATAGAGAATCTGTCACCTCTCCTGACATGTTTATTATAGGAAATCCTTGTGTTTCACAAAAAGTCTTTCTGCAGTCCAGGACTGATAGACAATTCCCCTTGTCAGGAGGATGTGTCCCTGCACAGTGTGATACTGTCAGTATGTAGGGACACCGCGCTGTGACAAGGGGAATCGTAACACTGTTAATGCTTGCCCCAAAAAGTAGTGTTAAAAATAGTTACGGTGCGGCAGGGCGGCGGTGAGGAAGGGGGGCCCAAGTTTGGGTAACAGGGGGGGCTGTATTGATTTTTAAATCCCTGCCTCAGCCGGATCCTTGTCTACATACTAATAGAGGCACTGGTTGCCCTTGCACTGACTGTTTGCCGACACTCGGCATACACCGCAATTCTCAGATACTCTGCTGGGTTTCTCCAGCTGTTAAACTGACTTCGGTCTGTGGCAGTGAAATTTTAAAATTTATGTGTATAGTTTGTCCTTGCTACACGTAGCTCAATAAAAGTTGTAAACTCTAACTTTATCTTTATTATCCATTGGGTGGTCAGGAAATAGGGTTTTGTTTGCCTGCAGGCATTCCTTCTCTGACAAGTTTGGGTAACAGCCCAGGGCCCATGGTCTACTTAATCCGCCACTGGGGAAGGTTGTGGGTCCATGCATGCTGTAGTATAGGGCCAAATGACCAATACTGGCATTGCTCAGATGGGCATTATAAATCTTAAATAAGTAAGGCCCAATGCACACGACCGTGCCCGTAATCCCGATCCGTGATTACGGGCACAGCCGGCCGCGGACAGTCATCTGCATTTGTGGACCGTGCTCCCATTGTCCTTTTTTTAACGGAACGTTTCTACGGCACGGACACACGCCCGTAAATATACGGCAAGGTGTCAGTTGGCCAGAGAAATTAATGGATCCATAGGTTGAGATAAAAATCTACGGTCATGTGCATGGGGCCCTTAACTTTATAGAAAAAAAAGGCAATCATTTATGCAGCTGGAAAACGATGACTTTATAAAGCTATAGTGTCCACAATGTTCACCCTGCCACTAGTGTATATATTGCAGTTCATGGCCTTTACACACTATTCTATGATGTGCTTATATTGCTGAATTGAGAAATCTCCCTGCAGCTATCAAAACCACTTGGGGATTTCCAACAGCAGTAAAGTAGAATCAACTGCACTAATGGGTTATTTTAAGGGTGTTAGAGTCTGGAAATGACATGTTTAGAATTCTAAGTACTTCTGCAGCTTAAACAACAACGGGGGATAATAGGCTCAATGACCATGCTGAACATCTGCAGTTTCCTGAAATTGACAGGTTTGATTTGACGGACCATATTTTATTGCACGCCTAAATTCTGGCATTCATTGTTTCACCTAGAGGCAGGACCTGATCCTAGACTTCCTGCTGAACTGTGCCAATAGTATCAATAGCTAAAGACCACAGATGTTACAGTTTATATTTAACACTAGGAATGAGATTGAGTCATGTGGGAGTTTACACAGCACTTCTTGAACTCAAACTAAAATGTACATCAAACATTGATGGTGCTTGAATTCCTGTGCTTTCCATTTTCCAATTACAATAAGTGGGTTCACGTATCAGGAGAGGGATACAGGTGCTACCTAACAAGCATGTGTATACACAGCTATCACTTATGATCATTTAAAGAAATAGTATATTTTACTTGCAGAGCTCCTTATTCAAATATATAAAAAGTACAAAAAAATATCTTTATTAAATATAATGACAAAATAACACAATGATAGGAAAAAGAGGAATGATACAACATATACGGAGACATAAACAGCAGGGTCAGATGTACAAGACCATGACCGACAGAATCAACCGTCCACTAATGACCTAAAACACGCTCAGATGATAATAAGTAACACACAAGCCCAGGGGTGTATAATGTGACATATGGCACAATATAGCTGGCAAAATTTTTTTTCCCGTGTACAGAGATAATAACCTATACACAGACAAAACCTACACAGTATATGATAACATATAGAAAAAGCAAAGTGCATGTGGCAATCTACATGTAATAATGCATCAAGGCCAGTACGATAAGTAAGGGGAGCATCTGAATAGGTATGCATCCAATGGAACGTACAATGCTGGCACAAGAAATAATGCAGATACCAATGTATATCAGAAGATGTAATAGGACGTGCAGTGCTAGCACAGAAGGCAATGTATATCAGAAGGTGTAGCAGCTCAGGTAGTAAAAAAAGAAAAAACTGCCATAGCAAGACCGAATGAACACATACCCTGAGACATGTTGAGGAGCGTGAGGGGTCAGAAGAACTGGATGGGTGAACAGACGCCTCGACGCGCGTTTCGCCCGATAGACCGGCTTCGTCCCTAGCCTCCTGATGCTTACCCCACATTTTTGCAGGAACTCTGCAATCTAGCCCAGGATGCCCTGGGCTATAACAAGGGCTCTGCCCTCTTGCTATTTGCCAGAGCGTTGTTCGTGACCCATTGTTTGTCGTGATTATGGTCTCCCAGTGTCTTCCAGTTTCCCAGTGTATCTTGCTCCTGTATCCCGTATCCTGTGTCCGTGCTACCTAGTGCTATTGCCGTGCTACAGTCTACACTTGATGTGCTACGCCTCACCTGACTACTTCCTGCCGCCCGGTCCTGGACGTGCCTGCCTCGCTACTGCCTATGATTGCCTCAGGTACCCTTGCTGAACTATTGAACTCTGTACTTACCTGTTTGGCCAGCTGCCATCCCGCTACGTGGTACGACCCAGTGGCTCCACACCCCGCATCGTGAGAGTTTTGAAGCCTACAGAATTGTGAACGCAGCTCTGGACTAGAATACTGTACATGCTGTAACTCCTGAACAGCACAAGCTAAGTAATTCAATGTATTTACACCGTAACTCATTGTTTTAGGTAGATTAACTGTCTGTATGTAAATTGTAAAACTATTTCCTGGAATACAAACATGGATGCCCCATACACATTATTTTATTTTTATTTTTTTTAACATTCTTTATTTATATTTTCATCAAGAATTTTATACATCAAAACAGAAAATATACGCAACCAGCATACAAATATTGCAGTAGAAAACAAAAAGAGCACAAAATAGGATGAACTAAAGCCTTATGCACATAACCTCTCCGAACACAATGTACCGCTATCTTCCGTACCAGCAGAAGAGAAGATGGTATTTTAAACAGAAGACATGAATATCAGAACACTGAAGTATACAAAATAGATATTACGAACAATGCAGTCAGGACAGGGCACCACGACACTTGGCGACCGAACCCCCCTAAAGCCGAATGAACCGGCGTCCACACTCCGCAGCAGAGGGAGGATAAAAATTGTATCATAGCAAGAGAACCCAGAGACCATGCAACAGATCAGATCAAGCAGACCCCCCTCCTTCCACTGCAACTGCCTCCCCCCCCCCATACCGGGCATATCCAATCCCATACCACCCCCCCCCCCCCCGGTGAGACCTAGCCATAAATCAAATACTCCTATACACATAATTTGGGTATGGCCAGTTTGAGTGGAAAAAATTATTTCACCACAAGTGTAAGAAAACGGATCTCCCTCTTGAAGGATGATCTCTCACACTCCTGCCACCGTGTTTATTAGTGAGTGTCCACATTTGAACCATTATGTTGTTTTTAGGTCCACAATTCTCTGCTAAATAATTTCCGAATATAACCTTTGTTGTGATCAAAAGCTCCAGATCCTCTGCATAGTCAAAGAGATGAATTATAAAATTCTTTCTGCCTGTAGGCACCACTATATAGAGCCTATTTTCCTACTGCATACTGTTTTGTAATGGAGTAAGCTCTTAAAGGCTATGTACACCTTTGAAAGGAATTTTTCTGAAGACATCACTGTTTTATGTATTTTCAAAAACGTTCAAAGTGACTTTTTAAAAAATTTCACTTTTGCTGATACAGTTTCTATGTATGCTGTATACATTGAAGCTGTATCGTTCTGTCTCAGCCGATTCCGTCAGTTCAGCTGCACTCATGGCTCGGCTGAGATCGGGACTTGCCTGTCTCTGACACACAGGATCCACCTCATAACTTAGATGAGATTGTTATTAGCTGGATTGTGTGTGTCAGAGACACGCAGGACCCGATCGCAGCCAAGCCGTCGGTTCAGCTGCACTGAGGGAAGACAGAACGATACAGCTTCTACGTATACAGGATACATAGAAACAGTATTGTCAAAAGTATGATGTATTGTCAAAAGTATGATACATCTTTTTAAACAACTGGATTGGGAAGTGGTGCTTTTGAAAAAAAATGATTTGTGCAGTATATACAACTGTAGGACATACAGTTGCATACATCAGTGGTATAATTCCGGCATATATGCCAGGAATTACACACCAAACATATTCTTTATACTAGTCGTTTATAATCACTAATGGCAGCATGCAGATGGAGCAGCGTATATATTTTAACTGCTTCTTAGGCTTAGTTCACACTACAGTTAGTATACGTTTACCTCTCATCCGTCAGAGGAAGAGAAGATCGAATCATTTAACGGAACGCAACGGTTCCGTTAGAATTACCATTGATTTCAATAGTAATTCTTTTGTTTCAGTTGCTTTCCGTTTGTCTTCGTTCCCTAGGTTTTTGTTTTTTTCACGGAAACAAAGGCTGCACTTTTGCTTCCTTCAAAAAAATAAATAAATAAATAAAAAAACGGAAACAAACTGAAATCAATGGTAGTTCTAACGGAACCGCTGCTTTCCGTTTAGCGTTTGGATCCGCTCTAAGGCTGAGTTCACACGACCTATTTTCAGACGTAAACGAGGCGTAATATGCCTCGTTTTACGTCTGAAAATAGGGCTACAATACGTCGGCAAACATCTGCCCATTCATTTGAATGGGTTTGCCGACGTACTGTGCAGACGACCTGTTATTTACGCGTCGTCGTTTGACAGCTGTCAAACGACGACGCGTAAAAATACAGCCTGGTCAAAAGAAGTGCAGGACACTTCTTTGGACGTTTTTGGAGCTGTTTTCTCATAGACTCCAATGAAAACAGCTCCAAAAACGGACGTAAAAAACGCCGCGAAAACGGCGCGAAAAACGCAGCGAAAAATGCGAGTTGGTCAAAAAACGTCTGAAAAGCAGGGTCTGTTTTCCCTTGAAAACAGCTCTGGATTTTCAGACGTTTTTGGTCACTACGTGTGCACATACCCTAACGGAAGAGAGCTAAACGTAAACCAACGCTAGTGTGAACTTAACCTTCCACATTCGTCGCACATGATTTCAGGTTTGAGCTCAGATGGATGCTTACCCCAGCTTGTGGTTCTGTCACAATATCCTTCTAATATCTCATTATCACATTTACACGTTCAGCAGGGATTCTGCAGTACAAGGTCTAATGTTTCAGGTCGCAATAAAAAGAGGCATATATTTAAAACTGCATCGAAGTGGCTGGATGAAACAGCAATGAGATACTTTGTATGTCGGGTGCTGCAAAGCAAACAATAAAGCCTCGTATATAGAAAAAAAGTCCAAATAAAAAGCTGAGGTCTATTGTAGCAGAACACCTGGGTAGGGAAATGATATTCAATATCCTAGAAGACTCGGGTAGAAACAGTCAGGATGATAATTGCTACATATGTATGTATTTGTAGTTGAAACATTTGGCAGCAACCTATTCCCATCGGCCATTATTGTTGCACCAGAGACTGGTTCTGTATTACTATATTATTAAAATAAAATACAATCGCATTACTAGATTATTAAAATAAAATACAATCTCGGCAGGCACTATTTTAAAGGTTCCCAAATGTTGTACAGGCTTCTATTGCGGACTTCACCAGAGATGCGGAAAGGTTTATTAAAATCACAATTGGCTCCCATTCAACATGTCTTCAAGAAAACCTTGCGGCACCAGTGCAGTGTGTGTTACAGATCGAAGTGTGAACATTTGTCTGCCATATAGGACATGTACAGCGACATGTGATTCCAACCTGAAGTTTCTTCACTGCCTCCATCAACGCTATTCCTCTATGGCCCCAACACGGCACAGACCCAAGGATTATTGGACCTTTATAATAAAAACAGTCAGGAAATCACACTTCTATTTGTTTATTTATCAGAGTCTAAGGCTGGTTTCACACCAACGTTCTGCATTCCATTGTTCTGCAGAATAAGGTAAAAACGGGAGCGACGGTTCCGTTGCACCACAGACATCACCAGCGCCCAATGGAACCCATTGACTTTAATGGGTTCAGTCAGGTTTCCGTGGTTATACTGGAAATAAAAGCGAAGCTTGCTGCGCTATTCTTTCCGTTATTCTCGGCTGTACCTGCGATGGAGAGCCCTAATGGAGCCGCAAACGCAGATGTGAACGAGGTCTAAATAACAATTGTGTAGTCCTCACTAGCTGCTATAAACCAAAAAATCTCTCTGTTGACAACAAAAAAAACACAACAGACATCAATATGTAGTCATTTTTTCCATAAACAAAACGATCATTCAAAAATTAGGTGTTATGAAATAAGTACATAAATTTATCAGTCTCACGTCGTTTTGGAGAAATTGGCTGTGGGGAGTATGTCAGCAATTCCCAACCTTATTATTAAGGGGCAGCCCTTGAAAATTGTTTTCAGTCCCAGGGAACCCCTACTCCCACACCTCCTTGGTGTAGATTAGTGTAGGCACGAAAAAAGTATCCTGTAATTCTATATTTGGGCCGAAATCTGTTGACTGCTTGGCCAAACATCTACAAAGCTGAAATATTGTAGAAGTGACTGCTCATGCTGCTGCGGTCTTCTGGGAACCCCTGATCTTGTTCAGAGGAACTCCAGGGTTCCAGAAAAACATGTTTGGGAAATATTACTCTATGTGATACAATAACACCATATAAACAGCTTCTGTGCTGTGTTGGCTGGTGGAAAGTCCATGTTTCCCACAAGAGGAACAGCTGGTGGAGTTTAGAATTGAGGGAAAACATCATTAGCCTTATCCTACACCAAGGAAGAGATGGGAGAGGGATGGGCACAATAAATGTAGGGGTCTGATTATATACGCTCTCTGTCCAATCTCAAAACAGTAGGATGAGAAATTCCCACAAACTGTCATAAAAGGGAATCGGTCAGGTAATATTTGCCTACCAAACGAGTACCAGAATATGGTAGGCTTTTTAAAACCATGCACTTACATACCTTTGTATTGCTTGCATCTAACTCGCAGACAATAGAGTAAACAGTTTGTAGGATTTTCTGCATGTTCCAGAAATAAAATATCTTGTAGAAATGTTGCAGAGAACACAGGAGTTAATATCTTCATGATCCCTTTCTTTTTTGCTGAAATATGCGTGAAAATCTGCTGTGTGAACATGACCTAACCTTTACAGTAGAGATGACAAACTCATTTCAGCCAACTTATTGAGAGCAAAGCATTCAACATATACACTTTATAGCAGTGGGCAAGAAGTGTTGAAGGCGTTACCGGCCCCTACACCAAGCATCTGATATTTTTTCAGGGGTTCCCCCATAACAACAAGGTTGAGAGTCGCTGGTCTAGATATTGACGTTACATACTTGTTACGGCGCCCCCTACCGTTCTTTTTATTCCCGCTCAGAACATCCACCTGATGTATTCAGTGCTGGTGAGTAGAACGTGCTTTTAGGATCACTCTGATGCACCTGTACCAGAGGATCCATGTGGTGGGACTGCGCTTGTGTGACCACCAGCACTGGACACTTTAGATGGACTTTCTGAGAAGGAAATGTAAAAAAAAAACATCAGTAAGAGCCATAATAGGTCTGTAACAGCAAATATCTAGATATAGGAGAATTTTTTTTAAAAGATTCCAATTGAGAAATTTTTATGTTTTGTTTGATCTTATAGAGAAACGCAACATTGAATCATGGGACAACCCCTTTTATGTGGAAATGTGGCTATGTGGTTTTGTTTCTATACCCCACGGTATTGAAGGTGGATCAAGTGAGAACATCAAGGAATCAGCAATGGAGACAGGAGTTCTGCACGGAACACGTCACGATGTGGCACTAACCTAATTGCTGATGCTATTGGTTTATGCTCCTCTGCGGCAAGGACATTAAACTGGAGTATTAGTTCCCCTGCTGTGGGCCACATAAGAAAGGCAAAGGAGGCCGCATGCAACCTCCTTCAATCAGCATGTTATGCACGTCTGATCGAGATCTATAGATTAGATAGAGGACAACAAATTAGCGCTCATTGAGCATTGCATATATGTAGGAAAGGTAGATCAGCTTCGTCTATTTCTACGGGTACCACCATTTTACCCTCCGTATATAATAGCTGCCGATTCTTATTAGCTGCACTGCAAAACAAAACATTCTGAATAAATAATTATGATGTGAAGAATGTTCATTCACAGGATGCTTTTTGACAGGTCAACTTCCTATAAATTATCAGTTAAAAAAATGATTATAACATGCATAGGGATTCTCCGTTATACATTACAATACAGATGAAAACCACAGCAACACTTAAAAGCGTGATCGCCCGTCACAAATATCATAACAAAATGTGCTACAACCTAAAAACGCCTATGGTCGTTTACACAGTAACATTTTGGTCCTAACTCAAATTTACAATATAAACAATGCAGTATTATTCATTTGGAATGTTGTGATCTGCTTAAAAGCAATGACGGCGATCACAAATATTTTGGTGGGTTACATATTGGTTGGATCTAATGGAAATGACATTTTCAGCATTGACATATAACTGCGGCTATGATTGGTTATTGTTGCATGGATTGTAGCAAAGCGCTCCATGAAAACACAGACTAAATCTCCTGTCCTTATATAAACCAAGGATCAGAAATGCCAGGTCATTTTCTCGCAGGTGTCATTGGTACTTTTTGGGGATACATGGGACTTATTGATTAACTTTTATTGCTACTTTTTTGGGGGGGCAATGGAAAAAAATTGCAATTCCGCCATAGTATTTTGCCTTTTTCATTTACATTTTTACTAAATAAAACCACTTTTTAATAAATAAAAAAAAAAGAAAACCATTTTTCTAACTGTAATCTTTATTAAAAAATGTTATTTTTACATTTACTACTTATTTTTTTTTATTCCCACTAGGGGACTTCACTATGCGATCTTTAGATCGCAGATATAATGCTTTGGTATACTTCGTATACCAGAGCATTACTGCGTGTTAGAGTAAAACGGACAGGCAATCTATTAGGATGTGCCTCTGGCACGGCCTAATACGCATATAACCAGGGCAGGCCTGGGGACCTTTAATAGGCACCCGGCTGCCATGAGACCTGCGATTTCATCGGGTCACTATTGACCGCAGTATTTAAGGGGTTAAGCGGCCACAATCGAAGTAAAGTTTGATCGCTACCGTTGGAGCAGGAGCCCGGCTGTCATCAGACAGCCGAGCACCCGCTCCAGCCTGCATGGGACACCTATGCAGGACTTAGGATAGCGGCGGCCTTGCCTAAGGCCTCTTAGTGACCGCCGTCAAAAGGCGTATTGGTAGTCACTAAGGGGTTAAATTGTTACTGTTTACCTAATCGAATTTGGACAATTTCAATGCCTCCGATGGTGGAATAAGGTGGTTTAAGAGGTCTTATATTATCCGCATTCTGAACAAAACACTATGAAACATCAGCAGGTAGTGTTTTACAATAACAATCTATCAAAAACAGAAGCAAGTCCCTGTTCACATCCTGTTTTCTGACCTTGGTTTAGAGTACACTCCATGAAAAGCTCCCAACGTATATAGAATATGTTAAATGTAGGCTGTGACAAATACCTGACAGTATACACACAAAGAAGAATGCTTGAGAAAGGCCTCACTGTTTATACAGGCCGAAACGTTCCTGCTATGGTGTTTTGACTAATAAATAACCATTGAAATATTCATGTATGTTGTGGTCCAAGAAGTTACAAAGAAAACCTGACAGTGGCATACGTCACTAATAGGCTCCCAGCTTCACATCCAGTCTTATACCACCTGTATACTGTGTATGGCCAGCTTAACCACTGTGTTCTCTGCAGGATTTCGACAAGACTGTTTGTTTCAGATAGATCCTAAAGATTGACCAGCGGTGGGGGCAAATATATCTCATGTTTACTTTTATCATTCATTTCTAGGTTGAGTGTTCTTTTAAATAATTTGATTGTACATCCCAATCACTTTGAAATATGCATGCATCTCTTTCAATATTTCTTCTTTTACTCATTATCTTTTAGAAATATTCAAAGATTGAATTGCAAAAGAAGACCACAGGAAATAGATATTTTTAAAGATTTCACCTTTCCCTCGTTTGGCAGAATTTCTTTAGAACACTATTCTTATGGGACCTCCTACGGCATTTAGAAAAGTCGTGTTTGACATTAGTGGGCTAATTAGTGGTTAATAGATAATTCATTTAGCTATAATCACACATGGAATTTCCAACAACCTTTACAAATTCCACTTCTCATAGTTAAATAAAGGCAATGGAAAAACAACATCATAATACCTTCAAGATGATTCATATTTTAAAGCTCAGCAGATCGGGTCCGTGTGGTTGCACATATTTTATGTAAGTACCAGCCCCTAGCATTCACGCTGATGTATACAATTGCTGTCCAATTGACATGCTCACTCAAGTGTAGTAAAATGTAGGTTATGAACATGTCTGTACTCTGGATAGCTATTATTTTGCTTCTTAAGATTAGATGAGCAAGTACATCTGCAAACCAGGGGGAGGCTGGAACAAGCCATGAAGCTGCCAGTGACTCATATGAATAAATCATATATTATCCTTCCACGAAAATCCTCTGACATAAAAATTCCTAGCAAAATATTTATTCACTGTGCTGTTGCATTTGCTTGCTCTAGAACTAGCAAACTGACTGTAAGGGAGTATATACTTACCAATCACTGAGAAATTACTTAATAAAAACTGAAATCTCTACAACAGTGACGCCTAAATGCCATACCGGGGCCGCAGTTGCCCCTCACATGCCTCTGTGTGACGTGTGGCGCCCTGGGCCCCACGAGAAGGTAAATTCATACGATGCAGCTGCCATTCCAAGGATAATGGTGATGCAGTTTTGACCATAAAGAACAGAAGAGCTATTCTACATGTACATATATCTATGTATGGGTGTTTTTTAAGATGCCTATTTGTATTGCCTTTGTTTCCTTCCATATGTATTTGGTCATAAGCTAAACATAATACAGCTGAAGAAGTCATATTTGCATGCCCTTGATGGAGTCAATGGTCGCATTTAAGGAGTATCTGTCACCAGATTTCACAATACAAACTGCATACATTATTAAAAAGATCTCATAGACCTGATGAAGCTGGTGTTCTAACTTTGAAAATCAATGTAAGAATGCCTGTATAATCCTTCCTCAAAGTTTTCTTGCCGGATATTAAAGTATATGCATGATGTCATCTCAATCTTCTCCCATTTAGAGCTGACAACCTCCTATCAGTGTCCCTCCTATCCCGCACCATGCTGAAATCTTGCAGATACTTAGTACAAGCTGCGGTTTTCCTTGCTCTACAGTAAAAGAAAGCAGAATATGGAGTTAGAAGGTGTAATTCCACACTAAAACTGCTGCTGGAAGACAGGTTCTCTTACTGCAGAGCCAGGGAGACTGCAGCTAGTACTGAACATGTGCCAGATTTTAGCATTGTGCAGGGAAGGAGGAACACGGATAGGATCTTGTCAGCTCTAGGTGGGAGGAGATTGAGATGACATTATGCATATATTTGGTCTCATAAATACTCATTTAAATATCAAGCAGAAAAATGTTGAGAAAGGATTATACAGACATTCCAGCATATATTTTCAAAGTAAGTACATCAGTCTCATAGGTCTGAGAGATCTAATAATAATGAATGCAGTTTGTATTGTGAAATCTGGTGACAGATCCTTTTTAAGGTCCCCACAATCTGCTGGGTTGACCACAACTATTATATAACATACCACCTCAAAGTCCTTAAAGAGACTCTGTCACCACATTATAAGTGCCCTGTCTCCTACATAAGGAGATGGGCGCTGTAATGTAGGGGACAGTAATGCTTTTTATTTTAAAAAACGATCTTTTTTCACAACGTTAGGAGCGATTTTGGTTTATGCTAATGAGCTTTCTTAATGCCCAAGTGGGCGTACTTTTACTTTCGACCAAGTGGGCGTTGTACAGAGGAGTGCATGACGCTGACCAATCGGCATCATGCACTCCTCTCCATTCATTTACACTGCACTAGCGATATAGAAATATCGCTATGTGCAGCCTCATACACAAACCCTAACATTACTACAGTGTCCGGATAATGAATACACATGAAATCCAGCCTGGACGTCATGTGTACTCAGAATCCTGACACTTCTGACTCTTTTTTTGTGAGATTCCGGCAAGTGAAACCAAATCTCGTTTAGCTCCGTGATCTCGCGAGATTTCGTATCCATTGCTGTAAATCTCACAAAAAAAGAGTCAGAAGTGTCAGGATTCTGAGTACACATGACGTCCAGGCTGGATGGTCATGTGTATTCATTATCAGGACACTGTAGTAATGTTAGGGTTTGTGTATGAGGCTGCACATAGCGATATATCTATATCGCTAGTGCAGTGTAAATGAATGGAGAGGAGTGCATGATGCCGATTGGTCAGCGTCATGCACTCCTCTGTACAACGCCCACTTGGTTGAAAGTAAAAGTACGCCCACTTGGGCATTAAGAAAGCTCATTAGCATAAACCAAAATCGCTCCTAACGTTGTGAAAAAAGATAGTTTTTTTTAAATAAAAAGCATTACTGTCACCTACATTACAGCGCCGATCTCCTTATGTAGGAGACAGGGCACTTATAATGTGGTGACAGAGTCTCTTTAAGTTAAAGGAGCTCTCTGGGTGTTTTTTTTTTTTTCAAACCTCACCATTTGAAAATGCAATGCAGTGTAATGTAGACATGTTTATTGATTTACCTGATGCTGTATTTCAGGGGCCATCGCTCCGTGCAGCAGTTAAGTCATGTAATCTGCATTCTGACTCCTTTTATCCTACAGCGCCTGCTCTAGGGATCAGAAGTCAGGTTCTCAATGGAAGTCTATGAGAGCCTCTGTGTGAGTATCATAGACTTGCATTGAGAGACTGACAACACGTTTCTACAGTAGAAGCTGTTGGATTTGGGTTTTAAATGTACAGATCACATAACCCCACGGCAGCCCAGAACGGAGCGGAGTGTCCGTGAAATACTGCACAAGGTAAGTCAATGCACAGGTCTACATTACATTTTCAAAAGGACAGGGAGGAAAATAAAAATGCTTCTTTAACGGGGTTGTCAATGTTTTATTAATTGACGTTTAGCTGACAGAAGAGTTATCCTTGGTATTGGAGCACTGTAGGAGGCAGACACATGATTTTAGTAGGTGCCCTGTCAAACTATAACATTCTTGTGTCCTTGCCATAAACAGCCGATTACAGGGGGGAACGGGAGGCTCAATGATCATCTTCTGGTAGGAAAACTGAAGAAGGTGGTTGGCTACTTCTTCAGAGCTATGCTACTCAATGATTTTCATCTAGAATTGCGTACTCTGTCACTGTTCAGTAGGGGAAGACTTTCCAAACATTATATATTTTCCATTACTCATACAGCTCCAGCACATTTCATAGTGCTTTACAGAAAATGCATTCAATCACAATGGCAAAGTTCAAAGAGTAACTACAATTTCATCAAACTTTTGATTTGTGTCATGGAGACATATCCAAAGTTTGGATCGGTGGGGTTCAGGGTGCTTAGACCTCCACCATTGATGAAAGGAAGGCGCAGAAGCGCTCAGCTGAGCACTCTGCATCTCCGGCTGTGATGAGTGCTTCCTGTTAGGCTAAAGACGGCTATCATGGATGTACTGTGAGAGCCGTCTTTAGCCTGACAAAGTGCGCCGAATACAGCCGAAGGGGCAGGGCGCTCAGCGATTCTGTACCTTCGTTTCAGCGGCGGTTGGGGTCTCAGAACCTGTACCCCCACCAATCCAATCTTTTTATATGTCTCTGACATATCAAAAGTTAAATGTAGTTACTCTTTAATGTGGATAAATGTAGGGTTATGCACTCGGGTGGAGGAAACAAATTCTACAATTATGCATTAAGCAGTAAAGCACTGGGAAAAACTGCTACTGAAAAAGACAGGGGATATTGGTGGACAGTACATTTATTCTGATCTCCATATTTGGAGTCAGGGAGGAATTCTTCCCCTAATGGGGCAACAGGCATCAACCTCATGGTTTTTCTTCCTTCCTCTGCATCAAGGATTATATGTTGGATTTGATGGACCTATGTCTTCTTTTCAACCTCCTCAACTATGCAACATTGATCCCTGGGGGTGCTCATACACGTTCTTCCCGGCATAAGGAAGATATATACACACACGCGGGCCAATTTTAGTCCCGAAAATTAGGAGAACCCAGAAAAAAAAAACTATTTACATGAATGATTTTAGAATTATATATTTCTGCTTATATTGCGCAAATATATTCCGCAGCGCAGTACAGAGAATTGTAGACATTCATATCAGTCCCTGTCCTCAATGAGGCTCAAGACACACACACACTTTGGGGACCAGGGTTTCGTGGCAATTTTCACACTTTTGAGATAAATAAAACTGGAATTATTTTTTTAAAAATAGACACCTGACAGATTGTGAAAATGCCACCCAGCACATTACACCCATGACCCCCTTCATGCAAATTGTCATCAAAGCCGAACATCCTCTAAGAAACTAATAAAAAAAAAATCATGTTTGTGGCTAAAAGTTTGTGCCTGAATACCTCCTAAAAAAAAAAAAGAAAAATATTGAGTTCATACATGTCACTTATGCCTATGTCTTCATGCACATATCTTCACATGATCACCAGAACTGAATAATCTATAATGTATTGATTTAAATCCTACTAACTCTGAGCTTAAGAGGCCATCCTACTGAGTGATTGGCAGCTTTTTCTGTATTCACACTCATACAGGGAGGGCTGTCAATCAGTAGTTGAGACCGCCCACTAGACTTTTTAGTCCACCGTGAGCAGGAATTTAAATGAATAAATTACAAGTTATGATGAATCTTTTTGAACAAAACTATATAAGGGGGAGTTCACACAGAGTTTTTTTTACACGATTTAGGATTCGGAAACCACGCCAAAAAACGGCTCCCATTGATTTCAATGGGAGGTGGAGGCGTTTTTTCCCACGAGCGGTAAAACCTACTCGTGGGAAAAAGAAGTGTCATGCCCTATCTTCGGGGCAGAGAAAACGCTTTTCCCAGCGTTATTTGCCCGCAGGGCTCAATGGCCGGATGAAATTTTGAGGCAGATATTTTTTGCCTGCAAAAAACTCAGTGTGAACATGGCCTAACATTCTGCTCAGCTCCTGCTCTATAACATGCTGCCTCCAGATAGGACCTAATGTTCTACATGACAAGCTCCCTTTAACTAGGGAAGCATAATATAAGGTGACAGATTTAGGTACAACTATGTAGGGAAAGCGATGTGACCACCAGACCAGTGATTATGGTAAACTATTTTTTATTTACATAGACTTGCCCATACGTAGAGGATACATACTCCCCAAAGAAACTTTCCATTTTAATAGACGACATGTAAATGGCAGTCCCCAGATTATATCTCTGTAACAAAATCACTATAGGCACTGAAATATTTATTACATTTTCACTCATATAGTAGGTGGAAATGTATCTTAAATGAAAGACGTAGTGTTCTTATGAGAAACCGACAAAGCAGGGGTTAAACTTAGCAACAATTTCTGGTTTCTACTAAAAGCCATAATAAAGTGGTAATAAAATAAACTATTTTAGATACAGCGAAAAGGATGACAGGACTTGAAATGGCAGCAAAACATGCATTTATAGAGGAAATCTCAATCCTAGATAATTACAACATAGCACAACAGACATCTGCTCCTGTAAACAAAGATATGATCTACTAAAACATTTCCAAGATTGCAGCATAAGCTTTAATATCTGGATGAGGCAGCGAATGAGCAAATGGGATATAAACTGGGCCATGCTTCAAACCCCTCTACAAGTTCCTTTTCACTGAAAGAATGCCACAAAACAAGGCTAAACGACTGCATGAATGCCACAAGTTCTCCAGAAGACATTACATTAGGAATGTAAGCGGAGGAGAAAGTGTGTCACAGCAGAAGTAAAAAATGGCCTCTCCCTGGCTAGTTGGTAAGTCTTGCAAAAACATGACGTTCAATCAAAAAGATCACACGAGTTTTGTAGAAATAAATCTTCTGTCATCACTTTTACTACAAAAAAAAGAGCAGCAATATTGTTAGAAGCTTTCACTGAATCTCTTTTCTGTACTATGTAACTTAAAGTGTAACCATCGTTTCAATTACCATCCCATAAATCAATAGTACAAGCGGTGATAAGAAACTTTGGAATAAACCTTATTACAGAAAAATGTCTCTTTCTCTACTTATCAGATACCTCACTTCCCTCCACTGCCTCTTGAACTATCACTAAACTCTTATTTCACTGGTAAAATCTGTATTCGATGAGGTGGATAGATAGAGGTCTATGAAGAGGGGAGGTGGAGCAGCTGTACAGAGAAAGAGAAAGCCAGACAAGCACAGATGATGCTGCTTCTAGTAAGTGTTTTATCTTACTTTAGTCCTCCATGCTGCTGCTTCTATATATGTGATAGAGATAGGAAAGCAGGATTTCCTCTGTTCTCTGTGTGCAGTGTATAGGATATCATAGCAGCTAGTTTCAGAGTCAAGGGAAAACTAACTACCGTATATATCGGCGTACAAGACGACTTTTTACACCCTTAAAAAAATGTCAAAAGTGTGGGGTCGTCTTATATGCCGGATATTGTCTACATTAGGGATGCACGTTGCAGCCGCACAGCTCAGTATAGTGACACATGAATGTATGGGAGCGCGGCTGCGGCTGTGTAATTCAGCCACAGCCCCGCTCCTGAGTCATGATAAGTTCGCGGGGTCAGGATGATGCAATGCGGCCAGCGCTGCACTAATGAGCGGCGGCACTGGAGACAGAACATGGCGGGCGCGCTACAAAACACCCCCATGTTCTGTCTTGAGTGCCTGAACTGCCGCTCATTAGTGCAGCGCCGGCCGCATCACCTCATGCTGACCGCGCGCGCACTTCCTGTCAGGAGCGGGGCAATGGCTGTATTACACAGCCGCAGCCCCGCGCTATAACGGCGGAGATCAGAGAAACCTCTCATCTCCGCCGTTATTCCCCTGAATGCTGCGATCACAGCTGACTGCAGCATTCAGGGGAAAGTGAGACGCGATCGAGGGCCATACCATATATGGGCAGACAGCCCAGGGTCTAATGACGGACCCCAGGGCTGTCTTACCATATTTCATGTTGTTAGGACATACCCAAGTATGTCCTAACAACTGCCTGTGTATTATCCGTCCACAGGTTAATGTACTGGCACATATCTGATATATGTCAGTACATTAAAGTTTAAAAATAAAGTAAAAACAAAGTATCGTTAAATTTTAAAAAAAATACACCTTCACCTTTTTTACAATAAACATTAAAATAAAAAAATGAAATAAACACGGCTTTCATTCACTTATTAATGTGAGGCATGAGGTGCGATGAATTTACCCTCAATGTTCCTCACATTAATAGTAATTAACCCCATCATGTACCTCGCACATTAACCCAATATGACTGAGAAACATGATGGGATTAATTACTATTAATGTGAGGCGCGTTCAAAATTCATCACACGTCGCGCCTCACATCAGAAAACTGAAGAATTTTTTTTTTATTACTGTTGGCAAAAGTATCGAAATTGGTATCGAAATCGCAATACTAAACGAAGTATCGGTATCGAAGTCCAAATTCTGGTATCGTGACATCCCTAGTCTACATATTGTCTACACACAGGTTGTGTGTTACCTTGTGAGCCTGCAGTCCGGTACACAGGCTCCCGGGATGCACGGAATCCGCCACGGATCTGAGGGAAGCCGGTATTAGCCGCCAGGGAACATCTCTGTAAGATGCTCTGGCCCGCCCTTTCCTCTCATTCCCTGCCTCTCAGATCTCGCGCGATGAAGCAGCTTATCTGCGCATGCGCGAGTTCAAAGAGACAGAGAGTCCTGGGTCCTGCCGCCGATGGCCATAGTGAAGCGCTCCTGCACGAAATGGTGAGTATATCTTAAATTCTATATTTTAAGGGTAAAAGTTGGGGGTCGTCTTATACGCCCAGTCGTCTTATACGCCGACATATACGGTATTAGAAATACAGCCAGCATAGCGGGAAAACTAGTGATAAGTGCAGGATACAAGTCATATAATAGTAAAATATAGTGTATTCCCTCATGTACACACACACGACAGCCTATTCTGAAAAATCACCTCAATCAACTGTGAAACTTTAAGCTGGCCATACACACCAGATAGATGTCGGCCAACAGCTATTTTTGCCAATTTCACCATAAATAGAAATGTTAAGGTCGGGCATGTTTACTTCAATGCGGTGAGGGGAATAATCTGCTGCCAAGACAACTCTGGCAATGACTTATCTCCCACAGGGAAAAGCATTTCAATGTACCCAGTTCCTCTTTACCCTGACATCGGGGACAGTCGGAAGGCCCCCATATACATGACTTCGCTGGCCAATCCCATCAAAATCATCAAGTTTGGCCCTTTTTACTCGTATCTCTGAATAGCTTTACTCTTGTGAGGTCTCATGTCAACCAACTCAATGACTGGTACACTATGCACATACAACCTCAGCCAAAGTGTGAACATAATTATTATTAATTAAGCCTTAGTGCTGACTTATTTTGTCTTCTTTTGTTTTGCTTTCACGTATAACTACTAATTATTTCTTTGCTTACATGCTCCATTTCCTGTATAGAATTTTTTTTTACTCAAATATGTAGATATTCAAGGCTTTTATCAGGCTCCAGTAACTTAGACAGTATAATAACTGCATCTGTAAACTGTAACTTGGCTGCAAAAGATGACGCAAAGCAATATAATAATGAGATGTTGTGTCACAATCTTCTCATTGTCAAGCACTGTACAAAATACATCAAAGGGATACTGAGCAATTCCTGAGGCTTGTCGACCTTACACGTGACAATAAATCCACTTGCCTGTGTGTGACATCAAAATGTGTGTCCTGCTGGCTCATAGCTCAGCAAGGTAGAGACAATGCTAAAAATGACATACCTGGATACAAGTACCGGTGCATTCTTTACACAGGCTGCAGAACAAAGCCCATCGACTTGGTGGGATGTGTGAAATCTTCGTAATAGGCTCCATCTTTTCTGGACAACCAATGCTGACCTACAAGGAGGGGAGGAACCAAAGTTTTACAAATCCAAAGAAATATTAAAAATGACAAAAATAACTATATTATGTATAATCTAATTTTATAAAAAAAAAAAGGAGGGGGAAGCTACCCATTATATATATATATATATATATATATAAAAGAATATAGCCACTTAACACAAAGTCAGCGATCAGGAGAGAGCAAACACGGAGGAATCCCTATTCGCAATCCAAGGATACCAAAATGTAAGAAAAACCTCAATGCGATCATGCTCCTCAGCAACCAATTCCTCCATGTGCATAATATTTAGCTCAGATAACCATTCAGAGAGAGATGGCACGTCAGTAGATCTCCAATGTCAAGGAATCACCCTCCTGGCGCCATTAAGAAGTGACTTAAAAGGCCTTTCTTGACCTGGGCCAAAAACCTAGTATCAAAAAAAAGCAGGGTGATCTGCAGACTACTTGCTATTTGCTTTCCCAAGAATTCATGGTAAATATGAAGGATCTTCTCCCAGAAAGCCTGAATAAAAGGGCATCACCACCAAATATGTAACATCATGCCCCTTTCAACCTCACAGCACAGCATGAATCAGAGACTCCTGGGAACATATGATGTATATAAACTGGACAATAGTACCACCTAATCAGAATCTTTTAATTCTTCGCCTTCACCTGGGATGCCAAAGATAGACCATAAGCAAAAATGCAAGCCTTAAGACTATCATCCTGATCTACGGTTACTCCTAATTCTTCCTTCCATTTACGGAAAACAGAAACTCTACCTGAGTTTCAACAATGTAGGAGGATCTAGCACATGCGGGAGATTTACCTAGGCACCATAGAATAGTGAAGTAGAAAATTATTAAATCAGACAATGTAGCTCAATAGGATTACCCAGGGAAGGTGACGCTTATGAAAAAGAGCAACTGATCATAGGCCAAGCAGGAAAAGTTCACACCAGGCCTCTGAGTCTTAAAGGAGAGCAGACCCCAACACGTCAGTACCAGTTAATGAACGGAGAGGCCAGGTGGAAAAGTCAGGTTGTCAAAAAGCGGGGACATGTGGCCAGAAAAATATGATCATCAACCACCCAGACTCCAACGGGGACATGTGGCTAGAGGAAATATGATGCTTAACCACGCAAGACTCCCACACTGCCAGGAAATGTGAACCCAGATCTGGTCAATCCTCCATAGAAGAACAATCCTGGGGATTAAAGGAATAATCCAACTTGTAAACATTCTAAAAACCAAAATAGAATCAGTACTCACCTCTTTTTTGCCCTGGAGATCCAGAGCTGACGCAGTAGTGGACCTCCTGGCCTTTGTTTACAATTGTCTAGCTTGTGATCGCTGAAGCTAATCAGTGGCTTTAGCAGTCACGTGCTGAGTGGTGAAGCCAGAAATACGGCACATGACCGCTAAGGCCTCTGATTGGCTGCAGCGATCACGAACTGGCAGCTTGTAAACAAAGACCTCAGGGCCTCAGAGCTGAATTGCCAGGGAAAATAAGAGGCGAGTACTGATTCTTTTTTGGTTTTAGAATATTTGTAGCTATTTTTACAAACCCTTTAATCCATGGGAGCATTACAAGATCCATCGGGGACAGAACACATTTTATCTAACTCTACCCATAAGGGTATGTTCACACGCACTGTTTTCAGATGTAATTCGGGCATTTTACGACTCGAATTACGCCTGAAAAAACGCCCCTAATATGCCTACAAACATCTGCCCATTGCTTTCAATGGGAATTACGATGTTCTGTTCCCACGATCCTTTATTTTACGCGCCGCTTTCAAAATACGGTTCGTAAAATGACGGCTCGTCAAAAGAAGTGCAGGACACTTCTTGGGACGTTTTTGGAGGCGTTTTTCATTGACTCCATTGAAAAACAGCTCCAGAAACGGCCGTAAAAAACACAGCGAAAAACGCGAGTTGTTAAAAAAACGTCTCCGTATTTTCAGATGTTTTTGCTCACTGCGTGTGAACATACCCTAACTGTGGAATTTAAGGGGTTTGACATATGGAGGGCACAAAAATAGTTTTCCATAAAAATACATATAAAGTGTATCGCTGTGATTATGACGTCCTGAAAACTAAAGTTAATACGTTATTTCACCCCTTAGTGACCAGCCTATTTTAGGCCCTAATAACCAAGCTATTTTTTTCGTTTTTCTATAGTCGCATTCAAAAAGCCATAACGTTTCTATTTTTGCGTCAACACAGCTGTAATAAGGACTTGCTTTTTGCGGAATTAGTTCTAATTTTTAATGCCACCATTTTGGGGTACATATGTTTTGATTAACTTTTATTAATTTTGTTTTGGAGGGAATAGAAAAAAAAACCTGAAATTCCGCCATAGTTCCATGTGTTTTAAATTCACTCCGTTCACTGTGCGGCATAAATAACACATTAACTTTATTCTATGGGTCAATACGATTACGGCGATACCACATATGTATAGGTTTTTTATGTTTTACGACTTCTGCACAATAAAAACACTTTTGAACTAAAATTATTTGTCTTTGCATCGTCGCTTTCCAAGAGCCGTAATTTTTTTATTTTTCCATCAATGTAGTGATATGAGGACTTGTTTTTTTGCGGGACAATACGTAGTTTTGATTGGTACTGTTTTGTGGTACATGGGACTTATTGATTAACTTTTATTATGACTTTTTTGGGGGGCAATGGAAAAAAATAGCAATTTCGCCATTGTTTTATGCTTTTTTTTTTACTCTGTTCAACTTGCGGTTTAAATTCCATATTAGCTTTATTGTTTGGGTCATTATGGTCGTGGTGATACCATATATGTGTATTTTTATTTATTTTTTACACTTTTACTAAATAAAACCTCTTTTTGTGGGAAAAAAAAATTATTTATTTTTTTACTGTAATTTTTATTTCACATTCATTACTTTTTTTTTTTAGTCCCACAAGGGGACTTTACAATGTGATCTTTAGATCGCTGCGATAATGCTTTGGTATACCTAGTATACTAAAGCAATATTGCCTGTCTGTGTAAAACTGCCAGGCAATGTATTAGGACGTGCATCTGGCAAGTCCTAATAGGCTTATCCAGGGCAGACCTGGGGGCTTTTATCAGGCCCCCGGCTGCAATGACACCCCATCGGAGGCCCACAAATGCATTTGCAGGCCGCCGATGGGTGAGAGAGGGAGCTCCCTTCCTCTGTAAACAAGTTAAATGCTGCGGTCGCTATCAAAGTAAACATCAATCGCGGCCGTTGGAGAAGGAGTCCGGCTGTTATTAGATAGCCGAGCCCCGTCTCCAGTCTGCATGGGACACCCGTGCAGGACTTAGACTGGGTCGCCATGAAAAGGCGACGGGCTATCCTAAGGACCCGTAGTGAACTCTGTGAAAAGGCGTATTGGTGGTCACTAAGTGGCTAAACCACACGATAAACGTTGTACATGGTCCCATGTACCCCAAAATGGTGTCAATAAAAACGACATCTCATCCTGCAACAAAACAAGCACACATACGGCTAAAAATGACAAAAAAATGTTTTTTTCCCCATGAAATATGCTTATATTGCGCAAAAGTAGTAAAACATAAAAAACTATATATATTTGGTATCACCGTGATCATATTAACCCATAGAATAACAGTAACGCGTTATTTACACTGCATGGTGAACGGCAAAAAAAAGTTTAAAAGTTTATAAAAGTTAATCAATAAATTACATGTGCCCCAAAATGGTGCCATTGAACAATTCAACTCATCCCGCCACACAAAAGTCCCCATACAGCTACGTCAACAGAAAAATAAAAAAACTGAATGCTTGGACAAATAGAACAGATAAAAAAAAAGAGGCAAAATGTCCATTTTTATGCGTCCAAACAGAGACAAATATTTTCTTGTGTAGCCCTGAAGATCTTCGACATTCCTCCTTTACAGTGGGAGATAGTTCAGGGACAAGAGAAGGTGTAGCTGTAAAATAACTATAATATAATAGCACAGAAATAAAAGAACAGAATATATTAACCCCTTAAGGACGCAGCCTAGTTTGGGCCTTAAGGCTCAGAGCCCATTTTTCAAATCTGACATATTTCACTTTATGTGGTAATAACGTCGGAATGCTTAAACCTATCCAAGCGATTCTGAGATTGTTTTCTCGTGACACTTTGGGCTTCATGTTCGTGGTAAAATTTGGTCGATATATTCAGTCTTTATTTGTGAAAAATTGCAAAATTTAGAGAAAATTTACAAAAAATAGCATTTTTCAGAATTTAAATGCATCTGCTTGAAAAACAGACGGTTATACCACCCAAAATAGTTACTAGTTCACATTTCCCATATGTCTACTTTTCATTGGCATCGTTTTTTGAACATTCTTTTATTTTTCTTGGACGTTACAAGGTTTAGAACATAAACAGCAATTTCTCATATTCTTAAGAAAATTTCAAAAGCCTTTTTTTGAAGGTGCCAGTTCAGTTCTGAAGTGGATTTGAGGGGACTATGTGTTAGAAACCCCCATAAAACACCCCATTTTAAAAACTAGACCCCTCAAAGTATTCAAAACAGCATATAGAAAGTTTTTTAACCCTTCAGGCATTTCACAGGAATTAAAGCAAAGTGGAAATTAAATTTGCAAATTTCATTTTTTCTGCTGAATTTCAATTTTATTCAATTTTTTTTTAGTAACAGAGAAGGTTTTACCAGAGAAACACTACTAAATATGTATTGTCCAGATTCTGCAGTTTTTAGAAATGTCCCACATGTGGCCCTACTGCGCTCGTGGACTAAAACACAAGCCCTAGAAGCAAAGAAGCACCTAGTGCATTTTGAGGCCTCTTTTTTATTAGAATATATTTTAGGCAGCATGCCAGGTTTGAAGAGGCGTTGAGGTATCAAAACAATGGAAACCCACCAGAAGTGACCCCATTTTGGAAATTACACCCCTCAAGGAATTCATTTATGGTTTTTGTTATCATTTTGACCGCACAGTTTTTTCACAGCACCTATTTGAATTGGGCTGTGAAATGAAAAAAATTATATTTTTTCCAATAAAATGTCATTTTTGATCAAATTTTCTTATTTTCACAGGGAACAACATACCCCATTTTGTTGCCCAATTTGTCCTTAGTGCGGCAATACCCCATTTGTGGTGATAAACTGCCGTTTGGGCCCATGGGAGGGCTCAGAAGGAAAGGAGCGCTATGTGTTTGTTGGAGTCCAGATTTTGCTGGATTGGTTTTCGGGTGCCATGTCGCATTTGCAGAGCCCCAGAGGTATCAAAGCAATGGAAACCCACCAGAAGTGACCCCATTTTGGAAACTACACCCCTCAAGGAATTCATTTATGGTTTTTGTTATCATTTTGACCGCACAGGTTTTTCACAGCACCTATTTGAATTGGGCTGTGAAATGAAAAAAATTATATTTTTTCCAATAAGATGTCATTTTTGATCAAAATTTCTTATTTTCACAGGGAACAACATACCCCATTTTGTTGCCCAATTTGTCCTTAGTGCGGCAATACCCCATTTGTGGTGATAAACTGCCGTTTGGGCCCATGGGAGGGCTCAGACGGAAAGGAGCGCTATGTGTTTGTTGGAGTCCAGATTTTGCTGGATTGGTTTTCGGGTGCCATGTTGCATTTGCAGAGCCCCAGAGGTATCAAAGCAATGGAAACCCACCAGAAGTGACCCCATTTTGGAAACTACACCCCTCAAGGAATTCATTTATGGTTTTTGTTATCATTTTGACCGCACAGTTTTTTCACAGCACCTATTTGAATTGGGCTGTGAAATGAAAAAAATGATATTTTTTCCAATAAGATGTCATTTTTGATCAAAATTTCTTATTTTCACAAGGAACAACATACCCCATTTTGTTGCCCAATTTGTCCTTAGTGCGGCAATACCCCATTTGTGGTGATAAACTGCCCTTTGGGGATAGGGGGGGGGTTCAGAAGGAAAGGACCACCATTTGGCCTACTGGAGCTTTTCTGGTGCTAAGTCATGTGTGCAGAAGCCCCTGAGGTACCAGTACAGTTGAAACCCCCGAGAAGTGACCCCATTTTAAAAACTACACCCCTTAAGACATTCATCTAGAGGTGTAGTGAGCATTTTGACCCCACAGGTACTGTGTAAAAGATAATGCGCAGCAGATGGTGCAGTGTGAGATTTGCAATTTTATATATGTATATGCCATTTCAGTGTCCAATATAGTGTGCCCAGCATGCGCCACCGGAGATATACACCCCTTAAATTGTAATGTGGGTTCTCCTGGGTACGACAATACCCTACATGTGGCTGTTATCAGCTGCCTGGGCATACGGCAGGGCTCAGAAGGGAAAGATGAGGGGGGTAAGCTGTGCGGAGTGCATCAGGGTAAATTGAAAATCAAGGGATGTATGATACATTTTAAAACAATCTTTTATACAGAGCCCTGGTTTTTCGGGACACGTGTCACATTGGTATATTGTGTTCTTCCTTATCCCCCTCTTATAGCAGACTCTGCACCTCTTTTGACTCTTTCCCTTTCCACCGGTTTGGGGACCTTCTCCTGGAAAGTGTTGCCCTGGTACGATGCGCCCCCCCTTCCTGGTCCCTAAAGATTAGATCTTGAAATTCCAGGAAAGTTCCCCTCTGGCCTGCACATCGACGTAGCACATACGCATTGTACAATGCCATCTGTATGATGTGCCCGGCCAGCTTCTTATACCACACCGCATGGCGCTGTAGGGCTTCAGGACTTGATTTGACAAGTCCATCCCTCCCATGTACCTATTGTAGTCCAGGATGCAGTCTGGTTTGGGGGTGGCCTTTCCTTCATATATCCTAAATCTGTAGGTATACCCTGATGCACTCTCGCAGCTTATACATCTTCACGCCATACCTTGCCCTCTTACCTGGCAGGTACTGGCGGAATTGAACCCTCCCTTTAAAATGTACCAGGGACTCATCAATAGAAAAACACTTCTCGGGGGTGTATGCTTGGGAAAACCGGGCACTGGAACGGTCTAATAGGGGTCTCCGTTTATACAAACGGTCAAAACTGGGGTCATCTCGGAGTGGGCACGGCTCATTATCAGTATAATGTAAGAAGCGAAGTATTGCCTCATTTATTTATTTTTTTAGGTTCCAGTTCATTTCTGAAGTTGCTTTGAGGGGCCCATATATTAGAAACCCCTATCAAACACCCCATTTTAGAAACTAGACCCCTCAAAGTATTCACAACAGCATTTAGAAAGTTTATGAACCCTTTAGGTGTTTCACAGAAATTTAGAGCAAAGTAGAGGTGACATTTACTCTTTTTATACCATTTTTTTTATAACACAAAAGGATTTATCAGAGAAACGCAACTCAATACTTATTGCCCAGATTCTGCAGTTTAGAGAAATATCCCACATGTGGCCCTCGGGCGGTAATGGACTGAAGCACCGGCCTCCGAAGCAAAGGAGCACCTAGCGGATTTTGAGCCCTCTTTTTTATTAGGCACCATGTCCGGTTTGAAGAGGTCTTGTGGTGCCAAAACATTGGAAACCCCCCAAAAGTGACCCCAATTTGGAAACTAGACCCCTTGAGGAATCCATTGTAGTTTTCATGGGGTGCATGCGGCTTTTTGATCAGTTTTTATTCCATTTTTAGGTGGCGTGGTGACTAATAAACAGCAATTCTACTATTGTTTTTGTATACTTTTTTTTTTACAGCGTTCACCGTGCGCTATAAATGATATATTAACTTTATTCTGCGGGGCGATACGATCACGGCGATACCAGATGTTTATAGTTTTTTTTTATGTCTTATGGCGTTTGCACAATAAAATACGTTTTGTAAACAATCATTCACTTTTTGTGTTACCTTATTCTAAGAGCCAGAACGTTTTTATTTTTCAATCAATAAAGCCGTGCGAGGACTTATTTTTTGCGTAACGAACTGTATTTTCCATCAGTACCATTTTTAGGTACATGCGACTTTTTGATCTCTTTTTATTCCATTTTTTGGGAGGTGAAGTGACCAAACAATTGTGATTGTGGTACGGTTTATTAATATTTTTTTTTACGGCGTTCACCGTGCGGGATAAATAACAAAATAATTTTGTAGTTCAGGCCGTTACGGACGCGGCGATACCAATTATGTATAGTTTATTTGTTTGTTTATATATTTTTATTAATAATAAAGGCCTGATAAGGGAAAAAGTGGGACTTTTACTTTTATTACTTTTAAAACTTTTATTTTCTTATTTTTACACATCTTTTTTTAACTTTTTTTTTACTTTATTACTTTGTCCCACTAGGGGACATGAGGGCAGGAGGCCCTGATCGCAATTCTAATATACTGCACTACATGCGTAGTGCAGTGTATTAGAACTGTCAGCTACTCACTGACAGCAAGCATAGTGGGTCCTGACGTTGTCAGGACCCACTAGGCTTCCGTCTATGGCATAGCCGGACGCCATTGTTTGGTGTCCGGTTGCCATAGTCACCATCGCCGGCCGCTATCGCGTAGCAGGCCGGCGATGGCAGCTTAACCCCTAAAAAGCCGCGATCTCTATAGAACGCGGCTTTTAAGGGGTTAATCAGCGGGGACACAGCGATCGGTCCCCGCTGTAGGAGCTGTGACAGCTGCTGAACAAGACAGCAGCGTCACAGCTCCTGTATGTGTCGGGAGGACGGCCGAAACGGCCGTTACTCCCGAGACGTACTATTACGGCATGGAGCGCGAACGATACAGCTGCCATGACGTAATAGTACGTCAAGGAGCGGGAAGGGGTTAAACAGTGAAAATCACAAATTATCACACAATATAATTTTAATTACAAGTCTGGATGCAGGCAAAGATGGAACTCGAATCTTACTTCAAACAACTCCCCGGTAACAGACGCTTACATGTTTCAGGCTGGTAATAAGCCCGGCATTAAAGCAACACTGGCAAAGCATATCGAGAAAATTAGCAAACATTCCAAAACCCGGTCATAATATATGGGAAAGTTTATACAGTATTTAAAGTCTTACTTCAGGTATCCATAAGGCACAACTAACGTGGACCCATTTTGTCCCACTTCTTGTAGGCTTCAAAGCTCCTCCTCTTTTTGGGCAAAGTAAACATTTTGCTTGAACGCCAAGTGCACAAGATCGACAGAGCCAGTTTCCGGTGGGAACTTTAAGGATTCCATAGCAAGCCTGAAGGAAAAAAAACAAAAACTGAATGAAAAACGTTTAAATAGGACCTACACTTTCAACAAACTTTTAATATGTCATATAGACATATCAAAAGTTTGGATCAGTTAGGGTCCGGGTTCTGAGATCGCCACCATTGTTGTGATGAAGGTGCTGATCGCTTTGCTCCTTCATCTGTGATCAGCGCTTCTCGCCAGCCTGAAGACGGCTCTCATAAAACGTCTATGTGAGCCGACTTCAGCCTGAGGATGAGTGCTGATCACAGCCAAAGTTGCCGGATGCTCAGCAGAATGCTTCTGCACCTTCGTTCCAGCACGAGCCAAACTTTTGATATGTCTCTTTGACATATAAATGGTTTGATGAACGTGTAGTTACTTTTGTCATTTAACACCGACATAAAAATGCACAAATAAATCTAAAATAATTTAAAACAATGACATACGTTGCAGCTATATGGTTATTACCAATTAATGATATTGCTTTATTTCATGCAATGTTTGCTATGTCTTGTTACATGAATAAAGTTTATAATTTCATGTAAAATCCCACAGAAATATGCTTGCATAATGAAAACATTTTCAGAAGAACATTAATAGTTTTTGTGAGTAAGGCCCCACGAACGTGCTTTTGCGGCCGCAATTCCCCCGAAAATCCACGGGAGAATTGCGGCCCCATTCATTCCTATGGGGCCATGCACACGATCGTGGTTTCCACGGTCCGTGCATGGCCCAGGAGCCCGGACCGCAGAAGGAACGGGCAAGTCTTATTACGGCCGTGTTCTGCGGTCCAGTCTCATAGGAAATAATGGACGCGGCCATGCGCACGGCCCGCGATTTGCGGGCGGCTTGCAGGTAACACTCCGCCCCCGGCCGACCCGAAAATCACGGCCGTGCACATGGCTACGGTCGTGTGCATGAGGCCTAACAGATTAATGAGGTCTAGGTTTACACACAGAAATTTGGTCTCCAACCAGGGCGACATCCCAATAATCCATTATCACACCACAGGGATGACTGGACTTACTTTCACCAGTTCCCCATAGCTAAACAAATCCATGCCAGTCTTCATAATGGGGTATCTATTGCAATCACTGTTAACACACTATGAAAACAATTGGAATCTACAAATCCGAGCGATCCAATCATTTTGCCCATTGACTATTCATGGGGTTTTCCTGTAAGGGTAAGTTCACAAGTATCATAAATACTGCGAATTTTCCACAATGGATTTCATTGCAGAAAATCTGCAGCATAATATAATACCAGCAAAGTGGATGAGATTTGAACAAATCTCATCCACACGCTGCGTAAATGCGGACCGGAAAAACCGCTCAGAAAATGACCTGCGGTGCGGTTTTTTAGTCTGCAGCAGGTCAATTGTATTTGCGTAAACGCTGTTATTTGTTACGGGTTTTCCCCATTAAATTCAATGGGGCGGTAAAACCTGCAACAAATAGCAGATGTTGTGGTTTCTTTGCGTCTAAAATGCAGCGATTCTGCCCAAAAAAAGCGCAACTCAGAAAAAAAAAATTCTTATACTTACCCAGAATTCTGTGTTTCTTTATCGAGGCCGGCCTCCTGGGATAACGATTCATCCCATGTGACAGGCTGCAACTGTCACATGGGATGAAACATCATCCCACGGCTGCAGAACGTCATGAAGTCGGAGGAACGCGTCGCCATTGTAAGTATCCATTTTTTTTTGTGTGGGGTTTTCCACAGCGGAGATTTTGGCCAAAAAACTGCACCACAATTTGGTGCGTTTTTCGTCCGGAATTGGCGGATAGGCTGTGTGCTTTTACGCAGCGAATCCGCCCTGTGTGAATATATCTTAATAGAATCTTCTGAAATGTTACATCAGTGGGAGTCCAGGAGATAAGATACCCACCAATTTCAAAGAGAACGTATTACAAAAGAAATTACCACACGTGCTTCCATCAGTCCTAACTAATTGTGCTACTTCCATTGATTTCAGTGGAGATCTGGTCACACAGAGAATCGTTCTATTACAATTAGTAGATCATGATGAGAGGACTATAATGCTTGGATTTCCTGCATGGATTAATTTGGGGTAAGTCAATTAAACTGCACTTTTCATCCTTAGAGTTTAGATCCCAGATTTGAAACCTGAATCATATGGCTTGAGACTAGAACGGAGTACAGGACTACTTTTTAGGCTGGTCTCACACTTTTAGCATGCGTTTTTAGTTTTAGATGATAAAACGCAGTTTAGGAGACTGCAGCTTGTACTGAGCATGTGCGAGAATTCAGCATGGTGCGGAGGAGGAGGGACACTGATAGGAGCTTGTCAGCTTTAGGTGGGAGAAGATTGAGAGGACATCATGCATACCCTTGGTCTCATAAAATGTTCAATTTAATATAAGGCAGGAAAACATTGAGAAAGTATTATACTGATTTTCTTATATAGATTTTCAAAGTTAGAACACCAGTTTCATCAGGTCTAAGAGATCTGTTTCATAATGTATGCAGGTTGTATTGTGAAATCTGGTGACAGATCTACTTTAAGTTTGACATAAGTAGAAATAGCAGAATGAGACTGCTGGTCATTTTCAGGGAGACCCCCTCCCCCACCCCGCCAGTACACACAGGGGATCATCACGCAGGCCTCCAGCGGGGGGCTCTCCATGGAACGGACCCTGGCAGAACTTTGGGAGATGGTCAGGGTATTGCCCACTAAAACTGACTTGGACCTCCGCCTCGCACGGCTAGAGGAGAAACACGACAGGGCCATTGGTGAGGTCACACAAGATGTACGTGCCCTGGCCGCAAAGGTAGACACGTTAGAGCGCCAGCACTCCGTCGATTCCCTGGACATATCGGTCCTTTCCCAGTCCTTGGCTACCCAAGCTACGCAACTCCGAGACCTCTCCCTACACTTGGATGATGTCGAGAACAGGGGGCGGCGGAATAACTTGAAACTGAGGGGTTTGTCCGAGTCTGTACCCTCCGATGGACTTTACGATGCTGTGACTCACATTTTCTACAAGCTCCTGGAGCGCCTGCGGGATATGCCCATAGAGACGGACAGAGTTCACAGACTGGCGGGTCCCCGGAATGGAGACGGCAACCGACCCAGGGATGTTATATGTAGAGTGCATTTCTACAAGCAGAAAGAGGAAATTGCCCGAAGAGCCTGGGAAAAAGGGGCTGTCCCTTACAACGGTACCGACATCACCGTTCTGCCAGATGTATCCAGATTGACACTCTCAATGCGCAGAATTGTCCGCCCATTATTGGAAGCAACAAAGGCAGCAGGCGCAACATACAGGTGGGGATACCCATTCCACATCATCCTCCGCAAGCAGGGAATGTCATTTGCAGTCTGCTCCCCTGACGACCTGGAGGAGGCATTCCGGTTCTTGGAGACCCCACCAGTGCGGTTACCAGACTGGACCGAACCGCCGGCACCATTCGCTCCCAGAGGAGGCCCGTATCCGGATTATGGGTCCCGTCCTCCGATCCGACCAGAAGCGGAGCCACCCGAACCTCGGAACGTCGACCTCCACGCAGAGACCGAGGGTCAGGGCCCGTTGACCCCCATGCCCCTGGACGACGCTCGCCGTGGAGGGACTGAATGCTCGCCGACACCTTTTATGTGGACTTTTTCCTGTACTTCTTTTCGCCTTTTTCTTCTCTCTTTTTTCCCATAGGGTTCTTGGAGGACTGTCAGGAACACATTGCTGGTACTGCCATATAGCCAGTTGAATTACTGTGGGTCTGGGGGACGGGAAGGTTCACACCAGTTGGGGGATGTTTTAACTGGTATAACTGCTCGAACTGTTTCACCTGCCTAATCTGTGTCATCACGTAGGGGAAGGTGGGTGCTGGGAATGTTAACTGTTGATAGGGTGAGTCCAGGGCTTCAATTCATTTTAGTTAATTGAATTATCTAGTTGACACTTTAATTGCCGACACGCTGTTACCGCACTCCGGTTTTTCCTCGTTCCCTATTAGGGTTCCGTGTAGCTGTGTCGTGTTTGAAGGCCTTCTGCGGGCGACACAGCTTGCGTTGAGTAGTTGAGAGGTATTGTACTCCGACTTTAGAGAGCTTGCTTTTGATACATTAGGTTCTACCGCTCCTGTGTAGGAGCTCGCTCTTTTTCTTCATTCTCTTTTTCTTCTTCTCCTTTCTCTCTCCTTCCCCCTCTGTCCATCCCTAAAAACTCCGCTACCATGTCTGACATACCGTTGTCTCCCTAAATGCACAGGGTTTGAATGTTCCGGAAAAGAGGTCCTCCATTCTCCGTCTTCTGTGGAAAAGAAAAGCGCACGTGGCCTTTCTGCAGGAAACTCACTTCCGGGCAGACTGCATCCCGAAGCTCACAGACGCTAACTACCCCGATGGGTATCATAGTGCGTCCCCTGACTCCAAGACCAAGGGAGTCTCAATCCTGGTCTCCCGCTCCCTTCACTGGGAACACTTGGACACCTGCACAGATGAAGTGGGACGGTACCTTTTCGTGAAGGGTAAGTTGGATAAAGCACTGTACACACTGGCCTCATACTATCTCCCTAACTCTGGTCAGGTGGCCTGACTGGACAGAGTTTTGAGGGCTCTGGATTGCTTCCTGGAAGGCACCCTAGTCCTGGGGAGGGATTTAAATGTCACCCTAAACCCCGTCTTAGACACATCGCGAGGACACTCCTCCCTACCCAGGGCAGCGCATCGTCGTATACGATGACTGCTGCATGAACACCAACTTGTTGACGCGTGGCGGGTTTTGCATCCCTTAGTCAAGGACTACACGTACTACTCGGCACCACACAATTCCTACTCCAGGTTAGATTACTTTTTCCTGCGTCATGCACATCTCCCTAGCCTTACATCATCCTCAATAGATGACATAACGATATCTGACCACGCCCTTATTACCCTCACCTTAGCTCGTCCAATGCATTGCCCACCCTCACTCTTAGCAGTGGTGATTGAACGAGTCGCTCCTGCAGGATACGACAGTGGTCTCCGATGTACGCCGAGACCTGGTGGAGTACTTTGACAAAAACGACACACCGGGGATGGATCCTTTTTGTATATGGGAGGCGCATAAATGTGTGGTGCGTGGGTCCCTTATACGAATGGGAGCCAAACTTAAGAAGGAGCGGACAGCCCACCTTAGAGACCTACTGTCCCGAATACATAGACTGGAACAGTCCCATAATGTATCACAGGACCGGTTATTAGGGGCAGAATTGTGGCAATTGAGGGAGCAGGTACGTTCACTCTGTCTTGCCAAGGCGAAGGCCACCCTAGTTAAATGTAGACTACATTTTCACGAATTCAGTAATAAACCCAGTAGGACCTTGGCCCGTGCCCTCCGGAAAACCCGCTCGCGTACATACGTTCCACACATCCTAGGCACACATAATGAACGACTGCAACTCCCACATGACATTTCAGAGACGTTCCGTGCCTATTATCACTCTCTCTACAACCTCCCAAAGGCACCCTCCTCACAGGATGGCGGCAGCCAGC
Organism: Rhinoderma darwinii; assembly: GCF_050947455.1. Lineage (NCBI taxonomy): Eukaryota > Metazoa > Chordata > Amphibia > Anura > Rhinodermatidae > Rhinoderma > Rhinoderma darwinii. The sequence continues at coordinate 47,854,604 of NC_134689.1, forward strand.
TGGAGAAGATCGAGGAGTATCTTCGATCCTCCGGGATGAAATCCATCCCACTGGACGATATTGCGGCCTTAGAGGCCCCCATCTCCCCAGAGGAGTTGTCATGGGCACTGAAAGACTCACCCACGGGGAAGGCCCTGGACCGGTCGGCCTGTCCCTGCCTTACTATAAGACCTACTCAGACGTGCTCACACCTCATTTCATCCGGGCCTTTAATCTGCTTACCGAGGGGGGCTCCATCCCAGGGGATACGTTGAGGGCGCACATCACGGTTATACCCAAGGAGGGGAAGGACCCATCCCTATGCCAGAGTTATCGTCCTATTTCTCTACTGGATGTAGATTTGAAACTCTTTGCGAAGATTCTGGCATATCGGTTGTCTCCGCTCCTTCATAAGGTGATACATACCGACCAAGTGGGTTTTATGCCCTTACGGGAAGCGAGAGATAACACCACGCGGGCAATTAATTTAATGTACCAGGCGGCAGTCTCGTCACTCCGCACTTGTTTTTTGTCAACGGACGCGGAAAAGGCTTTCGACAGGGTCAGCTGGGACTTTATGTTGGCCACTTTACGACATATAGGAAAAGGGACTCATATGATGTCCTGGATCTCTGGTCTCTACTCCTCCCCGTCAGCTCAGGTCAAGGGGCACCTCTCATCCTCCTTTAGGATCACCAACGGTACACGACAAGGCTGCCCCTTATCTCCACTGATCTTTATTTTATGCCTGGAACCCTTGTTGTGTCATATCCGCTCCAACCCAGACATTACAGGCTTGGACCTGGGAGGCAGATCCCATAAGGTTGCCGCATATGCAGACGATCTACTGTTCTTCCTCACAGGCCCTAGAATTTCCTTGCCCAACCTGATGGCGGAGTTCAGTAGATACTCGAGATTATCCAACTTCAAAATAAACTACCAGAAGTCAGAGGCTCTTAACATCTCGTTACCACAGACTCTGGTTACTGACCTGTCGGAGTACTTTCCTTTCAAGTGGGCAAGGGACTCACTTAAATACCTGTGAGTCCGACTTCCCAGTGATCTATCTCGCCTTTATGCGGTGAACTTTCCCTTGCTTCTTCAACGTATAAAGGCGGACCTGGACTCTTGGACGTCGGGCACTTTCACCTGGTTTGGTAGGTCTGCGATTTTTAAAATGAACACTTTACCACGGATTCTGTATCTCCTACAGGCCCTACCGATACATATCCCGCGCCCGTTCTTTCAATCTCTGTTGTCCCTGGTGCACAAATTCATATGGGCAGGGAAACCGGCACGTATCGCCCGATCCTGCCTCCCACTTGGCACGAATCTTGGACTGGTTCCGGCACAGCGGGATAAAAGAATGGGTATCTATGGAACAGGCTTTTATGACAATCCCCTTGCAGGCACTACCTTGGTTGGGCAGACATGTTCCCCGGGTCGCGCGGACACACCCGACAACAGGCCCCACCCTTGCAGTCGCAGCACGGGTGTTTCCTCAGGCGGAGTTCTCGCCGTCCCGCTCCCCGCTATTTCCGATTTTAGGCAATCCTGCCTTTCCACCGGGACTGGATAGTGGCCCATTTCAAGTATGGTTGAGGGCGGGTAAGGGACAGGCTATACATTTTCAGCAGTATGGGAGGTGGATGTCGAGCGCTCAAATACGGTCTCTGTCGGATCCGGTCCCTTTCTCGGCATGTCAGATTACCCAGTTGCGACATTTCCTGGCGTTATTGGACCATCCTGGAACGCAACTACGAGACTGCTCCTCGTTTGAACTCCTATGTACGGGCACGATCCGTCACTCGTTGTCCAGACTCTATACGCTCTTGATCTCACCCTCCAATTTGCCTCCACCCCCTTACCTGCTTAGCTGGGAGAGAGACTTGGGCGAAACATTCACCCCTGAACAACAGGAACGCTTGTTCACCGTGACACATAAGTCCTCCATGGCCAGTAGATTTCAGGAGGCAGGGTTCAAGATTCTGTCCCGTTGGTATAGGGTGCCTTCCAGATTGCATGCAATGATCCCGGCGGCCTCGCCATTATGCTGGAGATGTGGGGACCATGTGGGTACAATCATGCATATTTTCTGGGACTGCCCACTCCTGACTAGGTTCTGGTCCGAGGTGTGGCGCATTTCCTCAAAATTTACGGATTTCCCCCTCCCGCGATCCCCGGGCCTCTTCCTGCTTCATTTGTGTGAGGTCCCCCTTTCCTCGTATAGACGCTCGGTAGTTCGATACCTGGTGAACGTGGCTAGGGCGTGTGTTCCTGCACTGTGGAGACAATCCTGTCCCCCGACAGTGGGCATGTGGTTCGGCAAGATTCAGGAGATCATGAGAATGGAGGACCTCACGGCATCAATGAAGGGGACCCATGCCTCCTTCCTAAAAACATGGCGTGAATGGATCCGATTCCAAACAACCGAGGAATATAAGACCATCATGGCCTCGTGAATTCCCACCTAGATCCGGTGTGTCAGGTCAGTTCCCCCCCCCCTTTTTTTTTTTTTCCTCTCCGTTTTTCCTCTCCCTCTCACTGTCTCTGCTTTTCTTTCCTCCTTTTAATGTTCTCATGCTCGCTTCTGGAATACCATGCACGGCTGCGGGTTCAGGGTGCATATCGGAGATTCCTTAAACATTTGTTTCCAGCGACATGGTACTCTCAGGTGACCCCATGCACTTATGTGATGCTGATAACTGACCTGTGACCTCTTGAATGTTTTGCACTGCCATTTTCGAACTATGCTGTATATACTTTGGTTTCAACTGTGTTTTTATTGAAAATTTTTCAACAATATACATATAACTTAGAGCAGCATGAAGGGCCATGCAATTCACATAGTAAGACAGTAACTTTCAATAGACAGACAAAACATCTGGGAAAAAACACAGGGGTTTAAGGGGGTGAGGAGGGGGGGGATAGTCGGAGCTCCACCTACCACCTAATCTTGAGTTCCCTGTATCCAATACTTGTCCCACGGGTCCCACACCACTTTGAACCTGTCCAGTTCATTGTCAATAGAGGCCGTCATATGCTCCATTGTACGTATTTCCCTAATTCTAGTTACTAAGTCGATGTGGGAGGGAGGGGTTGTCTGTCTCCATTTCCATGCTATCAACGTCTTAGCGGCTGTAAGAAAGTGTCGAAAGAGTCGAGCTGGTGATTTCCCCAAAGACCTAGGGGGAACATTTAGGAGGTAATGAAGAGGGTCTAAGGGAATATCCTGCTGCAACACCGCCAATGCCAAGTTCTTAACTTCCAACCAATACTGTTGTACCAGTGAACAGCTCCAGAAAATATGGAACAGATCACCTCTCTGACCTCTACATCGCCAGCAATCCGACGGAATACCCGGATTGAAGCTATGCAGAAAGGCAGGGGTATGGTACCAAAACATAAGGATTTTATATTGGTTTTCCTTATATGCAGTGCAGATGGAGGTTTTAGCTGCTTGCGACCAAATAATCTGCCACAATGAGAGCGGGATGGATTTATTCAGTAAGGCCTCCCACTTCAACATGTATCTATGCCCAGGCGGAGGGGAACCCTCCGGGGATAGCAATAATGCATAAATGGCTGAGATAAGCCCCCTAGTGGTGGTAGCATACCGACATAACCTTTCGAAGCTTGTAGGTGCAGTAACCCGCGTGGATCTAAAAGTTTGCTGCATGTAATGTCTAACCTGAAGATAGTGAAAGAACGCAGCGGAGGGAATATTATGATGTTTTTGAAAGTATGAAAACGGGTGAAGCTCTTGCGTGTGGGGATCAACCATATCAGCCAGGTGAAATACCTCAATTCCCGTCCACAATCGGACTATTCGGGAGGTAGTGCCCCCCGGGATAGTGGGAGTGTAGAGTACCGAAGTCAAGGGCGGGCAACCCGATGCCAAATGGAAGCGGTTTTTACAGGTTTCCCACACCTCCCTTTGAAATCTCATGGGACCCAATAAAGATGCAGTCGGCATTACTAGTGGGTCACCCCATAACAGGGAGTTTGGGTGGACCGGGGCCATCCATAGCTTCTCTATTTCGGTCCATTTATTGTACGCCCTTAAAGACACCCAGCTGGGTATGCGACGGAGGTGTGCCGCCCAGTAGTACTTCACCACATCAGGGACCGATAGCCCACCCGCAGATCGACCCGATAATAAAACTGATTTCGGAATTCGATGTCTGCCGGAGTGCCATATGAACCTGAGGATAGAAGACTGCATAGCCCGCAATTCCTTCATAGGTACTGCTACCGGCAAAGTCTCAAAGTAGTACAGTAATTTAGGGAGCAAGGTCATTTTGACCGCTGCTATGCGCCCAAAAAATGACATGGGAAGAGGATCCCACCTGGCCATTAGCTGACGTAGCTCTACAAACAGAGAGGGGAAATTAGCCTTGTAAACCGACGTATAGGAGGGAGTGAGTTGAACTCCTAAATAAGTCAGGGAGGTTTCCTTCCAGTTGTAGGTGTAGTTGTGTTTGAGTAGCTGGAGCTCCTGGTGTGGAACATTAAGAGGGAGCGCTTCCGTTTTAGATGTATTAGTTTTATATCCTGACAGCCTCCCATACCTACGGAGAACTGTAGTAAGGTTAGGGAGGGAGGTATGAGGTTTAGTGATAGTCAAGAGGACGTCATCTGCAAACAGGGAAACCTTAAACTCTTTATCTTGTATCTGGACCCCCGCTATATCCCTGGATTTCCGTATTTGAGCTGCTAAAGGTTCTATGCATAGCACAAATAAAAGTGGGGATAGGGGACACCCCTGACGTGTACCATTCCAGATTTGAAACGGAGGGGAGGTGGAGTGTGGGAGTTTAATTGCCGCTGTTGGTTTGGAGTAGAGACCACGCAGTGCTGTCAAATAAGGGCCCGAAATCCCAAATGAATTTAGAGTTTCGAACATAAATGGCCATCCCAAGCGGTCAAACGCCTTCTCTGCATCTAGACTAAGAAGGATCGCCGATTCCTTTTGCTTTTGGAGGGCATCAATGAGGTCAAGGGCCCTTCGTGTGTTGTCTCCTCCTTGCCTAAGAGGCACAAAGCCCACTTGGTCTTTGTGAATCAAAGAAGGGAGCCAAACATTGAGTCTATTAGCTAGAAGACGGGTGAAAATTTTTAGATCCGAATTCAGAAGGGCTATGGGTCTGTAATTGGAGCACTCTGCGTGGTCTCTACCCGGTTTAGGGATCAGCGTGATATGAGAATGCAGGAATGTTTGAGGGATGGGAGAACCCTGTAGGAATTCATTAAATAACGAAGCCATCCGTGGAACCAAGATCTCTGCAAAGGTCTTATAATACCCATATGTAAAGCCATCTGGTCCAGGGGCCTTACCACTAGGGAGGTCCTTCAATATATCAAACAATTCCTCCGCAGAGATCGGGGCATTCAGGGATGAAAGCTCCTCATCTTTCAGTTTAGGGAGAGCACAGGAAGAGAGATATGCTTGCAGCGTTTCCCTCCGACGAGCCGGATCAGGTGGTAAGGTATTTGGCAGGTGGTATAAGGATTTATAATAGTCATGAAAAAGTGTGGCTATCGTGTCTGGGTGATGCTGGAGTATGCCCGCCTTATCCCGAACCGCCTGTGGAGTACGAACAGTCGCCTGATCCCGCAATAGTCTGGCCAGAAGCGAGTGCGCCTTATTACCTTTGTCGTAATATTTCCTTTTTGTGTATAGTAATGACTTTTCTACCCCCTTCATAGCTAAGTCCTTGAGTTGTGCTCTAGCCTCTATCAATTTCCGTAGTGTCGGGACCGCCGGTTTAATCCCCATTTCTCTCTCCAACTTAGTAATTGTCCGATGGAGAGCCACCCGCTTGGCCCGAGAGTCTCTTTTCAATCTAGATCCCATTACTATGCATTGCCCTCTCATCACCGCCTTATGCGCCTCCCAAAGAGTGGATACTGAAGGAACCGATCCCTCATTAAGTGCATAAAATTCCCGCATATGCCCGGCCAGGCTGTCCCTAAGAGAAGGGGACTTAATCAAAGTTTCGTTTAAGCGCCAATGACATACTCTCGTATTTGGTTTCCCTATCTGTAGGGACACAGAAACTGGTGCGTGATCTGACCAAGAGATGGGGTCTATATTCGCCCCCTGGAGCGCACGGAGGGCAGGGACATTACCAAAAAAGTAATCTAAGCGTGTATGAGTGCTGTGCGTATGGGAGAAGAAGGTATAGGACCTATCACCTGGGTGATCCACTCGCCACAAATCATAGAGCTGGTGCTCTCTAATTAGTTGCCTAAAACGTGTAGAAAGTCCTGTAAGGGTGGGCGTCGGAGTAGCGTGTGTAAGAGAGACCCTATCCATGGACGTGGAGAACGGGACATTAAAATCTCCTCCCACCAGCCATGCCCCCCTAGGAAGCTTCTGGAGTTTAGAAAGGAGTCTACGTAGGAATGGAATCTGTGCGGTATTAGGAGAGTAAACGTTACATAAAACGATGGGCTGTCCAAGCAAAGTCCCCTCTATTATAACATATCTGCCTTTCGGATCTAGATGTGAGGTGTGAACTTGTATGGGGCAGGAAGCTGCTATCAAAATGGCCACCCCCTCCCTTTTGCGACCTGACGAGGCAGAGTACACAGCAGGATACGCCCCTCGGGCAAATTGGAAAGTTCCGGATGAATCTAAGTGTGTTTCCTGCAGAAAAGCAACTTCCGCTCCAAGCGATTTCAACTCCCTGAGAAGCAAGCGTCTCTTCACATTGGAGTTGAGACCCTTGACATTAAGTGTGACAAATTTAACCATGGTCAAAGATGTATGAAAGAGCAAAGAATGATGTGGAAAGTGCGGATGTATACAGCTCACAGTTATGTCGGGGCCAGTCCCATGTCGGTTTCAAAGCAAGCAGTGTTCTACGGCGTCCTTCTACCTTGGAGGTTCTTGGAGGATTCACTGTCGTCTCAAGTGTTATTTCGGATGAAAGTAGGAGGGGAGGGAAAGACACTGGGGTAAAGACGTACCAGGGAGACAATACACATATCTGCAGTGAGAACAAAGAGAAATGCATGAGATCAATGAATTTCAAACACACTCAGAAAATACTACCAGGGAGAATACTATACCCTGGGGCGGGTGATATTAAAGCAAAAGAAAACTGGTAATACAATATTACCCTTTGCAACTCTCTCTAAAAACAGAGGGAGAACTGCAAAACAAATTACCCCTATCAAAAAAGGAGGTCGGGTCTCAACAGTCGAGGAACCTAGTACAAAAGTACGTATAAATACGTACAGGCCGAGAAAAAACAAAAAGGGGGTGAAAGAGCCAAGTGTATCCCGGGCAATCGCGCCCTGCCACAATTTACGTTAACGAATTAAAGCGAAACAACATAAAATCAGAAATATAATCCTAAATGCATTTTTAGCCTAGGATAGTGCAACTGGCGAAGGGAGCAGCTGGTATGGGTGACCAGGCTCCTTCACATATATTACGGAGGTGCCGTGTATCTGCGCAGCGTCAATCAATTCAAATCAGGTCTTGGTGAACTTCGGGTAGACTGTCGTCTTGGAGAGGTCCTCCGCTTATTTCGGACCGACTGCCAGACTGGAGGTGGAGACGAAGGCGGCAAAGGAGTCTCCCAATTCTGCATCTTGGGCGTTGGTATACCAAGGGAGTCACAGAAATGAGGCAAATCCCCTGGGTACCTCAGGGTTGCAGAAACACCATCTCTTCGGGCTGTAATGGAGAACGGAAACCCCCATCGATAAATAATATTGTGGTCCCGTAGGGCTGCGAGAAGTGGACGAAGCAGACGTCTTTTCTGTAACGTAATCCAGGAGAGATCCGGGAATAACTGAATCGGCACACCGGCATACTCCAGGTCTTTACGCTGACGGGCTTTAAGCATAATGTCCTCCTTAGTGCGGAAATCCTGGACACAGCAGATGATATCTCTGGGCTGAGATGTAATGGATTTTGGTTTCAGTGCTCTATGCGCTCTGTCAAGCGGTATCCGATTAGACGGGGGTGCACCCAAAAGGTCGTTAAAGATAGTCTCTAACACGATGGGAAGATCTTCAGACCCCGAGGGCTCCGGTATGCCCCTTATCCTTATATTATGACGGCGACCTCTGTTATCCAAATCCTCTAGATGCAGTTGCATATCTCTAATGGACGCCAGCTGGGAGGACACTGAAGACTGTATCACAGAAACATGGCGCCTAGTGGCATCGTGGTCATCTTCTAAAGCCTCCACCCTCGTAGCAATCTGCTGTATATGCTGCGACACCCCCGCCAATTCTGAACGAAAAGCTGCCTTCACTTCTTGTATCATACTCTTAAAGTCCTCTTTAGTGGGCAACTGTGAGAAACATTCCCTCCACATAGGGGGCACATCTGAAGGAAGTGAGGCTGAATCCTCCAGGTCAGAATCTGAGGCATATGCAGGGGCCTGGGCATAGGGGGTCAAAGATGGTGTATCCCCCAGATCGTCTCTCCTCCCCGGCTGCTGGATCGTGGGCCGTTGGGGTTTAGGTGCAGGCCAAATCTGTAGGGCCATTTGTGCTGAGGGCTGTGACATTGGTGGTTCAAGCAGGTGTACTGGGGCCTCTGACTGAGCTGATGCTCCTCGTGGCCTGGCCTCCATTGCTCCTGGGATAGGGGACCCCCTTCCCTGCTGTTCACAGGACGAGGTGGAGGACAGCTTAGGGGAGCTGGGAGGGTGAACTTTAGCCATCCGGCTATTCAGCTTACCCTGTACGTGGGGCACTGTCTCCTCTCCCTGCTCGGACATCTCCCCTTCCTTCTGACACGAGGCTGTCCAAGATGGCTGCGGCTGAGGGAGCGGCGTGGCTTGCCGCCGAAGAAAGTAGCCGTCGATCGTTGGTGGAGCGGCGGCGACCTGGTGCTGTGCTGCAGGGGTGAGTCTAGACCCTTGGGGTCTTTTTTTCCCCATATGAGGCACCTTTCCCCGCTGTAGGCTGCTGGATCTGCGTGGCAGGGCGCGGAGCTCTCAGTTTATGCGACCGGCGCCATCGACTGCTGGCCACGCCCCTCCTGTATATACTTTGAACGTTTTGTGATACAAAATAACAAAATGAAAATAAAAGAATTTATAAAAAAAAAAAAAAAGAAATAGCAGAATGATGTTACATTGACTGTTAAAAAGATGGTCGTCTAAAGCTTATATCCAATGTAAGATTAAATCAGATCAGAGTTTAAAATGACTTTACAGAAGATGTATCTGTTGAGGCATACTAAAGGCATGCTATTACTGGACAAAATACATGTATTATGACTCATAGCCCAACATCAATGTAAATTAATACGTGTTTGGATAAAAATGCAATTTGCACCAGAATGTGAATCTTAAACACATACCATATATGTTTTTGTCATCTTATTTGCACGTTCTACACGTGTACAGTAACTTGTAGACTTTATCATACAATGCATTTTGGGAGAGTAAGGGTGAATTCACATGGGACAGAAATGTTGCAGATTTTACGTCCGGATTTGCGTATGGAAAATGCACAGTGGAATATAGTAGAAAGCAAGTGCATGAGATTTTAACAAATCACATCCACATTCTGTGAAAATAAATCTATGGTATACAGGTCCTTCTCAATGAATTAGAATATCATTAAAAAGTTAATTTATTTCAGTAATTCAATTCGAAAAGTGAAACTCCTATATTATATAGATTCATTACACACAGAGTGATCTATTTCCAACATTTTTTTTTTTTTTTAATGTTGATGATTATGACAGACAGTTAAAGGGAATGTGTCGCTAGAAATTTTTTTTTATTTTTTTTTTGGGTTAAACAGTTAGTGTATACATGATTAGACATTGTTCTAATTTTTTTAAATTTTTTCACGAGTCAGGAAATATTGTAAATTAGATTCGAATTTATAAAATTTCCCTGTGCTGGTCACTAGAGGGAGCAATTCCCAAAATTGCAGCATTGGCATGTGGTAAAGCAACACACTCGCTCTAGCGTCCTCAAACAATCCCCCCTCCTTTATCCTGGCTAGTGCCAGGAGAAAGGAGGGGATTGAATGTTGAAACCCCCTACACTGTGTGTCTCCATTTTTTGAGCGAATACACAGTGTAGTAGGCTTACATACAGTGTTACTCACACAGGAAAACACGAACATACACAAAACATAACTTACCTGCTCCTGCCGCCGCCGCTCCCTCCGGTCCGTCCGCACGCTTCTGAACACGTCTTGAAGCTGCGACCGGAAGTAGTCATATTACTGTCCAGCCTCGGCTTCCGGTCCACAAGAAATTGGCGCCGGATGTCGCTCGGCCGAAGACCTTCCATATGGACTGTGTGGGAGCGGAGAATGCGCCGTTCCCACACAGACGGCGTACACTATAGTGAATGCAAACGGCTCCCGTTCGCATTTTCTATGGGGATGTATGTGCCGTATTCCATCTCTGTATGTGTCGTTAATCGACACATACAGAGATGAAAAAAAAAATGGCAGCCCCCATAGTGAAGAAAAAGTTAGAAAAAAAAGAAAGTAAAACACAAACACACAAATAAATAAAAAAAATGATCATAAAACACTTAAAGCAAATTGATATAAAAAAAAAAATTTTCGCGACACCCTTCCTTTAATGAAAACCCAAAATTTAGTCTCAGAAGATTTGAATACTGGGTAAAAGATTGTAGATTCATGGTGTGACACTCTAATCAGCTAATCAACACAAAATACCTGCAAAGGTTTCCTAAGCCTTTAAATGGTCCAACAGTCTGGTTCAGTAGGCTACACAATCATGGGGAAGACTGCTGACTTGACAGTTGTCCAGAAGACAGCCATTGACACCCTCCACAAGGAGTGTAAGTCACAAAAGGACATTGCTAAAGAAGCTGCTGTTCACAGAGTGCTATATCCAAGCATATTAATGGAAAGTTGAGAGGGAGGAAAAAGTGTGGTAGAAAAAGGTGCACAAGCAACAGGGATAACCGCAGGCTTGAAAGGATTGTTAAGAAAAGGCCATTCAAGAATCTGCAGGAGATTAACAAGGAGTGGACTGCGGCTGGAGTCAGTGATTCAAGAGCCACCACACACAGACGTATCCAGGACAAGGACTACAACGGTCACATTCCTTGTGTCAAGCCACTCATGACCCAGAGACGTCAGAAGCGTCTTACCTGGGCTAAGGAGAAAAAAAGGACTGGTCTATTGCTCAGTGGTCCTGTTTTCGGATGAAAGTAAATTTTGTATTTCATTTGGAAATCCAGGTCTCAGAGTCTGGAGGAAGAGTGGAGAGGCATCTATCCAAGTTGCTTGCGGTCCAGTGTAAAGTTTCCACAGTCAGTGATGGTTTGGGGAGCCATGTCATCTGCTGGTGTTGGTCCACAGTGTTATATCAAGTCCAGAGACAACGCAGCCGTCTACCAGGAAATTTTAGAGCACTTCATGCTTCCCTCTGCTGACAAGCTTTCCAGCAGGACTTGGCACCTGCCCACACTGCCAAAAGTACCAATACCTGGTTTAATAACCACAGTATCAATGTGCTTGATTGGCCAAACCCGCCTGACCTAAACCCCATAGAGAATCTATGGGGTACTGTCAAGAGGAAGATGAGACACCAGACCCAACAATGCAGACGAGCTGAAGGCCGCTATCAAAGCAACCAGGGCTTCCATAACACCTCAGCAGTGCCACAGGCTGATCGCCTCCATGCCACGCCGCATTGATGCAGTAATTCATACAAAAGGAGCCCCGACCAAGTATTGAGGGCATATACTGTACATACTTTTCAGTAGGCCAACATTTTGGTATTAAAAATCATTTTTGAAATTGGGCTTATATAATATTCTCATTTTCTGAGAGACTAAATTTTGGGTTTTCATTAACCGTTATTAACATAATCATCAACATTAAAAGAAAAAAATTTGACCCCCCCCCCCCCACTATGGGACAATGGATTGATAAGGTGCACCAGATTTACAAATTTGAAGAGTTGGCTAGCTGGGAGACGGCAAGTCATGTTAAGTATATGAAATTATGGCAGCCGTGGGTTTCTTTCTGGAGCAATAGAGGCCATCCACTATAGTTTACATAGTGTCACATGGAGGGGCTTCGGTTCAGCAGATCCTTTAGATATATGCTCATTACTTATGTCTTTCTTTGATTGTATTGCTTTTTGATTGGAAATGGTTCCAAATACTAATTGTTGCTTAGATACGCTATTGTCACTGTATGTTTTCCCCACCTGTTCTCCCTATTTTTTGTTTTCTTTTTGTATAACTGTATAACAGTGTCTGTTATTTGTAATGTAAGTCTCATGTACTAAATTTGAAACTTTACTTCTTTGCACTTTGGGCTAATGTGCCCCTGTTTATATAATGTTACGATTTGTATTTCAAATAAAAACAGATTTGAGAAAAAAAAGAAAGAAAAAAATGCTGGAAATAGATCACTCTGTGTGTAATGAATCTATATAATATATGAGTTTCACTTTTTGAATTGAATTACTGAAATAAATTAACTTTTTGATGATATTCTAATTCATTGAGAAGGACCTGTAGATTTTAAAATCCGTAGCATGTAAATTTCCTTTGCAGATTCGTTTTGGATTGGGGTAAAGTTAAAATCCGCAAACAATTCCGAGTGTTGAAAATTTAGCTGCGGATTACCTTGAGATCCAGACCAGAATCTGCAAGTGCAGGTTTTAAATTAAATATTTATATGCAGTGGCATATCCACACCAAAACCTGCACGATTCGGTGCAGATTTGCAGCGGAAATTCTCTGCAGCAAATCCCACCAGGGTGGACCTTTCATGTCTCAATAAGACTGTCCCTGCCTAAACCAGGGTTCAGCATCTAAGGGTATGTGCACACGGTAGCAGGCTTTTACGTCTGAAATGACAGACTGTTTTCAGGCGAAAACAGCTGCCTCGTTTCAGACGTAAATGCTCCTCCTCGCATTTTGCGAGGCTTCTCTGACAGCCGTAAATTTTGAGCTGTGCTTCATTGAGTTCAATGAAGAACGGCTCAAATTACGTCTGAAAGAAGTGTCCTGCACTTCTTTTGACGAGGCTGTATTTTTACGCGTCGTCGTTTGACAGCTGTCAAACGACGACGCGTAAATGACAGGTTGTCTGCACAGTACGTCGGCAAACCCATTCAAATGAATGGGCAGATGTTTGCCGACGTATTGTAGCCCTATTTTCAGACGCAAAACGAGGCATAATACGCCTCGTTTACGTCTGAAAATAGGTCGTGTGAACCCAGCCTAAGGTAGCTTCCTACTTTTCATTTTTAACCCATGCAAGGAGGTATAAAGTATCCCAGTCAGATTCCCTGGAGTAGTGCCTTCTGGTGACAGGTGAAAAGTAGGCAGAAATCCAGAGAGGTATCAAGTTGGCACAGATAATCAGAATAGTGATGGAAGACCAGAGCACATATCTAGTCAAAGTAGAAAATGGCCAGGAACAAAAGCTGAACGCAAATCACCAGAGCAAGCAATGTGAAGGTATTGAACAAGCAGGGAATGCGTATATTTCAGCTGACTAGACAACACAATTGTAAATGCAGTTCAAGGTATAAGAGAGGATGATACTAACTAAGTAAGCAAACTACCAAAGGTTAAACAAACTTTTCATACCAGTATCCCACACATAAATATTTAAAAGAAAAAAGTATATAATGGGTCAATGCAGAAATTCACTTCCTAGTACTTTTTAGTCTGATCACCTGGTCTGATACTGAATATCTGCAGCCGGCTCCTTCCAGCCGCATATACCCACTCATTCTTACAATATGAAATAATGAGCCCGTTAGGCCAAACGCACACGCTGTGTATTATGTATGGATTTGTGGCGCGTATTTTCTTGCGGCAAATCCGCAGTGTAATACAGTACCAGCAACGTAAATGAGATTTCAAGTAAGCAGAATTTCCACATGTAAATTGACCTGCGGTGCGTATTTCGAAAATCCGAAGCATGCCAATTTATCTTGCGTTTATGCTTGCAAAAAAAACACACCAAAATCCGCAGCATAAAACCGCACCTATTTTCACATCGAAATGCAAACACCGCACCTAGAAACACATTAAAAAAAGGGTGCGGATTTTACCTGCATTTTGATGCAGAATTTCTGCACCAAATACGTGTGCATGTAGCCTTAGGCCTTATTCACACAAACGTGTGCGTTCTGCGCGCGCAAAAACCGCTGCGTTTTGCGCGCATTGCAGTTCCGTGTGTCATCAGTGAATGGTGCGTGGCTGCGTGATTTTCACGCATATGCCATCCTTATGACACGCGGTTTTGATGTTTAGAAAAAGAAATAAAGGAAGTGCTTTTATTTTTTCCTTCATTTCTTTATCTATCACGTGCGACACACGAAAGTGCTTCCGTGTGCCGTGCCCGATTTTCATGCTCCCATTGACGTCAAATTGATGCGCGAAAAACGGCCAACTATAGGACATGTCGTGAGTTTCACGCAGCGGACACACGCTGTGTGAAAATCAGACTGTCTGGACGGCCCCATTGACGAACATAGGTCCGTGTGACGCGCGTTGATTTTCACGCGCATATCACGGACGTTAAACACATTTGTGTGCATAAGGCCTAAGGGTCAATGCACACGATGCATATTACGTGCGGTTTTGATGCGAGTATTTGCGTGCGGCAAAACCGCAGCGTAATGCAGGACCAGCATAGTCAATGAGATTCCTGGAAATCTCAATTACATTCTGCCGTCAGAGGAGCAGAACAAGGGAATACCGGCAGCACAAGTTCCGTATTACCATGGATACCACCGGAACCCATTAACTCTAATGGGTTCCGTCGTGGTGTCAGTGGTTTTACTGGAAACAATAGAGCAGCAGAATACCTCTTAGATGCCCTAACATTAAAGCGTGTGGTGACAGATTCTCTTAGTAATGATGAGTTAAGGGCTTATTCAGACGAACATTGAATAAGTCCGTGTGACAGCCGTTAAAACAACGACCATTACACGGCACACTGAAAAATAGAACATGTCCTATTTTCATCCGTTTTCACGGATCCCTTTATAGACTCAAGTCTATGAGGGATCCGTGAAAACGGGACCTGCACGGGGCAACGCGGACGCGAAAGACGTTCGTTTTTCACGTCCGCATTTCCCCACGTTCCTTTGAATAAGGCCTTATAGTAATAATATTAACAATAACAAGAACCAATCAATATATAATCTTGAAATTGTTGCGGTCACATTTAGTACACTTAGGGTATGTTCACACGGTTAACAAAATACGGCTGAAAATACAGAGCGACCCGAAAAACGGTTGAATATAGCCCGTGTGAACATACCCTTATACTGTTAAAATTTGCTAAAACTGGATACAAACCTGGCCTGAGCAGCAAGATTACTAAATCACAAAGGGACTCTCAAGGGTCCATGTAGAATTCTGACTTGTTCTCATCAGACGTGAAAAAGAACAACCACACCTACCACGTGTTGGTAAACTTATTACAGTAAATGACGTCAACTTGACATCCGTGAATCTTTAACATCATAAATTATTTACCGCTGCATTCAACGTTGCCATTTATATTTAATGGGCATGGCCATTTCCACCTCATTTTTGATTACTCTAGGATTTGATTTATTTATGAAATCCTAATAGGTTGCTGCTTTGCCACGGACAATGCCAACACCTGCCACTGCTCATAAAACATTCATCATGTTAATGGCAGAGGCATAGCCAGATAAAACGGGACATTTCAATTTGAAAGGTGGCAGCAGACAAACATACTATATATATAAAGATATTTTTTGATATATTGGTTAGTGCTTTACTTGTACTATTGGTGACTTATACTCTTGATTTGTTATCCGTATATATCTTGATAGGTATTCTACTGTATACACATCTCTTGTGTCTTATTGAACTCAACAATGATCCAATGAGAGCATAAAAGGAGGTGGGAATCTTTTTTCTGCTTTGAGGCCAAACGTACACATACTTTATGGGGGAAAAATATACACAAAATTTAAATATGAATGAAGACACTGCGAAAAGATAAAAAGAGGTTAACCAAAAACTATGACTGGATGCAGGTCTGTCCTCCTAACATTGCATGCACCGGCTAATATAATCATTAAAGTGTAGGTTACTTCTCGCTGATGTTGGTTGCATGCTCTTGAATCTCAAAGAACGTAGTGAAATTGTAGAACTTGTCATGCTACCCTAACCACAGGTGCTTGGCCAAAATGTGAATACCCCATCTAATAAGAGTTGGTATTTTAGCTGCACCCACTGCAAACTGATGCATAAAATCAAGCACACAGTCATGCAATCTCCACAGACAAACATTGATAGTAGTATGGGTCGTATGGTTGAGCTCAATGACTTTAAACCTGGCACCGTCATAGGATTATTACTATTGTTAAATAAAAGCATCCAGGCAGAACAAAAGCTCAGCCACGAAGCAGTAAACTCCCAGAGCCCGGTTGCCGAGTGCTGATGTGTGAACCCGTAAAAATCGCCTATCCTCTATTGCATAACTGCCTCTGGAATTGTACAGTATGCTTCCTACATTATCTGAACAGCTTGGGGACGGGCCCTTTGTTGTTCCCAGCATGATTGTGCCACAGTGCACAAAGCCAGGTCCATAAAGACACGGTTTCACGAGTTTGGTGTGGAGGAACTAGTTGGCTGCACAGAGTCCTGACCTCACCCCATCAAACACCTGGTTTTAAAATAATATAGAGTCTCTGATAGCTGCAAAAGGAGGCCCAATTCTATATTAAAGCCAATATTATTTAAATGCATAAATATACTACTCAGAAACAGCCCAGAATTGCTGGGATTGTGCCTATTTTTCCAGGGCAATCCTAGCAAATATTTGTCAAGGGCACTGTCCTGTAACGCGGATTTAAAGGAGGGGCGATGGGGGCATTTTTTTCCCAATAGATAATTGCTAACAATACTCACCTATCATCATCACGATCGGTTCCTCTTCAGCAATGCCTATATGCTAGTACATGAGCAGGAAGAAAAATAGGAAACGGTTATGGCATAATTAAGCCGTACATTCACAGACGGCCCCGTGATTACAAGCACAGCCGGCTGCAGACAGTCACCCGTATTTGCACGCTGTGCTCCCATTATAAATTATGGGAGCACGGTCCGTAAAATAAAAAAATAGGACATGTCCTATTTTTTGCGGAGCCTTTCTACGGCCCAGACACCTTCCCGTAAATATACAGCATGGTGTCAGTTGGCCATAGAAATCAATGGATCAGTATTTTGATCTGCAATTACGGTCTGGGTTCCAATCTAGTCTTGTGTTTTATTCTGTCTCAATTGTTCCCTACAATTGGAGGACTATTTACCGACAGAAACGGGGTAGGAGGACACTTGTCCCAACATTCCTTTCCTCCATATGTGACCAGAAGAACCATTCTAAATTGGGAAACCTTATAAAGGCGGACTGATCATTATCTGCTGTCAATATAAAAATATTTTTGACAACAATTTGAAACGATGGGAAACAATTAAGTATATGTATGCAGTATTGGCAAATGGGTTCCTCGTATTGTTTATATATCTGTTCATACCTATTTTATTCATACTAGTAAAAGTTATATTTTAGTACTCCGGATCTATTTTTTTCATTATTCTATTACTACGGAGAAGTGAATTAACCATTATCCAGGTGGGGGATATATAACACCACGAAATATACAAATTCACTTGTTCCCCGTTCTGCTTGCCTTGTGTAACAGAGTTTTGGATCTGTTAGTTTTTCTTTCATTGCCTCTGGTTCCTGATGCTGTGTTAGGGATAGTATCTGCAAATTAGGGACGCCATTAGTTACAGTGTTTGGGATAGTGTCTGGTGTTAGGCACCGATATAGGGAGAGCTAATAAGAGTGAGCTTGTTATCATCACCCATCATCCGTTTTGGTTTCCATCACCCGACATATCATCGGCCATCATCCGTTTTGGTTTCCATCACCCGACATATCATCGGCCATCATCCGTTTGTTCTTATTATGCATCTGACTTCATCATTTTGCTACCATTCCTGTCTTCAATAAGCGAGTTGCTGTTTCTTTTATTCCTGTTGCCTGTCAGTATTGTGATTCTTGCTCCATAATCGCCTTTCCTTCGACCGTCCAGTTGGTTCACAATTCGGACCTTATGTTGCGCCTATTTCTGCCATCTTGTGGCCAGCTGGCATCGTTACATTTAACTAGCAAGTTCCCGGAGATTAGACTATTTGGCTGAAACAATGCAGCTCAGTGGTTAGCGTTATTGACATATAGCGCTGGGATCCTGGGTTCAATTCCAACTAAGGACAACATCTGCATGGAGTTTGTATGCTCTCCCTGAGTTTTCTCCGGGTACTCCAGTTTCTCCCCACACCCCAAAAACTTCCAAATAGGGAATTTAGAGAAAGGACGACCTCTGTAAATCACTGCAGAATGTGTTGGCGCTATAGAAGTAATAGAAATAAGAATAATGCAGAGGATGCTGTTATCACGGAACAGAGGTCAATTATGTCACGCGGCGGATGACGTCATCATGATTAACCACAGTCACTTAAGAGTGTCGTCTGTGGATGACATAATTTTAGCATCAATTAAACATAGTGGAAGTCGGCAACCTGGACCACGGTGGCAGTGGATTAGTGGTAAGAACGTGGAAAAATGGAAGAAAAACATTTTTATACCGTCCACGTACATTTCCATAAATAAGAGCCAGGCACATACACACTGCTAGATGCTCCAATAGATCAGATATAGAATATGTCGGTTTTGTAAATTGGACAATTTAAGATAACCTCATCCTTTCAAAACTCTATTGTAAATGAGAACTCCCACACTTAGGGGGGATTCACACGAGCGTGTATTCGGTCCGTGCGGGCCGCGTGGTTTTCACGCGGCACGCATGGACCAATACAAGTCTATGGGGCAGTACAGACAGTCCGTGCTTTTTGCGCAGCGTTTGTCTGCTGCGCAAAAAGCGCGACAGGTTCAATAACTCTGCGTATTTCGCGCATCACGCACCCATTGAAGTCAATGGGTGCGTGAAAATCACGCGCACCACACGGAAGCACATCCGTGGGACGAGCGTGATTCGCGCAACAGCAGTGAAAAGGATGAATGAAAACTGAAAAGCACCACGTGCTTTTCTGTTTCCGAACATCCAAACGGAGTGTCTTTGCGATGAGCGAAGCCGGACAAGCGTACCGAACTTCACCGGGTTCGGCCAAACTCGTTTTGGCCGATCCCGGCAAAAAAATTATCGGTACGCGACGTCAGGAGATAGTCACTGTCCATGGTGCTGAAAGAGTTAAACTGTTTCAGCACCATGGACAGTGACTTGCGATCCCAAAATACATTAACCTGTAAAAAAAAACCGAAGTTCTAACTTACCGATTACTCCTGTCTCCTTCCTGCAGTCCGACCTCCCGGGATGACACTTCAGTTCAAGTGACAGCTCCAGCCAATCACAGGCCAAGCACAGGCTGCAGCCAATCACAGGCTGCAGCGGTCACTTGGACTGCTGCGTCATCCAGGGAGGTGGGGCCCGATGTCAAGAGAGGCGCGTCACCAAGGACGCGTCACCAAGGCAACGGCCGGGAAGTTCTCGGTAAGTAGGAACTTTATCTTTTTTTTTTACAGGTTTTTCGCTGTTGTGTTCGGCATTCACTGTCGAGGGTGCTGAAAGATTTAGCTCTTTCAGCACCTTGGACAGTGACGGGCGTTGACAAGCCTCATCTCTATGATGCCGGCTGCGCGAAAATCACGCAGCCGCGCATCAGACACGCATGACACACGCAGCTGTCAAATGGTTTTTGCGCTCGCAAAACGCTGCGTTGTTTGCGCGCGCAAAAACGCAACGTTCGTGTGAATCTGGCCTTAAAGGAACAATAAACAGAAAATAAACGCAATAAAAATCTCAGCAGTTCCTCATTCCTAATATACTTCTTGTTGGAGGAGCTGTGTGTTTTAATGGCACCATTTTAGGGTAGAAATTATTTTAATGAATTTTGGGTGGAATGAAAAAATCCCAGCAATTCTGCACTTTTTTGGGTTTCATTTTTATGGCCTTACTAGTGTGCGATATAAATAACAAGTTAACTTTTCTGCAGGTCATTACGATTAGTTTTTTTTTTTTTTTTACTACTTTACTACAATAAAAACACTATCTTAAAATGTATTTTTAAAAAATAATCATTTGTTTTCCTGACACCACATTCCGATTGCCACAACTTTTTTTTATTTTTCCAACGATGGATCTGTGTGAGGGCTTGCGGTCGTTTTTATCGGTACCCTTTTGGGGTATGCTCTTGACTGACGTCTCAATCGGTCTCCTGGATAGAACACCATATGATAAAGGAGACCAAAAGAGACAATAATCAGGAGGGGAGGGGTTGGTGAGGCTTTACAGGATGTTTCCCTGATTAACGTCTTATTCAGACTAGCGTGTCCGATTTGCGTGTACGCACCGTATCTCATGCATTTCAGTTCAGTGAGACATCCGTGGTTCTGTGTGGAATCCGTTTTTCGCGTCCGTGTTTCTCCTCTGCAAGCATTTCCTGTTTTATTTTTTTCTCAGCATTTGTTGAGCAACTGATGCGGGAAACACGGACAAAAATGGACCAGAATAGGACATGCAGTGAGCCTCACGCATCGGGGACACGCTGCGTGAAAAAACACACATGTGTGAACAGCCCCATTGAATTGCATGGGTCCGTGTGTTATCAGTTATTTCAAAGGACAGCGCACACACGTGAAAGATGCTCGTCTGAATAAGGCCTTTTTGACTTCTTATTTGAGGGAATCCAATGGGGGGGGGGGGGGGTCAACACCACGGACAGATTTCCTTTAATACTTTACTCCAGCTTCTTGTAATCTCAGAAGTTGCAGGTCCTGTGTTAACAACTGGCTTCCATTTCCACATGAAAAAAATTTCAGCCAGTGTTCTCCCGGTGTTCAATGTCACAATCAACGCATTAATTGGTTCACAAATTACCATCTACATCATTGGCCACATTTAACTTGACTAGCAGTGGTTAGAATGTGCACATTTATGTGGACAGTGATTTAAGCCTCTAAGCTGCAAGCTGTGGAGATTGTAAGCTAGAATTTGCTGAGCAATATTTGCTAGTGTGAAGTAAAGTGCGATTTTGCACATAAGTGCATAGTTGAACACAAGGCTATGGTTTAAGAAAAGGACTGCACACAGGAGAGACCGCAACCACTAAATACCAACTTGGGGATGCTGCACGGAGAAGACACCAACTACTAAATACCAGCGTTGGGGTGCTGCACACAGTAGGAAGAGCGACTACTGAATACCAGCTTGGGGGGTGGACATAGTAGATACCGCGGCTAATTAACACCAGTTTTGGGGGGTGCACATAGGAGAGACTACGGCTACTGAGCACCAGCTTGGCATGTGCACATAGTAGAGAGAGCTGCCAACTTTTGCCAACTTCTTTTATAGAGCGGTTACTGAACTCTGTCCTTGCGGCGCTGATCACCAGGAGAGAGCAGCGTTTCATTATGTGCTTGGCAATGCTGATTACCAGGAGAGAGAGCAGTGCTGCATTGTGTGCTTGCCAAGTGTTCAGCAGTTGCAAACACAATAAAGTACTGCTATGTCTCCTGGCGACCAGTGCTGACAAGCGCATAATGAAGCTCCGCTCTCTCCCATGTGTTTAGTCATGCCAAGCACACAATGGTGCTGGACAACGGTAGAGGTTAGTGTGCCATCTGTGGCACCGGTGCCACAAGTTGCTGACCCATGATCTAGGGGAAGGGAAGGTGGTTATAGAAAACGGGGTTATAGTAGATAGTGAGTTGGATACAGCAGAAGTTAATGGAGATTCAATGGGTACTGGGGTTAGCAAGGCAAGTCAGAAGGTGACTAGGAGTGAATGTGGACGAAAGAAAAATAAAGGTGTCAGTAAGATTAAACGTATGCTGGCAAATGCAAGAAGTTTTGCAAATGAAAGGAACGAGTTGGGGATTATAATGACGAGAAAGATTATGATGTAGTGGGCATAACAAAAACCTGGCTGGATCAGAGCCATGACTGGGTAACAAATGTGGGGGCTACAAGGGATAAGGAAGATAAAATATGGGGAGGGTTTTGTCTGTTTGTAAAATCCAGCCTAAGACCAGTGCTGAATGAAGACTGTGACAGTGTGAAGTCTTTATGGGTAAATATTCATGGAGCAATTAATAACTGTAAACTAATTGGAGTTTATTATATGTCACCGAACATAGCGGAACAGGCCGAGGATGAAATGCTGCTGCTGCTGCAAAAAAAAAAAATAATAATACAAAAGGCAGCAAATAATAATGTAGGTCTTATTATGGGGGATTTTAACTATCCTGACATTAATTGGGACATAGAGCTCTCTGTCTTCAACTTTAATGTATGATTGTAGGAATTATGTAATTCCTACTATTGTTTGTGTACTAAGTATGTGGATGTATACTATGTATCCTATAATACATGTAGTTATTCTAAGTGTGCCTAATGGAATACCATTTATAAAAAAGCCATCCCTTATATTTAACTAATAAACTGCATAATGTATTGCATATTCACACAAAGGATACCCTTGAGGTGCATCAATCACAGGTTCACCATAGAGCTTTAGGCTTATTCTTCACATTAACCCAAAATTCCAAAATTAGAGGAACAAATGAACTTTGCAAGACCTAAGACTTTAAATTTCTTTGAAGGAACCGTAGGGATCAGAATGAATAATCCTATTTAAATCCCTACAGTGTAAACCTCTAAATACGCTGTCAAAAGTATGCAGATGCATTTTTCTATTATTGAGCGACACAAAATTACTGCACGTAAAAGAGAAAAATAGTGTTTTGTAGCTTTTATGTGGCACTTGACTTATCTCTGCCATTTTCTTATCTGCAGCAGAATTGTAGCGAACAGGTTTAGATTTACATTAGGTTAATGCTTATGCTATGCATTTTGAAATATATTACTGAATTATCCTCTATCACTCCAGTGGGAAGCCACTCTACACACTCACTAGAATTGTTGGAAAGAGATATTCACAGTTCCTCTTAAGCTGTCACATTACATTTCACAGTGTGACCTTGTGCTTTAGTATTTCTTTGAAAGAAGTTCTCACTTCAAAGCAGTACCTTCAAGACAAAATGTTCATTACCATTTCCCTGTGTACTTTCTCCACCATATCATAAAATGTAAAGTGCGTTATTATTGTATTGACAGCACTTTATTAGAAAGAAAATGCATATGGTATCTTGAATGCTTTACCTAAGACACCGCAAAGGGGAGATATCGAGTTTTGCTATTATTAGGTAATTTGGCAGGAATACAATACAACCCCTCACGCAAGAGAATGCTTCACCATGATAGATGTGAAATGTAGAAATTTGCTTGCCCATGATCATACGTCCCAACTGTCCCGGATTCAGCGGGACAGTCCCGGATTCCGGGCGGTGTCCCCGCTGTCCTGGGCGGCCGGGGGTATGTCCCGCTGTCAAAGCAATTCTGAAGCAGAGAACCATCAGCTCCCTGCTTCAGAATTAGTTCATAGCGGAAGAGTAGAGGGAGCTCCTCCACTCGCCGAGGGCTCCCCGGGCATAGTACTACTTTAAGCGCTGTGTCGGGGAAGCACTTGACGGTACTGTCCATTTATGAGCGGAATCCCCGGCCAGAGTCGGCAACGGGGATTCCACTCAAGGATTAGCCACTGACGTCACTGTCCATATATGGACAGTACGGTTAATGGCTTCCCCGAGCACAGCGCTTAAAGTAGCGTTGTGTCCGGGGAGCAGGGTTGCCAACTGTCTCTGACTGGGGTGACCTCAGTCAGAGACACACAGACCGTCATTGGGTCTCGGTGCCGGGACCAGTAACGTGTGAGTCACCTGATCCTGACCTCATGTCCAGAGACCAGGCAGGGGGGGTGCGGGTGGATTGAGTGTCCGACTCACTAGTCACAGGGAGCCACGCTTGTAGCTTTCCTGTGCTTAATTAGCGTGGGAAAGCTACAAGTGGGGCTGTGACTGGTGAGTCTCACAGTCACTTCCAGCGCATGCAACAGCAGCGGCAGCCAGTCTGACTGAGTCTCTGACCAGTTACCACCCCCACGCAGCAGACAGATGGTGCCGGCAGGAAAGATTGAGACAGTGCCCGCCGTTATTGAATTGACCCTCAACTACTACTGTTTGGCATACGTTGAACATGATAGTTTCTATAATGTAGTGGTTAGCTTGATTGCCTTACAGCTGAAAGGCCACTGGTTGAAAACCCGACAGGGTTTATTTTTTTTAAATATTATTAATATCTTAATTGTATTAGGCTAAGTTCACACTAGCATTAATATAAGTTTACCTCTCTTCCGTCGGAGGAAGAGAGGATCGATACATTAAACTGAAAGCAACGTTGAATTTAATGGTAATTCTTTTGTATCAGTTGCTTTCCGTTTGTCCGTAGGTTTCCGTTCTTTTGAACAGAAATAAAAGTTCTGCAGACTGCACTTTTGATTCCTTTAAAAAAAACAGAAACCTAGCGAACGGAGACAAACGGAAAGCAACTGATACAAAAGAATTACCATTTTAATCAATGGTAATTCTAACGGAACCGTTGCTTTCCGTTCAATGTATCGATCCTCTCTTCCTCTGACGGAAGAGAGGTAAACGAATAGAAACACTAGTGTGAAAGAAGCCTTACTTAAATCGTTTTTGAATTCAACTTCAGTTGTGCCCGTACTCTTCTTTTTACTATCCCACTCATGTGATCACATATAAAAGGTGTTAGTTATGCTGTTTATGATCACTGAGGCCCCATGCACACGACCGTGCCCCTAATCATAATCTGAGATTAGAGGCACGGCCGGCCACGGACAGTCATCCGCATTTGCGGACCGTGTTCCCATTATAAAGTATTGGACCGTGGCCCATAAAATAAAAAAATACGACGTCCTATTTTTTACGGAAGGATTCTACGGCCATAGAAATGAATGGGTCCGTAATTACGGACGAAATCTACGGTCGTGTGCATGGGGCCTCACTTACTGTATGGAGCAGCTATGGGGGCATTATACTATATGGGGAGGCTATTGGGGCATTATGCTGTAGGGGGCTTTAAGCTGTATGGGGGCAGCTATGGGGCTTTATACTGTATGGGGCAGTTATGGGGCATTATACTGTATGGGGGCATCTGTGTGGGCATTATATAGCATGGGAGAATCTATGTGGGCATTATACTGTATGGGGGCATTTGTGTTGGCCTTATACTGTATGGGGGTGTTATACTGTATGGGGGCAGCAAGAGGGAAATATACTGTGGCACTACCTACATGGGCACTGTGGCACTATCTACAAGGGCACTGCAACTAGGGGCAGCTAAAAGGGCATTATACTGTATGGAGCAGCTATGGGGCATTATGCTGTAGGGGGGCTTTAAGCTGTATGGGGGCAGCTATGGGGCTTTATACTGTATGGGGCATTATGCTGTATGGTGGAATTTGTTTGGGCATTATACTGCATGGGGGCATCTGTGTGGGCATTATACAGCATGGGGGGATTATACTGTATAGTGGCAGCATGAGGGCAATATACTATGGCACTACCTACATGGGCACTGTGTCACTATCTACAAGGGCACTGGAACTAGGGACAGCTAAGGGGGCATTATACTGTATGGGGCAGCTATGGGGGCTTTATGCTGTATGGGGGAAGCTATGGGGGCATTATGCTGTATGGGGAAATTTGTTTCGGCATTATACTGCATGGGGGCCTCTGTATGGGCATTATACTGCATGGGAGAATATGTGTGGGCATTATACTGCATGGGGCCATCTGTGTTGGCTTTATACTGTATGGGTGCATCTATGGGGCATTATACTGTATGGTGGCAGCTATGGGGGTATTATACTGTATGGTGGCAGCTAGAGGGCATTATAATGTGTAGGGGCAGCTATTTGGTATTATACGGTGTGGGAGGCACTATAGGAGCATGATACTGTGTGAGCTGAATCGGGTGTGTATGGGCGGGGATTTGGTGGGATTAGAGGCGTGGCTTAAAATAAAAAAAATTGTCCCTCTTTGTGATACTTGAAAGTTGGGAGGTATGCCATGATGGGGAAGATGTGGTGGGAAGGCAGACCTATGAAATTGCAGCCCATGATAGCGACAAGTTATTTTTAAAGGGAAACGCTGAACAAAACGAAAAATTCCCATGTGTTTGATTACAGAATTTTATGTGACAGTAACTTAAACATAAATGTCTGATTGATGTTGGGGCCTACACCTATATTGAGATCGGGGGTCATTTGACCCCCGTTTTGCCTTTTGCAGCATCTGCTGGCCGCAGATTCAAGGCGGGGACTAGTGAAGAAAGAGACACGCATGCACGTGGCTCTTTCGATTCTGTTCATTGGAAGTTACAGAAACACCCGAGCAAGTGCTGCTTGGCTGTAGATATGCCATAAATGTTCAAGCTGGGAATACCCCTTTGAAGGTTCTTTTATTTGCTGCTTCTCACACTAAATAGCACACTGAGGCTGCTGCATAGCAACAGTCTGATTCAGGCTATGGTGACATACTTTTTGTACTTGAGTCAATGGGGATTATCCGGTGTCACTCATACAGGCACCAGAACTTCCTGTATGATGAAATGGCATGGACTGTTCCACACACGCTCTCCACAGGGGGACACAAACACCATTACAGTTATTGCTGATGATTAGACAGGCTCCTGGCACACAGTAATAATGAAAATCACAGCTCAGCCTCCCGGACTCTATATTTATAATCTCTTATGTTATATAGAAGAATACTGAATTAAGGACGATGATACGATCCTCCTATCAGGCAGAGTTGGTACTGGCTCTAGCGGGTCATGTGATGCTGTACTGGGGCATCCTAAGAATGGAAGCCTAGCAGAGGAGAAACCGCGTGAAATCTAAAATTCAAGATAGTGCCTGATCAGAAGAAGCCAGGAGGCCAGACTGCAGAGAAGTACACCGCTGTGAAAACAGATGCTCAGTATTATCCCAATTTCTTCTATTTTTCCATATTTGTCAAACAAATTTTATTATTATAAAAATACAACCTAAGTAAACACAAAATGCTGTTTTTAAGGGATGATTTCATTTATTAAGCTCACTGTGCCCTATGTGGAAAAAGTAATTGTCCCCTTAGATACAACCAGTTAAAGTGGTATTCCCAACTTAGACAATTAAATTACAGGATATGCCATAAATGTCTGATATATGCAGGTCCTAGCCCTGGAACCCGCACCTGTTTCCGTCAATCTCTTGAAACAGAATGGAAAGAGCCGCATGCAAGGCTCTCTCTCTCGGTTAGGAATCGACAGCCTAAGGCCGCCTCACCAGGCAAAGCGGTGGTTGGGTGACCCCCGTTCTCAATATAGGTGTGGGTCTTATAGCATCTATAAGACATTTATGGTATATCCTATAGATATGCCATAAGTGTCTAAGTTGGGAATACCCCTTTATTCAAATTCAATTGACAAGCTGGTTCAATTTCACTAGCCACACTCAGGCTTAATTCTGTCAGACATGTTGAAATTAAACATTACTTAAATAGAACCTGTCTGGCAGTGAGGAAGGCTAGAAGGTCTCAAAAGCAGCACATGCTACCACACTCTAAAGAGAGTCATATGGAGGTCAAATAAAGTAATTTAAATCTACCAGTCTGGAAAGGGTTACAAAGCCATTGCTAAGGTTCTGGGACTCCAGCGAACCACAGCGAGAGCCATTATCTACCAATGGAGAAAACCTGGAACACTGGTGAACCTTCCCAGGAGTGGCTGGTCTACCAAAATTTAATCAAGGGCGTATCGACGACTCATCCAGGAGGTCACACAAGAACCCAGAGAAACATGTTAAGAACTGCAGGCCTCACTTGTCTCAGTTAAAGAGGCTCTGTCACCAGATTTTGCAACCCCTATCTCCTATTGCAGCAGATCGGCGCTGCAATGGAGATAAGAGTAACGTTTTTTTTCTTAAAAAACGAGCATTTTTGGCCAAGTTATGACAATTTTTATATTTATGTAAATGAGGCTTTCTAAAGTACAACTGGGTGTGTTTAAAGTAAAAGTACAACTGGGCGTGTATTGTGTTCGTTACATCGGGGCGTTTTTACTTCTTTTACTAGCTGGGCGTTGTGTATAGAAGTATCATCCACTTCTCTACACAACGCCCAGCTTCTGGCAGTGCAGACACAGCGTGTTCTCGAGAGATCACGCTGTGACGTCACTCACTTCCTGCCCCAGGTCCTGCATCGTGTCGGACGAGCGAGGACACATCGGCACCAGAGGCTACAGTTGATTCTGCAGCAGCATCAGTGTTTGCAGGTAAGTAGCTACATCGACTTACCTGCAAACGCCGATGCTGCTGCAGAATCAAATGTAGCCTCTGGTGCCGATGTGTCCTCGCTGGTCCGACACGATGCAGGACCTGGGGCAGGAAGTGAGTGACGTCACAGGGTGATCTCTCGAGAACACGCTGTGTCTGCACTGCCAGAAGCTGGGCGTTGTGTAGAGAAGTGGATGATACTTCTATACACAACGCCCAGCTAGTAAAAGAAGTAAAAACGCCCCGGTGTAACGAACACAATACACGCCCAGTTGTACTTTTACTTTAAACACGCCCAGTTGTACTTTTACTTTAAACACGCCCAGTTGTACTTTAGAAAGCCTAATTTACATAAATATAAAAATGGTCATAACTTGGCCAAAAATGCTAGTTTTAAAAAAAACAAAAAAACGTTACTCTTATCTCCATTGCAGCGCCGATCTGCTGCAATAGGAGATAGGGGTTGCAAAATCTGGTGACAGAGCCTCTTTAAGGTCAATGTACACGATGCCACAATAAAAAAAAGACTAGGCAAAAATGGCATCCATGAGAGAATTACAAGACGCAAACCACTGTTGCCCAAAAAAAACACGAAGGCTCATCTCGCATTTGTCAAAAAGCATCTAGATGACCCCAAATACTTTCGGGAAAATATTTAGTGGAATGATAAGTCAAAGGTGGAAATTTTTGGAAGACATGGTTATCGTTACATTGGGCATGAAGCGAAAACCACATTCCACCATAAGAACATACCAACAGTGAAACATGGTAGGGGTAGAAGTGTGATCTGGGACTGTTTTGCTTCTTCAGGACCTGGATGACTTGTCAGAATTGAGAAAAACATAACTTCTGCCCTCTATCAGAAAAACCTGAAGGAAAACATCTGCCCGTCCATTTGGGACCTAAAGCTCAAGTGCAGTTGGGTTATGCAACAGAACAAGGATCTGAAACACACAAGCAAGTTCACCTACGAATGGCTCAAAATAAGCACATTTAAAGTTTTGGAGTGGCCGAGTCAAAGTCCTTACTTTAATCCCATTGAGATGCTATGACAAGACCTTAAACTGGCAGTTTATGCACAAATTATTGCAGATAGTGGATTGCAGTTGTTACTGCCAAGGGTGGCACAATGAGTTATTAGGTTTAGGGGGAAATTGCCTTTTCACATGGGTGATATAGGTTTTGGATAAATCTTTATCCACAATAAATAGAATAATTTTTTAAAAGCTGCATTTTAGTGTTTACTCGTGTTTTCTTTATCTTATTTTAAAATTAGTTGGATGATTTAAAATATGACAAATTAGCAAAAATAGAAGAAATTGAGTGAGGGGCAAATACTTTTTCACAGCACTAGAAGTGCAATAAACATAAAAGAAGTTCAGAGCTGTACAGACAATGGGGTGCGGGGTTGTGTTTCTGCTGGGGTCTTTTTCAAATTAAAAAGTTACAATGTTGTGGTTATACACTTATGGCAATTATAGTACCACACCACATGACTTTCACATTATGTATTTTAGATGGTTTTCAAAAGGGATGTAAGGACAGTTACTGAGGTATTATACCCGAAGAAGCCAAAATTATTGCCGATACATGCGAGGCTTGTTTAGGGATGGCTATTCAGCTCTAGCTTTTCTACACATACATTTCCCGGAGTTTGGTGATAAATTATATCATTTTTTTTTTTTTTTTAAACTTCTTTGTTTTATTCTTCAATACTGTATTAGATCACTAACATATTTATGCACTCTAATATAAATATGCGCTTCGTCTACTCCTATATCTATCGAACAATATACATATATAGATCTATAAATCTATCTATAGCTCTCCCTATATACTAGTCCTTCTCAATGAATTAGAATATCAAAAAGTTATTTCAGTAATTCAATTCAAAAAGTGAAACTCATATATTATATAGATTCATTACACACAGAGTGATCTATTTCCAGCATTTTCTTCTTTTATTGTTGATGATTATGGCTAAAGGTTAATGAAAACCCAAAATTTAGTGTCTCAGAAAATTAGAATATTATATAAGCCCAATTTCAAAAATGATTTTTAATACTGAAATGTAGGCCTACTGAAAAGTCTGTACAGTATATGCACTCAATACTTGGTCGGGGCTCCTTTTCCATGAATTACTGCATCAATGCAGCGTGGCATGGAGGCGAATAGCCGGTGGCACTGCTGAGGTGTTATGGAGGCCCAGGTTGCTTTGATAGCGGCCTTCAGCTCATCTGAATTGTTGGGTCTGGTGTCTCAGCTTGATATAACACAGTGGGCTAACACTGTTGCTCAGTGGTCCAAAGTCCTGTTTTCAAATGAAAGTAAATTTTGCATTTCATTTGGAAATCAAGGTCCCAGAGTCTGGAGGAAGAGTGGAGGGGCATCAATCCAAGTTGCTTGTGGTCCAGTGTGGTTTGGGGGCCATGTCATCTGCTGGTGTTGGTCCACTGTGTTATATCAAGTCCAGAGTCAACGCAGCAGTCTAGCAGGAAATTTTAGAGCACTTCATGCTTCCCTGTGCTGACAAGCTTTATGGAGATGCGGATTTCATTTTCCAGCAGGACTTGGCACCTGCCCACACTGCCAAAATTACCAATACCTGGTTTAATAACCACAGTATCACTGAGCTTGATTTGGCCAGCAAACTTGCCTTCCCTAAACTCTGTAGAGTATCTATGGGGTATTGTCAAGAGGAAGATGAGACCCCAGACCCAACAATGCAGACAAGCTGAAGGCCTCTATCAAAGCAACCTGGGCTTCCATAACACCTCAGCAGTGCCACAGGCTGATCGCCTCCATGCCACGCCGCATTGATGCAGTAATTCATGCAAAAGGAGCCCCGACCAAGTATTGAGGGCACATACTGTACAGACTTTTCAGTAGGCCAACATTTCGGTATTCAAAATAATTTTTTCAATTGGGCTTATATAGCATTCTAATTTTCTGAGACGCAAAATTTTGGGTTTTTATTGACTGTTAGCCATAATCATTAACATTAAAAGAAAAAAATGCTGGAAATAGATCACTCTGTGTGTAATGAATCTATATAATATATGAGTTTTACTTTTTGATGATATTCTAATTATATATTTATTTGAAAAATACTGTCCTCTTGTAGGAACACTTTTCCATAGATCATCCTCTGAAGGCTGGGTTCACACAGAGTTTTTTGCAGACGGAGATTCTGCCTCAAAATTCCGTTTGGAAGTTTGAGGCGGATTTTCCTCTCCCTGCACGGCGATTTTCGCCCGCAGCCGTTCAGCACCGCGGGCATAAAACTCCACGAAATACGATTTCTCTGCCTCCCATTGATGTCAATGGGAGGTCAGACGTAAACGCCCGAAGATAGGGCATGTCTCTTCTTTCTCCCACGAGACGGTTTTACCGCTCGTGGGAAAAAGACGCCTCCGCCTCCCACATATATCAATTGGAGGCATTTTCGGGCCGTTTTTGACGAGTTTTGCGATGCGGTTTCCGTGTCAAAAAAACTCATAAAAAAACTGTGAACCCAGCCTACCACTTTTCATGTTTTTAATGAATGTACATGTTTGTGAAATAAAGGGAGAGAATTCTGACACAAAATGCACCAAAAAAACGGCCTACATTTTGTTAGCCAAATTTATTATGTGCTTTAGACACTATTTGACCATTCCTAGATAGTTTTGAAATGTGTCCAGAAAACGGGGAGTCGTAAAATGTGCCAGATTTATTAGTAAAGTAGGTCTTTTTTTGGGGGGGACAATATATTGATGTAAAGAATGCCAGCCATGGAGGCGGTGCAAGAAAAATAAAAATTTCTAACATAGTTACATAGTTGGTACGATTGAAAAAAGACATATGTTCATAAAGTTTTGTTAAGGAATGGGAGCAACTATCGAAGAGAAGGGATAAGTGTAACCTTTAGAACTATCAAGATCTGGAAGCAGATCCAGAGTCCAGTGGCTGGAACAATCTGGAAGGTTGGTGATAATAGCAAGAGTGGTCAAGGAACAGTCCAGATTCGGTACACAAATAAGTGGCAACAGTTTGAAGAGTAAGGGTATGTTCACACGGCAGCGTCCGTAACGGCTGAAATTACGGGGATGTTTTCAGGGGAAAACATCCCCGTAATTTCAGCCGTAACGGCATGTGCAGGCGCTTGAACGCCGCGTCCATTACGGACGTAATTGGCGCTGCTTTTCATTGGAGTCAATGAATAACGGCTCCAATTATGCCCCAAGAAGTGACAGGTCACTTCTTTGACGCGGGCGTCTATTTACGCGCCGTCATTTGACAGCGGCGCGTAAATATACGCCTCGTGTGAACAGACAAACGTCAGCCCATAGCTTTCAATGGGCAGATGTTTGTCAACGCTTTCAAGCCGCAATTTTCGGACGTAATTCGGGGCAAAAACGCCCGAATTACGTCCGTAATTAGTGTGTGTGAACATACCCTCAGGCAGGAATGAACTAGACTAGAGGTAGGAAGCTCTAGACGAAGATGAAGGCAGTTAGCACCGAAAAGCGCGTTGGGGTGTGTTACTGCTCCTGTGGTCATGACTGGTATGTAATGCCTTTTTGTATTTGTTTAAATACTAGATTTGCTGCTACATTGATTTATGCACTGTTTATCCATTTATCAACGCCATTTGGCACTTGAATATTATCAAGTCATGTGCAGGTCTGTGCTCCTTTGGGGTTCAATATCATTGTTACCATTTCAGTGAGTTACACAATGAGCTGTCCTATCACTTCCTGTAGGCTTGTGGATTCTTTTTATGTCGTATTGTAATTCAGTTTTTAACCAGATACTTTAATAAAGATTTTGAATTTTTTATATATCAGTGTGTCGTAGAATCAATCTTTCTCTGTTGGTTTGATGCAGGAAGCCATAGTCTGGCAAGGAGGATGGGCAACGGCCAGGCTTATATAGAAGCCAAAATGGTGAGACTTATCAGGTAATCAAGGCACAGCATCTTAAGAGGCAAAAATCATGAGAACCTGTCACTCCTCCCCAGATTGCTGTACATCCTACAGACGATCCCCATCTCCATCCCATCCTCTTATTGGCTACGTATCCAACAATGTTTTGGATCCTTCATATGGCCAACGGGTCGTCCCCACCTGAGTAGGACAATTCTTACTCGGTCAAGGGATGCAGGTGAGGATGGTTTGCTGGACTGTCGTCTCTATTACCTTGCGTCGACTCTTGCTAGGGTCCTTGACTTTTTTTCACAACCATGATTCTAAACTCTGGGTTAGTTTAGCCCAACAACTCTGTACTCGTACCCTATCTACTCTGCCATGGACCCTGCCTGGGAACAGACCGACTTCCGCCTCCTTTGTTGTTTTCCATACCCTCCTGGCACTGTGGTCCTCTGGGATAGGAGGCTCACTCATTGACCCACTGGGCCCATTGACCCCATTACTGACAACCCTGCCTTTCTAGCTGGGGGGGGGCAGTCTCTCCTTTCTAGGTAGGTCTTCCACCAACCCCATGTCCTTCACTCAGGTCCTCTCCAATTCCTCTCTACTCCCATTAGCCACTATCTGCCCAGCTGATATACCTTCACCACATCACATATTTGAATACTCCCAGTTATTAAATTTTTATAGTGTTACTAAGCGGCAGGCTCACCTTCACCGGCCCCTTACTGACTTCGAACACTTATGTGTTGCCACCCTGTCCCCTCCACAAGCCATCTCCACACTATATAAACTACTCCTCTCCCAGCGTTCCCCTCATCTCCCATCCTTCTGCAAGGCTTGGAAGAAAGAATTGGACGTGACATTCTCTGACGCACCATGGAAACTATGTTTTTCCCTTTCCCAAAAAGCATCGATAGCCATACGGGCTCAGGAAACTAGCTATAAAATTATCTCTAGGTGGTATCGGGTCCCCGCTGCCCTGCATAATTGGTACCCGTTTGTACTGGCCACATGTTGGCGCTGTGGAGCGACGGGGGTATCCATGTCTCATATTTGGTGGAGTTGCCCCTCCTTGCAGAGTTTTTGCGAGGCGGTACTTAAAATTATATTAGATGTTACAGGGTTTTCGATCCCTAATTCTCCTGAGGCGCTTCTTTTATGCATGTTCCCTATGCCACAACCCATTTACAAATGCTCCCTAATTAGACACCTCCTCCAACCTGACAAATCGGTTATCCCACGCAGGTGGAAAACGGCGGTTCCTCCACTGTTGGATGAGTGGTTCCAGGAGGTTGCCTTAATACAGAGAATGGAACACCTTCTGGCTCATTCCTCGGCTGCTTCTACACGATACATATCTCAATGGCTTATGTTCCTCTCTTCTTCCACTTACCGTACTGCAGTGACGAGACACAACCCTCCTCCCTTCCTATGAGACTTCCCCTAAGAGGGGGATCCATACGGTTGGGTAGGGTTTTGCTTGCTCCAACCACACCTCTGCCAGGTGTATAGCTGCTTTTGCTTCTTTTTATTTACCCACGATAATCCGAAACTGGAGTCCAGGTTCACCATGAGATCACCTTGTCTCTACTTTGCCATGGTTTGTTTCCCATTCTATCTTTCCCTTCCCTTCCTGTGTCTATTTTGAGTGGTCATATACTTCCTGTGATTGCGGTTACCTACTGCCGCTACATTTTAGGGTGTACAGGTGTCTGAATTATTGTATTTCTACTTCCTTTTGTATTAAATGCTCCTTTACATTATGCTTATTAAGGCTGCTGAAGTATACTGCGCATATCATAGGCTGTGATGTCCACCTTCCTGTTTGGGCTGTGCCCTTATTTGACATGTTCTTTTTATTACAGGGATACATCCCCTCCAAATGTGTTTTACTTGTTTGTATTGAAACCAATAAAAAAAATTAATATGAAAAAATCATGAGAACCTAGATAGATTCCGGATTGGATCTGTACAGCAGCTCAATAAGAAGAGCTACTGTCTGGGATATAGGAGTTTCTGGGTTCAAACATTTTTCTAACCCTACAGAAAAGCAGAAAATCCATAAGGCAAAAACCAATCTGCCCTAAAAAGAACCAGAGCTGATTTTATCGTCTTTCACATCCTATTTTGTGGTTTTTATGTGGATTGAATAAGGATGAAGGTTTACATATCTCCAATGCTGGTCACCTAGTTTTTCAAGTTGTTAGCAAGCAGGACTGGACGATTGCACGGAGGTCGCTTGAGCTGAACATTACACTTATTTTTCTGCTGTTGTGAATAGAAAAGTCTGGAGTGGGATGACCGTAACTAGACAGTTTCTTTATTAGATATACAATATATGGGGCTGTATTAATGCATGCCCTATCCAAATAAACAGTTCCTGAAGTAAGATCCTGAGAGGCTAATTTCCTACTGAAAAGTTATTTTTATCTTCACGGAGTAGAGTATACTATAGTTAAGCATCTTACTATTGGTGAAAATGGAAAGTGAAGGAACACAAGGTGCACAGATAATAGCTGTATTCATGCGGTGCCCACTGCACCTTAATGGGGTTTGTCTGATATCAAACTTATCTCAATTTGAATTTTTTAGCACAGGTACAATAAAATTAATAATTACATGTGGCTTTTATATCAACCCCGTATTTTCCTCCTTCAAGATCTGCACGGTGAGAGAGACAGGTCATACTGAGGTTTTACTGAGCTGTCTTTTAAGGAGTAGTCAGAAAAACACAAAAAAATGTTTAAAAAAAAATAAAAAATCTTTTCCCATTTTTCCTTTGAAGTAATGTAAAAAATAAAAACTACAAAATTGTTATAGCTGCATCCGTAAAAGTCCAAACTATTACACTATAGCATTATTTAATGCGTATTGTGAATTGGTGTAAAAATAAAAAATATAAAAAACACCAGAATCACTCTTTTTTGGTCGCCTCAGATGTCACAAATTTTTTTATAAAAAGTGATCAAAAAGTCTAATGTAGCCCAAAACTGAACCTTTTAGAAACTACAGCTCGCCCAGCAAATAATAAGCACTCAAACCGCTCAAATCGATGGAAAAATAAAAAAAGTTATGCGGCGACAATACACAAATTAGATTTTTAACAATTAGTTTCTTCCTTGTAAAAGCAGTAAATCATAAAAAAAAATATGTAAGTTTGGTATCGCCGTAATCGTACTGACTGGTAGAATAATGTTAACATGCCATTTTTACCGTATGCTGAAAGTTGTAAAAACGAAACCCCTCAAAAGATTGAGGAATCACTGTTTATTTCAAATTCAAGTATTTTTTTTCCAGTTTCTCAATACATTTTATGGTACCGGTAAAAACTTCAAATGGTCCCGTAAAAAACAAGCCCTCATATTGCTAAAATGACAGAAAAATAAAAAAGTTATAGCTTTTTAAAGGTGGGGAGGAACCTAAAGGGGTTAACAAATACAGAGATTTAATTTTGTCATTTTGTATAGTACAGTAAATATTTTTATTTTTCAGAATGGGTTATTCGTACAAAACAGTGTACCGCAATGGGGCCCAATTTATCGCCTATGTATGCAAATTTGTTCACGGCAGAGTTCAAGGAAACATTTATGTACCTGAGCCAATTGTACCGACAATGTTCCAAAACTTGGCTCGGGTACATAGATAGTGTCTTCTCTCTGTGAAGCGGGGATGAAAAATCCTTGTTAGACCTAATGTCAGAATTAAACTCAAGGCATTGCACACTAAAGTTCACGGTAGTCTACTTAAAGAAAGATTTTTTTTTGGGACATTAGAGTATATGTGGAGAATGAAAGATCCGTTACAGATTTGTTTATCAAATCCACCGACCGCATCTCTATTATTTTTTGATCGTTTTCATCCTAGAACCACTATAAAAACCATACCAAAGAGTAATTTAATGTGACAGTACCCTAGACAAGAGGTGGAGAAACAAAGAGATGCCATTATAGCCGGGATAGAACCACTTACTGACGAGGTAGTTAAATCCCCTCGTATTCCATTAATTTAAAAATTAAGAACACATCGGCATATAGTTAGGGAGTTATACCCCAATGTTTAAGTATTCAAAGAACCCTCACTAAAGGTGTATAGCCAACCAAAATCTATTTGAGATCGGCTAGTGAAAGCGGATGTGGGGAGTGACCAGATAAAAAGTCAAACCTTTCTTCTCCAAAATGTAAAACCTTTCCATGTCGATTATGCTGCAATTGTAACAGCATTAATAAGGAGGCACATTTCACTATTCACATACAGGCCAGAAAAAATTGTATAAAGGGCTACTACACCTGTCTATCAGAATAAGTAATAGGTTTATTGACCTGTCCCTGTGGTCTGCAATACATTGGGGAAACTACGCAGGTCGTGAGACATCAGAAAAACCAACATAAATCCACAATCCGCATGGCTAAAGAAGAGTTAGCAATACCTCAACATTTTTTAAGAGCCTGACATTTGGTGAGCCAGCTAAGATTTAAAATAATAGATCGCAGTACCTCCATTGAGACAGGGAGGGGATTGATGAAAAAAAATGAGAAAGAAATGAGTTGGATACAAAAGTTGAATACATTGGCCCTCAAGGACATGAATTTAGAATACGATTTATTGCCTTCCATATGATTGAAATGATGCCTATTAATAATTCTCTTTCATGTTTTATATCATGTTCCGGTTGATGTAAAGGGTTTGTGAGTTTACTGACAACATCCATTAGGGTATGTTCACACGGCCTATTTACGGACGTAAATCGGGCGTTTTTGCCCCGAATTACGCCCGAAAATAGCGCCTCAATAGCGCTGACAAACATCTGCCCATTGAAAGCAATGGGCAGACGTTTGTCTGTTCACACGAGGCGTATATTTACGCGCCGCTGTCAAATGACGGCGCGTACATAGACGCCCGCGTAGAAGAAGTGACCTGTCACTTCTTTGGCCGTAATTGGAGCCGCTATTCATTGACTCCAATGAATAGCAGCGCTAATTACGGCCGTAATTGACGCGGCGTTCAAGCGCCTGCACATGCCGGTACGGCTGAAATTACGGGGATGTTTTCAGGCTGAAACATCCCCGTAATTTCAGCCGTTACGGACCCCCGCCGTGTGAACATACCCTTAGATTGGTATCAGTATTTAGTATATTGTCCTTAATTATGTGGCTATTCTAATATTATCAATTTGTGCCAGTGTCCACAGTCATGATGCACCACAATTGTGACTTGCCTTTTTCAAGCCGAATGTAAATATACATATACTTCTCCTTTAAGACTTGTGGGCTTAGAGGTCGACATAGCTAGATAACCGTATTTTGTATTTGACACAATTGAGGATATGCAGCGCTACTCAATACAACATTGTGCCGTAAACCCAAGGGATGCAATCATTGGGAAATCCAATCCTGTGATCAATATGAATTAAGGGGTTAAATGTAATCCCCTTCCCAGCATCTGTATATCCTACCAACGAGACATATGAGACCACGTGACGTTACGCCACAAATAAGATAGGACTAGATTTCCAATTAGCGTCTTGTTGCCTAGACAATGAGACGTGTTGGAAATATGTAGGGTTACGATCGATTTAGCGAGCGTCCAGTTGCGTTAGCAGCCAGACACATGACTTTGTTATGAAAGTGGCTAAAGAAGAATATGCAAACAGCCACCTAGACAACCTGATCATGTGTGGATCACATTAGCAGGTCATGAGATGCAATCGGATGCAATAGAAGAGGTAATGAGATCGTCTGACATGCTTATTCAGACAGATGTGAGGTGAGAAACTATGGTACAATAATGATTACTTATTAACCGACTATGATGTGGACAGGTTATAGCAAATTCACAACATATGTAAAATCTGATTTTGTCTGTACCTTGTAAATTACTGTGAAATTAGGGATGAACGATGCATCGAAACTTCGATACTGTTTCGATACAGTGCACCCTCAAACGGTTCGATAC
Organism: Rhinoderma darwinii; assembly: GCF_050947455.1. NCBI lineage: Eukaryota > Metazoa > Chordata > Amphibia > Anura > Rhinodermatidae > Rhinoderma > Rhinoderma darwinii. Next base: position 47,893,755 of record NC_134689.1, read on the forward strand.
TGTTATTTCATGTATTTCGATACTAAGCTGTGCGACCACACAGCTTAGCATTGTTACACATGAATGTATGAGAGCGGGGCTGCGGCTGTGTGATACAGTCATTGCCGCGCTCCTGATTCCTGACAAGTGCGCGTGGTCAATGTGATGTGATGCGACCGATGCTGCACTAATAAGCACTGAAGACAGAACATGGCGGGCGCACTGCAAAACACCCCCATGTTCTGTCTGCTGAGCCGGCCACATCACCTCATTCTGACCGCGCACATACTTATTGTGAGGAGCGGGGCAATGGCTCTATTATACAGCCGCAGCCCCGCTCTAATGGCGGAGATCAGAGAAACCTCTCATCTTTGCCGCTATTCCCCTGAACGCTGAGATCAAAGCTGACCGCAGCATTGAAGGGGAAAATGCAAAGGGAGATGCCCCTTGGATCGCATCACAGGGAATCCCTGTGACGCGATTGACGGACATACCATATATGGGCAGTATCCCAGTGCCCATTGTAGGACCCCAGGACTGTCTGACCATATTTCCTGTAGTTAGGGCATACTCGGGTATGTCCTAACAACTACCTGTGTACTATCAGTACACAGGCTAATGTACTGGAATATAGATATAAGCCCGTACATTAAAGTTTAAAAATAAAAAAGTAAAAACAAAGTAATGTTAAATAAAAAAATACACATACACATATTTTACAATAAAAATTAAAATAAGTCTCAATACATAAAATATACACATATTCGGTATTGGCGCGGCCGTAATAACCTGCACAATTTTTTTGCGTCATTTATGAGATGAACACTATAAAAAAATAAAATAAAAACTTATTAATGTAAGGCACGAGGTGTGATGAATTTAACCTCCATGTGCCTCTCATTAATAGTAATTAACCCTATCATGTACCTCACACATTAGGTAAAGGCATGGAAAATGATGGGGTTACTATTAATGTGAGGCAGATTCAAAATTCATCACACCTCGTGCCTCACATCAGAAAATGGAAGAACCTATTTTTTTATTATTACTGTTGGCAAAGTATCGTTTTGGTATCGAAAATCGCAAAACTAAACGAAGTATCGGTATCGAAGTCCAAATTCTGGTATGGTGACAACCCTATGTGAAATATGTTGGAGCTATATAAATAAAGATTATTATTATTATTGTGTTATGTAAATCAGGGTGTCAGCCTGAACCTCCATTCCAGTTGCAGTAGATGTAATATGTGTAGAACTTTGTTTTCCTTTACCTGGTGCACACAGACATTGCACTTATCACAGAAAACCATCTCATTTCCATCCTCTCCTTCAGGCGATCGGCACACATCACAGACGACATCTTCATCATATTCGATCCCCAGCCCTTCCTCTGTCTCGATGGCCACATTCATATTCGCATAGCAGAGCTTTTCTAACTCCTCTAGAATCTTCTCAAAGGTGAGCTCATCCAGCAGTGGCATTTCTGTAAATAAGCAAGTAGAAAGCATGAAGATTATTTAGTCAAAGAAAACCAAATGGTTTTAGTTGGTATTAAACCAAACTTTTTTTTTTCCATACAGTATTGTCTGACGAATCAGTTGACCACATTTTCCTATCCCACAATTTAGCATTTCACGTTTGTGTTGGGAGAGGCACCACAAGCATAATGCCAATGCATTTTATCGTGGAGCCATTTTTTGTTTCTTACTGACTACAGTGATTTGACCTCTTATTGCGGTTACGAGAAGGAAAGAGGAACTCCTACCGATGCAGCAGCTGAAAGCCCGGTCACCTATCACACACCTGAGAAAGTTCCACATAGAGCTGTGCATGTATTTAGCTCCACTTATCCAAGTGGCTCCACCTACAATCTGAAAAGTGTTTGCTTTACCAAATAATATTGCCCTAGAGAGCACCCCTGTCTTTTTGTTGTCCCTTTCTGTAATAAACTGACAATAACATCTCTTCTCAGAACAGAACCACTGCCATTTTTTTCGAAACTGATTTAATTGCGGAAAATCGGCAGCGCATTACAGTGGCAGCAGAGTGAATGAGTTTTCCACAAATCTCATCCACATGCTGCATAAAAACAAAGCCGAAAAAAAATTAATAAATTGGACTGCGTTGCGTTTTTTTAAAATCCGCAGCTTGTCAATTTATGCTTCGGAATCGCTACTTTTCTGTTGCAGGTTTTCCCCATTGAATTTAATGAGGTAAAATCTCCAAAAAATAGCAAGTGTTGCGATTTTTGCAGCAGAGAAGCTGCGATTCCGCTAAAAAAACAAAAACGTTTTGTTGTTTAAAATGAATAAAAAGATTTATTCCCACCACCCAACGGTTGTCATAGTGACAGGTTCTAATGTTGTCTGTACAGATTGGTTTCCTGGGATGACGTTTCAGCCCATGTGACTGTAGCAGCCAGTTACAGGCTGCAGTGGTCATGTGAAGGATGGAGTGGACAGAAGTTAATGTTTATAATAATTTTCTTTCTTTAATAAAATATAGACTATAGAGTTGTGTACATAATTGTGATGAAGCAATAGTAATAGGATTAGATAAGTATACGTGGCAAGATGGCCCCTGAACAGGGACTACGCACTAATAAAATAACAAGTCACTTCCTGGTATGAACAAACTATGAACTATGAAGACATATCTAAAGGACCAGATAAGGGTGAACCTATCCAAGGATGACACAAAGTAACAAGAGGCTTACAGTGATACGTGCTTTTATAAAAGTGTGATAACATGTACCCACCCCCAGGAGAAAGGAGATATAGAACAAATGTGTGTAATAAATAAATCAGTGACGCCTGATGCTGAGTGAGGAGCTTTGTACCAGACTCTGTGTGGTGTGATTCCTTTCGTACGAACTCAGCGTATTATCCCTGCCGGTTGAGACTGATTAGTACCCGAACATTTTGGCGCTCGACGTGGGGCCACACTCGAGGGATAAGCCGTGTCCGTGATCGACGACCCCCAGACGCCTCAACATCGAATCACCAGCCACGCTCCCAGGAAGTCTGATCAGCTTCAAATAAAACACGGTAAGGTTAAGTTCATGTTTATGAATATTGGCTCTTATCCGTGTGGGAGAGTGAGCAGGTGATAAGATACCGAGGTATTTGGAGTCGATCCCGGCCACACTCTCAGCGACAGAGAGTTAACCCGCTGTGTGGTTCCAAGAATCATAGTATAGATAGTCGCGTCTCGCCGGCATAGGTGATAAGTATAAGTGTAATAATTTAATTCGTCGCAGGGTATAGGTTGATACCATTAAGTCGACAGAGACAAATAGTCGCAGGGTATAGGTTGATACCATTAAGACGACAGGTGTAAGTGTAATAATTTAATTGGTCGCAGGGTATAGGTTGATACCATTAAGACGACAGGTGTAAGTGTAATAATTTAATTGGTCGCAGGGTATAGGTTGATACCATTAAGACGACAGAGACAGACAGTCAGTTATAATTGTGTTAAAAAAAAAAAAAAAAAAAAATTGTGTTTTGTGTTCAGAAACATCGAGAATAAGGTTTCATTCTCAGGACGGTGTTAAATATAGAACAGTATGTTTAATGTGTTTAAAACAAAGAGACAGGCAAAGGAATGTGGTTCATTAACCGCAAAAGAGATAGTAGAAAAAAGAGAAGGCAAGAAGAATGTAGAAAATAGTAAGAAAGTTATGCACATATGTGGCATATTTATAGATGGAAGAATGGGCTGCAGCTCTTAGGGAAAACAAGGGAAGATTAAGTGACGAAGGAAAGTTAGATGAAGCATTAGCTTGGCAAAGAACAGCCATAGCCATAACTAAAGACAAGTTTACTGAGCAAGAAATACGAGACAGAAAGGGTAAAATCATCAAATATGTGTATTACAAAGAACGTGTCCAGCCACCGCCCTATAATGGCGACGGTGGAATTCTAACTTCGTGGGAGTGTCCCAGTTGTGGTTAACAGAACCCGCCCCAAGTTGAATATTGTGTATCATGTCACTTTCCACGCCCCGATCCTCCCATATATGCCACGCCTTCGGCACCACTCCCCGCCCCAGGAGGCCATCTTGGTACACCTAAACCTGTTGTTCCGTTATATCCGGTACTCACACAAGAAGGTGGATTTTATAAGCCCCCTCCGTAGGATGTGGCCACGCCCGGCCCAACCAAATCAGTATGAAATAATCACCTTGTTAATTTTGTAATTTGTAGTGTTTTTTCTATTTACAGAAGTTCCAGTTTTAGTTCACTGATGAAACAACACGTCATCATAATATAGAGATGGTGGCCGTCAGATTGTACGGTTAAACATTAACGTAGATAATTCCTGTACAATGGTGTGATAAATGATTGCAGATACGTATGTTGTTTTGCCGGCATTGAAAGTGTTAAGATTGTGAGAAGCTGCGAGTTTGTGACCTCCCTCCCCCCTAAAGTGTGCTGTGTTTGAGAGGAGGAGGAGGGGGGCTGACTGGGTGCAGTCTGCAGGGCTGATGAGACAGAGGGATCTCAATATGCACTGCTGAGATATATATATATCAGTAATGTCTACAAACCTAAATACATTTCTTCTCTTTTGCGCAAGCGCTGTTGGTTATAAAAGTTACGATATTTATGTGTTATGATGTGATCAGATTTCATGTGTTTTGATGTTAATTCAGATGTATTAAACTACAGATACTGTGAGACACGGGGTTTTGAAAATGTATGTGCCCCCCACCGTTCCCTATTTTTATATACTGTTTATTGGTTTGCAGTAATTAATGTGATCAGAGATAATATTTTCTGTTTTATTGAATAACTAACTACAATTGTTTTGTTTTTGATTTCACACATGAATTATGTCATTGTAAAGATCAAATGTATTTTGTCAGGAAAAAGTCATTTTTGTTTCAGGCTGTTGTACATTACAAGGGGTTAAACTAGTGTTATGTTGAGATGTAGTTTTGAACTCTGCTACATCACTCTCGCAGAGTCCACAAAGGGGGGAAGGGTGAAGGAACTGATCAGGTACAATTTTGGTTTATGTGTAAGAGACCATCCCCCTCCAGCAAAGTTACACAGGAGGCGAGGTGACATCACTCACACGAGTCTTTATGGATTTAGATGAGGGAGAAGGCAAAACAAAACTTGTCTGGACATTGTTAATTTGATGTAAAGTTTTTGGGAATGTTTTATTTTTATTTGTTTTTGTATTAATCAAGTATTTGCAGAACCTGATAAAAGTGAGATTCTCAAAGTATTCTGGATTATCAGCTGAATGAGGAGGAGTTGTGTTTGGTAGCGGCTTGTGACACCAATCCATGGAGTACCTCTACGCAAGCATATACTTTGTACTGTACTGAACAAAATGGACATGACACTGCGGTTCTCACACAAAGTCATGGACCACAGCAGAGCCCGATAGTATATTATTCAGCTAGACTAGACCCTGTGGCCCGAGGTTCCCCATCATGTGTGAGAGCTATCATTGCTGTAAATTCAATGTTAAACAAGGCCTCAGATTTGGTCCTGGCATTTCCACCACATGATATATATATTACTGCTATTCTAACTCAAGTACAACCTAAGCATTTGTCCACTGCAAGACATTTGAGATTAACCTGTGCGCTTCTTCTCCCTGAGCAGGTTACTTTACACCGCTGTACTACATTGAACCCAGCTACCTTACTGCCTTTGGAGCAAGGGGGGAGAAGACGTAGGTAAAGTATGGTCACAATTTTTGTCTGAAACTGATGAACATGATTGTATGGCCCTTATGGCCCAGGAAACAGTGGGCTTCGCACATGTAAAAGTACCACAGAAGCACACACCCAGACCTATATATCCGTTCCAGAGACTGCAGATAGACTATATTCAACTACCCAAAGTTGGTACCTAGGAGTATGTGCTTGTTTGTATTGATCTCTTTTCAGGATGGCCAGAAGCTTTTCCAGTAACCAAAGCTACAGCCGTAGCCACAGCAAAGAAACTGATCAACGAGGTGGTGTGCAGATATGGAGTTCCAGAGGTGATCGAGAGCGACAGAGGAACTCATTTTACGGGTGAAATCATGAACCATGTGTTGTCAGCTCTAGGCATAAGTCAAGCCCTACATACACCATACCATCCACAAAGCAGTGGGAAGGTTGAGAGACTAAATGGGACTCTCAAATTGAAAATCCAAAAAGCAATGGTAGAAAACGGGAAACCATGGACCGAGTGTCTACCATTAGCCTTGTTCTCAGTAAGATACACGCCCACAAAAAGAACAGGTCTCAGCCCATATGAGATCTTATTTGGGTCGGCTCCCAGATTAGGATGTTATTTTCCACAGGTGCTCCAAATGCAGTATGGTAGACTAACAGATTATGTATCAACGCTTGACAAACAATTGACCAAGGTGCATGCACAAGTATTTGCTTCCATTCCAGGTCCTGATTCAGTTGACGTATAAGCTAGAACCAGCAGATTGGGTCGTTGTTAAAAGACACGTGAGGAAAAGTCTAGACCCAAGATTTGATGGTCCTTTTCAAGTCCTACTCGTTACAAGCACCTCAGTGAAGCTCGAAGGAAAGGCAAGCTGGATTCACGCCAGTCATTGTAAAAAGGTTCTTCAGCCAGAAGAATGAAGATCTTTGCGGTTGTTGCGGCGGTTGTTGCGTGTGCTCTTATACAAAAAGGCAGAACTGCTACTCCTGTACACGTAATCAGTACAGAATCACTGGAACAGTTCAGGACAGGGTGGGCGAATGCCACAGTGGATAGAAAGGAGGGTAACTACACATGTAAGGCCAATGCCCCGTGTTATACTACAAATGTGACTACAACCGAAGGGACTTGGAAAAAAGGACCACATGGAGGGACTGTGTACCTTCACATAGACAAAACAGCCAACATTAGCATACAAGAAGAGACGCCGGGGCTGTGGTTTTGTTGTTATGAACCAGATTTACAGTATCGACAGAAATATACAACCAGTAAAAATAGAAACGAAATGATAAATAAGACTTATGAAAGATGCAACAAGGAGAGGCTCAACTCTACGATTGTAATAAAAGAAACTGATGGGATGATATTATGTATGAATAATAGCCAAATAAGAAATAGGAGATATTTTGTATTCTTGATAACAATTTTAAGAGATATTTAGGAGTATTGAATGGTATACAGTTAGAAACCCAAGAGACCATCTCTCAAAATAGTCACATATTTACAAGGGGAAAAAAGAGATCTGAAAGGAAGTTTTGACCCCCATGTGTATATAGATGCTATAGGAGTCCCAAGGGGGGTCCCAGATGAATTCAAGGCCCGGGATCAGGTAGCAGCTTGATTTGAATCATTAATCCCTATGATCACAGCTAACAAAAATGTAGATTGGATAAATTATATCTATTACAACCAGCAACGGTTTGTTAACTATACTAGGGACGCTTTACAAGGTCTAGCTGACCAGTTAGGACCCACATCTACTATGACTTTCCAGAACCGTATGGCCCTTGATATGATACTAGCAGAAAAAGGAGGCGTTTGTGCCATGATAGGTACTACCTGTCGTACTTTTATTCCAGATAACACAGGACCAAACGGCAAAGTAACCATGGCAATCAAACAGATTGTTTCTTTATCCGAGGAATTAAAACGAAATTGAGGTTTCACAGACCCATGGGATCAGTATTTCTCATGGTTAACCGGATGGCAGAAAATTCTGGCCCAAATTGGGATTGTAATCTTAATCTTTCTAGTGCTTTTCGCAGTTATTGCTTGTTGTGTATTACCATGTATGAAGAAATTAATGACTAAAACTATAACTGAAGTAACTCCCACTTTTATGTTTTCTTCAGAAATTGAAGGACTTTTACCAACTCCATCCATGAAAACAACCACCCTTTATCGAGACTATTGTTCTGAAGATGAATAGATAGTGTAGGGTGTGCACCGACTCTTTAAGTCCAGCTACAAAGGGGGGTCTCCTAATAGGGGAGGCTCGTCTCAAACTGGTGAAAAAATCCTTTTACTCCCCTTTCCCAGAGCACGGACACACTTAGGTTAAGAAATGAAGAAAATAATGATAAAAGGGGGGACTGTGAAGGATGGAGTGGACAGAAGTTAATGTTTATAATAATTTTCTTTCTTTAATAAAATATAGACTATAGAGTTGTGTACATAATTGTGATGAAGCAATAGTAATAGGATTAGATAAGTATACGTGGCAAGATGGCCCCTGAACAGGGACTACGCACTAATAAAATAACAAGTCACTTCCTGGTATGAACAAACTATGAACTATGAAGACATATCTAAAGGACCAGATAAGGGTGAACCTATCCAAGGATGACACAAAGTAACAAGAGGCTTACAGTGATACGTGCTTTTATAAAAGTGTGATAACATGTACCCACCCCCAGGAGAAAGGAGATATAGAACAAATGTGTGTAATAAATAAATCAGTGACGCCTGATGCTGAGTGAGGAGCTTTGTACCAGACTCTGTGTGGTGTGATTCCTTTCGTACGAACTCAGCGTATTATCCCTGCCGGTTGAGACTGATTAGTACCCGAACAGTCACATGGTCTGCAGCGTCATCCCAGGAGGCCGGACTGCAAGGACAAGAGAGGGACGCGACGCCATAACTACGGAGAATGGGTTAAGTATAGGCTTTTTTTTTCTTCTTCAACCGCTGACATTCCACCCCAAAAAACTGCACCTCAATTTTCTGCAGTTTTTTGGTCGGAATTCCCTGTGGGTTCCGGGCGGATACGCTTTGAACTTTAAACCGAATAACTGCCCTGTGTGACCATGGCCTTTAAGTGTTGCAGACCAACTGCATTCTAACATGGCATTTTGTTATCCTGCCTTTTAAGAATTAAACAGTACAACCAAAAAATGAAGTCTTTAGACCTAAGGGCTCATTCACACGAGCGTGAATCTCGTCCATGTGCTGTGAGTTGAAACAACGCACAGCATACGGCCGCATTGATTTCAAATGGGCCATTCACACTTGCGTGATATTTCATGCAGCGAGAGTTCGTTGCGTGAAACTCACTGCATGTCCTGTATTGTTGTTTTCATGCACCTTGCCGCCCACTGAAGTCTATGGGTGCGTGAAACCACGGACAGCACACGGATGCACATCGTTTTACGTATCAATCTCATTAAAAAAAAAAGAAGAAGTGCTTGCGGGTAGATCTTCATCTTAGGCCACCAGACTGTTTTTCTACCGGCTTCAGCGAACTGTGGCTGCTCTCACTACTATAAGGACCATCTAACTGCACAAAAAGTACATCCTTTAATGAAAAAAAGGTCCACTCCCTTTCTAATCTATTAACATATAGAACACTTATCACGTGATCTTCCCGGTCAGACATTGCTAATGTCATTACTATGTGGATCAGCTATTTGTGAGATTGGCTAAAACCAAGGTTAAATGAGCACAGCTCAGCCAGTGATCGTTGTACATTAAACATGTATGCAGCTCTCATCGATACATACCCATTTTTTTTAACTCCGTGTTAACAAGTTCCAACCAGTATGTATCCACCTCATCCAGGTCATATCTGCAGGTTCTCTGTGGCATAGTCTGGAAGCCCCCTGGATGGTCCAATTCTTCTACTGTTGATGGGGAGCTTTCCTCTAATGTTTCAATCAACCTAGGCAAGGATAAAAGAACAATGACTTTAAATGCTGTTTATCGGATTTCATGCCGTTTTAATTTTTAAAAAAAACTAATAAAAAACAAACATAATACTTCTTTAACACAAATTCAATTTTTAGATTGAAAAAACCAAAACATTTGGATGCTTGTTACAAACAATGGAACAAAGTTTTATTGGTTGGAACCAAAAGTTTTCGTACTACTGATATAATATGTTTCTAACATTTGAATACTGTATATAACAGTTTCTAAAAAACTTAATAGAACAAGACCAACAATTAATTTTAAGGGAATGTGTCCCTATTTTTCTATTTTACGAATTAAAACCAATTATTCTATATCAATCAAAAACCACCTTGGAATGATGGGAGGCGTGCACGACCAAGATGGAGGCAGTCACCACCCCTAAATGTACAATGCAAAAAAGTTAGTCAGCACCTCCTAACACAGTGGAATAAATGGGCAGGTGCTTATCTGCTGTGACTGCAATGTAAAGCAAACAAACAAAAAGATGAGGATGCACCCAGTGGACACGAATGCCTGTTGAAGACGACCCGTTTTTTCACGGCATCCACGTGGCACCCGATAGTTTTCACGGACCCATTCACTGTAGCGAGTGAATCGGGTCTGTGAAAACGGACCCAACTTTCCGATCCGTGGAAAGATAGTACATGTCGGACGGTATCCGGCTTGGACACACGATCGCGTGCATAAGGCGTTAGGCTACATTCAAACAACAGTGCAAAATAATCCCCAGCCAGAGTGTCGGCAACGCTCTGGCCGGGGATTCTGCTCTAGGAGGATCCCCTGACGTGACTGTCCATATATGGATAGTGATGCCAGGGGCTACTCCAGGAGCGAAATTACACCGACCAGAGCTTTGACAACGCTCTGGCCGGGGATTCCGCTTCAGGAGAATGCCCTGTCGTCACTGTCCATATAGGGACAGTGACGTGAGGGGCTCTCTATAGGAGCGGAATCCCTGGTCACAGCGTTGTCGACGCTCTGACCGGGGATTCAGGCAGTGGCGTCAAATGCTTTCCGGGACACAGCGTTTAAAGTAGCGCTGTGCAGGGCATGGCCAGGACCTCGACGAGAGAGGATGCACTTCAGGAGAGCTCCTCCGGCAGTGCCTACTATCCAGCCTCATCCTCTCTCCTGCTGCATGCCAACTTGCCTTCTGCTGACCGACTGTGCTCCTGCTGGCCAGGGGAGCAGTTAAGAGACGCTTCTTGCCCGGATCCGGCCATCTGTACGCTCGGGGCCTAGTCAGAGGATCGGATCCCCAGACTAAATTTTCAGCCGGAAATAACTTTTGGGGAGGTGGTACACTGCATCGTGGCCACCACTTACATCGGTCCAGTCCCAGCTCAAACCCGGACATTCCTCCACCACCTCTGGACATCTCCATCTGCTGCCTCTGCAGTCACCGAGGTGAGTGAGCTGTGGATTATGACTCTATTCTTTCCCCGGGGGATAAGAACCTGGTAGCTCACCTAGCCTTGGCGCCGACTAGCGCCGGCCATCTTGGAAAGCGGAACCCCCACTTCAGATATGGTCAGTGCTCCCATAGCCCTCCAAGTGCCTGTGATGATCCCCTGCACACGCTACCACTGTGCTACTTCTCTCCGGACACCATAGGGAGAATCACAGAGACAACGCTGGACCCCCTGCACATTCTTCCTCCCCACATGCTGCGGGACTAGCGCTTCCCGCGCTTATGCATCACATACCCTTTTGCATCGTCTAACAAAAGCAGAGACGTTTCCAGTCCTATATTTGACTCCATCTTAAGTGACTTACCCACTAAACTCAAAAGAGGCTACTTTCTTCAAGTGATCGACCACCATTCTGCGAGGTGACACAGAAAAGGCTTTTTCAGATACCTATTGTCACTGATCAAGATGCCATTGCTGGCAATGTTCCTTTCGTGTCTTGGCGCTCAGTACTCTGGCTGAACTGTGAGTATTACGTCCTACCTTGCTACGAACTCTCCATTACCTGTATTGAACTCCTTATTGTGACACATGCTCACGGCAGACTCCATCTGCATTAACTTCCCTGCAACCACACATCTTGGCGTACCTTCCTACTATTAGTTCGTATATAGGACGTCCACTTCAAACCTCTGATACTGTATCGGGCGTTGGCTCCTCACTGTCTGTGTGCATACACTCATACAGTCACCTTTAACCCTGCGCCTCCGTGACGAGACTATGCTACCATATTTGAACAGATAGAGTGTGCTCCCAATCCTCTCGATTCCTTCTCTACCCTCTGGATATGGACTAATACTTTTGCCCCTTTCTGAATGTTATGTATAAACGCAACACCAAATCTTCCATCACTTCTGGTACTCCTCAATCGACACAAAAAGATACTATGCTGAAACAAACCCAAACCATGAATACCCCTTTATGCGCAACAAATCCTCAACCTGGTATATCCACAAAAACTCCGGGCTCTTCACCTTCGTACTCTCCTCGTCCGAGTCCACCGGAATATTCTACATCTGAACAATCACAAGCTGTAGTTGTGGCCCAGGAAGTGTCCCGTTTGTCAAATAGTGAAATAAACAAACGTCTGGACGCCCTACATACTTCTATAAATAATGCACTCTCCCAAATCACCTCTAATACGCCAAAACTTGGTGAAGCAGAACTTAGGATCAGTGCCTGTGTGGATAACCTCACTTCCCCACAAAAAGCGAACACCCAACATGATTCGCAGGTACAACCCTTCCTCAATCGAGAATTTGGAGACACTGATGCAAAAGGGACATGAAAAATTGACCATTGATCAGTTTTTAATGGCCATTTTTTTTTCACGGTCGTATGATTGAGCCTAAATGACTATGATGCCAAGAGTCCTGTTCACATGTACCGTGGTCGGGTTGTGAAATCCAGCTGACATACAGAATGTTTTGCACGGTCCAATCACGGTCGCGTGAATCCATCAATGTCGGAGAACGGCTGAGGTGGTTATGGGTAGAGAGGGATGTGGTGCCACTGGGGCAATCAGGCGTGTGGTGCCGTTATTAGCATATGACGGTTCGGGGCATCAGTAAGTTGGTGCGATAGCTGAGAAATGTTGCCATGAGAATCTTTAGATGCACTTCATTAATGAGGTTTGTCTGATGACATATTCCCTTTAAGGGTCAGTTCACACAGAGACTTCTTACAAGTTTTTTGACGCGGAAACCGCGTCGGAAAACTGCCGAAAATGCCTCCCATTGATTTTCCCACGAGCGGGAAAAACGACTAGCGGGAAAAAGAAGCAACATGCCCTATCTTTGGACATTTACATCTCTGACTTCCCATTGACATCAATGGGAGGCAGAGAAAGCGTACTTCACAGTGTTTTTTCATCCTGCAAAAAACTCTGTGTGAACCCAGCCCAAGGGTATGTTCACACGCTTAACAAAAAACGGCTGAAAATACAGAGCTGTTTTCAAGGGAAAACAGCCTCTGATTTTCAGCTGTTTTTTAAGCAACTTGCATTTTTTGCAGCTGTTTTTGGAGCTGGTTTTCTATTGAGTTAATGAAAAACGACTCACGAAATGACATGCACTTCTTTTTAAGAGGCTTTTTAAAAACGGCCGCGTAAAAAGGCGTTCAGCCCCCGCATTCTTAGCTGTTTTTCAGGACGTTTACGGCCCAAGAAACGGCTGAAAACAGGTCGTGTGAACATACCCTAATACTTAATTTTTATGTGTGCGGTGATGAAGGAAGTTGGGGACACCATCAGGTATGACATTGAGGCAGATTGGTCAATATGGTCATAAGAAAAAGTTTTTGTCCTGTGTAAAAACTATTTGAGAAATGCTGTATGGCTCCTGATCATCGTCTGTAACTCTATAGACTGATATAAAGCAGGGGCAGATTCTGACATTTACTACCTTTTAGACTAAATAATGCAACCCCGGGTAACAACCCCTTTGATACAATTTTAAAGTGTAACATTAGGTATTGCTATCAGTCTGATAAATGGTGCAACTGATGGATATATCTGGCACACCACCTGCAAAGCATGCCACCATTGCGGAGGAAAATGGCTGGGGAGGGGGTGGGCTCATTTTGCCCAGTATAGAAGTAGACAAGGCACAGGCTAAAAATGTATAAAATATTAAGCACTCCTGATTTCGAAAGAGGCTAAAGTTATTTTACATTTGTAGTCTTATATAGTCAATAGAATGTACAATATGTAGACAGTTCATAGAACCCTTGCCTCGGAGTATCTTGCCAGCTGTAATTTGGCAACATGTATGTATAAAGGAAGCAGACTTGGCCTGTAACAAGTTCTTCCTCTGTGGCATGCCATAGAAGACTGCTTCTGGACCTAGAAACCTAGACTTGACCCTAAATCTTAAGTAACTGCTCTGTTTTGCAAGCAGACAGATTTCAACCATGCCCCGAGCACTCACCAACAAATGCCAGCAAAGTAATTTAATAGTACAAAGCATTACTGTTCAGATCAAAAGCGCTAAGCCTGACACTATTCGTTTAAAATCAAGCCAGACAATCAAAGTGAAATCCCCTTCTGCGCTTAGCAAAGCTTTAGGGCAGTTCTCCTTCCCTCCTACCTCCAGATCATTACAGTGGCCTCCTCAAGTTGCCTTGTGTGGGCATGTCATGAATTGTGGTTGCGTTTTTTAAAAAGTATTGCACGGATTCCAGCCAAAACAGAACAACGACAGAATCATTTAAATCAAGTTAAACAATGTAGATAATTGCATGCTAATTTCCACGCAAAAACGATAACAATTCCAGTAGATTATGACCTCCATATGAACTGAGCTAAATCACACTTTGTAAATTCACTTTGGTTACAGCATACAGCTGAACTGATCACTTGTACTTTTGTATAGCCTGTCAGCTTTAACACTCAGCGGATCTGCCAGCTGATGAGAAGTGATTAAGTAAAAATGCTATATATAGTAACATTTATTAGAAATATACACACTACTCTTCTCTAGAAGTTTCATGGTTCCCCAAAGATCACAAAATCTGGTCACAAATATATTATCATGCCTTTTTTTCTCTAATATAATGCTTTCAAAACCAAAAGTACTTCAATGCATTATTGCCGGTCAGTGTATCACTGACAGTGAAACTGTTAGGCCATGCCTTTAGCATGGACTATTAAGCAGATGCCTAGAGAAGACCAGCCGGGCTCCTATGGGCTAACAGAGGAAGCCCCCTCACTCTGCCAAACACCTTAGATGCCACATTTGTTAATGACCACGGCATCTAAGGGGTTAAACGATCAAACATCATTGGCCTTATGCCCAGGGTGTTAGAAACAGTTCAGACATCGGGATTGTACAGTGCATTGCGTTCCAATCTTCCTCTAAAGCGCCTTTGTAAAAAAAGAAAAGTCACCTGAATGGCCGAAAAGAAGTAAGCAGTACGCAGAAGCAATATACGGTGATCGTTAAGGTGTTAGACGATGTACCGCAAAATCCTTGCCTGTGGAGGAACGGTGGAAGATGCTTATTCCTGCACTTACCCAGGATAACTGGGTTAATGCACTTGACTTCACATTTCTGGTATGACCAACAGCAAATGACAAACTTTGGTAACTATTTATTGTACTTTAATGATATTTAACCCCTGTCCGCCTCCATAGAATGACTAGAACTCCAAAGACGGATTTAACTCATTTAACGTGGAAATGTCCCTCTATATAATCTTTTTGGAGGGAAGTTACAGACATGTTATTGGAGATTCTTCAGACTTTGTTACCCCTTACCCCTGCTGTTTGGTTTCCTAGGCCTCCTTAACAAAGAATATTGGACACATCACACAACCAAAATTTCTGAGGGAAAGTGGTCTATAAAATTAGGGGATGCACCCATAAGCTTGACAAAGTCTGACAATTATGGTGTGGCTCACCGATCACACAATAGTCCATCAATAAGGAGGAGGACATTGCAGGCTGCTGCCTCCGTGTCATCGCTTTTAGAGTAAAAGCCCTTTTACACTGGCCAATTATCTGGCAGATAAGCGTTCATAAAACGCTCTTTGCCGATAATTGCCATGTGTAAACCGGGCGGCGCTCAGCAGATGAACGATCAAACACTCGATCATCTGCTGGTCGTATAGTTTTAAAAAACTTAAATATTATCGTTGTCTGCAGCACATCTCCCTGTAAACAGGAAGACTCGCTGCAGACATGATAATAATGTATGGGGACGAGGAATCAGTAACGAGCGCTCGTCTTCATACATAGCTCTGTGTGACAGGAGCAAACGAGCGCCGATCAATGAGCGGTCTCGTTGACTGGCGCTCGTTGCACTGGCCGAAATAGGCCGGTGTAAGGCTGGATTCACACGAGAATGTTCGGTCCGTAAAGGACGGAACGTATTTCGGCCACAAGTCCCGGAACGAACACACTGCCGGGAGCCGGGCTCCTAGCATCATAGTTATGTACGACACTAGGAGTCCCAGCCTCTCTGCGGGACAACTGTCCCGTACTGTAATCATGTTTTCAGTACGGGACAGTAGTTCCACGAAGAGGCAGAGACTCCTAGCGTCGTACATAACTATGATGCTAGGAGCCCGGCTCCCTGCAGTATATTCGGTACAGGACTTGCGGCCGAAATACGTTCCGTCCTTTACGGACCGAACATGTTCCTGTGAATCCAGCCTAATAGGTCCTTAACTGATGATCTGGATTTGCGATTTTTTACTTGGGTATAAATACATGGATGACATACTTCTGAATATATCACTTAATTTTTTTTTCTAATTAAAATCAGATAGTGAAACAATCTTTTCAAGTATCGCAAAGATGGACAACCCTCTTTCCCTGTTAAGCCACACCTCTAAACATGTCCAAACCCCGCCCATACACGCCCACAAAGTATCATGCTCCTATAGTGTCTCCCCACTGTATAATGCCCCAATAGAACCCCCATCCACACAGTATAATGCCCCTATATTTCCCCCAGACAGTATAATGCCGATATATATTTGTATGGGGGACAGTATAATGCCAAATAGCTGCCCCCACACAGTGTAATGCCCACATAGATGAACTCATACAGTATAATCACTCATAGCTGCCCCATACAATATAATGCCCCCATACATTATAATGCCCCTTAGCTGTCCCATACAGTATAAGACCCCAAAGCTGCCCCCATACAGTATAATGAACCCTTAGCGGTCTCCATACAGTATAATGCACCACAGCTGCCCCTATACAGTATAATTCCCCGACAGCTGCCCCATACAGTATAATGCCCCCATACAGTGTAATATGAATTACACTATTCTTGATAAAGTATTCGTTCAAATTATTAATTAAGTATCACTGCCTTAGAGAACGATAAAAAAAACTTTAATTTCTATACACAGTTAAAATATGGGCTAGTATGCCAACGTAACTAGAATCAGGCACAAACAAAAGCGTCAGATTAATTGGAGCACAGGGAAAGAAGAGATTTGAGGCTCTATTTCCATCTGATAGCACCAAACCTGCTGTACTAAAATATATTTCCACCTGACCAATTGCCACTAAATTATCTGTTTGTCAATGAGTGTGCCTACGAGTTTCCACACCCAGTTTGTATGAAGGGTGCATCCTCAGGGGTCAGAGATGATTAAATTGCATTGAATATATCCGGGCAGTACTGTTTATGTACTGTATATCCTAACCCGGTTTATATGTATTACATTGTAAAGTTTTTAGCCGGACAGCACTAAAACTACTTTATCGTGTCTCTGGGGTGCGAACGACACGGATATCTGGCCGCTTTAAAGAGGCTCTGTCACCAGATTATAAGTGCCCTATCTCCTACATAATGTGATCAGTGCTGTAATGTAGATAACTACAGTGTTTTTTATTTTGAAAAACGATCATTTTTGACCAAGTTGTGAGCAATTTTAGATTTTTTAGCGAATTACTTTCTTAATAGACAACTGGGTGTTTTTTAACTTTTGAGTGGGCGTTGTAAAGAGAAGTGTAAAGAGAAGTGTATGACGCTGACCAATCAGCGTCATACCCTTCTCTCCATTCATGTCCATTTGTACTCAGCACAGCGTGATCTTGCGAGATCACGCTGTGCTGTCACATACACCCACATTAACTGTACTGAAGTTTCTTGAGAGTGAATAGACATTGCCTCCAGCCAGCACGCGATGTCTATTCACACTCCCGACACTTCGGTAAAGTTTTCTGTCAGCATGCTGTCATTCATAGAATGATCTCACGAGATCACGCTGTGCAGCGATTAAGTCCCACACAAACTTTACCGAATTGTCGGGAGTGTGAATCGACATCGCGTCCTGGCTGGGAGCAATGTTTATTCACTCTCAGCAAATTTAATGTGGGAGTATGTGACAGCACAGCATGATCTCGCAAGATCACGCTGTGCTGAGTACAAATGGAGAGAAGTGTATGAAGCTGATTGGTCAGCGTCATACACTTCTCTTTACAATGCCCACTTGTTCAAAAGCTAAAAAACGTAATTAGAACGTAATTAGCATAAATCTAAAATTGCTCATAACTTGGTCAAAAATGAACATTTTTCAAAATAAAACACTTACCTACATTACAGCGCCGATCACATTATGTAGGAGATAGAGCACTTATAATGTGGTGACAGAGCCTCTTTAACTTAATAAAAGTTTATTTTAATCGTTCTCTCAGGCAGTAATACATAGTGTATTAGCCCCACATGTGCCCCCATACAGTCTAATGCCCCCATACAGTATAATGCACCCTTAGCTGTCACCATACAGTAAAATGCCCCAAGGTGCCTAATAAAAAAAATAATAAAATACCTATCTAGCCCCATTCCCACGACGAGTGGAGGAAATCCCTCTGCTCCTCCGCTATGTACTGAGTGGCTTGGCGGTGACAGGAGCAATGACGTCACTGCATCGCGCCTGTCTGCGACGAGCGGCTCATGGTCATTTCACACGCTGAAGCAGGGAGCTGACTGTTCCTTGCTTCAGCATTGGATTGAACTGCACCTCCGTCCTAAGGACATCGGGACACCGGCTGGAATCCGGGATGGTTGGGAGGTATGATGTAGTGAATGGAAACAGGCAAACAAGCGCCAGGTGCTCCGCTTACCGGACCAGGGCTAGAGCGGCATGCTCCATTTCAGTAGGCTGGGATCAGACTTTGCAGCAAAACTATTTTGCAACTTCAAAACCGCAGCAAAACATATTTTAAGCGGTGATTTTCACTCTAAAAATTTGTTTGGAATTTGAGCCACATTAAAATGAAAAGCCTAAAACTATGCACTATATTTCTTACTAAAAATAAAAACATACCCACAAATAAGGTCGTGCTACTCTATTCAGTAAAAAAAAGTCATGGAACCTGTAAAAATAGAAATCCATGATGCCAGTGTGAATAGAGCCTCTAAGGAGCTTTGCGGGTTGGAAATGAACTCTCCAGCAATAAGCAGATAACAGGGTGTCCTGCTGCTAAAACCCGCAGAAATAAGCTGTATTCTGTGGAGGAACCAAGCAGCAAATTCACAGTTCATTTACAATGCCGCCATAGTCAGCATTTTATTGTATAGCTTTTTCTCCTCAGTACTTCGAGGGCACCTCGGGTAATAAAGAGTGAGAAATACTTTATGTAAACGGTCTCATCTAGGCTAAAAAATGGGATTCTGAATCACTATGTTAACTCAAATGTCCCTAGAAGGGTATATTAAAACGTTTTTTCTAAACCATGCCTTTAAGTATATTCCTATGAAATTCACGCATGCCGGTTCTTAAATATAGCCATGGTTTTTCAGTGTATTTTTGATGGGGTTCTTGAACACACAATTAAATGGTCACTAACTTTTAAACAAACTGTGCAGAAATCAATAGTACAAGCGACTATAAGAAACTTTGTAATATATCGGAAAAATATGCCTTTCTCCACTTATGCCCCCATAGTGCCTCTACACAGTATAATTCCACCATTGTGCCAACTAGAGTATAATTCCCCCTACACAGTATAATGCCCCCATAGTTCCCCCTCACAGTATAGTGCTCCCATAGTGCGTCTTTACACAGAAACAGGGAGCTTAAAAAAATTACTCACCTAATCTCAATCCCACGACCAATGGAGTAGATCTCTCTGCAGGTCTCCTCGGTCTACTTCTTGGCGAAGACAGGCGCAATGATGTCACTGCATGGTACCTGCCTGCTCCAAGCCACTAAAAGTCACAGTGTGAAAGGTGGAGCATCTCCCTGCTCCAACATTGCCTTCTACTGTATCTGTGTCCTGAGGATACGGATACAGTTAATATCGGGACATTCGGCAGGTGTCCTGAGATAGCACCCAGAGTAAGGGACTGTCTGGCTGGATCCGGGATGGTTGGGAGGCATGCTACACTGCTCATTACCCCTGTATAACGTCCCTCATGTTGCTGTTGTTTCTATGTGGGTGCAATGTATGTACAGGATAGCCATTAGGCTCCACCCACTAGCTCAGAGTAAAGTGAGAACTAAAGATCGAACCTGCATGGAAAAACTGCAAAAAAAGGTACAAGTCATAGAATGGCCAGAGATCGTGTTATTCCTCAAGTACACACATACGAGCCCTTAGGCTACATTCACACGAGTGTATCAAATTCACGCACGTAAATCTGGTCGGTGTGCTTTGCGTGTGGCATGCGTTATTCACGCAAACATCATTTTTTTTTTTCCAATCTAGTTGATGTGCAAATCACGCACTGCACACGTATGTGCATCCGTGTGTGGTGCATGGTTTTCACGCACCCATAGACTTCAATGGGCGCGTAGGTGCGTGAAAACGCACCACATGCAGTGAGTTTCATGCAGCGGATTCTCGCTGCATGAAAACTCACGCATGTGTGAACGGCTCCATTGAAATCAATGGGTCCGTGTGCTGCGTGTGATTTCCATGCGCAGCACACGGACGTTATTCATGCTCGTGTGAATGGGACCTTAGGGTTATCAAGGGCACATGTAATTAGAAGGATGACACTGATGAGATACGCAAAAAGAAATTAATTTGGGGATTGTAGATTACACAGAGCCTGCTATTATGTCTAGACATTTATGCCCACTGCCAACACCGAAGGGCAGCTTCAATGTGTTCACAATTCGATGAATAATTCTGCCATTTAACAACTACTAAGGAGTGTTAATCGAATACTAGAGAAACAGTTTAGCAAATCTTCTTAACATAAACAGAGAACCTGAGCATCCAAATAAAGGAGCAAAAGCAACAAAACACAATTTGGAGCTTGGTTCACATCGGCAACGGAGCCTCGGTACACAGATGCCACCATATTGGACAGGTAAAATAGCGCTTCATGCTACACTACTTTCCTGTCAAAATGTAGGACACCACTACAGAATGCAACGAACCCCATTATAAGTCAATGGGGTCCATCGGGTGCTTATAGCATCCGCTGTTAAACTAATTCAGAGCGTTCTGGTTTCTATTATACACGGAAACCAGGATGCAGACTTGAAAAAAGCCTTCGCTTTTAAAACAGTGCGGTTGCTTTCTTGACTTTCTGGTGCGGCGCCTTCCTGCGACAATTGTGACCTTTTCAGAAAAGTTGGGTTTGAGACATTTATCATGAACCCGGCAACACTTTAATAAATACATCATAGACATACAGTGCCTTGCATAAGTATTAACCCCCCCCCCCCTTGGTGCTTTACCTGTTTTGTTGCTTTAAAACCTGAAATTAAAATGGATTTTAAATTTGATTTAACAAAATGTGGCCTTAGTGTAGCCATAGTGTTCTGCAGCCGCTGGCTTCTAATGCACTTTTACCTTTCACCCCTTAAGGACACAGCTATTTTTGATTTTCATTTTTCACTTTCCGCCTTCCAAGAGGCATAAAGTTTTTATTTTTCCGTCAATATAGTGGTGTGAGGGCTTACTTTTTGCGGGAGAAGTTGTAGTTTCTATTGGTAGCATTTAAAGTACCATATAATGTACTGGGAACTTGAAAAAAACGGATTCCTTCATTATTTTTTGGGATCAGTTTTTACGTCTTTCACCGTGTGGTAAAAACTACAACTTAACTTTATTCTGTGTCTCAATACGATTACGGTGATATCAAATTTATATAGATTTTTATATTTTACTATTTTAAAAAATAAAAACTTTTTGTTAAAAAAGTTTTGTTTCACCACATTCTGAGAGCCATAACTTTATTTATTTATTTTTCCGTGCATTGATCTAAAGCTGTTTGCGAAGATTCTGGTCCATAGGATGACTCCACTGCTACATAATGTCATACATAATGACCAGGTGGGCTTCATGCCTCTTAGGGAAGCTCGGGATAATACCACACAGGCAATTAACTTGATGTATCAAGCTCCTGCCTCGGCTCTGCCCACTTTCTTTCTGTCCACGGATGCGGAGAAGGCCTTCGACAGAGTCAACTGGGGCTTTATGCTGGCTACCTTGCGGCATGTTGGACTTGGCACTCATATGATGCAATGGATTTAGAGTCTCTACTGCTCCCCCTCGGCCCAGGTTAAGGTAAACGGTCACTTCTCCTCACTCGCTATCTCCAATGGTACGAGGCAAGGATGTCCCTTGTCCCCCTTAATTTTAAGTTTGGAGCTCTTTTTGTGCCATATTCGCTCCAACCCAGACATAGCGGGTGTATCTTTGGGAGGAAGGTCCCATAAGGTCGCTGCTCATTTTTCTCACTGCACCTAGGATCTCCTTGCCCAATCTGATGGTGGAGCTGAGTAGATACTCGAAATTGTCCAACTGCAAGATTAACTACCAGAAGTCGGAGGCTCTCAATATCTCGTTGCCACAGTCTCTCGTGGATGATCTGTCTGAGTCCTTCTCCTTTAAATGGGCTAGAAATTTGCTTAAATATTTGGGGGTCCAGCTTCCCAGTGATCTGTCTCGCCTTTATGCGGCGAACTACCATCCGCTTCTTCAACGTGTAAAGAGCGGTTTGGTTTCCTGGACGACGGGGACCTTTACCTGGTTTGGTAGGTGTGCAATATTTAAAATCACATCCCCCGCCCTATCTTTCAAGCCCTGCTGTCCTTACTCCATAGATTTATATGGGTGGGGAAACCAGCCAGTATAGCCCACTCCATGCCCTTTCGTGCTAGGTGTGAGGGCAGTGTTGGTCTCCCGGACTTTGTTTCCTACCATCAGGCCTCCCACTTGGCACGAATTTTGGACTGGTTTAGACATAAAGAGGTTAAACAGTGGGTGTCAATGGAACAGACCTTTCTGGCTGCCCAATTGCGGGCGCTGCCTTGGTTGGGCAAACACATCCTTCTATCGGCGCGGACACACCCGACTATTGGGCTACACATTTGCGGTTGCGTCCCGGCTCTTTTCCCGGAAAGAGATCTCCCCGTCTTCCTCCCCCTTGTTTCCTATCCGGGGCAATCCTGCATTCCACCCGGGACAGGAAAGGGGTCCCTTTCAGCACCGGTTGAGGGCGGGTAAGGGACATGCTGCTCATTTTACACAGGGTGGGACTTGGATGTCTAGCCCACAATTGGCGTCTTTCACAGACCCTAACTCCTTTACTTCCTGGTAGGTCACTCAGTTGAGACATTTTCTCTCGTCCCTACCTAACCCATCGGAATACTCGTGGGATAGTTCCCCTTTCGAACTCCTTTGCACCGGCACTGTGAGTCACACGTTATCCAGACTTTATGCTCTCCTGATCTCTCCATCCACTCTTTCCACACCTTTCTATTTGCTTAGCTGGGAGAGGGATCGCTTGTTCCCTATGAAACATAAATCCTCCATGGCTAGCAGGTTTCAGGAGGCGGGATTTAAGATCTTGTCACGATGGTATAGAGTGCCTTTCAGATTGCATGCGACGATCGCTGTGGTCTCACCATTGTGTTGGAGATGTGGAGACCATGTGGGCACAATTCTACACATCTTTTGGGACTGCCCGCAGTTGACAGATTTCTGGTCTGAGGTGTGGCGCATCTCCTCCAAATATACGGACTTCCCCCTTCCGTGCTCTCCGGCCCTTTTCCTGCTCCATCTGTGTGATGTTCCATTATCTACGTACCGACGCTCAGTGGTTCGCCATCTGGTGAATGCAGCTAGAGCGTGCGTCCCTGCGCTGTGGAGACAATATTTCCCTCCGTCGGTGAGCATGTGGTTCGGCAGGATTCGTGGGGATTATGAGAATGGAGGACCTCACGGCATCTATGAGAGGGACCCATGCTAAATTCCTCAAAACGTGGCATTATTGGAATAGATTTCAATCTTCTGTGGCGTTTAAGACCCTTATGGCCTCTTGAGCATAAATCCTAGGCCTAGTGTGTAATGTCAGTTTTGTCCCCTTCCTTTTTCCCCTCTGCCCCCCCCTTCCCTTTCGCTTCTCTCTCTATCACTATCCTGTTTTCATACAGGTCATTATGCATGGCTGCGGGTTCAGGAGGCGTAAGATGTCTTTTTCAATACCGTTTTCAGCTGTACGTTGAGGTTTTTTGTTTTTCTCTTGCACTTACTGTAACTGCATATACTGGCCTGTGAGCCGATATATGTGCTGCTTATGCCTGCACTATCTTATTTGTGTTTTGGAAAATGGAAAATAAAAGAATTTGGAAAAAATAAATAAAGGACTTTTCTAACACATTATAAGTTTAAAAAAAAGTTGGAAAAAAGTTATCCGTTCATGGGATTAAAAAAATAAATACAACAAATAAAAAATAATAAAGAAAAGTCCAAAAAATAAGGTATTATTTATCATAAAGTATATTTTATAGCCCATACATTACGTAAAAAACAAAACCGACACATATTAGAAATCTACACGACCGTAATAACCTGAAGAATTAATTTAGCAGGTTATTTAGTGTAAAATTTGAAAGCAATAAAGAAAAACAACAAAAGAAAACAATGTTAAAAATTGCGTTTTTCTATATTCACGCCACAAAAATAAATGACATAACTTAGGTCCCATGCACACGACCGCAAAAAATCTCCGTAATTGAGGACCGTATTACGGTTCACAATTACGGTTCTGACCGGTTCTATTGGCCGCGGACACCTTTCCGTATCGCTATGGATAGGGAATTATGGAGCATGTCCTACTTTTTGTTTTTTACGGTCCGCGCTCCCATACTTTGTATGGGAGAACGGTCCGAAAATGCGGGTGTCGGCCGTGCCCGCAATCGCGGGCTGTAAATACGGGCACGGCCATGTACATGAGGCCTTAGAAAGTAAATTTTTTGTAGCTCAAAATGGTGCAGGAAAAAATTACAATTTCTTTCGTATAAAACAGGGCCTCATATAGCCACATCAATGAAAAAATAAACAATATAGATGCTAAAAGGAAGAGGCAAAAAAACAACAGGCAAACTTTAATCACTTTACCATAGACTATAAATGTCCTGGCGGTCTGTAATGAACTCTGCAGGGCCGTTCTAGAACATCCTGCAAAGTGATACTTTTATTTTCCGCTGTAGCGGAATTTTAACATTGAGCTCCGTCATACAGCTGTCCGCAGACAGCTCACATCACGGAGCTCTGCCCAGAGACCAATCAGCGTGGTCTCTGGGCATGTGATCACAATACATGCCCCGTCGGGAACCCCCCTCGACCCCCCCCCTCCTGTAACCTCCCTCTCCTGGCAGGCTGTCAGGGAGGGAGAATAATAATATTAATAAAACACACACACACACACACTTTTTTTTCCTCCAATAAATCGATTTACCGATCTGTATCTATCTATATCTCATATCTATCTATCTGCATCTATCTCATATTTATCTGTGTATCTATCTATCTCATATATATCTATCTCATATCTATCTATCTATCTATATCTATCTGTGTATCCATCTCAGTGGCGTAACTACCGTGGTAGCAGCAGTAGCGGCTGCTACGGGGCCCGGGGCTTGAGGGGGCCCGTGCCGCCAGCCGACACGCACACCCAAATGCCCGGTGGCGCCGCTAGCAGCCGTTATGGCTGCTACAGCGGTAGCGCCGCTACTGTGGGGCCCGCGACGCTGAGCCTTACACAGGCCTTCTCATGCCTGTAGGTGTCGCTAGCACCGGAGGGGGCCCCAGTGCTAGCGGCAGCCAAATACATGTATTAGCACTGAATGGCCGGGCATGTTCCGTGCCTGACCATCCAGTGCCTTACAATGACACTGATTGGCTAGCGGCGCGATGACATCATCGCGCCGCTTCCATGCTTGGAAGGTGCTGATTGGCGGGTCAAGTCATTCTGCCCCGCCAATCAGCGTCATTGGAGGATGCTCGTTCAGCTCCTGCAGACATGCTCAGAAGAGAGCATGTCTGCATCGCCAGTGAACAGCGTGGGAACGGGATCATGTGAGTATGTCAACATTTTTTTTTTCCCCTCATAAAAATGTGAAAGGCATTATCTATAGTGGGGGGGTCGTCTTTATGTGGGCTATTATATATATATATATATATATATATATATATATAGGGGGTCTATATGTGGGGCAGTAGCTACAGGGGGGTCTATATGTGGGCCAGTAGCTACAGGGGGGTCTATATGTGGGGGTGTGGGCCATTATATACAGGGGGCTCTATATGTGGGCCATTATATACAGGGGGGTCTATATGTGGGGGTGTGGGCCACTATATACAGGGGGCTCTATATGTGGGCCATTATATACAGGGGGCTCTATATGTGGGCCATTATATACAGGGGGCTCTATATGTGGGCCATTATATACAGGGGGGTCTATATGTGGGGGTCTGGGCCACTATATACAGGGGGCTCTATATGTGGGCCATTATATACAGGGGGCTCTATATGTGGGCCATTATATACAGGGGGGTCTATATGTGGGCCATTATATACAGGGGGCTCTATATGTGGGCCATTATATACAGGGGGGTCTATATGTGGGCCATTATATACAGGGGGCTCTATATGTGGGCCATTATATACAGGGGGGTCTATATGTGGGCCACTATATACAGGGGGTGTCTATATGTGGGGCACTATATACAGGGGTGGGCTATATGTAGAGCACTATCTATAGGGGAGCTATTTTTTTAGGGTGCTTTCTATAGCGGTGGGCTATGTGTGGGACACTATATACAGGGGTGGGTTACCTGTGGGGCACTAGCAACAGGGTGGCTATATGTAGTGCACAGTCTAAAGGGGTGGGCTATATGTGGGACACTATATACAGGGGGAGCTATATGTGAGACACTATCTACAGAGGTGGGCTATACGTGGAGCACTAACTATAGGGGAAGCTATATGTAGGGCAGCACGGTGGCTCAGTGGTTAGCACTATTGCCTTGCAGCTCTGGAGTCCATATGTGGGCACTATCTACAGGGGCTTCTATGTAGGTCACTATCTACAGGGGGCACGGTGTGTGTGTGTGTGTGTGTGTGTGTGTGTGTGTGTGTGTGTGTGTGTGTGTGTGTGTGTGTGTGACAGTTATATTTAGATGTGTTGACAATTTTAACTTTATTTATAGGTGCAGAAATGAGAAGCTGAAGACATCTAAACGGAAAACTGCAGAAATGGGTCATGGCCGGGAGAAATCCATCATAGATGTCTGAACCGGAGGGAGAAGAAAAGAACTAGAATCTGAGATGTCACCGGTGAGTCACTTAATGTAAATGTTTATTCTGCCTCTAATCAGTAATGTAGTCACTGTACGATCTGCAGCGAGATGATGGTGATAGGATTTTTTTTGTGAAACCGCATCCCCCAGCATATCCTTACCATTGTTCCGGCCATGCTGGGAGCTGTAGTTTTACGCCGTACAAACCTATACGCAGTGGCGTAACTACCGCTATAGCAGCCGTAGCGACTTCTACAGGGCCTGCAGCATGAGGGGGCCCGTGGCACCCGCCGGCACGGCCCCCTCCGATGGCCGCAGGCTCCGCTAGCAGCCGCTATGGCTGCTACAGCGCGACGCCACTGAAGGGGTTGTTCCTACAAAAGACATGCATCCCCTATCCACAGGATAGGAGATACATGTGGGATCGCTAGGATGAGGAGAACGGGGGACCGAAAGTCCCCCCTAAGTTCTCCATGACAAACCTCGGACTTCCGGGGTCTGTGTCGGCAGCTCCGTAGAAATGTATGGAGCGCCGGTCGTGCTTGTGCGCATGCGTGACCAGCGTTCCTTTCATTTTTATTGAACTGCGCAGACGCCGGAAGTCCGAGGTTTGTCATGGAGAACTTCGGGGGACTTTCGGTCCCCCGTTCTCCTTATCGCTGCCAGCGATCACACATGTATCCCCTATCCTGTGGATAGGGGATGCATGTCTTTTGTAGGACAAACTATAGGCCGTTTTTTTTTTGGGGGGGGGGGGCTATATGGCGTTATCTACAGAGAGGTTCTGTATGGTGTTATCTACAGAGGGGGTCTGTATGGCATTATCTACAGGGGGGCTGTATGGCGTCATCTACAGGGGGCTGTGTATGGTGCTATCTATAGGGGGGCGCTGTGTGGTGGAATCTATAGGGAGGAACTATCTACAAGGGGGGGGGGGTTGTGTGATACACAGCAGAGGGGGGGGGGGCCCCAGTCAAAAGTTTGCTATGGGGCCCAGTCTTTCCTAGTTACGCCCCTGATCCATCTCATATCTATCTGTGTATCGATCTCATATCTATCTATAGATAGATAGACAGATAGAGAGGATTATAATATACAGGGTGGGCCATTTATGGATACACCTAAATAAAATGGGAATGGTTGGTGATATTAACTTCCTGTTTGTGGCACATTAGTATATGGGAGGGGGGGGGGGACTTTTCAAGCTGGGTGTTGACCATAGCGGCCATTTTGAAGTCGGACATTTTGTATCCAACTTTAGTTTTTTCAATGGGAAGAGGGTCATGTGACACATCAAACTTATCGAGAATTTCACAAGAAAAACAATGGTGTGCTTGGTTTTAACGTTACTTTATTCTTTCATGAGTTATTTACAAGTTTCTGACCACTTATAAAATGTGTTCAAAGTGCTGCCCATTGTGTTGGATTGTCAATGCAACCCTCTTCTCCCACTCTTCACACACTGATAGCAACACTGTAGTTTCAGTTGCTGCACATCTCGTATCTTCCATATACTACTTCCATGTCGACGATTCACAGTGAGCAAGTAGAAACGAAGGGGAAGCAGCTCGTACAAGAGCTGCCCCCCCCCCTTCAAAACAGCGGATCGGCGGGAGTCGGACCCCGACACACCAGCTATTGACGGCCTATCCGGAGGATAGGTCATAAATTATTAGGGACTGGGCAAACCCTTTAATCAAAGATTCAACAAAAACACCAACGATGATACTAAAGGAGCTCCAAAGATCCATAGATGGAAGTATCTGTCCATAAGACCACTATAAGCCACATATTCCACAGAGTGGGGCTTAAGAGGAAAACGTCTAAATGTCTTGGAATTGCCTAGTCATAGCGCAGTTCTCAATCCAATTGAGACTCTGTGGCATTACGTGAAGACTGCGGTACACCAACTCAACCCATCTAATTTTAAAAAGCGGGAGCAGTTTTGCTTGGAAGAATCTGCAAAAATCCTAGTTTATAGATGTGCTAAGCTAAAAGACATATCCCAAGAGACTGTCATCTGTACTTGCAGTAAAAGATGGCTCCACAATGTATTGACTTTTAGGGGGTGAATACTTATGCACACTAAAGTTTTCAATCTTAATTATTATTTGTGTTACAGTAAAATACAGTGGTACATGGACTGCTGGGTGGTGACTCAGTGAGGCACCATATTCTCCCCTAGAAGCCATGGGAGAATATTTCTGTACTATGGCATGTGTTATAGCATGCTGCGATTTTTTTACCATTCACAAATTCTAAAATATCCATAATGAAAAAAAAATGAAAAAAAAATATGATTTGTTATAGTTGAGGCCATGAACATTTCAGCCCCGTATTTGGGTTGCCAGTGATATGGAGGCCGAATATAGTCCAGCAGGCCTAAAGCGGAGTTCACACCTCACTGATTTGTTGCAAATTTTGTTGCAGATTGCACATGGATCTCTCCAAAGAATTGCAAATCGTAAAATCTACAATGCGAGAACACAGCCTTATGCTGCTTAGGACAGTTAAATGTGAGTGACCTTAATACAAGATACAATTCTTGTGAAAGCGGAAGAGACACAACAAGGCCCTTCAATGGGTATCGTCTGATATTTAACATGGGATGGTACATATGATTATATGCTCACCTGAAGACATTGTGCGGATAGCGCACACCAACCATGAAGGCCTGGAATAGAAGACGGCTCGCTGCCTGGGATCCAGGTAGAATGCTATTAGAGCGGTCGGATGTAGAAGACAGAGGGATATGAAGAGAAAAATGTGTGATACGGTCAAAAGTCGTATTAGAGAAGTCACTTTATTGGAGTGTCCAACATAATGCGTTTCGAGGCAGTACTAGCCTCTTCATCAGATATAATGCACACATCCCGATTTGTGACGCACAGGAGGGAAGCACCAAGAAAACTGGATCGCACACAAGTGTGTTTTTTCTCTTCAGGTCCCTCTTTCAATACAAGATACAACATTCATTGATATTTAGGAGCGGCAGAGCTCAAACCAATAGTGCTGCCTGTAGCCTGCCAATGGGCAGAATTGTCAAATTTATGTTGATTTTATACACTGTATTGTGGTGTTGTAAATGATGCTCTGAATCCCAGCAAATGCTGCTGTCGTCACGCACATGGACTCGGGTGGTGATCGGCGCCATATCGGTTGTATCAAAACCAAACAAACGCATCAGGCCTTGTGCAGTTGTTCCTTGAAGGCAATTTAGTATCGGTGTGCTGATGTATGTAAGATGAAATGTTTTGGGGTATCTTCTGGCAGCACATCTGGTGAGTGCAGATTCCATGTATGCGCTGAACACAAAGGAAGTCTATGTTTACTGAATTACATTCTATGAGTAGGAAAGTAACAAAAAAATATTATATATATATATATATATATATATATATATATATATATATATATATATATATATATATATATATAAAAAGGATTACCCACATGACATTGTGCCGTCTGTATGTAATTTAGCAAATCTCAAAAATATTTGGCTTCATTTTAAGAAATGCTTAGATCGTATAACCGTACAAAACTTCCACTAAGACTTAAAAATCATTATCATGGCTTATTTAGTTGAGGAGGCTCCTACGTCTGAATTTCCTGCCTCCCGTGCACTTCTTCCACAAGGTTGCTGGCAGCTCCCTCCCACGTGTGTTGGCTCTTGAAGTAAAATGCCCTCACTAAAGCTAAATCTGCTAGCATTAATCTTTTCATACCGATCCTCACCACGCTATGGTTTTTTTTCTCCTAGAAAGCTTACTGAGAAAAAGGACTTTCTCTTGTGCCTCAATTGCCATAAACAGGCATCTTAAAAACATGGCTGCCTTGAATAGGTTTTGCACAAAGCTACAGAAGTGTGTAAAAGATGAAAAGTAGGGCGATGCGGCTTCATCGAGGAGATAACAAGCCCAAATCTGACAGCTATTACAATAATTTGCTTTGAAGACTATCAAAAAGCGACAAGAAACCATAAAAGCCCCATAATTCTTAGGTTTGAAAGCTGGCGGCTAAATGATCTGGTCAAAGTGCTATTCAGCTGTATCTATCTGACAAGGAGCTGACAACCGTGTACACATTGCCGTATACCATACACAACATAAATGAGGTGGTGGGTGGATATAGGAATTCCGCAGTGACTTTAATTACCTAAAACTAACCACATGTATGGAGCTTACCTTCTAAGCCTGGGTATAGACGGCTTTCTGTACTGAGTGATAAATCGCTGTCCATAGAAATACATTTGGCTATTTATCTCGCTACAAAAAAAAAAACACGGTGATAAATCGCTGTCCATAGGAATGCATTGTGTCGATGGAAAATCTCTTGAAAATCGCTCCAGTCAAGCGACTTGGTAGTGACAATTTTTTTCAATCACTACATGGGATTTTACAGCTACACACTCGTCTGGAGCGATTTCGAAGAGATTCTTGAGCTGCTCAATGCATTCCTATGGACAGCAATTTATCACAGCGTTTTTTTGTAGCGAGATAAATAGCTCTAGCCTGATGTATTCCTAAGGACAGGGATTAAATCGCTCATTAAAAAAATAAATATCTAGGTCTAACCCCAACCACAAAGCCTTATTTGCTACACATAGATTCTATTTGTAGTCCTACCACCCGCACAATTTTACTCGTATGGAATGTGAAATATGATAGCAGTGCAAGAACCACGGGCAAGAGGTTGTGTATGTTGCCCGCATGATGTGTGCCCAATAGTAGCATACAGCCAACACCCTACTGCAACGGCTGGGATCGTAGCCAGCGCCAATCCCGGCAGTTTAACCACTTAGATACCTACTTCAATAGGGACTGCAGCATCTAAGGATTTCAATTCCCTGTCAACCCCTCGGTGCCCCTATGCCATGGACGTTAACCTATTAGGCCCTGCCAGAGGGTAGTGTATTATATAAATAAGGCAGTGTGTTATGTAAGTGATCAAAGGATCACATGTTCAAGAACCATTGTGGGACTAATACATTATGTTAAAAAAAAAAAGAAGCTTAAGTAAGTATAAAAAAATTATTAAGATCCAAGTTAAAAAAAAAATAAAAAAATCGCCTTTTTGAAATTACATTTATTTTATTATTTTTTTATTTTGGGAAAAGCTAAAATAATAGTAAAAAATATATACAATATTAGGGCGAGTCCCCACGCAAAAACCTGCCGTGGAACTATTCCTGCTGACGGCAGGAAGATTCCTCCCTCCCATTGAAATCAGTGGGAGTTTCAGGCGGAATCAACCCGAAAATCAAGCAGGACGCTTCTTTTGATTATTTCAGCTAGCGGGAAAATGAAGCGTCTGACTCCCATTGAAATGAATGGGAGGTGGAATTTTGCGGCCGAATCCCCTGCAAAATTCCCCCATCTAAGATGGATATCACTGCATTCATAAAGACTCCTACTATAAAATGACAACGTTATTTATCCCATAGAGAACACCATAAAGAAAAAATTAATACAATGCCAGAATTATTATTTTTTTGGTTTCTCTTGTCTCCGAAATATAGAATACATTATATGTCCCCCAGGAAGGCGCCAATAAAAAAATACAACTCGTCCCGCAAAAAAACAAAGCAAAAAGTCCTCATGTGAATATGTAGACCAAAAAATAAAAGCTTACGGTTCTTGGAATGAGACAATACATATTTTTTTTTTTAAATCGCTATGTCCTTAAAGGGATCCTGTCATCAACATCTTACCTGTCAAACTCGCCTGACCCCTCAATCGCCGCAGCTGTCCAGAGTTTTCCCGCCTTTTATGGTAATTCGTTTTCCCTCTGGGACTCAGCTTCTTAACCCCGCCCACCACCGGTACCTGTCCGGCCCTGACTGGCTAAGGAGCTGTCAATCAAAAAGAAGGAGGTGGAGTCCACTCTGAGACGCTGGAGGAATGAAAATCTGACTCTTTTCAGATGAAGATTTGACTCTTTTCTGCTCATTTGCATACGGCGTGGGACCACTGAAAAACGGAATACTAAAGCTACAGAGCTTACTTAGAACATATTTATAGCTTAAATGACAATAATTTTTCACCCACTTTCACCAGGTATTGCTGGCTTTATAGCTAAAATGCTGGTGACAGGTTCCCTTTAAAGAGGATTTGTCAGATTTTTATGCACCCCTGTCTGAGGGCAGCATAAAGTAGCGACAGACACGCTGATTTCCGCAGTCCTTCACTAAGGCCCCATGCACACGACCGTGTTTTTGCGGCCGCAATTCCCCCGAAAATCCACGGGAGAATTGCGGCCCCATTCTTTTCTATGGGGCGATGCACATGATCGTAGTTTTTGCGGTCCTTGCACGGCCCGGGAGCCCATGTGCATGTCCCGCGATTTGCGGGCGGCTTGCGGCTGACAGTCCGCAGCCGGCCGACCCGAAAAGCACGGCCGTGCACACGGCTACGGTCGTGTGCATGAGGCCTAAGGCCTCATGCACACGACCGTAGTGTTTTTCTGGTCCGAAAAATACAGGACCGTGTTCCGTGAAATGTCCTCCGCAGTTCATCCGTATGTAATCCGCAGTTCATCCGTATGTAATCCGCAAAATGCGGCAAAAAAAAAAAAGCCAAGGTAAAACAGGATGACGACAGAACTCATTCCCGGTCGCCTAGCAACACTTCCGCAAATCCGCAAACTGCGGTTGACACACGGAGGTGTACCCGCATTTTCCACGGGCCCATTGACTTCTATGGGCATGTCCGCATCTAATTTGCGGGCCGTAATAAGACATGTCCTGCATTTGTGAGGCACGGATTTGCGGGGACCCGTGAAAACACGGATAGTGTGTATGGGCCCATAGAAATGAATGGGTCCGCAATTCTCCCGTGGATTTTCGGGGGAATTGCGGACGCAAAAACACGTTCGTGTGCATGGGGCCTTAGTCGGTAATGTGCAGTAGTTTTAAAGAACTTACACTTTGTAGATGTGACGCACGGCCAGAGGAGCACCAATGATTTTCATGATATGCCCGCCCTCCAGGTGCAGATATACACTTTTCTTACAATTACTATGCATAAGAAAAAAATGTATTAATCAGCGCGGAAAGGGAGGGCATGAATATCATGCATATGATTGGACTCTATCCCTGTGCCGCTAGACACACACCGTAAATATAAAGTGTAAATTCTCACAGACTACAGAACAAGGCTAAAATCTGCCTGCCTGTCAACATTTTAATCTGCCCTCAGAGAGGGCAGATTAAATATCTGGCAGATCGACTTTAAGGACAAAAATTGGTGCATCCTTTTGAGTATACTTTTCTTTAATCAAATGTCGAAATTCATAAGAATGGAAAGTGGTTTCAGACATTTTAAGTCCCATCTGCCGATAACAGGTGCATAAAGTCAAGCATACGGTGGCTCAATGCTGATCACGGTTGTCCTGCAGCACTGGGGTCTCGGGTTTAGATCAGACTAAGAACAACATCTGCATGTTTGTTAGCTCTCCCCGTGTTTTGGTTGGTTTCCTCAGGGTACTCTAGTTTCGTCCCACACTTCAAAAACAATCAGATATTTGATTGTGAGCCCCACTGGAGACCGGGACCAATGTGAGTTTTGTCAATCTATGTACAGCGCTATGAAATATGTTAGGGCTATATAATTAAACGTACAGCCATGTCGTTCCATATTACATTTATGTTGGATATGTTGTCCGATCAGTGAGCATCATGTTATCGAGCAAGAGGAGGTGAGCCGATTAATATATAGCTTTGAGGGGAAAGATTTAGTATTAACTTGTATTTTATCCATTTAAATTCCTGAACATTCAAGCAAATACAGACATGCGACTTACAAAGATTTAAATACAGAAAGAATAATTTACAATGACCTGCCAGACGAAAAAAAACGCCAAACGGCGGGTCAAAAATCAAATGTCATTCATTGCATCACAACAGAAACACACATCCGCAGAATCAATTAATTAATTAACCCAAAGTTTTAACTTTACTTATAAGCCAACAGGGATTTAAACCTTTTGTTGCCAGGGGTTTCGGGACATTTTTCACACACACAAGTAAAACCTAAATTTTAAAATAAAAATATTGAATTACACCCCCATATCCCTATATTTTCTGAAAGTGGGCACAGCACTTAAAGAGGCTCTGTCACCAGATTTTGCAACCCCTATCTGCTATTGCAGCAGATAGGCGCTGCAATGTAGATTACAGTAACGTTTTTATTTTTAAAAAACGAGCATTTTTGGCCAAGTTATGACCATTTTTGTAGTTATGCAAATGAGGCTTGCAAAAGTCCAAGTGGGTGTGTTTAAAAGTAAAAGTCCAAGTGGGCGTGTATTATGTGCGTACATCGGGGCGTTTTTAATACTTTCACTAGCTGGGCGCTCTGAAGAGAAGTATCATCCACTTCTCTTCAGAACGCCCAGCTTCTGGCAGTGCAGATCTGTGACGTCACTCACAGGTCCTGCATCGTGTCGGACACATCGGCTACAGTTGATTCTGCAGCAGCATCAGCGTTTGCAGGTAAGTCGATCTTACCTGCAAACGCTGATGCTGCTGCAGAATCAGCTGTAGCCTCTGGTGCCGATGTGGCCGTCACGATGCAGGACCTGTGAGTGACGTCACAGATCTGCACTGCCAGAAGCTGGGCGTTCTGAAGAGAGGAGGATGTTACTTCTCTTCAGAGCGCCCAGCTAGTTAAAGTATTAAAAACGCCCCGATGTACGCACATAATACACGCCCACTTGGACTTTTACTTTCAAACACACCCACTTGGACTTTTGCAAGCCTCATTTGCATAATTACAAAAATGGTCATAACTTGGCCAAAAATG
The DNA here is from genome assembly GCF_050947455.1 of Rhinoderma darwinii. Taxonomy (NCBI): domain Eukaryota; kingdom Metazoa; phylum Chordata; class Amphibia; order Anura; family Rhinodermatidae; genus Rhinoderma; species Rhinoderma darwinii. The sequence goes on from NC_134689.1 coordinate 47,929,673, forward strand.
CTCGTTTTTTAAAAATAAAAATTCTTGTTTGCGACTAAAAGTCTGACACAAGCGGAGTCGGAGACAAACAACACCTCCTAAAAATAAAAGTTCAGCAAAGTTTCAACATGTACATATCTAGGGGATGATTAGAGGAGAAACTGTTCATCTTCTAAAGGCCATTTTACACCGGCCAATTATCGAGCAAACGAGCGTTCACAGAATGAGGGAACGATCAGCTGATGTACGAGCAAACTCTCGTTCATCGGCTGATTGCATAATTTAAATGGCAAAACCATTATCGTTGTCGTAGTACACCTCCCTTTGCAAACAGGGAGACGGGCCGCCGATGTTATAAAAATATATGGGGACGAGCGATCGGAGTAACGAGCGATCGTCCCTATACATAGCTTCTTGTCAAAGGAACAAACGAGCGCCGATCAACGAGCTGTCTCGTTGATCGGCGCTCGTATATACGGCCCACGTCGGGCCGTGTAAAAGTATCTTTAGTTCTTTAGTAGTGACAGAGATCACATATGATCATTGGTTAGAGGAGTGATAGATGGAAGGCTATACAGGGAGAGTGGACCACTTGCAGCTTCCATACTCTCATTCCTCTTTTACCTAGATGCAGCGCCAGAAAGTAAAACTTTTTATCCTATTGCCCGACTTTAAACGAATGCTGTGCCTCAATATTGCTTCGAGAGATTTCATTCTAATATCATATCTAGCCCTATATTCTAGTCAAAACAATTGTTTAAAAGGAAACTGACCAAAACTAATGTTTCTCACTTGTTCCATTAGTCATACTCTTACCTGTCCTTTTTCTTACTGCTTCTATCGCTAAATATCACTTTGAGGCCGTTGCGTAGCAACACTTTACAAGCTTCAGTGACACTGTTTTTCTACTTGAGTCAATGGGGATAATCCTATGTCACTCATACAGGCACCAGAACTTGTATGATTAAATTGCATAGACTATTCTACACAGGCTCTCCACAGGGTGGCCGAAGTGCTGGTCTGGAGCACTGATGTATTTTCAGGAATAGTAGGAGGCCCCGAGGTCAGAGCCCCACTGATCAGACATTGATGGCATTCATAGTAATAAACTATAGTTGTCTATGGTGTGAAACCCGTTTAAAGAAAACTTGTCACGTTGAAAAAGTAGTCTAATGTGCAGGCCGCATGTTATAGAGCCGGAGGAGCCGAGCAGATTGACACAGTTCAAGTCATAAGTTTACATACACCTTCGCCACATTCATTAAAACGTAGTTTTTCACAATTTCTGACATTTAAGTTTATATACTGTGACTGTGCCTTTAACCCCTTGTCGACATCTCAGCTGAGCCTGCTTCATCAACAGCGGGTGTCAGCTGTATATTACAGCTAAGGCTGGGTTCACACACCTTATTTACGGACGTAATTCTGGCGTTTTAGCCCCGAATTACGTCCGAAAATACGGCTCCAAAGCGTCGGCACACATCTGCCCATTCAATTGAATGGGTTTTACGATGTACTGTGCCGACAAGCAGCAGAAGACTGACTAAGGGCTGAGCATTTCATTGAATTCAGTCTTCTACTGCTTGTCTGTATGTTCATTACCCTGCACATAAACCAATCACGTTCTCCGAATATTCACAGCGCAACCAATCTGAAAGTTTACAGTGCTTGGGAATAAGTGACTGGGGCAGAAGAGGATGGAGGCGCAGCCTTATATAGTGGATCGAGCGGGTTCCCCAGCAGCATTTTAAAAAAACAGGATCCTGACCTGTCCACAGAGTTTAAGGCAGCACAGAGTATTTCAGGAGATGAGCGTGCGGATCTTGTGCGGGGTGGTGACTTGCCAATCATGTGAAGGTGTTATTGAGGACAGGAGTGGAGGAAAGGTAACAGACTGAGAGCTACGTAATGGTAAGAGCAGAGTTCACAGCAGCACAGAATATTTCAGGAGAGGAGCGTGCAGATGTTGAGGAGTGTATGACGCTGACTGGTCACTGATTGGTCAGCGTCATACACATAAACACGCCCAGTTAAAAACACAATACACGCCCAGTTGGACATAACGGAAAAAAAAACGCCCAGTTGTCCATTTCAAAGCTCATTTGCATATATATAAAATAGCTCATAACTTGGCCAAAAATGAACGTTTTTTTAAAAAAACAACACGTTACTGTTATCTACATTGCAGTGCCGATCACATGCAACAGGCGATATGGGTTTGAGAATCTGGTGACAGAGCCTCTTTAAGGTAAGTTATGAGCCTATTTTTTCTAACTATTTTAATGTTCCCTAATATAACTATTTATTCATATATTATTAGCATCTGTATATGTGTTTCTGCATGACATATACACAGGTGATATATGGTGCACTCAGGGCTAGGGCTGCAGGATGCATAGAAACTTTGATACTGTTTCGATACTCTGCATCCCCAAACGGTTCGATACCGTTATTTCATGTATTGTAACACATGAATGTATGATAGCGAGGCTGCGGCCGTGTGATAGTCATTTCCGCGCTCCTGAGTCCTGACAGCAAGTGCGTGCTGTCAGGATGATGCAATGCGGCCGGCACTGCACTAATGAGCAGCGGCACAGAAGACAGAACATGGGGGTGTTTTGCAGTGCGGCCGCCATGTTCTGTCTTCAGTGCCTGAACCACAGCTCATTAGTGCAGAGCCGGCTGCATCACCTCATACTGACCGCGTGCGCACTTATTGTCAGGAGCGGGGCAATGTCTGTATTACACAGCCGCAGCCCCGCTGGCGAAGATCAGAGAAACCTCTCATCTCTGCCGCCATTCCCGTTAATGCTGCGATCACAGCGGACTGCAGCATTCAGGGGAAAATGAGAAGGGGGATGTCCCTTGGATCGCGTCACAGGGTATTCCTGACGCGATTGAGGGACATACCATATATGGGCAGACAGCCCAGGGTCCATTGAAGGACCCCAGGGCTGTCCTACCATATTTCCTGTTGTTAGGGCATACTGAGGTATGTCCTAACTGCCTGCCTGTGTACTATTAGTACACAGGCTAATGTACTGGCATATAGATATATACCGGTACATTACTATCAGTATATAGATATATGCCAGTACATTAAGGTTTAAAAAATAAAGTAATGTTAAATTAAAAAAAAATACACATACACCTTTTTTACAATAAACATTAAAAGAAGTATCAACACATAAAATACACACACATTCAGTATTGGCGCGGCCGTAATAACCTGCACAACAATTTTTTGCATCATTTATGATGTGTACGCTGTAAAAAAATAAAAATAAAAATAAAAACTGCTTTCTATCACTTATTGTGGGGCAAGAGGTGCGATGATGAATTTAACCTCCATGTTCCTCACATTAATAGTAATTAACCCCATCATGTACCTTACATATTAACCCATTATGACTGAGAAACATGATGGGGTTAATTACTATTAATGTGAGGCACGTGGAGGTTAAATTCATCATCACACCACACATCAGAAAATGGAAGAACTATTTTTTTTTTATTACAGTTGGCAAAGTATCGAATTGGTATCGAAATCACAATACTAAACGAAGTATCGGTATCGAAGTCCAAATTCTGGTATCGCGACATCCCTACTCAGGGCATAGGGTCGGCTCCCATCCCTACTTTCCTATCTCCTGCTGGAACTATTTTAGCTTTGAAATGTGCTCTGCGGCATGTACGGTTCACAGGGACCCACAGCGACCTTCGCTTCTAGGGGGAAGACGGGCGCCATTTTATCTAAGAGCGACAGCCACTGCAGTCATCGCAGGAGTTGTCTGTCAATTGAAATTAATTGGCAGGCCCCGCCTGCTGTGAATGCAGGACCGCCCGTCAATTTATTTGAATTGCCGCCTCCTCCTGCCCCACACCCTTACCTAACACTTCAATGTGACTGCTAGTAACCCTGGTCACGTAGCTAATACAGGGACTCCTCTGTCAATTTAGGAGTCCATGCATTAGCATTTTCTGGTGCACGGGACCTCCCAGATGCGTCAGAATTATTAATAACGATTAACATTTCGGCCGGATCTCTAGGTCCCAGGCGCCACAATAGGAAGTACAGTTCATTGACCTCTAGTTTCTATTGCAGCGCAGGGGAGAAGACAGAAGACTGCAGTAGGTGAGTATAAGTATTTTTCATACTGGTTGTTTTGCAGGTTCCGCTGGACCATTTGGACAACGTCGTAAATTCGTTGGATTACTTTGATGATCTACATTTTTTTAATAAAATGGTCAGTGTGTTATGTGAGGGAGTTTTTATTTAAATTAAAAAAAATAATATGTATTTTTTTTATACTTTATTACCGTCTTCGTAATAGCCACTGCCTGACAGCATCCATTACTAAGGCTGGGGCTTAGTGTTAATTAGTAAAAAGGCTATCACCAACCTCCCATTATTACCCCAGTACCCACCGCTATCAGGGGTACCAGGAAGAGCCGGGTACGATCCAGGACCCGACCATCTGAAGGGATGACGGTGCCCGGCCGTCGCTTCATATGTTCAGGTATTGGATTGGACCCGGCTCTTCCCGGTACCCCTGGCGGTGTTGGGTTCTGGGGTAATAATGGGAGGTTCGTGCTAGCCTTTTTACTGGTTAACAATAAGCCCCAGCCTTAGTAATGTATGCTGTCAGATAGCGGCCATTACACTGGCGGTAATAATGTATTAAAAAAAACACATGGACATAAGAAACATTTTTTAATTTAAATAAAAACTCCCTCACACAACCCGCTTTCACCATTTTATTTAAAAAAAAACAAAAAAAAACATAGATCATCAAAGTAGTCAAATAAATCTACGGCGTAGTCCAAACGGTCCATTGGAACCAACCGGAGGAAAAAAAAAAAAAGTATGAAAAATAAAAAAATATACACTTTCCTTCTCCCCTGAAATGCACTAGAATCTAGAGGTAAAAAAAATTATAATTCCCCTTTAGACTCTGCTACCTGTCAACTGAAAAGTCTCTCGCCAGAGGGAACATTTTTTCCACATGGCAGAATACAAGGGCCCAGGCTCGGGTGAAGCTTTCTTTTATTCCACCATTGGGAGACATTTTTTCCTCTGGTGGAAGATTTTTCCATTGACATGTAGCAGTTCTATAGCGGTGGTGTTAGGCAGGACAAACTCAGCAATTTCACAATGCCCCCAAAATGGGCCGCTACTCTTGGGAAAGTGCTGTGTGCTTGCCTCCAGGCTAAAATGTGCCAGCCAGCCCTGGGCCGTTGGCTCCCTGCCCCACCGTTTTCTCTCGTAGACCACAGCCTGGTTTAGGCCTGCAGTCTTCAAAAGTCCAAGAGCACGCTATTGACGTCAGCGGCCTAGCGCGATTACGTCACTGCATCATAGTGCTGGGCCGCTGAACTCAGCAGAAAGTCAGAGCGTCCGGCTGTGGTTACTTGGATAGATTTGTGGGGGGGAGGGCGCCTTTCTATAGTTCGCCTCAGGCAGCAAAGGGGCTAGGTTCACCCCTGATGGTGACGCTTCGTTCACATCTGCATCTGGACTCCGTTGACAGGTTCTGTTGGAGCTTTCCGTCAGGGGAACCCATGTACGGAATCCAAACGGAAACAAACGTAAACTATGGGTTTCCGTTTGCATCACCATTGATTTCAATGGTTATGGATCCGATGCAAATGGTTTACGTTTGCCACAGTTTTTCTGTCTCAATCAATAGCGCAGTCAACTGCGCTATTCATTCCGTCTAAACGATGGGACCCTTAAATAACGCTGACAAACGGAAACCATTTGCACTGGATCCGTCACCATTGAAATCAATGGTGATGCAAATAGAAACCTATGGTTTCTCTTTGTTTCAGTATGGATTCCATTCATGGGTTGACCCTGATGGAAAGCTCAGACGGAGCCCGTGAACGAAGCCTTAATCTGCTTATGTTTTTTTCCTTTGTTTTATTTAATTCCCTTGTTTGTATAGCGCCAAAATATTCTGCAGGGCTGTAGATAGATTTTTATCACTCATATCAGTCCCTGTCCCCAGTGGCCACTAACTTTTCCACAAACTGCATAAATCAATAGAACAAGCAAATATAAGAAACTTTGGAATATATTTTATGGATGTATTTAGATGAGATGTATTTGGGCGCATGGTAAATAAATAAAAAATGCAACAAAAACGCATGCGGTATTGCATCCATGTGCCGCGGTTTTCAATGCACATTTTGCTTGTACGGTTTTTAAGGTGAAACTTGAAAAATAAAGGTGTTTCACCCGTAAAAACCACACAAACACCGAAAGGCAAGCCGCGGTAAAATCGTGTTTTTGGCACAATTTTATTTTTTATTTTTTTACAGCACAGTCAAAAACATCTCATCTAAATTTACCATACCAGGTCCCTGCCCGACCAACTGTACACTCACTCTGACTTTACCGCTTCTTACTTCTTGATTATAAGGTACACTGCTCATTACTGCTGTCACCCCCTCCATTTTGATGTTTATATAAATGTGACAGAGATAGGAGAGCAGAATTCTCTTCTATGTGTGCAGTGTTAAGAAGACATAGCACTTAGGCTCCGCTCACTAGTTCAGAGAAAACGGAGAATTAGAAATAGAGCTGCAGAGGAGAAAACTGCTAAATAATGCCACATACAAGTCATATAATGGCCAAAAATACCGTTATTCCTCATGCACACACAGATGACAGCTTATTCTGAAAAGTAACCAGAAAGTTAGATACGCTTTGATTTATCATTGTTCATATCCGATAATAACAAAAAACAATGACACGATCACATGGATTGACGGGAGCATTTCCGCTGCCCCTATTGTATACACAGTGCTCATTTGGGTCACATTTTATGGCAAATATTGGCACTATAACTTGAGCCAAATTTGTAACATTTTGGATAGTTTGCTTCTTACTTGTGAAATTTGAGTCATGAGTAAAGTGGGCGCGATCTAAAAGATGTAGGTTAGGCCACATTTATCAAGGTCAATATGCACAAAATTTATGAAGTAGTATGCATCCTTTGATAAATTTGCCAAAAATCTACTACCCTCTCCAATTTGACTAGCGTAAAATACGCCAGTCTTATTAAATGTGGACCACTTAGTGGTAAGTATACAGACATTGAGAAGACAGAAATTGATGTCTCTTAAGGGGGTTTTACACAGGACGATTTTCGGGCAGGCTCGTTGCTCTAATAATTGCACTGTGTAAACAGGGGAACGATCAGCAGATGAATGAGCAAAGCTCGATCATTTGCCGGTCGTATCATTTTAAAAAAGTGAAATAAAAAAGTGAAATATCATCGTTGTCGGCAGCACATCTCCCTGTGTAAAGGGAGACGCGCTGCCGACATGATAATAATGTATGGGGACGAGCGATCAAAATAACGACTGCTTGTCCCCAACCATAGCTCCGTGTGACAGGAGCAAACGAGCGCCGATCAGAGATGTCTCGTTGATCGGCGCTCGCTGCACCGGCCGATTGGCCGGTGTTTAAGGGCCTTTACAGTCTCTCTGGCACCCAACTTGCAGCTGCATAATTCTCAGTGCTGCCACTATTGTGCAGCGCCGTAAAAGGATAAAGCCGCTATAAAAACCAAATATAATGTATCTTTGGACAGAAAAATGAGGCTGCACATAGGATGTATTCTCCAATGACAAATATAGAACAGCTCAACCACTGCTGTAAGGAAAGGCTCACTTACGTCAACTAAACAACGCGGTGTTGCAAAAATTGCTGCAAAGCTGCGTTTTAACCGCAATGTGTGAATTCAGCCTAAATCTAGAAAGGCATATACTAGTCCATCTCAATGAATTAGAATATCATCAAAAAGTTAATTTATTTCGGTAACTCAATTCAAAAAGTGAAACTCCTATTATATAGATTTATTACACAGTGATCTATTTCCAGTATTTTTTTAGTTTAATGTTGATGATTATGGCTAACAATTAATGAAAACCCCAAATTTAGCATCTCAGAAAATTAGAATATTATATAAGCCCAATTTCCAAAACTAATTTTAATACCGAAATGTTGGCCTACTGAAAAGTCTGTACAGTATATGCACTCAATACTTGGCCGGGGCTCCGACTCTGCATGAATTACTGCATCAATGCGGCGTGGCATGGAGGCGATCAGCCTGTGGCACTGCTGAGGTGTTATGGAAGCCCAGGTTGCTTTGATAGCGGCCTTCACCTGTCTCTCATCTTCCTCTTGACAATACCCCATAGATTCTCTATGGGGTTTAGGTCAGGCAAGTTTGCTGGACAATCCAGCACAGTGATACTGTGGTTATTAAACCAGGTATTGGTAATTTTGGCAGTGTGTGCAGGTGCCAAGTCCTGCTGGAAAATTAAATCAGCATCTCCATAAAGCTTGTCAGCAGAGGGAAACATGAAGTGCTGTAAAATTTCCTGGTAGATGGCTGCGCTGACTCTGGACTTGATATAACACAGTGGACCAACACTCAGTGGTCCAAAGTCCTGTTTTCAGATGAAAGTCAATTTTGCATTTCATTTGGAAATGAAGGTCCCAGAGTCTGGAGGAATAGTGGAGAGGCGTCAATCCAAGTTGCTTGCGGTCCAGTGTGAAGTTTCCACAGTCAGTGATGGTTTGGGAAGCCATGTCATCTGCTGGTGTTGGTCCACTGTAATATATCAGGTCAAAAATGCTGCAAATCCGCAGGTGCTCATATAATGTGCTATAATCATGTTTTAGGCCCCATGCACACAAACTTATTTTTGCAGCCGCAATTCACCCGCAAATCTGCGGGTGAATTGCGGCCCCATTCATTTCAATTGGCCCATGCACACAACCGTGGTTGTCCAGGCTCATAGAAATAAATGCACGTGGCCGTGTGCACAGCCCGCGATTTGCGTCCGAGCCGCAAGTCACGGCCCGTGCAGACCACTACGGTCGTGACCATGAGGCCTTACACTCAATCCACAAGTAAAACTGCAGTGGAAAAAACACCGCGTTTCCGCAGCAATTTGTGCAGATTTTTGTGACAGATTTTATCTGTGTTTTTTGAAATTCCGCTGCATATTGTCTGTTGCAGAAATTCCGCAGTGTATCCTGTGTGTGGGAATATACCCTAAGGTAACGATTTAGAAGTAATTAATCTTAGACAAAAACACCCACATACAGATAAAATACAGCTTTTTAATGTTTTTTTAATATACCGTAAGTTATGATTTTTTTTTTTATTATTATTATTTTTTTTATATTTAAGTATTCTAACTAGTTTATTTATTTTGTCCCCTAAAATGAATTTACTTTATTACTACTGTTCTTTTCTTAGTGGGCTGCCATTTTTTATTGCATCGGTTTGTGTGTCCCTTCACGACACATACACAGATGCTATAAAGCACATACAGGACATAGGGGAGTGGGGACGGGAGCCGACCCCATCTGACATGTCTTTCTAAAATGTGAACTGCGCATGCTCTGTGGCATGCGCAGTTCACAGCGACCCAGCATAAAAGCTGGTTTGTAGGGGGAAAGCAGGCACCATTTTGTTGAAGATCGGTGATCGGCAGCACAGCAGGTAATGTGTGTGTGCATATATGTGTTGTAGGGATGGAGGGGTGTGGGTTTTGCATGCTTGGGAGGTTTGTGTGTGTGGGGGGGGTGTGGAGCGTCTGCGTGTGTGTGGGGGTGGTGGTGTAGGGGGTTTTGCAGAGCGGTTGTATGTGTGGGGGGATTTGAAGAGCCGCTGCATGTGTGGGGGAGGTTTGTGGGGGGAGCTCCATAATGCGCCAAATTAATATCTATTAATATTTCTGGCGCATCTCTAGGTCCCATGCACCACAATAGAAACTATAGTTCAATGACCTCTAGTTTCTATTGCGGCACAGGGGAGCGGACAGAAGTCTGCTGAAGGGGAGTAGAAGATTTTTTTATACTACTAACTTTATATTTTTTTTGCTTTGCAGGTTCCGCTGGATCTATTGGACTACGCCGTAAATTCATTGGACTACGTCGTAGATTCAGTGGACTACTGCGATGATCTACGTTTTTTTTTTTAAACAAAATGGTTATTGAGGGTCTTGTGGGGGAGTTTTATTTCAATAAAAAAATATTTTTTAAATGCTCGCGTAAAAAAGCATGTTGTATGTACTAATGATGCACATTTCCATTGATGTACATGGGAAGCTTAAATCATGCATTTTTTGGTGCGTTTTTGGTACGTAAAATGCGCAACAAAAAAACCGCGTCAAATACATGCTGTGTGAACTTGTCAACTGAAAAGTCATTCACCACAGGGTCATCCCTCTTCACTTTCATCATTCCTAGCCTTTTGGTGTGTCCTATAACTGCCATGATCAGCATGTCCTACAATTTGCCTGATTTACCTTACTGTAATTCTGGGAAGTGCTTACTCTGGTGACCAACATAGGAAAACATGTCAAGTTATTATTTAATTTTGAATACTTCCCCCCCTTCTGGAAGAACATAATAAAAAAAAGAAACGTACTAAAAAAAAATTTTTTTCATTTGCGACACATTCCCCTTAAAGAGGCTCTGTCACCAGATTTTGCAGCCCCTATCTGCTATTGCAGCAGATAGACGCTGCAATGTAGATTACAGTAACGTTTTTATTTTTAAAAAACGAGCATTTTTGGCCAAGTTATGACCATTTTCGTATTTATGCAAATGAGGCTTGCAAAAGTACAACTGGGCGTGTTGAAAAGTAAAAGTACAACTGGGCGTGTATTATGTGCGTACATCGGGGCGTTTTTACTACTTTTACTAGCTGGGCTTTCTGAAGAGAAGTATCATCCACTTCTCTTCACAACGCCCAGCTTCTGGCAGATCACGCTGTGACGTCACTCACAGGTCCTGCATCGTGTCGGCACCAGAGGCTACAGATGATTCTGCAGCAGCATCAGCATTTGCAGGTAAGTAGCTACATCGACTTACCTGCAAACGCCGATGCTGCTGCAGAATCATCTGTAGCCTCTGGTGCCGACACGATGCAGGACCTGTGAGTGACGTCACAGATCTGCACTGCCAGAAGCTGGGCGTTGTGAAGAGAAGTGGATGATACTTCTCATCAGAACGCCCAGCTAGTAAAATTAGTAAACACGCCCCGATGTACGCACACAATACACGCCCAGTTGTACTTTTACTTTTCAACACGCCCAGTTGTACTTTTGCAAGCCTCATTTGCATAAATACGAAAATGGTCATAACTTGACCAAAAATGCTCGTTTTTTAAAAATAAAAACGTTACTGTAATCTACATTGCAGCGCCTATCTGCTGCAATAGCAGATAGGGGCTGCAAAATCTGGTGACAGAGCCTCTTTAAGTTATCCTTCTCGGTCAAGTTGTGAAACATTTAATTTAGCGGTTTCCGATTTATATCGGACTTTTGGTAGATGTGGGTGGCAGGTAATATGGCTCATAATTACAGCCCCCATAAGGAATAAATCTTTAAGTGAAACCAGTAATGTATTTTATGTTTAAATGTTTTATAATTCATCTCTAAAGTGAACCTGCTGCATCGCCTCACTAAGTGGAGATGCCTGTCAAGAATGAAACGTTGTGGGAATCCCTGCTGGTAGATAAGACGTTATTAATCCTGGCTATGACTGCTTCTTATGGGACAGCCAGCTGTAACAGGTGATGCTTTGAAAAGCATCCAGTTGGCAAGGACTATAATACTATGTTCTGGTCCTTGAAATAAGCAAAGACTTACTTTTATCCTAGTCCAAAAAAGCAAAAGATGAATGTGCTGCACAGGTATCAAAGTGTGTGAGGTGACTCTCGATCTCATGAACACAGAGCGCTCTAATTCCCTTTGAGTAATAAAGCAGAGCTGGCTGCTCCCGTTAATTTCTCTACCCATCAAAGTTTAACGCAGCAAGAACAGCTTTACTCCAGGAACTTCATAAATCACAGTCGCCGGAAATGTTATGTGTAGTCACCGGAGAAAAAAAGAAGCTGTATTAAACATGTAATACGTTTGGAGTAGTACGAGTTGAATTAAAGAAGATTTGCTGATGATTGACAGGGGTCATCTAGCTATGGCACATGGTTTGCTGGCACACTTCCCTCTCCCAGTGTCCAGCGCTGTTGTGTGCTTGGCAATAGCACCTAAATCGGCAAAAGACAAATTTTCTCAGATAACCGAATTGTATACAAGTGCATTAATAAAACATAACTTTTATGGAGTATAAATTATAAGGAACCACACATTTAAAAGTCCAATGCAATCCGACGTCAATAAGTGGTCGGTGCGTTTGAGTTTACGAACAACCGCTACAGTGCCTATGAAGTAACCATGCTGAAAGGTATTTAAAATAGCGGCTGCAGTCCACTACATAGTGAGCAGAAGACCCGTGGAAGACCCGACTAGAGGTGAAGCTCTGTTGGATCTGGTCATTTCTAATAATGCAGAGCTTGTTGGGAATGTCAATGTTCGTGAAAACCTCGGTAACAGTGATCATAATATAGTTATATTTTACCTATACTGTAAAAGACAAACACAGGCTGGGAGGGCAAATACACTTAATTTTAAGAAGGCCAATTTCCCCAGTATGAGGGCTGCAATTCAGGACATAAACTGGGAAAAACTAATGTCAAATAATGGGACAAATGATAAATGGGAGATTTTCAAATCTACTTTGGGTTATTATAGTGCAAAATTTATTCCTATAGGTAACAAGTATAAACGACTAAAATTAAACCCCACACGGCTTACACCTTCTGTAAAAAGGGCAATACATGACAAAAAAAGGGCATTTAAAATATACAAATCTGAGGGTACAGCTGTAGCCTTTTTAAATTATAAGGAGCTTAACAAAATCTGTAAAAATGTAATAAAATTAGCAAAAATGCAAAATGAAAGGCAGGTGGCCAAGGATAGTAAAACAAATCCCCCAAAAATCTTCCATTATATAAATGCAAAAAAGCCAAGGTCTGAACATGTAGGACCCCTAGATAATGGTAATGGGGAGTTGGTAACAGGGGATCAAGAGAAGGCAGAGTTACTAAATGGGTTCTTTAGCTCTGTATATACAACAGCAGAAAGAGCAGCTGATATAGCCGGTGCCAGTGCTGTTAATATATCAGTTGATATACTGAATTGGATGAATGAATATATGGGCCAAGCAAAATTAAATACAATAAATGTACAGAAGGCCCTGGGACCAGATGGGTTACACCCTAGAGTTCTTAAAGAGCTTAGTTCAGTTATTTCTGTCCCCCTCTTCATAATATTTAGAGATTCTCTAGTGACTGGTATAGGGGGAGCCACTTGTTGAGAAAGGTCTGGAAGTACTTGTAGATCATAAATTAAATAACAGCATGCAATGTCAATCAGCTGCTTCAAAGGCCAGCAAGATATTGTCTTGTATTAAAAGAGGCATGGACTCGCGGGACAGGGATCTAATATTACCACTTTACAAAGCATTAGTGAGGCCTCATCTAGAATATGCAGTTCAGTTCTGGGCTCCAGTTCATAGAAAGGATGCCCTGGGATTGGAAAAAATACAAAGAAGAGCAACGAAGCTAATAAGGGGCATGGGGAATCTAAGTTATGAGGGAAGATTAAAAGAACTAAACCTATTTAGCCTAGAAAAAAAACAAACGACTAATGGGGGGCATGATTAACTTCTATAAATATATTAATGGCACATACAAAAAATATGGTGAAGTGCTGTTCCATGTAAAACCCCCTAAAAAAACAAGGGGGCACTATCTCCGTCTGGAGAAAAAAAGGTTCAATCTGCAGAGGCGACAAGCCTTCTTTACTGTGAGAACGGTGAATTTATGGAATAGTCTACCGCAGGAGCTGGTCACAGTAGGGACAGTAGATTGCTTTACAAAAGGGTTAGATAATTTCCTGGAACAAAAAAATATTAGCTCTTATGTGTAGAAATTTTTTACTTCCCCTTTCCCATCCCTTGGTTGAACTTGATGGACATGTGTCTTTTTTCAACTGTACTATGTAACTATAAGGGTGGGAACGGCACCAAATCAAAAATGGACTTAATTGCAGCAAATCCGCAAAGTCAGCAACAGAAAAATCTGCCATGTCTGAAGTCCCCCTAAGGCTACATGCACACGTTGCGTATTTTGCTGCGGAAAATACACACCAAAACCTCAGCAATACGCAGGAAATTTGCAGGTAAAAACCGCACAGAATCGTGCATTTTCCGATGCGTTTTCATGCTGCGGATTTTGGTGCGATTTTCCTCAGTACTAGGCAGATACAACTCGGAAGCAGAAACGCAAGATAAATTGATATGCTGCAGATTTCAAAATCCGCACCACAGGTCAATTTACGTGCAGAAAAATACTGCAGAGTGTACACAAGTTTTCCTGGAATCTCACGGACTATGCTGGTACTGTATTACACTGTGGTTTTGAATCGTATGAATTGACCATTAGAGTACCTGCGCACGTAGCGTAAATATCCACTGCATACCCATCTGTGGATTTTTCAGCGACTCCGCAGCAAAATATGCATGTTTAACATGAGGAATTTGCGGCGGATTTTACTGCGCAATTCACCCTTCTCAGTAAAACAGGAGACCCACAGCAGAATTTGACATGCTGCAGGTTTTAAAATCTACACCGAAGGTCATTTTCCATGTTCAAATCTCATATACACGGCCGGTACTGTATTCCGCTGCAGATTTGCGGTCTGTAAATTGGTCGCAAAAAAATAAACTTGTGAGGGGGCCTTAAAGAGGCTCTGTCACCAGATTTTGCAACCCCTATCTGCTATTGCAGCAGATCAGCGCTGCAATGTAGATTACAGTAACGTTTTTATTTTAAAAAAACGAGCATTTTTGGCCAAGTTATGACCATTTTTGTAGTTATGCAAATGAGGCTTGCAAAAGTCCAAGTGGGTGTGTTTAAAAGTAAAAGTCCAAGTGGGTGTGTATTATGTGCGTACATCGGGGCGTTTTTAATACTTTCACTAGCTGGGCGCTCTGATGAGAAGTAACATCCTCTTCTCTTCAGAACGCCCAGCTTCTGACAGTGCAGACCTGTGACGTCACTCACAGGTCCTGCATCGTGACGGCCACATCGGCACCAGAGGCTACAGTTGATTCTGCAGCAGCATCTGCGTTTGCAGGTAAGTCGATCTTACCTGCAAACGCTGATGCTGCTGCAGAATCAACTGTAGCCTCTGGTGCCGATGTGGCCGTCACGATGCAGGACCTGTGAGTGACGTCACAGATCTGCACTGTCAGAAGCTGGGCGTTCTGAAGAGAAGAGGATGTTACTTCTCTTCACAGCGCCCAGCTAGTAAAAGTATTAAAAACGCCCCGATGTACGCACCTAATACACGCCCACTTGGACTTTTACTTTTAAACACACCCACTTGGACTTTTGCAAGCCTCATTTGCAGAACTACAAAAATGGTCATAACTTGGCCAAAAATGCTCGTTTTTTAAAAATAAAAACGTTACTGTAATCTACATTGCAGCGCCTATCTGCTGCAATAGCAGATAGGGGTTGCAAAATCTGGTGACAGAGCCTCTTTAAAGTGCTCCTTTCATAAGACTAGAACACGTTTCATCGAAAAGATGTCCATAAAGGGATGAACTAGAAAACTAGACGGTACAATGTACTCACTGAGGGCAGACAGCCAGCGAGTTGCTAACATGCTATGGGTAGAGTCACACACGTCTCACTGAAAATGTGAAAATTTCTCTCTGAGGCACCATTATTGCCCCACGTGAATTCTCCCCTGGGAAATAAGCTACCCTGAAAGATAAACCACCGAAGAGCGAGTCAAGCAACTCATTGTAATATCACATTGTTTATATCTGTGGCTTTATAGAGAAATTCAGCTAAACTTACTATATTCTCCTAACCCATGTACAAAAGATGCAGCTCAAAGGAGTCAAGAGACAAATTTAGCTCAACTACATCTGTGTATACACAGTATAGACCGCAACATGGAAGTGTTCTGCATATTTTGCACATAGAAATGCAGTTCCTCGGATATACGTCCAGGTTGTGCTCACCTGCATCTACACCTCTGCCGTCCCGAAATCCTCCCCTGGCCATCGGTGCCGGGAGGGAGGATCAAGACCAGCGTGCATAGTAGGAAGTTCCAGCTCATCCTTATTGCTGCCTATGGGACAGCTTCTTATTAAAATGCATAAACCCTTTGAATAATTTAATAAAAATATCATGATGAAAGGTAATGTGAAAGTTATAGAAAGAGATCACATCATATGATACAAAGCGGATCATAGGTTTCATTGGCAAATGCAATGTAAAGTCCTACAATCGAATATCATAGCACAAGCTCAGATATTAATGTGACAAGAAGGACCAACCTGCAACTGAGATGAATGAATCATTCTTCAAAAAGAATTGACATTTGTCGCTGTAAACGGGATAGACAGGACAGGAAAGCATAAACCACGCGAGGAAACATGAATGCGCTCTCATTATAGGCATTACAAATAAAGAAACATAAAAGGGACATGATCACTGCAAAGTGCCCGAGTCTGAAATAGCTTCCTGGCCCAAGATACTTGTAAACAGATATGTAGCAGAGCTGAATTTGCCACCCAACACTTTGAGGCTGCTGTTAAGCATTATACGAACTCACGGATTTAGCCACAATCCCGTGCCATCCATGAACAGTGAGTATTCTGCCAGTGCCGTAAATCTGTGGTGCAGGAAGGGGCAACTCCAGCTAAGGCCAAGAGTTCAAGGGGCCTGGACGTAGAGTGACAATGCAAGAGAAGAGATGGCAAAGACCCCAATAACTAATGTGCCCACATTACAGCTAAGGGGTGGGCGAACTGCAGAATAGTGAGAACGTGTCAGGAGCGTTATAGACCAAGTAAATGCAGTAACTTCACTGGATATGTGATATCAAGCAGGGAGGGTACACTTATTTTATGGATCACTGGGTGGATTATGACAATGCTGTCCGGTGACATCTTCCTTAGGAAATGGGGCAGAAGAACCCCTGATGCCTTTCTGCATCGTGGAACATAGCTAAGATTTTGTGTGGTGGGAGATCTATGTTAAAGGGGTTCTCAGGAACTTAAATATTATTGGCCTATTGTTCGGATGGGCTTTCAAACTTTGATCAGTGGTCTCTCTTACAAGACCCCTGCCGATCAGCAGAATGAAGGGGCTACCACGCGCCAGCATCTGTTTAACTATGTACATAGGTATAGCACCCTCAATGTGCCTGGAACTGCAGCTCAGTCCCAATCAGTTGATTTTCAGTTTATGCCATACAGTCTAGGTTCACCCTTCAACCCCACTTTCAAGTTTACATACAGATTCAATGTACATAAAAAGCTAAGCAACTTTGCAAATATATTGTTTTACCAATGATTTTATATGTATGCAGTGTATGTTTGGTATTCGGTAGTGAATAAAAGCTTTAAAGGGTTTGTACAGGATTAGAAAAACACGGTTACTTTCTTCCTAAAACAGCACTCCATCTGTCCACAGGTTTTGTCTGGTATTACATCAGTCCCATTTACTTCAATGTAGCTAAGCTGCAATACCAGAAAGCAGACAGGTTTTTCTAATCTTAGACCAGGGCTGTAGTAACAATGGAAATTCACTGAAGTGATAATGAGTAAAATGTATAACTTTAATTCATAGCTATCTAAAAACAGGGGTACAATCACCACTGTGAAAAGCCCAACCGTGTATTTAAAAACGTATTAAACAGAATACTCCCAGTCCTAGTTCGTTTGCGAACCCTTTATGACTGGGTATATAACAAAGATATCAAATTGTGGAATCAGCGTTTGAACATTGGTGTAGCAGTGGTTTTAGACCCTTGTATACACAGGAGCCTGCGTTAACCGCGCCTGAATCTCCCAATGCACAGATGCACAACAATGCCACTGCCCCCTACGCAAAATTCCTTCACTTCACCCGGCCCTGTGTGTACGAGGGTCTAAAACCACTGCTACACAATGTTCAAACGCTGATTCCACAATTTGATATCTTTGTTATATACCCAGTCATAAAGGGTTCGCAAACGAACTAGGACTTGGAGTATTTTGTTTAATACGTTTTAAAATACACGGTTGGGCTTTTCACAGTGGTGATTGTACCCCTGTTTTTAGATAGCTATGAATTAAAGTTATACATTTTACTCATTATCACTTCAGTGAATTTCCAATTGTTCATATGTGTGGGAGCACAATAGATATCATCAAAATTCAGTGAATTATTACTGTAGTAACAATGGGGCTGATGGAGCTACAGCTTCAGGTCTCGCCCCAAATATAGTCCAAGACAACCTATTTTGACATTGCGGTTTTGCGCAAAATCGCTTCAAAAACACAGATCTTCCTATGAGTTGCGCAGAACTATGTTTCTGACACAGTCCTATGTAAATTGCAGCAAAAAAATATTTTTAAATGATTTTGCGCAAATCACGGTAAAACCGCATGTAGAAAGGATGCCGGACCTTTTGTGACATTATAGTCACATGATCTAAGTTCCTGAACACATCCGCCGCAGAGGTCTAAGTTTTAGAGGCTTTGTGATGTATGTATAGAGTAAGTGTAGTGTCGCTGTGATGTATGCATGGTGTAAGTGTAGTGTCGTTGTGATGTATGCATGGTGTAAGTGTAGTGTCGCTGTGATGTATGTATAGTGTGTGTGTGTGTGTATATATATATATATATATATATATATATATACTATTATTGAGATGTTGTCACATTGGCCTAAGCAGGAATGGGTACAAATAAATATAGGGCTCTAAAAACAGGGAAGACGTCACCTGTGAGTCACGGAATGCCATTGTTTATTCTGCCTCTGATAGATCAGTACTGGATTTACTCATAAGCTGTGCTTAGTTCTTGTACCATTTTTATTACCTGCGCTTAGATCTGGTACAGTATTTACGCACTGTACTGAGTTCTCGCACCATATTTATTTACCCCCTCAGGGCACAGAACTGCTCACAATAGGCCTAATTCTCAGCTCCAGTCACATGTGTTTAAAGCAGAAACAGTAATATAAGTAATTTAGTAAAATGATTATCGTGCACACTCCTGCACTATAATCATTATAAATCATTTCAGTATACTTAGAGGTAATCTTTAATCTGGCATTGTCGTGGACAACCCCTTTAAGTATGCCTCTACATAATCCTGATCACGTTTTACCAACAGCCATAACGGTAACCCTGTTACAGTTCGCTCGTTGATCAGCTGGTGGCTGTTATCTCCAATAAGAAAGTATCAGTCTTTATTCACTAATATTATTGATGCCCTGCCCAACTAATCTGTACCTAGACAAATGACTATTGGAAATGGCACTATAAGGCCAGGACCAGAAGTGGCCTTATGGATTTTTCTGTCTGAATCAGTGGCAAAATCCACATGTAACACACTTTTTGCAGCGGATTTGCATTGAAAATCCACACTGAATATCCGCGGATATTCCACAACAGATTTTTTTCCACTACAAGTACTATAAATTGCTGTGGATTTGCCACGTCTGCCGTATCCTAGAAGATCTATACATAACCTGATGATGAGCGTACTCGGAACAGGTGGATTCTCCACTTATATTTGTCAGATATTTGAATACCAGAGCTGAATTGTATGTGACTGGAACCTTTAAACAACCATTGAATTGTCAATCGATTCATGCAAGTTTTGTACATCTTGTAGAAGTAGATAACATTCGAGAATGAAAAAATAATGGCTTTTTATTTTATTCCCATTTAATGCAAAATAAAATAGGTCTGGCTAGAAGTGTAGAGAATCCAAGCATCGGAGTAATATATTGTATACTGGAATTAAGAATTTATTTCCAGGAATAGCGTTTCAGTCCATTTGTCAGGTTTAAATAATAGCAGAGAGCGCGAAGCATTGATTTACTGGCATTTATAAAATGACTCGATGTAATGATAAATAGGAGAAGTCGGGGAGAGGCAGGACCGGGGCTGCAGTCAAACGTTTGACTATTTGCTCTTGCGTTTATATTAAACTAAATGGCGGATTAAGGTTATTCTAGTGACAGTAGTAAAGGATTGTCTCAGTGAAAATTACTCGGAGCAATAGAGAACATGTAACGTTATCAAGCACTTTTTTTTAAAATCTATTGTGGTGACTTGGTTGTTCAGATACTCTGTGACAAGGGCATTACCCTACACTAATTCTATACAAGCAAAAACTAGTTTTCAAATTAAATATCTCACGGCTCCGAAACGTCAAAACGAAATAACGGTTTCAGCCAAAACGATTTGATCCAAATCCTGCGGCTATAAAGGTCACCATAATATAAAGTAAACCAGAACCATTCAGTGTGTCGAAGGGTCATTCACACGGAGTATGTTGGCGCTGAATTTGACGTGGAAACCGCATCAGAATCCAAAAAAAGAAACGGCCGAATTCGCCCTTCATTGATTTCAATGGAAGACAGAGGCGTTTCTTTCCAGGGCGGATTTTGGCCACTTGTGGGGAAAAAAAGCGGCATTCCTGGAGGTATTCTGAGGCAGATTTTTTCTGCCTGCAAAAAACTCAGTGTAAACAGGACGCCCTGTTCACACTGAGTTTTTTGACTAGTTTTTTGGGGCAGAAACCGCGCCAAAAAACTCCTCAAAAACCGCCCGAAAATGCCTCCCATTGATTTCAATGGGAGGCAGACGAGTTTTTTTTACCACGAGTAAAAAAAACTCGTTGTGGTAAAAAGAAGCAACATGACCCATCTTGAGGCGGTTTCCACCTCCAAAACCCCATTTCAATGAGTCAGAAAAAGGAAAAAAAAACCTCGACGAGTGTTTTGACGAGTTTTTGTCAAACCACTGTGCAAAAACCTACTGGAGCAGTTTTTGCAGGAGGAATTTTCCTCCTGCAAAAAACTCAGTGTGAACACATAGGGCCTGTTCACACGGAGTTTTTTGACACGTTTTTTGACGCGGAAAACGCGTCGGAAAACGCGCCAAAAACGACCCAAAATGACTCCCATTGATTTCAATGGGAGACGGAGGCGTTTTTTTACCGCGAGTAAAAAAAACGCCTCGCGGCAAAAAGAAGGGGCATGACCCTTCTTGATGCGGTTTCCGCGTCCAAAACCGCATTGAAATCAATGGGGACACGTCAAAAAACACCTCGAACTAGTGAGGTGTTTTCTGACGAGTATATTGCCGAGTGTTTTGGAGGAGTTTCTTGAAGGAGTCGTCTCCTGCTGCTAGTCCAGCCCAGCAAGGGGCTGTCATTTCCTGTCTGCTCGTGGAGCCTGAAAAACATCGTGGACAGAACTCAGGGATACAGAAAACCGAAGTCCTGCATCCAAATCGAATCCAAGTAAGTGCAATTGCTCCTATGTTCCATACATGCTATACATGAATGGAGCTGTGCATTTTTAATTTTTTTTTTCAATTTTTTTTTTAGATTTTTTTTTTCAATTTTTTAATTTTTAATTTTTTAATTTTGTTATGCAGTTGTTCATGTATGTCATCTCTTTTTTTATTTTTTTTTAACATTTCAGGAACAGAAATGACGACAGCAGAGGTGTACCACCGAATGGACATTGATGTTGGGAAATTGATTCAAGAAGTAAGTATACTTTTTTTTTTAATGTGGGCCTGTTCACATCAGCGTGGTTTCCGCTGAGGGGTTCCGTCGGTGCTTTCAGTCAGGGGAACCCCTCAACGGAAAGGCAAGTGTGAAGTGGTGACAGATCCGTTGCTAATGGTTTCTGTTTGTCCCCGTTGTGCAAAGGGTTCTGTCGTTTCGACTGAACCAATACCGCAGTGTAGGGAATCCCATTAGCAACGGATCCATCAGCATTGAAGTCAATGATGATGCAAACAGAAAACAATGTTTTTTTTAATGTGGGCCTGTTCACATCAGCGTGGTTTCTGCTGAGGGGTTCCGTCGGTGCTTTCAGTCAGGGGAACCCCTCAACGGAAAGGCAAGTGTGAAGTAAGTTCCGTTTGCATCACCATTCATTTCAATGGTGACAGATCCGTTGACAGAAGGATGTCAGGCTGGGTTCACACGACCATGTTACGTCCGTAATGTACGGAACTTATTTCAGCCGGAAGACCCGGACCGAAGACAGTGCAGGGAGCCGGGCTCCTAGCATCATAGTGATGTACGACGCTAGGAGTCCCTGCCACGCTGCAGGACAACTGTCCCGTACTGTAATCATGATTACAGTACGGGACAGTAGTTCCACGCAGAGGCAGGGACTCCTAGCGTCGTACATCACTATGATGCTAGGAGCCCGGCTCCCTGCACTGTCTTCGGTCCGGGTCTTCCGGCTGAAATACGTTCCGTACATTATGGACGTAACATGGTTGTGTGAACCCAGCCTCATGCGTGTGAAAACCTCTGCAAAAACAGCCTGAAAAACCGCCTGGAAAACCGCCTCAAAAACCACGTCAAAAAGCACGTTGGCTATGTTCACACGGGGTCTTTTGCCGAGTTTATTGACGCGGAAACCGCGTCGCAAAACTCGGCAGAAACGGCCCGAGAACGCCTCCCATTGATTTCAATGGGAGGCGTCGGCGTCTTTTTCCCGCGAGCAGTAAAACTGCCTCGCGGGAAAAAGAAGCGACATGCCCTATCTTCGGGCGCTTCCGCGTCCGACCTCCCATTGACTTCAATGGGAGGCAGGAGAAAGCGTGTTTTATGCCCGCGGCGCTCAATGGCCGCGGGCGAAAAACGGCGCGATAATTGCTATTCACACGGAGTGTTTTGGGGGAGGAATATCTGCCTCAAAATTCCGTTTGGAGCTTTGAGGCAGATATTCCTCCCCCAAAATACTCCGTGTGAACATAGCCTTTACAGGAGGAATTTTCCTCCTGCAAAAAACTCCGTGTGAACAGGGCCATAAGGGCCAGTTCACATAGAGTTTCCTGACCCGTTTGACGTGGAAACCGCGTCGTTGATTTCAATGGGAGGCATTTACGTCTCTGACCTCCCATTGACATCAGTGGGAGGCAGAAAAAGCGTATTTTGTGGTGTTTTTTGCCCACGCCGCTCAATGGCCACGGGCAAACAAACGCTGCGAAATACGCGGCGAACAGCGTGCAGGCAGATCATAATCTGCTTCAAAATTCCAGACGGAATTTTGAGACAGAATTTTCTGCCTGCAAAAAACTCAGCGTGAACATTCCCTAAGGTTGTTAATTTGCCTGGTAAAAAAATTGACCAATCATTTGCAAATAAAACAAAGCTTGAAAAGAAATATTATATGTTACATAAGTCATTTGTTTTAGGGGTAAGTTAAACAATCTGACAATTTGCAGCCTAGCATAGTATCATCTCCAGCAAAGACAACTGCCAATTTGAAGCAGAAACGCATCAAATATTACGGTGTCTCTCAATCCAAAAGGTTTCACATATACTTTTAGGATATTGTGAATAGCCAGAATATAGGCCATATTAACCCTTCCATGACCAAGGGTTTCAATGCCTAAATGTCCACAGCAAAATGTCAGCTTTTGTGAAATCTCACATTCTCACAACCAAATGGGACCCCTGTGAGGTCACATGAAATCATATCTACATTTTTTGCAAATTACATGGTAATTTCCCTCCATAATGCTATATTAGAATCACATGCAATATTAGGAGACTGCATTTTTTGTTTTGTTTTTACACTTCTGATACCAAAGTAGAACCAATACTTTTAATTCTTCTGGAAGTTTTATATAGGGGAAATGGGATGAAACAGGGGAAAAAAAAAATTATTTATTTTATCATTTGAAATTAAATGTAATCATATCAAACAAAATGAATGACGCATAATAAGGGTATGTTCACACGCTAAACTAAAAACGTCTGTAAAATACATAGCTGTTTTTCAGCCGTTTTTTATGCATCAATCGTTTTTTACGGCCGCTTTTGGAGCTGTTTTTCTATTGAGACAATTAAAAACGGCCCGAGAAGTGACACGCACTTCTTTTTTACGGGGTGTTTTTTTACGCACCGTTTTTACAAACAGCCGCGTAAAAAACACCACTTGGGAACGAAACGCCGTTTTTACCATTGAATTCAATGGGCAGATGTTTGGAAGCGTTCAGCCTCCATATTTTAAAACTGTTTTTTGGGGCGTTTACGGCCCGAAAAACGTCTGAAAATAATCCTCTCGCTTGTACACAATACCAAATATGTGTTATTTATCAGACACATTGTCACTGTAACCCCTGAAAACAAATCTCCCCATTTTCAGGCTAGCATGTTTCCTGCCTTTAGCTGGTTATGTGGAACCTATGAATGGGTGTAAAGCCCTATATAGAAATGTTTATTTTAGTTCTTAGGGTATGTTCACATGGCTTAATTTTAGTTTTTAAAAACGGCCGCGTTTAAAAACGCCCGCAAAAGAAGTGCATGTCCCGTCTTGAGATGTTTTTGGAGCCATTTTTCATTGACTCTATAGAAAAAAAGCTCTAAAAACGGCCGTGCAAAACACGAGTTGCTTAAAAAACAGCTGAAACTCAGGAGCTGTGTATTTTCGGACGCTTTTTGATAACCCTCAGGGTATGTACACAATCTGTTTTCAGGTGAATTTCGGGGCATAAACGCCTTGAAATACACCTGAAAAACCTGTAGCTAAACGCCTACAAACATCTGCCCATTGAATTCAATGGGAAAAACGGCGTTTCGTTCAGACAGGGCATTTTTTTACGCTGTACGCAAAAAGGAGCATGTAACTTTTTGAGCCGTATTTGTATTTTATTTTAGGGGCTTGTTATACTAGCTTTCTTCAGTATGAAAAGAAGACGTGCTTGCGATTCGAGAACTATAAGCAGCGATTTACATACAGAGGATCGTTGGGTGGACATCCATCTTTTCACGTCGGTGCTACACAGGGCATAAGCAGTTAGGAACAGCAAGGACACAATCGGCGACCATTGACTTTAATGACTTCCATCTGGTTTCCGTCGTGGTTTTACAGGAAACAACAGCGCAACTAGACGATAGACTGATCATGTGGAATTCTCTCAGACGGTGTTTGGAAAATATTTTTCTAAGATACATACACACACAGTTTATGTGAGAACATATTTATTAACCCCTTCCCAACATCTGCCGTATATATATGGCGTAACACGGGTGGGGGGAGTGCGGGGGAGTATGGAGCAGGCTCACGGGCTGAGCCTGCTGCATAGAACGAATACAGCCAAAACTTCAATGTAACGAGCCGGTTCCTGCTCGAGCACGATTCCGCTCGTTCAACCCGTTAAATGATGCGGTCAATAGCAAATGTACCATTTAAATGGCTAGAAACAGGGGTCGGCTCCCTGTAACGTCGCAACGGCCTTCCCGCGACCCGATCACAGGGTGCTGTCGGTTGGCATGGCAGCCTGATGAAGTCACTCAGGTCTGCAATCTTTGAACTCCTATGAAGTGAATCTCTGCCTCCGGCAGTACTTCATATAAGACTGTCAGCATAATGATATACTGGAATACATTAGTATTGCATTATATCATGCAAGCGATCTAACGATCATTGGTTCAAGTCCCTTAGAGGGACAGGTAAAAAAAAAAAGAAGTTAATTACAGTAAAAAATATATATATATTGTAGCAGTGCAGCTACTGGACAGTGCAGAAACTGTCAGGTTTTAAGCAACCAGGGAACATGTACAGCAGAGGAGTAGGGCCTGGTTTGCTGGAGTGTGAAGGAGAAGGGCGGCTTCCACTTCATACAGACAGTCCGTGTCTTGGTCTGTCTGATGAGCCTAGTTAGGCTTCACCTAAGATGGCTCTTTAATTCAGGTGTGTGCTGTTCATACATGGCTCTCAGCTTGGGGAAGGCAGACATGGTAGCCTGTGAGCATGGCTGGCTTTAGATACGTTCGACCAGTGCGGTTGCACAGGGCGCCAGCCACCACACTGCAAGAGGTGCGCCAGCGGGTGTGTGTGTATCCCCGCGCCGTTGCAACTACCAGTGGGTCAGGTGCCACTCGCTAACTGCACCCAGGGCTGGCTTTAGGCAGTCGCATTTCCGCCCGGGCGCTTCTTCACTTAGTGACCGTCGCTACCGCTGTAGCAGCCATAGCTGCTGCTAACGGCGACACCGGGCATGAGGGCGGTGGCGCGGCTAGCAGCCGCTGCTATAGCGGTAGCGACGGCACTATAGCAGAGCGCTCCAGGAGCACAATCTCCGGCCACACAAGGATTCAGCTCCTTCAGGGAGCTACAGTGGCGATATCTATACTGGAAGTGGGGGGGGGGGGGGGGGGTTGCTATCTACAAAGGGGCTGTGTGGCACTACCTACAAAAAAGGACAACTGTGCAGGAGCACACAAAATACCCAGCTTTCCTGGCTATCAAAAAAATGTGTGGAAATAAACTAAGATATAACTTTTATTTAATCTATCTAAAAGGATTAATCCTTAAGCTTTTTTTCCTGCCTCTTTTGCATTCGCTTCAACGGCTTAAGAAAAAATACAAAAAAAGGTCACACAACACTGTCAGTTCCTGAAGGAATTTTGAGGCAGATTTTGTTTCCTTACAAAAACCGTGTGTGAACATACCCTACACGAGTGTAGTGCTTGTTCTTAGCCGTTTTCTGTCTTTCTCTAAACAATTTTGGTAGGGGTGCCATGAGGAAATTTTATTTTTCCAGTGCTGCCTCGAGTCCGAAAAGGTTGGGAAACTCTATACTAGGCTACAGGATTACGCCGTTGAGCAGCCCAGTTCGTTATGGGAACGGGGCCTAGGTGAGTACAATTTTTGTTTTTGTCTGGGGGCACTGTCTACAAGGGGGAGGTGGGAGACTGTATGGCACTGTCTACAAGTGGGAGGTGGGGGGGCTGTATGGCACGATCTACAAAAAGGGGGTGGGGGGATTATGGCAAAATCTACAGGGTGGGTACAATACTGTACAATACTAAGTGGACATTATACTGTGTACTACACTGTGTACTACAGGTGGCATAATACTGTTGGCACAATTAGTGTGGGCACAAAGATACTGTGTCCTTGAAGGGGTTGTAATATATTATTAAATATTATTATTATACTGTATTGGGGCATTATAATTTTTTTATGGGGGCATTTTTTTTAATGATGGGTGGGGCACCGAGAGATCATTTCGCACAGGGTGCCATCTTTCCTAGGGCTGTCCCTGCCTGTGAGTCACCACTGTGTAAGGTAAAGCTGTGAAGGTTTTGTAGGTACTGGGAACAAGGCTCAGGGTCTCTTAGTGAGGGACACTGAATGTTTAGTTAGAGGCTGGACAGCCTAGGGTTTATTTTGTACAGTGTTGTTATAACCCTGCTTGCTGTGTTGAAGACAATAAAGCTAGCTGCGGCTGGTTTAAACCCTTATTCAATGTGTTGGAGTGAACTTTCTATGTGTGCCAACCATCTCACCCTGGAGATGGCGATCCTGTGAGCTAAGTGGTCCCCAAGTTGTCACAAAATATATGTACTTTGTTCTATGGTCATTTTGTATTGATATTTGGGAACGGATTCATCCCCTGGAAACGAGCACATGGCCTACTCTATGGTATATTGGAGTGCTGTGTCCATTTGCTTTTGGACTATATATATATATATATATATATATATATATATATATATATATTTTGGACTATATATATATATATATATATATATATATATATATATATATATTTTGGACTAATATATATATATATATATATATATCTCTAGAAGAAATTCCACAGCACTCCGAAATAGTAAAGAAAGTGATTTATTCAGTCAACACAAACTTCAATGTTGCATGCTTGAAAAAGGTCCCATAGCAGGACGGAAACGTTGCAGTTTGTGTTGACTGAATAAATCACTTTCTTTACTATATTGGAGTGCTGTGGGAATTCTTCTACATTTATCCATAATCCTCGGATCAGAATTACCTGCTTGCACCCATTACCATTTTGGAATTGCATATTGAGTGATGCTCATTTCGGGTTGTGTATATATATATATATATACATATATATATATATATATATATATATATATATAAATAGTTCAAAGAAAAAAAAAAAACATTTTATGTCCGATGCAAAAAAAAACAAAAAAACTTTTTATTATTATATTCTAACACACCCCTAATAGTATCTACCATAAGTGCAAACGGGGGTGAGAAATGGCAGGTGCTGTTATGGGCTCAAGAAAAAACAAATCCCAAGTAATTTTGATTTTCACTATCCCCCTGAGAGCACCCATGGAGTTCGGACTAGATAGTCTAGGGTGAGACTACTGCCTGCAAAACTTTCCTACCAAAGGCCAGATCCTCGTTTGATGGAAGCTGAAGCCTATAATGCTGAAAGAAATTATGCTGAGAACTCTATGTGGCCGCTTACAAATCTGTTCAACAGAGGCGAATGCTCTTTCTGACCAAGAAGTAGCTACTGAGCAAGTGGAATATGTACCACACCGCGATGGTGGAGTTTTATGGCCTATTTAAGGTAAAAGCCCTAATCTCCCCCACTCTTCTGGCTGAAGTGAAGTGATCGCCAGAAGAAAGGCCAACTTAGGCTATGTTCACACGGAGTATTTTGCAGGAGGAATATCTGCCCCAAAATTCCGTTTGGAAGTTTGAGGCAGATTTTCCTCTCCCTGCACGCCGATTTTCGCAGAGTTTATCGCCCGCGGCCATTGAGCGCCGCGGACATAAAACACCGCGAAATACGCTTTCTCTGCCTCTCATTGAAGTCAATGGGAGGTCAGAGGCGGCAGCGCCCGAAGATAGGGCATGTCGCTTCTTTTTCCCGCGAGGTAGTTTTACTGCTCGCGGGAAAAAGACGCCGACGCCTCCCATTGAAATCAATGGGAGGCATTTTCGGGCCGTTTTTGCCGAGTTTTGCGACGCGGTTTCCGCGTCAAAAAACTCGGCAAAATACTCCGTGTGAACATAGCCTTAAGAGAAAGATTCTTAACAGATTTCCTTATCGGTCTCAAAGGGAGGCTCGGTAAGGGCCGATAAAACAGATATTGAGATCCCAAGGAGGGAGATTTTTCTTTTAAAGAGGGTCTGAGTCTACAGGCTGCTCTAAGAAAGCTTTGATCCCAAGGGTGTTTGGATATCCAAGCTTCAAATAGGGCACTAAAGGCGGAAACCTGGACCTTCAATGTGCTGAGCCTAAGATTTTTATTTAAAGGGTAACTAAACGTTCACACTTCTGACATGTCATAGTGACATGTCAGAACTTTTGATTGGTAGGGGTCAGAGCACTGAGACCCCCACCAATAACTAAAACGAAGCGGCAGAACTGCTCATGTGTGCGCTCAGCCGCTTCGTTTCTGTTCGGCTTTTTCCGGAAATCAATGTAGCGGTGTACGGGCTCAATAGAAAGTCTATGAGCCCATACTCCGCTACATCAGCTTTCCGGAAAAAGCCAAACAGAAACTAAGCGGTTGAGAGCTCACACGAGCACTTCTGCCGCTTCGTTTTAGTGATTGGAGGGGGTCTCAGTGCTCTGACCCCCACCAATCAAAATCCCTGATGTGTCACTATGACATGTCAGAAGTTTGTTGAACATTTAGTTACCCTTTAATCCTTCCTGTAAAGATATCTAAAATGAAAGGGATATCCGGACCCTCAAAGATCTCGACAGGTTTGTCCATGAATTTACAGAAGGCTCTCCAGCTTCTAAGGTAAATCTCTGATGACCTTTTTTCATCTGGCCAGAAGAGTGTCGATAACCTGATTCCAACCAGAATAACTTTTGCAGAATCCCCTCTGATCTTTTTTTAGTGTTCTTGGAATCAACCTGAGAGGGGGAAAGGCATACAACAGGCCTTTTTTTCCAAGATTGGGAGAAAGGAGTTCCCGAGAGGGTTGGATTCTAAGGGAAAAGAAATGTCTACCTTTCGATCTACTTGTGAAGCAAACCGGTCTATTACCGGGACACCCCATAGCTTTGTTATTGGAGTGAAAACTGATTCAGACTCCACTCCCCCTGATTGATCTGATGACGTCTGAAGATATCTACCTTCTGGTTGTCTATCCCCCTGAGGTGAACTGCTGAGAGGGAACTGAGAGAGGATTCTGCTAACTAAAACATCTTAAACTGGGGCAACAGACTTGGGATTCGTGTACCCCCTTGTCTTTTTATGTATGCTAACACTGTGGAGCTGTCCAAAGATATTTTTACACTGTGATCACGGACCACTGGTAATGACTGGGATAATGCTAGAAACACAGCCATCAATTCCCTGAAATTCTGGGATTGAACCCTGGTCTCTTCATCCCATATGCCTTGTAGAAGAAGAGTCTGCGTTTGCTCCCCAACCTTGTTGGCTGGTGTCTGTGGTCAGGTTTAAGATATTCTCTCTTTTCCAAGGTATTGCCTTCCCTAGGTTTCCCAGATCCATCCACCAAGAGAGGGTTTGCAATGTCTGCGGGGACAAAACTCTCTTGCAATCTAAGGACCCCTGTGTCTTGTCCCATTCTGAAAGAATCTGATGCTGAAAGAGTCTTGAGTGGAACTGGGCTCAGTCTACCACAGGGACACAGGCTGTTAATAATCCCAGAACCGACATTGCTTCTCTTAGAGACCACCTTCTTCTGTATTACCTACCTGACCCTCACTACCACATTTCTTGCTTTTTTCAAGGGAAGGGAAGACATTTGAGTTAGTCCAGCATTATCCCTAGAAAGATACACTACCGACAAGGGACTAGCTTCGATTTTTCCTCGTTCAATTCCCAGCTGAGCTTGAAGAGAACATTCTCTACTATTTTTATCTGTTGAAGAAGAATCCGATTTGACTCAGCCAACAGCAGAAAATCGTGCAGATAAGGTATTATTACAATGTCCTTTTCTCGAATATGGGCTATCATCTCCACTACAATCTTTATGAATACTCTTGGAGCCTGCGGGAGTCCAAAAAGGAGAGCCCTGAACTGTAGGTGACAGAGTGTTCTCCAGAATTACTGCCAATCTTAGGAATCTTTGGAAGTGACTGTGGATGGGCACATAAAAAGCACGCGTCGCGCAGATCCAGAGTGGCAATGACACATCCCAGGAAAAAGATTGTTTAATGCAGAAGTAATTGATTCCGAGCGAAAAGTCTAATAAGATTAAGCTTCTTTATATTTATAATAGTGCGATAAGAGCCATTGGGTTTTCTTACCAGAAACAGCGTTGAGTAGGACCCTCTCCCTTTTTCTCCTGAAGGGACCTGGACTAATACTTCCTTGGAAAGCAGTGAGTAGATTTCTTCAGAAAGGGCCCTCTGCTTCTCTGGATCTGCGCGTAGGTCTGTAATAACAAATCTTTCCTCTGGAAATGAAAGAAAATCTGTTTTTAAGCCTTCTTTTATAATGGAATTTATCCATAGACTGGCTGAGATTTTCTGCCATTCGTGGGAAAACCGCAATAGACCCCCTGTGAATTGAACATAAATCCTTTTGTTCTTCTTTGGACCTTTACAGTTCTTGCTCTTATTGAACTGCTTAAAGTCCTCCCTTTTATTGCTCTGAAATGACTTTTTTCTTACAGGGAAGCATCACTGAGGGGAACCATTTTTCCTATCAGATGCTTTTTCCAGTAAATAATCTAGGGCTGGGCCAAACCCAACGGTAACTTGTTGTAACCGGAATACCCCTTTAAGTATACCTCTGCTCTCTTATTCATAGGGTTCCTTAGTGAACCCGTATCCTCGACTGGTAGAGAAGCCCTTTTAGAATTTTTTGACACCATTTTTGTCAATCCTAGGAGCCCTATCCCAGACAGAATTGAAAAAGATTTATTGCCTGCCGGCAACAGAAGCCCTGTTTTCCAACTAACACTTAGAAAATAACAAAGTATTTATTGAATTTATGCAAAGAAAAGACAGACTACATATAATTTAAAAATTAGAGTCCATTGCTGACTGCAATCAGCTTAGTGCAAGGTACAGAAAGCCTGGAGCTGAATGCAATGGCCTATTTACTAAATTCTTGGCTCGTGGCTACCCTAGAAAATGGCTACATAAAGCCTATGCCAGGGCTAGAGCCACCGAAAGAAAAGAACTACTATATGAACATAAACCTATAACCATGCATCATCCAACCATTGCTGCCCAATCTAGTGGCACAACCAGTATTAGATGTATAGGCACCTTTGACACCGGCTCACAACAGGTCCGTGAGATCCTGGATCGCCATTGGCCAATTCTTCTGTCCGACCCTGATTTTCAGGGAGTCATACCATCTATCCCTTCTATTACATATCGTAGAGGTAGGAACTTACGCGACTACCTAGTGCATAGCCATCACACTGGACCGATCACTGCATCCAAGAATTGGCTAAGGACGTCCGTCATTGGTTCCCACTCCTGTGGCCGTTGTTCCTTCTGTCATTTAATGCCTACTATCAAACAATTTACCAATCCAGTCGATAATAGAACATACCAGGTTAGACAATTCATCAATTGTCAGAGCAAGGGGGTTGTTTATATTGCTAAATGTCCCTGTCCCAAGTTCTATGTGGGTAAGACCATACAGGAACTGAGGAGAAGAATATCAAAACATCTAAGTACTATAAATAATAAGGAAGAAACATCCCTATCTAGGCATATACACAACGTTCACGGAGGAGATACTCGCTCGTTACAATTTTGGGGTATCACTAAGGTTAAACTCGGCCCCAGAGCTGGTAACCTGGACCGCAAACTGTTACAAGAGGAAGCACGCTGGATCCATCGCCTGGGATCCCTCAGCCCAGGGGGCCTAAATGAGGGATTTACCTATACAGCGTTTCTATGAACCCCATACGTGGCCACTATATACTATTATCAAGATCACAGGACACTATATTCTACTATCCAGTCACTAATGCATTTGACCACTATGGAACGAATGTCCTTTATATGTCTCATTATATTGATCCTCCTGTTATCAAACCTTACCTGTATGTCGTCTGACATGCAGTTTTTACTATTTGACCTATTGACTATAGATAAGATATATTTATTGCTTAGCCTAGTCTAGACTACACTGAAAATTGACACATTGGCTTGTCCGTCACTCCGTCGGACATATGTTACTTTATAGATGGCTACTTGAACTGTGTCAGTACTCTAAACTGTCTAACATTAAATGTGCCGTGCGGGCATAATGGGCTTGGTACCTCGGCTCCGCTGATTGCCGGCCTCTTTTGCCTAAGACGACCCACTGTGTTATCATCACTAAATAGCTCCACTCATTTCCCACCACACAAATACTCTAACATTGTTACTATGTCAGCCCCTGACATCTGGGAATCTGTCTATCACTTTATTTCTTCCCACTACGCATGCGCATCGAGCTTAATAGCTCCACGGCAAATCACTCTATCACTCGTCTCTGCCCTCATACGCATGCGCGCTTTGCTATGCCCTCATTGGTCACATAGAGTGGCAGGTTATTGGTGGTGTGGTATGACCGTCACAGAACGGGGGGCTCGTTCTCTGCTCCCTCTGTGATTGGCCCTCGGCCAATCAATAGAACGTGTGGAGCAACTCCATTACATATTTAAACAGGGCCATCTCGCCGTGCGCTGTCATTAGCCCCGATACCCCTGAAGACGCTACATCGTAGCAAAACATGTCGGGGGGGCTTCTAGTCTGAAATTTTAAACACGTGTCCTGCTGACTCTTAGTGTTGAACGTTTGGTCTGGAGCTGCGTGCTGCAGCCGTCAGCTCCAGGCTTTCTGTACCTTGCACTAAGCTGATTGCAGTCAGCAATGGACTCTAATTTTTAAATTTTATGTAGTCTGTCTTTTCTTTGCATAAATTCAATAAATACTTTGTTATTTTCTAAGTGTTAGTTGGAAAACAGGGCTTCTGTTGCCGGCAGGCAATAAATCTTTTTCAATTTAACCAATACGCCCACCAACTATAGGGGTCCTCCCCTTTGTGTGTATCTATCCCAGACAGAAGGCTCTTCTTCCTCAAAGTACTTCCTTTTAAAAATTTCTATCAGGTTTTTTCCATTCTCTGGAGATTAGGGCTCTGATATTTTTATGGATCGGAAACACTCTTCTCCTTTTGAGCCTTAAACCTTCGAACATTATATCTTGAACCAACCTAGCCTCTTTAGAATCCTCTAGATCCATAATGGCCCTCACTGCTTTGACGAATAAATCTATATTTTCTGCAAGAAAAATAAGTTTTCCCGAGAGCTCTTCTTCTGAAGAGGAGTTATATTGGGAATCCACTATACGCTTTTCTTCCTCTGCTCCCGACTGAACTTGATCCTCACTGGAAGATGACACTGCTCTAGATCTACCAGATAAAGTGCATGGGCGTTCCTTACTTAAAGAGACTGTCACCACATTATAAGTGCCCTATGCCCATGTCCTACATAAGGAGATGGGCACTATAATGTAGGTGACAGCAGTGCTTTTTATTTAGAAAAACGATCTATTTTTACCACGTTAGGAGCGATTTTAGCTTTATGCTAATTAGTTTCTTATTGCCCAAGTGGGCGTGTTTTTACTTTAGACCAAGTGGGTATTCAGCATCATGCACTTCTCTCCATTCATTTAGTCAGCGCATAGTGACACTACATAATTCACTATGTGCTGTCTTATACGGCCAGGACGGGATGTCTATTCACAATCCCTGCACTTCGTTAACGTTTCTGTGGTATTTACAGCAGAGCAAAGAGTAATCTCGCTGTAACCTGTCATTTACAGCGTGATCTTGCGAGATTACACTTGCTCTGCTGTAAGTACCATAGAAACGTTAACGAAGTGCAGGGATTGTGAATAGACATCCCGTCCTGGCTGGAAGGAATGTCTATTCACTGTCTAAACACTTCAGTAACGTTAATGTGTCAGTATAAGACAGCACATAGTGAATAACGCAGTGTCACTATGCGCTGACTAAATGAATGGAGCGAAGTGCATGATGCTGCTTGGTCAGCGTTATACACTTCTCTGTTCAACGCCCACTAGGTATAAAGTAAAAACACGCCCACTTGGGCATTAAGAAACAAATTTGCATAAAGCGAAAATCGCTCCTAACATGGTAAAAATAGATAGTCTTTCTAAAAAAAAAAAAAAAAAAAAAGCACTGCTATCACCTACATTATAGCGCCCATCTCCTTATGTAGAAGATAGGGCACTTATAATGTGGTGACAGAGCCTCTTTAAAGCCTTAGTGGAGTTTTTAACTTCATTTTTGACCAGGCTTTTTATATTCCTGAACAGAGATGGACTCTCATCATCTTCTAAAACCTTCTCCAAACAGGCTTTACAGAGGGATTTTACATAGGTTGTAGGGAGCTTTTTCTTACAAATTCCACATTCTCTGTTTTTAAGTTTCGGTGATCTTTTCCCCGGGCCATCAGAGCCCTAAAAACCTCAATATTCTACAATAAAAAATAGGGTCAAGGAAACAACTTGGAGTAACAACCCCTCTTACCACACAAGTGTGTACTGGTCCAGCATCCGTGCCAGTGTCACTGGGATTGACACACTGTGAAACTTCAATTTCCAACCACCAGGATGCTGGAGAGCAGCAGCAGATCCTACCAAGGCACAGCTCTGCAAAGACTGTCTGGGCCCCTTTCAAAGAGAGCTTGCTAGGGACTCCGCCCACTTCTGGCCTCGAAGGCGAGCGTCATCTCCCCGCCAGCCCCAGGAAACCAGAAGTAACTCAAAACACTTCCGGTTGCGTTTTACACCGGCTCCACTGACCGGAAGGCCTAAAGTGCCGGTGTACATACAGGCACGGCCTGTAGAGGTTCCAAGCTGCTTGCAAGGCTCCCAGGCACACCCCCCCAGACACCAAGGCATTGCTTCAGTCTGGTCCCAGAAAAAGCATGCCCAACAGCATGAGGGAGGGAGGAACAGAGTGTCCACTGATAGGTGGGTTGAAG
The DNA here is from genome assembly GCF_050947455.1 of Rhinoderma darwinii. Taxonomy (NCBI): domain Eukaryota; kingdom Metazoa; phylum Chordata; class Amphibia; order Anura; family Rhinodermatidae; genus Rhinoderma; species Rhinoderma darwinii. The sequence goes on from NC_134689.1 coordinate 47,965,387, forward strand.
AGGGGGAACCAGACTATCCTGGCAGCTTCTAGCGGAGATTTATGCCGAAATGTCACCCATGAGCCCCTCAGATATAGGCTGGTCTCTGGACAATCTGCCTTTACTTGAATCCTACATCATCCCTGCCTTTATCCAAAGGACAGGAAACAGTACTGGGGATGATGGGGTATTCCCTCCTTTAAATGAATCCTAGTTCCGGTTAACTGTCCAGCAGAGGAGGCGGTCTCTCCATGGATGCGGTCATAGCGCTATAGGGAAGAATAAGCCCTCATAGCTTTCAATCGACGGAAAAATATAGTTATGACTCTCAGAATATGGTGACAAAACTAAAATTTTATTTTTAACAATTAGTTTTTCCCTTGTAAAAGTAGTAAAGTATAAAAAAAACTATGAAAATTTGGTATTGCCGTAATCGTATTGACCTGCAGAATAAACTTAACATGCAGTTTTTACCACGCGTGAATGTTGTAAAAATAATTTTTTCCAGTTTCCTACTACATCATATGGTGCATTAAATGGTGCTGTGAAAATCTGCAACTCATCCCGCAAAAAACAAGCCCTCATAATGCAACATTGATGGAAAAATATAAAACTTTATGGCTTTTGGAAGGTGGGGAGGAAAAAACGACAGTGGAAATCCAAAAAACGGCTGTAGCGGGAAATAGTTAAAGTAATATAACATTCTGCACAAAGATGTAAATCGATTGTTTCATTATACCACAATGTTATCATATGATGACTTCATAATGTTATCGAGTACATCATTCGAGTCACATTGAGAACACAGGAAAGGGTGTTCAACCCGTGGGTGACTAACCTAAGATCCTAGAATCAGATATTGGATTATTGGATTTCTGACAATATATCATTCCCAACTGAAACAGTTATGGCATATCCACAAGAGATTCTGGTATAGTCGTTATCAATAATGTTGGTGATTATGATGGGATGTATAGCGGCATTACAGAGGAGACATCCAAGCGATGAACTGAATGTTTGACCGTGCTAATGACAACATATTTACAACCTTAGCAGAAAAAGAGTGAAGTCAAACCAATGTCGCTTCTTGAACAGGAAGCAGATTGTGAGCGCAGGGTGTAGTCATTAGACTGACCTTTGAAAGCACATTCCGAACTGTATAATTGTATTAAAAGTATCACAAGCTGTAGTCATTAAAAGAAGCAGTCCAAAAGTCAGACAAGTGAGCGACACCTTGAAGGACTGATGAGCTTCAAACTCATAATACTCCTAATTTGTATATCATGAACAATTCACCAAGATAAAAATATCATGGCATCTGCCTTGGAAAACCCTTTTTAATAGTTGACTGTAAGTTACTCCTCACTAAGTATTTACCAAGTGCGTATTATTGGTGAAGCTGGCGTAGTGTGGGGGATATGGACTAGCACTGAGGGAGTTTCCTAAACTATAGAGACAGAGAGACAATGGTTTGATTAAGTTGACAGGCGCTTATTGTCCTGGGATTTCCTGCTGGGAAAGCTGGGCAAAGAACTACCCAATTTAGTGTCTGGACGACTTCCGGACACAGCTCACATGGCTACTTTAAGATAAAATGATAGAAAAAAGAAAAAAAATACATAAAATGTGAGTAGTACCATATCATACACATCATATGATTGGGTATTTTTTATTCGAGGGGGGGAATGAGGGTTGTCAGCAATTAAATTTACACGCTAACAATCTACAGGAGTTGTATATCTATTCATAATCTAAGGCTACATGCACACGACCATTTCTATTTTGCGTTCCGTAAACAATGGATCCGCAAAACACATGGCATCCGTGTGCGGTCTGTGGTTTTCACGTTGCCATGCACTTGAATGGGTGAGACTGAGCCGCAAACAGGAATAGGACCCGCTCTGAGTTATGCAGAGCCACGGCCCCCACACGGATCCTGTGCATGGGGTCATAGAAATGAATGGGTCAGCGTGCGTTCGGTAAAATAAACTGATGGTACACGGACGAAAACAACGATCCTGTGCGTGAGGCCTTATCTTGTATATGTATACTTAACTTACAGGGTAGAACAAGAAACATTACAGCTATGACATCTTGTAGTAATGGGAACTTTCTAACCCTGAATATGCCATTATTTGTAGATATCTATGAAAGTGAAAAATAAACTGACCCAGGTCATAGCCGAGTTTTGATGGATTGCCTGATCTAAAGCTATAAATCTAACATTCCCATATCCTAGCAATAGCACAAGTATTGTTCTTCTAAAATGTATGTCATGTAATATAAAATCCGAAAAGGGAGGAATTGCTCACAGGCACCTGATGGCTGTTTATTGAACGACTAGAGAGACATCTAAACAAGATATACAAGTGAAAGTGAAACCGCGGCTTACTGGAAACGGTTTACATCTACTTGATTTGTTCATTTTGTGCTTTTCTACTTAGACCGCTTAAAGGTTTGAGGACTATGAAGTCCCATAAAATATGAGTCAACATCATGTACAATGACTATTAGGATAACATCTCGTTCCCTAATCCGCCTTCTGCTTTTATTTTGGGCTTATTTCACACAAAAAAAATGTAAGAAACATTATAAAACAAAATGACTAGAATATAGGGTTGTAAATTAAGTATTATGGGGCGGATTTATTAATACTGATGCACCAGTGTCTCTTACCCCTGTAGATGAAACAGGTGAAAGCTAAAAGTAATGGCAGATCCTCACCTGACGTTTTGTCTGCGCCTTTCTGAAGTATGTGCTGAAGTGCCAATTTGTGAAAAAGGCCTCCTACATTTAGGCCTCATACAGAGGACCGTATTAAGACTCCTTTTTGCATGAAAGCGTAATAGGATGAACATAGAAGTAGAAAATGATATTTACTCTACCTCGCTATGCCTCCGATTTCATACAGAGGGTTTTTATTCTGTTGGATTTGTATGGAATCTGACAGAAAAAATACCTTCGTATGCCTCCATAAGAAAAAAAATAGTGTTATGTGCCGTTTTTTAAAGTTGTCTCCTTTAAAAACATTGCTTCTAGGAGAATAGCTCAGTATATGGGGTATTGTACAGAGTCCCTCACAGAGCCATACAGGACTCTGTGTGCATGAGGCCTTATGCTGGAAAACATGAATAGATGACAGGTGCTCTAAAGTATGACAACTACAGTGATACAACAGGCGGACTCTACAACAGTAGCAATAATAGCGCTAACAGAGTCCATACAAATGATAAATGCCACCATATGTTGTCTTTTTGACTGGAATCCTACTTGGAGAAAAACCTGGTAAAACATTAACTGAAGTGAAAACTATGAACGTTTGGCAACCATTAGAAATCAGCGACGTAAGCTTTAAACAAATAACGGTTTTCATTTCAGTCAGTGACATATGGAAGATCGGTATTTGTCAGTAATTGCTTACTCACATTTTCTGGCTTATGTCGGGATTATTTTGGCATTGCCGTTGTTGTTGAAATTCTTTTAAGCTATATGTTATGTTGTTAGAGCTTTAGTCACTTCTAATGGTTTGCCACTGTATATAAGGACATGAACCACTAAATCCTTCTCTAAAATTGTCTAGTGCTGCCGTCCAATATCTTTAATAAGGAATTCATGATTTGTCTAAATGAGTTTTCAGTCTTGTGTGTTGATTTATTTCTCGGCATAGCAGAGTTTAGCTATGGGTTATTAGGAAAAAATAACTTGCTGGCTAAGTAAAGACTTACAAGTGGCCAGCATGTGACCGCTGCAGCCAATCGGACACTTTAGTGGTCATGTGCCGTGTTCCTGGCATCATGGCTGATTGTGGTCAGCACCGGGTTCATTTTTTGTTTGATCACATTTGCAGCAGTCTGATATCCCCTTTAACCCCTTAGTGACCAGCCCATTTTAGGCCTTAATGACCAAGCAATTTTATTTGTTTTTCTATAGTCGCATTCAAAGAGCTATAACGTTTTTATTTTTTCGTCTACATAGCTGTATGAGGACTTGTTTTTTGCGGGATTAGTTGTGCTTTTTAATGGCACCATTTTTGGGTACATATAATTTTTATATTAACTTTTATTAACCTTTTTGGGGGGGATTATAAAAAAAAACAAATTCCGCCATTGTTCTATGCGTTTTTAAATTGACGCCGTTCACTGTGCGACGTAATTAACATGTGACCTTTATTCTATGGGTCGGTACGATTACGGCGATACCACATATGTGGAGGTTTTTTTATGTTTTACGACTTTTGCACAATAAAAACACTTTTGAACTAAAATTATTTGTTTTTGCATCGTCGCTTTCCAAGAGCCGTAATTTTTTTATTTTTCCATCAATGTAGTGATTTTTTGGGCTTGTTTTCTGCGGGACAAGACGTAGTTTTGAATGGTACTGTTTTGGGGTACATGGGACTTATTGATTCATTTTTATTATGACTTTTTTGGGGGGCAATGGAAAAAAATTGCAATTTCGCCATAGTTTTTTGCGTTTTTTTTTTACGGTGTTCACTTTGCGGTTTAAATGACATATTAACTTTATTAATGGAGTCATTACGGTCGCGGCGATACCACATATGTGTACTTTTTTTTTTTTTTTACACTTTTACTAAATAAAACCACTTTTTATGGAAAAAAATGGATTTATTTTTTTACTGTACTTTTTATTAATAATCTTTATTTCACTTTGATGACTGATTTTATTAGTCCCACTAGGGGACTTTACTGTGCGATGTTCCGATCGCTGCTATAATGCTCTGGTATACTTCGTATACCAGAGCATTATTGCCTGTCAGTGTAAATCTGACAGGCAATCTGTTAGGACGTGCCTCCGGCGCGTCCTAACAGGCATATGTCCAGGGCAGACCTGGGGGCTTTTATCAGTCCCCCGGCTGCCATGACACCCCATCGGAGACCCGCGATTGCATTCGCGGGCCGCCGATGGGTGACAGAGGGAGCTCACTCCCTCTGTAAACAAAGTTAAATGCCGCGGTCGCTATTGACGGTGGCATTTAACGGGTTAAACGGCCGCGATCGAAGTAAACTTCGATCGCGGGCGTTGGAGCAGGAGCTCAGCGGTCATCAGACAGCAGAGCCCCGGCTCCTGCCTGCACGGGAGACCCGTGCAGGACTTAGACTAGGCTGACGTGAAAAGGCGTCAGCCTAGCCTAAAGCCCAGTAGTGAATCACGTAAAAAGGCGTATTAGTGGTCACTAAGGGGTTAAGGACCATTCATTTTGGGCCTTCAGGACCGAGTGATTTAATTTTTTCCTCACCACATTTCAACAGCCATACCTTTTTTAATTTTCTGTGTATCGAGCTATATGATGGCTTGTTTTCTGTGGTAAGACTTTATAGAATTTATCTATCAACTTTTGGATGGGTAAGAATGAACACTGTTTACTGCGCTGCATTAATACATTGTTTTTAGGAGTTGTTACGATTACGGCTACCGAATCTGCATAGTTTATTGATTTTTAAGTACTTAATTGAAGCACGTTTTATGGGAAATAAATGTGCATTTGTATGGGTCATTGTGATTGCGGCGATATAATATATGTACTTTATTTTTAAACAGTAAAATTATATTTAATGAAAAAGCGTTTTTGACCTTTTTCTGGCAGTTTTTTAAATTTAGCAAAAGGAAAAACCGCATCAAAAACGTCTCTAAACGAAATCCGCTTTGTGATCGGGCATGACGCTTGAGAGAAAAAAAAAAGAAAAAAGGCCTCTACCTCCCATTGATATCAATAGAGGGAGATTTGGGATGTTTTTCGGGAACAGGGCCTAAATTTGTAAGTACTAGGAGTTCAATATTTTACTACTATAAGGCGAAATTCACACGAATTGCGTTTTTCCTGCGTTGTAGTTCCGTGTGACATCAGTGTATGGTGCTGGTCAGCGGTTTTTACGCGCGTATGTCATCCATATGTCATGCGTTTCACGTCAGCAAAATACACTGAAGGAGGTGGTTTTCTTGTTCTCATCATTTCTTGAGCAGCTGTTGCGTGAATCACGCACAGAACACGGATGTGCGTCCGTGTGCTGTCTGTGATTTTCACGCAGCCATTGACTTCAATGGGTGCGCGATGCGCAAAAAATGCCCAACTATATTACATGCAGTGAGTTTCACGCAGCCGACACACGCTGCGTGAAAAACACGGAATGTCTGAATGGCCCCATTGACTTACATAGGTCTGTGCGACGTGCGTTGTTTTAACGCGCGTAACACGGACGTGAAATACGGTCGTGTAAATAAGGCCTAAGTTGTAGGAGCTACTAGCATGGCCCACAGACCAAAACATTTTTTGGGGACTCATGTCATAAAGCTATGTAACATTTAATACCCATAACATGTATTCAAATATATTACATATTCATTCTCTGCACATTTTCGCTCTTTAGTCACTTGATGAAGTAGGAAATCGGAGTCTGGATTCTGTACTTCATCATGTTCAAGTTTTTATAAGGAATGAATAAATAACACGAGAAGAAACTTAGGGAAAAATGTGAGTCACTAAAAATGATCTACACCAAAGGTTGAGAAAAGAAAAACATTTTTCTGTGTTCATATCCCTTCAATATATGATTAAATGAGTTAATAAAAGCCATGGAAAAAAAAGGGGTCTTCACAATGAAAATCGCTTCACAAGTGTTTTTTGTGCTGCACATAATTCCCCATAGATTAGATTTGGCAGTATTCACTTTATGCATTTGGCAGAAAAACCTTTCCACGGGCTCCTCTTTGCCAGATTATTTATGAGGGCTAGACAAGTCCAATTTTCCCTGGAATGTAGGTAAAAGGAAGATGACAAAAATAAATAAAAGAAAAATAAATACATATGAAAATTAACACTCAAATCTAAGTTATCGTCTAAAAAGTGACAAATTGTTTATATCAAGCTTTTAGAGTTAAACAAATTTTTAAAACCTTGTTGTATATTTTTTTTCATTTACCAGCTCATTATCAACATTTAAAAAAAATCCTGAAATAATGCAGTTTTTTACACTGGCCGCTGAGCCACATAAGGCTGACACTTTGTCACTTCACAGCTTGGACAAAGCTAGCAGAGAGCCTCTGACACTGACCTATCAGCATCACTCCTAGGCCAGCCTCAACGCGTGACTGTTAGCTCCGCCCATTCAGAATCGCTGGGGGCCAAACCCACTTGGCTAGCCAGCGGTTCATTTACATATTGTTTAATAAATAAAGAGTGGGCAGAATCTCAGCAACAGGGGGACGCAGAAGTAAAAAACAAAATACTGATGGACTCACAGACACAGCGGCAATTACGTGAGTCTAAGGGTATGTTCACACGCAGTAGCAAAATAAGTCTGAAATTACGGAGCTGTTTTCGCTTGAAAACAGCTCCTGATTTTCATAAATGTTTGTAACTACTTGCGTTTTTCGCTGCGTATTTTACAGACGTTATTGGAGCTGTTTTTCAATGGAGTCAATGAAAAACGGCTCCAAAAACGTTGCAAGAAGTGACATGCACTTCTTTGACGCGGGCGTCTTTTTACACGGCGTCTTTTGACAGCGACGCGTAAAATTACACCTCGTGGGAACAGAACATCGTAAAACCCACTGAAAGCAATGGGCAGATGTTTGCAGGCGTAATGGAGCTGTTTTTTCAGGCGTAATTCGAGGCGTAAAATGCCAGAATTACGTCTGAAAACCGTGCGTGTGAACATACCCTAATAACTCACTTTATAGGAACTAGTGACAGGTCGATCTCTTTAATAGGGATATCCAATAATCCAATGAAACATAACCAAATATGAGGATTTTATAAATCGTGCTGTAAAACACTAATTTAACAATGGTAAAAAACATGCAGCGCGCACAAGGTTAGGCTTCGCTCACATCTGCGTTGGGACTCCATTCATAGGGTCCGTGAGAGCTTTCAGTCAGGGGAACCCATGAATAGAATCCAAACTGCAACAAACGGAAACCATAGGTTTCGGTCTGCCATCATCATTGATTTCAATGGTGACCGATCCGGTGCAAATGGCTTACGTTTGTTACCATTATTTAAGGCCCTATTCACACTCCTTCAGGAATGTTGAGGCAGATTTTGACCTGCCTGCACTCTTTGCTGCATTTTTCAGTGTTTTTCGGCCTCTGCCCTACAGTGCCGTGGGCAAAAAAACGCAGCGAAAACTGCTTTCTCTGCCACCTATTGATGTCAATGGGAGGTCAGAGACAGAAACGCCTAAAGAAAGGGCATGACGCTTCTTTTTCCCGCAAGCATCATGCTTCCCATTGCAATCAATGGGAGGCGTTTCCGGCTGTTTTTGCGCGCGGTTTCAGACGTGCTTTCCGCATAAAAAAAAATGCTGAAAATAAGCCGTGTGAACATAACTTTAGAGTAAGCTCACACGACATATGTTCAGATTCAATTTGCACCAAAAACTGGCGTAGATACCTTCCGCCAAATTGTGTTCTAGACATTTTCCGCACCTCACTGAACAATTTTAAAATTTAAAATTGTCTGTGCCAAATGACAGGTGCGCACCCCGTCAAAAGAAGTTCAGCCCGGGTGACAGATCAAGGTGAGGATCAACCTGCCAATTCTCAGTGATGTATCATTTTAACATATGACATAGCGGTCCAGAACGTCAATCTTCAGTGTCTGTTAGGGTATGTTCACACGCCCTATTTATGGACGTAATTCGGGCGTTTTACGCCTTGAATTACGTCCGAAAATACGGCTCCAAACCGCCGGAAAACATCTGCCCATTGAAATCAATGGGGTTACGATGTTCTGTGCACACAGGCATTTTTTTACGTGGCGCTGTCAAAAGACGGCGCGTAAAAAGACACCCGCGTCAAAGAAGTGCATGTCACTTCTTGAGATGTAATTGGAGACGTTTTTCATTGACTCCATTGAAAAAGAGCTCCAATTCCGTCCGTAATAGACGCCGCGAAAAATGCGAGTACGAGCAATTACATCTGAAATTCAGGAGCTGTTTTCACCTGAAAACAGCTCCGTAATTTCAGGCATATTGGACGCTGCCGTGTGAACATACCCTAAGGGTATGTTCACACAGCCTAAAAAAAAAACAAAAAACCGGCCACGACGTTTTTGGAGCCGTTTTTCATAGACTATTGAAAAAAGCTCCAAAAACAGCCGTAAAAAACTCAGAGGAAAAACACGAGTGGCTTAAAAAACTTCTGAAAATCAGGAGCTGTTTTCCCTTGAAGTATTTTCAAATGTTTTTGACTCAGCGTGTGAACATACCCTTAGTGTATGGCCCGCTTTAGCCAAGAATCACACCTATAGTACAGGAACCCTATTAATTGTGTAGCGGAACATTTACTTCGGTGTGGCATTCCTTAGGTTGGGCAGCTACAAGAGATTTCTTCTAAGTAATGATAAAATAAAACGTTATTACCGGTTGCATAAAGCGTAGCAGCAATATGTTGAGTTCTAATACATATTATAGTTAACCGTTATTTCAAAATTCCTCTAAGAGATGAGTCATTCAGGTACAAAGAGCAGCAGGGACTTTTTCCACCCACTCCAGCAAACCAGGTTTAGTCTCCAAACCACCACTCTCTGCTCTCCCCAGATAAGTCATACGAAACATTACAATGCTCCTGTGCCAGCATCTCCTCCTGAGCTTTAGAAAAGTCCACATTGCACGTCTAATCTCTCAAGCGGTCAGTTGACATTGTTCCCGGGCCGAGTCGCTGAACGCTTAATATTAATTTGGTCTTGTGTTTATTGACTTCTCCATTAATTCCCTGTACAGTATTGCTCTGTGCTCTATTTAACTTGGTGAGATTTTAATTTCTTTAATGAGAAAAGATAATAAAGAGAAAACAAACACTAGATTATTATCCTGGTCTGATGACGACCGGAAACGTAAAAAAACAAAACAAGAATCAACCCAATAAAGTCCCTTCTACTAAAATGTGCTGTGCCAGACACCTTATGACACCCGGGTAATACCCAACATAGTAAAGAGAAGACATCACAAACATGCCTTGTCCCATATAAAAATACCTCATCCGCATCCTTCCCTGCATTGTACTACTTATCTGTGGTGTTGAAGGAGGTGCTCTGAACAGAATCATTCACCTTTCCCCTCCGGCAGCTGACAATATAGTCCCTTTTTACTTTCCCTGTAGGTAACATGGGACCCAGAGTATTGAAGATACATATATAATTATTTTTTGAGTGACAACCACAGTATGCACACCCTTAGAAACCAATGAAAATATAATGAGATAAACCAATAAAAAGGTTGTGTGGGCATGCGCAGGATTCATATCTGCTGTAGACTTTTATAATCCTAACAAAGCTGGGAAGGCATCCAGTCAGCTATGCTGCCATGCTACTGCAGAGGCTCTGCTCCTTCCCTGACAAGCAGGAAAAAGAGAGATTCTATTGGCTCATCTGCAAAGAACAGTGGATCAATATGCAGAAATCTGGCTGTGGAGAGTGTGACGGAGCATTCGTGTCCAGCAGCTCAGCTCATTAGGTAGAGGTCACTTTTCTCTACACTTTGTAAACCAGGTGACACATACTATGTAAGTAGTAAATGTCATAACTCTTCACTGGATCATTTTTTATTTTTTTATTAGCATGTAAATGGCAAACCTTGTTTATTTTATAGATCTATGCAATGAATACCATATTTAGTGGTGGGAGAACCCCTTTAAAAAGGTATCATCCGTACAATTTTTTACAGTGAAAGTTTGAAACGCTTTGTCCATTACCTGAAGAGGCTTCTTTCAAGGAGAGACCTGCAGAACTTCAGTGTCTAGAACCATGCTAAATTACATAATAGAGGGGCTGCCAAGTAGGAGACCCATTTCCAACCATAGACAATGATTCATCGCTAGGGTATGTCATCAATATCAGGTCAATGAGGTCCAAATTCTGTGACCCCCCCCCCCACCAATCACTAAAAAAAGGAGTTGCAGTGCTATAGGTAAACAGTGGCCCCTAAGGATTTTTTTCTCAAACCCAGCGCTGTCTAGGAACTGCATCACAGCACCATTCACTTACAATTCCGGGATTTGAGGCACTGTCTGAAATAAGCTATTTAAGCACTGAAATAGGAGCCACATCCCCTTAGTTCTGTTTGGAGACCGATTCCCAACAATGTATATCCTGAGATTATGCCATGATTGTCTTAGTCATTGTAGATGGTGGGAAAACCCATTTAAAGGAATGGTCTCACAGACAACCCCCTTTCAACCCCACGGTCAGTGAGCCAGACAGAGTTTAATATTACAAGTCGGCTGTTCAGATAGCTCTACTTACTTGTTCACAGAGGAGAGTCCACATATATGGCGTCCATAAGCCTTCATAGTGCATATGAATGTGGGTCGTCTTCACGAGACAGACCCTTGCCTCATGCACACATCTGTTGCCCGTCGTACGGCCGCTAATGATGGATCTGTAAAACACGGACCACACACGGATGGCTTCCGTCTGCAATTAGTTGTTTCAACGGACCAAATGAATGGAATGGCCAAGTATGTTCCATCAAAAACGGACAGGAGTAGGACCTGTACTATTTTTGTCAGAACGGCCACACGGTTCCGTTAAAACAACGGAAGTGTGCATGGCCCCATAGAAATGAGCGTGTCAGTGTGCTACCCGTTAAAAAAAAAAAAAAAACGGATAGCACACTCAAGATAATAACTGAAGTGGGCATGAGGCCTAAGGCACATAAATAACATTGATTTTTGGTAACCGCAAAGACATTAAGATTATTTTTTCACAGAACAAATTTATAATCCAATATGTTAAACAAGCATACCCCAAGAAATGTAAATAAACTAGCGGACATGCAAATACCGATTACACAACAATGAATTAAGTGATTATCTGCACACATAAACTTTTATGCTGTCTGTCTATAAACAGGTTATACAATTGCACGGTTAGCCGGTCCGAATTGGTCTTCTAGTGAGAGAAATTTTCAACTACAGCGGATACATTTTCTAATCGAAACTTTGCTTTTTGTGTGGAATCAGTTGCTTCATATTAATCGTAATTCAAAGCATTATCTCCATGAACAATCCTGATCTTTCAGATTGGCTGAGAAACCTACTACATGCGGATCGGACATCTGATTTAAGGGCCGCATAGTGTGAGAATAGGCCAAACAATACAAAAAAATATTGTAGCATAGAGTCCACTGCATTTATGAGGGAAGCGCTCCCCCCACCCCTCTCAGCAGTGATTGATGGATGACTGCGGTGTATGCACAGATTTTTTTCTGTGACATTTGGTTTAATTTAAAGGGTAACTGAACGGTCAAAAAACTTCTGACATGTCAGAAGTGTTGATTGGCGAGGGTTCGAGCACTGAGACCCCCCACCAATCGCTAAAACGAAGTGGTAGAAACGCTCGGGTCAGCGCTGAGCCGCTTTGTTTCTGAATGTCTTTTCTCGGAAAGCTGAGCAATTGGTGTATGGGCTCATATAAAGTCTATGAGCCCGTATACCAATGGTTTGGAAATTCTGAAAAAAGCTGATCAAAACCTAAGCGGCTAAATATTCACCCGAGCGTTTCCGCAGCTTCGTTTTAGCAATTGGTGGGGGTCTCAGTGCTCAGACCCCTACCGATCAAAACTTCTGACATGTCAGAAGTTGTCAGAAGTTTTTTGAAAGTTTAGTTACCCTTTAAGGACCTGTCCTTACATAGGGCAGCGTAGTCGGATGACAGATGAACTTTAATGTGATTACAAGCCGTGTACGACGCAGCAGAATATATGTTAGAGTTATATAATTAACAGGAAATTAATATACATCGGGGTCATAGCAAAATGTCACTCTGCATAGTGAGAACTTCATCATTCAACACTTATCCTCTTATTCTTCTCTACCTAATGCTGCTGCCTCTCTTCCTCATCTGTAAATATGCCTGTAAATCTCTTTAAAGGGGTTATCCGGGAAATTTTTCTTTTAGAAGGGTCTGCAAACAACAAAATTAAACAAACTAAAAAAGCAATACTTACCAATCCTTGCCCACAGCAATCCAGCGCTGAGGCTCCGGCGGCACTCCCGGTGGTTGCACGTACCACGTAACCACTGCAGCCAATCAGAGGGCTCAGCGGGGCTCTATGGTGACGAATCTTATTTCTGGCATAATGCCAGGAATACAACATATGGCCACTGAGCCCTCTGATTTGCTGCAGCGTTACATGCTACGAGCATGTAAACAACCACCGGAACTGCCACCGGAGCCACAGCACTGGATCGCTGGGAGCAAAGATAGGTAAGTATTGCTTTTATGGTTTATTTCTTTCATTTACATCCCCTAATAAAAAAAAATTCACGTCCTGGATAACTTCTTTAAAAGGTCCCATCTTTCACGTTCAGTAAAATGTTAGACAACATTAAATACGCTTTTTAGATTTTGCATATTTTCAGACAGTTCTGTTTTGCAGCAACTGCATTTCAGTATATCCATTTCCATTTTGTTTTTGTTATTAAGAAAAGCAAAGATGTTCTAACGTATGTTTGGCTCTAGGAGAGCAATAAAAAATAATTACAGAAAAAAAAAACAAAAAGACACAATGCAATTTTTCCCTCATGCCAAGATGCCAGCACACAGGCATATGGCATTGATTATCTTATCTCAATGTTTGCTGAGCCTTTATATTGATGGAAACCGATATGCTGTCATATACAGATATCTACTAAAAGACTAGTTGTTCTTCTTTCAATGAAGGGCAAGTAGAAAAGACATCTGCTGACACAGTGTGCGATGCAAATCCCTGTACACTGATACACTGCAGCTGGCAAGCACTCCGATAGATATCTGCAGTAGGGTGACAAAGGAATCTGCAGGACAGGTCTGCACAGCCTCAAAGAATGAGCAAAACGGGATTCATTGTGAATTTAGAAGCAGCCACGGTCTTTCATTTCCACTTGCTAACTTATTTAAAGGGGTTTTCCAGCCAATAAAAATTGATGGCCTATCCTCAGGACGGGCCATCAATAGCTGATGGGTCAGCCTCCGACTCCCGGGACCCCCGCCGGTTAGCTGTTTTGAAGGGGCTGCACCGCTCGTATGAGCGCTGCTTCCCCTTTATTTTTTCTTGCTCACTGTGAATCTTCGACGCGCATTTAGCAGCGATTCGCAGGTATTGCAGACTTCTCTCCCATTCACTTCAAGGGGATAAAAGGCTGCAATACCTGTGAATCGCCGCTAAATGCGTGTCGAAGATTCACAGTGCGCAAGAAAAAATGAAGGGGAAGCAGCGGTCGTACGAGCGATGCAGCCCCTTCAAAACTGCTGATCAGCGGGGGTCCCGGGAGTCGGACCCCGACCCCCTCAGCTATTAATGGCCTATCCTATCTTAATGGCTGGAAAACCCCTTGAATAGATCTGCTAGAAGGGAATTTTCTAAAGTGTCATCTTATGGAGGATGTATTTATTTTAAGACCGTGCATTTGCGTCCACATACTATCCCCAATTGCGGATAGTATAGGGCACATTTTATCCTATGGGCCAATGCACACGACCATGATTTCCACAGTTCGTGCATTGCCCGGAGGACAAACATTGTGGTCTGGGCTCCCTGAAGTCAATACACAACTTGTGCATGCTCGATCCAGTGTCATCCGCGGCCCGTCCGTGCAGTAATCACGGTCAGTGCACACAGCTACGGTCGTTTGCATCAGGCCTAAAACTGCACATTTGCAAGTGTAAAACTAACTATAAGGCCACGTTCAAATATGGTAAATACAGTGAAAATCCACAACGGTACAATACCAACAGATATCTAAAGTGTGTGGCCACCTTTAGAGGTGTTCCAACATAAAAGCTCTACTTGTGCCACCAGCGGTAGGGTCTGAGGGAGGAAAGATCTTGCACCAATCATAAGCTACTAGGTCAGATTTATCAATGTATTTACGCCAGTCTTCTAGTGTTTGGGCCATTTTTTTCCAACATATCTAAATGTGGCATATTTATAAACATGTATGCTACGATTATCTTCTAAGGGAGCATTCATTTTCTAAAGTTACCCATTTAGATGCCATGGTCAGTAGCCCTTAGATACCGATGTGATGTGCGATTTCCGTAACGCCCATTCACTTCTATTATAGTTACAGAAACAGCATGGCCAAACGTGCCCAGGTGGTTGTGACGCAGTGGCCGGAGCTCAGCGCCAGTAGAATTAGGTTGGATGGGGTGCCAGGCAGGGACCGTTCTAGAAATAGATGCAGGGTACCTGTATCTATAGGACATTTATGGCATAACCTCTGTGTATATGGTATAATGTCTGAGATGGGAACACCCTTTTAAGGGATTAAAGAATAGGTCTCACTAGGAGACAGATGGAAGGGAGTATGACTGCAGTATCAGACTACACAGGGTTTGTTTGTTGTCAGTTACCATGGAGACACATATAGGTCTGCATAGGAGTTGTAAATAAAAAAATATGAATCATTTTGTATTTTAGATGTATTGGAAATAAAACATAAGACAAGGACACACCTTTTAAAACACTGATGGCATATCACTAGAAAATGACATCAATAGCCAATTGTGGGGCCAGTGGCATCAGCACACGCACAATCAAGCAAGGTGTTTTGTCCTCTGCTTCATGCGCATGCACCCGATCCCGCTGGACTCATCTCGCTAACTTGTAAGTTCTTTTACTAACTATTGCCGAAACAGACAGTTTTGAGATGGACAAGTTTGGAACGCTAAAATCCAGCTGCATATCGACATGCTGGTGGTTTAGTGGCTCCATACCTAGTGACCGGTACCCTTTAAGAAATAGTCATGCCCTTTGGGCTCTTGTCAGCACCAGTTGGTCACCCAATGATTCTAATACAGCCTCCTAACAAAGCTGAGCAGAACCAACAAGTAACTGATACTTTGTTCCAGCAACTGGCAGGGTCAAAGGTGACAGAACCCCATCAATCGGACATTGATGGCTTATTCTAGAGATAGGTCACCAATCTCTTGGGTGGAAAAATACCTCTAGGCTTCGTTGACATCTGCATCAGAGCTCTGTTCATGGGTTCCATCTGATGAACAGAACCCTGACTAAAACAAACGGAAAGCACAGGTCTCTGTTTGCATCACCATTGATTTCAATGCTGAAATCAATGATCTGGATCCAGTGCAAATGGTTTCCGTTTGTCCCCGTTGTGCACTGGCTCAGTCGTTTTGACGGAATGAATAGCACAGATGTGAATAACGAAGATGTGAACGAAGCCTAAAAGAGAACTACCATAAGTGATACAGAAAACTATACTGAGCCTGAGGAGAATGTGCGGTCACTGTGATAATACTGAATCTGAGAGAATTCCTCACAGGACATGTCACAACATCACCACAACTTGCAGCCTGATAAATTAGCACAATAGTAAGATATAACACATCCTGCAGAATTTGCAGATACCCCTTACCAAAATCAAATCCTTTCAATGTCTGGTACCAAATTTTTATTTTCGATCATTCATGGATTGTTAAGGAAAGATATATGTCTGCATTGCTGATTAAAGTATATTCTTGCATTATTAGAAATCCATTTGTTACTTCTGCCTTAAAGGGGTTGTCCAGTCCTAAAAAATTGATGGCCTATCCTCAAGACACACCATCAATATCTGATCGGTAGGGGTCTGACTCCCAGCACCCCCACCGATCAGCTAGTTTGAAGAGGCCGCAGCGCTGCTTCCCCTTCATTTTCTTGACTGTTCAAACTATGAATCGTCGACACACTTGTAGCGGCGGTTCACAGTATAATGGTTTTCTCCTATTTACTTCAATGGGAGAAGGCTGTAATACTGTTAACCTCCGCAACAAGTGTGTCAGCGAATCACAGTGTGAGCAGTAAGAGTGCTGCGGCTCCCTGAAAACAGCTGGTGCCGGGAGTCGGACCGGGAGTCGGACCTCGACCGATTAGATATTGATGGCGTATCCTGAGGATAGGCCATCAATTTTTTAGGGCTGGAAAACCCCAATAACTACAGCAACGAACTATCTTTATTGGTATTGTAGAGAAGTGTAACGTTGTTAAAGCTTCCCTGTTTTCTTCTTTTGGATGAAGCAGTGAGGAATGTTTACAAGTCTTGATAACACCCTCAACAGAATTAAGAAAACAAATGAATTTCTAATGTTCCATGGTACAGTGGAAAAAAGTATTCGTTTTTAACATCTATCTAGCAGGCCGCAGGGCATAATTAATTCAAGGTGATTTATGCTCGCTGCTCAGCTGCTGGGTATTCAATACGGTTAGTGGATCGGCCTTTTAATGTGTTTTTGACTACTTATAAATGGCAAACCGAGACTTGTGATTTCTGACAGGATTACATGATGGGGTTTAAGCCGTGTTTGTGAGAACTGTGGATTTCCTAAATCTTTCTTTGTTAGTAACAAAGGAGCAACTAAAGTACATTGTACATGTATATTAATTTAATACTGGGGGAAGATATTATTTGGAACAGTACATAATCTATAACCAACAAAAAAAAATAATTATGTATCTTTAGTACTAAAAGACTCTCTATGTTAAACTAACTAAGTAACCTAGCTATGCAAGATGAATGTTACTATTATATGCAATATGTAGAGGGTTACATAGTTAGTAAGGTTGGAAAAAAGACATATGTCCATCCAGTTCAATCAAGGGATGGGAAAAACCCCTTCCAGACATTTGTCGTATGGATACGTCATGGAAAGATAGTGCTTCCCGCATTTTGCCATATCCATACGAAAAATGGCGGACACCGGCTCAAAAGCAGAGTCGGTGCCGCCATCCCCGGATGTCAGCTGTATCTTACAGCTGACACCCTGCTGTGATGGCGGGAACTGAAGTTGGCTCCGATCCCCACCATTATCCCCTTAAATGCAGCGGTCAAAAACAATCGCTGTATTTAAGGGATTTGCAGCTCATCAACACCCCGGCAATTTGGTGCCAGTGGCTGCAATGGCAACCGGTGGCCTAATACTGGCCTCCCTGGAACGGAAGCCTTCCTTGCCCCGCCCAGAGGCGGGGCCTAAAAGGCTTTCGTAGCCGCCGGCAAGATGGTGCCGGCTCAGGAGCTGAGTTGGCGTCATCAGCGGTGGATGTCAGCTGTATGTTACAGCTGACATCCACCAGAAATGTAAGGAACCCGGAGACGAAGCCTAATCGGCTTGCGGACAGTGAATGACTGACAGTTCTAATACATTGCACTACATAGGTGGTGCAATGTATCAGAAAAAAATAATTGACAGTTGGACCTTCAAGTCCCCTACTGGGACTACGAAAAAGTGCCCAAAAAAATGAAAAAATAAAAAAGTTGTAAAAAATATGATAAAAATGTCAAGTAATAAAATAAAACACAATCACCCTTTTTCACTTATCAAGTCCTTTATTATTAAAAATAAATAAATAAACCATACATATTTGGAATCGGCGCGACCATAACTGCCTGAACGATAAAAATATTATGTGGTAGTTCAGAGCGCACAAGACCAGGGTAGGTGCACAAATAGGGTTCCAACCCAATCACGAAGCAAAGAAGTATTCGGCACACAAGTTAGTGATTTTAGCAAATCTTTGGATTTTATTTTTATCAATAATCGATGCCAGAGGTTTAATGCAACATTTCGGTCGTAATTTAGACCTTCATCAGGCACTTATTTCTCCTGGTGTCTCTCGTTTATCCAGTCGTTGGCGCTGCATATTTTAATAGCGGCTGACCGCTGTGTTTGGCGCACATAAAAATATTATGTTGATTATTCCACGCGATGAACGACTTAAAAAAAGGGAAAAACAATGCCAGAATTTCTGTTTTTTGGTTACTTTGCCCAACAAAAAATGGAATAAAAAGTGATCAAAAAGTCGAGTATTCAAAAATGGTACCTATAAAAACTATAGCTCGTGACCTATTGGTTTATCTCACAGACCCTCATGTCTCTCTCACCTCATTGATGTCCGAGTTGCCCCGTTTTGGAACATGGTCTAACTTCAAGATCAACTTCTCTAAATCTGAAGCGTTGAATGTTTCTCTCCCGATCCCGTTACGGTCGCTTCTCAAAAGTAATTTCCCGTTCTTTTGGCCCTCCAGAAGTATAACATATTTGGGTGCCCGTATAAGTAGTGACCTCACACAACTGTTTACAAACCATTTCATTCCCCTACTGGCCAAGTTTCGCACTGATCTTAATTCCTGGCATAAGACGGTTTGGCCGTATTAATATTATTAAAATGTCTCTCCTTCCCCGATTACTTTTTCTCCTGCAGACGATCTCCATCTCTATCCCAGCTTCTTATTGGTTGCGGCTTCAGCAGTGCTTTGGCTCCTTCATTTGGCCGACAGGTCGTCCGCGTTTAAGTCGAGCTCTTCTGACTCGTTCCAGAGATGCGGGTGGGGTTGGTCTGCCGGACTGTCGGCTCTATTATTTGGCATCAACTCATGCGCGTGTTTTAGATTTTTTTTCACAATCACGAATCAAAACTGTGGGTCCGTTTGGCTCAACAACTCTGTCCCAGTACCCTATCTACCCTGCCGTGGACCCGGTCTGGGAATAGACCGACTCAAGCCTTATTTGTTGTTTACCATACCCTGTGGGCGTTGCGGTCTTTAGGGCCGGGAAGTTCGCTTATAGCCCCCCTGGGTCCTTTAACTCCTATTACGGATAATCCAGCCTTTCCTGCTGGTAGGGCTGGTCGCTCCTTCCTAGGTAGGTCATCCACCGACCCCATGTATTTTTCCCAGGTCCTCTCTGCTTCCTCTCTTCTCCCTTTAACCTCAATCTGCCCCGATGCCGTGCCCTCTACTCGTCGTATGTATGAATACGCCCAGTTAAAGCATTTTTATGGAGCTGTTAATTGACGCGCCCATCTTCACCGGTTTTTGACTGACTTTGAACGCTTATGTGTTTCCACCCTACCCATGCCATTTCCACATTATATAAAAATTACTCCTTTCACAGCGATCCCACCAACTCCCTTCCTTCTGCGGGGCCTGGGAGAGAGAATTACATACTACATTTACTGATGCACAATGGAAGCGGCGTTTCTCCCTTTCTCAGAAAGCCTCTATAGCCATTAAGGCCCAGGAAACTAGTTACAAAATTGTCTCTAGATGGTACCGGGTCCCGGCTGCTCTTCATGAATGGTGTCCATCAGTGCCTGACAATTGTTGGCGTTGTGGTACTGTGGGAGGTTCCATGTCTCATGTTTGGTGGAGTAGCCCCTCGTTGAGGAGTTTTTGGGATACAGTACTTAAATTAATATTAGAGGTGTATATGGAGTCTCTGTCCCCAATTCTCCTGAAGCGGCTCTTTTATTTATGTTCCCGATGCCATTACACGTTTATAAAAGTTCCCTAACTAGACATCTCCTTCAGGCGGCAAAGTCAGTGATCCCGCGTAGGTGGAAAACGGCAATACCCAAACGTTAGATGAATGGTTTCGGGAGGTTGCCTTGATACAGCGAATGGAACACCTGGTGGCTCATTCCCCGGCAGCTGTTGTAAAATACACGTCTATGTGGTCTCCATGGATAGCGTTTCTTTCTTCCTCTTCTTACCTAACGGCTGTAACTTGAGTCGGCCTATGCCCCTGTGAAGTGTACTGCGGTTCTTGCTCACTGCTGCTTTCACTCATAATACCCCGGAGCTAGAGTCCAGGCTCCCCAGGTTTTCTCCCCTCCCTCATATTCCTCCCTTTCTTGTGGCCTTCTTCTATTCTTTCTCTTCCCCTGTCTAGGGTAATGTGCCTCTCCTTCTCCGATTGAACTCAGTGGCCTCATTTTACCTTCTGATGTTTTGCTTCTAGGCTCATTCATGCTGCTGTTGTATACTGAATAATGTCCTTTGTATTGAGAAGTGATGCACATTTTTGGTTTTGCTTTGGTCCTTGGCCTTGTTCGTGCTTCTCTTTTACTGTGTGGAGGCCTTCCCTCCACTATGTCTTGTATTTGTGTGTATTGAAACTCAATAAAAAACATTTTACTATGAAGAAAAAAAAAAACTATAGCTCGTCTCGCAAAAAAACAAGCAAAATACAACTCCATCGACGAAAAATGTAAAAAGTTATGGTTCTTACAATATGGCGACAGAAAAAATACATTATTTTTACAAAAGTAATTTTATTGTGCAAAAAGTTGTAAAACATAAAAAGTGCTATCAATTTGGTATCGCCGGAATCATACTGGCCCGCAGAATAAAGTTAACATGTATAATGCGTGGTGACTGCTGTATTAGAAAAAAAAAAACTATGCCACAATTGCTGTTTTGTGGTCACCCAAAAAACAGGTTAAAGTCGCATCTACCCCAAAATGGTACCAATAAAAACTACAGCTCGTCCTGCAAAAAAAAATAGCCATCATACCACTACGTCTATGAAAAAATAAAATTAGTTAATGCTCCAATAAGTCAGGAAATAAAAAATATACAGTTGTGCAGGCCCGAGGGGAACATTTCTTCTGTTTCAAGAGGCGATTTATCAATGCCCTAAAATTAAGGAACCAGGACGGTGTGGACTCAAACATATCTGCTGGAAACGAGGGTGCCCGTATTATACCAGGACAACACTTTCCCAGCAAAATTCCCTAAACTGTAAAGGTGTGGTGTGTTGACTAAAAGGGGGATAAAAAAAGGACATCATTTATCAGTGCGACATTGGCCTGTGCATAAAGGATTCCTTCCCAGCATAATAAATATCTATGGATTATTTTATTGCTTTTTTTTTACCCGATTATTATACCACCTGACTATGCCCCTTATGTACTCCGCACAGCTAACATATACCCCCACATTATAAACTGAAATACCAGTAATACTCCAAACCAAACTACTACCAAGCAAAATCCACACTCCTATAGCCAAATGGCGCTCCCTCCGTTCTGAGCCCTACAGCGTGCCCAAACAGCCGTTTACTTCCACATATGCAGCATCGCTATACCTGGTAGAACCCTTTTAATTATTTTTGGTGTGTGTGTCTCCAGTGGCACAAGCTTGGCACGACATATTTGCCACTGAAATCGCATATCTAGGGAAAAATTTCAATTTTTACTTTGCACCATTCGCAGCGCAATAATTTATGGAAAAGACCTGTGGGGTGAAAATGCTCACTACACCCCTTAATAAATGCCTTGAGGGGTGTAGTTTCAAAAATGGGGTCACTTCTCAGGTGTTTCACATAGTAAAATTGTGAACCAATACTTTGTAAGTCGCCAAATTAGGACTCTATTTCGCATGGTACTCTTTCATTTCTGAGCCCTGTCGATTGTTCAGGCAAAAGTTTGGGGCCACATGTAGGGTGTTTCTAAAACCGGGAAACACAGCATAATAACTAGAGAGCTGTCTTGTTATGGTGGCACAAGCTGGCACCACATATTGGCACATCTATGGAAAAATTCCCAATTTCACTCTGCAACATAACGCACACTCATTTCTGGAAAACACCTGTGGGGTTAACATGCTCACTACACCCCTAGGTGAATACCTTGAGGGGTGTAGTTTCCAAAATGGGGTCACTTCTGGGGGGTTTCCACTGTTTTGGTCCCACAGGTGCTTTGCAAATTCGACATAGCGCCCAGAAACCATCCAGTAAAATCTGCACTCCAAAAGCCAAATGGCGCTCCTTCCCTTCTGAGCCCTACTGTGTGCCCAAACAGCAGTTTATGACCACATATGGGGTATTGCCATACTCGGGAGAAATTGCTTTACAAATGTTGGTGTGCTATTTCTTTTGTTTGTGGGAAAATGTAAAAATTGAGCTAAAGCTACGTCTCATTGAAGAAAAAGTATATTATTTTTTTTTTACACTGTTCAATTCTAATAAAATCTATGAAACACCTGTGGGGTCAAAATGCTTACTACACCCCTAGATGAATTCCTCAAAGGGTGTAGTTTCGTAAATAGAGACCCTTTTGGGTAGTTTCCAAAGTACTGGTATCTTAGGGGCTTTGCAAATGTGACATGGTGTCAAGAAACCAATCCAGCAAAATCTGTGCTCCAAAAGCCAAATGGCGCTCCTTCCCTTCTGATCCTTGCCGTGTGCCCAAACAGCAGTTTATGACCACATATGGGGTATTTCAGAGAAGTTGCTTTACAAACCTAAGGGGGCCTTTTCTTCGTTATTCCTTGTTGTTTTGTTTTTGTTTTTTAGCTAAAACTACATCTTATTGAGAAAAATGTTAATTTTTCGTTTTCACGTTCAAATTCTAATAAACTCTATGAAACACCAGTGGGGTCAAAATGCTCACTACACCCCTAGATGAATTCGTTGTGGGGTGTAATTTCCAAAATAATGCCTTTTTTGTGGTGTTTCCTTTGTTTTGGCATCACAAGACCTCTTCAAACCTGACATGGTGCCTAAAATATATTCTAATAAAAAGAAGGCCCCAAAATCCTCTAGGCTCTCCTTTGCATCCTAGGCATGTGCTTCAGTCCATTAGCACACTAGGGCCCCATGTGGGATATTTCTAAAAACTGCAGAAGGTGGGTAATAAATATTGAGTTGTGTTTGTCTGGTAAAACCTAATTAAAAACCTGGTAAAAAATTAATTAAATATGAGCTTCTGCAAAAAGAATAACATTTGCACATTTCACCTCCATTTTGCTTTAATTCTTGTGAAACGCCTAGAGTGTTAAGTAACTTTCTAAATGCGGTTTTGAATACTTTGAGGGTTGCAGTTTTTAAAATGGGCTGTCTTATGGGGGTTTGTATTGTATAGGTCCCTCAAAGCCACTTCACACCTGAACTGGTCCCTGTAAAAATAGCCTTTTGAAACTTTCTTGAAATTGTGAGAAATTGCTGCTAAAGTTCTAAGCCTTGTAACGTCCTAGAGAAATAAAAGAATGTTCAAAAAACGATGTCAATCTAAAATAGACATATAGTAAATGTTAATTAGCTGCTAAATTATGTGGTATTACTATCGGTCTTACAAGCAGATACATTAAAATTTAGAAAAATGCAAATGTTTGAAATCTTTAGCAAAATTTTGCTGTTTTTCACAATTATATACTGAATGTATCGACCAAATTTAACCACTAACTTAAACTCCAAGGTGTCACAAGGAAACAATCTCAGAATCGCTTGGATAGTTATTACCACATAAAAGGACATATCAGATTTAAGAAAACTAAGGCTCTGTCAGGAAGGTCAAAAGTGGCTGAAGCGGGAAGGGGTTAAAGCCATCTACTGTCCCTGCTGTGACCTGCTCCTGCGGTCGGCTATTCCACAGATTCACAGTTCTCACAGTAAAGAAGGCTTGTCACCGCTGGAGACTGAACCTTTTTTTCTCCAGACAGACGGAGCGCCCCCTCGTCTTTTGAGGGGGTTTTACATGGAACAGGTTTTCACTATATTTCTTGTATGGACCATTCCTATATTTATATAAGTTAATCATGTCCCTCCCTTAGTCGTCTCTTTTCAAGACTAAATAGTTATTTTAACCTTCCCTCATAACATAGATTCTCCATGCCCCTTATTAGCTTTGTTGCTCTTCTTTGTATTTTTTTCAACTCCAGGGCATCCTTTCTATGAACTGGAGCCCAGAAATGAACTGCATATTCTATTCTATGAATATTCTAGATGAGGCCCCACTAATGTTTTGTAAAGTGGTAATATTATATCCCTGTCCCGCGAGTCCATGCCTCTTTTAATAAAAGACAATATCTTGCTGGCCTTAGAAGCAGCTGATTGACATTGCATGCTGTTATTTAGTTTATGATCTACAAGTAGACCCAGATCCTTCTCAACAAGTGAATCCCCCAGTGTAGCTCCCCATAGGACATATGATGCATGCAGGTTGTTCGTACCCAGGTGCATAACTTTACATTTATCTACATTAAACCGCATTTGCCAAGTGGACGCCCAAACACTGAGTGTGTTCAAATCAGCTTGTTATTTATTTATGAACATTACTACACAGCTTGGTGTCATCTGCAAAAATAGAAATAGTGCTATTAATCCCATCCTCTATATTCTTAATAAATAAGTTGAATAATAGTGGTCCCAGCACTGAACCCTGGGGTACACCACTAATAACCGGGGACCATTCAGAGTAGGAATCATTGACCACAACTCTCTGGATACGGTCCTTGAGCCAATTCTCAATCCAATTACAAACTATACTTTCTAAACCTATAGTCTTTAATTTACCCATTAGACGTCTATGAGGGACATTGTCAAATGCCTTTGTAAAATCAAAAAACACTATATCCGCTCTGAGATCTGCTCTGCCTAAACTGCCAGCATAAGGCTTCGTTCACATCTGCGTTGGGACTCCATTCATGGGCTCCATCAGAGCTTTCCGTCAGGGGAACCCATGAACGGAATCCAAACTGAAGCAAACGAGAAAAAAGTTAGTGTTTATTTAAAGTATCCATGTAAGACTTCGTTCACGTGTTCTGTCGGAGCGTTTCGTCGGAGGAGCCCATAAACGGAATCCAAACTGAAACCATAGTTTTCAGTTTGCATCACCATTGTTTTCAATGGTGACGGATCTGGTGCAAATGTTTTCTGTTTGTCACTGTTGTGCAAGGGTTCCGTCATGTTGACGGAATCAATACCGTAGTCAAATGCACTATTCATTCCGTCAAAACGACAGAGCCTTTGCACAACGGAGACAAATGGAAACCATTTGTACCGGAACCATCACCATTGAAATAAATGGTGATGCAAACGGAAACCTACGATTTCTGTTTGTTTCAGTTTGGATTCCTTTCATGGGCTGCACCCCTCAAAGTATTCAAAACAGCATTTAGAATGTTTCTTAACCCTTTAGGCGTTTCACAAGAATTAAAGCAACGTGAAATTTAGACATTTTCATTTTTTTTGCAAATTCATTTTTAATTTAAAAAAAAATTCTGTAACACACGGTTTTACATGAGAAACGCAACTCAACATTTATTGCCCATATTCTGCAGTTTTTAGAAATATCCCACATGTGGCCCTAGTGTGCTAATGGACTGAAACACAGGCCTCAGAAGAAAAGGAGTACCTGTGGATTGTGGGGCCTTCTTTTTATTAGATTATATTTTAGGCACCATGTCAGGTTTGAAGAGGTTTTGTGGTGACAAAACCAAGGAAACACCCCAAATAAGACGTAGTCTTAGCTCAAAAATTTGATTTTCTCAACAAATAAAAGGAGAAAAAGCAATTTCTCCCGAGTACGGCAATACCCCATACGTGGTCATAAACTGCTGTTTGGGCACACCGTAGGGCTCAGAAGGGTATGAGCGCCATTTGGCTTTTGGAGTGCAGATTTTACTGGATGGTTTATGGGCGCTATGTCGCATTTGCAAAGCACCTGAGGGACCAAAACAGTGGAAACCCCCCAGAAGTGACCCAATTTTGGAAACTACACCCCTCAAGGTATTTACCTAGGGGTGTAGTGAGCATGTTAACCCCGCAGGTGTTTTCCAGAAATGAGTGTGCACTCTATGTTGCAGAATGAAAATGGGAATTTTTCCACAGATATGCCAATATGTGGTGCCCAGCTTGTGCCACCATAACAAGAAAGCTCTCTAATTATTATGTTGTTTCTCGGTTTTAGAAACACCTTACATGTAGCCCTAATCTTTTGTATTGACGATCGACAGGGCTCAGGAGTGAAAGAGTACCACGCGAAATTGAGGCCTAATTTGGCGACTTACAAAGTATTGGTTCAGAATTGCAGGGCTCGGATGTGAAATAATAAAAGAAACCCCTGAGAAGTGACCCGATTTTGGAAACTACAACCCTCAAGGCATTTATTAAAGGGTGTAGTGAGCATTTTCAGCCCACAGGTCTTTTCCATAAATTATTGCGCTGCGGATGGTGCAAAGTAAAAACAGCAATTTTCCCCTAGATATGACATTTCAGTGGCAAATATGTCGTGCCCAGCTTGTGCCACTGGAGACACACACCCCAAAACTTGTTGAAAGGGTTCTCGTGGGTATGGTGATGTCATATATGTGGAAGTAAACTGCTGTTTGGGCACGCTGTAGTGTTCAGACCGTGGGAAGCGCCATTTGGCTTTTGGAGCGTGGATTTGCTTGGTAGTTTTGTTTGGAGTTTTACTGGTATTTTAATTTATAATGTGGGGGCACATGTATATTGTGCAGAGTACATCAGGGGCATAGTAAGGTGGTATAATAATGGGTTAAAATAATCCATAGATGTGTGTTACGCTGTGAAGCAATCCTTCATGCACAGGCCGGTGTCGCACTGATAAATGGTGTCCTTTCTTATGCACCTTATGTTACACACTTTGCAGTTTAGGGAGTTTTGCTGGGAAAGTGTTGTCCTGGTATAATACGGGCACCCTCGCTTCAAGCAAATATGTTTAAGTCCTCCCCTTCCTGGTTCCCTAATTTTAGTGCCTTGATAAATCGCCTCTTGAGACGAAGAAGAAATTTTCCCCTCGGGGCTGCACAACTGCATATTTTTCTTTCCTGACTTATTGGAGCCTTAACTTATTTTATTTTTTTGTAGACGTAGTGACATGATGGCTGTTTTTTTGCGGGACACGCTGTAGTCTTTATTGGTACCATTTTGGGGTACATGTGACTTTATTACTTTTTATCCTTTCTTTTTTTGGGAGGCAAGTTGACCAAAAAAATAACAACTCTGGCATAGTTTGTTTTATAAAGCGTTCACCACGCATTATAAATAACATGTTAACTTTATTCTGCGGGTCACTACGATTCCGGTGATACCAAAATTTATAGCACTTTTTTATGGTTTACAACTTTTTGCACAATAAAATTACTTTTGTAAAAAGAATGTATTTCTTCTGTCGCCACGTTGTGAGAACCAGAACTTTAAAAAATAGATGGATCGTAGATGGAGCTGTATGAGGGCTTGTGTTTTGCGAGACCAGCTATAGTTTTTATACCATTTTGGGGTACATGCGAGTTATTATCCTTTTTTTTGTGAGGCAAGGTGACCAAAAAACAGCAATTCTGGCAATATTTTTTATTTGACTGCGCGGGATAAACAACATAATATTTTTATAGTTTAGGTCGTTACGGATGCGGCGATACTAAATATGTATGGTTTATTTTTTTAAAAATAGTAAATGACTTGATAAGTGAAAAAGGGCGATTGGGTTTTATTTTATTGAAACCTTATATTATTTTTTAGTCCCACTAGGGGACTTAAAGGTCCAAGTGTTTGATTGTTGTTCTAATACATTGCACTACCTATGTAATTCCGTAATGGCAGACCATGAGGCCATTGTTAGGCCTCCTGTTGCCATAGTAGAAGTCGGCAGCCCTGCCATTGCATGGCAGCGCTGCCGATTTGCTACAAACCACTAAGATGCAGCAATCGCTTTCGATCGCTGTATCTAAGGGGTTAATGCCAGGGATCAGAGCTAGCTCCGGTTCCTGACGTTACAGCAGGCTGTCCGCTGTAACATACAGTAGACACCCACTGCTGATGACGCCAGCTCAGCTTCTGAGCCAGAAGCCAAGCTGAGCCGGCGCCATCTTGCCGTTGGTACCGGAAGCCTTTTAGGCCCTGCCTCTGAGCGGAGAATAGAAGGCTTCCATTGCTGGCAGACTAGGAGCCCAGTATTAGGCCTCCGGTTGCCATTGCAGCCATCGGCAACCTAGCGATCACGTAGCTGGGGTGCTGGTGGCTAAAAAATCCTCAGATGCTGCGATATCTATTGAACGCAGCATCTGAGGGGTTAATCGGCCGGATCAGAGGCTAGCTTCAGTTCTGGCCGTTACATCAGGGTGTCAGCTGTAACATACAGCTGGCACCCAGCGGTCATGGCGCGGGCTCAGCTCCTGAGCCCGCACTATCACCGGGACGTAATGGTACTGTGCTTTGCGAGAACCCCTGCCCGACAGCGCCATATATATACGGCAGATGTCGGGAAGGGGTTACGAAGAATGCATTTTTCTTTAAAAACTTTACCTCTTCTAAAAATTCATGTTTGGAAGAATACCCTCAAGCTTCATAAATTGAATATATATTTAGAACGGTCTCAGTTGTTCTGTTACAAAATAAGTAGCGGCGACTATTAAGTATAATTATGAAAGCGAGACAAGCAAAAAAGAGACCAGCAATAATTTACTATTCCATGGAATACACTATCCATTACTAATGAAGAAATGAGTCCTGATTTTACCTACCTAACCTGTGGTTCAGGTATTGCTTCTAAGCCGGCAGGAACCTGGACGCCTTTTTCCCATTCTTGCCTCCAAGGATCAGCCAATATGTAAAACTCATCTGGTCCAAATTGGAAGGAATCTGGTACTTTCATAGCAGTTATTAAATCAGTACGAAAAACCTGGAAGATAAAAATAACAAAAACGGGTAGATGTATAGAGGGTAATAGTTGATTAAAAAATAATTGGACTATATTGTACCACCAATAAATTGTCAACTACAGTAAACGTGATTAGAAACCTAAACAAAATTGTGAGATTGTCATACTGAAATAAAAATACTGCTTCAGCTTAGAGCAGATCTGTCATACTATAATGCTCTACTATTAGTCCAAACCGCACAAATAAAATACTATACTATTTGGCTAACAGAGAATACAGTGGACGGTTACCAGTCCCTTGTAATAATGACGGGAGCGCCACCCCCTGTCCCTCTCAGGTTTTGTTTGGACTGGACAGTAGTTTAGATCCATTATGCTGTCAGATAGGTCACCTAACAGCATTTCAGCACCCACAGTGCACTTCTGTCTGGTAAAAACGTTGTTTCACAATACTGCGTTCATATGTTTTTTTAAATTCCTATAATTTGCCTTAAAAAGGGTTGCCCCACGATTAAACATTATATTTCTCTGCTAGATCACATCAAACACAACAATTTTTCAATTGGAATCATTCTTAAAACCGTTCCTGTGTCTAGATATTGCGGTTATGAGTGTCCACGATTACTGGACTCATTAGGTGGATGTTCTTAGGACAATTTAGAAGAACATCAGGGCACACCATAACAGGTATGTAACACGAACATCTAGGACACCTCTACACTCTTTTAAATGGTGCTCGCATCTGAATAATCTCTTATCTAAATAAAGACCCGCTGATGATCGATGAAATGCTCCGGTTATGGACGAGGAGGCTTTTGATATAGAAGAATTTGTCCTTCAGCATGCTGCACGCATAACTATCAGAGTGTATGGAGCCATAGCACGCATGCTCGACTGCCGCACCATACAAACACCTTCTCACTGCGGCCACACAGGTGAAGAAGAATGGAGGGACTAGGGTGATCAGCGTGGGTCCCAGCGGTGGAACCCCTAGTGATCAAATATTTATCACTAATCCTTTGGATAGGTGTAAATTGTTCATGCTGTAAAGCCCCTTTAATGGACTACAACTTCTCTACCTTTTCAAAAGGTCCTGAATGCTCTTACAACTAAAAGAATGGACCGTAAGTTTTACATTCATTTTGCCAATAAAGGCTGATCCCAATACTTGCACAAAGTCTATGAACAAAGATCTCCATATATATTCACTGAAGGAATGACTTTCAGAAGGTAGAATGAAGTAACCAAGTGCTAGAAGGGTTTTATTTTGTATATTGTGCTTGCTAATTCATTCCTCATCACAGCTAGTAGTTCACGTGTACAGATTAGTTTGTTTAACAGATTTCAGAAGTCGGTCATATTGTGCAAGACTCCATTAAATTAAGACATTATTCAATGCTAAAATGCAAAAACACTCAATGCCTTTGTATTGCCTGCGCAGAGAAGTGGATGTCAGGATTTGAGGGACTTGGGATAAAGTATTACAAAACTATCCCATTGCTAATTTTACCTTTTTAGTGCTGACCTCAGACTAGTCTGAATTCTTTGTGGAATGGATTCAACATGTTTGACAGAATGGCATCGAGCTAAATATTTGTCAAGTGCACATTCATGCTGCAAAATTCCTGGTCCTCCACATCCGAAAAGTGCTCTGTTAGATTAGAAACTGGCGAATATGCTGAACACTCAAGTATGCTGAACTCATTTCACTCTTTTTCATACAACCACTATCCATTTCAATGCTACAACTACTCAGAGATGAACGGTGTTTGGTTGGAGTACTATCTCTCGGAATGAACTCGATTAGTATTATGCCCCTAATACATTCCAAGAAACAAACAATCCGGATGTGAATATACAAGGCAGGATACATAAATAGGGGTTTATCAAGTTCTGATCCTACAATCTTCCTGGTGCAGAGGAAATCAAGATTTGTCAGTCCAAGCAATGTTTTTCCAATCTTTAACTGTTTTCAAATTGTGCCTACTGAAGCCTTGGTTTCCTCTCAGTAGCTGCCAACAGTGGGAGCTGATGTGACCTTCTAATTCTATAATCCATCCACTTTAAAGTTTGATATGCTGTTAATTTAAAAATGCTCTTCTACAGATCACTGTTATATCACATAGATAACTTAGTTACTGGAGCCTTCCTGTAAGCAAGAACCAGTCTGCCCAAACTTCTTAAAACTACTGGTCCAGTAAAATATATTGCCCATTTAGTCCACTTTTAATCTTGCTGTATGGATCTGGACGTAAAGTAGGACCGCTGGGGGGAATTTAAAATTTCTTATGGCTTCCTAACCAGTCTATTGGCAAACTAGAAGAAACCCTGTCTTATAATATGGTTATTCCAAAGACACTCCTCAAAATTGAAATTGCAACACCAAGAAGGAAAAGGTTTTGGAATTGTGTAAAATCACGGGATCGATAAACACGTTAACGACAACAAAATATTCAAAGTATGAGCGCCACGCGCAGAAATATATGCACTTACACACCTTGGCATGCTATCAATGAGGTTATTAATGGTTGTCTGGGGAATGTTATGCCATGCTGAATGCACTTGGGCATACATCATCAAGATTGGCAGCTCCCTTTGCAATTGCCAACCAATGATGTCCCAAATATGCTCAATGGGAGATGCTGCAAGCCATGGTAGCACGTTTAGGCCACAGAGGCTGGTCACAGCAACATGCGGCCTGGCATTGTCCTGTTGCAAAATGGTTTATTGGACACTTTGGAGAAATGGTCATACCACTGGTTCCATGACAAATTCAATGTAACACCGAGCTGTTAGTGTATCTGAAATGAAGACTAGAGGGGTCCGGCTACCATACATTATGCCACCCCACATCATAATCCTGGGAGTAGGACTGGTTTGACGTTCCCTTGTGAAGGCCTCTTCATGGCGTTGCACACGTGGTCTCCAGCCCAATCTCCAGCAGTAATTGCGTCCAAGACGAAAGGGGGACTCATCGCTGAAGAGTATAAGACCTCCATTCCAGCCTCCATTGCCGTCTTGCTGTGCACCATGATAGAAGAGCGGTGGCGTGTGGTTAATGGAACACCTGTAGCTGAACGTCTAGCTCGTAGTCCAATGTCGTGCAAACACCTTCTGATGGTTTATGTCGATACTGGTTGCCGCCCTAGGCTTGGGATGTGAAGTCCAATTTCACTTGCAGTACAGAGTTGACCTCTATGTGCCATTCTTCCAATCAGACGATCCGTTACTGCAGAGCTTCGCCTCCACGCACCTCTTGCTGTCATTCCCATTCATTGTTGTTCTCCCAACCTCTGGGACACACAATGTTTAACAATGCTGACATCTCGGCCTTTGGCAAGTCTATATTTTAGCTAAAATACCTCAAACTAATATGCTCTAAGTCGATGGGGTCCATGAGAATCTGTTACATTACGGATCAATCATGGATCCTGTAAAAATGCCACACAACGCGCCACCACACATATGTAAGGAGTCTTACACATGAATTGAGAGGGCAAAAGACTACGAATATTTTCACCTAGAGAGCAGATTAGTCACATAATGGATAGTCATGTGTAAAGTAAAGTCAGTTTTAACAAATGATTTCCTTGTTATCTATCTGCATTAATGTCAGTGGGTTCTATGACTGATACCAGGACCAAAACCATCTAAACAGAGCTCAACAGCTGATTGTTCCCCAGGATGAGTCACGGTGGCTGTCATGTCTGCCGAGGTTTTACAAAGGCTGCTTTAATGAGAGCCTGATGTCCTGGTGACAGCTCATGACGTTCCCCATACCTCCTCATTCATTATAGTGAAGTGAATTCAAAAAGTTAGAGAGCTCTTACAGAGGAAGCAATTAAATGCACAGCTTACTTTATTACGGCTGATAAATGCTACAGCTGGTAGATTTCATTTGTTTCCAAACCCTGTCTAATGGGTTGAAAATGAAGAATCCATGTGTGCTCATAACTTGCTATTTCACAAACCGAGAGGCTGGTGCTGAAGCCAGCAATGTGCAGGAAAATCTTGAAGAGCAAGCACCAAAGAATCATGTGTGATACTGTAACTTAGAAAGCCAATGTTAGGGTATGTTCACACGCTTAGCAAAATACGTCTGAAAATCCGGAGCTGTTTTCAAGTGAAAAAAGCTCCTGATTTTCAGACGTTTTTGTAACAACATGCGTTTTTCACGGCGTATTTTACGGCCGTTATTGGAGCTGTTTTTCAATGGAGTCAATGAAAAATGCCTTCAAAAACGTCCCAAGAAATGACCTGCACTTCTTTTTCGCGGGTGTCTTTTTACACGCCATATTTTGACAGCGATGCGTAAAATTAAGCCTCGTGGGAACAGAACACCGTAAATCCCATTGCAAGCAATGGGCAGATGTTTGGAGGTGTAATGGTGTCGTTTTTTTCAGGCGTAATTCGAGGTGTAAACGGCCCGAATTACGTCTGAAACCACTGCGTGTGAACATACCCTTACAGGTAATGACAGTACGTAAACAGAGTATATGGACCTGAATAGTTATCCTGATATTTAGTATCGTTCAAGTGACTGTGTTCAATCCTTATATAAGCTGCTTTTATTATAGATGATGAAATATGAATTGGGTTAATATATCAGTAAGTTTCTTGCACTTTTTGCGAGTTCATTCACTACAGTGACACTTTGCACACTTCTCACTGACCGTGAATTTTTTTTGTCCCATTTCATTAGGTTTGTGAAAACCATAAATGTCACTTATGGAGTTCCATTCTTTGACTTTGATATTTGAACAAAAATTGATTTTATTTATCTCGCTTTAATAGAGGTTCTTTAGCAGCTACAATATCATTTATACAGTTCTGTATAAAATCTGCTGCATGACATCATTAAAACACACACCGGAGATGCTGCAGACCCTCTTTTTAAGGTTGCCCATACACATAACCGTAGTGTGTTGCGTATCCAAGAACTGCACGCAGTTTTAACGCAAATTTGTTGCAATGCAGGATTTTTTTCCACCAGATTTCAACATGTTTCACCTGTATAGTATCATATAGATATCACTCTTACAATTGTACGGTGTTTGCGGTTTCCTTAAAGGGAATGTGTTGCTAGCAAAAAATTTTTTTTTTTTAGTTAAAAAATTAAACATTGTTCTAATTTTTTTTATTTTTTTTCACGAGTCAGGAAATATTATAAATTAGATTCTAATTTATAATATTTCCCAGTGCTGGTCACTAGATGGAGCAATTCCCAGAATTGCAGCATTGCATGTGGTAAAGCAACCACATTGCTTTATGCTGCAAAATTGGAAAAAACTCACTCGGTCTAGTGAGCTCTCAGAATCCCCCCCTCCTTTATCCTGGCTAGTGCCGGGAGAAACGAGGGGATTGAACGGTCAAACCTCCTACACTGTGTGTCGCCATTTTTTGAGCTAACACACAGTGTGGTAGGTTTACATACAGTAGTAAACACACACTGAAACACGAACATACATAGAAATAACTTACCTGCTCCTGTCGCCGCCGCTCCCTCCGGTCCGTCCGCTCCGTCTGCTGCCGCTGCTCCAAGTGCACAAGTCCGGAAGCCGCGACCGGAAGTAGTAATCTTACTGTCCGGCCGCGACTTCCGGTCCACAGGAAAATGGCGCCGGACGGCGCACAGTTCAACTTGGACTGTGTGGAGCGGCGCATGCGCCGTTCCCACACAGACGGCGTACACCATAGTGGATGGAACGGGCCCCGTTCGTATTCACTATGGAAAACGGCAGCTACAGTCCCATGTCTGTATGTGTCGTTAATCGACACATACAGAAATGGAAAAAAAAATGGCAGCCCCCATAGGGAAGAAAAAGTAAAAAAATAAAAAAAAGTAAAACACAAACACAAATAAATATAAACGTTTTTAAAAAAACACTAACATCAAACTGATATAAAAAATTTTTTTTTGGTGACACTGTTCCTTTAATGTTCAATACTGCAATTTATATTTCAATGTAGTCAGGGCAGGAAATGAAATGTGTTTAAAGAATTCCTTAATTCAAAGCACACAGCCATGCAATCTCTACAGACAAACATTGCTAGTAGTATTGCTAGCAAAAATGGTCAGTGACTTTAACCGCTTGCCGCAACAGCGATTTTTCGGTCCTTCATTTTTATTCTTTACTCCCAGTATTAATCAAATTAATTCGCCATTTCAAGTTAGCACGATTTTGGGTTTGCCCAGAATCGTGAAATTGTTACAGGCTCCGCCCCATAGCAGGAGGAAAAAAAAAAGCTTTATTAACAAGCACACACACTGGACAGTGCATCTACTTCAATGAATGCCGACAATGAACAGGAGCAGCAGTGAGGGGACTGGGGTTTGCGAAGGCCTCATGTACACGACCGTAGCCATGTGCACGGCCGTGATTTTCGCATCGGCCGGGGGTGGAGTGTCACCCGCAAGCCGCCGACAAATCGCGGGCCGTGCACATGTCCGCGTGCATTATTTCCTATGAGCATGGACCGCAGAACACGGCCGTAATAAGACATGCCCGTTGTTTCTGCGGTCCGGGCTCCTGGGCCATGCACGGATCGTGGAAACCACGGGCGTGTGAATGGCCCTACAGGAATTAATGGGGCCGCAATAGCACGTTCGTGTGCATGGTGCCTAGCTATGTGTAATACTGTGAGTCCAAAGATTGCTGGTTTTATACTCAGTCCAGTTCTCCCAGGCAGCTTTTTAACCCATTCAGTTCCTGCTACATTTCAAGAATTAAGAAACTGTAGCCACCCTATAACTTCTTAAGCCTTGAAATGCATAAATATTAACCCTATATATGTCTCAAACAGCTATACACATGCATATGTCCAAAAATATATATTTTATTGTTCCATAAATATGGATATCCCCCAGAACCCACACAAATATACATACATTGATTAAAACATACTTAAAATGATATCTCTAAGACCACCAGCAAAGTACCAGCATGACCAAAAATGTATATTACATGCATGAAGTGAAACATGTAAACAGTAAAAGCATGTGGTGTGCCTCTATCCCAATTCCCCCTAACACAATCCACAGCCTGATACAGTGATACACTACTGTCGATAATATATACACATTGGTCAAGGATGTGGGATAATCTCAATTACCTGTAGCTGGCATGATGGCTGTCAGTGGTCTCAGGAAAAACTCGACGCGCGTTTCGCACCCTTCGTCAGGAGGTGACATATTGTAATGGAAATAGATTTAAAGATAGTACCCTGTGTATCGGTGACCAATGGCGCATAGCGTTTGATGATTTTTATTTGAAATAATTAACTCCTTCAAACTTTGCTTTCGTCAAAGAATGCTCCATTTGCAGCAATTACAGCATTGCAAACCTTTGGCATTCTAGCTGTTAATTTGCTGAGGTAATCAGGAGAAATTTCACCCCATGCTTCCAGAAGCCCCTCCCACAAGTTGGATTGGCTTGATGGGCACTTCTTGCGTACCATACGGTCAAGCTGCTCCCACAACAGCTCTATGGGGTTGAGATCCGGTGACTGCGCTGGCCACTCCATTACAGATAGAATACCAGCTGCCTGCTTCTTCCCTAAATAGTTCTTGCATAATTTGGAGGTGTGCTTTGGGTCATTGTCCTGTTGTCGGATGAAATTGGCTCCAATCAAGCGCTGTCCACAGGGTATGGCATGGCGTTGCAAAATGGAGTGATAGCCTTCCTTATTCAAAATCCCTTTTACCTTGTACAAATCTCCCACTTTACCAGCACCAAAGCAACCCCAGACCATCACATTACCTCCAGCATGCTTGACAGATGGAGTCAGGCACTCTTCCAGCATCTTTTCAGTTGTTCTGCATCTCACAAATGTTTTTCTGTGTGATCCAAACACCTCAAACTTCGAATCGTCTGTCCATAACACTTGTTTCCAATCTTCCTCTGTCCAATGTCTGTGTGCTTTTGCCCATATTAATATTTTCCTTTTATTAGCCAGTCTCACATATGGCTTTTTCTTTGCCACTCTGCCCTGAAGTCCAGCATCCCGGAGTCGCCTCTTCACTGTAGACATTGACACTGGCGTTTTGTGGGTACTATTTAATAAAGCTGCCAGTTGAGGATCTGTGAGGCGTCTATTTTTCAAACTAGAGACTCTAATGTACTTGTCTTGTTGCTCTGTTGTGCAGCGTGGCCTCCCACTTCTCTTTCTACTCTGGTTAGAGCCTGTGAAATCTTCAGTTTCTTGGCAATTTCTCGCATGAAATAGCCTTCATTTCTAAGAGCAAAAATAGACTGTCGAGTTTCACATGAAAGCTCACTTTTTCTAGCCATTTTGAGAGTTTAATTGAACCCACAAATGTAATGCTCCAGATTCTCAACTAGCTCAAAGGAAGGTCAGTTTTATAGCTCCTCTAAACAGCAAAACTGTTTACAGCGGTGCTAACATAATTGCACAAGGGTTTTCAAATGTTTTCTAATCATCCATTAGCCTTCTAACAGTTAGCAAACACAATGTACCATTAGAACACTGGAGTGATGGTTGCTGGAAATGGGCCTCTATACACCTATGTAGATATTGCATTAAAAACCAGACGTTTGCAGCTAGAATAGTCATTTAGCACATTAACAATGTGTAGAGTGTATTTCTGATTAATTTAATGTTATCTTCATTGAAAAAAACTGTGCTTTTCTTTCAAAAATAAGGAAATTTCTAAGTGACCCTAAACTTTTGAACGGTAGTGTACATCCCCATACGTATATATGTTCACCTGTGGGGAGGACCATATGGAGAAGACCACCACCACTGCCCCGCATCGGTGGTGGAAGTTCTCCACCTGGACCCCCCACGCATCACACATAACACGCTACATAAATCCATAATATGGAACCACTGTATAAACATGAACACACACATACATCCCTATACATATATATGCACATCCGTGGAGAGGACCACATGAGAAGACTAACACCACCACTGCCCTGCACCGGCGGTCGAAATTCTCCACCCAGACACCCAACGTATCACATACTATTCACTGCATAACTAGGTCATATAGAACCACTACAGGAGTGTAAGCATATGCACACAAATAAGTATGCATAGGGTCGAGGAGCGCGCAGGGAAGACCACCACCCACGCCCCGCATGGATGGTGGAAACCCCCGCACACACCCCAACCAAAAAATACCACTTAATTATATTTCAAGATTAAGCATAAATAGGGACTAGTATCGAAAGATTCCCCATTAGCTGATAAGTAGTGATATAGTGTAAAGTGACCTATACATAGAGTGACAAACACTTATACCATTTTTCTTAAAAATATGAAAAATCATTTTGGATATAATTTAGAATATGTAGATTGTGGGAACACCCACAATCTACATAAAAGTGATCGTGATTATACCAATAGTGATATATGGCCGTCAATTGGGCCCCAAAGCAGCACAGACATTATCATCTGAGCCTATATTGGGAACAAACGCCTTGAAATGCAGCAGGAACTGAATGGGTAACTGAAGTGTTGAGTTCTGATAACGCTGTAGCAGAGAGCAGTGTCAGTGGAGGTTTACTAGTTCTGTGTAGTACTGCTGGTAATAAATCTAGTGACTTGCCACAAAAGTTATGTCCAAAGAGCAGTCATAAATCACATGCAGACTTTGGGGGTAATTTATCAAACTTTCTACACCAGAAAAGTCATAAAAGGGCCCAAAAGTCCCAATTTGCTGGCCAAATGGAGGCTTGCCCTTTTTGCGCCACCCACGACACTTTTGTAGAAAGGGGAGTGACCTCTGGGAAACAGCGTGAATACTGCGGGCCAAAATATTTATTATAATTTATGCAAGACTAATTGTAACATAAGGACACGTTAAAGGGCGTATTACACCTACCAATTTTGTCAGATGAAACGAGCGCCGATCAACAAGACAGCTCGTTGATCGGCGCTCGTTTGGTCCAGTCAGAAGGAGCTATGTATAGGGACGAGCCCTCGTCCTCATCTATTATTATCATATCGGTTTACACGGAGACTTTTGCTGCCGACAATGACAATATTAAAAATGTGCGCGTTCATCAGCTGATCGTTCGCCTGTTTACACAGGGCAATTATCTTTACAGGCGTA
The DNA here is from genome assembly GCF_050947455.1 of Rhinoderma darwinii. Classification (NCBI taxonomy): domain Eukaryota; kingdom Metazoa; phylum Chordata; class Amphibia; order Anura; family Rhinodermatidae; genus Rhinoderma; species Rhinoderma darwinii. The sequence goes on from NC_134689.1 coordinate 48,004,627, forward strand.
CACGCTAACTGTAGGTAAAAAGTGATGTGAATGGGACCTTATGTGTATTTTGCCTCAGGTCGCACTAATCAGCAGCTTCCCGACTCTCCTCAGCTGACGGGATCTGCCGAGCACAGCTAAGGACAGATAGTGGGAGGATTTGCTCCTGCAACTGGACATCGCTGGAGCAGACCTTGGTAAGTATGTTTGCATTGAATACCACTGATTCCACCAATAGTTTTTTCACCCACTGATTCCACAAATGTACTTGTTTATGGAGACCATAGATTTGACCAATGTTAATAAATGAAAGTCATGCTATGATTGAGTATAATGCGTGATCTCCCTTACCTGCTCCGACATAACACTGTATAGCTATACAATGGGACGAAAAGGAGAGAAACAGCGGATTTTAAGTAATTAAAGGAATAGGGAAATATTTATTTACAAGGCAAAATAATTACTGATGAGAAGTTTACACTTAGAGGTTCACTTTAAAAGGTTTTGCAACAAGAAATTAGGGTCTGTCGTCATATGGGTAATACAGGCAATACATTATTACATCTACTTTGCTCTCTTTACCGTGGAACTCAGACCACACTGATTATGACCGGATTTTAAAGCTTAGAAAAAGGTCAATGTTTCTATCTTGAGATACATTCTTTTCATTCATGAGTCAACTCCTCTGTTTGTATAACTCAGAATCACAAGTATGATTATTTCTTCAGGCAATATTTTTTTATAGTTAATATAAGATGTGAAAATAAACTTGTTTACTTATAAAATTCTTGTTAAAGGGGTTTTCCAGCTTCTAACAACTGATGACCTATCTACCGGATAGGTCATCAATACATAATCTGTGGGGGTCCGTCACCCGGGCCCCGCACAGATCAGCTGTGCACCGGACGTACAAGCCGGAAGCAGTTAGCTCCGGCCACGGAATAGTGGCCGAGCAGCCGTATTGCAGCTCTGCTCCTATTCAAGTGAATAGATGCAGACCTGCAGTTCTGCAGCACAACCGCTATGCTATGTACGGAGCCAACTGCTTTCGGTCTCCGTACACAGAATTATGTGGCACTACGTCCGGTGCCTGCAGGCCACCAGAGCAGCTTATCGGTGCGTGGTCCGGGTTTTGGACCCGCACCGATGACATACTGATGACCTATCCGGTGGATAGGTGATCAGTTGTCAGAAGGTGGACAACCCCTTTAAGTTGTAAGCAAAAAAAGTCAAAGATTATTTTCTTCAAATACGGAATATCAAAAATATACATCTATTCGAGGACCCTTCAGTCCTTGCCTATAGGGGCAGTTATATTTTCTTTGTCAGTTTGATAGCAAAGTGAAAATGATTTGTGACCAGGTGCATAGCTAAAGGCTCATGGGCCCCCGATGCAAAGGTTCTTCTTGGGCCCCCCTAAACTGCTCATGGCCGACAGCCCGCAGCTTTCAGCTGCATCGCTGGGTCCACGACTCCGGCTCCGGTTCAGCCCCTGATATTAATGTCCATTTATGGACAGTGACGTTAGGAGCTTTCCCAGGAAAGTCTCTACTAGCTCTGCACGGGAATTCTGGCTCTGGAGAAGCCCCTGACATCACTGTCCATATAGGGACAAAGATTTCAGAAGCTCCCAGAGGTATAAGTATAACATATACCTGTGACGGATGCCATACAGTGGCATCCAAGGAGAGGTTATCACAGCACTGGAGAAACAGAGTAAAATCTAATATAGTGGGTTCAAAGGAACCTGATCCAGTCCCTTGAATGGAATCCACAAACAGAGAGCAACAAGGCAGCACATCCAAAATAAATTGAAATGTATTCACCCACAGGGGCGACGGTTCAGTCCAACAGGACCTTTCTCATGCATCAGGAACGTTTTTATTTTAACACTGAAATGGCTGTATGAGATCTTGTTGATTGCTAGATAAGTTCTACTTTGTTAGGGAACTAGTTTTGTGGTAAACAGGTTAGGTTTAGTTTTTACAAATTTTAAATATAGAAGAAAAGTACAGAAAAATACCTTTTACCCTAGTTTTTATTTTTTACACCATTCATCAATCTAAATATTAATATAAATTTATCATACAGATAATTACAGTTTCGGGGATACCTAATATGTTTATATTATTTGGGGTCTTCTAATATTTAATTAAACATTTATTGTATAAAAATGTATTTATATTTTTAAAGGAATTTTCTTTATTGCTATTAAGTTCACTTTGTAATATGCCAGTATGTTACACTGCGTATATAAAGGGCATCCATAAAAATGCCCTAACAACTGGCCACTGTAAAAGACAATAGTAGGGTCCTTCAATGGGCCCTGGGCTCTCTGCTCATACAAGGCATCCCCCCTTTGGATTACCTCCTGAATGCCGCAGTCAGAATTGATCACAGCATTGAAGTTAAATTGACAGGAGCTAGAGTGCGGCTATGATTGGCAGCCGCCATCTCGCTTGCATGGGCACAGTTTCTGTGCCCACACAATCTCAGCACCATAATAGTATAGTGTTGTGTGTGAACTTACTCCTATCAGCAAAGTACTATTATGGCGCTACGCACCTACAGGTTAGCTATAACGGTCAATGCCATTAGTCATGAGATGTGCACTAAAGGCAGCCTAATTTTATTGTGTGTAATTATCTGCAATTTTTCGCTCTCACAACTTTTTACTGGTCTTGAAAATAAGTGAACAATGTGTCAATTCCTCGATATTGCAATCATAGTCAAATGGTACATAGACGGGGAACCAAAGTCTAGACGGGTGGTTCAATTGCTCGACCATCGAGCGATCGCATTTACACACAGCAACCAAAATTTTTAGCATGAAGATGTTCGCCTAAGATTTACATGGTGAGGCAATTGTAATAAGTCATTGTACACATTATCTAAGCATGTAGAGGCACCTGTAAATGAGTAGCTTGTTTTTAAATGCCATCATTGTATTTGCCACGGCTACCTCTTGTGGTCGACTTTTTTTTTTTTTTTAGAAATGTTACATTTTTCCCCAAAATCAAATAAACATACACATTCCCCTATCCCACACAATACCTTCTCTTTCATATATTGATAAGACACATTTTCTTCAAACAAGAAATATGCTTTCTATACTCCTAAATAATGTTTATTGGTGATTGAAATCAATAGTAATGCAAACGGAAGCTATGGTTTCCATTCATCGGTTCCTCCAATGGAACGGAACCGATGAACGGAAGCCCAGCGCTGATGTGAACAGGACCTAACCACTGTCATTTTTTGGGGGTTTTCTTTTGCAAATGTATTTATTAAATTGTAATTGTGCAAAACTCCATGGAAAAATGTTTGGGGTAAAAAGAAAAGAACAAAAAAGACAGCACAAGACAAAATGGCCTTGCTAGAAGATGCCAAGAGATGGCAATAAGGGACATGCCGGGGCTTGTCTTTTTCAGATTTTGGATATACATATATAGCTTTTACTTTCCAAGATTGATTACAGATATGTCAACTCAAACCTTTTACCCATGTTATATTCATCCACATAATGTTATTTGGCGTATTGGATTACAGAAGGACTAATTATTTTATTCCAATAGACTATGCTTGATGGATTGAACAGACTCTGACTTGTAAGTAATAGGATTCTAAATGATATTGTAAAATCGCAGATCCTGATGGAACATAAATCTTAAGACTTTAAAATTCCAGTCGGAGTGATGTGCGCAAAGAGAAGCCGATCAGGAAACGGGAAATCCAACATCAACTAATCCACTCAAGTACTAATCGAAATGCTTTTCACAACTCAATTGTCTAAGATTGAGAGTGAAAAAAAAGGACTCAATTATTCTACTCAAACGCCAATGAATTATTTATGAAAGCTGAATAAATGTTAAATTGGACAGTGATGAACAAGAGACGCGATAGAATAGAGCAAATTTGCGGAAAAAGGAAATCATTTCCTTTTTACTTTGACTGTTTACTATTTCTTGGGTTCCACATAAATGTAGACATTGTCTATAAAAACCTGGCTGCTTAGCAACGCAGCTTTTTACGGTTTTGCATGGGTGATGTTAATTGCTATAACAAACAATGTGAGCAACTGTTTAGGAAGCTCAAAGACAAGTGTAATAACCAGCGCTGGTGTTCAGGAAAACGAAAAGATTGCAACTGAACAGAAAGGTAGCACAGAGGATTTCAAAGACCTTTTTGTTGGGAGAATGAGTCACAGTTAACTACGAAAAAAAGAAAAAGGAACAAGATACAGCAGCCACAGTAAAATCATTAGAATACACAATCGGCAGATAAGATAATGCTACATAGTTAAAGAGGCTCTGTCACCAGATTTTGCAGCCCCTATCTGCTATTGCAGCAGATCGGCGCTGCAATGTAGATTACAGTAACGTTTTTATTTTTAAAAAACGAGCATTTTTGGCCAAGTTATGACCATTTTTGTATTTATGCAAATGAGGCTTGCAAAAGTACAACTGGGCGTGTTGAAAAGTAAAAGTACAACTGGGCGTGTATTATGTGCGTACATCGGGGCGTGTTTACTACTTTTACTAGCTGGGCGTTCTAATGTGAAGTATCATCCACTTCTCTTCAGAACGCCCAGCTTCTGGCAGTGCAGACACAGCCGTGTTCTCGAGAGATCACGCTGTGACGTCACTTCCCCAGGTCCTGCATCGTGTCAGACGAGCGAGGACACATCGGCACCAGAGGCTACAGATGATTCTGCAGCAGCATCGGCGTTTGCAGGTAAATCGATGTAGCTACTTACCTGCAAACGCTGATGCTGCTGCAGAATCAGCTGTAGCCTCTGGTGCCGATGTGGCCGACACGATGCAGGACCTGTGAGTGACGTCACAGATCTGCACTGCCAGAAGCTGGGCGTTCTGAAGAGAAGTGGATGATATTTCTCATTAGAACGCCCAGCTAGTAAAAGTAGTAAACACGCCCCGATGTACGCACATAATACACGCCCAGTTGTACTTTTACTTTTCAACACGCCCAGTTGTACTTTTGCAAGCCTCATTTGCATAAATACAAAAATGGCCATAACTTGGCCAAAAATGCTCGTTTTTTAAAAATAAAAACGTTACTGTAATCTACATTGCAGCGCCGATCTGCTGCAATAGCAGATAGGGGTTGCAAAATCTGGTGACAGAGCCTCTTTAAAGGTCACTCTCTAAGCTTTGTAATAAAAGATAATATACCTTGTTTTTCCATATACACAATGAAGTTGTTATTAAAAACTAAGCTTTAAAGGGGTTTTTCAATACTTTTCTTTTTTTATTTTAATCACTGCAACACTTCTCAATTTACCTATTAACCCGTTAGTGACCGCCAATAAGCCTTTTAACGGCGGCCACTAACAGGCTTTATTCTGATGCATATGCCTTTTCACGGCACTGAGAGCAGGGAGCCTCAAATCTCCCTGCTCTCAGCTGCCAGAGGCAGCTGAGGGCTGGGAGCGTCCCTGCTCTGCCGTGTGAGATCGATATTAGTATCGATCTCACCCGTTTAACCCCTCCGATGCGGTGCTCAATAGCGTGCACCGCATCGGAGTGGTTTTGGAGAGAGGGAGGGAGCTCCCTCTCTCTCCCACCGACACGATCGCCGAGTGTCAGTGTCTCTAATGGCAGCTGGGGGCCTAATAAAGGCCCCCAGGTCTGCCTGGAGCGAATGCCTGCTAGATCATGCATGCCGGAGGCATTACCTAGCAGATGCCTGTCCGTTTTAAACGGACAGGCAGTAATACACTGCAATACAAAAGTATTGCAGTGTATTACAATAGCGATCGGAGAATCGCATATTAAAGTCCCCTAGTAGGACTAGTAAAAAAGTTAAAAAAAAGTTTAATAAAGTAAATTTTAAAAAAAAAGTGAAAAAAAATAAAAACCCAGCTTTTCCCCTAACAAAATGCTTTACTATTAAAAAAACAAAATAAAGTAAAAAAGTTACACATATTTGGTATCGCCGCGTCCGTAACAACCCCGACTATAAATCTATTACATTATTTAACCCGCACGGTGAACGCCGTAAAAAATGTAATAAAAAACTATGGAAAAATTGCTGTTTTCTGTGAATACTGACTTTAAAAAAATGTGATAAAAAGTGATCAAAAAGTCGCATCTACTCCAAAATGGTACCAATAAAAACTACAAGTCTTCCCGCAAAAAAAAAGCACTCACACAACCGCACCGGCGAAAAAATAAAAACGTTACGGCTCTTCAAATATGGAGACACAAAAACAAATAATTTCGGAAAAAAAAAGCGTTTGTACTGTGTAAAAGTAGTAAAACATACAAAAACGATACAAATTTGGTATCGTTGCAATCGTAACAACCCGCTGAATAAAGTTATTGTGTTATTTATACCACACGGTAAACGGCGTAGATTTAGGACGCAGAAAAGAGTGGCGAAATTTCAGGTTTTTTTCTATTCCCCCCCAAAAAAGTTAATAAAAGTTAATCAATAAAAAATATGTCCCCCAAAATGGTGCTATTAAAAAGTACAACTTGTCCCGCAAAAAACAAGACCTTATACAGCAATGTCGACGCAAAAATTAAAGAGTTATAACTCTTGGAATGCGACGATTGAAAAACGTAAAAAATGGCTTGGTCATTAAGGCCTAAAATAGGCTGGTCATTAAGGGGTTAATGCCCCCTGAATATCGTTATCTACATTTTTATTTTTTACTTTACCATTATTCTCTTTTGCTTACATTGAGAGGTTTGTTTACCTCTGTGTGTTCGTTGTCTTGCTCTGCCGGTCATACAGTTCCCGGCATGCACCGCTTGTGGCCCAGCATGCAATGCGCCGGCACTCATCACAGCTCAGAAACGTCAGGTCAGAACTCGCGCATCAGAAACTTCTACCCAGTGTGAGTCTCGGCTAAGTACACAGCATGCTCGCATGGCGGCCTCTCGGTCTCTGGAAAGTAACGAGGAACGCGAAGCGTAACGATCTGCTGTCCGACAGCGCCATGCATCGTCACGCGAGTCTGAAACTTTCACCGACAGAAAATCTCGCTTGAGTTGTTAGAGAGCTCGCACAGCGGCCTCTCGAGAGATTGAAAGTAGTGAAGAACGTGAAGCGCGATTGACAGTCGATCGCAAACCTCACAACTATGCCAGAGCTCTCGAAAGCGAAGACCAATATCAACGACGACTGGAATCAGCTAGAGAGAATTATGAACGCACGCGCCAAGATAATGAAAGTTATTTATTGACTAAAAGGGAAAGAGTAGATGAAATACGACAGGCAGAAACAGAAGAACAACGTCAATCATGCTTAGAAGCTGATCGAATTCGACACTCTTAACCTCTTAGTGACCAGCCCATTTTAGGCCCTAATGACCAAGCTATTAAATTAGTTTTTCTATAGTCGCATTCAAAGAGCTATAACTTTTTTATTTTTTCGTCTACATAGCTGTATGAGGACTTGTTTTTTGTGGGATTAGTTGTACATTTTAATAGCACCATTTTTGGGTACATATAATTTTTTTATTAACTTTTATTAACTTTTTTTGGGGGGGATTATAAAAAAACCCCTGAAATTCCACGATTGTTCTATGCGTTTTTAAATTGACGCCGTTCACTATGCGACGTAAATAACATGTTACCTTTATTCTATGGGTCGGTACGATTACGGCGATACCACCTATGTAGGGTTTTTTTATGTTTTACGACTTTTGCACAATAAAAACACTTTTGAACTAAAATTATTTGTTTTTGCATCGTTGCTTTCCAAGAGCCGTAACTTTTTTATTTTTCCATCAATGTAGTGATATGTGAGCTTGTTTTCTGCGGGACGAGATGTAGTTTTGATTGGTACTGTTTTGGGGTGCATGGGACTTATGGATTCATTTTTATTGATTCTTCAGATCGCTGCTATAATGCTTTGGTATACTTCGTATACCAGAGCATTATTGCCTGTCAGTGTAAAACTGACAGGCAATCTGTTAGGACGTGCCTCCGGCGCGTCCTAACAGGCATATGTCCAGGGCAGACCTGGGGGCTTTTATCAAGCCCCCGGCTGCCATGACACCCCATCGGAGACCCGCGATTGCATTCGCGGGCCGGCGCTCGGTGACAGAGGGAGCTCACTCCCTCTGTAAACAAAGTTAAATGCCGCGGTCGCTATTGACGTCGGCATTTAACGGGTTAAACGGCCGCGATCTAAGTAAACTTCGATCGCGGGCGTTGGAGCAGGAGCTCAGCTGTCATCAGACAGCTGAGCCCCGGCTCCAGCCTGCACGGGAGACCCGTGCAGGACTTAGACTAGGCTCACGTGAAAAGGCGTCAGCCTAGCCTAAGGCCCCTTAGTGACCAACGTAAAAAGGCGTATTGGTGGTCACTAAGGGGTTAATAGAATGTCTATTTCATCAGAAGATTTAGAGGAGTCTCAGGAGTATGGTGCGGAAAACAATGTTGTTCCTTGGGTCAATAAGGAAACAGCAGGTTTTATGTGTTTCCCTAGGATTGACTATGCGGAATTCGCTTCTGTAGGTGGTATGGTCGTAATTTGTAACTTTTGTGGTGTTCTCAAATGGAGAAAAGAACCAAATGGAATCTGTTGTTCAAGTGGTAAAGTTCACATTGAAAAATTTCAAGAACCTCCAGAGCTTATAAAACAACTTTTAAATGAAAATCAAAACACTTCTTACGCCTCATTCACACGACAGGGTCCGAGTGTCGGCCGATAAAATCGTCCGTTTTGGTCCGTTTTTCCCAGCCGGTTTGCATCCGTTTTGCATCTGTTCCGATTCCGTTCCGGGCCGTGTTGCCGTTTTTAACCCGTTTTACATCCGTTTTTTTCCCTGTCTGTTTTAAAATCGGATGAATTTCATTTAAATTTGTTGCCACACACAGCACCCTGTAGGTAATGCCAGCCAGCCCCCTGCAGGTAATGCCACCCATCCCCCTGCAGGTAATGCCACCCAGTCCCCTGCAGGTAATGCCACCCTGCACCTTGTAGGTAACGCCACCCAGCTCCCTGTATGTAAGGCCACCAAGTCCACTGTAGGTAATGCCACCAAGTCCACTGTAGGTAATGCCACCAAGTTCCCTGTAGGTAATGCCACACAGCCCCCTGTAGGTAATGCCACACAGCCCCCTGTTGGTAATTCCACACAGCACCCTGTAGGTAATGCCACCCTGCCCCCTGTAGGTAATGTCACCCAGTCCCCTGTAGGTAATGCCACCCTGCCCCCTGTAGGTAATGTCACCCAGTCCCCTGTAGGTAATGCCACCCAGTCCCCTGTTGGCAATGCCACCCTGCCCCCTGTAGGTAATGCCACCCTGCCCCCTGTAGGTAATGTCACCCAGTCCCCTGTAGGTAATGCCACACAGCCCCCTGTAGGTAATGCCACCCAGCCCCCTGTTGGCAATGCCACACAGCCCCCTGTAGGTAATGCCACCCAGCCCCCTGTTGGCAATGCCACCCTGCCCCCTGTAGGTAATTCCACACAGCCCCCTGTTGGCAATGCCGCCCTGCCCCCTGTAGGTAATGTCACACAGCCCCCTGTAGGTTGCACTCATCCCCCCCTTCCAGGAGAAGTCACTGACTTTAATGTCCATATATGGACAGTTTAGTCACTGACTTCTCCTGTAGCGGAATCCCCGGCCACGGGGTCGGGGATTCCGCTTCAGAAGTGAGTGACATCGCTGTGTCCATATATGGATAGCGTAGTCACCCACTTCTCCTGTAGCGGAATCACCAATCCCCGGCCGTGGATTGGAGATTCCGACTTCTACAGGGAGCGTAAAAAGACCCTCCTCCTCCTCACATGCACTCTGCACTGTGAGGAGGAGGAGAGAGCGCGAGCGACGGAATACATGGCCATCACTCGGGACACATTCCGGTGATGGCCGTGTATTATCCGGCCCCATAGACTTCTATGGGAGCCGGGTGGCTGGGTAAACGGCTGAAAATAGGGCATGTCCCATTTTTTGACGGCCAGGTTTCCCGGGCCGTCAAAAAAAATCGGTCGTGTGAATAGCCCAATTAGGTGTCTATTGTTCCTAATGCAGCCGGGTGACGGACGATTTATGAACGGCCGTCACCCGGCCGGGAAACCCTGTCGTGTGAATAAGAGCTTAGACAGTATCTGTTTATATAACAGCGCATTCCAAATGACATCTTTTGGGGCAAAACTAATTACAGAGGGACCATTCATGCCATCCTTCAAGGTAAAAGGCCAAGTTTACCATCTCATCGGACCTTTGCTACCACAAGATGAGCCAAAATTTCTTCAGATTTATTTCGTATCAGATTACAATGAACAGGCCAATATCAGAAATCAGAACTTTCCACAACTAAATAGTAACCTTATATCTCCACTTCAAAACATGCTGCATCAGGTGAATCCGTACGTGCATAGTTTCAAAGCTGTATTACAGTCTATTCCGCAGGGGCAAAAGCAATGATTACAAAATGATCATCAGCGCAGATAGATGTCCTGTTGCTGAACACCGCGCCACGTGTAACGCCCCTGTCACAAATGAAGTTGCAGTGGTTTTAGTTGATCAGGAGTGAGATAGGCGTGACATCGTGTTGTGCACTCACAACGATCGCCTGCAACGCATTTTCGAAACACACAGATTACGACGCCCTGCAATATCCTTTAATTTATTGCCACGGCGAAGATGGGTACAATTTTGGACTCTACCAAGTTAATCCTACTACTAGGGTAACAAATTTTCATAAAAATATATCAGCCCAGCAATTTTATTCATACCTGATGCAGATAAGGCGTAATCGTTTTATCTATTTGCAATTATTTCGAGGATTGTTCAGCCAATTTATTGTGGACATGTATGCGAAAATAGAGATGGAGCATTTAGTGTAGATACGCACTAACCAGACACGTTTACGCGCTGAACATTATGTGCATCTGCGAGACGCCATGCAACAAGATAATAACGTGGAAAACTTAGGGCGATTAGTTATCCTGCCATCCAGTTTTACCGGTGGTCCGCGTTACATGCATGAATGTACACAAGATGCCTTCTGCTACGTCCGAAAATACGGCCAGCCTGACCTTTTCATAACGTTCACAACTAATCCAAAGTGGTAATTTGTCTGAGGCAGCTTGAAAAAATTGCAGCAATCTAATTGATTGCAACCTCTCCCTTATATAACAATCAGTATAGATGAAATTTGGAACAGTTGCCCATAGCAACCTACTGGTGTGTATTTTTCCAAGACAATAAACAATTAAAGTAAAAATTTCCCAAGAACTTCTCGCAGGGCAGGCGTCTTATGATAGGCATGCTATTATAGGCAGAGTTTTCCACTTAAAACTAAAGTTGATGATCGACCGGATCACAAAACAAAAAGTTTTCGGTTCAGCTCTTTGTGTCATGTATAGCGTTGAGTGGCAAAAGAGTGGCTTGCCACATGCTCACAATCTCCCGTAGCTGCAAGAAAAAATTTGTCACGATGCGGTTGACACGGTCATAAGTGCAGAATTTCCTGACCGGAAGGAGGATACGATATTGCACGAGATTGTAAAGACGCACATGGTTCATGGGGCCTGTGGCGCTTTAAATAGAAACTCTCCTTGCATGCAGAAGGGTCATTGCTCTAAAAGATACCCTAGAGCGCTATTAGAGCAAACGATGTCGGGGGAAAACGGGTATCCATTGTATCGTCAAAGATCACCCTTACAAGGCGAATTCACAGCTACAGTCCAGTTGCATGGTCAAGAAATTGCTTTGGACTATCAATGGGTTGTACCCTATTCACCAGTGTTATCAAGAATGTTTCAAGTTCACATCAACGTCGAAATAAGTAATATAATTGAAGCCATCAAATATATATCTAAATAGGTCAACAAGGGTAGTGACGAGGCCACGTTTGCCTTGAGAAATAATAATGAATACGACGAAGTCACGAGGTTCCAATCTGGCCGATATATATGCTCTTCTGAGGCGGTGTGGCACAATTTGCGCTTCCACATTCACGAGAGACATCCGCCAGTGATGCATCTTCATGTTCACCTTGAAAGCGGGCAATGGGTGTACTTCAACCCTGAAAATGTGGCAGAGCGGTTAGAAAACCCGAGACAAACCAGTTTGCTGGCATACTTTGTGAAACAGATGATTTTGCAAAAACACTTATATATAACGAACTTCCGTCAGATTATACTTATAATAAGCAGCAAGGTGTTTTCAACCGAAGACGCGGAACAGCTGTGAATTGCAAGCCTGGTATTTTAAAAGAACACATCATTGGAAGAGTATAGATGGTGCATCCAAACAACTACGAATGCTATTACTTACGCTTACTTCTACATACAGTGCGAGGACCTACTTCTTTTGCCGAATTCCGAAAGGTTGACGATGTTGAATATCCTACTTACCAGGCTGCTTTCCGAGTGCGTCACTTGCTAGATGGTGGTCAGCATTGGGATGGCGCATTGACCGAAGAATGCATCAGTGATAGTCCACATCGCTTGCGTCATTTATTTGCCATTTTGCTGTTTTTTTGTGGACTTTCGGATGCTGCGCATTTGTGGCAAAAAGATCAGGAAAAATAAGTTGAAGACTTTGTCAGGCATGCACAACTAAACAGTAACGGCGAACTGAACGACACGTTGTCTGAAAGTAATATGAATCGATGTTTGCTGGCTATCCAAGACATAGTTTCATCTATAGGGGGTAATCCTGTCTCTCAATATGGTAAACCCGCACCAGCTTTAGACAGGGAACACAGAGTACGCGGCGGAAATAAACGAAATCCAGCGGAACTGGCTGAAACATTGCAAAACGGTGTCTCGAGTCTGACAGCGGAACAGCGTATGATATTCAATCGCGTGTCCCAGCGTAGATGGTACTTTGGGAGAAATCCTCTTTTTAGATGCACCCGGTGGGACGGGAAAAAGTCATCTTGGCCCAAATATGAGATGAAAGCAAAATTGCTCTTGATGTCGCTTCATCGAGTATAGCAGCCACATCGTTGCCCGGAGGCAAAACATTCCATATAATGTTCAAGATCAAAATTGACTTGAATCTTACAGAAAGCCCAGTGTGTAATGTTTCTAGAAACAGCGACAAAGCAAGGGTTCTACGAGATTGCTGCTTAGTAATATGGGACGAGTACACTATGGCAAACCGTAAAGCAGTAGATAGAACCTTGCGAGATATCAGACAAAATGACCGGCCCATGGGTGGTATGACATGGGTGGTATGACAATGCTTTTCTGTGGTGATTTTAGGCAAACTTTACCAATCATACCACGAGGAACGAGGGTAGATGAAATTAGAGCCTGCCTAAAGAGCAAGTCTGTGGCGCAACGTTATACCGATGCATTTAACAATAAATATGCGGGCGCGAACAGGAGGCAACCAAAATGCTCAAGAGTTTTCAGATTTATTACTAAAAATTGGTGATGGCACGTATCCGCAAGAAGAAGGGAAAGTTATTTTACCTGATAATTTATGTTGTACTTTTCCATCACTGCAAGACCTCATTTCTTCTGTGTATGGTGACCCAATGCAAATAACAAATCATGGAAAATCTTGGCTAGGCAAAAGAGCTATTTTGACCCCTCGCAACGACCAGGCAGCAGCAATTAAACACTGACATATTGACATGTGTTCATGGGGAAAGTGCAGAATATACAGTAAGGTCCAGAATTATTTGGACAGTGATACAATCTTGATGATTTGGGTTCTGCATGCCACCACATTGGATTTGAAATTAAACAACTGAGATACAATTGAAGTGTAGACTTTCAGGTTTAATTCAAGGGGTTGAACAAAAATATCTTGTGAAAAGTTTAGGAATTGCAACCATTTTTCTACACAGCCTCCTCATTTCATGGGCTCAAAAGTAATAGGACAAATTAGTGTATAGTAGCATAAATAAAATAGTTTTTTTTAATACTTTGTAGAGAATCCTTTGCAGGCAATGACTGCCTGAAGTATGGAACCCATGGACATCACCAAACGCTGGGTTTCCTCCTTTGTGATGCTTTGCCAGGCCTTTACTGCAGCTGTCTTCAGTTGTTGATTGTTTCTGGGTCTTTCTGCCTTAAGTTTTGTCTTAAGCAAGTGAAATGCAGCTCGATCGGGTTGAGATCTGGTGATTGACTTGGCCATTGCAGAATATTCCACTTCTTTGCCTTAAAAAACTCCTGGATTGCTTTAGCAATATGTTTTGGGTCATTGTCCATCTGTACTGTGAAGAGACGTCCAAATCAATCTTGCTGCATTTAGTTGAATTTGAGCAGAAATTAGATCCCTGAACACTGAAGACCGAAGCAGCCGGATGAATTCTGTAGTCATATCACGCTAGTAACCCAATGCCTTTGGCAGCCCTGCATGCCCATGCCAGCACACTGCCTCCACCATGTTTTACAGAGGATGTGGTGTGCTTTGGATCATGAGCTGTTCCAAGCCTTCTTCATACTTTCTTCCCCCCATCATTCTGGTACAGGTTGATCTTAGCTTCATGCTGTTCCAGAACTTGGCTGGCTTCTTTACATGTTGTTTGGCAAAGTCTAATCTGGCCTTTCTATTTTTGAGGCTGATTAATGGTTCGCACCTTGTGGTGAACCCTCTGTACTTGCGCTCATGAAGTCTTCTCTTTATATTAGACTTAGATACTGATACACCTACTTCCAGGAGAGTGTTCTTCACTTGAGTAGATGTTGTGAAGGGGTTTTTCTTCACCATGGAAAGGATTCTGCGATCATCCACCACTGTTGTCTTCCGTGGATGTCCAGGCCTTTTAGAGTTCACGAGATCACCAGTGTGGTCTTTTTTTTCAAGAATGTACCAAACTGTTGATTTTGCCACTTCTAAAATTTGAGCTATCTTTCTGATAGATTTCTTCATTTCTTTCAGCCTAATGATGGTCTGTTTCACTTGCATTGAGAACTCCTTTGACCTCATATTGTGGGTTCACAGCAACAGCTTCCAAATGCCACATCTGGAATCAACTCCAGACCTTTTACCTGCTTAATTGATGATGGATTCACAAGGGAACAACCCATGCAGCCCATTAAATAGCTTTTGAGATAATTGTCCAATTACATTTGGTCCCTTGAAAAAGAGTCAGCTACATATTAAAGAGCTGTAATTCCTAACCCATTCCTCAAATTAGGATGTGAATATGCTCAAATTAAAGCGGAGAATCTGCACTTTAAGCCCATATTGATTATATTACTGTATATTCAACATGTTTTGGTAAACCGCTAAAATGCCAAAACTTGTGTCACTGTCCAAATAATTCTGGACCTAACTGTATCTTTATCAACAGTCATCGAACAAGAAGACGCTACCAACTATCGGGTGGAATTGTTAAAATTCCCTAAGAACACTCGCTCTTCCGTCCCACAAAATTAATTTAAAAGACGGCGTCACCATAATTCTCCTTAGAAATTTAAGCCCACCAAAACTATGTAACGGCACCTGACTAAAAATCACAAATCAACAACAAAGCGTGATAAAAGCTGAGATTTTAACTGGAAGTGGCACAGGTGATAACGTTTTTATACCCCGAATCCCCTCATTCCAAATAATATTCCCTTCAGTTTTAAACGTGTACAGTTTCCTGCCAGCTTATGTTACGCTATGCCCATCAACAAAGCACAGGGCCCAACGCTGCGCGTTGCGGGCATGGACCTCAGTGTCAGCTGCTTTGTGCACGGGCAGCTCTATGTGGCTCTATCTTGTGTCAGCAACTCCACCAATCTTTATGCACACATCACTGGTGGTTCTACTGCTAACATTGTTTACAGGGAAGCGTTGTCATAGTGAACCGGACTACTGAAAGAAAACTATTTTTAATTGCAGTCTGTTTATAGACTTTGTTTTTTTTTTCACTTTGTTTTGAGTATGGTGCAAGGCTAGGAGTATACTTATAAAAAAAAAGGAAACAGTACGTTTTTCAGTGGTCTGCGCGCACATCCAAATTCTAGTAATGCATTTACAGAAAGTTATATCTCATGTCACTCACCCAGACCAATCTGGCTTTATGCCCGGTATGGCCACAGACATTAACCTACAGAGGTTGTTCACTTACCTGATCTACCTCTAATCCGCTTGGCTCCCGGGTTGTTGCCTCCTTGGAGAAAGCAGTTGACTCGGTAGAATAGTGCAATTTGTGGTCTGTACTAGGTAGATTTGAATACCTATTTATCCAATGGATACGTCTTTTATATTCACAACCCATAGCGAGTGTCAAAACTAACTGCCATATTACCTCTTCCTTTGCCGTGGCCTGGGGGACTAGGCAGGGATGCCCGTTGTCCAGTTCCTTATTTGCATTGGCGATTGAACCCCTTGCTCTGTCCATAAGAAATTCTCCAGATATAACTGGTTATGCTCTGGGAGGGAGGTGCGGGTTTCTCTTTATGCTGATGATACGCTTGTTTTTCTTAATGACCCGGGTCCATCTCTATGAGAACTACTACTTTATTTGACACACTTACATCGTTCTCCAGTTTCGATTGAACTGGTCCAAATCATTGAGAACTGCCGTGGATGCAGGACCCGGAGGGGCTATCCTTCCCTCCCCTCTACAGTGGGCTGATAAAATCACATAACTTGTCATAGTGTTAAGCCCTGATCTGCCCACCTTCACACCTGATAACACTCCACTACTACAACTTAGGGTAGAGACATCTTCCCCTTTCAGTAACGGGTCGTATTAATCTGTTCAAGATGAAGTCGTCCCCCCCCCTAGATTCTTATATCTCTTCTATAATTCTGTTTGGTAGCCTCTCACGTTTTATTTTAAAGTGGACAAAGATCTTAGATCCTTTATCTGGGTCCCTCGAATTGCACTGGGTACACTGCAACTACCTACAGAGAAAGGTGATTTGGCCCTGCTGAACCTATATCTCTATTAACTGGGTAGTCAACTAGTGTATATTTGACGGTTTGGCAGAGATCGCACCTACTTTTTCAGTCTAAGGAGGGGTCCTGGTCGCCTTGGACACCGCTTTGGTATAACCCGCTCCTGACACATACCCTCTGACTCTAGTACGGACCTAGGGATCCTAACTCTGAGAGATGTGGTGGTAGAGGATAAAGTTGCCACTTTAGCACATCTTAGGGCCAAACACCAGATCCCACCTCATCTTACATTCCGCTACTTTCAACTTGGACATGGTCGCAATTTGCAGGTTACAATGTCAGAATGTGTACATTTTTGGTGGAGGATTGGTTAACGCTGGGAACATTAGTTACGCCTATGTCCATACTTTACAAACAACTATTACGTGTCACCTCTAATAAACTTGATAGAGTCGTGGACAAATGATCTCAGACCCTTCCCTCCAGATCTGTTGATGATCATACAGAAATATTGGGTGCTTTGATTGGTCCCTTAATATTAGTTAGACACCGCCTCATTCAAATAAAATTCTTTCATCCGATTTATTGCACTCCCTCTAAATTGTTTAAGATCGGGAAACTTTCTTCTTCTCCCATTTGCCGACACTGTCAAAGAGAAGATGGTCCCTTCACGAGGGATTATGAATTTTGAAACTCCATGTGCCTCACATTAATAGTAATTAACCACATCATGTACCTCACACATTAACCCAATGTTGTCCATTATGACTGAGAAAAATGATGCGGTTAATGACTATTAATGTGAGGCACATGGAGGTTCGAAATTCATCACACTACGTGCCTCACATCAGAAAATGGAAGAATTTTTTTTAAAATTATTTTTGGCAAAGCACCATTTTGGTACCAAGTATCGCGATACTGCACGAAGTATCGGCATCGAAGTCCAAGTTCTGGTATCGTGACAACCATAGTTTGTTAGAGGTTTTATTTTTTGTTCTATGTTAAAATAACTAAACTGCTTTACATATAGGTACATCTAAAACTCCTATTGCCATTGTACATTTGATATGCATTTTTTGTACCTGTACCAATTTTATTGTGGTCATAATAAAATGTACCTTAAAAAAAAAAAAAAAGTTGAAGGCCCTGTTCACATCACACTTAAGGCCTGCATTTAATATATATGTCGGTTAAAGCTCCCAACAGAAGCGTTAAACAGATGCCTCCGACATATGCCATACAGTAAACCCTACCAAAAAGTCCCAACCTAAAAAGAAAAAAAAAAAAAAAGAACCATGGATCACGCATTAACTATTTTTGCTATATATTGTTGTGGGGAATAGTGTGTCTATGCTATTCAATGCGTTTTTTGTTTTTTTTTGAGGTATACTAAATGTATAACGGCCAGACGTAGGCCAAAAGGACACTCTTTTGGCCTTTGTCAGGTAAAGTAACCCCATAGACGTGCTTAGTGTGTACGTCGGGAGCATTCCTGGTGTGCAAAAACTTGGACATGATAAACGTAATGTGAACCGCGCTAGATAATTTGTCATTTTCCAGTTCAGTGTTTTTGTTTTTTTTATCAAGCTTCAATTACAGAATTGGTAATTTTGTCAGAAAAAAACAAACTAAGAAGGTACAGAGAGGAGGAGACCTCATCTCTCCTCAGTAGGTGTTGCCTCCTGCATCACTGTGAAGCTGTCCAATCAGATCAGGTGTTCTGCATCACTGTGAGGATGTCCACTCTGATTAAACAGTCACAGTGATGCAGGAGGCAACGTCTACGGAGGAGAGAGGAGGTCTCCTCCTCTCTGTACCTTTACTCAAAATTAGCATATTAGGCGCCAAGCAGAGCAGGGCCCGTGGCGGCACAACGGGAGGGCCATAAAAATAAAATGACAGCGCTGCAATCGAGAGTACACCAGGAATAAGGGGAGGTATGTGGTTTAAAAAAAACATGTCATGTCCTCTTTAAATTAACCCTGGTAACTGACAGGATAAGAGGGCAAACTGTCTTGTCAGCTATTCAGTCCCAAGAGAATTAAAGAGGTGGGCCACTTATTTTGGGTGATAAGGCTTGGTTTGCAGTTGGTATTTTATTTCACCCCCAAAGGTTTTTGATGAAATCTAGGTCAAGACTGCACAGGCCAAGTCTTAGGCCGGGTTCCCATGGATCCGATACGCTGCGTAAAAATCATGCAGCGTATCTGACCTTGAACCCGCAGTACATTTTGTCTGAAAAACCACATCACAATTATGGTGCGGTTTTCCAGCCGGAATTTCTGCTGCGGAAAGCAGCGCTCGGAGAAAAAAAAAAAGTTCATACTTACCTCCTCCCGCGATTTTTGCGGCGGAAACACTGTGATTCTGCCGCAAAACTTGCAACACATGGGTTTTTGTTGCAGGTTTTGCATTCCCATTGACTTCATTGGTTAAAAACCGCAACAGAAAACACAGCATAAATTGACATGCTGCGGCTTTAAATTCCGCAGGTCAATTTATTAACGTTTGCTTTACGTTTTTTTCCCGCAGTGCGGGCATGAGATTTTATAAATCTCATCCACTTTGCTGGTACTGTAAATGCTGCAGAATTTCCACTCAGAATTTTGTTGCGGAAATTCCAAGGGTTTACGCAACGTGGGAACCCGGCCTTATAACCCCACATCAGTGATCCACTTCTGTAATACCTTTTTAGATGAATAAATGACAATTTTAACCATGTTCCAACGTCTAGAGGAAAATCCTCTCAGAGGCGTAAGGACATATTAGTCAGTGACTTCTTTTTCTCCTGCCTGCAGATTCTCACACTTACTTTGGTAATCATTGGGACCTAAATTTCCCCTTTAAACCAAAATTAACATGTACAGCGGAACGGCCATGGAGAGTATGGTCAGAGGACTACACACATCATCACAATGAATGTGACCATAACTGCACTGTGTGCTGTGTCTGACCGCGCTGACCAATGAAAGAGCAGAGGAACGGCGCTCAACACGTACAGTCGTATGCAATTTGTCTCCTTTCCACAGCTTCCAATCTTTTAAAGATTAACGTTAATGATAGGGTCCCAGAATACCACTAAAGAACCCTTTAGTTTACGTTATTAATAAGGAATTTTTTTTAATAGGCTGGACTACACAATACTATACATAGTTATTATATTAAAAACACATCAGCGAAATATAGGCATATAATTGTGGATGCTTTGCTCACATCCACAGGAAACGGAGGCGAGGATATGGATCCAAGCTAAACCGAGAACAGCAGGGTATTTACCAGTGTCAGGGTAAAATGATCAATAATTATCACATAAATGTCTAAATGGCCCTACAGCGCAATAAACGTATTCCACTAAAATAACAGTGGTGTGGTTTCACTAAAACCATTTTCCTCTTATGGTTAAAACGGTTGATGCTTTGTAAAGAATCAAAGAAAATACTCGGGCAGAAGCAGACATTACTTTACTAATATGCTAACTTGGTTACTATGGAAAACACAAAGATATGAAACCACTAACATATAATCACAGTAATTCAGGGTAGGACTAGCTCGAAGGAAAGCACTTTCTGAAGGAACGCATGCTTCTTATTGATCATTCGGAGCGAATATGAAACAAAAGCCATTTTCATCAGCATTGTATAGTTTGCACCTTCAGTAAACGGCTAAGGAATGATTCATATCTAAACACAGTGGGTGAAATTTATCAACCTTTCAACGCCAGAAAACTGACGCAAAGTCACAGAAGGGTACAAAAGTCACAATTTGCATTGCAAATTTGCCCTCGTTACTTTGGTGGAAAAGGGGCCACCTCTGGGACCCGCACCTATCTCTAGAACGGGGCCCCGTAAACCCCGTTCTAGCTTTCTGTGCTCTCCCGGCCACTTGGTTACATGTGGAGTTACTGAAATAGCGTAACTCGCGGAACTACGCTTTTTCCGTAACTCCCATAGAACTGAACAGTAGTTACAGAAACAGCGTAGCTGGCATGCTACGTTGCTTCCGTAACTGCCATGCATTACTATGCGAGTTAGGGAAACAGCGTAGTTACGCTGTTTCAGTAACTCCACATGTAACCAAGTGGCCGCTGGTTCAAGTCCCCTAGTGGGAACTAATATAATGTGTAAAAAAAAAAGTTAGATACATTTTCAGGAGTGTAAAAAAAAAAAATAAAAGTTAAAAAAAAAAAACCTTTTCCCA
This sequence comes from Rhinoderma darwinii, assembly GCF_050947455.1. Taxonomy (NCBI): domain Eukaryota; kingdom Metazoa; phylum Chordata; class Amphibia; order Anura; family Rhinodermatidae; genus Rhinoderma; species Rhinoderma darwinii. The sequence continues at coordinate 48,025,593 of NC_134689.1, forward strand.
TTTTTCCCCAAGCACAATGTAAAAAATAAAATAATTTGGTATCTCTGTGTCCGTAAATGTCCGATCTATTACACTATACCATTATTTAACTCGCATGGTGAGATAAAAAATTTAGAACATCAAAATAGTTTTTTGGTCACCTTAGTGCTTAAAATATGAAATAAAATAAAAAAGTGATAAAAAAAATCGTATGTACCAAAAAATGGTGGCAATAAAACTACAGCTCGTCCCGCAAAAGATAAGCCTTCACACTGCTCAATCGATGAAAAAAATATAAAAAAAAATTGGCTCCCAGAATGTGGTGAAATAGAATAAATTATTTTTTAACAAATAATTTTTTTCCTATTTTCTGTTGTCTAAAACCTGGGTGCGTCTTATGGACAGGTGCGTCTTACAGTCCGAAAAATACGGTAATTTGATTAATTCGCCCTCAAGGGCTCTGACTATTCGGTTTTTAACAGAATCGTTGAAATCGATTCTCTAGTGGCGCTGTGCTGCAGGAGGAAGCTGCGCCCTGCTCCGCCTCGTCATTGCCTGGTCTGCCCAGTCTGACAAGCTGCACCCAGTTTTGTCCCGGCTTCCGCACAGAACTGCAGCTCTGTACTGAACAAAATGATACAGTGGAACAGCAGTTCCTTGGGAAAGAAGGACTCCTAGTATAGTGCCAAACTGCTCTGTAGACAGGGCCACAACCGCTGTAGATAGCACCCCCTTGCATATCGCACCACCAGCTTCCCCCTAGTAGATCGCAGCAGCACGCCCCCCCTTCTAAGAAAATAGCGCCACTGTAGCTCCCACTAGGAGCTGAATCACCAGCCAAGGCATCAGCAAACTGTGGCCTGGTATTCCGCTCCTAGTGGGAGTCCCTGACGTCTCTGCCCATATATGGACAGTGACTTCAGACAGTGACTTCCCTTTAGCAGCGGAGCCCCCGGCCAGAGCATCGCAAGATCTCAGGCCGGGAACTCCTTTCTTAGGCAAGCCCTTGACGTCACTGTCCATCTATGGCCAGAGACATCAGGTACTTCCGATAGGAGTGGAATCCCCGGCCAGAGGTTGCAGACGATTTGGCCGCTGATTCAGCTCCTAGTGGGAGATAGAGTGGCGTGTTCTACAATGAGGAGGGTGTTGATGCGATCTACAAGGGGGGGGGGTGCGATCTACAAGGGGGGGGGGTGGTGATAGATAGTTTGTGATAGATTGGATTATGGCTGGGCGATTTTGCCCAAAAAGTGTTTTTTGAACACTATAGGGGATTTTCGATTTGAATCTCGATTTTCTTATTTTTCTGTTTATTTAACAGTAATACCAAGAGCTCATTTAATAAATTATTTTCTTTCTATATATAACTTTTTGCCATAATATTTGCACAACTTTTAACCTCTGCAAATACGTTTTTAATCAGAAATACAATAGGAAAAATGTATATCTAATTAAAATTCTGTGTTCCCTGGCAGGGAACAGGTTAACAGAATCTTTAATCCATTATGCACTGCGTGCACTAACATCTTTAGGGTAGGCCATCAATATTAGATCGGTGGGGGTCTTACTCTCGGGACCCACACCGATCAGCTGTTTGAAGGGGTCGCGGCGCTACTTCTCGCTCATACTTGCACGCGCCGTTATTCACATGGTGCATTTTTGTTGAGTTCTTAGCATTAGTTTTTTGTTGTGGTAGATAAACGCCCATGTCTCTCAATGGGAGTTCAGCAAGTATAACAAGAAAAACGCACGCTAAAAACGTAACAAAGATGCACCGTGCCAACCCAGCATTACATTTGTCGAGGCTAGGCAAGATCATGAATGGGACAGTGGTGCAATACCTTGCACCATTGTTACGTGCAAGTACTAATGAAGAGAACCATGTAAACAATGAAGAGACTCCATGAAAACTGCGGCATATTCAAACAGCTTATTGGCGGTGGTGCCAAGACTCAGACCCCCACTGATCTATTATTGATGGTCTATTCTAAAGGCCCTTTTAAACGGGCCAGTTATAGGGCAAACGCTCCATCATAGAATCCTTGTTTTACGATTATTGCTGAGTAAACAGGGAAGCAATGAGCAGATAAACGAGGAAACGTTAGATTATCTGCTGATCGTATAATTTTTAAAAAAATGAAAAATATTATTGTTGTCGGCAGCACATCTCCCTGTGTAAGCAGGGAGACGTGCTGCCAACATTATCATAATGTATGAGCTTGATCAACGCTAGTTAAGAATAGGCCATTAATTTTAAAAACTTAGATAACACCTTTAATTAAGGGGTTCTCTTCTGGCTCTGCAATAATTAAGAGGTCTTGTAATTTCCGACCATGTAAGTAGAAAACAGTGCGATCCCGATCGTTTAACCCGTTAAATGCCGCGGTCAATAGCGATCGCGGCATTTAAATCGTTAGAAAGTGGGGGCGACCCCCTCTAGCAGCTCATCAGGCCCCCGCAATGCAATCGCAGGGTGGCGATGATTGCTATGGCTGCCTAATGAAGGTCCCCAGGTCCACCATCTTTGCGCTCCTACTAAGCCCTGCCTCTGGCAGGGCTTAAAAGAAGCCGGTCAGAAAGACGATATACTGCAATACATTAGTATTACCGTATATAGTGCATGCGATCCAACGATCGCTGGTTGAAGTCCTCTTGGGGGGACTAATAAATAAAAAGTAAAAATTTGTAAAATAAAGTTGTTTTTTTTATGTAAAAAAAATAAGTTAAAAAAAAAAGAAATAATAATTTCCCCCTAGAGCATAGTAAAAAAAAATAAAACCATAATTGGTATCGCCGCATCTGTAAAAGTCTGAACTATAAATATATCATTATTTAACCCGCACGGTGTACGCTGTAAAAAATAAAACAATGTATACGCCATTTTTTGGTCACCTCATCTCCCACAAAAAATGGAATAAAAAGTGATCAAAACTTTGAATATACCCCAAAATGGTATCATTCAAAACTACAAATTATCCCACAAAAAATAAGCCCTCATACCACTTAATTAACGGAAAAAAAAAAAGTTATGGCTCTCAGAATTTGGTGACACAAAATAAATTACATTTTTTACACTTCGTTTTTTACTTGTAAAAGTAGTAAAATATAGAAAAAACTATATATATTTTCTATCGCCGTAATCGTATTGACCCACAGAGTAAAGTTAACATGTTGTTTTAATTGCACAGTGAATTACGTAAAAACGAAGCACAAAAAACAATGGAGGAATTTCAATTTTCTACACCACAAATATATTTTTTCCCGTTTCCTAGTAGATTATATGGCAAAATAAATGGTGCTACGAAAAAAGTACAACTCGACCCGCAAAAATCAAGCCCTCATAGGACTATATCGACAGAAATATAAAAAAAAAAGTTATTGCTTTTGGAATGTGGGGAGGAAAAAAACGAAAATTAAAATCTGAAAGTGGTTTACGATGGGAAGGGGTTAATGGCTGTTTGTTATCAGTTTGCCATCCGTGTTTCAGGCCCGTTAAAAAAAAACGGATGTATTTAGTCAGGGTTTTTTATGTCCCAAACCCCTGAAAACAAAGCAGAGTTTCCTTCTGCAGCACGACGCGATGGCGCCACTAGGGAATCGATTCAACCATTCTGTTTAAAAAAAAACAGAATCGTCAGAGGTCTTGAGGGCAAATTAATCAAATTAATTTGATTAAAAATCGCCCAGCCCTATCTGGAGTCTATATTAATTAAGTGGCTTGGCCTAGATTCTGTATTAATTAAGGGGTCTGGTCTGGGCTCAGCATTAAGAAGTCTGGTCCCTGCATTAATTAAGTTGTCTGGTCTGGAGTCAGCATTAATTAATGGGTCAGGTCTGGGCTCTGTAATAATTAAGAGGACTGGTCTGGATTCTGCATTAATAAATCTGGGCTCTGCAATAATTAAGTGGTCTGGTCTCTGCAATAATTAAGTGGCCTGGTCTGGGCTCTGCAATAATTAAGTGGTCTGGTCTGAATTCTGCATTAATAAATCTGGGCTCTGCAATAATTAAGTGGTCTGGGCTCTGCAATAATTAAGTGGTCTGGTCTGGGCTCTGCAATAATGAAAAGGTCTGGTCTGGGGTTTGAATGTATTCATGTTGCTATAGAGGATGGGAAAGGCTGCAGATGTCTCAGCAGGAAACTGCAGTCGTCAGGAGAATTTATCATGGTGGGCTGGATGGAGAAGAAAAGGAAAGAAAATGACTACATTCAAAGAAGACGTCACCTGCGAGTTACTAGATTTATAGAGGATCGGTCAGCTCTCCTAACATAACGTCTGTTATAGTAAATCCTTCTATTCCCCATGAGAACACTTCTGTAGGATCTACTCTAGGTTATGACATTTCTCTGATACTCCTCCTGGAAAAGTATGAATAAGGCCTGGCTTACACAGAAATGTTTTGTGATGCAACTAATTGTACTGCAGCTGTAGCTCCACACTTAAAGGAGTTTTCCCACTGAGCACATTTATCACCTACACAGGATAGGTGATAAATGTATGATCGCTGGAACCCGTTCCACCTCACTGCACAATCGCATGTGCGCGGCAGCTCCATTCAATGTCTAGGGAGCCGCCTCAGACAGCCTAGTACAACCCCCAACTTTTTCCGTTTGCCCCATAGACATTGAGTCGAGCGGTCGCGCACCAGTGTGCCCACAGCTCCATTTGAATTCCTCTTTACTGCGATTGTGCAGTGAGGAAGAACAAGGGTCATGACCCCCAATTTAGAGATTGGAGGGGGTCACAGTGATCATACATTTATCACGTCTCCTGTGGATAGGTGATAAATGAGTTTAAAATCAATGCCATACATTGAGTTGCATGCGATCTTGTGGACTGCAGCGGTCACTAAATAGTTAAAATCAATCAGTAGTATTACAAAAAGTTTCCATATAGCCCTGGCCTAATTGACAAGGGTTTGTTACCATTCTCCTGGTCAATAGGATAAGTCCCTGCATGGTCTTAGACCCGGTTCATACAGCATGTAATTGAAGTGTGTTTCGGCGCTTTTTACACGCCGAAAAGATCGTCAGAAATGCATGACAATGGGAAAGCGCGTTGTAAATGGATACGACGTGGTTTTCTCCCGCGAGTATTTAAAAAATTTGTCGCGCAAAAAAAGCGTCAGGGCAATTATTTGGCGCATAAAAGGCACCACAAACATAAAAAATTCCCATAGTCGATGGGGGTCCTAATTACGGGCCAAAACACCATGAAAACGCCTGCTATTTAAAAAGTGCTTTACAAAAACGCTAGCGTTTTTTGACACATTTAAACGTAGTCTTTTTTTATTTAGCGGCATGTGAACAAGGCTTTATACGGTCAGCGATGACTGGACACGGTCAGTGTATAGGGACACAGAAACTGCAATATGATGTAACTAGTGTAACGACGGGACACTACAAATAAGTAAAAAAATTTAGCTCAAGGTCCGAAGACAAAGTCCAAAAAAAGTCCACACAAAAGTAAAAGGTCCTCCGCTCTCATTCCACTGATATACCGCAAAACGACCCACCTTAGAGTCAGTTCACACAGTTTTTTTGCACGTTTTTTGACACGGTAACCACGTCAGAAAACGCGCCAAAAACGTCCGAAAATGCCTCTTATTGATTACAATGGGAGGCGGAGGCGTTTTGTCCCGCGAGCGGAAATCAGTCTCGCGGGAAAAAGAAGCGCCATGCCATATCTTCGGGTGTTTACGTCTCTGACCTCCCATTGACAATGGGACAATGGGAGGCAGAGAAAGCGTATTTTGCTGCGTTTTTGCCCGTGGCGCTCAATGGGCGCGAGCGAAAAACGCCTCGAAAAACTCGGCAAACGGCGTGCAGGCAGATATTTCCAAACGGAATTTTGAGGCAGAATATTCCCGCTGCAAAAAACTCTGTATGAACATACGCCTTATTCACCCAAACGTGTGCGTTTGCGCACACAAAAAACGCTGCGTTTTTTGCGTCTTGCAGTTCCGTGTGTCATCAGGGTCTGCTGCGTGGCTGCGTGATTTTCACGCATATGCCATTCTTATGACACGCGGTTTTGATGTTTAGAAAAAGAAATGAAGTGCTTTTATTTTTTCATTAATTTCTTTATCTACTGTGATTCACGCGCGTCACACGGAAGTGCTTCCGTGTGCGATTTTCACGCACCCATTGACTTCAATGGGCGCGTGATGCGCAAAAAACGGCCAAGTATAGGACAAGTCGTGAGTTTTACACAGCGGACATACGCTGCGTGAAAATCACGGACTGTCTGAACGGCCCCATTCACTAACATAGGTCTGTGCGACGCGCGTGATTTTCACGCGCGTATCACGGACGTAAAACACGTTCGTGTGAATAAGGCCTAAGGGACGGTCTTCCCTTTAACTCCAGCTTGTAGTAATGGTTTGAGTGATCTTACTCTGGAGCAGTGCACAAAAATTAATTTTTCAGGCCAGACCTCCTTCCAGTGTTTGCTCCAGTGTTTGCTTCGTCTCCCCGAATGCTTCTGCTTTGCAATGGAGTCTCTCACTGCAACAAAGTTTAAAATGGCCCAAACATAATGTAACTCCGCAACTTCAGGTGGACCGTTAAAACAAGGGGGTTGCCCCAGGAAGAAGCCATTAAAGAGGCTCTGTCACCACATGATAAATGGCCTATATTTTACATGATGTGATCGGCGCTGTAATGTAGTTTACAGCAGTGTTTTTTATTTAGAAAAAACATAATTTTTGACGGAGTTATGACCTATATTAGCTTTATGCTAATGACTTTCTTAATGGATAACTGGGCGTGTTATACTTTTTGGTCAAATGGGCGTTGTACAGAGGAGTTTATGACGCTGTCCAATCAGTGTCATACACTTCTCCCCATTCATTTACACAGCACATAGCGATATAGCTATATCGCTATGTGCAGCCACATAAACACACTGTAACGTTACTGCAGTGTCCTAACAATGAATATACATTACCTCCAGTCAGAACGTGATGTGTATTCAGAATCCTGGCTCTTCGCTAATCCAATCCCGACACTACAGCACAGCAAGCGTAATCTCGTTTGAAATGACAGGTTACATCGTGAGATTATGTTTGCCTTGCTGTAAATATTACAGAGATGCTACAGAAATGTCAGGATTCTGAATACACATCACGTCCTGGCTGGAGGTGATGTATATTCATTGTCAGGACACTGCAGTAACGTTATAGTGTGTTTATGTGGCTGTACATAGTGATATAGCGATATCGCTATGTGCAGTGTAAATGAATGGGGAGAAGTATATGAAGCTGATTGGTCACTGATTGGTCAGGGTCATACACTCCTCTGTACAACACCCACTTGGTCAAAAAGTAATACACACCCAGTTGTACATTAAGAAAGTCATTAGCTAAAAGGTAATATAGGTCATAACTCCGTCAAAAATGATCGTTTTTCTAAATAAAAAACACTGTTGTAATCTACATTACAGCGCCGATCACATTATGTACAAGATAGGCCACTTATAATGTGGTGACAGAGCCTCTTTAAGGCGAAACCCAGGTTCGGGTCCATGTGAGGTGTGCTGCTTGCATGGTCACAGCCCTTTGACAAAGAGAATGATAACAGTCTGTTGTAAGTTTGTGTGTACATTTCATGGAGGAATAACAGAAGAACAGCACAATGCAGTGTTCTAAGAAAAGGTGCTCTGGAATTGTTATTTCATGGGGAATACAAGTCTTCACTAAAACAGACCGGTCAGGAAAGCTGTCCTCACTGTAAGGTGCTTATAGAGAGGACAATATGCAGGTTAGGGCTGGGAAATTATGACCTAAATCAAAATACGATTAATTGAACTTGTAACCTCAATTACGATTATTGAATGATTATTTAGGCCACGCCCCCTATTTGCATGCTACGCTATTGAATATGTATTCCCCGAGACTGCTGTATACTACTGAATATAATATACTCACAGACACTGCCCCTACACAGTATAATGCCACATAGTGCTTCCCACACAGTATAATGCCCCATAGCTGCCCCCACACATTATAATGCCCCCAGAGTATAATGCCCCTCGTTGCTGCCCCCACACAGTATAATGCCCCCATAACGGTCCCCCGCACAGTATAACTCCCCATAGCTGCCTCTACATAGTATAATGCCACCAGAACGGACTTCCACACAATATAATGCCCCCATAGCTGCCCCCAATAGTGCCTGATAAAATTAATAATATACATAATCGCCTAACCCCGTTCCAATGACGATTGGAGAAGATCCCTCTGCTCTGTGCAATAACGGCGCAGACTGACGCGATGACATCACTGCCTCACATCCAGTGATACATAGTGAATGGTAGAGCAGGGATCTTACGGTCCCCTGCTCTGCCATTGGGTTCAACCGTATGGGAATCCTGAAGATGATTATACAGTTTAAACAGGGAGAAAATAATTGCTAACACCGAAATTCGCAAGAGGATGTGTGCCTTTTTTTTTTTTAAGCGTTTTTTTAGGCCTTTAAACAGAACCTTTCATCTCCCCAAACATGTGCAGTGGAGTGCAGAATGTTATAGGAAAGGCTTCACAAACACGTCCCACGTAAGATTATTTTTCTAACTCCCTCCGTTATTTACCGATCGGTGCTGTTATATTTGGCGTCCGCTATGTAAATAAGCCCCCAAACTGTCAATGGGGCGTTTCCAACTAACTAAAAGGCATGGGGGGCGTGATGTCTTCGCTCTGACACTGTCCAATCAGCTGCGGACAGTGTCAGGGCGACTTGCGCTGTGCTCCCTCCTGCGAGAACACACACACACACACACACAGACTTGGTGGTTGTGCTGCAGATAGCGTGCGCGCTCTCACGCATGCGCGCACGGACGTTCGCTTGCATATCTACGTCACCACTCCCGCCGCCACGGAACGAGAAGAGAAGGAGAAGCAGAGAAGACGAGGAGAAGGAGACGAGGAGATCTACTTACATCAGTCGATGTGCGCGCGAGTGGCCGTGCGCGCATGTGTGGCCACGCTATCTGCAGCACAACCACCTAGTCTGTGTGTGTTCTCGCGGGAGAGAACACAGCTCAAGCCGCCCTGACTTTGTCCGCAGCTGATTGGACAGTGTCAGAGTGAAGATATCACGCCCCCTTGCCTTTTAGTTAGTCCAGGGGCTTATTTACATATCGGGCGCCAAATATAACGGCACCGATATGTTCATAACGGAGGGAGTTAGAAAAATAATTTTACGTGAGACAGGGTTTGTGAAGCTTTTCCTAGAACATGCTGCACTCAGCTGCACATGTTTGGGGAGGTGAAAGATTCTCTTTAAGCAAATGCTAAAACTTGCAGACATTTTTTTGTCAAAAATCCAAACTAACGTCGAATTTCTTTTCTGACTCTTATTGATTTAATTGGAGGTTTCAAGATGTGTGCAAGCGATCAAAAACTGCCAAGGAAAAAAAACGCTGAAATCAATAATGGAAGATTTGAGGCACGTTGTTTTGGCGTCAAAATTGGTGCCAAAAAGTGCCGTGAGAACTGGGTCTTATAGCTTTATATTGCAAAGTGACTTCATTTTAGCTTCAAGAAATCTTACACACTTGTTTTAAAACCAGGCATTTACTACATGGTTATGATGTAGTATAAGCACTTTAAATTATTTTTTTTTTCAGAATAAAAGATATGGGTATGACATTTATCACATTTCAAAGAATCTGACATCTGTATCAAATGTTTTCCTTGCTATTAACTGCAAGCAATGTTGTCACAGACAATTGACGAATGGCAGTACTATCACTGACCTCAATGTGATGCCAGGTAAACGTAACAGCCTGATGAAAACTTAGTTCACAGCTGCGGTGGAGGCTCCGTTGCATATTTCATCATTTTTGACAGACAAAATAGCGGAGAAACGTAACGGAAACTTCACTGAACCCATTAGTCAACGTCTTACATTGGGTGGCGTCCGTTTCCACCATGCAACGGATCCGGTGGCTCCGGTTTTTTGATGTTTTTCTCCTATGACAGCGCAGAACAACTAAAAATCTGAAGCATATGTGAACAGAGCCGAAGGTTAAAGTATTTAGCATGATTCTCCAGGTGAACGTTTTAGGAAGAAGGCTAGCACTGTGTCAAATAGAAACTCTGCATGTAACTTTCATAGACAAACAGGACATGTCAAAGCGATCACTCACCTGAAGAACAAAAACGCTCCACAGTTGTGTCCTAACAAGGATTACATAACACTATGTTTGTATGATTAATTCATTATCTTCCCACGTTCATCAGATGGATAAACGTGTTAGGCCTTATTCACGCGAACGTGTCCGTTTTTTTGCGCGCACAAAAGTTCAGTGTGGCATCTGTATATGGTGCATGGCTGCGTGATTATGCTGTTACGAAACAGTAAAGAAGGAGGGGCTTTTATGTTTCCATTCATTTCTTTACCTACTGTAGCGCTAATCACTCGCGTCACCGGGTGCTTCCGTGCGCGATTTGCACACACCCGTTGACTTCAATGGGTGCGTGCTGCGCGAAACACGGGCAAGTATAGGACATGTCGTGAGTTTTACGAAGCGGGCATACGCTGCGTGAAAATCACGACCTGTCAGAACGGCCCCATTGACTTGCATATGTCCGTGTGACGCGCGTGATTTCCACGCGCGTAGCGCGGACGTAATACACGTTCGTGTGAATAAGGCCTTAGTGTAGAACACAAGACTTTGTGGCAGATTTATTAAGACTGGCTTTTCATTAGCTCGTCTTTAATTAAAGATCGCTGGAGTAAGATGTGCCTAATTTATTAAGGACCACACACCTCTTACAAAAAATAGCCGCATCTCTGGCCGTCTGTGTGACCATGAGGATTATAGCTCTGGGCATGTATGCAATTGGCAGACTAGTGATAGCAAGGGTGCAAAAACAAACCCTGATGGCAATAGACGCACCCTTGATAGATTCGGTAGAGAAAAATGCCATACCAGAAGTGGCGGGAGACGCCACTGCCGAAAATCTGCATATGAGGAGCGGAAGATCTATGAAAAATGTGGGAACACTGAGGAAGTAGAGCCAGTACAACAGTTATTGGTGGTAAATATAACCTCATGTATTTTGTCCTCCATACAAACATCTCTGTTAGGAAAAGGGCTTTCCTTTTTCCCAGTATCTGCTACGGACTGGTGTCAACTTGATATTGATCTACATTCTTTCTTTAGGTCCCTCAAACTTAAAGTATGGTTCTCTGACAAACAACAACCTATTAATCCGGTGATTTCTGCAGCACGTGAGTTATGCTTGAAGAAGTTTGGGATTTATAATAAGTGATTTTTTTACCCCCGTTAATTCTGAAGATTTTGAAGGTAGGGCTGGGCAACTATGACCTAAATCAAAAGCTCGATTAATTGAACATGTAACCTCGATCATGATTATTGAACGATTATTTTCACCACACCCCTTTTTGCATACTATGCCACTGAATTAATATTTATCCCCGGAGCCTGCTGTATACTACTGTATATAATATAACCCGACACTGCCCACACAGAGTATATGGCCCCCATAGTGCTTCCCATACATTAAAATGCCCCTATAACTGCCTCCACACATTGTAATGCCCTTATAACCGCCCCCACAATGTATAATTCCCCTCACAGCTGCCACGACACAGTATAATGCCCCCAATAACGGTCCTCCCCACAGTATAATGCTGCCCATAACTGCCCTCCACACAGTATAATGCCCCCATAGCTTCATCTTCATAGTATAATGCCCCAATAACGGACTTCCACGCAGTATAATGCCCCTATAGCTGCCCTCACACAGTTTACTGCCCCATATATGCACCCCACACAGTATAAAGTTCCCCATAGCTGCTCCCATGCTGTGTAATGCTCCCACAGCTGCCCCTAATAGTGGCGGATAAAAAAAATCTACATACTCCCCTAACCCCGTTCAAACGAAGAGTGGAGACCCCGTTCAAACAAAGAGTGGAGGAGATCCCTCGGCACCTCTATGCGGGCACGGCACAGACAGGCGCGATGTCGTTACTGCTTCGCATCCAGCAATACATAGCGAGTGGTAGACCAGGGACCTCACGGTCCCCTGCTCGACCATTGGTTTCAACTGTATCTGTGGCCTGAAGATGTAGATACAGTTTAGACCCGGAAAAAATAATTGATGAAACCAAAATTCGCAAGATAATGTCGATTAATTGAACTGAATTTTGATTTGATTATATGTCGATTAATTGCCCAGCCCTACTTGAAGGTTTTATCTCCTCTGTTAAGATATAAGTTTATTGAAATCCAATTTGGAAAATGAGGGTGAACGTCCAATACGCCCCAATTTGACAAAAGAGATGTCAGCATTATAGGAGTTGGTCCATAACGACGATCTGGTCATCAAACCCGCCGTCGTTATGGACTGACAGACATGCATCGATGAGTTAGAGAGACAGCTAAATGACCCTGAGAAATTCAAGAAAGTCAATGGAAACTCTAAGTTTGATTTTACTGGGAGACTCAAGAATTTAGTTGACAATGCTTATGCTCTTGACGTGATTGATAGGCAACAGAAAATCATGTAACTCTCTAAGTATCCAGTCACCCTCCTTACATACTGAATTCCGAAGATACAGAAGAGCAAGCAAAACCCTCCTGGGCGCCCGATTGTATTAGGGGGAAATTCCTTATTTAGTCCTTTATCTGTCATTTTGGACAAGCTTTTAAGGAATCTGGCCATGGAAGCTAAATCATGATAGAGACACAGCTGACTTCTTGACCAATATCAAAAAAATCTAGCTGTACCCAAGGGAGCCATCTTGGTCTCCTTTGATGTGACTTCGCTATACACCTCTATTAATCACGATAGTGGTTTATTGAGTGTTAATAGTTACACTTCTGACTGTAAGGAATTTGCCCTGGGTCTATTGGAGATTATTCTCACTTGCAACGATTTCTTGTTTGGTGACAATTTTTTTTGTCCAATTAAGGGGTACGGCCATGGGGTCGAATGTGGCCCCTACTTACACCAATATTTATATGGCGGATCTTGAAGAATCTGTTGTTTATGTGCCGCACAATTTCTCCAAGGTTCTGGGATGGTGGCGATACGTAGACGACATATTCCTCATTTGGACTGATACTCATGATGCCCTGAAAGAGTTTTTCCGATATTTAAACATGGTGGACCACGATGTTAAATTTACAAGGGTGAGTTCCACTGAGGCCAATTTTTGGATACTATGGTCTATATTAAGGATGACGTCTACTAACAGATCTCTTTGAAAAACCTAGACCGTAAGTCTATTAAGATATGAGAGACAACACCCACTTAACATGATTAGATCCCTTCCATTTAGCCAAATGATTGACCGTCTGAATGACAAGGGACATACATTTCGGCCAACGGGTTACCCAGAAAAACTGATTAAATCCCATATTATAGGAGCTAGGGATACTGAGAGATTTGTAAAGGCTTCTGTGGGTTCCAGAATGGAAAAACGTATCCCTTGTGTTACAACATTTCATGAGCACAGTTCTCAAATCATGCAAGTTATACGTAAACATTGGCCCATGTTGGGTAATTTTTATGACATTCCTTCCTTCAAAGTACCCCCTTTTTTCGTATAGGAGGTCTAATTTGATGGACAGATTAGTGAAAAAACGATACAGGCCCTAAAGGTAGCGGTAGGTCTACTGGGTATGACTTGACCACTCGTAAGGGTTGTTACCCCTGTCTTGATTGTGCTAATTGTAGCCTTATGTGTAAAGGTGACACCTTCCCACACCCGAGCACGGGTAGGATTTACAAAGTATGACACTATATGACCTGTAGGTCAGATTTTGTGATCTACGTCCTTATGTGCCCCTGTAAACTCCTGTATGTGGGTGGGATAACCACGGAGTGTAGAATTTGGTTGAACACGCAGAAGTCTACTATTAACACTAAGAAAATTGAACTACCGATACCCAGACTATGTCAGGCTTCATAGAATTGAGTTAATCAACTTCAATTTTGGATTATTGACCACGTACCACCACTTAGGAGAGGTGGTGGCAGGGAGAAATTGCTTAAAAGAAGAGAGGCGGATTGGATTAGCAAACTTAATACTTTACAATCAAATGGATATACTTGGAGTATAGCCTTAAAGCGTTTACTTAAAGTGTAGCTAAATGTTCGACAAACTTCTAACATGTCATAGTGACATGTCAGAAGTTTGTATTGGTGGGGGTCCAAGCACAGAGACCCCCACCAATCACTAGAACGAAGCAGCTGAAGCGTTCGTGTGAGAGCTCAGCTGCTTTGTTTCTGATCGGCTTTTTCCGTAAATAAATGTATCGTGTAGGGGCTCATAGGCTTTCTATTGAGTCCGTACACCGATACATTTATTTCCGGAAATAGCCGAACAGACACGAAGCAGCTGAGCGATCACACGAATGCTTCAGCTGCTTCGTTCTAGCGATTGGTGGGGGTTTCAGTGCTCGAACCCCCACCAATACAAACTTCTGACATGTTACTATGACATGTCAGAAGTTTGTCGAACGTTTAGCTACACTTTAAGATGTCGTTTCTTGGCAGATACGGGTCTTGGTTACCCCTTTGATTATCATTTCCTGATTCTATCTTATACTGTCCCTTTAAGTAGTAAGGTCTACTGAGAATTTATGGGCATTTTACATTTTTTGATAGTTCTTGCATTACATATTTCGAATAGTTTATTTCTATTTTGTTGGTTCGTATGTACGAATTCTGACTTGGAATACTTAATTGGACGCTCATCCAACCTGAATGGCACAGCACCAGACCGTTTTGTGATGATATGAATAAGTGTAAGTGCAAGCACGTTGTCGCCATTTTTATGTTAGTATCTGTGAGTGCAGTTGCACATGCGTTAAATATATAGTTCTTCCATATTTTATTGGCCCGGTTTGGATTAATAGAGCCCTGTATGATGGCACTGGTAATGTCACAGTGTGAGATTGTCGCACTCTGTCCTTTTTGGTGCACATCTGGCATGTGTGCTATCGAAACCTACTGGTGGAGGCAAGACAGTGTCAGGTCAAGGAAATCCTGGGCTACTACATGTATATTTCCTGTCAATTGATAGGTTTAGGGGCTATAGAACAGGTTGAAAAGTATGATCACTTTTTCTATATTTTCCCCTTTTTGATGTGTGCAATCTACAGCTCAGTCTCTTGTTGCAGGTACATGTAAGTATTTTGTAGGCAGAAAAAGCCTAAAGATAGTGAAAGAAGTCCCTCAACCAAATGGATCTACTCTGTTAATAACAGTCAAATGATTAAATTAAGTGATATTTCCTTGATGAAATGTTTGGCTTCCAGAGTATCAGACAGATCAATGAGCGAATTAAACAACTAAGTAAGTGGCGAAGGAAGCAATCTATCAATATGTAACAGGTTTGTCTTCTCGCCCTAGATCTCACCAACTGTTTAGAAGTACTCTATGTGCTCGCAGAAACATTGGACCAGTAAATCTGACAAATTTGCATACTTATTTTCTACCTAGGCCCATGTGGGCATACAATTGTACGTCCTATTTTTTCCAGGCATGGAACACATCTAGCATTTGATAATGAATAGATAGGATAAAATAAAACAAAAAAGAGAAAACAATAAAAATGCAGCATGAAAATAAATCCCAAGACAATTGATAGATTGTTCGGTCTATATATTAACCCCTTAGTGACCAGCCTGTTTTATTCCGTAAAGAGGCTCTGTCTCCACATTATAAGTGGCCTATCTTGTACATAATGTGATCGGCGCTGTAATGTAGATTACAGCAGTGGTTTTTGTTATTTAGAAAAACGATGATTTTTGACGGAGTTACGACCTATTTTAGCTTTATGCTAATGCCTTTCTTAATGGACAACTGGGCATGTTTTACTCTTTCACCAAGTGGGCGTTGTGGAGTGAAGTGTATGACGCTGACCAATCAGCGTCATACACTTCTCTCCATTTGTTTATTCTGCACATCGTGAACTTACTAGATCACGATGTGCAGTCACATACACACACAAACCTTACTCACGTGTCCTGACAATGAATAGACATTACCTCCAGCCTGGACGGGATGTGTATTCAGAATCTTGACACTTCGCTAACGTTTGTGGTTGATTTACAGCACAGCAGGCGTAGTCTTGCGAGATTACGCTGTAAACTGTCATTTACAACTAGACTACGCCTGCTGTGCTGTAAATCAACCACAAACGTTAGCAAAATGTCAGGATTCTGAATACATATCCCGTCCTGGCTGGAGGTAATGTCTATTAATTGTCAGGACACTTGAGTAACGTTAGTGTGTGTGTATGTGGCTGCACATAGGGATCAAGTAAGAACACTATGTGCAGAATAAATGAAGGGAGAGAAGTGTATGACGCTGATTGGTCAGCGTCATGCACATCTCCCCACAACGCCCACATGGTCAAAAAGTAAAACACGCCCAGTTGGTCATTAAGAAACTCATTAGCATAAAGCTAAAATAGGTCATAACTCTGTCAAAAATGATTGTTTTTCTAAATAAAAAAACACTGCTGTTATCTACATTACAGCGCCGATCACATTATGTACAAGATAGGCCACTTATAATGTGGTGACAGAGCCACTTTAATGACCAAGCAATTTTTTCAGTTTTTCCATCGCCGCATTTAAAGAGCTATAACTTTTTTTATTTTTCCATCGACATAGCTGTATAAGGTCTTGTTTTTTGCAGGACAAGTTGTATTTTTTATTAGCACCATTTTGGGGTACATACAATTTATCAATTTTTATTAACTTTTTTTGGGAGGTGGAATAGAAAAAAAAATAGCAAATTTGTTATTCTTTTTTGTGTCTTAAATTTATGCAGTTTACAATGTGGTATAAATAACTTTATTCAGCGGGTCATTACGATTTTGGCGATACCAGATATATATAGTTGTCACGTAGGGTTCGTGGACCCCCAAGGCCGTACGGCAGCTGGCCAACAGGGCGCAGGTCAAAGTCTATAGTTTGTATAGGGTACCTGTGGCAGCTCAGACAGTAGCAAGGCAGGCTCTGCTGGGTCTAGTCAGCGGGTTGACGTCAGGCGTAGAGTAGCAGGAGAGGCGTGGAATACAGCACAGCACGACTACAGCACAGCACTTGACCAGGATAGCATGGGATACAGGATACACTGGGAACTGGAAAACACTGGAGGACCATTTGCTTAGACAAACTAGGATACGACAAACAACGCTCAGGCACTGCAGGAAGGGGCTGGGCCCTTCTTATAGTCCAGGGTGCTCATGGGCTAATTTAGCATTAAAGTCTGGTGCGTGCGCTGCCCCTTTAAGAGCGGGCACGAGCGTGCATGCGCACCCTACGGGACCCGGCTGAGTGAGTGGAAGTGAGTGCTGGCGTCTCCTAAAGAGACTGGGGCCAGCGCTCGCCGACCCATGGCTGTGGCCGTCAGGAGGTGAGTGAACCTGAAGGCCCACAGCCATGGACATGACAATAGTTTTAATTTGATTTACTACTTTTACATAGTAAAAACACTTTCAAAATTGTTTTTGCGTTTTATTTTTCTTATGACATAGCTGTATGTGGCCGTACGGCAGCTGGCCAACAGGGCGCAGCTGTATGTGGGCTTTCTTTTTGCAGAACGACTTGTAGTTTTTATTGGTACCATTTTGGAGTACATACGACTTTTTGATCACTTTTTATGAAATTTCTTTGAAAGCAGGATGAACAGAAAACAGCAACTGTGGGGGTGTCTGTGGCAGCATCTACAGAGGGCCCTGTGGCAGCATCTACAGAGGGCCCGGTGGCAGCATCTACAGAGGGCCCGGTGGCAGCATCTACAGAGGGCCCGGTGGCAGCATCTACAGAGGGCCCGGTGGCAGCATCTACAGAGGGCACGGTGGCAGCATCTACAGAGGGCACGGTGGCAGCATCTACAGAGGGCACGGTGGCAGCACCTACAGAGGGCACGGTGACAGCATCTACAGAGGGCACGGTGACAGCACCTACAGAGGGCTCGGTGGCAGCATCTACAGAGGGCACGGTGGAATCATCTACAGAGGGCACGGTGGAATCATCTACAGAGGGCACGGTGGCATCATCTACAGAGGGCACGGTGGCATCATCTACAGAGGGCACGGTGGCATCATCTACAGAGGGCACGGTGGCATCATCTAAAGGGCACGGTGGCAGTATCTACACAGGACACTGTGGCATTATCTACAGAGGGCACTGTGGCATTATCTACAGAGGGCACTGTGGCATTATCTACAGAGGGCACTGTGGCATTATCTACAGAGGGCACTGTGGCATTATCTACAGAGGGCACTTTGGCATTATCTACAGAGGGCACTGTGGCATTATCTACAGAGGGCACTGTGGCATTATCTACAGAGGGCACTGTGGCATTATCTACAGAGGGCACTGTGGCATTATCTACAGAGGGCACTGTGGCATTATCTACAGAGGGCACTGTGGCAGTATCTACAGAGGGCACTGTGGCAGTATCTACAGAGGGCACTGTGGCAGTATCTACAGAGGGCACTGTGGCACGATCTAAAAAAGGACTGCCTAATTTTGACATTTGTGGGTCTGCCAAACGCGGCCAACTGAGCTGCCGGACTGCATTTAGCGACACTTAAACTGGAAAACTGGATTGTTGAAATAAGCACGTGGAGAACTCTCGCAAATTTCCGGTAAGTTTAAACCTAGCGGTATTATTATAGTAATGTATTGTTATAGTAATTCAAATAACTAATTAACAATAATTTTGTAATGTATCAAATTTGAAAGTAATGCGGCCCGTCAACTTCACATTTTTTCTATATGTGGCCCACTTACCCGGCCGAGTTTGAGACCCCTGTGTTAGGCCATGCCTCTGGCATAGCCTACCAGGCATTCACTAAAGGCAGACGTTTATCATCGCAGGTATGCCGATGGGGTGAGAGAGGGAGCCCCCTCGCTCCAAAACTACTGAGATGCGGTGGTCGCTATTAACCGGCGCAACGGAGGGGTTAAACGGGCCGGATCGATACAGATTTCGATCCCGCCTGCTCGAGCAGGTCTGCTGTAAGCTCTCAGCTACCTCCGGTAGCTAAAAGCAGGGAGATTTTAGGCCCCATGCACGCGACTATAGATTTCGTCCATAATTACGGTCAGTATTTACGGACCCATTCATTTCTATGGCCGATGGACACATTCCATATATTCACAGAAAGGCACGTTGAAAGGCTCCGCAAAAGATAGGACATGTAAAAAACGTAAAAAATAAATTATATATATATATTTGGTATCGCCAGAATCGTACTAGTCCACAGAATAAAGTTAACAGGTCATTTATAATGCACGGTGAACGCTGTATTAAAGAAAGAAAAAAAAACACCTAAAAGACTATGCCAGAATTGCTGTTTTTTCGTCACCTTGCCTCCTAAAAAAAAAAAATTGGGAAAAAAAGTGATCAAAGAGTCGCAAGAACTACAAATAGGTACCAATAAAAACTACAGCTTGTCCGCCAAAAAACAAGCCCTCTTACAGCTCCGTAGAATGTTTTATTTTGTATAAATAGTAAAACATAAAAACGATATAAATTTGGTATCGCCATAATCATACTGACCCGCAGAATAAAGTTATCATGTACTTTATACAGAACAGTGAACGCCGCTGTAACAGCTGCCGCCTCACCTTACCTGCTGATGGCCGCAGAACTCATCCTGCCGACGTCTCCCTCCCTGGAGAAGCCAGCACTTGTGGACGTCCTGCTCTGCAGTGACCACCAGGGTGCGCGTGCGAGCGCATCTCCGGCCTTGAAGGGCAGAATTGACTAATTATCCCCAGATTACCCTGAACTATAAAAAGGGCCCTGCCCTTTCACTCCTTGCCTGAGCGTTGTTTGTATTCCTATGTTAGTCTTTCAAATGGTCCCTTAGTCGTATCCTGTTCCCAGTGTTCCCGTGCCCTGCTCAAAACCAAAAATTTCTAATAAGCATAATCAAAACTCAATAACTCCAAAATAAATTTTATGATAATCTCTATTAGTCCCAAATCAAAGGACAATACTTTGAGGGGTGCAGCTCTTTCATATCAAATTGAAAAAAAACAAACATTAAAATTAGAGAGGCCAAACAACACAGCCCATTTAAAACTTCTCAAAATCCAGAATGATAATTGGATCTGTCCACCAAAAATGCTTTATCGGGGTCTGTGACAATTTTCTGCTACAACTGGACTAGTCTGAGAATTAAATTCTCAGGACATTTTAGTGGATGGTGTGCATATAGCTGACTTTTGTAAAGATGACAATATATGAGGTATGGGGCCCTCAGATCAAATGTATTATTAACTTAAAGGCTATGCACAGCTTTGAAAGGGATTTTGTTTTATTTTTAAAAAAAAATAATAAAAAGGTCAATCAGTGTGTTTGGTTTAACGTTATAATTCGTTTCTATTAAAAAATAATTTTTACTTTTTGAAATACAGCTGCTCTGTAGGACACGCAGGACCCGCTGTCACTGAACCTTTCAGTCCCACAGACCTGACGCGAACAGGATTTTGCGAACTATACAGCTGCTCTGTATGCAGAATACAGAGCAGCTGTATCTCATAAAGCAAAAATAAATTAATAAAAACTAAATATAAAGTTCCACCAAACACACGGATTGCCCATTTTTTTAAAAAAGAAAAAAAATCCCTTTCAAAGATTTACATAGCCTTTGAGTTCTGTCGTGACAGGTGCTCTTTCTTTTTATTCACCTTGGATGACGCTCATCCCTATAATCAAAATGGCAGGTTCTCTGTCTTTACGGACTTTACTTTTTCCTTCTAAGTTATATGATTTTAACAACCTCCCTGGCGAACCATTACCTTAAACAGACGAAAGAGGCCTGGGGAGTAGAACAAAGTTGAGTCTGCAATTACGTATTCATTTCAGGTGTATTTACTGGAAGTAAAGATCGAACTGTAGACCTGCATGGCTGTATTCAAAAATAGCCTCCAAATAGAAATAAAATACAAAGCATTTTACATGATAAAAAAAAATTCACTCACAGTACAAAACCAGCATCAGTCGGAGAAAACGTTACTTGAAGCTGCCTACATAAATTGACTGTACTCCTCCTACATACTTAATTTACTGTAAGCAGAGGAACAAAAAACATGCCTTAAGGCTAAGCACACTGACTACAGAATATTGTGACAATACACTTGAAAACTAACAAGTTGATACACGATTGCCAGTAGGAACAAATAATCCTCAGTGACTACTTAAAATTTTAATATTTGCTACAAATAAATGCCGGCCTGCATGAGCCAACAGTCTGAGAGCAGTCAACATGATTGAGGCTAAAAGGGCCATTTACACTTGGTCAATTACCATCACGATTCACTCGCCTCCGAGCAATTGCAACAGTAATTAACCTGTGTAGATGCAGGAAAAGACCAACGATAACTATCTGTGAATGGACAAGCTGCGTGTAGCGACATTGTCACAAGGCATTGTTGCCAAGCAGGAGAGACGTTGCTACACAACATTGGCGCAGCTGCGGGATTGTAAAGATGGAAGTGTGGGTAGCCTGTATATGGTCAAAAGGAATGCACACGTAAGAGACTGTATTGCCTACACAAGTGCATATTTCTTCCATTAACTTTCATTATAAAAAAAATAAATAAAAAGAAAAGTAGGATCCAGACGTAAACCTGCCAAATGTATGCCAAAAAGATACTCGATTGACACGTGTGAACAGTAAAAGACTATGGCTGCGTTACAGTATAAACCTGCAAACGTTTTTGGTATATAGATGTACAGTATGTGCCTGAAAGTCGCAGAACCTTAGGCTGGATTCAGTGTTTTTGCTGCATTTTTGTGCCGCTTTTAATTTCGTTTTTTCATGCAGTCTTAAGTACGGCCAGATGTTATATTAAAATCTATAGTAAAATATCAAATGCACTACACCCAACTGCAATTTGGTTTGTGGCAATTTTGTGGTCAGTGGCGTATTTTTCCAAACGCAGCATGCTCTGGGTATGGCATTTTCTTCAGGCGTTTTTCTCATAAGCTTCTCTATAGGGCGCCATAAAAAAAAAACATAAAATGACACCAAATGAAAAACGCAACAAAAAAAAATGACAAAACAAAAATCTATTGTTACATTTAAAAAATGCTATCGTTTTTAGAAATGTACATTTGATGCAGTTTAAACTGCCAGAACAATTCTGTCTGTGAAGGAGGCCCAAGAAGGAATGTATTAGGCCATATTCACGTAAAAGGATTTTCATACAGATTTCAGCACAAAATCTGCGGGAAACCTGCCCACAAGCCGTGTACCATTGATTTCACATCGCAGAAAAACACATGTCACTTTGTGATCTGGAAACTATGGCGGGTACTAATGGAATAGAACTAATCTGCCTGCGCATAAGTGACAGATAAAACTGCCAATCCGGGGCAGAAATTCAAGGGTCAACCTCAGATTTCCGCAGCAGACTCTGGCAAATCTGCTATGGATTTTTTAGACAGAAAAATACGTCTTGCAAACACAGCCTTAAAGAGAACCTGTCAGCAGCATTTCACCCATTAAACAAGCAATACCTGGTGGAAATGGGTGAAAAATAATTTTTATGGAACCTATAATTATCTCCTAAAGTCGGCTCTGTGCTTTTAATATTGTGCTTTTGAGTGTTCCGCTGCCGTACACGAACGAGCAGAAGAGTAATTTCTTCATTCGAAAAGAGCTTCACTCCTCAAGCCTTTCCAAGTTTACCCCGGCTCCTTACCTTTGACTGATAGCTCCTCGCCTCCCCCAGCACACACGAAATCCTGCGCTTGCGCATCGATGTTCTGGAGCGTGCACACAACAGGACACCATAGCAGCGCATGCGCAGTAACTAAACCTGAGGCCCGGATGAAGCAGAGAAGGGTATTGGACCATACATGACAGGCGCATGCGCGCCATCTCAGATGAGATTTGGAAATCAGGGCGGGCCAGTTTTCGGTGGTGGGCGGGCATAAGTAGAGGAATGAACGAGACTGCGGGATTATTACTATAAAAGGCGCAAAATGTTTGTAGACTGGTAATTACGGGCGGGGGAGTAATTTAGGAGAGGGGATAATGGCAATGAACTTTTGACAGCAGAGGCCAGCGAGGGGTGAGTAGAGTTCAATAAGTGAAATGCTGGTGACAGGTTCCCTTTAAGTTGACAAATAAAAACCATAAACAAACCTCTGACGGTTTCTTCTCCTTCTGTCTGATCCAGGTGTTTTTTGTGGTTGGTGTTTTGGAACTTCTTGAGCAGGATGTTGTGTGACCTACAGTAAAGAAAACAAGCATTAAATACCCTGAAGAAATATGTGCTAATTTTAAGTCAAGACGATACTCACCTGTTAAATCCCAGTCCCCTTTCACGCTTTACCGGTGATGCTCCTGTGATCCTCCATTGGCCTTTTTGTTTAGCCGGAATAGCACATAATCAATGCAGCCATGTAAACCAGGACGGTGGGGGGATTACGGTAGCATCGATGCGGAAGCGGCAGGGAAATTAACAGGCAAGTACCGTCTTTTTTTGTTATTTTATCAGATATGCTGCAAATAGATTTTCTTGTAACAGACCCCTTCACTTTTTTCACATTTGGTTATGTTGGGGGCCTTGTGCTAAAAAAAAAATATATATATATATTTTTTTCCCCCCCCCCAGTCATTCTGCACTTAATACCCCATAATGACAAAGTAAAAATAGAATTTTAGAAATTTTTGCTAATTAAAAACTCAAATTTCGCATGGATATAATTATTCAAAACCCTTTGCTATGGCACTCAAAATTTAGGTCTGGGGGCCGTCGATTTCTCTAGATCTTTGAAATGTTTATACACATTGATTGGAGTCCACCTGTGGTAAATTCATTTGACTGGACAGGATTTGGTAAGACACACCCGTCTATATAAGGTTTTACAGCTGACAATGCATATCAGAGCAAAAATCAAGCCATGAGGAGGAAAGAACTGCCTGCAGACCTCAGAGACAGGATTGTGTGGAGGCACAGATCTGGAGAAGGGTACAAAAACATTTCTGCTGCACTGAAAGTTCTCAAGAGCACAGTGGCCTCCATAATTTTTTAATGGAAGAAGTGTGGAACAACCAGGACTCGTAGAGCTGGCCACCCCACCAAACTAAGTAATCGGGGGGGAAGGGCATTGGTAAGAGAGTTGCCCAAGCACCCAACAGTCACTATGGCTGAGAGCCAAAATTCCTGTATGCAGATGGTAGAAACTTTCAGAAGGTCAACCATCACCGCACAATTCCACCAATCTGGGCTTAATGGCTGAGTGGCCAAAATGCAGCCTCTCCTCAGTAAAAAAAGACATGAACGCCCATCTGGAGCTTGCAAAAAAAGCACCTAAAGGACTCTCAGGCGGTGAGAAACAACAATCTGTGGTCTGATGAAACCAAGATTGAACTTTTTGGCCCCAATTATAGGCGTCATGTCTGGAGAAAACCAGGTACTGCTCATCACCTGCCCAATACCATCCCTACAGTGAGGCATGATGGTGGCAGCATCATGTTGTGGGGGTGTTTTTCAGTGGCTGGGACAGGGAGACTGGTCAGGGTTGAGGGAAAGATGAATGGAGAAAAGTACAAAAATATTCTTAATGAAAATCTGATCCGAGTGCTCTGGACCTCAGACTGGGACGAAGGTTAACCTTCAAACATGAAAATGACCCTAAGCACACAGCCAAGACAACACAACAAGTTGGCTTAGAGTCAACTCAGTGAATGTACTTAAGTGGACCAGCCAGAGCAGACTTGAACCCAATCGAACATTTATGGAGAGACCTGAAAATGTCTGTCCACTGACGGTCCCCATCCAACATGACAGAGCTTGAAGGGATCTGCAGAGAAGAATGCCAGAAAATCCCCAAATCCAGGTGTGCAAACCTTGTGGCATCATACCCAAGAAGACTGGAGGCTTTTATCGCTGCCAAAGGTACTTAAGTCCTGAGTAAAGGGTCTGAATACTTAGGTCAATGCAATATTTTAGTTTTTCATTTTCAATAAATTAGCAAAGTTCAGTTTTCACTTGGGGAAGTATTTTAGCACAAGGCCTCAACATAACATTAGGTGAAAAAATTTAAAGGGTCTGAAGACTTTCCGAATGCATTGTGTGTATACACACAGTACTGTGCAAAATTTTTAGGGAGTTGTGGAAAAATGGTGCAAAGTAAGAATGCTTTAAAAAATAAAACGGTTCGTTTTTTTTTAGCTATTAACAAAACGCAAAGTGAATGAACAGAAGAGAAATCTAAATCAAAAATCAATATTTGGTGTGACCAAAACAGCATAAATTGCAGGTAGGTTGTTCCAAACATCTTGGAGGACCACAGATCTTCTGTGAATGTAGGCTTCCTCAAATCCTTCATTCTCTTTGTGTAATTCCAGACAGACTTGATGATGTTGAGATCAAGGCTCTGTGGGGACCATATTATCACTTCCAGGGCTCCTTGTTCTTCTTTACTCTGAATATAGTTCTTAATGCCATTGGCTGTATGTTTGGGGTCATTGTACTGCTGCAGAATAAATTTGGAGCCAATCAGACGCCTCCCTGATGGTATTGAATTATGGATAAGTATCTCCCTGTATTTCTCAGCATTGACTACACCATTAATCCCCAACTCCATTTGCTGAAATGCAGCCTCAAACTTTCAAGGAACCTCCACCATGCTTCACTTTTGCCTGCAGACACTAATTACTGTACCACTCTTCAGCTTTTCGGCGATCAAACTGCCTTCTTATACAGCCAAATTTTGACTCATCGGTCCAGAGCACCTGCTGCTATTTTTCTTCACCCCAGTTTCTATTTTCTAGTGCATAGTTGAGTCGCTTGGCCTTGTTTCCAAGTCAAAGGTATGCCGTTTTGGCCGCAATTCTTCCATGAAGACCACTTCTAGCCAGATTTCTCTGAACAGTAGATGGGTATACCTGGGTCCCACTGGTTTCTGCCAGTTCTGTGCTGATGGCACTGCTGGACATCTTCTAATTTAGAAAGGAAGAATGAGGAGTCTTTGATCTGCCGCAATTCGTGGTCGGCCAAGGAAACTGTGTCTATGGTTGTCAACATTGCCCGTTCCTTTGGACTTCTTCAAAAATGCTTGAACAGCACATCTTGAAATCCCAGTCTGCTTTGAAATCTTTGCCTGGTAGAAACCTTGCTGATGCAGTAGAACTACCTTGTGTCTTGTTGTTGTGATCAGTCTTGCCGTGGTGAAACGGTCTTCCACAACCTCACCTTTGTAGCAGTGTTTGGCTGTTCCTGACCCAGTTTTAAGCCTCCTACAGAGAGGTTTCTGTTAAAGTTAATGAATGGGTTTCAACCTACATATGAAAATGTAAAACATATAAAACAAACCAAACAAGTAGAAAGAGAGATCTTTCATAAGCAAAAGGCTGCACATATGTAGAAATGAATTACCAAAAACAAAAAGAATGATTATCATCTGTTTGGTATAATTGGTTAATCATACACCTGTCTATAATCCTGCAAAATCCATGACTTTGTGCAAGTATAGCTAGGAGAATTGATGTGGTTTTGAAGGCAAAGGGTGGCCACAACAAATATTGATTTGATTTAGACTTCTCTTCTGTTCATTTCATTAGCATTACGTTGATTAAAAAACAAACAAAAAAAACACACACTATATATATATATATATATATATACACACACACACACACACACACACTCACACATACACACAATCATTATTTGTACTTGATGCCCTATATGTACTGTATGTTGTTTTTCTCTATGATAAGCTTTTTTGTTTTAGATCATTTGTGAGCATATGGTATTAAATACTAATAAAATCACGTCCCAGTTCAGTTTAAAAAGCCAGTGTCCTCTACCGCTGATATCCAATGGTCTCCTATCAAGTCTCATATCACTACTGGGACCTCTAATCGAGGAGATAAGCACCAAATAACTTAAGGGGGTTTTACACTATGAGAGGGCTGATTTCCCCTGTAACTGGGGCTGCTGTGCAGCTCCAGTTACATTGGAAAAGCATGGTGTAAAAGAAAGAAAAAAAAAATTTAAGTCCCCCAAAGGTCTTTTTTGACCTTTGAGGGACAGATCATAGTAATAAAAAAATAGTAAAGTAAAGTGAAATTTATTTTTTAAAAATAAATACACATAAAATACCCACGCCAAAAATTACCCTAATATAGACAAGTAATATATTAAAATTTACGGTAGACAATGACGATCACAAATAAAAGGTCTATTTTAGGATAAAACTATGTTATTACCAAAAAAAATAGCTGAAACTTAAAAAAGCTTATTTTTTTACTATTATTTTCAAACTTTATGAATAAAAATTCTAAAATAGCAAAAAGGATGTATATAAAAACGATTAAAAAAAGAAACCTGCATTGTCTACAGAAAAAACATCGCAAAAAATCATGTCGTTAGCTCAACAAATAATAAAGTTATAGCCATTTAACTAACGCGTGCTAAAAATGGCTAAACGGTGTCTTTTCTTGAAGGCTCAAAATAGCCCAGTCCTGAACTGGTTAAGTTTGACTGCACTCATTACATTTTCCCTCTCTATTTTTGAGTGTGCAAGGGACTCCCAAATCAGACTGGTAAATCTGGTTTCTTATATATAGTGTGTTACTACAGGAATTTTTATTGTTTACTGCCATTTAACCCCTTCCCGTCATAAACAACTTTCAGATTTTAATTTTTCCTCCCCACATTCCAGAAGCCATAACTTCTTTATTTTACCATCGATATAGTACTATGAGGGCCTGATTTTTGCGGGACGAGTTGGAGTTTTTCGTAGCACCATTTATTATGCCGTATAATGTACTAGGAAACTGGGAAAAAATTATTTGTGGGGTAGAAAATGAAGAAAACAGCGATTCTTCCATGGTTTTTTGCGCACCGTTTTTACGGAATTCACTGTGCAATTAAAACACATGTTAACTTTATTCTATGGGGCAATACGATTATGGCGATACCAAATATATATCGTTTTTTCTATATTTTACTACTTTTACATGTAAAAACCGAAGTGTAAAAAAGAACATTTATTTTGCTTCGCCAAATTCCGAGAGCCATAAGTTTTTTATTTTTCCGTTGATTAAGTGGTATGAGGGCTTATTTTTTGCGGGATTAGCTGTAGTTTTTAATAATACCATTTTGGTGCACATGCGATGGTTTGATCACTTTTATTTAATTTTTTTTGTGGGAGATTAGGTGACCAAAAAATAGAGATTCTGGCGTTTACAATTTTTTATTTTTTTTACGGCGTTCACCGTGCGGGTTAAATAATGATATATTGTAATAGTTCAGACTTTTACGGACGCAGCGATACCAATTATGTTTATTTATTTATTTTTTTACTATGCTCTAGGGGGAAAATGGGAGTTTTTTGAAGTTTTAATTTATTTTATTTTTTTTACACAAAAAAAACAAACACTTTATTTAACACATTTTTACTTTTTTTTATTAGTCCCCATAGGGGACTTCAACCAGCGATCGTTATATCGCTTGCACGATATACTGCAATACTAATGTATTGCAGTATATCGTGATTCTGACAGGCATCTATTAAGCCCTGCCGGAGGCGGACCTGGGGGCGTTCATTAAGCCCCCAGGCAGCCATAGCAACCATCGCCCCCCACACGATTGCGTTGCGGGGGGGGCGCGATGAGCTGTTAGAGGGGGTTGCCCCCCTCTTTCTGACAATTTAAATGCTGCGGTCGGTATTGACCGCAGCATTTAACGAGTTAAACTAGAGGGATCGCGCTCGAGCGCGATGCCGCTAGTTACTCTGAAATGTCGGCTGTAACATACAGCCGACACCAGCATCGTATGGAGCGAGTTCACTCCATGAGCCCGCTCCATACTTCCTCTACCCGACTTTGGCGTATGGATACGTCAAATGTCGGGAAGGGGTTAAGGACAGATACCTTTTCTACTATTTCGCACCACTAAATTGGAGTTTGCCCTGTTTGTATATCTCTGTGAAACCTTATTATCTTGTGGGGGATTGCTCTCCTGTGATGTCCTTCAAGGGGTATTAAATGGTTTCAGCAAATTAACGTTAATTTTTGTATAATGAAAAGTTATATAATTTTCCTGAATACTTTTTGCATCAATTCCTCACGATTTTCAAGATTGTGTTATTTACTGCTGGTGGATAAAAATCTGTCCTGGTCATCGGACGATCAAACCAGGTAAACCGCTCCTTAGAATTCCAGTACAGTTATCAGAGATCTGGCTTGCAATGAGCCAAGTCCCTGTGCGCACATCACATGGCCATGACCAATATTTATCCACTGGAAGTAAACCGGTATCTACTGACTGACTGCAAGCAGAGATCTTGAAAACCGCGAGGAATTGATACAAAAGTATATAGGAAAATTTCATACATTTTTATTATTAAACATCCCTAGATATTTGTAATTAATTGTGTGTGTGTGCGCGCGTGTGCGTGTACAGTTGAAGTCATAAGTTTACATACACCTTAGCCGTGAAACATTTTTTTTTTTCCACAATTCCTAACATTAATCCTAGTACACATTCCCATTCTTGGGTCAGTTACAATTACTACTGTATTTAAAAAATGTGAAATATCAGAATAATACTAGAGACAATGATTTATTTCAGCTTTTATTTCTTTCATCACATTGCCAGTGTCTCAGACGTTTACATACACCGAATTGACTGTGCCTTCAAAAATCTTGGGAAGTTCCAGAAAACAATGGCATGGCTTTAGAAGCTTCTGATAGGCTAATTCACATAATTTAACCCCTTCGGGCCCGAGCCATTTTTTGATATTTAATTTTCGTTTTTCACTCCCCACCTTCCAAGAGCCGTAACATTTTTATTTCTCTATGAATAGAGTGTTGTGAGGGCTTATTTTTTGCAGGAGGCGTTGTAGTTTCTATTGGTACCATTTAAAGTTCCAAGCAATGTACTGGGAAACTGGGAAAAAAATTTGCGGGCTGAAATTAGAAAAAAAAGTGAGTCCTCCATTGTTTTTTGGGTTTCAATTTTACAGCTTTCACTGTGCGGTAAAAACGACAACTTAAACTTTATTCAGTGGCTCAATACAATCACGGTGGTACCAAATTGATATAGTTTTTTTCTATTTTATCACTTTAAAATAAAAGAAACTTTTTGTTAAAAAAACAAACTTGTATGTTTCATTACATTCCGAGAGCCATAACTTTTTTTATTTTTTGGTCGATTGAACGGTGTGAGGGCTTGTTTTTTGCAGGACGAGCTGCCGTTTTTAAATCGGTACCATTTTTTTTGGTACATACAGCTTTTTGATCCCTTTGTGTTGCATTCTTTTTCAGAGTGAAGTTGACCAAAAAACAGAGATTTTGTAGTTTTCATTTTATGGCGTTCACCATGCGCGTTTAATAACGCTATATTGTAATAGTTCAGACTTTTACGGACGCAGCGATACCAATTTTGTTTATTTTTTTAGATTTTTTAATTACTTTAGGGGAAAAATGGGAAGAGGGTTTTTTTTTAACTTAGGGCTTAAAAGAGGCAGAGTGAAGGCAGTCCTGGGGGCCTTCATCAGGCCCCTGGGCTGCCTTGACAACCATAAGAACCCCCCGATCGCATTGTGGGGGCACCGATGAGCTGTCAGAGGGAGCCGTCCCCCTCTATTTAACGTCTCAAATACTGCGGTCCGAATTGATTTGAGGGGTTAAATGTCCAGGAACAGCGCGATCGCTGTTCCTGGCCATTAGTCCCGGGGGTTCCGCTGTAAAACACAGCTGACACCCGCTGCATATGGAGCGAGCTCAGCACATGAGCGCGCTCCAAACATCACCCCCCGCACCAGGACATAATGGCACGTCGTGGTGCGCGAAGGGGTTAAGATTATTTGGAGGTGTACCTGTGACAGTATTTTAAGGTCTACCTTTAAGACCTTCTTGCCTCTTTTCTTGACATGGGAAGATCAAAGAAAATCGGCCAAGACGTCAGAAGATGAACTGTGGACCTCCATAAGTCTGGTACATCCTTGGAAGCAATTTCCAAGCACCTGTTCATACGATAATATACAAGTTTAAACACCATGGGTCCACGCCACATCATACCGTGCAGGAAGGAGAAGCTTTCTTTCTCAGAGAGGTGAAGTCCTATATCGACATGACCTTAAAGGGAACCTGTCACCAGCATTTCACCTATTGAACTTTACTTCTCCCTCGCTGGCCGCTGCTATAAAAAGTTCATTGCCGTTATCCCCGCTCCTAAACTCCTCTTCCGACTGTAAATATCGGTCTGCAAACGTTTTGCGCCTTTTATCGTAATTATGCGGTGTCCCTTTGTGCGCACACTCCAAAAGAGGACATTAATGCACAAGCGCAGGATTTTGTGTGCTGGGGGAAGGCGAGGAGCTGTCAATCAAAAGTAAGGAGGCGAAGTAACCTTGGAAAGACTTGAGGAATGAAGATATGACACTTTCCAAACGAAGATTTGACTCTTTTCTGCTCATTAGCATACGGTGTGGGAACACTAAAAAGCTAAATAGTAAAGCTACAGAGCCGACTAAGAAGATAATTATAGGTTATATAGAAATGATTTTTCACCCACTACAACCTGGTATTGCTGGTTTAATAGGTGAAATGCTGGTGACAGGTTCCCTTTAAAGACCTCTCATGCAAGGAAGAAGCCGCTGCTCCAAAACGGCAATAAAAAAGTAAGGTTACAGTTGCAACTGCACATGGGAACAAAGGGATCTTAGTTTTTGGAGAAACGTCCTCTGGTTTGATGAAACAAAAATGGGACTGTTTGGCCATAATAACCATCGTTATGCATGAAGGAAACAAGGGGCAGCTTGCAAGACAAAGAACGTCATCCCAAACGTGAAAAACTGGGGTGTCAGCAATTCACTAAATAGATGGCATTATAAGGAAGTAAAATGATGTGGATACTACATCCCAAGACATCAGCCAGGAGGTTAAAGCTTGGTCATAAATGGGTCTTCCAAATGGACAATGACCATAAGCATACTTAGATGTTGAGGTAAAATGGCTTAGGTAATTGAGTGGCCATCGCAAATCCCTGACCTCTAAACCATAAAAAAAATTATGGGCAGAACTGAAAAAGTGTCTGCGAGCAAGGAGGCTTACAAACCTGGTTTATACTAGTTCTGTCAAGGGGAATGGGCCAAAATTCCAGCAACAGTTGTGAGACGCATGTGGAAAGCGACCCAAAACGTGTAACCCAAGTTACCAAATGTAAAGCCAATGCTACTGTCACGGCCGTGGGTAATGTGGACCCAATGGACCGCTCTGCCACAGCGGATTAGCAGCTGGCCAAATGAATACAGTAACAGTCACTTGGATGAGAGTACCTAAATAGCTGGTTTAACGGAAGCTGGCTTGTGCCGGATAATGGACACGGACACTGTAGTCGTCACGGACACTGGAGTGGTCAGGGACACAGGACTTAACACGGATACTGAACTCCGGAAGATGCTATGGAACCTTTGCAGACTAAAACAGGGTTAGACACAACATTGCCCAGTCAATGAGTAAGTGGGCAGAGTTCCTTTTAAATTCAAGGGTGTGCTAGGATTGGTTGGGGCAATATTCCTGGTGCATGCGCTACTCCCCGGTCTTAAAGTGCCAGCACGCGCAACAGCAATATTGCCCCAAACCTATCCTAGCACACCCTGGGCTTTAAAAGGAACCCTACGGGCACAGGCCGGAGCAGAGCGTGCTGGCGTCGCTGGGGAATGAGACGCTGGCGGAGGTTCAAAACTCTACGGTCGTGGCTGCCAGTAATAGGGGGATGCTGGCCTTACAGTACCCCCCCCCCCCCCGTTAGGTCCAGAGCGTTTAAGGAACTACTTGATGAGAGCTGGGGCATCAACATTTTCTTCAGGCTCCCAAGACCTTTCATCAGGTCCAAAACCCTTCCAATCCACTAGGTACTACTTTCTTGTAGTCCAGGATCTCCTTGACCTCAAAGACATCAGAGGAACCGCTGGAAGCAGTTGCAGAGCCAGGAGACTTACTGTACTGATTGAGGACCACAGGACACATTGAAGGGATTGAGAATCTTGAGAGTAGGAGGTAGACGTAGCTTGTATGACACAGGGTTAATCTGTCGCAGGATTTCAAAGGGACCAACAAACCTAGGAGCGAATTTGTAGGAAGGAATTTTCAGACGAATATTTTTGTAAGATAACCAGAACTTAAAGAGGCTCTGTCACCAGATTATAAATGCTCTATCTCCTACATAATCTGATTGGTGCTGTAATGTAGTTTACATTTGTAGATTACAGCAGTGGTTTTTATTTTGAAAAACGATCATTTTTGAGCAAGCTATGAGCTAGTTTAGATTTATGCTAATGAGTTTCTCAATGGACAACTGGGCGTGTTTTTACTTTTTACCAACTGGGTGTTGTACAGAGAAGTGTATGAGGCTGACCAATCAGTGACTAATCAGTGTCCTACACTTCTCATTGTTCCAGCCCAGCATGATCCACAACACAGTGTGATTGTGCAGTGAAAGAAGCTGGGCTGGAACAATGAGAAATGTAGGACACTGATTGGTCAGCCTCATACACTTCTCTGTACAACACCCAGTTGGTAAAAAGTAAAAACACGCCCAGTTGTCCATTGAGAAACTCATTAGCATAAATCTAAACTAGCTCATAACTTGCTCAAAAATGATCGTTTTTCAAAATAAAAACCACTGCTGTTATCTACATTACAGCGCCGATCAGATTATGTAGGAGATAGGGCACTTATAATCTGGTGACAGAGCCTCTTTAATCTCCTTGTTCCTGCCCATCATGAGTTTCTAATGATTGAAAGGGCTCACAGGTCATTGAGGCCCAAACCAAAACCCACTGACCCTCTGCGAGACGTCATTTGTAGAATTCGGAACTTTCGTATAAAGGACTGCATCATCCAAACTAGTAGATCTTCCGATGTTTTGCTGTATGAAAATAACCAAATCTACATTTTCCAAGACGTCGCATCCCCAACCCTGAACAAAAGGAGACTACTCAAACCCTTCACAATGGCCTTACAACAAAGACAATTTCAATATCGTTGGCTCTTTTCTTTTGGCATTTCCGTGTCGGCTAATGGTAGACGACTGACTGCCAGAACCTCGCTAGACATATGGGATCTCATTAGCATAAATCTGAACTAGCTCATAACTTGCTAAAAAATGATCGTTTTTCAAAATAAAAACCACTGCTGTTATCTACATTACAGTGCCAATCAGATTATGTAGGAAATAGGGCATTTATAATCTGGTGACAGAGCCTCTTTAACGCCGGGAAGAAACTGAGGAGACCTTCTCTTCCTATCGGCATACTTCTTCATGCGATTCACTGCCTGATAGATCGCAGACTTGGTTTGTCAGACCTGAAAAAAACTTTCAAAGGCAATATTAGCTGAAGGTACTTGAGATGTTGTCGGTACAGGAAGAGGGACACGTGGATGTTGGCTGTAAACAATGAAAAAAAAATGGAGAAGTAGCAGTAGACTCACTCGTGTGATTATTGTAAGAGAATTCGGCCCATGGAAGGAGATGCACCCAGTTGTCGTGTTGAATAGATACAAAATGACAAAGATCATTTTCAAGCACTTGGTTAATCCGTTCAAGTTGGCCATAGGATTGCAGGTGGTATGCTGAAGAAAAGTCCAATTTCACATTCAGAGGTTTACAGAGGGCTCTCCAGAACTTAAACGGTTAATTGCACACCCCGATTATACACGATATGGAGGGGCAATCCATGCAAATGAAAAATATGCTGAACAAATAAATTTGCCAGGTGAGGAGCTGAGGAAAGGCCAGAGGAACAAAATGTGCCATCTTGGAGAAACGATCCACCAAGACTCAGACAGTGGTACATCCAGCAGAAGGAGGAAGATCTGTAATAGTCCCTGGCAACATATTGCCATGGATTTTATCAGGGACAGGCAGAGGATGAAGTAGACCTGCAGGCTTGGAATGGGTAGCATGTTTGGGCACAGTTGGTACACAAGAAGACATAGTCCACGACATCTTTGGGCAGCATGGGCCACCAGTAGTTGCGAGAAATAAATTATGACCCCAGATAAGAATTTTCTTCTTGTCAATAGGACAAATAAAACTTTTCCCAGGAGGAATGTCTTTAATCCGCAGAGGGTTAACAGGAATAATCCTGGAAGGGTCAATGATATACTGAGGATCCTCTTCAGCCTCAAACGAACAAGACCTTGCATCAGCCTTTATATTTTCAGCAGGACGGAAATTAAGTAGGAGTTTGAATCTGGCAAAGAATAGTGAACATCTGGCTTGACGAGGGTTCAGGCGTTGTGCAGACTGTAAATAAGTGAGGCTCTTGTGATCAGTGTAGATGATAGTAGGATGAGCAGCCCCCTCTAGCAAATGCCACCACTCTTCTTAGGCTAACTTGATGGCAAGTAACTCACTGTTCCCAATGGAGTAGTTTCTTTCTGCAGCGGAAAAGAGTTTAGAGAAGAAGCCGCAGGAAACTGCCTTACCCTTGGCGTTTGTTGAAAGAGAAGTGCTCCAGCAACAATGGAAGAAGCGTCAACCTTCAACGAGAACTGCAGAGAAACATCAGGATGATGAAGAACGGAGGCAGAAGTGACGGCCCTCAAGGTTAGTGAATGCCGACTCTGCTTCAGGGGTCCAGACTTTAGCATTCACGCTCTTCTTGGTGAGAGCAGAGATAGGGGCGGAAAGTGAAGAAAAGTTTGGGATGAACTGGCGATAGAAAATTGTGAAGCCAAGAAATCTTTGTATGGCACGTGGCCACTCTAAGATGGATTTCACTTTTTCCGGATCCATCTTCGGAAACTATATAGCCCAGGAAGGGCAAGGATTTCATTTCAAATACACACTTTTCCTGGTTTAGAGTAGAGGTTATTCCCCTTAACCGCGGTAGGACTTGACGAACAAGCTTCCGGTAAATCTGAAACGTAGGTGCTAGTCTGTAGGACCTTCTTTCACGATGAACTTCCTGGGCGCACTCTTGGAACCTCCAATCGATACGTGTAGCCAGAAGGATTAGAGTATCCAAGGTAGAATGGAGATCACGACTTGCCAGTTCATCTTTACTCGCTAATCCCTGCCAGAAGATTGGCACCAAGGCCTCGTTGTTCCAAGAGAGTTTGGCTGCCAAAGTGCGGAATTGTATGGAGTACTCCCCTACCATCGACTCTCCTTGGCGGAGTGTCAGAAGTAAAGCAGCGGTAGAAACATACGACCCGGTTCTTTAAAGACTGTGCGAAGAACCGCTGTAGATTGGAAGACTCCAGCCCATCATATTCCCAGATAGGATTCGAGAATGCGAGAGCTTTGCCAGACAGTAGGGAGACACTGAAGGCAACTTTGGTTAGATCAGAAGGGAACAGATGTGAATGCAGCTGGAAGTGGATCTTGCACTGGTTGAGGAAGCTTGGACAGGTTCTTGCATCTCCATCGTAAAGAGGTTGAAGTGGCAACGAAATTCCAACGCCAGAACTGACTGGAGTTATGTCAGGTGGAGGAGTAGATGGAGCTGCAACTTGCGAGGTAGTCAGGGGACGTGTGGCCATAGAATTGACTGCTTGCAAAAGCAGATCCTGGCGTGATTGGACCAACTGGACCACTCCGTCGTAGCGAGATCACGCTGTGCTGTGTGAGTAAGTCCCACACAAACGTTACAGAAGTGTCGGGTGTGAATAGACATCGCGTGCTGGCTGGAGGCAATGTCTATTCACTCTCAAGACTCTTCAGTAAAGTTAATGTGGGTGTATGTGACAGCACAGCGTGATCTCGCGAGATCACACTGTGCTGAGTACAAATGGACATGAATGGAGAGAAGTGTATGACGCTGATTGATCAATGTCATACACTTCTCTGTACAACGCCCACTTGGTCAAAAGTTAAAAAACGCCCAGTTGGGCATTAAGAAACGAATTAGCATAAATCTAAATTTCTCATAACTTGCTCAAAAATTATCGTTTTTCAAAATAAAACACTGTTGTTATCTACATTACAGCGCCGATCAGATTATGTAGGAGACAGGGCACTTATAATCTGGTGACAGAGCCTCTTTAAGCGAATTTAAGAAATTAGAGAAATGGATTTTCCGAATTTATTCAATGGATGGTGGACTAAGCGAAACCATTCACATTTTTTAACCATCTACGCTTTTGACCTCCTATATAGTATTGTATAGACTGTGTTACCCATGCAGCCATTTTTGATATTCTTCAGCCTTCCGTACTGCATCAAATAAACTCACGCCTTCTAAAGTTTTCCTGAAGTTCCTGAGCATCCGTATCAGAAGAAGTTTGACGAAATGCAAGTTCCTTAAGATGCTGAACTTCTGTTACTGGGCCATTTAATTTTTTTAAAGTGTTTTTGTTAATTTTGCAGGGATTTGCTGAAACCAGTAAAAAAGCTTTTAGTTACAAAAGCCATGAAATTTGTGTCTTACTATCGGTGGTGTCAGAGTCATCGCTGCTGAATGAGAACTTCCTCCTCTTCTCTTCCATCTGCAAAACAAAAAGGAAAACTAGTATTATTTCTTTAGTACCAATATAGAGTAGCACTAAACTATCATACAGGTGCAAATAATAAATGGAGCAGTCACTGCGGGATTTGCCATTAGGAACAACAAGACGGTCCTGAAAAAGAGAGGTCTTAGGGATAGGACGGACTAGGTCACGTACCCTCCGCTGGTACAGCGTAATACAGATAGACCGTTGTATGTTGTAACAGATGATAGAAAAATACTTTGTTGTACGACAATCGGTAAGCTTAGAGTATTTAAGAAATGCTGACCCATCTTCGTTTCATTTACATTGGTTGATCAGAATGCTACTGCAGATCATTTAGTGCCTACAGGCTCCTAAAAAAGAAGTCCGTTACTGGGAACGATATGTGGCAGGTTTATTGCAATCAAATATTAAAATGAACACTAAATTATCAAAATAATCCAAGACAAATAATAATCTCCAAGCTGTCCAATGTAAACCACATTTTAAATTATGTATTCCCCCAATCCCCCCATCCCCCTGCTGCAGTTTTGTGCAAATGGGCGCAAAACAAATCTGGCGTGTGTGAATACGCCATTATTTTGGTGGTGGAGTTTTTCTCCCGTATTGAGATATACAGTATATTGTGTAACGATTAATAGTTTTATAATGTATGTTACGTCTGTCTTGTAAGATGGTAAATGTCTGCATCTACCAAACAACTATTGCCAGAGGATTTATTTGTCAATTATGCAATACCTTGTTACATAAAACTATGTTTATGATTTTTACAAACTTATAACAAATAAAAAACATTTTTTTTCCGAAGAGATTCTATTAAAATAAAATAAAGAAAACAGAAGCTGCAAATCAAACTACGGCATCGTAAAGAGTGTCTGCAGGTTACTTGAAAGTTTGGGGCTGTATTTCAGCAAATGGGAGTTGGGGATTTGGTCAGGATTAAAAGGAACAGTGTCATGATTTTTTTTTTTTATTAATTTATGTGTTTTTATTTAATAAAATATTATATTGACTATTTTTTCACACACAATGTTTTGTTTTTCTTACATTACTGGGGGCTGCCATGTTTTATTTCATCTGTGTATGTGTCTCTTAACGACACATACACAGATGGAATACGGCAGCCACAAGGGATAGGACGTAATGAACGGCTCTCGTTCATTGTATCCTCCGCTTCTGCTATGTCACTCTGTACTGCGCAGGCTATTATGAAGTCCGGCCACACTGCAGGTAAGGTGTGCGTGTTCCTGTGTCCCTGTCGGTGTCTGTCTGTCTCTCTCTCTCACCCTGTGTATATGTATAGCAGAGCTGTGTAAGTGTATAGTAGAGCTGTGTGTGTGTGTGTATGTGTAACGTCCGTGGTCGCTGACCACTAACTCCTTCCATCCAGTCGACGCCCTTCTCTCAAGAGATGTCTGCACATACGGCCGTCCTGCTCCACTATGACCACCAGGGTGCGCTCACGAGCTCAGTCCAGACTTAAGAAGCATGTTGGTGATTTGAGCTAATTGCTCCAGAGCACCCTGGGCTATAAGAAGGTCCCAGCCCCATCCTCCCACGCCTGAGCCTTGTTGTTGTATCCCTAGTCTGTCTTGCAAATGGCCCCCTAGTGTTTCCTGCTCCCAGTGTTTTCCTGTTCCTGTTCCTTTTCCTGTATACTGAATCTAGTGTCGTGCTTGCTGTAGCCGTGCTGTACTGTATTCTACGCCTGACCTGTCTCTCCACACCTGACGTCCACCTGCTGCCAAGTTCCTGCCTAGCCTGCCTCGCTACTATCTGAGCTGCCACAGGTACCCTATAAGAACTATAAACATTTACCTGCGTCCTGTTGGCCAGCTGCCATACCGCCAAGACGGTACGGCCCAGTGTGTCCACGAACCAGTCGTGACAGTATGTAGCAGAGCAGTGGGATTGCCTCCCACATTTACAGCAGCTGTGAGTCAGCATGCTTTACCTTATTCACCTTGCTGTAATTCTGGGAAGTGCTCCCGCTGGTGGCCAACATAGGAAAACATGTCAGATTATTATTTAATTTTTAATACATCCCACCATGTGGGGAAAAAAAAAAAAATACAGCAAAAAACAAAATAAAAATAACTTACTTTAAAAAAAAAAAATTAATTTGCGACACATTCCCTTTAAACCCTTCCCAAAGTAAACAACTTTCAGATTTTCATTTTCGTTTTTTCCTCTCCACATTCCAGCCATAGCCTCTTTATTTTTCCGTTGATATAGTACTATGAGGGCTTGATTTTTGCGGGACGAGTTGTAGTTTTTCGTAGCATCATTTATTTTGCCATATAATGTACTAGGAAATGGGAAAAAAAATATTTGTGGGGTAGAAAATGAAAAAAAAAAGCGATTCCTCCATTTTTTTTGCGCGCTGTTTTTATGGAATTCACGTTGCAATTAAAACAACATGTTAACTTTATTCTGCGGGTCAATACGATTACGGAGATACCAAATATGTATAGTTTTTTCTATATTTTACTACTTTTACAAGTAAAAACCTAAGTGTAAAAAAGAAAATTTCTTTTGCGTCGCCAAATTCCGAGAGCCATAACTTTTTTATTTTTCCATCGATTAAGTGGTATGAGGGCTTATTTTTTGCGGGATAAGCTGTAGTTTTTAATAATACCATTTTGGTGCACATGCGACGGTTTGATCATTTTTTGTGGGAGGTTAGGTGACCAAAAAATAGACATTCTGGCGTTTACAATTTTTTTTTTTTTTTACTGCGTTCACCGTGCGGGTTAAATAATGATATATTGTAATAGTTCAGACTTTTACGGACGCGGCGATACCAATTATGTATATTTATTTATTTTTTTACTATGCTCTAGGGGGAAAATGGGAAAAGGTTTTTTTTTTAACTTCATTTATTTATTTTTTAACACAAAAAAATCAACTTTATTTAACTAATTTTTACTTTTTTTTATTAGTCCCCCTAGGGGACTTCAACCAGCGATCGTTAGATCGCTTGCACGATATACTGCCATACTAATGTATTGCAGTATATCGTGATTCTGACAGGCATCTATTAAGCCAGAGGCAGGACTTAATAGGTGTACAAAGATGGCGGACCTGTGGGCCTTCATTAGGCCCCCAGGTAGCCATAGCAACCATCGCCCCCCACGATTGCGTTGTGGGGGGCACAATGAGCTGTTAGAGGGGGGTCGCCCCTCTCTCACGATTTAAATGCTGCGGTCGGCATTGTTAACTAGTTGCTCTCCATGGAACTACTGTCCCGTACTGAAAACATGATTACAGTACGGGACAGTTGTCTGGGAGCGAGGCAGGGACTCCTAGCATCGTACATAACTATGATGCTATGAGCCCGGCTTCCTGCAGTGTGTTCGGTCCGGGACTTGCGGCCAAAATACGTTCCGTCCATTACGGACGTAATGTGCTCGTGTGAATCCAGCCTAAGTCAATAGCCACAGAAGATCTGTGGTCAGTTCTCTAAGATGTTTGGAACAACCTCCATGCTGAGTTCCTTAAAAAAAACGGTGTGCAGGTATACCTAGAATAATTGATGCTGTTTTGAAGGCAAAGAGTGGTCACACCAAATATTGATGCGATTTAGATTTCACTTCTGTTCATTCACTTTGTATTTTTGTTAAATGATAAAAAAAAAAACTAAAAACTATTAACACTTCGATTTCTGAAAGCAATCTTACTTTGAAGCATTTTTCCCCTAAAAGGTTTGCACAGTACTGTACAAATACGTGACAAGCATTAAAGGGAATCATGGAGCGCACTCACAAGCTCACCCTAGCTCCCCAATTTTTTTTTATAAAAAGTGATTATAAAAAGTCACATGTACCCCAAAATGGTACCAATAAAAACTACAGCTCACCCCTCAAAAAACAAGCCCTCATACAGTTTAATCGGCAGGGGGGGGGGGGGGGATTATGG
This sequence comes from Rhinoderma darwinii, assembly GCF_050947455.1. Classification (NCBI taxonomy): domain Eukaryota; kingdom Metazoa; phylum Chordata; class Amphibia; order Anura; family Rhinodermatidae; genus Rhinoderma; species Rhinoderma darwinii. Next base: position 48,066,979 of record NC_134689.1, read on the forward strand.
CTTTTAGAATGTGGCGGCACAAAGCAAATTTTATTTAACAGTTTTTCCTGTCCCAAGGCCAACAAAAAAAAAAAAAAAAACACACACACACACCATATCAATTTGGTATCGCAGTATTCATATCAACACGTAAAAGTTAACATGTCATTTCTACCGTATAATGGACGACATAAAAAACGAAACCCAAAAAAACAATGGCGGAATTGCTGTTTTTTGCCTATTTCAGTTTTTGTTTTTTTTGTTTCCCAGTACATTATATGGTGCCATGAAAAACTACAACTCGTCCGGCAAAAATAAGAGCCCTCATATGGCTACATCAACAGAAAAATAAAAAGTTTTTGGAAGGTGGGGGGGTGAACGAAAATTTAAATTGGCCTGGTCATTAGGGGTTACAAACCTGCTTATATGCTCAGAGTTTAGTGGAGTCCCTTTAAAAGGGAATGTAATATATATATAATTTTTTTTTTACTAATTAAAAGTATATAATGAAACATTTTTTTTCCCAATATGTTGTTTTTATTTTCTGATTGCGTAGGTTATTTTTGTATTTTAGTTACATGATTATGGGGGCAGCCATCTTGCAGCCAAATGGACACAAGAAACCTCAGAGAAAAAAGGACCTATCGTCTTCTTTGGGAGAGTGTTGTGAGCGTGCTCAGAGAGATGTGCAGAGGTCAATATGCAGGAAGGGGGAGGAGGGGAGCCGTCTTCATCAACTATCGTCAATGGTGGATCCTGTTATTTCCCTCCAGCTTTATAATGCCTTTCATTGTAATCCTGAGGTGAACTCAACATAACAAGAAGAGTCATATTATATCCCCCATTCCCATTTATTTAATGAAAGTAGACCCCACTGTAAAAATGCCATCCAGCACTTTACACTTATGAGTGTCTACAGTACATGCAATTATGCATCAAAGCGTAACTTTGAGAAAGAAATGCATGAAAAGCAATGTTTGTGGCAAAGTCTGACCAAAGCAGAGTATGAGTCGTACAACATCTCCTAAAAGTTCAGGATATGCAGATTTCATACACGTCCGTTATGTCTATGTCAACACGCACATGTCTTCAGCACGACTGAATAGACCAAAATATCCTGATACTAGTAAACATCCAATCATAGAGCATACAGCTTTCTGATTGTTGGTGTAGAGAGGGTGATGACATGTAAAAAAAAAAATCTGTATCACATGCCCCTGGTGTCACTGAACAGGGTACAGGCTGTGATCTGACTTTCTGCTGTCACTTGGAGCTTCCCCCTCCCACCCCTTCCTAACAGACACAAAACATGGAACTAAAATAAAACAAACAGACGGACAACCAATGCAGCATGCAGCGGCAATTTTCTTTTCTTTCAAACCATGCCTTTAATCCCACCCAATCCCCGCCCATACACACCCGATGCCTCCCGCACAGTATAAATACCAAATATCTTCCCCCACACAGTATGACGCCCCATACAGTATAATTCCGCCATAGCTGCCACCATATAGTATAATGTCGCCATAGCTGCCACCATACAGTATACTGGTCAATAGCTTCACCCCTGCCCCATACAGATTCCCCCATGTGTATAATAAACAAACTCCCCCATACAGCATAATGCCCCCATAGCTGCTCCCATACAGTATAAGGCCCCCTTAGCTGCCCCTAGTGCCAGTGTCTTTGTAGATAGTGACACAGCGCCCATGTAGAAAGTGCCCATGTACATAGCGCCACAGTGTCCCCTTTGGATAATGCTCCTATATAGTGCCACAGCGTCCATGTACTGCCACATCCCCTTGAAGATAGCGCCCTCTGTCGATAGTGCCACACAGCTCTCCTCCCAGGTAGTGCCACACAGCCGCCCTCCCAGGTAGTGCAACACAGCCCCTCCCCCCTGTAAATAGTACCATTGGGACTCCCTCTAGGAGCAGAATCCCCAGCCAGAGCATAGGCTGGGGTTTCCACTCCTAGAGGGAAGCCCTGGTGTCACTGTCCATATATGGATAGTGACGTCAGTGGCTACTCCTTAAGCAGAATCCACGTTGCCGACTCTGGCCGGGGATTTCGCTCCAGGAGTCGTCCCTGATGTCAATGTGGAGCGGAATCCTCGGCCAGATCATCGGCAACGGGGATTCTGCTTAAAGGAACAGTGTCACCCAAAAAAATTTTTTTATATCAGTTTGATGTTAGTGTTTTATTAAAAACGTTTGTATTTATTTGTGTGTTTGTGTGTTACTTTTTTATTTGTACACTTTTTCTTCCCTATGGGGGCTGCCATTTTTTTTTCCATTTCTGTATGTGTCGATTAACGACACATACAGACATGGAATACGGCAGCTCCAGTCCCATAGGGACTGCGAACGGGGCCCGTTCCATCCACTATGGTGTACGCCGTCTGTGTGGGAACGGCGCATGCGCCGCTCCCACACAGTCCAATTTGAAATGCGCGCTGTCCGGCGCCATTTTCCTGTGGACCGGAAGCCGCGGCCGGACAGTAAGATTACTACTTCCGGTCGCGGCTTCCGGACTTGTGCACATGGAGCAGCGGCAGCAGACGGAGCGGACGATCCGGAGGCGACTGGAGCAGGTAAGTGATTTCTATGTATGTTCGTGTTTTACTGTGTGTTTACTAGTGTATGTTAACCTACTACACTGCGTGTTAGCTCAAAAAATGGCGACACACAGTGTAGGAGGTTAGACCGTTCAATCCCCTCGTTTCTCCCGGCACTAGCCAGGATAAAGGAGGGGGGGATTCTGAGAGCTCACTAGAGCGAGGGATTTTTTCCCAATTTTGCAGCATAAAGCAATGTGGTTGCTTTACCACATGCAATGCTGCAATTTTGGGAATTGCTCCATCTAGTGACCAGCAATGGGAAATATTATAAATTAGAATCCAATTGAATCCAATTTATAATATTTCCTGACTCGTGAAAAAAATTAGAACAATGTTTAATCACCCACACACTAATTGTTTAACTAAAAAAATAATAATAATTTTTTGCTAACAACACATTCCCTTTAAGGAGTAGACACTAATTCTGAAGCAGGGAGCCATCAGCACCCTGCTTCAGAATTAGTCCAGAGTGGAGGAGCACAGCGAACTCTTCCAATCGCCGAGGACTCACCTGTTTTAGCACTGTGCCCGGGGAAGCCCTTGTGGTTACTGTCCATATATGGACAGTGACATCAGTGGCTACTCCTTAAGCGGAATCCCTGTTGCCGATGATCTGGCCGGGAATTCTTCTCCTAGAGTAAACCTCCGACATCACTGTCCATATATGGACATTGACGTCAGGTGCTCCTCCTGGAGTGTGCCGGGGTGTCTTCGGCGAGCGGAAGAGTTCCCGCTGCTTCTCCGCTCTGAACTAATTCTGAAGCAGGGAGCTGATGGTTCCCGACTTCAGAATTGGCTTCAGCTGTGTCTGCGGGACATACCCCCGACCTCCCGGGACACTGCCCAGAATCCGGGACTGTCCTGCTGAATCAGAGACGGTTGGAGGTATGCTGAAACATTTCATCCGTAATTCAAATGAATGCTGTACCCCGAATATTACACTTCGAGCTTTAAGAGGATACAGAAGATACCTTAGCGAAATCTACGCACTAGTCCTTATATCCTAGTCGCGGCAATCTTTTAAAGTCATGATGTGTTATGTACGTCCTTGGCAGTGAAACAGTTAAACAATGTCATTTTTGGAAGTCCATTTAGACGTTGTGGTTGAGGCGCGGTTTTAAACGCACCTCAACATCTGAATGGATCCAAATACAAAAATAGGAAATCCAGTCAAAATGTTTACAGAGATTGGAGGAGATTATGTCCTATTGGTGTAGTCTGTGCTCCCAGACTGTCACGGATATCCAGAATAAGAGCACGCTATAGAGGGCTCAAAAATCTTTGGTTCAACATGTTCACAGAAAGCCGCCTAAATAACGCAAGCGCGTGGCTAGTTACCAGTAGGAACTCTGATACAGCGAAGCTGTATCATTTGGATATGGTCAAGATAGGTTTTCAGTCTGTGGATACTGAAGACAATTTTTCAATTCACTGACAGCAAGCAAACATTTTGAAAGAATAGAAACACAAAAGTGTATTAGAAAGTTGAGTAACTTTTTTTATTATATGTTAATTTTTATTCCCATAGAACCTGAAAACCCCTTTCAGAACCGGCTGTTGCTGCATGCGGTCTGGTAGTACAGTCTGGACCACCCCACAGATGTCCACGCTACACACCAACATGGATTAGGAGAAATGCTTCAGGGGAAAACCACAGCTCATAAGCTTCGGAAAGTAGATCACAAATTGGTGTATCTCTAGGTTTGTGGGCAGTCATTTTAAAGCGAACCTCCACTTTAAAAACTAAAAAACTCAATGACAGCGACTACACCTAGTGACAGAATCACGCTGATCATTCAGACAAGGAAAACAAAAGCAGCTTAGAATACAAATTGCCTGAAGCTTATTTTATCGCATATTCTAACTATCAACTATTCAATAGTAGAACGTAAATGACAGCCAGTTAACAATGTATTGATGTTTCTTTTAAATTCTGGCTGTACACAATACAGCCTGAAGGGAAGAATGAATATGAATGAAACACTGAGATTTATCCAATATTTCTACAGACTCAGTAGCAAATATGATCGAGATGTTTTCCATGGAGAAAAGGTTGACTAAACATGGAAGAAATCTGAACATTCTCCTGCTATTTCCAGCTTCCCATTACTGCGAGTAGTGAATAAAGGACAAGGACAGGCCATTGGCATCAAAACACAACGAGCACTCGTGTAAATAAAATTAGAAGACGAGGATACAAAAGAAAAAAAAGTTTGGAGTTTTACAAAGAATAGAAAGACCAAAACAGGCCAACTAATGTCAACTATATGTTAGAGGCAAAGCATCGTGCCAAGACTAATGTGCTGCTGGCTTAGGCTCGGAGCCAGGGCTTATTGTCTTTGGCGTTCGCTAGTAGTTGATGTTCTCTTGGAGTTCTCTCTTCAGCAATGATGACGAACACACAAAACAGGAATATCCTGCCCACCTTCTCATGGAGTGAGGTTTTAAATCATATACTTTAGTAATATTATATAAATAAATTATGTGGTCAAATACGCAGACCGACTAGAACGGGAGTTTTGAGGTTTTCACGATCCAACTAGCTTGACTTTTTAGCAAGCAAATCTATACAGAACTGGTCATTTTAACTCATTCATAACCAAGTATATGTGTTTTCTTTTTTTACTTAAATTCAGGTGACTATTATTTCATGTCCTCAATAGAATTGCTCATCACCCTCCATTCAAACAATGGAATCAATGAACTCTAGGAACTTAAAGCGTCCCTTCAGTTAAAAAAATAAAAATAATATTTGACTATACATTGGAAATGTATAGTCAACTTACCTGCTGCCCTTTCCTGAATGATCTGGACTCCAATGCTGCTTTCCGCTCTCCAAATGGTCAGACTTTAATTCGGAGAGCATCTTCTTTGGGAAACATTCCCATCCCCTCCACTGCCCTCTAATTGACCAGCACGGATGACGTCAGCCCCTTGTGCTGGCAAAACAGCTCTGAGTCGTTGAGACATGGACTCCACAAGACCCCTGAAGATGTTCTCTGGTATCTGGCACCCACACATTAGCAACAGTTCCTTTAAGTCCTTTAAAGAGGCTCTGTCACCAGATTTTCAAACCCCTATCTCGTATTGCAGCAGATCGGCGCTGCAATGTAGATAACAGTAACATTTTTTTTTCTTCAAAAACGAGCATTTTTGGCCAAGTTATGAGCATTTTTATATTTATGCAAATTAGCCTTTCTTAAAGAGGCTCTGTCACCAGATTTTGCAACCCCTATCTGCTATTGCAGCAGATAGGCGCTGCAATGTAGATAAGAGTAACGTTTTTATTTTTTAAAAACTAGCATTTTTGGCCAAGTTATGACCATTTTTGTATTTATGCAAATGAGGCTTGCAAAAGTCCAACTGGGCGTGTATTATGTGCGTACATCGGGGCGTTTTTACTACTTTTACTAGCTGGGCGTTCTGACGAGAAGTATCATCCACTTCTCTTCAGAACGCCCAGCTTCTGGCCGTGCAGATCTGTGACGTCACTCACTTCCTGCCCCAGGTCCTGCATCGTGTCGGCCACATCGGCACCAGAGGCTACAGTTGATTCTGCAGCAGCATCAGCGTTTGCAGGTAAGTAGCTACATCGACTTACCTGCAAACGCCGATGCTGCTGCAGAATCAACTGTAGCCTCTGGTGCCGATGTGTCCTCGCTCGTCTGACACGATGCAGGACCTGTGAGTGACGTCACAGCGTGATCTCTCGAGAACACGCTGTGTCTGCACTGCCAGAAGCTGGGCGTTCTGAAGAGAAGTGGATGATACTTCTCGTCAGAACGCCCAGCTAGTAAAAAGTAGTAAAAACGCCCCGATGAAAGCACATCATACACGCCTAGTTGGACTTTTGCAAGCCTCATTTGCATAAATACAAAAATGGTCATAACTTGGCCAAAAATGCTCGTTTTTTAAAAAGAAAAACGTTACTGTAATCTACATTGCAGCGCCTATCTGCTGCAATAGCAGATGGGGTTGCAAAATCTGGTGACAGAGCCTCTTTAAGTACAACTGGGCATGTTTAAAGTTAAGTACAAGTGGGCGTGTATTGTGTGTGTACATCTGGGCGTGTATTGTGTGTGTACATCTGGGCGTTTTTATCTGTTTTACTAGCTGGGCGTTGTGAATGGAAGTGTATGATGCTGACGAATCAGCATCATCCACTTCTCTTCGTTAACACACAGCTTCTGGCAGTGCACAGACACACAGCATGTCCTCGCGAGATCACGCTGTGACGTCACTTCCTGCCCCAGGTCCTGCATCGTGTCGGACGAGCGAGGACACATCGGCACCAGGCGACAGAGGCTACATTCACTTACCTGCAAACGCTGATGCTGCTGCAGAATCAACTGTAGCCTCTGTCGCCTGGTGCCGATGTGTCCTCGCTCATCCGACACGATGCAGGACCTGGGGCAGGAAGGGACGTCACAGCGTGATCTCGCGAGGACATGCTGTGTGTCTGTGCACTGCCAGAAGCTGGGTGGTAACGAAGAGAAGTGGATGATGCTGATTCGTCAGCATCATACACTTCCATTCACAACGCCCAGCTAGTAAAACAAGTAAAAACGCCCAGATGTACGCACATAATACACGCCCACTTGTACTTAAAGGGGTTGTCCGAGATATATTTTTATTTAAAAGTTAAACACACAATACACACATTAACTATTCCCTAATATACTTACCTGTGCAATCTTGCTTCTGTTCTCCGTTCTGGCAGCTCTTTTCTGCCGATCACATGTCTTCTGACGTCACGTTTTCTTCCTCCTCCACTGTCGTGTCGTGTCCCGATCACATGGTCTCGCCCCAGCGAGACCTCGGATGGGACACGACACGTCACTGGAGATGTGTCGTTTCTGCGGGTGCCCGCCCAGCCTATGCAGCTTTTTTTCACTGTGAGCGCGCCTATGCGTGTTCACAGTGAAAAAAGTGAAGAGGGACGGCACCCGCGGACTAGAGAGGTACAGTGACCTCTGTACTTTTAGTTCTTCCCCTATCAAAGCCTACACATAGTAGGCTTTGATAGGGGATCAGACAACTCGATGCAGTACACGGGTCGCATGCAGCCCTTGAGGCTGTTATCTGCGGCCCGCGGGACACCGTTGCGCCGTAGCACCGAGCAGGCCCAAGGAGGAGCCGCACTACGCTATTATAGGCTCTGCTACGATGTCAGGAGTCCCGGAGCAGAGCGTATAATATTAAACTGTAAAAGATCTTCTGGGGTCCTGTATCTAAGCCTACATTGTTAGGCTTAGATACAGTGGCTAAAAAAAATTGTCACACATGGAGCCTGTATCTAAGCCTAACACAATGTATGCTTAGATACAGGACCCCAGATGACATTCTTTTTATTCCTGTATAAGATTTGTGTTTTGGGGCCCTGTATCTAAGCCTAACATGTATTCTTAGATACATGGCCCATGTGTGACACTGTCTGCTTGGGTAATGTATCTAAGGCTACCTTGTGGTAGGCTTAGATACATGGTCAAACAGACAGTATCACACATGAGCAGTGTATCTAAGCATCACTTTTTTTTTCTTAGTTATGTGTTTTTTACAGTTCAAGGACTACTTCAATGACACCCTTTTTTATTTTTAATAAAATCGTTAACCAGTGTTGTGTGTGTTATTTCATTACAATATTTTTTCTATGTCCTCATTTATTTTAAAATGTATTACTAGTTCATTACTGTCGAACAGCGTCCATTAGTAAGGCTTCATGCACACGAGCGTGTGTATTTTACACGCGTGAAAAACTTGCGTCAATCATGTCTGTGTGTGTGCGTTACGGCGGATTTACACGAACGTGTTATACGTCCGTGCAACCCGCGTGGTTTTCACGCGGGTCGCACGGACCTATGCAAGTCTACGGGGGCATGCAGACTGTCCGTGAGTTTTGCCCAGCGTGTGTCCGCTGCGTAAAACTCGCGACATGTTCTATATTTCTGCGTTTTTCGAGCATCACGCACCCATTGAAGTCAATGGGTGCGTAAAAATCACGCGCACCACACAGAAGCACTTCCGTGGGACGTGCGTGATTCGCGCAACAGCAGTAAAAAGTATGAATGTAAACAGGAAAGCACCACATGCTTTTCTGTTTACAAACATCCAAACGTAGTGTCATAATGATGGTGGCTGCGCGGAAAGCACGCAGCTGCGCACCATATGAACATGACACGGAGCTGTCAAGTGCATTTTGTGCACGCAAAACGCCACTGTATTTGCGTGCGCAAAACGCACACGCTCGTGTAAATCCGCCCTTATGCATCAGTGTGCTTTTCGATTGTCATGTGTTATTCACGCACTCACAAAGCCAGCACATTTTTTTCATCTAACAAATTGTGTAAATCACGCACCAAACACGTGTGTGCGGTGCGTGGTTTTCACGCATGCATTGACTTCAATGTGAGTGTAGGTGCAGGATAACGCACCAATAGAGGACATGCAGTATGTTTCACGCAGCGGACTCTCGCTGCGTGAAAAGTCACGCATGTGTCAACGGCCCCATTGAAATAAATGGGTCGCGTGTGTTGTGCGTTTTTTCAAAGCACAGCACACGGACGTGATTCACGCTTGTGTAAATCGTGCCTAAGGCCCCATTCTCAACAGGGTGAATCTCGCCCGTGTGCTGATTGTGAAAACCACGCACAGCACACGCGACCCATTATTTTAAATTGGCCTGTTTTCATATGCGTTTCTCACGGGCGTCAATCTTACACGCAAGTGTGCATGAGGCATAAGACGGGGCTGGACGAACGCAAAAAAAGCCGCAAACAACGCCGCAAAAAACAATAAAAAAACAACGCCAAAAAGGCTACGATAAACGCGGGGAAAAACATTAAAAAAAAAACGTGAAAAAAACAGCAAACAAAGAGGCAAAGAACGCCACGAAAAACGACAGGGAAAACGCCACGAAAGACGCAACGAAAAACGCAGAAATAAAAAACCCCCCAAAAATACGCGAAAAGCGTAGAAAAAAGGCTATGATAAACGACACGCAAAACGACGAAAAAAATATAGTGGAAAATGACGCGAAAAAAGCCGCAAACAAAGAGGCAAAGAAGGCTGCGAAAAAAAACGGGGAAAACCACACGAAAGACGCAACGAAAAACGCATAAAAAATTTCCGACAACAACGACTCAAAAAAAGAAACGATAAACGACGCGAAAAAAAGGATACGATAAACGAAACGGAAAACACATTCAAAAACATCGCAAAAAAAGACGCAAACAAACAAGCAAAAAACGCCAAGATAAAGTAAGCGAACAACGCCCCGAAAAAAATCGGCAAAGAAAAACGCAAACAGCGCACAAAAAACGCCGGGAAAAACGACGCAAAAAACAACGTGCAGGGAGAGGTAAATCTGCCGCAAACTTCAAGACGGAATTTTGAGGCAGATATTGTTCCTGCCAAAAAACTCTGTGTGAACATAGCCTTAGTGGAGAGAGACATGAGATAGAGGAGGGCGGACAAGGGTTAGGGTATGTTCACACGAGGGCGTCCGTAACGGCTGAAATTACGGGGATGTTTCAGCCTGAAAACATCACCGTAATTTCAGCCATAACGGCATGTGCAGGCGCTTGAACGCCGCGTCCATTAGGGGCGTAATTGGCGCTGCTATTCATTGGAGTCAATGAGTAATGGCTCCAATTATGCCCAAAGAAGTGACAGGTCACTTCTTTGACGCGGGCGTCTATTTACGCGCCGTCATTTGACAGCGGCGCATAAATATACGCCTCGTGTGAACAGACAAACGTCTGCCCATTGCTTTCAATGGGCAGATGTTTGTCAACGCTATTGAGGCGCTATTTTTGGACGTAATTCGGGGCAAAAACGCCCGAATTATGTCCGTAATTAGTGCGTGTGAACATACCCTTAGGGTAGACACGAAGAGGTGAAAAGAGAAATAAAACATAAATGTGAAAAACATAATGGGGGGAGGACATTTGCTCATCATCCTTCAAGAATGTCATCAAGAAGACAAGTGCAGTGAAGGAGGTCAGCGGGAGGAGCAAGGACAGCTCACATGAACTCTTGGAAGGTACGTGCACGCTCATTGCAGCCTGCAATGAGCGTGCACGTGAAAAAAGTTTCATCACAAGGAAAGATCAACAAACCAGAGCTGAACTGCATGTAAACAAACTGTGCTGAATTCAAAGAAGAAATGTGTTAAGTAGAATTTTTTTAAAAAATAATGCTTTATTTAGGTTGTCTGTATAAGGGGTAATGTATGACAGAGTTTTTGAAAAAATGTTGGGATCTCGGACAACCCCTTTAACTTTAAACACGCCAAGTTGTACTTAAGAAAGGCTCATTTGCATAAATATAAAAATGCTCATAACTTGGCCAAAAATGCTTGTTTTTGAAAAAGAAAAAACGTTACTGTAATCTACATTGCAGCGCCGATCTGCTGCAATACGAGATAGGGGTTTGAAAATCTGGTGACAGAGCCTCTTTAAGCTGCAAGGTCGTGTCTCCATGGATTGGACCTATTTTTCCACCACATCCCACACATGCTCACTCGGATTGAGATCTGGGGAATTTGATGGCCAAGTCAGCACCTTGATCTTTGTCATGTTTGTCAAAACAATCCTTAACATCGTTGCACAATAAGTTCACCCCTTCATGGCAACAGTATTTCTTAAATTGTTAAAGTAGTTGGTATGAGTCAAAGTACAATTTACATGAATGCCAGGACCCAAGGTTTCAGAGCAGAACATCGCCCGGAGCACCACACTGCCTTCACCAGCTTGTCTTCTTCCCAATGTGCATCCTGGTGCCATCTCTTCCCCAAGTATGTCAAAGAAAACGTGATCCATCAGACCAAGCCATCTTCTTCCATTGCTCCATGGTCCAGTTCTGATGCTCACGTGCCCATTGCTGGCCTTTTCTGTGGTGGACAGAATGGGCACTCTGACCGGTCCGCACTAAGCAGAACAAAATACAGAAAGCTGTGATCCAATGTATGTTCTGACACCTTTCTATCAAAGCCAGTATTGGCTTTCTCAGCAATTTGTGATACAGTATCTCTTCAGTGGGATTGGACCGGGTGGGCTTGCCTACGCTCCTCACGTGCATCCATGAGCCTTGGGCACGCATGACCCTCTTGATAGTTCAGCGGATGTCTTTTCATGGAGCACTTTTGGTAAGTTAACCACCACTGAATACCAGGAACACTTCACAAGACCTGCCGTTTTGGAGATGCTCTGACACAGCCATCAAAATTGGGCCCTTGTCAAAGTCGCTTATATCCTTATGCTTGACCATTTTTCCTGCTTCCAACAAATCAACTTCAAGAACTTCACTTGCTGCCTAAGGGTATGTTCACACGTAGTCAACAAAAACGTCTGAAAATCCAGAGCTGTTTTCAAGGGAAAACAGACCCTGCTTTTCAGACGTTTTTTTACCAACTCGCATTTTTCGCTGCGTTTTTCGCTGCGTTTTCGCAGCGTTTTTTACGTCCGTTTTTGGAGCTGTTATCATTGGAGTCTATGAGAAAACAGCTCCAAAAACGTCCAAAGAAGTGTCCTGCACTTCTTTTGACGAGGCTGTATTTTTACGCGTCGTCGTTTGACAGCTGTCAAACGCCGATGCGTAAATAACAGGTCGTCTGCACAGTACGTCGGCAAACCCATTCAAATGAATGGGCAGATGTTTGCCGACGTATTGGAGCCGTATTTTCAGACGTAAAACGAGGCATAATACGCCTCGTATACGTCTGAAATTTGGCCGTGTGAACATACCCTAATACATCTCACCCCTTGACAGGTACCATTGGAACAAGAAAATCAATGTTATTCCCCTCACAGTTTTTTCATGTTATGGCTGATCGGAGCATACATCTGATGTATGGAAAAGACGTTATGTGAACAGAGCCTGATACAAGCTGTAACTCACAAGATTAGTTTTGCAATGAATTTACATGATCCCTTTTTATATAGATTATAACAACATGAAGTAAATCAGTGCGGACTAAACGGAAATGCACAGCTATGCAACTAGAACCGCAAGACGCAGAAGGCAGAAAAGCCAAAACATTATCCAACAATGAAGTTACACGGAAGGATAAGAACATGCTGAAGGAATTCTGGATATTGGGCAATGAAAAATGTTTACATCTTTCAGAATAAACCCTAGTAACCTTTATAGTGTGCGCAAGGTATGACGTACTGTCTGTTCTCTTAAAGGGCCACTCACACCTACACACAACATGTACTTATATTACACAATAAATAAAAAGCACATGTTGGGCAGAGGATAATGTCAGTATTCGTATACGGTTTTATCGCATTCCAGGCTATAGACCCAGTACAGAGATTTTTGTTCCTGTTGGCTGACTAAGGCAACTCCTTTTTATAAAGGTTCTTTTATGGCCAAATTGAAACCCTGGAAAGTACTAAACACATTCCTAAAGATTAAGTGAGGTAAGAATATTATACAATGCTATGGAATGAGAAATTGCAGTAGCTAGTATGACACAAAATGACAACTCTCTCCATAACACCCCACACCCCAATTAAACACAAACTACCCCAGAAGCGCAGAAGTCCGTGCCTCTGTGAACATGTGTGGTACATTCGGAGGACGGGGACGTTTTTTAAGGCCAGAATCACACACACCGTTTTGATGCAGTTTTTTGGCTGTTTTTTGTTACCTAAGGCCAGAAGTGGATCCAAAAGGAAGGAAATAAATAAAGAAAAGACTGATGCATCTCCTTTCTTTTGTATCCACTCCAGTGTTTGGTTAAAAAAAAAATGAGCTAAAACGGTCACAAAAACTGCATCAAAACTGTGTGTGTGTGATCCTGGCCTTAGGCAAGAGTCAGACCTGGTCCAAAAGTGGTAGGAATATGAAAAAAACTGTATGCCCCCTCCTCCTCTTTGTTGGACCTCCAAAAAAACTATAAAAAAAAAAAAAGGAGGCAGCAAACACACTGCAATTGGCATATGAAAACTTGACCAGAATCTTTCATTCCTCCCCTACAGTAGTCACAGCAGTACCTTGCCCCCCCCCTTCCCGCAGAGTAGTCATAGCGGTGCCTTGTCCCCCTCCCATTTCTCTGACAGTAGTCATGGCAGTGCCTTTCCGCCCTACAAAGACCGCAGAAGTGTTGTATCTCTGCACCTACTCTAGATCTTAAAGGACATGTAATCCCCTATATTTTATTTTAACTAATTAAAACCAGATTGTTTTTTTATTGTAGATTTTTTAATTCTATTTACTGTACATGATCATGGGGGTGGCCATCTTGTCCGAGTAGCTGCTCTGCTCGATTAACAGCATTCAAAGAAATGCTTCACAGCAGACACATAGACCATAGGAACCTGCAGTCAGAGTGTTCCAGGCATGCTCTGTAACCTGTGCGGAGGTCATTGCGCAAAGAGAGGGAGCTTAAGGCTATGTTCACACGGAGTATTTTGGGGGAGGAATGTCTGCCTCAAAATTCCGTTTGGAACTTTGAGGCAGATTTTCCTCTCCCTGCACGCCGATTTTCCCGCCGTTTTTCGCCCGCGGCCATTGAGCGCCGCGGGCATAAAACAGCGCGAAATACGCTTTCTTAAGTCAATGGGAGGTCAGAGGCGGAAGCGCCCGAAGATAGGGCATGTCGCTTCTTTTTCCCGCGAGGCAGTTTTACTGCTCGCGGGAAAAAGACGCCGACGCCTCCCATTGAAATCAATGGGAGGCGTTCTCGGGCCGTTTTTGCGACGCGGTTTCCGCGTCAAAAAACTTGGCAAAATACCCCGTGTGAACATAGCCTAACAGTGGTGGTGGGTCACGCTCCTACTAGGAACCCCCACCGCCGGGTCTCGCACCTTTTTTAATGGCCTGTTTCTCCCCCAGGCCGCCAACGTCTACTGGTATCCTCTGCTCCTGGTCGCTGTGAACTTAGTGCGTGCACTCCAGCCATAAATTAAGGTCCAGCGCGTGCAAAATTCAAATTCACTCATCCAATCCCGGTTGCCCCCAGGCATCTCCACTATCCAGCTGGTGCCGAAACAATATTGGAAAAACCTAGTGCTATCCAGTGAAGTTTCCTGTATACATCAGATTCCAGTCTGCTATTGCTATCTGTTGTCAACCTGTATTGGAGTCATCCATTACCAGCCTGTATCTAGACTATTGCCATCTGTGGTGAGCCTGTATCCGGTTATCATTAACCGGCCCGTATCCAGTCCGCTGTTATTATCTGTGGTCAGCCTGTATCCAGTTATCCAATACCAGCCTGTACCCAGGACGGTATTGCTATCTGTGGTCAGCCTTCTGTCCGTTGATCCATTACCAGCCTTCAACCAGTCCACTATTGCTATCTGCCAGTATGCTGCCTGTGTCAAGCTACCCACACCCTGCCTGTGTCCAGCTACCAGCCTGTGTCCAGCTACCCGCATCCTGCCTGTGTCCAGCTACCCGGTACCAGCCTGTGTCCAGCTATCAGCCTGTGTCCAGCTACCCCCGACCTGCCCGTGTCCAGCTACCCCCGACCTGCCCGTGTCCAGCTACCCCCGACCTGCCCGTGTCCAGCTACCCCCGACCTGCCCGTGTCCAGCTACCCCCGACCTGCCCGTGTCCAGCTACCCCCGACCTGCCCGTGTCCAGCTACCCCCGACCTGCCCGTGTCCAGCTACCCCCGACCTGCCCGTGTCCAGCTACCCAAGACCTGCCCGTGTCCAGCTAACCGCTACCGGCTACCTGCCCAGCTACCCACCTGTGTGCAGCTGTCTGCTATCAGCTCCCATCCTTCAAGGTACCATCTGCCAATGTTTGTTTCTTGTCTGTTTGGCCAGCAGCTACTCAAGCAGCCATTTTGAGGCCCAGTGGCTAGAGCGAAAACTGCAAGAATTGTGTGGCATTTTTTTTTTTTTACTATAGATAATGGCATGGAATATTAAAAACAGAATCACCCAAAAAAATTACGTTTGAAAACTTGATTCAAACAATAGGTCATTTTCTGATAACAACTCTAACATAATATAACAAATTAATGGAGAAAATGAACCCAATCTCTACTATTCATCTTGGAAGGAAAAAGTCTTTCATTTCAAACAAACTGTTTTTCAATTGAATGCATTGTGAATTTTTACGAAGAGGCTCAACATGGGTGTAACCCAATGACTAGGAAATACTTCATATGTTTGATTTATTTCTGCAGGCAAAACAGCACTACTACAATAAAACGACATAAAACTGGGAATGCAGTCATCTTGCTGGAAAGACTGGACATTTGTTTTGCTTTGATCCACATCCCAGTTTCCAAGAAATAAAAACAGCTACATAAATAAATGCAACTGAGTAAATACGCAGACACAGCCTACTGTATACTTGTCATTTGCACTATGCATATATTTGGTTGCCATTGTAAATTCAATATTGGCATGAAACCTTATCTACATACCATTTCACCACCTAGTATACAAACATTATACAACTTATTATACCCAGCACCTACACTGCTCATTACCGCTGTATAATGTCCTCTATGCTGCTACAGCTTCTATATATGTGATAGATTCTCCTGTGTGCTGTCTATAGAAGACATGATAGCATTTAGGTTTCGCCCAAGACACATCGGAAAATAGAAATAGAATCTGCTAAATAATGCAGAATACAAGTCATATAACGGCCAGAAAGTGTTATTCCTCATGTACACACATATGATAATGTTGAAAACCCCCCTCTAAAACAAGGTACGCGTTAAATATAAAAAGTTAACTCATTTGTTTATAGCATAGCTTGTCTGTGAAAACTATTGTAAAAAATGATGATCTCAGACCCCAGATTATACTTTGACATGAATAAATATTAGGCTTAGCGGATGGCAGACTGCAGACTGAGCACTCTGACTGATTCATTTGAGAATGGGATACTACGGCTTCTATGTACTGTGGTACATAGAAGCTGCAGAAGCTAAACGTTAGAACATTTTTAACAGAAGCAAAATTACAAAAAGTAATTTTTAAGGTGTCAATAGCCTGGCTTATTTACACTGGACACTTAGGCCTCATGCACACGACCGTAGCCGTGTGCACGGCCGTGATTCTCGGGTCGGCCGGCTGCGGACTGTCAGCGGACTGTCAGCCGCAAGCCGCCCGCACATGCACATGGCCGCGGCCATTGTTTTCAATGAGCCCGGACCGCAGCTCCGGACCGTAATAAGACATGGCCGTACTTTCTGCGGTCCGGGCTCCCGGGCCGTGCACGGACCGCAAAAACTACGGTCGTGTGCACGGCCCCATAGAAAAGAATGGGGCCGCAATTCTCCCGTGGATTTTCGGGGGAATTGCGGACGCAAAAACACGGTCGTGTGCATGAGGCCTAAGGACTTAGACAACAGGGAAACTTAGCTAGCTATATAGAATTATATTTTTTTTTTAACAGACATGTCTTATTTTTGCCCGTTTTCCCAGATCCCTCAATAGACTCAAGTCTAGGAGGAATCCATGGAAAAAGTTTCCTGCACAGATGCAAATCGGCAGTGTAAAAAAGGCTGTTTCTCACGCCCGATTTGACACGCTGTTGTGTGAATATAGCCTTATAGTTCGGATATGTTTATTTTGAAATTGTAACGATAATCGCCCAGTATCAAGGCCCTATTCACCCAACAGGGTCTGTGTGTCGGCATGTATGGACAGCGACGTCAGGAGCAGTGCAGTGACTTGGGTCCAGGAAAGCTCCTGACATCACTGTCCATATATGGACAGTGATGTCAAGGGCTTTCCCAGAGTCTGAATCCCCGAATAGAGCGCTAATAGAATATTCTGGTATTCTGGCCCTGAGAGAACTCCATATATCGACTGTGACATCAGGAGCAGTGATGGAGTCCCTGGGCAGAGAGCTAGCTGATGCTCTGCTCGGGGACAACTCGTGACGTCACTGTCCATAAACTGACGTCACGGTCCATATATGTAGATAGTGCCACACAGCCCCCTTACCAATGTCCAACATGCTCTCCTTGATGACCTCACAAAGACGCTGGCCAAGTATAAGGGAGAGGCAGAAACCATGGCCGTCACTCAGATGGCATTCAAGTGACAGACTTTTTTTTACATGGCCCCATTGAATTGTATAGGAGCCGTTTGGCTGTGAGAACACCCGAAACAGGGCATGTTCTATTTTTTTGATGGCCCAGTAAAATGGGTAGACAAAACTAAAGCTTGTGTAAATAACCCCATCAGGGTTGACCGATTTTAGTGCAGCGTTGTGACGGACGTTAGAAAAACGGCAATCACATGGCTGTTAAAACCGTGTGAATAGTAAATCAATTTTTTTCACCGCTCGAACAGCACTGAGAAACACAGTCCAACTTGTAGTCTTATAGACGGTTCTGCTCAGTCCACAAGCAATCGACAATCCACAATCCAGAGAAGGTGTATACTACAAGGATCATAACAACTGCATACACCTTCTCTAGGTTTGATAATTTCTTGTGGACTGAGCAGAACCATCTATAAGACTACAGGTTGGACTGTGCTTCTCAGTGCTGTTCGAGCGGTGAAAAACTTGATTTACTTTTGTTTTATTTCTAGGTGTTTGGATTTCACCTGGCTTTTTGCCTGCTCCAGCCTGAAAAATACTCATTGTTAATAATATTCATTGTGGTCATTTGAGCCAGGATTTACCTATATTGTCGTGTGAATAGGGCATAAATGCAAAAACGGATAATCAATATAACTATTGTTTATTTCTCAAACATACGTAAAAACCATAGCCATCGTCAGCCAGATGAGGAATTGTAAATAACGCTCTTATCGACATTCACAATACGTATGACTGCCTCCCTGTGTTGGTCAACATTGACGCTCCCGAACAGGTTGAGAGGAAACTTGTCCCCGATGACTGTTCTGTTCGGACTGCTTTTTGAGATCAGATTCTCAAAACTATTTACTATATCAAACCATTATATGTTAGTCTACGATTGAAAAAATGGTAAAGTGGGCCTACAGAGGGATATCGGAGATGAAGTGGTAATAGTTCTTGTAAAGCTTCTTGTGATGCATTAATTCCTACAGTCTGTCACTATCAAGTGGACCCAGACAAAAGTTCCAAAGATGTTTTATTATATTCAAAAGTTCTCTACAAAAGTTAAAATGGTTATCCGGGTTATTAAAGTTGATGGCCTATCCTCAGAATAGGCCACCAATGTTAGATCAGTGGGGGTCTGACTGTGGGAAACCCTGCTGATCTGCTGTTTGAGGGGGTCGTGCTGCTCTTAAAACCACCACAGCCTCTTTATTATTTACATGGTTCTTCTTTCGATCCGTACTTACACGTGGCGTTACATTTGTAGCAGCCATGCAAGGTATTGCACCACTATCCCATTCAAGATTTGGACCAGCTAATTGTGGTTGTCAAAGAAAAGATCAAATAATTATCATAACAGTCAAAGTTATCTTTAAAAAGAAAACCTTCCAGCTGTTTATACAGTTCCTTTTCAAAGATTCCCAACAATCCCTTTTACCAGGAAGGCCTGTAATGCAATACACGCACTTATGATTCTCATCTCTTCTGAGGTCTTGTCAAATGTGCATCGCTGAAGAGGAGATCTCCTACTGCCAGTAAGAAGCGTCAATGGCAGGAATTGCCGTGTAATATACAATCCCAGCTTATGTTTGTTATGGAAGCGTAATGGAAAGAAAGGCAATAAAAAGCTCAAGTAATGATTATTTTTAAGGCGCCGCAAATTCCTTGTGTTTTTTTAATGCAAAATACATACTTCTAATACCCGAAGTTCCAAAACCCCATCCACATCTGTGCAGAATTCAGGGCATGCTGCAGATTTTCATAGTTTCTCAATTTATTAACGGCTTTACAACACTTTTTATGAAAGATCGATAGAGAGATATGAGATATCCTCTGTCATTCCACGTCCTAACTAAGGGGAGTTCAAAGAGAGTAAATTTCCATCTTACAATTGAGCGGGAGCGGAGATTATTCTTAGGTCTGTATAGTATGGTATCCAGGGGCCCCTTCTCAAACAATTTAACCTTATCCTGAATAATGCTGTAAAGTTTCTCATTGACCATGATGATATTTGGCTAAATTATAGCGCAATTCTATGTCTGCTCATATGCCCAGTAGTGAACCTCCTCCTCTGGTCTTCAGAAGAGAACATTTAGTACTGAGAATATGTAGCACAGATAAAGACATTTTAATTAAGGGCCTTGGATCAGCAGAATAAAGATACTTAGGGCCATATTTACTAAGACTAGCGTCTCATACACCAGTCTTAGATTTCTGCTCCACTGTAGTAAAATGCAACAAATTTATTAAGAGTGTTGCATCTTTCCACTGGCCGCCAATTGTGGTTTAACGACCGTAGCCGTGCACCACTCATACCCCTCATCTGACATAAAATAAAAACTATACTCACCTCACCTCTTCGCTTCTCCCTTATGGGGTCCCTCAGCATGCCGCGGCTTATACAAGGTCCTGACGTTGCCCAGCATCCGGACCTTATAGGAGCCGCAATATGCTGGGAGAGCAGGTCAGAGACAAAATTGTGGAGAAACATAAATCAGAGTTGGGTTATAAAAAAATTAAAAAAAATAAAAGACAAACATTGAATATTCCACAGAGCACCATTACATTTATTATAACAAAATAGAAAGAATATGGTACAACTACAAACCGGACAAGACCGCCCACCAAAACTCACAAACCGGGCATTAATATGAGATTCAACAAAGACACCAACGACAACACTGAAGGAGCTCCAAAGAGTAAATGGAGGTATCTGTCCATAGGACCACTATAAGCCGTACACTCCAGAGTGGTACTTTATGGAAAAATGGTCAGAAAAAAAGTCATTGCTTAAAGAAAAACCATAAGAAAACACGTTTTTAGTTCACCAAACTGCATGTGGCAGACTCCCAAACACATAGAGGAAGGCTCTTCTCTGGTCAATTTTAGTCTCATCATGGGAAACGCTATGCGTGGCGAAAAGCCATCACCCCAAGAACACAGTGAAGCATGGTGGTGGTGGCAGCATCATGCTGTGGGGAGGCTTTTCATCGGCAGGAACTAGAAAACTGGTCAGGATTGAAGGAAAGATGGATGGCAGTAAATAAAGGACAATTCTTCAGTAAAACCTGTATCGGTGTGTCAGAGATTTGGGACTAGGGCGGAGGTTCACCTTCCAGCAGGATAATGACACTAAACATACTGCTAAATCTACACTGGAGGGGTAAAAGGGAAAACATCTAAATGTCTTGGAATTTTATAGTCATAGCCAAGACCTCTATACAATTGAGATTCCGTAGTATGACTTGAAGACTGCTGTAAACCGAGTTGGACCAATTTTACCTGGAGTAATCCCAGTGTCTAGATGTGCTAAGCTAACATGGCATACGCCAAGAGACTGGCATCTGTAATTGCAGCAAAAAAAGGATCCACAATTCAGGGAGAGGAGGAGAGCGCACGCACAGACGCAGCAGAGATCACACAGCAGACGCAGTTGTGACATTGTCCGCAGCGGATTGGACAGTGTTAGAGCGCTGACGATCATGCCCCCCGCCCTTTCCACGTCCAGGAACGCCCCACTAACAGTACAATTTACATATTGAGCGCCAATTATAACGGCACTGATATCTTCAGAACGGCAGAGGCCACACAGCTGATTCAAAGTGCCCCAGGGTCTGTGCAGCAGCGCCTATAACATGGTACACTCAGCTGCACATGTCTGGGGTAGTGAAAGGTTCTCTTTAAAGTTCTGGTTTTGTCTTGATTATTGTTTGCGTCACAGTAAAAAAATATTTTTTCACCTTCAAAGTGGTAGACGTGTTGTGTAAATCAAATGGTACAAACCATATTTTTATCGCTTCGTTCATGTAGTAGAAGCAAATAGCGGTGTGCTCCTCCTGTATCAGTTTCTGTTACCAGAGACCAATGAAGGAAGCCAAAAATGCAGCAGTCAACAATAGGAAGCCCCCTCCCCCATGCTAAACAGTTGGCAATGTGTTTTTTCTGGAAAGATGTCATCTTCATCTGCAAAGATTGGCGATAGTAGCCGAAGGTCACGTTCACTGTAAAATTAGATGCTTTTCTTTGGACCAATGTGCAGTCCTCTGTTTGTCCACTAGATGTCAGCACATATGAAAACTGCAATATTTCATAATTTATATGTACATCCATAGACCTCAAACATGAAAAATATTCTGTTACTGCTGATAATGTTCCCTTAACTGTCACTTCTTAGAGTGCCACCATCATTACATAAATGAATGCCCCAGTTTACACTAAATAGGGTTCTCAACTGCCCAATGCGAGAACCATATATTTAGAATAGGTTCAGGGTAAACATCAACTTATTTTGCTAACTTTTAATCTAAGGGTATGTGCAAACGGCCGAAAAATCGGAAGCAGAACGCCTCCAAAAACCACCCGCGAAAAAGAAGTGCATGTCACTTCTTGAGCCGTTTTTGGAGCGGTTTTTCATGGACTCTATAGAAAAACAGCTCCAAAAACGACCGTAAAAAACTTGAGTTTGCTTAAAAAACGCCTGAAAATCATTAGCGGTTTTCCCTTGAAAACAACTCGGTATTGTGTGAACATACCCTAAGGCCCCATGCACATGATGGCGTTCGGTCCGTGATATACAGTCCGCTGCATTTCCCGGACCGAACACCGTCCAGGGACCCGGGCTCCTAGCATCATACTTATCTATGACGCTAGGTGTCACTGTCTCGCTGCAGGACAACTGTCCCATACTCTAATCATGTTTTCAGTAGGGGACAGTAGTTCTGCGGACAGGCAGTGAGACCTAGCGTCATAGATAAGTATGATGCTAGGAGCCAGGCTCCCTGCACGGTGTTCGGTCCGGGACATGCTGCGGACCGTATATCACGGACCGAACACGGTCGTGTGCATGGGGCCCAAGGGTCAGTGTGATTTCGTTTCAAGACCCAATGTGTGCATTTATCTCAATTTAAAAAAAAAACAAAAAAAAACAAAACACGTATATCAAAATAACAGAATCAGATGAAGGACACTTCAAGACCACATGCACACGATGGGATTTTTGTGCAGAAAATCCGCAGTGTAATGCAGTAGCTGCAAAGTAAATTAGATTTCAACTAATCTCATCTACATATTGTGGAATTTTTGCACACTTTGGGCGTGTCCAAACATAGCGGAATTGCTGCGTATTTTCCATCCGGAATTGCGGACGGCAAATACGCAGCAGAAATCAGTAGCAGCAAAGTGAAGTAAAAAGCTGCAGTTAAAAAGGTGCGGTTTTTCCACTACGGATTTTCTGCAGAAATTCTGTTACGTGTGGCATCAGATAGATGCAGGTCCCAGGAGGTGGGACCTGCATCTATCTCCAGAATGGGGCCCCCTAAACTCCGTTCAGCCGCTATGGATTACGGCTGAATGTGGTGAATTCTGTGAGTAACGTAAACAGCACTCGCTGAGCTACGCGGTTTCTATAACTCCCATAGTAGTGAATGGCAGTTCCAGAAGCAGCGTAGCACGCGAGCTACGCTATTTCCGGAACTACCATTCAGTTCTATGGAACTTACGGAAACAGCGTAGCTCAGTGTCATAGTCGGAATTTACTTGCTTCTGCATGAAACACAGTGTGGCTGAACAGGGTTTAGGTGGCTACGTTCTAGAGATAGGTGCGGGACCTGCATTTATCTGACATTTATGACATATACTGTGGATATGTCATAAATGACTCATGGGAAAACCCCTTTAAATTGGCCTGTGGTGCAGATTTTAGAATCTGCAGAATGTCAACTTATCTGGTGTTTCGGTCTCAGAATTATGCCTGACTAGTTTATTACAAAATCTGCACCTGTTTCCGCATTAAAATGTAAATACTGCACCTAAAAACGCAATATTAAGTGTGGATTTTACCTGCGTTAATCTGCAGTTTTGATGCAGATTTTCCAATAAAATTCTGCAATCTGTGCATGTTGCGTAAGGGTCCTTTTACAACGGCCAATTATCAGGCAAACGAGCGTTCACAGAATGGTCGTTCCTGATAACTGCCCTTTGTAAACAGGGCGACGACCAGCCGATGAACGAGCTTGTTCAACGGCCGATTGTATCGTTTTAAATGGCCAAAATATTATCGTTGTCGGCAGCACCATCTCAGTGTGGAAGATGCGCTGCCAACATGATAGAAATGTATGGGGACGAGCGATCGGAGTAACAATCGCTCGTCCCCATATACAACTCCTTGTAAGAGGAGTAAACAAGCGCCGATCAAGGAGCTGTCTCGTAGATCTGCGCTCATTTACACGACCCACGTCAGGCCGTGTAAGACCTACTTTATGCCTTCCTTTATATGTTTCTTTTATTTAGGTTCTGTTCCTGGTTTTGGCTAAAAAGATACCACCAAAATCTGCATTAAATCTGCACTGTGTAAACAAGGCCTTCTTTGTCCTCTGTAAAGGCCTCCGACCATAGGTCAGGTTTTAGTGCACAAAACAGTTAATACAAAAGCTACATTATCTCTGTCAGTTGAATGAATATTTAAATCATAATTTTCCTTCCGCGTAGGGTTGCAAGGGCACGTGGACTAAAACATGATACTTTATATAAGGCCAGGGAATTTCCCCAGACATATCAAAAATTAACTCATCTTCAGCGAGATAAAGTAGAAAGTATCACATTCCTGAAAGGGATATACTGCACCACCCAGTGGCTTAAGTCCAATATCGCAATGGCCAACGTTGATGAATATTTCTGGTGCCAGTCAGCAATTATTTTATTTTCCTTCGTTTATAGTAAATCTGGTTTAGAATAGCAAGAAAACTTTCCAATTTGAAAAAAAAAAAAAGTAAAATTTTGGGGTACATACTTTATTAAACATTATTGGGGGACGGAAATCGAAAAAAAAACCTGCAATTACATGTAGTGCAGTGTATTAGAATTGCGATCAGGGCCTCCTGCCCTCAAGTCCCCTAGTGGGACAAAGTAATAAAGTTAAAAAAAGATGTGTAAAAATAAGAAAATAAAAGTTTTAAAAGTATTAAAAGTAAAAATCCCCCTTTTTCCCTTATCAGTCCATTATTATTATTAATAAAAATATATAAAACAAACAAATAAACTATACATAATTGGTATCGCCGCGTCCGTAACGGCCTGAACTACAAAATAATTTCGTTATTTATCCCGCACGGTCAACGCCGTAAAAGAAAATAATAATAAACCGTACCACAATCACAATTGTTTGGTCACTTCACTTCCCAAAAAATGGAATAAAAAAGAGATAAAAAAGTTGCATATACCTAAAAATGGTACAGTTCGTTACGCAAAAAAAATAAGTCCTCGCACGGCTTTATTGATGGAAAAATAAAACAGTTCTGGCTCTTAGAATATGGTAGCACAAAAAGTGAATGATTTTGTAAAGGATCTGCCAGGCACAGCTTCGGGGTTAACTCCCAGAATTAATCAGTCAGCACCTGAATCTACATCCCTGAGACTGACTCCTGCTTCCACCACTCAGGCTGGCAGGCTTAGGAGTGGGAGAGCCTATCGCAACCTGGCCAGACTCAGCTAGCTCCCGCCCTCGGTCTATTTAAGCCTGCCCTTCCTGTCCCTCGGTGCTTGTGATTCTTTTCGTGTGGTTTCCTGGCCCAGCTACAGCTCCTTCTATTTTGATCCTGCTCCATACAGACCCTGGCTTACTGACTACTCTTCTGCTCTTCGTTTGGTACCTCGCACACTCCTGGCTTGACTCGGCTCGTTCACCACTCTGGTTGCTCATGGTGTTGCTGTGGGCAACTGCCCCTTTCCCTTGCTTGTATTCCCTTGTATGTTTGTCGTGTTTGTTGTGCACTTACTGAGCGCAGGGACCGCCGCCCAGTTGTACCCCGTCGCCTAGGGCGGGTCGTTGCAAGTAGGCAGGGACAGAGTGGCGGGTAGACTAGGGCTCACTTGTCCGTTTCCCTACCCCCAGTCATTACAGATTTTTTACAAAACTTATTTTATTGTGCAAACGCCATAAGACATAAAAAAAACTAAACATCTGGTATCGTCATAATCGTATCGCCCCGCAGAATAAAGTGAATGTCATTTATAGCGCACGGTGAACGCTGTAAAAAAAATAAAATAAAAAAACAATAGTAGAATTGCTGTTTTTTAGTCACCGCGCCAGCTAAAAATAGTATAAAAACTGATCAAAAAGCCGCATGCACCCCATGAAAACTACAATGAATTCCTCAAGGGGTCTAGTTTCCAAAATGGGGTCACTTTTGGGGGGTTTCCACTGTTTTGGCACCACAAGACCTCTTCAAACCGGACATGGTGCTTAATAAAAAAAAGAGGCCTCATAATCCTCTAGGTGCTCCTTTGCTTCGGAGGCCGGTGCTTCAGTCCATTACCGGACTAGCGCCACATGTGGGATATTTCTCAAAACTGCAGAATCTGGGTAATAAGTATGAAGTTGCGTTTCTCTGGTAAAACCTTTTGAGTTATAAAAAAAAATGGTATAAAAGAGGATTTATTTGTCAAAAAAAAATATGTAAATTTCACAACTTATTATTGGAAAAAATATATATTTTTTTAATTCCCAGCCCAATTCAAATAAGTTCTGTGAAGAAACTATGGGGTCTAAATGGTCACAATACCCATAAATGAATTCCTTGAGGGGTGTAGTTTCCAAAATGGGGTCACTTCTGGTGGGTTTCCATTGCTTTGATACCTCTGGGGCTCTGCAAATGCGACATGGCACCCGAAAACCAAACCAGCAAAATCTGCACTCCAAAGAACACACAGCGCTCCTTCCCTTCTGAGGCCTCCCATGGGCCCAAACGGCAGTTTATCGCCACAAATGGCATATTGCTGCACTCAGGAGAAATTGGGCAACAAAATGGGATATTTTGTTCCCTGTGAAAATACGAAAATAAAAAATGACATCTTATTGGAAAAAATTTCATTTTTTTCATTTCACAGCCCAATTCAAATAGGTGCTGTGAAAAAACTGTGCGGTTAAAATTGTAACAACCATATTTGAATTCCTTGAGGGGTGTAGTTTCCAAAATGGGGTCACTTCGGGTGGGTTTCCATTGCTTTGATACCTCTGGGGCTCTGCAAATGCGACATGGCACCTGAAAACAAATCCAGCAAAATCTGGACTCCAACAAACACATAGTGCTCCTTTCCTTCTGAATTGGGCTGGGAATTTGTGGAAATTTTTTTTTTCCCAATAATATGTCGTTTTAGCTCAAAATTTCTTATTTTCACAAGAAATAAAATACTCCATTTTGCTGCCCAATTTGTCCTGAGTGCAGCAATACCCCATTTGTGGTGGTAAACTGCCGTTTGGGCCCATGGGAGGGCTCAGAAGGAAAGGAGCGCTATGTGTTTGCTGGATTGGTTTTCGGGTGCCATGTCGCATTTGCAGAGCCCCAGAGGTATCAAAGCAATGGAAACCAACCAGAAATGACCCCATTTTGGAAACTACACCCCTCAAGGAATTCATTTATGGGTGTTGTGACCATTGTGACCCCATAGTTTTTTCACAGAACTTATTTGAATTGGGCTGGGAATTAAAACAAAATTAATATTTTCCAATAATATGTAGTTTTGGCTGAAAATGTCTTATTTTCACAAGAAGCAAAATACCCCATTCTGTTGCGCAATTTGTTCTGAGTGCCGCAATACCCAATTTGTGGTGATAAACTGCCGTTTGGGCCCATGGGAGGGCTCAGAAGGAAAGGACCACCATTTGGCCTACTGGGGATTTTCTGGTGCGAAGTCATGTATGCAGAAGCCCCTGAGATAGCAGTACAGTTGAAACCCGCAAGAAGTGACCCCATTTTAAAAACTACACCCTTAAGGCATTCATCTAGAGGTGTAGTGAGCATTTTGACCGGAGACATACACCCCATAAACTGTAATAGGGGTTCTCCTGGGTACGGTAATACCCTACATGTGGCTGTTATCAGCTGCCCCGGGCACACAGATGGGCGCAGAGGGGAAAGACGAGGGGGGATAATCTGTGCGGAGTATATCAGGGTAAGTAAAATTGGGGTCAATTATGGACCAAGGGATGTATGATAAATTTTAAAACACTCTTTCATACAGAGCTCTGGTTTTTCGGGACACGTGTCACATTGATATATTGTGTCCTTCCTTATCCCCTTCTTATAGAAGACTTTGCACCTCTTTTGACTTTTTCCTTTCTTGCCAGTTTGGGGAACTTCTCCTGGAAAGTGTTGCCCTGGTACGATGCGTGTGGCCTCGCTTCCAGAAGTACTGGGTGCCCCCCCCCCTTCTTGGTCCCTAAAGATTAGGTTCTTGATAATCACCTCTTGAAATTCCAGGAAAGTTCCCGTCTGGCCTGTACATCGAGGTAGCACGTACGCATTGTACAATGCCATCTGTATGATGTGCCCGGCCAGCTTCTTATACCACACCGCATGGCGCTGTAGGGCTTCAGGACTTGATCTGACAAGTCCACCCCTCCCATGTACCTAGTGTAGTCCTGGATGCAGTCTGGTTTGGGGGTCTCTGTACTGGTACCTCGTACTGGTACATGGGTACTGGTGTGGTCATGTATTGTCAATACAAGGACATTTCTCTTGTCTTGTACTTGACACACAATATGTTGCTGCTAGATTGTGCCCTGCTCTCACCCCTTCTGAGTGTTTGCCCAAGCAGAGTCTAAGGCCCCATGCACACGACAGCAAAAAACCTCCGTTTTTGCGGACCGCAATTGCGGTCCGCAAAAACTGAGCCATTCACTTTCATTGAACACTGACACCTTTCCGTAGCACTACGGAAGGGTATCAGTGCCGTGGAAATGTTCCGGGAATTATGGAACATGTCCGTTCTTTCGCATTTTGCGGGCCGTGCTCCCATACTTTGTATGGGAGCACGGCCCGAAAATGCGGCTGTCAGTCAGCGGCCGGCCGTGCCCGCAATCGCGGGCCGGGATTGCGGGCACGGTCGTGTGCATGGGGCCTTAGGGAGGCCTCTCAGATTTCTTCTAGCAGTGCCGCATGCCGCAGGACTGGAAGCGAGGCAGTTGAAGAGTGGGACGCTGGTATAAAAATTATCCAGGTAGAGGTGGTAACCCTGGTCCAGCAGTGGGTGCACCAAATCACACACAATTTTTGCATTAACTCCCAGTAAGTGTGGGGGGGGGGGGCATTCTCGGGGCTGAATACTGGTGTCCTTCCCTTCATATATCCTAAATCTGTGGGTATACCCCGATGCACTCTCGCACAGCTTATACATCTTCACGCCATACCTTGCCCTCTTACCCGGCAGGTACTCGCGGAATTGAACCCTCCCTTCAAAATGTACCAAGGACTCATCAATAGAAATACACTTCTCGGGGGTGTATGCTTGGGAAAACCGGGCACTGAAACGGTCTAATAGGGGTCTCCGTTTATACAAAACTGTCAAAACTGGGGTCATCTCGGGGTGGGCACTGCTCATTATCAGTATAATGTAAGAAGCGAAGTACTGCCTCATTTATTTATTTTTTTAAGTTACAGTTCAGTTCTGAAGTTGCTTTGAGGGGCCCATATATTAGAAACCCCTATCAAACACCCCATTTTAGAAACTAGACCCCTCAAAGTATTCACAACAGCATTTAGAAAGTTTATGAACTCTTTAGGTGTTTCACAGAAATTTAGAGCAAAGTAGAGGTGAAATTTTTTGTCAGAAAATCCTTTTTATACCATTTTTTTTATAACACAAAAGGTTTTATCAGAGAAACGCAACTTAATACTTATTACCCAGATTCTGCAGTTTTGAGAAATATCCCACATGTGGCCCTCGGGCGGTAATGGACTGAAGCACCGGCCTCCGAAGCAAAGGAGCGCCTAGTGGATTTTGAGGCCTCCTTTTTATTAGGCACCATGTCCGGTTTGAAGAGGTCTTGTGGTGCCAAAACAGTGGAAACCCCCCAAAAGTGACCCCATTTTGGAAACTAGACCTCTTGAGGAATTCATTGTAGTTTTCATGGGGTGCATGCAGCTTTTTGATCAGTTTTTATTCTATTTTTAGGTGGCGTGGTGACTAAAAAACAGCAATTCTACTATTGTTTTTTTATTCTATTTTTTTTACAGCGTTCACCGTACGCTATAAATGACATTCACTTTATTCTGCGGGGCGATACGATTATGTCGATACCATATGTTTATAGTTTTTTTAGGTCTTATGGCGTTTGCACAATAAAATACGTTTTGTAAAAAATCATTCACTTTTTGTGTTACCTTATTCTAAGAGCCGGAACTTTTTTATTTTTCCATCAATAAAGCCGTGCGAGGACTTATTTTTTGCGTAACGAACTGTAGTTTCGATCAGTACCATTTTTAGGTACATGCGACTTTTTTATCTCTCTTTATTCCATTTTTTGGGAGGTGAAGTGACCAAACAATTGTGATTGTAGTACGGGTTTATTATTATTTTCTTTTACGGCGTTGACCGTGTGGGATAAATAACGGAATTATTTTGTAGTTCAGGCCGTTACGGACACGGCGATACCAATTATGTATAGTTTATTTGTTTGTTTATATATTTTTATTAATAATAAAGGACTGATAAGGGAAAAAGGGGGATTTTTACTTTTAAAACTTTTATTTTCTTATTTTTACACATCTTTTTTTTACTTTATTACTTTGTCCCACTAGGGGACTTGAGGGCAGGAGGTCCTGATCGCTATTCTAATACACTGCACTACATGCGTAGTGCAGTGTATTAGAACTGTCAGCTACTCACTGACAGCAAGAATAGTGGGTCCTGACTTTGTCAGGACCCACTAGGCTTCCGTCGATGGCAAAGCCGGACGCCATTGTTTGGTGTCCGGTTGCCATAGTCACCATCGCCGGCCGATATCATGTAGCAGGCCGGCGATGGCAGCTTAACCCCTAAAAAGCAGCGATCTCTATTGAACGCGGCTTTTAAGGGGTTAATCAGCGGGGACACAGCGATCGGTCCCCGCTATAGGAGCTGCTGTACGAGACAGCAGCTGCCACAGCTCCTGTATGTGCCGGGAGGACGGCCGAAATGGCCGTTACTCCCGAGACGTACTATTAGGTCATGGAGCGCGAACGATACAGCTGCCATGACCTAATAGTACGTCCAGGAGCGGGAAGGGGTTATGTTTTCATTGGCACCATTTTGAGGTACATAAGAGTTATGTGTTAACTCTCATTCCTTTATTTTCAAAGGGGGGGGGGGTGAACAAAAAAGCAAAACACAATTTTGACATTGTTTTTTTTCATATCACATGTACCAGTGCAGGCGATAAATAACGTGTTCATTATATAGAACGAGTCATTACTTTTACGTCGAAACCAATTATGGATTTTTTTTCCCATAGTTAAGCATTTTGTGAGTGAAAAGGTGGTTTTTAAAGTTCCAAAAACGTATGGATTTGTAACATAAACGTGTTTTTTTTGTAGTATACGTTTTTTATACGTTTGTGTCCGTTCTTACTTCTATAAACGTACTTTTTTGTTCTTGAGCTAAACCAATTTGTAGGGTCAAGATTTTATTATACATTGTGACAAAAACGTATGTTTTACATATGCAAACGTAGCGTCTAATATACATACGTCACCATTGACTTCAATACAAATGAAAAATGAATACGTGTGGAAAACGTTTTGGAAAGGTAGCGAAATGCGTAGTAGACTACGCTTTTCAGGACATGAAAAAAAAAAAAAGGGATAAAAACATTCACAAACTACACTGTAACCCCTAATGCACACGACCATTGTGCCACTCGGGCCATTTTTGACGGCATCCGAGTGCCACCTGATAGTCTTCACGGACCCATTCACTTTAGCAGGTGAATCAGGTCCATGAACAATGATCAGTCTCCGATCCGAGGAAAGATAGGACATGTTCCATCTTTCCTCGGATCACGGATGGGACTCGGCCGGCGCACACACTCGTGTGCATGAGGCGTTAGGGCATCCGTTCTGACCACAGTGTCAAAACGTGTACCACAGCATGTATATTGACTTCTGTTTTTTCGTGTGAAAACATGTACATCAGACGTACAGTAAAAATGAGATGTTAACTTAGCTTTAAAGGGGTTGTCCACCTTCTGACAACTGTTGACCTGTCCACCTGATAGGTCATTAGTATATCATCGGTGCGGGTCCGATGCCCGGACCCCGCACAGATGAGCTCCTCCGGTGGCCTGCGGAGCCCGGAAGCAGTTGGCTCCGTACATTGCATAGCGACCCATGCGGCAGAACTGCAGGTCTGCTCCTATTCACTTGAGTTGGAGCAAAGCTGCAGTACTCCAGCTCAGCCGCTATTGCGTGGCCGGATCTAAGTGCTTCCGGCATGTACGTCCGGTACACGGAGGCACCGTACCAGCTTATCTGTGCGGGATTCGGGTGTTGGACCCCCACAGATCCGGTGGATAGGTAATCAGTTTTCAGAATGTGGAAAACCCCTTTAACATGTTGTGGATTTTAAAAATCTGCAGCATGCCCTGAATTGTGCGCAGATTTCCTTTTGATACATGTAGATTAGATTTTAAAAACTCCATCCACATGCATTATATTGTAAATTGTTTCGGATTTTTAGTGTGAAATACATACCAAAAATATGCAAAAAAAATAGTACTATTACGATGCGGTTCAGGAAGGGGTTGAAGGTGTTTGAGTGATTTATAAATCTTAATCATTGTATAATAAAAAGTGCATCAACGTTCTAAAACATTGTGTAAGGCCTTATTCACACGAACGTTAAATACGTCCGCGTGACGGCCGATAAAACAACGGCTGTCACGCGGACCTATGCAATTCAATGGGACCATTCAGACGTGTTTCGGTTGAGTGAAACTCACTGCATGTCCTATTCTTGTGCGTTTTTTGCGCATCACGCACCCAATGAAGTCAATGGGTGCTTGAAAATTACAGACAGCACATGGCCACGCATCTGTGTGCTGTCCGTGATCCACGCACAAGTTCATAAGAAATGAAGAGGAAAAAAATGTAAAGCTGTGTACATAAACAAACATCAACAACTGATGCCACACGGAACTGCAATGCATGACAAACGTATCCGTTTTTTGTGGACGCAAAACGGACACGTTCGTGTAAATCAGGCCTTAGGCTGTGTTCAGACCTCTGTTGCAGATTCTGTTTTAGTCGGACAATATAACATCATCAAGCACTATTTTATCTGGCAAAATCACAGGCACCTTGAAGGAATCCTTTAAAGTCATGCAACTGATCCGGCGCTACCTGTATTTTCCGTTCTGCTCCTATGACGGAGCAGAACATTTGAAACACTGAACGCAGATGTGAATAAACTCTGTGTTTCAGTTCCTAACTATTTTCAAGATCTCTGCTTGCTGTCATTGACTAGGAACATTGTTGTTTACACCCAATGGCTGAAACCGTACAGAACGAATACCTCACATTTGGGGCTTTGCTACAATTGTATCAGCCTGGGCAATCCACTGAACTAGATACAGTATATCAGCAGCACAAATATCTTCCTGGTACTAATAAAATGATACATTGTAGCAAAGTAAAATACATCAGCAAAGTATGTTTGGCTCACCAAGATTTGCTTAAACTGAATTGTATCCACTTCTCAGAGAAGAATTTTGACTAAGTTTATACGTTCATGTTTTTTTCTTTAACCCCTTCCTGCTTTGGCCACTTTTGACCTTCATGACAGACTCATTTTTAAAATCTGACATGTTTCACTTTATGTTGTAATAACTTCGGAATGCTTTTACCTATCCAAGCGATTCTAAGAACTATTTTCTCATGACACATTGGACTTTATCTTACTGGCAAAATTTGCTCGATACATTCAATATTTAATTGTGAAAAACCCCAAAATGTAGCGAAAAATTGCAAAAATGTGCATTTTTCTAAATTTAAATGTATCTGCTTGTAAGACAGGCAGTTATACCACACAAAATGTTTGCGAATTAACATCCCCCATATGTCTACTTTAGATTGGCATCGTTGTTTGAACATACTTTTATTTTTCTAGGATGTTACAAGGCTTAGAACTTTAGCAGAAATTTCTCACATTTTCAAAATGCTATTTTTAGAGGGACCAGTTCAGTTGTGAAGTGGCTTTTAGGGCCTTATATGTTAGAAACCCCCAATAAGTCACCCATTTAAAAAACTTCCCCCCTCAAAGTATTCAAAACAGCATTTAGAAAGTCTCTTAACCCTTTAGAGGTTTCACAGGAAATAAAGCAAAGTGGAGGTGAAATTTCCAAAAGTCAAATAATTTTTTTTTTTGCAGAAATTCAATTTTAATCCATATTTTTTTTTGTAATACAGAAAGTTTTACCAGAGAAACGCAAATCAATATTTATTGCCCAGGTTCTGCAGTTTTAGGAAATAACCCACATGTGGTCCTAGCGTGCTTATGGACTGAAGCACCAGCCTCAGAAGCAAAGGAGCACCTAAAGGATTTTGAGGCCTCCATTTTATTAGAATATATTTTAGGCACCATGTCAGGTTTGAAGTGCTCTTGCAGTGCCAAAACAATTGAAAGGTGACCCCATTTGGGAAACTACACATCTCAAGGAAATTATCTAGGGGTATAGTGAGCATTTTGACCCCACAGGTTTGTTTCAGAAATTGAAAGGAGGCCGTGAAAATTAAAATCTTTTTCAAAGAAAATGTAGGTTTAGCTATTTTTTTTCTCATTTCCACAAGGACTAAAGGAGAAAAAGCACCGCAACATTTCGAAAGCAATTTCTCCCGAGTAAAGGAATACCCCACATGTGGTTATAAACGGCTGTTTGGACACACGGCAGAGCTTAGAAGGGAAAGAGCGCCATTTGGCTTTTGGAGAACAAAAATTTAGCAGGAATGATTTGCGGAGGCCATATCGCATTTGCAAAGCCCCTGAGGGGACAAAACTGTGGAAACCCCAAAAAAGTGACTCCAATTAGGAAACTACACCCCTTGAGGAATTCATCTAGGGGTGTAGTAAGCATTTTGACCCCCACAGGTGTTTTAGATTTTATTAGAATTGGGCAGTGAAAAAAAAAAAAAAATCCTTTTTCTTGAATTCAAAATTTTTTCATTTTCTCAACAAATAAAGGAAAAAAGGAACCAACATTTGTAAAGCAATTTCTCCAGAGTACGGCAATACCCCATATGTGGTCATAAACAGCTTTTTTGGGCACACAGTATGGCTCAGAAGCGAAGGAGTGCCATTTGGCTTTTGGAGTGCAGATTTTGCTGGATTGGTTTCTGGGTGCTATATCGCATTTGCAAAGCCCCTGTGGGACCAAACCAGTGGAAACCCCCCCAGAAGTGACCACATTTTGGAAACTACACCCTCAAGGTATTCACCTAGGGGTGTAGTGAGCATGTTAACACTGCAGGTGTTTTGCAGAAATTAGTGTGCACTCGATGTTGCAAAGTGAAAATTTGATTGTTTTGCATAAATATGCCAATATGTGGTACCCAGCTTGTGCCACCATAACAAGACAGCTCCCAAATTATTATGCTGTGTTTCCCGGTTTTATAATCACCCTACATGGAGCACTAATGTTTTGCCTGGAAAATCAACAGGGCTCAGGAGTGAAAGAGTACCATGCGAAGTTGAGGCCTAATTTTGCGACTTACAAACTATTGGTTCACAATTGCAGAGGCTCGGACGTGAAATAATAAAAGAAACCCCTGAGAAGTGACCCCATTTTGGAAACTGCACCCCTCAAGGCATTTGTTAAGGGCTGTAGTGAGCATTTTCACGCCACAGGTCTTTTCCATAAAGGATTGCGCTGCGGATGGTGCAAAGTAAACATTTCTATTTTTTCCTTTAAATGCCATTTCAGTGGCAAACATGCCGTGCCCAGCTTATGCCACTGGAGACAAACACCCCAAAAATTGTTACAAGGGTTCTCCCGGGTATGGTGATGCCATATATGTGGAAGTAAACAGCTGTTTGGGTTCAAAAGGGAGGCAGCACCATTTGGCTTTTGGAGTGTGGATTTTGCTTGGTAGTAGTTTTGTTTGGAGTTTTACTAGTATTTCAATTTATAATGTGGGGGTATATGTAAACTGGGCGGAGTACATCAGGGGCATAGTCAGGTGGTATAATAATGGGGTAAAAAATAATAAAAAAAGAAACCATAGATGTGTGGTATGCTGTGAAGCAATCCTTTCTGCACAGGCCGGTGTCACACTGATAAATGGTGTCCTTCCTTATCCCCTTTTGGTCCACACTCCGCACCATTGCAGTTTGGGGAATTTTGCTGGGAAGTGTTGTCCTGGTATAATACGGGCACCCTCGCTTCCAGCAGATATTTTTGAGTACACCCCTTCCTGGTTCCCGAATTTTAAGGTCTTGATAAATCGCCTTTTCAAACAGAAGAAATGTTCCCCTCGGGGCTGCACAACTGCATATTTTTTATTTCCTGACTTTTTGGAGCCTTAACTAATTTTATTTTTTTCATAGACTTAGTGGTATGAGGGCTGTTTTTTGTGGGCCGCGCTGTGTTTTTATTGGTACCATTTTGGGGTACATGCGACTTTTTGATTAGTTTTAGCCTATTTTTTGGGAGGCAAGGTGACCAAAAACCAGCAATTCTGGCATAGTTTTTTATACCACGTTCACCATGTGTTATAAATTACATGATAACTTTATTCTACGGGTCAGTACGATTCCGGCGATACCAAATTTATAGCACTTTTTTATGGTTTACAACTTTCTGCACAATTACTTTCATAACAAGAATGCATAACCATAACCTTTTAATTTTTTAGTCTACGGAGCTGCATGGGGGCTTGTTTTTTGCGAGACGACCTATAGTTTTAATAGGTACCATTTTTGGATACATGCGACTTTTTGATCGCTTTTTATTCAAAATGTTTGTAGGGCAAAGTGACCAAAGAATAGAAATTCTGGTATTGTTGTTTACGGGAGGTTAGTTTTTTTTATGACGTCCACCGTGTGGAATAAATAACATAATATTTTTATCGTTCAGGCCATTATGGGCGCGGCGATACCAAACATGTATGGTTTATTTTTTTTCAATAATACAGGATTTCATAAGGGTGAGTGTGTTTTGTTTTTTACTATATATTTTTTAGAACTTTTTTTTTTTTTACACTTTTCTTTAGTCCCACTAGGGGACTTGAAGGTCCAACGGTCAGATTTTTTTTCTAATACATTGAACTACCTATGTAGTGCAATGTATTACATCTGTCAGTCATTCACTGACAGCAAGCAAATTAGGCTTCGCCTCCGGGCGGGGCCTAATCGGCTTTCGTAATGGCAGAGAAGAAGGCAATTGTTAGGCCTCCTGCGGCCAACCACGAAGATGCAGCGATCGCTGCATCGAATGGTTTAATGGCAGAAATTGGAGCTAGCTCTGGTTCCTGCCGTTACAGGTGAATGTCAGCTGTAACATACAGAGGACATCCACCGCTGATGACGCCGGCTCAGCTCCTGAGCCGGCCCCATCTTGCCGACGGCTACAGAAGCCTTTTAGGCCCCACCTCCGGGCGGTGCCTGAAAGGCTTCCGTACTAAGCATACAGGGAGGCTAGTGTTAGGCCTCTGGTTGCCGACACCCCGGAAATTTCATAGCTGAGTGCCGATGAGCTGCAAACCCCTTAAATGCAGCGATTGCTTTTGACTGCTGCAATTTAAGGGGTTAATGGCGGGGATTGGAGCAAACTTCGGTTCCCGCCTTTACCCAAGGGTGTCAGCTGACACCCGGGGACAGTGGAACTGACGCTTCTGAGCCGGCGTCTACCATTTGTCGTATGGATACAGCAAAATGAGGGAAGTACTAACTTTCCATGACGTATCTATATGACAAATGTCGGGAAGGGCTTAGGCCACATGCACACGACTGTAAAAAAATCTCTGTAATTGCGGACTGTAATACCTTCTGCAATTACGGACCCAGTCAGTTCTATTGGCCGCGGACACCTTTCCGTATCGCTACAATTTTGGGCTACAAAGAGCTGCCACCGGGATGCCAAGACACTGGCGCACTATGGCCAAAAAACGCTGTGGCATGTGGTTTTATGGCAAATTGACGCGCTTTCAAATTGATTGTCAACAGCCGCATGATCATGCGGATGGTACAACAACTGTAGAGCTGCAAAATTTTGCAGCCATCAATTTTAAAAAAACACGTTTTCTGAAACCGCGACAATTTTTTTGGGGGTGGGGGGTTTGTACTTTATTTGGCGAAGCGTAACTGCATAAACTGTTTGAGAACATGGCTTACACAGCACGTGTTGGTACACAGCAGTGAACTATAAACAGGAAAAGCTTGGATGTACCAGAGGCTGCCAATTGTCACCTTTCTCAAAAAGCAATGGAAACTATTTTATACACGTTGGGTCTGAGCAGCATCATTCAAGTAGTCTACACCACACTCTGATGAACTGAGGAGTCCAGGGCCATGTGTGTCATGACCTGTTAGAACAGAGACAAAGTACATATACTTTCTGGTGTTAAGATAAAGCTGATGACT
The DNA here is from genome assembly GCF_050947455.1 of Rhinoderma darwinii. Classification (NCBI taxonomy): domain Eukaryota; kingdom Metazoa; phylum Chordata; class Amphibia; order Anura; family Rhinodermatidae; genus Rhinoderma; species Rhinoderma darwinii. Next base: position 48,104,978 of record NC_134689.1, read on the forward strand.
GCATTCACACGCTATTCTACGACAACGTTAAAAAGCTGAGAGGGAAGCTCAGTTCTATAGGTTTAGCAGCATTTAGCGGAGACTTGACGTTTGAGCATTTTACAGTGATGCGGACATTCTACTTTAAATGTATCCAGTAATCGAAACAATATTTGTGCACTCTCTTTTTTTATTTTTTTAAATAGTTTGCGATTGTGAGTATTTGCACTACATCAGTCAAACACACTGGCTTAAAAAAAAATAAGTTTTCAAATGGGATCTACACATTTTAACATTTGATTTTAAAAGCCCAAAAAAAATAAAAAAACACAAAAAAAAAAACACTTCCATGCCAACTCAGCAGGTTAAAAAAAAAAAATCCAAAAAGTAGCTGCACTGCTGAGGAGTCTGAAGAAAAAGCTTTTGGAGGTGCAGGAGAACACCATGCCATAATACTATGTCTGGCTCGGAGTGATGGAGCCGTTACAATTCATCCCTTGACCATTGCTTTTCTTTGTCTGTTAAAGGCACATAGATCACAACCCGTCAGAGGTTTCATTTTGGCACTTCAGTCTTCTAATTTATCGTATTGCTCCAACATTTGGTTTCCTCCAGCAGGACCAACAGGTAGGATTAGTCTTCCTCCAGGTTTAAGCTGATGTATAAGAGTAGAACAAGGGGAGGAAACCTCCAGCTCACCAGCCCAACGCCTGACACTCCTGCTTCGCTCGGGTCTCCACAACGGTCCACGGTAGATAATAGTAGAGTAGAAAAAGTTGATCCAGCGCTGGAGGAGTGTTTTAAAAAGGAACGTATTCCCAATTTTATGACAGCCATGACGAAGAGCACTTGACGTGCTTGAAACGCGTAGGCTCACTACACTTACCGATTGCTGCCTTGATACCAAGTCTGCCTGTTACCGAATTTTTATATGTCTTGATACGAATAAAATTGGGAATACGTTCCTTTTTAAAACACTCCTCCAGCACTGGATCAACTTTTTCTACTCTACTGATGTATAAGAGCTTGTGGTACAACCGCTGCGGCAGCTCCAACGTGAATAGCATCATATGGTGCTTCTTCAGGACGACCCATGCGACCATCCCCCAACTAAGAGATTCACTCGACCAGAAGACAGATCATCCTTTTTCACATTATTTATAGAATCATCAACTAACTCCTTTATGTGATCAATTCCTACAACTCTGCCCTTGGCTCTAACCATTCTTGAAAAACATCCAGTAAGAATTCCACTTCCAGAACCTACATCCAGAGCTTTGGCACCTTCATGTAACTGATCGTGGAGGAGTTCTAATGCATGCGCATGCATGCGAGGAGCACTAATTGTTGCTTGATAACCCATTGACTGAGGAGAGTCCATATCAGGATTACATTTCGCATAATGTTTGCTGTCAGTAGCCAACATTACCACAAATACACTGTCCAACTTTATAATTCCATTATTGCGCAGGTTGCCGACCAGCTCGGAGTGGCTGGCTCCCCCTGACTTCCAGGCCATGGCTGCACATACTGCACGGAGCAGGTACTCTGCTGCTTTCAGCGCGGCGACTAACCTGAACGGATTATTATACAGCTGCATTTCAAAATACAATGATTATGCCTTATTTACTGGAAACCTGTTTAACCCCTTAATGACCGGGCCTGAAAAGGCCTTAATGACCAGCTACATTTTTCCGTTTTTACCTCTCTGTCTTTCAGCAGCCATAACTTTATTTTTTCATTGACGTCGCGAGTTTGGGGGGGTAGAAAAAAAAATATTTTTACAGTGTGAATATAGGAAAAAGCGGTTCTCAGCAGTTTTTCTTGTTTATTTTTTAGATCGTTGACTCGTTGACGTTTCATGCTAAATAACCTGTTCGATTAATTCTTCAGTTTATTACAGTCGTTTAGGTACCCAATTGGTTTTCATTTGACGTGGGGGCAATAAAATATATTTTATGCAAAATAAAACTTTTTTTTGGGGGGCCATTTTTTTTTTTTTTCACTTTTTTTAATCCCAGTAAGGGCGGATTTACACGAGTGTGTGCGTTTTGCAACAGCCCCGTATGATGCGCGGCTGCGTGAATTTCGCGCAGCCGCCATCATTATGACACTCCGTTTGGATGTTTGTAAACAGAAAAGCACGTTGTGCTTTTGTTTACATTCATAGTTTGACAGCTGTTGCGCGAATCACGCGCGTCCCACGGAAGTGCTTCCGTGTGGCATGCGTGATTTTCACGCACCCATTGACTTCAATGGGTGCGTGATGCACGAACAACGCAGAAATATAGGACATGTCGTGAGTTTTACACAACGGACTCACGTTGCGCAAAAATCACGGACTGTGCACGGCCCTATAGACTAACATAGGTCCGTACGACACGCGTGAAAATCACGCGCGTTGCACGGACGTATATCACGTTCGTGTAAATACGCCCTAAGGGATAAATAACTTTATTTACAACTCTATTTTTTTTTTTACTTCTTCATCTTTACTCTTGTATGCTAATACATTATACTGGTCACTATGACACAGGCTGCAGTTAAGGCTGCTTTAAGGAGCTGGAGCAAAATGTGCGTATCTTATTAAGAGGCGCAATTCTCTTAAGAAATTTGGCGTATCTCTGGCTATTCCTGCACCAAAAAGTCAAATCGATGCCACCTGGTGTAGATTTGCGCAATAATAATACCAGTTTCTGATGTAAATTATAGTAAAGTTGTCAGGCCGCGGATAGTCCTAATTTGGTAAGCTATAGCCTTATTTATTTTTTAAATCTAATAACCCACCCCCCTTCCCGTAGGGTTGTATTTATTGCGTTCTCCCTATTTTGTGTAACCTTTGTTTTTTTGCCATAATTTTGCATAAATTGCTGCAAAAACAAAAGACCGGCACATAACCCATAGAAAAACAGCATTCTGATAAGAGTAGCTCTATAAGTAAGGGTATGTTCACACGTAGTCAACCAAAACGTCTGAAAATCCAGAGCTGTTTTCAAGGGAAAACAGACCCTGCTTTTCAGACATTTTTTTACCAACTCGCATTTTTCGCGGCGTTTTTCGCGGCGTTTTCGCTGCGTTTTTTACGTCCGTTTTTGGAGCTGTTTGCATTGGAGTCTATGAGAAAACAGCTCCAAAAACGTCTGAAAGAAGTGTCCTGCACTTCTTTTGACGAGGCTGTATTTTTACGAGTCGTCGTTTGACAGCTGTCAAACGACGACGCGTAAATAACAGGTCGTCTGCACAGTACGTCGGCAAACCCATTCAAATGAATGGGCAGATGTTTGCCGACGTATTGGAGCCGTATTTTCAGACGTAAAACGAGGCATAATACGCCTCGTATACGTCTGAAATTTGGCCGTGTGAACATACCCTAACACCTGCTATCTATCCACATTGGAATTTAGTATTTTTTGGGCCAAGTCAGTATCATCCACTTCTCTTCAGAACGCCCAGCTTCTGGCAGTGCAGATCTGTGACGTCACTCACAGGTCCTGCATCGTGTCGGACACATCGGCACCAGAGGCTTCAGTTGATTCTGCAGCAGCATCGGCGTTAGCAGGTAAGTCGATGTAGCTACTTACCTGCAAACGCCGATGCTGCTGCAGAATCATCTGTAGCCTCTGGTGCCGATGTGTCCCCGCTCGTCTGACACGATGCAGGACCTGTGAGTGACGTCACAGCGTGATCTGGCAGAAGCTGGGCGTTCTGAAGAGAAGTGGATGATACTTCTCATCAGAACGCCCAGCTAGTAAAAGTATTAAAAACGCCCCGATGTACGCACATAATACACGCCCACTTGGACTTTTACTTTTAAACACACCCACTTGGACTTTTGCAAGCCTCATTTGCATAACTACAAAAATGGTCATAACTTGGCCAAAAATGCTCGTTTTTAAAAAATAAAAACGTTACTGTAATCTACATTGCAGCGCCGATCTGCTGCAATAGCAGATAGGGGCTGCAAAAACTGGTGACAGAGCCTCTTTAAGGACGCAGCCTAGTTTGGGCCTTAAGGCTCAGAGCCCATTTTTGAAATCTGACATATTTCACTTTATGTGGTAATAACGTTGGAATGCTTAAACCTGTCCTAGCGACTATGAGATTGTTTTCTCGTGACACTTTGGGCTTCATGTTCGTGGTAAAATTTGGTCGATATATTCAGTGTTTATTGGTGAAAAATTGCAAAATGTAGAGAAAATTTTGAAAAAAAATAGCATTTTTCAGAATTTAAATGCATCTGCTTGTAAAACAGACGGTTATACCACCCAAAATAGTTACTAGTTCACATTTCCCATATGTCTACTTTAGATTCGCAAAGTTTTTTGAACATTATTTTTTTTTTCTTGGACGTTACAAGGCTTAGAACATAAACAGCAATTTCTCTTTTTTTTTTAAGAAAATTTCAAAAGCCTTTTTTTTAAGGTACCTGTTCAGTTCTGAAGTGGCTTTGATGGGCCTATGTATTAGAAACCCCGATAAAACACCCCATTTTAAAAACTAGACCCCTCAAAGTATTCAAAACAGCATTTAGAAAGTTTTTTTTAACCCTTCAGGCATTTCACAGGAATTAAAGCAAAGTGGAGGTGAAATTTGCAAATTTCATTTTTCTTGCTGAATTTCAATTTTATTCAATTTTTTTTGTGTAACACAGAAGGTTTTACCAGAGAAATACTACTAAATATGTATTGTCCAGATTCTGCAGTTTTTAGAAATGTCCCACATGTGGTTCTAGTGCGCTCGTGGACTAAAACACAAGCCCCAGAATCAAAGAAGCACCTAGTGCATTTTGAGGCCTCTTTTTTTATTAGAATATATTTTTGGCAGCATGCCAGGTTTGCAGAGGTGTTGAAGTGCCAAAACAAAAGGAATCCCCCAATAGTGACCCCATTTTGGAAACTACACCCCTCAAGGAATTAATTTATGGTTGTTATCATTTTGACCACACCACCTATTTTAATTGGGCTGTGAAGTTAAAAAAATTGAATTTTTTTCCAATAAGATGTCATTTGTGATCAAAATTTCCTATTTTCACATGGAACAAAATACCCCATTTTGTTGCCCAATTTGTCCTGAGTGCGGCAACACCCCATTTGTGGTGATAAACTGCCGTTTGGGTCCGCGGGAGGGCTCAGAAGGAAAGGAGCGCTATGTGTTTGTTGGAGTCCAGATTTTGCTGGATTGGTTTTCGGGTGCCATATCACATTTGCAGAGCCCCAGAGGCATCAAAGCATTGGAAACCCACGAGAAGTGACCCCATTTTGGAAACTACACCCTTCAAACAATTCATTTATGGGTAATGTCACTATTTAGACCCCATAGTTTCTTCACAGAACTTATTTGAATTGGGCTGGGAATTTGGGCAAAAATTTTTTTTTCCCAATAATATGTCGTTTTAGCTCAAAATTTCTTATTTTCACAAGAAATAAAAGACTCCATTTTGCTGCCCAATTTGTCCTGAGTGCAGCAATACCCCATTTGTGGTGGTAAACTGCCGTTTGGGCCCATGGGAGGGCTCAGAAAGAAAGGAGCGCTATTTGTTCTTTGGAGTCCAGATTTTGCTGGATTGGCTTGCGGGTGCCATGTCGCATTTGCAGAGCCCCAGAGGTATCAAAGCAATGGAAACCAACCAGAAGTGACCCCATTTTGGATACTACAACCCTCAAGGAATTCATTTATGGGTGTTGTGACCATTTTGACCCCACAGTTTTTTCACAGAACTTATTTGAATTGGGCTGGGAATTAAAACAAAATTATTTTTTTCCAATAATATGTAGTTTTGGCTGAAAATGTCTTATTTTCACAAGAAATAAAATACCCCATTCTGTTGCCCAATTTGTCCTGAGTGCGGCAGTACCCCATTTGTGGTGATAAAATGCCATTTGGGCCCATGGGAGGGCTCAGAAGGAAAGGCCCACCATTTCGCCTACTGGGGATTTTTTTGGTGCGAAGTCATGTATGCAGAGGCCCCTGAGGTACCAGTATATTTGAAACCCCCAAGAAGTGACCCCGTTTTAAAAACTACACCCTTGAGGCATTCATCTAGAGGTGTAGTGAGCATTTTGACCGGAGACATACACCCCATAAACTGTAATGTGGTTTCTCACGGGTACGTCAATACCCTCAATGTGGCTGTTATCAGCTGCCCGGGCACGCAGCAGGGCCCAGAGGGGAAAGACGAGGGGGGATAAGCTGTGCGGAGTGCATCAGGGTAAGTAAAACTGGGGCAGATTAAAAATCAAGGGATCAATGATAAATTTTGAAGCACTCTTTCATACGGAGCCTTAGTTTTTCGGGAGACCTGTCACATTGATATATTGTGTCCTTCCTTATCCCCCTCTTATAGCAGACTTTGTACCTCTTTTGACTTTTGCCCTTCTTGCCAGTTTGGAAAACTTCTCCTGGAAAGTGTTGCCCTGGTACGATGCGTGTGGCCCCGCTTCCAGAAGTACTGGGTGCCCCCCCTTCTTGGTCCCTAAAAATTTGTTTCTTGATAGCCTCTTGAAATGCCAGGAAAGTTCCTGTCTGGCCTGTACATCGATGTAGCACGTACGCATTGTAAAATGCCATCTGTATGATGTGCCCGGCCAGCTTCTTATACCACACAGCATGGCGCTGTAGGGCTTCAGGACTTGGTCTGACAAGTCCACCCCTCCCATGTACCTAGTGTAGTCCAGGATGCAGTCTGGTTTGGGGGTCTCTGTACTGGTACATGGGTACTGGTGTGGCATCTCTTTTGTCTTGTACTTGACACACAATATGTTGCTGCTAGAATATGCCCTGCTCTCACCCCTTCTGAGTGTTTGCCCTGCAGAGTCTTAGGGAGGCCCCTCGGGTTTCTTCTAGCAGTGCCGCATGCCGCAGTACTTCTGGGAGCAAGGCAGTTGAAGAGTGGGACGCTGGTATAAAAATTATCCAGGTAGAGTTGGTAACCCTGGTCCAGCAGTGGGTGCACCAAATACCACACAATTTTTGCATTAACTCCCAGTAAGGGGGGGCATTCTGGGGGCTGAATACTGGTGTCCTTCCCTTCATATATCCTAAATTTGTATGTATAGCCTGATGCACTGTCGCACAGCTTATACAACTTCACGACATACCTTGCCCTCTTACCCGGCAGGTAGTGGCGGAATTGAACCCTCCATTTAAAATCTACCAAGGACTCATCAATAGAAAAACAATTCCAGGGGGTGTATGCTTGGGAAAACCGGACACTGAAACGGTCTAATAGGGGTCTCTGTTTATATAAACGGTCAAAACTGGGGTCATCTCGGGGTTGGCACGGCTCATTATCAGTATAATGTAAGAAGCGAAGTATTGCCTAATTTATTTATTTTTTTAGGTTCCAGTTCAGTTCTGAAGTTGCTTTGAGGGGCCCATATATTAGAAACCCCTATCAAACACCCCATTTTAGAAACTAGACCCCTCAAAGTATTCACAACAGCATTTAGAAAGTTTATGAACCCTTTAGGTGTTTCACGGGAATTTAGAGCAAAGTAGAGGTGACATTTTCATTTTTTTTTTGTCAGAAAATCCTTTTTATACCATTTTTTTTATAACACAAAAGGTTTTACCAGAGAAACGCAACTTAATACTTATTGCCCAGATTCTGCAGTTTTGAGAAATATCCCACATGTGGCCCTAGTGCGGTAATGGACTGAAACACCGGCCTCTGAAGCAAAGGAGCACCTAGTAGATTATGAGCCCTCCTTTTTATTAGGCACCATATCCGGTTTGAAGAGGTCTTGTGGTGCCAAAACAGTGGAAACCCCCCAAAAGTGACCCCATTTTGGAAACTAGACACCTTGAGGAATTCATTGTAGTTTTCATGGGGTGCATGCGACTTTTGGATCAGTTTTTATTCTATTTTTAAGTGGCGCGGTGACTACAAAAACCAGCACCATTTTTAGGTACATGCGACTTTTTGATCTCTTTTTATTCCATTTTTTGGGAGGTGAAGTGACCAAACAATTGTGATTCTGGGACGGTTTATTATTATTTTCTTTTACGGCATTCACCGCGCGGGATAAATAACTAAATAATTTTGTAGTTCAGGCCGTTGCGGACGCGATGATACCAATTATGTATAGTCTATTTGTTTGTTTATATATTTTTATTAATAATAAAGGACTGATAAGGGAAAAGGGGGGATTTTTACTTTTAAATCTTTTATTTTCTTATTTTTACACATTTTTTTGTTAACTTTGTTATTTTGTCCCAATAGGGGACTTGAGGGCAGGAGGCCCTGATCGCTATTCTAATACACTGCACTACATGCGTAATGCAGTGTATTAGAACTGTCAGCTACTCACTGACAGCAAGCATAGTGGGTCCTGACTTCGTCAGGACCCACTAGGCTTCCGTCGATGGCATAGCCGGACGCAATTGTTTGGTGTCCGGTTGCCATAGTCACCATCGCCAGCCGCTATCGTATAGCAGGCTGGCGATTGTAGCTTAACCCCTAAAAAGCCGTGATCGCTATTGAACACGGCTTTTCAGGGGTTAAATCAGCGGGGACACAGCGATCGGTCCCCGCTGTAGGAGCTGTGACAGCTGCTGTACGAGACAGCAGCTGTCACAGCTCCTGTATGTGTCGGGAGGACGGCTGAAATGGCCGTTACTCCAGATGTACTATTAGGTCATGGAGCGCGAACGCTATGGTTACCATGACCTAATAGTACGTCCAGGAGCGGGAAGGGGTTAATATACATAAAACTGGTGGCTTCACAGTTAACATTCTTACCTTACGGCTCTAAACATCTGCCCATTGATATCAATGGGGTTACGATGTTCTGTGCACACTGGCTTTTATTTTTACGCGCTGCTGTCAAAAGACGGCGAGTAAAAAGACAACTGCGTCAAAGAAGTGCATGTCACTTGTTGAGACGTAATTGGAGCAGTTTTTCATTCACTTCATTGAAAAACAGCTCCAATTACGTCCGTAATTGACGGCGCGAAAAACGCGAGTACGAGCAATTACGGCTGAAATTCAGGAGCTGTTTTCGCCTGAAAACAGCTCCGTAATTTCAGGCGTATTGGATGCCTGTAAACATACTCTCAGCCTTTTGGTGTGTCCTAGAGCTCTGCCATTGTAAAAACACTCCCAAAGACACCTTTTTCTGGCTTCTACCCAAAAATAGGGAGGGGAGGGTGAGTCTCCCTCCCACATTTACAGTTTGCTGTAAATCAGGCTGCTTTGCCTGGATCACCTTGCTGTAATTCTGGGAAGTGCTCCCTCTGGTGGCCAACATAGGAAAACTTCAGATTATTATTTAATTTTTAATACTTCCCACCTTGTGGAAGAAAACAAGAAAAAAAAATGTTTTTTAATTTGTGACACATTCCCTTTTAAGGCCCATTTACACAGGCAAATTATTGGCTAAGCTTTCGTTCCCAAACGCTCATTTGTTGGCTGATCATATAGTTGTTGCAATCCATAAAATCATATCGCTAGAGATTAGATAGAGATATATATAGATGCACGATGCATCGAAACTTCAATACTGTTTCGATACCGTGAACCATCAAACGGTTCGATACCGTTATTTCATGTATTTCGATACTAAGCTGTGTGGCCGCACAGCTTAGCATTGTAACACATGAGTGTATGAGAGCGGGACTGCGGCTATGTAATACATGTGTAATACAGCCATTGCCCCGCTCCTGAGTCCTGACAAGTGCACGCCGTCAGGATGATGATATGCGGCCAGCGCTGCATTAATGAGCGGCGGCACTGAAGACCGAACATGGCAGCCGCACTGCAAAACACCCCCATGTGCTGTCTTCAGTGCCTGAACCGCCGCTCATTAGTGCAGTGCCGGACGCATCACCTCATGCTGACCGAACGCGCACTTATTGTCAGAAGCGGGTCAATGGCTGTATTACACAGCCGCAGCCCCTCTCTATAACGGTGGAGATCAGAGAAACCTCTCATCTCCGCCATTATTCCCCTGAATGCTGTGTTTAAAGCTGACCGCAGCATTCAAGAGGAAAGTGAGAAGGGGGGTGCCCCTTGGATCGCGTCACAGGAATCCATGTGACGCGATTGAGGGACATACCATATATTGGCAGACAGCCCAGGGTCCATTGAAGGACCCCAGGGCTGTCTTACCATATTTCCTGTACTTAGGTATGGACTAACAACTGCCTGTGTACTATCCATACACAGGCTAATGTAGTGGCGTATAGATATATGCCAGTACATTAACGATTAAAAATAAAGTAAAAACATAAAAGTAATATTAAATAAATAAAAATACACACACCTTTTTTACAATAAAACATTAACATAAGACTCAATACATAAAACATACACATTCGGTATGGGCGCGGTCGTAATAAACTGCCCAAAATTTTTTTTCATCATTTACAAGGTGTATTCTGTTAAAAAAAAAAAAAACTTATTGTGAGGCACGAGGTATGATGAATTTAACCTCACGGTGGCTCAGGGGTTAGCATTGTTGCCTTGCAGCGCTGGGGTCCTGGGTTCAAATCCAACCAAGGACAACATCTGCATGGAGTTTGTATGTTCTCCCTGTGTTTGCGTGGGTTTCCTCCGGGTACTCCGGTTTCCTCCCACACCCCGAAAACATACTAATAGGGAATTTAGATTATGAGCCCCAATGGGGACAGTAAAAGAGGACTTCTGTACAGACCTGCGTAATATGTTGGCGCTATATAAGTAACTGAAATAAATAAATAAACCTCCACATGCCCCACATTAATAGTAATTAACCCCATGATGTGGTTTAGTCAGCATGCTTGAGAAAGATCCCGATGTGGGATTGAAACGTTGCACCTTTTTGATGTTGTCTGAATAAACCAGTTTTATACCTTGAACTTTGAGTGCTGCAAGATCTTCTTCATCTATCTATTCAGTCCCTAGGATCAGGATTACTTGCTTGGCACCCAGACTTCACATGCCTCCTTTGTGAGTGCTGCTGTTTTTTGCTTCCAGGACTGGGTTGAGCAAGTATCACTTACCAAAAGTTGTAGCACATGTGTCTGTCTATCTCACTCTGCTCTTGCTCCCTCCTCCATAGATTTGTATTGGCAGCGGTTTGTGTCTCCATTCACTTCTCCTGCTCCCCTCTCCATAGATTTCTATTGGCAGGCCGTGAAGAGACACACCCCCCCTTTCTGCAGTCCAGCTCCTCTGCTCTTAAAGGAACAGTGTCATCACAAATTTTTTTTTTAATATGTTAAAGATGTTAGTGCTTTATTAAAAACGTTTATATTTATTTGTGTGTTTGTGTTTTACTTTCTTATTTTTACACTTTTTCTTCCCTATGGGGGCTGCCATTTTTTTTCCAATTTCTGTATGTGTCGATTAACGACACATACAGACATGGAATACGGCAGCCACAGTCCCATAGGGACTGTGAACGGGGCCCGTTCCATCCACTAACATGTACGCCGTCTGTGTGGGAACTGCGCATGCGCCGCTCCCACACAGTCCAATTTGAAATGCGCGCCGTCCGGCGCCATTTTCCTGTGGACCGGAAGTCGCGGCCGGACAGTAAGATTACTACTTCCGGTCCCGGCTTCCGGACTTGTGCACTTGGACCAGCGGCAGCAGACGGAGCGGACGGGCCGGAGGGAGCCGCGGCGGCAGGAGCAGGTAAGAGATTTCTATGTATGTTCGTGTTTGTGTACGTTTACTACTGTATGTAAACCTACTACACTGTGTGTTAGCTCAAAAAATGGCGACACACAGTGTAGGAGGTTAGACCGTTCAAACCCCTCGTTTATCCCGGCACTAGCCAGGATAAAGGAGGGGGGGGATGCTGAGAGCTCACTAGAGCGAGGGCTTTTTACCCAATTTTGCAATGCTGCAATTTTGGGAATAGCTCCATCTAGTGACCAGCAATGGGAAATATTATAAATTCGAATTAATTTATAATATTTCCTGACTCGTGAAAAAAATAACAAAAATTTGAACAATGTTTAACCACCTACACACTAAATGTTTAATTAAAAAAAAACAAAACATGTTTTTCTGGCAACACATTCCCTTTAAGTACAACTGGGCGTGTTTAAAGTTATGTCCAAGTGGGCGTGTATTGTGTGTGTACATCTGGGCGTTTTTACTTGTTTTACTAGCTGGGCGTTGTGAATAGAAGTGTATGATGCTGACGAATCAGCATCATCCACTTCTCTTCGTTACCACCCAGCTTCTGGCAGTGCACAGACACACAGCGTGTTCTCGAGAGATCACGCTGTGACGTCACTTCCTGCCCCAGGTCCTGCATCGTGTCGGACGAGCGAGGACACATCGGCACCAGGCGACAGAGGCTATATCGACTTACCTGCAAACGCCGATGCTGCTGCAGAATCAACTGTAGCCTCTGTCGCTCATAACTTGGCCAAAAATTCTCGTTTTTGAAAAAAACAAAAAACTTTACTGTAATCTACATTGCAGCGCCGATCTGCTGCAATTGGAGATAGGGGTTGGAAAATCTGGTGACAGAGCCTCTTTAAAGAGGCCCTATCACCAGTTTATAACTGCCCTATCTCCTACCTAATGTAATAGGCGCTTTAATGTAGATAAGTACTGTTGTTTTTTTTGTTTTGTTTTTTAAAACGTTATGAACATTTTAAGATTTGTGCAAATTTGTTCTTAACCCCTTAAGGACACAGCCTATTTTGGCCTTGTGGACACAGCCGATTTTTGCAAATCTGACATGTGTCACTTTATGTGGTAATAACTCCAGAATGCTTTTGCCTATCCAAGCGATTCTGAGATTGTTTTCTCGTGACATGTTGTACTTTATGATACTGAAAAAATGTCTTTAAATTAAATATTTATTTGTACAAAAACACCAAAATTGAGAAAATTTGCAAAAATCTGCATTTTTCTAAATTGTAATGTATCTGCTTGTAAAACAGATCGTAATACCACACAAAATATTTACTAGTTAACATTTCCTATATGTGTACTTTATGTTTGCATTGTTTTTTTCACGTCCTTTTATTTTTCTAGGACGTTACAAGGCTTAGAACTTTAGCAGCAATTTCTCGCATTTTCAAGAAAATTTCAAAAGGCTATTTTTTCAGGGACCAGTTCAGTTCTGAAGGGGCTTTGAGGGCCTTCTATATTAGAAACCCCCTATAAAACACCCCATTTTAAAAACTGCACACCTCAAAGTATTCAAAACAGCATTCAGAAATTATTTTAACCCTTTAGGCATTTCACGGGAAATAAAGCAAAGTAGAGGGGAAATTTACTAATAGTATTTTTTTTTACGAAATTCATTTGTAATACAGTTTTTTCTGTAACACAGACGGTTTTACCAGAGAAACACAACTCAATATTTATTGCCCAAATTCTGCAGTTTTTAGAAATATCCCACATGTGGCCCTAGTGTGGTAATGGACTGAAACACCGGCCTCAGAAGCAACGGAGCACCTAGTGGATTTTGGGGCCTCTATTTTATTAGAATATATTTTAGGCACCATGTCAGGTTTGAAGAGGTCTTGTGGTGCCAAAACAGTGGAAACCCCCCAAAAGTGACCCCATTTTGTAAACTAAACCCCTCAAGAAATTTTTCAAGAGGTACAGTTAGCATTTTTAGCCCACAGGTTTTTTGCTAAATTTATTGGAACTGGTCTGTGAAAATGAAAATCTACTTTTTTTCTGAAAAAACATACGATGTTTTCATTTTTACAAGGAATAAAGAAAAAGCACCCCAACATTTGTAAAGCAATGTCTCCCGATTACGGTAATACCCCATATGTGGTAATAAACTGCTGTTTTGATCCACGACAGGGCTCAGAAGGGAACGAGGGCCATTTGGATTTTGGAGAACAGATTTTGCTGGATTGGTTTTCGGTGCCATGTCGTGTTTGCAAAGCCCTGGAGGGACCATAACAGTGGAAACTCCCCAAAAGTGACCACATTTTGTAAACTACACCCCTCAAGGAATTTTTCTAGGGGTATAGTTAGCATTTTGACCCTACACAGTTTTTGCTGAATTTATGGGAATTATGCCGTGAAATTGAAAATCTAAATTTTTTCTAATAAAATGTAGTTTTAGCTCAGATTTTTTCATTTTTACAACAGATAAAGGAGAAAAAACACCCCAATATTTGTAAAGCAAACTCTTCTAAGCACAGCAATACCCCATATGTGGTAATAAACTGCTGTTTGGACACATGGCGGAAGTTAGAAAGGACGGAGCGCCATTTGAGTTTTGGAGCTCAAGTTTTGCTGGAATGGTTTGCGGCCCCATGTCACATTTGCAAAGCCACTGAGGGGCCAAAATAGTGCAAACCCGGCAAAAGTGACCCCATTTGGGAAACTATACCCCTCGTGGAATTTATCTAGCTGTATAGTGAGCATTTTGACCCCACAGTTTTTTTTGCTGAATTATTGGGATTATGCAGTGAAAATGAAAATCTACATTCTTTCCACTAAAATGTTGAATTGTTTTCATTTTCACAAGGAATAAAGGAGAAAAAGCGCCCCAACAATTGTAAAGCAATTTCTCCAGAGTCCGGCAATACCCAATATGTGGTCATAAACTGCTGCTTGGATACACCGCAGGGCTCAGAAAGGCAGGACTGCTACTTGGCATGTCGATTTTGGTTGATTGTTTTTTGGGTGCCATGTCGCATTTGCAGAGCCCCTGAAGTACCCGTACAGTAGAAACCCCTGAGAAATGACTCCATATTGGAAACTTTACCCCTCAGGGTGATCATCTAGGGGTGTACTGAGCATTTTGATCCCACAGGTGTTTCATAGATTGTATTAGAATGAGGCAGTGAAAATGAAAAATTATTTTTTTCCCCGAAAATATGTAGTTTTGCACCCATTTTTTTTTCCCACAAGGGGTAATAGGAGAAAAAACAACACATAATTTGTTACCCAATTTCTCCCGAGTACGGCAATACCCCATGTGTAGCCCTAAACTGCTGTTTGGGAACATGGCAGAGCTCAAAATGGAAGGAGTGATATGTGGCTTTTAGAGCACAGATTTTGCTGGACTGGTGTACGGGCGCCATGTCGAATTTGCAGAACTCCCTTGGGTACCAGAGTAGAGTGTAAAACCATGAGAAGTGACCCCATTTTGTAAACTACACCCCTCAAGGCATTTATCATTTGCCTGGACATATGACAGGGCTTAGCAGTGAAAGGCGCATGTGAGACCTATTTTGGGGATTTTCGCAGCATTAGCCCACAATGGCAGAGCTCTGGGGTCAAATAGTAAAACAAACCCCCAAGTAGTGACCCCCATTTTGGAAACTGCACCCCTGAAGGCATTTTGACCACACAGGTTTTTTTTCTATTAGAAATGAATGCTCAGTGGATGGTGCGAAGTGAAAATTGCAAATTTCCACAGGTATGTGCCATTTTAGTGCACAATATTTTGTGCCCAGTTCGTGCCACTGAAGACAAATACCTCAAACTGTTAAGCGGGTTCTCCCGGGTATGGCGATGCCATATATGTGGACGTAAACTGCTGCTTGGGCACGCTGCAGGGCTCAGAAGGGAGGGAGCGCCATCTGGCTTTTGGAGCGTGGATTTTGCTCGCCAGTTGTTCTGTTTGGGGTATTACTGGTATCTCAGTTTATGATGTGGGGGTACATGTAATCTGTGCGGAGAACATCAGGGCATAATAAGAGGGTATAATAATTATCCACAGATGTGTGGCTAGTGTCGCACTGATAAATTGCGCCCGATCTTATCTGCTTTTGGACACTCTGCACAGTTTGCATCGCCATATTCTGAGAGCCAAAACGTCTATTTTTTCTCCACCGGAGCCGTGTGAGGGCTTATTTGTTGCGGGACAATCTGTAGATTTCATTAGTACCATTTTGGGGTAGATGCGTTTTTTTTGATCACTTTGTATTTCATTTTTTTGGCAAGCAAGGTGACCAAAAACCTGCAATTCTGATGTTTTTTCGAATTTTTTTTTTTTACGGCATTCGCCATGCGCTATTAATGACAATTTTACTTTATTCCGCGGGTGCAGCATCTGCACGATAAAATCACTTTTGTTTCAAATAATTTATTTTTGCTGTCACCATATTCTGAGAGCCATAACTTTTTTTATTCTTCCGTCAAAAAAAGCTGCGGGAGGGCTTGTTTTTTGCGGGACGGGCTGCAGTTTTTAATTGTATAATTTTGGGGTACATGCAAGTTTTAGATCCTTTTTTTTTATTCTGTTTTGCGAGGGCTAGTGACTAACAAACAGCGATTCTGGAATAGTTTTTTATTAAAATTTTTTACGGTGTTCACCATACGGGTAAAATAGCATGATATTTTTATAGTTTCGGTCGTTACGGACGCAGGGATACCACATATGTGTACTTTTTATTTTTTCCTTTAATAAAAGACTTATTATTGGAAAAAAGGCTGTTAGTGTTTTTTAACATGAAACTTATTTTTTTTAACTTTTTGACAACATTTTTATTAACTTGTTTTAACTTTTTTTTTTGTCCCACTAGGGAACATGAAGGCATGAAGCCCTGATCGCTATTCTAATACACTGCACTACCTACATAGTTAAGTGTATTAGAGCGGTCAGCTATTCACTGACGGCAAGCCTATTAGGCTTCGCCTCCCGGCGGGGCCTAGTAGGCTTCCGTACTAGGAAGCGATTGTTAGGCTATGGTTGCCATAGCAACCATCGGAACACCCGCGGGTGCCGATGGTTGTCATTAGCAACCATAGGGTACAAGCTAATCACTTAGATGCAGCCAAAGCTGCATCTAAGGGGTTAATCGGCCGGATCGGAGCCTAGCTCTGGTCCTGGCCGTTAGGGCACGATGTCAGCTGTGACAAACAGCTGACACCCGCGCCCGTGGCAACCATCGTGGTTGCCGACAGGCTACAAGACACTTCGATGCATCGATCGCGTTGATCGATGCATCAAAGGGGTTAATCGGCCGGATCGGAGCCTAGCTCCGGTCCTGGCCGTTACAGCTGGGTGTTGCACAGGTGATACCCGGCGGTGATAGCGCTGGCTCAGCTTCTGAGCCAGCGCCATCACATACACTACGTCATGGAGCTGTGATTGGTCAGTCAAAGCAGACTGACCAATCACAGCGATCGCCGGCAGGAGACCGCTGTGAATGGTCCCCTGCCGTCTTACTATGCCGATCAACTGTCAAACAGTTGACGGCACAGTTCTGTCACCTTGTCCTTTGACAGGGTGACAGTTTTTAGCCAGGACGCACCGGTACGTCCCTGTGCCTTCAATGCAGGACGTACCGGTGCGTCCTGGTGCGTTAATGCCCAACTGGGCATTTTTGTTTTTTTACTTTTGACCAAGTGGGCGTTGTAAAGAAAAGTGTAGGACGCTGACCAATCAGCGTCTTACACTTCTCTTCATTCAGGTCAAGATGTACTCCCAGCACAGCGTGATCTCACGAGATCACGTTGTGCCGTCGCTTACTCCCACAGTAACTTCACTGGAGTGTCGGGGAATGACCAATCATCGCCTCCAGCAAGGAGACTATGTCTGGTCATTCTCCTGACGCTCCGGTGAAGATACTGTGGGAGTGAAGGCACAGCGTGATCTTGCAAGATCACACTGTGCTGTGAGTACAGCTGGACATGAATGAAGAGAAGTGTATGACGCTAATTTGACCAAGTGGGCGTTGTAAAGAAAAGTGTATGACGCTGACCAAAGTAAAAAAAAGAACAAATTTGCATAAATCTTAAAATGTTCATAACGTTGTCAAAAATAAATGTTTAAAAAAAAAACAGTACTTATCTACATCAAAGCGCCTATTAGATTAGGTAGGAGATAGGGCCTCTTTCAACTAAAGATGGATTTTGCTTGACAACAGGAGGTGACAGGGAGACACCTGCTGGCAGTAACTGCACACAGAATTTGCATGGATAAAACAACTAAATGTTCACAGTAAGTAAATTAAAGTTGATATATATCAGGTACACTATTAAATTAGCATAAGTTGCTTGAAAAGTTAGTGTTAATTTAAAAATCGGCGTCTCCCTCCTGTAATCTGCTGTCCATCTCCCATTGGCACTTATAATGTGGTGACAGAGGCTCTTTAACCCCTTAGTGACCACCAATACGCCTTTTCACGTCGGTCACTAAGGGGCCTTTTCACGTTCGTCTATTCTAAGTCCTGCACGGGTCTCCCGTGTAGGCTGGAGCCGGGGCTCAGCTGTCTGATGACAGCCAGGCTCCTGCTCCAACGCCCGCGATCGAAGTTTACTTCGATCGCGGCCGTTTAACCCGTTAAATGCCGTCGTCAATAGCGACCGCAGCATTTAACTTTGTTTACAGAGGGAGTGAGCTCCCTCTGTCACCCATCGGCGGCCCACGAATGCAATCGCGGGTCTCCGATGGGGTGTCATGGCAGCCGGGGGCTTGATAAAAGCCCCCAGGTCTGCCCTGGACATATGCCTGTTAGGACGCGCCGGAGGCACGTCCTAACAGATTGCCTGTCAGATTTACACTGACAGGCAATAATGCTCTGGTATACGAAGTATACCAAAGCATTATAGCAGCGATCGGAAGATCGCACAGTAAAGTCCCCTAGTGGGACTAATAAAAGAAGTCACCAATGTGAAATAATTATTAATAAAAAGTACAGTAAAAAAATAAATAAAACCATTTTTTTTCCATAAAAAGTGATTTTATTTAGTAAAAGTGTAAAAAATAAATAAAAGTACACATATATGGTATCGCCGCGACCGTAATGACTCCATTAATAAAGTTAATATGTAATTTAAACCACAAGGTGAACACCGTAAAAAAAAAATGCAAAAAACAATGGCGAAATTGCAATTTTTTTCCATTGCCCCCCCAAAAAAGTAATAACAAAAGTGAATCAATAAGTCCCATGCACCCCAAAACAGTACCAATCAAAACTACGTCTCGTCCCGCAAAAAACAAGTCGAAAAAATCACTACATTGATGGAAAAATAAAAAAATTACGGCTCTTGGAAAGCAACGATGCAAAAACAAATAATTTTAGTTCAAAAGTGTTTTTATTGTGCAAAAGTCGTAAAACATAAAAAAACTCTACATATGTGGTATCGCCGTAATCGTACCGACCCATAGAATAAAAGGTAACATGTTATTTACACCGCACAGTGAACGGCGTCAATTTAAAAACGCATAGAACAATGGTGGAATGTCAGGGTTTTTTTATAATCCCCCCAAAAAAAGTTAATAAAAAAATTATATGTACCCAAAAATGGTGCTATTAAAAAGTACAACTAATCCCGCAAAAAACAAGTCCTCATACAGCTATGTAGACTAAAAAATAAAAAAAAGTTATAGCTCTTTGAATGCGACTATAGAAAAACGAATAAAATAGCTTGGTCATTAAGGCCTAAAATGGGCTGGTCACTAAGGGGTTAACAAACATTTGTGATAGAATGGGTTGTTCTAAAGAGCTCACTGAATTCCAGCGTGGTCCTGTAATAGGATGCCGCCATTGTAACATGTCAGTTTGCAAAATTTCTTCCCTCCTAGCTATTCCACTACAACTGTGATATCATTTCAAAGTGGAAACATTTAGGAACCACAGCAACTCGGCCACGGAGCAGTAGACCACGTAAAACTACAGAGCGGAGTCGCCGAGTGCTGAAGCACATAGTGCATAAAAGTGGCCAACGCTCTGCTGCCTCAATAACTGCAGAGTTCCAAACGTCCTCTGGCATTAACATCCACACAAAAACTGTGCGTGGCATGGGTTTACATGGATGAGCAGCTGCATACAAAAGTCTTACATCACTAGCACAATGCCAAGCGTCGGATGGAGTGGTGTAAAGTACATTGCCACTGGACTCTGGAAACGTGTTCTGTGGAGTGATGAATCACGCTTCTCTATCTGGCAGTCTGATGAATAAGTCTGGGTTTGGGGAATGCCAGTTACCTGCCTGACTGCATTGTGCCAACTGTGAAGTTCGGTGGAGGAGGGATAATGCTATGGTGTGGTTTTTCAGGGGTTGACCTAGGCTCCTTAGTTCCAGTGAAGGGAAATCTTAATGCTTCAGCATTCTAAGACATTTTGGACAATTGTATGCTTCCAACTTTGTCGGTACAGTTTGGAAAAGGCCCTTTTCTGTTCCAGCATGACTGTGCCCCAGTGCACGAAACAAAGTCTATAAAGGCATGGTTGGGTGAGTTTGGTGTGGAAAAACTTGACTGGCCCGCACAAAGCCCTGACCTCAACCCCATCGAACACCTTTTGGATGAACTAGAACGAAGTTTGTGAGCCATGCGCTCTCATTACTGTACGACCTCACAAATGCTCTTCTGGATGAATGGGCAACAATTTCCAGACAAAATCCAAAATCTTGTAGAAAGCCTTCCCAGAAGAGTGGAAGCTGTTAAAGCTGCGAATGTGGGGGGGGACTAACTCAATATTAATGCCTATGGATTTAGAATGGGATGTCATAGAAGGACCTGTAGGTCTAATGTGTAGGTGCCCTAATACTTTTGTCCATATAGTGTATTCCTATCACTGGTTCCCTCGGAGGTCTCCGTCAGGTTAACCCCTCAACGGAAAGGCAAACTGAAACCTTAGCTTCCGTTTCCCTCACTATTGAACTCAATGGTGACAGAAACATAGCTAATGGTTTCCATCTGTCACCGTTGTGACAGGGTTCGGTCGTTTTGACGGAATCAATAGTGCAGTCGACTGCGCTATGGGTTCCGTCAAGAACAGAACCCTGTCACAACGGTGATAGACAGAAACCATTAGCTATGTTTCCGTTACCATGGAGTCCAATACCATTGGATTTGGTATCTAAGTAAGCATATTGAACCGGAGAATAAAATGAAAATGCCATTTTTATTGAACGGTGAAACACCATAAAAACCAAACCCAAAAAAACAATGGAGGAGAAGTAACTTTTTCCCATTCCACCCCACAAATAATTTTTTCCCCAGTACAATATATGGTGCCATGAAAAACTACAACTCGTCTCGGAAGAATCAAGCCGTCACACGGCTTTATAGACACCAAAATAAAAAGTTATGGCTTTTGGAAGGTGGGGAGGTAAAAACAAAAATGAAAGTCCAAAACACGGCAGCGGCGGGAAGGGGTTAAATTACCTAGGACATCTGTAGATTTCAACCTACTTGTTGCCTACCTAGGTTAAAAGGAAACCTATCTGTGGCAGCATAAAAGTTCCCTTTAAAGAAACTCTGTCCCCACATTATAAGTGCCCTATCTCCTACATAAGGAGATGGGCGCTGTAATGTAGGTGACAGTAATGCTTTTTATTTAAAAAAAACTATCTATTTTCACAACGTTAGGAGCGATTTTGTTTTATGCTAATGAGCTTTCTTAATGCCCAAGTGGGCGTACTTTTACTTTCGACCAAGTGGGCGTTGTACAGAGGAGTGCATGACGCTGACCAATCGGCATCATGCACTCCTCTCCATTCATTTACACTGCACTAGCGATATAGATATATCACTATGTGCAGCCTCATACACAAGCCCTAACATTACTAGTGTCCTGATAAAGAATACACATGAAATCCAGCCTGGACGTCATGTGTACTCAGAATCCTGACACTTCTGACTCTTTTTTTGTGAGATTCCGGCAAGTGAAACCAAATCTCGTTTAGCTCCGAGATCTCGCGAGATTTCGTATCCGTTGCTGGAATCTCACAAAAAAGAGTCAGAAGTGTCAGGATTCTGAGTAGACATGACGTCCAGGCTGGATTTCATGTGTATTCTTTATCAGGACACTAGTAATGTTAGGGCTTGTGTATGAGGCTGCACATAGTGATATATCTATATCGCTATGTGCAGTGTAAATGAATGGAGAGGAGTGCATGATGCCGATTGGTCAGCGTCATGCACTCCTCTGTACAACGCCCACTTGGTCGAAAGTAAAAGTACGCCCATTTGGGCATTAAGAAAGCTCATTAGCATAAACTTAAATCGCTCCTAACTTTGTGAAAAAAGATCGTGTTTTTTTAAATAAAAAGCATTAGTCACCTACATTACAGCGCCCATCTCCTTATGTAGGAGATAGGGCACTTATAATGTGGTGACAGAGTCTCTTTAAGGTAATTTTGGTGTACAAAATCACATGGCAGTGAACTAGGAGAACAGCCATACAAAAAGGTATAACTAGCAAAAAAACAGCTAACAATACCTAGTGCCAAATGGTAAAACATTCAGTACTTCTTCGGTGTATGCTAGTGGTTTAATATGCGCAGTTTTTCAGTCAGATACTCTGCGTCCTGTAATGTGACATAATCTTACGACCTATTGGCTTCACATACCAACAGAAACCCGAGTACAAGACACACTTCCCCTCCACACCTTCCCACTTACTGTGTAACCAATAGCTGCGCAGCGTCACTTCCACCAATCACTCTTTCACCTCCAACTCTGCAGAATGGCAGAGATACTACTATCGGCTTCATGCTATGCTGTGAGCGAGTCAGGGATCTTCAGCAGCAGCAAGCAAAATGAACTGCTACCTAAGATTCACTCAATGATATGCAACCCTACAAAACGGAGATTGAAGTCATATAAACAGGCCAGAAACAGCGAGAATCCATAGGCATCCTTGGAAGAGGAGATCAACCACAGCAAACATAGAAGAGAAGCCCACAGCAGAAGACAACATGCGATCTAACATGGATAGAAAGTCCAAAATTGTCTAAATCATGACTGCAATAAACAAGATATTTACTGCCCGTATGTATACTTTGCCGGGCATAAATGACAAAACATCAGGCACTGTTTTTTTTACAGTGATTTAGAAAAGCAGCATCACTAAGAAAATTATAGTTACAGGTACAGTGTCTTCCTGACTGAGAAAGCAAGACTCCCAGTAGGGGGCGGTATGTAGAAATTACATAACACATTAGCGCAGCGTTCCCGTCTCTGTCCTGTGATCACTAATCTTGAGATAACTATGTAAACGTAGAACAAAAAACAACACACACACAACCAAAGCTGCAGCACTGATCCTACTTCAAACTTATCTATGCCAGATGTTGCAATTTCAGAATGGGGAGCCCGAATTTGCCCCAACCCCAAGTTTGATCCGAGCGGCAGGTCGCTCATGCGCACTGCCGCTCCATTTATTCTCCATGAAAGTGCCGGAGATAGCCGTGCAGTGTTCGGCTTTTTCCGGCGCTGCCATAGAGAATGAATGGAGCGGCAGTGCGCATGAGCGACCTGCCGCTCGGATCAAACTTGGGGTTGGGCCATATTCGGGCTCCCCATTCTCGTAAATGGTCAGGGTCAGAGCTGTCGGACACCCACCGATCTACAAGTTAACCCTTACCCTACGGATAGAGGGTAACTTGTTGTAATCGGAATACCCCTTTAAAATGGATTGTGGCCTAGGGCAACACTGCGAGTATGTCTACAATTTCCATGAGGGAATTCTGCAGGGCACTATAGTAGCAGCAAAGTGGATGAGTTTTAAACAAATCTTATTCATATGATGTGAAAAAGATACGCAGAAAAGTGCGGAAACTGACTTACGGTGCGTATTCTATATGTAGCACGTCAATTTCTCTTTTGAAAAAGCTGTTGAATATCTGCAGTGTTTATGTCCGCAGGTGTGTGGACGTATCCTTATACTGAAACCAAATTTTACTGCACTGCTAATACAGCTACATAGACGGAAAACATTTATTGTATTATTATTTTCCACTTCAGAGCTATCGTCCCCCCAAAAAATAAAGTCTACTTGTGTAGTAGCAATCGTACAGACATAAAACAGGGTCACTGATAAAAATGATTGGTCTACACGAATAAAGAAAAGAAGTTCTAGCAGTTAGACCGGTGCAGACAGTGTATCAGAGAACTGGTCTGGGGATGGGACACAGAATAGTAAGGGCACCACAGAGATCTTCTATCTGGACCAGTCTTCTCATGCTGTGATCATCATGTAACATGTGGTATTACAAAAATGTCATACAGGCATGTGTGCTTATACTGAAGGCCTCCATCTAGGACAGGAGTGGACAAATGAAGCTGTAACTTTCTGACTTTTCCCAGTTACCACAAATAAAGCACATTCATAAGACGTCACGTACGATCTGCTGCTTGTAGTCATTGTTTACTTTCAGAAGATAAGAATCTGTCCTGGTCAGGTGATGATCACACAGGTGTGCGGTTACCATACAGTATCAGACACAGTACCCAGTGTATCATGAGGGGAGCACCTGTGTGATCACATGACCAGGACCGGTTTCTATCCTTTGGAAATAAGGTAAGGCTTTTTAAATATTCGTGGGAACCAGAATATCCCTTTAAAATGTAGTCCAGCAGCAATGATCTCAGGCTATGTGCTGCAGGGGTACTGTAGATCTGGTCATAAACGTGTAAACAACAACACTCCTTCCAGCCAGTCTCAGATCTACATTCCAGGACCAAGTTTAACAAGAATCAGAAAGTTACAGCACAAGTGAACTGGGAGCTTTAGTCATCTAATCGTTTAGGACCTGGGGTAAAATCACATGGCATCCTGCAAAAGCTGCACTTTTTTAGGGATGCAGACGACTTGTTATGGCAATGGTCGTTTATAACGGAGACTTCAAATATCCAGTTCTGATCTTGGAGAAACAGGAGCTGGTGTGATGCAGCGAGGACGCGAAGAACTCTTAGGTGACGGCATGACACTATGTGGCTGGGGAGATGTTTATACAGAGAGCGGAAGATGATGATTAGCATCTAGTAGACGCCCCCAGAGCTGCCCGATGGGAACCGTGAGTTTCAGAAGGTAAACAACAGCCACGCCCCCTACAGTCTTCTCCCTCACCGTGCAGCATGAGGCCAGCAGTAGATTTCCATGACCAGCACAGAGCTCATCCACCTTGTGATATTCAGAACACATTAAATGATGTATATCAGGAGCCTTCCCTCACCCAGCACTATTAGCTTCACCCGGAGCCTTTTAAACGTAGCCATTCTAAGTAACATCCATGTTCTGTATGTAATAGAGAAACTGCGTGATGCACAAGTGCAATAGGAAACAAACCATATAGAACTGCAGAAGGTGCACATGGAGGAAAAGTAGCTGCACCATCCACCAGTGATCACAGCAACATGGAGCCACACTGTGCCCTCAGCGCCTGCCAACCAGGAGAGCTTCCCCGGGCAATGCCAGGCGCACTGGAGGATGACTGAGCAGGATGCCTCTGTGCCAAGTGCCGCAGTCATTAATAGAGTTTTATACGTAAACAAGCGATTGAAGGTTTAGTAAAAGTTGCTGTTTCCAGTTCTCCCCTCCCTCTTACTCTTTAAACATGACTGCCCAACATGCGCAATGCCTAATGCTGCTGCACATTCCCCCACCTCTGCCAGCTTCCTCCTCTACAGGGCTCACTACAAATTCAGCATAATCCATGGAGCTCGCAGATCAGCAACAACTGCCATCATTCCATCACACCCCAATTATCCCCTGAACACCCCTCCAGGGCTGACTCCTCTGTGCACTTACCTTTTTGGGTCGGGGGTGTCCTCGCTGTGGAGAGAAGCTCAGGTTAACATAGGGGAGGATCCCACCGAAAAAACAGGGAAGACCATGAGCCTTGTAGAGAAAGTCCAGCGGCTCATCGCACACACACTGTAGATAAAGAAGCTCTCCTGCTCTCCCCTCTTAGGACTGGATACAAAGTAACTCCCATGTATGTCACAGCATAATCCTCAGCTTCCAAGTGAAATGGCTGCTCATGCAGATCCCTCCGTTCCCGACCGATCGTCCTCGGCTGCACACTTCGTTCATCTGCTGTAAAACATACACATATACATATTTCTATGTGCGTGTGTATGCTGATATGAATGGTTGCAGGCTGCTCTGCTGGGAAAGGGGGTGGGTGCTGTTAGGCTTACTTTGCACTCAATCCTATGTCAGTCTCCAGCTAGGGAGGGGGTGTAACCCGTGTCCCTTGCAGCCTGATGGTATCCTCTCCTTACCGTGTAACATCACTGCTGCACTAGATTATATACAAGTAATCACAGCCCTGTACACACACTCCACTTATCACTGAACAGCGGGTAACATTGCGCCTTTTACTTAGTTCAGTCACCACTACTTTTCCCCATGCCCTAAACACTGCTGCAAATCTATCTTGTCCTTCTTGAAGTGCTCCCCCTCCTCCTCCCCTCACCTTAGATGCTCAGGAATACTAGTGACGTACTTCTTATTTGGATCTCTGCTGCTTCAAAATAGAGGTTTCTGAACATAAGAGACGCATGGGGCTGGGGACGGGTGACAGGGACGGGTGACAGGGGCGGGGCCCGGAGCTCGATGCTCCCTGCAAGTGCAAAGGAAGTCACATTGGGCCGCGATCAGTGTGCGCACACGTCATTCATCATTGGAAGCTGACAATGTGTATTCAGTCATGGCCAGTGGTGCAGTCTATCCAGGCCTGTCTATATACTGTGATGAGAACAATAATCTGAGGTGATTCTGTAGATGAAACAAAGTTGTTTATCACCTGAGAAATTGTTTGTCGTTAAATGTATAAAATCACAGGGATCGGTATTTTGCCTCAATACCTAAAAACGCAAGTACTAACATTGTAAAGTCGCTTTCAGAAGGCCATACACCCAAGCCCCCGCACTTCTACTGAAGTTAGATCATCAGAAGACCTAACTTCGGTTTAGTAGAACCGCAGGTGATGGGTTTTGCAGCTGCAATATTGAACATTAATGTGCAGATGTATTACACCTGTCTGAAACCAGTATAACAGCTCGTATACATGGCCATATTACAGCTCCTTGTATGAGTGAAGTGCCAAGAACGGGGCTGGATGTCAAGCTGTTAGAGCAAAGCTCAGAAGGGGAACAGCACCAGAACTTCAAAAAAGATAGGGGTGCAAGCTCAACAGGACTGGATCCATCTGTCCCCAACAAATGCAAAAAGGAGAACCAGGCAACATATCCAAAGTAAAGGGAACTTTTTATTCATCCATGCAACGTTTTAGCTCCTCAGAGCCTTTCTCAAGGCTCCGAGGAGCTAAAATGTTGCATGGGTGAACAAAAAAATTCCTTTTTTCTTAGACGTGCTGTCTTGTTCTCCTTTTGCAAGCTGTTAGAGCAGCCTCTTTGGGCAAGACTCCTGAACCCCCAGGTCAGGATCCCGTCTTTGGCACTTAGGTCACTTTCAGTCCGGCATACGTTGCATCAGGATTTGTTCATGGGGTTTTTCCATCTTGGACATTTATGGCATATCCTGTAGTCCAATAGATGCAGATCCCAAAGGACCTGCCCCTATTACTATGACAGGGCCCCTGAACCCAGAGCTACACTGTTTCCGTAACTCCTATAGAAGTGAATGGGAGATATAGAAACAGAGTAGCACGGCAAACTACACTTTCTATCGTTACAGAGATCCAAAAACAGCCTAGCTCTCTGTATAAAGCTGTTTCCATAGCTCCCGACCACCTCATCAGGAAGCTTCCAGGAGGCGGTGGGAGTCGAGCAAGGTAGAACGTGGTTTAGGGGGGCCCCGTTCTAGAGATAGTTGCGAGTCCCAAATGTGGATATGAAATTCCTTTAAGCTTCTCATCTGTGCCTCGGGTTTCACCTAGAGACTCCGGTAGCAGTTCCTTCACTTTTAAAGTCAAGAACGCAGAATGTCTAACTTTTCTTGTTGTCAAAGCTACTGAACCCCAACGGACCCTCTTATAAGTCATTGGCGCCTATTGGGCACCGTTTTGAGTCATCGTATGACAAAGTCCAGCATTGTGTTGCGGCTTGCCTTAATACACGTCTTACACACGGAGCCATTGGGCTCTGTTTACAGATGTGTTTAACCAAAGCAGAAAGTGACCACAGCACTGGACCACAAGTGGGTGCACGCCTCAATAGGACCGGATCCGCGGTTCCCGATATCAGATAGACAAATGGAAGTGCTGTCTCCTCATCTATTTTGTCTACAGATGTGTTTAGACCCCCCCCCCCTCACGGTTTCTATTACTTTTGATGGCAAGATTATCGCAGCATGCAGTACTATTCTTGTCGTCAAAAGTGATGGACACCCCAACAGACCCCATTATAAGTCTGTGAAGGTCTGTCAGTGACCTGTGGATCTATCACAGCATCATGGTTTCCATTTCAAACAGAAGCCAGTGTGAACATTGCCTAATATGACTGCGTTCACGAGCAGTAAGGGTATGTGCACACACACTAATTACGTCCGTAATTGACGGACGTATTTCGGCCGCAAGTCCCGGACCGAACACAGTGCAGGGAGCCGGGCTCCTAGCATCGTACTTATGTACGATGCTAGGAGTCCCTGCCTCGCTGCAGGACAACTGTCCCGTACTGTAATCATGTTTTCAGTACGGGACAGTAGTTCCACGGGGAGGCAGGGACTCCTAGAGTCGTACATAAGTATGATGCTAGGAGCCCGGCTCCCTGCACTGTGTTCGGTCCGGGACTTGCGGCCGAAATACGTCCGTCAAATACGGACGTAATTAGTGTGTGTGCACATACCCTAAGTGTAACATGTCCTTAGGCCTCATTCCTCACACATTTAAGATTGTCCGTTTTTTGCATCAGTATTTTGGCGCCAAAATCGTGAGTGGCTTTAGGCTATGTTCACACGGGGTCTTTTGCCGAGTTTTTTGACGCGGAAACCGCGTCGCAAAACTCGGCAGAAACGGCCCGAGAACGCCTCCCATTGATTTCAATGGGAGGCGTCGGCGTCTTTTTCCCGCGAGCAGTAAAACTGCCTCGCGGGAAAAAGAAGCGACATGCCCTATCTTCGGGCGCTTCCGCCTCCGACCTCCCATTGACTTCAATGGGAGGCAGGAGAAAGCGTGTTTTATGCCCGCGGCGCTCAATGGCCGCGGGCGAAAAACGGCGCGATAATTGCTGTTCACACGGAGTATTTTGGGGGAGGAATATCTGCCTCAAAATTCCGTTTGGAACTTTGAGGCACATATTCCTCCCCCAAAATACTCCGTGTGAACATAGCCTTAAAGAAGAGAAGTGGTATAAATCTTTCCTCTGTGTTTAAGATACAGTCCTGGTTTTGGCTTGCAAATACTGATGCAAAATACTGACCAAATCTGCAATGTGAAAATGAGGCCTTTAGAGTGCCACATGGCCCGAAGACCGCATTACAAAACCGCAGCAATAATTGTAAACTATGTGCGGTCATTGCTACGCATAAGGGCAGCCTCAAAGGAGTACCATACTAATGTTAAACAGAAAGTTGTATGAATATATATGCCACTCACTCTTTATAATATACACTCAATAAGGGCCTGTTCACACCAGCTTTTCCCTTCTGTTGAGAGGTTCTGTCGGAAGTTTCCGTCGGGTTAACCCCTCAACAGAAAGGCAAACGGAAACCTTAGCTTCCTTTTGCATCACCATTGATCTCTTTTAGGAGCCACGAATATTGTAGCCCTATTATGTGGAACTTTCAGTTGGCTACACGTTAGGAGTCAAGATGGATCCTCTCCACACCAGGTTACACCGACTCGGTCATTTTTCTAAAGTATTTACCTCAAATGGTCAGAAAGATATTATGGAAAATAGCACCAAATGTAGAGATGAAAATACAGAAATACTTTAGTTTAATTTTCCAAGAGCGGCTTACCTCCTACAATATCCTTATAAACTGTGTAAGGTAACATATAGACATCCTGGCTTCAAAATGACCAAAATGTATGTATGTATGTATGTATGTATGTATGCACGCCCTCAGAGACTCGGCCCGCTCCAGAAGTACCTGCACTGTATGGAGGAACATTTCCAAAGCAACAATGCTCGTTTTCTGGTGTAAGGAGATATGAAAAATGTCTACATCACTTTTTCCAACAACTATAACAATATTAATTTATGTTGGGAAAAGGGAGGGGGTTACTTTTATTTTCCACTTTTCTCATGAATGGCATTGCACAGCTGCATGTTCCATATCAGAGAAAACACTAGTGTTGTAAATTGTACCATATTATGAAATGTCCCCGAACGTTCACACTAGCTACCACTGCGTTACTATTGACGTTACACTCATTGTGCCTGTAGTTTCATATCTAACACTGTACTAGTTATCACTACAATCCCAGCGTTCAAGCCTAATTCGTTACATGAACTCCTGAGTATAACACCGCCCGCCATGTACGCAAGTGGCAGCTAAACGGCCAGTCAGCGCCTCTGTCGCCTGCAGCTCTGTATAATGACATAACATGTGCAGGTGTTTCCTGCCTCCCGGGACTCACAGAGTTAACAGTGAGCGGTCGCTTGGAGGCCAGAGTCACGCAGTATGAGAACAGAAAACGGTGTGCGCTGTCACAGAGAGCGGTAATAGACTACGTTCTCCATAACATTTTTCACCGTCAGTGAATTTTAGCTGCGTGATACGTGAAAGACTCAGGCGCCTGAAGTGGCCTACTAACCACACCCACCACTTCCCGCCTCAACATTTTACGCGCGACCAAACGGGCCCGCCTCCTCCTCATAACTGCGAACTTGGCTACCACCAAAGCGCATTCAAAGGAGCCACGCCCCTCAACCTGACAGCTTACTGACGGTGTCTGCCACTGCTTTCAATGTAGATGCCAACTTCACAGCTATTCCGTGACGCCATTGGCTCCGCCCAATCACGTGGTCGCAGTTTTCACTCAGCGCCCATTTTACCTTCTATGAATTTCCATTTGTAGAAGTGTGGTAATGTTTTTCAGTGTCCCTTCAGTGACTGGCACAGCGCAGTATCTCTGTTCCCTGGTCTTTATCAGAGGGAATTTGAGAACTGACGCTAAACCTTATTCTGCTATAGGAATATGCTGTAGACTGTAGTACATTAGACTTTTATAGTCTACATACATACTGCCTTTTTATGTCTCAGATCTCATGTGAGAAAATACACATTTGCGACTAGTGACTTACTGAATGTCTAATCTCCAGGGATGTTACTATATTTTGTGTAGTAGTGAAAATAAAATAGCTTTCTTGTACTGTCCAACTAGACTTATATTTAAAGGGTTTGTTTTGTCGTCGTCCCGTCCCCCCCCCAGGTGCAAGCCTGCTGCCAGGAGGAGTTGTATGGAGCAGTGAACGAGCATGTGCCAAGCCACTCAGTTCAAAGTCTGGCACTGACGGACACTGGCCAACACTCGGCTCAGCATTTCCCGTTTGTGTTATTGCCTTCTAAGGGTATGTTCACACGTCTTAACAAATTACGTCTTAAATTACGGAGCTGATTTCAGGCGAAAACAGCTCCTGAATTTCAGACGTTTTTGCAAGTACTTGCGTTTTCCGCGGCGTCCATTACGGACGTAATTGGAGCTGTTTTTCAATGGAGTCAATGAAAAACGGCTCCAAAAACGTCCAAAGAAGTGACATGCACTTCTTTGACGCGGGCATATTTTTACGCGCCGTCTATTGACAGCGACGCGTAAAATTACACCTCGTCTGAACAGAAAATCGTAAAACCCATTGCAAGCAATGGGCAGATGTTTGCAGGCGTAATGGAGCCGTCTTTTCAGGCGTAATTCGAGGCGTAAAACGCCTGAATTACGTCTGAAAATAGGTTGTGTGCACGTACCCTTATGGAGCAGCAGGGCACGTGCTTGACCACTGCTCCATTCAACTCCTGGCAGCGGGCTTGCGGCTGGGGGTGACACGGAACCCCATTCTTGCAATCAGTGGGGGTCCCATCAGTTGGACCCCCTACCATCTATTAGTTATCACCTATCCAGGGTCGAAATTTTGAGGTCCAGGTTGTAATAATTTCTTTATTAGGAGTATTATTCAACACCATCTATAACAAAAAGTATATAAAAAGTGTGAACTATCTAGAGGGAGTTGATTTCTAAGTAATCAACTATAATGTGCACTTCACCACTCTGATAGCCTGTGCTAGTCCGAATCCATCCATTCTCCTAAGATAATAGTTGGTCCAATAGAGACTCTACCGTCCACATGTAGGTGTGCACCTGTACAGGTGGCGCTCTGTGTAGTTCCGCTGGGACCAGGGCTGCCATCAGGAATTTCAGGGCCCCCTACAGCTAAATTTTCTGGGCCCCCCTACCGTGGCACCGCCTGTTAACGGTACTCCGTCCAGCACTATATCATGGTACCCAGGGCCGCCATCAGGGGGGGTATTATGGGTACTGATGTGAGAGGCCCAGCCAAACCTAATTCAAAGGGGGGCCCGGCGACTGCCGCGACTTGCCTTTGGTAGAAAATAAACAGGCCCCTGCAATGGGGCCCGTTTTTTTCACCAAAAGAATGTCGTGAGCTGCGGGCCCCCCTTTCAATTAGGTTTGGCCGGGCCTCTCACATCAGTACCCATAATACCCCCCCTGATGGCGGCCCTGGGTAGCACCGATCGATCGCGCGCACCCGCAAACTCCTGCGCATGCGCACCCGCGACCGCCTGGAACCGCGCACCGAATTTTGAGGCAGATTTTGACCTGCCCACACTATCTTGAGGCGTTTTTTGCCCGCGGCGATTGAGGACAGCAGACAAAAAACGCAGGGAAAAATGCATTTTCTGCCTCCCATTGATTTCGATGGGAGGTCAGAGGCAGAACCGCGGCAAGAAAGGATGTGCTGCTTTTTCTTTTTTCCGCGACTGGCTCCCATTGATTTCAGATTAAATCAATGGGAGGCGGTTTTGGAAGTTTTTTGGTGCTGATTCTGACGCAGTGTCCGAGTCAATATCAAGGGCCAAAAACTCTGTGAACTGGGCCTTATTGTTAGGGCTTATTCAGACGAACGTGTAATACATCCGTGCAACGCGTGTGATTTTCACGCGCCTCGCACGGACCTATGTTACTCTATGGGGCCGTTCAGACTGTCAGTGATTTTCATGCTGCGTGAGTCCGTGTGTCCGCTGCGTAAAACTCACGACATGTCCGATATTTGTGCATTGTTCGCGCATCACGCACCCATTGAAGTCAATGGGTGCGTGAAAATCACGCCCAGCACTTCCGCAGCCGTATAAACTATGAATGAAAACAGAAAAGCACCACGTGCTACAAACATACAAACAGAGTGTCATAATGATGGCGGCTGCGCGAAAATCACGCAGCCGCGCATCATACGCTGCTGACACACGGAGCTGTTATGGACCTTTTGCATGCGCAAAACGCCACGTTTTTGCGCACACAAAAAGCACACGCTTGTGTGAATCCGGCCTTAGGGTAGGAACACACTAGGCATGAACACTGCGGATTTTATGCAACACATTTTATTGTGGAAAATCCGCAGCGTATTACAGTCGCAACAGAATGGATGAGATTAGAACAAATCTCATCCACACGCTGCAAAAAAAATGGACCTGCAGTGTGGCTTTTTAAGCCTCAGCGTGTCAATGTATTCTGTGGAATCGCTGCTCCTCTGTTGCGGAAATTCTGCGGTTCTGCCGCAAAAATCACACATGAGAAAAAAAAAAAAAGGCACTTTTTTAAATTTATAAAAAAGTTTAGACTTGCCCCGGCCGTAGTCCTGGTGACGCGATCCTCTATTCTTAGCGCAGCTCGGCCTCCTGTCATGACGTTTCATCCCATGTGACTGCTGCAGCGGTCACATGGTCTACAGCGTCATCCCAGGAGGCGGGGCTACATTCAGAAGAGAGAGATGCGTCACCTAAACTACGGCCGGGGCAAGTCGAAACTTTTTTTTCCCTGCAGGATTCCCGCAGCGGACATGCCTTACGAAACCTGCGCCACTATTTGGTGCGGTTTTGCTGGCGGAATTCCCTGCGGCTACCGGGGCAGATAAGCTGTGTAGTTTTACTCAGCATATCCGCCTAGTGTGTCCCTTATGATGTCGCTCCTGGAGCTGCTGCCGGTCTCTAAATAGGCAGTTGGTCCAGTAGAATTTGGAATTATTTTTTTTTTGTGAACCAGCTTAAAAAAATACAAAACTTTTGTGTTAGGGCCTGTTCACATCACCGTTCGCTTCCGTTCCGTCTGAGGTTTCCGTCGGGTGAACCCCGCAACGGAAAGTGAAAGTGACAGCTTCCGTTTCCGTCACCATTAGCGCAGTCGACTACGCTATTGATTCCGTCCGAAAACCTGCCGGAATGGTGACTGAAACGGAAGCTGTGCTGTCACTTTCACTTTCCGTTGCGGGGTTCACCCTACAGAAACCTCAGACGGAACCCCGGAGCGGAAGCCCTAACAATAAGGCCCAGTTCACAGAGTTTTTGGCCCTTGATATTGACTCGGACACTGTGTCAGAATCAGCACCAAAAAACTTCCAAAACCGCCTACCATTGATTTAATCTGAAATGAATGGGAGCCAGTCGCGGAAAAAAGAAAAAGCAGCACGTCCTTTCTTGCCGCGGTTCCGCCTCTCACCTCCCATCGAAATCAATGGGAGGCAGAAAATGCATTTTTCGCTGCATTTTTTGTCTGCTGTCCTCAATCGCAGCGAGCAAAAAACGCAGCAAGATAGTGTGTGCAGGTCAAAATCTGCCTCAAAATTCTTTAAGGAATATTGAGCCAGATTTTTTCTGCCTGCAAAATACTCTGTGTGAACAGGGCCATACTTAAACAGCACTTTGAGACACTTTACTCACCGTGTCAGAAGAGCTGCTCCCACTCCAGTCCTCTTCAGGCGATGTCTTCGGTCCAGACGTCGTCCTTCACCTCCAGGCTCCAGAAAATGGCGGGGATCGTAGAACTGCCGCCGCGCAACAACTAGACTCCTCCCCCTCTCCTTACGCAGCTACGCTCTGGAGAAGGAGGCGGAGTCGGACGAGGAGGCGGACGAGGAGGCGGACGAGGAGGCGGACGAGGAGGCGGACGAGGAGGCGGAGTCGGATGAGGACAAGGAGGAGGACGAGGAGGCGGAGTCGGAGGCGGGCCAGCAGGTAAGTAACCGTGCGCCGCTGTCCCTGTGTGGCTGTCCTTCCCCGTCGATGTACTTGTGTTGCTCCCTCTCGGCGGCGCGCCTGGTTGTGCGCGGTCGTGGGCTCGTGCGCGGTCGTGGGCTCGTGCGCTCGTGCTTGCGGTCGTCCGCGCTCGTACGCACGCAAGCGGTGGTGTTTCGCGGCGCGGCAACGGTGATGAGAGGGGGGCCCGCTGCCCCAGCTCGGGGGCCCGCAGCAGCTCACGACATTGTTTTGGTGAAAAGAACAGGCCCCATTGCAGGGGCTTGTTTTTTTCTACCAAAAGAAAGTCGCGGCAGTTGCCGGGCCCCCCTTTCAATTAAGTTTGGCCGGGCCCCCTACAGTACTACCCCTAATACCCCCCTGATGGCGGCCCTGGCTGGGACTTGTAGTTCTAAACGATCTCCACTCCCAAAGAAATGTAGTAAGGGCTTTTAAAAGATCAAGGGTATATAGAGCAGCTCTGCAGGATCGTTGTCTCAAGTTAGAAAGGTTTAAGCATACTTACAAAGTTAAAATGTTTAACAAGTATACCTAAAAAAAAAAAGTAGCACACAGCACGTCAAGTAGTTAGCCCAACCCAGGGTTTCGCCGTTCCGGCTTCCACCAGGTCATGATTTCCATATAGTTAAGTTAATGTCATCCTCTAAAAGACATTTAGGATGAATTTAGAGGCTTCTTATCTCAACCACAACGAGTACACCCTTAATATGGTTAATATAGCGGGAAGCCTAGAGGCACACTTTAAATCAGGGTCCGTGATGCCAGTTTACGTCCTCATGGTACATAAAGATGTAGAGGCTTTAGAGCTGCATCCCATTTACAGTTTGCACTACACAGCTCTGCTCCCTGCCACTGGCTGCGCAGGTAACTGCAGCATAGCTCCATTTAAAACCAGCGCTGTTGCCCCTTTTTTTAGGATTAATGGGGTTTCCAGAGGTCGGATCAGAACATTACATTGCAGGGCCCGGTCCCTTCTTCAAAGTAACTATTGCTGGGCTCTTCTTCAAAAAACTGATGCTGGGTAGTATCATGACGTTATGTGCAACGGCGCATATAACGTCCCGACGCTGGCGTCATGACATGCACCGCCGCACACACCATCCTGACTTCAGCGTCAGTCTTGTGAAGAAGAGCCAAGCGTTGGTTATTTTGGAGACGGGAACGGGCCACGTAATGGGGCCCGTTCCTTTCTTCAAATTAACTTTGGGCAGCAGCGCTGGCTGCAGGGATCAGTGCTGGCTGGCAGGCGGCCCATGTACTTTCTTTTTTTAGTCCGTTTCTGTGAAGCAGGGCCGAGACGCCCGGCAAACAGAGGCGCCTAGACGGAACTGGATGAAAGAAGACCCAAGTGGTAAGGGCATAGGGGTCTGATTTTTATAGAGGGGGTCTGGTCTGGGGTGTAAATTTATTTAGTGGTCTGATTGGGGTAGTATATAAATTAGGGGTCAGGTTGGGATTCTGAAATAATTTTGGTGTCTATTCTGGGGTCTGACTTAATGTAGGGGGTTGATTGGGGTGTCAATTAATTTAGGGGTTTGGTCTGCGGTCTAAATAAATTTAGGGGTCTGGTCAGGGGTCTGAATTAATTTAGGGGACTGGTCGGGGGTCTGAAATAATTTAGAGGTCTGGTAAGGGTTATAAATTAATTAAGGGGTCTGAATCAGTTTTGGAATCTGTCTGGGAGTCTGAATTAAGTTAAGGGTCTGGTCAGGGGTTATTCATTTTGTATCTGGTGTCTACGCAGGTGAAATGTGTGCGACGTGTGAAGAGGAGGTGTAGACTTCGTCCAGGCTTGCCGAGGCAGTGGGAAAACGTAGACTCTGTAGGATCCAGAAGCAGCAACCCGCACTGCATTTTGGTGAGTGACTCTGCTGTGTAAAAGCAACTTCAGGGCAATGATTATATTTATGTTGCCCCCCTGCACACCTACTTTTTCCCCCTTGGCCTTTCACAGAGCCCCTGCCCACCTGTCTCTCCCCTGCCCCTCCACAGAGCCTGTGTCAGGGTGCATATCCTCCCTTGCTCCACTCCCATACCTGCCACTTTCTGCTCTCTTAGCCATCTCCTACCCCACAAGCCCTTGCCACCGAGTCTTTCCCCCTTGTCCCCTGACTGAGCCCCAGCCCACCTACTGTCTCCACCCTGCCCCTTCCACAGAGTCACTGCCAGTTTGCGTCTCAACCTAGTTCCACTCCTGCCAAATTACGTTTTCAACGCTTTGACTTTATGGGGCCCAGAAATTTCTGATGGCCTCCTAAATTAATTTAGAGAACATACCCCTAAATTAATTTAAACCCCAGACCAGACTCCTAAATTAACTTACACCCCCAATCAGACCCCTACATTAATTCCGACCCCAGACCAGACCCTTAAATTAATACAGAATCCCAACCTGACCCCTAAATTCAGACCTCTAATTTAATTTGCACCTCAAATCAGAACCCTAAATTAATTTACAGACCAGACCCCCCCCAAAAAATGTAGACCCCCCTATGTACTTACTGCTCCCGAGTCCTCTTTCCTCCACTTCCGTCTGTGCGCCCCTTCACTTTAGGCGCCTCTTATTTTCTGGGCGCCTTTGCCCTGCTTCACAAGCTTGGCCAAAAAAAAAAAG
Organism: Rhinoderma darwinii; assembly: GCF_050947455.1. NCBI lineage: Eukaryota > Metazoa > Chordata > Amphibia > Anura > Rhinodermatidae > Rhinoderma > Rhinoderma darwinii. Next base: position 48,142,344 of record NC_134689.1, read on the forward strand.
TACAGGGGCCCGTTCTCTACAAGATTGACGCTGACGTCAGGATGTTGTGTACGGCGGTGCATACATCATGACGCCTGCGTCAGGACATTATATTCGCCATTGCACATAACGTCGGGATTCTACCCAGCGTCATTCTTGTGAAGAAGAGCCCAGCATTAATTACTTTGGAGAATGGATCAAGCCATGCAATGTAATGGAGACCGTTCCTTTCTTCAAATTAACTTTGGGCAGCGGCGGTGGACAGTGCCAGCGGATGGGTCACTGTACTTTTCATTTTTTGGCCAGGCCCCTAATGGGAGTACCAGCGGTGCTGCCCTGATGGTGGCCCTGGACGCCGCTGTCTCGGATTTGCATATGGAGATGACTTGCCCTCGGATGGTCCATCTCTTGTGGCACTTCCCTTGCTCGTTACCTTACAGTGGTTCCAGCTTGAGCAGCATCCTCACTAACAGCGTGTTAGTGAAGAGCGGAGGAAGACAGCTCCGTTGAGGTCAGGACTCAGCTTCTAGATGTAAGTATATAACTTTATGTATGTAACTGTCTTATATCTTTTATTGCCTCTGCATTTTTTTTTGCAGATTTCCATGTCTTGGACTACGTTGGATCATCGTAGGATTCTGAATTTACAAATAAAATTGTCAAAGAGGACTGTAACAGGGGCTGTATTTTTTTATTGTATAATAGCGTTATTAATGAAGATGTCTTACCGAAAACTCTCCATCACTATTGCTAGAGCTTAGTCAGCCAGAGGTATGCTTTGTCCACCTTTGATTGACACTAGCCCTTCCATACTATTACCCCGGTACCCAACGCACCAGGGGTACCAAGAAGAGCCGGGAACCAACAGAAGAGAGCAGCTGCTGGCTGGTCGTTTTAGGGTATGTTCACATGCAAATTAAAAAACTTCTGAAAATACGGAGCTGTGTTCAAGGGTAAACAGCTCCTGATTTTAAGAAGTTTTTTAAGACACTCACGTTTTTCGCTGCGTTTTTTACGGCCCTTTTTGCATCTGTTTTCAATATAGTCTATGAAAAACGTCCCAAGAAGTGACTTGCACTTCTTTTTTGCGGCCGTTTGTTTATGCGGCCGTTTTTCAAAATGTTTTCTTATGTTAAAGCACGCAGTGAAAAGACAGCCCCTTAGCATAAGTACCCATAATGACCGCCGTAAAAATATGTATGGGCGGTTATTAAAGAGTTAAGCCACTTTCTATATAGTCTTTACCATTTTGCTGCTGTAGAGTCTGTGTAGCTCCTGTAGATAACTGGCTGTGCTGCTACTACGAAGTCAAATCTGTCAATTCACTTCTCCTGACACACTGACCTAATACAGTGGAGAGGGGGCAAAACTTCCCAGTGTTTAGGGAGTGCAGATAACACTAGGCTGTCAGTATCAGAGTTTAGATAGGGAGGAGAGCACAGTGTGAATGAGGGGAGAATCACAAAGACTAGGTGTAGAGAGAAAGCTCTGCTCATATATGAGAGTTAGTGAAGCCAGCAGCACCCTGGACACACAGATGTCACATCCAGCATGTATTACTGGTAGGGAAATGTCCACATGAGTAAAGACTGAAACTAGAGCAGCTTGCAAACTTATTATCAGGGGGCATGAAAATGAATAAAGGAATGAAGTTTGCAGCCTGAAAGAGGAGAACTCTTTTAACTCCAGGTAACCACTAACATATATAAATATTATTCTTTCATGTGAAAAGTGTCCATAGCCTTTATATTGTCTTGAACTTTTCAATAAGCTTTGCATAATTTACTAGTAGTAATTCACTGTATTTTAACGATATATATTGTGCTCCCACAAATATGAACATTTGAAAATTCACTGAAGTGATAAATGAGTAAAATTTATAATTTTTATTTCATAGCTATCTAAAAACAGGGGTACAATCACCACTGTGAAAAGCCCAACCGTGTATTTAAAAACGTATTAAACACAATACTCCCAGTCCTAGTTCGTTTGCGAACCCTTTGTGACTGGGTATGTAAACAGAGATATCAAAATATGGAATCAGCGTATAACATTGGTAAAGCAGTGGTTTGGACCCTCGTTCACACAGGAGCCTGCGTTAACCGCACCAGATTCTCCCAATGTACAGATGCACAACAATGCCACTGCCCCCTACGCAAAATTCCCTCACTTCACCCGACCCGAAGTGAAGTGGGTCGGGTGAAGTGAGGGAATTTTGCGCAGGGGGCAGTGGCATTGTTGTGCATCTGTACATTGGGAGAATCTGGTGCGGTTAACGCAGGCTCCTGTGTGAACGAGGGTCCAAACCACTGCTTTACCAATGTTATACGCTGATTCCATATTTTGATATCTCTGTTTACATACCCAGTCACAAAGGGTTCGCAAACGAACTAGGACTGAGAGTATTGTGTTTAATACGTTTTTAAATACACGGTTGGGCTTTTCACAGTGGTGATTGTACCCCTGTTTTTAGATAGCTATGAAATAAAAATTATACATTTTACTCATTTATCACTTCAGTGAATTTTCATAATTTACTAGTAGAAGCGAATATAAGAAACTTTGTTATCATATTAGATAAAAATGTGTCATGTTACTGGTGTATTAAGCTGGACCCTTTTGGCTTAACTCTTTCCCGACATGCGCCGTACATGTACGGCGCTGTCGGGAGGTGGTTCCCGCAAAGCGCCGTACATGTACGGCGCAGTGATTGTGCGGGCTCAGAAGCAGAACCGGCACCATCACCGCGGGGTGACAGCTGTATTATACAGCTGGCACCCTCCTGTAACTGCCAGGACCGGAGCTATTCTCCGATCCGGCAGATTAACCCCTCAGATGCTGCGCTCAAAAGAGCGCAGCATCTGATAGGTTTTCACCCGATCGGCAACCCAGTGATGCAATCGCTGGGTTGCTGTGGCAATCGGACGCCAGAAAATGGCGTCCCAGTCTGCCTTGTACGGGAGCCGATGAGGACCCGCCTTCGGCGTGTCCTCATAGGCTTGCTGTCAGTGAATAACTGACAGCGCTAATACACTGCACTACGTATGTAGTGCAGTGTATTAGAGTAGCGATCGGGGCATCAGGCCCTCATGTCCCCTAGTGGGACAAGTCAGAAAAGTAAAAAAAAGTTAATAAAAATGTGGTAAAACAATAAAAACACACACATTTCAAATAAAAATAAAGCTAAACTGACTTTTTCCCCATAGTAAGTCTTTTATTATGGGAAAAACCGTAAAAATAAAAAAAACTATACATAATTGGTATCGCCGCGTCCGCAACGACCCAAACTACAAAACTATTATGTAATTTATCCCGCACGGTGAACGCCGTAAAAAAAAAACATGAAAAACAACGCCAGAATCTTTGTTTTTAGGTCACATCTCCTTCCAAAAAATGCTATAAAAAGTGATCAAAAAGTCACATTTACTCCAAAATAGTACTAATAAAAACGGCAATCCGTCCCGCAAAAAATAATCCCTGACACCGCTTTGTGCACGCAAAAATAATAACGTTATGGGTCTTACAATATGGCGACACAGAAAACAAATGATTTTATAAAAAAAGTGATTTTATTGTGCAAAAGCTGCAATACATAAAAAAAACTATATAAATTTGGTATCGCCGTAATCGTATCGACCCGCAGAATAAAGCGAACATGTAATTTAGGGCGCACTGTGGATGCCGATAAAAAAAACAATAAAAAACGATTCCAGAATTGCTTGTTTTTGGTAATTTCCTTTACCAAAAAATGAAATAAAAAGTGATCAAAAAGTCGTATGTGTTCTAAAATGGTACCAATAAAATCTACAGTCCGTCTCGCAAAAAACGAGCCCGCACACCGCTCAATCAACTGAAAAACAAAAAAGTTACGGCACTAGTAATGCGGTGATGAAAAAACATCTCAATGCGCAGGCTGGAGGGGAACATTCCTTCAGTTTCAGGGCCCTAGTATTGAGGAACTAGGAAAGGGCAGGGACATAGCACATCCGCTGGAAGCGAGGGCGCCCGTATTATACCAGCGCAAAACTTTCCCAGCAATATTTCCCAAACTACGAAGGAGAAAAAGTCCCCAAAAGGTGCAGAGCATTACAGAAGGGGGATAAGAAAGAAAACCGTTTATCAGTGTGACACTGGCCTGCGCATAACGGATCGCTTCACAGCGTAACACACACCTATGGATAATTGTATTATTTACCCCATTATTATACCCTCTTATTATGCCCTGATGTACTCCGCACAGATTACATATACCCTGATGGACTCCGCACAGATTACATATGCCACCACATTATAAACTGAAATAACAGCAAAACCCCAAACAAAACTACCAAGCAAAATCCATGCTCAAAATGGCGGTCTATTCCTTCTTAGCCCTACAGCTTAGCCCAAACAGCAATTTATGGCCACAAGTAAGGCATTACCATACCCGGGAGAACCCGCTTAACAATTTATGGGGTAAGATTCTCTAGGGGCACAACATCTTGTGCGATGAATAGGCAGATCAGTGGAGAAATTGCAATTTTCACTTTGTACAATCCACTGCGTATTCATTTCTGAAAAACACCTGTGGAGTCTAAATTCTCACTACACCCCTTGATAAATGCCTTTAGGGGTGTAGTTTCTAAAACGGGGTCACTTTTGTTTGGTACATCAGGGGTTTTGCAAATGCAACATGGCGTCCGCAAACCATTCCAGAAAAATCTACGCTCCAAAAGTCAAATACCACTCCTTTTCTTCTGAACCCTCCCATATACGTAAACAGCCGATTATAACCACATATGGGGCGTTACTGTACTCGGGAGAAATTACTTTACAAATGTTGGGGTGCTTTTTCTTCTCTATTCCTTATAAAAATGAAAAATGTTGATCTAAAACGACATCTTGTTGGAAAAAATATATATTTTTCATTTTCATGGCTTAATTCTAATTAATTCAGCAAAAAACCTTTGGGATCAAAATTTTCACTATACCCCTAGATGATTCCTCAGGTGGTGCAGTTTCCCAAATGGAGTCAATTTTGGGGTGTTTCCACTGTACTAGTACTACAGGGGCTCAGCAAATATGACATGACACCCAGACACTATCCAAAATCCAAATGGTGCTAGTTCCATTCTGAGCCCTACCGTGTGTCCAAACAGCCGTTTATGACCACATGTGGGGTATTGTTTTACTCGGGAGAAGTTGCTTTACTAATTTTATGGTGCTTTTTCTCCTTCAGTCCTTGTGGAAATGAAAAAAAAAACCTAAACCTACATTTTATTTCAAAAAATGTCGATTTTCATTTTTACGGCCTACTTACAATAAGTTCTGTAAAACACTTGTGGGGTCAAACTGCTCACTGTACTCCTAGATAATTTCCTCATGGGGTGTAGTTTCCAAAATGGGGTCACTTGTTGGGGGTTTACCACTGTTTTGTCCCCTCAGGAGCTTTGCAAATGCGACATGGCCTCCGCAAACCATTCCTGCTAAATTTGAGTTCCAAAAGCCAAATGGCGCTCTTTCCCTTCTCAGTCTCGCCGTGTCTCCAAACAGCCGTTTATGACCACATGTGGGGTATTGTTTTACTCGGGAGAAATTTCTATACAAATTTTATGGTGCTTTTTCTCCTTTAGTCCTTGTGGAAATGAAAAAAAATTAGCTAAACCTACATTTTATTTGAAAAAATGAAGATTTTCATTTTCACAGCCTACTTCCAAAAATTTCTGCAAAAAACCTGTGGTGTCAAAATGCTCACTATACCCCTAGATAATTTCCTCAAGGGGTATAGTTTCCAAAATGGGGTCACTTGTTGGGGGTTTCCACTGTTTTATCCCATAGGGGGCTTTGCAAATGCGACATGGCCTCCGCAAACCATTCCTGCTAAATTTGAGCTCCAAGAGCCAAATGGCGCTCTTTCCATTCTAAGCCCTGCTGTGTGTCCAAATAACCGTTTATTACCACATGTGGGGTATTGTTTTACTTGGGAGAAATTGCTCTACAAATGTTGTGGTGCTTTTTCTACTTTAGTTCTTTTGGAAATGAAAAAAAATTAGCTAAACCTACATTTTATTTGAAAAAATTTAGATTTTCATTTTCATGGCCTAGTTCCAAACATTTTTGCAAAAAAACTGGCCGGTCAAAATGCTTGCTACACCCCTAGATAAATTCCTCGAGGGGTGTAGTTTCCCAAATGGGGTCACTTTTGGGGGGTTTCCACTGTTTTAGTTCCACAAGACCTGTTCAAAGCTGACATGGTGCCTAAAATATATTCTAATAAAAAGGAGACCCAAAATCCACCAGGTGTTCCTTTGCTTCTGAGGCCGGTGCTTCAGTCCAGTAGCACACTAGAGCCACATGTGGGATATTTCCTAAAACTGCAGAACCTGGGCAATAAATATTGAGTTGCATTTCTTGGGTAAAACATTCTGTGGTACAAAAAAAATGGATTCAAAATGAATTTCTGGAAAAAAATAATGAACTTTGTAAATTTCACCTCTACTTTGCCTTAATTCCTGCGCAATGTCTAAAGGGTTAAGAAACTTTCTAAATGCTGTTTTGAATACTTTGAGGGGTGCATTTTTTTAAATGGGGTGACTTATTGGGGGTTTCTAATATCTAAGGACCTCAAACCCACTTCACAATTGAACTGGCCCCTGTAAAAATAGCATTTTGAAATTTTCTTGAAAATGTGAGAAATTGCTGCTAAAGTTCTAAGCCTTATAACGTCCTAGAAAAATAAAATGATGTTCAAAAAACGATGCCAATCTAAAGTAGACATATGGGGGATGTTAGTTAGCAACATTTTTGTGTGGTATAACTGCCTGTCTTACAAGCAGATACATTTAAATTGAGAAAAATGCAAATTTTTGCAATTTTTCGCTAAATTTTGGTGTTTTTCACAATTAAATACTGAATGTATCGGGCAAATTTTGCCAGTAACATAAAGTCCAATGTGTCACGAGAAAACAGTCTCAGAATCACTTGGATAGGTAAAAGCATTCCGGAGTTATTACCATATAAAGTGAAACATGTCAGATTTGAAAAATGAGGCTCTGTCAGGAAGGTCAAAAGCGGCCAAAGAGGGAAGGGGTTAAAGGGAATGTGTTGCCAGCAAAACATGTTTTTTTTTTTTAAGTTAAACAATTAGTGTGTAGGTGATTAAACATTGTTCTAATTTTATTTATTTTTTTCACGAGTCAGGAAATATTATAAATTGGATTCAATTTATAATATTTCCCAGCACTGGTCACTAGATGGAGCCATTCCCAAAATTGCAGCATTGCATGTGGTAAAGCAACCACATTGCTTTATGCTGCAAAATTGGGTAAAAATCCTTCGCTCTAGTGAGCTCTCAGAATCCCCCCTCCTTTATCCTGGCTAGTGCCGGGAGAAACGAGGGGTTTGAACGGTCTAACCTCCTACACTGTGTGTCGCCATTTTTTGAGCTAACACACAGTGTAGTAGGTTTACATCTGCTGCCGCTGCTCTATGTGCACAAGTCCGGAAGCCGCGACCGGAAGTAGTAATCTTACTGTCCGGCCGCGACTTCCGGTCCACAGGAAAATGGCGCCGGACGGCGCGCATTTGAAATTGAACTGTGTGGGAGCGGCGCATCCACGATAGTGGATGGAACGGGCCCCGTTCGCAGTCCCTATGGGACTGGAGATGCCGTATTCCATGTCTGTATGTGTCGTTAATCGACACATACAGAAATGGGAAAAAAAATGGCAGCCCCCATAGGGAAGAAAAAGTGTAAAAATAAAAAAAAGTAACACACAAATTAATCCAAACGTTTTTAATAAAGCACTAACATCTTTAACATATTAAAAAATTTTTTGGGGTGACACTGTTCCTTTAAGAGTTGATTTCAAACAGACTCATTGTGCTGAGAACAACTATACAGATGTAGCAGGGATGGCACTCAAGCAGGTAGTCAGACGAAGCTGGGTCGGTACACAAGCAGGTTGTCAGATGAAGGCGGGTCGGTACATAAGCAGGTAGTCAGATAAAGCCGGGTCGGTACACAAGCAGGTAGTCAGATGAAGCCGGGTCAGTATACAGTGTAACACCCATGGCCACGGGCCGTCGGGATTACTCACCTCCCAACGGCCATAGCCATGAATCTGTGCTCACTTCATTCTTCGGTGTCCTGTAGGGTGCGTGCGCACGCTTGTGCCCAGCCTTAAATGGAATGAATTAAATATGTAATTAGCCCATACTCACCCTGGACTATAAGAAGACTGCCCCTTCCCTTATTGCCTGAGCGTTGTTGTGTTTATTTGTGTTAGTCTTTGCAAATGGTCCCTTAGTGTTTTCCAGTTCCCAGTGTTCCCGTACCTGCTACCTGTATCCTGTTTCCCATGCTACCTTGTTCCTGTGCCATTGAGAGTTGGAGTCATGTTGTGCCATATACTACGCCTTCCGTGTTACACCGCGCCTGGTGTCTGCCTGCTGCCAAGGTCCCATACGAGCCTACCATTGCTACTGTCTGAATTACCACAGGTACCCTTATTCAAACTATAGACATTGACTTGGTATCCTGTTGGCTAGCTGCTATCCCGCTACGGCGGTACGGCCCACTGGGTCCACATACCCACAGATCGTGACAGTACGCTCAGGCCATGGACCCCGCTGGTCAATCCAAGACCATTATGACGTCACAAGCCATGCGGTCAGATATACTAGACCTCCGGTCACTACAAGACCAATTCCTCCAGGCGGTGAACATCATTGCACATCAGCTGGATACGCAAGCTGCAGCCTTCCCGGCACCTGCGCCTGTTACCTCTGCTGTTCCTCCTACTACACCCCCTTGCAGTTCTAACTCCCGATTTTCTATGCAGAGGCCTTCACTTCTGATGACGCAAAAATCGCCTTTATAATCTCTCTCTTCACTGGCAAAGCCCTGTTGTGGGCGAACCCCATTTTGGAATGTCAGTGACCAGGGACCCGTGAGCTACAGCGGTTCATACAGACTTTCCGTACTATATTTGAGGAACCCGGGAGAGTTTCATCGGCTGCTGCATCCCTGCTGACCCTTCGCCAGGAGTACACCTCCATGGGCGAGTACGCCATTCAGTTCCGCACCCTGGCTGCCGAATTAACCTGGAACAACGAGGCCTTGGTGACTACGTTCTGGCAGGGACTGCGGCCTGAAATTAAGGACGAATTTGCTGCCCGAGATCTGCCATCTACCCTGGATGACCTCATTCTTCTGGCCGCCCAGATTGACATGAGGATCCGAGAACGGTTCCAAGAGGTTCGTCGGAAGGAAGGTCTCCCTAGGCCGGCTCCTACATTTCAGCAACCCCTGCTGCCCTCTTCAGCTGTTCCACCAGAGGAGTCTACGAAGATCTCAAGTTGTCTATCCAGAAGAAACAATGCAGACGCACTTCGGGACTCTGTCTGTATTGTCGCCACGAAGGCGGTTTTGTACATCTGTGCCCCCAAAAGCCCTAGAGCCTTGGGTTGGTTGGGGAGACCACGCTGGGTGGAAAAGGACTTTCTTCCAAATTGTCTATCCCCGTGACGATAGTGTCCGGTGAAAAGACGCACCAGGTTTCTGCCTATCTGGACTAGGATCCGCAGCTAACTTCATTCAGAAAGACCTGGTTGTTCTTCTCCATGTGCCCACAACCCCCCTTGGGAGGCTGTTCATCGTTGCCTCGGTGAATGGACTGCCTCTGCCCGACCCAATTGTAGCTGTGACCAAACCGCTGAGGCTCCAAGTGGGGGCCCTTCCTTCAGAGCTAGCCTAGTTTCTTGTCCTACCCAAGGCCGTCAACCCTGGGCTGCTGGGCATTCCTTGGCTTCGTCTACATGCCCCAGCTCTTGACTGGAATTCTGGAGAGGTTCTCCAGTGGGGTTCCAAGTGCCTCAACTGCTGCCTGGGGCAGATCCATCCGGCCCCGTCTCATCATCCACAGTCTTTCACAGGATTGCCTCCTCATTATGCTATGTTCTCGGATGCCTTCAGCTAGAAGGAGGCAGGGACGCTGCCCCCAAACTGGGCGTATGACTGCCCTATTGAGCTGGTTCCTGATGCATCCCTTCCCCGTGGTAGGGTATATCCTCTCTCCTTGCCAGAGACTCAGTCCATGTCCTTCTATATTAAGGAGAATCTGGAGAGGGGTTTCATACGGAAGACCTCCTCCCCGGCAGGAGCCGGGTTCTTCTTCGTCAAAAAAAGGACGGGATCTTCCGTGAGGAGGGTGCAGAGAGCTCTCTGCGCTTCCCTAACTAACGAACCGACTCTTACATCACCCACGACCAAAACGACATCTCCCCTTTGTCGGGGGTGCAGGACAGACCACCGGGCTCACGGTCAGTGTTTACCAGAACGGCGGGCATTCCGTAAAAGCCCCGCGCTCCCGCGTGACTACCATCGGCATCACTGTATGACGCAGCCCGGGATGACGGGGAAATAAGAGCAGGCTCACTATTGAGGACTCCACATCCAGGACGGTATCACACGGCAAGGGAAGTACGCTTACCCCTTACTATATACCTGCACGGTACTGATATTCTGGGAGACGCAGCCAAGTGCCTCCTTCTTGGTGGTGACAAGCGCCATCTTGTATTTTGGGCCCGCCCTTCCCTGCAACAGTCGCTGTTAGCGGTGGGCATCAGACGCAGTTTTGGGCAGTTTTGGTCACTTTAGGGGCAACTGCTCGTCTTACCTCCTCAGGGGCACCATGCCGCCTGTGACTCGTAAAGAGAAACAGACAACAAGTCGCTCATCCTCGGACCACGAGGATCAGCTCTCTGTCGATGACGGAAATGGAATCAGCGTCGGGCACGACAATGGCAACGATGATTGATTACAAAAAATTGGCTATGGAGGTGACTAAACGTATAACGCCAGATATACAGGACACTCTAGCGAACACTATATCTGCTTCATTACAACAGCTTCAAAATGATATTGCCCAGCATGGAGCACGCTTAGATAAGGTGGAACAGCGCATCTCAATGCTGGAAGATGATGCCGCCGACACACATGGGACACTCCAAGAGCTTTTAAATGGGAAGCAAAGGGTGGCTCTTAAAATTGATGACTTGGAAAACAGGTCAAGAAGAAACAATCTACGAATAGTGGGCCTTCCAGAAACCATACCGGCTTTACATTTGAAACGCATCTGTGAATATGATCTGCCAAAAGTGTTAAATATGAGCGGCCCATGTAAAGTGGAAAGAGTGCACAGAGTGGGCCCGAACCGTCAGCATTTACAGTCTCAACCAGGTTCCAGTAAACGAGCCAGACAAGTTATTGTGCGTTATTTGGACTACTCTGACAAAGAAGCCCTACTACGTTCCTACAAAATGCGACAGGGACCGACGAAACTAAATGGAACCACAGTCATGATGTTTGGAGATTATTCGGCTGAGGTCTCCAAAAAACGCAAGCTCTTCAGCAGGATTTGCACCGCTTTTCATAAAAAAGGGCTGAAGTTCCATCTACAATATCCGGCGATACTAAAGGTCACTACCCCGAGGGGAACCATGCAGACCTATACTGATCATCGAGAAGCAGAAGAGATATTTAGGGATTTGCTCCAAGAAAGTATCCCACAGGCTGCTGCCTGAGATATACCAGACAAGGAGGCGCCCATTCAAACCCATACTCCTTCGGTGAGGGGTCAGCTACCAAAGGAGAAGAGACTACCGCAGGCACCACGGACTGTGAAGTAATGCCCTTGGGTACCAAAAGGCTTTGTTTTTTGTGGACTGCCTGTTTCGGCGCTATGTGTGGGCGATGGGTAAGCAAGGCTGGTCACCCGTTTGATTATGTCCGCTTGATATGAGCATAGAATTGTCACGCAGGAGTCTTCTAGGTAGGATGGTCAGCATAACAGGGTATCCACAGTAACTAGGGTAGATCTAATAGCTGCCGTGAAGACATATATCTTGATACTTGGTCGGAGGTTCGCAACATATCTTTTTAGGTAATCCGGGGATAGCACCATGTCAGAAAAAAGTGAAGTGCTGAAAGTTATGGATACTGAGTTACTGGGAACCCTTGAGGATAAAAGGGAAAGTTATGCATTTACTAAAAGTTTTGGTTTTTTGTTAAAATTCAATCGATCCTTGATATATGGAAATGTTTTACTGGAGCAAACAAGTCTTCCCATTGCCTTACTGGTTTTCATGACACATTTTTTTTTAGTTTTTTTTTTATAAGAGACCCACCTTACCACCATAGCTTGATATCTTTAGCCCTTTTATGAGAGTAGAAACATGGAATGTTAAGGGTCTATTGTCCCCCCACAAGAGATCCATGGTCCTGCGGCATCTACATACACTAAAGGCTGATATAGCCTTACTTCAGGAGACACATCTGGTAGACAAAGATTTTTTTCACATGCGGAAATATTGGGTGGGGGAGGTCTATGGGTCTTCGGCTGTACATAAGAAAAATGGAGTAATAATTCTAATTCATAAAAATTTAGTATCCACTTTGCGCACACAACATGCAGACTCTGAGGGATGCCTCATACAACTCTCATTGGATACTCAATTAGGGGAAGTGAGTATATATAATGTATATGCACCCAACTCAAGCAATTGCACATTCTTTCAGGTTCTTCAATCTACTATTTTGTCCGACACAAATGTGCTGAAAATAGTAGGGGGAGACTTTAATTCGGTAATGAATACTGCCACAGACGGAATCTTGCCTGATTTTTCCCATGCCACACAGTTGGGGGACAGCTGGAGACACATGAATCCAGATGGTAGGGAATACACCTATTTCTCATCATACCACAAATCGTGGTCCAGATTGGACTATGTTTTTCTGAGCTCACACCTGCTGCAGAGGCTGGAACAGGTTGCGATCACCAGTATGGTCATCTCTGACCATGCCCCGGTAGGCTTACTGTTGACAGATGCTCACCCAAAAGGGGGAGATTTCATTTGGCGATTTCCGACATTTCTAGCAAAAGATGAAGGCTTTCAGGATTTATTGAAAGGTTGGTGGCTAGAGTATGACGGGGATAACGCGGTTCACAGAACAGATCATGCGTTATACTGGGAAACGGCTAAGGCTGTTTTGCGTGGGAAGATTATCGCTTATGTTTCCTTCAAAAAAAAAAAAACAGACGTTCCAGAAATATAGGGAATATAGCGATGGGCTTAGAGGAGCGTACTCTTCTTTCCAGGCAGACCCGTCTCCTGACAAACAAAGCCAATGGGTAACAGCCAAAAGATTGTTTGAAGAATGGTTGGATAGGAAGGAGAAATTTGGCAGATCAATTTATGAAGCCGAACTCTTTCGTTTTGGGAACAAGGCGGGGAGACTGTTAGCGGGGCTATCCAGATCATGCTGGCCAACTACACTTGGACCCTAGGAAGATCAATGACATTTTGAATTTTTATTTATCAGAGACTGTATGAGGAAGGTCCGACTCCAGACACCATGCAGGGAAGTCATTTTCTCTCCAGACTATCTATGCCCACTCTGAATTCAGACCAATTGGACAATATTAATGCTCCATTGGGGGGGGGGGTTGTCGAACAGTAAGGCCCCGGGACCTGACGGATATCCGGCTAAAGTTTTACAAAATACTGACGGAACAGATAACTCCGACATTATTAGCTTACTTTAATTCCTTGATGCAAGGTGCTAACATACCAATGGCGGCAAATATGGCATACATAAAAGTTACCTCCGAGGTGCCCGCAGCTGGTTCTGCTTTCAGGGACTTCCTGCAGATTTGTTAGCAAACACGATCCTCTATTCTGCTGGCGGTCGACCGCATGAAACGATAGGCAGACACAAGGAGAAGAGAACCTCCCTAGTTTCTTCCGGGTACCAAGGTCTGGCTGTACTCTAGAAATATCCGGCTGAGGGTGCTATCATACAAGTTTGCTCCCAGGTTCCTCGGACCCTTCGAGATCTTGCAACAGTTCAACCCTGTCTCCTACAAGCTTCGGCTGCCTACTACCCTCAAGATCCCCAACTCCTTCCATGTCTCCCTCCTAAAGCCTGTGGTCCTGAACCGCTACACCAAGATTCCTTGTCCTGCAGTTGCCCTCAGCGGTTCATCGGATACATTTGAGGTTAAGGAGATACTGGACACCAAGAAAGTAGGAGGAAGAACTTTTTATTTGGTGGATTGGAAGGGGTTTGGTCCAGAAGAGAGGTCCTGGGAGCCAGAGGAGAACCTCAATGCTTCTACCCTCGTGAAGAGGTTTCTCTCCCGCTCTGGTCCAAAGAAGAGGGGGCGTAAGAGGGGGGATACTGTAACACCCATGGCCGCGGGCTGTCGGGATTACTCACCTCCCAATGGCCACAGCCATGGATCTGTGAGCGCTGGCCTGCATCTCCTCCTCAGGAGATGCAAGCGCTCACTCCGCTTCATTCTGCAGTGTCCCGTAGGGTGTGAGTGCACGCTCGGGCCCGGCCTTAAAGGGCCAGTGCGCGCACATGAATTAAATATGTAATTAGCCTATACTCACCCTGGTCTATAAGAAAGGACCTGCCCCTTCCATCATTGCCTGAGCTTTGTTGTGTTTACCCGTGTTAGTGTTTGCAAATGGTGCCTTAGTGTTTTCCAGTTGCCAGTGTTCCTGTACCTGCTACCTGTATCCTGGCTGGAGGCGATGTCTGGTCATTCTCCCGACACTCCGGGGAATGAACTGCGGCAGTAAGGGACGGCACAGCTTGATCTCGCGAGATCACAATGTGCGGTGACTAAAGCTAGGCATGAATGAAGAGAAGTGTATGATGCTGGTAGTCAGATGAAGCCGGGTCAGTACACAAGCAGGTAGTCAGATGAAGCTGATCGGTACACAAGCAGGTAGTCAGATGAAGCCGGGTCGGTACACAGGTGGTAGTCAGCAATTCCAAACAGGATCAAGTGCAAGGCAGCAGGAGCAGAGGAAACAAATACTTAAGCAAAGGCTTAATTCAGGAAGTACTTATTTATAGGCCCTGGAAACAGGAACCAAGATGGATTCTTCCGAGGTAAAACTGGCCATCTTGGAAAAGGGCAAGTTCAATGGGATATAGTGGCCTTTTGTGGCTGGGGGTGGAAATGGCTGATGATATTCCTAACAAAATGCCTCCACTTATCAGACTCCTTTTTCCCCCTTCCTAACTATTCACTTGCTTTGAACTTATTGCTAAATCTGTCTCCTCAAGACAAGATGGACTATCAGCTCACTGAAAGATCAGGTTAGATCTGCCCATAGAAGTCTATGGAGAGGGAAGGGGAGGAGGAAGCAGGAGCAGAGTGTGAGAGAGAGAGAGAGAGACAGACACACAGAGACATTGCTGCTGCTCATATATCTCAATCCAGTGCTGGATTCACATTTTGACTGCTCAGTTCTGGTGTATGAGGTCCTCCATTTTGCTGCTGTTTCTTAGGGTGTGCTACAAAGAGATTGGGGAGCAGGATGTTTTCTTCTCTTTGTGTACAGTGTATAGAAGACATGATAGCAGTTATCAGGTACACCCACTAGCTCAGGGAAAACTGAGAATTAGAGATAGAGCCCGCAGAGGGGAAAGTGTTGTTCCTCATGTACACACATATAACAGCTTATTCTAAAAAGTCACCTCAGAGGTTAGGTATGTTTTAAGGCCCTTTTTATGCAGGTCAATAATTGGGTGAACGAGCGCTTGTACGGGTACTCATTCCAAATCATTGCCCTGTGTAAACAGGGCTGCATTTAGCAAACAAACAAGCAAATACTCGTTTGTCGGCTGATTGGATTTATTATGCATCACAGTTGAGATGAGGTTTTGATGTTGGTGTTCAGTATTTTTTCCTCCAAACACAGCGTTGTATATTTGTGCTAAAATTTTTATCTGTCCATATAACACTTTCTCAGAAGCATTTTGGAACATCCAGGTGGTCTCAGGCAAACTTAAAGAGGCTCTGTCACCAGATTTTGCAACCCCTATCTGCTATTGCAGCAGATAGGCGCTGCAATGTAGATTACAGTAACGTTTTTATTTTTAAAAAAACGAGCATTTTTGGCCAAGTTATGACCATTTTTGTAATTATGCAAATGAGGCTTGCAAAAGTCCAAGTGGGTGTGTTTAAAAGTAAAAGTCCAAGTGGGCGTGTATTAGGTGCGTACATCGGGGCGTTTTTAATACTTTTACTAGCTGGGCGCTGTGAAGAGAAGTAACATCCTCTTCTCTTCAGAACGCCCAGCTTGTGACAGTGCAGATCTGTGACGTCACTCACAGGTCCTGCATCGTGACGGCCACATCGGCAGCAGAGGCTACAGTTGATTCTGCAGCAGCATCAGCGTTTGCAGGTAAGATCGACTTACCTGCAAACGCTGATGCTGCTGCAGAATCAACTGTAGCCTCTGGTGTCGATGTGGCCGTCACGATGCAGGACCTGTGAGTGACGTCACAGATCTGCACTGTCACAAGCTGGGCGTTCTGAAGAGAAGAGGATGTTACTTCTCATCAGAGCGCCCAGCTAGTGAAAGTATTAAAAACGCCCCGATGTACGCACATAATACACGCCCACTTGGACTTTTACTTTTAAACACACCCACTTGGACTTTTGCAAGCCTCATTTGCATAATTACAAAAATGGTCATAACTTGGCCAAAAATGCTCGTTTTTTTAAAATAAAAACGTTACTGTAATCTACATTGCAGCGCCGATCTGCTGCAATAGCAGATAGGGGTTGCAAAATCTGGTGACAGAGCCTCTTTAAGCTGGCTGCAATATTCTTTTTGGATAGCAGCAGCTTCCTTGGTGGTGTCCTTCCTTTGACACAATTCTTGTTCTGTGTTTTTCAAATAGTGGTCACATAAACAGTGGTTTTAGCAGTTTGTAGAGTCTTCAGTTGCTCTTTTGCTGCTACTCTTGGGTTTCTTCTCAGTGGTGGGGCCCTCAGCAATCAAATATTTATCATGGGATAGATTTGCCTAGTGGGAAATCCCCTTTAATGCTAAAGGCTGTGAGCACCCAAGTGTAACTATTATAATCTCTGTATATTGATTATGTGGATAACTGATCAGTAAAAACTCTCAACTTTGCATAAAAAATTCAAATTCAACCAACATCAGGATAATTGTTATCAGGAGGTCTAAGATTGAGCTAAATGTTCATCAGTGACATAATTAGATTCCTATGGGCCACAAGGCAAATTTTGCACATGCCCCCCCCCCCTCCACTGTTGCTCATTCCAGGCCCCAGTGGCATTGCAAATCTCAAAGACAATTTTTTATGTATAATAATATACCTCTAAATTATACAGTCATAAAGTTATCAAATAATACCACTATACAAAGACCATATATTCCATTACTGTTACTGAAAACACCCAGTATTGGAAGGCCAATATTGCCAATGATACCACTATACAAGGGACAAACAACGCTGGCACACAATGAGCATATACACAGTTGAGTCACATTATTATGACCACCAGCTAATATCCGGATTTACCGCCGTGTGCAGCACGAACAGCAGCTAGACGGGCTGGGAGTGACTCAATAAGGTGCTGGTAGGTTGTCTCAGGCATCTGGAGCCATGCTGACTGCATCCCACATTTGCTGGATGGTGCGTGGGGGAGGATCCATAGAGCGGACAAGGCGATTGAGGTGGTCCCACAGATGCTCAATTGGATTCAAGTCTGGCCAATTACGGGGCCAGGGAAGTACTTGTAAGTCTTGGTTGTGCTCTTCCAACCACTGTCGGACATTTCTAGCTGTGTAACATGTCGCATTGTCTTGCTGGAAGATTCCATCTGCCCCAGGAAAGACAAACAGCATGTATGGGTGAACGTGGTCTGTAACGATGGTTTCATACCCACAGAGAGTGCTTCCACATGGATGAGTGGGCCCAGATAATGCCATGAAAAAATTCTGCAAACCATAACGCTACCGCCACTAACTTGTGTTCTTCCAGCAATAATTGCAGGGTGTTTGTTCTCTGATGTTTCTCTCCTGACACGCCAACGTCCATCCAATCGATGAAGCAGAAAACGTGACTCATCGGAGAAAGCAACCCTTTGCCAATCATCGGTGGTCCAATTCCGATACTGCCGTGCAAATTGAAGCTTTTTTTTTCCGATGCACCTTTGTTAGCATAGGATCAGTGACATCCGTCTGCTTCAGAGCCCCATACACAGTAGGGTTCACTGAACTGTTGTTATAAACACATGTCTGGTAGCCCCCTGGTTAATTTTCACGGTGAACTGCTCCACTCGCGCACCTTCATAGCCGACGTTCACCTCTCACATCAATGGCATGTGGTGCTCAGCAGTTTCCACGTTGGTTATTCCCAATAGTGACATTTGTCCACTCACAATACACTTTTACCATAGCAGCACGCGAACAGTACACAAGCTGCGCTGTTAAAAAAATACTGCCACCCTTGGCTCGAAAGCCGATAATCATCCCTTTTTGCAACTCTGATATATCGCCCCTGTAGATAGTGCCACAGTGCATACGTAGATAGTTCCACACACAGCCCCCTGTAGATAGTGCCATACACATCCCCCATTATAGATAGTGCCATACTGAAAACATGATTACAGTACAGGACAGTAGTTACACGGAGAGGCAGGGACTCCTAGCGTCGTACATAACTATGATGCTAGGAGCCCGGCTCCCTGCAGTGTGTTTGGTCCGGGTCTTGCGGCCGAAATACAATCCGTCGTTTGTTGCGGTTTTGACGCAGATCTCACCCTTTTGCATTGCAAAGGGTAAAATCTGCGCTAAAAATCTGTGGCAAATCCGCGACGTGTGAGCTCAGCCTTAGGGTTCACATGTTGCGTAAATATTGCAGATTTTCAGCAATGGAATTCGCAACATAATACAGTAGCAGCAAAGTGGGTAAGATAGAACAAATCTCATCCACACGTTGCGTAAACACTGAGCGGAAAAAACGCTCAGAAATTTACATGCGGTGCAGTTTTATTCCGCAGCATGTCAATTATATTTGCATAAATGTTGCTTAATTGTTGCGTGTTTTCCCCATTTAATTCAATGGGAGGTAAAACCCACAACAAATAGCAGTCCTTGCATTTATTGTGGCGGAATCGTAGTTAATCTTATACTTACTCAGAAGCCTGTTTCTTCCTCCAGGCCGCTGTTTCTTCCATTCATCCAATGTGAACGCTGCAGCCAATCACAGGCTGTAGTGGCGGTCACATGGGATGAAACGTCATCCTGGGAGGCCGGCCTGGATGACGTCAGAGGGCCGGCCCCCTGGGATGACTCTTCATCCCATGTGACCGCCGCTGCAGCGGTCTCCTGGGATAAAACGTCATCCTAGGAGACTGAATGCTTTCCAGTTTTCCGCAGCCGACATTACTGGCGAAAAACTGCACCAGAGTTTGGTGCGAATTCCCTGCGGCAACCGGGGCAGATACCAAATACCGCGGCCCGGTACCAAATGATCCGCGGCCCGGTGGTTGGGGATCACTGCTCTATATAATACATTGAGCAAATAATACCTCTATTTAAAAAACAGATAACACATCTGTAACGTCCATGGCCGCGGGCCGTCGGGTTTACTCACCTCCCGACGCCCGCAGCCATGGATCCGTGAGCGCTGGTCCCTGTCTCTTTCCTAGGAGACGCCAGCGCTCACTTCCGCTCCAACCTGCTGTGTCCCATAGGGTGCGCGCGCTCGCTCGCGCACGGCCTTAAAGGGCCAGCGCGCGCACAAATGATTTCGTCATCATCATCATCTGCCCTGATTTCCTGGTCTATAAGAAGGCCCAGCCTCCATCCGTGCTGAAGCCACAGCCACCTTCCGTACTATTTCAGGTACCCAAGCATTACTGTCTGCCATTGTCTTTCGCATAGACTGTGACCTGGTCAGCTGCCTCCCCGCTATGGCGGAGCGGCCTAATGGGTCCACATACCATGTGTCCGTGACAACATCTATACCACAACTTAATACTGCCACCACAAAGTGACCAAATCATATCACAATAAAGTGAATCATACTCAGGGCCGGCCTTAGGGGTGTGCGACCTGTGCCATTGCACAGGGCGCATCACTCCAGCAGGTGGGACGCGGTGCTGCGCTGGCTCCCTTCCCCTGCTTCTTTCAGAAGCGCCCGGGCACTTCTTAACTCAGTGGCTAGCGGCAGCTAGTGGCGACACCGGGCATGATTGCGCCTGTGCTAACAGTCCCCTGGGACGCCCCCCCCCCCCGTGGTCGTCGGCTGCTACAGCGGTGGAGAGGCCACTATAGCAGAGCAGGGAGGTATCTCCCTGCTCTGCTATCTACTAGCGCAACTGTAGCTCCATGAAGGAGCGGAATCCCCGTGTGGCCGGGGATTCCGCTCCTGGATGGAGCGCTTGATGTCTCTGTCCATATATGGACAGTGACATCAGGAGCAACTCCTGAAGCAGAATCCACGTCTACAACGTTGCCGACTCTGTGACTGGGGATTCCACTCCAGGAGAAGCCAGTAACGTCACTGTCCATAAATGGACACACACAACAGGGGCTTCTCCTGGAGTGGAATCCCCGGTCACAGCATTGGCAATGCTGTGGACAGGGATTCCGCTTCAGGAGTTGCCCTTGATGTCACTGTCCATATATGGACAGGGTGTCACGAGGGGTCTGTGGACCCACTGGGCCGTACCGCCTTGGCGGTAAGGCAGCTGGCCAACAGGGAGCAGGTGAAAGTCTATAGTTCGTATAGGTACCTGTGGCAGCTCAGACAGCAGCAGGGCAGGCTCGGCTGGGACGTCAGGCGAGGCGAAGCAGGTCAGACGTGGATACAGCACGACACGACTTTGGCACAGAACAGTGCTCGACCAGGATGGTATGGAATGCAAGGAACTGGAACAGGTACAGGAACTGGAACAGGTACAAGAACTGGAACAGGTGCAGGAACAGGAAACACACTAAGAGGCCATCACATAGACAAACTAGAAAACATCAACAACACTCAGGCATCGAAGCAGAGGGCTGGACCCCACTTATAGTCCAGGGTACTCACGGATCAAAGCGTGCACTGCCCCTTTAAGAGCTGGCACAATCATGCGCGCGCACCCTACGGGATCCGGCTGAGGTGAGTAGACACGAGCGCTGGCGTCTTCTGAGGAGGAGGCTGGGGCCAGCGCTTGCCGACTCGTGGCTGCGGCTGTCAGGAGGGGATTGGAGCTGACAGCCTGCAGCTACGGACATTACACAGGGACCTCAAGCTGAGCGCTCCAGGAGCGGAATCCTCAGTCACAGGGGGATTCCGCTCCTTCAGGGATCTTCAGTGGCTCTATCTACAGGAAGGGGGTGCTATCTACAAGGGGGCTGTGGGCTGTGTGGCACTACCTACAAGGGGTCTGTGTGGCACTACCTACAAGGGGACTGTGGCACTACCCACCCGGGGTCTGTCTGGCACTACCCACCAGGGGGCTGCGTGGCACTACCTACAAGGGGCTGTGTGGCACTACCTACAGGGGGCTGTGTGGCACTACCTACAAGGGGCTGTGTGGCACTACCTACAAGGTGGCTGTGTGGCACTACCTACAAGGGGCTGTGTGGATCAACCTAAAAGTGGCCTGTGTGGTACTACCTACAAGGGGGCTGTGTGGCACTACCTACAAGGGGGCTGTGTGGCACTACCTACAGGGGGCTGTGTGGCACTACCTACAAGGGGGCTGTAGTGCACTATCTACAGGAGGCTGTGTGGCACTACCTACAAGGTGGCTGTGTGGCACTACCTACAAGGAGGCTGTGTGGCACTACCTACAAGGGGACTGTGGCACTACCCACCAGGGGTCTGTGTGGCACTACCCACCAGGGAGCTGTCTGGCACTACCTACAAGGGGCTGTGTGGCAGAAACCTACAGGGTGCTGTGTGGCAGTACCTACAAGGGGCTGTGTGGCACTACCTACAAGGGGGCTGTGTGGCACTACCTACAGGGGGCTGTGTGGCACAACCTAAAAGGGGCCTGTGTGGTCCTACCTACAAGAGGGCTGTGTGGCACTGCCTACAATGGGACTATGTGGCACTACCTACAGGGGGCTGTGTGGCACTACCTACAAGGGGGCTGTATGGCACTAACTACAGGGGGCTGTGTGGCACTACCTACAAGGGGGCTGTGTGGCACTACCTACAAGGGGGCTGTGTTGCGCTACCTACAGGGGGCTGTGTGGCGCTACCTACAAGGGGCTTTGTGACACTATCTACAGGGGACTTTGTGGCACTACCTACAAGGGGAATCTGTGAGTGCAAGGCTGATGGCCATTTTATTGTGAGTGGCGGGCTGATGGTCATTTTACTTTGAGTGCTGGGCTGATGGTCATTTTACTGTGAGTGGTGGGCAGATGGTTATTTTACTGTGAGTGGGGGGCTGATGTTCTTCAAGTGGTTTCCACCTCTGAGCTCCAATTGAAATTAATAGGAGGGGGCGTGGCTTTGGCATGGCGGTGTGAGGACGCACTTTTGTGAAGCTCCGGACTCGACTCACAGAAAATTGCCCGAAAGGGCTCACTTACCTGGTCCTAGTCTACGATGACGAAGGGGAGACATCGCAAGAGCCTCTCGGTCACTCCTGGCACCCCCTCTCGGTCACTCCTGTCCATCGGCAGGTTCCTTCGCTCCAGGCAGGACGGATCCTCTCCACGGCGCTCTTCCATTCCTCCTTCAGGCCGAAGCCGGACCCCGCCAGCACGTGGGTGCTCACCGACATCCTGCTCCTCCGGGCCAGCGAGTATCGACTGCCGCTCCCAGGTCCACATACCCGTCATGGCGACTCCGGAAGTAGGTCAGGGCACAGATGACTTGCCTGGGTCGGCTCCTCCAGCCCTGGCAGATGACTTTCCCCCTCTCCAGCCCCAGTCTGTGCCAAGACAGGGCGCTGATCGCATGGCCCTGCAAGGCAGGGGGCGGTCCTGGCACCATCTTTCCTTGCCTCCCCGCGGCAGTCTCCCCCAGTCGACTGGCTGCAGCTCAGTCAGGGGACGCCAGCTATTTTGAGGGAACCGCTCACTCCATCAGCAGTGTCTGGGGAACATCAGCCAGTCCCTTCTCCGGGCCCCCTGCTCTCTATAGAACGGACCCTGGCAGATTTGTGGGAAATGGTGCGGGTGTTGTCCACCAAGTCCGACCTGGATCTACGCCTCTCCCGGCTGGAAGAGAAGCATGACAAGGCCATTGGTGCTGTCTCACAGGAGGTACGTTCATTGGCCGCACGGGTGGAGGAATTGGAGCGCCAGAACTCTGTTTACTCCATGGACATCTTGGTACTTTCCCAGACCCTGGACACTCAATCTACCCAAATGCGGGACTTTTCCTTACACCTGGATGATGTCGAAAACAGGGAGAGACGGAACAATTTGAAATTGAGAGGCATATTGGAATATATGCCTCCGGATGGCCTATATGACACGGTGACACATATCTTTAACAAGCTCCTGGATAGACCATGTGATATGGCCATTGAGATGGATAGGGTGCATAGACTGGCGGTCTCACGGGCAAGAGATGGTAACCGCCCGCAGGATGTCATATGCAGAGTACACTTCTACAAACAAAAGGAGGACTTTGCACAGAGAGCCTGGGAGAAGGGGGCCATTCCCTTCAATGGTTCCAAGGTTACCGCCTTGCCGGATGTCTCCAGATTGACTCTCTACATGCGCAGGGCAGTCCGCCCTTTGCTGGAGGCTACTATAGCGGCAGATGGGCCATCCCTTCCACATCATACTCCGCAGACAGGGGCATTCGTTTGCTGTTCGTTCTCCGGATGACCTGGAGGAGTCCTTTCGGTTCCTGGAGATCTCCCCAGTGCGGTTACCGGATTGGACAGAGCCCCCGATATCGCTCTTTCCCAGAGGAGGTCCTTACCCTGATTCTGTGCACCCGGTTCCGCCTCACTCCAGAGACGGGACAGCCGAGATGCGGACCCCAGGGTGGCATTCCCCACGCAGAGACTGACCTACTACATTCTTCTTGTATAATCTAGTTCCCACCATTGGAGCATCGGTCACGGTTTGAAAGTTATTTGCACTTACTTTTTCTTTGCAGTGTTCTTCAAGAAATGCAGATGTCAACATTGGTGGTGATCTTGAATGGGACATTCTGTACAGTATGCTGGTCTGGGGGTTTCTCTATCTGTGGAGCTGCATCTGTTTAGCCAAGTAGGGGCTGGGAGGTCTCCACTGTAGTTAGCCGGTTGAGTCCGGGATTTCACTGAGTTCAATTTAATATTCCTAGTCTATTTTTGTAATTTTTGAGGAACTGTTTCTGTCACAACGCTGCGATTCTGCGTTCCCGATTAGGGTCCCGTGTTGTTGTGTCGTGGTCGGAGGGTATTTTTTCCTTCTGAGGACGACATAACACACGATGAGTTGTTGAGGGGTTTTGTACTCTGCTATTAGTGGGGCTGTTTTGTTCCATTACTCTGGTACTTCTGTCCCTTTAAAGGGGTCTTTTTCTTGCTATCTTTCCTTCCCTTTCCACCTCTGTCTTCTCCTCCCTCTCCTATTATGTCTAACATAACTATTGTCTCCCTGAATGCGCAGGGTCTGAATATCCCGGAAAGAGGTCCTCCATTCTCCGTCTTCTCTGGAAGAAAAAAGCGCAAGTGGCATTTCTTGAGGAGACCCACTTCCGGGCTGATTGCATACCGAAGCTTACGGACCCCCATTATACGGAGGGGTATCATAGTGTGTCCCCTGATTCTAAGACTAAAGGGGTCTCCATCCTGATTTCACGCTCTCTCCATTGGGAACATGTGGAGACTCGCACAGATGGAGCGGGAAGGTATCTCTTCGTGAAAGGTAGGCTGGCTAACACTCTGTTCACACTGGCTTCGTATTATCTCCCTAACACTGGTCAGGTTGCCTTCCTGGAGAAGGATTTAATGGAGTTGGATGACTTTCTGGAAGGTACTCTAATACTGGGAGGGGATATGAATGTCACCTTAGATCTTACCTCAGACTCCTCACGCGGGCACTCATCTTTATCTAGGCCAGCTCACCGTTATATACGTCGGCTATTGCATGAGCACCCACTAGTCGATACGTGGCGGCTCATGCATCCATCGACAAAAGACTACACTTTCTTTTCGGCTCCCCATAACTCATATTCCAGATTAGACTATTTCTTTCTACGTCATTCACATCTTTCCGGCCTCACATCAGCCTCCATAGATGATATCACATTCTCTAATCATGCTCTTATAACTCTTATCCTCTCACTCCTGGCAGTGGCGCTTGAACTAATGGCTCTTGCAGGTTTCGACGGTGGTCTCGGACATTCGCAGGGACCTCGAGGAGTATTTTGCCACAAATGTCTCTCTGGGACCCGCTTTGCATTTGGGAGGTGCATAAATGTGTAGTGCGCGGCTCCTTCATTCGTATTGGTTCCAAACTAAAGAGGGAGCGGACTGCACACCTGCTGGATCTCTTGTCCCGCATACATAGGTTGGAACAGTCCCATAAGGCCTCCCAGGACCGGGTTGTGGGGGCGGAGCTAGGGCAGCTGAGAGTTCAGGTTCGTTCCCTCTCTCTTTCCAAGGCTAGGGCCTCCCTAGTTAAATGCAGACGGCGCTTTTACAAATTTAGTGATAAACCTGGTAGGACCCTGGCACGGGCACTTAGGAAAACCCATTCTCGTTCCTATGTTCCTCATGTTCAATATTCACACAATAGGTGTTTGCAACTTCCCCATGACATCTCGGAGGCCTTCCGTGCCAATTACCACTCTCTTTATAATCTTCCTCGGGCCCCCACATCTCCGGATGGAGGTAGCCACATGGAGAAGATTGAGACATATCTCCGGTCCTCAGGGATGAAATGTATCCCCCAGGAGGCTATCGCTGCCCTGGAGACTCTTATTTCATCAGTGGAGTTATCGTGGGCATTGAAGGACTCACCAGCGGGGAAGGCACCGGGCCCGGATGGACTACCTTTGCAATACTATAATACTATAAATCCTGCTCGGATCTGCTCTCACACCATTTCCTACACGCCTTCAACTCACTCACTGAGAGGAGTTCCCTTCCTCAAGATACATTGAGGGCCCACATGATACCCAAAGAGGGGAAGGACCCATCCATGTGCCAAAATTATCGCCCCATACAGGGGCGTAACTAGGGAAGACTGGGCCCCATAGCAAACTTTTGACTGGGGCCCCCCTCCCCTGGGTGTCACACAACCCCCCCTTGTAGATAGTGCCTTTTTTACAGCCCCCCTGTTGATAACGCCATACAGCCCCCTCTGTAGATAGCGCCATACATCCCCCTGTAGATAACACCATACAGCCCCCCTGTATATAACGCCATACAGTCCCCCTATAGATAACGCCATACAGCCCCCTTTGTGGATAGCGCCATATATCCCTCTGTAGGTAACGCCATACAGCGCCCCTGTAGATAACGCCATACATCCCCCCGTAGATAGCGCCATACAGCCCCCTCTGTAGATAGCGCCATACATCCCCCTGTAGATAACGCCATACAGCCCCCTTTGTAGATATCTACAGAGGGGGCTGTATGGCGTTATCTACAAAGGGGGCTGTATGGCGTTATCTAAAGGGGGGACTCTGTATGGCGTTCTCTACAGTGGGGGCTGTATGGCGTTATCTACAGGGGGGTCTGTATGGCGTTATCTACAGAGGGGGCTGTATGGCGTTATCTACAGGGGGGCTGTATGGCGTTCTCTACAGGGGGGGCTGTATGGCGTTCTCTACAGTGGGGGCTGTATGGCGTTATCTATAGGTAGGGCTGTATGGCGTTATCTACAGGGGGGCTGTATGGCGTTATCTACAGAGGGGGCTGTATGGCGTTCTCTACAATGGGGGCTGTATGGCGTTATCTACAGTGGGGGCTGTATAGCGTTATCTACAGAGGGGGCTGTATGGCGTTATCTACAGGGGGCAGTATGGCGTTATCTACAGGGGGCTGTATGGCGTTATCTACAGAGGGGGCTGTATGGCGTTCTCTACAGAGGGGGCTGTATGGTGTTATCTACAGAGGGGGCTTTATGGCGTTATCTACAGAGGGGGCTGTATGGCGTTCTCTACTGTATACATACAGCCCCCCCTGTAGGGAACGCCATACAACCCCCCCAGTAGGGAACGCCATACAGCCCCCCTGTAGGGAACGCCATACAGCCCCCTGTAGGGAACGCCATACAGCCCCCCCTGTAGGGAACGCCATACAGCCCCCCCCTGTAGGGAATGCCATACAGCCCCCCTGTAGGGAACGCCATACAGCCCCCCCTGTAGGGAACGCCATACATCCCCCCCTGTAGGGAACGCCATACAGCCCCCCCGTAGGGAATGCCATACAGCCCCCCCGTAGGGAACGCCATACAGCATACCCCCTCCCAAAAAGATGCGACCTACAGCCTACAGTGTGTCCTACAAAAGACATGTATCCCCTATCCACAGGATAGGGGATACATGTGTGATCCCTGGCAGCGATAGGGAGAATGGGGGACCGAAAGTCCCCTGAAGTTCTCCATGACTAACCTCTGACTTCCGGCGTCTGCGCAGCTCAATAAAAATGAGAGGAGCGCTGGTCACGCATGCGCACAAGCGCTACCGGCGCTCCATTCATTTCTACGGAGCTGCCGACACAGACCCCGGAAGTCCAAGGTTTGTGATGGAGAACTTCATGGGACTTTCAGTCCCCTGTTCTCACTATCAATGCCAGCGATCACACATGTATCCCCTATCCTGTGGATAGGGGATACATGTCTTTTGTTTAATGGCAGAGTGGGGAGATACCTCCCTGCTCTGCCGTAGTGTTCAGTGGCGTCCCGCTGTAGCAGCCATAGCGGCTGCTAGCGGAGCTTCCGGCCATGGTGGGGGCCCGTGCCGGCCGGCGACATGGGCGCCCTCATGCCGTGGGCCACGTAATGCCGCGGGCCCCATAGCAGCCGCTACGGCTGCTACGGCGGTAGTTACGCCACTGGCCCCATATCTTTGTTAAACGTAGATTTAAAGCTGTTTGCGAAAATTCTGGCCCATAGGATGACTCCTTCACTACATAATGTCATACATAATGACCACGTGGGCTTCATGCCTCTTAGGGAAGCTCGGGATAATACCACACGGGCAAATAACTTGATGTATCAAGCTGCTGCCTCGGCTCTGCCCATTTTCTTTCTGTCCACGGATGCGGAGAAGGCCTTCGACAGAGTCAACTGGGGCTTTATGCTGGCTACCTTGCGGCATGTTGGACTAGGCACTCATATGATGCAATGGATTTCGAGTCTCTACTCCCCTGCATCGGCCCGGGTTAAGGTAAACGGTCACTTCTCCTCCTCACTCACTATCTCCAATGATACAAGGCAAGGATGTCCCTTGTCCCCCTTAATTTTCATTTTATGTTTAGAGCCCTTTTTGTGCCATATTCGCTCCAACCCAGACATAGCGGGTGTATCTTCGGGAAGAAGGTCCCATAAGGTCGCTGCATACGCGGATGACCTGCTCTTTTTTCTCACTGCACCCAGGATCTCCTTGCCCAATCTGATGGCGAAGCTGAGTAGTTACTCGAAATTGTCCAACTTCAAGATTAACTACCAGAAGTCGGAGGCTCTCAATATCTCGTTGCCACAGTCTCTGGTGGATGATCTGTCTGAGTCCTTCTCCTTTAAATGGGCTAGAGATTCGCTTAAATATTTGGCGGTCCAGCTTCCCAGTGATCTGTCTCACCTTTATGCTGTGAACTACCCTCCGCTTCTTCAACGTGTAAAGAGCGATTTGGATTCCTGGACGATGGGCACCTTTACCTGGTTTGGTAGGTTTGCAATATTTAAAATGAATATCTTACCACAGATTTTGTACCTCTTCCAGGCACTGCCGATACACATCCCCCGCCCTTTCTTTCAAGCCCTGCTGTCCTTACTCCATAGATTCATATGGGTGGGGAAACCAGCCCGTATAGCTCGCTCCATGCTCTTTCGTGCTAGGTGTAAGAGCGGTGTTGGTCTCCCGGACTTTGTTTCCTACCATCAGGCCTCCCACTTGACACTAATTTTGGACTGGTTTAGACATAAAGAGGTTAAACAGTGGGTGTCAATGGAACAGACCTTTCTGGCTGTCCCATTGCAGGCGCTGCCTTGGTTGGGCAAATAAATCCCTCTATCGGCGCGGACACACCCAACTCAGTTGAGACATTTTCTCGCGTCCCTACCTAACCCATCGGAATACTCGCGGGATAGTTCCCCTTTCAAACTCCTTTGCACAGGCACTGGCACGGGGCGTCACTCGTTGTCCAGACTTTATGCTTTCCTGATCTCTCCATCCACTCTTTCCACACCTTCCTATTTGCTTAGCTGGGAGAGGGACCTGGGTCTAACATTTAATGTGGAGCAGAAAGATCGCTTGTTCACTATGACACATAAATCCTCCATGGCTAGCAGGTTTCAGGAGGCGGGATTTAAGATCTTGTCGCGATGGTATAGAGTGCCTTCCAGATTGCATGCGATGATCCCTGCGGTCTCACCATTGTGTTGGAGATGTGGAGACCATGTGGGCACAATTCTACACATATTTTGGGACTGCCCGCAGTTGACAGATTTCTGGTCTGAGGTGTGGCGCATCTCCTCCAAATTTATGGACTTCCCCCTTCCGCGCTCTCCGGCCCTTTTCCTGCTCCATCTGTGTGATGTTCCATTATCTACGTACTGACGCTTAGTGGTTCGCCATCTGGTGAATGCAGCTAGAGCGTGCGTCCCTGCGCTGTGGTTCGGCAAGATTCAGGAGATTATGAGAATGGAGGACCTCACGGCATTTATGAGAGGGACCCATGCTAAATTCCTCAAAACGTGGCATCATTGGATTAGATTTCAATCTTCCCTGGAGTTTAGGACCATTATGGCCTCTTGAGCATAAATCCTAGGCCTAGTGTGTAATGTCAGTTTTCTCCCCTTCCTTTTTTCCCTCTGCCCGCCCCCCTCCTTTTTCTCTTTCGCTTCTCTCTCTATCTCTATTCTGTTTTTATACAGGTCATTATGCATGGCTGCGGGTTCAGGATGCATAAGATGTCTTTTTCAATACCGTTTTAAGCTGTACGTTGAGGTTATTTGTTTTGCTCTTGCACTTACTGTAACTG
This sequence comes from Rhinoderma darwinii, assembly GCF_050947455.1. NCBI lineage: Eukaryota > Metazoa > Chordata > Amphibia > Anura > Rhinodermatidae > Rhinoderma > Rhinoderma darwinii. Next base: position 48,172,307 of record NC_134689.1, read on the forward strand.
CATATACTGGCCTGTGAGCCGATGTCTTTGCTGCTTATGCCTGCACTATCTTATTTGTGTTTTGAAAACGGAAAATAAAAGAATCTGGAAAAAAAGAAATTAATAGGAAGCAGAAAATACCTGTGGCACCCGTTTGGAGTGTTTTTTTGCCTGCGTCTTTTGCATTAGCTTCAACGGCTTAAAAAAGTGCAAAAACAAGGCCAAACAACGCTGTCAATTCAAAATCTGCTTCAAAATTCATGAAGGAATTTTGAGGAAGATTTTTTTTGCCTTACAAAAAACGCGGTGTGTACATACCTTAAGAGTGTAGTGCTTGTTTTTAGCCGTTTTCTGTCTTTCCCTAAACAATTTTTGGTAGGGGCGCCCTGAGGAAATAGTTTTTTTTCCAGTGGCGCCTCGAGTCCGAAAAGGTTGGGAAACTCTGTACTTGGCTACAGGATCACGCCGGCCTACCCAAGGATCCTGTCGTGGAGCAGCTCAGTTCTTCATGAGAACGAGGCCTAGGTGAGTACAATTTTTTGTATGGCACAATCTACAAGGAGGAGGTGGGGGTATGTATGACACTGTCTACAGGGAGGCTGTATGGCACAATCTACAGGGATGCACTATCTACAAGGGGGGGTGCTGTGTGTGGCAGCCAGGGGAGGGGGGCATTATACTGTGTGGAGGCCACTAAGCAGACATTATACTGTGTAGGGGTACTACAGGGGGCAATGTACTGTGTGTGGCACTTAGGGGGCATAATATTGTGTGGGCACAATTAGCTTATGTTCACACGCACTGTTTTCAGACGTAATTCGGGCGTTTTACGCCTCGAATTACGCCTGAAAAAAACGGCTCCATTACGCCTACAAACATCTGGCCATTACTTTCAATGGATTTTACGATGCTCTGTTCCCACAAGGTGTTATTTTACGCATCGCTGTCAAAAGACGGAGCATAAAAAGACGCCTGCGAAAAAGAAGTGCATGTCACTTCTTGGGACCTTTTTGGAGCCGTTTTTCATTAACTCCATTGAAAAACAGCTCCAATAACGTCTGTAAAATACACAGCGAAAAACGCGAGTTGCTACAAAAACATCTGAAAATCAGAAGCTGTTTTCGCCTGAAAACAGCTTCGTATTTTCAGACGTATTTTGCTAAGCCGTGTGAACATACCCTTAGAGGACAAAATACTGTGTCCTTGAAGGGGTAATATTATGTTATTAAATATTATTATACTGTATGTGGGGCACTAAAGGGGCATTATACTGTGTGGGGCACTAAAGGGGCATTATACTGTGTGGGGCACTATATTGGGCATTATACTGTGGGGGGGCATTATGCTTTTTTTATGGGGAATTTTTTTTATGATGGCGTGGGGCGCCGAAAGATAATTTCACAAATGGCGCCATCTATCCTAATGCCAGCCCTGATCATACTATCATGCTGAGACTAAATAATACCGTTATAGAGCAAATGAATAATACTGCCATACAGCAACTGAATAATACTGAAAAACAGCATTTGCATCAATACTGATCAGATGCAATCACCGGCAGAATAAGGGTGCATTCACATGATGCGGTTTTGCTGCACGGCCGATAATTGCACTGGAAAAAAAAGCATGCATTTTTAATGCCATTTGCTGTGGTACTAAAGTTGACACAGACATTGCGGCAAATAGCAGTAAAAACGCATGCGTTTTTTTATACGATTTTCGGTAGGGCGGCAAAACCACGCCGTAGTCATTTGATTTCTTGGTACTTCTCTATCCAGTCGAGACCTCTATGAAGACTTCTTCTAGCTATGACTCACCTCTCCTGAGTATGCCACACCCTCTTTAGAAACACAAGTTCCCTGTCTGGCTGCCCCCTTTAACAGTGCCAGCCTGTTTCTACACCCTATGCTGCGCCAGACCCCATTGCTATCCCTTCTGTGCTATTCAATCCCCCAAGTACTGTACTGTGTCACGAAGCGGGTTAGTGGACCCACTAGGCCGTACCGCCGTAGCGGGGAGGCAGATGGCCAAACAACAGGAAACCCCAGCAATACAATGTCCCGCACAAGGGTACCTGGATAGTCCGGACAGTGGCCGCAGCTCTGGCACTGATGGAGATGGGTGCAGCAGGTAACGCGAAACATGGCGGATGACACAGGTGCCGCAGGTTGCGCCAGACGTGGCGGATGACACAGGACGCGGCGGATTCCTCCGGACGTGGCAGATGACACAGGACGTGGCAGACTCCATACCAAAGGCACAACACGGGAAACAGGAACAGGAACAAGGCACGGGTAACAACTGGAACGGGAAACACTAAGGGACCATTTGCAAGACAGACTGGGAAAACTAACAACGCTCAGGCAAGGATCAGAAGGTCTGGGGCCTTCTTATAGACCAGGAAATCATGGCAGTTAATGATGATGATGATTTCCTAAGTGCGCTTTAAAGCCGGGCACGAGCATGCGCGCGCACCCTACGGGACACAGCAGAACGGAGCGGAAGTGAGCGCTGGCGTCTCTTAGGAAGGAGATGGGGACCAGCGCTCACGGATCCATGGCTGCGGGCGTTGGGAGGTGAGTAAACCCGATGGCCCGCGGCCATGGACGCTACAGTATCCCCCCTCTTATGCCCCCTCTTCTTGGGGCCAGAGCGAGAGAGGAATTTCTTAATAAGAGCAGGGGCACTGAGGTTCACTTCTGGCTCCCAGGATCTCTCCTCAGGACCAAACCCTCAGCAGTCCACCAAATAGAAAGTCCTTCCTCCTACCCTCTTGCAGTCCAGGATCTCCCTCACCTCGAAAATATCAGAAGAACCGCTGGGAGCAACTGTGCAACTGAAAGTCTTGCTGTAGCGGTTCAGGAACACTGGCTTCAGGAGGGACACATGAAAGGAGTTGGAGATTCCTAGGGTAGGAGGCAGCCGCAGCTTATAGGAGACAGGGTTTATCTGTTGCAGAATCTCGAAAGGACCAAGGATCCTGGGAGCAAACTTGTATGAGGGTACCTTCAAGCGAATGTTCCGAGAGGACAGCAAGACTTTAGTCCCCGGAAGATACTGAGGCGGCTCTCTTCTCCTAGTATCTGCTTTTTGCCTCATGCGATCGACTGCCAGTAAAATAGAGGACCGGGTCTGTTGCGAGATTTGCAAAAAATCCCCATAAGCAGAGTCAGCAGCGGGTACTTGAGATGTGGTCGACACTGGAAGAGGGACTCTAGGATGTTGACTGTACACAATGTGAAATGGAGTGGAAGTGGTGGACTCACTTGTGTGGTTGTTGTATGAGAACTCGGCCCATGGAAGAAGCTGTCCCCAGTTATCATGCTGTGAAGAGATGAAGTGGCGGAGATAATTCTCCATGATCAGGTTGATCCTCTCAACTTGCCCATTGAACTGGGGGTGATAAGCTGAGGAAAAGTCCAATCTCACATCCAGGAGTTTACAGAGGGCTCTCCAGAACTTTGATGTAAATTGAACACCCCGATCTGACACGATGTGAAGAGGCAAGCCATGCAAGCGAAAGATGTGTAGAATGAAGAGACTCGCTAGATGAGGAGCAGAAGGTAGGCTGGTCAGTGAGATGAAATGTGCCATCTTGGAGAACCGGTCCACCACCACCCAGACAGTGTTGCATCCTGCTGAGGGGGGAAGGTCTGTGACAAAGTTCATCGCAATGTGGTGCCAGGGGGCATTGGGGACAGGCAGAGGTTGAAGCAGGCCGGCAGGCTTGGAGTGAGTCATTTTGTTAGAGGCACACACCGTGCAAGAAGAGACAAAGTCCAGAACATCTTTAGGTAGCGTGGGCCACCAGAAGTGACGAGCAATCAGGTCTCGGGTTTTACGGACACCAGCGTGCCCAGCCAATTTAGAACTGTGTCACCAGCGGAGAATTCTTCTCCTGTCTGCCAACCAAACAAAAGTCCTCCCAGGAGGGATGTCTCTAACCTGCAGAGGATTAGCAGTGACAATGCAGGACGGGTCTATGATAGTCTGAAGGTACTCCACCGTGTCTACGGTCTCAAACGATCTGGACAGGGCATCGGCCCTCACATACTTGTCCGCGGGACGGTAGTGGAGCACAAACTGGAAACGGGTGAAGAACAGCGACCAACTGGCTTGACGGGGATTCAGTCGTTGTGCAGACTGAAGGTAGGTAAGGTTTTTGTGGTCGGTGAAGATCAGGATGGGGTGAGCAGTGCCCTCTAGAAGATGTCTCCACTCCTCCAGAGCCAATTTGATGGCCAGCAGCTCCCGATCTCCAAAGGAGTAATTGCGCTCAGCAGAAAAAAAAAGTCTTGGGTAGCAGCCACATACTACTGCCTTTCCTTTGGAGCTCCTCTGGAACAGAAGTGCACCTGCACCAACAGAGGAAGCGTCCACTTCCAGTGCGAACTGCCGAGATACGTCAGGATGATGGAGGATCGAGGCTGAAGTGAAGGCTTTCTTGAGGCTAATAAATGCGGACTCTGCCTCTGGAGTCCACACCTTGGCGTTCACACCCTTCTTGGTAAGGGTAGAGATGGGAGCCGTCAGAGAAGAGAAGTTAGAAATAAACTGCCAGTAGAAATTGACGAATCCCAGGAACCGCTGTATGGCCCTTAAGCCTTGAGGACGTGGCCACTCCAGGACAGCTTTCACTTTCTCAGGATCCATCTTGAGGCCTTGATCCGAGGTGATGTAGCCCAGGAAGGGCAGAGAACTTTTCTCAAAGACGCACTTCTCCAGCTTGGCGTATAAATGATTCTCCCTTAATCGTAGTAGAACCTGACGGACATGCCTCCTATGAATCGTTGGATCTGGGGAGAAAATCAAAATATCATCGAGATAAACAACAACCCAGATATAGAGGAGATCTCGGAAAATATCATTGATGAATTCCTGAAATACTGCGGGAGCGTTACACAGTCCGAAGGGCATAACTAGGTATTTGTAGTGCCCATCCCGGGTGTTAAATGCCATCTTCCATTCTTCACCCCGGCGAATCCGGACTAGATTGTAAGCTTAGAAAATTTTTGGGCTCCTCGTATGCGATCAAACAGCTCAGATATAAGTGGCAACGGGTATTTGTTCTTGACTGTGATCTGGTTAAGACCACGTTAGTCAATGCAGGGTTGAAGGGATCCGTCTTTCGTATGAAACCCCTCTCCAGATTCTCCTTGGTATAGGCCGAAATGGATACTCAGGCAAGGCGAGAGGATATGCTCGGCCGTGGGGAGGAGAGGCATTAGGAACCAGTTCAATGGGGCAGTCATAAGTCCGATGTTGAGGCAGCGTCTCAGCCTCCCTCTTGTTGAAAACATCTGCATACTGAGCAAACTGGGGAGGCAGTCCCGCCAATGACTGAGGCAGATGAGGCTTTACAGGATGAATCTGCAACAGACAATGACCATGGCACTTGGAACCCCATTGGAGAACCTCTCCAGAATTCCAGTCCAGGACTGGGGCATGTAGTCGAAGCCAAGGCAGGCCCAGCAGAACAGGATTGATGGCCTTGGGCAAAACAAGGAAAGAAATGAATTAAAAATGCAGGACTCCAACCTGGAGCTTCAACGGCTTGGTTTTAGAAAAGATGGGATCAGGCAGAGGCAGTCCATTAACGGAGGCAACAGCCAAAGACGTCTCTAGGGGGACTGTGGGCAGCTAAAGATGATCCACAAGCTCTTTCTGGATGAAGTTTGCAGCAGAACCAGAGTCAAGATTGGCAGAAACTTGATGCGTCCTGTCACCAGATACTAGGGTCACAGGAATAGTCAGCTTGGAACTGAATGCTTTATTAGGTACCGTTCCATCTAGGTTTGTCTCTCCAATCAGTCCTAGGCAATGGGGTCTCTCTGGCCTCTGGGGACACAGACGCACAATATGGCCTCCGTGGCCGCAATACAAACAAAGTCCAGAAGTGTGTTTGCGTTGTTTCTCCTGGGTAGACAATTTGACATAGTTACTCTGCATCGGATCCTCTGGTGGGATGACTGAGGAGGATTGCTGGAAAGTAGAATCCAGCCTAGGAAGTTCTCTCTCCCGGAGAACCTCTTGGGAACGCTTCCGAGGTTGGCTCATGTCAACCCAGGTGGCGAGTAGGATAAGATCGTCCAGGGTAGATGGCAGATCACGAGCAGCCAGCTCGTCCTTGATCCCTGAAGACAGTCCCTGCCAGAATGTGGCCACCAAAGCCTCGTTGTTCCAGATCAATTCAGCAGCCAGGATACGGAACTGGATGGCATACTCGCCCACGGAGAGGTCTCCCTGATGTAGGTTTAGCAAGGATGCAGCAGCCGAAGAAACTCTCCCAGGTTCTTCAAAGATCGAGCGGAAGGTCAGTAAGAAGTTCTGCAAGTCACGGGTCTCTGGTCCCTGATGTTCCCACAGAAAATTAGCCCATGCCAGGGCTTTGCCAGTAAGGAGAGAAATGATGAAGGCGATCCTGACGTCATCCGAAGAGAAAGACCTGCCATTTAGTCTGAAGTGGATCAGGCACTGATTTAAAAATCCCCTGCAGGTCCTCGGGTCTCCGTCATAGCATGGTGGTAGCGGCAAGAAACACAGGGGATTGGTACCAGTACAGACAGGAAGTGTAGCAGGAGGAACAGCAGGAATGGGTGTGGCGACGACCGTGGATGGAGCAAGTAGCCGATGGCCAATGGCGTTCACCGACAGGAGGAGTTGGTCTTGTCGTGACTGGAGATACTCCATCTTGGCCAGCATGGCTTGTGTCGTCAAAGTCTCAGGTTGACCAGCGGGGTCCATGGCCTGAGCGTACTGTCACGAAGCAGGTTAGTGGACCCACTAGGCCGTACCGCCGTAGCGGGGAGGCAGCTGGCCAATCAACAGGAAACCCCAGCAATACAATGTCCCGCACAAGGGTACCTGGATAGTCCAGACAGTGGCCGACGCTCTGGTACTGATGGAGATGGGTGCAGCAGGTAACGCCAAACGTGGCGGATGACACAGGTGCCGCATGTTGCGCCAGACGTGGTGGATTCCTCCGGATGTGGCAGATGACACAGGACGTGGCGGATTCCTCCGGACGTGGCAGATGACACAGGACGTGGCGGATTCCTCCGGACATGGCAGATGACACAGGACGTGGCGTATTCCTCCAGACGTGGCAGATGACACAGGACGTGGCAGACTCAATACTAAAGGCACAACCCGGGAAACAGGAATAGGAACAAGGCACGGGTAACAACTGGAACGGGAAACACTAAGGGACCTTTTGCAAGACAGACTGGGAAAACTAACAACGCTGAGGCAAGGATCAGAAGGCCTCGGGCCTTCTTATAGACCAGGAAATCATGGCAGTTGATGATGATGACGATTTCCTAAGTGCGCACGCTGGCCCTTTAAGGCCGGGCACGAGCGTGCGCGCGCACCCTACGGCACACAGCAGAATGGAGCAGAAGTGGGCGCTGGCGTCTCCTAGGAAAGAGATGGGGAACAGCGCTCAAGGATCCATGGCTGCGGGCGTCAGGAGGTGAGTAAACACGACGGCCCGCGGCCATGGACGCTACATACTGCAGAAATATTTGTGCTATAACTATAGTTCCCCCAAAATAATAGGGAAATGCAGATAGTGCCCCCCAAAATAATAGTGGCAGGAAGGTATAGCCCCTATAATAATAGTATTATATACTTAAAGTTCCCCAAGAAATATTACCATTCATACAGTGCATTCGGAAAGTCTTTAGACCCTTTCACTTTTAACACATTTTGTTAAGTTGAGGCCTCGTGCTAAAACAAAAAAAAGTTCAAGTTTTCCCCCATTATTCTGTACTTAATACCCCATAATCAGGGGCGGATTATAATGAGGGCAATCTGGGCAAGTGCCCAGGGGCCCGAGGCTGGAAGCGGGCCCAGTTCGCCTTGGTTCTCCAGTACCAGTTGTTAAAATTACAGCCGGTTCAGAGAAGCGAGAACTTTCCCCCAATTGTATCCGCGTCCCAAGTATGCAGGTACAATTGCTTACTTTAGCGCTGGTGCTCCTCCCATTTGGTGCTTTACTAATGACACAGTTGGCTCGATTACGTCATCACGCCGACTGCGTCGTTATGCTGGATGACAACGCCTGGTCTCTGACCAGTCCTGCATCGCTGGAGGACGGCGCGGGAACAGGGACAGACAAGAATGGTGTTTTTTTTGGGCAGCGTTGGGGGTAATATCTACAGGGGAAATTATCTACAGAGGGCATTGTGACTGGCACTATCTTCAGGGGCCATTATCTACAGTGGGCATGGTAATTGGCACTATCTACAGGGGGCATTGTGACTGGCGCTATCTACAAGGGGTGTTATCTACAGAGGGCATTGTAACTGGCACTATCTACAGGGAGCATTGTGACTGACCCCATCTATAAGGGGCATTATCTACAGAGGGCATTGTAACTGGCGCTATGTACAGGGGGCATTATCTACAGAGAAAATTGTATCTGCCGCTATCTACAGAGGGCATTGTAACTGGCACTATCTACAGGGGGCATTGTGACTGGCGCTGTCTACAGGGGGCATTATGACTGGCGCTATCTACAGGGGGCATTGTTAGTGTGTGTGGTGTTTTACTTCACACTGTTTGCCACAATTTAATTAATTGGCACAATGTATGGTGCAATTATATTTGAGGCAGGGTGTATAGTACTATTATATTCAGGGGCAGAGTGTATAGTACTATTATATTCAGGGGCAGAGTGTATAGTACTATTATATTCAGGGGCGCAGTGTATAATACTATTATATTCAGGGGCGCAGTGTATAGTACTATTATATTCAGGGGCACAGTATATGATACTATTATATTTAGAAGCATAGGGTGTGGCACCATGAGAATTTTATCTTCATTTCTAGGTGCGGAAATGTTGGAAAAGTGAGGAGCTGAAGCCATCTGAGCTGCAAACTGCAGAAATGGGCCGTGCCTGGGAGAAGTCATCATGGAGGTCTGGACCGGATGGAGAAGAAAAGAGGAAAAAGAACTAAAAAGAATCTGAGACGTTACCTGTGAGTCACTCAATGTAAATGTTTATTCCTTCCTGTGACTAATTGTCACTGTATGATCTGCAGCGAGATGACGGATGGTAGCATTCTATTTTGTTAAACAGCAACTCCCAGCATATCCTAACCATTGTTCAGCCTATACTGGGAGCTGTTGTTTTATGTCGTACAATCTTATACGGCAGGGGTTAAACTGAATTAGCAAATTATCTATGTACTGAACTGTATTTGTTCTGGTGCTGTATATATGTACTGAGCTTTGTTCTGGTGCTGTATATATTTACTGTGCTAGGTTCTGGTGCTGTATTTATGTACTGAGCTTGGTTCTGGTGATATATATATATATATATATATATATATATATATATATATATATATATATATATATGCACTACCGTTCAAAAGTTTGGGGTCACCCAGACAATTTTGTGTTTTCCATGTAAACTCACACTTATATTTATCAAATGAGTTGCAAAATGACTAGAAAATATACTCAAGACATTGAGAAGGTTAGAAATAATGATTTTTATTTGAAATAATAATTTTCTCCTTCAAACTTTGCTTTCGTCAAAGAATGCTCCATTTGCAACAATTACAGCATTGCAGACCTTTGGCATTCTAGCTGTTAATTTGCTGAGGTAATCGGGAGAAATTTCACCCCATTCTTCCAGAAGCCCCTGTCACAAGTTGGATTGGCTTGATGGGCACTTCTTGCGTACCATACAGTCAAGCTGCTCCCACAACAGCTCTATGGGGTTGAGATCTGGTGACTACGCTGGCCACTCCATTACAGATAGAATACCAGCTGCCTGCTTCTTTCCTAAATAGTTCTTGCATAATTTGGAGGTGTGCTTTGGGTCATTGTCCTGTTGTAGGATGAAATTGGCTCCAATCAAGCGCTGTCCACAGGGTATGGCATGGCGTTGCAAAATGGAGTGATAGCCTTCCTTATTCAAAATCCCTTTTACCTTGTACAAATCTCCCACTTTACCAGCACCAAAGAAACCCCAGAACATCACATTACCTCCACCATGCTTGACAGATGGCGTCAGGCACTCTTCCATCATCTTTTCAGTTGTTCTGCGTCGCACAAATGTTCTTCTGTGTGATCCAAACACCTCAAACTTCGATTCGTCTGTCCATAACACTTTTTTCCAATCTTCCTCTGTCCAATGTCTGTGTGCTTTTGCCCATATTAATCTTTTCCTTTTATTTGCCAGTCTCAGATATGGCTTTTTTTTTGCCACTCTGCCCTGAAGGCCAGCATCCCGGAGTTGCCTCTTCACTGTAGACGTTGACACTGGCGTTTTGCGGGTACTATTTAATGAAGCTGCCAGTTGAGGACCTGTGAGGCGTCTATTTCTCAAACTAGAGACTCTAATGTACTTGTCTTGTTGCTCAGTTGTGCAGCGGGGCCTCCCACCTCTCTTTCTACTCTGGTTAGAGCCTGTGTGTGCTGTCCTCTGAAGGGAGTAGTACACACCGTTGTAGGAAATCTTCAGTTTCTTGGCAATTTCTCGCATTGGAATAGCCTTAATTTCTAAGAACAAGAATAGACTGTCGAGTTTCACATGAAAGCTCTCTTTTTCTAGCCATTTTGAGAGTTTAATCGAACCCACAAATGTAATGCTCCAGATTCTCAACTAGCTCAAAGGAAGGTCAGTTTTATAGCTCCTCTAAACAGCAAAACGGTTTACAGCGGTGCTAACATAATTGCACAAGGGTTTTCAAGTATTTTCTAATCATCCATTAGCCTTCTAACACAGTTAGCAAACACAATGTACCATTAGAGCACTGGAGTGATGGTTGCTGGAAATGGGCCTCTATACACCTATGTAGATATTGCATTAAAAACCAGACGTTTGCAGCTAGAATAGTCATTTAGCACATTAACAATGTATAGAGCAGGGGTCTCAAACTCGGCCGGGTAAGTGGGCCGCATATAGAAAAAATGGGAAGTTGACGGGCCGCATTACTTTCAAATTTGATACAATACAAAATTATTGTTAATCAATTAATTATTTGAACTACTAGAACACTATATTACTATATTAATAATAATACTACATTACTATAATAATAGCGCTAGGTTTAAAATTTGAGATATTTCTCCACGTGCTTATTTCAACAATCCAGCTTTCCAGTTTAAGTGTCGCTAAATGCAGTCCGGCGGCTCAGTTAGCACACATGTCAAGATTGGGCAGCCCCTTTTTAGATAGTGCTGCAGTGCCCTCTGTGGATGCTGCCGCAGTGCCCTCTGTGGATGCTGCCGCAGTGCCCTCTGTGGATGCTGCCCCAGTGCCCTCTGTGGATAATGCAACACACCCCTAGATAAGGCCACAGTGCCCTCTGTAGATAAGGCCACAGTGCCCTCTGTAGATAAGGCCACAGTGCCCTCTGTAGATAAGGCCACAGTGCCCTCTGTAGATAAGGCCACAGTGCCCTCTGTAGATAAGGCCACAGTGCCCTCTGTAGATAAGGCCACAGTGCCCTCTGTAGATAAGGCCACAGTGCCCTCTGTAGATAAGGCCACAGTGCCCTCTGTAGATAAGGCCACAGTGCCCTCTGTAGATAAGGCCACAGTGCCCTCTGTAGATAAGGCCACAGTGCCCTCTGTAGATAATGCAACACACCCCTAGATAATGCCAGTGTCCTCTTCAGATACTGCCACACACCCACTTGTAGATAATGCCACAGTGCCCTCTGTAGAGGCTGCCACAGTGCCCTCTGTAGAGGCTGCCACAGTGCCCTCTATAGAGGCTGCCACAGTGCCCTCTGTAGAGGCTGCCAAAGTGCCCTCTATAGAGGCTGCCCCAGTGCCCTCTGTAGAGGCTGCCCCAGTGCCCTCTGTAGAGGCTGCCCCAGTACCCTCTGTAGAGGCTGCCCCAGTGCCCTCTGTAGAGGCTGCCCAAGTGCCCTCTGTAGAGGCTGCCCCAGTGCCCTCTGTAGAGGCTGCCCCAGTGCCCTCTGTAGAGGCTGCCCCAGTGATGTCAGGGGCTTGCCCAGAGCTGGAGTCCCGGAGCAGAGCCGCTTCTGGCACTCTGCCTTGGATTCCAGCTCTGCTCCTGACATCACTGTCCATATATGGACAGAGATGTCAGGGGCATCCCCAGAGCTGGAGTCCCAGGCATAGCGCTAGTAGGCTCTTCCTGGGACTCCAGCTGTGCTCCTGACATCACTGGGACTCCTGCTCTGGGGAAGCCCCTGACATCATTGTCGATGTATGGACAGCGATGTCACAGGCTTCCCCAGAGTCCCGGAGCAGAGCCGATAATAGCGCTCTGCCCGGGACTCCACTCTGGGGAAGAATCTGACACACTGTCCATATATGGGCAGCGATGTCAGGGAATTCCACAGAGTCCCTGAGCAGAGCCGATACTATCGCTCTGCCCGGGACTCCGCTCTGGGGAAGACCCTGACACACTGTCCATATATGGGAAGATAAATGAGGGAATTCCACAGAGTGCAGGAGCAGAGCCTGTACTAGCTCTCTGCCGGGACTCCGGCTCTGGGGAAGCCCCAGACATCGCTGTTCATATGTGGACAGCGATGTCAGGGAATTCCACAGAGTCCCGGAGCAGAGCCGACACCAGCGCTCTGCACGGGACTCCGGCTCTGGGGAAGCCCCAGACATCGCTGTTCATATGTGGACAGCGATGTCAGGGAATTCCATAGAGTCCCGGAGCAGAGCCGACACCAGCACTATGCTCAGGACTCCGGCTCTTGGGAAGCCCCAGACATCGCTGTCCATATATGGGCAGCGATGTCAGGGAATTCCACAGAGTCTCGGAGCAGAGCCTGTACTAGCGCTCTGCCCGGGACTCCGGCTCTGGGGAAGCCCCAGACATCGCTGTTCATATGTGGACAGCGATGTCAGGGAATTCCAGAGTCTTGGAGCAGAGCCGATACTAGCGGCTCTGTGTCCCGCGGGCCGCGTGCTTGAGACCCCTGGTATAGAGTGTATATATATATGTACTGAGCCTTGTTCAGGTGCTGTATTCATGTATTGAGCTTGGTTCTGCTGCTGTATATATGTAATGAGCTTGGTTCTTGGGCTGTATTTATGTACTGAGCTTGTTTCTGGTGTTATATATATCTACTGAGATTTGTACTGGTGCTATATATATGTACTGATCTTGGTTCTGGAGTTATATATATGTACTGAGCTTGGTTCTGGAGTTGAATATATGTACTGAGCTTGGTTCTGGCACTGTATTTATGTACTGAGAATTGTTCTGGTTCTGTATATATGTACTGAGCTTGGTTCTGGCGCTGTATTTATGTACTGAGCTTGGTTCTGGGGCTGTATATATGTACTGAGCTTGGTTCTGGGGCTGTATATTTGTACAGAGTTTAGTTTTGGGGCTGTACAGTATTTACCTTATCTTAAGGTAAAAGTAGATGTTAAATATATACAGTAAAAACTAAACTCAAAGAAACATGGAGGAATCTCAGTTTTTTCCAATTCATCTATTATATGGTACTTTAAATGTTGCCAATAAAAACTACAACTCCTCCCGCAAAAAAGAATCCTTCACACACCACTTCAGTGACGTAAAAAGAAAAAAGTTCTAATGCTCCTGACTAGAGATGAGCGAACCGGGACAACCGTACCTGGTTTCGGTCCGAACTTCCTGAAAAGTTCGGTACGCAAGCGAATCCGAACTTCACCGGGTTCGGCCGAACCCGTTTTGACCGAACCCGTTCAAAAATATTGTACAAATCGGCAGCCACTTGTCTCTATCAATCACTGATAGAGAAAAGAGGCTGCTGATTAAAAATAAAATAAAAAGCATTTCATACGTACCTGGTCGTTGTCTTGGTGACGAGTCCCTCTTCTTCCTCCAGTCCGACCTTCTTTTCTGACGCGGCAGCCTGTGATTGGCTGCAGAGGCCTCTGCAGCCTGTGATTGGCTGCAGAGGCCTCTGCAGCCTGTGATTGGCTGCAGCGCTCACATGGGCTGCATCGTCATCAAGGAATGTCGGGCCAGATGTCGAGAGGGACGCGTCACCAAGGCAATGGCCAGGAGACCGGACTGGAGGAAGCAGGGAGTTCCCGGTAAGTATGAACGTCTTTTTTTTTTACAGGTTACTCTATATTGTGATCGGTAGTCACTGTCCAGGGTGCTGAAACAGTTACTGCCGATCAGTTAACTCTTTCAGCACCCTGGACAGTGACTATTTACTGATGTCGCCTAGCAACGCTGCCGTAATGACGGGTGCACACATGTAGCCACCCGTCATTACGGGGCCTCATGCACACGACCGTAAAAACACCCGTTATTACAGGTCGTAATTACGACCCGAAATAGCGGGCCCATAGACTTCTGTTAGCCACGGGTACCTTCCCGTTTTCTCACGGGAAGGTGCCCGTGCCGTTAAAAAGATAGAACATGTTCTATTTTTTTATTTTACGGGCCGTGCTCGTAATTATGACTTGTAATTACGAGCACGGCCGGCCACGGGCAGCCGGCCGCTTTTTCGAGCCGTGCTGTCATTAAAAGGGTATGTTCACACGACAGCGTCCGTAACGGCTGAAATTACGGGGATGTTTCCGCCTGAAAACATCCCCGTAATTTCAGCCGTAACGGTATGTGCAGGCGCTTGAACGCCGCGTCCATTACGGACGTAATTGGCGCTGCTATTCATTGGAGTCAATGAATAACGGCTCCAATTACGGCCAAAGAAGTGACAGGTCACTTCTTTGACGCGGGCGTCTATTTACGCGCCGTCATTTGACAGCGGCGCGTAAATATACGCCTCGTGTGAACGGACAAACGTCTGCCCATTGCTTTCAATGGGCAGATGTTTGTCAACGCAATTGAGTCGCTATTTTCGGACATAATTCGGGGCAAAAACGCCCCAATTACGTCCGTAATTAGTGCGTGTGAACATACCCTAATTATAGCAGCACGGCCCGTAAAATAGAAAAATAGAACATGTTCTATTTTTTTAACGGCACGGGCACCTTCCCGTGAGAAAACGGGAAGGTACCCGTGGGTAACAGAAGTCTATGAGCCCGTTATTGTGGGTCGTAATTACGACCCGCAATAACGGGTGTTTTTACGGTCGTGTGCATAATGGGAGCACGGCTCGGAAAAATTGCCGGCCGTGCTCATCTCCTGAAATACTCTGTGCTGCCTTAAACTCTGTGGAGTTGGCAAGTCAACACCCCGCACAAGATCCGCACGCTCATATCCTGAAATACTCTGTGCTGCTGTGAACTCTGGTCTTACCATTACGTGGTGACTTGCCAATCATGTGAAGGTGTTATTGAGGACAGGAGTGGAGGAGAGGTAACAGACTGAGAGCTACGTAATAGTAAGAGCAGAGTTCACAGCAGCACAGAATCTGCACGCTCCTCTCCTGAAATACTCTGTTCTGCTGTGAACTCTGCTCTTACCATTACGTAGCTCAGTCTGTTACCTCTCCTCCATTCCTGTCCTCAATAACACCTTCACATGATTGGCAAGTCACCACCCCGCACAAGATCCGCACGCTCATCTCCTGAAATACTCTGTGCTGCTGTGAACTCTGCTCTTACCATTACGTGGTGACTTGCCAATCATGTGAAGGTGTTCTTGAGGACAGGAGTGGAGGAGAGGTAACAGACTGAGAGCTACGTAATGGT
Source organism: Rhinoderma darwinii (assembly GCF_050947455.1). Lineage (NCBI taxonomy): Eukaryota > Metazoa > Chordata > Amphibia > Anura > Rhinodermatidae > Rhinoderma > Rhinoderma darwinii. The sequence goes on from NC_134689.1 coordinate 48,187,895, forward strand.
AAGAGCAGAGTTCACAGCAGCACTGAATCTGCACACTCATCTCCTGAAATACTCTGTGCTGCCTTAAACTCTATGGACAGGTCAGGATCCTGTTTCTTTTAAATGCTGCACTGTAGCGCAGCCTTATATAGTGGATCGAGCGGGTTCCCCAGCAGCATTTAAAAGAAACAGTGTTTGTGTATGTGTGTGTTTGTGTATATATGTGTGTTTGGGTATGTGTCTTTGTCTGTTTTTGTTTTTATATGTGTGTTTGTGTATATGTGTGTGTGTGTGTGTTTATGTGTGTTTGTGTATATATGGGTGTGTTTGTGCATATGTGTTTGTGTATATGTGTGTGTATATATGGGTGTATTTGTGTATATGTTTGTGTGTAGATGTTTGTGTGTGTGTTTTTTTGTATATGTGTGTGTTTGTGTATATGTGTGTATATGGGTGTGTGTTTATGTGTGTGTGTTTGTGTATATATGGGTGTGTTTGTGTATATGTGTTTGTGTATATGTGTGTATTTGTGTATATGTGTGTGTTTGTGTATATGTGTGTGTTTGGGTATGTGTGTTTTTGTTTGTATATGTGTTTGTGTATATGTGTTAGTTCGTGTATATGTGTGTGTATATGTGTGTGTGTTTTTGTATATCTTGTTGTGTTTGTGTATAACTGTGTATATGTGTTTGTGTATATGTGTGTGTGTGTGTGTGTGTGTGTGTGTGTGTGTGTGTTTGTGTATATGTGTGTGTTCGTGTATATGTGTGTGTTTGGATATGTGTGTTTTTGTTTGTATATGTGTGAGTTTGTGTATATGTGTGTGTGTTTGTCTGTTTATGTGTGTGTGTGTGTGTGTGTGTGTGTATATCTTGTTGTGTTTGTGTATATATGTGTGTGTTTGTGTATGGTTGTTTGTTTGTGTGTGCGTGTATATATGTGTGTAGGTGAGTAGAAGTATTGGTATTGTTTACATTGATAACTGTTTTTTTATGTTGTTGCAGATTTTGATGTACCAATTGGACTACATCTTCGATTCGTTGGACTACTGCGTAGATCTAAGTTTTTTCAATTTTTAATAACATGGTTAACGAGGGTTTTGTTGGGGATTTCTTGGGGATTTCTTATTTCAATAAAAAAGTATTGTCTTTGTGGTTTTTTTTAAACTTTATTAGTGCCTAGATAATGGCAGTTGGCTGATTGACAGCGTCCATTATTAAGGCGGTACTTAGTGTTAGGCCTCATTTACACGAGCATGTGCGTTTTGCGCGCGTAAAAAATGCAGCGTTTTGCGTGCGCAAAAGGCACTTGACAGCTCCGTGTGTCATCCGTGTATGATGCGCGGCTGCGAGATTTTCGCGCAGCCACCATCATAGAGATGAGGCTAGCCGACGTCAGTCACTGTCCATGGTGCTAAAAGAGTTAACTGATCGGCATTAACTCTTTCAGCACCCTCGGCAGTGAATTCCGATCACCATATCGAGTAACCTGTTTAAAAAAAAAGAGGTTCGTACTTACCGAGAACTTCCCGGCCGTTGCCTTGGTGACGCGTCCTTGGTGACGCGTCCTTGGTGACGCTCCTCTCTTGACATCTGGCCCCACCTCCCTGGATGACGCGGCAGTCCATGTGACCGCTGCAGCCTGTGCTTGGCTTGTGATTGGCTGCAGCTGTCACTTGGACTGAATTGTCATCCCGGGAGGTCAGACTGAAGGAAGAAGCCGGGAGTTATCGGTAAGTCAGAACTTTTTTTTTTTTTACACGTTCACGTATATTGGAATCGGAAGTCACTGTCCAGGGTGCTGAACCAGTTTAACTCTTTCAGCACCCTGCACAGTGACTGTCTCCTGCCGGGTTCGGTCAAAACGAGTTCGGCCGAACCCGGTAAAGTTCGGTTCGCTCATGTCTAAGACACTCCGTTCGGATGTTTGTAAACAGAAAAGCACGTGGTGCTTTTCTGTTTACATTCAGTTTGACAGCTCTTGCGCGAATCACGCAGTTCGCACGGAAGCTTTGTGGTTTTCACGCACCCATTGACTTCAATGGGTGCGTGATGCGCGAAAAACGCACGATTAAAGAACATGTCGTGAGTTTTACGCAACGCACTCGCGCTGCGCAAAATTCACGCATCGTCTGCACTGCCCCATAGAGTAATATAGGTGCGTACGACACGCGTGAAAAGCACGCGCGTCGCACGCACGTATATTACGCTCGTGTAAATGAGGCCTTAGCCGGTGCAGAGGCTAGCACTAACCACCCATTATTACCCCAGTACCCACCACCACCAGGGGTGCCGGGAAGAGCTTGGTACGATCCAGTACCCGACCATCTGTTGTGAGGGTCGGGTACTGGGGTGGCCGTAGGCTGGTATTATGAGGCTGGGAAGGGCCAAAAACAGTGGACCTTCCCACCCTTGTAATGCTAGGCTGCTGCTGCTATGTTGTATCGGGCTGGTTATAACCAGCCATATACAAAGCCGCAGCAGTCTGGCATTACATGGGTGGGAAGGGCCACTGGTTTTGTCCATTCCCAGGCTAATAACACTGTGTTGTATGTGGCTGGTTATGATAAATTGGGTGGAACCCCATGTCTTTTTAAAAAAATAAAAAGAAATAAATAATAATTAAAAAAAAATGACGTGTGTTCCCCCCCACTTTTATAACCAGCCAGATACAACACAGCAGCAGCAGCCTAGCATTACAAGGGTGGGAAGGTCCACTGTTTTTGGCCCTTCCCAGCCTCATAATACCAGCCTGCGGCCACCCCAGAGCCCGACCATCACAACAGATGGTCGGGTACTGGATTGTACCTGGCTCTTCCCGGCACCCCTGGTGGTGGTGGGTACCGGGGTAATAATGGTGGTTAGTGTTAGCCTCTGCACCGGCTAACACTAAGCCTCGCCTTAGTAATGGATGTTGTCACTCAGACAGCGGCCATTACTAAAGTGGTAGTAATAAAATTTGAAAAGAAAAAGACAAAGATATAGATAAAATATTTTATTGAAATAAAGCACCCCCAACACAACCCTCATTAACCATTTTATTGTAGAAAAAAAAACCGTCATCTAAGTAGTCCTCGAAACCGACGTAGTCCAAACACCAAACCTGTAAAAAATAAAAAAAAATAAAAAATGAAATAAAACATGTCGTAGGCTTAGATTCAGTTTAATGTGTGATACTGACTGTTATACCATGTATAGAAGCCTGCCGCGAAGTTGACTTAGATACAGCGCGCCAGCAGACAGTATCATACATGGCCATACAGACATATATACAAACAAACATACATGCAAACATACATACATACATACAAGCATGCACATATATACATGCAAATATACATACATGCAAACATACACACATATATACATACATACATGCAAACTATCATACATACATACATACATACATGCATACACACACACATGAAAACATACATACATACAAACAAACATGCAAAGATACATACATACATATATACAAGCATGCACAAATATACATGCAAACATAAATACATGCAAACATAATTACATACATGCACATATATATAAACATACATGCAAACATACATGCAAAAATAAAAATATGCAAACATACATACATGCACATATATACATACATACATTTATACATACATACATACATGGCAACATGCATACATGCAAACATACATCCATGCAAACATACATACATACATACATGCAAACATACACACATGCAAACATACATACATACATGCAAATATATACATGCAAATATACATACAAACATGCACATATATACATACATGCCAACATACATGCAAACATACATGCACATATATACATACATACATACATACATACATACATGACAACATACATACATACATGACAACATACATACATACATACATGCAAACATACATACAAACATACATTCATGCAAACATACATACATGCAAACATACATACATGCAAATATATACATGCAAATATACATGCACATATATACATACATGCCAACATACATGCAAACATACATGCACATATATACATACATACATGACAACATACATACATACATGACAACATACATACATACATACATGCAAACATACATACATGCAAACATACATACATGCAAACATATACACATGCAAACATAAATGCAAATATATACATGCAAATATACATACAAACATGCACATGTATACATACATGCCAACATACATGCAAACATACATGCACATATATACATACATACATGACAACATACATACATGACAACATACATACATACATGCAAACATACATACATGCAAACATACACACATGCAAACATACATACATACATGCAAATATATACATGCAAATATACATACAAACATGCACATATATACATACATGCCAACATACATGCAAACATACATGCACATATATACATACATACATGACAACATACATACATACATACATGACAACATACATACATACATGCAAACATACATACATGCAAACATACACACATGCAAACATACATACATACATGCAAATATATACATGCAAATATACATACAAACATGCACATATATACATACATGCCAACATACATGCAAACATACATGCACATATATACATACATACATGACAACATACATACATACATACATACATGCCAACATACATACATGCCAACATACATACATGCCAACATACATACATGCCAATAAAATATAATAATACGTTCATACTTACTTTCCTCCTGTCCGGCCTCCAGCGATGACGTTTCATCCATGTCACTGCTGCAGCCTGTGATTGGCTGCAGAGGCGGTCACGTGGGATGAAGCGTCATCCCTGGAGGCCGGTCTTCTGATGTCATCCTGACGTGCGTGACCGCCACTGTGATTGGCTGTAGCGGCGAAAGGGTTGAAACGTCATCGCTGGAGGCCGGGCAGGAGGAAAGTAAGTACGAACGTATTATTTTTTTATTACATTAAAATTGTATTTTCCGCGGGCCGAGCATGTACTGTCAAGGTTGCTGAAAGAGTTAGTGCAGCCCATTAACTCTATCAGCACCCTGGACAGTAGCATGCTCGGCGCACGTAAGTGACAGGTTCGGTCCGAATCGAACTTTTTTGTGAAATTCGGCGAACTAGCCGAACCAAACTTTGCAAAGTTCGCTCATCTCTACTCCTGACCTCTTTAGTGTCTCATTGCTTTTTCTCTTCTGTATGGCTCATTCTGCTTTTACAGCAAATTCAAAACCGTGCCAGATCTATGGCCGCCTAAACAGAAACCTGCAAATATATACAGGTACGGTATCTTCAGAGTCCTGTCTTCTGAGTTTGAGGGGGGCCCAGACTTGAAAAGGTGCCCCGAGCCCATGGTACCCTTAATCCGCCCTGCCCATAAAAACAAAGTTAAAAAAGAATTTTGAAATTTTTGCAAATTTATTCAAAATGAAAAAATCTAATTTTGCATGAAGATAAGTATTCAGACCCTTTGCTTTGACACTTTAAATTTAGCTGATGGGGTCTCCCATTTCTCTAGATCAGTGTTTCCCAAACTGTGGGTCGCGACTCTCTGGGGGGGTCATGTTTAGTCCTGTGGGGGGTTGTGAGCCACTCACTGATGTCCCGGGTTTCAACTGCACCTGCGTCCTCAGGGTGCAGATACAGTTGAATTCAATGCTCGAGCAAGGAGCTGATGGCTCCTTGCTCCAGCATTCACTATGCCATGAGCGGCTAGGTGCAGACAGGCGTGATGTAGTGACGTCATCGCGCCTATCTGCGCTGAGTCACACACTGCACAGACCGGAGCAGCAGAAGGATCTCCTCCACCCGTCTTGGGGACAGGCATAGGTGAATATGTATATTTATTATTTTTATTAGGCACTATTGGGGCTATGTGGAAGCAGCTATGGGGGCATTATAGTGTGTGGGGGCAGCTGTGGGGCATTATACTGTGAGGTGGCAGCTATGGGGGCTTTATAATCTGTGGAGGGCAGGTATGGTGGCGGTTATGGGGATCTTATACTGTGTGGGGACAGCTATGGGAGCATTTTACTGTGTGGGGGCAGTTATGGGGGAATTATATTGTGGGGGGGCAACTATAGGAGCCTTATCCTGTGTGGGGATTGCTATAGGGGCATAATACTGTGTGGCGGCAGTTATAGGGGCATTATACTGTGTGGGGGCAGCTATCGAGGCATTATACGGTGGGGAGGGCAGCTATAGGAGCATTATACTGTGTGGGGGAGCTATAGGGGCCCTATCCTGTGTGGTGGGCAGCTATAGGGGCATTATTCTGTGGGGGGACAGCTATAGGGGCATTATACTGTGTGTGGGGAGCTAAAGGGGCATTATAATGTGCGGGGGCACTACGGGGTCATTATACTGTGTGGGGCAGCTATGGGGGTATTATACTGTCTGGGGCAGCTTTACAGGCATTATACTGTGTAGGGACGCATTATACTGTGTAGCAGCAGCTATATGGGCATTATGCTGTGTATGGGCAGCTATAGGGGTATTATACTGTGCGTCAGCAGCTATAGGGGCATTATGCTGTGTCGGGGCAGTTATATGGGCATTATCCTGCGTGGGGGCAGCTTTAGGGGCATTGTCCTGGGTGGAGCAGCTATAGGGACATTATACTGTGTGGGGGCCACTAAAAAGTCATTATACTGTGTGTAGGCCCACTGGGTTGTGGCCCACTCAGATGTGTTTCAGCCCCTGTGCTAAACCCCTAGCTACTCTGATGGCCACTGATGGACGGGTCGGGTCACATGACCCACCATCACCAGCCATAGTCAGGCCTCAGCGATGCACAGCAGCAGGGTACCTTGAGCCTGCCCCATCCCCCGCCCACAAAATTGTTATTGTTTTCGATGTTGCAGGCAGGGCCGCAATCAGCAATTTATGAGCTGCATGCAGCCAAGGAGTTTGGGCCCCACCCCCTTTTCACGCGGAGGGGGGTGTGCAATTAAATGTGGCAACAGGGGTGAAACACAAACTGGCAGGGGCTCTGTGGAGTGGGAGGATGGAGAGAGTAGATGCACAGGGGATTTGACAGGGTGCTACAGGTAGAGACTAGGTGGCAGGACTCTGTGACTGGAACAAGAGTGTTGGTGAAATGAGTAGTGGGAGGAGCAGGAAGGAGATGTAAAATTACAGGGGCTCTGTGGAGGAGCAGGGGGCAGACAGTAAGTGTTTATGGGCTCTGTGGGATTTAGGAGGGGGCAACATAAAAAAATTGCTTCGTTTAATAGAGATTAAAAAGTTATGGTTCTCACAACAAGGCGACAGAAAAAATACATTCTTTTTACAAAAGTAATTTTATTGTGCAAAAACATAAAAAGTTCTATAAATTTGGTATAGCTGGAATCGTACTGGCCTGCAGAATAAAGTTAACATGTAATTTATGATGCGTGGTGAACGCTATATAAAAAAAACTATGCCAGAATAGCTGTTTTTGGTCACTTTGCCTCCCATAAAAAAGGATAAGAAGTGATCAAAAAGTTGCATGTACCCCAAAATAGTACAAATAATAACTACAGGGCGTCCTGCAATAAAACAGCCCTCATACACAAATATGTCTATGAAAAAATAAAATAAGTTAAAGCTCCAATAAGTCAGGAAAGAAAAATATGCAGTAGTGCAGGCCCGAGGGGAACATTTCTTCTGTTTCAAGAGGCGATTTATCAAGGCACTAAAATTAGGGAACCAGGAAGGGTAGGGCCCAAACATCTGCTGGAAGCGAGGGTGCCCGTACTATACCAGGACAACACTTCCCAGCAAAATTCCTCAAACTGCAAAGGTGCGGAGTGTGGACCAAAAGGGGTATAAGAAAGGACATAATTTATCAGTGCGACACTGGCCTGTGCAGAAAGGATTGCTTCACAGCGTAACACACATCCATGGATTTTTTTTATCCCATTATTATACACCTGACTATGCCCCTGATGTACTCCACACAGCTTACATGTACCCCCACATTATAAACTGAAATACCAGTAAAACTCCAAACAAAACTACTACCAAGCAAAATCCACGCTCCAAAAGTCAAATGGCGCTCCCTCCCTTCTGAACCCTACAGCGTGCCCAAACAGCAGTTTACTTCCACATATATGGCATCGCCATACCCGGGAGAACCATTTTAAGAATTTTTGGGGGTGTGTCTCCAGTGACACCTGCTGGGCAAACCTATTTGCCACTGATTTGGCATAGCTAGGGAAAAATTGCTATTTTTACTTTGCACCATCCGCAGCGCATTCATTAATGGAAAAGACTTGTGGGGTAAAAATGCTGACTACACACCTTAATAAATGCCTTGATGGGTGTAGTTTCCAAAATGGGGTCACTTCTCAGGGGTTTCTTTTATTATTTCACATCAGAGCCTCTGCAATTGTGAACCAATACTTTGTAAGTCTCCAAATTAGGCCTCAATTTCACATGGTACTCTTTCACTCCTGAGCCCTGTCGATCGTCCAGGCAAAAGATTAGGGCCACATGTAGAGTGTTTCTAAAACCGGGAATCACAGCATAATAATTAGAGAGCTGTTATGGTGGCACAATCTGGGCACCACATATTGGCATATCTATGGAAAAATTCCCATTTTCACTCTGCAACATTGAGTGCACACTAATTTCTGGAAAACACCTGCGAGGTTAACATTCTCACTACACCCCTAGGTGAATACTTTGAGGGGTGTAGTTTCCAAAATGGGGTCACTTCTGGGGGGTTTCCACTGTTTTTGTCCTACAGGGGCTTTGCAAATGCGACATAGCACCCAGAAACCAATCCATAGAAATCTGCACTCCAAAAGCCAACTCCTTTCTTTATGAGCCCTACAGTGTGCACAAACAACAGTTTATGACCACATATGGGGTATTGCCGTACTCGGGAGAACTTGCTTTACAAATGTTGGGGTGCTTTTTCTCCTTTTATTTGTTAAGAAAATGTAAAATTTTGAACTAAAGCTACGTCTTATTGTAAAAAAAAAATATTTTTATGTTCACTGCCCAATTCTAATAAAATCTATGAAAAACACCTGTGGAGTCAAAATGCTCACTAAACCCCTAGATAAATTCCTCAAGTTGCATAGTTTCCCAAATGGTGTAACTTTTGGGGAGTTTCCACTATTTTGGTCCCACAGGGACTTTGCAAACACGAGATGATGCCGAGAAACCAATCCAGCAAAATCTGCGCTCCAAAAGCCAAATAGATGCGCCTTCCCTTCTAAGCTCTGTTGTGTGCCCAAACAGCAGTTTATGACAACATATGAGGCATTTCCATACTCTGGAGAAGTTGCTTTACGTATGTTGGAGTTCTTTTTTTCCTATATTTGTTGAGAAAATTATTATTTTTTTAACTAAAGCTACGTCTTATTGTAAAAAAAAAATATTTTTATTTTCACTGCCTAATTCTAATAAAAACTATGAAACACCTGTAGGGTCAAAATGCTCCAAAAGCCAAATAGTGCGCCCTCCCTTCTAAGCTCTGCCGTGTGCCCAAACAGCAGTTTATGACAACATATGAGGTATTTTCGTACTCTAGAGAAGTTGCTTTACAAATGTTGGGGAGGATTTTTCTTCTTTATTCCTTGTGGAAATTGGTTATTTTTTAGCTAAAACTACATCTTATTGGAAAAATGTAAAAGATTTTATTTTCACACCAAATTCTAATAAAATCTGTGAAACACCTGTGGGTTCAAAATGCTCACTACACCCCTAGATGAATTCCTTGTGGGGTGTAGTTTCCAAAATGTTTTTTTTTGGGGGCGTTTCCTTTGTTTTGGCATCACAAGACTTATTCAAACCTGACATGGTGCCTAAAATATAATCTAATAAAAGGAAGGCCCCAAAATCCACTAGGTGCTCCTTTGCTTCTGAGGCCTGCATTTCAGTCCATTAGCACACTAGGGCCACACGTGGGATATTTCTAAAGACTGCAGAATCTGGGCAATACATATTAAGTTGCATTTCTCTAGTTAAACCTTCTGTGTTACAGAAAAAAATGAATTAATAATGAATTTCTGAAAAAAAAAAAATTTGTAAATTTCACCTCTACATTGCTTTAATTATTGTGAAACACCTAAAGGGTTAAGTAACTTTCTAAATGCTGTTTTGAATATATTAAGGGGTGCAGATTTTAAAATGGGTTTATTTATGGGTAATTTCTAATATATAGGGCCCTCAAAACCACTTCAGAACTGAACTGGTCCATGAAAAAAATAGCCTTTTTAAATTTTCTTGAAAATGTGAGAAATTACTGCTAAAGTTCTAAGCCTTGTAACGTCCTAGAAAAATAAAAATATGTTCAAAAAACGATGCAAACATAAAGTAGACATGTGGGAAATGTTAACTAGTAACTATTTTGTGTGGTATAACTATCGGTCCTTCAAGTAGCTACATTTAAATTTAGAAAAACCAATTTTTGCAAATTTTCTCAAAATGTTGGTGTTTCTCACAAATAAATACAAAATTCACTAACATAAAGTCCAATATTTTCACGAGAAAACAATCTTAGAATAGATTGGATAGGTAAAATTATTCCAAAGTTATTACCACATAAAGTGACACATGTCAGATTTGAAAAATAAGGCTCTGTCAGGAAGGTCAAAAGTGGCCACAGCTCGAAGGGGTTAAATACATTTAGGGCATGCCCCCACGTGGCGGAATTCCTCCGCAACTGTCCGCATCAATGCCGCACCTAATCCGGGTTGCGGATTACGGCTGCGGATCTGCCCAAAATGTGCAGTAAATTGATGCGGACTAGCTGCTGCGGACTGCGGAAAAAGTGCTTCCCTTCTCCCTATCAGTGCAGGATAGAGAGAAGGGACAGCACTTTCCCTAGTGAAAGTAAACGAATTTCATACTTACCGGCCGTTGTCTTGGTGACGCGTCCCTCTTTCGGCATCCAGCCCGACCTCCCTGGATGACGCGGCAGTCCATGTGACCGCTGCAGCCTGTGATTGGCTGCAGCCGTCACTTAGACTGAAACGCCATCCTGGGAAGCCGGACTGGAGACAGAAGCAGGGAGTTCTCGGTAAGTATGAACTTCTATTTTTTTTACAGGTTGCTGTATATTGGGATCGGTAGTCACTGTCCAGGGTGCAGAAACAGTTACTGCCGATCGCTTAACTCTTTCAGCACCCTGGACAGTGACTATTTACTGACGTCTCCTAGCAACGCTCCCGTAATTACGGGAGCCCCATTGACTTCCTCAGTCTGGCTGTAGACCTAGAAATACATAGGTCCAGCCAGAATGAAGAAATGTCATGTTAAAAAAGCAAGACGCATCCGCAGCACACATAACATGTGCATGACAGCTGCGGACTTCATTGCGGAATTTAGAATCTCCATTGAAGTCAATGGAGAAATTCCGCCATGAGTCCGCAACCAGTCCGCCACTGCTCCGCAACAGACAGAGCATGCTGCGGACACCAAATTCCGCCCCGCAGCCTATGCTCCGCAGCGGAATTTTACTCAACGTCTAAACGAACACTTCTAAGTTAAAGTGGAAGTCAATGGAGAAACGGCTCCGCTGCGGATTAACGCTGCGGAGTGTCCGCAGCGGAATTCAAGTGCAATTCCGCCACGTGTGAACCCAGCCTTAGACCCTAGACAAGACTGCGGTCTTGACGTACCACTCCACAATCCTGCCTCCTTTCAGTGCCGCAACACCAGGTCCTGATGTGGCGCTGGAAGGAGACATGACTGTGGAGCGAGGAGCTGTAAGGATTCCCGTGTGCCACTGAGTGGCAGGGGGGAGACGCGAAGAGGCAGGGGGAGACGCACCTTAGTAGGGGATCCCTGGGGGTAGCAGGTGGCACACAGGTTACAGAGGAAAGGACATATAAGATGGCAGGGAAAAAAACAACTAAAGCTTCATTCACACGACAGTGAAAATACTGGCCATTAAAAACTGATCAACTGTCAGTTTTTCATGGCCATTTTGCATCAGTGTGTCTCTTTTCTGACCATTTTTTAAAGCCGTTTGTCATCTGTTTTTATGGCCGGTAAAAAAAAAGGATGGATTTCATGTTTCTGGATTTCTTTTGCCCCAACCCCCTGAAAATACCACAGTGCCCATGTAGATAGTGCCACAATGTCCCTGTAGACAGTGCCACAGTGCCACTGTAGATAGTGCCCACATTGTGCCAGTGCCCATTGTACCACAGTGCCCACATAGTTCCACAGTGCGCACTGCAGATAGTGCCAACATAAAAAGTGCCAGTGCCCACATAGTAACACAGTGCCCGCATATAAAGTGACATAGTGCCCACATATAAAGTGCGAGTGCCCGCATAGTGCCACCTTGCCCACTGTAGATAGTGCCACAGTGCCCACATATAAAGTGACATACTGCCTACATATAAAGTGCCAGAGCCCACATAGATAGTGCCAGTGTCCCCTGTATCTAGGGCCACCCCCATATAATGCCACAGTGCCCATGTAGATAGTGCCACCCCCCTAGATAGCAGCACATCCCCCTCATAGATAGCACTACCCCCCTGTAAATAGCAACCCCACCTATAGATAGCACCACCCCCTATAGAAAGCGCCACTGAAGCTCCCTGTAGGAGCAGAACCCCCGGCCAAAGCCTGCTCTGACAGGTGATTCCACTCTTAGAGGGAGCTCCTGACGTCTCTGTCCATATATGGACATTGACATCAGGGACTCCCTCTAGGAGAGGAGTCCCCGGCCAGAGCAGTACTGACAATCTCTAATTCTGTAATGATGGGGGTAAGGAAACAGACAAGTGAGCCCTAATCTACCTGCCACTCAGTCCCTGCCTACTTGCAACGACCCGCCCTAGGTGATGGGGTACAACTGGGCGACGTTCCCTACGCTCAATAAGTGCACGACAGACAAACAGACAAGGGTACACAGAAGCAAGGGAAAAGGGGCAGTTGCCCACGGCAACACCGTGAGCAACAAGAGTGGTGAACGAGCCGAGTCAAACCAGGAGTGTACGAAGTACCAAACGCAGAGCAGAAGAATAGTGAACAAACCGAGTCAAACCAGGAGTGTACGAGGTACCAAACGCAGAGCAGGAGAGTAGTCAGTAAGCCAGGGTCAATATGAAGCAGGGTCAAATAGATAAAGAAGCTGCAGCAGGGCCAGGAAACCACACGAGAAGAATCACAAGCAAGGAGGAACAGGAAAGGCAGGTATAAATAGACAGAGGGCGGGAGCTAGCTCCGTCTGGCCAGGCTGTGATAGGCTCTCCCACTCCTAAGCCTGCCATCCTGAGTGGTGGAAGATGGAGTCAGTCTCACCGACATAGAAGCAGGTGCAGACTGATTACCTATGGGCGTAGATACGGAAGCTGTGCCTGGCAGATCCTTAACAGTACCCCCCCTTTTATGAGGGGCCACCGTACCCTCTCTAGATGGACCTGGTTTATTGGGGAAACGAAGGTGGAACCTCCTGACCAATACCCCAGCGTGAACATCCCGGGCGGGTACCCAAGTCCTCTCCTCAGGCCCGTATCCTCTCCAATTGACCAGGTACTGGAGGGAGCCTTGGACCATCTTGCTGTTCACAATCTTGGCCACCTCGAATTCTACCCCCTCAGGGGTGAGAACGGGGACAGGAGGTTTCCTCGAGGGAGCCAAGGACGGGGAGCAGCGTTTAAGGAGGGAGGCATGAAACACGTCGTGTACTCGAAAAGATGGGGGCAACTCCAGTCAGAAGGAGACAGGATTGAGGACTTCAATGACCTTGTACGGCCCTATAAACCGGGGAGCAAACTTCTTAGACGGGACTTTAAGGCGCAAGCTCTTTGACGATAGCCACACCAGATCCCCGACCATAAACAAGGGGTTAGCAGAACGTCTTCTATCTGCCTGAGTTTTTTGTATGCTCTGGGACGCCTCTAGGTTCTTCTGAACTTGGGCCCACACTGTACAAAGTTCCTGATGAACGACATCTACCTCGGGATTGTTGGAACTACCAGGTGAAATGGAGGAGAACCGTGGATTAAACCCAAAATTACAGAAAAAGGGGGAGACCCCCGACGAGTTACTGACCCGGTTATTAAGGGAAAATTCGGCGAGGGGAATGAATGAGACCCAATCATATTGACAGTCAGAGATAAAACACCTTAAATATTGTTCTAGAGACTGATTAGTCCTCTCAGTTTGGCCATACCCCCAGGTAATCTCTTAAAATCCCATTTATGAAATTCTGGAAGACCGCGGGAGCATTACACAACCCAAAGGGCATGACGAGGTATTCGAAATGACCTTCGGGCGTGTTAAACGCAGTCTTCCACTCATCCCCCTCTTTGATGCAGATAAGGTTATACGCCCCCCGTAGATCAAACTTAGAGAACCATTGGGCCCCCTGAACCTGATTGAAGAGATCAGGAATCAAAGGAAGGGGATACTGGTTCCTTACAGTGACCTTATTCAGGTTACGGTAGTCAATGCATGGCCTAAGACCACCATCCTTCTTACCTACGAAGAAGAAGCCAGCACCTACCGGAGAAGTAGAGGGGCGAATGTAACCCTTGGCCAGGCATTCCTGGATATACTCTCATGGCTTCACGTTCGGGACAAGAGAGATTAAATATCCTACCCTTAGGGAGCTTAGCTCCTGGTACCAAATCGATAGCGCAATCGTATTCTCTATGAGGAGGTAACACTTCGGAGGCCTCCTTAGAGAAAACATCAGCGAAGTCCTGAACAAACTCAGGTAGCGTGTTCACCTCCTCAGGGGGAGAAATAGAATTAACAGAAAAACATGACGTCAAGCATTCATTACCCCATTTGGTAAGCTCCCCAGTATTCCAGTCAAACGTGGGATTATGCAACTGCAACCAGGGAAGGCCTAAAACCAAATCGGACGATAATCCCTGCATCAACAGTACAGAGCACTGCTCCAAATGCATGGAGCCAACAAGGAGTTCAAAAACAGGGGTATGCTGTGTAAAATAACCATTAGCAAGAGGAGTGGAGTCGATACCCACTACCGGGACAGGTTTAGGCAAATCAATCAAAGGCATAGCTAGAGACATAGCAAATTCCACAGACATGATATTAGCAGACGACCCTGAATCCACAAAGGCACTGCCGGTAGCAGACCTACCACCAAAAGAGACCTGAAAGGGAAGCAAGATTTTATTACGTTTCATATTTACGGGAAATACCTGTGCGCCCAAGTGACCTCCCCGATGATCACTTAGGCGCGGATGTTTTCCGGCTGCTTATTCTTACGCCTAGGACAGGTGTTCACTTGATGCTTGTCATCCCCACAGTAGAAGCAGAGACCATTCTTCCTGCGGAAATCTCTACGTTGTTGGGGGGACACGGAGGCCCCGAGTTGCATAGGTACCTCCGAGTCTTCCGGGGAGGAACGAAGCAACGGAACCTCGGGAGGCATCATGGGGGAGTCAGAGGAGAAAACATCAAGACGTTCAAGTCGTCGTTCCCTGAGACGCCGGTTAAGTCGTACCGCTAAAGCCATAACCTGGTCTAGGGAGTCAGAAGAGGGATAGCTAACTAGCAGGTCTTTCAGGGCATTCGACAGACCCAACCTAAACTGGCACCTTAAGGCAGGGTCATTCTACCGAGAAGCTACGCACCACTTCCTAAAGTCAGAGCAATACTCCTCCACAGGTCTCCTGACGTAAGGTCACCAGCTGACTCTCTGCAAAGGCAGTCCTGTCAGTCTCGTCATAAATGAGTCCGAGAGCAGAAAAGAAAAGATCAACGGAGGGAAGTTTAGGGGCGTCAGGAGCCAAGGAAAAGGCCCATTCTTGGGGCCCTTCCTGGAGCCGGGACATAATTATACCCACCCGCTGACTCTCAGAACCTGAGGAGTGGGGCTTTAAGCGAAAATAGAGCTTACAACTCTCCCGAAAGGAGAGAAAAGTCTTCCGGTCCCCTGAGAACTGGTCAGGCAACTTGAGGTGGGTTTCAAGAGGTGAGGTGAGGGGCACTACCATGGTAGCGTCAGGCTGGTTGACCCTCTGAGCCAGGGCCTGGACCTGTAAGGAGAGACCCTGCATTTGCTGAGCCAGGGTCTCAAGGGGGTCCATAGTAGTGTGAGGGACCAGGATAGACTAGGCATAAGGGCTTGTGATTATGTAATGATGGGGGTAAGGAAACAGACAAGTGAGCCCTAATCTACCTGCCACTCAGTCACTGCCTACTTGCAACGACCCGCCCTAGACGACTGGGTACAACTGGGCGACGGTCCCTACGCTCAATAAGTGCACGACAGACAAACAGACAAGGGTACACAGAAGCAAGGTAAAAGGGGCAGTTGCCCACGGCAACACCGTGAGCAACAAGAGTGGTGAATGAGCCGAGTCAAACCAGGAGTGTACGAAGTACCAAACGCAGAGCAGGAGAGTAGTGAACAAGCCGAGTCAAACCAGGAGAGTACGAGCTACCAAACACAGAGCAGGAGAGTAGTCAGTAAGCCAGGGTCAATATGAAGCAGGGTCAAATAGATCAAGAAGCTGCAGCAGGGCCAGGAAACCACACGAGAAGAATCACAAGCAAGGAGGAACAGGAAAGGCAGGTATAAATCGACAGAGGCGGGAGCTAGCGCCGTCTGGCCAGGCTGTGATAGGCTCTCCCACTCCTAAGCCTGCCATCCTGAGTGGTGGAAGATGGAGTCAGTCTCACCGACATAGAAGCAGGTGCAGACTGATTACCTATGGGCGTAGATACAGAAGCTGTGCCTGGCAGATCCTTAACAAATTCTTAGTTTTCTCTTAGCTAGTGGGTGGAGCCTAACTGCTATTATGTCTTCTATACACTGCACATATAGAAGAGGAGAATCCTGCTCTCCTATCTCTGTCTAACACATATATAGAAGCTTAGCAGCATAGAGGAGATTATACAGTAATAACGAGCAGTGTAGCTGAGAATCCAGCACTGGGGTGAGATATAACACTAACCAGGATGCTGCAGGACGTCTGTGTGTTTCTCACTCTGCTCCTGCTTCCCTCTCCTCTCTCCAAAGACTTGTATGGTTAGCATGTCTCTGTGTCTCCTCTCTGAAAACCCCTTGTTACAAACTGGCTCCTCGTTTTCTGGGTCCTTATGAGATAACAGAACAGATTAATCCAGTAACTTTCAGTCTTCGTCTCTGAAAGACTCGAATTCTTTCCACATTTCTCTGCTGAAACCTACAACATTCAACCGATTTTCCAAAAAAGTTCCATCCTGCTCCTGCAGCTGATGCCGAGTTTGAGATTAAAGAGATCCTTGATGTCAAAAGAACACGGGGGAGATTGTGGTACCTGGTGGACTGGAAGGATTATGGTCCTGAGGAGGGATCATGGGAGCCCATGGAGAATGTCAATGCCCCAGCTCTCATCAAGGACTTTGAACCGAGGTTCCCAAGCAAGCCAAAAAAGAGGGGGCGTAAAGGGGGGTACTGTGATGGTTGCCGCGCCGTTCCCCGCTGCTTCCATGGCCTCTGCTTCAGTTCCTGTACCCTCCATTCCCTCATGCTCGTTGCGAGCTCCACTCACCTGATTCGGATGCTCTGCAGGCTCTGGGTGTCGTCAGGTAGCTGCATCTCTCACCTCCCTCCACGGCCGTCATCCACGATGTGCGGCTGCAGCCACTAGAGGGTGAACGCGCTGACTCTTCACTTCTTAAAGGGCCAGCACATGCCAAAATCCTAAGACTTCCTATTTAAGGATCCTCCTCCCTCAGATCCTTGCTTGTTCTACCAAGTTATCCCTGTGAACTTCCCTGTACCCAGTTTCCCTGTTACCTTGCCTTCTTCCTTTGTCTGGATTTCCCGTTGTGACCTCTGCTTGAACTTGTACTATCCTTGCCTGCCGCCTGCCTTGACCTACTGCTATCCATACCTGTAACAACGTCTGCTGCCTGTCCTGACTTCTGGCCTATTCATCTGACTGCCTCTAAACCTGCTGTGCCAAGCGTTGCCCTGGGTTACAAGCACCATCTCCCAGACGACACAGAGGATCCACAAACAAACAGCTGAGAACCGTTATAACTATTATGGGCAGCGTGTCAGTCTCTGACTCACTCTGCTCCTGCTCCCCCTCCATAGACGTCTATTGGAGGACACCCCCACTTTCTGCAGTCCATCAATTCTTCTCTGTAACTAGAGATGGATTCTGCTTGGCAACACGGGGTGGGCAGCAGATTACAGGAAGGGAGACACCTAATGGCAGTAATTTCACACAGAATTTGCATGGATAAAACAACAAAACGAAGTAAGTAAATGACAAAATAGATATATATATCAGGTATACTATTAGATTAGCATAAGTTGTTTGAAAAGTTACTGTCCATTTAAGCTGTTCTAACCGATCTGGGGGAATGTTGAGAGGAAGAGCCTCTGTCTTTGTCATATTCACCTTAAAGGAAAGGTGTCACGAAAAAAAAAATTTTGATATCAATTTGCATTTAGTGTTTTATTATAAAATCTTTTATTTATGTGTGTGTTTGTTTTTTACTTTTTTCTTTTTTCTAACTTTTACTTCACTATGGGGGCTGCCATTTTGTTTTTCATCTCTGTATGTGTCGATTAACGACACATACAGAGATGGAATACGGCAGCTACAATGCATAGGAGTCAATGAACGGGGGCCGTTCCATTGACTTTGCTCTATGGCTCTGTTCTGCGCAGACGCAGGTCAGAGTTACACAGAGCAGAGCAGCTGTTTGCAAGGAGAGAGCAGGCGCCATCTTGAAGACCAGCTGCACTGCAGGTAAGATGTGTGTCTCTGCATGTCCCACTCTCTACCTCACAGACCCCCGCTCTCGTGACCCCCGACAGGCCCCCCCCCCACCAGACTCCCCCCCCCAAATGCCCCCCCCGACCCCCCCCGAAACGGCCCCCCCTCCCTCCCTTGTGTGAAGGGCACACGATGAAACTGTACTGGGAAAGCCCTAAACGATAAATCTCTAGTTGTGCTGAGACTGTTTGGGGATGTGACTAATGAACCTCTCAGTCTCAGCACAATTAGAGAGATTTATCGTTCAGGGGTCTGGGAAAGCTGGGTGACCACCATTACCCCTACTACTGGAGTGTGAGATTCATTAGTCACATCCCCAAACACACTCCAGTAGGAGTAATGGTGGTCACCCAGCTTTCCCAGACCCCTGAACGATAAATCTCTCTAGTTGTGCTGAGACTGAGAGGTTCATTAGTCACATTCCCAAACAGTCTTTGCACAACTACAGAGAATTAGCATTCAGGGGTCTGGGAAAGCTAGGTGACCACCATTACACTTCCTACTGGAGTGTGAGAGGTTCATTAGTCACATCCCTAAACACTCCAGTATGAGGGGTAATGGTGGTCACCCAGCTTTCCCAGAGGCAGATATAACTAGGAAAGGGCTGGATGGACGGGCTGAGGGTGCACAGGGTTTTTGGTGATCCCCCTCTGTCATGTGATCGGACCTAGGTTACCGGTTCATCAGACGGGGTTCATGTGACTATAACTTTGTCCATAACAAGAGACAGTGCACTCAGGACAAGCCCTGCCCTCATGCCGTAGTTGTGTGGTTCTGTCTGCAGTGATGGCGGTGGGTGGCTCTGACACCCGCCTCCCCCGTCGGGTCATCTTAGGACAGAAGGGGTGTCCGGATTGGAGACACTGCGCCGCACCTGTCCTCAGGTTGTGTCTGGTATTGCAGTTCACCTCCATTGAAGTGAATAGGACAGAGCTGTAATACCACACACGACCTAAGGACAGGTGCGGCGCCATGTTTTCCTGGACGACCCCTTTAAGACTTTTCCCGTGTGTGTGTGTGTGGCAGAGCGGAGTGTGCACGGACGCCACTAATACTTCATAGCCGCTTATCAGCTGTTTTGAAGAATCAGCGGCGAGCACCCCCGCCCCCACACACACACACACACACACAAATCCCCCAAACACGCAAAATCAAGTGTAATCAAGCATTTTTTTATGTGTTTTTTTTGCAAGTAAAATGTGCAAAAAAAAAAACATGTCAAATACACGGCGTGTGAACCGGTCAACTGAAAAATCATTCACTTCACTTTCATCATTCTAAGGCTTCGTTCACACGACCTATTTTCAGGCGTAAACGAGGCGTTTTACGCCTCGATTTACGCCTGAAAAGACGGCTCCAATACGTCGGCAAACATCTGCCCATTCATTTGAATGGGTTTGCCGACGTACTGTGCCGATGACCTGTAATTTTACGCGTCGCTGTCAAAAGACGGTGCGTAAAATAACAGCCTCGGCAAAGAAGTGCAGGACACTTCTTGGGACGTAATTTGAGCCGTTTTTCATTGAATTCAATGAAGAACAGCTCCAAATTATGGCCGTAATTGACGCCTCGCAAAACGCGAGTACGAGCAATTACGTCTGAAATGACGGAGCTGTTTTCTCCTGAAAACAGCTCCGTCATTTCAGACGTAAATGCAGTTAGCGTGTGCACATACCCTAGGCGTATGTTCCCACACAATGTTTTCAGCTGAAAAATCGGAAGCAGAACGCCTACAAGCATCTGCCCATTGGTTTCAATGGGAAATACGGCGTTCTGTTCCGACAGGGCGTTTTTTACGTGGTAGTTTTCCAAAAACGGCACGTAAAAAGACGCCCGACCAAAATGAAGTGCACATCACTTCTTGGGACGTTTTTGGAGCCGTTTTTCATTGACTTTATAGAAAAACAGCTCCAAAAACTGCCGTTAAAAAACGCGAGTTTGATTAAAAAATGGCTGAAAATCAGGAGCGGTTTTCCCTTTATTTAGTAAGCGTGTGAACATACACTTAGCCTTTTGGTGTGTCCTATAACTTCTTCCAGCTGCAGAATCACACCCAATATGGCTGCCGGACACTGCTTAGCAATTTGAAGACACCTTTACCTGGCTTGTGAGAGGGGGGGTGAGGTTCCCTCCCACATTTACAGCAGCTGTGAGTCAGGTTGCTTTGCCTTATTCACATTGCTGTAATTCCGGGAAGTGCTCCCCCTGGTGGCCAACATTGGAAAACATGTCAAATTATTATTTAATTTGTAATACTTTCCACCATACGGAAAAAAAAAAAAAAATACAGCAAAAAACTTAAAAAATATAAAAGAAATAAGTAACGACACTTAAAAAAAAAGGTTTAATTTGCGACACATTCCCTTTAAATCTATATGAATGCCCAAATTGGCTGTGCAAATGGGTCTACGTAAGAAACATATCAGTATATATTGATAGCCTAAATTCCTTATCCCTCAACATCACATCCCTAACATATGGAGTAGAGCAAATATAGACAGACAAAGGTTCTATACAAACAACAAATAAAAGTGGGGATAAGGGGAAACTTTGCTTAGTACCATTTCTAATCTGAATTGGGCTAGAGGAAGCATAAGGAAGTTTAGTGGTAGTTGATGGGAACATACGCCAAGATATCCCATAAGTCTGCAATGTGAAAATCTTGAAGGGCCACCCCAGGGGGTCAAATGCCTTTTGCCTTTTTCCGCATCAAGATGCAAAAGGAGGAACTCCTCCGTTCAATGTACAAAATCGAATAGAACAACCACTTTCCTAGTATTGTCTCCTCCCAGTCTACATGGAAAATAGCCCACCTGATCCTTATGGATAAGTGTGGGGAGCCAGTAGTTCAGATGGGTAGCTAATATCTTTATGAAACGTTTAAGGTCGGAGTCAGGGGTGTAGCTAAAGGCTCATGGGCCCCAATGCAAAGGTTCTTCTTGGGCCCCCCAAACTTCTCAGGGCCTATGGCCCGCAGCTTTCAGCTGCATCGCTGGGTCTCCTAAGTGATCCAACAATGCAGCACTAGAAGCCAGGGGCGTCACTAAGGACTTAAAACATCAGGGGGAAAAGCCCCAATGCATATGTGCCCCCTCCAAAAAAAAAATTGTGCGTGTATGAATATGTGCATATTGAAACAAGTAGGACTGTTCAATAAAAATTCGTTCCCACCCCCGATTATGTCACATGCTATCGAGACATTTCGAGAGTTGGTTCAAAAAGATTTGAACACATTAAAAATGCAGACGAATAATGATTTGTTTAAACATCCCAATATGACTTCCTCTGAGATCACAGCTCTTGACGAACTTATCCATAACCACGATCTCACGATCAAACCCGCTGACAAAGGGGGTGCGATCATGGTTATGGATACTACTATGTACATTAATGAATGTAATAGGCAGCTACTTGATACTAATGTTTACAGGGTACTAAGGGGAGATCCTAGATTCGACATTGAGAAAAAAATTTAATCACTATTGACTCATGCAGTTGACGAGGGTATTATAGATCAACATCTAAAAAAAATTCTTATCATGGAACATCCAACTATTCCTTGTTTATATTTGTTACCCAAGATACATAAAAATTTGTCAAATCCACCCGGCCGTCCCATAGTGTCGGGTAGAGGGTCATTGTTGAATAATATATCCATTTTTGTCGATAAAGTCTTGAGGGATTTTGCGATTAGTGCTAAATCATATGTGAGGGATACCTCAGATTTCTTGCAAAAACTGAGGTCAATCTCTTTACCTACAGGCTCAATACTGGTTTTGTTTGACGTAACAGCACTATACACATCAATTGATCACAATAGAGGGCTAGAGGCAGTGAGACGCAAGTTATCTGGTTCTGACTATGATAGCACATCTTGTGAATTCATTATGACACTTGTTGAGCTTATTTTGACATCTAATTATTTCTTGTTTAATGAGAGGTATTATATTCAGCTTAAAGGAACAGCTATGGGGTCTAATATGGCTCCGACATACGCCAATATTTTTATGGATATGATGGAGGAGATGTCTATCTATGTGTCCCACCACTTCCAACGGGTCCTGAAGTGGTGGCGATACATAGATGACATCTTCCTCATCTGGACAGATACTGAAGACTCACAAAAAGAATTTCATCTTTTTATTAACTCCTTAGATGCCGATATTCAATTCACCATTGTATATTCTACTGAATCCATCCAATTTTTGGATGTTACAGTGATGGTCATTGATAATGTTTTGAAAACCAAACTACATGTGAAAGACACTGATCGGAATACACTCTTAAGATATGAAAGCTGCCACCCAAAAAATATGATCAAGTCACTGCCTTACAGTCAAATGGTCAGGATTAAGAGGATTACAGATGATCATGATGATCTGACTAAGTCTTTGGATATTTTGACCTCCAATTTTTTGGAGAGAGGATATCCTAGATCATTGATTTCAATGCATAGAGATAAAATTTGTGATATACCAAGAGAGAAATTATTCAAAACTTCAAAAGCACACAGACCCAAAAGAATTCCTTTTATCTCCACATATAGTGAAGCTAGTGGAGATATCTCCAAAATAATGAATAAACACTGGCCCATTTTGAGAGATAGTTTTGGACATATTCATGAATTAAACAACAGACCACTTATGTCATATAGACGTACACAAAATTTTAGAGATAGACTCGTAAAAACAAAAGTTAAAGAAGGTAAAAATATTACACAATCTTTATTACAACCACTAAAAGTGGGCAATTTTCCTTGCCATCATTGTGTAAATTGTACTTACATGTGCAGAGGTAATGTCTTTGTACATCCCCAAACTGGTAGAAACTACAATATTAGACATACACTTACCTGTGATTCTGATTGGGTTGTTTATGCGCTATGGTGTCCGTGCCAATTAATATACGTGGGCGAAACTATTTGTACGTTCAAAACTCGTTTTAATAACCACAGATTTTCAATTAGGAAGAAAAAATTAGATCTACCCGTTGCAAAACATTTCGTTGAGAAGGGACATACCGAGAGAGATCTAAAATTTATGATCTTGGACCATGTTCCCCCATTACCCAATGGTGGTGATAGACACATGGTCCTGCACAAGAAAGAATTGAAATGTATTTTTTCACTTAACTCATTGAGACCTAATGGGCTCAATGTAGAATTTAATGTGGATAGAATCACTGTGTAGCGCTTTGCCTCCCTCTCCCCCTTTTTTAGGTTTTTTGTATATGTCTCTCATCGGACACTAAATTTGGTGACATGATTTTAAAATATTATACTATATGGATATGTTTTTTCTGTTACTAATATACTCTGTTTTGTATCACTCTAGATCCCAACAGAACTTCGGGACCATCTTCTTCCGTGTTCAGTCCTATTGTATTGTATGCACTTGCCAAAATAATGTACTCTTGCTGTCTTGTTTAGTCCCAATCTATTCCATATAAAGATAGCTTTTACTATATTTTTTTCTTGTCTCGTATGTGGATTGTCAGTAAACAATACTGGGCTGATTACCCAGATTTACATTCTCTTATTACAGACATTGTTTCTGCGGACTTGATATTACATCGACAATATAGGTCCGTTACACGTTAACGATCTCTTTGGATCCCCCATATACATTAAGTTGTGGTTGGAGTGATTCTGGAGTTTCTGGGGAACCGTTCCCTCCTGACCACGGAAGTGTGGCCAGGGATCGGGTATACCCGCGTGTGGACTTTGTGGTGTATCTTGTCCTTTCGATATATACGTACTATTAGAAATACTGCTGCATCATTACTGACTACACCTACGAGCATATTTGTGATCAAGTTTTGATCCTTTTTCTATATGGACTACACTTGACAACAATGGTGATTGCGTCACTATATTTACCTTTCCAATCACATGGAGTCGTGTGATTGGATGTTACCTGGCAACGATGGACGCACTGCGAGAGGGATGCCTTCGGCGAGATTACGTATCTGCCGCTATGTTCCTACAGCGTCCTGTTGCTAGGCCACGGTAATACTTCCGGTTTTATCAACCGGAAGTTGGCAATATATATACACACACATTCACACATGTTGCAAGACCACATTTGGTGCATTTATTATTGCTATTTGGATAACCTGTATGTGTTTGCATTATGAAGGTCCTGAAGCTCTGATTGGTGAGGAAAAGCAACGTGATCTGGTTCAACACAACTGTTGCATATATGTTTATGCCGTAATTTTATATTTATATGTTTTTGCATGCGATATTTGTATTCTATGTATGTATTCACACTTGTGCTTCTTATGTGTCAATGCTTTGATCAGTCTTGATACTATTTAGACACATTGTGTTTGGTTTTTTTCTTGCACTTTGCACGTCACATGTATGCTATTGAGATTAATTATGCAAATGCTCTTTCACTCTTTATATACCATGCTCACTCAGTATGTTACCATGCTTGATAAAGGTCCTATTGTTGGACAGAAACGTCGCTGTTTGTTGGCTGAATAAACCACTTTATTTTCACCACTTTGAGTGCTGCAAGATCTCTACTTTTATATATATATATATATATATATATATATATATATATATATATATATATATATATATATGAGACAGCATATCTATAGCACTACAACCCTAAAGCTATGGATAAGATTAGATACAGTGGCTCAGCACACAGTATCACACATTATAGGATTGGATATAGGGCCCAGCAGACAGTATCAGACATGATAGAATTAGATATAGGGCCCAGCGGACAGTATCACACATGATAGGATTAGATATATGGCCCAGCAGACAGTATCACACATGATAGGATTAGATACAGTGACTCAACAGACAGTATCACACATGATAGGATTAGATATAGGACTCGCTGACATTGCAGCTCTAGCGCTGGACCCAGGAAAGGTAAGAATAATAATTATTTTCCTTTTTGACGGGATAATAATTATTTTTGTGTGTTTGTTTTTTTACAAGTTCGGTTGTTGGACTACTTCAGATTCGAGGACTACTTCGATAACTGCGTTTTTTTTTATTCTCAATAAAATGGATAACGAGGCTTGTGTGGAATTTTTATTTCAATAAAATATTTTATCTATGTCTTTGTATTTGTTTAAACTTTATAACTACCGCCCTAGTAATTGTCGCTGGCTGATTCACAACGCCCATTACTAAGGGGGGGACCTAATGTTAGACATGAAGAGGTTAACACTAATCCCCATTATTACCCTGGTACCCAGCGCCACCAGGAAGAGTCGGGTATGATCTAGTACCCGACCATCTGTAGTGACAGAGGGACACTGGGGCAGCCGCAGTCTGGTATTATTAGGCTGGGAAAGGCCAAAAACTGTGGCCCTTCCCACCCTGGTAATGCTAGGCTGCTCCTGCTATGTTGTATCTGGCTGGTTATAAAAATGGGGGAACCCCACATCGTGCTGTCCAACTATTTATAAAAAAAATTACGTGGGGTCCACCCCATTTTTCATAACCAGCCAGATACAAAGCACAGTAGCAGCAGGTTAGCATTACCAGGGTGGGAAGGGCCACTGTTTTTGGCCTTTCACAGCCTAATAATACCAGCCTGCGGTCACCCCAGTGCCCGACCATCACTACAGATGGTCGGGTACTGGATTGTACCCGGCTCTTCCTGGCACCCCTGGTGGCAGTGGGTACCAGGGTAATAATGGGGGTTAGTGTTAGCCTTTTCACCGGCTAACACTAAGCCCCGCCTTAGTAATGGACGCTGTCAAACTGTCAGCGGCCATTAGTAATTTGGCAGCGATAAAGTTAAAAAAAAAATACAAAGACATAGAAAAAATTGATTTATTGAAACAAAACAGCCCCACACATCCCTCATTAACCATTTGATTGAGAATAAAAAAGCCGTCATCGAAGTAGTCCTCGAATCCGACGTAGTCCAACAACCGAACCTGTAAAAAAACACTAAAAAAAAAACATTAGTAAGTGCCTGTTCACAACACCGCTGCCCTTCCGTTGATGGATTCCGTCGGGTTAATCCCTCAACAGAAAGGCAAACTGAAACCTCCACTTCAGTTTCCCTCACCATTGATCTCAATGGTGACGGAAACGTTGCTAAAGATTTCCGTTTGTCACCGTTGTGGCAGGGTTCCGTTGTTTTGCATTGTCGACTGCGCTATTGATTCTGCCAAAACAACGGAACCTGTTCACAACGGTGACAAATGGAAACCATTAGCAAAGTTTCCATCACCATTGAGATCAATGGTGATGCAAACGGAATCTAAGGTTTCAGTTTTCCTTTACGTTGAGGGGTTAACCAGACGGAACCCCTCAACGGAAGGGCAGCGGTGATGTGAACAGGGCCTTAGATACAGGGCCCTAGATATAAGGCCCATGTGCATATGTGATACTGCTTGTTGGACCCTGTATCTAAGCCTAATGTAGGCTTAGATACAGAGTCCAGCAGACAGTATTCTTATGCAGTATAAGCTGGGGCCCTGTATCTAAGCCTAACACACGGTAGGCTTTAAAGGTTGTCCAGTCCCTAAACATTGATGGCCTATCTTCAGTATAGGCCATCAATAGCTGATGCGTCGGGGTCCCACTGCCGGGAGCCCCGCCACTTGCTCACACTGTGAATCGCTGACACGTCCATGTCGGCGATTCAGTGTGAGAAAGTGACCGGAATGAAGGGGAAGTAGCACTCGTATGAGTGGCTGCAACCCCTTCAAAACAGCTGATTGGCGGGGGTCGCGGGTGTCTGACCCCAACCCATCAGCAAGACACTAAAATTAAACTTACCTCCTCTTCGGCCGCAGGTCCTCACTCCATCAAGTGTCGGGATGCTGTGCGCAGCGCATAAGATCGTGACGTTATGCGCTGCACATAGCGCTGTGACATCAGAACCTCTGATGCGCTTCAGGAAGAGGAGGGTAAGTACTGTCAGTTACTATAGTATTGGGGGCCCATGTAGTTTATTACATAGGCCCCAGTTACTATAGTAACTTTTCATTGATGTGGTGCTGGGGGCTGCGGGCCCCCCTGGCTTCTGGGCCCGGTCGCAATTGCGACCGCTGCGACCCCTATAGCTACACCACTGGTCGGAGTTAAGGAGATCAATCGGTGTATAATTCTTACAGTCCAGATGATCTTTGCCTGGTTTTGGCACAAGGGTTATGAAGGAGTGAAGCATGGAAGAAGGAACTGAAAAACCTGCTAAACAGGTACTGAAGAGGGAGGCAAGTTGGGGCACTAGTTCAGGGTCATGAGTTTTATAATACAAATAGGGCAGTCCATTAGGACCCTCAGATTTTTCACCCCGGAGCTCTTTAATAATAGCGAAAATTTTGTTAGCAGAGATAGGCTCATTAAAAGAAGCCATTGCTTGTTGACATACGATAGGAAGGCTGCATGAATGCAAGTAAAAATTCTGCAACTGGTCCCTCTCAGTTTCATCTGAAGGTTAATTATCTTTAAGAGAATGTGACTGGGACTAATACTCTTTAAACATATCCGAGATAGTATTTGTATTATAGACTATATGGCTATCACCCCTCTTAAGAGCATGCTCGGTTTGGTTTATGAGGACTCAAGATGTCGCAACCTCAACTGCAATTCCTTAGTCTTGATAATAACATCCTTCTTAAGCCTGGCGCTAATAGCTGTGCAATGACCTCTCATGATCGCCTTATGGGTTTCCCACAAGACTGCATCTGATGTGACAGAGCCAGGATTCAGATCAAAAGTTTTTCAGGTGTATACGAAGTTCCTTTCTATATTGTATTTTTTTTTATTTTAAAAACACTAGTCACAATCTCGAGCGTGAACTATCAAGGTCTTAAGAGAATTAATAACCAGGGCGTGATCCTACCACATCACGGAAACCATCTGGGCCGTAGCCAGCAAACGCAAGGCCGAAACATTGCTGTAACGCCCATGGTCGCGGACCGTCGGGTTTACTCACCCCCCGACGGCCGCAGCCATGGATCTGTGAGCGCTGGCACGCATCTCCTCCACAGGAGAAGCCAGTGCTGACTTCTGCTTGGTTCTGCTGTATTCCGTAGGGTGCGCGCGCACGCTCGTGCCCGGTCTTAAAGGGCAAGCGCGCGCACATGTAGAAAATCAGTAATTAGCCCATACTCACCATGGACTATAAGAAGGGCCCTGCCCCTTCCTTCAGTGCCTGAGCGTTGTTGTGTTTGCCCATGTCAGTCTTGCAAATGGTCCCTTAGTGTTTTCCAGTTCTCAGTGTTTCCGTTCCTGCTACCTGTATCCTGTATCCCGTGCTACCTTGTTCCTCTACCTTAGAGAGTTGGAGTCGTGTTGTGCCACCGATCACGCCTGCTGTGTTACACCATGCCTGGTGTCTGCTGCAAAGGTGCCATGCGAGCCTAACCATCGCTACTGTCTGAACTACCACAGGTATCTTTACTCGGACTATAGACTTTACTTGGTACACTGTGTGGCCAGCTGCTATCCCGCTATGGCTGTACGGCCCAGTGGGTCCACATACCCACAGATTGTGACAATTGCCAAAGGTAATTAATATGGGTTTGGGTACTGTGATGGGGTGAGTAAAATGAAAAAGTCATGTCTTTGAGATGGTTAATCCGACTCATATAAAGAATGCTTGCGGATAAGTTTACAGAAATATTTTTCGATAGCCTGGTTTGCAAAGGGTGGGGGGTTTGTTTGACAGAGCTAATAGATCCACGGTATCTGAAAGCGACACATTAAAATCACCACCTAAGACAATAGCTGGATTAGAAAGTCGGGACAATTTGTTCAGCATAGCGGAAATAAACCGAATTTGAGAAGTGTTAGGTGAATAGACATTACATAATACGATAAGGTGACCTGCCAATGTGCCCTGCAAAATAATGAAACGACCATTATGGTCAAATGTGAGGAAGTTATATGAATAGGGCATGACCTGGACATAAAAATGTCAACTCCTGCTTTCTTTCTGTCCTGGGTTGCCTAATAAATGAGCCGGTAGTATCTAAGAGCAAAATTAAATGTACAGGTTCTATCAAAAGTGTGTTTCTTAGGCCTCATGCCCACTACAGTTTTTCCCGTCAGGGTGCTATCCGTTTTTTTAACTGATAGCACCCTGACACATTCATTTCAATGGGGCCATGCACACTTCCATTGTTTTAACGGAACCGTGCGTCCGTTCCGTCAAAAAATAGGACAGGTCCTACTCCTGTCTGTTTTTGACTGAACAGTCTCGGCCTTTTCATTGATTTGGTCTGTAAAACAATTGACTGCACACGGAAGTCATCCGTGTGCTGTCCGTGTTTCACGGATCCGTCTTTGGCGGCCGTACAATGGCTGACAGAAGTGTGCATGAGGCCTTAAAGAAACGCCACATCCACATTAAGGGATTTCAGTTCATTAAGTGATAAGCGCCTCTTCACATTTGAATTTTAAACCCCTTAACATTTAAGAGTAACAAAACGTATTCTGAGGATTATAAGCAAAGATTGGAAGTAAATTCTGCAGACTCAGGCCTCATGCACACGACCGTATTTTTTCCCACCCGTAAATACTGGCGTAAATACGGGTCCGGTGTCACACGTATTCCACCCATTTTGCACCAGTATTTACGAACCCGTGCTCGTAAATATGGGTCCGGTGTCACACGTATTCCACCCGTATTTACGAGCACGTTTTTGGCGGCAAAATAGCACTGCACTAATCGGCAGCCCCTTCTCTCTATCAGTGCAGGATAGAGAGAAGGGACAGCCTTTTCTGTAATAAAAGTTAAAGAAATTCATACTTACCCGGCCGTTGTCTTGGTGACGCGTCCCTCTCTTCACATCCAGCCCGACATCCCTGGATGACGCGGCAGTCCATGTGACCGCTGCAGCCTGTGATTGACCTGTGATTGGCTGCAGCGATCACATGGCCTGAAACGTCATCCAGGACGTCGGGCCGGATGTCGAGAGGGACGCGTCACCAAGGCAACGGGCGGGAGACCGGACTGGAGGAAGCAGGAAGTTGCCGGTAAGTATGAACGTCTTTTATTTTTATTTTTTACAGGTTTATACTGATCGGTAGTCACTGTCCAGGGTGCTGAAAGAGTTACTGCCGATCAGTTAACTCTTTCAGCTCCCTGGACAGTGACTATTTACTGACGTCGCTTAGCAACGCTGCCGTAATGACGGGTGCACACATGTAGCCACCCGTTATTACGAGAGCTCCATAGACTTCTATGGACTGTCCGTGCCGTTATTACGGCCAGAAATAGGACATGTTCTATCTTTTTTAACGGAACGGGCACCTTCCCGTGAGAAAACGGGAAGGCACCCGTCGCCAATAGAAGTCTATGAGCCCGTTATTACGGGTCGTGATTACGACCCGTAATAACGGGAGTTTTTACGGTCGTGTGCATGAGGCCTCACCCAAACGGAGAAACCAGACTTGGAAAGGGCCACCAGATGAAAGAGGCACAAATGAGGATCGAGAGGACGATACCACCAGATTATCTGTAGAAGGACAGCTAAATGAAGTCGGCTCATTTACAGATCACATGTAGTAAGGAGGACAATAAAGGAGGGGGGAATACAAAAAAGAAGAAACAATAACGTATAAGCATAGATGAATTATAATGCCCTGGGAATATACACCCTGGAGAGGGAAGTATATACTAGTGAAGAACATATACCAATTGTCAGAGTACTCTCGAACAGAACTCAGTATTTCTCTAGAGAAGGGAAAAATATCCAAATGCCATCAAGCCAGATGTCATGGCCGTGGTCGCAGACCGCCGCCGTTCCTTACCTCGCAACGGCCGCGACCACAGACTGTTGATATCCTGCCAGGGTCTCCCTCCTAGTAGACGTCAGTACTTGCGGCTGTCCAGCCCTGCTCTGAATGTAAGGGTGTGCGCGCGCGCTCGGTCCCGGAACATGTTAAAGTTCCCTAACCTTTACCTTATCACCCTGGTGTAAAGGATTTACCAGACACAGCTTCTGTGTCGACGCCCGTGATTAATCAGTCTGCATCTGCTCCTAGGTCTGATAGAGTGACTCGATCTGCTACCAATCAGGCTGGTAGGCTGAGGAGTGGGAGAACCTATAACAGCCTGGCCAGACGGAGCTAGCTCACGCCCTCGCTCTATTTATACCTTCATTTCCTGCTTTTCCTTTGCCTGTGATTCTGTCTGGTTTCCTGGCTCTGCTGTTCTGCTAGTACTATTGACCTCTGCTTCAATTTGACCCTGGCTTTACTGACTACTCTCCTACTCTGCGTTTGGTACCTTGTACACTCCTGGTTTGACGCGGCTTGTTCACTACTCTTGTTGATCACGGTGTTGCCGTGGGCAACTGCCCCATTTCCTTTAGCTTCTGTGTACCCTCGTCTGCTTGTCTGTCGTGCACTTATTGAGCGTAGGGACCGTCGCCCAGTGGTACGCCGTCGCCTAGGACGGGCCGTGCAAGTAGGTAAGGACTGAGTGGCGGGTAGATTAGGGCTCACCTGTCTGTCTCCCTACCCCGACATTACACCTGGACTATAACAAGGGTTTTGCCCTTCCACTCCTTGCCTAAGCGTTGTTCTTGTCTACCCATGTTTGTATTGCAAATGTTCCCATAGTTGTATCCTGCTGCCAGTGTTTCCTTGTCCTGCTACCTGTATCCTATATATCATGCTGTGTTTGTTCCTGAGCTTTTTTTAGTGTTGGATTTATGTTGTGTCATCTGCTACGCCTGCTTTTATACACCACGTCTGGTGTCATCAGCTACGCCTGCTGTTATACACCACGTCTGGTGTCACCTGGCACGTCTACTGTCATACACCACATCTGGTGTCATCTGCCACTCCTGGTGTCATCCGCCACGACAAGTTCCATCTGTGCCAAAGCCTCTGCTACTGTCTGGACTCCCTCAGGTACACATGTGCTAAGAACTTTGCATAGACTTTGTATAGACCGTGACTTGGCCAGCTGCCACTCCGCTATGGCGGATTGGGCTAGAGGGTCCACACACCCCTAGATCGTGACACCAGAGAGGGAGTACAGTAGGTGAAGCAATCGCTAACCTGCAACACGTGCTGGGATTTAAGACCAACGCGATTAAGCCTCCTCCTGGAAGTGGCATTCAATGCCAAAATCAAATAAGGGCTCATGCAATAAATCATCTGAGTGTTTAGAGCCATTTAGCTAAAAAAGCAAAACAATCTGGGGAGAATTGCAATAATCAGTCAATAATTTCAACATAGCGCAAGCTCCCTTAGTGGTGTGCGAGTAGACCCAGAAAAAGATGGACGCCTCCGCTTCTGCTGAATCGATTTCCAGACTGAATTTGGAGATGGCGGGGGTACATCAAACTTCTAATGTGATCTCAGTGTCGTGGATCTTCCATCTTTCCTGGCTACAAGGACAAATGGAAAGCACCTAGAGGTGAATGAAGTGTTGATCTCTTAGAAGAGTGAGTAGTGGACACTCTATCCGCTAGCTGTTTAATATCTTGCCAGACTGCCGAGATCTCAGATCTGCAGGCCATATTAACCTCAGAAATAAGTGCGGTAAAATCTTGCTTAGTAGGAATTTGTTGGAGATATACTTGTCACTGTAGCGGGTCAGAATAACCAGCATGGAAGCATCTGCCAGCCAGCCATGAGGGCTACTCCAGGGGTCATCCGCTGAAAGCTGGCGTAGCCCATAGGTCATTGGGAGGATCAGACCAGGGCCCACTATGTGGTGCTGAGGAGGAATGTTCGCTTTAGGATGCTGGGAATCGGTTTTGCAACTAAGGAGAGGTGGTGGTGTAATGTGGGCCATCTGCCTGCATGGTGCCTGTGGCACTGACCTTAGGTAGTAAAGCCAGAGAGCTTTGTCGAACTTTCAGATCACAATAGGGAGAGGCTGAGGCAGAATGGGATTCTGCAGCTACAGGTGAGAGGGCCTGCAGCGGCTGCTTACTATGGAGACCGCTGGTGGAAGAAAGGTGCACTGCCGATTCTGCCAGGTCCAACGGCTGTGGAGAGGCTGAGGAGGACTGATGCGGCAGGAAGATGGAGAGGCTGGTGAGCAGGGATCCTGCAGGAAAGGCCAGAAGTAGGAGGCCGCACTCCTCGTGGGTAATGGCACTGGAGTGTGCGATTGCCAGGAATGTTATAGGTAAGTGTCCAGTGTCGCTCAAGTTAAAGAGGCACTCTGTAAAGGGGGCACCTTCATAGCAGCTGATTTTTTCCCCCATTAGGGCTCTAAAGAAGGAAATTAGCCCATTGAAAACCAGTGGGAGTCGCAGGCTTAGGTCGTCCACTCCCATCGAAATTCGGGCACACCCCTCCTGACACATTATATTTAAATTTACTTTTTATTTATAATAAAAAAAACTAAGTGTAGAGAAAATTTGGAAATTACCATTCTTCTAAATGCTTAATCCTCAGGTTTTAAAATAAATAATGATACCACACAAATTAGTAAATAAATAAGGTTTACTATATGTCATTTTTATGTAACATAATTTTTTAATTTAATTTTAGAATTTTTGTTTTCAGGACGTTATAAGTCTTTTAAGTTTAATAGCAGTCGTTAAAATTTTTAACAAAATTTGCAAAACCTTTTTTTAGGCACCACTTTAGTTTTGAAACAGGACTGAGCTAGCTTTTGATTTTTCATTTCCATTTTTCACTCCCCGCCTTTCAAGAGCCATAACTTTTTTATTTTTCTGTCAATGGAGTGGTGTGAGGGCTTATTTTTCGCGGGATGATTTGTAGTTTCTACTGGTAGCATTTAAATTACCATGTAATGTATTGGGAAACTGAAAAAAAATTATTTGCGGGTGGAAATTGGAAAAAACTGCGACTTCATTGTTTTTTAAGTTTCGTTTTTACGGATTTTACCTTACAGTAAAAACTACAACTTAACTTTATTCTGTGGCTCAATACAATTACAGTGATACCAAATTTATATAGTTGTTTTATACTTTGCTACTTTTAAAAAAATACAACTTTTTGTTAAAAGAAAATAAAATGGTTTTATTTCACCTCATTCTGAGAGCCATAACTTTTTTGTTTTTCCGTGCATTAAGCCGTGTGAGGGCTTATTTTTTGCGGGACAAGCTCTAGTTATTATTGGTACAATTTCTTGAAAGTTAAGTTGACCGAAAAAAACTGAATATTTTACGGCTTTCACCGTGCACGTTAAATAATTTTCAATAATTTTTTACTACTAAAAACTTTATTTCACTTTTTTTTACACATTCTATTAGTCCCCCTAGCGGACTCTGATCAGCGATAGTTAGATCGCTGGTACAATACACTGCAATACTAATGTATGCAGTGCATAGTAATTTTTATAGGCCGCTGTTAAGCCCTGTCAAAGGCTTAACAGAGGCAGAGTGAAGGCAGTCCCTGGGCTGCCATGTCAACTATCGGCACCCCACGATCGCGTTGTGGGGGTGCCGATGAGCTGTCAGAGGGGGCCGCCTCTTCTATCTAACGTCCTAGATGCTGCGGTTGTGATTGACCGCAGCATTTGAGGGATTAAACGGCTAGGAATAGCGCTCCATACTTCACCGCCCGCACCAAGACGTAATGGCACGTCATGGTGCGTGAAGAGTTTAAGAGGCCTAAATTTTAGAACCCCTTCATATATCCCCCCATTTTAAAAATTGCATCCCTCAACGTATTCAAAACAACATTTAGGAAGTTTGTTTCACAGGAATTAAAGCAGAGTGAAGGTAAAATTTACTAATCTCATTTTTTTGCAAATATTTATTTAATATTAATCCATTTATTTCTGTAACACAGCATATGTTTAGGGTATGTTCACACGATGAGAGGCATTTACGTGTGAAAAGACAGACTGTTAACAGCTACCTCGTTTCACACGTAAATGCTCCTCCTCGCATTTTGCGAGCCGTCTGAGACGCTCGTAAATCTTGAGCTGTGCTTCATTGAGTTCCCCTGCACTTCTTTGCCGAGGCAGTCCATTTACGCGTCGTCGTTTGACAGCTGTCAAACGACGACGCGTAAATTACAGGTCGTCTGCACAATACGTCGGCAAACCCATTCAAATGAATGGGCAGATGTTTGCCGACGTATTGTAGCCCTATTTTCAGGCGTAAAACGAGGCATAATAGGCCTCGTTTACGCCTGAAAATAGGTCGTGTGAACCCAGCCTAACAGAGAAACACAACTCCATTTATTAGCCAAATTCTGCAGTTTTCAGAATCATTCCATATGTGGCTCTAGTGTGCTATTTGACTCAAACACTGGCCTTGCAAACGGAGCACCATGTGGATTTTGGGGACTCATTATTTAGGTTGTTTTGCGGGCACCATTTCATGTTTAACCCCTTCCCGACATTTGTCGTAAGTATACTTCATGGAAAGCCAGTGTTTCCCGCAAAATGTCGTATACTTACGACAAATACATGGCACCGGCTCAGAAGCTGAGTCGGTGCCATCATCCCCGGATGTCAGCGGTATCTTACAGCTGACATCCTGCTGTAATTTGCGGGGACGAAAGTTAGCTTCGATCCCCGCCATTAACCCCTCGGTCAAAAGCGATCGCTGCATTTAAGGTGTTTGCAGCACATCGGAACCCCTGCAATGAAATTGCAGGGGTTCTGGTGGCTGCAATGGCAACCGGAGGCCTAATATTTGCCTTCCCGGTATGCCTAGCACGGAAGCCTTCCAGGAGCTGAGCCAGCGTCATCAGCGGTGGATATCAGCTGTATGATCGGATGCGATCACTGCATCTTTGTGGTTGTTAGCAGATCGGCAGCTGTGCCCTGCAATCGCACGGCTGTCGACTGCTACTATGGCAACAGGACACCTAACAATGGCCTCCTGTCTGCCATTACGGAAGCCGATTAGGCCCCGCCCGGAGGCAAAGCCTAATCGTCTTGCTGTCAGTGAATGAATGAATGACAGATCTAATACATTGCACTACATAGGTGTGAAATGTATTAGAAAAAAAATCTGACAGTTTGGACCTTCAAAATAAAAAATATAAATAAAAGTTTCAAGTAATAAAATAAAACACAATCGCCCTTTTTCAAGTCCTTTATTATTGAAAAAAATAAAATAAACCATACATGTTTGGTATCGTCGCGACCGTAACAGCCTAAACGATAAAATATTATGTTATTTATTCCATGCCGTGAACGGTGTAAAAAAAACCCGTAAAAAACAATGCCAGAATTTCAGTTTTTCGGTCATCTTGCCCAACAAAGATTGAAATAAAAAGTGATCAAAAACTCACATGTATCCAAAAATGATATCTATAAAAACTATTGCTCGTCTCGCAAAAAACAAGCCCTTCATACATCTCCGTCTACAAAAAAATTTCAAAGTAATGGTTCTCACAACACGGCGACAGAAAAAATACATTCTTTTTACAAAAGTAATTTTATTGTGCAAAAAGTTATAAAACATAAAAAAGTGCTATAAATTAGGTATCGCCGGAATTGTACTGGCCCGCAGAATAAAGTTAACATGTAATTTATAACGCATGGTGAACACTCTATAAAAAAAAACTACCAGAATTGCTGTTTTTTGGTCACCCTGCCTCTCAAAAAGTAGGATAAAAAGTGATCAAAAAGTTGCATGTACCCCAAAATGGTACAAATAAAAACTACAGCTCGCCCCGCAAAAAAACAGCCCTCATACCACTAAGTCTATGAAAAAATAAAATTAGAAGGCTCCAATAAGTCAGGAAATAAAAATATGCGGTTGTGCAGATCAGAGGGGAACATTTTGTCTGTTTCAAGAGGTGATTTATCGGGGCCCTAAAATTAGAGAGCAAGGAAGGGGAGGGCCCAAACATATCTGCTGGAAGTGAGGGCGCCCGTATTATACCAGGACAACACTTCCCAGCAAATTTTCCCAAACTGCAAAAGTGCAGAGTGTGGACCACTAGGCAGATAAGGCCTAGCATTGTGGTCCTAACATTTATCAGTGCGACACTGGCCTGTGCAGAAAGGATTGTTTCACAGCGTAACACATATCTCTATATTATTTTATTGTTTACTCCATTATTATACCACCTGACTATGCCCCTGATGTAATCTGACCAGTTTACATATACCCCCACATTATAAACTGAAATACCAGTAAAACGCTAAACAAAACTACTCGAAAGCAAAATCTACGCTTCAAAAGCCAAATAGCGCTCCCACCCATCTAAACCCTACAGCGTGCCCAAACAGCAGTTTATTTCCACATATATGGCACCGCCAAACCTGGGAGAACCCTTTTAACAATTTTTGGGGTGTGTCTCTCCAGTGGCATTAGCTAGGCACGCCATATTTGCCACTGAATTGACATATCTGGGGAAAAATGTAAATTTTTACTTTGCACCATCTGCAGTGCATTCCTTTATGGAAAAGACCTGTGGGGTGAAAATGCTCACTACACCCATTAATAAATGCCTTGAGGGGTGTAGTTTCCCTGCAATTGTGAACCAATACTTTGTAAGTCGCCAAATTAGGCTTCAATTTCGCATAGTACTCTTTCACTCCTGAGCCCTGTCGAATGTCCAGGCAAAAGATTAGTGCCCCATGTAGGGTGATTCTAAAACCAGGAAACACAGCATAATAATTAGGGAGCTGTCTTGTTATGGTGACACTAGCCGGGCACCACATTTTGGCATATCTATGTAAAAAATCCAATTTTCACTCTTCAACATCGAGTGCACACCAATTTCTGCAAAATACCTGCGGGCTTAACATGCTCACTACATCCCTGGGTGAATACCTTGAGGGGGTGTAGTTTTCAAAATGGGGTCACTTCTGTGGGCTTTCCACTGTTTTTGTCCCACAGGGGTTTTGCAAATGCGACATAGCGACCAGAAACCAATCCAGCAAAATCTGCAATCCAAAAGCGAAATGGCGCTCCTTCGCTTCTGAGCCCTGCTGTGTGCCCAAAAAGCAGTTTATGACCACATCTGAGGTATTGCCTTACTCGGTATAAAATTGCTTTACAAATGCTGGGGTTCTTTTTCTCCTTTATTTTTTGAGAAAATAAAAAATTTTGCGCTGAAGCTACGTCTTATTGGAAAAAAATGTCATTTTTATTTTCAGTGCCCAATTCAAATAAAATCTATGAAACACCTGTGGTGTCAAAATGCTCACTACACCCCTAGATTAATTCCTCAAGGGGTGTAGTATCCCAATTGGAGTCCCTTTTGGGTAGTTTCCACTGTACTGGTACCTTAGGGGCTTTGCAAAAGCGACATGGTGTCAAGAAACCAATCCAGCAAAATCTGTGCTCCAAAAGCCAAATGGCGCTCCTTCACTTCTGATCCTTGAAGTGTGCCCAAACAGTAGTTTATGACCACATATGGGGTATTCCCGTACTCCAGAGAAGTTGCTTTACAAATGTTGGGGTTCTTTTTTTCCTTTATTTGTTGAGAAATGATTTTTTTTAGCTAAAGCTACATCTTATTGAAGAAGAAAGATTTTATTTTTTTTCACTGCCCAATTCTAATAAATTCCATGAAACACCTGTGGGGTCAAAATGCTCACTACACCCCTAGTTGAAT
This sequence comes from Rhinoderma darwinii, assembly GCF_050947455.1. Lineage (NCBI taxonomy): Eukaryota > Metazoa > Chordata > Amphibia > Anura > Rhinodermatidae > Rhinoderma > Rhinoderma darwinii. The sequence continues at coordinate 48,227,058 of NC_134689.1, forward strand.
TCCTCAAGGGGTGTCGTTTCCTAAATGGAGTCACTTTTTGGGTGTTTTCACTGTTTTGGTCCCTCAGGAGCTTTTCAAATGCGACATGGCCTCCGCAAACCATTCCTGCTAAATTTGAACTCCAAAAGCCAAATGGCGCTCTTTCCCTTCTGAGCCCTGCCTTGTGTCCAAACAGCTGTTTATGACCACATGTGGGGTATTGTTTTACTCGGGAGAAATTACTTTACAAATGTTGTGGTGCTTTTTCTCTTTTAGCCCTTGTGGAAATTAGAAAAATTAGCTAAGCCTACATTTTCTTTAAAAGAATGTAGATTTTCATTTTCACAGCCTAATTCCAATAATTTCTACAAAAAAAACTGCAGGGTCAAAATGCTCACCATACCCCTAGATAATTTCCTCAAGGGGTGTAGTTTCCAAAATGGGGCCACTTGTGGGGGGTTACCACTGTTTTGGTCCCTCAGGGGCTTTGCAAATGCGACATGGCCTCCGCAAACCATTCCTGCTAAATTTGAGCTCCAAAAGCCAAATGGCGCTCTTTCCCTCCTGAGCCCTGCTGTGTGTCCATACAGCCGTTTATTACCACATATGGAGTACTGTTTTACTCGGGAGAAATTGCTTTACAGATGTTGCAGTGCTTTTAGTCCTTTAGTTCTTGTGGAAATGAGAAAAAATTAGCTAAACCTACATTTTCTTTGAAAGAATGTAGATTTTAATTTTCACGGCCTACTTCCATTAATTTCTGCAATAAACTTGTAGGGTCAAAATGCTCACTATACCCCTAGATAATTTCCTTAAGGGGTTTAGTTTCCCAAATGGGGTCACTTTTGGGGGATTTCCCCTGTTTTGGCACCGCAAGAGCCCTTCAAACCTGACATGGTGCCTAAAATATATTCTAATAAAAAGGAGACCCCAAAATCCACTAGGTGCTCCTTTGCTTCTGAGGCCTGTGCTTCAGTCCAGTAGCACACTTGGGCTACATGTCGGATATTTCCTAAAACTGCAGAACCTGAGCAATAAATATTGAGTTGCATTTCTCTGGTAAAACTTTGTGTTACAAAAAAAATGGATTAAAAATAAATTTCTGCAACAAAAAAAATGAAATTTGTAAATTTCACTCCTACTGTGTTTTATTTCCTGTGAAACGTCTAAAAGGTTAAGAAACTTTCTAAATGCTGTTTTGAATACTTTGAGGGGTGAAGTTTTTAAAATGGTGTGACTTATTTGGGGTTTCTAATATATAAGGCCATTTTCTTGAAAATGTGAGAAATTGCTGCTAAAGTTCTAAGCCTTGTAAACGTCCTAGAAAAAGAAAAGATGTTCAAAAAACTATGTCAATCTAAAGTAGACTTATGGGGGATATTAATTAGCAACAATTTTGTGTGGTATAACTTACAAGCAGATACATTTAAATTTAGAAAAATGCTAATTTTTGCAATTTTTCACAACATTTTGGTGTCTTTCACAATGACATACTAAATGTACCAAGCAAATTTTAACAGTAACATAAAGTCCATTATGTCATTAGAAAACAATCTCTGAATCGCTTGGATAGGTAAAAGCATTCCGAAGTTATTACCACATAAAGTGAAACATGTCAGATTTGAAAAATGAGGCTCTGTCAGGAAGGTCAAAAGTGGCCAAAGAGGGAAGGGGTTAAAGAGTCCCTGACGTGCCAAAACAGGAAACACCCTAAAAAAGACCCCATTTTGGAAACTACACTCCTGGTGAGCATTTTGACCCACAGGTGTTTTTGCAAAAATGAGTGCGCAATAGATGTGGCAGAGTAAAAAAATTTTTTTTCCATAGATATGCCATTTTAGCTCACAATTTGTTGTGCCCAGCTTGTACCACTGTAAAAAGACAGCTCTCTAACTATTATGCCGTGTTTCCTGAGTTTAAAAACACTCTACATGTAGCTTTAATATTTTGCCTGGACATACGACAGGGCTCAGGAAGGAAATAGCACCATGCGCATTTGAGGCATAATTTGGTAATTTACACAGCATTGACTCACAATTGACCCGAAGGTCAAATTGTTAAAGAACCTCCTAAGAAGTGACACCATTTTGGAAACTAGACCCTTCAGGGTATTTAACTTAGGGTGTAGTGAGCATTCTGCCCCAGAGATATTTTCCAGAAATGAGTTCTCAATTTGCAGCTTAAAAAAATGTGCAATTTTTCAACAGATATGTCATCTCAGTGCAACGAATGATGCGCCGAGCTTGTGCCACTGGAGACACACACCCTATAAATACTTACACAAGAGTATGGTTATACTCCATATGTGGTCATAAACTGCTGTTTGGGCACATTGCCAGGCTCAGAAGGACCGGTGCACAGGGTATTGTATAAAATATCTACGCTCCAGTATTGCCTAAACTTTGACTTTTCCACTAGACACATATGCAGCACAAGCTCCTTAAATCATAATCTCTGCTGCATCTACGGAGTTAACTTGTGGGGTCTAGCAAATGACGACGAGGGATTTTGTTTTTTCAATCAAAGAGTTTTTATTTTTATTATGACAATATTCACAGAACAATGTAGTGGTATCATCAAAGAAATACAACAGAAATAATAAGGACATACCATGTGCGGACATTTGATACAATACAGGTCGTAGAGATTACAATATTGCATATTCTCCAGACTGTGCAAGGTCAGATTCATAATATCAAAAAGAAAAGGAGAAGACAAGACAATCCAACTACCCTCAGCTCCCACGAACAGAACAAGTTGGCGACCCCCTTCCAGGATACCACTCATTGTGAATCAAGAAGCATAACATGAGAATGTGAACATTGTACCAATTGTATGTGAATTTGGAAGATTGAAGATATTGAGATGCGATCAATTTCTTGTGTGCACAAGTAGAGTTTACCAAACCAATGATTTCCTGTCCATGTGGTTGGGCGTTAGATCTCCAACGTCTCGTTAGCACCAACTTCATAGCCCTGAAAATATGTGCTATGATGGTACGCGTGGTGCCCATGAAATATCCTATTAACAATAGTGCCAATTCAGGTGTAAGTGTAAAAATGTATTTCGTAACACATTGTACGACATGATGGGCGGCCATCCATAATGGTTTGATGGTCGGACATACCCACAGAATGTGCAAGAGAGTTCCTAGATCTCCACACTTCGTCCAGCAAGAAGCACAGGTCACGGGGAACATCAGGTGTAGTCTGGAGGGTGTGAAGCACCATCTCATGTTAGTCTTGAAAATGAGGTACAGCAAAATAATTTATAAATACAGTCAAATGCTCCCCTTCATTTCTCATCAGAGAAGGATAGTTTTAGATCTTTTTCCCATTTAAGCATGGCAGCAGTTTTAGTAAATTTGCATTTATCCCCCAGTATGTTGTAATAAAACGAGATGCCTTTACATCTCCTATTCGAGGAGGTGAGTTGCCGAACAACCTTCCCCGCAACGCAGTTGGAGAGAGGAATGAAGCGCCGGAGGAAACCCCTCACCTGTAGAAACTTATAGAATCCCCTGCTAGGAAGGTCGAAAGTGTTTGTAAGGTGTTGGAAATGGAGTGCGTTGTGTCTATCGTATAGGTCTTGTACCGAAATAATACCCGCTGCTCGCCACTTGCATAGGTCTAGAGACGGAATCTGATCCTCTATGAAGGAAAGAGGGACATGTTTCAGCGGGACAGGTGAGTCATGTGGGAGAAACAGTAGAAATGATCCAGCGCTAAGTCCAATGGTAATTAAAAAGGAATCGAAGTTCCCATCTTTATTGGAGTAGTATGAATAAAATAGAAGGGAGACGCAGTCCCAAGAGAAAAAAAAATTACGAGCGGGCAACTGTGTGCTAGCCTACGCGTTTCGAGCAGCTCCTGTGCTCTTAGTCATGGCAAAGAAATGTGAGGACACCAGCCGCCAAATTTTCTCCATCTCTGGCCAATTTGGTCATGTCTTGGTGGGAGGAATTCACTCTTTTTTCCCCGTCCAATCCATATGCGGGTCATGTCCACTGGTATGGCAGATACATCGACGACCTCCTATTCATATGGGAGGGCGATGTGTCTGCCATACCGGAATTCATGGCCTTCATTAATGACAATGATCTCAATCTCAGATTTACATATGTTACCAATGACACAACCATTAACTTCTTGGACATTAAATTCATTTCTGAGGTAGGTTCGAGGGTATGCACGGAGATTTATCATAAACCTATATCAGGTAACACGCTGTTGCATGCCACTAGTTGTCATCCTAAGCACACCATTTCAGCAATACCCGTAGGAGAACTAACGAGAGCTAAGAGAAACTGTAGTACACAGTCAGGATATACTAAAGAGGAATCCAGAATATGTCGTAGGCTCGCAGCCCGTGGGTACAGGAATTGGACATTAGAAAGGGCCAAAACTATTGTCAAAAACAAAGATAGAGATAGTCTCCTATCCATTGAACGCAACACAGACACCACATGCTCTAGCACGACTGATACCAGCATACCAACTTTAATATTACAATACAGCAACCAATTTAACCTTATCAGAAATATGGTATTTAAGTATATTCCTTTGTTATATGAGGATGTTAAATTGGAAGAAGTACTAAGCAAGGGTTGTCGTGTTGTATCACGGAGACCTCCTACCCTTGGGAACATGTTAGCCCCCTCGCTATTGACAACTAGTCTCCCCAAACCCTCATGGTTAACCCACAAAGGGTATTTTAAATGCGGAACACACCCATGTAAGGTCTGCAATTTTTCAAAGATCACTAAAGAGTTTTCGAATTCCTCAAACAATATCAATTTCCCCATCAAATCGTACATTAACTGTAATAGTAACAATGTAGTTTATGTTATAGAATGTACTATTTGTAATTTGAAATATGTGGGATGTACCATAAGGAAATTTAAACTCCGGGTTCTGGAACATCTTAGCTATATCAGGAACCCCAATTTTTTGAATATTTCAAGTGCCTCTAGACATTTCATCTCACAACACAACCGCTGTACAAATTCATTTTGTTGCTATGCAGTGGAAAAAGTCAGAGGTAGTACAAGAGGGGGTAACATCAGACAACGCCTGCTAACCAGAGAGGCCTTTTGGATCTTCTATTTGGAAACACGATTCCCATTGGGTCTAAATGTGAGGAAGGAACTTATGTTTCATTACTGAATAATTAAATCGTAGAAAACTAGCTAATTTTTTCCCCTTAATACTCTGAGTGATTACCATCGTCAGCTATTCAATTTTTCCTATTTGGATGCGATCTCTCTGGATTTATCATTATTTTCAGTACCACACATGGTGGACAGCAACATTGACTACGTGCTGTTCCCACTCCAAATATCTCTCTGGCAGTTTTGATAGCATAACAGAGTACATTATGTTGATATGTAGCTTTGCCAATTTAGGGGACCAGTAGTTGAGTTAGTCTAGATATTCAGTTTTTTCAATCTAGGGAACCGATTGTTGTGACAGTTTAGATCATATGAAAGACTATCCATTATGGACAGCGATATTACAATCAAACTATGTCAGTTTAAGAATTTATGTACATACTAGAATTATCGAAAGCCAGTTCCAACACGGTAGTTTTCTAGAGATGTCACACAATAATAGGACGAGTACTTATTGGTAATATTACATTTCCTAATAAAGTCTATGGTTATGAAACGGTGGCATATCTTGTACAGCCAACTCAATATCCTTTGCTATTAATATTTTATTGAGAGGTTTTTCTTATAACGAACACTGCATCTGCAGTACATTCAGCACCATATCTCGTGGACAGCACCATCAGGTTTACGAGCTATTCCGAGCCATATTATATTGATGTCGGTTGTATTCAACTAGACATGTACACCGATTATACTGGGCTGTCTAAGTATCATTCTTTTGGGAAAATATTCACCTTATGAGTTGAAATTCAAGATCATGGAATATCAGACAGTTTACAGCACGAATCCTGTTTAATGACAGCAATGTTGTGTAGTTAATTTTATTAAATACAACTGATATCTACGGATGTATATATATATTTTTTCAGTACACTAGAACATAGAAATCATTTTTTCTTCCTATCGGTCCGGTGGTTCGTGTATATAGATGCTCTTGTGGTATATTTCTTGGACACATCTCGTCCCATATGGGGTTACAATATAGGTTTCTGACGACGCCTTGCAGTCGATGATTGTGTATATCTAAGGGAACAGATGCATCATACATTAGTATATAATACCGTTTAGATGTCTAACTCAAAGAGTAATCCTTTGATATATATACCTCTAGGAATTTTTCAATTCCAGAAATGAATGTTCACATTCAATAAACTGCAAGCACGGGTATTAACTTCTTTTCCCTACAATGAACCAGTATAGCAACCTTTGAGAGTTATTATTTTTTCCATCATATAACGCATGTGCACATTATACCTCTATTCAGACTTCATTCTTATTCAGTTTGGCTAACCATTTCCAATCGAACCTGTATGCAATTTCACACAATTTTTTCCGTAATCTGTATATGAACCTATAAGTACTTACACTATGTATTTTCACACGGATAAGGCTCACCCAGGTCATTCATGTGTAAATCAATTTAATTTTTATTGTACCGGGAATTACATTCCCGTTCATGTTTTAATCATATATTTTGATTTTGTATGTTTTTTTTTCATTTCATCAGCTGGTATAATTATTCGAAGAAGTTATATCCAGAATCTGGCTGAATTGTTAAATGTGTTGTTTTTAAATCTTGTATATCGAATATATAATATCTGTGATATACGGTGTGAGGACTGTGAGGACTTGATAGCCTTGTCTGCTGTATATATTACCGAATCTGCGATCCTGCATGCAAATTATTACAATTCAATTAGTGTGCCTGAACGTACACATTTAGTCTTTACCTCTTAAACCACACTATTGCAAACATTTCTTTATGTAGGGTGTATTTCTCCGGTGGAGAAGATTGCATCCCAGGGTTAATTATTCACCTGTTCTATTTGCGTACTAATCAGCTACGTCTATTAAGCAGACATGGCGGCTGGTGTCCTCACATTTCTTTGCCATGACTAAGAGCACAGGAGCTGCTCGAAACGCGTAGGCTAGCACACAGTTGCCCGCTCGTAATTTTTTTTTCTCTTGGGACTGCGTCTCCCTTCTATTTTATTCATACTACTCCAATAAAGATGGGAACTTCGATTCCTTTTTAATTACCATTGGACTTAGCGCTGGATCATTTCTACTGTTTCTTCTATTGCATACCGCCAGCCGTAGCGGGGATCCGAGCAGCAAGTCAGGAGACGCAACAAGCCGGTGAGCTGGAGGTTTCCTCCCTTTGCTATTTTGAGTCATGTGGGGTTGTAGACGTAAGGTAAAGCCATAGATTGTTGGAAATTGTGATCGACGTTAAGCACGCAGGGTCATTTTTGCGTTGCCATAGAGTATTGACAAGGTGGGACTATAAAGACTTACTCCCACACATACGCGTCTCAATATCCACCCAGTGCTTGTCCGCAGGGTTTCGCCACTAGTGAGATAGTTGGTCAAGAATAAAAGCCCTGTAATAGTCTCTAATATTAGGCACTCCAAGGCCTCCAACTTTCCTATGCTTAGTTAGGAGTGTCGCTGCTATACAGGGGGCGTTTATTGCTCCATATAAAGTGTGAAAGCATTTTATGAGCCTGTGAGAAGAAGGAAGGACTCCCACACATACGCGTCTCAATATCCACCCAGTGCTTGTCCGCAGGGTTTCGCCACCAGTGAGATAGTTGGTCAAGAATACAAGCCCTGTAATAGTCTCTAATATTAGGCACTCCAAGGCCTCCAACTTTCCTATGCTTAGTTAGGAGTGTCGCTGCTATACAGGGGGCGTTTATTGCTCCATATAAAGTGTGAAAGCATTTTATGAGCCTGTGAGAAGAAGGAAGTGGGATGTGGATCGGTAGAGTCCTAAGGAGATGAAGCAATTTGGGTAGGAGTAACCAAACCAGGATATAATGAATTTAGAATATTTAGAAATATTTTCACGTAGGACCCCCAACATGGGAGGGAAATTTATTTGGTATGTTTTGTTTTAAGGAGAGGTCAAATGAATGCCTAGGTAAGAGATTTCCTAACTGCGACAATCCAGTATAAGTTTATCTTTCAACAGGGAAAGTAGTTGCGGGGGAATACGTATAGCTAGTGTCATGTCCGTGGCTGTGGGCCATCAGGTTCACTCTCCCCCTGACTCCTCAGGAGACGCCAGCGCTCACTTCCACTTACCTCGGCCGGACTTTGATGAACTATTAGCCCATGAGTACCCTGGACTATAAGAGGGGTTCAGCCCCTTGCTTCTATGCCTGAGCGTTTTTGTCGTACCCTATGTTTGTCTATGCGATGGTCTCCTAGTGTGTTCCTGTTCCTGTATCCGTGCTATCCTAGTCATGTGCCGTGCTGAGCCAGAGTCATGCTGTGCTGTATACCACGCCTGTCCTGCGTCACCACGCCTGACGTCTGCCTGCTGCCTAGTCCCAGCCGTGCCTGCCTTACTACTGTCCGAGCTGCCACAGGTACCCTATATGAACTATAGACTTTAACCTGCGCCCTGTTGGCCAGCTGCCATATCGCCAAGGTGGTACAGCCCAGTGGGTCCACGAACCCTACGTGACAGTATGCTCATGCCATGGACCCCGCTGGTCGGTTCAAGACCATGACGACGTCACAGGAGATGCGGGCGGATATACTAGACCTCCGGTCTCGACAGGACCAACTCCTCCAGGCGTTGAACATTCTCGCACGTCGGCAGGAGGTACAAACCGTCGTTCCTCCTACTACACCTCCTGGCAGTGTTGATGCTCAGACTACACCTCCTGGTAGTGTTGACCAGCATTTTTCTTCACCACTTTCTGATCACTATGATGGAGATGCAGGTACCTGTCGTGGATTTTTGAACCAGTGCCAGATCCACTTTAGCCTGTATACTAGGACATTTTCGTCTGATGGCGCAAGGGTCGCTTTCATAATCTCTCTCCTCACTGGCAAGGCCCTTGCATGGGCGAACCCTATCTGGGAGAGACAAAGACTTCCAGGGCTTCCTCTGGACTTTTCGCATGGTGTTTGAGGAGCCTGGACGGGTCTCATCTTCAGCGGCTTCCTTGATTAATCTATGCCAAGGAGACACCTCCGTGAGCGAGTACGCCATTCACTTCCGCACCCTGGCGGGAGAACTGTTATGTAACAATGAGGCCCTGGTGACTGCATTCTGGCATGGACTGTCTCCTAAAATTAAGGACGAACTTGCCACTTGAGATCTGACATCTACCCTGAATGACCTCATCCTTCTGTCCGCCCGGATTGATATGCGGATCCGAGAACGCCTCCAAGAGGTTCGTCGGGAGGGAGTCCTCCCTAGTCTGGCTACAACTTTGCAGCAACCCCTGCTGTCCTCAGATGTCGATCCTCCTAAGGAGTCTGTGATGATGGACCAGTGTAAGCTATCCACATAGGAGAGACAACGCAGACGCACTTCGGGAATCTGTCTATATTGCGGCCTCGGTGGCTATCTTGTGCGTCTGTGTCCCCAAAAATCCAAAAGCCTAGGGTTGCTAGGAGAGACAACCTTGGGTAAGAAAGGACTTTCGTCTAAATTGTCCATACCAGTGACCATAGTGTCCGGCGAGAGAACGCATCAGGTCTCTGCGTATCTGGACTCTGGATCCGCTGGAAATTTCATCCGTAGAGACCTGGTGGATATTCTTCAATTACCCACCACCCCCCTGGAGAGGCCGTTGACGGTTGCATCTGTGAATGGACTACCTCTGCCAGACCCAGTTATAGCCGTGACCAAGCCACTGAGGCTCCAAGTGGGAGCTCTTCACTCCGAACTTCTGTTGTTCTATGTCCCATCCAAAGCTGTTAACACTGTGTTGCTGGGCCTGCCTTGGCTCCGACTTCATGCCCCAGTCCTGGACTGGAATTCTAGAATTCTGCAGCTGCTGAGTGTCAGAGCCGATGCCTGGTGCAGATTCGTTCGGCTCAGCCTCCTTTGCCTCGGTCATTGGCAGGATTGCCGGGTCATTATGCTGCATTTTCGGATGTCTTCAGCAAGAGGGAGGCGTAGACATTGCCCCCACACCGGGCGTATGACTGCCCTATCGAGCTAATTCCTGGTGCATCCCTTCCCCGTGGTAGGGTATATCCTCTTTTCTTGCCAGAGACTCTGTCCATGTCCGCCTATGTCAAAGAGAACTTGGAGAGGGGCTTCATACGGAAGTCTTCCTCTACGGCTGGAGCCGGGTTCTTCTTCGTCAAATAGAAGGATGGTTCTCTTCGTCCTTGTATTGACTACCGGGGTCAAAACCAGATCACGGTGAAAAATAAATATCCGTTGCCACTGATCTCAGAACTGTTTGATCGTATACGTGGTGCCAAGATTTTTTCTAAACTAGACCTGCCGTGGGGCTTACAACCTAGTCCGGATTCGCCAGGGTGACGAATGGAAGACTACATTCAACACCCATGATCGACACTATGAATATCTAGTTTGGCCTGTGTAATGCACCCGCGGTCTTCCAGGAGTTCCTTAATGACATCTTCCGTGACCTCCTCTATGTTTGTGTTGTAGTCTATCTTGATGATATCTTGATTTTATATCCAGATCCTATGATGCATCAGAGACATGTCCGTCAAGTTTTGCTGCGGTTAAGGGAAGAATTGTCTGTACGCTAAGTTGGAGAAGTGCGTGTTTCAGAAAGATGCTCTACCGTTCCTGGGCTACATCGCCTCAAATCGAGGTCTCGATATGGATCCTGAAAAAGTATAGTCTGTCCTGGAATGGCCACGCCCTAAAGGCTTGAGGGCCATACAGCGCTTTCTGGGATTCGGCAATTTCTACAGACAGTTTATTCCAAACTTCTCCTCACTGACTTCTCCCATCTCTAATATCACCAAGAAAGGAATGAACGCCAAGGTGTGGACTCCTGAGGCAGAGTCCGCAATCAATAGCCTGAAAAGTGCCTTCACGTCAGCCTCTATCCTCCATCATCCAGGTGTTTCTCTACAGTTCTCGTTGGAGATAGACGCATCCTCTATCGGTGCTGGTGCACTTCTGTTCCAGAATAGCTCCAAGGGCAAGACAATGGTATGTGGATATTTTTCCAAGCTCTTCTCTTCCGCAGAACGTAACTACTCGATTGGGGATTGGGAGTTACTGGCCATCAATTTGGCTCTGGAGTAGTGGAGACATCTACTAGACGGCGCAGCTCATCCCATCCTGATTTTTACGGACCATAAGAACCTCACCTATCTTCAGACGGCCCAACTGCTGAACCCTCGTCAGGCCAGGTGGTCACTGTTCTTTACCAGGTTCCAGTTTGAGCTCCATTATCGCCCGGCCGACAAGTATGTGAGGGCCAATGCCTTGTCCAGGTCTTTCAAGACAGAAGACACCATGGAAATTCCACAGAACATTATTGCCCCGTCTTGCATTGTCTCTGTCAATCCCCTGCAAGTTGGGGATTTTCCTCCAGGGAGGAATTTTGTGCACCTCGCTGACCGTGGAAGAATCCTCTGTTGGGGACACTCCTCTAGACTGGCAGGTCACGCGGGGACCTGTAAGACCCGGGATCTGATTGCTCATCATTTCTGGTGGCGCACGCTGCCCAAGGACATTATGGACTTTGTTCAGTATGTGCAGCCAACAAGGTCGCTCACTCCAGACCTGCTGGTCTGCTCCAGCCATTGCCTGTGCCCAATGCTCCCAGGCAGCATATAGCTATGACTTTATCATTGACCTGTCTCTCTCTGCCGGATGCAGTACTGTCTGGGTGGTGGTGGATTGATTTTCAAAGATGGCCCACTTCGTTCCTCTGACCGGTCTTCCTTCTGCTCCTCTGCAGGCCAAGCTTTTCATCCAACACATCTTCCGCCTGCACGGCTTGCCGCAGCATATTGTGTCTGATCGGGGGTTTCACTTCACCTCGAAGTTCTGGAGAGCCCTCTGCGAACTCTTAGGTGTAAAGTTGGACTTTTCCTCGGCCTACCATCCTCAGTCCAATGGTCAGGTCGAGAGGATCAATCAGATCTTGGAGAACTACCTATGCGAATTCATCTCCAAGTGCAGTTGCTTCCGTGGGCGGAATTCTTTTACAATAATCACACCAGCTAGTCCACACAGAAGACACCGTTCTTTATCGTCTATGGCCAACACCCACAAATTCCTCTCCCTGTCCCTGTTACGGCCGAGGTGCCAGCTGCTGACACGGCTTTTAGGGACTTTCTGCAGATATAGCAGCAGACTCGATCCTCCATCCTGCTGGCGGTCGACCACATGAAGCGGAAGGCGGACACAAGGAGAAGAGAACCTTAACAGGGTCTTCTTTCCCCGCTGATTCCGCCAAGCCCGTTCCCTTGGCTGTGGTTTCGCTAGATAGTAGGTAGGGACAGTGGGAATCTCGTTCATCCATTCATGCGCGTCACTAATTAGATGACGAGGCATTTGGCTACCTTAAGAGAGTCATAGTTACTCCAGCCATTTACCCGCGCTTCATTGAATTTCTTCACTTTGACATTCAGAGCACTGGGCAGAAATCACATCGCGTCAACACCCGCCGCGGGCCTTCGCGATGCTTTGTTTTAATGAAACAGTCGGATTCCCCTGGTCCGCACCAGTTCTAAGCCAGCTGCTAGGCGCCGGCCGAGGCGAGGCACCGGCCCCCGGCACCCCCGCCGTGCATCCGGCCGCCGGCTCTCCCCAGACGCCGACCCGGACGTAGGGCGCGGGCCCGGCCCCCTCCCACACCCCGCGAGAGTGGAGAGAGGGTGCGGACCCGGACACCCAAGCCCAGGAGCGCCGCCGCCACCCGCCGGCCCCAGCCGCCCAGCCCCGACCTTCCGCCGGCCCGCACCCCACGCTGCCCGGGCCCCCCTGACGGGGGACGACGGGTGGGCAGCGAGGGCGGCGTGGAAGGTGGAGAGAGCGGAGGGAGACGAGCGTGAGCCCTCCCACCTCGGCGGCACGGTGCGGTAGGGGCGCACTGAGGACAGTCCGCCCCGGTCGGACAGCCGCGCCGGGAGCGGGGGGCCCCGTCCTCCCATCCCCGGAACCCCGCTTCCCCCGATGGACCCCACGCCGCCCCTTCCCCAGCCCGCCCACCGCGGACGGCGGGTCGGACCGGGAGCAAGGGAGCGAGGGGAGCGGAGGGGCGGAGCGGTTCGGGAGGAGGGCGCAGAGGCGGTCATCTCCCTCGGCCCCGGGCGACGGCGACTGCTCTTGCCGAGAGGGGGCTGTAACGCCGGGGCTAAAGCGACCGCTGCCCCCGCAAAGGGGAGCGTCGCCCGCCCCGGCCACCTTCCACCTCCGAGGCCTTCCCAGCCGGCCCGGAGCCGGTCGCGGCGCACCACCATAGAGGAAATGCGCCCTGCGGGGGCCGGTGCCAGGCGGGCCACGTCCACCCCGCCCGCGGCCGTCGGCTCCCCAGAGAGGGAACCGCCGGACGGACGGGGCAGTCCGCAGGACCCGGGCCGGCCGACCCTGGCCCGCCGGGTTGAATCCTCCGGGCAGACTGCATGGACCCCACACGTTTACCTCTTAATGGTTTCACGCCCTCTTGAACTCTCTCTTCAAAGTTCTTTTCAACTTTCCCTTACGGTACTTGTCCGCTATCGGTCTCGCGCCAGTATTTAGCCTTAGATGGAGTTTACCACCCGCTTTGGGCTGCATTCACAAACAACCCGACTCCGGGGAGACTGGGTCCCGCCGCGCCGGGGGCCGCTACCGGCCTAACACCGTCCGCGGGCTGGGCAGCGATCAGAAGGACTTGGGCCCCCGAGCGAGGTCGGGGTGGTCCGGTCTCCCTTACACCACATTTCCCACACCCGCCGGGCGAGCGGGGATTCGGCGCTGGGCTCTTCCCTCTTCACTCGCCGTTACTGAGGGAATACTGGTTAGTTTATTTTCCTCCGCTTAGTAATATGCTTAAATTCAGCGGGTCGCTACGTCTGATCTGAGGTCTGAGTCGAGTGGTTTTGCGGGTATGGAGGAGGAGGAGACGGAGGAGCAGTTAGATTTATGTAAGAGGTACTGAGCGGGGCAGAGAGGCGACCTTTCCCTGGGGAAGGCTCTGTCCCTCTCTCTCGCAACAACAGCTGCCGCTTGCTCTCTCTCGCTCTCCCGCTCTCTCGCTCCCTAGCACCGCAGTAAACTTGTGCTCCCCTTGTCTTCCAGGACGCCCATGGCCGGACGACAGGCCAACCACCCCCACCGCCGCCTCCGCATCATCAGCAGCCCTGTGATTCGCCATAGACAGCCTTTGCGGGGCGCGCGGGTGGAGAGTCCAATGGCGCGGGGCCTGGAAGGGCTTCGGGAGAGTCTGAACTTAGGGGGACGTAGGACAGGGTGAGGAGAGGAAAGTGTCGGCCGAAAAGGGAGAAAGGCACGGGGAACGAGATTGCCGGCGGCGGGCCTATGCTTCTCTCTGAACCCCCTGGGAAAGAGATTGCCGGCGGCGGGCCGATACTTCTCTCTGAACCCCCTCGCTACAGCCCGATCGTCCCTTGGCTTTCACCGCCAAACCCCCTCCATAAGCCTGCGACAAGCCCCAGCAGCGCCGCGCACGGGCGGCGATCGACGGAGGAGCGACCCTCAGACAGGCGTAGCCCCGGGAGGAACCCGGGGCCGCAAGGTGCGTTCGAAGTGTCGATGATCAATGTGTCCTGCAATTCACACTAATTCTCGCAGCTAGCTGCGTTCTTCATCGATGCGCGAGCCTAGTGATCCACCGCTAAGAGTCGCGTCTGACTCTGGCGAAAGGGTGCCTTGGAAGCCACCCTCTCCGCCCTTCGGGTTTTGTTCAGACATTCTCGCTGCTCTCTGCCTGGCAACAATGTCGGCCGGTTAGACATTCAAAGGCTGGGCTTACCTTCGGAGCGTCCCCTCACACCTCTCTCCACCCTGTCTCTCACCTTCTTGGACCACCCCCGATGGGGAAGGGAGAGCCAGACCGACAACCCTGGAGAGAGGCGGCTGGAGCAGGTGCCCGGCGCCTGCCGAATCGTTGGGGGTTTATCATGGCCCTGTGGCCCAGGTGCTCAGCCCCCTCTCGTGAGAGCGGGACTCGAGACTTCTCGACCTACCGCCTCCGCCCGCCCCGCCCCGACAGTGGGTGCTGAGCAGGTTTCGACGAGTGGTACCCGGGTTGGCCTGTTTGTTGGGGCTCACGGAGTTCACTCATGGCCGAGCTCACTCTCCCTGCACTACTCGGCAGTTGGAGCAGGGGTCGGCACCCATGAGGCGTCCGACGATGGGGACCCGGCAGCGGCACCAGCAGGAGCCTGACGAGCGCAAAGCCGACGACCAGCCCCCGCAGGCCCATCGGCTTAAACGACACGACTTCTCCCGGCTGACCCACTCCGAGTACCTCCACTCGCATGGACCGCCCTCAGCGGGAGCCGCCCTCGTCCACTGCCCGCCGTAGGGGGGGATCGGGCGGCCTCGAGGCGGAGGATGTTCGGGACGGCTGCAGGGGAACGGCGCGGCGAAGAGCGAGAGGGGAGGTCGGTTTCAGCCCCCGACAGACCTCCGCAACCCGACACCTCGCTTTGCCAAAACCACCCCGGCCTCGCGCTTCTCTGCCCGATGCTGCTGGATAGGGGAATGGGGAGCGAGCCACCTCCCGGGCGGGAGGCCTCCTCCCCGTGGCCGACTCTCCACCTTCTCGCGGAGTGACGCACACACCTACGCAGGACGGCATGGGTGCTGGTAACGGCGCCCTCTCTCTGGCCTTCGGTAGTGGAGTAATAATGATCCTTCCGCAGGTTCACCTACGGAAACCTTGTTACGACATTTACTTCCTCTAGATAGTCAAGTTTGATCGTCTTCTCGGCGCTCCGCCAGGGCCGTCGCCGACCCCAGTGGGGCCGATCCGAGGACCTCACTAAACCATCCAATCGGTAGTAGCGACGGGCGGTGTGTACAAAGGGCAAGGACTTAATCAATGCGAGCTTATGACCCGCACTTACTGGGAATTCCTCGTTCATGGGAAATAATTGCAATCCCCGATCCCTATCACGAACGGGGTTCAGCGGGTTACCCGCACCTGTCGGCGAAGGGTAGACACACGCTGATCCGTTCAGTGTAGCGCGCGTGCAGCCCCGGACATCTAAGGGCATCACAGACCTGTTATTGCTCGATCTCGTGTGGCTGAACGCCACTTGTCCCTCTAAGAAGTTGGACGCGGACCGCCGGGGGTCGCGTAACTAGTTAGCATGGGGGAGTCTCGTTCGTTATCGGAATTAACCAGACAAATCGCTCCACCAACTAAGAACGGCCATGCACCACCACCCACAGAATCGAGAAAGAGCTATCAATCTGTCAATCCTTTCCGTGTCCGGGCCGGGTGAGGTTTCCCGTGTTGAGTCAAATTAAGCCGCAGGCTCCACTCCTGGTGGTGCCCTTCCGTCAATTCCTTTAAGTTTCAGCTTTGGAACCATACTCCCCCCGGAACCCAAAGACTTTGGTTTCCCGGAAGCTGCTCGGCGGGTCATGGGAATAACGCCGCCGGAATGCCAGTTGACATCGTTTATGGTCGGAACTACGACGGTATCTGATCGTCTTCAAGCCTCCGACTTTCGTTCTTTATTAATGAAAACATTCTTGGCAAATGCTTTCGCTCTGGTTCGTCTTGCGCCGGTCCAAGAATTTCACCTCTAGCGGCACAATACGGATGCCCCCGGCCGTCCCTCTCAATCATGGCCCCAGTTCCGAAAACCAACAAAATAGAACCGGAGTCCTATTCCATTACTCCTAGCTGAAGTATTCAGGCGACCGGCCTGCTTTGAACACTCACATTTTTTCAAAGAAAACGCTTCGGGCCCCCGGGACACTCAGTCAAGAGCATCGGGGAGGCACCGAGAGGCAGGGGCTGGGACTTTGATATACGCTATTGGAACTGGAACTCTTTGTTTTATTAGAAAAATGAAAAACATAACAACAACATCAACCGATGCAAGAACATAACCAAAATACAATACACTACCGTTCAAAAGTTTAGGGTCACTTAGAAATTTCCTTATTTTTGAAAGAAAAGCACAGTTTTTTTCAATGAAGATAACATTAAATTAATCAGAAATACACTCTATACATTGTTAATGTGCTAAATGACTATTCTAGCTGCAAACGTCTGGTTTTTAATGCAATATCTACATAGGTGTATAGAGTCTTATTTCCAGCAACCATCACTCCAGTGTTCTAATGGTACATTGTGTTTGCTAACTGTGTTAGAAGGCTAATGGATGATTAGAAAACACTTGAAAACCCTTGTGCAATTATGTTAGCACCGCTGTAAACTGTTTTGCTGTTTAGAGGAGCTATAAAACTGACCTTCCTTTGAGCTAATTGAGAATCTGGAGCATTACTTTTGTGGGTTCGATTAAACCCTCAAAATGGCTAGAAAAAGAGAGCTTTCATGTGAAACTCGACAGTCTATTCTTGTTCTTAGAAATGAAGGCTATTCCATGCGAGAAATTGCCAAGAAACTGAAGATTTCCTACAACGGTGTGTACTACTCCCTTCAGAGGACAGCACACACAGGCTCTAACCAGAGTAGAAAGAGAAGTGGGAGGCCCCGCTGCACAACTGAGCAACAAGACAAGTACATTAGAGTCTCTAGTTTGAGAAACAGACGCCTCACAGGTCCTCAACTGGCAGCGTCATTAAATAGTACCCGCAAAATGCCAGTGTCAACGTCTACAGTGAAGAGGCGACTCCGGGATGCTGGCCTTCAGGGCAGAGTGGCAAAGAAAAAGCCATATCTGAGACTGGCTAATAAAAGGAAAAGATGGGCAAAAGCACACAGACATTGGACAGAGGAAGATTGGAAAAAAATGTTATGGACAGACGAATCGAAGTTTGAGGTGTTTGGATCACACAGAAGAACATTTGTGAGACGCAGAACAACTGAAAAGATGCTGGAAGAGTGCCTGACGCCATCTGTCAAGCATGGTGGAGGCAATGTGATGGTCTGGGGTTGCTTTGGTGCTGGTAAAGTGGGAGATTTGTACAAGGTAAAAGGGATTTTGAATAAGGAAGGCTATCACTCCATTTTGCAACGCCATGCCAGACCCTGTGGACAGCACTTGATTGGAGCCAATTTCATCCTACAACAGGACAATGACCCAAAGCACACCTCCAAATTATGCAAGAACTATTTAGGGAAGAAGCAGGCAGCTGGTATTCTATCTGTAATGGAGTGGCCAGCGCAGTCACCAGATCTCAACCCCATAGAGCTGTTGTGGGAGCAACTTGACCGTATGGTACGCAAGAAGTGCCCATCAAGCCAATCCAACTTGTGGGAGGGGCTTCTGGAAGCATGGGGTAAAATTTCTCCCGATTACCTCAGCAAATTAACAGCTAGAATGCCAAAGGTCTGCAATGCTGTAATTGCTGCAAATGGAGCATTCTTTGACGAAAGCAAAGTTCTTGAATGAGAAAATTATTATTTCAAATAAAAATAATTATTTCTAACCTTGTCAATGTCTTGAGTATATTTTCTAGTCATTTTGCAACTCATTTGATAAATATAAGTGTGAGTTTTCATGGAAAACATAAAATTGTCTGGGTGACCCCAAAGTTTTGAACGGTAGTGTATATACAAGTCATGAAACATTATGCTCAAAAAGTACATTACTGCATTTCACAATATCCCTGGCCTTGACCAATTCCTCATCCAGCTACACTCATCCACATTCGACCTTTATCATATTCCCCCGCCACCTCCAAGTATCCATTCGCCCCCACTCACACCCTTCCGTACTAATTTGAAACAATCAGCCGGAATGTGTCAAACCCCCCCAACATACATACCCATATTTATATACACCACTCTTTAATATACATATACACATATATTTATACATATATACACATATATACACCTCTACTTATATATATATTTATTTTATTTTTTTAATGTATTTTTATATAATATTTTTTTTATAATATACACATAGCAACATATGACCTAAACAACTTAAACATCACACAATTATTTGGCTGGCTTTTACGACATCTGCCAAAAGTGACAGCCTGGTCTATTGCAAAAACAAAATGTCAGCTTCAACTCGGCTGAGAAAATCAAAGGCCGTAAATTTAGCCATATCTGACTTAATGCTGGCGACATTAATGGAAGCCAGCGTCAACGGTGTGGGTACCACCATCCTGGATGATAAAATTAGATGGCTTTCTTCTTCCCACCCCTGTCATGGTCTGAAGAGGACCCCCCAGACTCTTTTCCCTTCTTGGAACGTTTTTTGGAGGTGGTGGAGTCCATTTCCTCCTGGCGGACCTCCCCCCTCACTCACACTCCCATCCTCGTCCCTTTGTCCCAGGTTGACCCCTGCCCCAGAGGCCTTTGTACCTCTCGGGGGAAGGGGTCCAGCGCCCTCTGAAACCCCTACCTCACCCTCCTCTTCACTTTGTTGAAGAGCTGGAAAATCCATGAGTGCTTGGTAGCGATTGGGGGAGAGCACCAGAGGGGTGCAGATGTTGCCTTCCGTGGCCGGGGCATGGCCAGATGACTTTGGCCCGCTCAAGATCTTACCCTGTGTCCCAGGTGTTTTTTTAGGCTGTACCCTCTCTTCCTCGCCAACACTTTCCTTTCATATTGGGAGGATTGAGAGTCCTCAGCCGCTTGCTCCCTCTGGATCCTCCTGACCTCCTCATCCAATTCAGCGTCCCCAAGGGCATCCGTCTCCAGGGCAGGCTCCGGGTTCAGGCCAGAGGTCCGCCCAGTTGCCTGGGCTTCCCTCAGCTCCCTCTCCTTTTGCCTCTTCTCCAGCCTTTGATGGTAGGAAGGCTGGAGCCCTTTCCTTGATGTCTTCACTTGCCCTTTTGCTCCGCCATCTCTGCATGCCTCCTCACCCACAGGAGCCACCCCACTTTCTTCTCCTGCAGGCTTGGTTACGGCATTGACCACGGAGCGGGGACACCTACTGAATGGGTGACCTAAGTTACCACACAGGTGACACCTAATCTGGTCACATGATGCGGCTAGATGACCTACCCCCCCCCACAATGAGCGCATTTCTGCACTGTGCAGGCTGCACTCAAATGTGAGGGGTCGCCACACCGGTGACACAGCCTCGGTTACCCCTGGTAGAAGACCAGGATACGATCGCTCCCAAGGAAAGCAGAAGATGGGATGTGGGACACAGTTTGCCCCAGACGTTTAAGTTTCACCATAAACGTCCAGGCCCCGACCAGATGCCAAACTCGTCCTGGTTCTTCCTGGGTATCTCCGCTACTTCCCCATACCGACTTTGCCAGTTCATGATGTCAATGAAAGAAAGTGACTCGTTACGGGTGAGAACGGTCACTTTCTTGAGACCATTCTGACGGGATATTGCTTGCGCAGCAAAATCCCGCCAGCCGGGCTCGTCCTTCACCAGCTCATAATTCCCGCAGAAGACCTCTAGGCCTCCCGGTTGAACAAAGCTGATGTCGAACTCAGCTGAGCCATGAGGATGTATCAGGGCGAAGATGTCACGCGCCCTGAAGCCCATCCCCAGCAGCAGCTCCACCACCGTTTTTCTGGGAGGACAGATTTCATTGCCACGCCACCGGAGACGGACCACATTCCTCCTGACCACAGCCTGCCCGGTTGTCGGGAGCGACCACTGATCTCCTCTTTTCTCTCGGAAGGCCCCTAACCCGTACCTATCTATCCAGAAGGATAGATCCCACTGCACACCCTCTATAGTTAGGGACTGCTTCCCCTCCCTTAAGGCCTGCAGGAGGCGCTGTTGCAAGTGACCCTCCCCAGGGCCAGAGGACGAGGGTGGGCGGGCCAGCGGTCCCCCCCCCACTACCTCGGCATAAATCCTGCTCGGGGCACTGGGAAGGGGAGCACCAGGCCCCCCCACACTTCCGGCTGAAACATTCTCCCGTGATCCTAACATTTTTTTGGCCAAGCCAGGTTCCACATTTTTTCCGTTTTTCACTTGCCTTCCCTGCCCTGACCCCAACCCCCACCTCTACATCATCAGGTGCAACTATGGAGGGGCCGCCAGATGACATAAGCGGCACCTCCACGCAACCCTCCGCATCATTGGTGTCCATGTCACTTGCCAGGGCAGGGAAAGGCACATTTTCATTTGCATTTTTATTTACATTTTTATTCACTTTATTATTATTAACTTTATTATTATTAACTTTTGTATTTACTTTGCTATTATTAACTTCTTTATTTACATCTTCATTTGGAACATCGCAGGCTACTTCCATTTCCATTATGCCTGCTGAGCTGCTTAGCAGCGGCCGCTCTATGCGTATATCAGCCAGGCCACTCCCCTCCTCCATATCGGAGTGGCTGGCTCCGCCCCTTTTGCATGATGGACTGCACAGCACCGGCCGCCCCACGCATCTACCAGCCAGGCCACTCCCCTCCTCCATACTGGAGTGGCTGGCACCGCCTCCAGGAGAGGCTTTGGTTACGCCCTCTTTATCCGAGGCATCGGGTGCCCGCTGGCCTATCACGCTTGCCGGTCCCGGTGCGACCAGACCGGCCACGTTGCAGGCACCCGACCTGCGGGACAGCGGTGCCCCCGACTTCCGGTCCGCCACCTCCTCCGGTGCGCGGCTCACACCGCACACCGGTCTCCGGGGCTCGCCGTCAGCCGGGACTGGGGCCACGTCCCCTGCAGCGCTCTGACAGCCAGCGCCGCCCACTTCACAGTGAGCAGCGTCCGGCGCCATCTTGCCCGCCCTCGATACTATCTTCCCGCTTTCCCGCCCCGACTCCACTGCAGAAGCCGGGGCTGGGGGGTTTGCGGGTATCTCTTCTGGCCCGGAGTGCAGGGGAGACCCGTGCACATATACAAGCCTCACCTCTCTTCTCCACTCTTCCATCTGCTTTTGTTTAAGCTTTTTCCTCCTTCTCCGCTCCGATGCCGCGCTCCTTGTTTCTTCTTCCGGGGGCAGCTCCGATCCAAAGCTAAACCCCTCCAGCGACATGGGGGATTCCTGGTCACAAATTTGGGTCATCAGACCAGGGGGGTGATCCCCCTCGGACCTGGAGCTGCTCCCCGAATCTGGCACCAAATTAAAACCACAGAAAAGGCCATACTCACAGATTAGGTGGTGGGTAAAATACCCGTTCCAAACAGGACGCAACCAGGTCAGAGAATGCTGTTGATGGGAAGTGCCCAGGTGTGTTTAAATAATGATAGCCACTCCCACTAACCTTGAGGGGAGTGGTGTGTTGGGCATGGAAGTAAATGTGTAATAATAATAAATAAATAAATAATAAAGTACTGTGTATAGTGCACATGTGAGGTATAGGGGACATGACTAAATGTGGTGTGTAGAAATCAGGGCTGTGAGTGAAACAAAAAAAGTGAGTGTAGTGTAAAACATGGAGGCATAGTGTTTGGATAGTGAGGCACAGCATATATCGCCGAATAACAGCCTATTTATAACGCCCATACTGTAAGAGAGCGGGCTGCCCTGCATGCAGTGCCAAACATCCGCACACCAGGCTATCCCAGCATCATAAGACCCGGGCGCGTCCTGAAAAAAAGTATGTACAATGTAAGTAACCATGAAAAAACATGGGGTATTAGTTGTTGTTTTGGCCAAAAAAACGCAAGCTCGCAATCCACGTCACGGATCCCCACACTTGCGAGTCCCTACCTAGAACTTTTCGTTCCAAAATCTAAGATATACAAAAAAATGGGACATAGAATGTAATTAAAACCACAGAAAAGGCCATACTCACAGATTAGGTGGTGGGTAAAATACCCGTTCCAAACAGGACGCAACCAGGTCAGAGAATGCTGTTGATGGGAAGTGCCCAGGTGTGTTTAAATAATGATAGCCACTCCCACTAACCTTGAGGGGAGTGGTGTGTTGGGCATGGAAGTAAATGTGTAATAATAATAAATAAATAAATAATAAAGTACTGTGTATAGTGCACATGTGAGGTATAGGGGACATGACTAAATGTGGTGTGTAGAAATCAGGGCTGTGAGTGAAACAAAAAAAGTGAGTGTAGTGTAAAACATGGAGGCATAGTGTTTGGATAGTGAGGCACAGCATATATCGCCGAATAACAGCCTATTTATAACGCCCATACTGTAAGAGAGCGGGCTGCCCTGCATGCAGTGCCAAACATCCGCACACCAGGCTATCCCAGCATCATAAGACCCGGGCGCGTCCTGAAAAAAAGTATGTACAATGTAAGTAACCATGAAAAAACATGGGGTATTAGTTGTTGTTTTGGCCAAAAAAACGCAAGCTCGCAATCCACGTCACGGATCCCCACACTTGCGAGTCCCTACCTAGAACTTTTCGTTCCAAAATCTAAGATATACAAAAAAATGGGACATAGAATGTAATTACATGTTTTTTCATGGTTACTTACATTGTACATACTTTTTTTCAGGACGCGCCCGGGTCTTATGATGCTGGGATAGCCTGGTGTGCGGATGTTTGGCACTGCATGCAGGGCAGCCCGCTCTCTTACAGTATGGGCGTTATAAATAGGCTGTTATTCGGCGATATATGCTGTGCCTCACTATCCAAACACTATGCCTCCATGTTTTACACTACACTCACTTTTTTTGTTTCACTCACAGCCCTGATTTCTACACACCACATTTAGTCATGTCCCCTATACCTCACATGTGCACTATACACAGTACTTTATTATTTATTTATTTATTATTATTACACATTTACTTCCATGCCCAACACACCACTCCCCTCAAGGTTAGTGGGAGTGGCTATCATTATTTAAACACACCTGGGCACTTCCCATCAACAGCATTCTCTGACCTGGTTGCGTCCTGTTTGGAACGGGTATTTTACCCACCACCTAATCTGTGAGTATGGCCTTTTCTGTGGTTTTAATTACATTCTATGTCCCATTTTTTTGTATATCTTAGATTTTGGAACGAAAAGTTCTAGGTAGGGACTCGCAAGTGTGGGGATCCGTGACGTGGATTGCGAGCTTGCGTTTTTTTGGCCAAAACAACAACTAATACCCCATGTTTTTTCATGGTTACTTACATTGTACATACTTTTTTTCAGGACGCGCCCGGGTCTTATGATGCTGGGATAGCCTGGTGTGCGGATGTTTGGCACTGCATGCAGGGCAGCCCGCTCTCTTACAGTATGGGCGTTATAAATAGGCTGTTATTCGGCGATATATGCTGTGCCTCACTATCCAAACACTATGCCTCCATGTTTTACACTACACTCACTTTTTTTGTTTCACTCACAGCCCTGATTTCTACACACCACATTTAGTCATGTCCCCTATACCTCACATGTGCACTATACACAGTACTTTATTATTTATTTATTTATTATTATTACACATTTACTTCCATGCCCAACACACCACTCCCCTCAAGGTTAGTGGGAGTGGCTATCATTATTTAAACACACCTGGGCACTTCCCATCAACAGCATTCTCTGACCTGGTTGCGTCCTGTTTGGAACGGGTATTTTACCCACCACCTAATCTGTGAGTATGGCCTTTTCTGTGGTTTTAATTACATTCTATGTCCCATTTTTTTGTATATCTTAGATTTTGGAACGAAAAGTTCTAGGTAGGGACTCGCAAGTGTGGGGATCCGTGACGTGGATTGCGAGCTTGCGTTTTTTTGGCCAAAACAACAACTAATACCCCATGTTTTTTCATGGTTACTTACATTGTACATACTTTTTTTCAGGACGCGCCCGGGTCTTATGATGCTGGGATAGCCTGGTGTGCGGATGTTTGGCACTGCATGCAGGGCAGCCCGCTCTCTTACAGTATGGGCGTTATAAATAGGCTGTTATTCGGCGATATATGCTGTGCCTCACTATCCAAACACTATGCCTCCATGTTTTACACTACACTCACTTTTTTTGTTTCACTCACAGCCCTGATTTCTACACACCACATTTAGTCATGTCCCCTATACCTCACATGTGCACTATACACAGTACTTTATTATTTATTTATTTATTATTATTACACATTTACTTCCATGCCCAACACACCACTCCCCTCAAGGTTAGTGGGAGTGGCTATCATTATTTAAACACACCTGGGCACTTCCCATCAACAGCATTCTCTGACCTGGTTGCGTCCTGTTTGGAACGGGTATTTTACCCACCACCTAATCTGTGAGTATGGCCTTTTCTGTGGTTTTAATTACATTCTATGTCCCATTTTTTTGTATACCCCGAATCTGGCACCCGCACAACGTTCGGCATCATCATGCTTGCAGGGACTCCTCCGAACCCGATCCCTTGCTTGCAGGGACCGGCATTGGCACGTTGGGAGTTTCCTCTTCTGAAGTGCCTCTGCTTGCTGGCATGTCTTTTCCTCTGCTTGCTGTCAGTTTTTTACCTTTTTTTTTCTCTGTCTGGCTCAACCCGGCCATTTGAAGGAACCTGTCATCGTTCCTTAGTTTCTCTGAAAAGGCTCCTCCCCCTTCCAGAATTACAGCTCTCCTCTCTTCCACCTCCTTTACCTCTTTCAGCAGGGAGCGGACCTGTGCCGAGTATTTGGCGCGCCTACTACCGGAGGACTTCGCTGCTCTCTGCCGGGCCACCGTCACGTCTCCTCGGAGCCGCTGCAGGGACCTGCCCAGGTCTTTGTATTCCTCGAGGTGGGCCACCAGGCGGGAGCCAAAAGTAGTAGCCTCCTCTCCCGGCCTCAGTGACCCCGTCTCCGCGAAGTCCCTGCAGCCTGGTCTTGCTTCTCCAGGAGAATGATCCATAACCTCCGCTCTCCTGGGGGCATGTTGCGATGCCCCAGCCGCGTGGGGGGATGAGGCTACATTGCTGCAGCCCCGCGATGTCTTCCTCTCCCCTGGGGCTGGCTCAGCTTTCCCAGCCGGCTGGGATGTCCCTCCACCCCCCACCGGCCTGCTCCGGAGGGTGGAGGACCGGGACTCCATCTCCAGATGGAGCCCCCCTCGGGGCACTCTGCTAGCCCAGGCAGGTGTAATAAGCCTGGGCAGGTGATGAAGCAGAGTCCCTGGGAAGGTATGCACCAAAACACACCAACACACTGCTAGTACACCTCTCCCTTCATCGAGCAAGCCCGTTATGACACCAGCACACACAAACTCCTCCTCTTCCCGTGGCTGCTGGCACCAGACTTGCCCTCCAGTGGATCCTCGTTAAAGGATTTAAAGTGTACTCATTCCAATTACAGGGCCTCGAAAGAGTCCTGTATTGTTATTTTTCATCACTACCTCCCCGAGTCGGGAGTGGGTAATTTGCGCGCCTGCGGCCTTCCTTGGATGTGGTAGCTATTTCTCAGGCTCCCTCTCAGGAATCGAACCCTGATTTCCCGTTACCCGTGGTCACCATGGTAGGCGCAAAAAGTACCATCGAAAGTTGATAGGGCAGACGTCCGAATGTATCGTCGCCGTCATGGGGACGTGCGATTGGCCCGAGGTTATCTAGAGTCACCAGAGCGGCCGGGGAGAGCGGCGGTGAGGCCGGAGCCCGACCCCGCCGCCCATGCCCCCGGATTGGTTTTGGTCTTATAAATGCACGCTTTCCGGGTGGTCAGCGCTCGTCGGAATGTATTAGCTCTAGAATTACCACAGTTATCCAAGTAACGGTTGGAGCGATCAAAGGAACCATAACTGATTTAATGAGCCATTCGCAGTTTCACTGTACCGGCCGTGTGTACTTACACGTGCATGGCTTAATCTTTGAGACAAGCATATGCTACTGGCAGGATCAACCAGGTAGTCCCCCCTTCCATCGAAGTGCTGAGACTACCTTCATTTATTGCGCTCGGGAGGTGGGCGGCCTCGCAGCGCCCGGGGAACAAGACGACTTTCCAAGGCAGCAGAGAAAGTCGAGGACCTTTGGAGAGAGGTCAACCAAGAGCCCCATGGGAGGTCGCAGCTGGCTGCCAACTTGGTACCGGTAAAACCTTGTCACCGCTCGGAAGCGGCCCAGGTCGGCAGGACATGGGTTGGCATAACTGCTACGATGCGCCCCAGGACAATCCGGGCTACCTGCTCTCACCGACGGCCCAGCTCGCAACCTGCCGAGCAGGAGGACGCCTTCAAACAACCGGCCCTTACAAGGCATCGGAACAAAGTCGAGGACCCGTGGAGAGATGTGAACCCAGACCCCCGCAGTAGGTCGCAGCTGGCTGCCAACTTGGTCCTGCTGGTACTACAACCTTGGCACTGCTCGGAAGCGGCCCAGGTCGGCAGGACATGGCTTGGCATAACTGCTACGACGCGCCCCAGGACAATCCGGGCTACCTGCTCTCACCAACGGCCCAGCTCGCAACCTGCCGAGGAGCAGGAAGCCTTCAAACAACCGACCCTTCCAAGGCATCGGAAGAAAGTCGAGGACAGATGGAAAGAGATCAACCAAGAGCCCCGTTGGAGGACGCAGATTGGCTCTGACACTGTCAGGGAAAAGATGGTTTTAACCAGCATAATGACGTTGGGAGTCATAGGTAGTGTGTGTTAAAAGAACATAGAAGAGGGCAAGTAGAGAGAACATATAAAAATGAGGAACAACAACAAAGTCATGTTACAATGTGTTAGGTAAAAAAATAAATAATTTTGCAAACCAATCGCCTACTATAGGACTAGTATCAGACACTGCAAGTGGTCAACAGAGGACATTAGCTCACGTCCCAGCGTTAACTGTTGGATATATAAAGCTATAGCTGACTTGAATTCCTTAAGCAGAGGATTAAACTGAATGGGAATACATTAGTATATATACCACTTGTGGCAAATGATCTTAAGGTATAACATAGCCTAAAACACAATATAAGGGTCTCCAATTAACTAAAAGTTTAACAGCACTGTTGAGTATAATTGTAACATGTTAAGTGAACCAAACATCCAAGTAGATTGTCTGAAAAGCTCCGGTATACACTGCAATCTCACTGACGTTAACTATATCAGAGCTGATCTGGTAAGTCTTGCGAAGTTCAATGCAGGCATCATCAAGCGACCAGGTTCACTCCTAAGAAAGGAGTGAAATGCAAGTGTAATCATAAACAGTTTTAGGTGATCTGTAAAGACCTGTGGACAGCAAAAACAAATGAAACATGTCCAAAAGGATACAGTGGTTTTGGACCTCAGGGTTAAGGTCCACCAAGAGTTACTCCAGGTGAGCTATTCAAGCTCAGGTCGGGTCCTGCGTGGGGCCTATCGGAGGGGTCTTGTGCAAACGGCATCTCGCTCTTTGGTTTCTTGGGTCATGACGGATTCCCATTGAGGTGGTTTTGAGATAGGTTGTATGCATGAAGTGGTGTGTGTTGCTTCCAAGTCTGGGTATTCGTCCAGTGAGATATCCAGCTCTTTACAGAGATCCCATATGTCTAGCGAGGTCCTGGCAGTCAGTCGTTTACCATTAGCCGACACGGAAATGCCAAAAGAAAAGAACCAATGATATTGAAATTGTCTTTGTTGTGAGGCCATTGTGAAGGGTTTGAGTAGTCTCCTTTTGTTCAAGGTTGGGGATGCGACGTCTTGGAAAATGTAGATTTGGTTATTTTCATACAGCAAAACATCGGAAGATCTACTAGTTTGGATGATGCAGCCCTTTATACGAAAGTTCCGAATTCTACAAATGACGTCTCGCAGAGGGTCAGTGGGTTTTTATTTGGGCCTCAATGACGTTAGAAACTCATGATGGGCAGGAACAAGGAGATTAAAGAGGCTCTGTCACCAGATTATAAGTGCCCTATCTCCTACATAATCTGATTGGCGCTGTAATGTAGATAACAGCAGTGGTTTTTATTTTGAAAAACTATCATTTTTGAGCAAGTTATGAGCAAGTTTAGATTTATGCTAATGAGTTTCTCAATGGACAACTGGGTGTGTTTTTACTTTTTACCAACTGGGTGTTGTACAGAGGAGTGTGTCACGAGGCGGGTTAGTGGACCCACTAGGCCATACCGCCGTAGCAGGAAGGCAGCTGGACAAACCACAGGAAACCCCAGAAATACAATGTCCCGCACAAGGGTACCTGAATAGTCCAGATGGTGGCCGCAGCTCTGGCACAGATGAGATGGGTGCAGTGGATGGCGCCAAACGTGGCGGATGACACAGGAGCCGCAAGTTGCGCCAGACGTGGCAGATTCCTCCGGACGTGGCAGATGACACAGGACGTGGCAGATTCCTCTGGACGTGGCAGATGACACAGGATGTGGCAGATTCCTCTGGACGTGGCAGATGACACAGGACGTTGCAGATTCCTGTGGATGTGGCAGATGACACAGGACGTGGCAGATGACACAGGACGTGGCAGATGACACAAGACGTGGCAGATGACACAGGACGTGGCAGATGACACAGGACGTGGCACGACTTGATACTAAGGCAAAGCACGGAAACAGGAACGGGGAACAAGGCACGGGTAACAACAGGAGCGGGAAACACTAAGGGACCATTTGCAAGACAGACTGGGAAAACTAACAACGCTCAGGCAAGGATTAGAAGGCCAGGGGCCTTCTTATAGACCAGGAAATCGTGGCAGTAGATGATGATGATGATTTCCTTATTGCGCGCACTGGCCTTTTAAGGCCGGGCGCGAGCGTGCGCGCGCACCCTACGGGACAGTGCCGAGCGGAGCGGAAGTGAGCGCTGGTGTCTCCTAGGAGGGAGACGGGGACCAGCGCTCACAGATCCATGGCTACGGGCGTCGGGAGGTGAGTGAACTAGACGGCCCGCGGCCGTGGACGCTACAGAGTTTATGAGGCTGACCAATCAGTGACTAATCAGTGTCCTACACTTCTCATTGTTCCAGCCCAGCATGATCCACAGCACAGTGTGATTGTTCAGTGAAAGAAGTAAACACGCCCAGTTGCTAAAAACACAATACACGCCTAGTTGGAAATAAGAGAAAACACGCCCAGTTGTCCATTAGAAAGGCTCATTTGCATAAATATAAAATTGCTCATAACTTAGCCTAAAATTATAGTTTTTTTAAAAAAAAAAACACGTTACTGTTATCTACATTGCATCACATGCAATAGGAGATAGGGATTTGATAATCTGGTGACAGAGCCTCTTTAAGGAAGATTTTGGTCAATGCCGTGGGGAGTCCTGCGTTCTCGACCGTTTTCAGTAGGCCTTTTACACATAAATTATTTCGCCTGTCGCGATTTTCGTGGTTCTCAAAGACAGTGTACAATTTGTCAATGTGATCCTACTGTTGTTGAAGACAAGTAGTGATATCTGAAGAAGCATCCGCCAAAGTTGAGTGTGATTTCTGAAGGGCTTCCACACTATGACTATGTGTGACAGACCCTGCATAATTTGCGTTAGGTAGTTCGCTATGGGTTCAAGAGCTTTTGACAGGATCCTCTTAATAAAGGAGTGCGAGACTGGCAAGTCTTTGTCTTCCTTAGCTGTTTCATCCTCGCTCTGTTGATCAGAACCTGAGTCTACCCAGGAAGGTATTTCGTATGTTGGAGAGGAGATTTTAGCTTGAGAATGTTTTTCTACTTGTTTTTATAAGAAATTTGTCCACATCAGCTTAGGTTGTTTAGGAAGGAGTACGCGATCCTGAGCCCGCTGCTTTGGGGCCTATTTTCACCATGATATAGAATATCAGGTTCACATGGAAAGTTCCCTCTAGTGTTGCCTCATCAGGTCAAAAAAAGGCTTACATATTGGTCAGGATAGTTGTCTGGTTGTGGTAAAATATATAGAGTCAATTAAGCGTAAGGTAGTCCCAGTTAAAGCTGTGGACCTGAAAAAATTAGGGCTATGCCCTGTTGATGAAGATGAGAGTTGTGGACACACTTGTCACTTGTATAATTGAAGAAACAGGACATTTGGTGATGTCCCTTTAAATTTGGAAATGTCCCTTTAAATTTGTGGGGGCAGCAAAGGAACTTTTTAGGCCGAGCTGAGACCCAGGGGATCTGCTGTCTCTGTAGAGCTGTGGCGATATAGTGACTGTATAAGAGGGTGCCAAAGTGAGGAGCTGAGAGCAGCTCCACTTACATGTGACGTTACAGGGTCACCAGGGAGACAACTGCGGCAGGTGTGTTGGCGCCTATATAACACCGATCCCGATGGATAGCTTTGTCCCACCCTCCACACCAACCAAGGAAGGATGAAGCAGTCCGAGGGACGGGAACTCTGGTGAGTGCGGTGGGAGAGGGAGGGTGGTGCGCGGCCGCCACGCCGGCTGTAATCGAGGCCGCGGTTTCCCTCGTGATGCTAGGCTGCAATTTTTTCTGAGGCCAAATAAGGTCAAAGAGGGCTCTACTTGTGCAGGGTGGTTCAGGGAGTGAGATGATCCTATCGGTATGTCGCTACAATCAATAGGCGGGACGGATGCCCCTGGCTTCCATCGATGGAGTCAGGAGCTCTGTGATGGTGCGTCCGCTCCGATCCCCTGCTCGGACAACCCCATTTTAACCCCTTAATGACCAGGCCTGAAAAGGCCAAATAGTTTTTATTTTTGCCTCTCTGCTTTTCAGCTTCCATAACTTTTTTATTTTTACATAGACGTGTCTATACGAGGCCTTGATTTATGTAGGAGAAATTGTAGTTTTTTCCGCGCAGTTTGGGAAAAGAAAAAAGATACTTTGTAAGACATATTATTTATTTTTACGGCATGAATATAGGAAAAAGCGATTTTCAGCATTGTTTTATTTTTTATTTTTTTCTGTTCATGTTTTACTCTAAATAACCTGTTAAATTAATTCTTCAGGTTATTAGAGTCGTATAGATACCTAATATGTGTAGGTTTTTGTTTTTAAGTAATGTATGGGCAGTAAAATATATTCAGTGGCGGATTATCATATGGGCGATTCGGGCGGTCGCCCGGGGCCCGAGGCTCCCAGGGGGCCCATGGCAGCCCGAACCACACATCATCTTCCAAACCTATTCAGCGCGCTAGCGCTGCTAACTTCCGAATATGAGGAGGGGAGGAGCAGGGAATTGGCCGGGAAAGGGGTAGGACACGCCTCCCTGACAAGTGCGCCATTGAGTAACAGAACAGCGACGGACGACTGTTCTGTTACTCCAAAGCTGCAAGAGAAGAGAAGAGCCGGGCGGTCACCGGGGCTGAGGTTAGTTGGCTTATCCTCCTGCCCAACTGGTTCCCGACCGCTGGCTGTATTTTTACGGCCAGCGGTCAGGGACGGGTCCTTAAAACCCGAGCCACAGACTTTCTACGGATCGGGTTTTAACTTGCTGCCCGCGCGATCGGGCAGCTGAATGTTGGGTCTCCGGCTGTCAGTGACTGCCGGGGACCCTGAGGAGAAGACAGAAGCAGCTTTCGCTGCTTCTGTCTTCTCCGATGTCTTCTTACACAGCGTTCAATGAACGCTGTGTATAGGAATAGAGACAGCAGCAGCGGCGCTGTCTCTATTCCTCCCGGTGATCATGTGACTGGTCACATGATCGCCGGGTGCCGTTAGTGACAGACTGTTGCTGGGTCTAACTAGACCCAGCACAGCCCTATTAGTGACAATCGTCACTATGAGAGGGCTGATTTCCCCTGTAACTGGGGCTGCTGTGCAGCTCCAGTTACAGTGGAAAAACATGGTGTAAAAGAAAGAAAAAATATATATAAAGTTCCCCAGAGGTCTTTTTTGACCTTTGAGGAACAGACCATAGTAATAAAAAAATAATAAAGTAAAGTGCAAAAAAAATGAAATAATAAATACACATAAAATACCCACCCCCAAAAAAAACGTTCCCCCCCGCCAATCATTGTTGTAACGCTAGCGCTGACCCACTTACCCTAATATAGACATGTAATATATTAAAATTTACGGTAAACAATGACGATCACAAATAACAGGTCTATTTTAGGGTAAAACTATGTTATTACCAAAAAAAATAGCTGAAACTTAAAAAAGCTTATTTTTTTACTATTATTTTCAAACTTTATGAATAAAAATTCTAAAATAGCAAAAAAGGTGTGCATAAAAACGATAAAAAACGAAACCTGCAATGTCTACGGAAAAAACGTCGCAAAAATCACGTCGTTTTTATTTTTTTTTTATAAAAATGTGTGTTTGGTGCAACTTTGTAATTCCATTTTATTAAAAAATATTTTCACTTTTTGAGATACAGCTGCTTTGTATCCTGTATCCGTCAGGTCAGCAGGACTGACGGTATCAGTGAAACGGGCCCTGCGCTAAATTATAATCTTAGATGTGATAGATTTGAGGTGGATCCTGCGTGTCACTGATCCTGTCAGTCCTGCTGACCTGACGGATACAGGATACAAAGCAGCTGTATCTCAAAAAGTGAAAATATTTTTTCATGAAATCAATCAATTACACACATACTAATATATATATATATATATATATATATATAAAATTATGATATAAAGTTTTTAAATGTGTACATAACCTTGTGGCACTATATACAAGGGGGAGCGCTGTGTGGCACTATATACAAGGGGGAGCGCTGTGTGGCACTATATACAAGGGGGAGCGCTGTGTGCCACGATATACAAGGGGGAGCGCTGTGTGCCACTATATACAAGGGGGAGCGCTGTGTGCCACTATATACAAGGGGGAGCGCTGTGTGGCACTATATACAAGGGGGAGCGCTGTGTGCCACTATATACAAGGGGGAGCGCTGTGTGGCACTATATAAAAGGGGAGTGCTGTGTGGCACTATATACAAGGGGGAGCGCTGTGTGCCACTATATACAAGGGGGAGCGCTGTGTGCCACTATATACAAGGGGGGGCTGTGTAGTGCTATCCACAGTGGTATGTGTGTGGCGCTCTTTATAGGGGGGCTTTTTGGTGCTATTTACAAGAGGGGGAGGGCTGTGTGGCGCTCTCTACAGGGGGGCTGTATGGCACTATCTATAGGGGGCTGTGTGTAACGCTCTCTACGGGGGGGGGGGGATGTGTGATATATAGAGGGGGCTGTGTATGGCGATATCTATGGGGGTGTGTAATATCTACAGGGGCTGTGTGTGGCACTATGTACAGGGGGCTGTGTGTGGCACTATGTACAGGGGGCTGTGTGTATGTGGTGTTTTACAGTGTGTGGTATTATTATATTCAGGCACGCAGTGTTTGGTGCTATTATATTTAGGGGCACAGTATGTGGCACCATGATAACTTTATTTTCGTTTATAGGTGTGGAAATGTTGGAAAAGTGAGGAGACGTCTGAGTGGCAAATTCTGCAGAAATGAGTCATGGCCGGGAGAAGTCGTCATGAGCGCTGGACCGGATGGAGAAGAAAAGAGGAAAAAAACGACTAGAATCTGAGACGTCGTCACCTGTGAGTCACTAGATTTATAGAGAATCTGTCACCTCTCCTGACACTTTTATTATAGGAATCCTTGTATTTCACAAAAAGTCTTTCTGCAGTCCAGGACTGATAGACAATTCCCCTTGTCAGGAGGTTGTGTCCCTGCACAGTGTGATACTGTCAGTATGTAGGGACACCGCGCTGTGACAAGGGAAATCGTAACACTGTTAATGCTTGCCCAAAAAAATAGTGTTAAAAATAGTTACGGCGCGGCAGGGCGGCGGTGAGGAAGGGGGGCCCAAGTTTGGGTAACAGCCCAGGGCCCATGGTCTACTTAATCCGCCACTGAATATATTTTATGCTAAATATTAACTTTTTTGTACTTTTTTAATTTCAAATTATTTAGTTAAATTTTTTTAACCTTATGAAGGGATAACTTTTATTTACAATTTCATTCTTTACTTACAATGTATTAGCATACTCCTGTATGCTAATACATTATACTGTGTCATTAAGGGCTCGTTTACACGAGCGTGATATAGGTCCGTGCAACGCGCGTGATTTTCACGCGTGTCGTACGGACCTTTGTTAGTCTATGGGGCAGTGCAGACAGTCCGTGATTTTTTGCAACGTGAGTCCGTTGCAAAAAACTCACGACATGTCCTATATTTGTGCGTTGTTCGCGCATCACGCACCCATTGAAGTCAATGGGTGCGTGAAAACAACGCATGTCACACGGAAGCAGTTCCGTGGGACAAGCGTGATTCGCGCAACAGCACTGAAAAGGATGAATGAAAACAGAAAAGAACCACGTGCTTTTCTGTTTACAAACATCCAAACGGAGTGTCATAATGATGGCGGCTGCGCGAAATTCACGCAGCCTTGCATCATATGGTGATGACACACGAAGCTGTTAAGTGCCTTTTGCGCACGCAAAACGCCGCATTTTTTGCGTACACAAAACGCACACGCTCGTGTAAACCAGGCCTAATACATGGGCTTCTGTGAGGTCAACACATCAAGTGCCCTAACATTAGACTTACAAAACATACAGCGCTGGGGTCCTTTCTAGGTCCCCAGGGCTGACTGCACAGTGTACCCTTAGTCTCCGATCGCGTCACCGGGTTTCCAGTGTACGCGATCAAAAAGCGAAGTCCCCTTTGATCAGGCCACGATCGCAGACCGCAGTGATCAAGGGGTTAAACAGCTGGATTCAGAGTTTTTTCTGACCCCAGCTGTATTCAGGCTGCTCTAAGTTCAGGAGCTGTAAGGCCTCATGCACACGACCGTAGCCATGTGCACGCCGTGATTTTTGGAGTCGGCCGGCCGCGGAGTGTCACTTGCGAGTCGCCCGCAAATCGCTGGCCGTGCATTATTTTCTATGAGCCTGGACCGCAAAACACAGCCGTAATAAGACATGTCTGTTCTCTTTGCGGTCCAGACTCCTGGGCCATGCAAGGACCGTGGAAACCACGGTCATTAGCCTTTTCCACTGCGATGCCAAAAGATGTCGCTGTAGACTGGGGACCTGCACGGCTCCCCATCAAAGGACAGTGGGTGGTCGCAAAGGGATAAAAGGTCAGAATCAGAAACCATTTAGTGGGTCATATATGCATTAGAGGACATCTGCAGTATATCATTGTATACCATTAACTACCATTATAGACACACAAAGATATGATTTGTCATGATAATTATGTTATTTTCTAAGTAGAAGAATATAATAAATGTAGTTAGATAATTTGCATCATTTACATAAACTGAGTAGTCACTGGTTTTATAGTGATGCACATGAATAGAGCTGTGCTGCTATGCACATTTCTCTTTCCCATACCTCAGCACAAGAATAGTTTCATGCCAAAACAGGAAGCTCTCCAACCCGAGGCTTAATCCTCCACTAGTCAGGAGCTATTGAAATGTATCCTCCTCTCTTTTCCCTATGAAAATACTTTATATTCGTTCAGTTGCCTGTGAACCAGTGTTAATTACACTATTCAACCACTTAAATTGGCCGCCCACTTGGCAGACCAAGAATATACTAGACCTAGGATAACCATAGTTACCATTATACACTATGTAGGGATAACCTGAAACCATCAGTGGCTAAATGTAAAGTGCCACAATGCTTGTTTTTATAATGGAGGAAAAAAGTGCTTTTCTACACACTTTTCTTATACTTAAAGGGAACCTGTCAGCAACTTTATGCAGCATAAAGTATTGATAGACACGCTGAATTCAGCAGTCTGTCTTTTATGTGGGAATGGTACATGATTGTGGAGAACTTACATTTTAAACATACCTCCCAACTTTCAAGTATCACAAAGAGGGACAATTTTTTTTCTTTTAAGCCATGCCTCTAATCCCACCCAATCCCCACCCATACACACCCGATTCAGCCCACACAGTATCATGCTCCCATAGTGCCTCCCACACAGTATAATACCAAATAGCTGCCCCTACACAGTATAATGCCCTCTAGCTGCCACCATACAGTATAATGCCCCCATAGCTGCCACCATACAGTATAATGCCCCATAGATGCACCCATACAGTATAAAGCCAACACAGATGCCCCCATACAATATAATGACCACACATTCTCCCATGCAGTATAATGCCCATACAGATGCCCACATGTAGTTGATAGGAAGCCATGACTAAGGACGCAGATCACGTCTGAAACGCGTAGGCACCCGCCTATTCCCTACAACTAGACACCGTATCCAGAAGGAGCACCGCTTGTCTACTTTTTAAAACTCACTCCCTTTTTTGTTACTTGCATCAATAAATCTTGGAAGAAATTTCCATTTTAAACCTGCCTGGTCTCAGTGCTGGATCCATTTCTCTTTCCTCTCGTCTATAGTGCCCAAGCAAATTCCCCCATACAGCATAATGCCCCCATAGCTTCCCCCATACAGCATAATGCCCCCATACAGTATAATGTCCCCCCTAGCTGCCCTTATACAGTATAATATCCCCAAAGCTGCCCCTAGTGCCAGTGCCCTTGTAGATAGGGACACATTGCCCATGTAGGTAGTGCCACAGTATATTGCCCTCTTGCTGCCACCATACAGTATAATGCCCCCATACAGTATAAGGCCAACACAAATGCCCCCATACAGTATAATGCCCACATAGATTCCCCCATGCTGTATAATGCCCACACAGATGCCCCCATGCAGTATAATGCCCAAACAAATTCCCCTATACACTATAATGCCCCCATAGCTGCCCCATACAGTATAATGCCCCATAACTGCCCCATACAGTATAAAGCCCCATAGCTGCCCCATACAGCTTAAAGCCCCCCTACAGCATAATGCCTGCATAGCTGCCCCATACAGTATAATGCCCCCCTAGCTGCTCTTACACAGTATAATACCCCCAAAGCTGTCCCTATTGCCACTGCCCATATATAAAATTGTTCTGCCTGTGTAAACGTTTAAAATAAGTTTTTATTAACAAAATGTATTATTAAAAAATGGTAGGGCACTGAGTGCCAAAAGATCCAGGTACAGGCGTTGGCAACCAGATCAAAGATGCACAGTGAAGCCTGCGTGATATAGACAATCAGCGTGCACCTATTCAAAAGTGCCTGAAATGTCAGATGCTATTTATCACATTGCCTAACTTCATGTGCTGGCAAATATTCGGTTAGTCTGATTGCCACAGATTAACAGACACACTTCCCAACGCGTTTCTGCACCACATAGGGGAGCGTCCTCAGGGGTACGAGTTGCCTGATTACTATAATTGTGTTAATGAAATGCCGGTCAGCACGTATTCCGCTGTTCATTTATTATAACGGCGCGCATGAGACACTGATAACGGTCTAATGCGCGCCGGGGAAACCCTGAAGCCTTATACAACCCAGGCCCCACCTCCCATGCATTGCGTAATGCCGAGCAGACCCAATGGGATAGTACCACGTCTAGACTGACGCCCACCCAGAGGGATGGCTCCCTAGTAACCACGCAGCCAATGGGAACGATGCATAAAGCATCCCTAGTAACAAGGGGGAGCTAAAGGCGGCCGGACATACAAAGCTGATACAGCACCGAAACGGACGCTGTGCAAATCAAAGTGAACCTAGGGAGTGAGAGTATATATATGACCAAACCGTAAATAAAGAGTACAACGCCAATGACCCGTTGTAAAAAACACAGTACATCGGAAGTACGAGGATAGAGCAGAGAATAATACCACCGTGAGGCAATGAGCCACTCAGGGCCATTCCTGAACATAACCAGGTATAAAACGAAGCAAAGTGAGAAGAGGCACCATAGAGTAGACTGGATAGCATGGACCATTAGAGGGAAGGTAGGATATAGACTCGTTGAGGCCCAGTGGTTTGATGGTTTGCATCCTGAAAATCCACTGGGCCTCCTTCTGCAGAATACGCCTATCCCAATCCCCTCCCCTCACTGGCGATTTAACGTGTTCCATCCCTTGGAATTTAATAACGGAGGAATCCCCCAGATGACAATCCCACACATGCCTAGAAACGGTGGTATCAGCTCTATTATTAATGTCACATATATGGTTGCGAATTCTGCGTCTAAACTCTCTTTTCGTTTTACCAACATATTGCATCCCGCACTTGCAAGTGATCAGGTACACAATCCCCTTGGTAAGGCAGTTGATAAATGACCTATTATGAAACAAATATCCTGTGACATTGAAGGTTTTACTTTTCAGAACGGAAATACACGCTTTACGAATCAGGAACCAGGTCGATAGGGCAATCATATGCTCGATGTGGTGGCAATGTCTCTGCTTCCTTCTTGTCAAAGATATCCGAGAACAGAGAGTAAAAAGGAGGCAACCCTGCCAGTATCTGATGCTGAGGAGACTGAGGCGGATGGACATTCACCAGACAGCGGTCGAGACACTCGGGACCCCACTGGAGAACCTGTCCAGAGTTCCAATCCAGTACTGGGGCATGTAGACGGAGCCAAGGCAAACCCAGCAGCACGGGGGTTGACGGCCTTGGGCAGGACAAACAGAGAGATTAGTTCAGAGTGAAGAACTCCCACTTGGAGTCTTAACGGCTTGGTCACAGACAAAATTGGGACAGGTAAAGGCAGTCCATCTACCGAGGCAAAGATCAATGTTCCAGCAGAACAGTGGGCAACTGGAGAAGATCCACAAGGTCCTGGCAGATGAAATTGGGAGCAGAGCCAGAGTCCAGGTAGGCAGAGACTGGATGGGGCCTCTCGCCAGCGACGATGGTCACAGGAATGAACAGTTTGGAGGAGAGTTCTCTATTAAATGCAGTATCGCCCAGGGTTGTCTCTCCAACAAATCCTAGGCGTTGGGGCTTTTTGGCTTCTGGGAACACACACGAACGACATGGCCAGTGAGTCCAGAGGTACGCCTGTGCTGTTTCTCTTGATCGGACAGTTTAAACCGATCCACCTGCATCGGAACCTCGGGGGGAGTAGTAGAAGAAGGCAAGAGGGGTTTCTGGAAGTTGGGCGCCAGTCTAGGCAGTCGTCTCTCCTGTCGAATCTCTTGAGATCTCTCTCTGGGCCTGATGTCCACTTGAGTAGCAAGTAGAATCAGGTTGTCCAAGGCAGGTGGTAGCAACAAGTTCGTTCTTGATCTCAGGCGATAGGTTCCAGGACAATTCTCCTGCCAGGGTGTGGAACTGGATGGGGTATTTGCCCACAGAGGTGTCCTCCTGTTGAAGGTTAAAGATAGCAGTGGCTGCTGACGAGACTCGTCCAGACTCCACGAATACGGTACGGAACAACCGCACGAACCCCTGGAAGTCTCGGGTCCCTGTCGTTCCCAGATTGCATGCAAGTATAGACATAATGAAGGCGATCCTGGCTCCGTCCGAAGGAAATGCTCGGGCGTGCAGAGTGAAGTGGATATGGCATTGGTTCAGAAACCCCCTGCACGTACTTGCGTCTCCATGGAACCGAGGTGGCAATGGCAGCGAAAACCGAGGATCCGAACTGGCGCTGCCAGGATGTGTAGCAGGGGGGTCGATCGGAGGAGCTTGCATAGGAGCGGAGAAGGAAGTAGCTAGCGCCCCTAGCTGCTGTGCCATGGAGTCAACTGCCACAAGAAGTTGATCCTGTCGTGCTCGCAGATCCTACAAGTCCGCCTGCATGGTTTGGGAGGGTGACAGGCCTTTAAATTGACCAGCGGGGTCCATGGCCTGAGCGTACTGTCACGGCGTGGGGTGTGGACCCACTGGGCCATACCGCATAGCTGGATAGCAACTGGCCAACTAGGTACAAAACAATGTCTATATTCCAGAATGGGTACCTGAGGCAATGTAGACAGTAGCGGTGACACAACTTGACTTTCACTGTAGACGGTACAGTAGATGCAGCAGGATACACGACTTGACATTCACTGTAGATGGCACAGTAGATGCAGCGGAAGACACGACTTGACTTTCACTGTAGATGGCACAGAGGCACGGTAGCACGTGATGCAGGGTACAGGCAGCAGGAACAGGTAACGCTGGGAACTGGAAAACACTGGGAGACCATTTGCAAGACAAACTTAAGGTAGACAACAATGCTCAGGCAAGAATTAAGTGGGCAGAGCACTTTTTATAGTCCAGGAGCATTCTGGGCTAATTATTGACTAATGACAGCAGGACGCATACTGGCCCTTTAAGGCCGTGCACGGCGTTTCCCTGGAGGGAGATGTCGCCGAGAACACAGATGTCCATGGCCGGGGCCGTCAGAGGGTAAGTCTGAATGACGGTCCTCGGCCAGAGACGTTACAAACTGCTTAAAGTAGCGCTGTGCCCGGGGAGCCCTTGGCGAGCAGAGTAGCTCCCTCTGCTCCTCCGTTATGAACTAATTCTGAAGCAGGGAGCTGATGGTTCCCTGCTTCAGAATTAGTTTGACAATGGGACCGTCCGGCTGAATCCCGGACGGTTGGGAGGTGTGAGATAGATCAATTACAGTAGTCCCGTGGGGTAGGGGGCCTCGAGGGCGGGGGGATGCGGGGGGCAGGAGGATGGGTTGCGAGGGGGGGTGGGAGCCGCAAAAAGAATGTGCCTGAGTTTATTGGCAACTAGCCCGTTTTAAACAATATTCAATAAAGTTCATTTTTTATTTTTAATCGTTCTTGCAGGTAGATTCTCATTATACTGTATGGTGGCAGCAAGAGGGAAATATACTGTGGCACTACCTACATGGGTACTGTGTCACTATCTACAAGGGCACTGGCACTAGGGGCAGCTTTGGGGCTATTATACTGTATAAGGGAAGCTAGGGTGACATTATACTGTATGGGGGCAGCTATGGGGGCAATATGCTGTATGGGGAAGCTATAGGGGCATTATGCTGTATGGGGGAATTTGTTTGGGCATTATACTGCATGGGGGCATCTATATGGGCATTATACTGCATGGGAGAATGTGTGGGCATTATACTGTGTTGGCTTTATACCGTATGGCTGCATCTATGGGGCATTATACTGTATGGTGGCAGCTATGGGGGCATTATACTGTATGGTGGCAGCTAGAGGGCATTATACTGTGTAGGGGCAGCTATTTGGTATTATACTGTATAGGAGGCACTATGGGAGCATGATACTGTGTGGGCTGAATCGGGTGTGTATGGGCGGGAATTGGGTGGGATTAGAGGCGTGGCTTAAAATATTTTTTTTTCTCTAAAATCATGTACCATTCCCCCATAACAGACAGACTGCTGAATTCAGCATGTCTATCACTGCTTTATGCTGCATAAAGTTGCTGACAGGTTCCCTTTTATTATAAGAAAAGTGTGTAGAAAAGCACTTTTTTCCTCCATTATAAAAATCCCTCTTTGTGATACTTGAAAGTTGGGAGGTATGGCCGCGAGGGGGGGCTGAGGGGGCGGTCGGGAGGATGGGTCGCAAGGGGGGGGGGGGGTGGGAGCCGTAAAAAGAATGTGCCTGGACACACAAGAGTTTCTAAAATCATAAAATAATGTCATTAATAATTTATTTTATGATTTTAGAAACGCTAGTGTTCCCAGGAACTAAATTGTTTAAACTGTGTACTCACCACTGTCCTGTGGCTTCTTTTCCTCTACAGTGCTCCGCTACGGTGCGTCTGCTACACTCTGCTCCCTCGCTCCAGGCAGACTGCTGCGCAGGCCACTCCCCCTGCTCAGCCACCACTGATTGACAGCTTTCTCCCCATTATTGGGTATCAGAGAGGGCAGCATAAATTTGCTGACAGGTTTGCTTTAATACTTTACTATATTTTATGCATTGCAATCTGTAAATTGAATAGAATAAATAGGCTATGATATAGAAAAATATTTAACTTAAAATGTTTTCTATATTTAATAATAATATTATTATTATTAGCATTATTATTTTTATTTATAGCATTGTATTAGAGCACTGCAGGAAACTGGAATCCAAACGGAAACAAAAGGAAACCATAGGTTTCCTTTGCATCACCGTTGATTTCAATGATGACGGATCCGATGCAAATGGTTTCCATTTGTCACCGTTGTGTAAGGGTTCCGTCATTTTGATGGAATCAATACCGTAGTTGACTGTGCTATTCATTCCGTCTTACACAGTGGTGACAAACAGAAACCATTTGCATCGGATCCGTCACCATTGAAATCAATGGTGATGCAAACGGAAACCTGTGGTTGCCGTTCGTTTCAGTTTTGATTCAGCTCATGGGTTCCCCTGTCGAAAAGGTCAGACAGAACCCATAAACGGAGCCCTGACGCAGATGTGAACGAAGCCTTAGACGTTGCAGAAAATAACAATGCGTTATTTAGGCTGCGGTGCAGAATTTACACTCCGCAGCATGCACAGTCTGTTGCGGAGAAGCATCAGATTTTTACTGCGGATTTCAGCTTTTGCAGTGCAAAGACTGAAATTTGCTTCAAGTCCGCTGTGATATTCGCCATGTCTGAATTAACTGTTAAATATGCAGATTGGTTGCGTAAGGGTATG
The DNA here is from genome assembly GCF_050947455.1 of Rhinoderma darwinii. Taxonomy (NCBI): domain Eukaryota; kingdom Metazoa; phylum Chordata; class Amphibia; order Anura; family Rhinodermatidae; genus Rhinoderma; species Rhinoderma darwinii. Next base: position 48,270,180 of record NC_134689.1, read on the forward strand.
TTCACACGAGGTCATTACGTCCGTAATTGACGGACGTATTTCGGGCGAAAGTACCAGACCGAACACAGTGCAGGGAGCCGGGCTCCTAGCATCATAGTTATGTACGACGCAAGGAGTCCCTGCCTCGCTGCCGGACAACTGTCCCATACTGTAATCATGTTTTCAGTACGAGACAGTTGTCCGGCAGCGAGGCAGGGACTCCTAGCGTCATACATAACTATGATGCTAGGAGCCCGGCTCCCTGCACTGTGTTCGGTCCGGTACTTGCGGCCGAAATACGTCCGTCAATTATGGACGTAATGACCTCGTGTGAACATACCCTAATTGCCACAAATTTGGGGCTAAATCTGCAGCAGAATATTTCTGCCACGTCTGAACATGCCCAAACTGAAGCTGCAGGAATAGGGGTCCCTATAGGTGAATTGTGTAATCTGTGTGTCTTCTATTTGTGTAATTGATTTTTGTCCTTGACAGAAATTGAAAAGACTTCCTCAGCAGAACTTTCTGAACCTTAGGCTTTATTCAGACGAACGTAAAATACGCGCGTGCAACGCGCGTGATTTTCACGTGCGTTGCCCGTAGCTATATTAGTCAATTGGGCCGTGCAGACATGGCAGCGTTTTTTTCGCAGCGTTGCTCCGTTGCCAAAAACTCACGACATGTCCGTTGATTCAGCGTTTTCAACGCATCACGCACCCATTGAAGTCAATGGGTGCGTGAAAACCACGCATGTCGCACGGAAGCACTTCCGTGCGAACTGCGTGTTTGCGCAACAGCTGTCAAAAGGATGAATGTAAACAGAAAAGCACCACGTGCTTTTCTGTTTCCAAACATCCAAACGGAGTGTCTTTGCGATTAGCGAAGCCGGACAAGCGAACCGAACTTCACCGGGTTCGGCCGAACTCGATTTGGCCGAACCCGGCAAAAAAATTATCGGTACGCGACGTCAGGAGATAGTCACTGTCCATGGTGCAGAAAGAGTTAAACTGTTTCAGCACCATGGACAGTGACTTCCGATCCCAATAAACATGAACCTGTAAAAAAAAAACAAAGTTCTCACTTACCGATAACTCCCGGCGTCTTCCTCCAGTCTGACCTCCCGGGATGACAATTCAGGCCAAGTGACAGCTCCAGCCAATCACAGGCCAAGCACAGGCTGCAGCGGTCACATGGACTGGCGCGTCATCCAGGGAGGTGGGGCCCGATGTCGAGAGGCGCGTCACCAAGGACGCGTCACCAAGGCAACGGCCGGGAAGTTCTCGGTAAGTACGAACTTTTTCTTTTTTTCAACAGGTTTTTCGATATTGTGTTCGGCATTCACTGTCGAGCGTGCTGAAAGAGTTAGCTCTTTCAGCCCCTTGGACAGTGACGGGCGTCGACTAGCCTCATCTCTATGATGGCGGCTGCGCGAAAATCACGCAGCCGCGCATCAGACACGGATGACACACGCAGCTGTCAAATGGTTTTTGCGCGCGCAAAACGCCGCGTTTTTCACGCGCGCACAAACGCCACGTTCGTCTGAATACAGCCTTAAGAAAACGTTCAGACTTGGCGGATTTGCATGGTGGATAACTATGATTCTAGGAGCCCAGCTCCCTGCAGTGTGCTCAGTCCGTGAAATGCGGCCGACCTGCGGACCGTATATCACGGACTGAACATGCTTGTGTGAATCTGGCCTTAAGGACATGGACTAGTTTGCACGTTCAGGACGCAGCCCCATTTTTCAAATCTGACATGTGTCACTTTATGTGGTAATAACTTCGGAATGCTTTTACCTATCCAAGCGACTCTGAGATTGTTTTCTCGTGACACATTATACTTTAAGTTAGTGGTAAAATTTTGTCGATACATTCAGTATTTTATTGTGAAAAACACCAAAACGTAGCGAAAAACTGCAAAAAATTGCATTTTTCTAAATTTAAATGTATCTGCTTGTAAGACAGATAGTAATACCACACAAAATAAATGCTAATGAACATTTACCACATGTCTACTTTAGATTGTCATAGTTTTTTGTACATCCTTTTATTTTTCTAGGACGTTACAAGGCTTAGAACTTTAGTGGAAATTTCTCACATTTTCAATAAAATTTAAAAATGCTACTTTTACAGGGACGAGTTCAGTTGTGAAGTGGCTTTGAGGGCGTTATATATTAGAAAGTCCCCATAAATCACCCCATTTTAAAAACGGAACCCCTCAAAGTATTCAAAACAACATTTAGAAAGTTTATTAACCCTTTAGGCGTTTCACAAGAATTACAGCAATGTAGGGATGAAATTTGCAAATTAATTTTTTTTTTGCACAAATTCATTTTAATCCTTTTTTTTTTGTAACACAGAAGGTTTTACCAGAAAACCGCAACTCAATATTTATTGCCCGGACTCTGCAGCTTTTAGAAACATCCCACTTGTTGTCCTAGTGTGCTAATTTACTGAAACACATACCTCCGAAACAAAGGAGCACCTAGAGGATTTTGGGGCCTCCTTTTTATTAGACTATATTTTAGGTACCATGTCAAGTTTGAAGAGGTCTTGTGATGCCAAAACAGTGGAAACACCCCCAAAAAGACACCATTTAGCAAACTACACTCCTCAAGGAATTTATCAAGCGGTATAGTGGGCATTTGACCCCATGTTTTTTATGCTGAATTTAGTGGAATGAAGCCGTGAAAATGAAAATTTACATTTTTTTTTCCAATAAAATGAAGAAATTTTCTATTTTTACAAGGCATAAAGGAGAAAAAGCACCCCAAAATTTGAAAAGCAATTTCTCCCGATTACGGCAATACCCCATATGTGGTAATAAACTGCTGTTTGGACACACGGCAGAGCTCTGAAAGGAAGGAGAACCATTTGGCTTTTTGAGCTCAAGATTTGCGGCAATGATTTTCAGGTGCCATGTCCCATTAGCAAAGCCCCTGAGGGACCAAATCAGTGGAAACCCCCCAAAAGTGACCCCATTTGGGAAACTACACCCCTTAAGGAATTTATCAAGTGGTATAGTGAGCATTTTGACCTTCACAGGTTTTTTGCTGACTTTAGTGGAATTAGGCCGTGAAAATGAAAATCTAAAGTTTTTCTAATAAAATGTTAAAATTTAAAGGCATAAAAAAAAGCACCCCAACATTTGAAAAGCAATTTTTCCCGATTACGGCAAATCCACATAAGTGGTCATAAACTGCTGTTTGGATACACGGCAAGGGTCAAAAGGGAAGAATCACCATTTGGAGCTCAAATTTAGCTGGAATGGTTTTCGGGTGCCATGTCACATTTGCAAAGTGCCTGCGGAACCAAAACAGTAGAAACCCCACAAAAGTGACCCCATTTGGGAAATTACACCCCTTAAGGAATCTATCTAGGGGTATAGTAAGCATTTAGACCCCACTGGTCTTTTGCAGAATTTATTCGAATTAGGCCGTAAAAATTAATATCAACATTTTTTCCACTAAAAAGTTGAATTTTTTCATTTTCACAAGGGACAAAGAGGAAAAAGATCCCCAACATTTGTAACGCAATTTTTCCAGAGTACGGCAATACCCCATATGTGGTCATAAACGGCTGTTTGGACATACAGCAGGGCTCAGAAAGGCAGGAGCGCTATTTGGCATGCAGATTTTGCTGGATTGGTTTTTGGGTGCCATGTCGCATTTGCAAAACCCTGAGGTACCAGAGTACAGTGACCCTATTTTGGAAACTACACCCCTCAAGGCATTTAACATTTGCCTGGACATATGACAGAGATCAGAAGTGAAGAGCAACATGCGCATTTGAGGTCCATTTTGGTGATTTTCACAGCATTGGCCCACAATTGCAGGGCTCTGAGGTCAAATAGCAAAACAAACCCCAAGTAGTGGCCCCTATTTTGGAAACAACACCCCTTAAGGCATTTTTAGGGGTATAGTGAACATTTTGCCCCCACAGGTGTTTTTCCATTAGTAATTAATAGGCAGGTGCAAAAGTGAAAATTGCAATTTTCCGCTGATATGCCATTTTAGTGCGCAATATGTTGTGCCCTGTTTGTGCCACCGAAGACACACCTCGTAAACTGCTAAGCTGGTTCCCCCGGGTATGGCGATGCCATATATGTGGACGTAAACTGCTGTTTGGGCACGCTGTAGTGCTCAGAAGGGAGTGAGTGCCATTTGGCTCTTGGAGCGCAGATTTTGCTTAGTGGTAGTTTTGTTTGGGGTTTTGCTGGTATTTCAGTTTATAATGTGGGGGCATATGTAATCTGGGCAGAGTATATCAGGGCATAATAAGAGGGTATGATAATGCGGTAAATAAATAATATTTCAGAGATATGTGGGCCAGTGTCGCACTGATAAATGGGGCCAGATGTTATCCGCTTTTGGACACTCTGCACATTCTGTGTCGCTATATTCTGAGAGCCAGAACTCGGGTACATGCAACTTTGTGATCACTTTTTATTCCATGTTGTGTGAGGGGTGGTGATAAAAAAATAGTGATTCTGGCATTGATTTTTTTTGTTTTGTTTTGCGGTGTTCACTGTGCGGGAAAAATAATATTATAGTTTTATAGTTTGGGTCGTTATGGACGCGGCGATACTAAATATGTGTACTTTTTTTTATATTTTCATTTTTTTCCAAAAATAAAAGTCTTATTACAGGAAAAAAGGCAGTGTTTGTTTTTATTAACTTGAAACTTTTATTTGTACACTTTTATTCAACTTTTTTATTAACTTTTTTCAACTTTTTTTTGTCCCACTAGGGGACTCGAGGGCCTGCACCTCTGATCTTTAGGCCGGATTCACACGGGCGCGTGCATTTTGCGCGCGCAAAAGGTACATAACAGCTCCGTGTGTCAGCAGCATATGATGCGTGGCTGCGTGATTTTCGCACAGCCGCCATCATTATGACACTCTGTTTGTATGTTTGTAAACAGAAAAGCACGTGGTGCTTTTCTGTTTTCATTCATAGTTTTTACTGCTGTTGCGTGAATCACGCGCATCACACGGAAGTGCTTCCGTGTGCTGCGCTTGATTTTCACGCACCCCTTGACTTCAATGGGTGCGTGATGCTTGAAAAACGCACAAATATAGGACTTGTCGTGAGTTTTACGCAGCGGACACACGCTGCGTGAAAATCACGGACTGTCTGAACGGCCCCATTGACTAACATAGGTCCGTGCGAGGCGCGTAAAAATCACGCGAGTTGCCTTAGGGCTTGCCATACGTCCGTGCTACGCGCATGGAAATCACACGCGTCGCACGGACCTATGTTACTGAATGGGGCCGTTCAGACTGTCAGTATGTCCGCTGCGTGAAACGCATGACATGTCCTATATTTGGCCGTGTTTCGTGCTGCACGCACCCATTGAAGTCAATGGGTGCGTGCAAATCGCGCACGGGACACGGAAGCACTTCCGGGTGCCGTGCGTGATTCGCGCAACAGCAGTCAAATAAATGAATGAAAACAGAAAAGCACCACGTGCTTTTCTGTTTACAAACATAAAAACAGAGTGTCATAATGATCACGCAGCCACGCATCATATGCTGGTGACACACTGAGCTTTTGCATACCTTTTGCGCGCGTAAAATGCAGCGTTTTTTGCGCGCGCAAGACGCACACGCTCGTGTGAATCCGGCCTTACTCTAATGCATTGTACTACCCACGTAGTGCAATGCATTAGAGCTGCCAGTCATTCACTGACAGCAAGCCTATTCGGTCCTATCTGTGGGTGGGGCCTAATAGGCTATCGTACGTGGCAGACCAGAAGGCCATTATTAGGCCTCCGGTTGCCATAGCAACGATCGGCATCATCACGATAACCTTGTGTCGATGGCGATCGCTACAAACCACTAAGATGCCGCCATCGCGGCATCTGAGGGGTTAATGGCAGGGATTGGAGCTAGCATTGTTTCCTGCCATTACAGCACGGTGTCAGCTGTAACATACAGCTGACACCGGCGACTGATGTCGCAGGCTCAGCACCTGAGCCTGCTCCATCTTGAAACAGCGGCCGGACGCCTTTTAGGCCCCGCCTATAGGTGGGACCTAGCAGACTTCCGTTCTAGGCAGACATGAGGCCATTGTTAGGCTTCCGGTCTGCCAGAGCAGTCATCGGAACCCCCGCAATTTCAATTTCGGCTTGTAAATACCATAGATGCAGCACTCGGTTTTGAGGGCTGTATCTAAGGGGTTAATCGGCCAGATCGGAGGCTAGCTCCAGTCCTGGCCTTGAAGCAGTGATAGCGTTAAGCTATCACTGCTTTAAAACTGTGACTGCAGACACGTCTGCCGACGCAGTACCCTGTTAATGCTGTGACGTAATAGTCCGTCAGTTTGCGTTAACAGGACAACTCCTGTGACGGACTATTACGTTACATAGCGTAAGGGGTTAATAACGCCATAAAAAGTTGTGTGTAAAACCAGCCCTAGGCCCCCATACGTAGCAGAATCTTTATAAAATTTCCATCCGAATTTGACTGTTTGACTGTGGAAGACTGTTAGGCTGGGTTCACACTACCTATTTTCAGACGTAAGCGAGGCGTATTATGCCTCGTTTTACATCTGAAAATAGGGCTACAATACGTCGGCAAACATCTGCCCATTCATTTGAATGGGTTTGCCGACGTACTGTGCAGACGACCTGTCATTTACGCGTCGTCGTTTGACAGCTGTCAAACGACGACGCGTAAAAATACAGCCTCGTCAAAAGAAGTGCAGGACACTTCTTTCAGACGTAATTTGAGCCGTTCTTCATTGAACTCAATGAAGCACAGCTCAAAATTTACGGCTGTCAGAGAAGCCTCGCAAAATGCGAGGAGGAGGAGGAATTACGGCTGAAACGAGGCAGCTGTTTTCTCCTGAAAACTGTCTGTCATTTCAGCCGTAAAAGCCTCTCATCGTGTGCACATACCCTTACAGGAAATAGATGCGATTAAAAAAAATATCGTCCACATGCTGCTGCACATTTTTCTTATAAAAATTAGAGCATGCTGCAGATTGTTAAATTCGCAGCATGCTATTCTATTCTGGATGTTTGCTGCGGATTTCACCCTTTTCAATCTGCAGCAAAATACACAGCAAAATCCGCACGTAACACATGCCGATTCTTCAGAAACATTGGTTATATATTGCGTACAGGGCCGGCCCTAGCATGGTGCCCTGTGCAAAATTAACTTTCGGCGCCCCAACAGATCATAAAAAAATGCCCCATAAAAAAGTATAATGTCCCCCACAGTATAATGCCCCTTTAGTGCCCCCCATACAGTATAATAATAATATTTAATAATATATTATAACCCTTTCAAGAACACAGTATTTTGTCCTCTAATTGTGCCCACACAGTATTATGCCCCCTAAGTGCCACACACAGTATATTGCCCCCTGTAGTACACAGTATAATGTCTGCTTAGTGGCCACCACACAGTATTATGCCCCCTAAGTGCCACGCACAGTATATTGCCCCCTGTAGTACACAGTATAATGTCTGCTTAGTGGCCACCACACAGTATAATGCCCCGCTTCCCTGGCTGCCACAAACAGCCCCCCCTTGTAGATAGTGTTCCCCTGTAGATTGTGTCATTCAGCCTCCCTGTAGACAGTGCCATAATCCCCCACCTCCTCCTTGTAGATCATGCCATACAGCCTCCACCTCCCTCTTGTAGACAGTGCCCACAAACAAAAATAAATTTTACTCACATAGGCCCTGTTCCCATGTCGAACTGAGCTGCTCCACAAAAGGATCCTTGCCTAGGCTGGCGTGATCCTGTAGCCAAGTACAGAGTTTCCCAACCTTTTCGGATGAGGCGCCACTGGAAAAATCAAATTTCCTCAGGGCACCCCTACCAAAAACTGTTTCAAGAAAGACAGAAAACGGCTAAAACAAGTACTACACTTTTCAAAAAAAGTTTGAGGGAAAAAGGAATAAGGAGGAAACCTCCAGCTCACCAATCGAAACACTCCAGTGTTTGTAATCGCCCGGATCGACCGCGACGGCACACGGCAGCAATCGAAGAAAAAACCAGAGGAGATCCAGCGATAAAGATATAAGTAGGAAAAACTAGGTTTCCATTTTATTGGAATGCAAAAACATTACTAGAAAAACACCAGGAGGAAAAGACAAGGTGGTGATATGCGGCAATAGATAGCCTACGCGTTTCAGGCACTGGCTGTGCCCTTAATCATGGCTAAGTCGAGAGTGCCTGAAACGCGTAGGCTATCTATTGCCGCATATCACCACCTTGTCTTTTCCTCCTGGTGTTTTTCTAGTAATGTTTTTGCATTCCAATAAAATGGAAACCTAGTTTTTCCTACTTATATCTTTATCGCTGGATCTCCTCTGGTTTTTTACTACACTTTTCACACAACAGTTTTTTTAAGGCAAAAAAAAATCTGCCTCAAAATTCCTTCTGTAATTGTTTGACCTTTTTTTTTTTTGCGTTTTTTTTAAGCCATTGAAGCTAATGCAAAAGACGCAGGCAAAAAAAGCCCTCCAAATGGGCGCCGCAGGTATTTTCTGCCTCCTATTAATTTCAATTGGAGCTCAGAGGTGGAAACCACTTGAAGACTATCAGTCCCCCACTCACAGTAAAATAACTATCAGTTCACCACTCACAGTAAAATGACCATCAGCCCGCCACTCTCACTAAAATGACAATCAGCCCGCCACTCACAGATTCCCCCTGTAGATAGTGCTGTCAGGGATCATTACCATGTATATTGTTTGCAAAAACATTATTGCTTTATATCAGTATATTTCACAAAGATTTGTAAATGAAACAAGATGGAACCTGTATCAGGGGCACGCCTATGGAAGACACCGCCCCTGGAATGTAAGAGGACTATACAGATGGACTTACAGCTGAATAGAGCCAATGGGGCTTAAGCACGTCCCACATCTCTAGGGAGGAAATTGTGTTTCTTTCTTTGTTCAATAAAAAGTTCAGTTCTTACTTCCTACTTGACTGAGGGAGGATCTGTACCAACTTGTCTCCTGGTATATTTTCTCCACGCATGCCCTCAGATTTAAACTTACGGAGGTGGTTATTCGGTGTGAAATAACAGGGAAAAGGAAGTTTTGCCCTGACAATTGGCGCCCAATGTGGGGCCATACTCGAGGGGATCTCGGAATCCGGACAACCGCCAATCACAGGGTGAAACAGACGACCCAGGACTGCCCACTGAAGGAGCCTGATCACCACCACTTTAACACGGTAAGTCAGTTGATTTTATTAATCTTCGACTTATCGGTGTTAGTGGACGGTCTTGTGGGAATCTGTATAACCCTTGTCGGTTGGCTGGATTAGCTCAGGCGACAGGGGCGACATCCCCGCTGTGTGGTCCCGAACCCGTAAGAAATTAGTCGCACCCGACTAACCATCTTCTGGGTAATTATGGACTAGATAGATAATATAACCTGTGTTATACGCGGGCATGCGGGCACGATAAAATGTACGATAAGTCGTGTGATAAGTCGTGGGACAGGCGCACGCGGGGATAGTATGAAACACTGATAAGTCGTGGGTAATATGTTGGCCAGACCTCGGTGAAACCGGTCACCAGAGAGTTGCAGACCAACAGGTGTTATATAAATTACGTGTATAATATAGACGGTTAGAATGGATGGTTTATGGTCCATATTCAAATCATCAGGATCACCCGTACCCGGACGATCCTATTCATATGATTTGGTGAAGCGAAGGGAAGTTGGAAATAAGAAAGGTATTGTATGTTATATGTATTAGAAACCACAGGACCAGCCGCCGCCCTGTAATGGCGGCCGTCCCTCATGTTGAGTGTGTCCTCATTGTGGGCAGCAAAACCCCCCTCACAGCTGAGCTGTGCTTCCTGTGGGAGAGGCCGCCCTCACCCCTGATGAGGTCACACCCGGCCCAATCAAATCAGTATGAAATGATAGTCTTGTTAATTTTGTCATTTCACTCAGTAAAGTGCTGACAGTAACACATGTTGCAGTGTTTGCTTCTATTCTAGATTCCGTCCCAGGGGTGAAGGACGCTGTGCACTGGTGAAAAGACACGTCATCATAATATAGAGAAGGTGGCCGACAGATTGGACACAGTTACAGATTACGTGTTTGATGTTTTGAACGTAGATAATTCCTATACAATAGTGTGATGAATGATTGCAGATACGTACGTTGTTTTGCCGGCATTGAAATTGTTAAGATTGTGAGAATAGAAGCTGTGAGGAGTGAGTGTGTGACCCCCTCCTGTAGAATGCGATTGTGTGGGGGAGGGGGGCTGTGTGCTGTGTGCAGTGTAAAGTCTGAAAACCAGACTGGTATACAGGGCGTGGACTGATGAGACAAGAGATTACCATATTGCACTCATTTTAGATCTATGTTGTATGCTCTTATTTTTAACAGGAGTAATGTCTAAAAAAAAATCTTTGTGTTTTGTGTATGGGGTTAAAACCAGTTTCTTTTTTTCTGTGTACAGGAAAGTTTCTTATTTTTGCGCATGCGCTGTTGTCCTAACCTTCACCCAGCGAGGAAAATATTACAGACCGCTGGATATGTCTAAAAGAAAAACAAAAAACGATAAAAGTTACTCTGCATATTTATGTTATGATGTGATAAGATTTAATGTGTTTTGATGTTAATTTAAATGTATTCAACTACAGATATTGTGAGACATGGGGTCTTGAAAATGTATGTGCCCCCACTGTTCCCTATTTTTATATATAGTTTATTGGTTTGCAGTAATTAATATTACCAGATATATTATTTTCTGTTTAATTGGATAACTAATTACAATTGTTTTGTTGTTTTTTTCACACAGGAGGCGCGTGCTATAGTGCGGTCTAAATGTTATTTTGGAAAATGTGAGATGTTTTACAGGTAAATGGCTGCAAGTTATTTTAAAGATAAAATGTATTTTTGTCAGGAGAAAGTAATTTTTGTTCTAGGTTGTTGTGTATTACAGGGGGTTAAACTAGTGCCCCCCCAGATAGAGTGCCCAACCTTATTATGTTGATATGTAGTTTTGAACCCTGCTACATTACTTTCGCAGAGTCCACAAAGGGGGGAATGGTGAAGGGACTGATCAGGTACAATTTTGGTTCGTTTTGAATTAATGAATTTGGTTCCAGGAGATCTACAAAATGTGTAAGAGACCATCCCCCTCCAGCAAATTTACACAAGAGGCCGAGGTCACTCACAGATGAGTCTTTACAGATTTAGTAGGGAAGGAGGTGAAAATTATCTGAACATTGTTAATTTTATGTAAAGATTTTAGTAATTTTTATTTGTTTTTGTATTAATCAAGTATTTACAGAACCTGATAAAAGTGAGATTCTCAAAGTGTTCTGGATTATCAGATGAGTGTGGAGAAGTGTATAATATTTGTTTTTATTTTAGAGAATGAAGACGCCCCCCTTTGAAATGTTCTATCTATATGTGACATGGGTTTTTAATGTAAATTTGTAATGTAGAAATACTTAATCATATACAGTATGTACAAGACAGGATACGAGGCCCCAGGTAAATCATCCAGAAACCACTCTCACCTCCTCATTCATCTCAAGGAGCGGAGCTGGAGGTGCTCGCTGAGGCTGTAACCTGGCAGAAGGTAAGACGGCCGACATTTACACTGACTCTAGGTACGCTTTTGGCATCGCCCACAATTAGGGGCCCATTGGTAGTAGGAACTTTATTGGATCATCGGGTAAGCCAATTGAGAGAGCAAGAGAAGACAGAACTGACAAGAAGAATATGTGCAGCCAGGTTTCAGTAAATTGGCTTGTCCCTGGATACAATAATGCCACCACTAGGTTTGTAGCAGCCTGCATGATGTGCGCACAGCATGACATAGGTAAAACAGCCAAGGTACCTGTGAAAAGTGCAGCCCGGCCAGATTACCCGTCCCAGCGACTGCAGAACATACAACTACCCGAGGTAGAAGTGTATGACAATGTGCTCGTATGTGTAGACCTGTTCTCAGGGGGGCCTGAAGCCCGGCCGGTATCTTCCCCACTGCAGACGTTATGTGTAGTGACAGTGTTATCCCAAGTATTGAACTGGTGTTTGTACAATGATAAGATGTCAGCAGTTCTCCAGATGTTATCCCAAATTTAGTTTGTTTAATAACAATATTCAGAAAGTGTTGTAGGAATATTAAATACTGAGGTTAAGTTTTATGTAAAGTTCTGGGCCAGCCTTAGCATTGGACTATTGAAGGCGTCAGTATTATGTCTGTGTAAATGAGAACTTCTCAGTGCAAGTAGATTCCCATTTGTAAATATTTTGTTGTGAAAGGAAAATTTTAGAGCAGAGAATTCTGTGCAGTGTATATGTGTATGTATATATATATATATATATATATATATATATATATATATATATATATATATAAAGAGAAGGAGAATCAGTTTGTATATATCAGTTTTAGTTACTGCCCAATGTGAACGTTTAACATAAATATGTAATTGTTAATGTTTTTCTTCAAATTAATTATCTGATTAAGATCAATTACTGATTATGCAATGAAAAGCTTGTTCTCCACAGGAAGTGTCCAACTGGGAGCGAAAGGCGTGAGAACCAGATTCTGACAGAATGTGGACGGATAAAGGAAGGTAAACCGGTAGCACCCAAGGCACTCTTGATGGCACTTGCATTGATGGTGTGACCTCACATATACCCCAAGGATCGATGTGGTAATATCTAATTGGTATGACCCAGGCTTTACAGCTGATGCTGCTAAATTCTGTTAGAGCTGTTTGATTTGCCTACATAACAGTCCTGTCAGACCGGTGCCAACCTCATCATTCCCGCCTCCCACGAAGAGAACAGACCTTGAGAGGCCTTCCCAGGTAAAACAAACTAGAGTAGGGGGAGAAAAAAATTGGTTTGAGACACTTGTCAGATAAACATGTGGAATCTGTGTATATTTCTGTGAATAGGAGCTGTTCCAGGTAATCAGCTGAGATCAAGGTACAAATCCTGCTGGAAAGTGTAAAAACCAAGTGCAAATACAATGTACCCAATAATTACACATTGTCTAGGTGCCCTGTCTAGTGGAACAGAGAAGTTTTTCTTACATAAAGGTGTTTGTTTGATGTAGTTTAACCCCTTAACGACCAAGGACGAAAATGAACGTCATGGTCGGCTGCTAGTTCCCGCACCATGACGTTCATTTTCGTCCGCATTTCAAACGGTCACTCTGTGTAAACACAGAGTAACAGACCCGCACTGACAGTTGTCCCCGACAGCTGAGACATCAGTCTTGCCGGACAGCGGACCATCGCCGCTGATTTCGGCAGTTAACCCCTTAAGTGCGGCGACGGATTGCCGTCGCCGCATTTAAGTGGTTTGAAGCACATCAGCAGCCCCCGCGAAGTGATCGTGGGGGCTACCGATGCTTGTCACGGCAATCGGAGGTCAGATAATGACCTCCGGGTTGCCATGCACGGAAGCCTCGGAGGAACAGCCTCCGGCCGTTCCTCCTCTGCTTCCTGTCAGTGTGACAGTCACGTCACAATGACAGTTAGAGTACATTACACTACGTGTGTAGTGTAATGTACTCTAGCAGCGATCAAAGCTGCAAGACTAAGTGTCCCCTAGTGGGACAAGTTAAAAAAGTAAAAAAAAGTAATAAAAATGTTTTAAAAAAAGTGTAAAAATAAAAGTTATAAGTGACATAAACAAGAACTGCTTTTTTTCCCTATAATAAGACTTTTATTATAGAAAAAAAATGAACACGTTAAAAAAGTACACATATCTGGTATCACCGCGTTCGTAACGAACCCAACTATAAAACTATAATGTTATTTTTCCCGCACGATGAACACCCCAAAAAAAATCAATAAAAAACTACGACAGAATCGCAATTTTTTGGGTCACCACCGCTCCCTAAATAAAGAATAAAAAGTGATCAAAAAGTCGCATGTACCCGAAAATAGTACCAATAAAAACTTCTATCCGTCCCGCAAAAAACAAGCCCTTACACAGCTTTTTTGACTAAAAAATTAAAAAATGATGGCTCTCAGAATATGGTGACACAGAAATTTTTTTTTTTATAAATAAGTCATTTTATTGCGCAAACGCTAAAAAAAAGGACCAAACCTATATACATATGGTATCGCCGTAATCGTACCAACCCGCAGAATAAAGTAAAATTTGTCATTTATAGCGTACGGTGAGCGCCGCAAAAAGAAAACCTAAAAAACGGTGTCAGAATTCCTGTTTTTTGCTCAGGATTGCAAAAAAATTGAATAAAAAGTGATCAAAAAAAAATCGCGTGTACCCCAAAATGGTACCAATGAAAACTACAGATTGTGCCGCAACAAATAAGCCTTCACACCACTCTATTGATGGAAAAATAAAAAAGTTATGGCTCTTGGAAAGCGGGGAGTGAAAATCTAAAATATGAAAGCAAAAAATGGATCAGTCCTGAAAGGGTTAATTCATTTCTAATGAAAAAACGTATGACAACATGTTGGGTATTTCCGTACTCGGGAGAAATTGCTTTATAAAAAAATGGTTGTTTTTTTCCTCCTTTATCCCTTGTGAAAATGAGAAAATGCAACATTTTAGTGGAAAAAATGTTGATATTAATTTTCGCGCCCTAATTCTAATAAACTCTGCAAAAGACCCTTCGGGTCTAAATGCTCACTATACCCCTAGAAAAATTCCTTGAAGGTTTTTCCAAAATGGGGTCACTTTTGGTGGGTTTCCACTGTTTTGGTCCCTCCAGTGCATTGCAAATGCGACATGGCACCGAAAACCATTTAAGCAAAATCATAAATCCAAATGGCGCTCCTTCCCTTCTGAGCCCTGCTGTGGGACCAAACAGCAGTTTATTACAACATATGGGGTATTGTCGTAATCGGGAGACATTGCTTTACAAATGTTGGGGTGCATTTTCTTCGTTATTCCTTGTAAATAATAAAAATTTCTATGTTGTTTCAGAAAAAAAGTACATTTTAATTCTTACAGACTAATTTCAATATATTTAGCGAAAAACCTGTGTGGTCAAAATGCTAACTATACCCCTAGATAAATACCTTAAGGGGTCTAGTTTTCGAAATGGGGTAGTTTATATCATTCTGGCAGCTCAAAGCTTCTCCAAATGTACATTGGGGCCTAAAACCTTTTCAAGCAAAATATGAGTCCTGAAAGCCTCCGGGTGTTCCCTTCCTTTGGGGCCCTGCCGTGTGTCCAAACAACGCATTAGGGCCACAATGTGGGTATTTTTGAAAACAGGAGAAAGAGGGTGATAGATTTTGGGGTGTGTTTCTTCATTTTCATGGTCGCTTTACAAAGAAATCGGTCTTCAAACAAATACTTTTATGAAAAAAGTGAAATTATTATTTTTTTCACCTGATATGCATTAAATTTAGCAAAGAACTGTGGGGTCAAAATAATTACTATACCCCTAAATAAATACCTTATGGGGTCTAGTTTTCTAAATGGGGTCGTTCATGGGGAGTTTCTATCGTTCTGGCAGCTCAAAGCCTCTACAAATGTACAGTGGGGCCTAAAACATTTTCGAGCAAAATATGAGTCCTGAAAGCTTCCGGGTGTTCCCTTCCTTTTGGGTCCTGCCGTGTGTCCAGGCAGCGCATTAGGGCCACAATGTTGGTATTTTTGAAAACAGGAGAAAGAGGGTGATAGATTTTGGGGTGTGTTTCTTCATTTTCATGTTCGCTTTACAGAGAAATCGGTCTTCAAACGAATACTTTTATGAAAAAAGTGAAATTATTATTTTTTTCACCTGATATGCATTCAATTTAGCAAAGAACTGTGGGGTCAAAACACTTACTATACACCTAAATAATTACGTTATGGGGTCTAGTTTTCTAAATGGGGTCGTTTATGGGGAGTTTCTATCGTTCTGGCAGCTCAAAGCCTCTCCAAATGTACAGTGGGGCCTAAAACATTTTCAAGCAAAATATGAGTCCTGAAAGCCTCCGGGTGCTCCCTTCCTTTTGGGTCCTGCCGTGTGTCCAGGCAGCGCATTAGGGCCACAATGTTGGTATTTTTGAAAACAGGAGAAACAGGGTGATAGATTTTGTGGTGTGTTTCTTCATTCTCATGGTCGCTTTACAAAGAAATTGGTCTTCAAACTGATTCTTTTATGAAAAAAAGTGAAATCATTTTTTTTTTCACCTGCTATGTATTAAATTTAGCAAACAACTGTGGGGTCAAAATACTTACTATACCCTTAGGTAAATACCTTAAGGGGTCTAGTTTTCTAAATGGGGTCATTTGTTGGGGTTTCCACCATTCTGACACCTATGAGCCTCTGAAAACCTGGCTTGGTGCAGGAAAACAAAATGTACTTCAAAATTTATAAAATTATTATTTAATTTGTAAGTCCTCTAAATTGCTGAAAATTTATTTTATTTTTTCAAAAGTGCTGCTAAAATGGAGTAAAGAGATAGAAATATATATTTAATTAAAAAATTGTACAGTATGTGTGTAGATATCTGACATATTGCAGTTAAAAATAGGGGAAAATGGTAATTTTTACAAAATTTCTTACATTTTTCTATTTTTTAATTAATTTCCGCAAATCGTATCAGTCTACTTTTACCACTAAAATAAAGTACAACATGTGACAAAAAAACAATGTCAGAATTACTTGGATATTCAAAACTTTCACAGAGTTATTCTCTGATAAAGTCAGACATACCAGATTTGAAAAATCTGGCTTGGTCATTGAGGTACAAACATGCCCGGTCATTAAGGGGTTAAGGGCCTGGAATTGTTATTGTATGTACTTAGAACAACGTTTATAGTGTATGCGGATGATGTTATCTCCAGATTAGTATTTATTTTAACAATTGACAAGGTTTGGGTCCCCAGCAAGTGCCAGTAAACATGAACTAAAAGACTTTTAATATAATGAGATGCGGCATGCGCAGCCGGAGCCAGTACAACGCGTTTGTCATGAACTGACGGCAGTGTCATAATTCTAAGCAGCCGCCCAGACAAGTAACTTACCGGAGGAAGAGGACAGATGCGGAGGGTTTGTGGTAGTCACAATAAAACTCCACTACTCCGTTTACGTGGGATCTCACCCCAGTCTCACAGCATGAGGTGCTATGTACAGCCCGGTGACGTATATTAAAAGAGACGGTGTCTGACAGATGAGAAGGACCAAACCAAGTCCTGATGACATCAGCAAAGTAAAGTAATGACCAAGACCTGAGTGAATCTGTCAGCAGTATCAAGTGTTTTAATAAGTAAGTGACCAGGTGGAGGACAATAATAAATCCCCCACTGGACACCACTGTGCAGTCTGACTCTGCAGAAGAGCAGAAGACAGGAGAAGGAAAGGACGATGATGTAGAGGACTGGCAATGAACTGATGGGACCCAAAACCTGAGGGTGATAGCATGGTATTGGTGATAGCATTATATTATTAATTGAGGCCCTATTGTTTATATTGTCTGAGGTTTATAATTATAATGTGTGTAAATATGCTATGGTGCTGCAAATTACAATCTGAGGAGTTTTATGTGGAGGTGTGAGGTGAAGGTCACTGGTTGTTGTCACTCATATGTAAGAAGTACATGGCAGCAATGACAGCCCGGAGGTTATGTTACCCGGGTGTCTTTAGGTTTGGGGAAGATGCTGCCCATGACCTGTTGTGTCTGCAGGGGTAAAAGTCCCATTAGGACTGTAAGTGACAGTGCGACAATTATTATCGTTATTAAAAATGTAGACTGGATTAATTATATATATTACAACCAGCAGCGGTTTGTAGATTATACCAAGACAATCATCCTGTATCCTGAGGAGAATAGGGAAAGTTAGGACCACTCCGAAACCTTGGAAGTCCAGGTACAAAGGGGGGTTACTCATAAGGAGTAGCTCGTCTCAAGCTGGTGAAGAAATCCAAAACCCCTACTCGCCTGGTTCGAGTGGTCAGTGGTAGGTTGATAGGCAAGACTCAGGGATAGAGTAATAATATTTTTAGGGGGGACTGTCAGGGATCATTACCATGTATATTGTTTGTAAAAACATTATTGCTTTATATCAGTATATGCCACAAAGATTTGTAAATGAAACAAGATGGAACCTGTATCAGGGGCACGCCTATGAAAGACACCGCCCCTGGAATGCAAGAGGAGTGTACAGATGGACTTACAGCTGAATAGAGCCAATGGGGCTTAAGCACGTCCCACATCTCTAGGGAGGAATTTGCGTTTCTTTCATTGTTCAATAAAAAGTTCAGTTCTTACTTCCTACTTGACTGAGGGAGGATCTGTACCAACTTGTCTCCTGGTATATTTTCTCCACGCATGCCCTCAGATTCCAACTTACAGAGGTGGTTATTCGGTGTGAAATAACAGGGAAAAGGAAGTTTTGCCCTGACAGTGCCACACAGCCCCCTTGTAGGTAGTGCCATACAGCCCCCTGTAGATAGTGCCACACAGCCCCTGTAGATAGTGCCACACAGTCCCTTGTAGGTAGTGCCACACAGCCCCCTGGTTGGTAGTGCCACACAGCCCCCTTGTAGGTAGGGCCACAAAGCCCCCTTGTAGGTAGTGCCACACAGCCCACTTGTAGGTAGTGCTACACAGCCCACAGTGCTCTTGTAGTTATCACCCCCCCTTTCCTGTAGATAGTGCCACTGTAGCTCCCTGAAGGAGCAGAATCCCCGTATCTCAAGGGATTCCACTCCTGGAGCACTCCGCTTGATGTCTCTGTCCATATATTGACAGTGACATCAGGGGCGGCTTCTGAAGCGGAATCCTCGTCCACAGCATTGCAGCCGCTGTGACCGGGGATTCCACTCCAGGAGAAGCCCCTGTCTTCTGTATCCATTTATGGACAGTGACGTCACTTGCTTCTCCTGGAGTGGAATCCCCGGTCACAGTGTCGGGGATTCCACTCCAGGAGAAGCCCCTGACGTCTCTGTCCATAAAAGCCTAAAGCATCATGCTCATGCACATCGCAAAACACGGATTCCGGTGGCTTCCGTGTGCTGTCTGTTTTTTTTTGGGCGGACTCATACACTAGAATTGGTGAGATGGACTGCAAATACAAACAACAATAGGACCTATTCTTTAATATTGGAACGGACACACAGATCCGAAAAATATAAAATGTAAGTGTGCTTGCCCCCATAAAATAAATGGTTCAGTATGCTATCCCTCCAAAAAACTGAATAGGACACTGAAGAAAACAATGGTCGTGTGCATGAGCCCTGAGGCTCTGGGTTCCCACGAGCCAGATACGTTGCGTAAAACTACGCAGGGTATCCGGCCTAGAACCGGCAGCACATTCAGTCCGAAAAACCGCACCACACTGTGGCGGAAAGAACTGTTACAAAAAAAAATAATTCATACTTAACTAAGCCGTAGTCATGGTGGCGTGTCCCCTTGTTTTCATGCAGTCCGGCTTCCTGGGATGATGCTGCAGTCTACGTTAGTCACATGAGCTGAAACGTGATCCCAGGAGGCCGACCTGGAAGAAAAACAGAAAAAAAGCGTCGCTCTGACAACGCCCGTGTAGTAAGTATAAACTTTTTTAGTAATTTATCCCCTTAATGACCGGGCTTGAAAAGGACTTAATGAACAGCTATATTTTTCAGTTTTTTGCCTCTCTCTTTTCAGCAGCCATAACTTTTTTATTTTTTCAATGGAATTCTGTGCGGAAATTCCTCAGCATTTACAGTAGCAGCAAAGTGAATTAGATTTAGAAAATCTCATGCCCACACTGCGGAAAAAAACGCACAAAATGCGTGCGGAAAGTGTATTGCAGTGTTTTTTTCACTTCCGAAGCATGTAAATTTATGCTGCATGTTCTGTGCGGAGATGCTGCGTGTTTGGCCCATAGACTTCAATGGGGAGCAGAAATTGTGCAACAGATTTATGTTGTTGCGGTTTTTACAGGGTTTACGCAGCGAAAACTCATTAAAAACCGCTGGAAATCCACAGGTGCACATATACTTTGCTATAACCAATGTTTAACACTAAATACGCAGGTAAAACCACTGCGGAAATAACGCTGCGTTTCCGCAGCATTATGAGCAGAAAAAGCTTACTATTTTGTGTGGATTTCTGTGACAGATTTACCAGCATTTTTCCAGAGATTCTGCTGAAGATTTTCTGTTGCAGATAATCTGCAGCGTATCCTGTGTGTGGGAACATGCCCTTACTCTATGTGGGAACCCGGTCCGAATGCTAGGTTCCCACGTAGTGTAAACGCTGCGGAATTTTCGCAACGGAATTCTGTGTGGAAATTCCACAGCATTTACAGTACCAGCAAAATGAATGAGATTTATGTGGACATTTTTTTTTCAATTCCGCAGCATGTCAATTTATGCTGCATGTTTTGTGCCGATATGCTGCGTGTTTGGCCCATAGGGTCAGTTCACACGTTGTGTAAATACTTCCGATTTTCTGCAACGGAATTAGTTGTGAAAAATCCGCAGCCTATTAGGGTATGTTCCCACACACAGAATACGCTGCAGATTTTCTACAACAGAAAATCTGCAGCAGAATCTCTAGAAAAACGCTGGTTAATCTGTCACAGAAATTCACACCAAATAGCGCTTTTTTCCTGCTCGTATTGCTGCGGAAACACTTCGGTTTTCCGCAGCGGTTTAACATGTGGATTTAGTATTAAGCATTAGTTAGAACGTAAACGCTGTAAAAAACGCAACTACCTAATTCTGTTGTATAATTTCTGCTCCTCTTTGAAGTCTATGGGCCAAACACGCAGCATCTCCGCACAGAACACGCAGCATAAATTGACATGCTGCAGGATTGAAAAACACACCGCAGAATACTTTCCGCACAACCTTTGTGCTTTTTTTCCCGCAGCGTGGGCACGAGATTTTCTAAATTTCATTCACTTTGCCGCTACTGTACATGCTGTGGAATGTCCACACAGAATCCCATGCGGAAATTCTGCAGCGTTTAGGCTACGTGGGAACCCAGCCTTAGGCCGGATTCACACGAGCGTGTTCAGTCCGTGATATACCGTCCGCAGGTCGGCCGCATTTCCCGGACCGAACACTGTACAGGGAGCCGGGCTCCTAGCATCATCGTTATCTATGACGCTAGGAGTCCCTGCCTCTCCACGGAATTACTGTCCCGTACTGAAAACATGTTTTCAATACGGGACAGTTTTCCCGCAGCGAGGCAGCGACTCCTAGCGTCATAGATAACGATGACGTTAAGAGCCCAGCTCCCTGCAGTGTGCTCAGTCCGGGAAATACTGCCGACATACGGACCCTATATCCCGGACTGAACACGCTCGTGTGAATCCTGCCTTACAGTAGCAGTAAAGTGGATGAGATAGAATAAATCTCATCCACACGATGCGTAAATACTAAGCGGAAAAAACCGCAGCGATTCCGCCGCAAAAAACGCAACTCAGAAAATAAAAATCTTATACAGTACTTACCCAGAAGTCTGTTTCTTCCTCGGATGACGTTTCATCACATGTGACCGCTGCAGCCAATCCCAGGCTGTAATGGCGATCACATGGGATGAAACGTCATCCCAGGAGGCCGGCCTGGATGACGTCAGAGGGCCGGCCACCTGGGATGAAACGTCATCCCAAGTGGCCGGCCTGTTCTGCTGTTTTTCGGCCAGAATTCCCTGCGGTCATGTGGGCGGATACGCGATATAACTTTACACAGGATATGCATCCCGTGTGAGCAGAAACTCTGCAGCATTTACAGTAGCAGCAAAGTGGACGAGATTAAGAAAATCTCATGAGCACGCTGCGTAAAAAAAACCGCAGCATAAACGTTTATAAATTGACCTGCGGTGCGGAATTTAAATCCACAGGATGTCAATTTATGCTGTGTTTTCGTAATTTTTCTGTTGCGGGTTTTCCCCATTGAATTCAATGGGGATGCAAAACCCGCAACAGAAAGTCAAGTCTTGCAACTTTTGCGGCGGAATCGCAGCGATTCCACCACAAAAATGGGAAATCAGAAAAATAAATAAATCATACTTACCCAGAACTCTCTCCTTCCTGCAGTCTGTCCTCCTGGGATGACATTTCCTGTGATTGGCTGCAGCGTCACATGGCCTGCAACATCATCCAGGAAGGCTGGACTACGCGCAGAGAAGAGGGATGAGGTAAGTATGAATGGCTTTTTTTGTTCACAGCGCTGCTTTCCACAGCGAAAATTCAGTTAAAAAATGTGCACCACCATGTGGTGCGGTTTTTCGGACGGAAGGTGCTGCGGGTTCCAGATCGGATACGCTGCCATTTTTTACGCAGCGTATCCGACCCATGGGAACCCGGCCTTAGGGTGAATTCATACGCCGCTGATTTTCAGGATGGATTCTGCACTGAAAATCTGCAGCAATTCACAGTACAACAAATGTGGATGAGGTTTTAAATACTCCATCCACATGTAGAGAAAAAAATTAGAGCAGGATTGAGGGTACAGATTAGAAAATCTGCAGCACGTCAATTGTAACATGCAGATTTCGTCATAGATTTGCTGTGAAATCGGTGGTGGAAAAGGAAACTGAATTTAAACTTGCTCTCAGATCATGCTCTTCTCTGTGTGACAGAAATGAAATCACTTGGGGATCATGCCGGACATGACCTTAAAGCGTACCTCCACTTTCAGTGAAAAAATGATTATCGGTATATTCCAGGAGCATGCACTATTAGGGTATGTGCACACACACTAATTACGTCCGTAATTGACGGACGTATTTCGGCCGCAAGTAGTGGACCGAACACAGTGCAGGGAGCCGGGCTCCAAGCATCAAACTTATGTACGATGCTAGGAGTTCCTGCCTCTCCGTGGAACTGCTGTCCCGTACTGAAAACACGATTACAGTACGGGACAGTTGTCCAGCAGAGAGGCAGGGACTCCTAGCATCGTACATAAGTATGATGCTAGGAGCCCGGCTCCCTGCACTGTGTTCGGTCCGGGACTTGCGGCCGAAATACGTCCGTCAATTACGGACGTAATTAGTGTGTGTGCACATACCCTAATAGTTTTTCTAAATCTCTTGTATTCCCTATCCTGCTTCCAGCAGCAGCACGGACTGTATAAAGTCTGTGCTGGCGGCAAATCATTTCCCTTCAGTGGGAGACAGAGCGTCCTGCTCGTCTCCATGACTCTCATATGTAAACTGCAAGGATATTTCACCAACCTTACGAGTTTGCCCAGGATCTTAACCACCATTATGTTATAAATAATAAAAAACTAAGACACCTTGTATGGTTGTAATGATTGCAAAAGGCTGACACTGAGCTGAAATGTTGCATGTGGGAATAAAAGGATAATTTACATTTGGAGTGCTGTCTGATCTCCTATTTTTTGTATGGTAAAGTGGGAGTGGCCACAGCTTTATTAACCCCTTCAGGACCCAGCCTGTTTTGGCCTTCAGGACCCAGCCGATTTTTTCAAATCTGACATGTGTTACTTTATGTGGTAATAACGTTGGAATGCTTTTACCTCTCCAAGCGATTCTGAGATTGTTTTCTCATGACATGTTGTACTTTATGTTAGTGAAAAAATGTTGTCGATAATTTTGGTATTTATTTCTGAAAAACACCACAATTTAGAAAAAATGTGCAAAAATTAGCATTTTTCTAAATTTAAACGTATCTGCTTGTAAAACAGATAGTAATACCACACAAAATAGTTACTAGTTAACATTTCCCATATGTCTACTTTATGTTTGCATAGTTTTTTGAACGTCCTTTTATATTTCTAGGACGTTACAAGGCTTAGAACTTTAGCAGCAATTTCTCTTATTTTAAAGAAAATTTCAAAAGGCTATTTTTTCAGGGACCTGTTCAGTCTGAGGTGGCTTTGAGGGCCTTATATATTAGAAAATCCCCAGAAGTCACCCCATTTTGAAAACTGCACCCCTCAAGGTATTCGAATCAGCATTCACAAAGTGTTTTAACCCTTTAGGCGTTTCACAGGAATTAAAGCAAAGTAGAGGTGAAATTTACAAATTTTATTTTTTTTGCAGAAATTAATTTCTAATACATTTTTTTTTTTGTAACACAGAAGGTTTTACCAGAGAAATGCAACTCAATATTTATTGCCCAGATTCTGCAGTTTTTAGAAATATCCCACATGTGGCCCTAGTGTGATAATGGACTGAAGCACCGGCTTCAGAAGCAAATGAGCACCTAGTGGATTTTGGGCCTCCTTTTTTTTAGAATATATTTTAGGCACCTTGTCAGGTTTGAAGAGGTCTTGTGGTGCCAAAACAGTGGAAACACCCCAAAAGTTACCCCATTTTGGAAACTACACCCCTCAAGGAATTTATCTAGGTGTATAGTTAGCATTTTGACGGCACAGGTTTTTCGCTACATTTATTAGAATTAGTCTGTAAAAATGAAATCTACTTTTTTCTGAAAAAACATAGAAATTTTTAATATTTACAA
This sequence comes from Rhinoderma darwinii, assembly GCF_050947455.1. Classification (NCBI taxonomy): domain Eukaryota; kingdom Metazoa; phylum Chordata; class Amphibia; order Anura; family Rhinodermatidae; genus Rhinoderma; species Rhinoderma darwinii. The sequence continues at coordinate 48,294,503 of NC_134689.1, forward strand.
GAAATAATAAAGAAAATGCACCCCAACATATGTAAAGCAATGTCTCCCGATTACGGTAATATCCCATATGTGGTAATAAACTGCTGATTGGAGCCACAGCAAGGCTCAGAGGGGAAGGAGCGCCATTTGGATTTTGGAGCACGGATTTTGGTGGATTGGTTTTCGGCTCCATGTCGCGTTTGCAACCCCCTGGAGGGACCAAAACAGGGGAAACCCTCCAAAAGTGACCCCATTTTGGAAACTACACCTATCAAGGAATTTTTCTAGGGGTATAGTTAGCATTTTGACCACTAATATATTGGAATTGGTCTGTAAAAATTAAAATCTACTTTTTTTCTGAAAAAACATAGAAATTTTTAATATTTACGAAGAATAATGAAGAAAATCACCCCAACATTTGTAAAGCAATGTCTCCTGATTACAGCAATATCTCATATGTGGTAATAAACTGCTGATGTAAAGGATCTGCCAGGCACAACTTCTGTGTATACGCCCATGGGTAATCAGTCTGCACCTGGTTCTATGTCTCTGAGACTGACTCCATCTTCCACCACTCAGGATGGCAGGCTTAGGAGTGGGAGAGCCTATCGCAGCCTGGCCAGACGGAGCTAACTCCCGCCCTCTGTCTATTTATACTTGCCTTTCCTGTTCCTCCTTTGCTTGTGATTCTTCTCGTGTGGTTTCCTGGCCTTGCTGCAGCTCCTAGCTATTTGACCTTTCTTCATACTGACCCCGGCTTACTGACTACTGACTACTGCTCTGCGTTTGGTACCGCGTACATTCCTGGTTTGACTCGGCTCGTTCACCTCTGAGCAACACCGTGAGCAACAGCCCCATTTCCCTTTGCTTGTGTTCCCTTGTCTGTTTGTCTGTCGTGCACCTACTGAGCGTAGGGACCGTCGCCCAGTTGTACCCCGTCGCCTAGGGCGGGTCGTTGCAAGTAGGCAGGGACTGAGTGGTGGGTAGATTAGGGCTCGCTGTCTGTTTCCCTACCCCCCTGTCATTACAGCTGATTGGACCCACAGCAGGGCTCAGAAGGGAAGGAGTGCCATTTGGATTTTGGAGCACGGATTTTGCTGGATTGGTTTTCGGTGCCATGTCGCGTTTGCAACGCCCTGGAGAAACCAAAACAGGGGAAACCCCCCAAAAGTGACCCCATTTTGGAAACGACACATCTCAAGGAATTTATCTAGGGGTATAGTTAGCATTTTGACCACACAGGTTTTTTGCAGAATTTAATGGAATTAGGCAGTGAAAATGAAAATCAACTTTTTTTCTGAAAAAGCATAGAAATTTTACATTTTTACAAGGAAAAAAAGAACCACAACATTTGTGAAGCATTTTCTCCTGATTACGGCAATACCCCATATGTGGTAATAAACTGCTGATTGGACCCATGGCAGCGCTCAGAAGGGAAGTAGCGCCATTTGGATTTTGGAGCACGGATTTTGATGGATTGTTTTTCGGTGCCATGCCGCCTTTGCAACGCCCTGGAGAGACCAAAACAGTGGAAGCCCCCCAAGTTACCCCATTTTGGAAACACCCCTCAAGGAATTTTTCTAGGGGTATAGTAAGAATATAGACTCCACGGGTCTTTTGCAGAATTTATTAGAATTAGGCGGAGAAAATTAATATCACAATTTTTTTCCACTAAAATGTTGAATTTTCTCATTTTCACAAGGGATAAAGGAGAAATAAACAACCAATTTTTATAAAGCAATTTCTCCCGGGTACGGAAATACCCCACATGGGGTCATGCATTTTTTTCCATTAGAAATGAATTAACCCTTTCAGGACTGATCCATTTTTTGCTTTCTTATTTTCGTTTTTCACTACCCGCCTTCCAAGAGCCATAACTTTTTTCTTTTTCCGTCAGTAGAGTGGTGTGAGGGCTTATTTCTTGCGGGAGGAATTGTAGTTTCTATTGATAACATTTAAAGTGCCATAAAAAGTACTGGGAAACTGAAAAAAAAATAGGAAAATATAGGAAAAAAATCTGATTCCATTTTTTGGGGTTTTCGTTTTTACAGCTTTCGCCGTGCGGTAAAAACGAAAACGACAGCGATTTTGGCGGTTTAAATTATTTACGTTTTTTACGGTGTTCACCGTGCGAGTTAAATAATGGCATATTGTAATAGTTCGGCCTTTTACGGATGTAGCGATATCAATTCTGTTTATTTTTTTACATTACTTTTGAAGAAAAATAGGAAAAGGTTTTTTTTTGTAACTTTTTTTTCTTTCTCACTATTAATAACTTGAATTCTTCTACACATTTTATTAGTCCCCTTAGGGGACTTGTACCAGTGATCATTGGATCGCGGGTACAATATGCTGCGATACTAATGTATTGCAGTATATTGTTATTTTTACAGGCTTCTGTAACCGCACGATCGCTGTTCCTGTCCGTTAGTCCCGGGTGTCAGCTCTAATACACAGCCGACGCCCACAGCGTATGGAGCGGGCTCAGCACGTGAGCCCGCTCCATACATCACCCCCGCACCATGACGTGCTATTAAGTCATAGTGCTCAAAGGGGTTAATTCACAGCGGATGGTGTGAATATTAAAATTTTGCACTGATGTGCCATTTTAGTGCATAATATGTTGTGCCCAGTTTGTGCCACTGAAGACAAATACCTCATAAAACGTTAAGCGGGTTCTCCCGGGTATGGTGATGCCATATATGTGGGCGCAAACTGCTGTTTGGGGACGCTGCAAGGCTCAGAAGGGAGGGAGCGCCATTTTGCCTTTGGAGCGCAGATTTTGCTTGGTAGTTTTTCTGTTTTGGGTTTCGCTGGTATTTCAGTTTATAATGTGGGGGCATATGTAATCTGTGCGGAGAACATCAGGGCATAATAAGAGGGTATAAAAATGCGGTAAATAAATAATAATTCATAGATGTGTGGCCGGTGTCGCACTGAAAATGGTGTCGGATGTTACCCGCTTTTAGAAAACACTGCACATTTTGCATCGCCATATTCCTGGGAGCCAGAACTTCTTTATTTTTTCACCACCGGAGCTGCGTGAGGGCTTATTTGTTGCGGGACAAGCTGTACTTTTCATTGGTACCATTTTGGGGTACATGCGATTTTTTTGATCACTTTTTATTACATTTTTTTGCAAGTCGGGTGACCAAAAACAAGCAATTCTGACAATGTTTTTTAGTTTATTTTTTGCGGCGTTCACCGTGCACTATAAATGACCATTATATTTTATTCTGCGGGTCGGTACGATTACGGCGATACCATATGTATATAGTTTTTTTAATGTTTTGCAGCGTTTGCGCAATAAAATCACTTTTTTATAAAATAATTTATTTTCTGTCACCATATTCTGAGAGCCGTAACTTTTTTCTTTTTCAGTCAAAAAAGCGGTGTAAGGGCTTGTTTTTTGCGGGACGGGTTGTAGCTAATATCGGTATTATTTTCGGGTACATGCGACTTTTTGATCACTTTTTATTCTCTATTTTGGGAGGGGTGGTGACCAAAAAATTGTGATTCTGGTGTAGTTTTTTATTGATTTTTTTTGGGGTGTTCATCGTGCGGGAAAAATAACATTATAGTTTTATAGCTGGGGTCGTTACGAACGCGGTGATACCAGATATGTGTACTTTTTTTAACGTGTTCATTTTTTTCCTATAATGAAAGTCATATTAAAGGAACAAAATGAAGTGTTTGTTTATATAACTTATAACTTTTTTTTTTACACTTTTTTTTAAAACATTTGTATTCTTTTTTTTACTTTTTTCACTTGTCCCACTAGGGGACACTTAGACTTCCAGCTTTGATCGCTGCTGGAGTACATTACACTACACACGTAGTGTAATGTACTCCAACTGTCATTGTGACGTGACAGTCACACTGACAGGAAGCCTCGGAGGACCGGCCGGAGGCTGATCCTACGAGGCTTCCGTACATGGCAACCCGGAGGTCATTATCTGACCTCCGATTGCCACGACAAGCATCGGTAGCCCCCACGATCACTTCGTGGGGGCTGCCGATGTGCTTCAAACCACTTAAATGTGGGGACAGCAATCCGTCGCCGCATTTATGGGGTTAATTGCCGAAATCAGCGGCGATGGTCCGCTGACCGGCAAGGCTGGAGTGTCAGCTGTCAGGGACAGCTGACCTCCCGGTTCCCGGACACTGTCCGTTAGAACAGTTTGCGCCGGGAACTACTCCGCAATAGTACGTCTGGATGCGGGAACTAACCCCTCTGCAGGACGTACTATTGCGGCGCAGCGCGGGAAGAGGTTAAACATATTATTTATAGAACATAAATTAAATCGGCATGAAGATTTTATTTTCTCCATTCTCCCCTTAATTCCTGCGATGCCAACGAACCTCTCTTATACAGCGGGCATGTACTGTGCTAACTTTGCCTTCATAGCCGTAAAGACCCGCCAAGGAGGGGAATCGAGAGACCTACTCGGTACCCCGACCACACCCACAGTCCACGCTCGGCACCATCCAGTAAGTCTAACAAAAAGATATCAAGCCTGATATTATTAAGATGGACACCGTCAGGCGCCAGTAAATCCGCATTGTCACCCTCTAAAGAATGGTGGCGGAGTGCGATTCCACCTATAGACCAAACAAAATGGGACACTCGGACGTTAAGCATCCTACGAACATGCTCCAAAGCCGCCATATCCTTGGCGCCCTGCCAGACTGTCTGGGCAACTACTTCTAACCATGTTATCACGCACCGAGAAAAAGTTGACGGAAACGCGCCAAATTGGTACGTATTAGTGATAAACATCCTGCCAATTTTACTTGGCCGATATCATTGCCTGCGACATGTATAATAAGCACTACAAGCAAAACCGCGTCTCTGCTTATGGAAACGATCTCGGTCAACAATTTCCCTCTTTGCATCCCGACGCTCATAACTTATTTATTTTTTGTACGACGTAGTTGTATGAGACATTGTTTTTTGCGGGACGAGTTGTACTTTATATAGGTACCATTTTTTGGTACGAAAACATTATTTTATTTTGGCGAAAATGCAGAAAAAAAGCAGTTCTGCTGCCGTTTTAATATTTTTACACCATACACTGATCATCATAAATAATCTTATACATTTGTTGTACAGGTTGTTACGGTCGTGGCTATACCAAATATGTCTATATTATTTCATGTTTTGGGACTTATGTTTTCAAAAGTTTATTCATTGTAAAAAAAAAATTGTATTTCAGTGTATTTTCTTTACATTTTTTTTATTTAACATAACTTTTTTTTTAATCCCATATATGGATTTTTCATTTTGATTTTTATTTTTTAACTGTGATGTACTGGCATATATTTATATGCCAGTACATTAGCCTGTGTACTGATTTTACACAGGCAGTAGTTAGGGCAGAGTTTCCCAATCTTTTCAGGCTCGAGTCCCCCCCTGGAAATAAAAAATATTCTCCGGGCACCCCTACCAAAAATTTTTTACAAGACAACAAAAAAATGGCTAAAAACAAGCACTACACTCTTAGGGGGGATTCACACGAACGTGTATTGGGTCCGTGCGGGCCGCGTGGTTTTCACGCGCCACGCACAGACCAATACAAGTCTATGGGGCAGTACAGACAGTCCGTGCTTTTTGCGCAGCGTTTGTCAGCTGCGCAAAAAGCGCGACATGCTCAATATCTCCGCGTATTTCGCGCATCACGCACCCATTGAAGTCAATGGGTGCGTGAAAACCACGCAGGTCGCACGGAAGCACTTCCGTGCGAACTGACTGAAACAGCGCACCAGCTGTCAAAAGGATGAATGTAAACAGAAAAGCACCACGTGCTTTTCTGTTTCCAAACATCCAAATGGAGTGTCTTTGAGATGAGCGAACCCGGACAACCGAACCGAACTTCACCGGGTTCAGCCGAACTCGTTTTGGCCGAACCCGGCAAAAAAATTTCCGGTACGCGACGTCAGGAGATAGTCACTGTCCAGGGTGCTGAAAGAGTTAAACTGTTTCAGCACCCTGGACAGTGACTTTCGATCACAATATACATGAACGTGTAAAAAAAAAAAGAAGTTCTGACTTACCGATAACTCCCGGCTTCTTCCTCCAGTCTGTCCTCCCGGGATGACAATTCAGTCCAAGTGACAGCTCCAGCCAATCACAGGCCAAGCACAGGCTGCAGCGGCAACGGCCGGGAGCGAAGTTCTCGGTAAGTACGAACTTTTTTTTTAACAGGTTTCTCGATATTGTGATCGGCATTCACTGTCGAGCGTGCTGAAAGAGTTACTGCCGATCAGTTAACTCTTTCAGCACCCTGGACAGTGACTGACGTAGACTAGACTCATCTCTATGATGGCGGCTGCGCGAAAATCACGCAGCCGCGCATCATACACGGATGACACACGCAGCTGTCAAGTGGTTTTTGAGCGCACAAAACGCCGCGTGTTTTGCGCGCGCAAAAATGCAACGTTCGTCTGAATCTGCTCTTAGGGTATATTCACACAGCGTTTTTTTGTAAGGCAGAAACAAAAAATCTGCCTCAATATTCCTTTAGGTATTTTGAGGCAGATTTTGAATTGACAGCGTTGTTTGACTTATTTTTTTTCTGTGTATTTTGCCCACATTTTTTTTAAGCCGTTGAAGCGAATGCAAAAACCGCAGACAAAAAAGCACCAAACGAGCGCCGCAGGTTTTTTCTGCCTCCTACTAATTTCAATGGGAGGTCAGAGGCGGAAACCACTCGAAGACCATCAGCCCGCCATTGACAGTAAAATGACCATCAGCCCCCAACTCACAGTAAAATAACCATCAGCCCCCCACTCACAGTAAATTGACCATCAGCCCCCCACTCACAGTAAAATGACCATCAGCCCCCCACTCACAGTAATGACCATCAGCCCCCACTCACAGTAATGACCATCAGCCCCCCACTCACAGTAAAATGACCATCAGCCCTCCACTCACAGTAAAATGACCATCAGCCCCCCACTCACAGTAAAATGACCATCAGACCCGTACACACAATAATGACCATCAGCCCCTCACTCACAGTAATGACAATCAGCCCCCCACTCACAGTAAAATGACCATCAGCCCCCAACTCACAGTAAAATGACCATCAGCCACCAACTCACAGTAAAATGACCATCAGCCCCCAACTCACAGTAAAATAACCATCAGCCCCCCCGGGCACTCACAGTAAAATGACCATCAGCCCCCCACTAACAGTAAAATGACCATCAGCCCCCTATTCACAGTAAAATGACCATCAGCCCCCCACTCACAGTAAAATGACCATCAGCCCCCCACTCACAGTAAAATGACCATCAGCCCCCCACTCACAGTAAAATTACCATCAGCCCCCCACTCACAGTAAAATGACCATCAGCCCCCCACTCACAGTAATGACCATCAGCCCCCCACTCACAGTAAAATAACCATCAGCCCCCCACTCACAGTAATATGACCATCAGCCCCCACTCACAGTAAAATGACCATCAGCCCCCCACTCACAGTAAAATAACCATTAGCCCCCCACTCACAGTAAAATGACCATCAGCCCCCACTCACATTAAAATGACCATCAGCCCCCCACTCACAGTAAAATGACCATCAGCCCCCCACTCACAGTAATGACCATCAGCCCCCCACTCACAGTAATGACCATCAGCCCCCCACTCACAGTAAAATGACTATCAGCCCCCCACTCACAGTAAAATGAGCATCAGCCCCCCACTCACAGTAAAATGAGCATCAGCCCCCCACTCACAGTAAAATGAGCATCAGCCCCCCACTCACAGTAATGACCATCAGCCCCCCACTCAAAGTAAAATAACCATCAGCCCCCCACTCACAGTAATGACCATCAGCCCCCACTCACAGTAAAATGACCATCAGCCCCCCACTCACAGTAATGACCATCAGCCCCCCACTCACAGTAATGGCCATCAGCCCCCCACTCACAGTAAAATGACCATCAGCCCCCCACTCACAGTACAATGACCCCTCAGTAAAGAGAACATAAGCCCCCTCCAGTAAAGTGAGCATCAGCCCCAGCCCCCCAGTAAAGTGGCCATCAGCCTTAGTCCCCCCCCAGTAAACTGACCATCGCCCCCCTCCAGTAAAGCCACTATTAGCCTCAGTCCCCCCCCCCCAGTAAAATGACCATCTGCCCCTCTAGTAAAGTGACCATCACAGAGAGAAAGTGTGCTTACTCCTGGGGAAGGAATAAATAAGGAGGTATAAGAACAACAACTCCCAGCATGTCCAGGCTGTTATTAAGGGATATAAGAGGACATTACAGGGAGGGGGTATAATAGGAGAGAACTACAACTCCCAGCATGTCCAGGATGTTATGTGATATCAGAGAAAGTTTACAGGAGGAGGAAGAAGAGGAGAGAACTACAACTCCCAGCATGTCCAAGCTGTTATTAAGGGATATAAGAGGACATTACAGAGAGGGGTATAAGAGGAGAGAACTTACTCCCAGCATGTCCAGGATGTTATGTGATATCAGAGAAAGTTTACAAGAGGAGGAGGTAGAAGAGGAGAGAATTACAACTCCCAACATGTCCAGGATGTTATGTGATAGAGAAAGTTTACAGGAGGAGGAGGAGGTATAAGAACAACAACAACTCCCAGCATGTCCAGGCTGTTATTAAGGGATATAAGAGGACATTACAGGGAGGGGGTATAAGAGGAGAGAACTACAACTCCCAGCTTGTCCAGACTGTTATGTGATATCAGAGGACATTACAGGGAGGAGGTATAAGAGGAGAGGACTACAACTTCCGGCATTCCCCTGGCTCCATTTCTCACACAATTGGTAACAAACTAAAAAAAAAAAAGACATACCCTAAACAGCATGGCTCCTTTCCCTCCGTCAGGCTTCTAGTGGTAAGCGGTGAGCGGTACTCGTAACAGGTGCACGCGTCACGTCTGCTACAACGTCGGGGGTGGAGCTTGTAGCAAAAAAAAATAATATTTTTTTTGCAGTGGATAAGCAGAGTGTCGCAGCACCCCTGGACAGTTCTCGCGGCACCCCGGTAGGGAACCCCTGGGCTAGGGCATACCACAGTATGCCCTAACAACAGGAAATATGGTCAGACAGCCCTGGGTCCTTCAATGGACCCTAGGCTGCCTGACCATATAAGTTATGGGCTTTGATCGCGTCACAGGGATTTTTTTACTTTGAATGCCGCGATCAGCTTTGATCGCGGCATTCAAGGGGCTAACAGTGGAGAGAAGAGGTTTTTCTTCTCTCCATCGTTAGAGATGGGCTATAGCTGTGTATAGCGGGGCACTCCTGATCACGAGCGGACACTGGCTGCCACACAGGACGAGAATGCGCGTCCTAATGCGCGAAGTTCTCGCCGCTCAGGACGTGTATTCTCTTCCTGTGTCAGCAACTAGTTAACCGCCTGGCGCACCACAAACTCTTTAGTGACGTGCTTCACATCCCATAATTTAAACATAAAAACCGCACCGGCCAAATGCCTGCCGAACGTCGCCTCCCCCACGCAATTTCACCAAGAAATCCAGTGTGAATTCAAGGTGTAGGCTGTCATTTGACGGAAAATTACCATCAGCCATCTCCAACCATAAATCCCACCCTCTACAATAAGTCTTCCAAGTAGCTGGAATAACAGAACCCATTAAAAGACTCACAAGTTGGCTTCGACCAGGGCCCACAAGTGAAGTGGGCAAGAGCTCCTCCTCTCACAAAACTTCTGGGAGTAATTCCCGGAAAAACGTCATCTGTGAACGAGACAATGCGTCAGCCATCTCATTACAAACACCAGGAACATGTTTAGCACAAAACCGTACATTCAAATGTAAACACTTCAAAACTAAATATTGTAACAAAGCTAGTACAGGTAAGGAACTAGACGATAAAACCATTAACTGCGTGAACAACTGCCATGTTATCCGTCCAGAAAAGAATAACATGGCAGTATAACCATCCTATGCCCCCACAAGTCCACGGCAACGACAATTGGAAAAAGCTCCAACAAAGTCAAATTTTTTAACAAACCCATCTCACCCCAACCAGGGGGCCGATTTGATCTACACCAACTACGGCCTAAAACTGCACCAAAACCGTTGCTCCTGGCAGCATCCGTGAACAACTGTAAATCCACATTAGAGATCTGAGGTTCCTGACAAAGCGCACGTCCCTTGAAGGAGATCAAAAAGGTTTGCTAAACAATCAAATCCTTATGCATGCTAGCAATCACACAACTTAAATGGTCAGGTTTCTGGATGCCTCTAGTCACCAGGGACAAGCGTCTAGAAAAAAACGACCCATGGGTATGATGCGACAAGCAAACACCTAACTAGGATTGCAACTGTTTCAATGTCACTTTTCTTGATCCGACCACCTGGTCGATTTGAGACACCAAACTCGCCAATTTATCCTCAGGCAGGCGAAAAACCATATGATCTGTTTCAATTTCTATACCTAAAAAGGACAAAAACAGTCACCAGACCTTCCATCTTTTCTTCCGAAATAGGCATGCGAAAACGAGGCATCATTTGGCAAAAAACACGTAACAAATAACCGCACAAACCAGATTCTTTAGGACCGACAAAAAGAAAATCATTCAAGTAATGAATGACAGAAGAAAAACCTGATTCAAAACTCAAAAATGATTAAAACATTTCAAAATAACTACAAGACATCGAACAGCCCATGGGGAGACACATGTCAACATAGAAAAACCGTTCTAAACAACAACCTAACAAGTGAAAACACTCTGAGTGAACCAGCAGCAAGTGAAAAGCAGCTTCAAGATCAGATTTTGCAAATAGAGCTGCTTGACCCGCGACGCGCACCAATTGAACCGCGACATAAAAAGAAGTGTAAGAATCCACCGAATCCTCCCTGGAGATCCTGTCATTGACTGATCCCCCACGGGGGAAGGAAAGATGATGAATATTTCTAAACTTTCTTCACTCCTTTTTTGGAACCAGGCCAAGGGGATGAGACCCTCAGGTTAGGATACTGGGGTTCCCGAAAAGGGCCAGCAATTCTACACATTTCAACCTCTTTAGCAAGCTTTTCACGCGCTACATCAACATTCTCATTGATCGACTTCAAATTGTCCGACAACAACAATGTCGATGAGTACTCATAAGGTATAACAAAACCGTATCTAAAAACGCTAATGAGCACCTCGGCCTCCTGCCTCCTGTGATACCGATCTAACCACAGCTCCATCTCGTGGATGCTCACTAGCATTCTCTGCTGCACCGGAATGAGGTGCCATGGCAGGCTACTTCCCTCTCCAGAAACATCTAAGCGCCGAATGAGCGCCCCCACAGATGGAGCACTCATGTCTGAACTTGCACACGGCAAAGAACCGACAATGACCCTTCTTGTAGAGCCAACGGGCTCCTGGTGGTCGTGCGGCCGTGGCTCCATGAGCGGATCCTGAAGCCGTGGCCTCGCTTGGAAAGGGGCGGGACTGCTTACTGCTCTGCGCTAAAATAAGTTGCAACCAAACATTGGTCGCCTTTGATGCCCAACCAATGTCCGGCGTCAAAGCCAAATGACCACGAAACTCCTCGTCATAACGCCACCAGGCCGCACCACCGTGCAGCCTGTGGGTGCTAAATATTTTGTCAAAATCTCAGTGTAGCGCTAACAGATAACATGGGCCAAGGTAGAGTAACCCTGGAGCCAGTTACCCAAAGTCATAGCAACTTTCACTTTTTTATCTGATCGTTTCTCAAAAGTACGCTCCTTGTCGATTGTCACCTGATCAACATAGACTCACCAAGCGCAGAGATCCCGCCGACTCCAGAATATATTTCTTCTGCCGATGGATGTGCTCGTACCAAGGTCTGAACCTCACTAGCCGTGCAGGCAGGCAGGGGAAACAAGCTAGTGGGTTTCATTCCACAGGCAAATGAGGAGACTCATGGTGTTGACCGTGTCCGTACCGTCGCAACGATCTAGATGAACTCCACGGCGACGAAGACGAGGATGAAGATGAAGAAGAGGAGGGTACATCGTTCATGAGCACCGCTTCTTCTGGACCTGTGACATCTGCAACGGTCATGGTGATGATGTTTTCCAGAACAGTGTTTCCTCCCTCTCCTGGAAGACTCTTTCATCAGACCTGCAGAAGAAAAAATGGACAGGGCAGGGGAGAGGCAACTATTACAACCATCCTCCCTGGGACCACCAGCATGAGACCCGGCGCTGCCCTGCCTTGACCCCTGAGGGAGGGAGCAGGAGGGCCTATGTGATAAAGGGTATGTTCCATGATGCGCTGTGTAAGCCCCAGCTGCAAAACCAGGCTGTTCACCTCTCTCTACTGGCATAGACTGTTCAGGATCCCTGCCCCACCAACCTTCTTGCTACTCTGTCTACTGGCTCGACTATGGTGTCTCTTGTCATTCACAGCCTCCTCCAGTACTCTCCCCTCCACTTGCAAGAAAGAGGTGGCGGCTCTGGGCAATGACATCATCAGAGGAACCGTCCACGAGGTCTTAGCGAGGCCTAGCTCCTGCACGCAGGCCTCGTGTTAAGCCACAATAGCAGCAACATCATCCGCCTAAATAGCACCCCTGTCAATCCCGGGCCATAGGACGTGTGACGGCTGTGCTCCCCACTTCCTGCTCCACAGTGGTGGGTGAAGGAGCGTTGTGCCAGATGGCTACCAGCTTAACCTGACCTTAGCCTGCTAACCTCCGTGCACCATGGGGAGGAATGCCGGAGGGACAGACGGGGCGGGGGGAGGGACCACATCCACCGACGACGCATCTAAGTACAGAGGCCTATTGCCTGCGTGTCCTGTAGAAGAGTGTAGCGGAGCAGCCCCCACGGTGCCACTTCGTGACGGAGCTGGGCTGGGGCTCAGGAGGGCGAGTAACGTGTTGCGGAATTGGCAGCAAATAACGACCCTTCCAGCCCCAGGAACCCTAAACACAGACGAAATAGCCAAGTAAATGTGACACAAAGGAACCATCCGCATGACACAAAAGCTGCCCGCCGGCAGGCAGCCAAATGGCCCTGTAACTCGCGAACCATACAACGGGGCACATCTGAGCCCCAGCGGCAGACCCCAACACAACCCGCTTACCACGCCCGCCTTGATCCGTCTTAGAACACCTGATCCAAAATTCAACACTTCTGTCTGACAACAACACATCCTCCACCCGCAGCCTGCCACAAGTTTCCCTACCCGGAGGGCTCCAAAAAATGCCCGCGAGAATGCCAACCTGTATAACGTCACTTCAAAAGCCGAAAAACAAATACTCACCAATACCTCCCACAATTGTTCCAACAGTGAAAAAGAGACAGGGCGGCGACTATCAGGTAAAACCCTCCCTTTTCAATAACCCCTAAGGGTCAGGCCCACCTGTAAAGGATCTGCCAGGCACAGCTTCGGGGTTAACGCCCATAGATAATCAGTCTGCACCTGCTTCTATGTCTGTGAGACTGACTCCATCTTCCACCACTCAGGGTGGCAGGCTTAGGAGTGGGAGAACCTATCACAGCCTGGCCAGACGGAGCTAGCTCCCGCCCTCTGTCTGTTTATACCTGCCTTTCCTGTTCCTCCTTTGCTTGTGATTCTTCTCGTTTGGTTTCCTGGCCCTGCTGCAGCTTCTTGTACCTTTGTCCTTGCTTCATATTGACCCCGGCTTGCTGACTACTCTCCTGCTCTGCGTTTGGCACCTCGTACTCTCCTGGTTTGACTCGGCTTGTTCACTTCTCTTGTTGCTCACGGTGTTGCCGTGGGCAACTGCCCCTTTCTCCCCCTAGCTCTGTGTACCCTGTTCTGTTTGTCTGTCGTGCACTTATTGAGCGTAGGGACCGTCGCCCAGTTGTACCCCGTCGCCTAGGGCGGGTCGTTGCAAGTAGGCAGGGACTGAGTGATGGGTAGATTAGGGCTCACTTGTCTTTCGCCCCACCCCCGTCATTACACCACCAGAAAATCTTTTGTGATATCCCTGCAGCCCCGGAGTTTAAAGCAAAAAGCCAGGGCTACCACAAAACGATTGACCCTGGATACTGACCAGCCCGCGACAGAAACCTGACCCAAGAAGCCAAGCAACGCCACCTGATCATCCTTAGTCTGTACACCATTCAAATCAGCCAGCCATACCTCCCAATCCCTCCAGGCCTTGTCATAAGCCGACCAAGTACCAGGCGCCAGGGAAGAACCTGTCGCTCCAAATCTCCACCGCAACCAGAATAGGAAAAAGTTCCAGGAGAGCAAAACCCAGGTCGGCCAATGAGATGCACAGCATTGCCCCTTACAATACGTGCCGAAACCCACTCCCCCCCGCGACCGTAAGGAGCTCCCAGTCAAAACTATCGACCACCGGGGACATAATAAGCGACCTTCCATTATACAAATGTAAAAACTCGAACCAAACCGCCAAATCAGCCCTATGTTCTGTATTCAGCCAAATAAATTGGTGGGGGGCTTTCGCACCGGCCGTCGCACCTGACAGACGGCTGCTAAAAATCCAACCCATGGGCATTATTCGACAGGCAAAATTCAATTTGCCCAAAAGAGAATGCAACTCATAAGACAAACATTTTTTGCAAACGACGAGCCCGCAGCCCCTCCAGCTGATACCTTACACTCTATCTTAATGGAATCAATTGTGATTCCAAGAAAGACGATGCACGAGCTCGGCCCTTCCGTCTTACCAGGAGCCAACAGAACGCCAAACAGTTTCACAACCCACTCAATCTTGTGCAGCAACGTAGCGCATGCAGGGTCTAAACACAAAAAATCGTCTAGGTAGTGGATGACGGACACGACACTAGCCACATCACAAATCACCCACTCCAGGAAAGAACTAAAAGCCTCAAAGTAAACTCAGGAAATTGAGCAACCCATCGATCCACAAAATACGCACCGTCCCAATAGCACCCCAACATCCGTAAGCTATCAGGATACACCTGGTGGAGGCGAAATCACCGACACTATGTCAGTCTTTGCCATTTACGCATTACCGCCATAACATCGCACCCACTCAACCGCCGCATCAAAAGACGTGTAAACCACAGAGCAGAGTTCAGGAGCTATACCATCGTTAACTGACAGTCCCCACGGGTAAGATAAGCCGAAATGTATTTGGTTCCTTCTTGGGCACCACCCCAAGCGGTGAGGCCACGAGGTCGGGAAGAGGGATATCGACAAAGGGGCCAGCCGTTCTACCCAACTCTACCTCCTTCCCCAACTTGTCACTAATCACCTAGGAATGCTGCAATGCCGATGTTAGGGATCTGCCAGGTACTACGTCTAGGTATACTCCTGGGATTAATCAATCCACACCTGAGGCCAGACCTGTTCGACTGACACCATCTCCCACCAACCAGGGTGGCAGGCTCAGGAGTGGGAGAGCCTATCGCGGCCTGGTCAGTCTGAGTTAGCTCCGCCCCCTGTCCTTTATTACCTGCTGTGTTCTCCTCCTCAGTGCTTGTAATTCTTTTGGATTCCTGGCCCCACTGCTGCTTGCTCCAGCCTGCTCCTGCCGTGCTTCTGCCTTGCTGCTGTTCTGCTTAACCCGCTTTGCTTTGCCTCCGGCTTGCTTCCTCCTCCGTGCTCACTTGGGTATACTCCACTTCATCCTGGTCCTGACAACTCATTCACCGCTCCGTTTCCTCGGCGTTCCGTGGGCTACTGCCCCTTCCCTTGCGTGTTCCCTGTTTGTTCTCCCGTGCACTTAGACAGCATAGGGACCGCCGCCCAGTTGTACCCCGTCGCCTAGGGCGGGTCGTTGCAAGTAGGCAGGGACAGGGCGGTGGGTAGATTAGGGCTCCCTTTCCCTTCACCTCCTTCCTGCCATTACATAATTACAAGCCCCTTACCTAGTCTACCATTTCCCCTACGCTGACGCTATCATGGACCCCCTTGAGACCCTGACCCAGCAGATGCAGGGCCTCTCCCTACAGGTCCAGGCCCTGGCCCAGAGGGTCAACCAGGGTGACGCTGCCGTAGTAGTTCCCCACACCTCACCTCTAGAACCCGACCTCAAGTTACCTGACCGGTTCTCAGGGGACCGTAAGACGTTTCTCTCCTTCCGGGAGAGTTGCAGACTGTATTTCCGCCTTAAACCCCACTCCTCAGGTTCCGAGAACCAGCGGGTGGGTATCATCATATCCCGACTCCAGGAAGGGCCCCAAGAGTGGGCCTTCTCCTTGGCTCCTGACGCCCCTGAACTTTCCTCTGTTGATCGCTTTTTCTCTGCCCTCTGACTCATTTACGACGAGACTGACAGGACTGCTTTAGCCGAGAGTCAGCTGGTGACCTTACGTCAGGGTGGGAGACCGGTTGAGGAGTACTGTTCTGATTTTAGAAAGTGGTGCGTAGCTTCTCGGTGGAACGATCCGGCCCTAAGGTGCCAGTTTAGGTTAGGATTATCTGACGCCCTGAAGGATCTGCTGGTTAGCTACCCCTCTTCTGACTCCCTTGACCAGGTTATGGCCCTAGCAGTACGACTTGACCGACGTCTCAGGGAACGTCAGCTTGAACGCTTCAATGTGCTCCCCTCTGACTTTTCTGCGATCCCCCCCGAGGTCCCGTCTCCTCGCCCCTCCACGGAGGACTCGGAGGTACCTATGCAACTCGGGGCCTCCATGTCCCCTCGACAACGTAGGGAGTTTCGCAGAATGAATGGTCTCTGCTTCTACTGTGGGGACGACAAGCATCTTCTGAACACCTGTCCCAGGCGCAAGAATAAAAAGCCGGAAAACTTCCGCGCCTAAGTGATCATCGGGGAGGTCACTTGGGCGCACAGGTATTTCCCGTTAATGTGAAACGCAATAAAATTTTGCTTCCCTTTCAGGTCTCGTTTGCTGGCCGGTCTGCCACTGGCAGTGCCTTCGTGGATTCTGGCTCATCTGCTAATATCATGTCTGTGGAATTTGCTATGTCTCTAAAGATGCCTTTTATTGATTTACCTTATCCTATCCCTGTAGTAGGTATCGACTCCACTCCCCTTGCTAATGGTTATTTTACTCAGCATACTCCTGTTTTTGAACTCCGTGTTGGCTCCATGCATTTGGAGCAGTGCTCTGTACTGGTGATGCAGGGATTATCGTCTGATCTGGTATTAGGTCTTCCCTGGTTGCAGTTGCATAATCCCACGTTTGATTGGAATACTGGGGATCTCACCAAATGGGGTAGTGAATGTCTTATGTCATGTCTTTCTGTTAACTCTATTTCTCCCCGGGAGGAGGTAAACACGCTTCCTGAGTTTGTTCAGGACTTCGCCGATGTGTTTTCTAAGGAGGCCTCCGAGGTGTTGCCCCCCCATAGAGATTACGATTGCGCCATCGATTTGGTGCCTGGTGCCAAGCTTCCTAAGGGTAGGATATTTAATCTTTCATGTCCTGAACGTGAAGCTATGAGGGTGTATATCCAAGAATGCCTGGCCAAGGGTTTCATTCGCCCCTCGACTTCTCCTGTAGGTGCTGGCTTCTTCTTTGTGGGGAAGAAGGATGGTGGTCTTAGGCCGTGCATTGATTATCGTAACCTGAATAAGGTCACCGTAAGGAACCAGTACCCACTTCCTTTAATTCCGGATCTTTTTAATCAGGTTCAGGGAGCCCAATGGTTTTCTAAGTTCGATCTACGGGGGGCATATAACCTTATCCGCATCAAAGAGGGGGATGAGTGGAAAACTGCGTTCAACACACCCGAGGGTCATTTCGAATACCTGGTCATGCCCTTTGGGTTGTGTAATGCCCCTGCTGTCTTCCAGAATTTTATTAATGAAATCCTGAGAGATTACCTGGGTAATTTTCTTGTTGTGTACCTTGATGACATACTGGTGTTTTCCAAGGACTGGTCCTCCCACGTGGAGCATGTCAGGAAGGTGCTCCAGGTCCTTCGGGAGAATAATCTGTTTGCTAAGACTGAAAAATGTGTCTTTGGGGTACAGGAGATACCATTTTTAGGGCAAATCCTCACTCCTCATGAATTCCGCATGGACCCTGCCAAGGTTCAGGCTGTGGCGGAATGGGTCCAACCTGCCTCCCTTAAGGCGTTACAGTGTTTTTTAGGGTTCGCCAACTATTACAGGAGATTTATTGCCAACTTCTCGGTCGTCGCTAAGCCTCTTACGGACCTTACTCGCAAGGGTGCTGATGTCCTCCATTGGCCCCCTGAGGCCGTCCAGGCCTTTGAGACCCTCAAGAAGTGCTTTATCTCGGCCCCCGTGCTGATTCAGCCCAACCAAGAGGAGCCATTTATTGTGGAGGTTGACGCATCCGAGGTGGGAGTGGGGGCCGTCTTGTCCCAGGGTACCAGCTCCCTCACCCATCTCCGCCCCTGTGCTTACTTCTCTAGGAAGTTTTCGCCCACGGAGAGTAACTATGATATTGGCAACCGCGAACTTCTAGCCATTAAATGGGCTTTTGAAGAGTGGCGGCACTTCCTGGAGGGGGCCAGACACCAGGTAACGGTCCTTACGGATCACAAGAATCTGGTTTTCCTAGAATCGGCCCTGAGGCTTAATCCTAGACAAGCTCGGTGGGCACTATTCTTTACCAGATTAAATTTCTTGGTTACCTAGAGGGCTGGGTCCAAGAATATTAAGGCTGATGCCCTGTCACGTAGTTTCATGGCCAATCCTCCTTCCGAGAAGGATCCTGCTTGTATTTTACCCCCTGGTATAATCGTTTCTGCCACGGATTCTGATTTAGCTTCTGATATCGCGGCTGATCAGGGTGCAGCTCCCGGGAACGTCCCTGGGGACAAACTGTTTGTTCCCCTGCAATACCGGCTAAGGGTACTCAGGGAAAACCATGACTCCGCTCTATCTGGTCATCCTGGCATCTTGGGCACCAAACACCTCATTACCAGAAACTATTGGTTGCCTGGGTTGCCTGAAGACGTTAGGGCTTTTTAATTCGCCGCTTGTGAGGTTTGCGCTAGGTCCAAAACCCCTAGGTCCCGACCTGCGGGCCTACTACGTTCCTTGCCCATTCCCCAGAGACCTTGGACCCATATCTCCATGGATTTTATCACCGATTTGCCTCCATATCAGGGAAAGTCGGTGGTGTGGGTGGTAGTAGACCGCTTCAGCAAGATGTGCCACTTTGTGCCCCTTAAGAAGCTACCTAACGCCAAGACGTTAGCTTCTTTGTTTGTGAAACACATCCTGCGTCTCCATGGGGCCCCAGTCAATATCGTTTCTGACAGAGGGGTACAATTTGTTTCCTTATTTTGGAGAGCCTTTTGTAAAAAGTTGGAGATTGATCTGTCCTTCTCCTCCGCCTTCCATCCCGAAACTAATGGCCAAACGGAGAGGACTAACCAGTCCCTGGAACAATATTTAAGGTGTTTCATCTCTGACTGTCAATTCGATTGGGTCTCATTCCTTCCCCTTGCTGAATTTTCCCTGAATAACCGGGTCAGTAACTCGTCAGGGGTCTCCCCGTTTTTCTGTAATTTCGGGTTTAACCCAAGGTTCTCCTCCGTTTCCCCTGGTTGTTCCAATAATCCTGAGGTAGAGGATGTTCATCGGGAACTGTGCACTGTCTGGGCCCAGGTGCAGAAGAACCTAGAGGCGTCCCAGAGCGCACAAAAGATTCAGGCGGATAGTAGACGTTCTGCTAACCCCCGGTTTGTCGTCGGGGATTTGGTCTGGTTGTCGTCCAGGAACTTGCGCCTTAAGGTCCCGTCCAGGAAGTTTGCTCCCCGATTTATTGGGCCTTATAAGATCATTGAAGTCCTCAACCCTGTATCCTTCCGTCTGGAGCTGCCCCCATCCTTTCGCATACATGACGTCTTCCATGCCTCCCTCCTTAAACGCTGCTCCCCGTCCTGGTCCCCGTCGAGGAAACCTCCTGTTCCCGTTCTCACCCCTGAGGGGGTGGAATTCGAGGTGGCCAAGATTATGGACAGTAGGATGGTCCAGGGCTCCCTCCAGTACCTGGTCCATTGGAGAGGGTACGGGCCGGAGGAGGGGACTTGGGTACCTGCCCGTGATGTGCACGCTGGGGTATTGATCAGGAGGTTCCACCTTCTCTTCCCTACTAAACCGGGTCCTCTTAGTAAGGGTCCGGTGGCCCCTCATAAAAGGGGGAGTACTATTAGGGATCTGCCAGGTACTATGTCTAGGTATACTCCTGGGATTAATCAATCCACACCTGAGGCCAGACCTGTTCGACTGACACCATCTCCCACCAACAAGGGTGGCTGTTACGATACTGGCGAACACTGCTGGAATCCTATGGTCAGAAGTAGCGAGCGGAGCACAGTGCAGAACCCGGTGAGACGTCCCCAGGAACAGTGCTTGGAGGGTGAACACGAGTAGTAGTCAATAGCAAGGAAGTAGGAACAGTCTGGCAAAGACAGTTCATAGGAGCAGGAGACTGGAACAAGTCACAATACTCAAGCACTGTTTGGTATTCCATGTGGTCTGAAGTAGGCCCAAACAGGAAACAAGGTGGTTCCACACGATGCAACATTTGCCATCTTGGTTAAGGGCAGGTTTAAGGGCAAAACAGCAGCCTCCAGTGGTAAGGAGTAAAAGTGCAGCACAATTCTTCAAAGTGTAAAACAGCGGCCACTAGTGGTAATTTTGCAGTACAACAACAGAATCCTGACATTACTCCCTCCTTTCGACAGCGGCCTCAGGACGATGTTTGACTTGGTTTATCTGGATATCTTTGGTGAAATTCCCTAACCAGTCGAGGAGAATTGAGATTGCCTACGGGTTCCCACGAATTATCCTCAGGGCCATATCCTTGCCATTTTATTAGATATTGCAACCGATTTCTGAATATCCTGGAGTCTAGGATGTTTTCAACAGTATAATGTTCTTGTCCATCAACTTCGATAGGATCAGGGGGAGGCAGGTGGCGTCCTGGAAATGGATTTGGAACAACAGGTTTCAGTAGGGATACATGGAACACTGGATGTATTCTCATTGGTCTGGGAAGTTTGAGACGAAAAGCCACTGAGTTTACTTGTCCAATAATCTTGAAAGGACCAATAAATTTTTGGCCCAATTTTGCTGAAGGTAAGTGAAGTTTCAGATTCTTGGTGGAAAGCCATACTTCATCTCCCACTTTGAAGGTTGGAGAAGGTCTACGAGATTTATCTGCTGTTTCCTTATATTTCTCCTGGGCAATTGATAATGTAACTTTTAGCATTTCCAGATTCTGTTGAAGTGATTGTATTCTGTCAGTCACTGCAGGAATAAAAGTTTCTCTGGGAAGATTAGGAAGAATACTGGGATGGTAACCCAAATTTGCAAAAAAACGGTGTTTGTTTAGTGGAGGCATTCTGAGAATTATTGTAGGAGAACTCCGCCATTGGAAGCAAATCGACCCAGTCATCCTGTAAATGGCAGATGTAGCATCGGAGATACTGTTCTAACGTTTGATTTGTGCGCTCAGTCTGACCATTAGACTGGGGATGAAAAGCAGAAGACAAACTGACATTTATGTCGAGTGCTGTGCAAAAACTCCGCCAGAATCTTGATGTGAATTGTACTCCGCGATCCGAAACCACTTCATCTGGTATTCCATGAAGACGAAACACATTCTGAATTATAAGATCAGCTGTCTCTTTAGCAGAAGGTAGTCCAGGGCAAGGAATAAAATGGGCTGCTTTAGTGAGCCGATCAACCACTACTAAGATGGAATTCTTCCCTTTGGAGACTGGTAAGTCGACAATAAAGTCCATAGAGATAGATCCCCAAGGACGAGATGGAATTGACAGAGGCTGCAATAATCCCATGGGTGAGGTACGAGGAGTTTTGTACATGGCACAGGTGTTGCAAGAAGAAACATATTTCTTCACATCTTTTTGATAATTGGGCCACCAAAAGAAGCGGGAAAGAAATTCTTGTGTTTTCTGAATCCCCTTGTGACCTGCTAGTTTAGAGTCATGCATTAAAGAGGCTCTGTCACCAGATTTTGCAACCCCTATCTGCTATTGCAGCAGATAGGCGCTGCAATGTAGATTACAGTAACGTTTTTATTTTTAAAAAACGAGCATTTTTGGCCAAGTTATGACCATTTTTGTAGTTATGCAAATGAGGCTTGCAAAAGTCCAAGTGGGTGTGTTTAAAAGTAAAAGTCCAAGTGGGCGTGTATTATGTGCGTACATCGGGGCGTTTTTAATACTTTTACTAGCTGGGCGCTCTGAAGAGAAGTAACATCCTCTTCTCTTCAGAACGCCCAGCTTCTGACAGTGCAGACCTGTGACGTCACTCACAGGTCCTGCATCGTGACGGCCACATCGGCACCAGAGGCTACAGTTGATTCTGCAGCAGCATCAGCGTTTGCAGGTAAGATCGACTTACCTGCAAACGCTGATGCTGCTGCAGAATCAACTGTAGCCTCTGGTGCCGATGTGGCCGTCACGATGCAGGACCTGTGAGTGACGTCACAGGTCTGCACTGTCAGAAGCTGGGCGTTCTGAAGAGAAGAGGATGTTACTTCTATTCAGAGCGCCCAGCTAGTAAAAGTATTAAAAACGCCCCGATGTACGCACATAATACACGCCCACTTGGACTTTTACTTTTAAACACACCCACTTGGACTTTTGCAAGCCTCATTTGCATAACTACAAAAATGGTCATAACTTGGCCAAAAATGCTCGTTTTTTAAAAATAAAAACGTTACTGTAATCTACATTGCAGCGCCTATCTGCTGCAATAGCAGATAGGGGTTGCAAAATCTGGTGACAGATCCTCTTTAATTTTAGCACGTTTAATCTTACAGTTTCTGGAACGTAAATGCAGTGCTTGTTAGTCCATACTTGATTTTTGAAAGTTAGGGACACTTCATCTGGTGGGTGCAAAAGAATTGGGTCGGTCTCATAGGCTTCCTTTATCTCATCAAGCAAGTCCTTGCTATGGATCACCCCCAGGAAATTGGACTCGGAAAGAATAGTTGTTGGTGGTACTGTCGAGGAGGAGTCATTGGAGAACAACCTAGATAAGGCATCGGCCTTACCATTTCGGGAACCAGGCCTGTAAGAGATCACAAAGTTGAAACGATTTAGAAACAGACTCCACCGGGCTTGGCGGGGAGACAAACATTTGGCAGATCTAACAAATTCAAGGTTACGATGATCAGTTAGAACCACTATTTGTTGAGCTGTGCCTTCTAAATGATGTCTCCATTCTTTGAAAGCAGCAATGATGGCTAGGAGCTCCTTGTTCCCCACGTCATAATTATTTTCAGCAGAAGTCAAACTTCGAGAAAAGTAAGCACAAGGGTGCAGCAAATCTTTCTCTCCAGTTCTCTGTGATAGAATAGCCCCTATTGCACCGTCTGAAGCATCCACTTCAACAATAAACGCTTTTTCAGGGTTAGGATGAACCAGTATAGGGGCTGTTGTGAATTTTGTTTTCAGATTTAAAAAAGCATCTTGTGTCTGAGGAGACCACACAAAAGGTATCCCTTTCTTTGTTAATTGGGTAATTGGTGTAATAATGCCCGAAAAATTCTTGATAAAACGTCTGTAGAAATTAGCAAATCCTACAAATCGTTGGACCTCTTTCACATTTTTTGGAGTTGGCCAGTCTCTAATTGCTTGAATCTTGCTAGAATCCATGTGTAACCCTAGGGGAGAAATGATATAACCCAAGAACTGTATTTCCGTTTGATGGAATTCACATTTCTCCAACTTGATATAGAGTTGATATGCTTTCAGACGCTCCAACACCATTCTCACATGATTCTGATGTTCTTCTGCAGAATTAGAAAAGATTAATATGTCATCCAGATAGATGACTACGAACTGATCTAACAAGTCCTTGAAGATATCGTTAATAAAATGCTGAAAGGTTGCAGGAGCATTGCAAAGTCCAAAAGACATGACTAGATATTAGAGAAAAGGTGGTTTGGATCCAGCGTAGCTGCAACTAAAAAGGAACTTGTTCCAAGTTTAATGAAAATTGTATTGAATTAAAAGAGGTCGATCGGAATGATGTCCTCAAGTGCTGGGAGAGAAGTGAGAGGATGGAGGAAGCCTACGCGTTTCAAACGCTAGCTGCGTTCTTAGCCATGACTAAGAACGCAGCTAGCGTTTGAAACGCGTAGGCTTCCTCCATCCGCTCACTTCTCTCCCAGCACTTGAGGACATCATTCCGATCGACCTCTTTTAATTCAATACAATTTTCATTAAACTTGGAACAAGTTCCTTTTTAGTTGCAGCTACGCTGGATCCAAACCACCTTTTCTCTTGTATCTCACACAACGCGTGCCGACGCGAGGATCCGTGCGATGACTACAGTACACCAACTTGTACTTACAAGGTGAGCTGGAGGTTCCCCTCCTCTTCTCTTTTTTCTACATGACTAGATATTCATAATGTCCATAACGTGATCTAAACGCTGTTTTCCATTCATCACCTGGTCTAATGCGAACCAAATTATATGCACCTCGAATTTGGTGAATATTTTAGCTTGACGAACTCTATCCAGCAACTCCGGAATCAATGGCAGAGGGTAACGGTTTTTAATTGTGACTTTGTTTAATTCTCTATAGTCAACGCAAGGTCTCAAAGAGCCGTCTTTCTTTTTAACAAAAAATATAGGTGCACCTGCTGGTGATGAAGATGGACGAATAAAACCTTTAGCTAAATTTTCATCTATGTATTCTTTAAGAGCCTTCAGTTCCGGCTCTGCTAATGGGTAGATGCATCCAAAAGGTATAGCTGCTCCAGGCAACAGTTCAATCGTAAGGTCGATGTGGAGGAAGTTTATTAGCATTCTCTTTGTCACATATATCAGTAAATTCATCATATAGAGGAGGTAATTTAGAAGATACTTCAAGCTCCCCTTCAATCTTTTCGTGAGATTGTTCTGGTAAAGACTCTGAGGAGGGGACCTCCGATGGAAAATACACTTCTTTGGTTTCCCAGTCAATTGTAGGGTTCTGAGCCTGCAGCCATGGTAGTCCAAAAATAATTGGAAAATGTGGGGATGAAATTAATAGGAAAGATAGAACCTCATGGTGATTAGGTCTCATAATTATCTCCAATGGTTCTGTCTCTTGATCAACTGGACCTGAGTTCAGAGGAGATCCGTCTACAGTTTCCATAAGAATGGGTGACAGTCTCTCTTGAAATTTTACACCATGTTTATTAGCAAAATAAATGTCCATAAAGTTCCCATTTGCTCCAGAGTCCACCATGGCAGAGGCGGATATCCATTGAGAATCAATTCTAAACTTGATGGGAATAAAGCAATGAGTGTCTTTGTGTTCTTTTTTAATATTGGGTGCTGTGCAGGAGACTGAATGAATAAGTGCATGCACTGGTGGCACTTGTTCAGAAGAAACAGATTCTACATCAGAGAAGTCATGATCTGCTACTACCGCCACCATCTTGCGTTGACGACATGGACAATTGATAAGGAAGTGATCAGTCTTACCACAATAGAAGCGTTGATTTTCTCGAAACCTTCGTTCTCTTCTGTCGGCACTTTCACGCTTTTGTATACTGTCAATTTGCATAGGTTCAGCTTGGTGTTCTTGGTAATTCTTTGTTTCAGAGTCTCTAGGAGTGGGAGCTGGAGCAGAAGAGTAATAGTTATTATTACGGGACCAGGTAGAACCCCATTTTTCTTGTCGACGCTCTGACAGCCGAGTGTCTATTTGAATACAATGGTGTACAAAATCATCAAACTCTGTGGGAGCTACAGCCCGTGCTAACTCGTCCTTAAGTGCACTAGATAGTCCTTTTTTAAAGAATGTTAATTTTGCAGCATTATTCCACTCAGTATCCATCACCCACTGTCTGAAATCTGTGGCATATTCGGCAACAGAGCGTCTGCCCTGACGTAGAGCCATCAACGCTGCTTCTGCTGTAGTACACCGGTTAGGATCATCAAATACTTGGCTCATGGCTGCTAGGAAGGCGTCCAAGTCATCAAGCCGAGCATCGTTGGTTTCAATAAGAGGGCTTGCCCAGGCTACAGCCTTATGTGTCAGAAGCATAATAATACACAGCACCTTTGAATTATCAGTAGGGAAGTGAGCAGGATGTGCACCAAAATATAACTTGCATTGGTTTATAAATCCACGGTATTTGTCACGATCCCCACCAAACCTGAATGGTGGAAGCGGCAGGGTAGATGAAGAGGCTGGGGTCACAACTCGATTCTGAAGTTCCCGGATCAGCTCTGCTTGCTGAGCCACCATGCCTTGTAAATCCTGTGTAGCTTGTCCATAAATTTGAACATCATGGGTTGTTTGATTTTCAAACGCCAAATATTTAGTCTTTAAAGTTTGCATGTCAGCAAAGATGTTAGTAAGCAAACAGTTCATATTGTTCACACGAACCTCCAAACTTGCTTCTCTGGCGGATTCCATGGAAATGGCTTGAGTATCCTGTTACGATACTGGCGAACACTGCTGGAATCCTATGGTCAGAAGTAGCGAGCGGAGCACAGTGCAGAACCCGGTGAGACGTCCCCAGGAACAGTGCTTGGAGGGTGGAACACGAGTAGTAGTCAATAGCAAGGAAGTAGGAACAGTCTGGCAAAGACAGTTCATAGGAGCAGGAGACTGGAACAAGTCACAATACTCAAGCACTGTTTGGTATTCCATGTGGTCTGAAGTAGGCCCAAACAGGAAACAAGGTGGTTCCACACGATGCAACATTTGCCATCTTGGTTAAGGGCAGGTTTAAGGGCAAAACAGCAGCCTCCAGTGGTAAGGAGTAAAAGTGCAGCACAATTCTTCAAAGTGTAAAACAGCGGCCACTAGTGGTAATTTTGCAGTACAACAACAGAATCCTGACAGTGGCAGGCTCAGGAGTGGGAGAGCCTATCGCGGCCTGGTCAGTCTGAGTTAGCTCCGCCCCCTGTCCTTTATTACCTGCTGTGTTCTCCTCCTCAGTGCTTGTAATTCTTTTGGATTCCTGGCCCCACTGCTGCTTGCTCCAGCCTGCTCCTGCCGTGCTTCTGCCTTGCTGCTGTTCTGCTTAACCCGCTTTGCTTTGCCTCCGGCTTGCTTCCTCCTCCGTGCTCACTTGGGTATACTCCACTTCATCCTGGTCCTGACAACTCATTCACCGCTCCGTTTCCTCGGCGTTCCGTGGCTACTGCCCCTTCCCTTGCGTGTTCCCTGTTTGTTCTCCCGTGCACTTAGACAGCGTAGGGACCGCCGCCCAGTTGTACCCCGTCGCCTAGGGCGGGTCGTTGCAAGTAGGCAGGGACAGGGCGGTGGGTAGATTAGGGCTCACTTTCCCTTCACCTCCTTCCTGCCATTACAGCCGAACGCAGATTGCGTAACGAAAATTGGACCTCGTAAGATGGGGGGGATACGAAGACCAAAACAAAAACCCTCTAACAACAATACCGCCCTCATTCTATCAGGGAATCTATTCAAGTAAGGTTCCATTACTAACCATTTCACCGGGGTCAGGCCCCTGGTTAGCTCCAACAGATCCCCAGCCTTTCCCCTTTTTGAAACACTTTGCGGACCCGCAGGAGGAGCAACTATGCTTGAACTTACAGGCTGGCCCAAACTTGCATTGGCCCTTGTTAAATTGCTAGCAAAACTCAGATTTTCCTCCAGGCCCTGCCGCCCCTGGAACCGGCCCCGCCAGGAAAGGACTGGCCATAACTAACAGGGGCCATGACATGCAACCACAACCCTATATCTTTATTGTCCCACCTGATGTCGGGACGAACCGCCTACCGCTGGCGGGACTGCCCCCCATAAACCCAGTGCACTTCGCCGATAGCATCCATGTAGCAGGAGAGCGTGGAGCAATGCTCCAGCTCCTGCTCCCCTATCACGCTAGCCAGAATGGCAAATGCTTGAAGCCAATTCACAAAAGTTTGGGGGATCAATCGATAACGACGCTTCTCCTCTTTCTCCTTTTTGCTCTCCAATCACTTTCCCTTATCCAGGTAAAATTTTTCCAAGGGCAAAAGAGAGAATATTTCAACATATTCGTCCCTCCATAACTTTTCCCTGACCTCCTGTTTCAAATGTGCACCTAATGGGCCCCCAAAACCAACATACACTTCCCCTTTCGCCTTATCATCCAACCGCACCCTATCCACTTCTCTATCTTTCTCCATCTGTACCGAAGTGAGCCAAGAGTTCCCGAACGCAACAAAGCAACACACGACCGCACCCCCCACCACAGGAGGAGCACCACTACCCCCAGACTCCCCCACTGACTTACCCTGTGAGCCACACCCGGGGACCGAAATATAGCAGGTAAAGAAAATGTAGGTGATATAGACTCACCGGCTGCGTAGCTGCTGTGTCCCCACCAGCTGGTGCGAAGGAGTCCTCCTGTCGTTCAGCCACTTGAATGATCTCCCAGTTGTCAGCTTCATCCGGACCAGCTGGACCCGGACAGGCGCCACAGGAATGACAGCCACGACCTTCCCCCGGAACTCCACGGGCCACAACAGTCGAAGTAGGCCTCTCCGCCCGATGATTGGGGGCCTCATCCACCATTCGGCCTGCAGGCAGCCACCCACCATCACTCCACCGTGTCACTGCCGACCGCGGCACATGCCTCCGACCGGGCACATCATCAGGTTGGCTGGCGGGCCGCCCGACTGGATCATTGCCAGCACGGCCTGCCATAGATCCTCATCCCAGATAACAGGAAACAGGGGCGGTCCCATATGCAGGGGAGCCTGCCCCCCCACCTCCGCAAAGTCCTGCCGGCTTGTTGAATTCCTCACAGACCAGGCCGTCCAGCCACTGGCAATGGAGCGGGGGGCCCGGCCTGGAGGATCCCTAGAGGGGCACCGTACCCGGCACCTGACTCACGGCAGCGCCACAGGGCTCAGGCGTTCAGGAGGCCACGTCCGACGGACACGCTGCCAAGTGCTGCTGGAGCTGAGGGCCCTGGCAACTCACCACTTCCGACGGTCCCCGCTGCACCAGGGTCCAACTCCAGACGGCTGGATAGCCCCAGCCCGTCAGCCAGCCACGTCATCCCCCTTTTAGCCACCGCTGCACGGAGCTGCAACAACAAGGCCTCCATGGGTGAGTGACAAAACAGACAGCGTAAGACAAGTAAAAATGCTGCATGCTCCTGTAATGGCGCCAACTGCCATTAACCACCCCTTATATAACCTATAATCCCCCACCCCCAGCTCCTATCCCACTCCTTAGGATTCTTTAACCCCTTCCCTACCTACACCCCTGGTCACTCTGGCCTACCCCTATGGCCTTTGCCTGTGTCCGGCCTGTACTTAACAAATACAGGGGTGTATTCACCATGACCATGAGGTAATACCCACCTAGACCAGATTTCTAATGTTAACATTTTATGTTGAAGTTGTCACCACTGAATTTCTTTCACTTACTAACAAGTCTCTAAAGGACTTGCTGTTATTGCGTCAGTCAGATAAAGACATTTACAGACTCCCTCCATATAAGTTCTGCAAGCACAAAGACAGTTTATAGAGAACCTGTTTCCTCTCCTGACATGTCTACTTTAGTAAATAGTTGTATTCTCCATGAAATAACAATTCTGGAACATTTTTTCTTAGAACTCTGTATTGTGCTGTTCCTTTGTTATTCCTTCTGGAAATATAAGAAATTCCGCTGCGGAAGAAAGGCGTTCATACGTACCCCCTCCCACCTCTGACGTCCGCACCAGCCTCCCTGCATGACGTTGCAGGCCATGTGACGCTTCAGCCCGTGATTGGCTGCAGTGGTCACATGGGATGAAACGTCATGCCAGGAGGCCGGACTACAGCAAAAAGGAGAGCGTTCTGGGTAAGTAGGAATTTTTTTTCTTCCGGCGTTGAGATTTTTGCGGCGTAAATGCTGCGAATACGCCGCAAATGTCGCAATGTTTGGCTTTCTGTTGCGGGTTTTTCATCCTCATTGAATTCAATGGGGAAAACCTCCAATGGAAAATCAACAAAAACGCAGCATAAATTGACATGCTGCGGAATTAAATTTCAAACCGCAGGTCAAGTTATTAACGTTTACGCTGCGTTTTTTTGTGTGCAGTGTGGGCATAAGACTTACTAAATCTCACCCACTTTGCTGCTACTGTAAATGCTGTGGAATTTGCGCACACAATTCCTTAGGCGAAATTCACACGAACATGTGTGTTTTGCGCGTGCAAAAAACGCAGCGTTTTTTGCGCGTTGCAGTTCCGTGTGTCATAAGTGTTTGGTGTGTGGCTGCGTGATTTTCACGCATATGCCATCCTTATGACACTCGGTTTTGATGTTTAGAAAAAGAAATGAAGGAGGAGGTTTTATTTTTCCCTTCATTTCTTGTTCTACTGTTGCGCGAATCACGCGCACCACACGGAAGTGCGTCCGTGTGCTGCATGTGATTTTTCACGCACCCATTGACTTCAATGGGTGCGTGATGCGCAAAACACGCTCAAGTATAGGACATGTTGTAAGTTTTACACAGTTACACAGCGGACAGACGCTGCGTGAAAATCACGGACTGTCTGAACGGCCCCATTGAGTTACTGCGAACGGGGCCCGTTAAATCCACTATCGTGTACGCCGCTGTGTGGGAACGGCGCATGCGCCGCTCCCACACAGTTCAATTTGAAATGCGCGCCGTCCGGCGCCATTTTCCTGTGGACCGGAAGTCACGGCCGGACAGTAAGATTACTACTTCCGGTCGCGGCTTCCGGACTTGTGCACATGGAGCAGCGGCAGCAGACGGAGCGGATGGACCGGAGGGAGCGGCGGCGACTGGAGCAGGTAAGTTATTTCTATGTATGTTCGTGTTTCAGTGTGTGTTTACTACTGTATGTAAACCTACTACACTGTGTGTTAGCTCAAAAAATGGCGACACACAGTGTAGGAGGTTAGACCGTTCAAACCCCTCGTTTCTCCCGGCACTAGCCAGGATAAAGGAGGGGGGGATTCTGAGAGCTCACTAGAGCGAGGGATTTTTACCCAATTTTGCAGCATAAAGCAATGTGGTTGCTTTACCACATGCAATGCTGCAATTTTGGGAATGGCTCAATCTAGTGACCAGTGCTGGGAAATATTATAAATTGAATCCAATTTATAATATTTCCTGACTCGTGAAAAAAAAAAAAATTTAGAACAATGTTTAATCACCTACACACTAATTGTTTAACTAAAAAAAAAAAAACATGTTTTGCTGGCAACACATTCCCTTTAAGGTAAATAGTGGTGGCCGGATCCCTAGACAACGAGCTACAAACAAAGAGGGACTGACAGCGACAAGTAGAAAGAATATCAAGAAAATGACATCACTGGGATAAAGGAAGGTAATTCCAAAAATTTATATCTTTGGAAGGGTGAGCTTAATAGCTAGATTTATGTATATGGGAATAACCCTTTAAAAAATGCATGCAATTCGACCTTTTTAGAGATCAAAGTATTAAATCCTTCTTGGAATTAAGGTCGGAATTTGCCATTTCCCACTCTGATTTTTTCAAGTACTTGCAGGTTCGACATCTCCTCCCTTCAAGATCTCCCGCACAGGTCCACATTCCCTCCAGGCTATATAACCTGATCTTTGATTCCTCCACGGAATACTCCAAATTAACGAGGTCTCTCTATGATGTGATCTTGGGGGATGTGGTGACTGTTAAGAGTCCACAAATGTTACAGTGGGAGGGGGATTTGGGATCTACTTACCTCATCGATGAATGGTCCAAAGCCATTAAATGGACGCTTAGGTCTACCATGAACTCAAATCTTCTGGAAGTTTATCACAAGCTCCTTTTAAGATGGTATTATACTCCCGATAAACTATCCAGGATATTTACGGCCTCTAGTCCTTTATGCTGGAGGGGGTGTGGGGAGGTGGGGTCCTGACACCACATTTTCTGGGGTTGCCCTGTCATTGCTCCATTATGGGTTTCAGTCTTCAATCTCTGTTCTAGATTATTGGGTGTTCTGTTGGTTCCAAACGCAGCTCTGGCCCTTGTGTCCTTACATATGGGAACAGTTTTGCCGGTGCATAGAGCCCTGGTCTGCCATATTTGTCTCTCAGTTAAACTATTGGTGGCTAAAAATTGGAAGTCTGCCACGGTCCCTTCCTTGCGGGAGGTTATTGAGGGTGTGTCGTCCCATTGTGTATATGAGAGATTATTTGCACTCAGACAGAACAGATTGGGCAGGTTTAGTACCCAGTGGCAAAGGTGGACTGATATGTTCCCATGTTGAGTCACACGCCTGGAATTACGATCTTCACCATTAATACTATGGTTAATGCTACTGTCATTTTCTTTGTACCATGCTATTGGAGATACAGATGTTTCATTGAAGTTTATCCTTGTTTCCCCATCCCTTCCCTTCCTTTCTCTCCTTCCCCCTTCCAATGATTGTATTTACATTCTGACTACCTCTGATGTCCTTGATTGTGATATCTTGTATTTATGTGAAGGTACATTTTCTGTGCTTTTGTACATTGTTGGATTTATTTGTTTAAAAACAAAAATAAAAACGAATGTTCAAAAAAAAAATAAAAAATGCATGCAATTCTGCATAACATCTGCAACATTTCTCCTGTTTCACGCAATGGATACTTCTATTTCCTAAGCTTACTTTATACCTGCATTAACATTGCCATAACCACAGTTCTCTGAAATAAACATTGTGAATGTCATAATAACGTGACGAGTCTTTCTGACTGGTCTTTTGTATGCTGTTGACCACATCCCGACCTGTTTATTCCAGTTTCCAGATTATGTTACAGGAAAAGCAAGGTTATCTATTACACTAGGTGTTATAACTAGCTAATAATAGGGAACTCTTGCAGTTAGTGTTGACAGCTATATATCCTTCTGTCCATTTCTAATGTTTTTTTTTTAGATATTAACATGTTAGTAATATTATAGTTGTGCCCTTAACGTATTACAATTCAAGATTTATATAAAGGAATAACAAAGCTTGTTATAAGAGACATAATGCTTTTTGCAACAAGTTTTCTTTTTCTTAAAAGTTTATGTGATCATAAAGAAAATTTCATCCTTCAATGTTAATCTTCGGGTATTTGTACAGGGGGCGTATTTCAGTGTGGAAAATCCGCAGCGTATTACAGCAGCAACAAAGTGGATGAGATTTCAACACATCTCCTCCACACGCTGCGGGAAAAACACGCAGAAAAGAAGTGCAGAAATTGACTAGCGGTACAGATTCTCAATTTACAGCATGCCAATTTCTCTTGTGGAAACGCTGCGGACAGCTAATTTTTGTTACAATAGCCCCCAATGATAAACTGATGGCAGAGGTTCTACCCCTATGATTAGCTATTGTCTTCGGGGCAAGTGAATTAAGAATTACACAATGCGCATTATTGTTTATATGCTATTAACCCATTCCCGACATTTGTCGTAAGTATACATCATGGAAAGCCAGTGCTTCCCACAAAATGTCATATACTTACGACAAATGCATGGCACCGGCTCAGAAGCTGAGTCGGAGCCATCTTCCCCGGATGTTAGCTGACATCCTGCTGTAATGACGGGGACCGAAGTTAGCTTCGATCCCTGCCATTAACCCCTTAAATAGAGCCGTCGAAAGCGATCGCTGCATTTAAGGAGTTTGCAGCTCATCGACAGCCCAGCAATGAAAACGCCGGGGTGTTGGTGGCTGGAATGGGAACTGGAGGCCTAATACTGGCTCCCGGTGTGCCTAGCACGGAGGCGGGGCCTGAAAGGCTTCTGTAGCCGCTGGCAAGATGGCGCCAGCTCAGGAGATGAGCCGGCGTCATCAGCGGTGGATGTCAGCTGTATGTTACAGCTGACATCCACCTGTAACGGCAGGAACCGGTACTAGCTCCGATCACTGCCATTAACCCCTTAGATGCAGCGATTGGATGCAATTGCTGAATCTTTGTGGTTGTTAGCAGATCGGCAGCTGTGCCCTGCAATCGCACGTCTGCCGACTGCTATTATGGTTACATAGAAAAAACCTAAACCACTCTAGGAATTGATTTTCAAAATTATTTTATTTTATTCCAAACAGTATTTTTTGGAAAAGCGATGACGTTTTTCACAATCGCTGTGTGTAATTTTAAAGTAGAGCTATGTAAAGACGTCTACCAAACGCTCCAAGCGGATCAGTTGGCTATTATAGTAACAGGAGACCTAACAATGGCCTCCTGTCTGCCATTATGGCAGCCGATTAGGCCCCGCCCAGAGGCGGAACCTAATCGGCTTGCTGTCAGTGAAGGTACCTAGGTAGTGCAATGTATTAGAAAAAAAATCTGACAGCTGGACCTTCAAGTCCCCTAGTGGGACTAAAGAAAAGTGTAAAAAAAAGTTACAAAAATGTGAAAAAAAGTTGTAAAAAATATAATAAATGTTTCAAGTAATAAAATAAAATACAATCGTCCTTTTTCCCTTATCAAGTCCTTTATTATTAAAAAAATAAAATAAACTATACATATTTGGTATCGCCGTGACCGTAACGGCCTAAACGATAAAAATATTATGTTATTTATTCCACGCGGTGAACGGTGTAAAAAAACAAAACTTAAAAAACAATGCCAGAATTTCTGTTTTTTGGTCACTTTGCCCTAAAAAATGTAAGTAAAAAGTGATCAAAAAGTCGCATTTATCCAAAAATGGTACCTATAAAAACTATAGCTCATCTTGCAATAAACAAGCCCTCATACAGCTCAGTCGACGAAAAAATTAAAAACTTACGGTTCTCACAACATGGCGACAGAAAAAATATATTCTTTTTATAAATCTAATTTTATTGTGCAAAAAGTTGTAAAACATAAAAAAGTCCTGTAAATTAGGTATCGCCGGACTAGTACTGACCCGCAGAATAATGTTAACATGTAGTTTATAACGCATGGTGAACGCTGTATAAAAAAACCTAAAAGAAACTATGCCAGAATTGCTGTTTTTTGGTCACGTTGCCTCTAAAAAAATAGGATAAAAAGGGATCAAAAAGTCGCATGTACCCCAAAATGGTACCAATAATAACTACAGCTCGTCCTGCAAAAAAACTGCCCTCATACCACTATGTCTATGAGAAAATAAAATTAGTTAAGGCTCCAATAAATCAGGAAATAAATATATGCGGTTGTGCAGATCACAGGGGAACATTTCATCTGTTTCAAGAGGCGATTTATCGGGGCCCTAAAATTAGGGAACCAGGAAGGGGAGGGCCCAAACATCTGCTGGAAGCGAGGGTGCCCGTATTATATCAGGACAACACTTCCCAGCAAAAATTCCCCAAACTGCAAAGGTGCGGAGTGTGGACCAAAAGGGAGATAAGGAAGGACATTTATCAGTGTGACACCGGCCTGTGCAGAAAGGATTCTTCAGAGCGTAACACACATCTATTATTTTATTGTTTACCCCATTATTATACCACCTGACTATGCCCCTGATGTACTCAGCCCAGCTTACATATGCCCCCACATTATAAACTTAAATACCAGTAAAACTCCAAACAAAACTACTACCAAGCAAAATCTACGCTTCAAAAGCCAAATGGCGCTCCCTCCCTTCTGATCTCTACAGCGCGCCAAACAGCAGTTTACTTCCACATATATGGCATCGCCATACCCGGGAAAATGCTTTTAACAATTTTTGGGGAGTGTGTCTCCAGTGGCACAAGCTGGGCATGATATATTTGCCACTAAATTGGCATATCTGGGGAAAAATTTAAATGTTTACTTTGCACCATCCGCAGCGCATTCATTTATGGAAAAGGCCTGTGGGTGAAAATGCTCACTACACCCTTTAATAAATGGCTTGAGGGTTGTAGTTTCAAAAATGGGGTCACTTCTCATAGGTCTCATTTATTATTTCACATCAGAGCCTCAGCAGTTGTGAACCAATACTTTATATGTTGCCAAATTAGGCCTCAATTACGCATGGTACTCTTTCACTCCTGAGCCCTGGCCAGGCAAAAGATTAGTGCCCCATACAGGGTGATTCTATAACCGGGAAACACAGCATAATAATTAGAGAGCTGTCTTGTTATGGTGGCACTAGCTGGGCCCCACAAATTGGCATATCTGTGGAAAAATCCCATTTTCACTCTGTAATATTGGCGTACTTTTTTTTTGAAAAAATGAAAAATTTTGCGCTAAAGCTACGTCTTATTGGAAAAAAATTACATTTTTTATTTTCACTGCCCTATTCAAAGAAAATCTGTGAAAGACCTGTGGGGTCA
Source organism: Rhinoderma darwinii (assembly GCF_050947455.1). NCBI lineage: Eukaryota > Metazoa > Chordata > Amphibia > Anura > Rhinodermatidae > Rhinoderma > Rhinoderma darwinii. The sequence continues at coordinate 48,330,525 of NC_134689.1, forward strand.
AAATGCTGACTACACCCCTAGATTAATTCCTCAAGGCAAGGGGTGTAGTATCCGAAACAGAGTACCTCAATTTCGCATGATAATCTTTCACTCCTGAGCCCTGTCCATTGGCCAGGCAAAAGAGTAGTGGACCATACAGGGTGATTCTAAAACCAGGAAACACAGCATAATAATTAGAGAGCTGTCTTGTTATGGTGGCACAAGCTGGGCCCCACATATTGGCATATCTATGGAAAAAAAATCCCATTTTCACTCTGCAATATCGAGTGCACACTCATTTCTGCAAAACACCTGCAGGGTTAACATTATTTATTTTAGTTACTTATATAGCGCCAACATATTACGCAGCGCTGTACAGAGGTCCTCTTTTACTGTCCCCATTGGGGCTCACAATCTAAATTCCCTATTGGTATGTTTTCGCGGTGTGGGAGGAAACCGGAGTACCCGGAGGAAACCCACGCAAACACAGGGAGAACATACAAACTCCATGCGCACTACACCCCCTAGGTGAATACCTTGAGGGGTGTAGTTTCCAAAATGGGGTCACTTTTGAGTAGTTTCCACAGTACTGGTACCTTAGAAGCTTTACAAAAGCGACGTGGTATCAAGAAACCAATCCAGCAAAATCTGTGATCCAAAAGCCAAATGGCGCTCCTTCTCTTCTGATCCTTGCCGTGTGCCCAAACAGCAGTTTATGACCACATATGGGGTATTTCCGTACTACAGAGAAGTTGCTTTACAAATGTTGGGGTTCTTTTTTTTCCTTTATTTGTTGAGAAAATAAAAAATTTTGAGCTAAAGCTACGTCTTATTGAAGAAGAAGGATTGTTTTTATTTTCACTGCCCAATTCTAATAAATTCTATGAAACCCCTGTGGGGTCAAAATGCTCACTACACCCCTAGTTGAATTCCTCAAGGGGTGTAGTTTCCTAAATGGAGTCTGTAATGGCAGGAAGGAGGTGAAGGGAAAGTGAGCCCTAATCTACCCACCGCCCTGTCCCTGCCTACTTGCAACGACCCGCCCTAGGCGACGGGGTACAACTGGGCGGCGGTCCCTACGCTGTCTAAGTGCACGGGAGAACAAACAGGGAACACGCAAGGGAAGGGGCAGTAGCCACGGAACGCCGCGAGGAAACGGAGCGGTGAATGAGTAGTCAGGACCAGGAAGAAGTGGAGTATACCAAAGTGAGCAGGAGAAGGAAGCAAGCCAGGGGCAAAGCAAAGCAGGTTAAGCGGAACTGCAGCAAGGCAGAAGCACGGCAGAAGCAGGCTGGAGCAAGTAGCAGTGAGGCCAGGAATCCAGAAGAATTACAAGCACTGAGGAAGAGAACACGGCAGGTAATAAAGGACAGGGGGCGGAGCTAACTCCGACTGACCAGGCCGCGATAGGCTCTCCCACTCCTGAGCCTGCCACCCTGGTTGGTGGGAGATGGTGTCAGTCGAACAGGTCTGGCCTCAGGTGTGGATTGATTAATCCCAGGAGTATACCTAGACGTAGTACCTGGCAGATCCCTAACAGAGTCACATTTTGGGCGTTTTCACTGTTTTAGTCCCTCAGGGACTTTGAAAATGCGACATGGCCTCTGCAAACCATTCCTGATGAATTTGAGCTCCAAAAGCCAAATGGCGCTCTTTCCCTTCTGAGCCCTGCCGTGTGTCCAAACAGCCGTTTATTACCACATATGGGGTATTGTTTTACTCGGGAGATATTACTTTACAAATGTTGGGGTGCTATTTCTCCTTTAGTCCTTGTGGAAATTAGAAAAATTAGCTAAACCTACATTTTCTTTGAAAGAATGTAGATTTCCATTTTCACGGCCTACTTCCAATAATTTTTGCAATAAACCTGTAGAATCAAAATGCTCACTATACCCCTAGATAACTTCCCTAAGGGGTGAAATTTCCCAAATGGGGTCAGTTTTGGGGGATTTCCACTGTTTGGCACCGCAAGACCTCTTCAAACCCGACATGGTGCCTAAAATATATTCTAATAAAAAGGAGGCCCAAAATCCACTAGGTGCTCCTTTGCTTCTGAGGCCTCTGTTTCAGTCCATTAGCACACTAGAGCCACATGTGGGATATTTCCTAAAACTGCAGAACCTGGGCAATAAATATTGAGTTGTGTTTCTCTGGTAAATCATTGTGTTACAAGAAAAATGGATTAAAAATGAATTTCTGCAAAAAAAAAATTACATTTGTAAATTTCACCTCTACTTTGCTTTAATTCCTGTGAAACGTCTAATGGGTTAAGAAACGTTCTAAATGCTGTTTTGAATACTTTGAGGGGTGAAGTTTTTAAAATGGGTGACTTTTTGGGGGTTTATAATGTATTCGGCCCTAAAAGCCACTTGACAAGTGAACTGGCCCTTGCAAAAATAGCCTTTTGAAATTTTCTTGAAAATGTGAAAAATTGCTGCTAAAGTTCTAAGCCTTGTAACGTCCTAGAAAAATAAAAGGATGTTCAAAAAACTATGCCAACCTAAAGTAGACATATGGGGGATGTTAATTAGCGACTATTCTGTGTGGTATAACTGCAGATACATTAAAATTTTGAAAAATGCAAATGTTTGCCATTTTTTGCTAAATTTTGGTGTTTTTCACAATCAAATACTGAATGTATCGAGCAAATTTTGCCAGTAACATAAAGTCCAATGTGTCATGAGAAAACATTCTCAGAATTGCTTGGATAGGTTAAAGCATTCCGAATTTATTACCACATAAATGGAAGCATGTCAGATTTGAAAAATGAGGCTCTATCAGGAAGGTGAAAAGTGGCCAAAGAGGGAAGGGGTTAAATGGCAATAATAAAATATTTAAAATAAAATAAAAAGCCAGTGGGCAGTTCTTGTAATGTGCAGTCACTCTAAATCAGAGTGAATGACCCTTTTTGTAACTCTAAATGCCTTGAAAAGTTTTTTTCTAACTCAGCCCTTTCAAGTCATAGCTGAATAGTGTAGTAGGATACAGTAAAAGGTACAGTAGGTTATTTTTTTTTTCTTAGTTTAATCCTCTTTGGTTCCTATTCAATTCATTTGTGCTAGAATGGCAAGAATGAAAAGAATGACATTCAGACTGAACACCATAATTATCAAGCCTCCCTTCCCACAACTCTTTCTGGCGCATTGCTTGTAAGTTGCATGCTGTGAGACTTATTTACAAAAGAAAGCCACCACTTTTCTGCATGGCAAAATTGCAATTAGCTACAGCAGATACAACTTTGTACAGCATGCACTCTCTACACTAAAACTGGGGTAATCACCTTATGCCTTTTTATTTTCAAGCTATAGTACCCATTTAAGGGTATGTTCACATGCAAAATCAAAAACGGCTGAAAATTACGGAGCTGTTTTCAAGGGAAAACAGCCTCTGATTTTCAGCTGCTTTTGTAGCCGAAAAAGTTTTTGGAGCTGATTTTCTATTGATACAATGAAAAATGGCTCAAGAAGTGACATGCTCCTTCTTTTTACGGGGCGTTTTTTGGCACCGTTTCTTAAAACAGCGGCATAAAAAAACGCCCCGTCTGAACTAAATGCTGTTTTTCTTATTCATTTCAATGGGCAGATGTTTGTAGGCGTCTAGCTAGCGCTTTTCAAGGCGTATTTCGAGGTGTTTACGTCCCGACATATGCCTGAAAACGCTGCGTGTGAACATACACTTAGGCTTTGCCATTTAGACAAAAAGTGTCTCCAGAGCTTAAAGAGGCACTGTCACCACATTATAAGTGCCCTATCTCTTACATAATGAGATAGGCACTGTAATGTAGGCGACAGCAGTGTTTTTTATTTAGAAAAACTATCTATTTTCACCAAGTTATGAGCAATTTTAGCTTTATGCTAATTAATTTCTTAATGGACAACTGGGCGTGTTTTTATTTTTGACCAAGTGGGCCTTGTGGAGAGAAGTGTATGACGCCGACCAATCAGCGTCATACACTTCTCTCTATTCATGTAATGAGTAATGAGCGTAAGATTGATCCTGCATTGTTCACTATGTGCTGTCACATACTCACACATTAACGTTACTGAAGTGTCTTGACAGTGAATAGACATCACCTCCAGCCAGGACGGGATGTCTATTCACAATCCCGACACTTCTGTGACGTTTGTGTGGTACTTACAGCACAGCAAGCGTAATCTCGCCGTAAACAGTGATTTACAGCGTGATCTCGCGAGATTACGCTTGCTGTGCTTTAGTGTCGGGATTGTGAATAGACATCCCGTCCTGGCTGGAAGGAATGTCTATTCACTGTCAAGACACTTCAGTAACGTTAATGAGTGAGTATGTGACAGCACATAGTGAACAACGCAGGATCACGAAATGAATGGAGTGAAGTGTATGACGCTGATTGGTCAGCGTCATACACTTCTCTCCACAACGCCCACTTTGTCAAAAGTAAAAACACGCCTAGTTGTCCATTAAGAAAGTAATTATCATAAAGCTAAAATCGCTCCTAATGTGGTAAAAATAGATCGTTTTTCTAAGTAAAAAACACTGCTGTCACCTACATTACAGCGCCGATCTCATTATGTAGGAGATAGGGCACTTATAATGTGGTGACAGAGCCCCTTTAACCACTTTGCGCACCTGCATGTCCAGGTGAGCAGTATCTTCGCGCAGCGGCGGTTAATTGTGCAGGGTGTCTGCCCTGCTCTCTCCGTGGCCAATCAGCAGCCTGTCGCCGCAGAATTCGGCAATTAACCCCTTAATGCAATTTGGGTAATAATGGGTTTAGAGCAGATCGGCAGCCCCCACATGCAATTTTTTTGGGGGGGGGGGGGGGTGTGTCGATGGTTGTCATGGCAAACGGAGGCCAGACTATGACCTCCGGGCTGCCATGTACTGAAGCCTATGAGGACCAGCCGGAGGCTGGTCCTCATAAGCTTCCTGTCAGAGTGACTGTCACGTCACAACGATAGTTAGAATACATTTCACTACATAGGAAGTGTAATGTATTCCAGCAGAGATCAGAGCTGCAAGTCTTCAAGTCCCCTAGTGGGACAAAAAAAAAGTAAAAAGAAAGAGAATAAAAATGTTTTACAAAAGTGTAAAAATAAAAGTTATAAGTTACATAAAAAGAACTGCTTCTTTTCGAATAATAAGTCCTTTATTATAGGAAAAAAGTGAAAACGTTAAAAAAAAGTACACATATTTGGTATCACGGCGTTCAGAACGACCCAAACTATAAAACTATAATATTAATTTTCCCGCAAGTTGAACACCACAAAAAAAAACAAAGTAAAAAACAATGTTAGAATCACAATTTTTTTGGTCACCACCCCTCGAAAAATATAGAGTAAAAAGTGATCAAAAAGTCACATGTACCCCAAAATAGTACCAATAAAAACGACAACCCGTCCCGCAATAAACAAGCCCTTACACAACTGTTTTGACTAAAAAATAAAAAAGTTATGGCTCTCAGAATATGGTGAAACAAAAAATGTATTATTTTTATAAAAAAGTGTTTTTTGTTTTTTTTTGTGCAAACGCTGCAAAACATAAAAAAAACTATATACATATGGTATCGTCGTAACCATATCGACCCGCAGAATAAAGTAAAATTTAAATTTATAGCCCAGGGTGAACTCCGTAACAAAAAAAAGAATAAGAAGCATTGTCAGAATTTATGGTTTTTGGTCACCTTGCTTGACAAAAAATGTAATAAAAAGTGATCAAAAAATCGCATGTACACTAAAATGGTTTCAATGAAAACTACAGCTTGTCCCGCAACAAATACGCCCTCACACAGATCCGTTGGAGAAAAAAATAGAAAAGTTCTGGCTCTCAGAATATGGCGATGCAAAATGTGCAGAGTGTTGCAAAAGCGGATAAGATCGGGCACCATTTATTAGTGCGACATCGGCCACATATCTATGAATTATTATTTATTTACCCCACTGTTATACCCTCTTATTGTACTCTGATGTACTCCGCACAGCTTACATATACCCCCACATTATAAACTTAAATGCCAGCAAAACCCCAAACAGAACTACTACCAAGCAAAATCTGCACTCCAAAAGCCAAACGACACTCCCTCTCTTCTGAGCCCTACAGCATGCCCAAACAGCAGTTTACGTCCACAGACATGGCATCACCGTACCTAGGAGACCCCGGTTAATATTTTATGAAGTATTTGTCTTCAGTGGCAGAAACTGGGAACAACATATTGTGCACTAAAATGGCATATCAGTGAAAAGTTTAATTTTCACTCTGCATCATCCGTTGCGCTTTAACCCCTTCGCGCACCACGACTTTGTAGCATGTCGTGGTGTGGGGGGTAATGTATGGCGCGGGCTCACGCGCTTAGCCTGCGCCATACGCTGCGGCTGTCAACTCTGTATTACAGCTGACACGGACAGGAACAGCGATCGCACTGTTACAGGAGCCTATAAAAATGACAATATACTGCAACACATTAGTATTGCAGTGTATTGTACCAGCGATCTAATGATCGCTAGTTCAAGTCCCCTAGTAGGACTAATAAAATGTGTAAAAAAAAAAGAAGTAAATAAAGCTATTTGTAAAGGAACTGCCAGGCACAACTTCTGTGTATACGCCCATAGGTAATCAGTCTGCACCTGAGTCTATGTCTCTGAGACTGACTCCAGCTTCCACCACTCAGGATGGCAGGCTTAGGAGTGGGAGAGCCTATCGCAGCCTGGCCAGACGGAGCTAGCTCCCGCCCTCTGTCTATTTATACCTGCCTTTCCTGTTCCTCCTTTGCTTGTGATTCTTCTCGTGTGGTTTCCTGGCCCAGCTACAGCTTCTGACTATTTGCTCCTGCTCCATACTGACCCTGGCTTTCTGACTACTCTCCTGCTCTGCGTTTGGTACCTCGTGCACTCCTGGTTTGACTCGGCTCGTTCACCACTCTTGTTGCTCATGGTGTTGCCGTGGGCAACTGCCCCATTTCCCTTTGCTTTGTGTTCCCTTGTCTGTTTGTCTCTTGCACTTACTGAGCGTAGGGACCGCTGCCCAGTTGTACCCCGTCGCCTAGGGCGGGTCGTTGCAAGTAGGCAGGGACAGTGTGGCGGGTAGATTAGGGCTCACTTGTCCGTTTCCCTACCCCCGTCATTACATAATCACAAGCCCATATACCTAGTCTACCCTGGTCCCTGACACTACTATGGACCCCCTTGAGACCCTGGCCCAGCAAATGCAGGGTCTCTCCCTACAGGTCCAGGCCCTGGCTCAGAGGGTCAACCAGCCTGACGCTACCATGGTAGTGCCCCTCACCTCACCTCTTGAACCCCACCTCAAGTTGCCTGACCGGTTCTCAGGGGACCGGAGGACTTTTCTCTCCTTTCGAGAGAGTTGTAGGCTCTACTTTCGTTTAAAGCCTCACTCCTCAGGTTCTGAGAGCCAGCGGGTGGGTATTATTATGTCCCCGGCTCCAGGAAGGGCCCCAAGAGTGGGCCTTCTCCTTGGCTCCTGACGCCCCTAAACTTTCCTCCGTTGATCGTTTCTTTTCTGCTCTCGGACTCATTTATGACGAGACTGACAGGACTGCCTTTGCTGAGAGTCAGATGGTGACCTTACGTCAGGGTAAGAGACCTGTTGAGGAGTATTGTTCTGACTTTAGGAAGTGGTGCGTAGCTTCTCGGTGGAATGACCCTGCCTTAAGGTGCCAGTTTAGGTTGGATCTGTCGAACGCCCTGAAAGACCTGCTAGTTAGCTATCCCTCTTCTGACTCCCTTGACCAGGTTATGGCTTTAGCGATACGACTTGACCGACGTCTCAGGGAACGACAACTTGAACGTTTTTGTGTTTTCCCCTCTGACTCCCCCATGATGCCTCCCGAGGTCCCGTTGCTTCGCTCTCCCACAGAAGACTCGGAGGTACCTATGCAACTCGGGGCCTCCGTGTCCCCCCGACAACGTAGAGAGTTCCACAGGAAGAATGGTCTCTGCTTCTATTGTGGGGATGACAAGCATCAAGCGAACACCTGCCCTAGGCGTAAGAATAAGCAGCCGGAAAACTTCCGTGCCTAAGTGATCATCGGGGAGGTCACTTGGGCGCACAGGTATTTCCCATAAATATGAAACGTAATAAAATCTTGCTTCCCTTTCAGGTCTCTTTTGGGGGTAGGTCTGCTACCGGCAGTGCCTTCGTGGATTCAGGGTCTTCTACTAATATCATGTCTGTGGAATTTGCCATGTCTCTAGCTATGCCTTTAATTGATTTGCCTAAACCTGTCCCGGTAGTGGGTATCAACTCCACTCCTCTTGCTAATGGTTATTTTACACAGCATACACCTGTTTTTGAACTCCTTGTTGGCTCCATGCATTTGGAGCAGTGCTCTGTACTGTTGATGCAGGGATTATCGTCCGATTTGGTTTTAGGCCTTGCCTGGTTGCAGTTGCATAATCCCACGTTTGACTGGAATACTGGGGAGCTTACCAAATGGGGTAATCAATGCTTGACGTCATGTTTTTCTGTTAATTCTATTTCTCCCCCTGAGGAGGTGAACACGCTACCTGAGTTTGTTCAGGACTTCGCTGATGTTTTCTCTAAGGAGGCCTCCGAAGTGTTACCTCCTCATAGAGAATACGATTGCGCTATCAAATTGGTACCAGGAGCTAAGCTCCCTAAGGGTAGGATATTTAATCTTTCTTGTCCCGAACGTGAAGCCATGAGAGAGTATATCCAGGGATGCCTGGCCAAGGGTTACATTCGCCCCTCTACTTCTCCGGTAGGTGCTGGCTTCTTCTTCGTAGGGAAGAAGGATGGTGGTCTTAGGCCATGCATTGACTACCGTAACTTGAATAAGGTCACTGTAAGGAACCAGTATCCCCTTCCTTTGATTCCTGATCTCTTTAATCAGGTTCAGGGGGCCCAATGGTTCTCTAAGTTTGATCTACGGGGGGCGTATAACCTTATCCGCATCAAAGAGGGGGATGAGTGGAAGACTGCGTTTAACACGCCCGAAGGTCATTTCGAATACCTCGTCATGCCCTTTGGGTTGTGTAATGCTCCTGCGGTCTTCCAGAATTTCATAAATGAGATTTTAAGAGATTACCTGGGGGTATTTCTTGTAGTTTACCTTGATGACGCGTACAAAAAACTCAGGCTGATAGAAGACGTTCTGCTAACCCCTTGTTTATGGTCGGGGATCTGGTGTGGTTATCGTCTAGGAACTTGCGCCTTAAGGTCCCGTCCAAGAAGATTGCTCCCCGGTTTATTGGGCCGTATAAGGTAATTGAAGTCCTCAATCCTGTCTCCTTGCGACTGGAGTTGCCCCCATCTTTTCGAATACACGACGTGTTTCATGCCTCCCTCCTTAAACGCTGCTCCCCGTCCTTGGCTCCCTCGAGGAAACCTCCTGTTCCCATTCTCACCCCTGAGGGGGTGGAATTCGAGGTGGCCAAGATTGTGGACAGCAAGATGGTCCAAGGCTCCCTCCAGTACCTGGTCCATTGTAGAGGATACGGGCCTGAGGAGAGGACTTGGGTACCCGCCTGGGATGTTCACGCTGGGGTATTGGTCAGGAGGTTCCACCTTCGTTTCCCCAATAAACCAGGTCCACTTAGAAAGGGTCCGGTGGCCCCTCATAAAAGAGGGGGGTACTGTAAAGGATCTGCCAGGCACAACTTCGGTGTATACGCCCATAGGTAATCAGTCTGCACCTGAGTCTATGTCTCTGAGACTGACTCCAGCTTCCACCACTCAGGATGGCAGGCTTAGGAGTGGGAGAGCCTATCGCAGCCTGGCCAGATGGAGCTAGCTCCCGCCCTCTGTCTATTTATACCTGCCTTTCCTGTTCCTCCTTTGCTTGTGATTCTTCTCTTGTGGTTTCCTGGCCCAGCTACAGCTTCCTACTATTTGATCCTGCTCCATACTGACCCTGGCTTTCTGACTACTCTGCTGCTCTGCGTTTGGTACCTCGTGCACTCCTGGTTTGACTCGGCTCGTTCACGACTCTTGTTGCTCACGGTGTTGCCGTGGGCAACTTCCCCATTTCCCTTTGCTTTGTGTTCCCTTGTCTGTTTGTCTCTTGCACTTATTGAGCGTAGGGACCGCCGCCCAGTTGTACCCCGTCACCTAGGGCAGGTCGTTGCAAGTAGGCAGGGACAGTGTGGCGGGTAGATTAGGGCTCACTTGTCCGTTTCCCTACCCCCGTCATTACACTATTATTAGTGAAAAAAATTAAATAAATATTTTAAAAAATTCAAAAAAAATTACATTTGTAAATTTCACGTCCACATTGTTTTAATTCCTGTGAAACACCTAAAAGATTAAAACAGTTTCTGAATGCTATTTCAAATACTTTGAGGGGTGCAGTTTTCAAAATGGGGTGATTTATGGGGACTTTCTAATATATAAGGCCATCAAAGCCACTTCAGAAATGAACTGGTCCCTGAAGAAATTGCCTTTTGAAAATTTCTTAGAAAAATAAAAGGACACTCAAAAAAAGATGCAAACATAAAGTAGACATATGGGATATGTGAAATAGTGACTATTTTGTGTGGTATTGCTATCTGTTTTACAAGCAGATACATTTAAATTTAGAAAAATTCTAATATTTGCAAATTTTCTCCAAAGTTTTGTGTTTTTTTTTTACAAATAAATATTGAATTTATCGACAAAATTTTTTACCTAATATAAAGTACAAATTGTCACGAGAAAACACTCAGAATCACTTGGATAGGTAAAAGCATTCCAAAATTATTACCACATAAATTGACATGTTAGATTTGAAAAAAACGGCTTCATCCTCAAGGCCAAAACAGGCTCAGTCCTGAAGGGGTTAAAAGGCGAAACAAGTCAGGCAGACATATATTCCTGTGAGTGCCCTATGTAAAATATTTTTTGGGGTATTGAAAATATATGAAACAAGACGTGCAGAGTTTATCTCAATCTCTCCTTGTCCAGAGCAGGTGCTTTGTGCTGGGACATGCTATTGACAGTGGCAGGTTTTAAAGAGGCTCTATCACGACATTATAAGTGGCTTATATTGTACATGATGTGATCGGCGCTGTAATGTAGATTACAGCAGTGTTTTTTTTTTAGAAAAACAATCATTTTTGACGGAGTTATGACCTATATTAGCTTTATGCTAATGAGTTTTTTAATGAACAACTGGGCGAGTTTTACTTTTGGCCAAGTGGGCATTGTGGAAAGAAGTGTATGACGCTGACCAATCAGTGACCAATCAGCATCATACACTTCTCTCCACAACGCTTCTCTCCATTTATACAGCACATAGCGATATAGCTATATTGTTATGTGCAGCCACATAAACAAACTATAACGTTACTGCAGTGTCCTGACAATGAATATACATTACCTCCAGCCAGGACGTGATGTGTGTTCAGAATCCTGTCACTTCTGTAGCGTCTCTGTGATATTTACAGCAAGGCAAGCGTAATCTAATGAGATTACGATGTAACCTGTCATTTCAAACGAGATTACGTTTGCCTTGCTGTAAATATCACAGAGACGCTACAGAAGTGACATGATTCTTAATACACATCACGTCCTGGCTGGAGGTAATGTATATTCATTGTCAGAACACTGCAGTAACGTTATAGTGTGTTTATGTGGCTGCACATAGCGATATAGCTATATCGCTATGTGCAGTGTAAATGAATGGAGAGAAGTGTATGACGCTGATTGGTCACTGATTGGTCAGCGTCATACACTCCTCTGTACAACGCCCACTTGGCCAAAAAGTAAAACACGCCCAGTTGTTCATTCAGAAACTCATTATCATAAAGCTAATTTAGGTCATAACTCCGTCAAAAATGATCGTTTTTCTAAATAAAAAACACTGCTGTAATCTACATTACAGCACCGATCACATCATGTACAATATAGGCCACTTATAATGTGGTGACAGAGCCTCTTTAATAGGTGCCTGTCAAAATCACAATATACTGCAATGCATTAGTATTGCAGTATATAGTGCGAGCGATCCAACGATTGCTGGTTCATGTCCCTCAAGTGGAGTAATAAAAAAACTAAAATACAGTTAAATACATTTTTAGTGTAGAAAAAAAGAATTAAAATTAACATAACTGGTATTGCTGCGTCTGTCAAAGTGTGAACTATTACAATATAACGTTATTTAACTTGCATGCTGAACGCTGTAACAAAGAATTAAAAAAAAAATCCAGAATTGCTATTTTTTAGTCACCTTAGCTCCCAAAAAAATGGAATAAAAAGTGATCAAAAAGTCACATGTACCCCAAAATGATACCAATAAAAATTGCAGCTTGCTCCGCAAAAAGTTGGCCCTCATACCGCTCAAATATTAAAAAGTTATTGCTCTGAGAAAGTGGTGACTTTTTTTAACAAATAGTTTTTCCTTGTAACAGTGGTAAAACATATAAAAATATATAAATTTGGAGTCGCTGTAATGGTATCAACCTGTAGAATAAATTTTACATGTCATTTTTACCAGACGGTGAACGCCGTAAAAACAAAACCCAAAAAACGATGCCGGAATCGCTGTTTTTTTTGTCCATTTCACCCCACAAAGATTTTATTTTAGTTTCCCAGTACGTTATATAGGACATTAAATGGTGCCATAAAAAACTACAACTCGTCCTGCAAAAACAAGCCCTAATACGGCTATGTCAACAGAAATATAAAAAAGTTTGGCTTTTGGAAGGCGGGGAGGAAAAAACAAAAATGAAAAAACAAAAATTGGCTGCTGAGGTAAAGGGTTCATGGCCAATGAAAAAACTGTTTTATTTAATTATTTGGGGGTACTTTTTAATTTTTATTAAACTTAATTTTACTTTTTTTTTAATCTTACTAGGGGACTTGAAGCAGTGGAGTAGTGAGGTTGCATGACAGGACAGGAAGGTAGTGTGAGAGACGGGGGCATGGAGAGCAGTCTGTTAATAGAGGGGGCAGTGGGTAGCAGTCTGTGTGAAAAGGGCGTATGGGGAGAAGTCTGTGTGAGAAGGGTTGCCGTCTGTTCATTCTAGTCCCCACCTTTCTGCTATAGGGACAACGCTCGAGCCTGGAGGGGTGAATAACCTACTGGACACCAAGCATGTAACATCAACCCTTTTTCTACCCTAGACCATCAGGGATACTGACATTAACCCCTTCTCTGTCCTAGAGCCAGGGGCGGATTAAAATGAGGGCAATCTGGGCACGTTCCCAGGGCCCGTGGATGAAAGGGGGCCCAGTTCACCCCGGTTCTCCAGAGTGGTTGTTAAAATTACAGCCGGTTTAGAGAACCAGGGTGAAGCGAGACCTCTCACCCAATTTTATCCGCGTCCTTAGGGCATGGATACAATTGATTACTATTGTGCTGGCGAGACGGGAACTATCAGGGTTCGCTGTCATCGTCTCTCTCCTAACTGGCAGGGCCCTAGCATGGGCGAACCCCATATGGGAACGACAAGGACCAGAGACCCGCGATTTCCAGGGGTTCCTACGGACCTTTTGTATGGTATTTGAGGAACCTGGACGAGTCTCGTCGGCTGCCGCCTCCTTGCTGAACTTTCTACAGGTAGACACTTCCATGAGCGAGTACACCATTCACTTCCTCACCCTAGTGGGAGAGTTGTTATGGAACAACGAGGCCTTGGTGGCAACATTTTGGCATGGACTGTCCCCTGTAATTAAGGACGAGCTTGCCGCCCGAGATCTGCCATCTACCCTGGACGATCTCATTCTTCTGGCCGCCCAGATTGACATAAGGCTCCGAAAACGGTTCCGAGAGGCTCGTCGGGAGAGAGGACTCCCTAGTCCGGCTCTCACATTTCAGCAACCCCTGCTGTCCTCATCTGCTGTTCCACCTAAGGAGTCTTTGAAGACCGACCATCTTAAACTCTCTATCCAGGAGAGACAACGCAGACGCACCTCGGGACTCTGTCTGTATTGTGGCCTCGGAGGCCATCTTGTGCGTCTGTGCCCCCAAAAGCCCCAGAACTTAGGGTTGGTTGGAGAAATAACTCTGGGTGAGGAGGGATTTTCTTCCAAGTTATCCATCCCCGTGACCATAGTGTCCGGCGAGAGAACGCACTGGGTCTCTGCCTATCTGGATTCTGGATCCGCAGCTGACTTCATTCGGAGAGACCTGATGGATCTTCTCCAGTTGCCCACAACCCCTCTAGAGAGGCCTTTGATTGTTGCATCAGTGAATGGATTGCCTCTGCCAGACCTGATTGTAGCTGTGACCAAACCACTGAAGCTCCAAGTGGGAGCCCTTTATTCCGAGCTCGACACATTTTTTGTCCTGTCAACACGGTGCTGTTGAGTCTGCACTGGCTCCAACTACATGCCCCAGTTCTGGACTGGAATTCTGGAGAGGTTCTCCAGTCGGGTTCCGAGTGCCTCAACTGTTGACCGGGTCAGATCCATTCGGCCCAGTCTGTCCAGTCTCGGTCATTGGCAGGATTGCCTTCTCACTACTCTCAGTTTGCGGATGTCTTTAGCAAGAGTGAGGCAGAGACACTGCCTCCACACTGGGCGTATGACTGCCCTATTGAACTGGTTCCTGACGCCTCCCTTCCCCGTGGAAGGGTGTACCCTCACTCCTTGCTAGAGACTCAGTCTATGTCCGCCTATATTAAGGAGAATTTGAAGAGGGGATTCATATGGAAATCCTCCTCCCCGGGGCCGGGTTCTTCTTCATCAAGAAGAAGGATGGATCTCTTCGACCTTAATTGACTATCAGGGTCTCAGCCAGATCATTGCCATTAATTTCAGAACTGTTTGATCGGATGCGAGGGGCCAACATTTTCTCTAAACTAGACCTGTGTGGGGCTTACAACCTAACCCGAATTCGACGGGATGACGAATGGAAGACAGCATTTAACACTTGAGACGGGCACAATGAATACCTGGTAATGCCCTTCGCTCTGTGTAACGCTCCTGCGGTCTTCCAAGAGTTCGTCAATGATGTCTTCCGAGATCTCCTCTATGTCTTTCTTGTGGTCTATCTCGATGACATTTTGATTTTTTCCCCAGATCCAGTGACTCATCAGAGACATATCCGTCAAAATTTGCTGCGATTAAGGGAGAATTGTCTGTATGCCAAGCTGGAGAATTGCGTGCTCAAGAGAAAGTCTCTACCCTTCCTGGGCTACATTATCTCAGATCAGGGTCTCAAGATGGATCCTGAGAAGGTAAAGGCTGTCCTGGTATGGCCACGCCCGTAAGGCTTAAGGGCCATACAGCGTTTCTTGGCATTCGCCAAATTTTATCGACAGTTCATCCCAAACTTCTCACTGACCACTCCCATCTCCACCGTCACCAAGAAAGGCATGAACGCGAAGGAGTGGACTCCAGAAGCAGGGGCCAAATTAAATAGCTTGAAGAGCGCCTTAACGTCAGCCTCAAACCTCCATCATCCTGATGTGTCTCTGCAGTTTTCGTTGGGGGTGGACGCCTCCTCTGTTGGTGCTGGCGCACTTCTGCTTCATAGAGGTCCCAAAGGCAAGACAATGGTATGTGGCTATTACTCCAAGCTTTTCTCTTCTGCAGAGCGCAATTACTCGATTGGAGATCGGGAGTTGCTGGCCATTAAACTGGCTCTGGAGGGGTGGAAACGCCTACTAGAGGGCGCAGTTCATCCCATCCTGATTTTCACTGACCACAAGAACATCACGTATATCTCCAGACGACCCAACGGCTGAGCCGCCGTCAAGCCAGTTGGTCACTGTTCTTTGCCGGTTCCAGTTTGAGCCCCACTATCGCCCTGCCGACAAGAATGTGAGGGCCGATGCCTTGTTCAGGTCGTTCGAGACAGAGGACACCATGGAGCCTCCAAAATATCATTGACCCATCCTGCATCATCTCTGACAACCCTCTGCAAGTTAGAGACATCCCTCTGGGGAGGGCTTTTGTGCGTCTGGCAGACAGGAGAAGAATTTTCTGCTGAAGACATATCTCTAAACTGGCAGGTCATGCGGGTGTCTGTAAAACCCGAGACCTGATTGCCCGTCAGTTCTGGTGGCCCACGCTGCCCAAAGACATTATGGACTTCGTCTCTTCCTGCACGGTGTGCACAGCAAACAAAGTTGCCCACTCCAAACCGGCTGGCCTGCTCCAGCCGCTGCCTGTGCCCAATGCTCCCTGGCAGCATATTGCAATGGACTTCGTTACGGATCTGCCCCCCCCCTTTGCTGGATGCATTACGGTCTGGGTGGTGGTGGACCGATTCTCAAAGATGGCTCATTTTGTTCCGCTGACCGGCCTACCTTTTGCTTCTCGACTGGCCAACCTCTGCATCCAACACATCTTTTGCCTGCACGGCCTACCTCTGCATATCGTGTCTGATCGGGGGGTTCAGTTCACCTCAAAGTTCTGGAGGGCCCTCTGTAAACTCGTCGATATAAAGTTGGACTTTTCCTCAGCCTACCACCCCCAGTCCAATGGCCAAGTTGAGAGGATAAATCAGATCATGGAGAACTACTTATGACACTTCATCTCCAGGCAGCATGATGACTGGGTGCAGCTCTTCCTTGGGCCGAGTTCTCCTATAACAACCACACAAGTGAGTCCACGGTCTCAACACAGTTCTTCATAGTTTACGGCCAACATCCACGTATTCTTGTCCCTGTGTCTGCTGCATCCCAGGTGCCTGCAGCTGACTCTGCATTCCAGAACTTTTTACAGATCTGGCAGCAAAGCCGGTCCTCTATTCTGCAAGCAGTCGACTGCATGAAGAGAAAGGCAGATATGAGGAGAAGTGAGCCGCCTCTGTTTCTTCCAGGTACCAAAGGTCTGGCTGTCCTCAAGAAATATCTGACTGAGGGTGCCGTCATGCAAATTCGCTCAGAGGTTCCTTGGACCCTTTGAGATCCTGCAGCGGATCAACCCGGTCTCATAAGCTTTGGTTGTCCGCGACCCTCTATATCCCCAACTCCTTTCAGGTTTCTCTCCTGAAACCTCTGGCCATGAACCGCTACTCTAAGACTCTTAGCCCTGCAGTTCCCCCAGCGGTTTGGCAGAGATATTTGAGGTTAAGGAGATCCTGGACCCCAAAAAAGTAAAAGGAAGAACCTTTTATTTAGTAGATTGGGGGGAGTTTGGTCCAGAGAGGTCCTGGGAGCCACAAGAGAATCTCAATGCTCCTACCCTCATTAAGAAGTTTCTCTCTCGTTCTGGTCCCAAGAGGAGGGCACGTAAGAGGGGGGATACTGTAACGTCCGTGGTCGCTGACCACGAACTCCTCCCATCCTGTTGTTGCCCTTCTCTCCAGAGATGTCTGCACATGTGGCTGTCCTGTTCCACAGGAACACTAGGGTGCGCTTGCGCGTTCAGTCCAGCCTTAAGGATCAAGAACGCACACATGTATGGGATTGAGCTGATTGCTCCCAGATCAACCTGGACTATAAGAAGGGCTCTGTCCCTCCCTGCATTGCCTGAGCGTGTTTGTATCTTCCCGTGTCTGTCTTGCAAATGGTTCCGTGTTTTCCTGTTCCAGTGTTCCCGTTCCTGCTACCTGTATCCTGTTTCCCATGCTACCGCGTTCCTGTGCTATACTGAGTTGGAGTCGTGTTGTGTCGCCTTCTACACCCGCTGTGTTTCTCCGCACCTGTTGTCTGCCTGCTGCCAGAGTTCAATCCGAGCCTAAACCATCGCTACTGTCTGAATTGCCACGGGTACCTTTATCCGAACAATAGACATTAACTTTGTACCCTGTTTGGCCAGCTGCTATACCGCTACAGCGGTACGACCCAGTGGGTACACATACCCACAGATCGTGACAGTGTGTATCGTTCTTTTTTGTGAAACAACTCCCAGCATATCCTAACCATTGTTCTGGCTATACTGGGAGCTATCGTTTTATGTTGTACAAACTTAAATGGCAGAGGTTAAACTGAATTTGCAAATGATCTCTGTACGGAGCTGTATTTGTTCTGGTGCTATATATACACTGTGTTCCAAATTATTATGCAAATTGGATTTAAGTGTCATAAACATTTAATTATTAGTTTTTCAATTAAACTCATGGATGGTATTGTGTCTTAGGGCTCTTTGGATCATTGTAATCAATCTCAGACACCTGTGATAATTAGTTTTCCAGGTGTGCCCAATCAAAGTAAAACTACTTAAGAAGGACGTTCCACATTATTAAGCAGGCCACAGGTTTCAAGCAATATGGGAACGAAAAAGGATCTCTCTGCTGCCGAAAAGCATGAAATAGTGCAATAACTTGGACAAGGTATGAAAACATTGGATATTTCAAGAAAACTTAAGCGTGATCATCGTACTGTGAAAAGATTTGTGGCTGATTCAGAGCACAGACGGGTTCGTTCAAATAAAGGCATAATGATGAAGGTTTCTGCCAGACAAATTAATAGGATTAGGAGAACAGCTGCTAAAATGCCATTGCAAAGCAGCAAACAGGTATTTGAAGCCGCTGGTGCCTCTGAAGTCCCGCGAACCTCAAGGTGTAGGATCCTCCAGGGGTTTGCAAGTGTGCATAAAGCTATTATTCGGCCATCCCTAAACAATGCTCACAAGCAGAAACGGTTGCAGTGGGCTCAGAAATACATGAAGACTAATTTTCAAACTGTGTTGTTTACTGATGAGTGCCGTGCAACCCTGGATGGTCCAGATGGATGGAGTAGTGGATGGTTGGTGAATTACCACCATGTCCCAACAAGGCTGCGACGTCAGCAAGGAGGTGGCGGAGTCATGTTTTGGGCTGGAATCATGGGGAGAGAGCTGGTAGGCCCCTTTAGGGTCCCTGACGGTGTGAAAATGACCTCTGCAAAGTACGTAGAGTTTATGACTGACCACTTTCTTCCGTGGTACAAAAAGAAGAACCGTACCTTCCGTAGCAAAATTATCTTCATGCATGACAATGCACCATCTCATGCGGCAAAGAATACCTCTGTGTAATTGGCTGTTATGGGCATAAAAGGAGAGAAACTCATGGTGTGGCCCCCATGTTCCCCTGACCTCAACCCTATTGAGAACCTTTGGAGCATCCTCAAGCAAAATATCTATGAGGGTGGGAGGCAGTTCACATCAAAACAGAAGCTCTGGGAGGCTGTTCTGACATCCTGCAAAGATATTCAAGCAGAAACTGTCCAAATACTCACAAATTCAATGGATGCAAGAATTGTGAAGGTGATATCAGAGAAGGGGTCCTATGTTACCATGTAACTTGGCCTGCTAAGTTTTTTTTTGATTGAAAGAGCTTTTGATTTCTGTAAATATGACCTCCTGATGCTGCAAATTCAACAAATTACCACTTTAGTTCTCTTTACAACCTTTAAAATGTTTTGATCTCTGTTGTGCATAATAATTTGAAACAGTGCATTTTGAGTTTTTTACTTCTAAAAAAAATCTGTTATCATTAGGAGATTTGTTCAATAAAATTTGCATTGTATATATGTACTGAGCTTGGTTTTAATGCTGTATATATGTACTGAGCTTAGTTCTGATGCTGTATATATGTACTAAGTTTTATTCTGGTGCTGTTTATATGTACTGAGCTTTGTTCTGGTGCTGTACATATGCACTGAGCTTGGTTCTGGAGCTGTATTTATGTACTGAGCTATGTTCTTTTGTTGTATTTATATACTGAGCTTGGTTCTGTGTCTGTATATATGTACTGAGCTTTTTTCTGCAAACCTATGCTGATATGAAGTTATACATTTATTTTCATTGATATACTCTAGGTTAGCTTCTACTTCAGATATCTTAAAACACAATAGAGGTTAAACATACAGGCCTATATTTTGTCAGGCTTACTATTTGATCCCTTTGAATATTGGCACAACATTTGCTGTGCGCCAGTCCTGTGGAATAGACCCTGTCACTATAGAATCCTTAAAAATTATAAATAATGGTCCATCACTGTACTTAAAAGGTCACTGAAACAACTTTTTTTTCTTTTCATAGCCAATGAGTTTCATAACATATTTGTAAATCACATTAGTTAAAAAAAAGTACCTGCATACTCCAGTAAAAAGGCCTATAAAACGTGGACACTAGGTCTCTCACTTTCTTCTAAATTGTCCTCCACTGCCTGTTGCTATGTGTCTACCATCTCTAGTAGCAGCTATGACAAAACAGAACACAGTGGTGGGCGGGTCTTTGTTTCTTCAAGGTAAACTTCCGTGAATAAAATTGCCAGCATAGAGGTCCCGTCTGTCCTATAATGCAGCGTAACAGGAATGATAGAGTGGAGGAGGAGGGATTTGGGGCTAGCACGTCATTGGCCAGAGCTTGTGCATGCTCTCAAGATATCACTGTGGGTAGGTGGAGCACGCACCCTGCAATGAAGTGAAAAGCAGCCAGCGGTCCAGTAAAAACGGGTCTCTCAGGGGCTAGATAAAAATGGTAAGAGACTTTTAACACATTGGATACTCCTCTAAAACTTGTACATTTTATATTGCGCTTTATTGTGAGCTTTATTTCCTTTAGAACACGGGGGTGTATGCCGTCTGGACCCAGTAATTTGTCTGTTTTAATCTTTTTTAGGCAGCTCTGCACTTCCTTCTGGGTCGGACAGGTAACATTTAATGGAGAGTTTACTTTATTCCTCTGCATTTCACCTGACATTTCATTTTCCTTTGTTAACACAGCGGAGAAAAAAAAAGTTTGATGAGTTTGCTTTCTCTTCATCACCCTCCACAATTTCTACCGCACTACTTTTTAAAGGACCAACACTTTTAGTTTTAACCTTTTTATAAATGAAGAAAATAAAAAATAGTTTTACTGTCTTTGGCAAAGAGTCTCTCTGTTTTCAGCTTTGCTGCCCTTATAGCTGAATAGGCGCTTCTTCAGTGCTTCTTCATTGTCAAAGGCCACCAAGAGGGCTGTACTGCTGGCACTCCCGTCAGGGGCTCGACCACAAAAATAAAAAAGGGACCCACCCATCAAAGTAATCCCTATCAGTAATTAGTTTGAAGAAAGGAATGGGCCCCATTTTATTGTGGGGGGCTATTACCTTCTCCAAACTATTACTGGGGCTCTGCCTTCCAAACCTGATGCTGGCCAGTAACAGGACGTTGTGTTTGGCAGCACATACAACGTCCTATACATTGTATGTGCCGCCAAACAGATTCCTAACGTCAGGCTTTATGAAGCAGGTCCCCAGCTTTGGGATCGTTAGGTGTCAGAAGTGAAGAGGCGCTCGGACAAAAATGGAGGCGACAGGACCTGGGAGCGGTAAGTACATACGGGTCAGGGGCCTTAATTTATTTTTTTAGGGGTCTGCAGTGTAAATTAATCTAGATGTCTGATCTGGGGTGTAAATTATTTTAGGGGTCTGGTTGAAGGTCTGAGTTAATTTTGGGGGGGAAAATTTATTTAAAGGTCTGATTGGGGGTTAAAATTAATTTAGGAGTCTGGTCTAGGGTTTGAATTAATTTAGGGGACTGGATGGAGGTCTGAATATTTATAGTTGTCTGGTGTATAAATTATTTAGGGGTCTAATCTGGGATCTTTATTAATTTTGGGGTCGGAATTTATTTGGGGTGTATTTATTCATTTAGGAGTCTGAATTTTGGGGAGTGGTCAGGGATCTGAATTAATTTTGTCATCTGGTCTGTTGCCTATGCAGGTGACCAGTTCAATTATTTTTTTTTATGTTGCCCCCCTGCACACCATACTATCTCCCCTTGGCCTTCGACAGAGCCCCTGCCCACTTTTCTCTCCCTATGCCCCTTTTTAGAGCCCCTGTCAGGGTGCGTATCCCCCCTGGCCCGACTTCTGCTCCTGCCTCTTTCCACTCTCTTAGCCTTCCTTCCCCCACAGAGCCCCTTACCCCCTATTCCATCCCCATTGTACCCTGACAGAGCCCCTGCCCTGTCTTCGCCCCATCCCTCCACTGAGCCACTGCCAGTTTGCGTCTCATCCCTACACCCCTACCACCACTTTCCGTTGCCATTCCCATCCCCCAGTAAAGGGGGGGCCCAGACGCCTTGACTGTACGGTGCCTCAGAAATTCCTGATGGCGGCGCTGACTCTATCTGCAAGCCTTTTAGCTAGTATTACACTTTTCCCATCTCCTCCCTCCCCTCTCATATTGAACTGAGAGCGATAGCCTGCCTGTTTGAATCAGGGCCGATGATGCTGCAGTAATAAAAGGACGTTGTTAGCAAACAAGTTCTCATTGTCATGATCTGTGGACCCACTAGGCCGTACCGCCGTAGCGGGATAGCAGTGGCCAACAGAGTACCAAGTCAATATATAAATAGTCCAAGCACAAGGGTAACTGTAGTGGTTCAGACAGTAGCAACGGCTTGGCACAGATGGGACCTTGACAGCGGACAGCAGACGTGGTGTAACACAGCAGGCGGAAACCGGTGGCACAACATGACTCCAACGGGTTTAAGGCACAGGAACAAATATCATGGGATACAGGGTACAAGTAGCAGGGCACAGGAACAACTGAAACAGAATAACACTAAGGGACCATTTGCAAGACTAACATAGGAAAACACAACAACGCTCAGGCAGTAAGCAAAGGGGCAGGGCCCTTCTTATAGTCCAGGGTGATCATGGGCTAATTAATGATTCCCATGTGTGCATGCTGGCCCTTTAAGGGACACAGCGGACTGGAGCGGAAATGAGCGCTGGCGTCTCCTGGGGAGGAGATAAGGGCCAGCACTCACAGATCCATGGCTGCGGCCGTCGGGGGGGGGGGGGGCAGAATAATCCCAAAGGTCCGCGGCCATGGACGCTACACTCCTACAGTCACGCAGAAAGCTTGTAATTCTGTGTTTAGTTTAGTATTCATTTCAGTGTTAAATTGTTTATACTGTCAGGGCAACACGTTTTGATATGCCGTGTTAGATCAAGGAACTTGCTCTTGAGGACTCATTGCAACCATTATATAGAGTTATAAGTGGTAGTGAGGATCATGCATGGCATTGGAGATTTTGCATCTACCCAAAAAGGTTTTTTTCAGCCAACATGTTCACTAGAGATGAGCGAACCGGGACAACCGAACCCGGTTTCGGTCCGAACTTCCGGAAAAGTTCGGTTCGCAGCGAATCCGAACTTCACCGGGTTCGGCCGAACCCGTTTTGACCGAACCCGGTCAAAAATATTATACAAATCGGCAGCCACTTGTCTCTATCAATCACTGATAGAGAAAAGAGGCTGCTGATTAAAAATAAAATAAAAAGCATTTCATACGTACCTGGTCGTTGTCTTGCGGACGAGTCTCTCTTCTTCCTCCAGTCCGACCTTCTTTTCTGACGCGGCAGCCTGTGATTAGCTGCAAAGGCCTCTGCAGCCTGTGATTGGCTGCAGAGGTGTCTGCAGCCCGTGATTGGCTGCAGAGGCCTCTGCAGCCCGTGATTGGCTGCAGCGCTCACATGGGCTGCATCGTCATCAAGGAATGTCGGGCCGGATGTCGCGAGGGACGCGTCACCAAGGCAACGGCCAGGAGACCGGACTGGAGGAAGCAGGGAGTTCCCGGTAAGTGTGAACGTCTTTTTTTTTTTACAGGTACTCTATATTGTGATCGGTAGTCACTGTCCAGGGTGCTGAAACAGTTACTGCCGATCAGTTAACTCTTTCAGCACCCTGAAGAGTGACTATTTACTGACGTCGCCTAGCAACGCTGCCGTAATGACGGGTGCACACATGTAGCCACCCGTCATTACGGGGCCTCATGCACACGACCGTAAAAACACCCGTTATTAAGGGTCGTAATTACGACCCGAAATAGCGGGCCCATAGACTTCTGTTAGCCACGGGTACCTTCCCGTTTTCTCACGGGAAGGTGCCCGTGCCGTTAAAAAGATAGAACATGTTCTATTTTTTTATTTTACGGGTCGTGCTCGTAATTACGACTCGTAATTACGAGCACGGCCGGCCGCTTTTACGAGCCGTGCTGTCATTATAAGGGTATGTTCACACGACAGCGTCCGTTACGGCTGAAATTACGGGGATGTTTCCGCCTGAAAACATCCCCGTAATTTCAGCCGTTATGGCATATGCAGGCGCTTGAACGCCGCGTCCATTACGGACGTAATTGGCGCTGCTATTCATTGGAGTCAATGAATAACGGCTCCAATTACGGCCAAAGAAGTGACAGGTCATTGCTTTCAATGGGCAGATGTTTGTCAGCGCTATCGAGGCGCTATTTTTGGACGTAATTCGGGGCAAAAACGCCCGAATTACGTCCGTAATTAGTGAGTGTGAACATACCCTGTGTTCACACGCACTAATTACGGATGTAATTCGGGATTTTTTGCCCCGAATTACGCCCGAAAATAGCGCCTCGATAGCGCTGACAAACATCTGCCCATTGAAAGCAATGGGCAGACGTTTGTCTGTTCACACGAGGCGTATATTTACGCGCCGCTGTCAAATGACGGCGCGTTCAAGCGCCTGCAGATGCCGTTACGGCTGAAATTACGGGGATGTTTTCAGACGGAAACATCCCCGTAATTTCAGCCGTTACGGACGCTGTCGTGTGAACATACCCTAAATTTTATAGCAGCACGGCCCGTAAAATAGAAAAATAGAACATGTTCTATTTTTTTAACGGCACGGGCACCTTCCCGTGAGAAAACGGGAAGGTACCCATGGGTAACAGAAGTCTATGAGCCCGTTATTGCGGGTCGTAATTACGACCCACAATAACGGGTGTTTTTACGGTCGTGTGCATAATGGGAGCACGTCTTGGAAAAACGACCGGCTGCCTGTGGCCGGCCGTGCTCCTCTCCTGAAATACTCTGTGCTGCCTTAAACTCTGTGGACAGGTCAGGATCCTGTTTCTTTTAAATGCTGCTAGGGAACCCGCTCGATCCACTATATAAGGCTGCGCTACAGTGCAGCATTTAAAAGAAACAGGATCCTGACCTGTCCACAGAGTTTAAGGCAGCACAGAGTATTTCAGGAGATGAGCGTGCAGATTCAGTGCTGCTGTGAACTCTGCTCTTACCATTACGTAGCTCTCAGTCT
Organism: Rhinoderma darwinii; assembly: GCF_050947455.1. Classification (NCBI taxonomy): domain Eukaryota; kingdom Metazoa; phylum Chordata; class Amphibia; order Anura; family Rhinodermatidae; genus Rhinoderma; species Rhinoderma darwinii. Next base: position 48,355,374 of record NC_134689.1, read on the forward strand.
GTTACCTCTCCTCCACTCCTGTCCTCAATAACACCTTCACATGATTGGCAAGTCACCACCCCGCACAAGATCCGCACGCTCATCTCCTGAAATACTCTGTGCTGCTGTGAACTCTACTCTTACCATTACGTGGTGACTTGCCAATCATGTGAAGGTGTTCTTGAGGACAGGAGTGGAGGAGAGGTAACAGACTGAGAGCTACGTAATGGTTAGAGCAGAGTTCACAGCAGCACTGAATCTGCACGCTCATCTCCTGAAATACTCTGTGCTGCCTTAAACTCTATGGACAGGTCAGGATCCTGTTTCTTTTAAATGCTGCACTATAGCGCAGCCTTATATAGTGGATAGAGCGGGTTCCCAAGCAGCATTTAAAAGAAACAGTGTGTGTGTTTGGGTATGTGTCTTTGTCTGTTTTTATATGTGTGTTTGTGTTTATGTGTGTTTGTGTATATATGGGTGTGTTTGTGTATATGTGTTTGTGTATATATATGGGTGTATGTGTATATGTTTGTGTGTAGATGTTTGTGTGTGTGTGTTTTTGTATATGTGTGTGTTTGTGTATATGTGTGTATATGGGTGTGTTTATGTGTGTGTTTGTGTATATATGGGTGTGTTTGTGTATATATATGGGTGTATTTGTATATATGTTTGTGTGTAGATGTTTGTGTGTGTGTTTATATATGTGTGTGTTTGTGTATATGGGTGTGTGTATATGTGTGTGTTTATGTATATGTGTGTGTGTTTGTCTGTTTATGTGTGTATGTGTGTGTATATCTTGTTGTGTTTGTGTATATATGTGTGTTTGTGTATATGTTTGTGTGTGCGTGTATATATGTGTGTAGGTGAGTAGAAGTATTGGTATTGTTCACATTGATAACTGTTTTTTTATTTTGTTGCAGATTTTGATGTACCGATTGGACTACGTCTTCGATTCGTTGGACTACTGCGTAGATCTACGTTTTTTAAAAATTTTAATAAAATGGTTAACGAGGGTTTTGTTGGGGATTTCTTATTTCAATAAAAAAGAATTGTCTTTGTGTTTTTTTTAAAACTTTATTAGTGCCTAGATAATGGCAGTTGGCTGATTGACAGCGTCCATTATTAAGGCGGGGCTTAGTGTTAGCCGGTGCAGAGGCTGGCACTAACCACCCATTATTACCCCGGTACCCACCACCACCAGGGGTGCCGGGAAGAGCTTGGTACGATCCAGTACCCGACCATCTGTTGTGATGGTCGGGTACTGGGGCGGCCGTAGGCTGGTATTATGAGGCTGGGAAGGGCCAAAAACAGTGGACCTTCCCACCCTTGTAATGCTAGGCTGCTGCTGCTGTGTTGTATCGGGCTGGTTATAAAAATGGGGGGGACCCCACGTCGTTTTTTTTTTGGAATTTAACAAATTTAACAATAGACGTTGGGTCCCCCACATTTTTAATAACCAGCCATATACAAGGCCGCAGCAGTCTGGCATTACATGGGTGGGAAGGGCCACTGGTTTTGTCCATTCCCAGGCTAATAACACTGTGTTGTATGTGGCTGGTTATGATAAATTGGGTGGAACCCCATGTCTTTTTAAAAAAAAAATTAAAAATAAATAAATAATAAAAAAAAAATGACGTGGGGTCCCCCCCACTTTTATAACCAGCCAGATACAACGCAGCAGCAGCAGCCTAGCATTACAAGGGTGGGAAGGTCCACTGTTTTTGGCCCTTCCCAGCCTCATAATACCAGCCTGCGGCCGCCCCAGAACCCGACCATCACAACAGATGGTCGGGTACTGGATCGTACCTGGCTCTTCCCGGCACCCCTGGTGGTGGTGGGTGCCGGGGTAATAATGGTGGTTAGTGTTAGCCTCTGTACCGGCTAACACTAAGCCTCGCCTTAGTAATGGATGTTGTCACTCAGACAGCGGCCATTACTAAAGTGGTAGTAATAAAATTTGAAAAAAAAAAGACAAAGATATAGATAAAATATTTTATTGAAATAAAGCACCCCCAACACAACCCTCATTAACCATTTTATTGTAGAAAAAAAAAACGTCATCGAAGTAGTCCTCGAAACCGACGTAGTCCAAACACCAAACCTGTAAAAAAAATAAAAAATGAAATAAAACATGTTGTAAGCTTAGATTCAGTTTAATGTGTGATACTGACTGTTATACCATGTATAGAAGCCTGCCGTGAAGTTGACTTTGATACAGGGCGCCAGCAGACAGTATCATACATGGCCATACAGACATGTATACAAACAAACATACATACATGCAAACTATCATACATACATGCATACACACACACACACATGAAACCATACATACAAACATGCAAAGATACATACATATATACAAGCATGCACAAATATACATGCAAACATAAATACATGCAAACATAATTACATACATGCACATATATATAAACATACATGCAAAAATAAAAACATGCAAACATACATGACAACATACATACATACATGACAACATACATACATGACAACATACATACATGCAAATATACAGTCATGCAAACATACATAAATGCAAACATACATACATGCAAATATATACATGCAAATATACATACAAACATGCACATATATACATACATGACGACATACATACATACATACATAAAATGCAAACATACATACATACATTCATGCAAACATACATGCAAATATACACATACATGCCAACATACATACATGCCATGTATGTACATACATACATGCAAACATACACACATGCAAACATACATACATGCAAATATACATACAAACATACATGCACATATATACATACATACATGACAACATACATGCATACATACATGACAACATACATACATACATGCAAACATACATTCATGCAAACATACATTCATGCAAACATACATTCATGCAAACATACATACATACATGCAAACATACATTCATGCAAACATACATACATGCAAACATACATGCAAATATATACATGCAAATATACATACACACATGCACATATATACATACATGCCAACATACATGCAAACATACATGCACATATATACATACATACATGACAACATACATACATACATACATACATGCCAACATACATACATGCCAAAAAAAAATAATAATACGTTCATACTTACTTTCCTCCTGTCCGGGCTCCAGCGATGACGTTTCATCCATGTCGCCGCTGCAGCCTGTGATTGGCTGCAGAGGCGGTCACGTGGGATGAAGCGTCATCCTGACGTGCGTGACCGCCACTACAGCCTGTGATTGGCTGCAGCGGCGAAAGGGATGAAACGTCATCGCTGGAGGCCGGACAGGAGGAAAGTAAGTACGAACGTATAATTTTTATTTTTTTATTACATTTAAATTGTATTTTCCGCGCGCCGAGCATGTACTGTCAAGGTTGCTGAAAGAGTTAGTGCAGCCCATTAACTCTATCAGCACCCGAGACAGTAGCATGCTCGGCGCACGTAAGTGACAGGTTCGGTCCGAACTAGTTCGGTCCGAATCGAACTTTTTTGTGAAATTCGGCGAACTAGCCGAACCGAACTTTTGAAAAGTTCGCTCATCTCTAATGTTCACAATTGCAGCAGATGCTGTTGACACTAGACGTTCAAGTGACTGTTCCAGGTGGTTTCAGACAGCTCTGAAGCAGCAGAGTCCCATGTGGGATTCAGGGCAATGTTCTCAACCTCCCACTGTGCAGTTTCACTTGTTTTGACTGCAATTGCCACTTAACTTATAGCCAGAATTCCACTGGCAGAAGGTGTAAATAAAGGAACAGCTATTTTTTGTTAAATTTTATTTTAGGTTTTAATGGCTTCACTTACTGTACTTCATCTGGGTATCATCTGTGTATCATTTTCAGAGTATAGACTGCTGTAAACATGACTTCGGTATTGTAGTGGTCATTCCGTAGCTCGAATCCTGTAATAGCCATCATTACCAGGGGTGGATTATAATGAGCGTAATCTGGGCATGTGCCCAGGGCCCAAAGCTGAAAGGGGGCCCAGTTCAGAGAACCGCAGTGAAGCGGGACCTCTCACCCAATTGTATCCGCGTCCTTAGTACGCGGATACAATTGATTACTATAGCGCTGGCGAGACGGGAACTATTAGTTGGTGCCCCAACATTCAGTGCTTTAACAATAATGCAGTCGGTGTTATGACTGCACCATTACGCAGGATGACACTGCCTGGTGTCTGACCTGTACTGTGTCACTGAGGGACGGCGCGGGAACGGGGACAGGTGAGAATGTTTTTTGTTTTTCTGTGGGCAGAGTTGGAGGCAATATCTACAGGGGCGTTATCTACACCGGGCAATATCTACACTGGGCAATATCTACAGGGGAGATTGTGACTGGCATTATCTACAGGGGACAATGTGACTGGTGCTATCTACAGAGGGCATTGTGACTGGCTCTATCTACAGGGGGCATTGTGACTGGCACTATCTACAGGGGGCATTGTGACTGGCTTTATCTACAGGGGGCATTGTGACTGGCGGTATCTACAGGTCTCATTGTGACTGGTGCTATCTACAAAGGACATTGTGACTGGCACTATCTACAAGGGGCATTGTGACTGGCGCTATCTACAGGGGGCATTGTTAATGTGAGTGGTATTTTACCTTTCAGCATTTGACAATTTACTTCATGGGGACACTGTATGGTGCTATTCTATTCAGGGGCTCAGTGTGTGATACTATTATATTCAGGGGCATAGAGTGTGGCACCATAAGAATTTTATCTTCGTTTATAGGTGCAGAAATGTTGGAAAAGTGAGGAGCCGATGACTTTTGAGCGGCAAACTGCAGAAATCGGTCGTGGACGGGAGAAGTCATCATAGAGGTTTGGACCGGATGGAGAAGAAAAGAGAAAAGGAATGAAAAAGAATCTGAGGCGTCACCTCTGAGTCACTCAATGTAAATGTTTATTCTCCCTGTGACTGATCAGTACTGTAGTAACTGTAGGATTTGCAGCGAGATGATGAATGGTAGCATTCTTTTTTGGAAACAACCCCCAGCATATCCTAACCATTGTTCAGGCTATACTGGGAGCTGTAGTTTTATGTCGTACAAACTTTTATGGCAGGGGTTAAACTGAATTTGCAAATGATCTCCATACTGAGCTTGGTTCTGGTGCTGTATATATGTACTGAGCTTGGTTCAGTGCTGTATATTTATGTACTGAGCTTGGTTCTGGGGCTGTATATTTATGTACTAAGCTTTGTTCTGGTGCTGTATATATGTAGTGAGCGTTGTTCTGGTGCTGTATATATGTAGTAAGCTTGGTCCTTTGCATTGTATATATATATATATACACACACACTACCGATAAAAAGTTTGGGGTCACCCAGACAATTTTGTGTTTTCCATGAAAACTCACACTTATATTTATCAAATGAGTTGCAAAATGACTAGAAAATATAGTCAAGACATTGACAAGGTTAGAAATAATGATTTTTATTTGAAATAATCATTTTCTCCTTCAAACTTTGCTTTCGTCAAAGAATGCTCCATTTGCAGCAATTACAGCATTGCAGACCTTTGGCATTCTAGCTGTTAATTTGCTGAGGTAATCGGGAGAAATTTCACCCCATGCTTCAAGAAGGCCCTCCCACAGTTTGGATTGGCTTGATGGGCACTTCTTGCATACCATACGGTCAAGCTGCTCCCACAACAGCTCCATGGGGTTGAGATCTGGTGACTGCGCTGGCCGCTCCATTACAGATAGAATATCAGCTGCCTGCTTCTTCCCTAAATAGTGCTTGCATAATTTGGAGGTGTGCTTTGGGTCATTGTCCTGTTGTAGGATGAAATTGGCTCCAATCAAGCGCTGTCCAGAGGGTATGGCATGGCGTTGCTTGTGCTGGCTTAATAAACCAGCATTTTTTTCACTAACACAGAGTGCTGTGGGATTTTCTTCAATATTGATCTATATCCCCTGGATCGGGATTACCTGCTTGCACCTGAGACCATCTTGGAATTGCATTGTGAGTGCTGCTGCTTTTCCATTGTATATATATACACACTGAGCTTTGTTCTGTTGCTGTTGTGACATCTTGGGGACCACTTAGCTCACAGGATCGCCATCTCCAGGGTGAGATGGTTGGCACACTTATAAAGTTCACTCCAACTCATTGAATAAAAGTTTAAACCAGCCGCAGCTAGCTTTATTGTCTTCACCACAGCAAGCAGTGTTACAACAAAAAAACATACAAAATAAACCCTAGGCCGTCCAGCCTCTAACTAAACATTTGTTGTCCCTCACTAAGAGACCCTGAGCCTTGTGCCCAGTACCTCAAAACATAGGCATTTTTACCTTACACGTTAATGACTCTCACAGGCTAGCATGCCTGTCTTCCCCAGACTGAGAGCTCTGTGTGAACAGCACACACCTCAATTAAAGAGCCGCCTCAGGTGAAGCCTACCTAGGCTCATCAGACAGCCCAAGACGGACTGCCTGTATGGAGTGGAAGCCGCCCTTCTCCTTCACACTCCAGCAAACCAGGCCCTATTCTGGGTTTTACACCCAAGCAACAGCAGATAAAAACCCTCTCTGCTGTACATGTTCCCTGGTTGCTTAAAACCTGACAGTTTCTGCACTGTCCAGTAGCTACACTGTTACATATCCCCTCCCCTTTGATAAAGGCGGTAGGACTGATCACATTTCAACCTCCCTCCAGGGTCAAAGCTCCTATGTTGGGACATAATTACACTTAGGGTCACTTCAACAGTAACAGACATTTGATAATCACCCGTGGGTGTATTATACGGGTGCTCCCGCAACTCTTCTATGTTGGCAAGCATGGCATCCTCATCCCTTGTAGGCACTACTAGCTTTTGCTGATCACAGCCATATTTACATGTGTTGTGCCCTACATTCAGGGACCTTTCCGCATCCATGAAGTGGTTTTGTGTGTCACCCCTTGGTTTAGACACTGGCTCATTGTGTTCCGTAACACCGTACCATCTACCAAACCACTTTCAGATACTATACTCCCCTCCATCTTGGAGTTTTTCGTCTCAGCATTTAAACGCTCAGACTGTCCGTCCAGAGACAATTTTTCACCGCACTGACCAGACCTCTCTGGGTTACTTCTATCAGACCCGGTAGTGGTCATCTCTTCAGCAGTGTTAGGGCCCTCATCCTGCTTAGTGGTATAGCACCGCTTGTTGCCCTTAGCAACCTGTCTTGTGTTACATGCCGTTTCCATGGCTAAAGCACACTCTGCATAAGTATCCATTGAACAAGCCTGGAAGACCACCTCTATGGCTCCCCTCACCTCCTGGGAAAGTGTGGGCGCTACATGGGTCTCAACGTCTACATCTGAAAGACCAGCAGGGGGCAGAACTTCTAAGGGTGAAGCAGTAACCCTTCTCACACTATACTTGGCACTAGTGTCCTCGTTGGTACCATTGACAGCCCCAACCTCTAGGGAAATGTTTTCATGTACATCTGGTTTGCTACCGGGCAGTTCATTAGTGACAGAGGCCACAGCAACCAGTACACACACCTCACTGACTCCACTGTCCAGGAACTCATATGCGTCACTTAGGGCTACATTCACACTGGTGTGGTCGCTCAAATAAAAGGTGGATCACTGCTGCTGGATTTAGCTGACTCTGATTTGACTCCAACCACATTCTCAAACCCGTAGATTTTATCACCACTCCACTCACACATAGCAGCAGTAAGCCCATTGTAATCCATCGCAGTAGCATACAGCTGGTTGCCATTAGGAACAATGCACACATCACATGCAACAGTCTTGTTATTGTGAACCATGACCGCTAGGGGCACACTTGAGCCATTAGTAACCTGATTTACATCACATGTAATATCAGTGACAGAAGCATACACTATAGTGGCATCCACTGAACATGGTTTGAAGTCTAACTCCTGTGCTTCCCCCATCCCCATGGAATGAGTAAGCGTTACATCAATCTCAGTTTCTACAGCATAGGAATGACCTGTAGGGGGCAACATTTCTAAAGGTGCTGCAATCAAATCTATTGTATGGTATGGCAGGGCTGTACTGCAGATAACCACCATCAACAATCCCAACCTCTAGGGAAATCTCATATACACCTGGCACATCTGTTTCCAAGGACACATCCTCTGGATTACCATCAGTAACAGTACGCATATCACATGTGACACTCTCGACTTTCTCAACTACAGCCTCAAGGGGCACACTTGAACTAATCCCCTCTTCTGTCTCGGCTGCTGTTTCTTTAACAGCCTGTTCACACAATGCATTAACCTGCTCAGGCTGTGTGACAAACTCAAGGGTTAAAGACACGTTAGGCACAATTTTTGACATTTCACTAGTGTCATCACATAAACGCTGTGCATCAAATACATGTGCGTCATTTTTAGCAGGCATTTCCTGAATCACATTATCACTTGACATCATTAAAATTGGTGCATTTTCCCTGTAATAGCTACAATGCTTATCGGAGATATTGCCTTTCTCCCACAACTGACAAAAATTAGGGAAGTCCCTTCCCAGCACAAACTCCTCATCAAGTCTCTGATATTTTATAAGTCTGTGCTGCACAGTCCCAAAATCAGTTTCAAAGTCAATCAGAACGGTCTCACGCAACTTGGGATCCTTCTTCACGAACAGCAAAATGTCCGGATGCACCCTCGAGAACTCTTGGCGAAGATCCAGACTGACCAGTAGTGGAATCCCACCAACCAACATTTCACGTGTTTTCTCTTGCGCTCTCTCTGGCCTCCTGACCAGAGAACAATAAGGTGCACATTCATCTGCTTGATGGCATCTCCAACAGCACTCCTTCTGCTGAACAGCCGCCACATGCTGTCGGGGTTGGTTGCTCCTAGCAACCACATCTGGGCGATTCAGCACACTTGGCTTTTTAACAGCTGCCCAACATTGCTTGGGAACACCTTTTCCATCCACACAATAGTCTGCTTGCAAACATTCCCACCATGAGTCCGGGTGGTTGCCCTTAGCAACAATCCTCACAGCTTGTATCACAGGTACGCACGCTCCGTGCTCTTCTCTGCGAACTATCTGTAACACCTCCGGAGTACCCGGCATCAATCCAGCTGGCATTGAAAAGCATCCACTTGGCTTGGAAGGCTGCGTATCCATGGACAGCACTTGTGCCCTTAAAGCCACTTGATTTGCTTCCAACTGTGCCAGGAACCTTTGGTTATCCTCCCTCTACTTGGCATTTGCTTCCTGCAGCTCCGTATTCGTTTGCACTATCTTTTTGAGGAGTTCCTCCATAAGACACATTGCAACAGAAAAACAGACTCTTTAAATGGGCTTCTGGCCCTTTAAATTTCACTGCACACTTCTTGTGCCATTTTATTGCCCGCATTCTCCACCATATGTGACATCTTGGGGACCACTTAGCTCACAGGATCGCCATCTCCAGGGTGAGATGGTTGGCACACTTATAAAGTTCACTCCAGCTCATTGAATAAAAGTTTAAACCAGTCGCAGCTAGCTTTATTGTCTTCACCACAGCAAGCAGTATTACAACAAAAAAACATACAAAATAAACCCTAGGCCGTCCAGCCTCTAACTAAACATTAATTGTCCCTCACTAGGAGACCCTGAGCCTTGTGCCCAGTACCTCAAAACATAGACAGTTTTACCTTACACGTTGGTGACTCTCACAGGCTAGCATACCTGTTTTCCCCAGACTGAGAGCCCCTTACTCGTTGGTGACTCTCACAGGCTAGCATGCCTGTCTTCCCCAGACTGAGAGCTCTGTGTGAACAGCACACACCTCAATTAAAGAACCGCCTCAGGTGAAGCCTACCTAGGTTCATCAGACAGCCCAAGACATGGACTGTCTGTATGGAGTGGAAGCCGCCCTTCTTCTTCACACTCCAGCAAACCAGGCCCTATTCCGGGTTTTACACCCAAGCAACAGCAGAGAAAACCCTCTCTGCTGTACATGTTCCCTGGTTGCTTAAAACCTGACAGTTTCTGCACTGTCCAGTAGCTGCACTGCTGCACTGTATATATGTACTGGGCTTTGTTCTTGGGCTGTATATATGTACTGTGTTTTGTTCTGGTGCTGTATATATGTACTGAGCTTTGTTCTGGTGCTGTATACATGTACTGAGCCTTGTTCTGGTGCTGTATACATATACTGAGTCTTGTTCTGGTGCTGTATATATGTACTGAGCTTTGTTCTGGTGCTGTATATCTGTACTGAGCTTTGTTCTTGTGCTGTATATATGTACTGAGCTTGGTTCTGGTGCGGTATATATGTACTGAGCTTTGTTCTGGTGCTGTATACATGTACTGAGCCTGGTTCTTGTGCTGTATACATATACTGAGTCTGGTTCTGGTGCTGTATATAAGTACTGAGCTTTGTTCTAGTGCTGTATATATGTACTGAGCTTTGTTCTGGTGCTGTATTTATGTACTGAGCTTTGTTCTGGTACTGTTTATATGTACTGAGCTTGGTTTTGCTATATATGTATATATGGTGCTGTATATATGTACTGAGACTTGTTCTGGTGCTGTATATATGTACTGAGCTTGGTTCTGTTGCTGTATATATGTACTGAGCTTGGTTCGGTGCTGTATATTTATGTACTGAGCTTGGTTCTGGGACTGTATATTTATGTACTGAGCTTTGTTCTGGTGCTGTATATATGTAGTGAGCTTTGTTCAGGCATTGTATATATGTACTGAGCTTGGTTTTACTGCTGTATATATGTACTGATCTTTGTTCTGATCCTGTATATATGTACTGATCTTGTTCTGGTGCTGTATATATGTATTGAGCTTTGTTCTGGTGCTGTATATATGCACTGAGCTTGGTACTGGTGCTGTATATATATGTACTGAGCTTTGTTCTGGTGCTGTATATATGTACTGTCTTGCTCTGGTACTGTATATATGTACTGAGCTTTGTTCTGGTGCTGTATATATGTAGTGAGCTTTGTTCAGGCATTGTATATATGTACTGAGCTTGGTTTTACTGCTGTATATATGTACTGATCTTTGTTCTGATCCTGTATATATGTACTGAGCTTTGTTCTGGTGCTGTATATATGTATTGAGCTTGGTTCTGGTGCTGTATATATGCACTGAGCTTGGTACTGGTGCTGTATATATATGTACTGAGCTTTGTTCTGGTGCTGTATATATGTACTGAGTTTTGTTCTGGTACTGTATATATGTACTGAGCTTTGTTCTGGTGCTGTATGCATGTACTGAGCTTTGTTCAGGCATTGTATATATGTACTGAGCTTGGTTTTACTGCTGTATATATGTACTGATCTTTGTTCTGATCCTGTATATATGTACTGAGCTTTGTTCTGGTGCTGTATATATGTACTGAGCCTTGTTCTGGTGATGTATATATGTACTGAGCTTTGTTCTGGTGCTGTATATGTGTACTAAGCTTTGTTCTGGTCTTCTATATGTACTGAGCTTTTTTCTGGTCTTGTATATATGTACTGAGCTTGGTTCTAGTTCTTTATGTATGTACTGAGCTTTGATCTGGTACTGTATATATGTACTGAGCTTGGTTCTGCTATATATATGTATATATGGTGCTGTATATATGTATTGAGATTGTGCTGGTGCTGTATATATGTACTGAGCTTGGTTCTGTTGCGGTATATATGTACTGAGCTTGGTTCTGTTGCGGTATATATGTACTGAGCTCGGTTCTGGTGCTGTATATGTACTGAGCTCGGTACTGGAGCTGTATATTTATGTACTGAGCTTGGTTCTGGGTCTATATATATTTACCTTATCTTAAGGTAAAATTAGATGTTAAATCTACTTTTACCATAAGATAAGGTAAATATGTGCAGTAAAAACTAAACCCAAATAACCATGGAGGAACCACAGTTTTTTCCAGTTTACCCATTATTTGGTACTTTAAATGGTGCCAATAAATACTACAACTCCTCTCGCAAAAAATAATCCTTCACATACCACTCCATTGATATAAAAATAAAAAAGGTATGGTTCTAGGAAGGCGGCGAGTGAAAATGAAAAAAAATAAAAAATGGCTTGGACTTTAAGGGGTTAAACAACATAGACTGGTTCTTTATATTTACGCACAGCAGATATTTTTTTCCCGGAAACCACTAACAATTTAAAGCTCCTGACTCTTTAGGGTCTCAAAGTATTCTGCTTTTTCTCTTCTTTATGATTCATTCTGCTTTTACAGCGAATTCAAAACTGTGCCTGATCTGTGGCCGCCTAAACTGAAATCTGCAAATATACAGTACAGCGTCTTCAGAGTTGGGGGGGGGGTACACTTTGTAAACTGCCCGGGGCCCATGGTTCCCTTAAAGGGAATGTGTTGCCAGCAAAACATGTTTTTTTTTTTTTTAGTTAAACAATTAGTGTATAGGTGATTAAACATTGTTCTAATTTATTAATTTTTTTCACGAGTCAGGAAATATTATAAATTGGATTCAATTGGATTCTAATTTATAATATTTCACATTGCTGGTCACTAGATGGAGCCATTCCCAAAATTGCAGCATTGCATGTGGTAAAGCAACCACATTGCTTTATGCTGCAAAATTGGGTAAAAAGCCCTCGCTCTAGTGAGCTCTCAGCATCCCCCCCTCCTTTATCCTGGCTAGTGCCGGGAGAAACGAGGGGTTTGAATGGTCTAACCTCCTACACTGTGTGTCGCCATTTTTTGAGCTAACACACAGTGTAGAAGGTTTACATACAGTAGTAAACACACACTGAAACACAAACATACATAGAAATCCCTTACCTGCTCCAGTCGCCGCCGCTCCCTCCGGTCCATCCGCTCCGTCTGCTGCCGCTGCTCCATGTGCACAAGTCCGGAAGCCGCGACCGGAAGTAGTAATCTCACTGTCCGGCCGCGACTTCCGGTCCACAGGAAAATGGCGCCGGACGGCGCGCATTTCAAATTGAACTGTGTGGGTGCGGCGTTCCCACACAGCGGCGTACATGTTAGTGGATGGAACGGGCCCCGTTCGCAGTCCCTATGGGACTTGAGCTGCCGTATTCCATGTCTGTATGTGTCGTTAATCGACACATACAGAAATGGAAAAAAAATATGGCAGCCCCCATAGGGAATAAAAAGTGTAAAAATAAGAAAAAGTAACACACAAACACACAAATTAATCCAAACGTTTTTAATAAAGCACTAACATCTTTAACATATTAAAAAAAAAATTGTGGTGACACTGTTCCTTTAATCCGCCCCTGATCATTACTAACAACTTTTACTCTTGTACTACTAGACCACCCTCCCAATAACTCCTCTGAAATAAGACAAAGACACCACAACAGGATTTACAAACAGTAAATAATTAGAACTGGACCCCAACACCTTATACATTCAGTTAAATAATTTAAAGAAAACGTTACTCTAGGTCATATAAGTTGAAATGGTTAGCTGACCTAATTAGCACTGTCTCCCTGATTCAAAAGACGTATTTTTCCTGGACCCCCTTCTAGAGATATTGCCCCCATTATTTTGGCACACTATTCTCAAATTTGCTGTGGTTAGCCAGCGGGGCATGAACTACCCTTAATCTGCCGAGATGTAGCGAGCTTTCTTGTCTCTAAGGGCTTATTCACGTGACCAAGTGCAAACTCAGACGTGAAAACAGACATTTTTCACGTCCGAGTTTCCCCCGTGTGTGACCCGTTTTCACTGATCCAACATAGACTTGAGTCTATCGAGGGATCCGTGAAAAAGGAAGAAAATAGGACATGTTCAATTTTTCAACGGACCCTTCACACGGTCCATTAAAACAACGGCCCCATTGAAATACATGCGTCCGTGTGAAGGCCGTTGTTTTAACAGCCGTCACAATGAATAAACCCTAATGCTGAGCAAAGCAAATGAGGCAGCTTCAGAGTGGCAAGGCACAGCATGATCACGCAAGGTAAGGGTGTTCTGGCGAGATCATGCTGTGCCTGTCCCGACTAAGCTGCCCTGCGCAGATTGCTCAGTGTCAGAGGCAGGTAAAATAGCTCCACCTTGGGAGAATGAGGGTACTTCACGCCCAGTAGACTAACTACAGCAAATTAGCATATAAGGTGCCAACACAATGGGTTGCCATATCTCCAGGGAAAAAAAAACACTAAAATCAGGAAGACAGGGCTATTCAGGTCAGATAACCAGTTTAACTTATATGATCTAGTGACAGGTCCCCATTCACAACAAAGATTGCATGGGAGGAGTCCTTGGAGCTACAAAATCTGGCATCTATCTGCTTAGGCCTCATGTGCACGACCGTAAGGGTATTTACTGTCCGCAAATATGGATGCGCTACAGTAGCCGTCCACAATTGTGGATGCGCTGCTAGACTTTTATGGGTCCGTGCCACAATTGCGGACAAGAATAGGACATGTTCTACATTCTGCGAATCATTTCTCTGGCCCGGACACATATCCGTAAATATACGGAAAGATGTCCGTGGCCTATAGAAATGAATGGGTCCGCAATTTCATACGTAATTACCTGATCCGTAATTATGTATGAAAACTACGGCATTGTGCATGGGGCCTTACATAAGAATTTACCCCCCAGTTGTTGCCCAGCCAGTTCAGGGGCACTAGAACAACATGCAGCCTGTTCCCTTTCCTGTGGGCTACTTACACATTCTGTTATGGACCTCACATTTTACATTGTAGGTGGGAAATCTGCAGCAAACTCAACATATAGGGCATGCTGTGCATTAAAAAAATCTGCAGCATGCCCTAATATACATATAGATATTTTTTTTCTGCCATATGTCAATAGAGTTTTTTAACCCCTTCCCCCGCTTGTATTCTGGGCCCTAATGACCAAGCCATTTTTTAAGTTTTTCCATCGTCACATTCAAAGAGCTATAACTTTTTTATTTTTGCGTCGACATAGCTGTATAAAGTCTTGTTTTTTGCGAGACAAGTTGTACTTTTTAATAGCACCATTTTGGGGTACACATAATTTATTCATTAACCTTTATTAACTTTTTTTTGGGGGGGATAGAAGAAAACCTGAAATTTTGCCACTCTTTTTTTGCGTCCTAAATATACGTAGTTTACCGTGTGGTATAAATAACACAATAACTTTATTCAACGGGTTGTTACGATTGCAAAGATACCAAATTTGTATAGATTTTGTATGTTTTAATGCTTACACAGTAAAAACACTTTTTTTTCAAAATTATTTGTTTTTGTGTCTCCATATTTGAGGAGCCATAACTTTTTTATTGTTCCACCGATGCAGTTGTATTAGGGGTTTTTTTTTGCGGGACGACTTGTAGTTTTTATTGGTACCATTTTGGATTAGATGCGACTTTTTGATCACTTTTTATCACATTCAGGATTAACAGAAAACAGAAAACATTGTTTTTTATTTTATTTTTTACGGCGTTCACCGTGCGGGTTAAATAATGTAACGGCTTTATAGGCGGGGTCGTTATGGTCGCGGTGATATCAAATATGTGTGACTTTTTTGCTTTATTGTTTTTTTTTAATTGTAAAGCATTTTGTAATGGAAAAAAGTGGGTTTTTCTTTTTTCCACTTTTTTTTAAATTAACTTTATTCAACTTTTTTAAACTTTTTTACTAGTCCCACTAGGGGACTTTAATATGCGATCATCCGATCGCTTTTATAATAAACTTCAATACTTTTGTATTGCAGTGTATTACTGCCTGTCCGTTTAAAACAGACATGCATCTGCTAGGCCATGCCTCTGGCATTCACTACAGGCAGACATGGGGGCCTTTATTAGGCCCCCGGCTGCCATCGGAGACACAGACACTCGGCGATCTTATCGCCGGGTGCCGGTTGGATGAGAGGGAGCTCCGTCCCTCTCTCCAAAACCACTCAGATGCGGTGCACGCTATTGAGCACCGCATCTGAGGGGTTAAACAGGTGAGATCGATACTAATATCGATCTCACACGTTCGACTAGGGATGTCCCCAACCCTTAGCTACCTCTGGTAGTGGAGAGCAGGGACATTTATCGGCTCCCTGCTCTGTTTACTTTATTCTGATGCAGCGCCGTGAAAAGGCTTATCGGCGGTCATTAAGGGTAAAAATATGCCTATAAGATAACGCCTCAATCCATAGAAAATGCACATTCCTGAAAGAAATTGTGCCTAGAAATTTAATTCTAATATTGCCAATAATAAGCAAAAAGTTAAGTAAATCATCTCTTTTATGCCCTAGACTTTAGGAATACAATGTGTCTAAAGCCATTCATTGAAGATAATGCATATACAGTTTTCCCCTCTGCTACACAAAGCATCCTGTCAGAGTCACACCCTGGCATGAAATCAGGAAGTGACAGCGACACAATATAGCTTGAAATAAATACTTTCCCATATCTATAAAGGGTTATATGAATTGCCCTTATCATGGCACATTTAGCTCCGAGCAAACACACGCAATTAAAGAAACAATCCTTTCGATCCAGTCTTAGGATGAAGGAGATAATGTTTTTGAGGTGATGGCTTCATGAAGCATTTCACATAGGATTTAGCAATGGGAAATAGCTATCATAGAAGAGTGAGAGCATAAATGTAATGGTAAATAAAAGAGAGTGGATATAAATAGACAGGGAGTGTTCGGCTTTCTTTTTACATAAAAGGTCATCTGTAAACAGATACATGAGCTGCGACTACAGAATTTTCTTAAAGCTGCAGTACATTTACATGTATTGGTTGTGCTGGAAATTATTTCTAAAATCCTGAAAGCTATGTATGCATTAATGTAGTGTCTTAGAAAAGTGTTTGGGAGATTTTATTTTTGAAGATTTTATAAAGTGTTTGGGACTGCATCTCGAACTGTTTGTTTAAAGAGGCTCTGTCACCACATTATACATGCCCTATCTCCTACATAAGGAGATGGGCACTATAATGTAGGTGACAGCAGTGCTTTTTATTTAAATAAACGATCTACTTTTACCACTTTATTAGCGTTTTTAGATTTATGCTAATGAGTTGCTTAACCAGCATCATGCACTCCTCTCCATTCATTTACACAGCGCATAGGGATCCTGTTAGATCCTTATGTGCTGTCTTATACTAACACATTAACAATACTGAAGTGTTTAGACAGTAAATAGACATTCCACAGGATGTCTATTCACAATCTTTGCACTTCGTTACGATTTCTATGGTAATTACAGCCGAGGAAGCGTGATCTCGTTGTAACCTGTCATTTACCGCGTAATCTCGCGAGATTACGAGTCCTCTGCTGTAACTACCACAGACAAAGTAACGAAGTGCAGAGATTGTGAATAGACATTCCGTGGAATGTCTATTCACTGTCTAAACACTTCAGTATTGTTAATGTGTTAGTATAAGACAGCACATAAGGATCTAACAGGATCCCTATGCGCTGTGCAAATGAATGGAGAGGAGTGCATGATGCTGATTGGTCAGCGTCATACACTCCCTTGTACAACGCACACTTGGTCTAAAGTAAAAATACGCCCACTTGGGCATTAAGCAACTCATTAGCATAAATCTAAAACCGCTAATAAAGTGGAAAAAATGGATCGTTATTTTAAATAAAAAGCATTACTGTCACCTACATTATAGCGCCGATCTCCTTATCTAGGAGATAGGGCACTTATAATGTGGTGACAGAGCCTCTTTAATGGCAATTGGTAACTTTGCAGAATAGATCAAATGATAATCGGATAACTGTATTGTCAGGCATTCATTAGGTGTGTTAGTGCTGTTACCATCTATCTAATGAAAGAGATATGTACAGGAAGATTAGGGCCGGTTCAAACAAAGTGTGGCCCTGGGCAAAGTTAAAAGTGGGGCCCAAAATACAGAATTATTGTATCAATAATACAGTAAATTCAGAACATGATTCACTATTATAAGACCAATAATAACACAATATAAGGTCCAAATAATACTGCCACACCATAACCACATAGTGACTTAATAATACCCCAATACTGTTACTAAATGAAAACCACTATACAAAGAACAATATTACCACCATGTAGTGACCATAAAGTGGTAGATGCCGGTTATACACAGGAGCTCTGCAGACAATATAAGTGGTTACAGAACATTTATATCTAGTGACTCACAGGTAATGTTTTCTCCGATTAGAGTCGTCTCTGCAAAATTTGACACACAGACATGTTGGTTTCTCGCTTTTCCAGCACCCTCCCCACCTATAACCCATATAAATTCCTAATCCACAGTGTCCCAGACGGTAATAATGATCCCTTAGTACTTGACACAATAAAAATGCCCCATCAGTAACCTTTTGTACCGCCACACAGTAATAATACCCCCTGTGTGCCGCCTGTAGATAGTGCCAATGTAGATAGGGCCACAGCCTTCCCTGTAGATATCGCTAGTGGCATAGCTATAGGGGTCGCAGCGGTCGCTATTGCGACTTGGCCCCCACCCCCGGGGGGGCCCGCTACCCCCCCCCCCCGCACCACATCAATAAAAACTTACTATAGTAACTGGGACCGCGGGCCCCTGTTACTATAGTAACTGACAACACTTACCCGCCTGGTTCCGGAGCGCAGCAGGGGTTCTGACGTCACAGCACTGTGCGCAGCGCATGATGTCACAACCTTATGCGCCGCGCACAACATCCAGACCCTGGACAGAGTCAGGATAGGACCTCCGATGCACCTGAAGAGGAGGATAAGATTAATATCCCTGTCTGCTTCCCGGGACCCAGCCAATCAGCTGTTTTGAAGGGGCCGCAGCGCTCGTACGAGAGCTGCTTCCCCTTCATTCCAGTCACTTGCCCACACTGTGAAACCGTATCGGCGATTCACAGTGTGAGCAAATAAGGGAAATGAAGGGGAAGCAGCTCTCGTACAAGCGCTGTGGCCCTTCAAAACAGCTGATTAGCGGGGGTGCCAGGATTCAGACCCCGACCCATCAGCTATTGATGGCCTATCCTGAGGATAGGCCATCAATGTTTAGGGACTGGACAACCCCTTTAAGCCTATGATGTAGCAGGCTTAGAGGGGCCCATGAGACAGGATCACAGATTGTGTGATGCTGTCTGCTGGGCCCTGTATCTAAGCCAATCACATGGTAGGCTTAGATACAGGTCCCATGTGTGAGCCTGTCTGATGGGCCCTGTATATAAGCCTACCACACGGTAGCTGATAGGTTGGGGTCCGACTCCCGAGACCCAGCCAATCAGCTGTTTTGAAGGGGCCACAGCGCTCATATAAGAGCTGCTTCCCCTTCATTCCGGTCACTTGCTCATGCTGTGAATCCGTGTCGGCAACTCAGCAAGTAAGGGAAATGAAGTGGAAGCAGCTCTCGTACAGCTGCGGGCTGGTATTATCAGGCCGGGTAAAGGCCCGAAACAGCCTCCCCCCCTCCCCGGTAATGCTATCCTGCTGCTGCTTTATTGTATGTGGCTGGTTCTGAAAAACCCACATCATTTTAAAAAATTGGAAAGAACGATGTGGGGTTCCCCCCCAATTTTCATAACCAGCCAGATACAACACAGCAGCAGCAGGCTAGCATTACCAGGGTGGGAAGGGCCACTGTTTTTGGCCTTCTCCAGCCTAATACTACCAGCTTGTGGCCACCCCAGTGCCCTACCATCACTACAGATGGTCGTGTACTGGTTCGTACCCAGGCCTTCCCAGTACCCCTGGTTGCGGTGGGTACTGGGTTAATAATGGGGGTTAGTGTTAGCCTCTGCATTGGCATAACATTAAGCCCCGCCTTAGTAATGGACGTTGATAATCAGCCTGCAGCTATTACTAAGGTGGTAATAATAAATTTTTTAAAAAATACAAGGACATAGAAAAAATATTTTATTGAAATAAAACACACAACCCTCATTAACCATTTTATTGAGAATAAAAAAAAGCTGTCATTGAAGTAGTCCTCGAATCCGACATAGTCCAACGACCGAACCTGTATAATAACACAAACACACAAAAATAATTAGTAACACATAAAGAAACAAAACAATTATTATTCTTACCTTTCTTGGGTCCAGCAATGGAGCCGCAATGTCAGCGAGCTGGGCCCTATATCTAATCCAATCATGTGTGATACTATCTGCTGAACCACTGTTTCTAATCCTATCCGTAGTTTATAGGGTCGTAGTGCTATAGATATGCTGTCTCCTATACACACATATACACACACACACACACACACACACACACACACACACACACACACACACATTTTCTTGGAGGGGACATATGTATTGGGGCTATTTCCCCTGACATTTTTAGACCTTAGTGACGCCCCTGGCTGCTAGTGCTGCATTGTTGGGTCACTTAGGAGGCCCAGCGATTCAACTGAAAGCTGCGGGCTGTCGGCCATGAGAAGTTTGCGGAGGGGGGCCCAATAAGAACTTTTGCATCGGGGCCCATGAGCCTTTAGCTACGCCCCTGGATAGCGCCACAGCATCCCCTGTAGATAATGCCACACACAGCCCAGTGTAGATAGTGCCACACAAAGCCACCCTTGTAGATAGCGCCACACAGAGCCCCCCTTGTAGATAGTGCCACACAGCCCCTCTTGTAGACAGTGCCACACAGCTTCCCCTTGTAGATACGTCACACAACCACACTTGTAGATAGTGCCACACAGGCACGCTTGTGGATAATGCCACACAGCCCCCTTGTAGAAAATGCCACACAGCTCCCCCTTGTATATAGTGCCACACAGTACTATCTTGTAGATAGTGCCACACAGCCCCCTCTTGTAGATAGTGCCACACAGATTCCACCTTAACTCATCTTTGAATGGTACTGTTAAGGATCTGCCAGGCACAGCTTCTGTATCCCATAAGTAATCAGTCTGCGCCTGCTTCTATGTCTGTGAGACTGACTCCATCTTCCACCACTCAGGATGGCAGGCTTAGGAGTGGGAGAGCCTATCACAGCCTGGCCAGACGGAGCTAGCTCCCGCCCTCTGTCTATTTATACCTGCCTTTCCTGTTCCTCCTTTGCTTGTGATTCTTCTCTGTTGGTTTCCTGGCCCTGCTGCAGCTTCTGTACTATTTGACCCTGCTTCATATGACCCTGGCTTACTGACTACTCTTCTGCTCTGCGTTTTGCACCTCGTACTCTCCTGGTTTGACTCGGCTCGTTTACTTCTCTTGTTGCTCACGGTGTTGCTGTGGGCAACTGCCCCGTTTCCCTTTGATCTGTGTTTCCTTGTCTGGTTGTCTGTCGTGCACTTACTGAGTGTAGGGAGTGTAGGGACCGTCGCCCAGTTGTACCCCGTCGCCTAGGGCGGGTCGTTGCAAGTAGGCAGGGACTGAGTGGCGGGTAGATTAGGGCTCACTTGTCTGTTTCCCTATCCCTGTCATTACATAATCACAAGCCCATATACCTACTCTACCCTGGTCCCTCGCACCACTATGGACCCCCTTGAGACCCTGGTTCAGCAAATGCAGGGTCTCTCCCTACAGGTCCAGGCCCTGGCTCAGAGGGTAAACCAGCCTGATGCTACCATGGTAGTGCCCCTCACCTCACCTCTTGAACCCCACCTCAAGTTGCCTGACCGGTTCTCAGGGGACCGGAAGACTTTTCTCTCCTTTCGGGAGAGTTGTAGGCTCTATTTTAGTTTAAAGCCCCACTCCTCCAGGGGGTGGGTATAATTATGTCCCGGCTCCAGGAAGGGCCCCAAGAATGGGCCTTCTCCTTGGCTCCTGACGCCCCTGAAGTTTCCTCCGTTGATCTTTTCTTTTCTGCTCCCAGACTCATTTATGACGAGACTGACAGGACTGCCTTTGCCGAGAGTCAGCTGGTGACCTTACGTCAGGGTAAGAGACCTGTTGAGGAGTATTGCTCTGACTTTAGGAAGTGGTGCGTAGCTTCTCGGTGGAATGACCCTGCCTTAAGATGCCAGTTTAGGTTGGGTCTGTCAAACGCCCTGAAAGACCTGCTAGTTAGCTATCCCTCTTCTGACTCCCTAGACCAGGTTATGGCTTTAGCGGTACGACTTGACCGACGTCTCAGGGAACGACAACGTGAACGTTTATGTGTTTTCTCCTCTGACTCCCCCATGATGCCTCCCGAGGTTCCGTTGCTTCGTTCTTCCACGGAAGACTCGGAGGTACCCATGCAACTCGGGGCCTCCGTGTCCCCCCAACAACGTAGAGAGTTCCGCAGGAAGAATGGTCTCTGCTTCTATTGTGAGGATGGCAAGCATCAAGTGAACACCTGTCCTAGGCGTAAGAATAAGCAGCCGGAAAACTTCCGCGCCTAAGTGATCATCGGGGAGGTCACTTGGGCGCACAGGTATTTCCCGTAAATATGAAACGTAATAAAATCTTGCTTCCCTTTCAGGTCTCTTTTGGTGGTAGGTCTGCTACCGGCAGTGCCTTCGTGGATTCAGGGTCGTCTGCTAATATCATGTCTGTGGAATTTGATATGTCTCTAGCTATGCCTTTGATTGATTTGCCTAAACCTGTCCCGGTAGTGGGTATCGACTCCACTCCTCTTGCTAATGGTTATTTTACACAGCATACCCCTGTTTTTGAACTCCTTGTTGGCTCCATGCATTTGGAGCAGTGCTCTGTACTGTTGATGCAGGGATTATCGTCGGATTTGGTTTTAGGCCTTCCCTGGTTGCAGTTGCATAATCCCACGTTTGACTGGAATACTGGGGATCTTACCAAATGGGTTAATTAATGCTTGACGTCATGTTTTTCTGTTAATTCTATTTCTCCCCCTGAGGAGGTGAACACACTACCTGAGTTTGTTCAGGACTTCGCTGATGTTTTCTCTAAGGAGGCCTCCGAAGTGTTACCTCCTCATAGAGAATACGATTGCGCTATCGATTTGGTACCAGGAGCTAAGCTCCCTAAGGGTAGGATATTTAATCTCTCTTGTCCCGAACGTGAAGCCATGAGAGAGTATATCCAGGAATGCCTGGCCAAGGGTTACATTCACCCCTCTACTTCTCCGGTAGGTGCTGGCTTCTTCTTCGTAGGGAAGAAGGATGGTGGTCTTAGGCCATGCATTGACTACCGTAACTTGAATAAGGTCACTGTAAGGAACCAGTATCCCCTTCCTTTGATTCCTGATCTCTTTAATCAGGTTCAGGGGGCCCAATGGTTCTCTCAGTTTGATCTACGGGGGGCGTATAACCTTATCCGCATCAAAGAGGGGGATGAGTGGAAGTCTGCGTTTAACACGCCCGAAGGTCATTTCAAATACCTCGTCATGCCCTTTGGGTTGTGTAATGCTCCCGCGGTCTTCCAGAATTTCATAAATGTGATTTTAAGAGATTACCTGGGGGTATTTCTTGTAGTGTACCTTGATGACATACTTGTGTTTTCCAAGGACTGGTCCTCCCACATTGAGCATGTCAGGAAGGTGTTCCAGGTCCTTCGGGAAAACAAACTGTTTTATATATATATATATATATATATATATATATATATATATATATATATATATATATATATATATATATATCGATAGAAAGCTGCAGCACTCTATAGCAAATCCCACTATAGTGATGGGTGTACAGCAGGTAATCCTGATCCAAGAACCATGTAGTATTCTGCAGCACTCCAATATAAGCAAAAATAAAGTGATTTATAGTGAAGGAAATAAGTATCTGATCCCTTGCTGATTTTGTAAGTTTGCCCACTGTCAAAGACATGAACAGTCTAGAATTTTTAGGCTAGGTTAATTTTACCAGTGAGAGATAGATTATATTTAAAAAAAAACTGAAAATCACATAGTCAAAATTATATCTATTTATTTGCATTGTGCACAGAGAAATAAGTATTTGATCCCTTTGCCATACAAGACTTAATACTTGGTGGGAAAACCCTTGTTGGCAAGCACAGCAGTCAGACGTTTTTTTGTAGTTGATGATGAGGTTTGTACACATGTTAGATGGAATTTTGGCCCACTCCTCTTTGCAGATCATCTGTAAATCATTAAGATTTTGAGGCAGTTGCTTGGCAACTCGGATCTTCAGCTCCCTCCATAAGTTTTCGATGGGATTAAGGTCTGGAGACTGGCTAGGCCACTCCATGACCTTAATGTGCTTCTTTTTGAGCCACTCCCTTGTTGCCTTGGCTGTATGTTTCGGGTCATTGTTGTGCTGGAAGACCCAGGAACGAGCCATTTTTAATGTCCTGGTGGAGGGAAGGAGGTTGTCACACAGGATTTGATGGTACATGGCTCCATCCATTCTCCCATTGATGCGGTGAAGTAGTCCTGTGCCCTTAGCAGAGAAACACCCCCAAAACATAATGTTTCCACCTCTATGCTTGACAGAGTGTTCTTTGGGTCATAGGCAGCATTTCTCTTCCTCCAAACACGGCAAGTTGAGTTAATGCCAAAGAGCTCAATTTTAGTCTCATCTGACCACAGTACCTTCTCCCAATCACTCTCAGAATCATCCAGATGTTCATTTACAAACTTCAGACGGGCCTGTACATGTGCCTTCTTGAGCAGGGGGACCTTGCGGGCACTGCAGGATTTTAATCCATTACGGTGTAGTGTGTTACTAATGGTTTTCTTGGTGACTGTGGTCCCAGCTACCTTGAGATCATTAACAAGTTCCCCCCATGTAGTTTTCGGCTGAGCTCTCACCTTCCTCAGGATCAAGGATACCCCACGAGGTCAGATTTTGCATGGAGCCCCAGATCGATGTCGATTGACAGTCATTTTGTATGTCTTCCATTTTCTTACTATTGCACCAACAGTTGTCTCCTTCTCACCCAGCGTCTTACTTATGGTTTTGTAGCCCATTCCAGCCTTGTGCAGGTCTATGATCCTGTCCCTGACATCCTTAGAAAGCTCTTTGGTCTTGCCCATGTTGTAGAGGTTAGAGTCAGACTGATTAATTGAGTCTGTGGACAGGAGTCTTTTATACAGGTGACCATTTAAGACAGCTGTCTTTAATGCAGGCACCAAGTTGATTTGGAGCGTGTAACTGGTCTGGAGGAGGCTGAACTCTTAATGGTTGGTAGGGGATCAAATACTTATTTCTCTGTGCACAATGCAAATAAATATATATAATTTTGCCTATGTGATTTTCTTCTTTTTTTTTTAAATATAATCTATCTCTCACTGGTAAAATTAACCTAGCCTAAATATTCTAGACTGTTCATGACTTTGAAAGTGGGCAAACTTACAAAATCTGCAAGGGATCAAATACTGATTTCCTTCACTGTATTCAATCAATGCAGAGATGCGACATTTCTATCCAGCCTTAGGGCTTTTCTCAAGCATAGTAATACCATTAACATACGTGATTTTTAAGGCATGTGTCTCAATAGCATAATGAGTCATCGTTAAAACATTGTGCATGTATAATATATCCAGAAATATACATTGTAAAAAGTCATCCAGTGTAACAAATAAAAACGTGTTAGTGACATTAACCCCTTGTGTGCAGTAAGTTTGCGCACCTAGACGTGCAGTTACGTCTGTGCTTTGACAGTTAACCGCCGCGTGGCGCTTCACCGCAGCAGCGGTTAACTGTGCAGGGTGTCTGCCCTGCATTCCCCATTGCCGATCAGCGGCCCATCGCCGCTGATTTCGGCAGTTAACCCCTTCGATGCGGCGGTCGATTCCGATCGCCACATCGAAGGATTTTAGCGCCGATCGGCAGCCCCCATGTGAAATCACGGGGACTGGCGATGGTACCCTTGGCCACCGGACGCCAGAAAATGGCTTCTAGGCTGCCATGTACAGAAGCCTATGAGGACCAGCGGGAGGCTGGTCGTCGTAGGCTTCCTGTCAGTGTGACTGTTACGTCACAATGACAGTTAGAATACATTACACTACGTGTGTAGTGTAATGTACTCTAGCAGCGATCAAAGCTGCAAGTCTAAGTGTCCCCTAGTGGGACAAGTGAAAAAAGTAAAAAAAAGAATAAAAATGTTTTAAAAAAAGTGTAAAAATAAAAGTTATAAGTGACATAAACAAGAACTGCTTTTTTTCCTATAATAAGTCCTTTATTATAGGAAAAAAATCAACACGTTAAAAAAAAGTACACATATTGGGTATCACCGCGTTCGTAACGACCCCAACTATAAAACTATAATATTATTTTTCCCGCACGGTGAACACTGCAAAAAAAATAAATGAAAAATTATGCGAGAATCACAATTTTTTGGTCACCACCCCTCCCAAAATATACAATAAAAAGTGATCAAAAAGTCGCATGTACGCCAAAATAGTACCAATACAAACTACAACCCGTCCCGCAAAAAACAAGCCCTTACACAGCTTTTTTGACTGAAAAATAAAAAAGTTATGGCTCTCAGAATACGGTGACACAAAAAAAAATGTATTTTCTAAATAAGTGATTTTATTGCGCAAACGCTGCAAAACATAAAAAAAACGATATACATATGGTATCGCCGTAATCGTACCGACCCGCAGAATAAAATATAATGGTCATTTATAGCCCAGGGTAAACGCCGTAAAAAATAAATAAAAATCATTGTCAGAATTGATGGTTTTTGGTCACCTGGCTTGCCGAAAAATGGAATAAAAAGTGATCAACAAAACCGCATGTACCCTAAAATGGTACCAATTAAAATTACAGATTGTCCCGCAACAAATAAGCCCTCACGCAGCTCCGGTGGTGAAAAAATAAAAAAAAGTTCCGCCTAACAGATTATGGCGATGCAAAATGTGCAGAGCATTCCAAAAGCGGATAAGATTGGGCACCATTTATCAGTGCGACACTGGCCACATATCTGCGGATTATTATTTATTTACCCCATTATTATACCCTCTTATTATGCCCTAATGTACTCTGCCCAGCTTACATATGCCCCCACATTCTAAACTAAAATACCAGCAAAACACCAAACAGAACAACTGCCAAGCTAAATCTGTGCTCAAAAAGCCAAATGGTGCTCCCTCCCTTCTGAGCCCTACACCGTGCCCAAACAGCCGTTTACGTCCACCGATATGGCATCGCCATACCCGGGAGAACCCAGTTAATATTTTATGTGGTGTTTGTGGCACAAACTGGGCATAACATATAGTGCACTAAAATGGCACATCAGTGGTAAATTTTAATTTTCACTCTGCACCATTCGCTGCGCATTAAACCATTCGTGCACCATGACTTAATAGCACATCGTGGTGTGTGGGGGCTGATGTATGGAGCGACTCACGTGCTGAGCCCACTCCATACACTGAGGGTGTAAGCTGTGTATTACAGCTGATACCCGGGACTAACGGACAGAAACAGCGATCACGCTGTTACAGGAGCCTGTAAAAATGACAATATACTGCAATACATTAGTATTGCAGCGTAGTCTACCAGTAATCTAACGATTGCTGGTTCAAGTCTCCTAGGGGGACTAATAAAATATGTAAAAAAAAAAAGTAAATAGTTATTATTAGTGGAAAAAATTAAATAAATATTTAAAGTCCAAAAAGAAACCCTTTTCACATTTTTTCTCTAAAGTAATGTAAAAAAATAAAAAAAGTACACAAACTTGGTATCGCTGCATCCGTAAAAGTCCAAGCTATTACAATATACCACTATTGAACTCGCACGGTGAACGCCGTGAAAAATAAAGAATTTTAAACTGCAAAATCGCAGTTTTTTGGTCACCTTGGCTCTATCAAAAAATGTAATAAAAAGTGCTGAAAAAGTCTTATGTACCAAAAAATGATACCAATAAAAACTACAGCTCGTCCCGCAAAAAATAAGCCCTCACACCACTCTATTGACAGAAAAATAAAAAAGTTGTGGCTCTCGGAAAGCGGGGAGGAAAAACGAAAAAGAAAATGCAAAACATGGATCAGTTCGGAAAGGGTTAATTACTTTCTAATGAAAAAACATTTATGACCACATGTGGGGTATAGCCGTACTCGGGAGAAATTGCTTTACAAATGTTGGGGTGCATATTCTCCCTTATCCTTTGTGATATTGAAAAAATGCAAAATTTTAGTGGAAATATTGTTGATATTAATTTTCACGGCCTAATTCTAATAAATTCTGCAAAAGACGTGTGGGGCCTAAATGCTCACTATACCCCTAGATAGATTCCTTAAGTGGTGTAGTTTCCCAATTGGGGTTACTTTTGGGAGACTTCCACTGTTTCGCTCTCTCAGTGGCTTTGCAAATTCGACATGACACCCAAAAACTATTCCAGCTAAATTTGAGCTCCAAAAGCCAAATAGCGCTCCTTCCCTTCTAAGCCCCGGTGTGGGTCCAAACAGCAGTTTATTACCACATATGGGATATTTACGTAATCAGGAGAAATTGTTTTACAAATGTTGGGGTGCTTTTTCTCCTTTATTCCTTGTAAAAATTAAAAATGTCTAAGTTCTTACAGAAAAAAAGATTTTTACCTTTACAGACTAAGTCCAATGAATTCAGCAAAACAACTGTGGGGTCAAAATGCTAACATTACCCCTAGAAAAATTCCTTGAGGGGTGCAGTTTCCAAAATGGGGTCACTTTTGGGGGGTTTACGCTGTTTTCATCCCTCCAGTGCATTGCAAACGTGACACGGCACTGAAAACTATTCCAGCAAAATCAGAAATCCAAAATCCAAATGGTGCTCCTTCTCTTCTGAGGCCTGCTGTGGGTCCAAACAGCAGTTTATTGCCACATATGGGGTATTACTATAATCGGAAGAAATTGCTTTACATATGTTGGGGTGTTTTTATACTTTTATTCCTTGTAAAAATTTAAAATTTATACGTTTTTTCACAAAAAAAAGTAGATTTTCATCTTCACATACTAATTCAAATAAATTTAGCAAAAAAACTGTGGGTTCAAAATGCTAACTATGCCCATAGATAAATTCCTTGAGGGGTATAGTTTCCAAAATGGGGTCACTTTTGGGGGGTCTTTACTGTTTTGGTACCACAATACCTATTCAAACCTGACATGGTGCCTAAAATATATTCTAGAAAAAGGAGGCCCCAAAATCCACTAGGTGGTCCTTTGCTTCTGAGGCCGGTGTTTCAGTCCATTACCGCACCCGGACCACATGTGGGATATTTATAAAAACTGCAGAATCTGGGCAATAAATGTTGAGTTGCATTTCTTGGGTAAAACCTTCTGTGGTACAGAAAAAATTAATTACAAATGAATTTTCGAAAAAAAAAATGAAATTTGTAAATTTCACATCTACGTTGCTTTAATTCCTGTGAAACGCCTAAAGGGTTAAAACACTTTCTGAATGCTGTTTTGAATACGTTGAGGGGTACCGTTTTCAAAATGGGGTGATTTATGGGGACTTTCTAATATATAAGGCCTTCAAAGCCACTTCAGAGCTTAAAGGGAATGTGTTGCCAGAAAAACATGTTTTTTTAAAAAAAATTAAACATTTAGTGTGTGGGTGATTAAACATTGTTCAAATTTTTTTTATTTTTTTCACGAGTCAGGAAATATTATAAATTAATTCTAATTTATAATACTACCCATTTTTGGTCACTAGATGGAGCTGTCCCCAAAATTGCAGCTTTGCAAAATTGGGTAAAAAGCCCTCGCTCTAGTGAGCTCTCAGCATCCCCCCCTCCTTTATCCTGGCTAGTGCCGGGATAAACGAGGGGTTTGAACGGTGTAACCTCCTACACTGTGTGTCGCCATTTTTTGAGCTAACACACAGTGTAGTAGGTTTACATACAGTAGTAAACACACACAAACACGAACATACATTGAAATCTCTTACCTGCTCCTGCCGCCGCGGCTCCCTCCGGCCCGTCCGCTCCATTTGCTGCCGCTGGTCCAAGTGCACAAATCCGGAAGCCGCGACCGGAAGTAGTAATATTACTGTCCGGCCGCGAATTCCGGTCCACAGGAAAATTGCGCCGGACGGCGCCAATTTCGAATTGGACTGTGTGGGAGCGGCGCATGCGCAGTTCCCACACAGACGCCGTACACTGAAGTCAATGGGACGGGAGCCGTTCGCAGTCCCTATGGGACTGTGGCTGCCGTATTCCATGTCTGTATGTGTCGTTAATCGACACACAGAAATGGAACAAAAAATGGCAGCCCCCATAGGGAAGAAAAAGTGTAAAAATAAGAAAAAGTAAAACACAAACACACAAATGAATATAAACGTTTTTAATAAAGCACTAACATCTTTGACATATAAAAAAATAATTTGTGATGACACTGTTCCTTTAACTGGTACCTGAAAAAATAGGCTTTTGAAATTTTCTTGAAAATGTGAGAAATTGCTGCTAAAGTTCTAAGCCTTGTAACGTCATAGAACAATAAAATAATATTCAAAAAACGATGCAAACATAAAGTAGACATATGGGAAATATAAACTAGTAAGTATTTTGTGCGGTATTACTATCTGTCTTACAAGCAAATACATTTAAATTTAGAAAAATGCACATTTTTGCTCATTTTCTCTAAATCTTGGTGTTTTTCACAAATAAATATTGAATTTATCGACCAAATTTTTTCCTTAACATAAAGTACAATATGTCACGAGAAAACAATCTCAGAATCACTTGGATAGGCAAAAGCATTCCGGAGTTATTACCACATAAAGTGACACATGTCAGATTTGAAAAATCGGCTTCGTCCTGAAGGCCAAAACAGGCTCAGTCCTGAAGGGGTTAATAAAGTAATAAAACATAAATAAACAATACAGTAAACGTATAATCGTTTGATTTATACATAATCAGAAATGCAGCAATCTGTGTTGGGGATGGGACTTCAGAGCCACTCAACAATCGAAAACGAGCCGTAAAGTTTCTTGGTAATGAGCCCGCTCCGTCAAACCATGTGTTTGCTGACAGCTCGGCGTCCACAAAGACCTACTGCGCATGTACGGAACTTTAACCGGAAGTTTATCATTGCTACGCAACGAAACACTAGTCGCAGCGCATGCGCCAAGACGTCAGTAACATCGCTGGAATTAAGAATGTTTCTGTACCGATATGAAGAATTGCAGGTAAGAAACACTAGCTGTATTTGTAAGAGTTAGACTATATTGAAAAAACAGATATTAAAAACAAAACAAAAGGAACAAGAGTCCTATTATGATTAGTGTATCAAAAATTGTCCATGGAACCAGAGGACATGTATAAGACAAGCGCTTAAATCCCCAATATCTTATTGATATACAATGTGTCTTTTTTTTATTAAATTTGAGTCCCACAGGTAGACTCTGGGTTCCTGACTCACTTTTACGTGAATCATAGTGCCCTGGATCAGGGTCTGGGTGTTGACTTGTTACATGCCTCACACCACAGAAAACCTTGATGTCGGAACTTTTAGAGCCAGGAGCCAGCCTATCAAGCAGCTCAATTTAGGAATATAAAAAAGGGGTAGATAGTAATCTGGTCTACTGATGTCCTCCGTTGTCCACAACATGTACAGAATAAAAAACATATATTTATTATATTTAATACATTTTCAACTTGTCAAGCTCTAAACAGCTTCAATACATCTGGAGTTCAATAAGTACAGTTTGTAAGAATGCGTCGATGGGTGGTAAGTGGTCCCTACGTCCCGTTGTAATCTACAACAAGAAAAACAGACAAATTTTAAAATCTCATTAATATGAAAAATGTATCACGATATATATCAAGTATCACAACTGTATTACTTATACGGAGGAGCACAACAAAAAGTCAGAAATGACACTCTATAGACTATTTATTTGAAAGTCTAACTACATTGAACTCAAAATTTAATCCCTTTGGTTTTAGGGAATCTAGTAAAAAGATCCACTTGAGTTCGCATTTGTGTAGAGACATGTGTCTATCCCCGCCTCTCCTAGTTGAAGGGATGTGGTCTAACAGCATAAATCTAAGATCTCTTTCAGTGTGTCCCAATTCAGGTGTGGCCACAGGTTGGTCACATTTTTTCTTTTGAATAGCATATCTGTGGTTATTTAAACGTGTTTTAAAGTCACAGGTCGTTTCACCCACATATAAAAGTGAGCAAGGACACCACAACACATAGATGACCCAATCTGAGTCGCATATGAAATAGTGCTTCATTTTATATTCCTTAAGTGTAAGGGGATGTAGAAAAACATTTCCCTTACACAGGCGACAATTGACACAGTGAAGGCAAGGGAAATTACCTACTTTTCTTGGTTTGAATATGGTCTGCTGACCTACTCTACTTGCTTCCTTTACCTGAGTTTTAACTAGTCCATCACGCAAGTTTTGTGGCCGTCTATAAAACATGAGGGGTGTGTTTTTCAGTTCTTCTATATGTTTATAACTATTCCTTATGATGTTCTAGTGTCTGCTAATAATCCTAGACACATCTCCGCTCAAGTCATTATAGGTTGAGATAAACGGAATACGTTTTGATGATCTAGATGTTTGCGTGGGATTAGGATAGCCTCTTTTTTAATGTTCTTGTCAATAACACCATTGTCACAAGCCTGATTCAATAATATAAGGATTCTCTTCTCAATGTCTAATCTTGGATCGCCAGTCAATAGTCCATAGACGTTAGGATCCTGTAACTGTCCTTTAACCTCACTGATGTATGAGCTTGTATCCATAACCACAACCGCACCACCCTTGTCCGCAGGCTTGATGGTGAGGTCGTGGTTATGGACCAGCTCCTCAACAGCCAACATTTCAGCAGTAGTCAGGTTAGGGTGTATCAAACCCTCATCCTGATGTTTGATACGTAATTGTTTAACATATTTTTTAACTAATTCTAGAAATGCCTCAACTGAATGTTCCACTATTGGTGGTAAAAAAAAAAACACTTATTATTAAACAATCCAAATTTACGTAAGCTTAACCCCTTCCCGCACCTTGCCGTTAATGCACGCCGAGGTGTGCAGTAACTTCGCGCACCTCGATGTGCAGTTACGTCAGTGCTTTGACAGTTAACCTCCGCGCGGCGCAACACCGCAGCGACGGTTAACTGTGCAGGGTGTCTGCCCTGCATTCCCTGTTGCCGATCAGCAGCCCATCGCCGCTGATTTCGACAGTTAACCCATTAAATGCGGCGTACGATTGCGATCGCTATTTTTAAGGTGTTTAGCACAGATCAGCAGTGAAATCTCGGGGGCCGGCGATGGTACCCATGGCAACCAGACGCCAGACAATGGCTTCCGGGCTGCCATGTACAGAAACCTATGAGGACCAGCCGGAGGGTAGTCCTCATAGGCTTCCAGTCACAGTGACTGTAATGTCACAATGACAGTTGGAATGCATTACACTACGTAGGTAGTGTAATGTATTCTAGCAGCGATCAGAGCTGCAAGTCTAAGTGTCCCCTAGTGGGACAAGTAAAAAAACAGATAAAAATATTTTAAAAAAAGTGTAAAAATAAAAGTTAGAAGTTACATAAACAAAAACTGCTTTTTTCCCCATAATAAGTCTTTTATTATAGGAAAAAAATGAACACATAAAAAAAAAGTACACATATTTGGTATCACCGCGTTTGTAACGACCCCAACTATAAAACTATAATATTATTTTCCCGCACAGTGAACACCGCAAATAAAATAAACGAAAAACAATGCCAGAATCACTATTTTTTGGTCACCTCCCAAAATATACAATATAAAGTGTTAAAAAAGTTGCATGTATACCAAAATGGTACCAATACAAACTACAAACCGTCACGCAAAAAACAAGCCCTTACACAGCTTTTTAAATAAAAAAGTCATGGCTCTTAGAATATGGTGACACAAAAAATAGTTTATTTTATAAATAAGATATTTTATTGCGCAAACGCTGTAAAATGTAAAAAAAGCGATATACATATGGTATTGCCGTAATAATATCGACCCGCAGAATAAAGTATAATGGTCATTTATAGCCCAGGGTGACGCCGTAAAAAAGAAATAGAAAACATTGTCAGAATTGATGGCTTTTGGTCACCTTGCGTGCCGAAAAATTGAATAAAATGTGATCAAAAAAATCGCAATTACCCCAAAATGGTACCAATGAAAACTACAGATTGTCCCGCAAAGAATAAGCCCTCACACAGCTCCAGTGGTGAAAAAAATAAAAAAGTTCTGGCTCCCAGAATATAGCGATGCAAAATGTGCAGTGTTCCAAAAGCGGATAAGATCAGGCGCCATTTATAAGTGCGACACTGGCCGCATATCTACGTGTTATTATTTATTTACCCCATTATTATACCCACTTATTATGCCCTGATGTACTCTGCCCAGCCTACATATGTCCCCACATGATAAACTGAAATACCAGAAAAACGCCTGAGATACTACCAAGCAAAATCTGCGCGCCCTTAAAGCCAAATGCCACTCCCTCCCTTATGAGCTCTACAGCGTGCCCAAACAGCCGTTTACGTCCACTGATATGGTATCGCCATACCCGGGAGAGCCCGGTTAATATTTTATGAGGTATTTGTGGCACAACATATAGTGCACTAAAATGGCACATCAGTGGAAAATTTTAATTTTCACTTTGCACCATCCGCTGCGCATTAAACCCTTCCGCACACCATGACTTAATAGCCATACGCTGCGGGCGGGTGTCCGCTGTGTATGACAGCTGACACCTGGGACTAACAGACAGAAACAGCGATCGCGCTGTTACAGGAGCCTGTAAAAATGACAATAAACTGAAATACATTAATATTGCAGTGTATTCTACCAGTGATCTAATGATTGCTGGTTCAAGTCTCCTATGGGGACTAATAAAATGTGTAAAAACAAAAGTAAATAGTTATTATTAGTGGAAAAAATTAAATAAATATTTAAAGTCCCAAAAAAAAAACTTTTCACATTTTTTCTCTAAAGTAATGTAAAAAAATACACAAAATTGGTATCGCTGCGTCCGTAAAAGTCCAAACTATTACAATATACCATTATTTAACTCGCACGGTGAACACCGTGAAAAATTAAGAATTTAAAATGGCAAAATCGCTGTTCTTTGGCCACTTTGGCTCTACCAAAAAATAGACAGGAATACAAGGAGAAAGATCCAGCGCCGGAATCTATAAGAAGTATTTAAAAAGGAAACTGGGTTCCAATTTTATTCAAAAAATATTTAAAAGTAAGAACAAATTTCGGAGTGTAAGGATGGATTGAGGATATGCACGCTGCCTATGCGTTTCAGACGACCACAGCGTCCTTAATCATCGCTTGTTTAAGGACGATGTGCTCGTCTGAAATGCGTTGGCAGCGTGCATATCCTCAAACCACCCTTGCACTCGGAAATTTGTTCTTACTTTTAAATATTTTTTGAATAAAATTGGAACCCAGTTTCCTTTTTAAATACTTCTTATCGATTCTGGCGCTGGATCTTTTTCCTTGTATTCCTGTCTGTTCTCTGCACCATGTGCCGACACGGAGATCCGGGCGCGGCTAGCAGCACGATTCTGCTAAAGGTGAGCTGGAGGATTCCTCCCACAAGTATTTCTTCTACCAAAAAATGTAATAAAAAGTGCTCAAAAAGTTGTATGTACCAAAAAATGGTACCAATAAAAACTACAGCTTGTCCTGCAAATAATAAGCCCTCACACCACTCAATCCACGGGAAAATGAAAAAGTTATTGCTCTCGGAATGCGGGGAGAAAAAAATGAAAAAGAAAAAG
Source organism: Rhinoderma darwinii (assembly GCF_050947455.1). Lineage (NCBI taxonomy): Eukaryota > Metazoa > Chordata > Amphibia > Anura > Rhinodermatidae > Rhinoderma > Rhinoderma darwinii. Next base: position 48,390,808 of record NC_134689.1, read on the forward strand.
TAAAACATGGATCGGTCCGGAAAGGGTTAATTACTTTCTAATGAAAAAACATTTATGACCACATGTGGGGTATAGCCGTACTCGAGAGAAATTGCTTTACAAATGTTGGGGTGCTTTTTCTCCTTTATCTTTTGTGAAATTGAAAAAATTCAACATTTATGACCTAATTCTAATAAATTCTGCAAAAGACCTGTGGGGTCTAAATGCTCACTACACCCCTAGATAGATTCCTTAGTGGTGTAGTTTACCAAATGGGGTCACTTTTGGGGGGTTTCCACTGTTTTCATCCCTCCAGTGCATTGCAAGCGCGACACGGCACTGAAGACTATTCCAGCAAAATCCAAATGGTGCTCCTTCTCTTCTGAGCCTTGCTGTGGGTCCAAACAGCGGTTTATTACCACATATGGGGTATTGCTATAATCAGAAGAAATTGCTTTACATATGTTGGGGTGTTTTTTCTACTTTATTCCTTGTAAAAATTAAAAATGTCTGTTTTTTTTAGAAAAAAAGTAGATTTTTATCTTCACATACTAATTAAAATAAATTTAGCAAAAAAAACTGTGGGTTCAAAATGCTAACTATTATCCGTAGATAAATTCCTTGAGGGGTGTAGTTTCCAAAATGGGGTCACTTTTGGGGGTCTTTTTACTGTTTTGGCACCACAAGACCTATTCAAACCTGACATGGTGCCTAAAATATATTCTAAAAAAAGGAGGCCCCAAAATCAACTAGCTGCTCCTTTGCTTCTGAGGCCTGTGTTTCAGTCCATTAGCGCACTAGGGCCACATGTGGGATATTTCTGAAAACTGCAGAATCTGGGAAATAAGTATTGAGTTGCGTTTCTTGGGTAAAACCTTCTGTGGTACAGAAAAAAATTTATTAGAAATGAATTTTGGCAAAAAAAAAATTTATTTTTACATTTCACCTCTACTTTGCTTTAATTCCTGTGAAATGCCTAAAGGGTTCAAACACTTTCTGAATGCTGTTTTGAATGCTTTGAGGGGTGCAGTTTTCAAAATGGGGTGATTTATAGAGACTTTCTAATATATAAGTCCCCCAAAGCCACTTCAGAACTGAACTGGTACCTGAGAAAATAGGCTTTTGAAATTGCTGCTAAAGTTCTAAGCCTTGTAACGTCCTAGAAAAAGAAGAGAATGTTCAAAAAACTATGCAAACATAAAGTAGACATATGTGAAATATAAACTGGTAAGTATTTTGTGTGGTATTACTATCTGTTTTACAAGTACATTTAAATTTAGAAAAATGCAAATTTGTGAAAATTTTCTCTAAATCTTGGTGTTTTTTACAAATAAATATTGAATTTATCGACCAAATATTTTCTCTAACATAAAGTACAATATTTCACGAGAAAACAATCTCAGAATCACTTGGATAGGTAAAAGCATTCCAGAGTTATTACTAAATAAAGTGACACGTCAGATTTGAAAAATCGGCTACGTCCTGAAGGCCAAAACATGCTCAGTCCTGAAGGGGTTAATTCATTATCAGTAGTTCTGGAGACAACATTAGCATCATATTTATCAAACCAAATTTTAAGTTTAATATTTCTGATAGAATTATATAGATCAAGCTCTAGACCAAACCAGTCCATTTTTTGACTAGAACAGAATGATAGTCCTTTGGAGAGAACCTGTAAGGGTATGTTTACACGGCATATTTACAGGCATAATTCGGACATTTTTACGCCTGGAATTACGTCCGAAAATACGGCTTGAAAGCGCTGACAAACATCTGCCCATTGAAAGCCATGGGCTGACGTTTGTCTGTTCACACGAGGCGTATATTTACGCGTCGCTGTCAAAAGACGGCGCGTAAATAGACGCCCGCGCCAAAGAAGTGTCCTGTCACCTCTTCAGACGTAAATGGAGCCGTTTTCCATGGACTCCATGGAAAACCAGCTCCAGTTACGTCCGTAATGGACGCAGCGTTCAAGCGCCTGCACATGCCGTTACGGCTGAAATGACGGGGCTGTTTTCTCCTGAAAACAGCCCCGTAATTTCGGCCGTTACGGACGCTGCCGTGTGAACATACCCTAATTGTGAAGATGTTAAAACAATGGAAGAGATATTTACCACAGTCTCTGTGTGTTCTTCCCTTTGTTGTAAGTAGCCTTCATTCCCTGTTGTCGTGAGTTCTTCTGGTAACGGGTTCTTCCTTGCTCTGTGTCATTTTTAAAACTTAAAACTAAAATACTCATTCATCGGCTGATTGTATTGTTTTAAGTGCCGAAGATATTATCGTTGTCGGCAGCACATCTCCCTGTTTAAACAGGGAGACATGCTGCCGACATGATAGAAATGTATGGGGACGAGCGATCAGAGTTACAAGCGCTCGTTACCAGACTGACTTGGGTAGATAAAGAAAAGCACCTGGAATAATATACGGCCTTTAACCAAAACCATCCTACCCGTGTCATCAGTGCAAGACTCCTTAAACTCCCAAGGGAGAGATCGAGAGATCAATATACTGGTACCTTTAGAATGTGGATTAGGAGTGAAACTATGGTACACTGTAGGGAACCACAAGCTAGCTAATCTGAATGGCTTTTGAGCACAAAGATGGGTCTCCTGTAGGAACGCTACCTGCAAATGGTGACGCATTGGGAAGTAGTAGGCATCTTGTCTGGTGTGTGGCCGGGTTTATCAGACAGAGGAGGGAAAAAAGTGAAAAAAAAAAAAAAAGGAGCACACGGGCTAAATTCTCTGGTATCCTTCCAGAGAAATACAAATACCTAGAAAAGAAAAGAAAGGGGTCGTGTAGGGATATAGACAAGGTAGAGAGCTTGGTAGGGCCCCAGGTGCTAAAAGACAAAAAATCTCAACTTTAACTCCGGGAGGTACCAGAAGAAGGAGTGAGTAAATACACTTGAGACCGCTTAAGGCAGGGGTCTCAAGCACGCGGCCCGCGGTCCACATGCTCCCCCGGAGGCTGTCACCTGCGGCCCGCGGGACACAGAGCCGCTAGTATAGGCTCTGCTCCGGGACTCTGTGGAATTCCCTGACATCGCTGTCCAACATATGGACAGTGTTGTCAGGGTCTTCCCGAGAGCCGGAGTCCCAGGCAGAGCGCTAATATAGGCACTGCTCCGGGACTCTGTGGAATCCCCTGACATCGCTGTCCATGTATGGACACGCGATGTCTGGGACTTCCTGAGAGGCAGAGTCCTGGACAGAGCGCTAGTATAGGCTCTGCTCCGGGACTCTGTGGAATCCCCTGACATCGCTGTCCTCTTATGGACATCGATGTCTAGGGCTTCCCCAGAGCTGGACATTGATGTCAGGAGCTGGAGTCCCAGTAGGAGCACTACTAGTGATGTCAGGAGCAGAGCTGGAATCCCAGGCAGAGTTCTGCTCTGGGACTCCAGCTCTGGGCAAGCCCCTGACATCACTGTGCATATATGGATACTGATGTTAGTCGCTTCCCCGGAGTTCCAGAGCAAAGCCTATACTAATGTTCCGACCTAGGACACTGGCTCTGGGGTTGCCCCTGACATCACATTCCGGTCCAGGAGGATCCCCTGACGTCCCTGTGTACGGACAGTGACTTGAGGGCTCCTCCAGCAGAGGAAACCCTGGCAAAAGCGTCGGCAACGCTCTGGCTGGGGATTCCACTCCTTGAAGGAGCCCCAATGGAGCTATCTACTGGGGGTGTGTGTGGCACTATCTACAAGGAGTGTTTGTGGCAGCTTCATGTGAGAATTCACTTACTAAGAGCCATTCGGAAAAAAAAACAGAATCTCATTAACCCTTTCACGACCAAGGACGAAAATGAACGTCATGGTCGGCTGCTAGTTCCCGCACCAGGACGTGCATTTTCGTCCGCATTTCAAACTGTCACTCTGTGTAAACACAGAGTAACAGAGCCGCGCTGACAGCTGTCCTAGACAGCTGAGACATCAGTCTCGCCGGACAGCGGACCATCGCCGCTGCTTTCGGCAGTTAACCCCTTAAGTGCGGCGACGGATTGCCGTCGCCGCATTTAAGTGGTTTGAAGCACATCGGCAGCCCCCACAAAGTGATCGTGGGGGCTACCGATGCTTGTCACGGCAATCGGAGGTCAGATAATGACCTCCGGGTTGCCATGTACGGAAGCCTCGGAGGAACAGCCTCCGGCCGTTCCTCCTCTGCTTCCTGTCAGTGTGACAGTCACGTCACAATGACAGTTAGAGTACATTACACTACGTGTGTAGTGTAATGTACTCTAGCAGCGATCAAAGCTGCAAGTCTAAGTGTCCCCTAGTGGGACAAGTAAAAAAAGTAAAAAAAAGTAATAAAAATGTTTTAAAAAAAGTGTAAAAATAAAAGTTATAAGTTCTATAAACACAAAATGCTTTTTTTCCTATAATAAGACTTTTATTATAGAAAAAAAATGAACACGTTAAAAAAATACACATATTTTGTATCACCGCGTTCGTAACGACCCCAACTATAAAACTGTAATGTTATTTTCCCCGCACGATGAACACCCCAAAAAAATCAATAAAAAACGACGACAGAATCACAATTTTTTTGGTCACCACCGCTCCCTAAATAAAGAATAAAAAGTGATCAAAAAGTCGCATGTACCCGAAAATAATACCGATAAAAACTTCTATCCGTCCCGCAAAAAACAAGCCCTTACACAGCTTTTTTGACAAAAAAATAAAAAAATTCTGTCTCTCAGAATATGGTGACACAGAAATTTTTTTTGTTTATAAATAAGTCATTTTATTGTGCAAACGCTAAAAAAAAGGAACAAACCTATATACATATGGTATCGCCGTAATCGTACCGACCCGCAGAATAAAGTAAACGGTGAGCGCCGCAAAAAGAACGCTAAAACGCTAAAAAAAAGGACCAAACCTATATACATATGGTATCGCCGTAATCGTACCGACCCGCAGAATAAAGTATACGGTGAGCGCCGCAAAAAGAAAACCTAAAAAACTGTGTCAGAATTCCTGTTTTTTGCTCAGGATTGCAAAAAAATTGAACAAAAAGTGATAAAAAAAAAAAAATCGCATGTACCCCAAAATGGTACCAATGAAAACTACAGATTGTCCCGCAACAAATAAGCCCTCACACGGCTCCGGTGGTGAAAAAATAAAAAAGTTCTGGCTCTCAGAATATGGCGATGCAAAATGTGCAGAGTGTTCCAAAAGTGGATAAGATCGAGCGCCATTTATCAGTGCGACACCGGCCACATATCTATGAAATATTATTTATTTACCCCATTATTATACCCTCTTATTATGCCCTGATGTACTCCGCACAGATAACATATACCCTGATGTACTCCGCACAGATTACACATACCCCCACATTATAAACTGAAATACCAGCGAAACCCAAAACAGAACAGTTACCAAGCAAAATCTGCGCTCCAAAAGCAAAATGGCGTCCCTCCCTTCTGAGGTCTGCAGCGTGCCCAAACAGCAGTTTGCGCCCACACATATGGCGTCGCCATACCCGAGAGAACCCGCTTAACGTTTTAGGAGGTATTTGTCTTCTGTGGCACACACTGGGCACAACATATTATGCACTAAAATGGCATATCAGTGGAAAATTGCAATTTTCACTTTGAACCATCCGCTGTGCATTAACCCCTTTGCACACTATGACTTAATTGCCCGTCATGGTGCGGCGGTTGATGTATGGAGCCGGCTCACGTGCTGAGCCCGCTCCATACGCTGCAGGTGTCAGCTGTGTATTACAGCTGACACCCGGGACTAACGGACAGGTACAAGGATCGCTCTGTTACAGAAGCCTGTAAGAATAACAATATACTGCAATACATTAGTATTGCAGTGTATTGTACCAGCGATCCAATGATCGCTGGATCAGGTCCCCTAAGGGGATTGATTAATAAAATGTGTAGAAGAATTATAGTTATTAGTAGTGAGAATTTTTTTTTTTAAAGTTAAAAAAACAAAACACCTTTTCGCATTTTTCTTCTAAAGTAATCTAAAAAAATGAACAAAATTGGTATCGCTACGTCCGTAAAAGTCCGAACTATTACAATATACCATTATTTAATTTGCACAGTGCACACCTTAAAAAAATGTAATAATTGAAACCACCAAAATCGCAGTTTGTTTTTTTTTGGCACCTACATTTTAATTTTTACAGACTAATTCCAATATATTTAGCGAAAAACCTGTGTGGTCAAAATGCTAACTATACCCCTAGATAAATACCTTAAGGGGTCTAGTTTTCTAAATGGGGTCGTTTATGGGCAGTTTCTATCGTTCTGGCAGCTCAAAGCTTCTCCAAATGTACAGTGGGGCCTAAAACATTTTCAAGCAAAATATGAGTCCTGAAAGCCTCCGGGTGCTCCCTTCCTTTGGGGCCCTGCCGTGTGTCCAAACAACGCATTAGGGCCACAATGTGGGTATTTTTGAAAACAGGAGAAACAGGGTGATAGATTTTGGGGTGTGTTTCTTCATTCTCATGGTCGCTTTACAAAGAAATCGGTCTTCAAAGTGATACTTTTATGAAAAAAGTGAAATTATATTTTTTTACGCCTGCTTTGCATGAATTCTTACAAAAAAACTGTGGGGTCAAAAAACTTACAATACCCCTTAATAAATATCTTAAGGGGTGTAGTTTTCAAAATGGTGTCACTTGTGGGGGTTTCCACCATTCTGACACCTATGAGCCTCTGAAAACCTGGCTTGGTGCAGGAAAACAAAATGTACTTCAAAATGTATAAAATGATTACAAAATGTGTAAGTCTTCCAAATTGCTCAAAAAAAAAATTTTTTTTTCAAAAGTGCTGCCAAAATAGAGTAAAGAGATGGAAATATATATTTAATTAAAAAAATTGTGCAGTATGTATGTACATATGTCACATATTGCAGTTAAAAATAGGGAAAAATGATAATTTTTACAAAATTTCTTCAATTTCTCTATTTTTTAATTAATTTCCGCAAATGGTATCAGTCTACTTTTACCACTAAAATAAAGTACAACATGTGACGAAAAAACAATGTCAGAATTACTTGGATATTCAAAACTTTCACAGAGTTATTCTCTGATAAAGTCACACATACCAGATTTGACAAATCTGGCTTGGTCATTAAGGTACAAACATGCCCGGTCATTAAGGGGTTAAGGGCTAGAAAAATATGGATGTTTGTAGACGTGCTTTGAATAGGTGCCAGACTGCCCATATCCAAGATACACTCCAAGCTCTTCCACAAAATGTTTCCACCCCAAGAGTTGGAAAAAAAAACAAAAAACAAAAACAAAAAAAACCAACAAACCCCCCCCAGCATGTATAAGAACTGAAAACAATCTGGACACATAAAGGAGAACATCTTAATAGAGGGTAAGAATCCCCTTAATAAGCCATTACATTATAGAAAAAAAAAAATCTGAATCTCATTAAGAGATGGCAAAATATGGATGTTAATAGACGTGCTCTGAATGGGTACCAGATTGCCCACGTCCAAGATACTCTTCAAGCTGTTCAAAATGTACCACCCTGACAGGGGGGGGGGGCACCACGGTATATTGAAAATGAAGGGCAAACTGGACCCATAGGGGATGATGTCTTTATAAGGCATAACAACCCTATTACTAAGATCCGTTATATTTAACCACTTAACGAATTCTGACGTACTAATGCATCGCTTTCATTAAGGACTTAACGCAACCCAATGTAGAGGTAGATTGTGTTGCTGGTGTGGGCTCAGAAGCTGAGCCCGCACCATCGCTAGCTAGTGCTGATCCGTGCCATTAACCCCTTAGATGCCACCATCAAACGTGATAGCGGCATATTAGTGGTTTGAAGCCGATCGGCATCGCCACGATGTGATCCCGGGGGTGCCAATCCTTGCTATTGCAACCGGAGGCCTAACAATGGCCTCCTGAACTGCCATGTACAGAAGTACCATAGGCCCTGCCCGGAGGCTTGCTGTCAGTGAATAACTGACAGCTCTAATACATTGCACTACGTGGGTAGTGCAATGTATTAAAAAAAGTGAAAACTGTTGATAAAAATGTTGAATAAAAGTGTAAACATAAAAGTTTCAAGTTAACCCCTTAATGACCGGGCAATTTTGAACGTTAATGACCAAGGATTATTTTTTGTTTTCTCACGGTCGCATTCCAAGAGTCGTAACTTTTTTTTTATTCCGTCGACATAGCCGTATAAGGGCTTGATTTTTGCGGGACGAGTTGTATTTTGTAATTGTACCATTTTAGATTTGGTATCACTGTGTCTGTAACGACTCAAACTATAAAACTATGATGTTATTTTCCCACACGGTGAACGCCGCAAAAAAAACCAAGAATGCCAGAATAGCTATTTTTTGGTCACCATCCCACTCAAAACATAAAATAAAACGTGATCAAAAAGTTGCATGTACTCCAAAATAGTACAATTAAAAACTACAACCATCTTGGAAAAAACAAGCCCTTACACTGCTTTTTTTATATGGTGACACACAAAAAGAAATAAATTAAAAAAAAAATTATTGTACAAACGCTGCAAAACATTAAAAAAATAGATACATATGGTATCGCCGTAATCGTATTGACCCGCAGAATAAAGAAAAATTGTCCTTTATAGCCCACAGTGAACACTGTAAAAAAAAAAAAACAATAAAAAACATTAACGGGTTTTGGTCACCTTGCTTGCCAAAAAATGGAATAAAAAGGGATAAAAAAATTGCATGTACCAAAAAATTAAACCAATGAAAACTACATATTGTCCCACAACAAATAAGCCCTAACACAACTCAGTTGAAGAAAAAAATAAAAAAGTCAAGGCTCTCAGAATATTGCGACACAAAAGGTGCAGTGTTTCAAAAGCGGCTAAGATTGGGCACCATTTATCAGTGCGACACTGGCCACAAATCCATGGATAATTATTTATTTACCGCATTATTATACCCCTTTATTATGCCCTGATATACTCCGCACAAATTACATATGCCCCCACATTATAATCTTAAATACCAGCAAAACCCCAAACAGAACTCCTACCAAGCAAAATCTGCACTCCAAAAGCCAAATGGCACTCCCTTCCTTCTGAAAGCTACAGCGTACCCAAACAGCAGCTTATGTCCACCAGCAGTTTATCACCATACCTGGGAGAACCCGCTTAACAGTATGAGGTGTTTGTCTTCAGTGGCACAAGCTGGTCACAACATATTGGGCACTAACATTGCAATTTTTACTTTGCACCATCTGCTGCGCATTAATTTCTAATGAAAAAACACCTGTGGGTTCAAAATGCTCACTACACCCCTTAAAATGCCATAAAGGGTGTAGTTTCCAAAATAGGGGTCACTTCTTGGGGGTTTATTTTACTATTTGACCTCAGAGCCTTGCAATTGTGGGTCAATACCCTAAAAATCACCAAAATAGGCTTCAAATGCGCATGTTGCTCTACACTTTTGAGCTCTGTCATATGTCCAGGTAAATAATAAATGCCTTGAGGAGTGAAGTTTCTAAAATGGGGGTCACTTCTTGGGGGTTTCTACTGTACTCTGGTACATCATAGTTTTGCAAATGCGACATGACACACAAAAACCAAATCAGCAAAATCTGCATGCCAAATAGCGCTCCTGCCTTCTGAGCCCTGCCGTGTGTTCAAACAGCAGTTTATGACCACATGTGGTGGATTGCCGTAATTGGGAGAATATGCGCTTCAAATGTTAGGGTGCTTTTTCTCCTGTATGCCTTGTAAAATTTCAGCAATGAAACCTGTGGAGTTAAAATGCCCACTATACCCCTTGATAAATTCCTTGAGAGGTGTAGTTTGCCAAAGGGTGCCTTTTTGGGGGTGTTTGCACTGTTTTAGCACCACAAGACATCTTCAAACCAGACATGGTTCCTAAAATATATTCTAATAAAAAGAAGGCCCCAAAATCCACTACGTACTCCTTTGCTTCTGAGGCCGGTGCTTCAGTCCATTAGCACACTAGGGCCACATGTGGGATATTTCTAAAAATGGCAGAATCTGGGCAATATTGAGTTGCGTTTCTCTGGTAAAACCTTCTGTGTTCCAGGAAATAATGGATTAAAACTTTTTCTGCAAATTTTTTTTAAATTTGTCAATTTCATCTCCACTTGCTTTAATTCCTGTGAAACGCCTAAAGAGTTAAGAAAGTTTCTAAATGCTGTTTTGAATCCTTTGAGGGATGCAGTTTTTAAAATGGGGTGATTTATATGGGGTTTCTAATATATAGGGCCCTCAAAGCCAGGGGCGTAACTATGAAACACTGGACCCCATAGCAAACTTTTGACTGGGCCCCCTCCTCTGGGTGCCACACACAGCCCGCCCTTATAGATAGTGCCCCCCTGTAAATAGTGCCATACAGCCCCCTCCCATGGACAGTGCTATACAGTCCCCCCCGTAGACAGTACTATACAGCCCTCCCTGTAGACCGTGCTATACAGCCCCCCCTGTAGACAGTGCTATACTTTCAAGTATCACAAGGAGGGACAATCGATGTGGCGCGCAGCGTCAATTTTTTTCTTTTAAGCCACGACTCTAATCACACCTAATCCCTGCCCATACACACCCGGTTCAGCCCACACAGTATCATGCTCCCATAGTACCCCCAACAGAGTATAATGCCCCCATAACTGCCACCATACAGTATAATGTCCACACAGATGCCTCATACAGTATAATGCCCACAAGATGCCTCATACAGTATAATGCCCACACAGATGCCCCCATGTAGTACAATGAACAAATTCCCCTATACAGCATAATGCCCCATAGCTGCCCAATGCAGCATAATACCCCCATAGCTGCCCCCACAGTATAATGCTCCCATAGCTGCCCCACACAGTATAATGCCCCCCATAGCTGCCCCCACATGGTATAATGCCTCCCATAACAGCCCTCTCTGTATAATGCACCACGCAGTATAATGCCCCCCATAGCTGCCCCCACAATATAATGCCCCCACAGCTGTCCCCACAGTATAATGCCCCCCATAGCTGCATCCACAGTATAATGCCCCCCATAGCTGCCCCCACGGTATAATGCCCGCCATAGCTGCCTCCACAGTATAATGCCCCTCACAGTATAATGCCCCCCATAGCTGCATCCACAGTATAATGCCCCCATAGCTGCCCCACAGTATAATGTCCCCATAGCTGCCTCCATAGTATAATGCCGCCACAGTAAAATGCCCCCCATACAGTATAATGCCGCCATAGCTGCCCCCACAGTATAATGCCCCACACAGTATAATGACATCCATAGCAGTCTCCACTGTATAATGCCCCCATACAATAAAATACCCCCCATAGCTGTCCCCACAGTATAATGCCCCGAACAGTATAATGCCCCCATACAGTATAATGCCTCCATAGCTGCCCCCACAATATAATGCCGCCAATACAGTATAATGCCACTCTTTTAGTTAAATGCTTCTATAGCAGCCACCATATCAGCCCACCTCTCATACCCAGTATAATGCCTCATAGTGCCTAATAGGAAAATAATAACATAATTACTTACCTATCCCCTTCCCCTCGATGGGTGGCGGATCCTTCTCCTCCGGTCTGTGCTGTGAATGACTCGGTGCAGACAGACGTGATGACGTCACTACATCAGGCATAGGGGCCCGGTCGCAATTGCGACCGTTGCGACCCCTAGAGCTACGCCACTGTGTACAGTAGGCTATGGCAGAGCAGGCAGATACCTCCCTTATCTGCCATAGTGTTCAATAGCATCTGCGTCCAAAGGACACAGACACTGTTGAATGTGGCGTCGCTACCGCTACTAGCATCCGGGTATAGAGGGGCCATGCCGGCTGGTGGGACGGGCCCCCTCATGCCGCGGGACCCATAGCAGCCGCTACTCAAAGCCACTTTAGAACTGGACTGGTCCATAAAAAAAAGGCTTTTTAAATTTTCTTCAAAATGGGAGAAATTGCTGATAAAGTTCTAAGCCTTGTAACGTACTAGAAAAATAAAACAAATGTTCAAAAAATGATGCCAACATATAGTAGACATATGGGATATGTGAACTAGTAATTATTTTGTATGGTATTACTATCTGTCTTACAATCAGATACAATTAAATATATAAAAATGCAAATTCTTTTGCAAATTTTCTCTAAATCTTGGTGTTTTGTTTTTTTACAAATAAACACAGAATGTATCGACCAAATTTTACCACTAACTTAAAGTACAATGTGTCACGAGAAAACATTCTCAGAATCGCTTATAAAAATAAAAGCATTCCACATAGTTATTACCACATAAATTGACACATCAAAAATGGCCTGGTCCATTAGGTGTCCTTAAAGGGTTAAAAAAAAAATTTAAAAAAAATCAGACGTTCTCATTAAAAGGGTATTGAAATATAGGTATTAATAAACATGCTCCCAGAGGGTACCACCGCCCGCCTCAGGTTACGCTAATAGTAACTTCCCTCCACCTCTCGAACAATTGTAGATGGAAAAGAAGAGAAAAAGCAGTTCAGCCAGTTCGGGACATACACCGGGGTTGCAGTTAGAAATTTAAGCAGACCCGCTAGGTATTCATATCGTCCGAGAAATAATGTTAATGCATTCATCTTAACTATTAAGTAAAAAGGATGACCCTAGCGGTAGGTGCCCCCGGAGTCATGTATTTTAGCCAGTACTGGTTGGAGAATGCGTCTCATATGAAGATTCCGAGTCGAGACATCTGGGAAAAGTTTGACTGCAGACCCCCCCATTTGAACTGGACCATAGGTCCAGGCCCCTCTAAGGATCAGTTCCCTATCTGAAAAATAATGCAGATCGCAAAGCATGTCTCAAGGGTTGGCCTGCTCAGGAGGCACGATGAAGTAGATCAACAATAAAGGTAGCATCTACGGTCTTTGAGTCACTGTGTTAAAAATGACAGTTAGGCGGGATTCACACGACCGGGTCGTTCCCGAGCCCGAGTGTCGGCCGGTAAAATCGGCCATTTTGCCCGGCCGGTTTGCATAAAGTTATGCATCCGTGCCGGGCCGGGCAGATCCGGACAGTGACATCAGCGGCAGCTCCTGAAGGGGAATCCCCATGTGTTCGGGGATTCCGCTTCAGGAGTTTCCCCTGATGTCACTGCCCAGATATGGACAGAGACATCAAGCGCTCTGTCCAGGAGCGGAATCCCCGAAAACACGGGGATTCCGCTCCTTCAAGGAGCTAAAGTGCGGCTAGCACATAGCAGAGCGGGGAGATACCTCCCCGCTCTGCTATAGTGGCGTCGCTACAGTAGTAGCAGCCGCAGCAGCAGCAGCTGCTGCTACTACTACTAGCGGCGCCATCGAAGGTGTCGCCGAGCCAGGGTGCTTTTAACAAGCAGGGGAAGGGAGCCAGCGCAGCGCTCCCTCCACCTGCTGTACACCCCGGCCCTGCAACACAGTGTACAGCGATGCCATTCGTCAGAATGGCATCAACTCCTCCTCCTCACATGCACTCTGCGCTGTGAGGAGGAGGAGATAGAGCGCAAGCGACGGGAAACCCGGCCATCACTCGGAACACATTCCGGTGATGGCCGTGTAATACCCGGCCCCATAGACTTCTATGGGAGCCGGGCGGCCGGGTGCCCGGGCAAAGATAGAGCATGTCCTATTTTTTGACGGCCGGATTTTCCGGCCGTCAAAAAATCGGTCGTGTGAATAGCCCCATTAGGGGTCTATCATTCCTAATGCAGCCGGGTGCCGGCCGATTTATGAACGGCCGGCACCCGGCAGGGAAACCCTGCCGTGTGAATGAGGCCTTACCCAGCGCAGTAAATCTTCTCACGGGCCCTGTTCTAACAGATCTTTTAGCCGTACATTGTTACTGTGACCCCAATTCTCCTGGTCATCCACTTGGAACTGGAAGCTATAACCAGCATATTCAACATAGTAGGGGGATTTTCAGTGGTAAGAGTTCTATTGGCTAGTTGTTCCACTTCACCTCTAAACATACGTTATTGCCTCCCGCTGAGATTGTTCGAGTTGTGTAACCACCGACACTAAGTCATTCTTGGATGGCACAGCCTGTATGAGCTCCCTAAACGATTGCAGCTACATATAAAGAACATCTGGTTTGGTGTTGTCCGGAAGATAGAGGGTACCTGAGAGCATGCAGGTATCTGAGAATTTGTCAGGGGTGGACCCCATTGGGCCTGCTGTACAGGGACCAGGCCACCTGGAAATAGGGGGTCTGCTTCTGAGTCCGCGGTGGTAGAATGGACGCTGCCTATCTTTGAATGGCCCATAGCTCTGGCCTGTTTGCGACTGCTGCAGAGCCTGCAGCAAGGGCACAGTAGAGAGCCAAAGACAGGGAAAGCCCTAAAGTGCCTGTGAACCCCTGTAGATGAGTCACTAGTACAGCGTTTCAGAGTCGCTGCAAAATCCAGCGTCAACATCTCAGAAGGGATTCAGCAGGGACTCAAAGTTTCAGATTCTCAGCGGGAGCTCAATTGCACGGCTTGGCGGCTCAGTGGCGGATTTCAAACTGATTAGCGCCTGTAGTTTGGAATCCTGAATAATGGAGTAGTTGTTGGCCAGACGGGTAAAGTACAGTCACTGGCAGATAGTACCTTGATGGCAGGCTGGTGCCAGATTACTGGAGGTAGGCTTGTGCTGGATAGCTCGGAGCAGGCTTGTGCTGCATTATCGGAAGATGGCTTGTGCTGGGATATAGGAAGCTGGCTTGTGTTTGATTATCGGAAGCTGGTTTGTGCTGGATTAAAGGAAGCTGGCTTGTGCTGGGATACTGGAACCAGGACTGGTCACAGACACTGGACACAGGACTGGACACCGGTACAGGACTCGTCACGGACACTTGACACGTCACGGACACTGGAAACAGGATACTGGACTGGACACAGATACAGGACTCGTCACGGACACAGGATACAGGACTGGACACGGATAAAGGATTGGTCATGGACACTGGACTCGTCACAGACACTGGACTCAGGATACAGGAGTAGACACGGATACAGGATAGCCATAGACATGGGTTACAGGGAAAGGCTACGGAACCTTCGCAGACTAACTCTGGGTTAGACATAACTTTGCTCAGGCACTGAGGAAGTGGGCAAAGTTCCTTAAATAATCCAGGGTGGGCTGGGACAGGTTGGGGGTAATATTCCTGGTGCTCGCTGACTCTTTAAGAACTTGGATGAGTGCGGGGGGGGGGGCAGAGCGCACCAGCCTCCCAGGTCAGGAAGACGCCGGTGAAGAGGACAAGCTAGGTGCCGGCGATACAAGGAGACTCCCCATTAATATATATTTAATGAACAATGTGTTTGAGTATAGAAAACCACCAAACTCAAATGAATGGTTAGAATTCCTTGAAGAAACAATTATTGTTTCCAGGACAATGTACTTCTAATTCATTCCCCTACTGTTAGAGTTCATGAGCGGACTCAAGAATACAAGTTTAAAGGCTATGAACAACATTTCAATTGATTTTAATATTTTATTTTTTACTTTTTAAGATACAGCTTCTATATTTCCTGTATACATAGAAGTTGTATCTTGCCGTCAAAGCCCATTCCATCAGGTTAGCTGAACTGACGGCTCAGTTGAAAGCTGGTGCTACGTGTTGAGTGCCGGCGGCAGAGGACGCCGCACACTGCATATCTGCTGTGCTGCAGAGCTGCAGTACAAATGCTTCTATTGTTAGATTTATTTTGCCTTAAGTCACATTAGTTCTTATAGGGCCACTTTTATTTTATCCAGTGACCCACAGGGTTCTCCAACATTCCTCTCTTAGGTCTTCCTGGCAGTCAATTATGGTGAGAGGGCTCTCTACCTTCCACCCATCTTAATGTGTAGAGATAGGCTTTGTTAATTGTTTATGCGTGTAGAATTGTAGAGTGTAAAACATTATATGGTATCAGAGACAAATGTTTATTTGTAAACCGGAGACTTCAACCTTATTTAAAGGCTAAACTAAAAAATGAGAGTCCTCGCTCGGTAGTTGATACCTTTTAATGGCTAACTGAAAATATGATGACAAATATCAAGCTTTCAAGAGTACTTAGGTCTTCTCGACAGACAGGGTTTAACACCTTAATTACTGCCCATGGGCCTTTTCACAGCGGTCATAAATGTTACTTATGCCACAGCGCCGCCTTTTCACGGCGCTGTGTCATAAGTCCAGGACTGGTGTCCTTTGCCGGGTAGAGCGAGTCTCGGGCTGTCTAAAGACAGCCGGGCTCCTGTTCTATTGGCCGGGATCGAAGTTACCTTCGATACCGGATGTTTAACCCCTTAGATACCACAATCAATAGGGACAGCATCATCAAAGTGGTTTCAGAGGAAGAGGGCTTCCTCTATCTCTCTGGCATAAGTATATAATGCTGTCTTGTTTTCGAATTGATGACTCATCATACAAGAGGGGTTGTGGTATCAAGTTCCTCAGAATTTCATTTTTTTAACAAGACAGCCTAGGTTGTTTCCACTTGAGGGTCCTTAGTAGAGATGAGCAATACTTTGAAAATTCCTTTCACCAGAGTTTTGACAAATCCGAGCACCCATTTCTATTTGCGGCAAATTTCGAAAAAGGGGAAACACAAGTTAATTTTATTATTTTTTGGCGTATTCATTTTTTTCCTTGTGATTTTAGTACGAGAAGGATGTTAAGAGGATTTTCTGCCTGAACTGTTATGGTATGTTAATTTTTTTTGCATCTCTAGAGTAAGAAAAACGTCTGCGATTGTGATTTTGTGATCTGCGATTGTGCAGGGAGGGACGTAAATTTTGGAATCCTTCTAATTCTTGTCTTGTTGTTTAATATGTTTCTTTTTCCCACACAGAAATGAACACATTTTTGTTGCAGTTTTCGGCTCAGTTTATTTGAAGAAAAACACAAGAGTGGACACAAAAGAAAGGAGTTGCATCAGTCTTTTGTTTATACTTTTTTCCTCTCTTTGGACCCACTTCTGTCTATGGCTCAAAAAACTGAGACAAAAACTGCATCGAAACTGTGTGTGTGATTCTGGCCTAAAGACTAAACTAAGGCTTTGTTCACATCTGTTCTGACGTTCCGTCGGAGTTTCCCGTCAGAACGGAACCCTGACTGAAACAAACGGAAACCATAGGTTTCCGTTTGCATCACCATTGATGTCAATGGTGACGGATCCGGTGCAAATGGTTTCCGTTTGTCTCAGTTGTGCAAGGGTTCCATAGTTTTGACGGAATGAATACCAACGGAACCCTTGCACAACTGAGACAAATGGAAACCATTTGCATCGGATCCGTCACCATTGAAATCAATGGTGATGCAAACGGAGACCTATGGTTACCGTTTGTTTCAGTCAGGGTTCCGTTCTGACAGGAAGCTCCAACAGAATGCCAGAATGGAACCCTGACAAAGATGTGAACGAAGCCTAAGACCAGGGGCGTAACTAGGAAAGACTGGGCCCCATAGCAAACTTTTGACTGGGGCCCCCCTCCCCTGGGTGTCACACAACCCCCCCTTGTAGATAGTGCCTTTTTTACAGCCCCCTGTAGATAACGCCATACAGCCCCCTCTGTAGAGAACGCCATACAGCCCTCCTGTAGATAACGCCATACAGCCCCCTGTAGAGAATGCCATACAGCCCCCCCTGTAGAGAATGCAATACAGCCCTCCTGTAGATAACGCCATACAGCCCCCTCTGTAGATAACGCCATACAGCCCCCCTGTAGAGAACGCCATACAGCCCCCCCTGTAGGGAACGCCATACAGCGCTCCATTCATTTCTACTGAGCTGCCGGTATAGACCCCAGAAGTTTGAGGTTTGTGATGGAGAACTTCAGGGGACTGTTCTCCTTATCGCTGCCAGCGATCACACATGTATCCCCTATCCTGTGGATAGGGGATACATGTCTTATGTAGGAACAACCCGTTTAATGGCAGAGCGGGGAGATACCTCCCTGCTCTACCGTAGTGTTCAGTGGCGTCGCGCTGTAGCAGCCGTAGCAGCCGTAGCGGCAGCTAGCGGAGCCTCCGGCCATGGTGGGGGCCCGTGCCGGCAGGCGACACGGGCCCCCTCATGCCGTGGGCCCCGTAGCAGCCGCTACGGCTGCCACGGTGGTAGTTACGCCACTGCCTAAGACTGATTTTAAGTAAAAATTGCTAGAACTGGCACTGCAAATCTTGAAAGTGTCTAAAATTTCACCCATTTCTAGTCTTAAACAGCATTTTTCAACTTGGTACTTCTTGTTCTTTTCAGTCGTATTGTTAAGGTTTCATGAATGGACACCGTGTCAGTTCACATGTTGTGTAAATACTGTGGATTTTCCGCAATGGAATTTGTTGCAGAAAATCCACA
Source organism: Rhinoderma darwinii (assembly GCF_050947455.1). Classification (NCBI taxonomy): domain Eukaryota; kingdom Metazoa; phylum Chordata; class Amphibia; order Anura; family Rhinodermatidae; genus Rhinoderma; species Rhinoderma darwinii. Next base: position 48,409,071 of record NC_134689.1, read on the forward strand.
GCAAATACAGTAGCAGCAAAGTGGATGACATAGAACAAATCTCATCCACACACTGCGTAAATACTGAGCGGAAAAAACGCTCAGAAATTAACAAGCGGTGCAGAATTTTATTCCGCAGCATGTCAATTGTATTTGCGTAAATGCTGCTTATTTGTTGCGGGTTTTCCCCATTGAATTCAATGGTGAGGTAAATCCCGCAACAAATAGCAGTTGACGCGTTTTTTTTGCGGCGGAGTCGCAGCTATTCCGCCGACAAAATGCAACTCAGAAAAACAAAAATTCTCACACTTACAGAGAAGTCTGTGTTTCTTCCTCCAGGCCGGCCACCTGGATGATGTTTCATCCCAGCTTTCATCCGCCCTGTGTGAACCAAAACAGAAAGAATGTATGTATGTATTCAGATGAATGATTACTACCAGGGTACAGGCCTTCAAAGGGGTTGTCCCATCAGGGCATCCTCTCCTCACGATCGCTGTTTCAAGTCCCCTAGGGGGACTAATAAAAAAGTTAAAATACAGTTAAATAAAGTTTTTTGTTTTTTTAATGTACAAATAAAAAAATATATCTTAAAATTTTTTTAAAAAAAACCTTTTCACATATTTTCCCTAAAGTAATGTTTACATAGCTGGTATGGCTGTGTCCATAAAAGTCCAAACTATTACAATATAATGTTTAAACCGCAGGGTGAACGCCGTAAAAAAAATAAACCAAAAAAAAAACCACCCAAATTGCAGTTTTTTGGGTCACCTTAACACCCTAAAAAAATTTCGTAAAAAGTGGTCAAAAAGGGGTCAGGGTATAGCCACTGGAGAAAATGGCTGCTTAACTTCCCAGCTCCTCTCAGTCCTGTACTCTAAAAGCGGCTTACAGCAAGACTAACCTGCAAAATCTGCTCAAACTCTCTACCCTGCTCTTGTAGCAACGCCTGCAACCGACTATCTCATCAAAATCCGGTATCTTAGCCTCCCAAAGTTAGGTCCGGAGACACCCCTGCAGGCCGCATTGCAGCATCAGCGGCATTCGCGCCCTTCCCCGATAAGCACAGGGCAGACTAGTACCAGTGCCGGACTGCTCATCTGGCATTCAGGCGCCTACACTCTGGCAGCAGAAGTATCCGGTGCTCTTGGTCCTGCTCCTTTGACACCGCCTGTAACCGGCGTTCTCATTGGAGTCTGGTGTCTTGACCTCCCGATGAGAAGTTCGGAGGTGTCCTGCCAGGCCACATGGCAGAACCAGCGGCGTTCACGCTATTGCCTGGCAAACAAACAAGAGACTACTCGTCCTACACATCCAGCTTTCCACTGTCTATACTTCGGCAGCGGACATACTCGATACTGCTGAAAACCAGTAGCTACTCCACCCTGAGGTATCTATTGTTCCTTCCTCGTGTGCACGGCGATCATACTGTCCGCAGATTTTTTTGCATATGGTCAACAGTTATCTATGCCTCACTGCTCCTGGATTTCTAAACTTTGTATTGATATATGTAAGTGGAAGATGTATATTAAAGGGGTTGTCCAGGAAAAAATTTTTTCTAAAAACTGTCCGCCAGCCTTGGTTTGCCTTCCCTAATACCCCTTATTAACCTTCTAACCAGTTTCAGTTCGATCTAAATCGTCTCTGCTGCTGTTTCTGTTTGTTTATATCCCTTGCTTCTGGTCCTGGCTGTTTCCTTTCTTGAAACCTACCATACCTATTCTGTCCTCATACACGTTAGCACGGTGTGTAATCTGACATGTAGCTAAACCCCCTGTCTTCTTAAGAAAAAGGCTGTGAAACTGTAATCTTTCTCTTTATTGCTGGTAGACAGGAAAGGTTGAAACTATAGGATGAAATAACAGTAGTATTCAGAATATATCAACTGTACAGTGCATAGGATACAGATAATCTGCTATACATACACAATATAACATGAGGTAATACTGCAAGCTGACAATGTGATATCTGATACAGCAAAACATACAGTGAACCACAGGATATAACATATAGATATTGATCTTACCGACTATGCTTAGAACAGGCTGTTGGCACTGAACTTGAGGTAGAACTGGCATGATGAGGAAAATGGCTGCTACTCATACACAAACAGGAACAGGAAATAACCCACAATGCCTCAGGAGCTTTCCCATAATACATAGAGAACTACAATCTAGGAATACACAAAACCACCAGTAGATGGTGCTATAACCATACAATACAATATAGATGGGGTACAAGAATAAGCAATTGCAATATCTGTACTGGTAATCATACACAAAAAAGAGGTATTATTACGTAAATAACTGGACTAGCTGGCGAGGACAGAACATTCCCCGCTTGACGTCAGCCGACGTCACTATTGGGTTCGTTGGATGAAAACATTTTTTGCCTGTTCCAGATCGAGAGCCGTGTAGACATGTTTACACGATGCCAGCCTTTACAGTACCTTTTATCTGCTGATGAGGTTATCTTGTGCGACCGAGCCATGTGAGTCAAGCAGGTGATTGCACGGACAAGTGATCTCCAAGTAGAGAATCTACTGAATCGATGAGATTTCAGGTGGCTGTCCACAGTCTCCGTATGCAACGCAGATACCAGAGGGTGTATCTCAACATCTGCATGTGGGTCCACTAGTTCAAACATGGCGGTTTCTACTGTGCTGGGCATCGGTCTATACAAGAACGTAGGGCCTGTAAACCAGATTGTGTCTTTGAGACGGTTAGCTGCAACGGATCTGGTTGCTTGGTCTGCAGGATTGAGATGCGTAGGTACGTAATGCCATTGTTCGGGAGAGGTAGATCTTCTAATCCTTATCACTCTGTTGCTTACGTAGACATAGAAGCGTCTTGTTAAGTTACAGATGTATCCTAGTACTATCTTGCTGTCAGTGTAAAACTTAGCGTCTTTAATCTCCATGTTCAATTCCGTAGTGATGAGTTCGGCTAACTCCACTGCTAACACCGCGGCGCAAAGTTCCAGGCGTAGTATTGTGTGTTCAAGGAGGGGCGCTAGTATTGCTCTGCTCATGACGAACCCTACGTGGCATTGTCCGCTGGTATCTACCGTCTTTAAGTAAGCTACAGCAGCAATCGCTTTGACTGAAGCGTCGCAGAAAACACAAAGTCTTTGTGTCTCAACCTTGGTAGTTGGTACAGAAGCATACGGGCGTGGTATGTGAAGACCAGATAAGGCTGTGAGGGAATTTCTCCAAGCCGTCCACGTGGCTCTTTCCTTCATGGGAAGAGGAGCGTCCCAGTCCGACACTTCCCTGGTGAAGCTGCAAATCCCAGTGGGTCGTATAAACTGCTTATGGCCGACAGTACTCCTCTGCGAGTGAAGGGTTTTTCTTCTCTGCTGGCCTGGAAGGTGAAGGTATCAGCTTTTAGGTCCCAGAGTAGGCCAAGGCTCCGATGCATGGGAGGGGAGTCGATGCCTAGATCTAAATCCTTAAAGTCACTTGAGTGGTCATGAGTAGGAAAGGCTTCCATCACTTTCTGGCTGTTAGAAGCGATCTTGTGTAACCTCAGGTTAGATAGAGCGAGCATCTCCTGGGCTCTCTTCAGAAGACAAATTGCGGTTTCATTTGTGGGCATTGATTTCAGACAGTCGTCCACATAGAAATCCTTTTCTACGAAGCGTCTGACATCCGTTCCGTACTTAGTTTCGACTTCTTGAGCCGCACGCCTCAGCCCATAGAGGGCGACTGCAGGGGAAGGACTATTATCGAAGATGTGTACCTTAATTCGATACTCTGTAACATCTTTAGAGGGATCGTTATCCTTGTACCAAAGGAATCTCAAGAAATTTCTGTGTTCTTTTTTGACGAGGAAGCAATGGAACATCTGTTGGATATCAGCTGTGAATGCAACAGACTCTTTGCGAAAGCGTAGAAGTACTCCCAAGAGCTTATTGTTTAGATCCGGGCCTGACATCAGGACGTCATTCAACGAGACACCTTCATACTTGGCACTTGAGTCAAATACTACTCTGATCTGACCTGGTTTCTTCGGGTGATACACTCCAAACAGGGGCAGGTACCAGCGCTCTTCAGAGTCTGGAAGTATAGGTGCTAACTCCGCATGGCCGTTCTGGAATATCTTTTCCATGAAGGTAAAGAAGTGGTCTCTCATCTCTGGTTTTCTTTGCAGGCTGTGTCTGAGGGAGACGAAACATTTGTAAACCTGTTCTCTGTTGTTAGGTAAGCGTTGTCTTTGAGGCATAAATGGTAGAGGTGCAACCCAGCTCTTCATTTCGTTCTGCACCATTCCCTGCTCCATTATGTCTAGGAACAGTCTATCTTCGAATGACATTGCCATACGATTGTCCTCCTTTGTCTGGCGGAAGACTGTGCACCCTAGGTGATCTTGGTTGCCATCCCAGATGTAGTCATCATAGGCAGAGCCTACAAGGGTACTTGATGATGAAGTGCTGTGTGGCAGTTCCTTTATGAAGAAGTGATTTTCACATGGTCGGAGGAGAGATGGACGTCCATTCTCCAGTGTACTGGTAAGCATGCTGTTGACAGTTGTCGGTTTGTGTACACCTCCCAAACAGACCTCTCCTACGACGACCCATCCTAGGTCGAGTCTCTGTGCATATGGAGCGTTGTGAGGGCCATTGATCTGTTGCCTAACCTTGTGGACTCGAAGAATATCTCTCCCGAGGAGCAAGACTATCTGAGCCTCTGGATCAAGTTTCGGGGTCAAGCGTTCTATACGCTTCAGATGAGGTTGGTGCGCTGCTACTTCCGGCGTAGGTATCTCAGACCTATTATCAGGAATTTGGTTACACTCCAGTATGGTTGGTAAGGGCAGACACACTTGGCCATTTATAGACTCGACTACATAGCCGCTTGCCCTCCTTCCAGCTGTCTCTACAGTACCGGCACAAGTTTTTAGAGAGTAGGGGGCGCCAGGGCCTCTGACATTAAAACTATCAAAGAAGGCAGACTTGGCTAACGACTTGTTGCTTTGATCGTCTAGAATAGCATATACTTTGATGGCTTTGTCCCGGTTGTCTGCTGGGTAAATTCTCACTAGGGAGATTTTTGAGCAGGACTTTCCTCCTATGAGGCCTCTACAAACCTCTGTGCATTTAGAAGTAACCGCTGGAGTGTCAGTACTTGTGTCCTTCAGCTCCCCGCTATGCTCTTGGTCTTGGGGCGAAGTCCACAATGGTGCTCCAGGGTGTAGAGCTGTGTTATGTTCTGTACTGCCACATTCGATACACTTTGCATGAACCTCACAATCTCTGGCGAAGTGTGATGTTGAAGAACAGCATTTGAAGCAAATGTTGTTTTCCTTAAGGAAGGCCTTGCGGTCCTCTAATGACTTTTCCCTGAAGGCTCTGCACCTAAGTAGGGAATGTGGCTTCCTGTGTAAGGGACACTGTCTGCTCGGGTCTTTGGGTTTGTCTCCTTGACGGGAGCTGAACTCCTTATGGACTGAACCTGTGGAGGAAACGTTAATTTTGTGGACCTCCACCATTGCTCTACAAGGTTTACTAACAGGGGTGGCGGCACATGACAGCGTGAAATCAAAGCTAGGATCATTTCTAATTTTAGCTTGTTCAGAGACAAAATCTACAAACACATTAAATGGAGGAAATAGTACATTGTAAGTCTGTTTATATCTAGAACCATGCATAACCCATTTCTCTTGCAGGTTGTATGGGAGCTTCTGAACTATGGGGTTCACACCTCTTGCAGTGTCAAGAAATGTCAATCCTACCAGATCCCCTTCTGCCTTTGCGACACACAACTCCATTAACAGATCACTTAACTCCCTAAGCTTTGTATAGCCTTTGTTCGCTATTTTAGGAAAGTCCTCAATTCTCTTGAATAAGGCACTTTCTATGACTTCGGCCGAGACATAGCACTCTTCAAGTCTGTCCCAGACCCTTTTAAGACCAACATCTGGATAATTTACATTGATATCTCTGATTCTTTTAGCGTGTTCGGCGGACTCACTTCCTAGCCACTTTACCAGGAGATCCAGTTCCTCACTACATGATAGATCTAAGTCTCTGGTGGCATTTTGGAATGAAGCTCGCCAAGCTCTGTAGTTTTCAGCGCGATCGCTGAACTTTACAAGTCCCTTGGTGACCAGCTCACGTCGAACAAGGAATCTGGCAAAGTCCATTGTGGCTTGATTAACGTTAGATCCGACTACTGGTGTTTTGTCAGAGTGCATGTGTGGTGTGTGACCATACCTGTTGGGAGTCTCTGATTTATTACAACCTGCGTAGTACCGTTCTGAAGCGAAGGGCGTCTCTCTTAGCTGGAGCGGGTTTTTGATCTTCTGTTCTGAAGAGAAGTTGTTGTAGCCGCTTTCCCTTTGATGTGTCTTGTCTTGTTTGCAGTAAGGAGACTGATAGTCAACTTTCTGGTGGTCTGAATAATCAGGGTGGCTTGGCTTGTTAATAAAACCCTTTGTGTTGAGTTGGAAGTCGGTATCGTATTCTGACTTGGAATGTTGATAGACGTATTGTAAGGTACGCTGTTCTGGATCTTGGTGTTCAAGTTCCGGCTGGAGAACGCCGCGACGATTCTCGATTTCTGGAAGTTCTACCGCTTCTAGAAATTCTGCTTCTGCTATGGCAGCCGCTGTCTCTTTCTCAACAGTGAGTTTCTCTAGAGTTGCTTCAAGGCGCGCTTTCTCTAGCTTTATCTGTATTTCCTGTTCTGCGAAGCTGGCTTTCGCTTTTGCCGCTTAAGCTTTTGCGCGGGCAATGGCGGCAGCTTCTCTGATCGATGTCCTGTTAGAGCCACTTGTCAGGGACCTTGTCTTGACCGAAGATGCTCGACTTTGAGACATGATGCGACCGTTAGGAGGTTGCTGCGATATCCGTATGCAGGCTCTGCGTGGATAATGGCGGGCACCCTATGGTTTGATCTTCTGAGCTTGTTCTCAGCAGTCGTTTCACTATTCTGTCCTCATACACGTTAGCACGGTGTGTAATCTGACATGTAGCTAAACCCCCTGTCTTCTTAAGAAAAAGGCTGTGAAACTGTAATCTTTCTCTTTATTGCTGGTAGACAGGAAAGGTTGAAACTATAGGATGAAATAACAGTAGTATTCAGAATATATCAACTGTACAGTGCATAGGATACAGATAATCTGCTATACATACACAATATAACATGAGGTAATACTGCAAGCTGACAATGTGATATCTGATACAGCAAAACATACAGTGAACCACAGGATATAACATATAGATATTGATCTTACCGACTATGCTTAGAACAGGCTGTTGGCACTGAACTTGAGGTAGAACTGGCATGATGAGGAAAATGGCTGCTACTCATACACAAACAGGAACAGGAAATAACCCACAATGCCTCAGGAGCTTTCCCATAATACATAGAGAACTACAATCTAGGAATACACAAACACACCAGTAGATGGTGCTATAGTATTATTACGTAAATAACTGGACTAGCTGGCGAGGACAGAACAATACCCATGATCCCCTGCTGCATCTGAGGAGACAGCTTACATCCCCCCTTCCTCCAAAGCATCTCAGTTATTGCATACTGCCATGCCCCTCTATGTTCACCGTGTGATTCCCTGCTCTAATTACAGGCACCCAGCTCCCTGCACACTGTCTTACACACTAATAATCATCATTATCCTTTGTGCCTCCATCTATCCCCGAACTAATTACAAGCCCCCATCTACCTCACCCTCTACTTTCACCAACTGATAAATGTAATTCTGCCCAGTCCACCTATTTCAGACATCTTGTTACACACAATCTAGTATAAAGAGAGATAGGGCACATCCCTTTTATACTTACATGAATGGTTTGTGTTGAGCAAAGTATAATGTAGTGCTGTGGTTTGTAGATAAATAAACCAGTCCAACAGATAGATGAAAACAGTTTGAACACTTTATTCAATTAACAAATGTTGTTGCAGACAGTAATTAGGCTAATAGATAAAAAAAAAAAGGGCCAATAGCGATATGAGGACAATAGAGGAGGAGGAGGGAGAGAGGAGGACAAGATAAAAGGAGGGGGGCGTGTTAGAGAAGAGACAAGACGGCCAGGCAGTGCGGGAACTACGAGTGTGAAGAGGGCTGAGGAGTGGACAACGAGATAGACGGAGTGGGTGTGTACTAAGACTGATGATGCTCCGTGTCTTTGCTCAGCCATCACTTCCTGCAGTGTAAAGACACGGCGCGTCATCAACTACATCTACAGGCGGCGGGACCAGAGGAGGCGGAGCTCTGAAGAGCTCATGAAACATCAGCCCTGCCCACTGCCTGTAAATGTAGTTGTTGACGCCCCGTGCCTTTCTCAGCCGGAAGTGCTGGCTGAGCAAAGACACACAGGAAATAAAATATTTACCCTGGGTGCGGTCACGTGACGGCAGATCGGAACACGGTAACGTTGGCACAGGTAAGCAGACACTATATTAGAAATGTTATTAAATATTACTAATTAAGTTAAAATTGAAATAACATTTATTCCCGGACAACCCCTTTAAGGCGAAAACTTCAAGTTGTGATTGCTGGACCTGGGATCCTTGTCATTTAACTAGCAGACTATTGTTCTTATAATTAACTATACATATTGTATCATTGCCAGATATATCCGTTGTGCAAAGTATTGTACCCATCATGACCAGGTGACGCGTCAAAACGGCTTCTAGGAAGCTAACTGAATTTTTCAGCACAACTGGAACTTCTCCACATACGACTGGTTCTGTCTCAAATAGTCCACTGCCGAACTCACCACCAGCCTCTCCTTCACATTTTTCTCCGCACGACTCTGCGATACCTTCTCAGATTCAGCTCGACAGACCTCACACTGATAATTCTAAGGGTATGTTCACACGTAGTCAAAAATCCAGAAACGTCTGAAAATCCAGAGCTGTTTTCAAGGGAAAACAGACCCTGCTTTTCAGACGTTTTTTTACCAACTCGCATTTTTCGCGGCGTTTTCACGCCGTTTTCGCGGCGTTTTTTACGTCCGTTTTTGGAGCTGTTTTCATTGGAGTCTATGAGAAAACAGCTCCAAAAACGTCCAAAGAAGTGTCCTGCACTTCTTTTGACGAGGCTGTATTTTTACGCGTCGTCGTTTGACAGCTGTCAAACGACGACGCGTAAATAACAGGTCGTCTGCACAGTACGTCGGCAAACCCATTCAAATGAATGGGCAGATGTTTGCCGACGTATTGTAGCCCTATTTTCAGACGTAAAACGAGGCAAAATACGCCTCGTATACGTCTGAAATTTGGCCGTGTGAACATACCCTTATGCGGAGTCTCCTAAACGGCATCCAGAGTTGACCCATTCAGCCTCTCCAGCCAGTAAAGGCCCCACACACAAAAGGTGCTCGATCAAAGGAGAGGAATTATTTTTTAAACTCATTTTATTGAACAATATACAAACCATGCACATTTCAAATACATATGAATAAGAGAATACATATCATACTGCTTGGGTTACAAATCGCAGTAAAGCCTACAATGACTGTAATACATACATTCAATGAAATCTAATACAAGTTAAACAGTATCATGCGTCAACATTATGTTTCTGATAGGAGAGGAATTATTACCTCAATCCATGGACAATCAATGTGACACATCTCAATTTCCCTCCTCGGATGCACCTATTATGGTGGACACCTTAAAGGGGATATTGGTCCTACTTCAGAATGGAATAAACAACAGCATATCTTCCCTAGTGCGTAAGCTCCAGTCTAACATCAATTGGTAAACACACTATTTATCTAGAGTGTAAAATGGAAGAGTTCTCTGCGGCACATATTGAGCTGGTGGATGCGCATAATGCTCTTGACGAATAGGTAAAATGGCTGAAAAATAAAGCAGTTGACTCTGAGGACAGATCAAGGCACAACAACATCAAAGTAAGGGGAATCCCTGAAGATGTGTCACCATCAGATCTATCTACCTTTCTGAAGCGCCTGTTCCTAGCTATAGTGCCATCCCCCTTGGAGTTTGATTTAACCATTGGGCCCACAGACTTCCAAAACCTAGATCAGCTCTGGAAAAGGCTCCAAGGGATACTCTAACTAGAGTTTGTTTTTACCACGTGTAGGATCTCATGTTTGAAGTTTGTAAAAAGGGAACTCTTCCATCCCCATTCGACTTAATTTCCTTGTTTCCGGAATTATCAGCGGCAACTCTGCAGGCACGCAGACACTTCCTTCCATGACAAGATCATTATGTGTCACGAAGGGTCTGTGGACCCACTGGGCCATACCGCTAGCCAACAGGGAGCAGGTGACTGTCTATAGTTCTATAGGTACCTGTGGCCGCTCAGACAGCAGCGGGGCAGGCTCGGCTGGGACTAGGTAACAGGCGCACGTGAGGCGAGGTGAAACAGGTCAGACGTGGATGCAGCACGGCACGACTTTGGCACAGCTCAGTGCTAGACAGGAATGTATGGATTGCTAGGAACAGGAAATGGAAACAGGTATAGGTACACGGACAGGGACTGGAACAGGGATTGGAACAGGAAACTCACTAGGAGACCACCACAAAGACAAACTATAGGGAACACAACAACGCTCAGGCCTAGAACTAGGAGGCTGGACCCCTCTTATAGTCCAGGGTACTCACGGGTCAAAGTTTATCCACGAGGTTCGGTGCACGCGCTGCCCCTTTAAGAGCAGGCACGAGCGTGCGCACGCATTCTACAGGATCCGCTGAGGTGAGTGGATGCAACCGCTGGCGTCTCCTGAGGAGGAGGCTGGGGCCAGCGCTTGCCAACTTGTGGCTGCGGCTGTCGGGGAGGTTGGAGCTGACAGCCCGCTGCCACGGACATTACAGTATCCCCCCTCTTACGCCCCCTCTTCTTGGGACCAGAGCGAGAGAGAAACTTCTTCAGAAAAGTAGGGGCATTGAGGTTCTCCTCTGGCTCCCAAGACCTCTCTTCTGGGCCAAATCCCCTCCAATCCACCAAATAAAAAGTCTTTCCTCTCACTCTCTTGGTGTCCAAGATCTCCTTGACCTCAAAGATGTCTGAAGGGCCGCTGGAGGCAACCGCAAGGCTAGGGGTCTTGGAATAGCGGTTCAGAATCACTGGTTTCAGGAGGGAGACATGGAAGGGGTTGGAAATCCTGAGGGTAGGAGGCAGACGAAGTTTGTAGGCGACAGGGTTGATCTGCTGCAGGACCTCGAATGGTCCGAGGAATCTGGGGGCAAATTTACATGACAGCACCCTCAGTCGGATATTCCTGGATGACAGCCAGACCTTGTGGGTGCTGGCCGTAAACAATGCAGAACGGTGTATTCCTAGTAGGCTTGCTGATGTGATTATTGTATTATTGGGATTATTGCATTATTGATTATTGTAGGAGAACTCCGCCCATGGGAACAGCTGCACCCAGTCATCATGCTGCTTGGAGATGAAGTGGCGTAGGTAGTTCTCCAAAATCTGGTTGATCCTCTCAACCTGACCATTAGACTGAGGATGGTAGGCAGAGGAAAAGTCCAACTTCACGGCAAGAAGTCCGCAGAGGGCTCTCCAGGTAAACTGATCAGACACAATATGCTGCGGCAAGCCATGCAGGCGGAAGATGTGTTGGATAAATAACTTGGCCAACTGAGGAGCAGTAGGAAGACCGGTCAGAGGAACGAAGTGGGCCATCTTCGAAAATTGGTCCACCACCACCCAGACAGCACTGCAACCAGCAGAGAGAGGCAGGTCCATGATAAAGTCCATCGCTATATGCTGCCAGGGAGCATTGGGCACAGGCAATGGCTGGAGCAGACCAGCAGGTCTGGAGTGGGTGGCCTTGTTGGCTGCACATACAGCACAGGAAGAAACGATGTCCACAATATCCATGGGCAGTGTGGGCCACCAGAAATGACGAACAATCAAATCCCGGGTCTTATGTAACCCCGCGTGACCTCCTAGTCTAGAAGAGTGTCCTCAGCGGAGGATTCTTCCACGATCAGCAAGGCGCGCAAAAATCCTCCCTGGAGGAATGTCCCCAATTTGCAGGGGATTGACCGAGACAATGCAAGATGGATCGATAATGTTCTGTGGACTCTATATGGTTTCTTCTGTCTCGAAAGACATGGACAAGGCATCGGCCCTCACATTCTTGTCGATAATGAAGCTCAAACTGAAACCTTGCAAAGAACAGTGACCACCTGACCTGACGAGGGTTCAGCTGTTGAGCCGTCTGGAGGTAGGTCAGGTTCTTGTGGTCCGTAAAAATCAAGATCGGATGAGCTGCGCCCTCTAGTAGATGTCTCCACTCCTCCATAGCCAATTTGATGGCCAGTAACTCCCGATCCCCAATCGAGTAGTTACGTTCTGCGGAAGAGAAGAGCTTAGAGAAATATCCACATACCCTTGACTTGCCCTTGAGACCTCTCTAGAACAGGAGTGCACCAGCACCGACAGAGGATGCGTCCATCTCCAATGAGAACTGCAGAGAGCCATCGGATGATGGAGGATAGAGGCTGACGGGAAGGAACTCTTCAGGCTATTGAATGCGGACTCTGCCTCAGGAGTCCACACCTTGGCATTCATACTCTTCTTAGTAAGGTTAGAGATGGGAGAAGTCAGTGAGGAGAAGTTCGGAATAAAACTGCCTGTAAAAATGAGCAAATCCCAAAAAGCGCTATATGGCCCTCAAGCCTTGAGGGTGTGTCCACTCCAGGACAGACTTTACCTTTTCAGGATCCATCGCAAGACCACGATTCGAGACGATGTAGCCCACGAAGGGTAGAGCATCCTTGTCAAATACACACTTCTCCAACTTGGCGTACAGACGATTCTCCCTTAACCGTAGCAGAACCTGGCGGACATGTCTCTGGTGCATAATAGGATCTGGAGAGAAAATCAAGATGTCATCAAGGTAGACTACAACACAAACATAGAGGAGGCCACGGAAAATGTCAATTACAAACTCCTGGAAGACCACGGGAGCATTACACAGGCCGAAGGGCATTACTAGATGCTCATAGTGTCCATCACGGGTGTTAAATGCAGTCCTCCATTCATCACCCTTGCGAATCCGGACTAGGTTGTAAGCCCCACGCAGGTCTAGTTCAGAAAAAAAAAATTCACCACGTATACGATAAAACAGTTCAGAGATCAGTGGCAACGGATATTTATTCTTCACCGTGATCTGTTTGAGACCACGGTAGTCGAGGCAAGGACGAATAGTGCCATCTTTCTTTTTGACGAAGAAGAACATCCGTATGAAGCCCCTTTCTAAGTTCTCTTTCACATAGGAGGACAAAGACAGAGTCTCTGGCAAGGAGAGAGCATATACCCTACCACGGGGAAGGGATGCACCAGGAATCAGTTCAACTCCAACGGTTGATGGCTTGAAGATTATACCGACTGTCATTTGCATTGACTATTTAGGAAAATCAGCGAAAAATAACATTTGCATAATAATTTGTAATACGGTGTATGTACTGAGCTTGGTTCTGGGGCTGTATAGATGTACTAAGCTTATGTATGGTGCTGTATTTATGTACTGAGCTTGGTTCTGGAACTGTAAATATGTACTGAGCTTGAGACTGGTGCTGTAGTTATGTCCTAGCTTGATTCTGGTGCTGTATTTATTTACTGAGGTTGGTTCTGGTGCTGTATTTATGTACTGAGCTTGGTTCTGGAGCTGTATATATGTATTGAGCTTGGTTCTGGTACTGTATATATGTCAGAGCTTGGTTCTAGGGCTGTATTTATGTACTGAGGTTCGTTCTGGTGCGGTATTCAGGGGGGAGCAGGGTGGCACTATGTGCAAGTGGGAGCAGGGTGGCACTATATACAAGGGGGAGCAGGGTGGCACTATATACAAGGGGGAGCAGGGTGGCACTATATACAAGGGGGGAGCTGGGTGGCACCATATACAAGGGTGGAGCAGGGTGGCACTATATACAAGGAGTGAGCTGGGTGGCACCATATACATGGGGGGAGCAGGGTGGCACTATATATAAGGGGTGGAGCAGGGTGGCACTATATACAAGGGGAGAGCAAGGTGGCACTATATACTAGGGGACTTGTGGCACTACTAAGGGGGGTTGTAGGGCACTACTAAGGGGGGCTGTGTGGCACTATCTACTAGGGGATCTGTATGGCACTATTTAAAAGGGGTAGGGCTCTGGCGCTATCTACAGGAGGCTGTGTGTGGCGCAATCTACAGGGGTCTGTGTGTGGCACTGTTTACTAAGGGGGGCACTTAACTATATACAAGGGAGGGGAGCTGTGTGGCACTATATACATGGGGAGCTGTATGGTAATATATGCAGGGGGGCTTTATGTCGATATTTACAGGGGGGGGCTGTATGGCACTATCTACAAGTGGGAGGTGGGGGTGCTATCTACAAGTGGGGTGTGACTGTCTACAGGGGGGCTGTATAGCACTGTCAACAGGAGGGCTGTATTGCACAATCTACAGAGGGCACTATCTATAAGGGGGCTGTGTGTGGCACCTGGGGGGGCCCAGTCAAACGTTTGCTATGGGACCCAGTCTTTCCTAGTTACGCCCCTGGCGGCATACGGAAGCTGAGCAGAGTACATCAGGGCATTTTAAGGTGGTATAATAAAGCTGTAAATAATAAAATAGAATATACGCTTTAAATAAATCTTTTTTGCATAGGCCAGTGTAGCACTGATAAATGGTGTCCATTCTTATCCCCCTTTTGGAACCCACTTTTGCAGCTTTTTAGGGTTATTTTCTCTGTACTTTGGGAAACTTCGCTGAGAAAGTGTTGCCCTGGTATATTCCGGGCACCCTCGCTTCCAGCAGATGTGCTTAGGCCCTCTCCCTCTTGGTTCCCAAATATTAGGACTTTAATAACCACTTCTTGAAACTGAAGCAATGTTCACCTCTCACCTGCACATCAAGGTTTTTTTTCCTCCTCGTCTTACTAGAACCATAACTTTTTTATTTTTCCATCGACTGAGCTGTATGAGGGCTATTTTTTTTTCCGACGAGATTTAATTTTTATTGGTAGCATTTTGGGGGGCATACGACTTTTTGATCACTTTTTTTATATGCAACAGCCAGGGGCGTAACTGGGAAAGACTGCGCCCCATAGCAAACGCTTGACCGCCCCCCCGGGTGCAACAAGCAGCCCCTCTTATAGATAGTGCCCCCTCTAGAATGTGCCATACAGCCCCCCTGTAGACAGTACATATAGACAATGTGACACCCCATTTGTAGATAGCGCCCCCACCTCCCCCTTGTAGATAGTGCCATAAAGCCCCCCTGTAGAAATCACCATAAAACCCCCACTGTATATAGCACTCTTCAGGATAGCAGCACCGCCCCATGACCCTTTAATGAGTAATTAGCATATAGTATCGCCGTTTTAAAAGTGGATTTTAAAGATTTTGCTGCATCTGAAAAAAACATACAAGGGAATGTTTGGAAATATTGTCAGGTCATGTATTACCGCATGGTGGCGGTTCAAGGGGTTAAAACTACCAGACAGGATCCCATGAAATATACAATGAATTGAGAACAATTCCATCTGCCCTGCAATTTTGTTGTTATAAATATATCCTATATAATTACAGATCCGGAACCAAGCTCTGACATATACACAGTACCATAACCAAGCTCAGTACATAAATACAGCACTAGAACCCAGCTCTAACATATATACAGCACCAGAACCAAGCTCAGTGTCACGTTGGGTACGTGGACCCACTGGGCCATACCACCTTGACGGTATGGCAGCTGGCCAACAGGACACAGGTTACAGTCTATAGTTCGTATAGTGTACCTGTGGTAGCTCAGACAGTAGTAAGACAGGCTCAGATGGGACTAGGCAGCAGGCAGGCGCCAGGCGTGGTATACAGCACGACTTCAGCTCAACACGGCACTTAACCAGGATAGCACAGGACACAGGTTACAGGTAGCAGGAATGGGAAACACTGGGAACTGGGAAAAACTAGGAGACCATTTGCTTAGACAAACTTAAGGTAAGACAACAAGGAGAAGTAAACAGGTTGGATCCAGCGTTGCTGTGAATTAAAAAGAACTTGTTCCAAGTTTAATGAGGATATTTAAAATTAGGATCGATCTGGATGATGTCCTCAAGTGCTAGGAGAGATATAGGAAGATTGGAGAGGCCTACGCGTTTCAATAGCCATGATTAAGAACGCAGCTAGCGTTTGAAACGCATAGGCCTCTCCAATCTTCCTATATCTCTCCTAGCACTTGAGGACATCATCCAGATCGATCCTAATTTTAAATATCCTCATTATACTTGGAACAAGTTCTTTTTAATTCACAGCAAAGCTGGATCCAACCTGTTTACTTCTCTACTGTCTATGCATCGCGTGCCGACGCGAGGATCCGTGCGGTGATCAACGTACAAAATCCACGTACAAAAGGTGAGCTGGAGGTTTCGTCTCCCCCTCTTTTTTTCATAAGACAACAAGGCTCAGGCAAGGCAGGAAGGGGCTGAGTCCCTCTTATAGTCCAGGGTGCTCATGGGCTAATTTTGACTTTAACTCAGGTGCACGCGCTGGCCCTTTAAGAGCGGGCACGAGTGTGCGCGTCCACCCTATGGGACCCGGCCGAGGTAAGCGGAACTGAGGAGGAGGCTGGGGCCAGCTCTCGCAGATCCATGGTTGCGGCCTTCAGGAGGTGAGTGAGCCTGACGGCCCGCGGCCATGAGCATGACACTCAGTACATATATACAGCACTAGAACCAAGCTCAGTACATAAATACAGCACTAGAACCAAGCCCATACATATATACAGTACCAGAACCAACCTCAGTACATAAATACAGAACCAACCTCAGTACAAAAATACAGCACTAGAACCAACCTCAGTACATATATACAATACCAGAACCAAGCTCAGTACATATATACTTCCCCAGAACAAAGTTCAGTACATATATATAGCACCACAACCAACTCAGTACATAAATACATCCCAAGAACCAAGCTCATTACATATATACAGCACCAAAACCAATCTCATACGTATATACAGCACCAGAACAAAGATCAGTACTTAAATACAGCAACAGAACCAAGATCAGTACATACATACAACACCAGAACAAATACAGCTCAATTTAGTGCAACCCCTGTTGCATAGGTTTGTATGGCGTAAAACGACAGCTCCCAGCATGACCCGAACAATAGTAAGGATATTCTGGGAGATGTTGTTTCCCCAAAAAAATCATACCACCCTCATCTTGCTGCAGATCATATAGTGACTACATTACTGATTAGAGGCAGAATAAACATTTACATTAAGTGACTCACCGGTGACGTCTCAGATTCTATTTTTTTCTTCTCCCTCTGGTCCAGACATCTATGATGGATTTCTCCCGGCCATGATGCGTTTCTGCAGTTTTCCGCTCAGAGTCTTCAGCTTCTCACTTTTAAAACATTTCTGCACCTATAAACGAAGTTAAAATTCTCAACACCTCTAAATATAATAAAGCGCCATACACTGCACATCTAACTATAATAGTGCCTTACACTGTGTCCCTGATTATAATAGTACCATACACTGTGTCCCACACACACCGTGCCCCCTGTAGATAGTGACCCTCATAGCCCCCTGTAGATAGTGACCCCCATAGAGCCTCTGTAGATAGTGTCCCACATACAGCCCTCTGTAGATAGTGCCCACATATGGACTCCAGAGCTGCAAGGCAATAGTGCTAACCACTAAGCCACCGTGCTGCCTTACATATAGCTCCCCCTATAGATAGTGCTCCACGTATAGCCCACCTCTGTAGACAGTGCCCTACATATAGCCCCCCTGTAGCTAGATCCCCACAGGTAACCCTTCCCTATAGATAGTGCTTTACATATAGCCCACCCCTGTATATAGTGTCTCACATATAGCTCCCCCTGTATATAGTGCCCCACATATAGACCCCCCTGTAGATAGTGCCCCACATCCCCACATATAGACTCCCCCTGTATATTGTGTCCCATATCCCCACATATAGACCCCCCTGTATATAGTGGCCCACATCCCCACATATAGACCCCCCTGTAGATAGTGCCCCACATCCCCACATATAGACCCCCCTGTATGTAGTGGCCCACATCCCCACATATAGACCCCCCTGTAAATAGTGCCCCACATCCCCACATATAGACCGCCCTGTATACAGTGGCCCACATCCCCACATACAGTGAAGGAAATAAGTATTTCATCCCTTGCTGATTTGGTAAGTTTGCCCACTGTCAAAGACATGAACAGTCTAGAATTTTTAGTCTAGGTTAATTTTAATTTCACTGTCTAGTTTGATAGAAATCTAATTGTGCTCCCACAATATAAGTAAATTATATAGTTCACTGAAGTAACAATAAAGTAAAAAATACCTTTTAATTAGTAACTAGTTAAAAACAGGGGTAACACACCACTGTGACATAAGCCCCACCGTGATTGTTAAAAAACGTATTAAACAAAAAACACTGAGTCATTGTGATACATCTAACTCGGTGTTTATAACAATATTATGTCTGGAAACAGCATATATCCAGGGCACATCAGTAGTACAATCCCAAAATAAAGCACAGGCGTCCGAATAAATCGGGTCTCCTAGTGCTGGGTGTAACCCGATATGACTATCCCCAATGCAAACATTCCATAAACAGTACAACGACCCTACGCGTTTCAGGTACTCATCCTCAGGGGTCCGTATAATGGTAACTCTGGCCTTCACACCAGCGATAGAATCCTTTAACAGCAGATATTCTGCTGTGCGTCACGGCAAAGATGCACGTATTGATGTCAACGGCATACTTCATTGCAGGCGCTACGTTACTATAAACGCTAAACTCCACCCCTCGTATTCTAGCGGCAAACATGAACTGACCAATCCCCACACCCTCACGATTAGTGACACCTGCCCATGTGACCCCCCGCCGTCAGCTGACAACCAGGGGTCATCATCGGCCGCATCAAACCGCACGCGCAGGCGCAGTAGAAGTCAGGGACAATTCGCCCAGACTGCCAAAATAGGAGAAGGTAAGCGCTACACGATAATAGATTGTAAGTAAATCTCGCGGGACAGTTAAACACCGCAAGTAGGCTACCTCACAAAGCAACTAAAAATGTAATTAATCACATGTAGGGTGGAAGGAAATACGATCCCTCATGACATGGGGGACCGAAAGACGATCGCCGTTAAAAAACGGCAGACCAATAGGGCCATCTCAAACCTACATGTGTTAGGCAAAAATGAACTCACCCACCCCCTGGGCAACCCAAGGGAGATAGGTCGTCCATACGGAGTGTTAAATAAAACATGTATAATTAGTCTGCTCATTTAAACCTGCTGGATGTATGCATTCCAGTCTGTGGATCCATTGTGCTTCTTTGCGTAAAATCAGGTTATCCCAATCACCTCCTCTTTTGGGGGGTCTAACAAGTTCAATAGCTTGAAACTTTAAACATGCTGCCTGGCCTTGGTGTTTGGCATGCACATGCTTAGATATTGGGGTGTCCCTATCATGGACAATATCTCCAACATGCTCCCTAATACGGCGACGAAATTGTCGTGCTGTTTTTCCCACATAGTTAAGGGGGCATGGACATGTGATTAGGTAGACCACTCCCGCAGTCTTGCAATTGACATAATCCCGAATAGTGTATTGTTTCTGTGTGGTGACGCTAGTGAAGCTATTACCTTTAAAAATGAAATCACAGGCTTTACAACTACCACACCTAAAGGTGCCTGGTATTTGTCTGTCCAGCCACGTGCCCCTAGGTGAAATGGGGTCAAAACAGCTGTGCATGACTCTGTCCCTTATATTTTTCCCTCTCCGATAGGTGACAGACGGCCTCTGTGTGATTTGATCTGCCAGATCTATATCAGAACTGAGAATACGCCAATACCTATTCAGTATCTGCATAATATCATTTTGTTTGGAATCATAGGTACCTATGAGTCTTGTGACCTGTTCTTCTTTCCGTTTTTTAGGGACCAGAAGACATTGCCTATCAGCATCCCTTGCTCCCTCATAGGCCTTCCTGATAACCCTCTCGGGGAAACCTCTGTCCTTCAATCTTGTTTTGAGCTCCTTGGCCTGGAACTCAAAATCACCCATAGAACTACAATTCCTACGTACTCTCATAAATTGGCCTTTTGGTATGCCACTTTTGAGGGAATGGGGATGACAGCTATTCCATTGCAGGAAACTATTTGTTGCTGTTTCTTTCCTATGTACCTTAGTGTGGATTGTGCCATCTGATGTTTTTGTGATTTTCAAATCTAAAAAAGACAATTCTTTCTCACTGATCTCACATGTGAATTTAAGTCCTACATCATTCTTGTTGAGGGCTGCTACAAAATTATGGAACTCATCCGCTGTAGAGTTCCAGAGGATCAACACGTCATCAATATATCTAATCCATAATCCAACAGATGAAGTCCAATTAACAAATTTGTCCCCAAAGACAATTGTCTCCTCCCACCAGCCAAGAAATAAATTTGCATAGGTGGGAGCAGCAGGACTCCCCATTGCAGTACCACATTTCTGATGGAAAATTTTGTCTTCAAAAATAAATATATTTCTTTCAAGAACAAACTGTAATAACTGCATGACAAACTGGTTATGAGCTACAAACTGGGTACCTCTAGATCCCAAATAGTACTCGACCGCTTTATAGCCACATTTGTGCGGTATGGATGAATACAACGCCTCGACATCCAGACTCGCCAAAATTGTATCTTTCTCCAGGGAAATGCCATCAATCTGTTTCAGGACATCCATTGTGTCACGCACATATGATGTGAGACTCAAAACAAAGGGACGCAACACTTGGTCAACATACGTGCTCACATTTTGAGTTAAATTATTTATGCCTGAAACAATAGGTCTGCCACGTAAAGGAGGATAACCTTTGTGGATTTTGGGCAGGCTATAGAAACACGCCATAACAGGAAATTGTGGGTATAAAAACCCAAATTCCCCTGCACTAATCAAAGATCTGCTCTTTGCATCACTCAAAATGCTCAGCAACTCTTTCTTGAATAATGCCGTGGGGTTATCCTTTAAAATGGTATAGCAGTCATGGTTAAATAAAATGTCCTCACACATCTTCTTATAGCCATCCCTGCTCATGACCACAATGTTCCCACCTTTATCGGATGATTTGAGAACAATATTCTCTTTTTTCTCTAAAGTGGTCAGAGCTAATCGTTCAGACCAAGACAAATTATTATCCATTCCCCTGCTATCCTGACTGAGACTTTTGATCTCATCTCCCACCATATCCACAAATAAATCCACATTGGTAAAGTCTCCTATAGGTGGCAATTTCCTACTCTTCATTTTAAGGTTGGTGAAGGGACCTATACCTGGAGTACGTCCAGATTCCTCTAATAGCCCCTCAAGGGCCGAAAGACCTTCCATATCAGACTCCTCTAGGCCTAATTCCATGCATTTTTTTCTATTATGGTGTTTAAAAATTTTTATCCATTTAAGTTTGCGAGCAAATAAATTGAGATCTTTTATCCACGAAAATGAGTCAAATTTAACTGTAGGGACAAAGGAAAGTCCCTTTTCTAATAGTGTAATCTCTGATGCACTCAAATTATATTCAGAAAGGTTGATGATTTGAAGCCTATCCATGTTATTCCCCTTCACTAATCCTTTTGACCCCTCAGCATATAGCGGGAAATGGGAGGATTGTTGGCTAAAAAATTATTGCCACTATTAGAAGAGGCTCTCCCACGGCCTCTATTTCTACTTCTTGCTCCTCCCCTAAATTTGTGTTTCCCACCACTACCGCCAAAGAATGGGCCCACTCTTTCAGAGTCCGTAGTTTCACTCTCTGATGTGGAAGGGTCAGATTCCCTCGGCCCCCTATTGGTCTGTTGATATTGCTGTTGTTGTGTAGTGACAAAATCATACGCTTTTTTCTCCCTAAATTCCTGTAGGTCTCTCTGGAATTGGAAGTGTTTTCGTTCCTTAAGATGATTAGTAAACCTTTCCAAAGTTTGTTGGAGGATTTTGTCCCTTTTTTCAAAACCTGGGGTATCTACCAAGGACTTGGCTGCCTCAATCTCTTTTTTAAGCTCAACACTAATAAAGTCAAACTGGACTTTTTCTTCCTCTACCAAGATCTGCATCAGCCTAAGTGAGCTCCCTGTAATCTCCTGTTCCCACCTTTCTTTAATATTAGCGGTTTTTAATCTTAATGCTGGGACAATGGGGACCCTGAGACCTCTGGGAACTATCTTATTCTTTAAATAGTTTTCCAGACTCTGGATCTCCCACCAACTTCTAGTATAATCTTTGTGCAGTCTATTAAGATTTTTAAAGGTGGATTTGAGAGATGCACCCTGAACTGTATACGTCAGTTCACACTCTGAAAAGACGCTTTTGGCCTCACTCATCCACCCATCTGTGTTTAATTCAGAAAGTGCAAAGGCTGCCATACCTAGATAAACTGAAATTATTAACTGTATGGATTAAATGTAATTTCACTGTCTAGTTTGATAGAAATCTAATTGTGCTCCCACAATATAAGTAAATTATATAGTTCACTGAAGTAACAATAAAGTAAAAAATACCTTTTAATTAGTAACTAGTTAAAAACAGGGGTAACACACCACTGTGACATAAGCCCCACCGTGATTGTTAAAAAACGTATTAAACAAAAAACACTGAGTCATTGTGATACATCTAACTCGGTGTTTATAACAATATTATGTCTGGAAACAGCATATATCCAGGGCACATCAGTAGTACAATCCCAAAATAAAGCACAGGCGTCCGAATAAATCGGGTCTCCTAGTGCTGGGTGTAACCCGATATGACTATCCCCAATGCAAACATTCCATAAACAGTACAACGACCCTACGCGTTTCAGGTACTCATCCTCAGGGGTCCGTATAATGGTAACTCTGGCCTTCACACCAGCGATAGAATCCTTTAACAGCAGATATTCTGCTGTGCGTCACGGCAAAGATGCACGTATTGATGTCAACGGCATACTTCATTGCAGGCGCTACGTTACTATAAACGCTAAACTCCACCCCTCGTATTCTAGCGGCAAACATGAACTGACCAATCCCCACACCCTCACGATCAGTGACACCTGCCCATGTGACCCCCCGCCGTCAGCTGACAACCAGGGGTCATCATCGGCCGCATCAAACCGCACGCGCAGGCGCAGTAGAAGTCAGGGACAATTCGCCCAGACTGCCAAAATAGGAGAAGGTAAGCGCTACACGATAATAGATTGTAAGTAAATCTCGCGGGACAGTTAAACACCGCAAGTAGGCTACCTCACAAAGCAACTAAAAATGTAATTAATCACATGTAGGGTGGAAGGAAATACGATCCCTCATGACATGGGGGACCGAAAGACGATCGCCGTTAAAAAACGGCAGACCAATAGGGCCATCTCAAACCTACATGTGTTAGGCAAAAATGAACTCACCCACCCCCTGGGCAACCCAAGGGAGATAGGTCGTCCATACGGAGTGTTAAATAAAACATGTATAATTAGTCTGCTCATTTAAACCTGCTGGATGTATGCATTCCAGTCTGTGGATCCATTGTGCTTCTTTGCGTAAAATCAGGTTATCCCAATCACCTCCTCTTTTGGGGGGTCTAACAAGTTCAATAGCTTGAAACTTTAAACATGCTGCCTGGCCTTGGTGTTTGGCATGCACATGCTTAGATATTGGGGTGTCCCTATCATGGACAATATCTCCAACATGCTCCCTAATACGGCGACGAAATTGTCGTGCTGTTTTTCCCACATAGTTAAGGGGGCATGGACATGTGATT
Source organism: Rhinoderma darwinii (assembly GCF_050947455.1). Taxonomy (NCBI): domain Eukaryota; kingdom Metazoa; phylum Chordata; class Amphibia; order Anura; family Rhinodermatidae; genus Rhinoderma; species Rhinoderma darwinii. Next base: position 48,432,791 of record NC_134689.1, read on the forward strand.
AGGTAGACCACTCCCGCAGTCTTGCAATTGACATAATCCCGAATAGTGTATTGTTTCTGTGTGGTGACGCTAGTGAAGCTATTACCTTTAAAAATGAAATCACAGGCTTTACAACTACCACACCTAAAGGTGCCTGGTATTTGTCTGTCCAGCCACGTGCCCCTAGGTGAAATGGGGTCAAAACAGCTGTGCATGACTCTGTCCCTTATATTTTTCCCTCTCCGATAGGTGACAGACGGCCTCTGTGTGATTTGATCTGCCAGATCTATATCAGAACTGAGAATACGCCAATACCTATTCAGTATCTGCATAATATCATTTTGTTTGGAATCATAGGTACCTATGAGTCTTGTGACCTGTTCTTCTTTCCGTTTTTTAGGGACCAGAAGACATTGCCTATCAGCATCCCTTGCTCCCTCATAGGCCTTCCTGATAACCCTCTCGGGGAAACCTCTGTCCTTCAATCTTGTTTTGAGCTCCTTGGCCTGGAACTCAAAATCACCCATAGAACTACAATTCCTACGTACTCTCATAAATTGGCCTTTTGGTATGCCACTTTTGAGGGAATGGGGATGACAGCTATTCCATTGCAGGAAACTATTTGTTGCTGTTTCTTTCCTATGTACCTTAGTGTGGATTGTGCCATCTGATGTTTTTGTGATTTTCAAATCTAAAAAAGACAATTCTTTCTCACTGATCTCACATGTGAATTTAAGTCCTACATCATTCTTGTTGAGGGCTGCTACAAAATTATGGAACTCATCCGCTGTAGAGTTCCAGAGGATCAACACGTCATCAATATATCTAATCCATAATCCAACAGATGAAGTCCAATTAACAAATTTGTCCCCAAAGACAATTGTCTCCTCCCACCAGCCAAGAAATAAATTTGCATAGGTGGGAGCAGCAGGACTCCCCATTGCAGTACCACATTTCTGATGGAAAATTTTGTCTTCAAAAATAAATATATTTCTTTCAAGAACAAACTGTAATAACTGCATGACAAACTGGTTATGAGCTACAAACTGGGTACCTCTAGATCCCAAATAGTACTCGACCGCTTTATAGCCACATTTGTGCGGTATGGATGAATACAACGCCTCGACATCCAGACTCGCCAAAATTGTATCTTTCTCCAGGGAAATGCCATCAATCTGTTTCAGGACATCCATTGTGTCACGCACATATGATGTGAGACTCAAAACAAAGGGACGCAACACTTGGTCAACATACGTGCTCACATTTTGAGTTAAATTATTTATGCCTGAAACAATAGGTCTGCCACGTAAAGGAGGATAACCTTTGTGGATTTTGGGCAGGCTATAGAAACACGCCATAACAGGAAATTGTGGGTATAAAAACCCAAATTCCCCTGCACTAATCAAAGATCTGCTCTTTGCATCACTCAAAATGCTCAGCAACTCTTTCTTGAATAATGCCGTGGGGTTATCCTTTAAAATGGTATAGCAGTCATGGTTAAATAAAATGTCCTCACACATCTTCTTATAGCCATCCCTGCTCATGACCACAATGTTCCCACCTTTATCGGATGATTTGAGAACAATATTCTCTTTTTTCTCTAAAGTGGTCAGAGCTAATCGTTCAGACCAAGACAAATTATTATCCATTCTCCTCCAATCCCATCCCAATATCCCTATCTCCTAATGAGTCCATTTTATCCTCTGACCATGATATATCCCCCTCCCTCTTACAATTGTCCATTCATAATACCTCTGCTAGTCTTTTTGAAATGTCTCTACCCACCTGTACAGAGAATGTCGCCTTTGCATCATTGCCCAATGATGCAATTTTTGTTGCATCTGAAGCTGCAGCTTCAGCGCCTGTATCTTTTTTAGACACTACTACTTCTTTTTTAGGACTTCCCTCCCAACTCACAATGCCACCTGTCACGCCGACCATCAACAGCAACGACCAACTCATCACTTACCTCATAAGTCCAAAAATCCAAACAATTACACATTTTTTTCCCTTAGTTCAAAAAATATCGACAAAAAGAAAATTAGATATAGAGGAAGAAGAGGAGGCCTTAAACGAAATGCAAACAAAGAGACCCTCACCAACCAATCTGAAGAAACATCGAACCATCTATTAATAATCAAACTTTTCAACTTATCCTCTTATGAATTTAATTCACATGAGATTAGTCTCCTTAGCAAAGGTCTCTCTTTTTGCCCTGTCTCCCCACCTAATACTTTTGATCTCTTTATGGACCTCAATCGTTTTATCCGTAAACTTACCCTTACTAGGCATTTCTCTATGTCCAAAATGGCCCCTACCGTTCCATTACCGACTGCGATTTCTGAACCATCCACTTCAGTTAGTCCCCAAGTAATTATTGCCACTAATTTGAAGCCTAAATCAAACTTTTACCCTTTGCACCACCAAGGTGCTTTTATAGAAACCTTTTCTGCTTTAGTAGGTAATGAACTCAGATCCCTCGATAAACCCATTAATACTCCTCATAATCTCACTTACCAGGAGAGAATTGCATTGAAATCATTGGCCAAAAATAATAAAATTGTGATCCGTTCTGCTGACAAGGGCGGTGGGATTGTTATCATGGACAAGGACAAATATTTGGATGAATCCTATAGAATTTTGGACGACAGCAGTTTTTACGTTAAACTAGCTATAAACCCGTTACCCATTCATATACCTAAATACACCCTTCTTATAGATACAGCTTTTCATGAAGGGATCATTACCAAAAAAGAAAGAGGCTTTCTTAATATGCCCTTCCCAAGCATACCCTTTTTATACCATCTCCCAAAGGTGCACAAATCCATAACCAACCCCCCTGGTCGTCCGATCATATCGGGGATCGGGTCCCTTACTAGCAACCTCTCTCATTTCATTGATACTCACCTTCAACCTTTAGTAGTCAGTCTTCCATCATACCTTAGGGACTCGACCCAAGTAATCAGAGAACTTCATTCACTTAACATCACCAATTCTATGTACCCCATCAATTTCCTCACAGCTGATGTAACTGCCCTCTATAGCAATATTCCCCACTCCAAAGGTCTAAAGGTCATTAATTCTGCATTATCTACTAAAACCTGTATGCCAGAGAATCAAATTGCATTTTTAAACAAATGTGTTGACTTTATTTTAAATCATAATTCTTTTACTTTTGATAATAAATTCTACAACCAAATCAAAGGATGCGCCATGGGCTCAAAGTTCGCACCGTCTTATGCTAATCTATACATGGGACATTTTGAAGATCACTATATATACCATGATCACCCCTTTAAAAGCAAAATTCTATTTTATAAACGTTATATCGACGACCTTCTCTTCATTTGGTTGGGCAATGAGACCGAAGCTTCATCTTTCATTGATCATCTTAATTTAAATAACTTAGGACTTTCTTTTACATACACTTTTTCCACTCTGTCTATTAACTTTTTAGACCTGACCATTTCATTTGACACTAGAATTAACAAATTTATAACAAAGACCCATTTCAAAACTGTTGATGTAAATAGCTACTTAAATTTCAACAGTGCCCACTACCCCCCTTGGATTAAAAATGTTCCCTTTGGACAGTTTAGAAGAGTGAGAAAAAATTGTACAACTGACTCCGATTTTACAGAGGAATGTAACCTATTGGAAAAAAGGTTTAGGGAAAAACATTTTCCTTTAAGTTTAATCAAAGGGGCACGTCAGAAAGCTTCTTTGTTGTCACAATCTTCGTGCATTAAGCAAGATAGAGCAATCAAAAATAAACAGAAATTCAGTAATAATTTTATTACAACTTTTAATAGTGGAAACAAAAAAATCCGAGAGGTCCTCGATAAACATTGGCACATTTTGAGAAATGATCCTTTTTTAAAAACTGAATTACCGGATAGACCCACCATCACCTATCGACGATCAAAATCTCTTAAAAATATTTTAGCACCTAGTAAACTAAAAAATCCCATGATACCTGTTTCCAGTTTGCTTCCTAGAATTTTGGGCTCTTTTAAATGTGGCCGACAGAGATGTATGTGTTGCACTAATATCACTCACAAGACCTCCATTTACACGTCCACAATGACTAAAGAATCTTTTAAGATCAATAGTTTTCTGAACTGTGGAAGCTCGTTCGTCATTTATTTGTTGGAATGTCCGTGTCATCTCCAATACATTGGCCGTACTACGCAATGTTTACGGACCAGAATCAATAACCACAGATTCAACATAAATACTGGTTTTTTAAAACATAGTGTCTCTCGACATTTCTCCACTATACATAATAGACAGTTTAGCAGTTTGCTCATTACACCTATAGAGCAAATTCCGCAAAATATCACTGATCGATTCAGCAAACTTAAGCAACGCGAAAACTACTGGATTTTTAAAATGAAAACCCTTCAACCTGATGGCCTTAATGATGTCTCTGAGTCCACTTTGGATTAATAATTGGCTTAATTACTATTACGTTTTAATATATTTGTGTATTTTATGTTTTGTACCATTGATGTTTTGTTCTATCTTCATCGTTACATTCCGTTACAGATTTATTCTGTATTTCTTTGTTATATCTTCAGGTCATATGCCCTTTGCCATCATCAGTATTAATAGTACACACTGTTAATTTTCAGTTACTGTCCTTTACATTTGTACGTTGCATTATTTAGCCTCTTGTCCCCATATCATTCTTCATTTTTATTATTTCGTTCTTTACCTATTATCATTTACCGGTTGTCGGCTCTAATATCGGCTTTATAGCGCATCATTATACCATACCAGATTCATTTGTTCACTAATTTCTTATTAACTATTCATATCCAGTATTGGTACCCTCATTCTCTTAGTAATGCTCATATTTATGTTTTTGCATTCCAAATTTACACATATGACATCCCTTTTTTCTACATTCGTTGAGCTGTTATTTATTTATGTTTTACCGGCATTTGCCGACTGCATTCTTTTGTGTGTATTAGGATTATGTTTCAATTGTCTTTTTTACTCTCCTGATTATCGTGCCATTATACGGCCCATTTATACATTTTACATACTTTTTATTCTTATATTGTTTATAATTGTTGTATTGACACCAGCACCTATTTATCCGTTTATTTCACGGATAACCCCTCATCCTGTTCTGCATCCCCTGATTCGGTACTACCTGTTTCATTGTTCCTACATTGTTCCCTAGCATATTGACTTGATCTTTCCTTTTTTATCATTTTTATTATTTTGATTACGTTTATTATTTTTTGGTCATTGTTATCTGTCATTTTTTGACCTTTGAACTCTGACGTCACTTGAACGCCCTGCCCCTGTTCACATTGGCGGGTTTTTTTGAACTTTATGACTGTATTTAAACTGTGATGTCTGTTCTATGTTTCACGACCTGATGAAGATGCCGGTTCGGCATTGAAACGCGTAGTCGTATTACCATTAAAATTTTATTTAATCATCATCATTTCATCATTGGATTATCATCAACATTCCGTTGTTTTCACTTCGGTCTTATCCGTGTGCAGCAGCGCCCTTGCAGACTCTTTTTTTCAGCCTACCAAGCATAGTATCTGCGGTCGTTCTTCTGGAATCACCGGCCTCGAGTCCCGGCAGCAGCAGCACTTTTCTCTCCAACGCTCAAATTTCATTGCTTCGAGGTAAGCATCACTCTTCTCAAATTATCCATTCCCACTTGGGTAACCTGCACTATGTGGCGCCGTGTTTCGTTTTCTCTCACCTGCTATCCTGACTGAGACTTTTGATCTCATCTCCCACCATATCCACAAATAAATCCACATTGGTAAAGTCTCCTATAGGTGGCAATTTCCTACTCTTCATTTTAAGGTTGGTGAAGGGACCTATACCTGGAGTACGTCCAGATTCCTCTAATAGCCCCTCAAGGGCCGAAAGACCTTCCATATCAGACTCCTCTAGGCCTAATTCCATGCATTTTTTTCTATTATGGTGTTTAAAAAATTTTATCCATTTAAGTTTGCGAGCAAATAAATTGAGATCTTTTATCCACGAAAATGAGTCAAATTTAACTGTAGGGACAAAGGAAAGTCCCTTTTCTAATAGTGTAATCTCTGATGCACTCAAATTATATTCAGAAAGGTTGATGATTTGAAGCCTATCCATGTTATTCCCCTTCACTAATCCTTTTGACCCCTCAGCATATAGCGGGAAATGGGAGGATTGTTGGCTAAAAAATTATTGCCACTATTAGAAGAGGCTCTCCCACGGCCTCTATTTCTACTTCTTGCTCCTCCCCTAAATTTGTGTTTCCCACCACTACCGCCAAAGAATGGGCCCACTCTTTCAGAGTCCGTAGTTTCACTCTCTGATGTGGAAGGGTCAGATTCCCTCGGCCCCCTATTGGTCTGTTGATATTGCTGTTGTTGTGTAGTGACAAAATCATACGCTTTTTTCTCCCTAAATTCCTGTAGGTCTCTCTGGAATTGGAAGTGTTTTCGTTCCTTAAGATGATTAGTAAACCTTTCCAAAGTTTGTTGGAGGATTTTGTCCCTTTTTTCAAAACCTGGGGTATCTACCAAGGACTTGGCTGCCTCAATCTCTTTTTTAAGCTCAACACTAATAAAGTCAAACTGGACTTTTTCTTCCTCTACCAAGATCTGCATCAGCCTAAGTGAGCTCCCTGTAATCTCCTGTTCCCACCTTTCTTTAATATTAGCGGTTTTTAATCTTAATGCTGGGACAATGGGGACCCTGAGACCTCTGGGAACTATCTTATTCTTTAAATAGTTTTCCAGACTCTGGATCTCCCACCAACTTCTAGTATAATCTTTGTGCAGTCTATTAAGATTTTTAAAGGTGGATTTGAGAGATGCACCCTGAACTGTATACGTCAGTTCACACTCTGAAAAGACGCTTTTGGCCTCACTCATCCACCCATCTGTGTTTAATTCAGAAAGTGCAAAGGCTGCCATACCTAGATAAACTGAAATTATTAACTGTATGGATTAAATGTAATTTCACTGTCTAGTTTGATAGAAATCTAATTGTGCTCCCACAATATAAGTAAATTATATAGTTCACTGAAGTAACAATAAAGTAAAAAATACCTTTTAATTAGTAACTAGTTAAAAACAGGGGTAACACACCACTGTGACATAAGCCCCACCGTGATTGTTAAAAAACGTATTAAACAAAAAACACTGAGTCATTGTGATACATCTAACTCGGTGTTTATAACAATATTATGTCTGGAAACAGCATATATCCAGGGCACATCAGTAGTACAATCCCAAAATAAAGCACAGGCGTCCGAATAAATCGGGTCTCCTAGTGCTGGGTGTAACCCGATATGACTATCCCCAATGCAAACATTCCATAAACAGTACAACGACCCTACGCGTTTCAGGTACTCATCCTCAGGGGTCCGTATAATGGTAACTCTGGCCTTCACACCAGCGATAGAATCCTTTAACAGCAGATATTCTGCTGTGCGTCACGGCAAAGATGCACGTATTGATGTCAACGGCATACTTCATTGCAGGCGCTACGTTACTATAAACGCTAAACTCCACCCCTCGTATTCTAGCGGCAAACATGAACTGACCAATCCCCACACCCTCACGATTAGTGACACCTGCCCATGTGACCCCCCGCCGTCAGCTGACAACCAGGGGTCATCATCGGCCGCATCAAACCGCACGCGCAGGCGCAGTAGAAGTCAGGGACAATTCGCCCAGACTGCCAAAATAGGAGAAGGTAAGCGCTACACGATAATAGATTGTAAGTAAATCTCGCGGGACAGTTAAACACCGCAAGTAGGCTACCTCACAAAGCAACTAAAAATGTAATTAATCACATGTAGGGTGGAAGGAAATACGATCCCTCATGACATGGGGGACCGAAAGACGATCGCCGTTAAAAAACGGCAGACCAATAGGGCCATCTCAAACCTACATGTGTTAGGCAAAAATGAACTCACCCACCCCCTGGGCAACCCAAGGGAGATAGGTCGTCCATACGGAGTGTTAAATAAAACATGTATAATTAGTCTGCTCATTTAAACCTGCTGGATGTATGCATTCCAGTCTGTGGATCCATTGTGCTTCTTTGCGTAAAATCAGGTTATCCCAATCACCTCCTCTTTTGGGGGGTCTAACAAGTTCAATAGCTTGAAACTTTAAACATGCTGCCTGGCCTTGGTGTTTGGCATGCACATGCTTAGATATTGGGGTGTCCCTATCATGGACAATATCTCCAACATGCTCCCTAATACGGCGACGAAATTGTCGTGCTGTTTTTCCCACATAGATAAGGGGGCATGGACATGTGATTAGGTAGACCACTCCCGCAGTCTTGCAATTGACATAATCCCGAATAGTGTATTGTTTCTGTGTGGTGACGCTAGTGAAGCTATTACCTTTAAAAATGAAATCACAGGCTTTACAACTACCACACCTAAAGGTGCCTGGTATTTGTCTGTCCAGCCACGTGCCCCTAGGTGAAATGGGGTCAAAACAGCTGTGCATGACTCTGTCCCTTATATTTTTCCCTCTCCGATAGGTGACAGACGGCCTCTGTGTGATTTGATCTGCCAGATCTATATCAGAACTGAGAATACGCCAATACCTATTCAGTATCTGCATAATATCATTTTGTTTGGAATCATAGGTACCTATGAGTCTTGTGACCTGTTCTTCTTTCCGTTTTTTAGGGACCAGAAGACATTGCCTATCAGCATCCCTTGCTCCCTCATAGGCCTTCCTGATAACCCTCTCGGGGAAACCTCTGTCCTTCAATCTTGTTTTGAGCTCCTTGGCCTGGAACTCAAAATCACCCATAGAACTACAATTCCTACGTACTCTCATAAATTGGCCTTTTGGTATGCCACTTTTGAGGGAATGGGGATGACAGCTATTCCATTGCAGGAAACTATTTGTTGCTGTTTCTTTCCTATGTACCTTAGTGTGGATTGTGCCATCTGATGTTTTTGTGATTTTCAAATCTAAAAAAGACAATTCTTTCTCACTGATCTCACATGTGAATTTAAGTCCTACATCATTCTTGTTGAGGGCTGCTACAAAATTATGGAACTCATCCGCTGTAGAGTTCCAGAGGATCAACACGTCATCAATATATCTAATCCATAATCCAACAGATGAAGTCCAATTAACAAATTTGTCCCCAAAGACAATTGTCTCCTCCCACCAGCCAAGAAATAAATTTGCATAGGTGGGAGCAGCAGGACTCCCCATTGCAGTACCACATTTCTGATGGAAAATTTTGTCTTCAAAAATAAATATATTTCTTTCAAGAACAAACTGTAATAACTGCATGACAAACTGGTTATGAGCTACAAACTGGGTACCTCTAGATCCCAAATAGTACTCGACCGCTTTATAGCCACATTTGTGCGGTATGGATGAATACAACGCCTCGACATCCAGACTCGCCAAAATTGTATCTTTCTCCAGGGAAATGCCATCAATCTGTTTCAGGACATCCATTGTGTCACGCACATATGATGTGAGACTCAAAACAAAGGGACGCAACACTTGGTCAACATACGTGCTCACATTTTGAGTTAAATTATTTATGCCTGAAACAATAGGTCTGCCACGTAAAGGAGGATAACCTTTGTGGATTTTGGGCAGGCTATAGAAACACGCCATAACAGGAAATTGTGGGTATAAAAACCCAAATTCCCCTGCACTAATCAAAGATCTGCTCTTTGCATCACTCAAAATGCTCAGCAACTCTTTCTTGAATAATGCCGTGGGGTTATCCTTTAAAATGGTATAGCAGTCATGGTTAAATAAAATGTCCTCACACATCTTCTTATAGCCATCCCTGCTCATGACCACAATGTTCCCACCTTTATCGGATGATTTGAGAACAATATTCTCTTTTTTCTCTAAAGTGGTCAGAGCTAATCGTTCAGACCAAGACAAATTATTATCCATTCCCCTGCTATCCTGACTGAGACTTTTGATCTCATCTCCCACCATATCCACAAATAAATCCACATTGGTAAAGTCTCCTATAGGTGGCAATTTCCTACTCTTCATTTTAAGGTTGGTGAAGGGACCTATACCTGGAGTACGTCCAGATTCCTCTAATAGCCCCTCAAGGGCCGAAAGACCTTCCATATCAGACTCCTCTAGGCCTAATTCCATGCATTTTTTTCTATTATGGTGTTTAAAAAATTTTATCCATTTAAGTTTGCGAGCAAATAAATTGAGATCTTTTATCCACGAAAATGAGTCAAATTTAACTGTAGGGACAAAGGAAAGTCCCTTTTCTAATAGTGTAATCTCTGATGCACTCAAATTATATTCAGAAAGGTTGATGATTTGAAGCCTATCCATGTTATTCCCCTTCACTAATCCTTTTGACCCCTCAGCATATAGCGGGAAATGGGAGGATTGTTGGCTAAAAAATTATTGCCACTATTAGAAGAGGCTCTCCCACGGCCTCTATTTCTACTTCTTGCTCCTCCCCTAAATTTGTGTTTCCCACCACTACCGCCAAAGAATGGGCCCACTCTTTCAGAGTCCGTAGTTTCACTCTCTGATGTGGAAGGGTCAGATTCCCTCGGCCCCCTATTGGTCTGTTGATATTGCTGTTGTTGTGTAGTGACAAAATCATACGCTTTTTTCTCCCTAAATTCCTGTAGGTCTCTCTGGAATTGGAAGTGTTTTCGTTCCTTAAGATGATTAGTAAACCTTTCCAAAGTTTGTTGGAGGATTTTGTCCCTTTTTTCAAAACCTGGGGTATCTACCAAGGACTTGGCTGCCTCAATCTCTTTTTTAAGCTCAACACTAATAAAGTCAAACTGGACTTTTTCTTCCTCTACCAAGATCTGCATCAGCCTAAGTGAGCTCCCTGTAATCTCCTGTTCCCACCTTTCTTTAATATTAGCGGTTTTTAATCTTAATGCTGGGACAATGGGGACCCTGAGACCTCTGGGAACTATCTTATTCTTTAAATAGTTTTCCAGACTCTGGATCTCCCACCAACTTCTAGTATAATCTTTGTGCAGTCTATTAAGATTTTTAAAGGTGGATTTGAGAGATGCACCCTGAACTGTATACGTCAGTTCACACTCTGAAAAGACGCTTTTGGCCTCACTCATCCACCCATCTGTGTTTAATTCAGAAAGTGCAAAGGCTGCCATACCTAGATAAACTGAAATTATTAACTGTATGGATTAAATGTAATTTCACTGTCTAGTTTGATAGAAATCTAATTGTGCTCCCACAATATAAGTAAATTATATAGTTCACTGAAGTAACAATAAAGTAAAAAATACCTTTTAATTAGTAACTAGTTAAAAACAGGGGTAACACACCACTGTGACATAAGCCCCACCGTGATTGTTAAAAAACGTATTAAACAAAAAACACTGAGTCATTGTGATACATCTAACTCGGTGTTTATAACAATATTATGTCTGGAAACAGCATATATCCAGGGCACATCAGTAGTACAATCCCAAAATAAAGCACAGGCGTCCGAATAAATCGGGTCTCCTAGTGCTGGGTGTAACCCGATATGACTATCCCCAATGCAAACATTCCATAAACAGTACAACGACCCTACGCGTTTCAGGTACTCATCCTCAGGGGTCCGTATAATGGTAACTCTGGCCTTCACACCAGCGATAGAATCCTTTAACAGCAGATATTCTGCTGTGCGTCACGGCAAAGATGCACGTATTGATGTCAACGGCATACTTCATTGCAGGCGCTACGTTACTATAAACGCTAAACTCCACCCCTCGTATTCTAGCGGCAAACATGAACTGACCAATCCCCACACCCTCACGATTAGTGACACCTGCCCATGTGACCCCCCGCCGTCAGCTGACAACCAGGGGTCATCATCGGCCGCATCAAACCGCACGCGCAGGCGCAGTAGAAGTCAGGGACAATTCGCCCAGACTGCCAAAATAGGAGAAGGTAAGCGCTACACGATAATAGATTGTAAGTAAATCTCGCGGGACAGTTAAACACCGCAAGTAGGCTACCTCACAAAGCAACTAAAAATGTAATTAATCACATGTAGGGTGGAAGGAAATACGATCCCTCATGACATGGGGGACCGAAAGACGATCGCCGTTAAAAAACGGCAGACCAATAGGGCCATCTCAAACCTACATGTGTTAGGCAAAAATGAACTCACCCACCCCCTGGGCAACCCAAGGGAGATAGGTCGTCCATACGGAGTGTTAAATAAAACATGTATAATTAGTCTGCTCATTTAAACCTGCTGGATGTATGCATTCCAGTCTGTGGATCCATTGTGCTTCTTTGCGTAAAATCAGGTTATCCCAATCACCTCCTCTTTTGGGGGGTCTAACAAGTTCAATAGCTTGAAACTTTAAACATGCTGCCTGGCCTTGGTGTTTGGCATGCACATGCTTAGATATTGGGGTGTCCCTATCATGGACAATATCTCCAACATGCTCCCTAATACGGCGACGAAATTGTCGTGCTGTTTTTCCCACATAGTTAAGGGGGCATGGACATGTGATTAGGTAGACCACTCCCGCAGTCTTGCAATTGACATAATCCCGAATAGTGTATGGTTTCTGTGTGGTGACGCTAGTGAAGCTATTACCTTTAAAAATGAAATCACAGGCTTTACAACTACCACACCTAAAGGTGCCTGGTATTTGTCTGTCCAGCCACGTGCCCCTAGGTGAAATGGGGTCAAAACAGCTGTGCATGACTCTGTCCCTTATATTTTTCCCTCTCCGATAGGTGACAGACGGCCTCTGTGTGATTTGATCTGCCAGATCTATATCAGAACTGAGAATACGCCAATACCTATTCAGTATCTGCATAATATCATTTTGTTTGGAATCATAGGTACCTATGAGTCTTGTGACCTGTTCTTCTTTCCGTTTTTTAGGGACCAGAAGACATTGCCTATCAGCATCCCTTGCTCCCTCATAGGCCTTCCTGATAACCCTCTCGGGGAAACCTCTGTCCTTCAATCTTGTTTTGAGCTCCTTGGCCTGGAACTCAAAATCACCCATAGAACTACAATTCCTACGTACTCTCATAAATTGGCCTTTTGGTATGCCACTTTTGAGGGAATGGGGATGACAGCTATTCCATTGCAGGAAACTATTTGTTGCTGTTTCTTTCCTATGTACCTTAGTGTGGATTGTGCCATCTGATGTTTTTGTGATTTTCAAATCTAAAAAAGACAATTCTTTCTCACTGATCTCACATGTGAATTTAAGTCCTACATCATTCTTGTTGAGGGCTGCTACAAAATTATGGAACTCATCCGCTGTAGAGTTCCAGAGGATCAACACGTCATCAATATATCTAATCCATAATCCAACAGATGAAGTCCAATTAACAAATTTGTCCCCAAAGACAATTGTCTCCTCCCACCAGCCAAGAAATAAATTTGCATAGGTGGGAGCAGCAGGACTCCCCATTGCAGTACCACATTTCTGATGGAAAATTTTGTCCCGCGAGATTTACTTACAATCTATTATCGTGTAGCGCTTACCTTCTCCTATTTTGGCAGTCTGGGCGAATTGTCCCTGACTTCTACTGCGCCTGCGCGTGCGGTTTGATGCGGCCGATGATGACCCCTGGTTGTCAGCTGACGGCGGGGGGTCACATGGGCAGGTGTCACTAATCGTGAGGGTGTGGGGATTGGTCAGTTCATGTTTGCCGCTAGAATACGAGGGGTGGAGTTTAGCGTTTATAGTAACGTAGCGCCTGCAATGAAGTATGCCGTTGACATCAATACGTGCATCTTTGCCGTGACGCACAGCAGAATATCTGCTGTTAAAGGATTCTATCGCTGGTGTGAAGGCCAGAGTTACCATTATACGGACCCCTGAGGATGAGTACCTGAAACGCGTAGGGTCGTTGTACTGTTTATGGAATGTTTGCATTGGGGATAGTCATATCGGGTTACACCCAGCACTAGGAGACCCGATTTATTCGGACGCCTGTGCTTTATTTTGGGATTGTACTACTGATGTGCCCTGGATATATGCTGTTTCCAGACATAATATTGTTATAAACACCGAGTTAGATGTATCACAATGACTCAGTGTTTTTTGTTTAATACGTTTTTTAACAATCACGGTGGGGCTTATGTCACAGTGGTGTGTTACCCCTGTTTTTAACTAGTTACTAATTAAAAGGTATTTTTTACTTTATTGTTACTTCAGTGAACTATATAATTTACTTATATTGTGGGAGCACAATTAGATTTCTATCAAACTAGACAGTGAAATTACATTTAATCCATACAGTTAATAATTTCAGTTTATCTAGGTATGGCAGCCTTTGCACTTTCTGAATTAAACACAGATGGGTGGATGAGTGAGGCCAAAAGCGTCTTTTCAGAGTGTGAACTGACGTATACAGTTCAGGGTGCATCTCTCAAATCCACCTTTAAAAATCTTAATAGACTGCACAAAGATTATACTAGAAGTTGGTGGGAGATCCAGAGTCTGGAAAACTATTTAAAGAATAAGATAGTTCCCAGAGGTCTCAGGGTCCCCATTGTCCCAGCATTAAGATTAAAAACCGCTAATATTAAAGAAAGGTGGGAACAGGAGATTACAGGGAGCTCACTTAGGCTGATGCAGATCTTGGTAGAGGAAGAAAAAGTCCAGTTTGACTTTATTAGTGTTGAGCTTAAAAAAGAGATTGAGGCAGCCAAGTCCTTGGTAGATACCCCAGGTTTTGAAAAAAGGGACAAAATCCTCCAACAAACTTTGGAAAGGTTTACTAATCATCTTAAGGAACGAAAACACTTCCAATTCCAGAGAGACCTACAGGAATTTAGGGAGAAAAAAGCGTATGATTTTGTCACTACACAACAACAGCAATATCAACAGACCAATAGGGGGCCGAGGGAATCTGACCCTTCCACATCAGAGAGTGAAACTACGGACTCTGAAAGAGTGGGCCCATTCTTTGGCGGTAGTGGTGGGAAACACAAATTTAGGGGAGGAGCAAGAAGTAGAAATAGAGGCCGTGGGAGAGCCTCTTCTAATAGTGGCAATAATTTTTTAGCCAACAATCCTCCCATTTCCCGCTATATGCTGAGGGGTCAAAAGGATTAGTGAAGGGGAATAACATGGATAGGCTTCAAATCATCAACCTTTCTGAATATAATTTGAGTGCATCAGAGATTACACTATTAGAAAAGGGACTTTCCTTTGTCCCTACAGTTAAATTTGACTCATTTTCGTGGATAAAAGATCTCAATTTATTTGCTCGCAAACTTAAATGGATAACATTTTTTAAACACCATAATAGAAAAAAATGCATGGAATTAGGCCTAGAGGAGTCTGATATGGAAGGTCTTTCGGCCCTTGAGGGGCTATTAGAGGAATCTGGACGTACTCCAGGTATAGGTCCCTTCACCAACCTTAAAATGAAGAGTAGGAAATTGCCACCTATAGGAGACTTTACCAATGTGGATTTATTTGTGGATATGGTGGGAGATGAGATCAAAAGTCTCAGTCAGGATAGCAGGGGAATGGATAATAATTTGTCTTGGTCTGAACGATTAGCTCTGACCACTTTAGAGAAAAAAGAGAATATTGTTCTCAAATCATCCGATAAAGGTGGGAACATTGTGGTCATGAGCAGGGATGGCTATAAGAAGATGTGTGAGGACATTTTATTTAACCATGACTGCTATACCATTTTAAAGGATAACCCCACGGCATTATTCAAGAAAGAGTTGCTGAGCATTTTGAGTGATGCAAAGAGCAGATCTTTGATTAGTGCAGGGGAATTTGGGTTTTTATACCCACAATTTCCTGTTATGGCGTGTTTCTATAGCCTGCCCAAAATCCACAAAGGTTATCCTCCTTTACGTGGCAGACCTATTGTTTCAGGCATAAATAATTTAACTCAAAATGTGAGCACGTATGTTGACCAAGTGTTGCGTCCCTTTGTTTTGAGTCTCACATCATATGTGCGTGACACAATGGATGTCCTGAAACAGATTGATGGCATTTCCCTGGAGAAAGATACAATTTTGGCGAGTCTGGATGTCGAGGCGTTGTATTCATCCATACCGCACAAATGTGGCTATAAAGCGGTCGAGTACTATTTGGGATCTAGAGGTACCCAGTTTGTAGCTCATAACCAGTTTGTCATGCAGTTATTACAGTTTGTTCTTGAAAGAAATATATTTATTTTTGAAGACAAAATTTTCCATCAGAAATGTGGTACTGCAATGGGGAGTCCTGCTGCTCCCACCTATGCAAATTTATTTCTTGGCTGGTGGGAGGAGACAATTGTCTTTGGGGACAAATTTGTTAATTGGACTTCATCTGTTGGATTATGGATTAGATATATTGATGACGTGTTGATCCTCTGGAACTCTACAGCGGATGAGTTCCATAATTTTGTAGCAGCCCTCAACAAGAATGATGTAGGACTTAAATTCACATGTGAGATCAGTGAGAAAGAATTGTCTTTTTTAGATTTGAAAATCACAAAAACATCAGATGGCACAATCCACACTAAGGTACATAGGAAAGAAACAGCAACAAATAGTTTCCTGCAATGGAATAGCTGTCATCCCCATTCCCTCAAAAGTGGCATACCAAAAGGCCAATTTATGAGAGTACGTAGGAATTGTAGTTCTATGGGTGATTTTGAGTTCCAGGCCAAGGAGCTCAAAACAAGATTGAAGGACAGAGGTTTCCCCGAGAGGGTTATCAGGAAGGCCTATGAGGGAGCAAGGGATGCTGATAGGCAATGTCTTCTGGTCCCTAAAAAACGGAAAGAAGAACAGGTCACAAGACTCATAGGTACCTATGATTCCAAACAAAATGATATTATGCAGATACTGAATAGGTATTGGCGTATTCTCAGTTCTGATATAGATCTGGCAGATCAAATCACACAGAGGCCGTCTGTCACCTATCGGAGAGGGAAAAATATAAGGGACAGAGTCATGCACAGCTGTTTTGACCCCATTTCACCTAGGGGCACGTGGCTGGACAGACAAATACCAGGCACCTTTAGGTGTGGTAGTTGTAAAGCCTGTGATTTCATTTTTAAAGGTAATAGCTTCACTAGCGTCACCACACAGAAACAATACACTATTCGGGATTATGTCAATTGCAAGACTGCGGGAGTGGTCTACCTAATCACATGTCCATGCCCCCTTAACTATGTGGGAAAAACAGCACGACAATTTCGTCGCCGTATTAGGGAGCATGTTGGAGATATTGTCCATGATAGGGACACCCCAATATCTAAGCATGTGCATGCCAAACACCAAGGCCAGGCAGCATGTTTAAAGTTTCAAGCTATTGAACTTGTTAGACCCCCCAAAAGAGGAGGTGATTGGGATAACCTGATTTTACGCAAAGAAGCACAATGGATCCACAGACTGGAATGCATACATCCAGCAGGTTTAAATGAGCAGACTAATTATACATGTTTTATTTAACACTCCGTATGGACGACCTATCTCCCTTGGGTTGCCCAGGGGGTGGGTGAGTTCATTTTTGCCTAACACATGTAGGTTTGAGATGGCCCTATTGGTCTGCCGTTTTTTAACGGCGATCGTCTTTCGGTCCCCCATGTCATGAGGGATCGTATTTCCTTCCACCCTACATGTGATTAATTACATTTTTAGTTGCTTTGTGAGGTAGCCTACTTGCGGTGTTTAACTGTCCCGCGAGATTTACTTACAATCTATTATCGTGTAGCGCTTACCTTCTCCTATTTTGGCAGTCTGGGCGAATTGTCCCTGACTTCTACTGCGCCTGCGCGTGCGGTTTGATGCGGCCGATGATGACCCCTGGTTGTCAGCTGACGGCGGGGGGTCACATGGGCAGGTGTCACTAATCGTGAGGGTGTGGGGATTGGTCAGTTCATGTTTGCCGCTAGAATACGAGGGGTGGAGTTTAGCGTTTATAGTAACGTAGCGCCTGCAATGAAGTATGCCGTTGACATCAATACGTGCATCTTTGCCGTGACGCACAGCAGAATATCTGCTGTTAAAGGATTCTATCGCTGGTGTGAAGGCCAGAGTTACCATTATACGGACCCCTGAGGATGAGTACCTGAAACGCGTAGGGTCGTTGTACTGTTTATGGAATGTTTGCATTGGGGATAGTCATATCGGGTTACACCCAGCACTAGGAGACCCGATTTATTCGGACGCCTGTGCTTTATTTTGGGATTGTACTACTGATGTGCCCTGGATATATGCTGTTTCCAGACATAATATTGTTATAAACACCGAGTTAGATGTATCACAATGACTCAGTGTTTTTTGTTTAATACGTTTTTTAACAATCACGGTGGGGCTTATGTCACAGTGGTGTGTTACCCCTGTTTTTAACTAGTTACTAATTAAAAGGTATTTTTTACTTTATTGTTACTTCAGTGAACTATATAATTTACTTATATTGTGGGAGCACAATTAGATTTCTATCAAACTAGACAGTGAAATTACATTTAATCCATACAGTTAATAATTTCAGTTTATCTAGGTATGGCAGCCTTTGCACTTTCTGAATTAAACACAGATGGGTGGATGAGTGAGGCCAAAAGCGTCTTTTCAGAGTGTGAACTGACGTATACAGTTCAGGGTGCATCTCTCAAATCCACCTTTAAAAATCTTAATAGACTGCACAAAGATTATACTAGAAGTTGGTGGGAGATCCAGAGTCTGGAAAACTATTTAAAGAATAAGATAGTTCCCAGAGGTCTCAGGGTCCCCATTGTCCCAGCATTAAGATTAAAAACCGCTAATATTAAAGAAAGGTGGGAACAGGAGATTACAGGGAGCTCACTTAGGCTGATGCAGATCTTGGTAGAGGAAGAAAAAGTCCAGTTTGACTTTATTAGTGTTGAGCTTAAAAAAGAGATTGAGGCAGCCAAGTCCTTGGTAGATACCCCAGGTTTTGAAAAAAGGGACAAAATCCTCCAACAAACTTTGGAAAGGTTTACTAATCATCTTAAGGAACGAAAACACTTCCAATTCCAGAGAGACCTACAGGAATTTAGGGAGAAAAAAGCGTATGATTTTGTCACTACACAACAACAGCAATATCAACAGACCAATAGGGGGCCGAGGGAATCTGACCCTTCCACATCAGAGAGTGAAACTACGGACTCTGAAAGAGTGGGCCCATTCTTTGGCGGTAGTGGTGGGAAACACAAATTTAGGGGAGGAGCAAGAAGTAGAAATAGAGGCCGTGGGAGAGCCTCTTCTAATAGTGGCAATAATTTTTTAGCCAACAATCCTCCCATTTCCCGCTATATGCTGAGGGGTCAAAAGGATTAGTGAAGGGGAATAACATGGATAGGCTTCAAATCATCAACCTTTCTGAATATAATTTGAGTGCATCAGAGATTACACTATTAGAAAAGGGACTTTCCTTTGTCCCTACAGTTAAATTTGACTCATTTTCGTGGATAAAAGATCTCAATTTATTTGCTCGCAAACTTAAATGGATAAAATTTTTTAAACACCATAATAGAAAAAAATGCATGGAATTAGGCCTAGAGGAGTCTGATATGGAAGGTCTTTCGGCCCTTGAGGGGCTATTAGAGGAATCTGGACGTACTCCAGGTATAGGTCCCTTCACCAACCTTAAAATGAAGAGTAGGAAATTGCCACCTATAGGAGACTTTACCAATGTGGATTTATTTGTGGATATGGTGGGAGATGAGATCAAAAGTCTCAGTCAGGATAGCAGGGGAATGGATAATAATTTGTCTTGGTCTGAACGATTAGCTCTGACCACTTTAGAGAAAAAAGAGAATATTGTTCTCAAATCATCCGATAAAGGTGGGAACATTGTGGTCATGAGCAGGGATGGCTATAAGAAGATGTGTGAGGACATTTTATTTAACCATGACTGCTATACCATTTTAAAGGATAACCCCACGGCATTATTCAAGAAAGAGTTGCTGAGCATTTTGAGTGATGCAAAGAGCAGATCTTTGATTAGTGCAGGGGAATTTGGGTTTTTATACCCACAATTTCCTGTTATGGCGTGTTTCTATAGCCTGCCCAAAATCCACAAAGGTTATCCTCCTTTACGTGGCAGACCTATTGTTTCAGGCATAAATAATTTAACTCAAAATGTGAGCACGTATGTTGACCAAGTGTTGCGTCCCTTTGTTTTGAGTCTCACATCATATGTGCGTGACACAATGGATGTCCTGAAACAGATTGATGGCATTTCCCTGGAGAAAGATACAATTTTGGCGAGTCTGGATGTCGAGGCGTTGTATTCATCCATACCGCACAAATGTGGCTATAAAGCGGTCGAGTACTATTTGGGATCTAGAGGTACCCAGTTTGTAGCTCATAACCAGTTTGTCATGCAGTTATTACAGTTTGTTCTTGAAAGAAATATATTTATTTTTGAAGACAAAATTTTCCATCAGAAATGTGGTACTGCAATGGGGAGTCCTGCTGCTCCCACCTATGCAAATTTATTTCTTGGCTGGTGGGAGGAGACAATTGTCTTTGGGGACAAATTTGTTAATTGGACTTCATCTGTTGGATTATGGATTAGATATATTGATGACGTGTTGATCCTCTGGAACTCTACAGCGGATGAGTTCCATAATTTTGTAGCAGCCCTCAACAAGAATGATGTAGGACTTAAATTCACATGTGAGATCAGTGAGAAAGAATTGTCTTTTTTAGATTTGAAAATCACAAAAACATCAGATGGCACAATCCACACTAAGGTACATAGGAAAGAAACAGCAACAAATAGTTTCCTGCAATGGAATAGCTGTCATCCCCATTCCCTCAAAAGTGGCATACCAAAAGGCCAATTTATGAGAGTACGTAGGAATTGTAGTTCTATGGGTGATTTTGAGTTCCAGGCCAAGGAGCTCAAAACAAGATTGAAGGACAGAGGTTTCCCCGAGAGGGTTATCAGGAAGGCCTATGAGGGAGCAAGGGATGCTGATAGGCAATGTCTTCTGGTCCCTAAAAAACGGAAAGAAGAACAGGTCACAAGACTCATAGGTACCTATGATTCCAAACAAAATGATATTATGCAGATACTGAATAGGTATTGGCGTATTCTCAGTTCTGATATAGATCTGGCAGATCAAATCACACAGAGGCCGTCTGTCACCTATCGGAGAGGGAAAAATATAAGGGACAGAGTCATGCACAGCTGTTTTGACCCCATTTCACCTAGGGGCACGTGGCTGGACAGACAAATACCAGGCACCTTTAGGTGTGGTAGTTGTAAAGCCTGTGATTTCATTTTTAAAGGTAATAGCTTCACTAGCGTCACCACACAGAAACAATACACTATTCGGGATTATGTCAATTGCAAGACTGCGGGAGTGGTCTACCTAATCACATGTCCATGCCCCCTTAACTATGTGGGAAAAACAGCACGACAATTTCGTCGCCGTATTAGGGAGCATGTTGGAGATATTGTCCATGATAGGGACACCCCAATATCTAAGCATGTGCATGCCAAACACCAAGGCCAGGCAGCATGTTTAAAGTTTCAAGCTATTGAACTTGTTAGACCCCCCAAAAGAGGAGGTGATTGGGATAACCTGATTTTACGCAAAGAAGCACAATGGATCCACAGACTGGAATGCATACATCCAGCAGGTTTAAATGAGCAGACTAATTATACATGTTTTATTTAACACTCCGTATGGACGACCTATCTCCCTTGGGTTGCCCAGGGGGTGGGTGAGTTCATTTTTGCCTAACACATGTAGGTTTGAGATGGCCCTATTGGTCTGCCGTTTTTTAACGGCGATCGTCTTTCGGTCCCCCATGTCATGAGGGATCGTATTTCCTTCCACCCTACATGTGATTAATTACATTTTTAGTTGCTTTGTGAGGTAGCCTACTTGCGGTGTTTAACTGTCCCGCGAGATTTACTTACAATCTATTATCGTGTAGCGCTTACCTTCTCCTATTTTGGCAGTCTGGGCGAATTGTCCCTGACTTCTACTGCGCCTGCGCGTGCGGTTTGATGCGGCCGATGATGACCCCTGGTTGTCAGCTGACGGCGGGGGGTCACATGGGCAGGTGTCACTAATCGTGAGGGTGTGGGGATTGGTCAGTTCATGTTTGCCGCTAGAATACGAGGGGTGGAGTTTAGCGTTTATAGTAACGTAGCGCCTGCAATGAAGTATGCCGTTGACATCAATACGTGCATCTTTGCCGTGACGCACAGCAGAATATCTGCTGTTAAAGGATTCTATCGCTGGTGTGAAGGCCAGAGTTACCATTATACGGACCCCTGAGGATGAGTACCTGAAACGCGTAGGGTCGTTGTACTGTTTATGGAATGTTTGCATTGGGGATAGTCATATCGGGTTACACCCAGCACTAGGAGACCCGATTTATTCGGACGCCTGTGCTTTATTTTGGGATTGTACTACTGATGTGCCCTGGATATATGCTGTTTCCAGACATAATATTGTTATAAACACCGAGTTAGATGTATCACAATGACTCAGTGTTTTTTGTTTAATACGTTTTTTAACAATCACGGTGGGGCTTATGTCACAGTGGTGTGTTACCCCTGTTTTTAACTAGTTACTAATTAAAAGGTATTTTTTACTTTATTGTTACTTCAGTGAACTATATAATTTACTTATATTGTGGGAGCACAATTAGATTTCTATCAAACTAGACAGTGAAATTACATTTAATCCATACAGTTAATAATTTCAGTTTATCTAGGTATGGCAGCCTTTGCACTTTCTGAATTAAACACAGATGGGTGGATGAGTGAGGCCAAAAGCGTCTTTTCAGAGTGTGAACTGACGTATACAGTTCAGGGTGCATCTCTCAAATCCACCTTTAAAAATCTTAATAGACTGCACAAAGATTATACTAGAAGTTGGTGGGAGATCCAGAGTCTGGAAAACTATTTAAAGAATAAGATAGTTCCCAGAGGTCTCAGGGTCCCCATTGTCCCAGCATTAAGATTAAAAACCGCTAATATTAAAGAAAGGTGGGAACAGGAGATTACAGGGAGCTCACTTAGGCTGATGCAGATCTTGGTAGAGGAAGAAAAAGTCCAGTTTGACTTTATTAGTGTTGAGCTTAAAAAAGAGATTGAGGCAGCCAAGTCCTTGGTAGATACCCCAGGTTTTGAAAAAAGGGACAAAATCCTCCAACAAACTTTGGAAAGGTTTACTAATCATCTTAAGGAACGAAAACACTTCCAATTCCAGAGAGACCTACAGGAATTTAGGGAGAAAAAAGCGTATGATTTTGTCACTACACAACAACAGCAATATCAACAGACCAATAGGGGGCCGAGGGA
This sequence comes from Rhinoderma darwinii, assembly GCF_050947455.1. Lineage (NCBI taxonomy): Eukaryota > Metazoa > Chordata > Amphibia > Anura > Rhinodermatidae > Rhinoderma > Rhinoderma darwinii. Next base: position 48,456,045 of record NC_134689.1, read on the forward strand.
ATCTGACCCTTCCACATCAGAGAGTGAAACTACGGACTCTGAAAGAGTGGGCCCATTCTTTGGCGGTAGTGGTGGGAAACACAAATTTAGGGGAGGAGCAAGAAGTAGAAATAGAGGCCGTGGGAGAGCCTCTTCTAATAGTGGCAATAATTTTTTAGCCAACAATCCTCCCATTTCCCGCTATATGCTGAGGGGTCAAAAGGATTAGTGAAGGGGAATAACATGGATAGGCTTCAAATCATCAACCTTTCTGAATATAATTTGAGTGCATCAGAGATTACACTATTAGAAAAGGGACTTTCCTTTGTCCCTACAGTTAAATTTGACTCATTTTCGTGGATAAAAGATCTCAATTTATTTGCTCGCAAACTTAAATGGATAAAAATTTTTAAACACCATAATAGAAAAAAATGCATGGAATTAGGCCTAGAGGAGTCTGATATGGAAGGTCTTTCGGCCCTTGAGGGGCTATTAGAGGAATCTGGACGTACTCCAGGTATAGGTCCCTTCACCAACCTTAAAATGAAGAGTAGGAAATTGCCACCTATAGGAGACTTTACCAATGTGGATTTATTTGTGGATATGGTGGGAGATGAGATCAAAAGTCTCAGTCAGGATAGCAGGGGAATGGATAATAATTTGTCTTGGTCTGAACGATTAGCTCTGACCACTTTAGAGAAAAAAGAGAATATTGTTCTCAAATCATCCGATAAAGGTGGGAACATTGTGGTCATGAGCAGGGATGGCTATAAGAAGATGTGTGAGGACATTTTATTTAACCATGACTGCTATACCATTTTAAAGGATAACCCCACGGCATTATTCAAGAAAGAGTTGCTGAGCATTTTGAGTGATGCAAAGAGCAGATCTTTGATTAGTGCAGGGGAATTTGGGTTTTTATACCCACAATTTCCTGTTATGGCGTGTTTCTATAGCCTGCCCAAAATCCACAAAGGTTATCCTCCTTTACGTGGCAGACCTATTGTTTCAGGCATAAATAATTTAACTCAAAATGTGAGCACGTATGTTGACCAAGTGTTGCGTCCCTTTGTTTTGAGTCTCACATCATATGTGCGTGACACAATGGATGTCCTGAAACAGATTGATGGCATTTCCCTGGAGAAAGATACAATTTTGGCGAGTCTGGATGTCGAGGCGTTGTATTCATCCATACCGCACAAATGTGGCTATAAAGCGGTCGAGTACTATTTGGGATCTAGAGGTACCCAGTTTGTAGCTCATAACCAGTTTGTCATGCAGTTATTACAGTTTGTTCTTGAAAGAAATATATTTATTTTTGAAGACAAAATTTTCCATCAGAAATGTGGTACTGCAATGGGGAGTCCTGCTGCTCCCACCTATGCAAATTTATTTCTTGGCTGGTGGGAGGAGACAATTGTCTTTGGGGACAAATTTGTTAATTGGACTTCATCTGTTGGATTATGGATTAGATATATTGATGACGTGTTGATCCTCTGGAACTCTACAGCGGATGAGTTCCATAATTTTGTAGCAGCCCTCAACAAGAATGATGTAGGACTTAAATTCACATGTGAGATCAGTGAGAAAGAATTGTCTTTTTTAGATTTGAAAATCACAAAAACATCAGATGGCACAATCCACACTAAGGTACATAGGAAAGAAACAGCAACAAATAGTTTCCTGCAATGGAATAGCTGTCATCCCCATTCCCTCAAAAGTGGCATACCAAAAGGCCAATTTATGAGAGTACGTAGGAATTGTAGTTCTATGGGTGATTTTGAGTTCCAGGCCAAGGAGCTCAAAACAAGATTGAAGGACAGAGGTTTCCCCGAGAGGGTTATCAGGAAGGCCTATGAGGGAGCAAGGGATGCTGATAGGCAATGTCTTCTGGTCCCTAAAAAACGGAAAGAAGAACAGGTCACAAGACTCATAGGTACCTATGATTCCAAACAAAATGATATTATGCAGATACTGAATAGGTATTGGCGTATTCTCAGTTCTGATATAGATCTGGCAGATCAAATCACACAGAGGCCGTCTGTCACCTATCGGAGAGGGAAAAATATAAGGGACAGAGTCATGCACAGCTGTTTTGACCCCATTTCACCTAGGGGCACGTGGCTGGACAGACAAATACCAGGCACCTTTAGGTGTGGTAGTTGTAAAGCCTGTGATTTCATTTTTAAAGGTAATAGCTTCACTAGCGTCACCACACAGAAACAATACACTATTCGGGATTATGTCAATTGCAAGACTGCGGGAGTGGTCTACCTAATCACATGTCCATGCCCCCTTAACTATGTGGGAAAAACAGCACGACAATTTCGTCGCCGTATTAGGGAGCATGTTGGAGATATTGTCCATGATAGGGACACCCCAATATCTAAGCATGTGCATGCCAAACACCAAGGCCAGGCAGCATGTTTAAAGTTTCAAGCTATTGAACTTGTTAGACCCCCCAAAAGAGGAGGTGATTGGGATAACCTGATTTTACGCAAAGAAGCACAATGGATCCACAGACTGGAATGCATACATCCAGCAGGTTTAAATGAGCAGACTAATTATACATGTTTTATTTAACACTCCGTATGGACGACCTATCTCCCTTGGGTTGCCCAGGGGGTGGGTGAGTTCATTTTTGCCTAACACATGTAGGTTTGAGATGGCCCTATTGGTCTGCCGTTTTTTAACGGCGATCGTCTTTCGGTCCCCCATGTCATGAGGGATCGTATTTCCTTCCACCCTACATGTGATTAATTACATTTTTAGTTGCTTTGTGAGGTAGCCTACTTGCGGTGTTTAACTGTCCCGCGAGATTTACTTACAATCTATTATCGTGTAGCGCTTACCTTCTCCTATTTTGGCAGTCTGGGCGAATTGTCCCTGACTTCTACTGCGCCTGCGCGTGCGGTTTGATGCGGCCGATGATGACCCCTGGTTGTCAGCTGACGGCGGGGGGTCACATGGGCAGGTGTCACTAATCGTGAGGGTGTGGGGATTGGTCAGTTCATGTTTGCCGCTAGAATACGAGGGGTGGAGTTTAGCGTTTATAGTAACGTAGCGCCTGCAATGAAGTATGCCGTTGACATCAATACGTGCATCTTTGCCGTGACGCACAGCAGAATATCTGCTGTTAAAGGATTCTATCGCTGGTGTGAAGGCCAGAGTTACCATTATACGGACCCCTGAGGATGAGTACCTGAAACGCGTAGGGTCGTTGTACTGTTTATGGAATGTTTGCATTGGGGATAGTCATATCGGGTTACACCCAGCACTAGGAGACCCGATTTATTCGGACGCCTGTGCTTTATTTTGGGATTGTACTACTGATGTGCCCTGGATATATGCTGTTTCCAGACATAATATTGTTATAAACACCGAGTTAGATGTATCACAATGACTCAGTGTTTTTTGTTTAATACGTTTTTTAACAATCACGGTGGGGCTTATGTCACAGTGGTGTGTTACCCCTGTTTTTAACTAGTTACTAATTAAAAGGTATTTTTTACTTTATTGTTACTTCAGTGAACTATCTAGGTTAATTTTACCATGGAGAAATAGATTATATATATATAAAAAAAAAAAAAAAAGAAAATCACATTGTCAAAATTATATATATTTATTTGCATTGTGCACAGTGAAATAAGTATTTGATCCCTTTGGCAAACAAGACTTAATACTTGGTGGCAAAACCCTTGTTGGCAAGCACAGCAGTCAGACGTTTTTTGTAGTTGATGATGAGGCTTGCACACATGTTAGATGGAATTTTGGCCCACTCCTCTTTGCAGATCATCTGTAAATCATTAAGATTTCGAGGCTGTCGCTTGGCAACTCGGATCTTCAGCTCCCTCCATAAGTTTTCGATGGGATTAAGGTCTGGAGACTGGCTAGGCCACTCCATGACCTTAATGTGCTTCTTTTTGAGCCACTCCTTTGTTGCCTTGGCTGTATGTTTCGGGTCATTGTCGTGCTGGAAGACCCAGCCACGAGCCATTTTTAATGTCCTGGTGGAGGGAAGGAGGTTGTCACTCAGGATTTGACGGTACATGGCTCCATCCATTCTCCCATTGATGCGATGAAGTAGTCCTGTGCCCTTAGCAGAGAAACACCCCCAAAACATAATGTTTCCACCTCCATGCTTGACAGTGGGGATGGTGTTCTTTGGGTCATAGGCAGCATTTCTCTTCCTCCAAACACGGCGAGTTGAGTTAATGGCAAAGAGCTAAATTTTAGTCTCATCTGACCACAGCACCTTCTCCCAATCACTTTCAGAATCATCCAGATGTTCATTTGCAAACTTCGGATGGGCCTGTACATGTGCCTTCTTGAGCAGGGGGACCTTGCGGGCACTGCAGGATTTTAATCCATTACGGCGTAATGTGTTACCAATGGTTTTCTTGGTGACTGTGGTCCCAGCTGCCTTGAGATCATTAACAAGTTCCCCCCGTGTAGTTTTTGGCTGAGCTCTCACCTTCCTCAGGATCAAGGATACCCCACGAGGTGAGATTTTACATGGAGCCCCAGATCGATGTCGATTGACAGTCATTTTGTATGTCTTCCATTTTCTTACTATTGCACCAACAGTTGTCTCCTTCTCACCCAGCGTCTTACTTATGGTTTTGTAGCCCATTCCAGCCTTGTGCAGGTCTATGATCTTGTCCCTGACATCCTTAGAAAGCTCTTTGGTCTTGCCCATGTTGTAGAGGTTAGAGTCAGACTGATTAATTGAGTCTGTGGACAGGAGTCTTTTATAGAGTTGACCATTTAAGACAGCTGTCTTTAATGCAGGCACCAAGTTGATTTGGAGCGTGTAACTGGTCTGGAGGAGGCTGAACTCTTAATGGTTGGTAGGGGATCAAGTACTTATTTCTCTGTGCACAATGCAAATAAATATATATAATTTTGACTATGTGATTTTCTGTTTTTTTTTTATTTTTATATAATCTATCTCTCACTGGTAAAGTTAACCTAGCCTAAAAATTCTAGACTGTTCATGACTTTGACAGTGGGCAAACTTACAGCAAGGGATCAAATACTTATTTCCTTCACTGTATAGACGACCCCCCCTGTAGATAATACCACTCACAGTTTTATTAGAAAAAAACAAGAAACTTTACATACTCACATGATCCCGTTCCCGTGCCGTTCGATGGCAATGCAGATCTGCTCTCTACTGAGCAGGTCTGCTGGAGCTGAACGACGCGTCGTTCAAAGGTGCTGATTGGCAGGGCAGAATGACTTGCCCCGTCAATCTGCGCCTTTCAAGGACGGAAGCGGCGCGATGACGTCATCGTGCCGCTAGCGTCGTTGAAAGGCGCTGATTGGCGGGGCAAGCCATGTTGCCCCGCCAATCAGCGTCATTGTAGTTGTCATTGTCATTGGAACATGCCCGGCCATTTAGAGCTAATGCTTGTATTTGTACCTACATGCTATAGATGGGGTGGCTGTCGCTAGCACTAGGGGCCCCTCTGGTGCTAGCGATGCCTACGGGCATTATAGAGCCTGTGTCGCCCGGCCCATACATGTTAGAGGCTTGGCGGCGTGGGCCCCGTAGTAGCGGCGCTACCGCTGTAGCAGCCATAACGGCTGCTAGCGGCACCACCGGGCATATGGGGGGCGTGTCAGCTGGCAGCATGGGCCCCCTCAAGCCGCGGGCCCCGTAGCAGCAACTACAGCTGCTACCGCGGTAGTTACGCCACTGGCAACAGCAATACTGCCATTATTTTTCATTAAATCTTTTTCACTGTGCAGTATATATGACATGTTAACTTTATTCGGCGTGTTCGATTACGGTGATACCAAATTGATATAGTTTTCTTATGTTCTACTACAGAAAGGAATGTTCCCCTCTGGCCTGCACATCAGTATGATTTTCATTGTTTCCGCATTACTAGAGCCATAACTTTTTTATTTTTTTGTCAAAGGAGTTCTGTGGGGGCTTGTCTTTTGTGGGTTGGGCTGGAATTTTTATTGGTACCATTTTGGGGCTCATGCAACATTTTGATGACATTTAGACCCTGCCTCTCACTTCCACACAGGCAGACCGTTTTTAGCCTTACTATGCTTCCCTTTGTTATATTCCTTTACCTAATGTACACTATATGGATACAAGTATTGGGACATATACAAGTTACACCTACAGGAGCTTTTATGACACCCTATTCTAAATCTATAGGTATTAATATGGAGTTTCTCCCAATTTACAGCTCAGACAGCTTCCACTCTTCGGGGAAGGCTTTCTACGAGATTATGGAGTGTGTCTGCATGAATCTTTGCCCATTCAGGGCATTTTTTTTATGATAGGGTGGGGTGCCGAAATATCATTTTGCACAGGACGCTATCTATCCTAAAGCCAGCTCTGTCCGTGCATAACATGAACAGCCTATTGATATCAAAGGGGAACTGTGTTATGCTTAATCTTCCCTGTGGTGGTGCTGCAGGGAAATGGAAGAATTGTTATTAGCTTCCTTCGCAGATTACAGTTGATCGATGGGGGTCCTAGAAGCCAGACACACTGCTTATCATCAGGCTACCTGTCGAATGAAAAATTATTGTCAAAAGCGGACAAACTCGTTAAGCACTATTTAAACACTTTAATGTGGCCCTACAACTAAACTACAAAACCTGGTGTCATCTATTAAAATAAATTTGTTACATAACTTACATTTCCTTAATGTGCACAGCTCTGACATTTCATTATTCTGATGAAATACCTGTGCAGACTATAACAATTTGACTGAATATAAATGTTTCAAAGCAGGTTTAAATGCCAAATAAAAATAACAAATAGTCAATAAACTTTTCAAAGAAATGTGTATTTTAAGCATTCGCTACGATATTCAAAATGTAACTTTCAGTGTCGCAAACTTTGTCACCTATGAAAAAGATAGACGATTCTTGTTTGGGATTAATAGATTTTGGTAAGAAATATTACATATCTTGATAAATTATACCTTTCTTGGAAAATTCTGTAAACTTCAAACAAAAAATAACATTATACATCATATTTTATACTGTTTTGCAACAGTGTCTTGCGTGGTGATGAATCGCTCCTTGTCCAGTGCTTATAACAGAAGCCAAACAAAATGTATTTTGACTCCAGGGAACAAAATCTGAATGTAGTGACCATCTTGAACAGCATTTGACTGTGATATAAATAATGTAGAAAAACCTTAAAGAGAACCTTTCACCTCCCCATACATGTGCAGCTGAGTGCAACACTGCACAAACCCTGGGGCACTTTATATATTTTTTCTACCCTCCTCCGTTATTTATATATCGCCGTTATATTTGGCGCCCGATATTTAAATAACGCCCTGAACTGTCAATGGGGTGTGTAATGGCAAGGGAGCGTGTTACTATGGCTGTGACACTGTCCAATCAGCTACGGACAGTGTTACAGCAAGAGCTGGAGAGAGGAGAGCATGTGCGCGTGCACGCTCTCACGCTTCAGCTGTCGGCAGACAAGGATAAGATTGATCTCTTGTGAGAGATCAGTCTTGTACTTGTCTGCCGAACTGGCACGGGGGAGTGTCTCTGCTACGGACAGTGTAAGAGCTGGAGAGGGGAGAGCGTGCATGCAACAGACGCTAGAAGCAGGAATTAAACATATTTGCTAAGAACTGGGTTACTGACTGTCAAAATACAGAGATACTGTTTGTAGATTTACCTGATATGGGCAGTTTCCAGCATTCAGTCTTTTTGGGTAGAAGTCTAACAGCATGGCACATCTTGACTTGGCAATTGTTGCCCATTCTTCCTTGCAAAAGCACTCCAAATCTGTCAGATTGCGAGGACATCTCCTGTGTACAGTCCTCTTCAGGTCACCCCATAGATTTTCAATGGGATTCAGGTTTGGGCTCTGGCTGGGCCATTCCAAAACTTTGATCTTCTGCTGAAGCCATTCTTTTGTTGATTTGGAGGTATGCTTTGGGTCGTTGTCGTGCTGAAAGGTGAAATTCCGTTTCATCTTCAGCTTTTTAGCAGAGGCCTGCAGGTTTTGTGCCAGTATTGACTGATATTTGGAACTGTTCATAATTTGCCCCACCTTGACTAAAGCCCCAGTTCCAGCCATAGAAAAACAGCCCCAGAGCATAATGCTGCCCCCACCATGCTTCACTGTGGTTATGGTGTTCTTTTGGTGATGTGCAGTGTTGGCTTTGCGCAAAACATACCTTTTTGAATTATGGCCAAAAAGTTCAAACTTGGTCTCATCAGACCATAACACGTTTTCCCAGATGCTTTTGGCAGACTTGATGTAGATCTTTGCAAAACATAGCCGGGCTTGGATGTATCTATTTGTTAGAAAAGGCTTCCATCTTGCCACCCTACCCCACAGCCCAAACTTATGCAGAAAACAGGAGATTGTTGTCACATTCACTACACAACCAGTACCTGCCAGAAAGTCCTGCAGCTTCTCCAATGTTGCTGTAGGCTTCTTGGTAGCCTCCCGGACCAATTTTAGTCTTGTCTTTTCATCAAGTTTTGAGGTACATCCAGTTCTTGATAATGTCACTGTTATGCCAAATGTTATACACTTCTTGATGACTGTTGTAACACCCATGGACGCGGGCTGTCAGTATCACCCACCTCATGACGGCCGCAGCCATGGATATGTGAGCGCTGGCTCGCATCCCCTCCTCAGGAGACGCCAGCGCTCACTTCCGCTTCTCTCTGCTGTGTCCCGTAGGGTGCACCTGAATTTGTTACCAAATTAGCCTATGAGCAGCCTGGACTATAAGAAGGGCCCTGCCCCTTCCTGCATTGCCTGAGCATTGCTGTTGTTTACCTATTTTCATCTCTGCAAATGCTCCCTTAAGTATTTCCCAGTTCCCAGTGTTCCCGTTCCTGCTACCTGTTTCCTGTAGCCCGTGCTATCTTGGTTCAAGTGCCGTTTAGAGTTGGAGTCGTGTTGTGCTGTGTACTACGCCTTCCTGGTTAGACCACGCCTGGTGTCTGCCTGCTGCCAAAGTCCCATCCGAGCCTCTTTGCTACTGTCTGAAGTTACCACAGGTACACCTATCCAAACTATTGACTTTGACTTGTATCCTCCTGGCCAGCTGATATACCGTCAAGGTGGTACGACCCAGTGGGTCCACGCACCCAATGTGATAACTGTCTTCACTGTGTTCCATGGTATATCTAATGCCTTGGAAATTCTTTGGTACCCTTCTCCCGACTGATGCCTTTCAACAATTAGATCCGTTTGATGTGTTGTAAGCTCTTTAAGGGCCGTGGCTTTTGCTGTCACATGCAACAAAGAAAATATCTGGAAAATCCTAATAGAACAGCTGAACTTTATATGGGGTTACTCAGAATTACTTTAAATAATGGCAGCTGTGTACTGACTTCTTTTTTATAACATGAATTTAAACGTGATTGGCTAATTCTGAACCCAACCACATCCCCAATAATAAGAGGGTGTTCACATTTATGCAACCACATTATTTTTGTTTTTTATTTTAATTTTTCCCCTATAAATTATTGCCGTTTGTTTTTCAATGGAATTGTACAGATTATGGGTCACATTAAAGGTGGAAAAAGTTCTGAAATTATTCATCTTGTACTGATTTTGTAACATGACAAAAATTGGAAATTTTGACAGGGGTGTGTAGACATTTATATCCACTGTAGATGGATTCATTCTCCCATATGTGCAATAAAGTAGTGCAACGTTTCAGCTGTTCAATGCAGCCTTTGTCAAGCAGTAACACAGGTGTAACAAGATTTTTTATACAGCCCACAGTGGGTGGAGTAACAGAGAAAATTTACATAAAACAAATCCTAAAAGTGCACAATGTAGTATCTCATAATAGTAACATTAGAACACACATAATGGTAATAAACAAAGATTTGATCAGAAAATACTGTATAAATAATTGTCCAATATCATTGTACATAGTTACATAGTTACATATAGTTACATAGTTAGTACGGCTGAAAAAAGACACATGTCCATCAAGTTCAACCAAGGGAAGGGAAAAGGGAAGGAAAAATTTCTACACATAGGAGCTAATATTTTTTTGTTCTAGGAAATTATCTAACCCTTTTTTAAAGCCATCTACTGTCCCTGCTGTGACCAGCTCCTGCGGTAGGCTATTCCATAAATTCACAGTTCTCACTGTAAAGAAGCCTTTCAAAATACAGACATCTGCTGAAATCATTAGTTATCAGGTTTTGTATGCAAAACATCTTGGCACTCACCCAAGCTGAGGAAACATAGGACTATGTAAATCAATAGCACTCAAACGGAGCCTGCTCCAGCATCTAACAGTGGCAATTGCACATGTCAAAAGATCGGTCATGTAACTAAACATAGTCACATGACCATACGCTAGTGTTTAATCAATAGCGACTAAAGAAATCAACTGCGCTGGTCACTACTGTGGTCATGTGACTACACATTGTCACCTGACGTTCAGTCAGAGGAAAGTTAATGCCGTGACCATAGCAACGGCCGCAGCCAAGGACGCGTGCGCGGCCATACATACGAAAAACACGTTCAAACCACTCAGGCTTAAATATTAGTGAAGGGAATAAATAGAATAGTGACCATTGCAGTCTGCTATTACTAGCATTGTCAATTGTACAGGATGATGGGACATAGGCCAATATTGTCATGGCATAGACCACCATCATTACTAGAACAACGTGGCCGGTCATATGTCAGATGTGCTCCCAGATATGCACAGTATATATAGGATACACAGCGGCATTGTGAAAGCCATCATACAGGGATCTAATAGTCTCAATTTGACCAGTCATCAGTTAATCGCCTGATTGAAGTACAGTGTTTCGGTGCCATGTTACTCCACCCACTGTGGGCTGTATAAAAACCCTGTGTATTACTGCTTGACAAAGGCTGCATTGAGCATCTGAAATGTTGCACTACTTTATTGCACATATGGGCGAATAAATCCCTCTTTTTGATATTTTCAACTTGGAGTGCTGACTCTTCCTCTTGTTCTTGTCTGCATACTGTAGGATCTGGAGACTTTGCTGTTCTGCTGTGCTGCCCATACCTCTAACCTTTGGATCTATTATTAAGAAGAGTCTGCATAACATTTACCTATGAACAAAAAGTCCTGTATTGCTAATAAATACCAGGAGGCAGGTTATAAACGCCTCTCTTGCTTGTACTATGTTCCCTAGAAACTATACTCTATTCACCCAATATGGTGTGGGTTTGTTCTGACATGTGTTCTGGACCTGCCCTGCCTTAGGGGAGTTCTGGGAGGGTGTCCACAGGTTCTCCTGCTAAGTCATTGGCCTTCCATTAGCTAGATCCCCTGTATTGCTTGTACTACATGTTAGTGATCTCCCATACATTCTTGGAAAGGATCAGTTCTTTGCCATATAATCAGTAATGGCCAGGCCTGTACCCCAGCTGCTATGAAGGACACCTCGCAATGAGGATGGAAAGGCTGACTGCGTCATTGTGGAATTCAGAAGAACTACCATATTCTTCGGATTATAAGACGCACTTTTTAGCAAGAATAAATCTTGCTAAAAAGTCCAAGCTTCTTATAGTCGGTAGTCAAGGAGCGCGGCTGCTCAGACCCCCCCCCTGACCAATTCCTTAACCCGTTCCCGACACATGACGTGCCAGCACCTAAAGTTTGGCGAGGGCTCACGCGCGGAGCCCGCTGGATACACTGAAGGTGTCAGCTGTGTTTTACAGCTGACATGCTGCTCTAACGGCCAGGAACAGCAATTACGCTCTTCCTGTCCTTTTAACTAGTTGAAGAAGTTTTCCCATGAGGGACATTTATGACATATCCACAGGATATGTCATAAATATCAGATAAATGCGGGTCCCACCTCTGGGACCCCCACCTATCTCTGGAATGAGGCCCCCTAATCCATGTTCTAGCTTTTTGTGCTCACGCTGCCTCCCGGCCACTTACTAATTACATGGTCGGGAGTTTCGGAAACAGCATAACTCGCTGAGCTACGCTGTTTCCGTAACTCCAATAGTAGAGAATGGCAGTTATGGAAGCAGCGTAGAAAGCGAGCTACGCTGTTTCCCTAACTATACTATTCAGTTCTATGGAAGTTACGGGGGGCGCCGAAGGTTGTCATGGCAGCCCGGGGACCTAATGAAGACCCCCAGGTCTGCCTTCAGTCTGCCTCTGCTAAGCTATGCTTCCGGCAGAGCTTAGCGGAAGCCTGTAAGAATGACAATATACTGCAAAACATTTGTACCGCAGTGTATTCTAACGATCGCTGGTTCAAGTAACCCAGGGGGACTAATAAAATGTAAAAAAAAAGTTAGATACATTTTCAGGAGTGTAAATAAAAATAAAAAAATACTAAAAGTGCAAAAAAAAAACCTTTTCCCATTTTCCCCCAAACACAATGTAAAAAATAAAAAAAAATTGGTATCGCTGCATTCGTAAAAGTCTGAATTATTACAATATACCATTATTTAACTCGCTCGGTGAATGGTGTAAAAAAAAAATGAAAACCCCAGAATCGTTGTTTGTTGGTCACCTTAGCGCTAAAAAAAATAAATAGAGTGATCAAAAAATTTGTTCTGTTTCACCACATTCTGAGAGCCATAACTTATATATTTTTTCATCGATTGAGCGGTTTGGGTGCTTATTTTTTATAGGTCGAGCTGTAGTTTTTATTGGCACCATTAGTATTGCAGTATATCATACAAGCGATCCAATGATTGCTGGTTCAAGCCCCCTAGGGGGACTAATGAACAAAGTAAAAAAAAACTGTTAAATATTAATGGGTTTTTTTGTTCCAAAAAAAAAAGTATTAAAAGTTCAAATAATCCCCCCCTTTTCCCATTTTCCCTAAATCAATGAAAAAATATATAAAAGTTAACACAACTGGTATCACTGCCTCCGTAAAAGTCAGAACTATCACAATATAGTGTTATTTAACCCACTCAGTGAACATAGTAAAAATGTATATATATAAAACACGCAAACTGCTGTTTTTTTGTCACCTTAGCACTCCAAAAAAAATAAATAAAAAGTGATGAAAAGTTGCATATACCCCAAAATGGTATCGGTTAAAACCTACAGCTCGCCCCGCAAAAATTAAGTGCTCACATCACTAAATTGACAGAAAAATAAAAAAGTTATGGCTCTCAGGACATGGCCACGCAAAACATTTTTGATGGACAACCATAAAAACAAAACCCCCAAAAAATTGCATAATCTCAGTTTTTTTCCGCATTTCACCACACAAATATATTTTTTCAGCTTCCCAGTACATTATACTGTACAATAAATGGTGCCATAAGAAAATACAACTTGTCCCGCAAAAAACAAGCCCTCATACGGCTATGTCGACAAAAAAGCTAAGAGATTATGGCTTTTGGAAGGCAGGGAGGAAAAAACGAAAATGAAAAAACCGAAATTGGCAGTGTCTCCAAGGGGCTAAATCCGTTTCTTCTAGTCTGTGCTTTGTGTTCCTTGGCTCGAAATACGCTCAATTGTGTTTTTTGATAATTGCAGTTTAGTTTTTTTCCCATTTTTATGACCAGATATTGATCCGACTGTTTACCGGATTTACGATTGTACTATGCCCAGGTCACATACTTTAGTTTGTTTTTGTATTCCCAATTTTCCTGTTGGCCGAGATAATTTGTCTGTTTGTATATTCTCTGCATATTGTTAAATTCTAATAAAAAAATCTGAATAAAAAAACAAACAAACAACAGAAGTGAAGGAACAAAGGACCAATGGTTTAGTTCTGACTGAGGTATTATTTTTAAAATTGTAGGTCCAACTTCCTCCTCCTGGTACTGCTTTCTGTATTTACTTGCTCTACAGCTCATATTGACATGAGAAAAGGGATAGTTACATTTTGGGTATTACACTTTAGTCGGGACTAGACCATTGGCACCTTGTAGAGAAGTAATGATAACGGAGTAAAATACCAATGCCTAAGGAATTATATTGCAGGGTAATTTCTGCTTGGTTTTATATGTCAGATATAACAGAAATGACTCTTTATTGTAAGGTAACCAAGTAACAGATGTTAGGACCACGAAATAGGATATGACAACCTGTACAATACAGGAAGTGTAAAAATGAAATCGGCCTCTATATGATACTATTTAATTTGCAAACTATCACATCAGTCAGGGGTAGCCACATTTTTAAATATGAGATCTACTTTTTATGGGTGATTCTACTAGACAACTAGAGACAGGTACAAAATGGACGGTGTTGCAAATTTTTTTGCATACTCCTTTATCAGATGCCCTAGTGCTCCCATAAAAGTGACCACAGCCACATTTGCTCCACAGCTATGCCGTCTATATTTTCTTCGTACTTGATTGTGGTGTTCTTTATCTCTGCTTTAAAATCCTGTTCTAGAGTTAGGGGTGCACCATCAATGATGAGAATTTTGCCTCAGACTGAACTCCTTCCTTGGACAAAATTTTGGCAGAAGAGGGAGCACCATATAAATAATTTTTCCTCAACAAGCAAAAATGTTAGAAGCACCTGTGGTTAGAGTGTATAGTAGCAATAACACTGCATGGGAGCTACACCAGCGAATAGCTTTTCACTAAAAAAGGGTGGTAGCGATCACACTGGAACATGAACCTACAAGTCGAAAGCCAAGTCCTGTATAAAAGCCAGAAGAAAAGCAGCCTGGTGGCCTAACGTCAAGATCTACTGCTCTGAGGTCTACAAGTAGATCACAATCTACTGTTTGGCAACCAGTGACATAACATATGCTAAGGCGACATTCACACGAACTGCCATTTTCCACGTCCGAGGTGGACTCGTGTGGAACGAGTTGTCACGGATTCCCCACAGACTAGAGTCTATGACAGGATGCGTGACATGCAGTAAAATAGGACATGTCCTATTTTTCAACGGACCGTTCACACGCTTCGTTGAAACAACGGTCGCGTGAACGCCCCCATTGAAATATATGGGTCCGTGTGATGGCCGTTATTTTAACGGCCGTCACACGGACGATATTCACGTTCGTGTGAATGAACCCTTAGAGTTTCCAGTTATGATTTGAACTGACAAAGTAGTTCAGACCATTGGATGCAAATGCTAAGGATTTCGACTTACAGTAGATATTGGATTTTTAATCTCTTGAAACAAATGGCAACCAGATATTTAATTAGCTCCTCAATGTTCTAAATTCAAGATCATATTCCTCAGAATGTTGTTGCTTTAAATGTTTCAGTATTATATGGGAAAGGTAATTCTCTTGAAATTCTTCAGTCCCTGGACAGTCTGAAAGGAAATATAGAAGATTCATAATTATTAATAATAATAATAATAATTAAATTTATGACAAGTAGGGAGTGACATTTATAAACCTAGTGCAGAGCTAATATAACGGCGTTGCACGTAGCTAGGGGCACTGCACAAAATGTTCCACTTGCATAAATATTGTACCCATTTATGTGACCATCAACCAGCTAATTCTTTCCTTTAATTAAATAATAAACCTACACTACATGGCCAAAAGTATGTGGACACCTGACCATCACACCTATATGAGTCTGCTGTACACTCTACAAAACCATGGGTGTTAATATGGAGTTGGGCTATAAAAGTATTCACTCTTCTGGGAAGTCTTTCCACAAAATTTTGCAGTGTGACTCTGAATTTGTGCCCATTTATCCAAAATAGCATTGGTGAGGTGAGACACTGATGTTGGATGAGAAGGTCTGGCTAGCAATCGGTGTTCCAATTTAGCCCAGGTGTTTGATGGGGTTGAGGGCTTTGTGCAGCCACTCGAGTTCCTCCACACCAAACGCCTCACACCATGTTTTTATGGACCTTGCTTTGTGCAAAGGGACACAGTCATGTCAGAACCGGAAAGAGCCTTCCCCAAACTATTCCCACAAAGTTGGAAGCACACAATTGTGTAAAATGTTTTTTATATGCTGAATCATTGACATTAACCTTCACTTTAAACAATGGGTCTAGACCAAACCATGGAAAACAACCTCCACCAAATATTACAGTATGGACTATGCATTCTGGTAGGTGGAGTTCTCCTGACATCCATCAAGTAGTGAGTGTTGCAACAGAGGATAGGCAGTTTTTACGTACACACGGGGCTTCAGCCCTCGGTGACCTATTCTGCCAGCTTGCAAAGGTTGCATCCTATTTAAAGCCACTAAGCTTTCAATATAACCCATACTACTGAGAAATTTCTTTATGGAGATTGCATGGCTGTGTGCTTGATTTTATGCAGCTGTTTGCAATAGTTATGGCTTTAACGCCTGAACTCAATAATTAGGAGGGGTGTCCACATACTTTTGGGCATATAGTAAATTTGAAAAAAAAAACAAGAAAAAACAGTACATTAAATAATACATTTAGTTCTTATTATAACTTTTTTAAGTAATAATAGTTAAACAAATTTAAGCTCAAATGTTTATAGTGGAAAATGTTGTAATTCAGTAGTAAATAGATTATTTATGTCCATAAAGCAATTTGCAACTGTTTTTTATGTTATTCAACTATGGAAAGGCATATTCCAGATAACTGTTAGTTGCACCATTTTGATTTTTCATTGATTTGCCATAATGGTAATAGAGACCTATATGCCCTTGTGTTCATGTTCACATGATTATTCCCACAGCTCTTCCCCTGGTAAACTGCGGCTTTTATTTGCCACAAATCAGTTTAGACACATTTATGAATTGATTTGCACCAAAAAGCTGATGTTAGCACATCAGTATTAACTTTTCAAAAGCGTCTAGAAAATGGGTGTGGCTTAGCGTAAAGGGGGCATAAGTTAGGCCCAGTTTATTGTCGCTGATTTTGACGCCAAAACCGTATCCGAATCAGCGGCAAAAAATGTCCGAAACCAATAGGGAAAAATAAGTGGCATGTTCTTTCTTGCCACGGTTCCGTCTCTGACCTCCCATTGAAATCAATGGAAGGCAGAGAAAGCGTTTTTCGTTGCATTTTTTACTCCCGACAAGGAATTTTGAGGCAGATTTTTTCTGCCTGCAAAACCCTCCAAGTCCTTAAAATGCACAAAAAAACTGGCATGAACTAAGTCAATGAAGAGGTGGTATAAGGAAGAGAAAAATGTCTAACATGTCTAGCAAGATGCGCCAAATTTATCATACAGTATGCACCACTTTGCTAACGTTGCCGCATCTTCTGACTACCTGGTCTAAGTGTATGCTATCTAAGCGTTAGACTGCATTATTAAATCTGCCCCATTGTGAAAGCTCCTGACGTACATTCTAAACATGTCCATACGGCTACATTAGCCCCACGGAAGCAAAAAAAAGAGCCTCCTTTTGGCCTCCATGGGCTAGTACACGTCAGTGTATATATATATATTTTTTTATTAATGATAGAATAATGTAGTAGATTATGATTTTCCATCCCACCGGATCCCGCAAATAAATGAGTAGCATGGTATACGTTGTTTTTTACTTGTGGGCCTATGGTTGACAGATGATACTGTATGGCATCTGTTACAGGACTTCGTTAAACGTATGTGCGAGGAGCTCCATTGATCCATATATGGACAGATATCTCTGGAGCTTCCATATATGGAAAATTATCATTGGAGGTTCCCGAAAGCAGAGGGAGTTACTTCACTGGAGTTCCCCGACGTGTCCGTTAAACGATCGCTGTGACAAATGCCTAAACAGTGGCAGAGGAAACGTGACTTCGTGCATATGTTTGTACATCTCAGAGGCTTCTACAATACAGTTCCTGGGACTTCCCAAAACCCCTGAATGCCCAGGGCCCACAATACCCAATACCGTATACATGAAGAGGTTACCCTGCAACAAAAGATTCTCGTCCCAGAGGAAGTTATCGCCACCTGTTCACAGAAACACTATAATTACATGAACATAACTCAGTTACTGTGTTTACCCCTCTTACAATGCACAGCGCTTGGCTGTGTCCATCACCCCCATAGACTTTGAATGGAGCGACAACACGCATGCCGGACCTCTGCTCCATTCAAATGCCTTGCGGCTTGGGGGAACAGGGGACCAGGATCCCCGTTCTGGTTATCGGTTGGGGACCCAGTGATTGGACCACCACTGATCTAGCATTTTTCACCTGTTCAGTAGATATTGATGTTGAATACAAAATAATATAGTACCTTTGGAAGTAAATAAAAGTGCATACATATAAAATTTCTAACAAGGGATTCACTTTGTTAATAAACTCCCCTTAAGTGAATTGCAGGAACCAGAGTTTAGAAATTGCTAATTTTTATCAGTTTTTTTGGTCTTATGCATTCCCCAGAGACCATGATGTGCCTATTTCCACTGCGTCTATCTTTATAAAGAAGATTAACATCCCATGGCACTGTAGCGAACCTCCTGGGATATGAATGCAAGAAAACGCTAAGGCCCTGTTCACATGGAATTTTGAGGAAGATTTTCACCTGCCTGCACTTTCTTGCAGCGTTTCTCTGCCTCCCATTGATTTCAATAGGGGATCAGAGACGGAACCGTGGGAAGAAATAGCATGTCGCTTTTTTTTCCCGTGAGCGGCTAAAAGCGCGAGCTGGAAAAAATGCCTCCGCCTCCTATTGAAATCAATGGGAGGCATTTTCTCCACCTTTTAACACATTGTGATCTTTAGGTAAAAAATTCTGTGCTTAATAAATTTTTCGATATCTTTATAGTGGTTGTAGCTCCAAATCCCCTGCACAGATACGGTATACAGTGGTGCTTGAAAGTTTGTGAACCCTTCATAATGCTCTATATTTCTGCATAAATTTGACCTAAAACTATGTCAGATTTTCACACAAGTCCCAAAAATAGATAAAGAGAACCAAATCAAACAAATAAGTAAAACAAAATATTAGACTTGGTCATTTATTCATTGAGAATAATGATTCAATATCACATATCTGTGAGTGAAAAAGTATGTGAACCGTTAGGGTATGTTCACACGAGGTCATTACGTCCGCAAGTACCGGACCGAACACAGTGCAGGGAGCCGGGCTCCTAGCATCATAGTTATGTACGATGCTAGGAGTCCCTGCCTCGCTGCGGGACAACTGTCCCATACTGTAATCATGTTTTCAGTACGGGACAGTAGTTCCACGGAGAGGCAGAGACTCCTAGCGTCGTACATAACTATGATGCTAGGAGCCCGGCTCCCTGCACTGTGTTCGGTCCGGTACTTGCGGCCGAAATACGTCCGTCAATTACGGACGTAATGACCTCGTGTGAACATACCCTTAAGATTAGCAGAAAATTTGTAGGTGAAATTAGAGACAGGTGTTTTCAATCAATGGACTGACAATCAGGTGTGAGCGGGTGATATGTTCTATTTAACCCCTACCCACATGAGTAAGTAACTGTACGTCGTTGCGGGAGGTTACTTCCCGCACGAGGACGTACAGTTACTGAATCGTTCCCTGTGTACACAGCCGGTGGCTGTGTGCGACGGGAACAGGGATAGAAGCTGTCCCTGACAGCTAACACTCCCGAGTCATCGGCAAGGGACCCGGATTAGCGGTCCGATGCCGGCGATCGATGTGGTTGGTGGATTTGTACAGATCCACAGATCACATTGTTATAACTGTAAAACTCGTAGTTAAGTCCGGGAATGGTTACAAAGGTCCCCCTACCTTCCCCCATGTCCCACGTGACCGGCAATGGACTGCTGCTTTTGGTCCATTGCTGGCGAGAGCTGTGATTGGTGGGTCTGTTCAGACCCACCAATCATAGTGCGTTTTCTTGCAGGGCGGGTGAAAAATACAGGATACAGGCTCTGATCTCTTAGTTGGTGTTTAGTAGTTGGAGAGATGAGAGCCTGTATCGTGTAGTCAGTGAAAATAGAGAAAAAAAAACTAATTTTCACTTCCCCTGTTCCCCACCGCCTCCCAGTGTATAAGGGAGATATTTTTTCTTTTTTGATCACAAATAATAATTTGATTTAGTTCGTAGGTAGTTGCTCGTTTACGTAAATTAATCGCGTCAGTTAGTCAGTGTCAGTCAGAGTCCGTTGTCAGTTAGTCTGCGTCAATCTGTTGTCAGCGCCAAGCCATTACTGTCAGTCGCGTCACTTCTCAGTAAGTGTCAGTCAGTTAGTCAGCGTCAATCCATTGCTGTCAGTCTCATCACATGTTAGTAAGTGTCAGTTAGTCAGCGTCAATCCAGTCAGTGTCAATACATAGCGTCCGAGTCAGTCAGCCTCAGTGTCCGTTAGTAAGTTTTACTGAGTGCTATAAAACAAAAAAAACAAAAAACAAATCTTTGTTAGACTTTGCTACAGTTCTCTGAGCTACGTGTGTGTAAACACTACATATACATACATATACATATATATATTTAGATATATATATATATATATACGTACGCACACACACACCCAAAATGGCAGCAAGACTTTACACCGCTGAAGAGGCGTATGCCATGATCGCGTCCGATACGGACTCCCCGAGTGGTAAGGAACCACAGTTCTTTCTCTCATCCTCCTCCTCCAGTGACAGTCAGGAACCTCCTCGTAGTTGCAGGAGGGTTAGTGCCCAGGTTCTGCCTGACCCTGAAACTGCCGATCTGCCTGACCCTGGTACAGTCAGCAGTGATTGGTCAACCCCAACCAATTACACCCCCCAAATCCCAGAATTTACTGCTGCAGCAGGCATTCACATACAGACAGAAGGGCTGCCTATTATTGGATTTTTCAAATTGTTCTTGACAGACAATTTGATCCAGCTCATGGTTGATCAAACCAACATTTACGCCCAGCAGTTTATTTTGGAACACCCCAACGACTTTAATGCCCAGGCCAATCGGTGGCAACGGACTAATTGTGAAGAAATGCACAAGTATTGGGGGTTAGTCCTCAACATGGGTCTCACTAAAAATCCCGAAGTGAGATCCTACTGGTCCATGGACATTCTGTATCATTGTCCGCTGTACCGCAATACTATGACCAGATTCCGCTTTGAGGCCCTCCATAAATTTATTCACTTTAGTGACAATTCCCAATGCCCCCCTGCAGATGACCTAAACTTCGATAGAATTTTTCAAATTAGGCCCCTCATTAACATTTTATCCCCATATTTTTCATCAGTCTACACCCCTCAATAAGAAATATCTATAGATAAATCCCTGGTGCACTTCAAGGGCAGGCTGAAGTTTCGCCAATATTTACCAAATAAGAGCTCCAGGTACGGGATAAAAATGTACAAGCTGTGTGAATCGGACACCGGATACACACACGCTTTCCGGATTTATGAGGGGAAGGACAGGACAATACAGCCCCCAAATTGTCCCCCCGTCCTGTCAACAACAGGGAAGATAGTGTGGGACCTCCTGCACCCACTGCTTGATTAGGCATACAACTTGTACTTGGACAACTGGTATACAAGTGTACCCCTGTTCAAATGTCTAAAAGACAAAAAAATTGTGGCATGTGGGACGGTGTGAAAAAATCAGAGGCACCTTCCCAAGACCCTCATCAGCCAATCCCTGCAAATTGGCGAAAGCAGGGCATTGCTGCAGGATGGGATCCTGTGTCTCAAATTAGAGACAAAAAAGAGGTCTGTATGCTGTCATCTATACATGACACCAGCTGCACCCCTGTTCCCACACGTGGATTCACATCATCCACGATGAAGCCTGTGTGCATTCAGGCATACAATAAATTCATGGGGGGTGTTGACCTGAATGATCAGGTGTTGAAACCATATAGTGCCATCAGAAAGTGTAAAATCTGGTACAAGAAATTGGCAGTGTACCTTGTCCAGCTGGCACTATATAACTCATTTTTAATTTTTAGGAAAGCTGGCAATCCGGGTACATACTTGGAGTACCAAGAGAAAATTATACATTTTCTTTTATATGGAGACGAGGTGGGGGAAACGTCTGCTGCTCCAAGTAATGTTTGCCGAATTGTTCCTGGGCAGCACTTTCCTAGTGAAGTGCCTGCTACATCAAAAAAAGGCAGGGCACAGAAACTGTGTCTGCACAAAAAGGGGTATCCGTAAGGATACCACATATCAGTGCGACACTTGCCCATCTAAACCCGGACTGTGCATGAAGTAGTGCTTCCGCATCTACCACACCTCCCTGGATTAAAAATGTTATACTTTTAAAACCCCCACCCCTCCCTTCATCATTCTGGTCTTTTACCCATTTTTAAAATTGGACACTCTAAAAAAAAAAACTTCAATATACCCCTAGATGAATACAACAATGATCTGCACAATTTTTTCAGGCCTATGCATGTGGATAAAAATCATCAAAGTAAAAATAAGGCCTGAAAACCCTTGTAGTGTTTCTTCACTTCCAGGCACTGCTAAGTGTCCAGACAACATATTTAGACTACTTTATGGCTATTTCTAAACTCAGAAGAAAAATCCCAATAAACATTGAGAGAAGCTGCACTTACATGCGGTGTCTGAAAAATCTGTCCTATAAATGGCGCATTTGTGAAAAATGTAACATTTTATTTTTAATGGCAGATTTCTACTAAATTCAGCCCCAAAAAATATGGTGTCATAAAAGTGATCACACACTTAGATAAATTCTTTGAGGGGGCAGTTTCCAAAATGGGGTCACTTCTTTGGTGTTTCCACTATACTGGTATCTCAGGAGCTCTGAAAATGCGACATGGCACCCGAAAACCTTTCCAGCAAAAGCTGTGCTTCAAATGGTTCTCCTTCCCCTCTGAGCCCTGCCGTGGGTCTAAACAGCAGTTTATTACCACTTATGGGGTATTGCCGTAATCATAATAAATTGCTTTACAAATGTTGGGGTGTTTTTTCTTCTTTATTCCTTGTAAAAATGAAAAAATTCTATGCTTTTTATGAAAAAAAAGTAGATTTTCATCTTCACAGACTAATTCCACTAAATTCTGCAAAAAAACTGTGGGGTAAAAATGCTAAGTATACCGCTAGAAAAATTCTTTGAGGGGTGTAGTTTCCAGAATGTGGTCACTTTTGGGGGGTTTCCACTGTTTTGGTCCCTCCAGGGCATTGCAAACATGACATGGCACCAAAAACTATTCTAGCAAAATCTGTGCTCCAAAATCCAAAGGGCGCTCTTTTGCTTCTGAGCCCCGCTGTGAGTCCAAACAGCAGTTTATTACCACATATGAGGTATTGCCGTAATCGGGAGAAATTGCTTTATAAATGTTGGGGAGTTTTTTTTCTTTACTCCTTGTAAAAATGAAAAAATTCTATGTTTTTTCAGAAAAAAAGTAGATTTTCATCTTCACAGACTAATTCCACTAAATTCTGCAAAAAAAACTGTGGGGACAAAATGCTAACTATACCGCTAGAAAAATTCCTTGTGGTGTATAGTTTCCAGAATGGGGTCACTTTTGGAGGGTTTCCACTGGTTTGGCACCACAAGACCTCTTCAAACCTGACATGGTGCCTAAAATATATTCTAAAAAAAGGAGGCCCTGAAATTCAATAGGTGCTCCTTTGCTTCTGAGGCTGGTGCCTCAGTCCACTAGCGCTCTAGGGCCACATGTGGGATATTTCTAAAAACAGCAGAATCTTGGCAATAAATATTGAGTTGCATTTCTTGGGTAAAACCTTCTGTGTTACATTAAAAAATGCATTTCGGAATTTCGGAAAAAAAGAATTTCGGAAAAAAATATTAAATTTGTCAATTTCACCTGTACTTTGCTTTAAATCCTGTGAAACGGCTTTAGGGTTAATAAACTTTCTGAATGCTGTTTTGAATACTTTGAGGGGTGCAGTTTTCAAATTGGGCATTTTATTGGCACTTTCTAATATATAAGGCCCTCAAAGCCGCTTCGGATCTAAACTGGTCACTAAAAAAATAGTCTTTTGAAATTTTCGTGAAAATGTGAGAAATTGCTGCTAAAGTTCTAAGCCTTGTAACATCCCGGAAAATTAAAAGGACGTTCAAAAAATGATGCAAACATATAGTAGACATATGGGAAATGTTAACTAGTAACTATTTTGTGTGGTATTACTATCTGTTTTACAAGTAGATAGCATTTTTCTAAATTTAAATGTAATTTTTACACATTTTCTGTAAATTTTGGTGTTTTTCACAAATAAATATTGAATTTATCAACCAAATTTTTTCACTAACTTAAAGTACAATATGTCACGAGAAAACAATCTCAGAATCGCTTGGATAGGTAAAAGCATTCCCAAGTTATTACCACATAAAGTGATACATGTCAGATTTGAAAAAATCATCTGTGTCCACAAGGCCAAAGCAGCCTGTGTCCTAAAGGGGTTAAAGAACAGGGATCTATCAAAGTCTGATCTCTACAACTCATGTCTGTTGATGTGTATCATGGCACAAACAAAAGAGATTTATGAGAACCTCGGAAGAAGAGTTGTTGATGCTCATAATGCTGGAAAATGTTACAAAACGATCTCTAAAGAGCTTGGACTCCAGCAATCTACAGTCAGACAGATTGTGTACAAATGGAGGAAATTCAAGACCATTATTACCGTCCCAGGAGTGGTCTACCAACAAAGATCACACCAAGAGCAAAATGTATAATAGTCTGTGAGTTTACAAAGGAGCCCAAAGTAACCTCTAAGCAACTAAAGGCCTTTCTCACATTAGCTAATGTAAATGTTCATGAGTCCACCATCAGGAGGATACAGAACAATGGTGTGCATGGCAGGATTGCAAGGAGAAAGCCGTAATCTCCCTATATGTAGCATTGGGGTTTGTCTGCATCCTGTTGGGTACTGGTGTTTGTACCTGCCCTTGTATGAATAAGTATGGCCTTTTTCAGTGATTTTAAAGAAATATAGTTATTTTCTCTGTGATTTGTTTTAGAAATCCGCTGCTCTCCAAAAATAACATTGCTGCCTGTCTCCAGTTTGCTAAAGATCACCTGGACAAGCCAGAAGGCTATTGGAAAAATGGCTATTGACATCACTGTCCATATAGGGACCGAGAGGTCCGGAGCAGTGCTGGAGTTCCCGGGCAGAGCATCCAGCACTGCTGCCGACGTCACTGTCTATATATGGACAGTGACGTCGGCAGTAGTTCTGTAGTCCCCAGGCAGAGCATCAGCTGATGCTCTGCTCGGGTACTCCAGCGTTAGGGAACTGCTGACGTCACTGTCCATATATGGACAGTGATGTCATCAGCAGTGCTGGAGAACCCAGGCAGAGCATCAGCTTATGCTCTGCTCGGGGACTAGAGCGATAGGGAACTCCTGACATCACTGTCCATATATGGACAGTGACGTTGGGAACAGTGCTGGAGTCCCTGGGCAGAGCATCAGCTGATGCTCTGCTCGGGGACTCCAGCAATAGGGAACTCCTGACGTCACTGTCCATATTTGGGCAGAGAGGTCAGGAGAAGTGCTGGAGTCCCCAGGCAGAGCATCCAGCACTGCTGCCGATGTCACTGTCACTGTCTATACATGGAAAGTGACGTCATAAGCAGTTTTGGAGTATATGGACAGTCATGTCAGGAGTTCCCTATCGCTGGAGCCCCCAAGCAGAGCATCAGCTGATGCTCTGCCCAGGGACTCCAGAACTGCTGCTGACGTCACTGTCCATATATAGACAGTGACAGTGACGTCGGCAGCAGTGCTGGGTGATCTGCCTGGGGACTCCAGCACTGCTCCTGACCTCTCTGTCCATATATGGACAGTGATGTCATCAGCAGTGCTGGAGTTCCCAGGGAGAGCATCAGCTTATACTCTCCTCGAAGCGATAGGGAACACCTGATGTCACTGTCCATATATAGACAGTGACGTCGTCAGCAGTGCTAGAGTCCCCAGGCAGAGCATCAGCTGATGCTCTGCTCGAGGACTCCAGCGATAGGAAACTACTGATGTCACTGTCCATATGTGGATGGTGACATTGGGAGCAGTACTAGAGTTCCGGGCAGAGCGCTAGCTGATGGTCTGTTCTGGGACACCAGCGATAGGCAATATGCGAGCCTCTGGTGGTCATGCACTTGATAACACGCCGACATGAACTGAACAGAAGGCAAGCCCTGAGTCACGTCAGGCCGTATTGGCGCGTCATCAATATTAGGACACTACAGGTCTTCTGGCACCAATTCACCGGGTTTGTACTGTATGATTCAGTACAGAATTAAAATTTAAAGTACATTAGTAAGTGACTTCTTTTCACATCAAAATATAAATCCAAAGCAATTTTCGGTCCCCGGATAACCCCTTTAAGAGAGACATTATACTTTATCCTGTTCATGTCTTTTACACCTGCTACAAATCTTTTCTTTCACAGAGAAATGTATAAACTATTATTGCACCCTTTTCTATGCTCCTTTGTTGCATTAATAAATATTAGTAATATTAAGTAACACTTAAAGGAGTTTCCCTATTTCTAGAACGGGGCCCCCTAAACCCCGTTCTACTGCTCTGTGTTGTAGCTGAAGTGTGTGATTTCCGACCATGAATTACGGAAACAGCATAGCTCCCTGAGCTACGCTGTTTCTGTAAGTCCCAAAGAACTCAATGGTAGTTACGAAAACAGCGTAGCTCGCTTGCTACGCTGCTTTCGTAACTGTTATTCACTACTATGGGAGTTACAGAAACAGCGTAGCTCAGCAAGCTACGCTGTTTCCGTAATTCATGGTCGAATATCACACGATTCAGACACAACACAGAACAGTGGAACGGGGTTTAGGGGGTCCCGTTCTAGAGATAGGGTGGTCCTAGAGGTGGGACCCGCATCTATCTGACATTTATGACATATCCTGTGGATATCCTCAGAAAAAGCATGGCAATGTCATAAATGCCTCTTATGGGAAAACCCCTTTAACATCACAAACATGAATAATGCATTGTTTATATTCCCTCATTCCTAAGTGAATATGTATAATGTACTTCAAACCACAATGCTACCCCTTCCCTATTGCTAGTATTTCTCTTTAGTGTTATATAAGTCAGTGTAACATTATCTTGGCACGAGCAGGGTTGCAGAATCCCTATTCCACAAATGTATATCAACTTATTACATCATTAAAGTGCCTGAAATAAATCCATCCAGTAAAAGAGGATAATGTTCACAGCAAATGAACAAAATGTACTTCCTTTCCATAGTCATTCAAATGAATATTTATTCTTTTCCTCTGAACCCAATGACCGCTGCTGTTTGAGAGAAAATACAATAGCATAAAGCCTCAAGTTCCGCGGAAACAGGAACGCCTTTCAGATATTTCACAACATGAGTTAATATAAAGGATCTAGCAGAAAACACAGACAAATGTATTTTGCTCTTGCAATGTAAATAGTGATACATTTAAATATGTTTAGAAGATACATTTGGATAAAATGGCTTATAATAATTTTAGTGGATAAAAATAGTTAACCTTACCATCATATATCACTAATCGAAAAGTATTGTGGCATTCCAGTGAGCTTTCTAGGATATCCTTCAAGGTGCTGTAGAACAGTTTGGCTTGCTCAATGCGATCCTGTTTGCTAAAGGCGGCACTAGCTGTATCTGACATTTCATACAGAGATACAAGAGGTGTAGCATACTCTGCTATACAATAGTATGGCTATGACATGTAAACAGAAAAAAAAACAGGAGTGAAGACAAGCCGTAGATGAAAACATAATCATTACACAATAGATTGTCCGGGACAAACAAAAGTGTTCAGCCTACTAGCAGATATGGCATACGTGTATTCTGAAAGTCAACCACCAGTTTTGTGGAGTTTTAGGACACTCTACTGCACATAAATCCTATAAACTATGTACAAAATAACAGTTTAGGAGCAATGGGTGAAGCTATTTCCAACCTTTTTGTAATAGAAAACAAAAAAAAACCAAGGAGTTGTCAACTTGAATTACACATGCGACTGTTATTTCTGTGCTGATAGTATGAAACTACTATATGTAACCAAGATTTTCAATAATTTTTGCTGCGGGGTGGACCTATAAGCCTTCTATCTAAATGATTTAAAGATGGCACCAGGAAAACCTTTCAATGAGGGGAAGTATGTGTGAAGAAATGGACGACTAAAAATATAACATAGTGCCCCTTGCACCCTGCCATTTTTCTTTGGTATACTTTTAATATGTTTTTTAGCCCAAAATCTGTAATCAAACATATGATATGAGGGAACTAACCCCAGATGAATATGTTTGTATGGTGATACACAGGCGGTTCTCTAACCCACTTGGAGTTATAGGATATCAAACATGCATAATTAGATACTTTTATATTCATCTACCAACTCTATTTCTTTATATTCCATTATTTGTTCGAAGTGTTACGGATTTGTCGAACTCATTTGGAGCCAATGGATATTTAAAGATTATCTGCACTTTTAAAAACTTTTGATATGCCATAGAGACATACCAGAAGTTTTGATTGGTGGAGATTCGGGGACTGCGACCCCTACAAATGACTAAAACAAAGGTGAAAAGCACTGAGCCAAGCGTTATGCAACTTCGGCTGTGACTGGCACTTCTTGTTAGGCTAAAGACGAGGAACGCTGATCACAGCCGAAGGTGTGGAGCACTCAGCTGAGCGATTCTGCACATTTGTTTCAGCCATTGATGGGGGTCTCAGCACATGGACCCCCACTGATCAAAACTTCTGATATGCCTCTATGAAATATCAACGTTTTTTGAAAGTGCAGTTAGGGCATGTTAACACGTGGCAGAATTTTTCCACTGCAAATGTCGCTGCAAATTCGCAGCAATTACGCTACGAATCTGCAGCAACCTTTGCATATTTGACAGGTAATTCAGATGTTGCAGATATCACAGCGGACATGCCGCAGATTTCAGCCTTTGCATTGCAAAGGCTGAAATCTGCAGTGAAAATCCTCTGCTTCTCCACTGGCGGCCATACATCTTGCGGAATGAAAATTCTGCAACGCAGCCTACATTTCCGCACTGTTATTTTCTGCAACGTCTGAACTAAGTTACCTAAATTGGTATAGAAAACAATGGAAAAAACGGCTGCTGCAGATTTCTACAGCGGACTGTCCAGAACGGAATTCAACAGCAATTCCTACACATGTGAACATGCCCTTACTCTTCAAAGCCTCGTTCACATTTGCGTCAGGACTCCGTTCAAGGGTTCTGTCTGAGCTTTTCGTTAGGGGACCCCATGAACAAAATCCAAACGTTTCAGTTTGTCACCATTGTCTAAGGGTTCTGTCGTTTTGACAGAATCAATTCCATAGGCGACTGTGCTATTCATTGCGTCAAAACGACGGAACCCTTACACAACGATTGTTTAAGTTTGGATTCCATTCATGGGTTCCCCTGACGGAAAGCTCAGATGGAACCCATGAACGGAGTCCCGATGCAGATGTGAAAGAATCCTTAGATGGTTGTTCAGAGATCTCTTTATACACCCACTATTTTTGCAATTTTTTTTTGATATTGTATCACTTGCTTATAGTTGCATAGTTGTTTACATTTATGCAATTTGTTTTTATTATTGTGCATGTTTTAACCCCTTCCCGCACCTTGACGTTAATGCACGTCAATGTGTGCAGTAACTTCGCGCACCTTGACGTGCAGTAACGTCAGTGCTTTGACAGTTAAACGCTGCGCGGCGCTACACCTCAGCGGCGGTTAACTGTGCAGGGCGTCTGCCCTGCTCTCCCCGTTGCCGAATAGCGGCCAGTCGCCGCTGAAATCGGCAATTAACCCCTTCGATGCGGTGGTCGATTGCGATCACCACATTGAAGAGGTTTACAGCGGATCGGCAGCCCCCCCACATGTATTTGCGGGGGCTGGCGATCCTTCTCACGGCAACCAGAGGCCAGACAATGACCTCCGGGTTGCCATGTACGGAAGCCTCGGAGGATCAGCCTCCGGCCGGTCCTCCGATGCTTCCTGTCAGTGTGAAACTATAAAACTGTAATATTCTTTTTCCCGCACGGTGAACACCGCGAAAAAAAGAAACAAGATACAGTGCCCGAATCACAATTTTTTGGTTACCAACCCTCCCAAAATATACAATAAAAAGTTATCAAAAAGTCACATGTACGCCAAAATGGTACCAATACAAACTACAACCCGTCCCGCAAAAAAACAAGCCCTTACACCGCGTTTTTGACTGAAAAATAAAAAAGTTATTGCTCTCAGAATATGGTGACACAAAAAATTATTTATTTTATAAATAAGTGATTTTATTGCACAAACGCTGCAAAACATAAAAAAATTATATACATATGGTATCGCCATAATCGTACCGACCCGCAGTATAAAATATAATGGTAATTTATAGCCTAGGGTGAACGCCATAAAAAAAAAGAATAAAAAACCTTGTCAGAATTGATGGTTTTTGGTCACCTTGCTTGCCAAAAAATGGAATAAAACGTGATCAAAAAAAATTCTGGTACCCTGAAATGGTACCAATGAAAACTACAGATTGTCCCGCAAAGAATAAACCCTCACACAGCTCCGGTGGAGAAAAAATAAAACTGTTCTGGCTCTCAGAATATGGCGATGCAAAATGTGCAGAGTGTTCCAAAAGCGGATAAGATTGGGCGCCATTTATCAGTGCGACACTGGCCACACATCTGCGGATTATTATTTGTTTACACCATTATTATACCATCTTATTATGCCCCTGATGTACTCCGCACAGCTTACATATGCCCCCACATTATAAACTGAAACACCAGTAAAACCCCAAACAGAACTACTACCACGCTACATCTGCGCCCCAAAAGCAAAATGCCGCTCCCTCCCTTCTGAGCCCTGCAGCGTGCCTAAACACCAGTTTACGTCCATAGATATGGCATCGCCATATCCGGGAGAACCCGGTTAATATTTTATGAGGTATTTGTCTTCAGTGGCACAAACTGGGCATAACATGTAGTGCGCTAAAATGGCATATGAGTGGAAAATTTTAATTTTCACTCTGCACCATCCGCTGCACATTAACCCCTGCGCGCACCACGACATAGCATGTCGTAGTGTGGGGGGTGATGTATGGAGCGTCTCACGTGAAAAATAAAGCATTTAAAATTGCAAAATCATTGTTTTTTGGTCACCTCGGCTCTACCTAAAAATGTAATAAAAAGTGCTCAAAAAGTTGTATGTACCAAAAAAATGGTACCAATAAAAACGACCGCTCGTCCCTCAATAAATAAGCCCTCATACCGCTCTATTGACTGAAAAATAAAAAAGTTGTGGCTCTTGGAACGCGGGGAGGAAAAAACTAAAAAGGAAAAGAAAAAAATGGATCAGTCCAGAAAGGGTTAATTACTTTCTAATGAAAAACCATTTATGACCACACGTGGGGTATTGTCGTACTTGGGAGAAATTGCTTTACAAATGTTGGGCAGCTTTTACCCCCTTTATCCTTTGTGAAATTGAAAAAATGCAACATTTTAGTGTAAGAAATATCGATATATCATTTTCACTGCCTAATTCTAATAAATCCTGCAAAAGACTTGTGGGGTCTAAATGCCCACTATATCCCTAGATAGATTCTTTAAGTGGTGTAATTTCCACTTTTGGCGGGTTTCCACTGTTTTGGCCTCTCAGGGGCATTGCAAATGCGACATGGCACCCAAAAACCATTTCAGCTAAATTTGAGCTCCAAAAGACAAATAGCGCTCCTTCCCTTCTAAGCCCTGCTGTGGTTCCAAACAGCAGTTTATTACCACATATGGCATATTTCCGTCATCGGGAGAAATTGTTTTACAAATGTTGGGGTGCTTTTTCTCCTTTATTCCTTGTAAAAATTAAAAATGGCTACCTTTTTTCAGAAAAAAAGTAGATTTTTACCTTTACAGAATAATTCCAATGAATTCAGCAAAACAACTGTGGGGTCAAAAAGCTAACTTTACCCCAAGAAAAATTACTTGATGAGTGTAGTTTCCAAAATGGGGTCACTTTCCGGGGGTTTCCACTATTTTGTTCCCTCCAGTGAATTTCAAACGCGACACAGCACTGAAAACTATTTCAGCAAAATCAGAGTTTCAAAATCCAAATGGTGCTCCTTCCCTTCTGAGTCCTGCTGTGGGTCCAAACAGCAGTTTATTACCACATATGGGGTATTACTATAATCGGGAGAAATTGCTTTACATATGTTGGGGTGTTTTTTCTCTTTTATTCCTTGAAAAAATTAAACATTTCTACGTTTTTTCAGAAAAAAAGTAGATTTTCATTTTTACATACTAATTCAAATAAATTTAGCAAAAACACTGTCGGTTCAAAATGCTAACTATACCCCTAGATAAATTCCCTGAGGGGTGTAGTTTCCAAAATGAGGTCACTTTTGGGGGGTCTTTATTGTTTTGGCCCCACAAGACCTCTTCAAACCTGACATGGTACCTAAAATATATGCTAAAAAAAAGGAGGCCCCAAAATCCACTAGGTGCTCCTTTGCTTCTGAGGCCTGTATTTCAGTAAATTAGCGCACTAGGGCCACATGTGGGATATTTCTAAAAACTGCAGAATCTGGGCAATAAATAATAAGTTACATTTCTTGGGTAAAACCTTCTGTGGTATAGAAAAAAATGTATTACAAATGAATTTTGTAAAAAAAAAATGACATTTGTACATTTCACAACTACTTTAATTCCTGTGAAACGCCTAAAAGGTTAAAACACTTTCGAAATGTTCTTTTGAATACTTTGAGGGGTGCAGTTTTCTAAATGGGTTGATTTATGGGGACTTTCTAATATATAAGGCCCTCAAAGCCACTTCAGAACTGAACTGGTCCTTGTAAAAATCGCCTTTTGAAATTTTTTTAAAATATGAGAAATCTCTGCTAAAGTTCTAAGTCTTGTAACGTCCTAGAAAAATAAAAGAATGTTCAAAAAACAATGCCAAACTAAAATAGACATATGGGAAATGTTAACTAGTGACTATTTTGTGTGGTATTACTATCTTTTTTACAAGCAGATACATTTAAATTTAGAAAAATGCTAATTTTTGCAAATTTTCTTCAAATCTTGGTGTTTTTTACAAATAAATATTGAATTTATCGACCAAATTTTTTCCCTTACATAAAGTACAATATGTCACGAGAAAACAATCTCAGAATCACTTGGATAGGCAAAAGCATTCCGGAGTTATTACCACATAAAGGGACACATGTCAGATTTGAAAAATCTGCTTCGTCCTGAAGGCCAAAACAGGCTCAGTCCTGAAGGGGTTAAAAAACATATAATATCCTTTGGTTGGTTATTTGCCTTTCTCCAGGTGTGGCATATGTTCTAAACCATTCAAGGATTTTGGGTTTGGCTCATGTACACGCTTTTTAATTGTTTTGTCTTTTATTGTCTGTCTCTATCTATCTATCTATCTATCTATCTATCTATCTATCTATCTATCTATCTATCTATCTATCTATCTATCTATCTATCTATCTATCTAAATTAAAGACTAAACATGTTGTTCTGGCTTGGATACAAGGTGGATAAAAGCCTGTTTTGGGGCCTCCTTTTTAATAAAATATATTTTAGTCATGTCTGGTTTGAAGAGGTCTTGGGGTGGGAAAACAGTGGAAACACCCAAAAAAAGACACCATTTGGCAAACTACACCCCTCGAAGAAATTATAGAGGGATATAGTGATTATTTTGACCCACCAGTTTTTTGTGCTAATTTTAGTGGAATTACGCAGTGGAAATGAAAATCTAGATTTTTTCCAATAAAATGTAGAAACTATACATTTTTAGTAGAAAAAGCACCCCAAGATTTGTAACGCAATTTCTCCTGAGTACGGAAATACCACATATGTAGTAATAAAGTACTGTTTTGACACACGGCAGGGCTCAGGAGGGAATTAGGCTTTTGGAGCTCAAATTTTGCTGGAATGATTTGTGGAGGCCATGTTGCATTTGCAAAGCCCCTGAGGGACCTAATCAGTGGAAACACACCAAAAGTGACCCCATTTAGGAAACTACACCCCTCAAGGAACTTTTCTGAGTGTATAGTTAGCATTTTGACCCCACATGTTTATTGCAAAAATGATTGGAAGTAGGCCGTGAAAATTAAAATCTATATTTTTTTACAAGAAAATTAAAATCTATAGTTTTTTTACAAGAAAATGTCGTTTTAGCTAAATGTTTTTCATTTCCACAAGGTCTAAAGGAGAAAAAGAAGCCCCAACATTTGTAAAGCAATATCTCCAGAGTACGGTAATACCCTGTATGTGGTCATAAACTGCCATTGGACACACGGCAGGGCCCAGAAGTGAAGGAGCGCCACTTGGCTTTTGGAGCTGAAATTTTGCTAGAACGGTTTGCAGAGGTCATTTCACATTTGCAAAGCCCCTGTGGGACGAAACAGTGGAAGCCCCCAAAAGTGACCCCGTTTAGGAAACTAAACCCCTCAAGGAACTTATCTAAGGGCATAGTTAGCATTTTGATCCCACAATTTTTTTTGCTGAATTTATTTTAATTTGGCCGTATGTACTGGTATTTCAATTTGTTATGTGGAGACAATTGTAAGCTGTGAAAAGCAAATCAGAGTTAAGGATACCTATATAATAAAATTAATAAGCCATTGATGTGTGGTAAGCCTTGAAGCAATCCTTTATGCACAGGCTATGTTTTTTGGGGCCGGTATCACACTTATAATCGGTGTCCTTTCTGATCCTCTTTTGGAGCACACTCTGCACCTTTTTTGGAACCTTCCATTCTTTTCAATTTGGGAAAGTGTTACCCTGGTACAATACAGATGCGCTCTCTTTCAGCAGTTGTGCTTGGGCCCTTCCTGGTTTTCAAGCAAAAGTGCCTTGATAACCACCTCTTGAAAATTAAGGAATTTCCCTGTCTGGCCTGCACATCTGGATAGAACGTAAGCGTTATACAATGCCATCTGTACCATGTGCACGGCCACCTTTTTGTACCACACCCTTGTTTTTCGCATGGCACTATACGGCTTCAGCACTTGATCTGAGAGATCAACCCCTTCCAAGTACTTATTATAGCCCACGATGCAATCTGGCTTGGGGGTCATTGTAGTGCTACCTCATACAGTGACAGGAGTGCTGCCGTCACCGTGTATTGTGGTCAAGTGAAGGACATCCCTCTTGAACTTTTACTTAACGAACAACATGTTCTTGCTGCATACTGCCCCGCTCTTACCCCTTCTGGCCAAGCTGTGTTTTAGGGAGGTCTCTCTGATTTTTGTGCACGGTGCCGCATGCTGCAGTATTTCTGGTGGAGAAGCACTTAAATAGTATATACATTATCGAAGTATAGGTGGTAACCCTGGTTCAGCAGTGGGTACATTAAATCCCACACTATTTTCCAACTAACTCCCAGGACGGGGAGCATACTGGTGGTTTAATCCTGTAGTTCTTCCCTTCATACACCCGAAACCTATATGTGTACCCTGAGCTACTATAGAACAGTTTGCACATTTTTATCCCATACCTTGCCCTCTTACTGGGCAGGTATTGGCAGAATTTTAGCTACCCCTTAAAATCTACCAGAGACTCATCTATTGCAATGTTCTTTTGGGGGGTATACGCTTGTTGAAATTTAGTACAGAAATGATCAATGACTGGTCTGAATTTGAATAGGCGGTCATACGTGGGGTCATCACGGGGTGGGCACTGTGCAATATTATTATTATGCAAAAATGTAAGAATAGCCTTAAAGCGTGTCCGGGTCATGGCCATGTGCTAAATCGGGGTGTTCAAAATATCTGTACTCCAGTGTTGCCTGATCTGTGGCTCCTTTACTACCAGCAGAAGGCCCCAAAATTTGAACATCCCCGCTGCATCTAAATGGGTCCACTTGAAGGGTCTAGCATATGATGAAGTGGGGTTCTGGGCAATAAATTGCTGGGCATATAAATTGGTCTGGGCCACCATTAAAGGAAAGGTGTCATGATTTTTTTTCTTAATTAATTTATGTGTTTTTATTTAATAAAATATTATATTGACTTTATTTATTTTTTCACACACAATGTTTTTTGTTATTAACACTTTCTTACTTTCTTAACGACACATACACAGATGGAATACGGCAGATACAGTGCATAGGACATAACGAACGGGACCCGTTCCTTACATCCTGTGCTTCTGCAGTCTCGCTCTGTACTGCTCAAGCGCAGTTCACAGCGACCCAGCATAGAAAATGGTTTGTAAGGGGATATCCGGCGCCTTTTTGAAGACCGGCCGCACTGCAGGTAAGGTGTGTGTCTGTCTATCTGTCTTGTCTCTCTCTCACAGCCCCCCTTTCACGGCCCCCATCACGCCCCCCCTCGTGATCCCCCCTCTTGACCCCCACCTCGTGGCCCCCTCTCCCGCCCCCGCCGCTCGCGGCCCCCTTGCACACCTGATGGAACTGTGTGTGTATATGTGTGTGTGTGTAGAAGAGCGGTGTGTGTGTGTGTGTGTGTAGCAGAGCTTTGTGCATAGTAGAGCTATGTGTGTGTAGCAGAGCTGTGTGCGTAGCAAAGTTGTGTGTGTGAGTGTGTGTGCGCGCGCGTATTAGAGCTGTGTGTGTGAATGTGTGTGTATACATGCGCACAGAGTTGTGTGTGTGTGTGTGTGTGTGTGCTTGTGTGTGTGTGCATGCACGCAGCAGAGCTGTGTGCTATTTTTGTGCAGCAGAGTATGCACGGGCGCCGCGGATCCTTCAAAGCCGCTTATAAGCTGTTTTGAAGAATCAGCGGTGAGCACCCCCCCCCACACACACACACAAATGCCCCCCAAACATGCACCTGCGCCACACACTGTGGGGGGGGGGGAGTTGTGTGCAGGGTGCTTGTGGGGGGGTTGTGTGATGGTGGGTGTGTGTGTGTGTGGGGGTGCATGCAGGGTGCTGTTGGGGGGGTGTCTGTGGGGGGGTTGTGTGATGGTTTGCGTGGGCGTATGTGTGTGGGGGGTGCGTGCAGGGTGCTTGTGGGGACATCTAGTATTTATTGTGGGGAAAAGACAGAAGTTGCTGTAGGTGAGTATAAGTATTTATATTTTTCATATTGCCAAGATTATTTTTTTTGTTTTGCAGGTTCTGCTGGACCTATTGGACTTTTTTAATAAAATGGTTAAAGAGGATTGTGTGGGGGAGTTTTTATTTCAATAACAATATTTTCTTATGTCTCTGTGTTTTCTTAATACTTTATTAGTGCCTTAGTAATGGCAGTTGCCTGTTTGACGACGTCCATTACTAAGGCAGGGGTTAGT
Source organism: Rhinoderma darwinii (assembly GCF_050947455.1). NCBI lineage: Eukaryota > Metazoa > Chordata > Amphibia > Anura > Rhinodermatidae > Rhinoderma > Rhinoderma darwinii. The sequence goes on from NC_134689.1 coordinate 48,493,036, forward strand.
GTTAGCCAGTAAAAAGCTAGCACTAACCCCCCCCCCATTATTACCCCGGTACCCACCGCCACCAGGGGTATCGGGAAGAGCCGGGTACGAACCAGTACCCGACCGTCTGTTGTGATGGCTGGTCACTGGGGCAGCCGCAAGCTGGTATTATTAGGCTGAGAAAGGGCCAGAAACCATGACTTTTCCCACCCTGGCAAAGCTAGGCTGCAGCTATGTTGTATCTGGCTGATTATGAAAATCATTTTAAAAAAAAAATAATAAAATCATGTGGGGGCCCCCCCATTTTTTATAACTAGCCAGATACAACACAGCAGCAGTAGCCTAGCATTACCAGGGTGGGAAAAGTCACGGTTTTTGGCTCTTCCCAGCCTCAATACCAGCCTGCGTCCGCCGACGGCACTCAACCTTCACAACAGATGGTCATTTACTGGATCATACCCGGCTCTTCCCAATACCACTGTGGGTATCGAGGTAATAATGGGGGTTAGTATTAGCCGTTTTACTGGGTAACACTAAGCCCCCGCCATAGTAATGGATGTCGTCAAACAGACAACTGCCATTACTAAGGCGCTAATAATGTATTAAAAAACAGAGACATAAGAAAATATTTTTATTGAAATAAAAACTCCTCCACACAATCCTCGCTAACCATTTTATTTAAACAAAAAACGTAGATCAACGCAGTAGTCCACCGAATCTACGACGTAGTCTAATAGTTCCAGCGGAACTTGCAAAAAAAATAAGGCTATGGCCTCAAGCCCACTTCAGTGAAATGCTTCAGTGTGCTATCCATTTTTTTAACGGATAGCACACTGACCCATTAACTTCTATGGGGCCATTCACAATTACTTTTTTTTTTGCAGGTTTTTTTTTGCAGTTTTTATGTGCGCTTTTTGCATGTATTTGGGCGCGTAGTATGGACTCCCACTGACTCTGGGAACATTTGACGCAATTTATTCACCAAATAACTGATCCAACGCTTCTATTTTACACAACAAGTTTTTTTTAAAACGCTTGCGTAAATAACTAATGGCTTGCTTTCCCATTGATGTAAATGAGAAGCTTAATCATCACTTAATTTTCACGTGTTTTTTTACACATTTTGTGTGCGCTTTTTGGCGCATAATTAAGACTCACATTGACTATGGGAACATTTGGCACGTTTTACATTAAAGGAATTGACTTGACACGTCTTTATTTACACAACGCGTTTTTTAAAAACGTGTGTGTAAAAAAGCGAGTTGTATGTACTAACAGTGCACTTTACCAATTATGTAAATTAAAAGCGTAATCAAGCATTTTTTGATGAGGTTTTTGGCACGTAAAATGCGCCAAAAAACCACGTCAAATACTCACCATGTGAACCTGTCCATTGAAAAGTCATTTACTTCACTTTCATCATTCTTAGCCTTTTGGTGTGTCTTATAGCTTCTACCATTTGCATTGTAAAAGCTCTCCCAAAATGGGAGTCGGACACTGCTCAGAAATTTGAAGACACCTTTTCCTGGCTTGTAGCCAAAAATAGGGAGGGGGTAAGATTTCCTCCCACATTTACAGCAGCTGTGAGTCAGGTTGCTTTCCCTTATTCACCTTGCTGTAATTCTGGGACGTGCTCCCTCTAGTGGCCAACACAGCAAAATATGTCAAATTATTATTTCATTTTTAATACTTCCCACCATGTGGAAGAAAAAAAAATACAGCAAAAAACTTAAAAAATATAATAATAATAAGTAACTTACTTAAAAATAATTTTTTAATTCGCGAAACATTCCCTTTAAATTCACAATATCCTCACTAGAAAAATACCTTCAAAAAATCTTGTGTGAGGCCTTCAGTCTCAAAATTAGTTCCTGAGCTGCCTATGAAATCAGGGATCTGAGACTCATAATTCTTGGGGTGGGAGCCACACAAGATCACTTATCTGGGGGTTTCCTCAGCTTATGTATTGGGTCACCGAATGATGATGTGGAGGAGAAGGAGGGGGACAATATGTCTGGGGCAAATTTCTCTTCTCGCTCGTTGGAATCAGTGGCCAGGAGAGCATATGCCTCCTCTGCTGAATAGACCCTTTGGGATGACTGGGACCTTTTTATTAGGGGGCGTGGTGTTGTGCTTGAACACGTGCAATACTGAATTTAATTTTACACAGTGGGTTGTTTTTGTTGTGCTTTTGCACGAGCATATCAAAATTGGAAAAGAGAAGAAAAAAGGAAAATAAAAAAATTACTGAACAAATTATGGCAATATAAAACTATAAAGAATTTCCTGATTACCTGATTACCTGATTACCTGACACTAACTAAAGTTTTGTGAAGCTGAATCTGCAACGCTAAAAAACTGTAGTTTAAAAATTATACTGCGGTAAATTCTGACTAATGCTCTAAAGCTACGCTATGGAAAATTTAGTGAACATAATTCAGTAAAAAAAAAAACTGAATGTCCATCACTAATGGAGGCTAAATCTGTAGTGCTATATATCAGTGCTAAAAAAGACTGTAGTATTATAATTACTGAATACTACAGTAAATTTAGACTAAAACGATAAGGCTACAGTAACCACTGATACTAAATGTAACACTATATTTTAGAAAAACTGTAGTATAAGAAATATACTACAGTAAATTGACACTAACTTTAGAAAAATTGTATAGCTAAAATGACATCAAATGCTGTGTATTGTTTTTTATTATAAAACGGATGCTAACCTATAAATCCGCTACCCTAATGCCGTACCTATACAGGTACTAGCTACACCTAATCATCTCACCTAAACTACTGCTACCCCAATGTCCTACCTATACAGGTACTAGCTACACCTAATCAGCTCACCTAAACTACTGCTACCCTAATGTCCTACCTATACAGGTACTAGCTACACCTAATCAGCTCACCTAAACTACTGCTACCCTAATGTCCTACCTATACAGGTACTAGCTACACCTAATCAGCTCACCTAAACTACAGCTACCCTAATGTCCTACCTATACAGGTACTAGCTACATCTAATCAGCTCACCTAAACTACTGCTAGCCTAATGTCCTACCTATACAGGTACTAGCTACACCTTATCAGCTCACTTAAACTACTGCTACCCTAAAGTCCTACCTATACAGGTACTAGCTACACCTAATCAGCTCACCTAAACTACTGGTACCCCAATGTCCTACCTATACAGGTACTAGCTACACCTAATCAGCTCACCTAAACTACTGCTACCCTAATGTCCTTTTTTAACGATTTTGCAGTTTTATATATATAAAAAAAGGCCCAAAAAACAGGAGCAGGGACTGGGAAAGGGAAATTTAGGGATCACTAGTTGGACATTGGTCTGTCTATGCAGACCGGCCAATCGTAGCAATCGGTAGGTGGCGCCAGCACCCTATGAATACACAACAGTGATAGGTTAAAGTGACAAAAAAGCCACGATTGGCCGGTTTGAATTGACCGGCCAATTGCAGTGATCGCTGATGCTGGGAGTTGAGTAAAGAGGGTGGTTGTCACGATGCGGGGTGCGGACGCACTGGGCCGTACCACGTAGCGGGGATGGCAGCTGGCCAAACCGGAAAGTACACAGTTCAATGGTTCAGCGAGAGTACCTGAGGCAATCGTAGGCAGTAGCGAGGCGGACACGTCCAGAACCAGGCGGAGGGAAGTCGTTCGGTGAGGCGTAGCAGGGCAGCGTAGACTGTAGGACAGCACGGTAGGTAGCACAGGACGGCAATAGCACTAGGTAGCACGGAAACAGGATACAGGATACGGAATACAGGAGCAGGGTACACTGGGAGGCTGGAAGACACTGGGAGACCATAAGCAAGACGAACAACGGGAAAACTAACAACGCTCTGGCAAAGGGCAAGAGGGCAGAGCCCTTTTTATAGCCCAGGGCATCCTGGGCCAGATTGCAGTTTTTGCTAAAACGCGCGCACTGGCCCTTTAAGGCCGTGCACGCGCGGGTGTGCGCACCCGCCGGAGACACTCGGAATCCGGAAGAGAGTGCCGGCGCCTGACTGGGGGAAGACGCTGCAGGCAGGTAAGCTGTCCATGGCCACGGCCGTCGGGGTTAACGACCGATCGACGGGCCGTGGCCATAGACGTTACAGTATCCCCCCTCTTACGCCCCCTCTTCTTGGGACCAGAGCGAGAGAGAAACTTCCTCACAAGGGCAGGGGCATCGATGTTCTCCTCTGGCTCCCAAGACCTCTCTTCTGGGCCGAACCCCCTACAGTCCACCAAATAAAATGTCCTTCCTCCCACCTTCTTGGTAGCCAGAATCTCCTTTACCTCGAAAGTCCCAGATGGGCCGCCAGGAACCACTGTGGGACTAGGAGTCCTGGAGTATCGGTTCAGGACCACCGGTTTTAGCAGGGAGATGTGAAAGGAGTTAGGAATCCTGAGAGTGGGGGGGAGCCGCAGCTTGTAGGATACCGGGTTAACTTGTAGCAGGACTTCAAAGGGACCAAGGAACCTCGGGGCAAATTTGCATGACGGCACCTTCAGCCGGATATTCCTAGAAGACAGCCAGACTTTAGTCCCTGGAAGGACCTGCGGAGGAACCCGTCTTCTTGTATCTGCCTTTCTCTTCATGCGGTCCACCGCCAAGAGGATAGAAGATCGGGTCTGTTGCCATATCTGTAGAAAGTCCCTGAAGGTGGAGTCGGCTGCAGGCACCTGGGACATTGTAGAAACAGGAAGAGGTATACGAGGATGTTGGCCATAGACGATGAAAAATGGACTGGATGTGGTCGACTCACTGGTGTGGTTGCTATAGGAGAACTCTGCCCACGGGAGCAACTGCTCCCAATCATCATGGCGCCTGGACACAAAGTGACGTAGGTAGTTCTCCATAATCTGGTTAACTCTCTCGACTTGCCCGTTGGACTGGGGATGATAGGCCGAAGAGAAGTCCAATTTCACACCAAGGAGCCCGCAGAGTGCTCTCCAAAACTTCGAGGTGAACTGGACACCTCTGTCCGAGACAATATGCAGGGGCAATCCGTGCAGACGGAAGATGTGCTGTATGAAGAGGTCAGCCAACCGTGTAGCAGACGGCAGAGCGGTCAACGGGATGAAGTGAGCCATCTTGTAAAATCGATCCACCACCACCCAGATCACACTGCAACTCGCAGAAGGAGGAATATCCGTGACGAAGTCCATAGCGACATGTTGCCACGGGGCAACGGGCACAGGCAGTGGTTGGAGCAGGCCCACAGGTCTGGAGTGAGCAACTTTATTTGCTGCACAGAGGAGACAAAGTCCATGACATCTTTGGGCAGCGTGGGCCACCAGAACTGACGGGTGATTAACTCTTGGGTCTTACGAGCACCCGCGTGACCTGCCAGCTTAGAGCTGTGACCCCAGCGAAGAATTCTTCCTCGGTCAACCAGACGCACAAAAGTCCTACCCGGAGGAATGTCTCTGACTTGCAGGGGATTCACAGAGAAGATACAGGATGGGTCAATGATATTCTGTGGAGATTCCATGGCGTCCTCGGTCTCGAAAGATCTAGACAAGGCATCGGCCCTCACATTCTTGCCGGCGGGACGGTAGTGGAGTTCGAACCGGAACCGAGCAAAGAACAACGACCACCTGGCTTGACGAGGATTCAACCGCTGTGCCGTCTGTAGGTAGGTCAAATTCTTGTGCTCCGTGAAGATCAGGATAGGGTGAACCGCGCCTTCCAGTAGGTGTCTCCACTCCTGCAGAGCCAGTTTGATGGCCAGTAACTCCCGGTCCCCAATCGAGTAGTTACGCTCTGCGGGAGAAAACAGCTTGGAATAGTAGCCGCATACCACGGCCTTGCCTTTTGGTCTTTTCTGGAACAACAGTGCACCAGCACCCACCGAGGAGGCGTCCACCTCTAACGAAAACTGTAAGGATACGTCCGGATGGTGCAGAATGGAGGCAGATGTGAAGGCTTTCCTTAAGGATTCAAATGCGGCTCCGGGGTCCACATCTTGGCATTCATACCTTTCTTAGTGAGGGTGGAGATAGGTGCTGTCAAAGATGAGAAGTTGGGGATGAAGAGTCGGTAGAAGTTGGCGAATCCTAGAAAGCGTTGGATGGCCCTTAAGCCTTGTGGGCATGGCCACTCCAGGACGGCCTTTACCTTCTGGGGATCCATCTTGAGACCCTGATCTGAGATAATATAGCCCAGGAAGGATAGAGACCTCTTCTCGAACACACACTTCTCCAACTTGGCGTAAAGTCGATTCACTCTTAGACGGAGCAACACCTGGCGGACATGACTTTGATGAGTTACTGGGTCTGGGGAAAAAATCAGAATGTCATCGAGATACACCACAACACAAACATAAAGGAGATCACGAAAAATGTCATTGACAAATTCTTGAAATACTGCGGGAGCGTTACACAGGCCGAAGGGCATGACTAAGTATTCGTAATGCCCATCACGAGTATTAAAGGCAGTCTTCCACTCGTCACCTCGATGAATCTGGATCAGATTATAGGCCCCCCGCAGGTCCAGTTTAGAAAAAAAATTTGCCCCCCGTATGCGATCAAACAGTTCAGAAATTAAAGGCAGAGGATACCTGTTCTTCACCGTGATCTGGTTTAGGCCTCGGTAGTCGATGCAAGGTCGTAATGATCCATCTTTCTTTTTAACAAAGAAGAACCCTGCTCCGGCCGGGGATGAAGATTTACGAATGAAACCCCTCTCCAGGTTCTCCTTGATGTAAGCCGACATGGACTGGGTCTCTGGCAAGGAGAGAGGGTACACTCTACCACGAGGGGGAGACGATTCCAGAACCAGGTCGATTGGGCAGTCATATGCCCGGTGTGGCGGCAAGGTCTCGGCCTCCTTTTTATTGAAGACATCGCCGAACATGGAGAAACAGAGGAGCAAACCTGCCAACGACTGAAGATGAGTGGGCTGTGGCGACTGGATGTGACTCAGACAGCGGTCAAGACACTTCGGGCCCCACTGGAGAACCTCTCCAGAGTTCCAATCCAGGACGGGGGCGTGCAGACGAAGCCAAGGCAACCCCAGCAGCACGGGGTTGACGGCCTTGGACAGGACGAACAGAGAGATGATCTCAGCATGAAGGGCTCCCACTTGGAGTTTCAACGGTTTGGTTATGGACACAACTGGATCTTGTAATGGCAGTCCATCCACCAAGGCAACGATCAGCGGCCTTTCAAGCGGGGTAGTAGGCAACTGTAGGAGATCCACAAGATCCTGGCAGATGAAGTTGGCTGCCGAGCCGGAGTCCAGATATGCGGAGACCTGACCTGGCCTTGCCAGCAATGATGGTTACAGGGATAAATAGCTTGGAGGAGAGTTCTTGCTTCAATGTGTTGACGCCTGGGGTTGTCTCTCCAACCAAGCCTAGGCGCTGGGGTTTTTTGGGGACACAGACGCACGACGTGGCCAGCGAGGCCGCAATATAAGCACAGTCCAGAGGTGCGCCTGCGCTGTTTCTCCTGGACCGATAATTTTAGTCGGTCAACTTGCATCGGAACCTCGGGCAAAGCGACAGAAGCAGGCAAGAGGGGTTTCTGAAAGTTGGGCGCCAGTCTAGGACGCCGGCGCTCCTGACGAACCTCATGTGATCTCTCCCTCAGCCTTATGTCAACCCGAGTGGCAAGCAGAATCAAGTCGTCCAACGCGGGAGGCAGGTCTCGAGCAGACAGTTCGTCCTTGATCTCGGGCGACAGGCCATGCCAATAGGATGCCACAAATGCCTCATTGTTCCAGGATAGCTCCCCTGCCAGAGTCCGGAACTGAATAGTATACTCGCCCATGGAGTTGTCCTCTTGGCGAAGGTTGAAGATGGCGGTGGCGGCTGATGAGACTCGCCCTGGCTCCTCAAAAACGGTTCGGAATATTCGTACGAACTCCTGGAAGTCTCGGGTCTCGGGTCCCTGACGTTCCCAGATAGGGTTAGCCCATGCCAGGGCCTTGCCGGTCAGGAGGGAGATGATAAATGCGATCTTGGCTCCATCTGATGGAAATGCCCGAGAGTGCAGGGTAAAATGAATGTGGCATTGGTTCAGGAACCCCCGACAAGCACTGGCGTCTCCATCGAACTGAGAGGGCAATGGCAGCGAGAACCGAGGGTCCGTACAGGAACTGCCAGAAGGAGCAACAGGAGGGTCGGCTTGAGGAACTTGCATAGAAGCAGGAATGGAGGCAACTAGCGTCCCTAGCTGCTGCGCCATAGAGTCCACGGCCACGAGGAGCTGGTCCTGCCTAGTTCGGAGATCCAGCAGATCCGCCTGCATGGCTTGGGAGGGTGACAAGCCCTTGAATTGGCCAGCGGGGTCCATGGCCAGAGCGTACTGTCACGATGCGGGGTGTGGACCCACTGGGCCGTACCGCGTAGCGGGGATGACAGCTGGCCAAACCGGAAAGTACACAGTTCAATGGTTCAGCGAGAGTACCTGAGGCAATCGTAGGCAGTAGCAAGGCGGACACGTCCAGAACCAGGCGGAGGGAAGTCGTTCGGTGAGGCGTAGCAGGGCAGCGTAGACTGTAGGACAGCACGGTAGGTAGCACAGCACGGCAATAGCACTAGGTAGCACGGAAACAGGATACGGGATACGGAATACAGGAGCAGGGTACACTGGGAGGCTGGAAGACACTGGGAGACCATAAGCAAGACGAACAACGGGAAAACTAACAACGCTCTGGCAAAGGGCAAGAGGGCAGAGCCCTTTTTATAGCCCAGGGCATCCTGGGCCAGATTGCAGTTTTTGCAAAAACGCGCGCACTGGCCCTTTAAGGCCGTGCACGCGCGGGCGCGCGCACCCGCCGGAGACACTCGGAATCCGGAAGAGAGTGCTGGCGCCTGACTGGGGGACGACGCTGCAGGCAGGTAAGCTGTCCATGGCCACGGCCGTCGGGGTTAACGACCGATCGACGGGCCGTGGCCATAGACGTTACAGTGGTCATATACATTGGATTGCATTAAGTCCTTAATGACAGCGACGTAATAGTACATGGTATGTTTTTAAGGGGTCAAGAGGCAGATCAATCATGGTAATAATGACCTAATAATGATTATAGTTGATTAGATCACTGCAGGAGATTTAGGGTGCACAATGCTGCCGAGCCACGGTAATTGCAAAAACCTCACGCATTTACTGTAAATTATATCGGTTTCAGAGCAAGTAAAAGTCATAAGATCTAATTATGCCTGTGCTTACTAGGTACAGTATATGTATAAAATGCAACATACCCGGTGCTCTTCATCCAGAATGCGATAGACATTGTTTTTAAATATTCTTGCTTTGATGCCAGCCCGATCCATGTAGAATGGAGGAATCTCTTTGATATATGTTATATTATTGTCTACCTCCTCTAAGTCATTATATATTTTGCAACTTAAAGGCATCAGAATATACAGCTTCAGAGTTTCTGGAGACCTCAATAAATTGTTGTTCTCTTCATTGAATTTTTTTATCAAACTTTTTAAGACTATAAAACAAAAGTGCAATTGATAGATGAAACATTTTATAGGCAGTGGAATTGAAGCTAAATTGTCTAAATATTCTAATACAGCAACTGATATATGGTAATCATTTTTATGTTACATCCCAGCCATTGAATATTATTTACTAACAACAAGATATATGCTCATGAAATGTATTGCTATCCTATGTTCCACTGCATGGATAACAGAGAGCGAATGTAAATTTGTCTGCAATAATGTATTGAATATTTTTGGGGGGTTTGTGGATCTCATTGAACATGTGCACAATATCTGGCATAATGTACCCCCTACATTTAAATATTAGAAGTCACCAAGGACTTCCGTAACCCTATAAAAGTATGAGGCCATAGGTGCCTGAGGTTCTGACATCTAAATGTGAAGTTTATACTAATATTATTTACAAACATGTCAATGGAAAATTGCCATTGATGTGTATTATATGCAATATAACCATATCATTTGCATCCCACCCCTCAGTATATGTAATAAATAAGGAAGCGTTCAGTATTATAATATTCCCAACATATAAAGGAACAGACTTTTAACTTTTCTGGAGTAAACAGAATGGATGCCAAGCAAATACCTTTAAATTAAAAATTGTCTTGAGTTTATTGTTATTCACAAAGAAAAGATGAAACAAAAGGGCGCCAAATAGATTTGTATATGGCAGAAACTGAATTTCGTGAAAAGGAAACACTTTTTTTCTAAATTAAAAATGGTGTAAAATTTTAAAAATAAATGAAAATATACACGATTGTTATTGCCATGTCCGTAGCGTCCCAAACGATAAAATTGTCACATTATTTAACTCAAGGTGATTGCCATAAAAAAGTTAAATAAGAAACAATGAGTTACTTTTTGTTCACGCTGCCTCCCAAAAAACATAATAAAAAGTGACCAAAAAGTCATATGTACTCCAAAATAGCAACAATGAAAATGTCAACACATTTTGAGAGGTATGGCTCTCAGAATATGGCGACTCAAAAATAAATAGAGAAGATATACTGACCACAGCACGATTTCCCGAGAGGATCCGAAGTGGATCAGACCTAAAGACGGTCTATCATGACGCTAGATGAGGTTAGATGTTGCTACTCTTTATTTTTACACTTTATTTTTGCCATATACCTGCTCAACGGTCACAACACGTAATACAAGGTTTTATACCTGGCAAGATAAACTTTAAATATCCAACATAATAAGACCAGGCAAGTCCATGAGCCACATTCAACTTTTTCTTTTCAGTTATTTGAGATATCGCTGCCTGTGTTGGGTCCTACAGGAAAATAAATGTTAATGCTGTTAAAACCCTAATAACAAAATACTCACAGTTTCACAGATTTCAGTGGCATTCTATATACCTGACATGTAGCATGGAATTACTACAATACTCCAATAAATCAACTGCAATATCAGCAATATTACAGTCGGCTCTCATGGATAGAACCATGGAGACTGTCCTTCCTATTCAGGGGAGCAGAATATAAAGACTATGAGAGATTTTATTAAATCCCCAAAAGTCGCAATATGCAGGGAAAATTGCGACATTTGGGCAGTTAAAGGGGTTGTACCAGAATCAACAATTATCATGTATCCACGGAATAGGTGATAATTCTAATTGCTGGGGATCCCACTGCTCGGACACTCACCAATAGGAGAACTAGGGTCCTGATCGCAGTGAGGAGAACTTTGAATGGAGAGGCGGTCAACCATGCGCGCTAACGCTCCATTTAAACTCTATGGTAATGACGGAAACAGCCAAGTACAGCACCCACCACTCCTCCATTCAAGCTTCTCCTCATTTCGGGGGGTGCAGTAAGGAGAAACTGGGGTTCGGAACCCCTGTTCTTGCGATCAGTGGGGGTCCCAGCATTGGGGCCACCAGTACTGAGACAAATATCACCTATTCTATAATTTAAATAAATTGGTTGCAAAGGTGGAGATATATTGGAATGAGCACATGAGATTCAGATAATTAACTGAAGAAATCAATGGATCAACATTCAGCAAAGTCATATAGACAACTAATGCCTTGTTATATGGGCGCATTTTAGAGTCTGTATTCTGGACAAAATACCACACGGTTGTACTGAGACAGACTTAAAGGATCCTATAGTGATCTAAGTGTGGTTTAGTAGAATTCCGGGTATTGCAGCCAGAAAGTGGAAAAAAAAATAAGCCCATATTACAGCCTTCCGAAAGCGACCTAAGATTTTACACTACAGGCATCATTATAACAAAGGGAAATTATACACTATGGGGATAATCATTTTAGACATATAATTGGTTTAATTATTGTTCTACATATGTCAGTGATTCAGAAGATGATTGGATGTTGTTGTGGAACAGAGATCTGAGTACATGCAAGGTTACTTATTTAACAGCAATGCCACATTTTACATATCTGATTTCTCTATCCACCTGTCTGTTGGTTTGTGCTCATCACACAGACTTTTGTTTCTTCGGTCATTTTGTCTTCTGTGATATATAAAAGACATGTTTTGTTTTTTTCCTAAAAATATTTTATTAAGGAGAATAAGAGTAAGAGGAATTTCAAATTAAACAATACGGATGTGTTTGCATGTTACATGTAATACAAAAAATGGATTAAAACAGAAATACGTTGTATAGTGTCTCTCGAGTCAGGAAACAAACAAAAATATTGAATAAATGTATCTGAAACGGTTGCAAAGCTAAAGTATATATATATTAAGATATAAAGAGAAATATAGACCCAGCATACGCAATGAATGCATCTAAAGAAGGAAGGTTTGTTTATTAAATGATCAACGCAGTAATAGACAACAGATGCACTTAAATTTCCATATCAATAAATTGTATACGTACAGTGGGGTTTATTAGGGGCTCTATCCCCAGAGGACCAACATTGTGAAGAAAAGCAAAGAAATTAGGTATAGCGGAAACACATAATTGGGGTAAGTTGAACTGCACTGTGTGAGAGGATTGGTGTAACGTCTATGGCCGAGGGCCGTCGTTCAGACTTACCCTCTGACGGCCCCGGACATGGACGTCTGCGTTCTCGGCGGCATCTCCCTCCAGGGAGACGCCGGCACTCACTTCCGGGTTCTGGGACTGTTTCCTGCAGGGCGCACGTGCCCGCCCGTGCATGACCTTAAAGGGCCAGTACTCATCCAGTTGTTATTAATCAGTAATTAGCCCAAAATGCTGCTGGACTATAAAAAGGACTCTGCCCCCATGATCCTTGCCTGAGTGTTGTTGTATACATAAAGTTTGTCTTAAAAATGGTCTCCCAGTGTTTTCCAGTTCCCAGTGTTACCCGTTCCTGCTGCCTGTACCCTTTATCCCGTGCTACCGTGCCTCTGTGCCATCTACAGTAAAAGTGAAGTTGTGTCTTCCGCTGCATCTACTGTACCATCTACAGTGAAAGTCAAGTGGTGTCTTCCGCTGCATCTACTGTGCCATCTACAGTGAAAGTCAAGTTGTGTCACCGCTACTGTCTACATTGCCTCGGGTACCCTTTCTGGACTATAGACATTGTTTTGTACCTAGTTGGCCAGCTGCTATCCCGCTACGTGGTACGGCCCAGGGGGTCCACACCCCGCGCCGTGACAGTACGCTCAGGCCATGGATTCCGCTGAATTCAAGGGCCTGTCACCCTCCCAAAAAATGCAGGCTGACCTGCAGGATCTGCGAGCACGACAGGATCAACTCCTTGTGGCAGTAGACTCCATGGCATAGCAGCTAGGGGCGCTAGTTGCTTCCTTCTCTGCTCCTATTCAAGCTCCTCGGATCGATCCTCCTGCTACACCTCCTGACAGCTCCGGTTCGGATCCTCGGTTCTCGCTGCCATTGCCACCTCGTTTCCATGGAGATGCAAGTACGTGCAGGGGATTTCCGAACCAATGCCATATCCACTTCGCCCCGGAAACGCCTGAGCATTTCCTTCGGACGGAGCCAGGATCGCCTTCATTATGTTTTTACTTGCCGGAAAGGCGCTGGCGTGGGCGAACCCAATCTGGGAACGACAGAGACCCGAGACCCCGAGACTTCCAGGGCTTTGAGCGGTTATTCTGTACTGTATTCGAGGAACCTGGACGAGTCCCGTTGGCAGCCACTGCTATCTTGAACCTTCGCCAGGAGGACGCCTCCGTGGGCGAATACACCATCTCGTTCCGGAGCCTGGCAGGAGAACTGTCCTGGAACAATGAGTTGTTGGTAGCGTCCTTCTGGCATTGCCTATCGCCCGAGATCAAGGACGAACTTGCTGCTCGAGATCTACCAGTTGCCTTGGACGACCTGATTCTACTTGCTACTCGAGTGGACATAGGGCTCAGAGAGAGATCTCAAGAGATTTGACAGGAGAAACGGCTTCCTAGACTGGCACCCAACATCCAGCAACCTCTCTTGCCTTCTTCTACTGCTCCACCAGAGGTTCCGATGCAGGTGGATCGGCTTAAACTGTCCGTTCAAGAGAAACAGCGCAGGCGCACCTCTGGACTCTGTTTATATTGCGGCCTCGCCGGCCATGTCGTGCGTCTGTGTCCCCAGAAGCCAAAAAAAACCAACGTCTAGGATTGATTGGAGAGACAACCCTGGGCGATACTGCACTTAATAGAGAGCTCTCCTCCAAATTGTTCATTCCTGTGACCATCGTCACTGGCGAGAGGTCCCATCCAGTCTCTGCCTACCTGGACTCTGGCTCTGCAGCCAATTTCATCTGCCAAGACCTTGTGGATCTTCTTCTGTTGCCCACTGTTCTGCTGGAAAGGCCGTTGATTGTTGCCTCGGTAGATGGACTGCCTTTGCCTGACCCAGTTTTGTCTGTGACCAAGCCGTTAAGACTCCAAGTGGGAGTTCTTCACTCTGAACTCATCTTGTTTGTCCTGCCCTAGGCCGTCAACCCTGTGCTGCTGGGTTTGCCTTGGCTCCGTCTACACACCCCAGTCCTGGATTGGAACTCTAGAGAGGTTCTCCAGTGGGGCCCCAAGTGTCACGACCGTTGTCTGGTGCATGACCATCCGCCTCAGTCTCCTCCGCATCAGTCACTGGCAGGGTGGCCTCCTTGTTACTCTCTGTTCTCAGATGTCTTCAACAAGAAGGAAGCAGAGACATTGCCACCACATCGAGCATATGATTTCCCTATCATCTTGGTTCCTGATTCGTCCCCTCCTCGCGGTAGAGTATACCCTCTCTCCTTGCCTGAGACCCAGTCTATGTCAGCCTACATTAAGGAGAATCTGGAGAGGGGCTTCATACAAAAATCCTCATCCCCGGCCGAAGCTGGATTTTTCTTTGTCAAGAAGAAAGATGGATCCCTCCGACCCTGCATTGACTGCCGAGGCCTCAACCAGATCACGGTGAAGAACAGGTACCCATTGACTTTGATTTCGGAACTGTTTGATCGCATACGGGGGGCAAATTTTTTTTCTAAGCTAGACCTGTGGGGGGCTTACAATCTAATCCGGATTAGTCAGGGTGACGAGTGGAAGACTGCATTTAATACACGTCATGGACACTACGAATATCTGGTCATGCCCTTCGGCCTGTGTAATGTCCCCGCGGTGTTACAAGAATTTGTCAATTAAATTTTTTGTGATCTCCTCTATATCTGTGTTGTGGTGTATCTAGATAACATTTAAATTTTTTTCCCCAGATCTTGTGACTCATCAGGGTCATGACCGCCAGGTGTTGCTTCGATTAAGGGAAAATCATCTTTATGTCAAGCTGGAGAAGTGCGTGTTTGAAAAGAAGTCTCTACCCTTCCTGGGCTATATCATCTCCGATCAGGGTCTCAAGATGGACCCTGAGAAGGTAAAGACTGTCCTGAAAAGACCACGTCCCCAAGGCTTAAGGGCCATACAACGCTTCCTGGCATTCGCCAACTCCTACCGGCTGTTCATCCCCAACTTCTCTTCATTAACAGCTCCCATCTCCACCCTCACTAAAAAGGGCATGAATGCCAATGTGTGGACTCCAGAAGCAGAAGTCGCATTTAAAACCTTAAAAAAGGCGTTCACATCAGTCTCTATTCTTCATCACCCTGATGTATCCCTACAGTTTTCATTAGAGGTGGTTGCTTCCTCTGTTGGTGGTGGTGCACTTTTGTTCCAGAGAAGTTCGAAAGGCAAGACTGTGGTATGTGGCTAGTATTCTAAGCTGTTTTCTCCCGCAGAGCGCAACTACTCGATTGAGGATCGGGAGTTACTGGCCATCAAGCTGGCCCTGCAGGAGTGGAGACACATACTGGAAGGTGCAGCTCATTCTATCCTGACCTATCTACAGACGGTTCAACGGCTGAATCCTTGTAAAGCCAGGTAGTTGTTGTTCTTTGCTCGGTTCCGGTTCGAACTCCACTATCAACCTGCCGACAAGAATGTGAGGGCCGATGCCGTGTCTAGGTCGTTTGAAACAGAGGACACTGTGGAGTCCCCACAGAATATTATCGACCCTTCCTGCATCTATTCTGTTAACCCTCCACAAGTTAGAGACATTCCTCCGGGAAGAACATTTGTACGTCTGACAGACGGAGGAAGAATTCTTCGCTGGGGTCACAGTTCTAAGCTAGCAGGTCACGCGGGTGCCCATAAGACCCGAGACCCAATTACCCGTCAGTTCTGGTGGCCCACGCTGCCCAAAGACGTCATGGACTTTGTCTCCTCCTGTACGGTGTGCGCAGCAAACAAAGTTGCCCACTCCAGACCAGCCGGTCTGCTCCAACCACTGCCTGTGCCCGATTCCCCCTGGCAGCATGCTGCTATGGACTTTGTCACAGATCTCCCTTTCTCTGCGGGATGCAGTGTGATCTGGGTGGTGGTGGATCGGTTTTCTAAAATGGCTCATTTTGTTCCCCTCACTGGCCTGCCTTCTGCTGCTCGACTGGCCGACCTCTTCGTTCAACACATCTTCCGTCTGCACGGCTTGCCTCTGCATATTGTCTCGGATCGAGGGGTCCAGTTCACCTCAAAGTTCTGGAGAGCACTCTGCGGCCCCCTCGGTATAAAGTTGGACTTCTCCTTAGCTTTTCATCCTCAATCCAATGGACAAGTCGAAAGGGTTAACCAGATTATGGAGAACTATCTCCATAATCTGGTTACCCAGATTATGGAGAACTATCTGCGGCACTTTGTCTCCAGACGGCATGATGAATGGGTGCAGCTGCTCCCGTGAGCTGAGTTCACCTATAATAACCATACTAGTGAGTCCACCACCTCCAGTCCGTTCTTCATCGTCTACGGCCAATATCCTCATATACCTCTTCCTGTCTCTACTATGTCCCAGGTGCATGCAGCTGACTCTACCTTCAGGGACTTTCTGCAGATATGGCAACAGACACAATCTTCTATTCTGCTGGCGGTGGACCGCATGAAGAGGAAGGCATACACTAGAAGATGAGAACCTCCCCAGTTTCTTCCAGGTACAAAGGTCTGGCTGTCTTCCTGGAGTATCTGGCTGAGGGTGCCGTCTTGCAAGTTTGCTCCCAGGTTCCTCGGACCCTTAGAGATTCTGCTACAAATCAATCCTGTGTTTTACAAGCTTCGGCTGCCTCCTATCCTCAAGATTCCTATCTCCTTCCATGTCTCCTTGCTGAAGCCTGTGGTCCTGAACCACTACTCCAGGACTCCCAGTTCCGCAGTGGCTCCTGGTGGCTCATCAGGGACCTTCGAAGTGAGGGAGATCCTGGCCACCAAGAAAGTGGGAGGAAGGACATTTTATTTGGTGGATTGGAGGGTATTTGGTCCAGAGGAGAGGTCTTGGGAGCCAGAGGAGAACATTGATGCCCCTGTCCTTGTGAAGAGATTTCTCTCCCGCTCTGGCCCCAAGAAGAGGGGTGTAAGAGGGGGGATACTGTAACGTCTATGGCCGAGGGCCGTCGTTCAGACTTACCCTCTGACGGCCCCGGACACGGACGTCTGTGTTCTCAGTGGCATTTCCCTCCATGGAGACGCCGGCACAAACTTACGGGTTCTGGGACTGTTTTCCGCAGGGCGCACATGCCCGCACGAGCACAGCCTTAAAGGGCCAGTACGTGTCCAGTTGTTATTAATCAGTAATTAGCCCAGAATGCTGCTGGGCTATAAAAATGGCTCTGCTCACTTGATCCTTGCCTGAGCATTGTTGTATACCTAAATTTTGTCTTGCAAATGGTCTTCCAGTGTTTTCCAGTTCCCAGTGTTACCCGTTACTGCTGCCTATACCCTATATCCCATGCTACCGTGCCTCTGTGCCATCTACAGTGAAAGAGAAGTCGTGTCTTCCACAGCATCTACTGTACTATCTACAGTGAAAGTCAAGTCGTGTCTTCCACTGCATCTACTGTACCATCTACAGTGAAAGTCAAGTCGTGTCTTCCGCTGCATCTACTGTGCCATCTACAGTGAAAGTCAAGTTGTGTCACCGCTACTGTCTACATTGCCTCAGGTACACTTTCTGGACTATAGACATTGTTTTGTACCTAGTTGGCCAGCTGCTATCCCGCTACGCGGTACGGCCCAGTGGTTCCACACCCCGCGCCGTGACAATTGGATTCATGGAGACCATATAGCGTGACACTTCTCCAGGGCTCCTCGATGTAAGTACACAATTTTCTTATAGGGCCGGAACCTATTTACACTGCCAGCCTACTGTTCTGGGAACTGATTGTGTCATTCATTCAGTTGCGTGAGATCAGCTTCCTGACTTGAAAAAGCGTTTCTTTCAATAATTGACATTGAGATGAGGAGTACTGAGGGGAATCTATCAGTCCCAACAAACACAGTTTAGGGGTCAGAGGAATTGGGACTCCCATTATGTAATTTAGAAATATAATCACCTGTGTCCAATAGCCTTTTATGTAGGGACATTGCCATAAGAAGTGGTTGAAAAGACCCTGACTCCATAAAAGACAATGTTAGCTATAGAAGAGTTAGGGTACGTTTACACGTAGCGTAAACACTGTGGAATTTCTGTCCGGCTTTACTGTGAAGAAATTCCGCAGCATTTTCAGTAGCAGCAAAGTACATGAGATATGAAATCCCATCCACCCGCTAAAG
Source organism: Rhinoderma darwinii (assembly GCF_050947455.1). Taxonomy (NCBI): domain Eukaryota; kingdom Metazoa; phylum Chordata; class Amphibia; order Anura; family Rhinodermatidae; genus Rhinoderma; species Rhinoderma darwinii. The sequence goes on from NC_134689.1 coordinate 48,511,499, forward strand.
AAAAAACTTGCACAAAACACCGGCGGGAACTGTCTTGCTGTATTAGATTCTCATTCCGCATCATGTAAATTTACATGGCAAAAATGCTGCAGAATTTCCACACAGAAAATCTGAAAAGAAATTCTGCAGTGTTTATGTTACGTCTGAATATAAGGGCTTATTCAGACGAACGTATAATACGTCCGTGCAACGCGCGTGATTGTCACGTGCGTCGCACGGACCTATGTTAGTCAATGGGGCCGTTCAGACTGTCAGTGATTTTCACGCAGTGTATGTCCGCTGCATAAAACTCACGACATGTCCTATATTTGCCCGTTTTTCGCGCATCACGCACCCATTGAAGTCAATGGGTGCATGAAAACCACGCACGGCACACGGACACACTTCCGTGTGCCGCGCATGATGCGCGCTACAGTAGTCAAAACTATGAATGAAAACAGAAAAGCACCACGTGCTTTTCTGTTTACAAACATAAAAGTAGAGTGTCATATGCTGCTGACACATGGAGCTTTTATGGACCTTTTGCACACGCAAAACACAGCATCTTTTGCGCGTGCAAAACGTACCCACTCGTGTGAATCCGGCCTAAGTAAATCATCTTTATTTTCATGGCTGAGGTTTCAGTATTGAGCTGCGCATTAAGGAGCCAGCACATTCAAGGGAATTTATCAACCTTTCTACGTCAGTTTTCTGGAGAAATGTCACAAAAGGGCCCAAAAGTTGCAATATGCATTGAATATTGAGACTTCTGGGCATATTACGCTGCCTTTTCAACTTTTAGAAAAATGGGGGTGGCTTACTAAAAGGGGATGGTGTCATCGGTCATCAACAAATAGATTATAACTGCTTTTCAGCTTTTAGGAAAATGGGGGTGGCTTACTAAAAGGGGATGGTGTTATCGGTCATCAACAAATTTATTATAATTTACAACAGAAAACTGGCGTGAATTATAACCGCAATCTATGCCAGCTCCTAGATTTCAATGTTGGACAAATAAACATAAAAATGAATTCTCACCTCACCACTCTGGCTTTCCCCTCTGGCTCCTTTAGCATGCTACGGCTCATACAAGGCACTGACGCTGGGCAACATCGTGTTTGATGCAGCACTCAGTGCTGCATCTCATATAGGACTCTGACGATGCTCAGCATCAAGACCTTGTATTAGCCGCAGCATGATGAGGGAGCCTGAGGGGACACAGAGGGGAATAGCGAAGAGGAGCGATATGATGAGTATACATTTTTTTCATTTTATGTCTGATGGTGGGGAATGGATGGTGCACAGCCGCGGTAGTTATGATCCAATTATGGTCCATGGCCAGTCGAAAGATGCAACAGCTTTAATAAGAGGCGTGTACTTCTTAATATATCTGTTACATCGTACACTAGCTGTGTCTTATAAACATAATTTATGATGTTCCGATATTTTGTCATAGGATACGACCTCGAGGCAGGGACAGTGTATGACAATTATATATAGGAGAATTTAACAATAGAAGAATCCGTGGCTGTGGTTGTGATATGAAGTTGGCTACACGTGACCAAGAAAACAAATGCATGACCAGAGCTCAGTGATATGCGGAAGCACAAAATGGCATATAAGAACCCTAGCATACATAAAGGTGCCCTCTGTGCTCATTCAGTGTTATACAGTCTTTGGCTGTCTGTTTATCTTGCTGTAGTTCGGCAACAATATTTGTCCAATGTTTCATGTCACATTTTTTGCATTGTTTATATGGTCTTTCCAGGTCATAACTCAGGCATCCTGCCTGAGAACACAGGCTTATTTGGAGGTTATAATTAGTGCTTTTAATTCAAACAATTCTCTTCTTTTTGGTTCTCTTTTCATTTACCGTGCTCAATTTTTTATTTATATTTTTATTCACCATTCTTTAAAGAGACTCTGTCACCACATTATAAGTGCCCTATCTTCTACATAATGTGATCGGCGCTGTAATGTAGATTACAGCAGTGGTTTTTTATTTCGAAAAAAGATAATTTTTGACGGAGTTATGACCTATATTAGCTTTATGCTAATGAGTTTCTCAATGGACAACTGGGCGCGTTTTACTATATGACCAAGTGGGTGTTGTATAGAGGAGTGTATGACGCTGACCAATCAGCGCCATACACTCCTCTCCATTCATTTACACTGCAGATAGCGATATACAGTGAAGGAAATAAGTATTTGATCCCTTGCTGATTTTGTAAGTTTGCCCACTGTCAAAGACATGAACAGTCTAGAATTTTTAGGCTAGGTTAATTTTACCAGTGAGAGATAGATTATATAAAAAAAAAAAAAAAAAAGAAAATCACATAGTCAAAATTAGATATATTTATTTGCATTGTGCACAGAGAAATAAGTATTTGATCCCCTACCAACCATTAAGCGTTCAGCCTCCTCCAGACCAGTTACACGCCCCAAATCAACTTGGTGACTGCATTAAAGACAGCTGTCTTAAATGGTCACCTGTATAAAAGACTCCTGTCCACAGACTCAATTAATCAGTCTGACTCTAACCTCTACAACATGGGCAAGACCAAAGAGCTTTCTAAGGATGTCAGGGACAAGATCATAGACTGCACAAGGCTGGAATGGGCTACAAAACCATAAGTAAGACACTGGGTGAGAAGGAGACAACTGTTGGTGCAATAGTAAGAAAATGGAAGACATACAAAATGACTGTCAATCGATCGAAATCTCACCTCGTGGCGTATCCTTGATCCTGAGGAAGGTGAGAGCTCAGCCGAAAACTACACGGGGGGAACTTGTTAATGATCTCAAGGCAGCTGGGACCACAGTCACCAAGAAAACCATTGGTAACACATTACGCCGTAATGGATTAAAATCCTGCAGTGCCCGCAAGGTCCCCCTGCTCAAGAAGGCACATGTACAGGCTCGTCTGAAGTTTGCAAATGAACATCTGGATGATTCTGAGAGTGATTGGGAGAAGGTGCTGTGGTCAGATGAGACTAAAATTTAGCTCTTTGGCATTAACTCAACTCGCCGTGTTTGGAGGAAGAGAAATGCTGCCTATGACCCAAAGAACACCATCCCCACTGTCAAGCATGGAGGTGGAAACATTATGTTTTGGGGGTGTTTCTCTGCTAAGGGCACAGGACTACTTCACCGCATCAATGGGAGAATGGATGGAGCCATGTATCGTCAAATCCTGAGTGACAACCTCCTTCCCTTCACCTGGTCATTAAAAATGGCTCGTGGCTGGGTCTTCCAGCATGACAATGACCCGAAACATACAGCCAAGGCAACGAAGGAGTGGCTCAAAAAGAAGCACATTAAGATCATGGAGTGGCCTAGCCAGTCTCCAGACCTTAATCCCATTGAAAACTTATGGAGGGAGCTGAAGATCTGAGTTGCCAAGCGACAGCCTCGAAATCTTAATGATTTACAGATGATCTGCAAAGAGGAGTGGGCCAAAATTCCATCTAACATGTGTGCAAACCTCATCATCAACTACAAAAACCGTCTGACTGCTGTGCTTGCCAACAAGGGTTTTGCCACCAAGAATTAAGTCTTGTTTGCCAAAGGGATAAAAAATACTTTTTTCTCTGTGCAAAATGCAAATAAATATATATAATTGTGACAATGTGATTTTCTGTTTTTTTTTAAATATAATCTATCTCTCACTGGTAAAATTAACCTAGACTAAAAATTCTAGACTGTTCATGTCTTTGACAGTGGGCAAACTTACAAAATCAGCAAGGGATCAAATACTTATTTCCTTGACTGTAGCTATATCGCTATGTGCAGTCACATAAACACTCTAGAGCGCTACTCATGTGTCATGACAATGAATATACATTACCTCCAGCCAGGACGTGATGTGTATTCATTCTCCTGACCACTTCTGTAGCGTCTCTGTTATTTACAGCACAGCACAGCGAGATCTCGCTGTGGATGACAGCTTACAGCGTAATACGCGAGACTACGCCTGCTATGCTGTAAATCACAGAGACGCTACAGAAGTGGTCAGGAGAATGAATACACATCACGTCCCGGCTGGAGGTAATGTATATTCATTGTCACGCCACATGAGTAGCGTAATAGTGTGTTTATGTGACTGGACATAGCGATATAGCTATATCGCTATCTGCAGTGTAAATTAATGGAGAGAAGTGTATGACGCTGATTGTTCACTGATTGGTCAGCATCATACACTCCTCTGTACAATGCCCACTTGGTTATATAGTAAAACACGCCCAGTTGTCCATTGAGAAACTCATTAGCATAAAGCTAATATAGGTTATAACTCCGTCAAAAATGATAGTTTTTCTAAATAAAAAACATTGCTGTAAACTAGATTACAGCGCCGATCACATTATGTACAAGATAAGGCACTTATAATGTGGTGACAGAGCCTCTTTAACTCTCGCTAAGCCAATGTACAGTGTGAGCAAAATATCATGGTGCTCCTACCAGCTATCGTCTCGTGTTACAGTGGATGTTGAAAGTGGTGCCCATACGCTTCTAGGCACATAAAGCTGGAATCTAATTGTTTGCCAAGGGCAATCCTTTTAGAATGGTTCTGATGCAAGAAGTCTGCATATATTTAAGTAGTGCACAGTGACTTTTTGCTCACCCTGTATTTAATTAGTAAATAGACATCACTTTCTCTCTTCTTTTAGTTCCCCCTGGTACTTTCTCCCATGGTTCTCTATCTTTCACATAAACTGTATATGTTTGTTGATAAATATGCACCATTGCTTATTGTATTCCCCTTTCTCTTTCTTTCTTACTTTCTTTCTTTCTTTGTGTTCCTATTATTAAGTTTACTGAAAATATAAATAAAATCTCAATGCAGAAAAGTTTTTTTTCAAATTGATTAACGTCTTGAAGAAAATCATGTGTGTGTATAGATTTCTAACAGACTTGCTTTTTTTAAATAAATTTGTTATTCATAAGCCTCACCCCAAATTATCTCACATGCCACTGACAGTCAGCTACAGCCGGAGTGCCTGCATAATGGCAACAAGTTTCCATAATACAGTGACCAGTCAATGAGGTTTTTTTCAAGTGTTCGTAAAAAAAAAAGTTGATGTGTGCATGATTTCTTAGAAGCTGGAGGGCTTGTACAGGTTGATGTAATTATCATCATTTACAGTTCACAGTAAATGATCACATAATAGCATTCTGAGCTTTAGACATATATTATCGTTATATGTTTCATTATGGTTTTCTAATTTGTCCGTAAAAAATGTGGGCTGGCCGTGATTTTTACTGAAGTTGTCCATAAAAAAAGAAAAAAATCAGGTCGAAAACTCTGGACTATTCACACTGCCCCCACAGTCAATGAAAGCCTCCACAGAGAGCGGTACCCTATGTTTTAAAAAATATCTTATATAATTGCATAGCATTGGATTGTGGCACATTGGGCCCACCCTAACAGACTGCTCTTCCTTACTAAGCGGATTGCACATAGCAGGGTTGCCAACTTCCACTTCAGTAATTTCTGGACAAGTGAGCTTAAAATTATGAACAGACCAAAATTTTTACGGACACATTACTAAATCAAGAGTTAGTCATAAAGAGCATAAGTAACACCTTTTTATAAGGGATCACATGAGTGGGATAGTAAAGTTGAGTACGGGCATGACTCAAGTTGAATTAAAAAACTATTACAGTAATATAATAGAGATATTTTAAAAAAAAACAACTTCTTACTGGCTTTGAAACGGGGGACCCTTAACATGTAAAAAAGAGAAACATGCTAACCACTACTCTACAGATATAGAGATACATACTAGTCATTGACAGTATGTAGTCACCCGCCAGTCGGAGCCAGGGAGATTCAGACACTCGCTCAGATGGTCAATCACGGTGTCGGTGAGTGGAGTCTGCTGCGGGTCAGGGTGCACACTGCACTGCTGGCTGCTGCCTCTGCTGGGACTGGAGTGAGACTCACCAATCACAGCCCCGCTTGTAGTTTTCCCACTTAGTGCGGGAAGGATGCAAGCTGGGCTGTGATTGGTGAGTCCCACTCACTCCATCCCACCGCCGCTGCCAGGGCCGGCCTTTGGGGTGTGCGACCTGTGGCATCACACAGGGCGCATCACTCCGGCAGGTTGAACGGGGCGCTGTGCTGACACCTTTCCGCCCGGGCACTCCTTCCCAGCTCTCGGCGTAACTACCGCTGTAGCAGCCATGGAGGCCCGCAGCATGAGGGGGCCCGTGCCGCCCGTCGGAACGGGCCCCCCCATGCTTGGTGGCGCCGCTAGCAGCCACTATGGCTGCTACAGTGGTAGCGATGTCATAATCTATAGTATCTGTGTCCTTAGGATCCCTGCGCAGGCCGGCGTGATGATATTACTGGATCACTCCAGCCTACACAAGGATCCTGCAGCTCAGTTCATCGCGGGAACATAAAGGTGAATATAAAGTTTATGTTTTATTTGTTACGGGGGCACAGGCTATAAGGGGGTATTGAGGGGCTGTATGGCGCTGTCTACAAGTGGGGGGCTGTTTGGCGCTGTCTACAAGGGGGAGGTGGGAGGCTATATGGTGCTTTCTACAAGGGGGAGGTGGGGGCTGTATAGCGCTATCTACACGGGGAGGGGGGAGCTGTATGGCACTATCTACAAGGGAGAGGTGGCACTGTCTACAAGGGGGAGCTGAGGGGGCACTGTCTACAAGGGGGAGGTGAGGGGGCTGTATGACAGAATATACAGGGGGGCTGTATTGCACAATCTACAGGGGGCTGTGTGTGGCATCCAGGGGTGGGGAGGGGAGGGGGACATTATACTGTGGGGGGCCACTAAGGGGGCATTATACTGTGTGGGGGCCACTAAGGGGACATTATACTGTGTAGGGGCACTACAAGGGCAATATACTGTGTGTGGCCCTTAAGGAGCATTATACTGTGTGGGCACACTTGGAGGACAAAATACTGTGTCCTTAAGGGGGTTATAATATATTATATTATTATTAAATATTATTATTATACTGTATGGGCAGCTACGGGGGGCATTATACTGTATGGGGTATTACACTGTCTGGGGGCACTAAAGGGGCATTATACTGTGGGGGGCATTGTACTTTTACATGGGGAATTTTTTTTATGATGGGGTGGGGTGCCAAAAGAAAATTTTGCACGGGGCACTTTCTATCCTAAGGCTAGCCCTGGCCACCGCCACCACTGCTCTCCGCTCTGCCTGACGTCACTCACATTTAGGAGCAGAAGGAGGGCAGACGGAACCAAGTGAATGATGCGGCGGCGGTCTGAGTGAGGTCGGTGCCAACCTGGGAGTGAACCAGTCCAGTCGCTTGACCTGAGTCACCTGACCTCACGTCACTAAGGTGATGTCAATTGATTGGACTGGTCCACTCCTGGCACAGACCTCACTCAGACCATCATTCACTTGGCTCCGTCCTCCTTCGCTCCTCCTACCTTTCCCTTGTTTGTACTGCACATGTACATTTTGGCGCATGCGCAATGCAACGTTTCGGGGGATGGAGACTAAATCACAGACAGTGCTTTTCTCTGCTGGACACTACGGACGGCAGAAGAAAAAAAACACCAATTTTTTGCGGACTGTCTGTAAATTTAAGGACGGTTTACAACCCTGGCACATAGCACATAAAATATAAAGAACAGATTTGTAAAATAGTAAAAAAAAGTCATATGCAATTGGGCCTTCTTGTTGTTGATGAGGCTTGTCACTGGAGTCCAACATATACACATATTATATTGATTCACCATAACGACATCTATACCTAAACCTAAAAATAACACATGTCAAAGTAAAATTCAATTGTTACATACCTGAAATCCAAAACACCAGCATAAGAAATTGCAGAGAAACAGCAACACCACCTGAATCATTCCTGGTAACGGCTCTTCTTTATAAAGAATGTAGCAGAAAATGGCAGTTAAGGTTATAAGAAATGTATTCCTGGTATTGACACTGGCTTGAAATGCTTTCAGGTAGTCTCCATTATACCTTTAAAATGGAAGATTTTTATTTTATTATTTCATTATCATTATTATTATGGTGTTATCGTTTAGCTATTTACTCAAAATCTTTTGTCTTTACTACTTTTATCCGCTTAATCACTACAAATGTGCCAGGCTGGAGAAATTTTTTAGTATAAGCAGAAAATAAAAAATTATAGTGAGTTGGGGTAAATAAACACAAAGGGGGGAATAAATTCAAGTTTCTACGCCAGATTTTTGGTGTAGAAAGGTAGCAAACTGTAGAAAAGATGCTTAAAAAAACATTTCAACTTTTGTGCCATTTCCAACGCTCATGGCATTTTTCTAAAAGATAGGCGAAGCTTAAAGAAGGGGGACAGGGCCAATTGTAGTGCGACATATTTATTATATAATTTACGCCAGACATTGGCATAATATAGCAGAAATCAATGATTTCACTCTGTGTCACACGGACAGACAGAAATGCACCTAATTTATTTTTACTTTAGCGCTCTTCATATTAAGACTGACATATGAAACACCAGTCTTAATTAATTCCCCCCATAAAGTACCTGTCGTCAGGTGTTCTATCAGGGCAGTACCGCTGGTACTCTAGTCCCAGGGGCCTGGGAAATTTTTTTTTTTAAAAAGGGTCTCAGCCGCCACAGTCCACCACTGCTGCCGTTGCCTTATAAGGAATAGACCCTGCAATATCATATAATATAATAACTTCTCCAAATTCAGTAATGCTGGGGCACTTCTTCACAAGACTGATGCTGGCTAGCATCACAACGTTATGTGTGACAGCGCATACAACGTCCTGACATCCTAATGCTGTCCAGCGTCAGTCTTGTGAAGTAAGGCCACAGCGTGAGGAATGTCAGGCAACAGAGAAGAGGCGCCCGAAAGTGGAGGCAACAGGACACGGGAGTGTTAAGTACATAGTAGTCTGAATATTTTTTTGGGTGGGTCTGGTCTTGGGTGTAAATTAACTTAGAGTTCTGATTGGGGGTGTAAATTAAATTAGAGGTCTGGGGTCTGAATTTGGGGGTCAGGTTGGGAGTCTAGGAGTCTGGCTCGGGGTCTGAATTAATGAAGAGGTCTGGCCTGGGGTTTGAATTAACGCAGTGGTCTTGTCTTGAGCCTGAATTAATGTAGGGGTCTGATTGGGGTATAAATAAATTTAGGGATCTTGTCTGGAGTTTGAATTAATTTGAATTTATTCGGCGCTCTGCTTGGGGGGGGGTCTAAATTAATATATGGGACTGAAATAATTTAAGGGTCTGGTCAGGGGGCTGAAATAATTTAGGGGTCAGGTTGGGAGTTTGAATTCTTTTGGGGGTCTGATTAAGTTTGTAAATTAATTTAGGGGCCAGAATTAATTTAAGGCCCTGGTTGTGGGTCTGAATCAATTTAGGGTTCGGGTCATAAGGCTAAATTAATTTAGGGATCTGATCGTGAAACTGAATTAATTTAGGGGTCAGGTTGGGAGTCTGAATTAATGTAGGAGTCTTTGGGTCTGAATTAATGTAGGAGTCTGGTTTTTCGGCCTGAATTAACCCCTTCTGGACACAGTCTGTTTTGGCCTTTAGGACACAGTCGATTTTTTCAAATCTGACGTGTTACTTTATGTAGTAATAACTCTGGAATGCTTTTACCTATCCAATCTATTCTGAGATTGTTTTCTCATGACATTTTCTTTATATTAGTGAAAAATCTTTGGTCGATAAATTTGGTATTTATTTCTGAAAAACACCAAAATGTAGAGAACATTTGCAAAAATTGGCATTTTTCTAAATGTAAACGTATCTGCTTGTAAAATAGATAGTAATACCACACAAAATAGTTACTAATTAAAATTTCCCATATGTCTACTTTATGTTTGCATCGTTTTTTGAACGTACTTTTATTTTTCTAGGACGTTACAAGGCTTAGAACTTTAGCAGCAATTTCTCATATTTTAAAGTGAAATGTTAAATACTTTTGTGTCAAAAAAGACAAAAGTATAATAGGTATGATACCTTTATTGGCTAACCATAAAAGTTCTATATGCAAGCTTTCAGAGCACAGAGGCCCCTTCTTCAGGCAGTTTACAAATGAATGACTTAGAAAAAAGCACAACATTTAGATGTTACACAAAGACAATTAGTACATGAGGTGATACATCATTAAGATAAGCCGGGGCAATAAAACTGAGGTTATAGGGGTGATGACTTAGGAGTTAAGGCATCTGGAGTCAGTCTGATGGGGGACGTGACGTGTGTCCATGTAGTGGCTCATAAATCCTGGTGTTAGATTGAGGCCTTGTGTCAATGACTGGAATTTTATCATCATCTTGAATTCCCAAATTTTTCTCTCTCTGTTGTTTTTAAAATGACCCTTCAGAATGAGTACCTTTAAATCTGCCAAACTGTGGTCTGGTCCAGAGAAGTGTTTTCCCACGGGTGTATCCACCTCCTGTTTTATTGTATGTCTGTGAAGATTCATCCTGGTTTGTAGTTTTTGTATTGTTTCTCCAATGTAGATTCCTTTATTGATGCACCTTGTACACAGGATCATGTACACTACATTGGAGGATGTACAGGAGAACGTGCCAGTGATTTTATAGTCCTGCTGCGTGTTTGGTATCTGGATGGTGTTTGATGACCAGATGTTGGTACAGGTCTTGCATTTTCTACTGTTGCAAGGAAAAGTGCCAGTCTCTGATGGTGGTGAGAGGGCACTTCTGACCAGGAGATTCCTTAGGTTTGGTGGCTGTTTGTATGCAAGGAGTGGTAAATCTGGGAATATTTCCTTCAGTTTATTGTCTTTGTTAAATATAGGTTGGAGATCAGCAGCAATTTTCCTCAAGATGTTCATTTGGGGGTTGTATATGACCACTAGGGGAACCCTGCTGTTGTCTTCCTTCTTTTTGTACTCCAGAAGATTGCTCCTTGGAATTCTTGTTGCTCTGTAGATCTGATCATCTATAATCCTTGGATGGTATCCCTGTTGTAAGAATGTATTCCTCAGTGATAGCAGGTGTTGTTTTGTGTCTTCACAGTCTGAACAGATCCGTATGTATCGCAGAGCCTGGCTGTAGATGATGGATTTCTTTATGTGTCTCGGATGGAAGCTGTTCCATCCGAGACACATAAAGAAATCCATCATCTACAGCCAGGCTCTGCGATACATACGGATCTGTTCAGACTGTGAAGACACAAAACAACACCTGCTATCACTGAGGAATACATTCTTACAACAGGGATACCATCCAAGGATTATAGATGATCAGATCTACAGAGCAACAAGAATTCCAAGGAGCAATCTTCTGGAGTACAAAAAGAAGGAAGACAACAGCAGGGTTCCCCTAGTGGTCATATACAACCCCCAAATGAACATCTTGAGGAAAATTGCTGCTGATCTCCAACCTATATTTAACAAAGACAATAAACTGAAGGAAATATTCCCAGATTTACCACTCCTTCCATACAAACAGCCACCAAACCTAAGGAATCTCCTGGTCAGAAGTGCCCTCTCACCACCATCAGAGACTGGCACTTTTCCTTGCAACAGTAGAAAATGCAAGACCTGTACCAACATCTGGTCATCAAACACCATCCAGATACCAAACACGCAGCAGGACTATAAAATCACTGGCACGTTCTCCTGTACATCCTCCAATGTAGTGTACATGATCCTGTGTACAAGGTGCATCAATAAAGGAATCTACATTGGAGAAACAATACAAAAACTACAAACCAGGATGAATCTTCACAGACATACAATAAAACAGGAGGTGGATACACCCGTGGGAAAACACTTCTCTGGACCAGACCACAGTTTGGCAGATTTAAAGGTACTCATTCTGAAGGGTCATTTTAAAAACAACAGAGAGAGAAAAATTTGGGAATTCAAGATGATGATAAAATTCCAGTCATTGACACAAGGCCTCAATCTAACACCAGGATTTATGAGCCACTACATGGACACACGTCACGTCCCCCATCAGACTGACTCCAGATGCCTTAACTCCTAAGTCATCACCCCTATAACCTCAGTTTTATTGCCCCGGCTTATCTTAATGATGTATCACCTCATGTACTAATTGTCTTTGTGTAACATCTAAATGTTGTGCTTTTTTCTAAGTCATTCATTTGTAAACTGCCTGAAGAAGGGGCCTCTGTGCTCTGAAAGCTTGCATATAGAACTTTTATGGTTAGCCAATAAAGGTATCATACCTATTATACTTTTGTCTTTTTTGACACAAAAGTATTTAACATTTCATATTGTCTCTGGCTAACACGGTACTACACAATTTTTCATATTTTAAAGAAAATTTCAAAAGGCCATTTTTTCAGGGACCAGTTCAGTTCTAAAGTGGCTTTGAGGGCCTTATATATTAGAAAATCCCCATAAATCATCCCATTTTGAAAACTGCACCCCTCAAGGTATTGGAATCAGTATTCACAAAGTCTTTTAACCCTTTAGGCGTTTCACAGGAATTAAAGCAATGTAGAGGTGAAATGTGCACATTTTTTTTTTTTTTGCCAAAATTCATTTCTAATACATTTTTTTTTGTAACACAGAAGGTTTTACCAGAGAAATGCAATGCAATATTTTATTGCACAGATTCTGCAGTTTTTAGAAATATCCCACATGTGGTCCTAGTGTGCTAAGGGACTGAAACACCGGCCTCAGAAGCAAAGAAGCACCTAGTGGATATTGGGCCTCTTTTTTTTTAGAATATATTTTAGGCACCTCTACTTTACGAGGAATAAGGGAAAAAATGAACCACAACATTTGTAAAACATTTTCTCCTGATTACGGCAATACCCCATATGTGGTAATAAACTGCTGATTACACCCATGGCAGCGCTCAGAAGGGAAGGAGCGCCTTTTGGATTTTGGAGCATGGATTTTGCTGGATTGGTTTTCGGTGCCATGTCGCGTTTGCAACACCCTGGAGAGACCAAAACAGTGGAAACCCCGCAAAAGTGATCCCATTTTGGAAACTACACCCCTCAAGGAATTTTTCTAGGGGTATAGTGAGCATTTACACCCCACAGGTTTTTTGCAGAATTTATTAGAATTAGGCCGCAAAAATGAATATCACAATTTTTTCCACTAAAATGTTGCATTTTCTCATTTTCACAAGGGATAAAGGAGAAAAAAAACAACCAATTTTTGTAAAGCAATTTCTCCCGAGTACGGAAATACCCTACATGTGGTCATAAATTTTTTCATTATAGATGAATTAACCCTTTCAGGACTGATCAATTTTTTCCTTTCTTATTTTCGTTTTTCACTCTCCGCCTTCCAAGACCCCTAACTTTTTTCTTTTTCTGTCAGAGTGTTGTGAGGGCTTTTTCTTGCGGGAGGAGTTGTAGTTTCTATTGACACCATTTAAAGTGCCATAAAATGTACACTCAAACTGAAAAAAAATTATTTGCGGGCTGAAATTGGCAAAAAATCTGATTCCATTTTCTGGGGGTTTTCGTTTTTACAGCTTTCGCCGTGCGGTAAAAACGTAAACTTTACTTTATTCTGCGGCTCAATACAATTAAGGTGATGCCAAATTTATATTGTTTTTTCTTATATTATACTACTTTTACAAAGAAAAATCTAATTGTTAAAATAAAAATTGTTTTGTTTCACCACATTCTGAAAGCCGTAACTTTTTTATTTTTCGGTCGATTGAGCGGTGGGAGGTCTTATTTTTTGCGGGACGAGCTGTAGTTTTTATTGGTACCATTTTTTGGTACATAAAAAGTGATCAAAAAGTTGTATTACATTTTTTTTTCAAGCTAAGGTGACAAAAAAACGTCCATTTTTTTTTTCGGTTTAAATTATTTAAGTTTTATACAGTGTTCACCGTGCAAGTTAAATAATGGTATATTGTAATATTGTTTATTTATTTTTTTACATTACTTTAGAAGAAAAATGGGAAAAGGTTGTTTTTTTTTCTCACTACTAAAAACGTTAATTCTTCTACAGATTTTATTAGTCCACTTAGGGGACTTGAACCAGCGATCATTGGATCGCTGGTACAATATACTGTAATACTAATGTATTGCAGTATATTGTTTCTTTCACAGGCTTCTGTAACAGCACGATCGCTGTTCCTGTATGTTAGTCCCAGGTGTCAGCTGTAATACACAGCTGACACCCGCAGCGTATGGAGCCGTCTCAGCATGTGAGCCCGCTCCATACATCAACCCCTGCACCATGACGTGCAATTAAGTCATAGTGCGCAAAGGGGTTAATGCACAGCGGATGGTTGAAAGTGAATATTGCAATTTTCCACTGATATGCCATTTTAGTGCATAATATGTTGTGCCCAGTTTGTGCCACTGAAGACAAATACCTCATAAAAAGTTAAGCGGGTTCTCCCGGGTATGGTGATGCCATATATGTGGGCGCAAACTGCTGTTTGGGTACGCTGCAGGGGTCAGACGGGAGGGAGCGCCATATTGCTTTTGGAGCGCAGATTTTGCTTGGTAATATTTCTGTTTGGGGTTTTACTGGTGTTTCAGTTTATAATGTGGGGGCATATGTAAGCTGTGCGGAGCACATCAGGGCATAATAAGAGGGTATAATAATAGGGTAAATAAATAATAAACCGCCTATGTGTGGCCAGTGTCGCACTGATAAATGGCGCCAGATCTTATCTGCTTTTTGAACCCTCTGCACATTTTGCATCACCATATTCTGAGAGCCAGAACTTCTTTATTTTTTTCTCCACCGGAGCTGTGTGAGGGCTTATTTGTTGCGGGACAATCTGTAGTTTTCATTGGTACAATTTTGGAGTATATGCGATTTTTTGATCACTTTTTATTAAACTTTTTTGCAAGCTGGGTGACCAAAAACAAGCAATTCTGACAATGTCTTTTAGTTTATTTTTTGCGGCGTTTACCGTGCACTATAAATGAAAATTTTACTTTATTTTGCAGGTCTGTATGATTACGACGATACCATATGTATATAGGTTTCTTTATGTTTTGCAGCGTTTATGCAATAAAATCACTTTTTTATAAAATAATTTATTTTCTGTCACCATATTCTGAGAACCATAACTTTTTTATTTTTTAGTAAAAAAAACTGTGTAAGGGCTAATTTTTTGCGGGACAGGTTGTAGTTTTTATTGGTACTTTTTTCGGGTTAAATGCGACTTTTGGATACATTTTTATTCTCTATTTTGGGGGGGAGGTGACCAGAAAATTGCGATTCTGGTGTGGTTTTTTATTGATTTTTTTTGGGGTGTTCATCGTGCGGGAAAAATAACATTATCGTTTTATCAAACGTGCTTATCTGGATAAAAAATTGCTCCTTGTATCGGGCGCTTCTGTGTAGCTGATGCGATGATCACCATGGACCCATTAGGTAAATGTTTGAACAATTTATTGGATAACTCGCATTAAAACAATAAAAGAGATAAAAGAGGGACTGCTGCAACGCATTTCAACCTCAAACTTAGGTCTTCGTCAGGCATATTGTATTGTTTTAATACGAGTTATCCAATAAATTGTTCAAACATTTACCTAATAGGCCAGTGGTGATCATCACATCAGCTACACAGAAGCGCCTGATACAAGGAGCAATTTTTATCCAGATAAGAACGTTTGATGACCACGTTGAGGAAACTCCAGCACAGGAGGTATCCACCGTGGGTCTGCTCTAGAGGCTAGCACAGTGTACCAGAAATTTCACCAGACGAGCAATAAAGTTAAGTTGTGCTGACGATCCTGCACAACTCTATCACGTGAGTCGATTACAACTTCACTACATACAAAATACCATCAGTATATACAATATCACCCCAGGGGAGCGCCATCTCTTTTTTTTTGTTCCTTTTTCCAAGCATTATAGTTTTATAGTTGGGGTCGTTACGAACGCGGTGATTCCAGATATGTGTACTATTTTTAACGTGTTAATTTTTTCCTATAATAAAAGACTTATTATAGGAAAAAATGAATTTTTTTGTTTATATAACTTATAAACTTTATTTTTACCCTTTTTTTAAAAACATTTTTATTACCTTTTTTTTTTTTACTTTTTTTTACTTGTCCCACTAGGGGACATTTAGACTTGCAGCTTTGATCGCTGCTAGAGTACATTACACTAGCTACGTAGTGTAATGTATTCTAAGGCTGGATTCACACGAGCACATTACGTCCGTAATCAGTCGCCGCATTTATGGGGTTAATTGCCGAAATCAGCAATGATGGTCCACTGACTGGCAAGACTGGATTTCAGCTGTAGGGGACAGCTGACTTCCCGGTTCCTGGACACTGTCCGTTAAGACAGTGTGCGCCGGGAACCGCTCCGCAACTGTACGTCCTGGTGCGGGATGCAAGCCCTCTGCAGGACGTACAGTTGCAGCACAGCGCGTGATGAGGTTAATCTAGGGGTCTGATGAGGTATTAAATTAATTAAGGGATCTAGTCAGTAGTCTGAATTAATTTAGAGGTCTGGTCAGAAGACTGAATTCATTTGGTGGTCTGCTGAGGGGGGCTCAAAATAAATTTATGAGTCTGGTTGAGGATCTAAAATAATTTGGTAGGGGAGTTCAATTAATTAGGGGTCTGATCAGGTGTCTGTATTAATTTGGAGTTCCAATTAGGGGAGTAAATTAATTTAGGGGTCTGGTCATGAGACCGAATTAAGTTGGATGTCTGATTCGAGGTATAAATAATTTAGGGGTCGGAATTAGTTTAAGAACCTGGCGGGGAGTCCGAATAAATTTTGCGCTTGGTGTCTACGCAGGTGACATGGGAGAGGAGGCGGAGACTTCTTCCATAGCTGCAGCAGCCTGCAGGAGCCAAAACCTGCGGTCAGAATTGTATTTTGTTTAGTGATTTTTCTTAAATTCTGTCCCCTACACTGTAACATCTGGCCATAGCAACCAAAACACACACAAAATGGCACACGTGAACATAGAGTACCCCAAGTCAGTTTTTCTCAAACAGCGAGGCGGGCCTCACTGGTGAGGCCCCTACAAGTTGTTAGTGAGACTCCGCAAAGGAGGCAATTTTGATGAAGGTGATCATATGCTACACAGGCCTTTCCCTGGCTTAACTAATCTTTAATATTGCAACCTAACTGACTCCTTTTATGCCTATTTTAATGTTATACTTAGTTCAGGAGACATATAAAAGACAGAAACATTTTTAATTTTGGAATGGGACTTTGAACCAATGGTGAGGCCAAGACACCACCATGTCATCACCATGTTCTGGTCGGTGAGTCCCGATTAGAAAAAGGTTGGGAAGCTCTGCCCTAAATTATAGCAAAATGTCCTTCTATATGATAAAAAAGTAAGGCTATGTTCACATGTCAGAAGCTAAATTCAGAAACCACGATGGAACCTGATGGACCCCATTATAAGTCAAAGGTCTCTGTCATATAATGGATCCGGTACAGCGTTGTGGCTTCCAATATTATTGGAAGCTACTACACAGTTGTAAACACAGCCTAACATGACAGTTTATTCAATGAGATGAGATTGAATTTATTTTAACTTATTTAACATCCTTTACTAAAATCTGCACTTACCTGCTGTGAACATGAGTAAGTTCTTCAGAAAACTCACATAGGCCAACCATAAAGTGCCAACTTTGTGCAATTACACAATGAAATACCATTGTATAGGCAATTTGACTCCTGGTGTAATTTCCGATTCCAAATAGGTAGAGAAGGAGTGTACATGCAAGAATACAGAAGAAGGCGGTTTTACCAGCTCGATTTCCTCTCGGTTGTGGAATAATTGAGCTAGTTTCAAAGTTATTTCTTATTGTAGGTGTCATCTGAAAAATAAAAAAATATATAGAAAAAGTTGATGTCATATTTACACAAAATAAAACACAAATAACATAACATTTACTCCCAGAGTCTTGCTACTGTGGTTGTAACTTTAATTTTTGAGTGAGAACTCACAGCAAAGTCAACCAAAAAAATATCTTACCTGCTTCTAGGCTGGGCAGCTGGGCAGTCAAACAGCTGATTAATCTGGCCAGCCTGCTACAGTACTGAGACGCCAGATCAATCAGCTGTCAGGTCAAGCGTCCTCTCATATTAGGCAGTGCCCTATTAAAAGTGCCTACTCATGTGCCAGTAAGGGTATGTTCACACGGATTATTAAAACGGAAGCTGAACGCCTCCAAACATATGCCCATTGATTTTGATGGGAAAAACGGTGTTTCGTTCTGACGGGGCGTTTTTTTACGTGGCCGTTTGAAAAAACGTCCTTTAAAAAAAAGCCCCGTAAAAAGAAATGCATTCACTTGTTGAGCCACTTTTCAGCCATTTTTCATTGGTTCAATAGAAAAACAGCTCCAAAAACGGCCGTAAAAATGCATCAAAAAACGCTCGATGCTTAAAACGGCTGAAAATCAGAGCCTTAGCTTATGTTCACACGTAGTGTTTTCAGCCGTTTTCCGGGCCATAAACGTTTTGAAAAACGGCTGAAAAATCGGAAGCAGTACGCCTCCAAACATCTGCCCATTGATTTCAATTGGAAAAACGGCGTTCTGTTCCGACGCGGCTTTTTTTACATGGCCGTTTTTCAAAACGGCCACGTAAAAAAACGGCCGTGAAAAAGAAGTGCATGTCACTTCTTCAGCCGTTTTTGGAGCCGTTTTTCATAGACTCTATGAAAAAACAGCTCCAAAAACGGCCATAAAAAAACACGCGAAAAACGCGAGTTTGCTTAAAAACCGTCTGAAAATCAGGAGCGGTTTTCCCTTGAAAACAGCTCCGTATTTTCAGACGTTTTTTAGTAAGCGTGTGAACATACCCTTATTGTTTATTGTATCTAGTTTCTGCTACTGCAACTCTGCTAAGTATCTCAGTGTTTGGACTTCTCTATTATATTTCACTCAGATTATCCTTTAGATTTTTCCTGGGTGCAGATTGGGCTGGGTCTGGATTTCTCTCTGTTGCTTTGTGTGTTCAGACCCAGCAATTACATTATACTACGTCTATCTATGTACTTCAGTAATGGTATTATCTCTGCTTGTCAGTTTAGTTTCTTTGTTTGAAGCCGGGTTCTTCTTGGTTTAGTGTGGAGTGGTTATTATCCTGCAGGATTTCTTACGTGCTTTCTGGTTTATTTTTTACTATTACTGCTGGATTTATTACATACTTTCTAGTTACCCTTTTACTGTTATTGTCCTGCTGGATTTATTACGTGCTTTCTGGTTTAGCTTTTACTTTTCAGGTACCGTTCTACTTGTACTGCCAGTGATCATCCTGATGTTCCGTAGCTTCTGACAGGGATCGCTCAGGGTTACAAGGAGGTTTCTGATAATGGGATTACTATTATCAGGGCAGCACGACAAAAAAGTTATGGCTTTTGGAATTCAGTGAGGTAAAGGTGAAAAAATACAAAATTAGCTGTCACTGTTGTTCAAATCAAAAGTACAAGACTAAATACTTTTTTTGTAAAATATCTAACCATATAAAATGCTTCTTTTGCCACTTAGATGCTTCAGAGAAGCAGTAATTAATTATCAGCCTCACTGAGAAACCAAGTTACAGCTGCTGCCAAAAGATGTCCACGGAGCTAGGAGGGGGAGGATAAGAGAGCTGCTGCATAGAGATAGAGACAGAGAGACACACACACACAGACACGGCTTCTAGTAAGTGTTTTAACGATCTCACCCAAGTGCAGGATAAACAGAAACATTGTTCATTACTTATCTATAATGTTCCACATGTCGCTGCTTGTGTGTGTGTGTGTGTGTGTGTGTGTGAGTGTGAGAGAGAGAGAGAGTGTGTGAGAGAGAGAGAGAGAGACAGAGTTATAGGGGAGCAGGACCTCCTCTTCCCTCTGTGCTGTGTATGAAAGACATCATAGCAGCTAGTCTTTACCCCTTCTGAAACTGAGTTAAGGGAAAACTGATAATTAGACAAATGGAGCCTGCAAAGGAAAACTGCTAAAAAATGCAGATATACTGTTATTCCTCATGTACACACACATGAGGACTTATTCAGAAAATTCACCTGAAACGACAGTTACTCTTTAAGGGGTAAAGAAACAAACAAACAAACAAACATGTAAACAGGTAAAGAGGAGTCTTCCTGGTCTTTTTCTCTCAATTCTTTGCAATGGGACTATATGGCGCATGCAGTTCCATTCCAGTGAATGAGAGATTTCCAACAAGAGGAAATCCAGGGAACTCCATGTCAGAAGACGAATGGGAGGTGTGCTATGCATCATTCTAGACATCATTAGGGTCACAGGTGCCCCACAGATAACATCAATTGAAATGTAGAATGTAGAGATCGCCAACACATCACAGTTCCTAACACATGGAAAATAGTTCCAAACTAGTGCTAAATTTGTTTCTATTTCAACTTTTGACATGTCAAAATGTTTCGATCCTTCCCTTTAATATTATGGCAGCTAAACACCGTGTCTATCAGTATCTTGTTCATGAGTTTGCTTTAATACCTTTTTCACTTTGTGGACACACCAGTGTGATGCAAGAAATGGAACACCACCATAATATGATGTCTATTTTTCTCTTGGGAATCCACCCATTTTTCTACACTTCTGAAGAATAGTTAATTATTATTTTACACAAATATTTTGAGTCGCCTTATATAGTTCAGCAGGTAACTCAAAGTATGTCCTTCCAAACCAAATATCTTAAGAAGTATATAGATACACAATACGCATCATACACTTAGTTAAATTGACAATGTAATACAGACAAGGCCAAGTTCACATTTACAAACTTTCTTTAGGGTATGTTCACACGTAGTCAACAAAAACATCTGAAAATCCAGAGCTGTTTTGAAGGGAAAACAGACCCTGCTTTTCAGACGTTTTTTTACCAACTCGCATTTTTCGCTGCGTTTTTCGCGCCGTTTTCGCGGCGTTTTTTACGTCCGTTTTTGGAGCTGTTTTCATTGGAGTCTATGAGAAAACAGCTCCAAAAACGTCCAAAGAAGTGTCCTGCACTTCTTTTGACGAGGCTGTATTTTTACGCGTCGTCGTTTGACAGCTGTCAAACGACGACGCGTAAATAACAGGTCGTCTGCACAGTACGTCGGCAAACCCATTCAAATGAATGGGCAGATGTTTGCCGACGTATTGGAGCCGTATTTTCAGACGTAAAACGAGGCATAATACGCCTCGTATACGTCTGAAATTTGGCCGTGTGAACATACCCTTAAAGGGAACATATCATTTTAAGTATTTTCCTGACTGTAAAACTTCACATGTAAAACAGCTGTACCAGTGTGTTTAAGGAACACATATGCAACAGCTATATGGACAAGCACTTTATAGATAAGATGGACATCATTTTTTTTCCAAATGCATGTATTTCAAATGTGCAATAGAACAAAAAAACACTTACTCTTTTATGTAATGTCTCTTAAACATCTATTTATGGTGTTTATAATATTGGGAAATTAAGTATAATAACATATCATATTTATTAAAGTGCAAGAAGTTTTAGAGTTGCTATTAAAAAAAAAAAGACAATTGTGATTAGTAATGATTACACCTTACTGAATACATTGTAGGCTATAGCATACAGGAATAGTAAAGACTAAGGCCTCATGCACACGACCGTAGCAATGTGCACGGCCGTGATTTTCGGATCGGACGGCTGCGGAGTGTCTCCCGCTGGCCGCCCGCAAATTGCGGGCCGTGCACGTGGCCGCGTGCATTAATTTCTATGAGCCTGGACCGCAAATCATGGCCGTAATAAGACATGTCCGTTCTTTTTGTGGTCCAGGCTCCTGGGCCATGCACGGACCGTGGAAACAATGGTCGTGTGCATGGGCCCATTAAAATGAATGGGGCCTCAATTCACCTGCAGATTTGCGGGAGAATTGCGGCTGCAAAAATACGTTTGTGTGCATGGGTCCTAAGGCATTATGCAGAAGACCGTAGTTTTGCGACCATATAATATCCGCAATTGCGGATAGTATAAAACACCTCCTAACCTATGGGCCAATGCACAAGACCGTGGTTTCCACAGTTCGTGCATTGCCTAGAGCTCGGACCGCAAAAAAATAGGACATGTCATTACGTGGTCCGTAAATGTGGTCCGGGCTCATTGAAATTAATGCACATCTTGTGTGGGCGCGGTCTGCGATTGTGCATGGCCCACGGGTGACAATCCGCTGCCTGTCCGTGCCGTAATCATGGACCGTGCAGATAGCTATTGTCATGTGCAGGAGGCCTAACTCCACTAAAAACCTGAAAACCTGTGCCTTCCAAGGCTACGTTCACATGTCCTGGATTTCACATGGATTCCGTGTCCGTACAGACTTTGAGAAAGTTGTTTCCACTGATTTAAAATCTGCCTCAATAAGTGACATGTCACTTATTGATGTGGATTCTGCTCGGAAAAGCCGGCAGATTTCCATACACAGATTCAGGGCCGACCTTAGGATAGATGGCTCCGCAGGTATTTTCTGCCTCCTATTAATTTCAATTTGAGGTCAGAGGCGGAAACCACTTGAAGACCATCAGCCCCCCACTCACAGTAAAATGACCATCAACCCACCACTCACAGTAAAATAACCATCAGCCCCCCACTCACAGTATCCCCCTGTAGGTAGCGCCACACAGCCCATTGTATGTAGGTCCACACAGCCCCTTGTAGGTAGCGCCACACAGCCCCCTTGTAGGTAGCGCCACACAGCCCTTGTAGAGAGCGCCACACAGCCCCCTTGTAGAGAGCGCCACACAGCTCCCTTGTAGAGAGCGCCACACAGCCCTCTGGTAGGGAGCGCCACACAGCCCCCTGGTAGGGAGCGCCACACAGCCCCCTGGTAGGGAGCACCACATAGCCCCCTGGTAGGGAGCGCCACACAGCCCCCTGGTAGGGTGCGCCACACAGCCCCCTGGTAGGGAACGCCACACAGACCCCTGGAAGGGAACGCCACACAGACCCCTGGAAGGGAACGCCACACAGCCCCCTGGTAGGGAGTGCCACACAGCCCCTGGTTGGGAGTGCCACACAGCCACCTGGTTGGGAGTGCCACACAGCCCTCTTGTAGATAGCACCCCCCTTCCTGTAAATAGCGCCACTGTAGTTTCCTGAAGGAGTAGAATCCCCGTGTGGTCGGGGATTCCACTCCTGGGGCACTCCGCTTGATGTCTCTGTCCATATATGGACAGTGACATCAGGGGAAACTCATGAAGCAGAATCCCCGTCCACAGCGTTGCCGACGCTGTGACCGCGGATTCCACGCCAGGAAAAGCTCCTGTCATCTGTGTCCATTTATGCAACATGTATTCTGTCACGTGACAGTCTAAATTGGAACTGCCATGCTACAGAAAGATATTTTTTCGACTTTCTCTGATAGAACACACAAATCCCTGACTTAGTAAAAAATACTTGTTAAATTTAAAGTTGATATTTTACTGACAACCCCAGGAAGGGCAAATTCATCACAGCATGTTTTTACACAAAATCAGCTTTAATAATTGGACAATTCCCGCCACAGCCATTTTTTAGATTTTCGTTTTCATTTTTTCCTCCCCACCTTCCAAAAGCCATAACTTTTTTATTTTTCCATTAATAAAGTCAAATGAGGGCTTGCTTTTTGCAGGACAAGTTGAAGTTTTTCATGGCACCATTTATTGTACCATATAATGTATTGGCAAACTGGGAAAAAAATCTTTGTGGGGTGGAATAGGAAAAAAACTGTGATTCCTCAATCTTTTGAGGGGTTTCGTTTTTACAGCTTTGACATACGGTAAAAATGGCATGTTAACTTTATTCTACTGTTCAATACGATTACGGCGATACCAAATTTATATATTTATTTTCATGTTTTACTACTTTTACTAGGAATAAACGAATTGTTAAAAATAATATATGAGGTTTGTCGCCATATTCTGAGAGCCATAACTTTTTTATTTTTCAGTCGATTGAGTGGTATGAGGAGTTATGTTTTGCAGGGCGAGCTGTAGTTTCTATTGGTAACATTGTGGGCTACATGAGACTTTTGATCACTTTTTATTTAATTTTTTGTGGGATATGAAGTCACTGAAAAATAGGCGTTTACATTTTTTATTTTTTACGACGTTCACCGTGCGGGTTAAATAATGTTATATTTTAATAGCTCGGACTTTTACGGACGCGTCGATACCAATTGAACCAGCGATCATTAGTACAGCAATCGTTGGTACAATACACTGCAATATTGCCACATATTGTAATTTTTAGAGGCTCCTGTCAAGCTCTGTCGGAGGGATGGCTCAAGAGGAGATGAAGAAAGGCAGTCCTGGGGGCCTGCATTAGGCCCCTGGGTTGCCATGACAACCGTCTGTAACCCGCGATCGCATCGCGGGGGAGGGCGATGAGCTGTTGGAGGGGGCGCCCCCCTCTTTCTAACATCTTAGACGCTGCGATCGTGATTGATCGCAGCATTTAAGGGGTTAAACAGCCAGGAACAACGTGATCGCTGTTCATGGCCGTTAGTCCCAGGCGTCAGCTGTAATGCACAGCCGACACCGCGCAGTGTACGGAGCCAGCTCAGCTCCAAACATCAACCCCCCCGCAACATGCTATTACGTCATAGTGCGGGAACAGGCTTACTAGTATTACTAAGAACTTAAAACCATGATATTTCTACATGATCTAGACATTTACTAATAATATAAAGAATCGTACCTTTAATGCTTCTACTGATCGACACTTGAAGCTGTAGTAGAATCACTGGAAGTGGTTTTCACATTCTCAGACTCAGGCTAGGAAATGAAACCAAAAGTAGATGTTCAGTAAAAGGGAACCTAAACGTGGAATTTTTAACTATTCGGTTTGCATTCATCTGAATTAGCAGATCGACCACAATATGATTATTATTATTATTTTTTTTTCAGACAATGTAGCTTCATGACCAGTTTAGCAGTAGCTGGAAAACAAAATAGGGTTCTGTTCACAGTAGTGTACTTCCCTTACTGTCGTGGGGTTTAACAGCAAAACTAGCATACGTGGGCAACACTAGTCTTGCTGTAAAAATACTGGAACCGCAACAGACCTCATCTCCAACAGTTCGCAGCGTGCATGCCAGGGGCGTAACTAGGAAAGACTGGACCCCACAGCAAACTTTTGACTGGCCCCCCCCCCTCTCCTGGGTGCAACGCACAGCCCCCTCTCGCAGATAGTGCCCCCTTGTATATTCTGCTACACAGCACCCCCTTGTAGATAGTGCCCCCTGTAGATAGTGCCAAACAGCCACCTCTGTTGATAGTGTCACACCCACTTGTAGATAGTGCCCCCCACCACCCCCTTGTAGATAGCGCCATAAGGCCCCCTTGTAGATAGCGCTATACAGCCCCCTGTGGATAGCGTCATAGATCCCCACAGAAATCGCGCCTTACAGCCCCCCGTAGAAAGTGCCATACATCCCCCTCCTGTAGATAGCGACATAAAGCCTCCCCTTCTATAGATAGCGCCATACAGTCCCCCTCCTATAGATGGCACCATACAGCCCCGTCTCCTGTAGATAGCCCCCTACAGCCCCCCTCCTATAGATAGTACCATACAGCCCCCCTGTAGATAGCACCATACAGCCCACCCTTCTGTAGATAGCGTCGTACAGCCCCAACCCCCACAAAAAAAAAAACGGGCTGTAGCCTAGTTAAAGGGATTGTCCCTCAAAACACATGTATCCCCTATCCGACCACTGGGACCCCCAGCGCTAAGGAGAACGGGGAACAGAAAGTCCCCCAAAGTGCTCCATGGGACTTCCGGGGGCCTTTGTCCGGCAGCTCCATAGAAATGAATGGAGCGCCAGCCACGCATGCACAGAAGCCCCCTGTAGATAATGCCACACCCCCCTGTAGATGATGCCACATACCTACCTGTAGATGATGCCACATACTCCCCTTGTATATAGTGCCACATACGCCCCCCCTAAAGATAGTGCCACATACGCCCCCTGTAGATAGTGCCACATACGCCCCCTGTAGATAGTGCCACATACGCCCCCTTTAGATAGTGCCATATATGCCCCAGTAGATAGCCACCAACCCCCTCCCTGTCCCTGTAGATAGAGCCATTGTGGCTCCCTCTATGAGCGGAATCCCCTGTCAGGCGTCGGAAATACTCTGGCCGAGGATTTCGGAGCTCCAGGAGGAGCCCCTGACTTCATTGTTCATATATGGACAGTGACGTCGTCAGTGGCTCCCTCTATGAGCGGAATCCCCGGCCAGGTGTCGGTAATGCTCTGGCCGGTGATTCCGCTGCAGGAGGTGCCCCTTATATGGACAGTGAAGTCATGGGCTACTCTTGGAGCGCCGGAATCCCCGGCCAAAGCGATTCTGACAACCTGGCCGGGAATTACGCTCATAGAGAGAGCCCTGACTTGACTGTCCATATAAGAGCAGTGATGTCAGTGGCACCTCCTGCAGGGGGAACCTTCCCCAGAGCCGGAGTCCCAGAGCAGAGCGCTAGTTGCATATATAGACAGTGATGTCAGGAACAGAGCTGGAGTCCCAGGCTGGGACACCAGCTCTGGGGATGCTCTGACATCACTGTCCATATTTAGACAGTGATGTCAGGAGCAGAGCTGGAGTCCAAGGAAGAGCGCTGCCCGGGACTCCAGCTCTGGGGATGCCCTGACATCACTGTCCATATATGGACAGTAATGTCAGGAACAGAGCTGAAATCACAGGCAAAGTGCTAGAAGCGGCTCTGCTCCGGGACTCCAGCTCTGGACAAGCCCCTGACATCACTGTCCATATATGGACATGGATGTCAGTGGCTTCCCCAGAGTTCCAGAGCAGAGCCTATACTAGTGCTCTGCTCTGGGACACCGGCTCTGGGGTTGCCCCTGACATCACATTCCGGTCTAGGAGGATCCCCTGACATCACTGTCTATGGACAGTGACGTCAGGGGCTCCTCCAGCAGAAGAATCCTCGACCAAAACGTTGGCAATGCTCTGGCTGGGGATTCCACTCCTAGAGGGAGCCCCAATGGAGCTATCTACTGGGGGGGAGGTGTGTGTGTGTGTGTGTGTGTGTGTGTGTGTGTGTGTGTGTGTGGCACTATCTACGAGGGGTGTGTGTGGCACTATCTACAAGGGGTGTGTGTGGCACTATCTACAAGGGGTGTGTGGCATTATCTACAGAGGGCACTGTGGCAGTATGTACAGAAGGCACTGTGGCAGTATCTACAGAGGGCGCTGCAACATTTTTATCTAAGGGTGGCATCTACAGAGGGCACTGTAGCACTATCTACAGAGGGCACTGTGGCATTATCTACAGAGGGAACTGTGGCATTATCTATGGGTGGGTCTGTGGCAGTATCTACAGAGGGCACTGTGGCATTATCTACAGAGGGCTCTGTGGCACTATCTAAAAAGGGGCTGCCCAATCTTGATTTTCGTGTCTCCAAATGCTGCCAACTGAACCACCACATTGCAGTTAGCGACCCTTAAACTGGAAAACTGGATTGTTAAAAGAAGCACATAGAGAAAGCGCGCAAATTTCCATTAAGTTTAAACCTAGCGTTATTATTATAGTAATGTAGTATTTTTATAGTAGTTCACATAACTAATTGATTAACAATAATTTTGTATCAAATTTGAAAGTAATGCGGCTTGTCAACTTCAAATTTTTTTCTATATGTGGCCCACTTACACGGCCGAGTTTGAGACCCTGCTGTAAAGGGAAGTGTTTTATGTATATGTATATGTATAGTATGACTACTACCGTTCAAAAGTTTAGGGTCACAGAAATGTCCTTATTTTTGCAAGAAAAGCACAGTGTTTTTCAATGAAGATAACATTAAATTAATCAGAAATACACTCTATACATTGTTAATGTGCTAAATGACTATTCTAGCTGCAAACGTCTGGTTTTTAATGCAATATCTACATAGGTGTATAGAGGCCCATTTCCAGCAACCATCACTCCAGTGTTCTAATGGTACATTGTGTTTGCTAACTGTGTTAGAAGGCTAATGGATGATTAGAAAACACTTGAAAACCCTTGTGCAATTATATTACCACCGCTGTAAACAGTTTTGCTGTTTAGAGGAGCTATAAAACTGACCTTCCTTTGAGCTAGTTGAGAATCTGGAACATTACATTTGTGGGTTCGATTAAACTCTCAAAATGGCTAGAAAAAGAGAGCTTTCATGTGAAACTCGACAGTCTATTCTTGTTCTTAGAAATGAAGGCTATTCCATGCGAGAAATTGCCAAGAAACTGAAGATTTCCTACAATGGTGTGTACTACTCCCTTCAGAGGACAGCACAAACAGGCTCTAAACAGAGTAGAAAGAGAAGTGGGAGGCCCGCTGCACAACTGAGCAACAAGACAAGTACAGGGTGGGCCATTTATATGGATACACCTAAATAAAATGGGAATGGTTGGTGATATTAACTTCCTGTTTGTGGCACATTAGTATATGGGAGGGGGGAAACTTTTCAAGCTGGGTGTTGACCATGGCGGCCATTTTGAAGTCGGCCATTTTGTATCCAACTTTAGTTTTTTCAATGGGAAGAGGGTCATGTGACACATCAAACTTATCGAGAATTTCACAAGAAAAACAATGGTGTGCTTGGTTTTAACGTTACTTTATTCTTTCATGAGTTATTTACAAGCTTCTCTTTATTTACAGCCATTGACATGTCGCAGAGGTTAACACGTGAGGAGCGGATAGAAATTGTGTTGATGTCTGGTGAACGCAGTACCCGGGTCATTGCAGCAGATTTCAATGCAAAACACCCTACGAGACCACCCATCTCCCATGCTACAGTTTGCAAACTGCTTGCCAAGTTTCGTGAAACTGGTTCAGTGTTGGATTTGCCCAAATGTGGACGCATGAAAACTGTCACTAATGAAGAAACATCAGTGGCTGTCCTAGCTTCATTCAGCAAGAGCCGACAGCGTAGCACTCACCGCATGTCACTGGAGAGTGGCATCAGTTGAACATCCCTTTGGCAGATATTAGCTACTCACAAATGGCACCCTTACAAACTCCAGCTGCTGCAGCATCTCAACGAGGATGACCCAGATCGGCGCACTGAATTTGCAGAATGGGCAAAACAAAAATTGGAACAGGACCCTCAGTTTACACAGAACATTTTGTTCAGTGATGAGGCAAACTTTTATGTGAATGGTGAAGTTAACAAACAAAACCACCGCTATTGGTCTGACACTAACCCACATTGGATAGATCCCTCCAAGACTGTTGGAACACAAAAATTGATGGTATGGTGTGGTATATGGGGTACAAAGATAGTGGGGCCATTCTTCATCAATGGGAACCTCAAGGCCACGTGATATCTGAAATTGCTACATGATGATGTGTTCCCCTCTTTATGCACTGAAGCTGGCATGTTCCCTGAGTTTTTCCAGCAAGATGGTGCACCACCACATTATGGGTGTCAGGTCCGAGCATTCTTAGATGAACAGTTTCCTGGAAAGTGGATTGGTCGTCGTGGGCCAGTTGAATGGCCCCCTAGGTCTCCCGATCTGACCCCCTAAGACTTTTATCTTTGGGGTCATCTGAAGGCAATTGTCTATGCTGTGAAGATACGAGATGTGCAGCAACTGAAACTACGGATACTGGAAGCCTGTGCTAGCATTTCTTCTGCGGTGTTGCTATCAGTGTGTGAAGAGTGGGAGAAGAGGGTTGCATTGACAATCCAAAACAATGGGCAGCACTTTGAACACATTTTATAAGTGGTCAGAAACTTGTAAATAACTCATGAAAGAATAAAGTAACATTAAAACCAAGCACACCATTGTTTTTCTTGTGAAATTCTCGATAAGTTTGATGTGTCACATGACCCTCTTCCCATTGAAAAAACTAAAGTTGGATACAAAATGGCTGACTTCAAAATAGGTGTATCCATATAAATGGCCCACCCTGTACATTAGAGTCTCTAGTTTGAGAAATAGACGCCTCACAGGTCCTCAACTGGCAGCTTCATTAAATAGTACCCGCAAAACGCCAGTGTCAACGTCTACAGTTAAGAGGCGACTCCGGGATGCTGGCCTTCAGGGCAGAGTGACAAAGAAAAAGCCATATCTGAGACTGGCTAATAAAAGGAAAAGATTAATATGGGCAAAAGCACACAGACATTGGACAGAGGAAGATTGGAAAAAAGTGTTATGGACAGACGAATGGAAGTTTGAGGTGTTTGGATCACACAGAAGAACATTTGTGAGACGCAGAACAACTGAAAAGATGCTGGAAGAGTGCCTGACGCCATCTGTCAAGCATGGTGGAGGTAATGTGATGGTCTGGGGTGGCTTTGGTGCTGGTAAAGTGGGAGATGTGTACAATGTAAAAGGGATTTTGAATAAGGAAGGCTATCACTCCATTTTGCAACGCCATGCCATACCCTGTGGACAGCGCTTGATTGGAGCCAATTTCATCCGACAACAGGACAATGACCCAAAGCACACCTCCAAATTATGCAAGAACTATTTAGGGAAGAAGCAGGCAGCTGGTATTCTATCTGTAATGGAGTGGCCAGCGCAGTCACCAGATCTCAACCCCATAGAGCTGTTGTGGGAGCAGCTTGACCGTATGGTACGCAAGAAGTGCCCATCAAGCCAATCCAACTTGTGGGAGGGGCTTCTGGAAGCATGGGGGGAAATTTCTCCCGATTACCTCAGCAAATTAACAGCTAGAATGCCAAAGGTCTGCAATGCTGGAATTGCTGCAAATGGAGCATTCCTTGACAAAAGCAAAGTTTGAAGGAGAAAATTATTATTTCAAATAAAAATCATTATTTCTAACCTTGTCAATATCTTCACTATGTTTTCTAGTCATTTTGCAACTCATTTGATAAGTATAAGTGTGAGTTTTCATGGAAAACACAAAATTGTCTGGGTGACCCCAAACTTTTGAACGGTAGTGTATATATATATATATATATATATATATATATATATGCGCTTTGTTCTGGCACTGTATATATGTAATGAGCTTGGTTCTGGTGTTGTATATATGTACTGAGCTTGGTTTTGGCGGTGTATATGTGTAATGAGCTCGGTTCTGGTGCTCCATATATGTAATGAGCTTGGTTCTGGTGTTGTGTATAGAAATATATTGCAAAATGTACAAATGATTTTATGCTGGAGTTACATAAAAAAAATGTGAAAAAGAGATGACACGTCATTGATTGGTAGAGAAAACAAACATGGCGAGGGGGATGGAGCTGTCGGGAAAGGGGTGGGGGGCGTCAAACTGAATCTTTGCCCCGGGTGCTGGAGAACCTAGCTGTACCTCTGCTTTTTGTTCCGCATCTAAAGCTGCCTACTTTATTTTTATTACTTAAAGGTGGTTGTTGTGGCTGTGGGATGAATGTGATCCCACTGGGGGCTAGAATATTTTTAATAGTCAGTGCTCTTTTTTATGTGATTAATGGTTTGGGGGGGATAATATCACGAAGAAAGGGATGTTCTAAAATGTGCCAGTGTTTGCCCATTTTTGTTTATGGGTACAATTATAGGTGGTGATTAAATTAAAGCGGAGTTTAGAACACCCATTAGTGTTAGGGTGGTTATGTTTAGCTGGAATTTGTGCGTCTGTGGATGGTAGGCAGTCTTGTTGTGTGTTTGGCAGTCTTTTTATATGCTTGTGATAAAAGTTGTTGTGAGGGATCCTTTTTCTTCAAATCTTTTGTACAGGATGCAACTCTGTTTATAAAAATCTTTCTGTAATGTACAGTTCTTTCTTACTCTTTTGTACTGGCTGAAGGGTATGTTCATTACCCATTTAGAGTAGTGATCGCTGTGGAATTCAGATATAGTAATTTTTATCCTGTAATATCCTGAGTGCTTCGGAATGATAATCATTAATATTTTGAATCACCGTCCCTCCGCCCTTGTCTGCCGAGCGGATCACAATTTGTTTGTTTTGTTTCAAATGTTTTACGGCTGAATTTTCGTTGTGGGATAGATGTATTTTTGCTGGGAATCGGCATGTCTCAAGTGTTTGTAGATCTTGGAGTACTAGATGGTGGAATGTACTGATGAAATTCCCTTGATTGGCAAGGGGATGAAATTTAGATGGGGGTTTGAGATCAGTGAGATTAAAGGGGTCTGGTGGATCGGTAGATGGTGCAGTGTTTATACTTATATTTGTTTTATTCGCTAGTAGTTGAAAATTTCTTGAGTGTAAGTTTTCTTGTAAATCGGTGTAGATCAAAAATTAAAATCAAAACCCTTGGCTGTAGCAGTGGGGGCAGAAAAATAAACCTTTTTTTAGGAGGGATATTTCGGATGAGTTAAGGGCATAATCTGAAAGATTAAAAATAGAGGTGTCAGTTTGGGGGTAGTGGTTTTCATTATTTTCTTCTTTTTACCTCCCCTGGCTCCTCTGTAAGGTTTTTCCTTTTTTTGGGACAGAAGTAATCCGTGATCATTGACAGTGGGGGGCCCTGTGTAGTGGTCACCCCTAAAAAAAAATATCATTTGGGGGCGTATTGTAGTATTGAAGTTAGAAAGGGTACTGAGACATTGTTGCCAGCTAATGTGTTATCTATAGTAGTGGTCGGAGAGGTGGGTAAGCTCAGGGAGAAGGGCAAGGGACTTGAGGGCATGTGTTCTTCAGCGGACATGCTTGCAGAGGCCGGGGCAGGGGTGCTTTAGTGGGGGTAATGTCATAGACCTTGAGGATAGATAAATTAGTCAGGTTTGAAGGTTCTGGGATAACGGAGTCTGTCAGGTGCGTGGGGTGCTTAGGGGGGGAAGGAGTGTGAGGGGGTGCTTGAACTGGTACAGACGGGTTGGTGTGTTCATTCTTAGATTCTAGATATTTACTATTGAGAACAAGCTTTTTCTGTCTGTTGTGCTCAAACCCAGGGTCATTTTGTTTGTTCCTGTATGTATGGGTTTTAGATTCTGTCCGATGTTGGTGTGCAGTTTTACTTTGGGAGGGTATAGGTTGTTGCGTATTTGGTTTGGGTGGGTTGTTTCTGGGGAGGTCGTGTTTGTTCCATGATTTGATTTGGTTTGGTCGGTGAGGTAGTCTAACCTGCCTCTGGCTAATTTCAGTGATTTCTTCTCAACTAGCTCCTGTTCTTGTTTAAAAATACGATTAGTGATGTTCTGGTTGATAAAATGAAAGTCGGGATGTTGATTAAATTCAGTCAGACTATTGATTATAGACTCGATTTGGGATGTTAATGTGTCACAAAGTTGCTGTCTTTTTGATAGAAGTCGCTCTATCATCCCTCTGGTGCATAATTCCATATGTGTTTCCCACTCGGTAGTAAAGAGGAAATAATGGGAATTCGTAACGCTCTGGGAGAGATTTTTTTATTTGAGGTAAATAGATAGGAAAATCACATCAATGTGATGATGGAGTTCAACTTTACAGTGATTCTCTAATTCTTTAAATAAGTCTGTCATACACTGGATGTCCTCGGGACGATAATCAGAGGTAACATTGGTGGGTTTAATGAAAAAAGTACTTGCGGTGTATTGATGCACCAGTTTGTCTCTCGATTCTCTTCAATTTAGGAAATTATCCATTCTTCGTATTGTCCATGAGGTTAGTTACAGGTTCAAAGGATGTCTGAGTATTTGAATCAGCTGATTTCTAATTGCTGCTCCATGTCCAAATAATACGGGAAAACATGGGTCCGTTTGGATAGCTATATATAAGCAAAAAAGAAACACAAAGGTTAAGGTGTTCAAGGGTGGTCAAATCTGCTAACCTGGTTGTGTTGTGCTGGGAGCACAACATCCAAAGAGATGGAGGGTATATTAACTCGATGAGTTGTCGGTCTTGGAGATTTGCAACCTAGTCTGGTCTGGATCAGGTCTGGAATTTGAGGGTATTCACATTCTAATTTGAGGATGGGTTTAGGAATTACAGCTCTTTAATATGTAGCTGCCTCTTTTTCAAGGGACCAAAGGTAATTTTGACAAATATCTCAAAAGCTATTTAATGGTCTGCATGGGCTATTCCCTCATTAATGCATCATCATTTAAGCAGGTAAAAGGTCTGGTGTTGATTCCAGGTGTGGCATCTGCATTTGGAAGCTGTTGCTGTGAACCCACAACATGAGGTCAAAGGAGCTCTCAATGCAAGTGAAACAGACCATCGTTAGGCTGAAAAAAAAATAAAGAAATCCATCAGAGAGATAACACAAATGTTAGTGGTGGCCAAATCAACAGTTTGGTACATTCTTGGAAAAAAAAAAAAAGAGAGCGAAAAAGGGACGTTCACGGAAGACAAGAGGGGTGGATGATCGCAGAATCCTTTCCAAGGTGGAGAAAAACCCATTCACTGCATCTACCCAAGTGAAGAACACTCTCCTGGAAGTAGGTGTATCAGTATCCAAGTCTACCATAAAGAGAAGACTTCATGAGAGCAAATAGAGAGAGGGTTCACCAGAAGGTGCAAACCATTAATCAGCCTCAAAAATAGAAAGGCCAGATTAGACTTTGCCAAACAACATCTAAAGAAGCCAGCCCAGTTCTGGAACAGCATTCTTTGGACAGAAGAAGCTAAGATCAACCTGTACCAGAATGATGGGAGGAAGAAAAGTATGGAGAAGGCTTGGAACAGCTCATGATCCAAAGTGTGATGGCATGGGCATGCATGGCTGCCAAAGGCACTGGGTCGCTAGTGTTTATTTTTGATGTGACTGAAGACAGAAGCAGCCGGGTGAATTCTGAAGTGCTCAGGGATATACTTTCTGCTCAGATTCAACCAAATGCAGCAAGGTTGATTGGACGTCGCTTCAAAGTACAGATGGACAATGACCCAAAACATACTGTGAAAGCAAAGCAGGAGTTTTTTTAAGGCAAAGAAGTTAACTATTTTGCAATGGCCAAGTCAATCACCAAATCTCAACCCGATCGAGCATGCATTTCACTTGCTTAAAACGAAATCTCGTTTACCTCGTAAACTCGCGAGATTACGCGTGGCTTGCTGGAAATCTCACAGAAAAGATTCAGAAGTGTCAGGATTCTGAATACACATGACGTCCAGGCTGGAGGTCATGTGTATTCATTATCAGGACACTTGTGTATGTGGCTGCACATCGTTCTAGTAATAACACTATGTGCTGTGTAAATGAATGGAGAGGAGTGCATGATGCTGATTGGTCACTGATTCGTCAGCATCATACACTTCTATTCACAACACCCAGCTAGTAAAACAATAAACACGCCCAGTTAAAAACACAATACACGCCCAGTTGGACATACGAAAAAAAACACGCCCAGTTGTCCATTTAAAACCTAATTTGCATATATATAAAATAGCTCATAACTTGGCCAAAAATGAACGTTTTTAAAAAAAACAAAACGTTACTGTTATCTACATTGCAGTGCCGATCACATGCAACAGGCGATAGGGATTTGAGAATCTGGTGACAGAGCCTCTTTAAGACAAAACATAAGGCAGAAAGACCCAGAAACAAGCAACAACTGAAGACAGCTGCAGTAAAGACCTGGCAGAGTATCACAAAGGAGGAAACCCAGTGTCTGGTGATGTCCATGGGTTCCAGACTTCAGGCAGTCATTGCCTGCAAAGGATTCTCTACAAAGTATTTAAAAAAAACCATTTTATTTATGGTAATGTTAATTTGTCCAATTACTTTTGAGCCCCTGAAATGAGGAGGCTGTGTAGAAAAATGGTTGCAATTCCTAAACGTTTCACGGGATATTTTTGTTCAACCCCTTGAATTAAATCTGAAGGTCTACACTTCAATTGCATCTCAGTTGTTTCATTTCAAATCCAATGTGGTGGCATGCATAGCCCAAATCATGAATATTGTGTCACTGTCCAAATAATTCTGGACCTAACTGTAGGCACCAAATTGTTAACAGGTCACCTTTTTAAGCTTTGGTCCAGTTACTATTGAACATGAGTTAATAATTGATCCTGATCTTCGTGAGAAGATATGTTTTCACTTATTCTCCTCTCTAAAGTTTTCAGTAATTTTGGTAATTCCAATGCTTGCCATCCATAATACCTCAATAGATAGTAAGTCAAGAGGTTTAACTTTTACTTTAGAATACTGTCAACTAAAATTGTCAGCTGAAAAATTCTATTCTCTCTCAAGTGAGAATTTCTGGAGATTTGATTACCAACACAGAAAACCTCCCTGAGCCATATAAAAAATTTAAAGAGGTTTGTGACAAGAATGCCGACCAACTACCTCTCCACCGGCATTATGAAAATTCAAATGAACTTTTGCATGTAGCTGCCATACCTTGTAGACTCGTCTATCTACTTTCTAAGTTCAAATTGAAGGCTCTGGATAAATATTTTAACCCATCCCCGCCGGACCCATTTTTTATTTTTTATTTTTTTCCTCCCCACATTTCAAAAAACCATAACTTTTTTATTGTTCTTTCAATATAACCATATGAGGGCTTATCTTTTGTGGGATAAGTTGTAGTTTTTCACTACACCATTTATTGTTCTTTTGTTTTTATGACTGTGGTGATACCGGGTGTTTGGTATCGCCGTTGTGGGTGAAGTAATCAGGCAGAAAAGTAATAACAGAAAATAGTTTAACAGTTAAAACAGCGTGTTTATCTGAGGGAGACACAGAGGGGTGGATTATAATGAGGGCAATGTGGGCAAGTGCCCAGGGCCCGAGGCTGGAAGGGGGCCCAGTTAAATTTACAGCCGGTTCAGAGAAGCAGAGTGAAGCGGAACCTCTCACCCAATTATATCCGCATCCTTAGGAATTACTATTCGTTCCCTTCCCCCCATTCGCCACTTTACTAATGACATAGTCGGCGCGATGATGTCATCACGCCGACTGCGCCATTACACTGGATGACACCCTCTGGTCTCGGACCAGTCCTGCGGCGCTAGAAGAAGAAGCGGGAACGGGGACAGGTGAGAAAGTTGTTTTTTTTTGTTCTGGGCAGCGTTGGGGGTAAAAGATGCAGGGGTCATTATCTACAGAGGACATTGTAAGTGGCGTTATCTACAGGGGTCTTTATCTACATAGGTTATTGTAACTGGCACCATCTACAGGGGACGTTATCTACAGAGGGCATTGTAACTAGCACTATCTACAGGGGTCATTATCTACTTAGGACATTGTAACTGGCACAATCTACATAGGGCATTGTAACTGGCACTGTCTACAGGGGACGTTATCTACATAGGGCATTGCAACTGGCGCTATCTACAGGGGGCATTTTCTACAGAGGGCATTGTGACTGTCGCTATCTACATGGGGTATTGTGTCTGTCGCTATCTACAGGGGGCATTGTGACTGTTGCTATCTACAGGGGGCATTGTTAGTGTGTGTGGTGTTTTACTTAACAGTGTTTGACAAATTTAATTCAGCGGCGCAGTGTATAGTACTATTATATTCAGGGGCGCAGTGTATATTGCTATAATATTCAGGAGTACAGTGTATATTATAGTACTAGTGTATTCAGGAGTACAGTGTATAGTACTATTATATTCAGGAGTACAGTGTATAGTACGATTACATTCAGGAGCACAGTGTATAATACTATTATATTCAGGAGTACAGTGTTAAGCACTAGTATATTCAGGAGTACAGTGTATAGTACTATTATATTCAGGAGCAGTGTATAGTACTATAATATTCAGGAGTACAGTGTATAGTACTATTATATTCAGGAGCACAGTGTATAATACTATTATATTCAGGAGCACAGTGTATAGTGCTATTATATTCAGGAGTACAGTGTATAGTGCTATTATATTCAGGAGTACAGTGTATAGTGCTATTCAGGAGCACAGTGTATAGTACTATTATATTCAGGAGCACAGTGTATAGTACTATTATATTCAGGGGTGCAGTGTAATGTAGTATTATATTCAGCGGCGCAGTGTAAGGTTGTATTATATTCAGGGGCACAGTGTATAGTGCTATTATATTCAGGAGTACAGTGTATAGTACTAGTATCTTCAGGAGTACAGTGTATAGTACTATTATATTCAGGATCACAGTGTATAGTACTATTATATTCAGGGGTTCAATGTAAGGTAG
Source organism: Rhinoderma darwinii (assembly GCF_050947455.1). Lineage (NCBI taxonomy): Eukaryota > Metazoa > Chordata > Amphibia > Anura > Rhinodermatidae > Rhinoderma > Rhinoderma darwinii. The sequence goes on from NC_134689.1 coordinate 48,549,354, forward strand.
TATTATATTCAGGGGCACAATGTATAGTGCTATTATATTCAGGAGTACAGTGTATAGTACTATTATATTCAGGAGTACAGTGTATAGTACTATTATATTCAGGGGCACAGTTTATGATACTATTATATTTAGAAGCATAGAGTGTGGCATCATGAGAAATGTAATCTTCCTTTATACGTAAGTGGATGTTGGAAAAGTGAGGAGCTGAAGAAATGGGCCAGATGGAGAAAAAAAAGAGAAAAAAGAACGAAAAATAATCTGAGACATCACCTGTGAGTCACTCAATGTAAATGTTTATTCTCCCTGTGCCCGATCAGTACTGTAGTCACTGTATGATCTGCAGTGAGATGACGGATGGTAGCATTCTTTTATGTTAAATAGCAACTCCCAGCATAACCTAACCATTGTTCAGGCTATACTAGGAGCAGTTGTTTTATGTCGTACAATTTATACAGCAGGGGTTAAACTGAATTTGCAAATGATCTCTGTACTGAACTGTATTTGTTCTGGTGCTGTATATATATGTACTGAGCTCGGTTCTGTTGCCGCATATCTTCAGGAGGACCTGCTCCAGGATGAAGAGACTCTCAATAGCTTCTGCGCTGTTCGCCTATTTTCCCCTCAGCCACTGGGTAGCAAACTCTGCATAGGTGCTGTGGGCCGGGAACCCCATAGTCCGGAACTTGACTTGGTAGATCTCTGGGGTGATGGCGAAGCACTAGAGCAGGGCCTCCTTCAGGCAGTAATAATCACGGCAGTACTCCACACTTAGCGCCCGATAAACTTCCAAAGCTTTGCCCGTTAGGCTGGGGCCCGCATACTTTGCCCATTCCGAGGTTTGAATGGTATGCACCTACATGATAGACTCAAATACATGGAGGTGCGTGTCAACGTCCGTGGTGGCCTCGTTAAAGGCGGGCACGTCGCTGAACCACAGGTGTGGCCCTCCGTAGCCGCTGGGCGGCTGGGGCACTGGTGCACACGTTGGGATGGGGATTCGCACTGGGATACGGAGCACCGACTCCATTACGCAGGCCCTCTCGTGCTCGGTACAATTAGGGCCCAGGGCGGCTAGCATCTCACCTATGAGAGTGGCGGTGGCCGAAGAGGGGGTGCTGTGTAGGGACCCCCGACTGTCAGATCGGTCACTGGGGCCGTTCCCCTATTTATCGTCGTCCTCTTCGTCACTCAACTCGTGGTGCGCTCTGTTCCACACAATGAGCTTGCCAGCACGGCCTTTACCTCAGTCGACTCGAACTGGATCCCTCGAACTTGGCAAAGCTCCTGCAATGTCCTCTTGGTGTTTTTGAGGTAGGGGCTGCTGCTGGGGTCCACCGGAACACCATGGCTGACGAAAGACATTTCTGGGGTCAAAGCAGGCATCGTATCCTGTGTGCACTCTCTCTGCTGTTTTTAACTATCTGGCCGCAAAGCGCTGGATGGTCCCGCGAGTACCTGTCCCCTGCCGTTTCCCCATTGTACGGGCTGGATTATTATCACACCGCTGCCACCAAATGTGGTGATACCGGGTGTTTGGTATCGCCGTTGTGAGTGAAATAATCAGGCGGACACAGAAAATAGTTTAACAGATAAAGCAGCGTGTTTATTTGAGGGAGACACAGAGGGACAAAGTACACCTACCACTCGCTGTGATAAAGTATATTGGTTGATGGTAAATTTACTCTGGACCCTGGGTACCTCATCTGTAAATGGCTGACTCCAACCTCCAACTGCTTTTTCTTAGCAACTGTCATGCAACACCAACCACGCCTTCTGCGCACAGAACAGTCCAAAAGGGGAAATTCTATGAGGGGAGATAGAGGGGAATAATGGGAGAGTCCAGGAGGGGAATAAAAGGGATGATACAGTGGCCGATCACCGGGCTTTATTAACCGCTTCCCGACCGCCCACTGTAAATTCACGTCGGCATTTGCTGGGCTCTGTGTAGCGCCGACGTCAATTCACGGTGGGTGTTAAAAGCATGATCCGATCCGGGTGTCTCAGAGTAGCGCTGACACCCGTATCGCGCTGTTAACCCCTGCCTCTGGTCCCGGAGACATGACCGGGACCTAATTGGTTCAGGTCCCGGTCAAGTGATCGCAGGGAAAGCTTGTTGTAGCAACGAACTGGAAAGTTTGTTACTACAACAAACTGGAAAGTTTGTTGCTACAACAAACTTTCCCGGGGACCGATTGCGGGTACTGCAGTCGGTTATAAGGCAGAACCGGAGGCCATATAACGGCCCCTGGGTCTGCCATGCACAGCAGCCTATGAGAACCAGCCGGAGGCCGATCCTCATAAGCTTCCTGTCAGGGTATGTGCACACACACTAATTACGTCCGTAATTGACGGACGTATTTCGGCCGGAAGACCCGGACCGAACACACTGCAGGGGGCCGGGCTCCTAGCATCATAGTTATGTACGATGCTAGGAGTCCCTGCCTCTCTGCAGGACGACTGTCCCGTACTGAAAACATGATTACAGTACGGGACAGTTGTCCTGCAGCGAGGCAGGGACTCCTAGCATCGTACATAAGTATGATGCTAGGAGCCCGGCTCCCTGCACTGTGTTCGGTCCGGTACTTGCGGCCGAATTACGTCCGTCAATTACGGACGTAATTAGTGTGTGTGCACATACCCTTAGTGTGACTCTCAGCGTCACACTGACAGTTTATAATATGTTACACTACCTAGGTAGTGTAATGTATTATAGCAGCGATCAATGCTGCTAGTCTTCAAGTAAAAAGTAAAAAATAAAGTAATAAAAATGTTTTATAAAAGTGTAAAAACAAGTTATAAATGTTACAAAAAATGCTTTATTTTCCTATAATAAGTCTTTTATTATAGGAAAAAAATGAAAATGTTAAAAAAAAGTACACATATTTGGTATCACCGCGTTCGTACCGACCCAATCTATAAAACTATAGTATTATTTTTCCCGCACGGTGAACAGCGCAAAAAAAAAGAATTAGAAAACTATGTCAGAATCACTATTTTTTTGGTCATCAACCCTCCAAAAATATAGGATAAAAAGTGATCAAAAAGTCGCATGTACCCTAAAATAGTACCAATAAAAACGACAATCCGTCCCGCAAAAAACAAACCCTTACACAGCTTTTTTGACTGAAAAATAAAAAAGTTATGGCTCTCAGAATATGGTGACACAAAAAATAAATAATTTTATCGAAAAGTGATTTTATTGCGCAAATGCCACAAAACATAAAAAAAACTATATACATCTGGTATCGCCGTAATCGTATCGACCCGCAGAATAAAGTAAAATGTCATTTATAGCGCACGGTGAAAAGTGTAAAAAAAAAAAAAAAAGACAAAAAAACATTGGCAGAATTTGTTTTTTGGGCACTTTGCTTGCCAAAAAAATCTAATAAAAAGTGATAAAAAAATAAAAAAAATCACATGTACCCTAAAATGGTACCAGTGAAAACTACAGATTGTCCCGCAACAAATAAGTCCTCGCACGACTCTGGTGAAGAAAAAATAAAAAAAGTTCTGGCTCTCAGAATATAGCGACAGAAATTGTGCAGTGTCCAAAAGCTGATAAGATCGTGCGCCATTTATCAGTGCAACATAGGCCACATATCTGCGAATTATTATTTATTTACCGAATTATTATACCCTCTTATTATGTCCTGATGTACACTGCCCAATTTACACATACCCCCACATCATAAACTGAAATACCAGCAAAACCCCAAACAGAACAGTTACCAAGCAAACTCTGCTCTCCAAAAGCCAAATGGCGCTCCCTCCCTTCTGAGCCCCACAGCGTGCCCAAACACCAGCTTATGTCCACATATATGATATTTTATATCCGGGAGAACCCGCTCAACATTGTATGAGGTATTTGTCTTCAGTGGCACAAACTGGGCACAACATATTGTGCGTTAAAATGTCATATCAGTGGAAAATTTTAATTCTCACTTTGCACCACCCGCTGCGCATTAATGCCTTCGCGCACCACGACTTAATAGCATGTCGTGGTGCGGGGGGTTATATATGGAGCGGGCTCATGCGCTGCGACCGCGCCATATTCTGCAGGTGTCCGCTGTGTATTACAGCTGACACCCAGGACTAATGGACAGGAACAGCGATTGCGCTGTTACAGGAGCCTGTAAAAATTATATTATACTGCAATACATTAGTACTGCAGTGTATTGTACCAGCGACCTAATGATCGCTCGTTCCAGTCCCCTAAAGGGACTTTTGGGAGGTTTCCACTGTTTTGGTACCTCAGGAGCTTTGCAAATGCGACATGACACCTGAAAACCATTTCAGCAAAATTTGAGCTCCAAAAGCCAAATATTGTTCCTTCCCTTCTGAGACTTGCCGTGGGTCCAAACAGCAGTTTATTACCACATATGGCGTATTTCTGTAATCAGGACAAATTGCTTTACAAATTTTGGGGTGATTTTTCTCCTTTATTCATTGTAAAAATTAAACATTTCTATGTTTTTTCAGAAAAAAGTAGATTTTCATTTTCACGGCCTAATTCCACTAAATTCAGCAAAAAAACTGTGGGGTCAAAATGCTAACTATACCCCTAGAAAAATTCCTTGAGGGGTGTAGTCTTCAAAATGGTCACTTTTGGGGGTTTCCACCATTTTGCTCCCTCCAGGGCGTTGCAAACGCGACATGGCACTGAAAACCAATCCAGCAAAATCTGCGCTTCAAAATCCAAATAGCGCTCCTTCCCTTCTGAGCTCTGCCGTGGGTCCAAACAGCAGTTTAGTACGACATATGGGGTATTGCTGTAATCGGGAGAAGTAGCTTTACAAGTTTTTGGGTGCTTTTTATTCTTTATTCCTTGCAAATATCTTTTTTTTTATATTTTTTCAGAAAAAAAGTAGATTTTCACTTTCACAGGCAAACTCCAATAAATATTGCAGAAGACCTGTGGGGTCAAGATGCTAACTATACCCCTAGATAAATTCCTTCAGGGGTGCAGTTTCCAAACTCTTCAAACCCGACATGGTGCCTAAAATATATTCTAAAAAAAAGGAGGCCACAAAATCCACTAGGTGCTCCTTTGCTTCTGAGGCTGGTGTTTCAGTCCATTATCACACTAAGGCCACATGTGGGATATTTCTAAAAACGGCAGAATCTGGGCAATAAATATTGTGTTGCGTTTCTCTGTTAAAACCTTCTGTGTTACAGAAAAAAATGTATTACAAATGAATTGCAGCAAAAAAAAAAAAAATTTGTCAATTTCCCCTCTACATTGTTTTAATTCCTGTGAAACGCCTAAAGGGTTAAGAAACTTTCTGAATGCGGTTTTGAATACTTTGAGGGGTGACGTTTTTAATATGGGGTGATTTATGGGGTCTATCTAGTACATAAGGCCCTCAAAGCCGCTTTAGAACTGAACTGGTCCCTGTAAAAATCGCCTTTTGAAATTTTCTTGAAAGCCTTGTAGCGTCCTAGAAAAATAAAATAATGTTCAAAAAATGATGCAAATATAAAGTAGACATATGGAATATTTGAAATAGTAACTATTTTGTGTGGTATTACTATCTGTTTTACAAGCAGATACATTTAAAATTAGAAAAATCATAATTTTTGCAAATTTTCTCTGAATTTTGGTGTTTTTCACAAATAAGCAATGAATTTATTGACCAAATTTTTCCACTAATATAAAGTACAATATGTCACGAGAAAACAATCTCAGAATCGCTTGGATAGGCAAAAGCATTCCGGAGTTATTACCACATAAAGTAACACGTCAGATTTGAAAAAATGGGGCTGGTCCTGAAGGCCAAAAATGAGCTCGGTCTTGAAAGGGTTAAGAACAACTGTCTAAAGGCGGTTAGGGTGGGAAAGACTGACATAATCTGACACTTGGTGCCAGAACACCACTCCCGTTCCGCCACGACGACGTTCGCTGTTGCATAAAAATGACATGCTAACTTTATACTGAGGGTCAATACGATTAGGGAGATGACACATTTTTTATGTTTTACTACTTTTACAAGGAAAAAACGAATTGTTAAGAATTTATTTTGTGTAGCCATATTTTGAAAGTCATAACTTTTTTATTTTTGTCGATTTGAGTGGAATGTGCTGTAGTTTCTATAGGTACCATTTTGGGGTACATGAGACATTTTGATCACTTTTTATTCCAGCGACTCTGGCGTTTAAATTTTTACGCCATTCACCATGGGTGTAAATATTGTGATATTGTAGGGGAAGGGGTTAAGGAGAATTTAACCAAAACATTCATATGCCATTTGATGTCTCCTGCAGGAGCGGCTTTATTCTTTTTACCTAACAAGAATTACACTTTACGTCCTTGCATTGTCTATAGAGAACAGAATCAAACAACTGTCAAGAATCATTACCCTCTTTCATTTATTACAAAATTACTTGAGAGAGTGTAGTCAACCAAGATCTTTTCTTAGCTTGATCTGCGTGGGGCCTACAATCTAGTCCACATAGGACCTGGATCCTGGGAAAGAGTGGAAGACAGCTTTTTGAACACAGTATGGGCGTTTTGAATCTCTTGTCATGCAATTTGGGCTTTGTAATGCACCAGCTCTGTTTCAGCACTTTATAAATTATGTGTTTCGGGACTTTCTGGATAGTTTTGTGGTAGTTTGTTTGGACAACATAATTGAATATTCCCTGAGAACCTTGAACAACATAGTAAGCAAGTTTTCATGGTTTTGAGCCATCTATGAAAAGACACAGATTCAGTTTCTGGTGTACATAAATTCTCAAGATGTGTTGTGCATGGACCCTGGTAAGATCCATGATCCAAGCTATAGAAGTGAAAATGTATTAATGGGAAGGTGTCATGATTTTTTTTTTTTTATCATATTGCTTTTAATACGATATTAACAAATTTTATTTATTCGTGTTCTCATGTTCTACTTTTTACTTTGTTCTTACTTTTACTTCTGTATGGGGGTTGCCATTTTCTTTTCATCTCTGTATGTGTCGATTAACGACACATATGGAGATGGAATACGGCACATACATCCCCATAGGGAATGCGAACGGAAGCCGTTCCATTCTCTGAAGCGTACGCCGTCTGTGTGGGAGCGGCGCATGCGCCACTCCTACACAGCCCAAAATGAAGCTCGCTCGCAGAGCGAAATCCGGCGCTATTTTCATGTGGAAGCCGCGGCCGGACAGGAAGATGAAGACTTCCGGCCACGGCTTCCGGCCATATGTTCAAGGAAGCGAAGGCGCAACGAATAGGAGCGGAGGCGGCGGCAGGAGAAGGTAATTTATGTTCGTGTATGTGATGTGTGTATTATGTTCGTGTATGTTCGTGTTATACGGTCTGCTGAGCACTGTATCTAATCCTCCTACACTGTGCAGTCGCTCAGGAAATGGCGGCACACAGTGTAGCAGGTTTGAAGATTCAAACCCCTCCTTCTCCTGGCACTAGCTAGAAGAAGGGAGGGGGGATTGTGTGAGGACACTAGTGAGAGTGCGTCCACCCCAAATTTGCAGCATAAAGCAATGAGGTTGCTTTAGCACATTGACCATGCTTCAATTTTTGGAACTGCTCCCTCTAGTGGTCAGCACATGGAAATTTTATAAATTAGAATCTAATTTATAATATTTCCTGACTTGTGAAAAAATTGAAAAAATTAAAACAATGTGTAATCACTTAAATAATAATTGTTTAACTAAAAAAAAATAAAAAATTCTAGCGACAGATTCCCTTTAAGGACCTCGAGAAGCATTTGTCCAAAAACGTAACTTACCCAGGATGGAATTTAAGTGGTCTTTGAGAGCTGAAGCTGAATTTGCCCAATTAAAGACTCTTTTTACCTTTACTCCTTTCTTAGTTCATCCTAATCCAGATTTACTACTTGTTGTTGTAGTCGATGCTCAGCAGTCGGAGCAGTGTTGTCCTAAAGAGTTGGTGATAAGTTGCTTCACCCATGTCCTTTATTCTGCCAGTTGTAATAAAAGAATTATTGGCAATCACGTAACGGAGGCATCTCTTTCACTCTGTATAAAGTTCTGACTGACCATCGAAATCTTGTTTAGGCGTGATGGTCTTTATTTTTTGCAAGATTCAATTTTATGGTTTCCTTCAGACCAGAATCTCGTAACTGGAAAGCAGATGCCTTATTCAGGATGTATTTTAAAGGTTTTGCAGGTATACACTCCTGAGTCCACCATTCTACCTGCAAAAAAAACATTGTGGGTGCAACCTTTTCCAGTGGATTACTACACTGTATCAAATGAGGTTATGATGGAGATCCTTTCCTTCACAATACTCCTAGAGACATACGTTTATTAATCAACTTTTGTCTCGCTCCTTTCGGTGCCAGGATGATGTTCAGAAATATGTTTCTTGTGGACAAACTTGTTTTAGAACAAGACATCTCATTTCTCACTTTAACATCCTCCTATTCCTTTTCATCCTCTGTGGTCAATTTCTGTGGACTTTATAGTAGAAGTACATTCTTCTAAGGACATGAACACTTTTTGAGATATATATATATATATATATATATATATATATATATATATATATATATATATATATATATATATGTATATGTATATAAACCATAGGAAGAAGTAACGGCACCGGGACTTCAAGATTGATGAAAAAGGGTGGATTTATTCACCTCAAGTGAGCAGCGACGTTTCGGTCCGTCAAAGAACCTTTCTCAAGATGTTTAACACACTACACGCAGTGTGGAGTACATATAGGAAGTGAAGCTAACAATTAGCATACATCTAATTAACATGCAATGTGTAAACATAGACTGTATAGACATAAATTACAGTCTGACATAATAAATATTCATGCATCGTGCACGGTTTTACAGCTGATTACATAAACCGGCTATAAAATATAGAAATATGTAGTGTACAAAAATGTTATAAAGTGACATAATGAGCACTTAAACTGCCTTCAAACAGCTGCAGAGGCTAATCTATAGATTGAAAACATATGGTACACATGTGGTGGATTGTATAATTAAATACCTTTGTTGAAGGCCACGAGGAGTCAGCATCCATGTGCATGCACTGTAAACATCCCAGAATGACGTCCAAACCGGAAATGTATCCAGTGGAACGCAAACGACGAGTGTATCCCCCGGCGTATGCGCAGACCAGACAGTAACGTTCTAGTCGGTCTGCGCATGCGCGAACCGCGGGGCTCGTCTAAAGCTGGTAAGTCTGGAGTAGATGGAAAATATCATATGTAGAAATCGCAAATTGTAAACAATGTCATGTAGACAAATGACTATAAGTAATGAATATGTATATCTCACTAAAAACAGATAGTTATTAGTAGCAGACTTGAATAGTCTGTAGATTAATATGGCAATGCAAAACAAATCCTTCAATTTAATAGAGCAAGTCCGTATATATTGGTAAAGATATATTAACCCCTAAAGGATTTACTCTAAATTGTATTAGATAAAGAGAAATACAATATAAAGATGCTACTATGAATTGATAGGATAAAGTTAAATCTGCATGTCATATCTACATATAATAAATAGACAAATAGAGCATTGCTTATGATACACATTCACATAATAAACACATAACGTTTTCCATCCCTTCCAGACAAAATTATCAGAAGGCAATAAGGTTTCTTTTCATTTTTTCTTAGATGTAATGGGCCTCTGCTGCCTTCATGAAGCAGCAAATTACTTCATAAAGAGTGTGTATCTAAAAATGTAAGAGAAAAAAAATTAATATACAGTGTTAATAAATATTAAACAAATATATATATATTATATCAATTAGACAAGATGTCTCACAGGACAAATGCATATAAGAGGTGGGAAAAACACTCAACCACCCATATGAAAAATTAGAGATAAAGACTCTAACAATATATGATAAACCGGAGAAAAAGAGTCCATATATATCAAGGTATGAAACAACTAAATATCTTTGTTGAAAAACAGGAATAAAATACATTAAATAACATAGTCAGAGAATCCAAAAAATAGTCCTTACATGGATCACAAATGTATACATTGAGTCTATATATATATATATATTTTAGAAAACACTTGATGGTATACACAGTTACTATGACTCAATGTAACTTCCACATGGGGTGCATTAACATAGGGATGGTATAAAATATGAATAGTATAAAAAAGGTCAATGTGCCTAACTCTGAAGAAGTCTATGGTGGCTCAGAAGTAAGTAAATGATTGCCTAAAAAAATGGCAAAAAAAAAAGGCCAGAGGTAGATCCAGAGTATGCACTTACCCATGTATAGGAGGTGAAGTGTGACCCAGCAGTGTAGGATAGCGCCCCGACGCGCGTTTCGCCCGTAGCTTTCTCAAGGGGTGCAGATGTTATGATAGTGCCCTGTTTATATGGGGATCGTTAAAGTCATATGATCTCCCCTCTACCAATCAGGAGTCGATCTAAGCGGCGCCTGGCTATGACGGACATGGGTATCGCCGCCGGACCTCAGTGACCCACTGCGCATGCGCGAATCCCGGGACGCGTCACCAGGGAAACAGCGCAGGCGCAGAGAGCCATATTGAACGACCGGCCGACGAACACCAAGCCCTACCTATTTCATATAGGTCCCATCTAGTGAGCCAGGAAATGTGAGTACATAATTCTGTGGAATGCTCGACCTATACTCTCCAAACATGGCCATTTAATCTTTATATAGAGTTTAGAATTTAAAATTTGTTAACAGGTTAAATCCCTGTAAATTAGCGCTAATTTACAGGGATTTAACCTGTTAACAAATTTTAAATTCTAAACTCTATATAAAGATTAAATGGCCATGTTTGGAGAGTATAGGTCGAGCATTCCACAGAATTATGTACTCACATTTCCTGGCTCACTAGATGGGACCTATATGAAATAGGTAGGGCTTGGTGTTCGTCGGCCGGTCGTTCAATATGGCTCTCTGCGCCTGCGCTGTTTCCCTGGTGACGCGTCCCGGGATTCGCGCATGCGCAGTGGGTCACTGAGGTCCGGCGGCGATACCCATGTCCGTCATAGCCAGGCGCCGCTTAGATCGACTCCTGATTGGTAGAGGGGAGATCATATGACTTTAACGATCCCCATATAAACAGGGCACTATCATAACATCTGCACCCCTTGAGAAAGCTACGGGCGAAACGCGCGTCGGGGCGCTATCCTACACTGCTGGGTCACACTTCACCTCCTATACATGGGTAAGTGCATACTCTGGATCTACCTCTGGCCTTTTTTTTGCCATTTTTTTAGGCAATCATTTACTTACTTCTGAGCCACCATAGACTTCTTCAGAGTTAGGCACATTGACCTTTTTTATACTATTCATATTTTATACCATCCCTATGTTAATGCACCCCATGTGGAAGTTACATTGAGTCATAGTAACTGTGTATACCATCAAGTGTTTTCTAAAATATATATATATATATAGACTCAATGTATACATTTGTGATCCATGTAAGGACTATTTTTTGGATTCTCTGACTATGTTATTTAATGTATTTTATTCCTGTTTTTCAACAAAGATATTTAGTTGTTTCATACCTTGATATATATGGACTCTTTTTCTCCGGTTTATCATATATTATATCAAGCAGAGAGAAGCGGCACTCACCATGGAAAAAAGGTAAATTGGTGCCCAGGAAGTAGTCCCGATCCAAAGACTATATAAATATATATAAAGAAGATCTTGTAACATTCCAATTGACAATATGAAAAAATATAGGGTTTTTTCAGCCAACATCAAACAGTGTAACGTTTCAGTCCCACAATGGGAGCTTTCTCAAGCATAGTGATACAAAAATTCACAGTGGTTTATATAGCATGTGTCCAATAAGCAGAATTAATCTCATTATAATATCTATAGAATATAAAAGATACCTTAATAAGGATTTTTACCAAATAGTTTTGTATCAAAAAATATGTATTGATACAACAGTGAAAGTGACATACCCGTAGAATAACGAATATATATATATATATATATATATATATATATAAACAAATTTGTAAAGGAAAAAAATACAAAAATGACCGTGTCATCAAATAATATACAGCAGTGTTAAAGGTTGAGACTGCAGGACCACTCACCAATCAGAAGCCCAGTACTTGATAAATATTAAAATTCAGCTAGTTGAGGTTGTATAGTCAGACGATATTCCCCCTCTTTGCTCCGCGTTCGCCGGTATCAGACGTGCATGCGTCAAAACGGCGAAATTGGAAGGGTTATGTTACTAAGTAACAGACCTCTCATACAAACATCTAACAGGGGGGGAACTAAAAGCATCATATCATCAGGCAGCAGAGCGCCTGCCGCGCATGTCATAAACATAATGTCGGCAGAGTACAGAAGCGTCTCATGTAGCATGAAAAAAAACCAAGTACAAGTTTGGCTATTTAAAGTTACTAACGTATTGAATGTATAGGACTAAATAACTAACTATCTCATTCAGTGATGTCCTGGACTATCAAAACCGTGCTGGCTGTCACTTATAATTAAAAAAAATATCACATACTCCTGTATATAGTCTCTCGAAATTTTTCCCACAATGGATGTTAAGCTTGCTGGTCTATTATTACCCAGGCAAGACCTAGAGCCCTTTTTGAAAATAGGCACCACATTAGCCCAGCACCAGTCCCTTAGCACTAGATCAGTCACTAGAGACATATAGAAAGGCGATTCAGACATCAATATAGAAAAGGGTTTTTACAGTTAGAGTAGTCAAACTAGGAAATGCCCTACATCAAGGAGGTAGTAATAGCAGATACTACGACAGCATTCAAAAAAGGGCTAGATCAGGGGCGTTGCTAGGGTCTTAAAAGGTCAACCGTTACCCGCCCTTCAGTGATTTATCCAGTTTCAAATCATAGGAGATAGATAGATAGATAGATAGATAGATAGATAGATAGATAGATAGATAGATAGATAGATAGATAGATAGATAGATAGATAGATAGATAGATAGATAGATAGATAGATAGATAGATAGTCCAAGAATAGGCAGCACTCCAAATAACAGTGAAAAAATTTGGAGTGCTGCCTATTCTTGGACGACTATAGGAAATTTGGTGCTGTGATCGAGCTCCTGGGGCGCGCACCCATTCATATTTTGGCTGGTGCTGCTGGACGGTGGACGATAGATAGATAGATAGATAGATAGATAGATAGATAGATAGATAGATAGATAGATAGATAGATAGATAGATAGATAGATAGATAGATAGATAGATAGATAGATAGATAGATAGATAGATAGATAGGATAGATAAGATAGATAAGATAGATAGGATAGATATTTGCTGAGAGAAAAGATAACACAAGAGACTTTGCTTTGTATGCTCAAAATGCTTATCTGGCATTTATGAAAACAATTACAATAATATCTTTCAAAATCGAAGCAGTTTGATTCCAGCCAATCATTTACAATGTTTACAATATGACGTTAATTTGGATTTGATTTAACCAATAGCATGTAATGACAATATGTATTGTCCTGAACCAATCATAGGCTCAGGAGGCGTTTCGAATGTAAACCATAAGTTCCCAAACTATACCACGTCATAGATGCTAGGAGTCAGACTACCACCTCCCTTATAGTATACAAAACCCTTCTTCAGGGCTAAGAGTCAGACTGACCCTCTCCCTTATAGAAAACATGGTCTTTCTCCGTAGGCTTCAAGGTTGAGTGGCTCCTTATCACACAAAAAATAGGTAACTATTCATCTGTATTCTCCATATTAGAAAGAAACTAAATAAAAAGCATTAATCTCAAGAACAAATAACATAGAATTGTTTCAGACAATGCTCACAGATATATTTGCTTTAAAACAACCATGACTAATTAATCTCAAAATGACTCCTTCAGGCCACAAGATGGATTCCAACAATCAAAAATGGACGCCAACCATACAAGATGGAGTCCACGCAAAATGTCATCTTTCACTCCTCAAGTAACGTAGCAGAGTTCAAAACTGCATATCTCAACATAGTGAGGTTGGGCACTCTCTGGGGGGCACTAATTTGCCCCCCTGGAATACACAATAGCATCGAACAAAAAATGACTCCTGACAAAGCAGCATTTTATCTTTTAGATACCTCACAACTGCATACTTTTAAAATCATCATACATTTTTAAAATGCCAGAAGTACGTCATCAACAAAACTGCAGAATACTTCATTGGATGGGTCAGAATTTCCAAAAAGATCTGTATTTTAATTCATGTGAATTAACTTCAAAACATTACAACGTCAAATCATCTCATAACACATGAAGATGCAATACAGCGCCACACATTCCAGCAGTCCATATTTTGTAATTTTACCATTTCTGCGTACTAAGTACAGAACAGCGCATGTGTAGAGATAAGAGACGCTACTTCACACTGTAACCAGCCAGGCAGCCTCGTCTCACACACATAACCCCACTTTTCTTCAGACCCACGTTTTTCTGTAATAAATCTAATTTAACCCCATACACAAGACACTAACATTTTTACACTGTACCGCTGTTAAGAATGAGAGCATGCAATATAGTTCTAAAATCAATGAAATATTGTGGTTATTTGTCTCATCAGTCCATGCTCAATGTATAAACTTATATCAGTCTGCTTTTCAGACTTTTCTTGCAAACAACTATCTTTTGCCTGCCAGCCTTTTTAACCCCTTCCCTCTTTAGCCACTTTTGACCTTCCTGACAGAGCCTCATTTTTCAAATCTGACATGTTTCACTTTATGTGGTAATAACGTTGAAATGCTTTCACCTATCCGGGCGATTCTGAGATTGTTTTCTCATGACACATTGGACTTTAAGATAGTGGTAAAATTTGGTCGATACATTCAGTATTTAATTGTGAAAAACACGAAAATATAGTGAAAAATTGCAAAAATTAGCATTTTTCTCAATTTAAATGTATCTGCTTGTAAGACAGGCAGTTATACCACACAAAATTGTTGCTAATTAACATCCCCCATATGTCTACTTTAGATTGGCATCGTTTTTTGAACATCCTTTTATTTTTCTATGACCTCACAAGGCTTAGAACTTTAGCAGCAATTTCTCACATTTTCAAGAAAATTTCAAAAGGCTATTTTTACAGGGGCCAGTTCAGTTGTGAAGTGGTTTTGAGGGCCTTATATATTAGAAACCCCCAAAAAGTCACCCCATTTTAAAAACTTCACCCCTCAAAGTATTCAAAACAGCATTTAGAAAATGTCTTAACCCTTTACACATTTCACAGGAATTAAAGCAAAGTAGAGGTGAAATTTACAAATTTCATATTTTTTTGCAGAAATAAATTTTTAATACAATTTTTTTTATAACACAGAAGGTTTTACCAGAGAAATGCAACTCAATATTTGTTGCCCAGTTTCTGCAGTTTTAGGAAATATCCCACATGTGGCCGTAGCGTACTACTGGACTGAAGCACCGGCCTCAGAAGCAAAAGAGCACCTAGTGGATTTTGGGGCCTTATTTTTGTTAGAATATATTTTAGGCACCATGTCAGGTTTGAAGGGCTCTTGCGGTGCCAAAACAGTGAAAATTGCCCAAAAGTGACCCCATCTGGGAAACTAGACACCTCAAGGAAATTATCTAGGGGTGTAGTGAGCATTTTGACCGCACAGGTTTTTTACAGAAATTATTGGAAGTAGGCCGTGAAAATTAAAATCAACATTTCTTCAAAGAAAATGTAGGTTTAGCGATTTTTTTTCTCATTTCCACAAGGACTAAAGGAGAAAAAGCATCGCAAAATTAGTAAAGCAATTTCTCCCGAGTAAAACACTACCCCACATGTGGTAATAAATGGATATTTGGACACACGGCAGGGCTTAGAAGGGAAAGAGCGCCGTTTGGCTTTTGGAGCTCAAATTTAGCAGGAATGGTTTGAGAGGCCATGTCACATTTACAAAGCCCCTGAGGGGACAAAACAGTGGAAACCCCCCACAAGTGACCCCATTTCGGAAACTACACCCATTGAGGAAATTATCTAGGGGTATAGTGAGCGTTTTGACCCCACAGGTTTTTTGCATAAATTATTGGAAGTAGGCTGTGAAAATGATAATCTAAATTTTTTCAAAGAAAATGTAGGTTTAGCTAATTTATTCTCATTTCCACAAGGACTGAAGGAGAAAAAGCACCGTAAAATTTGTAAAGCAATTTCTCCCGAGTAAAACAATACCCCACATGTGGTAATAAACGGCTGTTTGGACACACGGCAGGGCTTAGAAGGGAAAGAGCGCCATTTGGCTTTTGGAGTCCACATTTAGCAG
Source organism: Rhinoderma darwinii (assembly GCF_050947455.1). Classification (NCBI taxonomy): domain Eukaryota; kingdom Metazoa; phylum Chordata; class Amphibia; order Anura; family Rhinodermatidae; genus Rhinoderma; species Rhinoderma darwinii. Next base: position 48,565,582 of record NC_134689.1, read on the forward strand.
GAATGGTTTGCGGAGGCCATGTCACATTTACGAAGCCCCTGAGGGGACAAAACAGTGGAAACCCCCCACAAGTGACCCCATTTTGGAGACTACACCCATTGAGGAAATTATCTAGGGGTATAGTGAGCGATTTGACCCCACAGTTTTTTTGCAGAAAATATTGGAAGTAGGCCCTGAAAATAATAATCTACATTTTTTCAAAAAAAATCTAGGTTTAGCTAATTTTTTATCATTTCCAGAAGGACTGAAGGAGAAAAAGCACCACAAAATTTGTAAAGCAATTTCTCCCGAGTAAAAAAAAACCCCACATGTGGTAATAAACGGCTGTTTGGACACACGGCAGGGCTTAGAAGGGAAACAGCACTATTTGGCTTTTTGAGATCACATTTAGCAGGAATGGTTTGCGGAGGCCATGTCACATTTGCAAAGCCCCTGAGGGGACAAAACAATGAAAACGCCCAAAAAGGGACTCCATTTAGGAAACTACACCTCTTGAGGAATTCATCTAGGGGTGTAGTAAGCATTTTGACCCCACAGACGTTTCATAGAATTTATTAGAATTAGGCAGTGAAAATAAAAACAGTCCTTTTTCTTCAATAAGACGTAGCTTTAGCGCAAATTTTTTCATTTTCTCAACAAATAAAGGAACAAAAGAACCCAAAATTTGTAAAGCAATTTCTCCCGAGTACGGCAATACCCCATATGTGGTCATAAACTGCTGTTTGGGCAAACGGCAGGGCTCAGAAGGAAAGGACCGCCATTTGGAGTGCAGATGTTGCTGGATTGGTTTCTGGGCGCCTGTGGGCCCAAAACAGTGGAAACCCCCCAGAAGTGACCCCATTTTGGAAACGACACCCCTCAATGCATTTACCAAGGGGTGTAGTAAGCATTTTAACTCTGCAGGTGTTTTGTAGAAATTAGTGTTCACTCGATGTTGCAGAGTGAAAATGGGATTTTCTTCCATAGATATGCCAATATGTGGTGCCCGGCTTGTGCCACCATAACAAGACAGCCCTCTAATTATTATGCAGTGTTTCCCGGTTTTAGAAACACCCTACATGTGGCCCTAATCTTTTGCCTGGACATATGACAGGGCTCAGGAGTGAAGTGTACCATGCGGAGTGGAGGCCTAATTTGGCGATTTACAAAGTATTGGTTCACAACTGCAGAGGCTCAGATGTGAAATAATAAAAAGAAACCCCTGAGAAGTGACCCCATTATGGAAACTGCACCCCTCAAGGCATTTATTAAGAGGTGTAGTGAGGATTTTCACCCCACAGGTCTTTTCCATAAATGAATGCACTGCGGATGGTGCAAATTAAAAATTTATATTTTTCCCTAGATATGCCATTCAGTGGCAAATATGTCATGCCAAGCTTATGACACTGGAGACACACACCCCAAAAATTGTTAAAAGGGTTCTCCCGGGTATGACGATGCCATATATGTTGAAGGAAACTGCTGTTTGGGCACGCTGTAGGGTTCAGAGCCGAGGGAGCACCATTTGGCTTTTGGAGAGCGGATTTTGCTTGGTACTAAATTTGTTTGAGTATTGCTGGTGTTTTATAATGTGGGGGTACATGTAAGCGGGGGCGGAGTATATAAGGGGCATAGTCAGGTGGTATGAAAAAAAAAAATAATCCATAGATGTGTGTTACGCTGTGAAGCAATCCTTTCCGCACAGGCCAGTGTCGCACTGATAAATTGTGTAATTTCTTATCCCCTTTTGGTCCACACTCTGCACCTTTGTAGTTTGAGGAATTTTGCTGGGAAGTGTTGACCTGGTATAATACGGGCACCGTCGCTTCCAGCGGATATGTTTGGGCCCTCCCTTTCCTGGTTCCCTAATTTTAGGTCCTTGGTAAATCGCCTCTTCAAACTGAAGAAATGTTCCCCTCGGGCACAACTGCATATTTTTTTATTTCCTGACTTATTGGAGCCATAACTAATTTTATTTTTCATAGACGTAGCGGTATGAGGGCTGGTTTGTTGCGGGATGAGCTGTAGTTATTATTGGTACCATTTTGGGGTACATGTGACTTTTTGATCACCTTTTATCCTATTTTTTGGGATGCCAGGTAAACAAAAAAATGCAATTCTGGCACAGCTTTTTTCGTTTTTTTTATACAGCGTTCACCATGCGTTATAAATTACATGTTAACTTTATTCTGCAGGTCCGTACGATTCTGGCGATACCTAATTTATAGCATTTTTTTATGTTTTACAACTTTTTTCACAATAAAATTACTTTTGTAAAAAGAATGTATTTTTTTTCTGTCGCCAAGTTGTGAGAACCATAACGTTTTAGTTTTTTTGTCGACAGAGGTGTATGAGGGCTTGTTTTTTGCGGGACGAGCTATAGTTTTTATAGGTACCATTTTTGGATACGTGCGACTTTTTGATCACTTTTTATTCTAATATTTGTAGGGCAAAGTGACTAAAAATCAGAAACTCTGGTAACGTTTTTTTTTACGCTGTTCACCGCGTGCAATAAATAATACAATATTTTGATACCTCAGGTCGTTACGGTCGTGGCGATACCAAATACATATGGTTTATTATTATTTTTCAATAATAAAGGACTTGATAAGAGTAAAAGGGGGATTGTGTTTTATTTGATTACTTGAAACTTTTATTGTTTTCAAACTTTTATTTTTTGCACTTTTTTTTACGCTTTTTTATACTTTTTTTACACTTTTCTTCAAGTCCCACTAGGGGACTTGAAGGTCCAACGGTCAGATTTTTTTTTTTCTAATACATTAGACCATTGTGTCTCCTGTTGCCATAACAGCAGTCGCCAGTCCCGATTGCCTGTCAGGGCTGGCGATCTGCTAGTAACCGCTACGATGCAGCAATCGCTTTCGATTGCTGCATCGAAGGGGTTAATGGCAGGGATCGGAGCTAGCTCCGGTTCCTGCCGTTACAGGTGGATGTCAGCTGTACAGTACAGCTGACATCCACCGCTAATGACGCCGGATCAGCTCCTGACCCGGCGCCATCTTGCCGGCAGCTACGGAAGCCGATCAGGCTCCACCGCCGGGCGGATCTTGACCGGCTTCGGTGCTAGGCAGACCGGGAGGCAGTATTAGGCCTCCGGTTGCCATTGCAGCCACCGGAACCCCGGCAATTTCATTGCTGGGGCTCCGATGAGTTGCAAACACCTTAAGTGCAGCGATCGCGTTTGAGCGCTGCACTTAAGGGGTTAATGGCGGGGATCGAAGCTAATTTCGGTCCCCGCCGTTACAGTCGGATGTCAGCTGTAAGATACAGCTGAGATCCGGTGATGATGGCACCGACTCAGTTTCTGAGCCGGTGCCAAACATTTGACGTACATGTACGGCATTTTGCGGGAAGTCAATGCTTTCCATGACGTACATGTACGGCAAATGTCGGGAAGGGGTTAAACATTTTTTTCCACAGTTTGTTTGATAGTTTGCTATTTACATCTGGGTATAGGGATTTGCTCTTTAACTGTAATTTGTAGGTTATTATACTACTACGACACATGTGGGTCAATTCTTTGAACACAGGTTGTTATTTTACAACGGTATTCAGTTCCGGATGGTCTGATGTTATACTACTACAGATGTACTTTAAAGTCAATAAGCCAGATTATCAAATGCGTGCTAGAAATCAGTCTGTACTGACTCCTACCTTTTGTCAGTCTGACAATGCATACAACTGATGGTTTTTAAGGACCCTTGTAACGAACACAACCGCGGACCATCGTGCTTACCTGCCCCCCCCCCCCTGACAGCCTGGACAAGTGAGTGCCAGACGGCATCTCCCTCCTGAGAGACGCCGACACTCACTTCCACTTCGCTGCACTAGTTCCCGTAGGGTGAGCTCGGGCCCGGCCTTAAAGGGCCAGTGCACACACATGAGGAAAATCTGTAATTAGCCCATGATCACCCTGGAAAAAGGGTTCTGCCCCTTCATTCATTTCCTGAGCATTGTTGTGTTTACCCATGTTTGTCTTAGCAAATGGTCCCTTAGTGTTATCCTGTTTCCGTTGTTCCTGTGCCCTGCTACCTGTATCCTATATCCCGTGCTAGATGTGTTCTTGTGCCTTAACCTGCTGGAGTCGTGTTGTACCACCGGTCATGCCTGCTAATATACACCACGTCTGGTGTCTACAAGAGCCTCCATTACGGTCTGGACTATTAAAGGTACTCTTGTACAAGGACTGTTTGGCCAGATACTACTCCGCAACGGCGGTGCGGCCTAGTGGGTCCACATACCCATGGATCATGACAACCCTTACACATAATATTGCAAGCTGGCAGTGTGTGCTAGAAGCGTATCTATGGTTATTCAATACAACATTCAAAGTTTTCCCTATTTCACGGTGTAATGCTACATACACATTTTTGTCTGCCCCAGCCAGGATGAGGACACAGTGGGGGAGATAATTGGATCTGCTTGGTTTGCTGGTCTGCACTCTAGCTGAGTGATGGTGGAGCCTCCTGATGATCCCTTGTGGAGACTGGACAATGGGGACACTTTATGTCTTGTGGACTGCACCTCTGAGGGGGTTGTCCATAGGCTGGAGACACATCATGTGGTACCTGATTACAGAATCATTCCTCTCTGCTGATGACTCACAATAAATAACACCAAAAATGGACCATCACAGGTATGTCAACCGATACTCGCCCTTCAGTGATTTATCCAGTTTCAAATCATAGGTAATCGATATATATATATATATATATATATATATATATATATATATCTGCTGAGAGAAAAGATGACACAAGAGACCATGCTTTGTATGCTCAAAATCCCTCTCTGGTGTTTATTCATCAAACCATTACAATAATATCTTTCGAAGTAGAAGCAGCTTGATTCCAGCCAGTCATTTACAATGTTTACAATATGACGTTAATTTGGATTTGATTTAACCAATAGCATATAATGACAATATGTTTTGTCCTGAACCAATCATAGGCTCAGGAGGCGTTTCGAATGTAATCCATAAGTTCCCAAAATATACCACGTCATAGATGCTAGGAGTCAGACTACCACCTCCCCTAGCAGACAGTATCACACATGATAGATTTAGGGCATTCAGACGAGCGTGAATCTCGTCCATGGGCTGTGCGTTGAAATAACGCACAGCACACGGACCCGTTGATTTCAATGGGGTTATTCACAAATGCGTGAGTTTTCATGCAGCGAGTATCCGTTGCGTGAAACTCCCTGCATGTTCTATATTAGTGCGTTTTCACGCACCTAGCCACCCATTGAAGTCAATGGGTGCATGAAAACCACGGATAGCACACAGACATACGTGTCCGTGTTTCACGCATCAATTAGATTTTTTTTAAAAGTGCTTGCAAGTGCATGAAAAACCATATGCCACACGCAAAGCACACTGATGCAAAACGCAATGCACACGACCAGATTTACGTTCGTATTTTTACGTGCGTAAATCTGTCATGCTCGTGTGAATGTAGCCATAGATACAGGGCCCTAGCAGTAAGTATCCTTGTACTAACCCTCAGGGGCAAATTTGGCATTTCTGGGGCCCCAAGCAAAGTTATTAATCGGGGCTCTAATCAAAGACGCCTGTAGAGCGTTCCCCACACAATGCCCCCTGTATATAGTGTCACAAATTCCTGGTATAGTTTCACACACAGTCCCCCTGCCATACATCCACCTTGTAGACAGTGTCAGACAGTCCCCTGTAGGTAGGTAGTCCCACATACCCTCCTTGTCTCAGCAAACAGTATCATACATGATAGGCTTAAATACAGTGGCCCAGCAGTCAGTATCACACATGATAGACTTCGATACAGGGCCTCAGCAGCAAGCATCCTTGTACTAACATATGTCCACACCCCAAAAGAAAGTGTGTGTGTGTGTATGTATATATATAGATAGATAGATAGAAAGATAGATAGATAGATAGATAGATAGATAGATAGATAGATAGATAGATAGATAGATAGATAGATAGATAGATAGATAGATAGATAGATAGATAGATAGATAGAAAAAGAGAGAGAGAGACAGCATATCTGTAGTATGTAGGTCTTAGCCATGATTAAGCCATGATTAAGAGCACAGCCAGTGCTTGAAACGCGTAGGCTCCATCTCTTGCCATTTCGACCATCTTGTTATCCTCCTGGTGTCTTCCGTTACTTCGTTTGATTATCTGTGTGATTACTTTTCAATAAAGTGGGAACGGAGTTTCCCCCACCTATACCACACATCGCTGGATCCTTCTCTTTTTTGCTACTGTTACCTGCCGTGAGCCGTCGCGGCTGATCCGGGCGATATTGAACACAGGAGTGTGAAGCTGGTGAGCTGGAGGTTTCCTCCCATTTCCTTTTTCCCTGCTATTACTACCATATCTGTAGTACTCTGACCCTATATCTATGGATAGGATTAGATACAGTGGTTCAGCAGACAGTATCACACATGATAGTCTTAGATATTGGGCCCAGCTCGCTGACATTGCGGCTCCAGCGCTGGACCCTGGAAAGGTAAGAATAGTATTGTCTTGCTTTTTTATGTGTTACTGTTTTTTCACAGGTTCGGTCGTAGGACTACTTCAGATTCGAGGACTACTTAGATGACGGCTTTTTTGAATCCTCAATAAAATGGTTAATGAGGGTTGTTTTTTTTTTTCAATAATAGTTTATGTCCTAGTATTTTTTAAACTTTATTACTACAGCCTTATTAATAGCTGCTGGCTGATTGACAGTGACCAATACTAAGGTGTGGCTTAGTGTTAGCCGCTGCAGAGGCTAACACTAATCCCCATTATTACCCCGTACTCACCACCACCAGGGATGCCAGAAGATCTGGGTGCGATCCATTACTCGATTATCTGCAAGGACGGTCGGGCAATGGGGCGGCCACAGGCTGGTGTGATTAGGATGGGAAAGGCCAAAAACAGTGTCCCTTGCCACCCTGGTAATGCTAGGCTGCTTTTGCTTTGTTGTATCTGGCTAGTTTGGAAAAAACTATGCCCCCCCCCCCCCCTACATTTTTAATATTATTTATTTAAAAAATAGATTAAAAAAAAATAATTACGTGGGGTCCCCCCCCAATTTTTATAACCAGCCAGATACAACATAGCAGCAGCCTAGCATTACAAGGGTGAAAAGGGCCACTGTTTTTGGCCTTTCCCAGCCTAATAATACCAGCCTGCGGCGGCCACAGTGGCCGTCCATCGCTACAGATGGTAAAGTACTGGATCGTATCCTGCTCTTCCCAGTACCCCTCGTCGCGGTGGGTACTAGGGTAATAATAGGGGTTAGAGGCTAACATGTGGTAGGCTTAGATACAGGGTCCATGTGTGATACTGTCTGTTAGACCCTGTATCTAAGCCTACCACAAGGTAGGCTTAGATACAGAACCCTCGCAGACCATAACTTTACACTTACCCTCCTTTTCGGCTCCGGGTGCAGCGGATGTCCCAACACCATCTAGCATCATGAAGTCATCCATGACGCACAGCGTCGTGACGTCATGACGCAAGAAGACGTCAGGACTTCTGCTTCGCTCGGGAAGGAAAATAGGTAATTATGTGTCGTTACTATAGTAACATAGGCCAGTGTATTTTATTACATAGGCCCCAGTTACTTTAGTAACTTTTGTAGATGTGGTCCTTAAAGTGGATCGAAAAGGGGGAAAAATATCAGAAGAGGCGGGGCCTCTGCTGGAATGACAGATTTATCATAAATATTGTTGAAATTATACACCTGCTCATAGCAGGTGCAGATTTGTCTTTCTGGCGCACGTACAGCCAAAGATGCGCCTAATAAATGAAAGAGGTGTGCACCTCTTAATTTATTTGGCACCTTTTCCACCAACATTAATTAGTTTAAGACTTGTGTTTGACACGCCAGTCCTAATATGTTTCCCACAATTAGCTAGAGGTAGCAGAAAGAATTTTAGTATCTCACTTGATGTTTTCTCCTGAATTGCTGAAAGAGGATTTTCCAGGTACCAAGAAACCCCATCTTAAGTGTGCCCTTGGAAGGAGCCGGCATTAGGGGGGGGGGGCAAACTGGGCAATTGCCCAGGGCCCCCATCCTCTTAGGGCCCCCTGACCGTGGTTGCTATGGGTCTCGCGCTGCCTGGCCCATAGCAGTTATGGGCTGGGCGGCACAGGCCCCCCTCACGCCGGGGGGGGGGTCGTTAGCACCGAAGGGGGCCCCAGTGATAGCGACAGCCACATTTACTTACATGTGCGTCCTCAGGATGCAGATACAAATTAATATTATAGGCTGCAGGCCAATTTAGGTCTGCAGCCTATAAGACGCTGGGAAGAACCCCTATGCAGGCCGGCGTGATGGCATGAGTCCCGCCCGGAGGCTTTGCATCGCTCAGTCCATCGTGGGGACGGGGCAAGGTAAGTACAATATGATTTTTTTGGGGAGGGGGCTGTGTGACACTATATACAAGGGGGGAGGAGTGCTGTGTGACACTACACACAAGGGGAAGCGCTGTGTGACACAAAATACAAGGTGGGAGCACTGTGTGACACAAAATACAAGGGGGGAGGAGCGCTGCGTGACACAATACACAACGTTGGGAGAAGCGCTTTGTGACACTATATACAAGGGGGGAGCACCTGGTGATACTATATACAAGGGGGAGGAGCGTTGTGTGGCACTATATACAAGGGGGAGTGCTGTGTGGCACTATATACAAGGGGGAGCGTGGTGTGACACTATAAGGGGGAGCTCTGTGTGGCACTATACACAAGGGGGAGCGCTGTGTGGCACTATATACAAGGGGGAGGACTGCTATATGACACTATATACAAGAAGGGGGTTCTGTGCAGCACTATAAACAAGGGGGTTTTGTATGGCACTATATACAAGGGAGGAGTGGCTATGTGACAATATACAGGGGGGATTGTGTAGCACTATATACAAAGGGGGCTGTGTAGCACTATATATATATATATATATATATATACACACACACATACAGTGAAGGAACTAAGTATTTGATCCCTTGCTGATTTTGTAAGTTTGACCACTGTCAAAGACATGAATAGTCTAGAATTTTTAGGCTAGGTTAATTTTACCAGTGAGAGATAGATTATATAAAAAAAAATACAGAAGATCACATTGTCAAAATTATATATATTTATTTGCATTGTGCACAGAGAAATAAGTATTTGATCCCCTACCAACCATTAAGAGTTCAGCCTACTCCAGACCAGTTACACGCTCCAAATCAACTTGGTGCCTGCATTAAAGACAGCTGTCTTACATGGTCACCTGTATAAAAGACTCCTGTCCACAGACTCAATTAATCAGTCTGACTGTAACCTCTACAACATGGGCAAGACCAAAGAGCTTTCTAAGGATGTCAGGGACAAGATCATAGACCTGCACAAGGCTGGAATGGGCTACAAACCCATAAGTAAGACGCTGGGTGAGAAGGAGACAACTGTTGGTGCCATAGTAAGAAAATGGAAGACATACAAAATGACTGTCAATCGACATCGATCTGGGGCTCCATGCAAAATCTCACCTCGTGGGGTATCCTTGATCTTGAGGAAGGTGAGAGCTCAGCCGAAAACTACACGGGGGGAACTTGTTAATGATCTCAAGGCAGCTGGGACCACAGTCACCAAGAAAACCATTGGTAACACATTACGCCGTAATGGATTAAAATCCTGCAGTGCCCGCAAGGTCCCCCTGCTCAAGAAGGCACATGTACAGGCCCGTCTGAAGTTTGCAAATGAACATCTGGATGATTCTGAGAGTGATTGGGAGAAGGTGCTCTGGTCAGATGAGACTAAAATTGAGCTCTTTGGCATTAACTCAACTCGCCGTGTTTGGAGGAAGAGAAATGCTGCCTATGACCCAAAGAACACCGTCCCCACTGTCAAGCATGGAGGTGGAAACATTATGTTTTGGGGGTGTTTCTCTGCTAAGGGCACAGGACTACTTCACCGCATCAGTGGGAGAATGGATGGAGCCATGTACCATCAAATCCTGAGTGACAACCTCCTTCCCTCCACCAGGACATTAAAAATGGCTCGTGGCTGGATCTTCCAGCACGACAATGACCCGAAACATACAGCCAAGGCAACAAAGGAGTGGCTCAAAAAGAAGCACATTAAGGTCACGGAGTGGCCTAGCCAGTCTCCAGACCTTAATCCCATCGAAAACTTATGGAGGGAGCTGAAGATCCGAGTTGCCAAGCGACAGCCTCGAAATCTTAATGACTTACAGATGATCTGCAAAGAGGAGTGGGCCAAAATTCCATCTAACATGTGTGCAAACCTCATCATCAACTACAAAAAAAGTCTGACTGCTGTGCTTGCCAACAAGGGTTTTGCCACCAAGTATTAAGTCTTGTTTGCCAAAGGGATCAAATACTTATTTCTCTGTGCACAATGCAAATAAATATATATAATTTTGACTATGTGATTTTCTGTTTTGTTTTTTTTATATAATCTATCTCTCACTGGTAAAATTAACCTAGCCTAAAAATTCTAAACTGTTCATGTCTTTGACAGTGGGCAAACTTACAAAATCAGCAAGGGATCAAATACTTATTTCCTTCACTGTACATATACACACACACAAACACGGTGGTTAGCACTGCTGCCTTGCAGCGCTGGGGTCCTCCCGCTGCTCCGGTTTCCTCCCACACCCCAAAAACATACTGATGGGAAACTTAGATTGAGAGCCCCAATGACGACAGTAAGTGTGGACCTTTGCACAGTGCTGCAGAATATTTTGGTGCTATATAAGTAACAGAAATAAATAGATAAACACACACAAGGGAGGGGAGCCATGTGGCATTATATACAAGAGGGGCTGTGTGGCACTATATACAAGAGGGGCTGTGTGGCACTAGCTACTAAGGGGAGTTGTGTGGCACTATCTACAGGAATCTGTGTGTGGCACTATCTACCGGCGTCACAAAGGGGGCATTATTACTGTGGGGGCACAAAGGGGGCACGGTTACTGATGGGGCACCTTTATGGTGTCGAGCACTGGGGGATCATTATTACCATTTAGGGCACTGTGGATTACGAGTTTGTTTAGCAGATGGGGTATAGGTGGGGAGGGTGCTTGAAAAGCAAGAAATCAACATGACTGTGTGTCAAACTCTGCAAAGACGAGTCGTGGCTGGAATAGTCAGTGGTCTGGGCCGGAGGGAGAAAAAAGCGAAAGTGAACGACTCTAATCAGAGAAAACATCACGTGTGAGTCACCAGATATAAATGTGCTGTAATCACTTATATTGTCGTGTATTAAAAGAGGCATGGATTTGCGGGACAGGGATATAATATTATCATTGTACAAACCATTAGTGCGGCCTCATCTAGAATATGCAGTTCAGTTCTAGGCTACAGTTCATAGGAAGGATGCCATGGAGTTGGAAAAAATACAAAGAAGAGCAACGAAGCTACTAAGGGGCATGGGGAATCTAAGTTATGAGGAAAGATTAAAAGAATTAAACCCATTTAGCCTTGAAAAGAGACGACTAAGGGGGGACATGATTAATTTATATAAATATATTAATGGCACATACAAAAAATATGGTGAAATCCTGTTCCATGTAAAACCCCCTCAAAAAACAAGGGGGCACTCCCTCCGTCTGGAGAAAAAAAGTTCAATATGCAGAGGCGACAAGCCTTCTTTACTGTGAGAATTGTGAATCTATGGAATAGTCTACCGCAGGAGCTGGTCACAGCAGGGACAGTAGATGGCTTTACAAAATGCTTAGAGAATTTCCTAGAATGAAAAAATATCAACTCCTATGTCAATGAGTAGAAATTTTTCCCTTCCCTTTTTCCACCCTTGGTTGAACTTGATGGACGTGTATTTTTTCAACCATACTATGTAACTATGTCTGCAGAGCTCCTGTGTATAACTGACATCTACCACTATATGGAGGTAATATTGGTTTTTGTATAGTGTTTTTAATTCAGTAACAGTATGAGGGTATTATTCCGTCACTATGTATTTATGGTGTGGCAGTATTATTCAGTAACAGTGCGGGGGTATTATTCAGTAACAGAATGCAGGTAATATTTCATCTGGTATAGTGGTATTATATAATAACTGTATATTTATATAGATAATTTTTTTGTGTGAGAGGGGGACATATGCTTTGGGTCTTGCAACACTCCTGGACACGCTAGAAATCAGCGATCCAGTTCTCTGCACACCGCCTTCTGTATAGACTGCCTTATTGATGCAGTAAGGGTGTGTTCACATCAGCGTTTAGCTTCAGTTGATGGCTTCTGTCAGATTTTTCCATTAGGAGAACCCATGAACGGAAACCAAACAAAAAACATAGCTTTCCGTTTACATTACTATTAATTTCAATGGTAAGGTTTCCGTTGTAAATGGTTTCCGTTTGTCTCAGTTCAATAAGGTTTGCGTTTTTTGGACGGAACAGTGCAGTCAACTGTGCTATTGTTTCCGCCAAAAAAACATCTTACGGAACGGAGACCAAAGAAACCATTCGCAACGGAAACATTACCATTGAAATCAATGGTAATGCAAATGGAAAGCTATGGTTTCCGTTTGGCTTGCGTTCATGGGTTGGAAGGGTCTGTCGGAAGCCATCAACGGAACCCCGACGCAGATGTGAACAGGCCCTAATTCAGCATTTGGGGCCCAACTTTTAACTACACTTTGTCTAAAACCGGCCCTGGCCCTTGGCCTTTAGTTGGTATGGTAAGGAACAAAGTGGCTATCCTCAATTCTAAGGACAGACCACTTTAGTAATTCACTGAAATGTAAAACATGGCATTTATGGAGGGTAGATAAAGTTTGAAATTATTTTTTCCAATGCAGTCCAGGACTTATTCTGTAAGTATTGTTTGCAGATCATTTTGTGTGATAACAAGCCAGCTGCTCTGACTGATGACTCAGCTTCCTTAATTTCAATAGGCAGACATAGCCACCGCAGCTTTTATCTCTAGCTCATTTTCAAAAGCATATAGATTATGCCAAACTATACAAGTGTGTCATGGAAAATTGTGCTATGATTTACAGGAACTTAAAGAAAAAAACTAATAAACTGTTACAAAGGTCATGTAGAGGTTAGTGTATGTGTGTGTGTGTGTGTGTATATATATATATATATATATATATATATATATACATACACGCACGCACACACACACACACACACACACAACGAGTGTCAATGTAAAATGGATCTGGTGCTGTATTTGAACAGTGTCAGATTTATTACTATTAGCGGTAAGAGTGGGAGCCACGTACCTGCTGGGTTGCGTCTTTAATGTTCACATGTGGCATAGCCAGCCAACAAGGGATACAACATTTGTAATACAAATAAATGATAAAAGTGACTGCTTCAGTTTTTAGGCCATGTTCACGCGTTCACATTCCGCCAGCATTGCATATGAATGGGATATCTTATACATCATTCAAACACACACTTACAAAAATATCCACACATTATAATGAACGCTGTGCGGATTTAAATATCCACAGTATTCTTATTATTGCCGCAGATTCCTCGATGAAAAGCTGCGGCTTGACCCCAACATTAAATGGTATTTGTATTGGTGCCCAACACCATAAGTTAGCACTTTATGCTAATGATCTTCTGTACATTACGGATCCTATGATTTCTTTGCCTTCATTGATTGGGGAGTTTGAGCGATTTGGCCACCTCAGTAATTTTAAAGTAAACTATACTAAATCGGAGGCCTTGAATGCATCTCTGGATGCCCCTCTTGCTGCTCATCTCGCTTTGGTCCTCCCGGTCAAATGGCAGCCCAACTCCTTGACATACTTTGGAGTACATATTCCCACTCACTTGTCTGATTTGTTTAAGCTGAATTACACACTTGTCTTACAGCGTACTTTGCAAGACTTGGAGGTGTATGGGTGTGGGCGCATGTCGTGGTTTATTTGCATCAACGCTATTAAAATGGGCATACTACCGAAATTCTTGTACAAATTTCAAACCGTCTCTATTATAGTACACGCTGCCTTCTTTAAGACGTTAAACCATGCCATTACCAAATTTGTATGGGGGTTCCTCGAAACCACATATTCGGTTCTCTGTCCTTAGCCGCCCTAAATTAGAGGGTGGTGCGGGCTTGCCGGATTTCAAGCACCATCACCAAGCTGCACTCCTGATGAGACTAGTGGACTGGTTCCGCTCAGATGCCGGTAAGCAATGGGTGCGCATTGAGAAAAGTAGATCTTCTCTTGCATTGTCCTCCTTGCCCTGGCTGAATAGCTCACAAAGACCAATGTCTTCTCTACCCTTTCTCACACATCAGTTTCTTGTTGTTTGGGAGCGGGTCATTGGTAATTCTCTAACCATCTGGGTCGATTGACTCCTCTTTTTGATAATCCTTCCTTTCCTCTGGCCATGGGTGTAGATACATTCCTTTGCTGGAGGAGACAGGATGGTGTGTATTTGGCTCAGACCCTTACACCTGCTGGTGACACTCTCTCTCTCTCTCGCTACAGTTTCAGGGGCCTGCCCAGGGGGTGTGCAAGCTGGTGGTCATATTTTCAATTAAGGTATTTCTTCCTTCCGTGAGAGACTGTACTGCTTTGTTACAGGATAAGACTCCTTTGGAGCATTATTTGTCATTGTCTTCTGCTCCTTCTCATAGGTCATCCTATCTGCATGGGATCCTCCGGCCCGTTATTTTTGTTCTCAGTTGGTATTCACTACAGCATGGGATGGGGAGATGGGGATTCAACACTCTGTGGAAGATTGGCAAACATCATTCCTCTTAGCTCACAAATTACCAACCTCCTGCTTTGCACAAGAAAAAAAAAACTATAAAATCCTCACAAGATTGTACCGATGCCCCTCCTTTCCTCATAGGATATTCCCTAATGTGTTAGAAAATTGTTGGAGGTGTGGGGTGCTCCTGGAACCATGTTACACATTTGGTGGGACTGTCCTAAGTTCCGTCCCTTCTGGGAGAAAATTTTTGATCTTGGGAATAAGCTTTTTGATGCTTTTGATACGGTTATTGCTTCTACTATTGGGTTGCTTTCCATGGTTCCTGGGTCACTCCCACACCTCAAGAGGGGCGTCTTTAGGCATTTGACTGAAGCCAGAACGGTGATCCCTCGTCATTGGAAGTCTGCTAATGTGTCTTCCTTACAGGAATGGATAAATGAGATGAACATGAGAATGGAGGAATTGTTGGCAGTTGATCAGGGCAAGTCTGAAGTGTTTGTTTGGACTTGGACAGTTTGGTCACTGTTCCGGGCTGGTTCTGATCTGTCTCTCTGGTTAGATGGCCTCTTTTAAAAGTTTGTTTACAGCCTTTAGTTTTTGTGTGTGTTTCCCCATTGTCTTTGAGTTCTTTGTAATCTACTTAATTTAGATATTAGGAAAGTAATATACCATGGATATAAAGCTTCTCGGGACTTGCTCCCTAGCATTACACTGCATCGCGACCATGGATATGATCTCCTTAATTTGTTGTCATTATTTGATGGCTGCCCTTATGTCTCTCTAAGGCGGAGTTCACCCGTCGCAGATTTGCCGCAGATTTTCATTGCGGATTTCACCTTTGGCAATGCAATCCGCAACATATGAACTCCTAAAAATCCATCAATAGTTGTGAACCATTGTAATTAGCTCCGTTCCTTACATGCAATCCAATAGACCGTACAAAGCTGGTTGTAAGGCGGTAGTGGGCCCCCCTTCCTACTGGGTCCCTGTCTAACTGCACAGGTTGCACCAATGGTATTTCCGCAACTGGCCTCAGGCGTGGTCTACATTAGATGTTCTGTGCGTGAACAGCAGCGCTTTAGCAGGAGCCAGTGTAGAGCATGGATTCCTGCTTGTCTAAAGATAGTAGATTGTAGCAGCACACCCCTACCTTCCCTTCTTTCAATCTGTTGCAGATTTTATTAGTGGTGTTGCCCATTTTATGCTGGATAAACAAGATTTATTTTATGATATATGTGGTTTATGGACTCTTGAATTTTTAAGTCTAAGCTTAAAAGGGTTGTCACATGAAAATAAATGTATTGCCTATCTACAGGATACGTGATAAATGTATGATCGCTGCGGGTCCGACCACTGGGACCCCCAGCAATCCCAAGAACCCTGTGTCCCCAGTTTGAATGGAGCGATTGACATGTGTGTGCACTACCACTCCATTCATTCTCTATAGGACTGACAGAGATAGCTGAGAATGAATGAAGCCGTAGTGGAAATGCATCTTCACCGCTCCATTTAAACGGGGGACGGGACAGGACCCTTCTTTTAGCGATTTCTAGCAGTCCCAGCAGTCGGAACTGCAAAGAACATACATCACCATTCCTCCTTGACTAAGCCTGCCCCTCAGTCATCTGCCATCTCTCTCCCTCTCGCTGTACTCAGCTGTTTCCATCATTCCCATAGACTTTGAATGGAGTGCAGTGCACATGCCTGACCGCTGCTCCATACAGGTGGAGGAACAGGACGTTCAGTATCCCATTCTAAAGATCAGTGGGGGTGATCAGAAAATTATCACCTATCCTATGAATAGGGGATAATTTTTTTGTTTCTGGTACAACCCCTTGAAGTGACATTCCCAATACATATTAAAGCACCTATCAAAAGGCAGTGGCGTAACTACCGCCGTAGCAGCAGTAGCGGCTGCTACGGGGCCCGCGGCATGAGGGGGCCCGTGTCGCCCGCCGGCACGGGCCCCCACCATGGCCGGAGGCTTCCCTAGCAGCCGCTATGGCTGCTACAGCGGGACGCCACTGAACAGTACGGCAGAGCAGGGAGGTATCTCCCCGCTCTGCCATTAACTGGTTCCTGACCGCTGGCTGTCTTTTTACGGCCAGCGGTCAGGGTCCTTAAAACCCGAGCCATAGACTTTTTACGGCTCGGGTTTTAACTTGCTGCCCGCGCGATCGGGCAGCTGAATGTCGGGTCTCCGGCAGTCAGTCACTGCCGGGGACCCTGAGGAGAAGATAGGAGCAGCTTTCGCTGCTTCTGTCTTCTCTGATCTCTTTTACACAGCGCTGAATGCGCGCTGTGTACAGGAATAGAGACAGCAGCAGCGGCGCTGTCTCTATTCCTCCCGGTGATCATGTGACTGGTCACATGATCGCCGGGTGCCGTTAGTGGCAGACTGCTGCTGGGTCTTACTAGACCCAGCACAGCCCTATTAGTGACAATCGTCACTATGAGAGGGCTGATTTCCCCTGTAACTGGGGCTGCTGTGCCGCTCCAGTTACAGTGGAAAAGCATGGTGTAAAAGAAAGAAAAAAAATATATAAAGTTCCCCAAAGGTCTTCTTTGACCTTTGGGGGACAGACCATAGTAATAAAAAAATAGTAAAGTAAAGTGCAAAAAAAAATTAAATAATAAATACACATAAAATACCCAACCCAAAAAAAAAACGTTCCCCCCGCCAATCATTGTTGTAACGCTAGCGCTGACCTAATTACCCTAATATAGACATGTAATATATACAAATTTACGGTAGACAATGACGATCACAAATAAAAGGTCTATTTTAGGGTAAAAAAAAATTCAAACTTTATGAATAAAAATTCTAAAATAGCAAAAAAGGGGTGTATAAAAACGATAAAAAATGAAACCTGCATTGTCTACGGAAAAAACGTCGCAAAAATCACGTCGTTAGCCCAACAAATAAAAAAGTTCTCCACAGGATAGGGGATACATGTGTGATCGCTGGCATTGATAGGGAGAACGGGGGACTGAAAGGGGTCTGTGTCGGCAGCTCCGTAGAAATGAATGGAGCGCCGGTCGTGCTTGTGCGCATGCGTGACCAACGCTCCTTTCATTTTTATTGAGCTGCGCAGACGCCGGAAGTCAGAGGTTAGTCATGGAGAACTTCAGGGGACTTTCAGTCCCCCGTTCTCCCTATCGCTGCCAGCGATCACACATGTATCCCCTATCCTGTGGAGATTCTGTGGAGAGGGGATACATGTATTTTGTAGGACACACTGTAGGTTGCATTTTTTTGGGAGGGGGGACGCTGTATAGCGTTCCCTACAGGGGGGTGGCTGTATGGCGTTCCCTACAGGGGGGTGGCTGTATGGCGTTCCCTACAGGGGGGGGGAGCTGTATGGCGTTCCCTACAGGGGGGGAGCTGTATGGCGTTCCCTACAGGGGGGGAGCTGTATGGCGTTCCCTACAGGGGGGGCTGTATGGCGTTCCCTACAGGGGGGGCTGTATGGCGTTCTCTACAGGGGGGGCTGTATGGCGTTCTCTACAGGGGGGGCTGTATGGCGTTCTCTACAGGGGGGGGCTGTATGGCGTTCTCTACAGGGGGGGGCTGTATGGCGTTCTCTACAGGGGGGGCTGTATGGCATTCTCTGCAGGGGGCTGTATGGCGTTATCTACAGGGGGGCTGTATGGCGTTATCT
Organism: Rhinoderma darwinii; assembly: GCF_050947455.1. Classification (NCBI taxonomy): domain Eukaryota; kingdom Metazoa; phylum Chordata; class Amphibia; order Anura; family Rhinodermatidae; genus Rhinoderma; species Rhinoderma darwinii. The sequence continues at coordinate 48,583,928 of NC_134689.1, forward strand.
ACAGGGGGGCTGTATGGCGTTCTCTACAGGGGGGCTGTATGGCGTTATCTACAGGGGGGCTGTATGGCGTTATCTACAGGGGGGCTGTATGGCGTTATCTACAGGGGGGCTGTATGGTGTTATCTACAGGGGGGCTGTATGGCGTTATCTACAGGAGGGGCTGTATGGCGTTATCTACAGGGGGGCTGTATGGCGTTATCTACAGGGGGCTGTATGGCGTTATCTACAGGGGGGCTGTATGGCGTTATCTACAGGGGGGCTGTATGGCGTTATCTACAGGGGGCTGTATGGCGTTCTCTACAGGGGGGGCTGTAAAAAAGGCACTATCTACAAGGGGGGGGGTTGTGTGACACCCAGGGGAGGGGGGGCCCCAGTCAAAAGTTTGCTATGGGGCCCAGTCTTTCCTAGTTACGCCCCTGTGAAAAGGTGTATACAATCCACGTGTTACAATGCATCAAAGACTATGCATATTCTTATTCTTCTAAGTCTTCATTATATTCTGTTCCAGGTGGTATACCGGTGATCGGGAGCAGCTTCCACATGATCAATTATGTCCCATTAATTCAGCGTTCCTTACTTTCTACTGCTCATCTCCTGAATAAAGCGACTAGGCTGGTTCAATGTCCTCAAGCACTCACTTCACATGTCAGCAATCATAGCCAAATCACTATCGGCATTCGACAGACCCAACATGCGCATCATCAGTAGATATACCTTGCATGGATCTGTCACCATAACTATGCATGTCTGTTTGCAAAAAACTATAATAAGTGCATGCCTAACCAAAAATATTACCCGGCTTCCTCCCCTATTGTATCCCAAGCCTTATCCATTTCACAGGGGTGATACATTCATGACGGGGTGACATTGCATTGCTATCACACTGCGTCTATCAGAACAGTGTGATCATGACCGTACTATGTATGGCCTCCAATTGTGCGGGGTTTCAGAGGTGATAAAAACATATCAGAAAGGCTATAGTAGGGATGCCACATATTAATAAGATGTTTATAAAGACAGCAAAATGAAGATACCGGACATTGATAAGATATTCAATATAACATTTATATGTCTGGTCGCTGATCACTTAATACTTTCAAGGGATTTGCTTAGGGGAGGATCTGCATCCACCACCCGGCCACCCTTAAAATCAAGATTTAATGCCTTAGGCTTCAACACTTGCAATGTGTAAATCCATAAAAAAAAAAAAAAAGTTCCCAATAACTTCTCACAATCTCCACATTGTCTCAGCAATGGTACATGATCAATTACCCTGAATTTCAATTGATTTACTGAATAGCCTCTTTCAACAAAATGTTGTAGAACAGGTAGATCCATCATTTTTTCTCTTATTGTACTTGTCGTGGTTTTTGGTGGATAGAGCTCTCTGTGCAGAAATTATAGAGGTAATTGATGACTCCTATAGTGTACATTTTACTGCAAATTCACAAAAGCCTATAAACACTCCTGGAAGACCTATTGTCTTGGGTAGGGATTCCATTTTTAATACTATAGCTGTTTTATTGGGTAAGGTTATCAGCCAGTTTGCCACCACTACGTGCTCCTATGTCAGCGATATTTTGTTAAAGATGATTGATGTACTTGATGTCTTCTATTAAGTTTAATTTTACGTGATATTGCGTTATATTTTTATCAAACACAATAGAGGGTTGGCTGTGGTCCCTAGGGTGCTATCCAACACAGGATACTCTCCAACTTGCATATGTTTTAGATTTATTAGAACTGGTCCGCAGGAAGAATTATTTTCTCCTTGGAGAGGACTTCTTCTTTTTACTATGTAAGGGGACAGCTATGGGTCAAATATGGTCCCTACATATGCGAATATCTTTCTGGCCTTCTTTGAGAACAGATTCGTATATACATTTTACTACATGAAGCATATCCTGTGATGGTGGAGCAATATAGAATTCCATGAGATGCTCTATGCAGAATTAGCGGAAGTACAATTTACTATGACTGCCTTTAAGGAATCTTTGCAGTATCTTTGCAGGCCTCTACAAAACCCTGTAGAGGCCTGCGGATCTTCCCTGATTGATAATAACAAATATGGCAAAAGAAAATCCCAATCTTTACCATCTTTTTCAACAGCTTTTATTAACATTGCTTTCAAGGTCTTATTAAACCTCTCTACCAGTCCATCTGTTTGCGGAGGGTACACAGAAGTTCTTAATGGTTTGATCTTAAGAATTTTACATAATTCTTTCATCACCTTGGACATAAATCAAGATTTCTTTGGGAAGACCCACCCTAGTGTATATATGAAACAACTCACGAGCAATACACATAGCCGAGATGTTTCTCAAAGGAATCGCCTCTCGGTATAGGGTAGCATAATCTAGAACTACCAATATGTACTGATGTCCCCTAGCAGACTTGACTAATGGTCCCACTATATGCATTGCAATCTGCTTAAAGAGGCTCTGTCACCAGATTTTGCAACCCCTATCTGCTATTGCAGCAGATAGGCGCTGCAATGTAGAGTACAGTAACGTTTTTATTTTTAAAAAACGAGCATTTTTGGCCAAGTTATGACCATTTTTGTAGTTATGCAAATGAGGCTTGCAAAAGTCCAAGTGGGTGTGTTTAAAAGTAAAAGTCCAAGTGGGCGTGTATTATGTGCGTACATCGGGGCGTTTTTAATACTTTCACTTGCTGGGCGCTCTGAAGAGAAGTAACATCCTCTTCTCTTCAGAACGCCCAGCTTGTGACAGTGCAGATCTGTGACGTCACTCACAGGTCCTGCATCGTGACGGCCACATCGGCACCAGAGGCTACAGTTGATTCTGCAGCAGCATCAGCGTTTGCAGGTAAGTCGATCTTACCTGCAAACGCTGATGCTGCTGCAGAATCAACTGTAGCCTCTGGTGCCGATGTGGCCGTCACGATGCAGGACCTGTGAGTGACGTCACAGATCTGCACTGTCAGAAGCTGGGCGTTCTGAAGAGAAGAGGATGTTACTTCTCTTCAGAGCGCCCAGCTAGTGAAAGTATTAAAAACGCCCCGATGTACGCACATAATACACGCCCACTTGGACTTTTACTTTTAAACACACCCACTTGGACTTTTGCAAGCATCATTTGCATAACTACAAAAATGGTCATAACTTGGCCAAAAATGCTCGTTTTTTAAAAATAAAAACGTTACTGTAATCTACATTGCAGCGCCTATCTGCTGCAATAGCAGATAGGGGTTGCAAAATCTGGTGACAGAGCCTCTTTAAACTGCACCTCGATGACAGGAAGGGTCAACAAAGGGTTTCTGAAATGAGACACGGGAGCATTTAACTGGCAGGTAGGGCAAGATCTACAGTAGTTTTCAATTTCTTCATAGCAACCAAACCAATAGAGCCTCTGAAAGATACGCTCTCTAGTCTTATCTGTAGCTAGATGAACCCCCAACACTTAAGAATGAGCCATGTCTAACACCATTTTTGTATAGGCCCCTGGGAACACTAGTTGTTCCACAACTTCATTGATAGCTTTGGTCATCCAATATAATAGATTGTTGTGAATTTCAAAAAAAGAATACCGTTTGTCAGCTCCCGGCTCTTGGGGAACACCAAATTATCAGGTAAATCTGTGATTTCCTCTACCTTTTCAGTGTGCATTTCATTAATCACAGACTCATAGACAGAAGACCCCCTCATTAGCATTGATAGCATTAATAACATTGGGAGAATTACCCCAAGTCTTTTACCATGCCCACTTTGTGGGATTGTCCTTAACATCCCTATGAACAGACATCACCGCCATGCTTTTTTCAGGCGCATGCAACACATATGAAAGATTATCCCTAAGAAGGGTTACCAGGATCCCTGAGCCCAGGACAGCAGTTACAAAGTTGCCATTGACAGTCACCTGGCACATCTGGTGACCCCCTGTTCGGTATGGCACAGCACTGCAGACAGGGTATGCAAACAAGGAGCATCATCAAGCCACATCACATTCCATGGGATCTAACCCCAAAGGACAATGTGCTGCTATGTGCCCAGGGTTATGACACCTCCAACAGATTATTTGGCGGGGTTGAGCTTTTGAACTGTATTCCAAATCTTTGCAGTATCTAGAAACATCCGTGTACGTGGAGGGTGGAATCTAATAACATACCTGTTTGTAAAACCCACAGTCAGGAATATTATGCTCAAGTATGATAGCAACCACCCTCATCACATGTAGGATTTACTTATATGCAGCCAACTCTTGAGAGGATGATGGTTTCTGATAACACAAAATCGGATATGAGTGGAATAAATGTGAAATAAGTTTATCCAATGTTGCTGCAAAAACGTAAAGCAAGGGTTTTGGGTATGGAGGCCTGAAGAACATTGTTCACACAAAGAATTCATTTTATCTTGACATTTTCAGATGTCAGTAAAGGAAATAGTGAATTTCTGAGGCGTTGTCAACAGGTTGTCAACAGGTCATGGAGTTTCATCATCCTTCTATGATGTCATAGGTGTTAATCCAAAGGTCAAAATGGTTAAAGTTGTTCCTTTGAAAAAGTCAGTACAGACATAATTGATACCTCCCAAAAAGGTTTCTTTTACCTGCTTGGGATGCTGTAACTGGGGTAATTTAGCTAACCCCTTAATGACTAGCCTATTTTGAACCTTAACCCCTTAAGGACGCAGCTTAGTTTTGGCCTTAAGGCTCAGAGCCCATTTTTCAAATCTCACATATTTCACTTTATGTTTTAATAACGTCAGAATGCTTAAACCTATCCAAGCGATTCTGAGAATGTTTTCTCATGACACATTGGGCTTTATGTTAGTGGTGAAATTTTGACGATATATTTTCAGTGTTTATTGGTGAAAAATTGCAAAATTTTGAGAAAATGTATTTTAAAAAATGGCATTTTTCAGAATTTAAATGCATCTGCTAGTAAAAAAGATGGTTATACCACCCAAAATAGTTACTAGTTGACATTTCCCATATGTCTACTTTAGATTGGCATCGTTTTTTGAACATTCTTTTATTTTTCTTGGATGTTACAAGGCTTAGAACATAAACAGCAATTTCTCATATTTTTAAGAAAATTTCAAAAGCCTTTTTTTTAAGGTACCTGTTCGGTTCCGAAGTGGCTTTGAGGGGCCTATGTATTAGAAACCCCCATAAAACACCCTATTTTGAAAACTAGACCCCTCAAAGTATTCAAAACAGCATCTAGAACGTGTTTTTTAACCCTTTAGGAATTTCACAGGATTGATTGGAGGTGAAATTAGCGAATTTCATTTTTCTTGCTGAATTTCAATTTTATTCCATTTTTTTTCTGTAACACAGAAGGTTTTACCAGAGAAACACTACTAAATATGTATTGTCCAGATTCTGCAGTTTTTAGAAATGTCCCACATGTGGCTCTAGTGTGCTCGTGGACTAAAACACAAGCCCCAGAAGCAAAGAAGCATCTAGTGCATTTTGGGGCCTCTTTTTTTATTAGAATATATTTTAGGCAGCATGGCAGGTTTGAAGAGGTGTTGAGGTGCCAAAACAGTAGGAATCCCCCAAAAGTGACCCCATTTTGGAAACTACACCCCTCAAGAAATTAATGTACCATGTTTCCCCGAAAGTAAGACAGTGTCTTACTTTTTTTTTATCCCCAAAAGCCCCACTATGTCTTACTTTCGGGGTATGTCTTATATTGGAAAAAAATTGTCGAATTATTATATTTTTTTTTTTCACAAACTTTATTTAACTGTTTTACATTTTTTTTTTTAGTCCCACCAGGGGACTTCACTATGCGATGTGCCGATCGCATATATAATGCTTTGGTATACTTAGTATACCGAAGCATTATTGCCTGTCAGTGTAAAACTGACAGGCAACCTATTAGGTCATGCCTCCGGCATCGCCTAACAGGCAGATGCTGAAGGCAGACCTGGGGGTCTTTGTTAGACCCCCGGCTGTCATGGAAACCCGACGGCGACCCGCGATTTGTTTGCGGGGGCGCCGATCGGGTGACAGAGGGAGCTCCGCCCTCTGTCAAACACATTAAATGCCGCTGTCACTATTGACAGCGGCATTTAATGGGTTAAACTGCCGGAATCGGCGCGCGCTTCGATTCCGGCAGTTGCAGCAGGAGCCAGGCTGTGTATAACAGCCGTGCTCCTGCCGCTGATCGCGTGGGTACAGTCTCAGTACCCGCGCCATCACAGGACGGCGCGGTGACGTATGGAGAGGGGGGCGGCGCGGAAGTGGGCAGGAGGCGGCAATACCCCCGTGTTTCCTCGAAAGTAAGACATATGTCTTACTTTCGGGGTACGGCTTATATTAGCCGACCCCCCTGAAACCCCCGATACGTCTTACAATCGGGGGTGTCTTACTATCGGGGAAACACGGTATGGTTGTTGCTACCATTTTCATCACAGTTTTTTCACAGCACATATTTGGCTATGAAATTACAAAATGACATTTTTTCCAATAAGATATCATTTTTTTAAAAATTTCTTATTTTCACAGGGAACAAAATACCCAATTTTGTTATCCAATTTGTCTTGAGTGCGGCAATACCCCATTTGTGGCGATAAACTGCCGTTAGGGCCCATGGGAGGGCTCAGAAGGAAAGGACCACCATTTGGCCAACTGGAGCTTTTCTGGTGCTAAGTCATGTATGCAGAAGCCCCTGAGGTACCAGTAAAGTTGAAACCCCCGAGAAGTGACCCCATTTTAAAAACGACACCCCTTAAGAAATTCATCTAGAGGTGTAGTGAGCATTTTTACCCCACAGATACTGTGTAAAAGATAATGCGCAGCAGATGGTGCAGAGCGAGATTTGCAATTGTTTTTATATATATATGCCATGTCAGTGTCCAATATATTGAGCCCAGCATGTGCCACTGGAGAAATACACCCCATAACTGTAATGTGGGTTCTCCCGGATATGGCAATACACAACATGTGTTAGGCCCCTGGCTGCCATCAGCACCCTGCGATTGCAATTGCAGGGTGCCGCTGGGGTGAGAGAGTGAGCACCCTCCCTCCAAAACCACTTTGATGTGGCGCTCGAAATTGAGCGCCGCATCTAAGGGGTTAAACGGGTGATATCGATCCCACCCGTTAGAGCAGGTGCCCGGCTGTCTTTAGACCGCCCGACACCCGCTTTAACCGTCACAGGACACCCGTGCCGGGCTTATGTCACAGCGCCGTGAAAAGGCAGTACTCTGGCATAAGTACCCTTAACGTCTGCCGTGAAAAGGCGTATTGGTGGTCGTTAAGGGGTTAAACACATCTTACTACTATAGTGGTCACAACATAATATCAGAGGAAGATACACATGAAGATCAAGTTATGTTGCGTACAATTTAGTGTCCCTAAAGTTATAATTTACGTGGGTGAAACCACGACTGAGATAATGGAACAGATCAATAAACATAGAAGTACAATATGGAAAAAATTAGATCTACCTGTTCCTCAGCATTTGAAGGAGGCAATTTGGTTAATCAATTAAAGTTCAGGGTAATTGATCATGTACCATGGCTGAGACAAGGTGGAGATTGTGAGAAGATATTTAGAGAGAGAAAAAAAAGGAGTTGATATGAACTTACACATTGGAAGCGTAACAGACTAAGTGAATAAATCTTGATTTTGTGATCCTTTACTAAGCAAGTCCCTTGTAATTATTCAGTGATCGGTGTCCGGACATATGAATATAACACTGAATGTCTTATCAATGTCTAGTATCATTGTTGTGCTTCCTTTCCCTCGTAGCACAAGGGTACCTGAAATAGTCCAGATGGTGCAGCAGGTTGCGCTAGACAACGGGTGTAACAGGACATGACTCCAATCACTAAACAGGCTCAGGAAAAATAATACAGCACGGGATACAGGATACAGGTAGCAAGGCACAGGAAACAACTGGAACAGGATGACACTAAGGGACCATTTGCAAAGACGAACATGGGATTATTAACAATGCTTAGGCAAGGGGTGAAAGGGCGGAGCCCTTTTTATAGTCCAGAGTACACTGGGGATAGGGTAGGGAACTTTTAGGAAATGCGTATGCTGGCCCTTTAAGGCCGAGGACAAGCGCACACTATAAGGAAGTCCAGGACGGGTAGGCCACGCCAGCTGGCGTCTCTGAGGGAGATGCTGGCAGACAGCAGGGAAGCTGCTGTCACGGCCATTCGCCGAGGGTGAGCGGCAGCGGTCCATGACCGCGTTCATAACAGTGGATATTTTGGCATCTGATCTGTCTTGTCCATTTACTTACGTCTCTTATTTGCACCCCTTCAAGTGTTTTCTATTTTAATTTTTTCCGCTCAAACCCTTTATTTAGATGTAAAAATAAGCCATAGAGACAGTATCTTCCTGCACCCAGCATAGTAGAAGGTCATTGGGACAACAGTTCTACTTTCAATGATTATTATGAAGGACAGTGACGGTTTTGTAGCTCGTAACTCTGGTGTAAAATTCATGAACAGGGGCTATTAGCCTGTTTACAGCATAGCCCCTCATGGTAACACGGCGCCCCCCCCCCCTTTTTTTCCTCCTGTTTTCCTTCAGTTACTTTTATGGTCATTAATTAAAGGTCATTTGGTTTAACCCTCTTTTTCCTTTATTTTTATTTGGTACTTACCTGTATGAGGTCAAGTTTAGGTAGGGGTGCCCCACCCACGCACATACTAATGTGCCACAAACAGGAAGTTAATATCACCAACCATTCCCATTTTATTTAGGTGTATCCATATAAATGGCCCACCCTGTATATAAGCAAATCTGGTGCTGTCAACACTGTCTCTCTACATAATGCCATTTTCAACTCTCTAAATGCTTTTCTGCCTCATCGGACCATTGTATCATTACAGTTTTTTTACCTTCTGCAAGATCAGACAAAGGAGCTGCAATACTGGCAAAGTTAGACACAAACAGTCGGTAATACCCAACAATGCCCAAGAAAGCCTTCACTAGCTTTTTTGTAAGAGGACGTGGCCAATCTTGTATTGCCTCTACCCTATTGACTTGAGGTTTAATCATATCTCTTCCTACAATGTAGCCCGAGTACTTTGCCTGTTCCGTGCCAATAGCACAATTTTCTGGGTTGGCAGTAAACCCTGATTTCTAAGTGAATCTAAAACAGCCTGCACCTTACTTAAATGGCTTTTCCAATCGAGGCTAAAGATCACAATGTCACCTAAGTAGGCCGCTGCAAATTCCTTTTGGGGAATTAATATTTCATCCATTGCCCTTTGAAACGTGGAAGGGGCTCCTTTCAACTCAAGGCATCCTGATATACTGAAAACACCCATCAGGGGTAGAAAAAGCAGTTTTTCTCTTGAGCCTCTTTTGCCAAAGGTATTTTCCAATACCCTTTTGTGAGGTCCAGAGTTGTTATGTATCTAGCCGGTCCTAACCTTTCAATTAGTTTGTCCAACCAGGGCATAGGATAGGCATCCATTTTTGAAACCTCATTAAGTTTCCGAAAATCATTAAAGAAGCGCCAACTTCCGTTTGGTTTAGGGACGAATACAATTGGGCTAGACCATTCACTTTGGGATTTTTAAATGGATTTCTTGTGAGATAGCCCATCTACGGGTTTCTGGAATTCTGTAAGGTTTCACCTTCACTTTTACCTGTGGCTCAGTAATGATATCATGTTCAATAATATTAGTGCAACCCAGCAAGCTAGAAAACATGTCCTTATTGTGTTGCAAAAATGTCTTACTCTCCTGTTTTTGAGAACAAGACAAAGTATCAGGAATTGTCACCTTATGGAATTCTGGGTCAGGACCAGGGGCAGAGCAAGCTAGTGCTGGCAGTGACTCCCTTTCTCTCCAGGGCTTAGTCAAGTTCACATGATATATTTGCACTGGTTTCCTTTTGCCTGGCTGATGCACGCTATAATTTACATCTCCAACTTTTTCCAGGATCTCAAAAGGTCCCTGCCACTTACACTACCGTTCAAAAGTTTGGGGTCACCCAATTTTGTGTTTTCCATGAAAACTCACACTTATATTTATCAAATGAGTTGCAAAATGACTAGAAAATATAGTCAAGACATTGACAAGGTTAGAAATAATGATTTTTATTTAAAATAATAATTTTCTCCTTCAAACTTTGCTTTTGTCAAAGAATGCTCCATTTGCAGCAATTACAGCATTGCAGACCTTTGGCATTCTAGCTGTTAATTTGCTGAGGTAATCGGGAGAAATTTCACCCCATTCTTCCAGAAGCCCCTCCCATAAGTTGGATTGGCTTGATGGGCACTTCTTGCGTACCATACGGTCAAGCTGCTCCCACAACAGCTCTATGGGGTTGAGATCTGGTGACTGCGCTGGCTACTCCATTACAGATAGAATACCAGCTGCCTGCTTCTTCACTAAATAGTTCTTGCATAATTGGAGGTGTGCTTTGGGTCCTTGTCCTGTTGTAGGATGAAATTGGCTCCAATCAAGCGCTGTCCACAGGGTATGGCATGGCGTTGCAAAATGGAGTGATAGCCTTCTTTATTCAAAATCTTGTACAAATCTCCCACTTTACCAGCAGCAAAGCAACCCCAGATCATCACATTACCTCCACCATGCTTGACAGATGGCGTTAGGCACTCTTCCAGCATCTTTTCAGTTGTTCTGCGTCTCACAAATGTTCTTCTGTGTGATCCAAACACCTCAAACTTCGATTCGTCTGTCCATAACACTTTTTTCCAATCTTCCTCTGTCCAATGTCTGTGTGCTTTTGCCCATATTAATCTTTTCCTTTTATTAGCCAGTCTCAGATATGGCTTTTTCTTTGCCACTCTGCCCTGAAGGCCAGCATCCCGGAGTCGCCTCTTCACTGTAGACGTTGACACTGGCATTTTGCGGGTACTATTTAATGAAGCTGCCAGTTGAGGACCTGTGAGGCGTCTATTTCTCAAACTAGAGACTCTAATGTACTTGTCTTGTTGCTCAGTTGTGCAGCGGGGCCTCCCACTTCTCTTTCTACTCTGGTTAGAGCCTGTGTGTGCTGTCCTCTGAAGGGAGTAGTATACACCGTTGTAGGAAATCTTCAGTTTCTTGGCAATTTCTCGCATGGAATAGCCTTAATTTCTAAGAACGAGAATAGACTGTCGAGTTTTACATGAAAGCTCTCTTTTTCTAGCCATTTTGAGAGTTTCATCGAACCCACAAATGTAATGCTCCAGATTCTCAACTAGCTCAAAGGAAGGTCAGTTTTATAGCTCCTCTAAACAGCAAAACTGTTTACAGCGGTGCTAACATAATTGCACAAGGGGTTTCAAGTGTTTTCTAATCACCCATTAGCCTTCTAACACAGTTAGCAAACACAATGTACCATTAGAACACTGGAGTGATGGTTGCTGGAAATGAGCCTCTATACACCTATGTAGATATTGCATTAAAAACCAGACGTTTGCAGCTAGAATAGTCATTTAGCACATTAACAATGTATAGAGTGTATTTCTGATTAATTTAATGTTATCTTCATTGAAAAAAACTGTGCTTTTCTTGCAAAAATAAGGAAATTTCTAAGTGACCCTAAACTTTTGAACGGTAGTGTAGCTAAGAACATCCTCCCAACGGTAGGACCTAGTATTAGAACCCGGTCACCTGGCTTGAACCCCCTAATTCTAGCAGAGCGATTGTATACACTTCGTTGAGCTTTTTGTGCGCTTTGTAGGTGTTCCTTCACTATTGGCATCACCTTAGAAATTCTATCCTGCATTTGTGTAATATGATCAATTACACTTTTATGTGGTGTGGCTTCCATTCTCCCATGTCTCCTTAGCTACATCAAGCAGACCATGAGGGTGCCTACAATATGGCAACTCAAATGGGGAAAACCCTGTAGAGGCCTGCGGATCTTCCCTGATTGATAATAACAAATATGGCAAAAGAAAATCCCAATCTTTACCATCTTTTTCAACAGCTTTTATTAACATTGCTTTCAAGGTCTTATTAAACCTCTCTACCAGTCCATCTGTTTGCGGAGGGTACACAGAAGTTCTTAATGGTTTGATCTTAAGAATTTTACATAATTCTTTCATCACCTTGGACATAAATCAAGATTTCTTTGGGAAGACCCACCCTAGTGTATATATGAAACAACTCACGAGCAATACACATAGCCGAGATGTTTCTCAAAGGAATCACCTCTCGGTATAGGGTAGCATATTCTAGAACTACCAATATGTACTGATGTCCCCTAGCAGACTTGACTAATGGTCCCACTATATGCATTGCAATCTGCTTAAACTGCACCTCGATGACAGGAAGGGTCAACAAAGGGTTTCTGAAATGAGACACGGGAGCATTTAACTGGCAGGTAGGGCAAGATCTACAGTAGTTTTCAATTTCTTCATAGCAACCAAACCAATAGAGCCTCTGAAAGATACGCTCTCTAGTCTTATCTGTAGCTAGATGAACCCCCAACACTTAAGAATGAGCCATGTCTAACACCATTTTTGTATAGGCCCCTGGGAACACTAGTTGTTCCACAACTTCATTGATAGCTTTGGTCATCCAATATAATAGATTGTTGTGAATTTCAAAAAAAGAATACCGTTTGTCAGCTCCCGGCTCTTGGGGAACACCAAATTATCAGGTAAATCTGTGATTTCCTCTACCTTTTCAGTGTGCATTTCATTAATCACAGACTCATACACAGAAGACCCCCTCATTAGCATTGATAGCATTAATAACATTGGGAGAATTACCCCAAGTCTTTTACCATGCCCACTTTGTGGGATTGTCCTTAACATCCCTATGAACAGACATCACCGCCATGCTTTTTTCAGGCGCATGCAACACATATGAAAGATTATCCCTAAGAAGGGTTACCAGGATCCCTGAGCCCAGGACAGCAGTTACAAAGTTGCCATTGACAGTCACCTGGCACATCTGGGGACCCCCTGTTCGGTATGGCACAGCACTGCAGACAGGGTATGCAAACAAGGAGCATCATCAAGCCACATCACATTCCATGGGATCTAACCCCAAAGGACAATGTGCTGCTATGTGCCCAGGGTTATGACACCTCCAACAGATTATTTGGCGGGGTTGAGCTTTTGAACTGTATTCCAAATCCTTTTTCCTGACCACTGCTATTTGTCTCCCCACTCCCCAAGGTTTAATTAATCTCTTACGGAGTTCAGCATGATTTTGCTTTTCCACCCCCAGAGAGGAGATTCTCAGCTGTGTTATATCTTTCCACACTGTATCTCCCTGAAGGAGCGGAATCCCCGTGTGGCACAGGTCGCACACCCCTAAGGTAGGCCTTGCTACAGCGTCCTCCCAAGAGGCCGGGCTGCGCTTAGAACAGAATACTCGTCGCTATGACTATGGCCGGGAGTAAGTATAAGGTTTTTCTAATTACTATTTCTGCAGTTTTTCAGCAGCAGATATGCCACCCAGAAAAACTGCACCAAAATTTGGTGCGGTTTTTCAGGTGGAATGCCCTTCGGTTTCCAGGGTGGATATTCTGTGTAGTTTTACACAGTGTATCTGCCCTGTGTTTTCTGTTTTCCTACCCATGTAATCAAGTTGCTCTCCCCCACAAAAATGATCTGTAAATAATTCTCTCTCCCCAATACATAACATTTGCAGCCAAGTTCCCCTCCCCCACATATAATTTATAATAAGCTCTTACACTACAAAATTAACTATACAGAAGTCCCCCTCCCCCACAAAATAGATTTATAACGAACCCCCCCACACTCCTATAACATTTAGAGCAATGTAGATAGATATTTATTTAAATTTAGTGGCTTAGGTGGCATTGGTATTCGCAGTGTGCTGTCGCCATTTATTTTTCTGCTAGATAGATAGATAGATAGATAGATAGATAGATAGATAGATAGATAGATAGATAGATAGATAGATAGATAGATAGATAGATAGATAGATAGATAGATAGATAGATAGATAGATGCCCTGGGTGATTTTAATTAGTTTAATGCTGGTTCCTACCATCCCCAGATATATATGTAGGCTTAGTCCCAGTTCTGGGTGTATGTGCAGAGTAGGTCCCCACCTTACAGAGGTCGCCTTGTTGTGGCAGGTGGGCAAACACTTTTTGATCAAAATGTGCACTAAGAACCTCCCTATTTGTAAGTAGATTTAGCAGTAATGCATATTTATTTATATTTAGTGGCTTAGGTGGCATTGGTGTTCGCAGTGTGCTGTCGCCATTTATTTTTCAGATAGATAGATAGATAGATAGATAGATAGATAGATAGATAGATAGATAGATAGATAGATAGATAGATAGATAGATAGATAGATAGATAGATAGATAGATAGATAGATAGATAGATAGATAGACAGATGATAGATATGGAATCATATGGCTAATTATTACTTAGAAAGATTAGACAGTACACCACAAATCTCAAATTCCATTTAGCTCATTGTCATAACGTCATTACAAGGACAGTAATAACATTTCCCTATATTGGCCACAAGATGGCCCCCTGCACATACATAGGGAGGAAGCTAAAGCTTATCTGGTCACTAAGCATTGAGCCTAGAATATACATGCTCCTTTGAGTTTCTCCCTGCAGCCATACATTGTAGCTTGTTCGGTATTGAAATTCCTAGAATGTATATGCTCTCTTGAGAGTCTCCTTGCAGCCCATAAAGTATATCCTGTCCTGTGCTGAAGTTCCTAGAATACTGTGTTTACTGTGAATACTGTGTTTACTGTGAATACTGTGTTTACTGTGAATACTGTGTTTACTGTGAATACTGTGTTTCTCACAGCATACAATACAGTTAGGTCCATAATTATTTGAATATACAGTTATATAATCAATATGGGCTTAAAGTGCAGACTCTCAGGTTTAATGGTAGTCACATCTCAATTTGGGGAAGGGTTTAGGAATTACATCTCTTTAACCGGTACCCGACCGCTGGCTGTGTATTTACGGCCGGCGGTCGAGGTCCTTAAAACCCGCACCATAGACTATTTATGGAGCGCATTTTAGCTTGCTGCCCAAGCGATCGGGCCGCTGAATGTCGGGTCTCCGGCAGTCAGTGACTCCCGGGGACCCTGAGGAGAAGATAGAAGAAGCTTTCAGTATCTTCTCTGATCTCTTCTACACAGCACTGTGTATATGAATAGAGGCAGTGGCAGCACTCTATTGATCCCGGTGATCATGTGACTGGTCACATGATCACCGGGTGCCGTTAGTGGCAGACTGCTGCTGGGTCTTACTAGACCCAGCACAGCCCTATTCAGGGGCATAACTAGGAAAGACTGGGCCCCATAGCAAACTTTTGACTGGGTGTCACACAACCCCCCCTTGTAGATAGTGCCTTTTTTACAACCCCCCTGTAGATAACGCCATACAGCCCCCCCCCCCTGTAGATAACGCCATACAGCCCCCCTGTAGATAACACCATACAGCCCCCTCTGTAGATAACATCATACAGCCCCCCCTGTAGGTAACGCCATACAGCCCCCCCTGTAGGTAACGCCATACAGCCCCCCCTGTGGCCTTCAGGACACAGATGATTTTTTCAAATCTGACATGTGTTACTTTATGTGGTAATAACTTCGCAATGCTTTTACCTATCCAAGCGATTCTGAGATTGTTTTCTCGTGACATGTTGTACATTATGTTAGTGAAAAAAATTGGTCGATAAATTTGATATTTATTTCTGAAAAACACCAAACTTTAGAGAAAATTTTAAAAAATTAGCATTTTTCTAAATTTAAACGTATGTGCTTGTGAAACAGATAGTAATACCACACAAAATAGTTACTAATTAACATTTCCCATATGTCTACTTTATGTTTGCATCATTTTTTGAACGTACTTTTATTTTTCTAGGACGTCACAAGGCTTAGAACTTTAGCGGCAATTTCTCATATTTTAACCGGTTAAGGACTAGGCTGTTTTACAGCTAAATGACCTGAGCAAATTTCGCAATTTTGCTATTTGCTTCTTTAGATGACTATAACTCTGCAGGTGAATAAAGTTCATCTTTCAATTTTACACTCTTTTTAAAGGACAGATAGGGCTTTGTTTTAGTGGCATTTGTCAGTATATATCATTTTTATTTTTTTCTCTAAAGTGGGCAAAATTGGAAAAAAAATGCAAGAATTTAGCAATTGCGTCAGTTTATGCCAGCATTTTTCACACACGGTATTGACCACGTACAAAATTCATCTCCTTTCACATTCTTCCACTTCTCCCGTGCATGGGGATACCAAATATGTGTGCCTTATTCACTGTGCGGGCATGTGCCAGGGCTTGGCATAAAAGGAGGCTTTTTGGCCTTTTCGGTCCAGGAATTCTGCATTTGATTTTATAGCCGCATACTGTTTTCTGGGGGGCCTAATGCTGCTGAAACATTAGAAACACCCCATAAATGACTTCATTCACACAAGTAGACCCCACAAGGTTTCCTTCAAGGGGTTTATCATATTTTTAGACAGTCCAGTTTTCTTCTGAAAGTTTCTTGAATAAGATGGAACAAAATAAAATTAGCTTTTTCTTAGCAAATGCGTCAGTTTATGCCAGCATTTTTCACACACGGTATAGACCACGGACAAAATTCCTTTCACATTCTTCCACTTCTCCTGTGCATGGGGATACCAAATATGTGTGCCTTATTCACTGTGCGGGCATGTGCCAGGGCTTGGCATAAAAGGAGGCTTTTTGGCCTTTTCGGTCCAGGAATTCTGCATTTGATTTTATAGCCGCATACTGTTTTCTGGGGGGCCTAATGCTGCTGAAACATTAGAAACACCCCATAAATGACTTCATTCACACAAGTAGACCCCACAAGGTTTCCTTCAAGGGGTTTATCATATTTTTAGACAGTCCAGTTTTCTTCTGAAAGTTTCTTGAATAAGATGGAACAAAATAAAATTAGCTTTTTCTTAGCAAATGCGTCAGTTTATGCCAGCATTTTTCACACACGGTATAGACCACGGACAAAATTCCTTTCACATTCTTCCACTTCTCCTGTGCATGGGGATACCAAATATGTGTGCCTTATTTATCACATAGAGAAGTAGGAGGGTGGACGATAGAAGAAGCTTATTTCACAAATCGCTTTTTTTCAAAGCTGGTTTTACAAAACTCAACAGAGTTTCTATAACACTTCCAAAATATCTGCTCTTGAAGCAGAAATCCCAAAATATTCATCTAGGGGTATAATGGGAATTTATTTTTTGGGGTTTTCTAAAATAAGAAATTGCAGGTTTATGCAAATGGGGCTCTCCAGCAGATGAACTTTAGAAAATAAGCAAACATGACATCCACCCCCCACCCATTCCCTCCCTCACCCTTGGAGTAAAATCAGGGGAAAAATAAAAATGTAATGTAGGGCAAATATATTTTCAACGAATTAACTAAAATCTAATAATGCAGAACAGTGTGGTATTTTTTTAAAACATGGCTCAATGCACAGGCCTGGTTGCGAGGGATATGAGGGACAGAAATATCTGGACTCTTTGCGGTGCCCGTCTTTTCTGCAGGCGCGGCACTTTTTCTGCGGGTTGCTTCTGGTTGGTGTTGGGGGAATCCGACTGATGAAGTGTCTTTCAGTCAGTCGCATGACATCCTCAGACTGGGGGCATTCTCGGGTGTCCTGAACATCAAATATGAGGCCTTAAATCATTTTCTCCTGGAAATCCAGGTATGTGTCTCTGCCTCTGTTTTTTTTGTAGAGCACAAATGAATTGTGGATTGCCACCTGTAACAAATAAATGGGCACTTTTTTGTACCAAGTTTTTGTTTTTCGCTTTACTAAATAGGGCTGTAAAACCTGGTCGCTTAAATCCACACCCCCCCCATGTACTTGTTATATTCGGACACGCTCACTGGTTTGTGCTTGTCCGATGTTGCCCCTCTTTCCCTCACTGCCACTGTTCCTGCGGTATGAATCGTGCTTAGCACATACACATCTTTGCAATCCCTGAACTTGACCGCCAGCAATTCTTCAGATGCATAAGCACAGGAGTCCCCCTTTACCATGCGCTTCCCCACTAATTGCTGTGGAAAACCAATTCGATTTTTGCGCATGGTACCACATGCCCCAGTCCTTGCAGCATGCAAATGCCTAAACAGGGGCAATAAAAATTGTCGCAGTACAGGTGGTACCCCTTGTGAAGCAGAGGCTGCATTATCTCCCACACAATTTTGCTGCTGGTGGAAAGATCAGGGGGGCATCCAGGAACATTTATTGAGCGGTCCCGCCCTTCTTAAATCCTGAAGGCGGTGGTATATCCTGACCCGCTTTTGCACAGTTTATGCAGCTTAACGCCATATCTTGCCCTTTTGGAAGGTAGATATTGGCGAAAGCTAAGTCTTCCATGGAAGTTGAGGAGGGATTCGTCCACACTTACATTCTGCTCAGGGGTGTAGAGTTGCAGAAATAAATTATTCAGGGAATTTATCAGTGGTCTAATTTTGAACAACCGATCCCGGTTTGCATCGGTACTTGGGGGGGCCTGTGCGTTGAAGTGGAGGAACCTCATTATTGTCTCATAACGAGACCTGGGCATTACTGCAGAATATACTGGGGTGGCTTGGGCGGGTCTTGTTGACCAGTAAGACCTAATGGAGGGCTTTTTGACAATACCCATATTTAGAGTGAACCCCCAAATTTTTTTTAATTCCTGCAAATTGGTGGGCGTCCAATCTCTGGCATGGGTGGATGAAGGTTTCTGCCTTATCCCCTTCAGGACTGAGCCTGTTTTGGCCTTCAGGACGAAGCCGATTTTTCAAATCTGACATGTGTCACTTTATGTGGTAATAACTCCGGAATGCTTTTACCTATCCAAGCGATTCTGAGATTGCTTTCTCGTGACATATTGTACTTTATGTTAGTGAAAAAATTTGGTTGATAAATTCAATATTTATTTGTAAAAAACACCAAGATTTGGAGAAAATTTGCAAAAATTAGCATTTTTCTCAATTTAAATGTATCTGCTTGTAAAACAGATAGTAATACCACACAAAATAGTTACTAGTTAACATTTCCCATATGTCTACTTTATGTTTGCATCGTTTTTTGAACATTCTTTTATTTTCCTAGGACGTTACAAGACTTAGAACTGTAGCAGCGATTTCTCATATTTTCAAGAAAATTTCAAAAGGCGATTTTTACAAGGACCAGTTCAGTTCTGAAGTGGCTTTGAGGGCCTTATATATTAGAAAGTCCCCATAAATCACCCCATTTTGAAAACTGCACCCCTCAAAGTATTCAAAACAGCATTCAGAAAGTGTATTAACCCTTTAGGCGTTTCACAGGAATTAAAGCAATGTAGAGGTGAAAGTTACAAATTTCATTTTTTTTTTACAAAATTCATTTGTAATACATTTTTTTCTATACCACAGAAGGTTTTACCCGAGAAATGTAACTTATTATTTATTGCCCAGATTCTGCAGTTTTTAGAAATACTCCACATGTGGCCCTAGTGCGGTCATGGACTGAAACACCGGCCTCAGAAGCAAAGGAGCACCTGGTGGATTTTGGGGCCTCCTTTTTTTTAGCATATATTTTAGGTACCATGTCAGGTTTGAAGAGGTCTTGTGGGGCCAAAACAATAAAGACCCCCAAAAGTGACCTCATTTTGGAAACTAGACCCCTCAGGGAATTTATCTAGGGGTATAATTAGCATTTTGAACCCACAGTTTTTTTGCTAAATTTATTTGAATTAGTTTGTGAAGGTGAAAATCTACTTTTTTTCTGAAAAAACGTAGAAATTTGTAATTTTTTCAAGGAATAAAAGAGAAAAAACACCCCAACATATGTAAAGCAATTTCTCCTGATTATAGCAATACCCCATATGTGGTAATAAACTGCTGTTTGGACCCACAGCAGGACTCAGAAGGGAAGGAGCACCATTTGGATTTTGAAATTCTGATTTTGCTGGTATAGTTTTCAGTGCCGTGTCGCGTTTGAATTGCACTGGAGGGAACAAAATAGTGGAATCCCCCGGAAAGTGACCCCATTTTGGAAACTACACTCATCAAGGAATTTTCTAGGGGTAAAGTTAGCATTTTGACCCCACGGTTGTTTTGCTGAATTCATTGGAATTATTCTGTAAAGGTATAAATCAACTTTTTTTCTGAAAAAAGGTAGCCATTTTTAATTTTTACAAGGAATAAAGGCGAAAAAGCACCCCAACATTTGTAAAACAATTTCTCCCGATTACATAAATACGCCATATGTGGTAATAAAGTGCTGTTTGGACCCATAGCAAGGCTTAGAAGGCAAGGAGCGCTATTTGGCTTTTGGAGCTCAAATTTAGCTGAAATGGTTTTTGGGTGCCATGTAGCATTTGCAAAGCCCCTGAGAGGCCAAAACAGGGGAAACCCCCCAAAAGTGGAAATTACACCACTTAAAGAATCTATCTAGGGATATAGTGGGCATTTAGACCCCACAAGTCTTTTGCAGGATTTATTAGAATTGGGCCATGAAAATGAATATCAACATTTGTTCCACTAAAATGTTGCATTTTTTTCAATTTTACAAAGGATAAAGGGGGTAAAAGCTGCCCAACATTTGTAAAGCAATTTCTCCCGAGTACAGCAATACCCCACGTGTGGTCATAAATGGTTTTTCATTAGAAAGTAATTAACCCTTTCTGGACTGATCCATTTTTTTCTTTTCCTTTTTAGTTTTTTCCTCCCCGCGTTCCAAGAGCCACAACTTTTTTATTTTTCAGTCAATAGAGCGGTATGAGGGCTTATTTATTGAGGGACAAGCGGTCGTTTTTATTGGTACCATTTTTTGGTACATACAACTTTTTGAGCACTTTTTATTAAATTTTTAGCTAGAGCCAAGGTTACCAAAAAAACAGCGATTTTGGCGTTTTAAATTCTTTATTTTTCACGTGAGACGCTCCATACATCACCCCCCACACTACGACATGCTATGTTGTGGTGCGCGAAGGGGTTAATGCGCAGCGCATGGTGCGGAGTGAAAATTAAAATTTTCCACTCATATGCCATTTTAGTGCACTACATGTTATGCCCAGTTTGTGCCACTGAAGAGAAATACCTCATAAAATATTAACCGGGTTCTCCCGGATATGGCGATGCCATATCTGTGGACGTAAACTGCTGTTTGGGCATGCTGCAGGGCTCAGAAGGGAGGGAGAGTCATTTGGCTTTTGGGGCGCAGATGTAGCTTGGTAGTTGTTCTGTTTGGGGTTTTACTGGTGTTTCAGTTTGTAATGTGGGGGCATATGTTATCTGTGCGGGGTACATCAGGGTATATGTTATCTGTGCGGAGTACATCAGGGTATATGTTATCTGTGCGGAGTACATCAGGGTATAATAAGAGGGTATAATAATGCAGTAAATAAATAATAATCCGCAGATATGTGGCCGGTGTCGCACTGATAAATGGCGCCCGATCTTATCTGCTTTTGGAACATTCTGCACATTTTGCATCGCCATATTCTGGGAGCCAGAACTTTTTTATTTTTTCTCCACCGGAGCTGTGTGGGGGTTTATTCTTTGCGGGACAATCTGTAGTTTTCATTGGTACCATTTTGGGGTACCAGAAATTTTTTTGATCACGTTTTATTCCATTTTTTGGCAAGCAAGGTGACCAAAAACCATCAATTCTGACAATGTTTTTTATTCGTTTTTTTATGGCCTTCACCCTGGGCTATACATGACCATTATACTTTATTCTGCGGGTCGGTACGATTACAGCGATACCAGATGTATATAATTTTGTTATGTTTTGCAGCGTTTGTGCAATAAAATCACTTATTTATAAAATAAATACATTTTTGTGTCACCGTATTCTGAGAGCCAGAACATTTTTATTTTTCAGTCAAAAAAGCGGTGTAAGGGCTTGTTTTTTGCGGGACGGGATGTAGTTTGTATTGGTACCGTTTTGGCGTACGTGCAACTTTTTGATCACTTTTTATTGTATATTTTGGGAGGGTTGTTAACCAAACAATTGTGATTCGGGCACTGTTTTTTTTTGTTTTTTTTTTGCGGTGTTCACCGTGCGGGAAAAATAATATTATAGTTTTATAGTTGGGGTCGTTACGAACGCGGTGATACCAAATATGTGTACTTTTTTTAACGTGTTAATTTTTATCCTATAATAAAAGACTTATTATAGGAAAAAAAGCATTCTTTGTTTATGTCACTTATAACTTTTATTTTTACACTTTTTAAAAACATTTTTATTATCTTTTTTTTACTTTTTTTACTTGTCCCACTAGGGGACACTTAGACTTGCAGCTCTGATCGCTGCTGGAACACATTACACTACACACGTAGTGTAATGTGTTCTAACTGTCATTGTGACGTGACTGTCACACTGACAGGAAGCAGAGGAGGAACGGCCGGAGGCTGATCCTCCGAGGCTTCCGTACATGGCAACCCGGAGGTCATTGTCTGGCCTCTGGTTGCCATGATAAGGATCGCCAGCCCCCGCAAATACATGTGGGGGGCTGCCGATCCGCTGTAAACCTCTTCGATGTGGTGATCGCAATCGACCACCGCATCGAAGGGGTTAATTGCCGATTTCAGCGGCGACAGGCCGCTGATCGGCAACGGGGAGAGCAGGGCTGACACCCTGCACAGTTAACCGCCGCTGCGGTGTAGCGCCGCGCGGCGGTTAACTGTTAAAGCGCGGACGTAACTGTATGCCCAGGTGCGCGAAGTTACTGCTCACCTGGACGTACAGTTACGTCCAGGTGCAGGAAGGGGTTATATATTGAGTGGCATATAAATTCGTTTCGTGGACAATCAGATTTAGGATGGAAGTAATCCATTTGGACAAAATTTGTATTGTCCACGGTTATGCCAGGAGTGGCAGTAAATCCGTGGATTCTAGGCCCAAAAGATGGGGCAGGTGCCCATACAAGAGCCTGGACTGGAGGGACCAGGCTGTCCCGTGCTACAGCGCTACTTGGCCCTGCGCTTTCATGTTCTGCAGTTTCAACTGCATCAGGGACAACGTCCCCTGAAGATGAACCTGAAGTGACGCTATCATCGTCACTGCCCAAAACAGGTTCCATCTCTGACGTCATCTCTGATGCGGTCTCCGACTCAGACCACAGCATGGCTTATGCCTCCTCGGCGCTAAACAACTTCCTCGCCATAACGTCACTAACACTAACACTAACGAAACAAATTTTTTTTTTTTTTATAAAACACACAAACTAACTGCTATATATATCTACACTACCGCTAACAAAAAAATAAACCGCTATTGCTATATATATTATATATATGTGGATATATATATAATTATATACTCCCTACCTGCCTATTCTAATAGAATAAAAGAAAGAAAGGTAGATAGAAAAAAGCTACATGGATAGATAGGTTGTATAGATAGATAGAAAGTTAGCAACAGCCAGGGCATAGAGCTGTGTGCACGCGATCGCGCGTGCACAGTCTCTGAAGTGCCGCCGTAATTAGTCTATACGGCGGACTTCAGAGACCCTGACCACTGGCCGTAAATATACAGCCAGCGGTCGGGAACCTATTAAAGAAAATTTCAAAAGGCCATTTTTCCAGGGACCAGTTCAGCTCTGAAGTGGCTTTGAGGGCCTTATATATTAGAAAATCCCCATAAATCACTCCATTTTGAAAACTGCACCCCTCAAGGTATTTGAATCAGCATTCACAAAGTGTTTTAATCCTTTAGGCGTTTCACAGGAATTAAAGCAATGTAGAGGTGAAATTTACAAATTTTATTTGTTTTGCCGAAATTAATTTCTAATACATTTTTTTTTGTAACACAGAAGGTTTTACTAGAGAAATGCAACTCAATATTTTATTGCCTAGATTCTGCAGTTTTTAGAAATATCCCACATGTGGCCCTAGTGTGATAAGGGACTGAAACACCGGCCTCAGAAGCACAGAAGCACCTAGAGGATTTTGTACCTCCTTTTTTATAGAATATATTTTAGGCACCTTGTCAGTTTTGAAGAGGTCTTGTGGTGTCAAAACAGTGGAAACACCCCAAAAGTTACCCCATTTTGGAAACTACACCTCTCAAGGAATTTATCTAAGGGTATAGTTAGCACTTTGACCACACAGGTTTTTCGCTAAATACATTGGAATTAGTCTGTAAAAATGAAAATCTATTTTCGAAGAAAATGCACCCCAACATTTGTAAAACAATGTCTCCCGATTACGGCAATACCCCAATATTACCCAATGGTAATAAACCGCTGATTGGACCCACAGCAGGGCTCAGCAGGGAAGGAGCGCCATTTGGATTTTGCTGGAATGGTTTTCGGTGCCATGTCGCGTTTGCAACGCCCTGGAGGGACCAAAACAGTGGAAACACACCAAAAGTGACACCATTTTGAAAACACACCTCAATGAATTTTTCTAGGGGTTTAGTTAGCATTTAGACCCCACAGGTTTTTTGCAGAATTTAATAGAATTAGGCCGCGAAAATGAATATCACAATTTTTTCCACTAAAATGTTGAATTTTCTCATTTTCACAAGGGATAAAGGAGAAAAAAACAAGCAATTTTTGTAAAGCAATTTCTCCCGAGTAAGGAAATACCCCACATGTGGTTATACATTTTTTCATTAGAAATTAATTAACCCTTTCAGGATTGATCCATTTTTTGCTTTCTTATTTTTGTTTTTCACTCTCCACGTTCCAAGAGCCATAACTTTTTTCTTTTTCCATCAGTAGAGTGGTGTGAGGGCTTATTTATTGCGGGAGGAACTGTAGTTTCTATTGACACCATTTAAAGTACCATAAAATGTACTGGGAAACTGAAAAAATATTAATTGCGGGTTGAAATTGGAAAAAAATCTTATTCCATTTTCTGGGGGTTTTCGTTTTTACAGCTTTCGCCGTGCGGTAAAAATGAAAA
Organism: Rhinoderma darwinii; assembly: GCF_050947455.1. Lineage (NCBI taxonomy): Eukaryota > Metazoa > Chordata > Amphibia > Anura > Rhinodermatidae > Rhinoderma > Rhinoderma darwinii. The sequence continues at coordinate 48,608,714 of NC_134689.1, forward strand.
CTTTACTTTATTCTGCGGCTCAATACAATTACGGTGATACCAAATTTATATAGTTCTTTTTATATTATACTACTTTTACAAAGAAAAATCTAATTGTTAAAATAAAAATTGTTTTGTTTCACCACATTCTGAGAGCCGCAACTTTTTAATTTTTTCGGTTGATTGAGCAGTGGGAGGTCTTATTTTTTGCGAGACGAGCTGTAGTTTTTATTGGTACCATTTTTTGGTACATAAAAAGTGATCAAAAAGTTGTATTACATCTTTTTTTGAGAGCTAAGGTGACAAAAAAAACGGCGATTTTGGCGGTTTAAATTATTTAAGTTTTTTACGGTGTTCACCGTGCGAGTTAAATAATGGTATATTGTAATAGTTAGGCCTTTTACGGACGTAGCGATACCAATTTTGTTTATTTTTTTACATTACTTTAGAAGAAAAATGAGAAAAGATTTTTTTTTAACTTTAAATATTTTTTTTCTCACTACTAAAAACTTTAATTCTTCTACACATTTTATTAGTCCCCTTAGGGGACTTGAATCAGCGATCATTGGATCGCTGGTACAATATACTGCAATACTAATGTATTGCAGTATATTGTTTCTTTTACAGGCTTCTGTAACAGCACGATCGCTGTTCCTGTATGTTAGTCCCGGGTGTCAGCTGTAATACACAGCTGACACCTGCAGCGTATGGAGCGGGCTCAGCATGTGAGCCCGCTCCATATATCAACCCCCGCACCATGACGTGCAATTAATTCATAGTGCGCAAAGGGGTTAATGCACAGCGGATGGTTCAAAGTGAATATTGCCATTTTCCACTGATATGCCATTTTAGTGCATAATATGTTGTGCCCAGTTTGTGCCACTGAAGACAAATACCTAATTAAACGTTAAGCGGGTTCTCCCGGGTATGGCGATGCCATATATGTGGGCGCAAACTGCTGTTTGGGTACGCTGCAGGGGTCAGAAGGGAGGGAGTGCCATTTTGCCAGTTTGGTGTTTTACTGGTATTTTAGTTTATAATGTGGGGGCATATGTAATCTGTGCAGAGTACATCAGGGCATAATAAGAGGGTATAATAAATGAGTAAATAAATAATAATTCATAGATATGTTCCCGATGTCGCACTGATAAATGGCGCCCGATCTTTTGAACACTGCACATTTTGCATCGGCATATTCTGAGAGCCAGAACTTCTTTATTTTTTATTCACCGGAGCCGTGTGAGGGCTTATTTGTTGCGGGACAATCTGTAGTTTTCATTGGTACCATTTTGAGGTATATGCGATTTTTTGATCACTTTTTATTACATTTTTTTACAAGCCGAGTGACCAAAAACAACCAATTCTGACAATTTTTTTTCGTTTATTGTTTTGCGGCTTTCACCGTGCGCTATAAATTACAATTTTACTTTATTTGCAGGTCGATACCATTACGGCAATACAATATGTATATAGGTTTATTCATGTTTTGCAGCATTTGCGCAATAAAATCACTTGTTTATAAAATTATTTATTTTCTGTTTCACCATATTCTGAGAGCCATAATTTTTTCATTTTTTAGTCAAAAAAGCTGTGTAAGAGCTTGTTTTTTGCGGGACGGGTTGTAGTTTTTATCGGTACTATTTTTGGGTACATGCGACTTTTTGATCACTTTTTATTTTCTATTATGGGAAATTGGAGACCAAAAAATAGCGAGTCTGGTGTAGTTTTTTATTGATTTTTTTTTGTGGTGTTCATCGTGCGGGAAAAATAATAATAAGACCGTGTGCGCCGGTAACCGCTCCGCAACTATACGTCCTGGTGCGGGAAGCAAACCCTCTCCACGACGTACAGTTGCGGCGCAGCGCGGGAAGAGGTTAAGCCTAAAAATTCTAGAATAGCAAAAAGGGTGTGTACAAAAACATGCATTGTACGGGAAAAACATCACAAAAACCACGTCGCTAGCCCAACAAATAAAAACGTTATAGCCATTTAACAAACGCTTGCTAAAAATGGCTAAACGGTGTCTGGTCCTGAAGGCTCAAAATAGCCTGATCCCGAACCGATTAATATGAAGCTGCCTCTTTTTCAAGGGACCAAAGGTAATTGAACAATTATCTCAAAAGCTATTTAATGAGCTGCATGGGCTGTTCCCTCGTTAATGCATCATCAATTAAGCAGGTAAAAGGCCTCGTTTACGCCTGAAAATTGGTCGTGGGAACCCAGCCCCTGAGGCTGTCATCTGCGGCCCGCAGAGCAACGTAGCTCCCTCGGGAGAGGAGAGAGCAGGCCGAAGGAGGAGAATCTGAGTGCTAGAAGCGGATCTGCTCCGGGACTCCGGCTCTGGGGAAGACCCTGACATCACTGTCCATATATAGACAGTGATGTCAGCAGCATAGCATGAGTCCCTACAGAGGGCACTGTGGCCTTATCTAGGGGGTGTGGCATTATCTTCAGAGGTTACTGTGGCATTATCTACAGAAAGAAGTGGCATTATCTGCGGGTGCGAGTGTGGCAGTATCTACAGAGAGCACTGTGGCATTATCTACAGAGGGCACAGTGGCACTATCTACAGAGGGCACTGTGGCATTGTCTACAAAGGGCACTGTGGCATTATCTACAGAGGGCACTGTGGCACTATCTAAAAAGGGACCACCCAATCTTGACATTCTTGTGGCTGACAACTGAGCCGCCGGACTGCATTTAGCGACACTTAAACTGGATTGTTTTAATAAGCACGTGGAGTAAACGCGCAAATTTTATGAAAGTTTTACCCGAACAATATTATTATAGTATTGTAGTATTATTATAGTAATGTACCATTGTTATAGTAATGTAGTATTATAGTAATGTATTGTTATAGTAATGTATTGTTATAGTAATGTAGTATTATAGTAATGTAGTATTGTTATAGTAATGTAGTATTATAGTAATGTAGTATTGTTATAGTACTGTAGTAGTATTATAGTAATGTAGTATTATAGTAATGTAGTATTATAGTAGGGTAGTATTGTTATAGTAATGTAGTATTATAATAGTAATGTAGTATTGTTATAGTAATGTAGTATTGTTATAGTAGTGTAGTATTATTATAGTAATGTAGTATTATAGTAATGTAGTATTGTTATAGTAATGTTGTAGTATTATAGTAATGTAGTATTATAGTAGGGTAGTATTGTTATAGTAATGTAGTATTATTATAGTAATATAGTATTGTTATAGTAATGTAGTATTGTTATAGTAATGTAGTATTATTATAGTAATGTAGTATTGTTATAGTAATGTAGTATTATTATAGTAGTGTAGTATTGTTATAGTAATGTAGTATTATTATAGTAGTGTAGTATTGTTCTAGTAATGTAGTATTATTATAGTAATATAGTATTGTTATAGTAATGTAGTATTGTTATAGTAATGTAGTATTATTATAGTAATGTAGTATTGTTATAGTAATGTAGTATTGTTATAGTAATGTAGTATTATAGTAATGTGGTATTGTTATAGTAATGTAGTAGTATTATAGTAATGTAGTATTATAGTATTGTAGTATTATTATAGTAATGTAGTATTATTATAGTAATATAGTATTGTTATAGTAATGTAGTATTGTTATAGTAATGTAGTATTATTATAGTAATGTAGTATTGTTATAGTAATGTAGTATTATTATAGTAATGTAGTATTGTAGTATTGTTATAGTAATGTAGTAGTATTATAGTAATGTAGTATTATAGTAATGTAATATTGTTATAGTAATGTAGTATTGTTATAGTAATGTAGTATTGTTATAGTAATGTTGTATTATTATAGTAATGTAGTATTATTATAGTAATATAGTATTGTTATAGTAATGTAGTATTGTTATAGTAATGTAGTATTATTATAGTAATGTAGTATTGTTATAGTAATGTAGTATTATTATAGTAATGTAGTATTATAGTAATGTAGTATTGTTATAGTAATGTAGTAGTATTATAGTAATGTAGTATTATAGTAGGGTAGTATTGTTATAGTAATGTAGTATTATTATAGTAATGTAGTATTGTTATAGTAATGTAGTATTATTATAGTAGTGTAGTATTGTTATCGTAATGTAGTATTATTATAGTAATATAGTATTGTTATAGTAATGTAGTATTGTTGTAGTAATGTAGTATTATTATAGTAATGTAGTATTGTTATAGTAATGTAGTATTATTATAGTAATGTAGTATTATAGTAATGTAGTATTGTTATAGTAATGTAGTAGTATTATAGTAATGTAGTATTATAGTAGGGTAGTATTGTTATAGTAATGTAGTATTATTATAGTAATATAGTATTGTTATAGTAATGTAGTATTGTTATAGTAATGTAGTATTATTATAGTAATGTAGTATTGTTATAGTAGTGTAGTATTATTATAGTAATCTAGTATTATTATAGTAATGTAGTATTGTTATAGTAATGTAGTATTATTATAGTAATGTATTATTGTTATAGTAGTGTAGTAGTATTATTATAGTAGTGTAGTATTGTTATAGTAATGTAGTATTATTATAGTAATGTAGTATTGTTATAGTAGTGTAGTATTGTTATCGTAATGTAGTATTATTATAGTAATGTAGTATTATAGTAATGTAGTATTGTTATAGTAATGTAGTATTATTATAGTAATGTAGTATTATTATAGTAATGTAGTATTGTTATAGTAGTGTAGTATTATTATAGTAATGTGGTATTGTTATAGTAGTGTAGTATTATTATAGTAGTGTAGTATTGTTATAGTAATATAGTATTGTTATAGTAATGTAGTATTGTTGTAGTAATGTAGTATTATTATAGTAATGTAGTATTGTTATAGTAATGTAGTATTATTATAGTAATGTAGTATTATAGTAATGTAGCATTGTTATAGTAATGTAGTAGTATTATAGTAATGTAGTATTATAGTAGGGTAGTATTGTTATAGTAATGTAGTATTATTATAGTAATATAGTATTGTTATAGTAATGTAGTATTGTTATAGTAATGTAGTATTATTATAGTAATGTAGTATTGTTATAGTAGTGTAGTGTTATTATAGTAATCTAGTATTATTATAGTAATGTAGTATTGTTATAGTAATGTAGTATTATTATAGTAATGTATTATTGTTATAGTAGTGTAGTAGTATTATTATAGTAGGGTAGTATTGTTATAGTAATGTAGTATTATTATAGTAATGTAGTATTGTTATAGTAATGTAGTATTATTATAGTAGTGTAGTATTGTTATCGTAGTGTAGTATTGTTATCGTAATGTAGTATTATTATAGTAATATAGTATTGTTATAGTAATGTAGTATTGTTGTAGTAATGTAGTATTATTATAGTAATGTAGTATTGTTATAGTAATGTAGTATTATTATAGTAATGTAGTATTATAGTAATGTAGTATTGTTATAGTAATGTAGTAGTATTATAGTAATGTAGTATTATAGTAGGGTAGTATTGTTATAGTAATGTAGTATTATTATAGTAATATAGTATTGTTATAGTAATGTAGTATTGTTATAGTAATGTAGTATTATTATAGTAATGTAGTATTGTTATAGTAGTGTAGTATTATTATAGTAATCTAGTATTATTATAGTAATGTAGTATTGTTATAGTAATGTAGTATTATTATAGTAATGTATTATTTTTATAGTAGTGTAGTAGTATTATTATAGTAGTGTAGTATTGTTATAGTAATGTAGTATTATTATAGTAATGTAGTATTGTTATAGTAGTGTAGTATTGTTATCGTAATGTAGTATTATTATAGTAATGTAGTATTATAGTAATGTAGTATTGTTATAGTAATGTAGTATTATTATAGTAATGTAGTATTATTATAGTAATGTAGTATTGTTATAGTAGTGTAGTATTATTATAGTAATGTGGTATTGTTATAGTAGTGTAGTAGTATTATTATAGTAGTGTAGTATTGTTATAGTAATATAGTATTGTTATAGTAATGTAGTATTGTTGTAGTAATGTAGTATTATTATAGTAATGTAGTATTGTTATAGTAATGTAGTATTATTATAGTAATGTAGCATTGTTATAGTAATGTAGTAGTATTATAGTAATGTAGTATTATAGTAGGGTAGTATTGTTATAGTAATGTAGTATTATTATAGTAATATAGTATTGTTATAGTAATGTAGTATTGTTATAGTAATGTAGTATTATTATAGTAATGTAGTATTGTTATAGTAGTGTAGTATTATTATAGTAATCTAGTATTATTATAGTAATGTAGTATTGTTATAGTAATGTAGTATTATTATAGTAATGTATTATTGTTATAGTAGTGTAGTAGTATTATTATAGTAGTGTAGTATTGTTATAGTAATGTAGTATTATTATAGTAATGTAGTATTGTTATAGTAATGTAGTATTGTTATAGTAATGTAGTATTGTTATAGTAGTGTAGTATTATTAGGGCGGGTTCACACATGGCGGAATTCCACTTAAATTCCGCTGCGGACACTCCGCAGCGTTAATCCGCAGCGGAGCCGTTTCTCCATTGACTTTCACTTTAATTTAGCAGTGTTCGTTTACACGATGCGTACAATTCCGCTGCGGAGCATAGGCTGCGGAGCGGAATTTGGTGTCCGCAGCATGCTCTGTCTGTTGCGGAGCAGTGGCGGACTCATGGCGGAATTTCTCCATTGACTTCAATGGAGATTCTAAGTTCCGCAATGAAGTCCGCAGCTGTCATGCACATGTCATGTGTGCTGCGGATGCGTCTTGCTTTTTTAACTTGACATTTCTTCATTCTGGCTGGACCTAGGTATTTCTAGGTCTACAGCCAGACTGAGGAAGTCAATGGGGCTCCCGTAATGACGGGAGCGTTGCTAGGAGACGTCTGTAAATAGTCACTGTCCAGGGTGCTGAAAGAGTTAAGCGATCGGCAGTAACTGTTTCTGCACCCGGGACAGTGACTACCGATCCCAATATACATGTATCTGTAAAAAAACATATAAGTTCATACTTACCGAGAACTCCCTTCGTCTGTCTCCAGTCCGGCCTCCCAGGATGACGTTTCAGTGTAAGTGACGGCTGCAGCCAATCACAGGCCAAGCACAGGCTGCAGCGGTCACATGGACTGGCGCGTCATCCAGGGAGGTCGGGCTGGATGCCGAAAGAGGGACGCGTCACCAAGACAACGGCCGGTAAGTATGAAAATCGTTTACTTTCACTAGGGAAAGTGCTGTCCCTTCTCTCTATCCTGCACTGATAGGGAGAAGGGAAGCACTTTTCCCGCAGTCTGCAGCAGCTAGTCCGCATCAATGTACTGCACATTTTGTGCAGATCCGCTGCAGAATCTGCAACGCAGATTCTGTGCGGCATCGATGCGGACAGTTGCGGAGGAATTCCGCCATGTGTGGTCATGCCCTTATAGTAATGTAGTATTGTTATAGTAGTGTAGTAGTATTATTATAGTAGTGTAGTATTGTTATAGTAATGTAGTATTATTATAGTAATGTAGTATTGTTATAGTAATGTAGTATTGTTATAGTAGTGTAGTATTATTATAGTAATGTAGTATTGTTATAGTAATGTAGTATTGTTATAGTAGTGTAGTATTATTATAGTAATGTAGTATTGTTATAGTAGTGTAGTAGTATTATTATAGTAATGTAGTATTGTTATATTAATGTAGTATTGTTATAGTAATGTAGTATTGTTATAGTAATGTAGTATTATAGTAATGTATTATTATTGTAGTATTATTATAGTAATATAGTGTTATAGTAGTTCAAATAACTAATTGATTAACAAATAATTTTGTATTGTATCAAATTTGAAAGTAATGCGGCCCGTCAACTTCACATTTTTTCTATGTGCGGCCCATTTACCCGGCCGAGTTTGAGACCCCTGATCTAGATGAACAAAAAGAAGATATAATTTTATAGCAGGTTGTTGCAGATGTGGCAATGCCAGTAAGGCCCTATTCACACGACAGGGTCTGAGTGTTGGCCATTGAAAACAGCCGTCTTCGTCCGTTTTTTTACAGACGTTTTGCATCTGATCTGTGTTTCTTTTTTTGACAGCGGATTGTCACCTGTTTTTGCATCCGTTCTTCACTGTGCGTTTTAAAACGGGATGAATTTCATTTGTCATTTTTTTTTAGTCCCAACCCACTAAAATACCCACAGGAAGGTCACATGATCGCCCAGTCAGGGTTCCTGGCGTTTTTTCTGCTATTTTTGACTTGCAACTATGTCCTCACAACCATTGAGCAGTGTACTGCAGCTTTGGCTGATTTTTCGACAATTCGGACAGCAAATGCAGATGTTGAACAAAGAACCGAGGTGGGTTCAGAAGATGACAGGGCTTTGCGAGGGAGCAGGGACAGGGTAGACAGGCCACTGTTTTAGGTGAGGGGGGATAGAATTCGGAGGGGTTCTTTGCGGGGTCCAAATGTGCCTGGGGCCCTATGAGGGTGACATACAAGGAATACAAAATGTGGCAGGGGGCAAGGAAAGTGGCAGAGGGGTCTCACGTGGTGCAGGGGACGTTGAAGAGGATTTTCAACTTTATTTGTGGTGGGGGGCACAAATGGTGGCAAAGTCTCTGTGGAAGGATGGGTATAGAAGGAGACAGAGGTTAAGTGGGAGGGCAGGGGGGGGGGAGCGTAGGTGAAAACATCCCCTATATCTTCCAACGTTACAGAAACAACGTATCTCACTGACATTGCGGCTCCAGGAAAGGTAAGTATAATAATTGTTTTGCTTTTTTATGTGTTATTAATGTTTGTCTACAGGTTCGGTTTTTGGACTACTTCGGATTCGAGGACTACTTTGATGACGGCGTTTTTTTTCACTCAATAAAATGGTTAACGAGGGTTTTGTGGGGGGGTTTTATGTCTATCAAATTATTTTTCTATGTCTCTGTGTTTTTTTTTAACTTCATTATACTCCTGCCTTAGGCCTTATTCACACGGACATGTCTGTATTGCGCGCGCAAAAACGCTGCGTTTTGCATGGGCAAAAGGTCCGTGTGGCATCAGCATATGGTGCGCGGCTGCATGGTTTTCGCGCAGCCGGCATCATGATGACACTCTGGTTTTCTGTTTACTAACAGAAAAGTACGTGGTGCTTTTCTGTTTTCATTCATAGTTTTTACTACTGTAGCGCGCATGACACGCGGCACACGGAAGTGCTTCCGTGTGCCGATCGCGATTTGGACGCACCCATTGACTTCAATGCTGCGTAAAATTCACTGACAGTCTGAACGGCCCCATTTATTAACATAGGTCCGTGCCACGCGCGTAGCACAGACGTATTATACGTTTGTGTGAATAAGGCCTTAGGCTAAGTTCACACTACCATTACTATCATTTTAGCTCTCTTCCATCAGAGGAAGAGGGGATTGAAAGATTAAACGGTTTCAATGGTAATTCTTTTGTCTCTGTTCGCTAGGTTTCCGTTTTTTTCATGGGAACAAAGTTTAATCTTTTGATCCTCTCTTCCTGTGACGGAAAAGAGCTCAACGTATACTAACGGTAGTGTGAAAGAAGCCTAATTAATTACCGCGGTCTGATTCACAGAGTCCATTACTAAAGCAGGGATTAGCGTTAGCTAGGGAAAAGGCTAACACTAGCTCTGCATCACTACACCAGTACCCACCGCCACCAGGGGTACCGAGAAGAGCCGGGTACGATTCAGAACCCAACCATTTGTAGTGATGTTTGGGCACTGGGGTGGCTGCAGGCTGGTATAATTAGACTGGAAAATGCTAAAAACCATGGCCCTGCCCATCCTGGTAATGCTAGCCTGCTGCTGCTATGTTGTAGTTGGCTGGTTATGAAAAATAGGGATACCACACATCGGCTTTTTCTCAATTTTTTTTTCATAACCAGCCCCATACAACATAGCAGCAGGCTAGCATTACCAGAGAGGGAAAGGCAACGTTTTTTGACCTTTCCCAATCTAAGGGTATGTTCACACGCAGAGTCAAAAACGTCTCAAAATACTCTTGTAAACAGCTCCTGATTTTCAGACGTTTTTTTGTGCCACTCGCAATGTTTTTTGGAGTTTTTTTCAATAGTCCATGGAAAACCGCTCCAAAAACGTCCCAAGAAGTAAAAAAAACGCTGCAAAAAACAGAACGCCGTTTTCCCATTGAAATCAATGGGCAATATTTGGAGGCGTTTTGCTTCCGATTTTTCGGTCGTTTTTCTGGCATTCACGGGCCGAAAAAAGGGCGTGTAAATATACCCTAATAATACCAGCATGCGGCCGCACCAGTGCCCCGGCCATCACTACAGATGGTCGGGAACTGGATCGCACCCGGATCTTCCTGGTATCCCTGGTGGCAGTGGGTATCGGGGTAATAGTGGTGGGGTTTGTGCTGGCCTTTTCATCAGCTAACTCTAAGGGTATGTTCACACGGCAGTGTCCAATACGCCTGAAATTACGAAGCTGTTTTCAGGCGAAAACAGCTCCTGAATTTCAGACGTAATTGCTCGTACTCGCGTTTTTCGCGGCGTCAATTACGGACGTAATTGGAGCTATTTTTCAATGGAGTCAATGAAAAACGGCTCCAATTACGTTTCAAGAAGTGACATGCACTTCTTTGACGCGGGCGTCTTTTTACCTGCCGTCTTTTGACAGCGGCGCGTAAAAAAAAAGCCTGTGGGCACAGAACATCGTAACCCTGTTAATTTCAATGGGCAGATTTTTGCCGGCGGTTTGGAGCCGTATTTTTGGACGTAATTCGAGGCGTAAAACGCCAGAATTACGTCCGTAAATAGGGCGTGTGAACATACCCTTAGCCCCAACTTAGTAATGGACGCTGTCAATCAGACACTGGCCATTACTAAGGCAGTAGTAATATAGTTAAAAATAAAACAGACACGTAGAAAATATATTTTATTCAAATAAAAATCGTTAACCATTTTAATGAAAATGTTAAAAAATGCCGTAATTGAAGTAGTCCTCGAATCTGAAGCAGTCCGACAACCGAACCTGTAAAGAAAAACACGGAAAAAAAAAACCATATATATTATATATCCCTTTCCTGGGTCCAGCGATGGGAAACTCCTGATGTCACTGCCAATATAGGGATAGTTATGTCAGGAGCAGTGCTGGAGTCCCCGGGCAGAGCTCTATCCAGAGCACAGACCCCTCCCCAACATAGACCTGAACCCCACCAGACCCCGCTCCAACTCAGACCACAGATGAGCCATTCACAGCGTACCCGCTGCCGCCCAATCGCTCTCTGAAAGCAGGAAAAAGTATGAAAGCAGTCACGTGAGCGCAGAGACGCGTGACGTCAGAAACTCCAAGGCGCACATACGCTAGCATCTACCCTTGCTGTTCCCTTGACGACAAACTACTTCGTCATACCATAGAGATGCGGCCGTGCGCTGAGCAGAGAGTAGCCACCACGGTGAGGAAGCCGGAAGTAGATTGCTTTTGTTTCCGTAACCCTGAAGATGGCAGCGGAACTCGTGAGGCAGTTTCAGAGTTACAGCGAGAGTGATAAGCAATGGAGAGCCAGGGAAGAGTTTCTTTTACGGAATCTTGAAAATTTTCAGGGAGAAAACGAAACGGACAAGCTGCTAGCCCTGTCTATGGTCTGGGCCAATCATGTATTCATGGGCTGCAGGTAGATATGATCGGCGACTCTGTCATGTAACTTGTATATGTACATGAGTTGTGTTGTCGGCGTAGAACTACGATGAGCTTCTCTTAAAGGGAACGTCTATTGTATTTACACTCGATATGCAATTGATTGTAGACTAGTCTTCCCTGTTATCAGCCATTTCAGGCAGGGGAAAGGCTGATTGTAATGTTGATGAACGGAATTACTGATAGTAGATGCAGATAAATGTATAGCTGCAGTTCTGAGACCCTCCACAAACCTGTGTCTACCGTATATGTGAAGAGGCTCTGCACATGTTCTAATATAAAGTCTTGGGGGTGACATCAGCTGTGGGGAGTAGGGGTTAATTTTGGTTGCATGTACAATTACGAATCTGTGAAGCGGTTCTTCAGAAATAGTTTAATCGGCTCAGCTTATGTTCACATTGGTGTCAGAGACCCCGTCGTAGAGTCTGGCAGGAAAACCGATGAACACCTTGGAACCTAACGTTCCCCTTTATAAGTTAATGGGGTCCGGTGGGCGTCAGTTGTTACTGCCGCACGTCACAATTGGCACTTCTTCCTGGTTTCCATTAGAAATATAACCCAGGACTCGGATGTGACCAGAATTTGTGCTATGTAATATATCTGATACACTCGTGGTTGCAAGAGTTAATTTCAGGAACGGCAGTGTTCTTCCATATAAACACATGAAATGTACATAGATAAATATATACATTCACCCCCTCCCGTCTGTACAACCTGGCAGTCCAATTCTTAGGGCTATGTGCATATGTTGCGGAAATTGGTGCCGAAAATCTGCATCAAAACCGCAGGAAAAATCATTTTTAGGTGCGTTTTTTTTCACAATATAATGCGGAAATCGGTGCAGTTTTTTGCTGCGGATTTTGTTACTTTTTTTTATATACTTGTCATACACAATTCTGAGGGAGAAATGCGAGATAAGTTGACATGCTGCAGACTTTAAAATACGCACCGCAGGTGTGGAGAATTCTGCAATGCGTAGATGAGATTACTTGAAATCTCATTTGCTTTGCTGGTACTGCAATATGCGGCAAATCTGCAAATACTTTTCCATTTTTTTTTTTTCCCTAAAGCAATGTTAAAAAAAAATAAGTTAGCGTTGCGTCCATAAAAGTCCGAACTATCCCAATATAGCGTTGGTTAACCTGCTCCGTGAACGGCGTAATATATAACGCATATTGCTGTTTTTTGGTCACCTTAGCTCTAAAAAAAATAAAAAAATGGAATACAGCGTAATCAAAACGTCACATGTACCCCAAACCGGTATCGGTAAAAACTACGCGGAGAAAAACGCTCTGACATTGATCTGCGGTGCGTTTTTTTTTAATCCGCAGCATGTCAATTGTATAAGCGGAATCGCTGTTTTTCTGTTGCAGGTTTTCCCCATTGAATTCAATGGGGAGGTAAATTCTGCAACAAATAGATGCAAAAACGCAACCGCACAGAATTCTGTGTTTCTTCGTCCAGGCCGGCCTACTGGGATGACGTTTCATCCCATGTGACCGCTGCAGCCAATCTCCTGCTGCAGCGGTCACATGGAATTAAACGTCATCCCAGGCAGCAGGATGTCGGGGTAATTATGCGTCTTGGTATTTTTTAACGTGCAATTTTCCGAGGCTGATATTCATGCCGAAAAACTGCACCACTATTTGGTGCGTATTTTTGGGCCGGAATTCCCTGCAGGGCAGTATAGGCTGTAATCTTTTACGCAGCGTATCCACCCTGTGTAAACATAGCCGTAGGGTTTGGCCCCCGGGACATGATCACACACGCAGTTTTTGAGCAGAAGCCAGAAGTGGATAGGAAAGGTAAAAACAAAAGACTGATTCATCTCCTTTCTTGTGGTTTCGCTCCTGGTTAGGCTAAAAATACTAAAAACTTTACGATCAATTGTATCTGGCTTTAGAACGGGGATTTAAAAATTATTGTTAAACCACTACAGCAGACATTAAAGAGTCTCTGTCACCACATTATAAGTGCCCTGTCTCCTACATAAGGAGATTGGCACTATAATGTAGGTGGCAGCAGTGATTTTTATAAAAAAAAAACAACTATCTATTCTCACCACTTTATTAGCGGTTTTAGATTTATGCTAATGAGTTGCTTCATGCCCAAGTGGGCGTATTTTTACTTTAGACCAAGTGGGCGTTGTACAGGGTAGTTAGTGTATGACGCTGACCAATCAGCCCCATGTACTCCTCTCCATTCATTTACACAGCGCATAGGGATCCTCCTAGATCCTTATGTGCTGTCTTATACTAACACATTAACAATACTGAAGTGTTTAGACCGTGAATAGACATTCCACGGGATGTCTATTCACAATCTCTGCACTTCGTTACTGTATCTGTGGTAGTTACAGCAGAGCAAGCGTAATCTCGTTGTAACCTGTCATCTACGGCGTAATCTCGCGAGATTACGCTGCTCTGCTGTAAGTACCACAGACAGTCATTGCCGGGGCATTGCAGTACTATCTGCATGGGCACTGTGGTGTTTTCAGGGGGTTGGGACAAAAAAAACTGACTTAAAATAGATGAATTGAAAGATGGGTGAATTTGGAGACACACTGATGCAAAATGTCCATGAAAAACTCTCGTGTGAATATAGCCTAAGGATACTTACACACGCCAGTAAAAAAAAAAAAAAATGGCCATTAAAAACCGATCAACTGTCTGATTTTCATGGGTGTGTCTCCAAATTTTCATCCATTTCCAATCCGTCTGTCCATTTTTAATGGCAGTTTGTCATCTGTGGATGGATTTCATTTGCCGCAGTGCCCACATGTAGATAGTGCCAGAGCCCACACAGTGCCCATGTAGATAGCACCCCCTTTGTAGATGGCACCACTGTAGCTCCCTGTAGGAGCTGAATGCTTCTGGGCAGGGATTCCAGTCCTAGAGGTAGCCCCTGATGTCGCTGTTCATATATGTATAGTGACGGAAGGGGCTCCAAGAGCGGAATCCCCTACCAGAGTGTTTGACGAGTAGTCTCTTATGTCACTGGCTCTGGCAGGGGATTTCACTCCTACAGGGAGCTACTGTGCCGCTATCTACGGGGGGGGGGGGGGGGGGGGTCAGAGGGAGCCCCTGACGTCACTGTTCATATATGGACAGTAATGTGAAGGGCTTCCCCAGGCTCAGCGCTCAAAGTAGTGCTGTGTGCGGGGAGTCCTCGGCCAGGATCGGTTTTTACCGTCCATTACAAGGATTAATTCCTGAAAAACGGCCGTTAGAAACTGATCCATTGACTTCTATGTTTTCTGCTGTCGTGTGAATGTATCACTAGACTCGACCTCTGGCTCCTGGACTTTGTGCGGCTTAAGAGGATCTGTCACTAGCTTATTAATTCCCTATCTCCTAACTAATCTTATAGGCGCTTTAATGCTGATAACTAGTGTGATTTATTTATTTTTTTCCAAAAAGTTTATTTGCAAAGTTATGTGCATTTTTTCTAAATATGCTAATGTGGCTGTAATAGCCAAATAGGTGACTCTTTATTATCCCTCTGTATGATGCTGTCCAATCCTCATACAGTTTCTCCCCCTTCCCTGCCCAGCAACAGTGTGAACATATAGTACACAGCTTCCATTCCCGACTGTGTATTCAACTGGCGATATCTCCGGTTGTTTCAGAATCTCCTCTTTCATATGCCACCAGAACCGCTGTTCTAGATGGTCCACAGCCTGAGATATGGCTGTTTGAAGTGATCCCCCTTCCCTCCACCCTCAGTCTCTCACACTGTGTGAAGCAGCTCCATGCTGATAGGACAGGTCAGAGGCTGTGAGGAGGCTCCTCAGGAGAATCGCTGCTGTCGACACCAACTTGTCTAATAAAGGCTCATTTACATACTTAGCAAAAAAAAAAAGCTCAGAACTTAAAATAATAAACTTTATGGGACACCATTTTCACTAGTATTATCAGTGACCGCGCATGTTAGTTTAGATAGGAGGGCATTACTAAACTAGCGACAGATCCTTTCTTTAAAAAAAAAAAGACTTCATCCTGGACACAATAGATAATTTTATACCTGTACATCTCTTCAGATACAGTGAAGAACTTTTGGAAAGGGTGCAGAGTATGGCGGAAGGTATTGAAGTAGAAGAAGCGCCACACTTTACCACAAGAGATGAAATTATGAAGCGGGTATGTTTACAAGGTTATAATGGCACTTTCCAGCAGTGTCTTTACATCAAACTTACTGCCAAGCATAAAACACCCTCAAAATGTTACTGATTTGTTTTTTTCTTTCTCAGAATAATTGACCTCTGGATGCTGATGACTGATCCTTTAGCACAGATCTGGATTTTCTAGGACTCTGACTGTGATCATATTTATTTGTGGCGCTCCTCAAGATAAGCAGACCAGCAGCTTTAGAATACCTTCTTTATAAAATGTGGAAGCCATTGTGTTACACAAGTGCTGAAGATCATTGTTTTTAACTTTTTTTTAACCCCTTAATGACATCCAACCATGTGACTATTGATTACCAAAACAAATCAGAGACAGTCATTGGAAGAAAATAAACAATTTTTGTCGTGTTTTTACATATGTTGTCCGGTATTTATTGCACTTTCGTCAGTAGCTGTACTACAATGTAACTGTTAAAATCTTTCTGCTCACAGAGCTTATGAGTTGTTTTTTTTTTTGTACAAATGACCTCCTGTCATCTCCATCCTGCCCCCGCCTCCTCCGCTTATTAGATAGAGAGATATATATATATATACACACAAACACTATCTCTGTCTTTTTTTTTTTTTGGTTTGTTTTTTTTAAAACTGTGTGTAGCTAGTACATGCATAGGTGAAGCGTTAGTTTAGCGTTCATTTTATGTAGTTTTAGCTATACAATTTTTTTTAAAGTTAGAAAAAAATAGTATAAGAAATATACTACACTAAATTTACACTAAGATAGTGTTACATTTACTGTCAGTGGTAGTGTAGCTTTATAGTTTGTCTAAATTTACTGTAGTATAATTTCTACTGTTTGTTGTTTTTTTTTTAGCATTAATATATAGCGTTACAGATTTAGTGACCGTGATGACGTTCAGTTGTTTTTTGTTTTTTTTTACTGAAGTTCCTTCACAAAATTTTACAGAGCGTAGCTTTAGTCAAAATTTACTGCAGTATAATTTTTACTAGTGTTTTTTTTATTTTTATTTTTCTAGCACTAATATATAATGTTGCAGATTCAGCGTCACTAAATCTTAGTTTGTGTCAGGTAGGCAGAAAATTCTTTGGTTGATTGCTGTAACTTTTACTGAGGTTTGTTTAGTGATTTTTTTTTTTCCCCCAACAGTTTTGATATGTACGTGTAAATACACAACCTCCACCCGTAATTAGTGTGTGAACATACCCTAAGAATGATGAAAGTGAACTTAATGACTTTTCAATTGACTGTTTCTGGTGATGAAAATCTCAACGACACGCCGCCCCCATGGTGACCCAGGACATCAGCCGAGGCAATCCCCCCCCACCCAGATAAGTTATCCTGTGTGGCTCCCACCCCCTGACAATTAAAGGGAACCTGTCACCAGCATTTCACCTATTAAACCAGCACTACCAGGTGGTTGTGGGTGAAAAATCATTTCTATATAACCGATAATTGTCTTCTTAGTTGGCTCTGTAGCTTTAGTGTTGTTTTTTTTTTTAGTGTTTCCACACCATATGCTAATGAGCATAAGAGTCATCTCTTCATTCCTCAAGTCTTTCTGAGTTTACCCTGCCTCCTCGCCTTCCCCAGCACACACAATCCCGCGCTTGTGCATTGATGTCCTCTTCTGATGTGTGCAAACAAAGGGACACCGGATTATTACGATAAAAGGTGTGAAATGTTTGCAGACCGTTATTTACATTTGGAGGAGGAGTTTAGGAGAGGGGATAACGGCAATGAACTTTTGATAGCAGCAGCCAGTGAGGGGTATGTAAAGTTTAATAGGTGAAATGCTGGTGACAGGTTCCCTTTAAGAACCTCAGATACTGGAATTCATAGGCAGCTCACAAACTCCTTTTGAGACTGAAGGCCTCACATAAATAGGTTTTTTCCCAGTGTGGATTTTGTGAATTTAATGGTAGCCCAGACCAACTTATTGCCCAGAACCCCACTTCATATGCTATACCCTTCAAGCGGACCCTGTAGATGCAGCAGAGATGCTCAAATTTTGGGGCCTTGTCCTGCGTATGGGGCTAGTAAAGAAGCCACAGATCAGGCAATACTGGAGTACAGATATTTTGTACGCCCCAATTTACTGCATGGCCATGACACAGCCACGCTTTGAAGCTGTTCTTACATGTTTGCATGATAATGCACAGTACCCACCCCACATATGACTGCTTATTCAAAATCAGGCCTATCAATCATTTCTGCACCAAATTTCAACAAACGTATACCCTCCCCAAAAGAGCATTGAAATAGACAAGTGCCTTGTATATTTTAAGTGGAGGCTAAAATTCCGCCAATACCTGCCCAGTAAGAGGTTGAGGTATGGGATAAAAATTTACAGACTGGAGAGTAGCTCAGGGTGTACCTACAGGTTTCAGGTCTCTGAAGGGAAGAACTCCTGGATTGGGAGTTAGTGGGAAAATAGCGTGGGATTTGGTGCACCCCTGCTGGACCAGGGTTACGACCTTTTACGAAGATAGCTTTTACAACTGCCTCTTGACTAGAAATACTGTAGCATGCGGCACCCTGTGCAAAAACCAGAGGTCTCCCTAAAACGCTGCTCGGTCAATGTGTCAGAGGGGATGAGAGCAGGGCCTTATGCAGCGAGAACATGTTTGTCAAGTATAAGGACAAGAGGGATGTCCTCTTGACCACAATACATGGTGATGGTAGCACCACAATGACCCCCCCCAAGCCAGATTGTATTGTGGGCTATAAGTACATGGGAGGGGTCGATTTCTCATATTAAGTCCCGAAGCCGTATAGTGCCATGTGAAAACCGCTGGCCGTGCACATGGTACAGATGGCATTGTATAACGCTTATGTGCTATTCCAAAGTGCAGGCCAAACACAGTCATTCCTTAATTTGAGATGCCCTTTGGATCGCGTCACAGAAAATTCCTGTGACGCGATAGGGGCAGATAGACCAGGGTGCATTGAAGAGCCCCAGGGCTGTCTGACCATATTTCCTGTTAGAACATACCTAAGTATACCCTAACAACTGCCTGTGTACTATTCGTACACAGGCTAAATGTACTGGCATATAGATATATGCCAGTACATTAAAGTTTAATATTAAAAAAGTAAAAAAAAATAAAAGTAATGTTAAATAAAATTAAAAAAATACACACATTACAATAAACATTAAAATAAATCTCAATACATAAAATATACATATTCTGTATAGTCGCACCCGTAATACATTTATAGCGTCATTTAGGTTTACTCTTATAAACTTAAAAAACTGCTTTCATTTATTAATGTGAGCCACGAGGTATTATGAATTTAACCCCTATGTGCCTCACATTAATAGTAATTAACCCCATCATGTACCTCACATTAACCCAATGTTGTCCATTATGACTGAGAAACATGATGGAATTAACTATTAATGTGAGATAATGGAGATTCAAAATTCATCCCACCCTGCACCTCACATCAGAAAATAGAACTTTTTTTTTTTATTATTGTTGGCAAAAGTATCGTTTTGGTATAGAGTATCGCAATACTACACAAAGTATCGGTATCGAAGTCCAAATTCTGATAGAGAGACATCCCTAGTCACGAGAAAATCTCAGAATCTCTTGAAAAAATATAAAGCATTCCAAAGTTATTACCACATAAAGTGACATGTCAGATTTTGAAAAAAAAAAAAAATGGCCCAGTCCATTAGCTGAAAACAGGCTGTGTCCTTAATGGATTTAAAAAAAAAAAAAAAATAAATAAATGATGTCCTCAAAAGGCACACAAGTTTAATAGGCTTTTGTAAAATCCCATTAATTCACATGTATTTTATACTTTATTGCTGTACCAGCACTCTTCTCTAGCAGGTACAGGCTACAAATAGGGATGCACGGTGCATCGAAACTTCGATACTGTGCATCCCTAAACGGTTCGATACCGCTATTTCCTGTATTTCGATACGGAGCTGCGCAGCCACACAGCTCAGTATAGTAATACATGAATGTATGGGAGCGCGGCTGTGTAATACAGCCACAGCCCCGCTCCTGAGTCATGATAAGTTCGTGGGGTCAGGATGATGCGATGCGGCCGGCGCTGCACTAATGAGCGGCGGCACTGGAGACAGAACATGGCGGGCACACTACAAAACACCCCCATGTTCTGTCCTCAGTGCCTGAACTGCCGCTCATTAGTGCAGCGCCGGCCGCATCACCTCATGCTGACCGCGCGCGCACTTCCTGTCAGGAGCGGGGCAATGGCTGTATTACACAGCCGCGGCACCGCTCTATAACGGCGGAGATCAGAGAAACCTCTCATCTCCGCCGTTATTCCCCTGAATGCTGCGGTCACAGCGGACTGCAGCATTCAGGAGAAAATGAGCAGGGGGGATGCCCCTGGATCGCGACACAGGGAATTCCTGTGACGCGATCGAGGGCCATACCATATATGGGCAGACAGCTCAGGGTCTATTGACGGACCCCAGGGCTGTCTTACCATATTTCATGTTGATAGGACATACCCAAGTATGTCCTAACAACTGCCTGTGTGCTATCCGTCCACAGGCTAATGTACTGGCACATATCTGATATATGTCAGTACATTAAAGTTTAAAAATAAAGTATTCTTAAAAAAAATACACATACACCTTTTTTACAATAAACATTAAAATAAGTCTCAATACATAAAACACACATTCAGTATTGGCGCACACAACAATTTTTTTGCATCATTTATGATGTGTACGCTGTAAAAAAATGAAATAAACACTGCTGTCTTTCACTTATTAATGTGAGGTGCGATGAATTTACCCTCCATGTTCCTCACATTAATAGTAATTAACCCCATCATGTACCTCGCACATTAACCCATTATGACTGAGAAACATGATGGGATTAATTACTATTAATGTGAGGCGCGTTCAAAATTCATCACACGTCACGCCTCACATCAGAAAACGGAAGAATTATTTTTTTTATTACTGTTGGCAAAAGTATCGAAATTGGTATCGAAATCGCAATACTGAACGAAGTATCGGTATCGAAGTCCAAATTCTGGTATCGTGACATCCCTAGCTACAAACAAAATATTTTCCTAGTAGTATCACCAGGTGTTTGAGAAAGTGAATAAGACAAATCTCATAAGCCCATTTACTTGAGTTTCAACTGTAGAAACTGGGTCATTAAAGTTTGCAGTAGAGTAACTAAATAGTTTAATACATGTGGCGGGTACAGCTATGCTTTATCTTTTGGTTTAACCCCTACCCGCATGAGGAAGTAACTGTACGTCGTCACGGGAGGTTACTTCCGGCACGACGACGTACAGTTACTGAGTTTTTCCCGATACACACTGTCGGCGACCGTGGGCACCGGGAGGTCAGCTGTCGCCAACAGCTGACACTCCACTCTTGCCAGCCAGCGTTCCTTTGCCGCTGATTTCGGCGAATTAACCTCTTAAATTCGGCGATCGGTTGCAATCGCCGAATTTTGGGGGTTTCTAACATACCGGCAGACCCGGTCCGAAATCCCGGGGTTTGCCGATAGTATGGCAAACGGAAGCCATACAATGGCTTCCGTGTCTGCCATGGACGGAAGCCCATCAGGACCAACCTTCGGCTGGTTCTGATAGGCTTCCTGTCAGAGTGACAGAAAGTCACTGTGTCGTTCCCAATGCACACTGTCGGCGACAAGGTGTGCATCGGGAACTTGGAGATCAGCTGTCCCCCACGGCTGACACTCCAGTATTGCCAAATCAGCGGCTCTTCGCAGTTGATTGGCAATTAACGCGTTACATGTGGGGCTCGATTGCGATCTCCGCATGTAGGGGGTTTGTAGCACATCAGCAGCTCCCATGCAATCGTGGGGGCTGCTGATGCTTGTGATGGCATCCGGAGGCCAAGCAACGGCCTCCGGATCTGCCATGTATGCAAGCCTATGAGGAACATCCTCTGCTGATCCTCGTAGACCAACTGTCAGAGTGACTGAGACGTGACACTGACAGTTGAAATACATTACACTACCTAGGTAATGTATTCTAGCAGCGATCAGATGCATGTCAAAAAAATAAAGTGTAAAAAGTAAAAAAATGTTTTATAAAAATGTAAAGCTAAGTTTTTGTTTTCCTATAACAACTCATTTATTATAGGGAAAAAATGTTCACCGTGTTTGTAACGACCCAAACTATGAAACTATAATGTTAATTTTTCCGCACTGTGAACAAAATAAAACGGAAAACTATCTCAGCATTGCTATTTTTTGGTCACCACACCTCCCAAGATATAGAATAAAAAGTGATCAAAAAGTCGCATTTACCCCAAAATAGTACCAATAAAAACTACAACCCGTCCCGCAAAAAAACAAGACCTCCCACAGCTTTTTTGACGAAAAAATAAAAGTTACGGCTCAGAAAAAAAATTTATTTTATAGAAACGTCATTTTATTGTGCAAACGCTGCAAAACGTAAAAAAAAAAAAAAAAAACTATACACATGGTATCGGCGTAATCGTACCGACCCGCAGAATAAAGTAAAACGTAATTTATTGTGCATGGTGAACGCTGTAAGAAAATCGTTGTTTTTTGGTAACCTCTGCTCTAAAGAAGATCCTGTGGGGTCAAAATGCTCACTATATCCCTAGAAAAATTCCTTGAGGGGTGTAGTTTCCAAAATAGGGTCACTTTTGGGGGGTTTCCACTGTTTGTCCCTCCGGGGCGTTGCAAAACAGACATGGCACTGAAAACCAATCCAGCAAAATCTGCGCTCAAATCCAAAAGGCGCTCCTTCCCTCCTGAGCCCTACTGTGGGTCCAAACATCAGTTTACGACCACATATGGGATATTTCTGTAATCGGGAGAAATGTTGGGGTGCTTTTTCTCATTTATTCCTTGTAAAAATAAAAAAATAAAATCTATATTTCCACAGAAAAATAGGTGATTTTCATCTTCACAGACTAATTCCACTAAATTCTGCAAAAAAACTGTGGGGTCAAAATGCTATCTATACCCCTAGAAAAATACCTTGAGGGGTGTAGTTTTCAAAATGGGGTCACTTTTGGGGGGGGTACACACTGTTTAGGTACCACAAGACCTCCTCAAACCTGACATGGTGCCTAAAATATATTCCTAAAAAAAGGAGGCCTCAAAATCCACTGGGTGCCCCTTTGCTTCTGAGGCCTGTGCTTCAGTCCATTAGGACACTAGGGCCACATGTTGGATATTTCTAAAATCTCCAAAATCTGGGCAATAAATATTGAGTTGCGTTTCTCTGGTAAAACCTTGTGTTTGATTTTTTTTTTTTATTACAAATGAATTTCGGCAAAAAAAATTAAATTTGTAAATTTCACCTCTACTTTGCCTTAATTCCTGTGAAACGCCTAAAGGGTTAAAATACTTTCTGAATGTGGTTTTGAATACCTTGAGGTGTGCAGTTTTCAAAATGGGGTGATTTATGGGGACTTTCTAATATAGGAGGCCCTCAAAGCCACTTCAGAACTGAACTGGTCCCTAAAAAAATGGCCTATTGAAATTTTCTTGAAAATATGAGAAATTGCTGCTAAAGTTCTAAGCCTTGTAACGCCCTAGAAAAATATAAGTACGTGAAAAAAAATGATGCAAACCTAAAGTAGACATATGGGGGATGTTAACTAGTAACTATTTTGTGTGGTATTCCTATCTGTTTTACAAGCGAACACATTTAAATTTAGAAAAATGCAATTTTGAAGTTTTTCACAAATAAATATTGAATTTATCGACCAAATTTTTTCGCTTACATAAAGTCCAATATGTCACGATAAAATAATCTCAGAATCGCTTGGATCGGTAAAAGCGTTCCGGAGTTATTACCACATAAAGTGACATGTCAGATGTGAAAAAATCATCTGTGTCCACAAGGCCAAAACAGGCTGTGTCCTAAAGGGGTTAAAGAGGTGCGCCACTATTTCTACTCTGAACAAATATACACTTCAATACCTCTACATCAAGGATGTATTCCAGATGTGAAAGCATAAGTAGTATTGCGCACGGACTTGATAGTGGTACTTTTACAGCTCTGTCAGACCAATGGAGAGCTTTATTATTCTGATATTAAATGGAGTAGTCTAGAATTTTGCCACATCTGTCCGTGAGCGGTGTCTGGTATTGCTGTTCATCCCCACTAACTTTATTGGAGCTAAGCTGCAATACCAGACAATCCATGGACAGATGTGGAACACTGTTTATAAGCAGCTCCTTTTTCTAATCCTGAACAACATCATTAAAGGGGTTGTCCACTTTCTGAAAACTGATGACCTATCCACCGGATAGGTCATCAGTATATGATCGGTACGTGTCAGACATCCGCACCCCGCACCAATCCGCAACTCCAGCTGCCTCCGTACACTGGATGCTTGGATGAGATGCAGTTGTTGGAGCAGGAAGCGGGTGGCTCCGACCACTGCATAGCAGCCGTTCGGCAGAACTGCAGCTCTGCTCTTATTCACTTGAGTGGGAGCAGAGCTACAATACTGCAGTCCATCCGCTATTCTTTGACCGAAGCCACCTACTTCCGGCAACATCGTAGGGCGCCCAGAGGCAGCCGGAGTGGCAGATTGGTGCGGGGTCCAGGTGTCTGACACGCACTGATCATCTAGTGGATAGGTCATCAGTTGTCAGAAAGTGAAAACCCCTTTAAGGCTATATTCAAACACTCATTTGCAGACTGTCAAATTTGCCGCATGCTGCTCCGTTTCCTGACAAAAGGATGAATACCTCGGTGAGTTAACACCCCATTGTAAGTTAACGGGGTCTGTCTGGCGCCACTGGTGTCAGCCGTACGACTGGTTTGGCTTTGCCTCGTGGTTTCTGTTATAGATGGAAACCAAGATGCAATTGTCAGAGCGTAAGACCCTTCTGCATAAACATAGGACAGTGGTCAGCGATCGCTGTCCTAGGTATGTATCATGAATGTCAGTAGAATAGCTCTTTAAGCTGCAGGTTCTGTAAATGCATGACCCGTATTAAAATAAATAAAATAGATGTTAAAAACATCCTAAAACAGATAATACAAGGGGAAAAAAAAAAACACCCAGAAACAGTGGATTATTCAACTCTATTGTGAGTAGTTTAACAGATTACCTTAAAATATTAAAGAAAAAAACAAACTGGAAGTGCTCTCTTTCTATATAAAAACAAAAAAACTGAAGCATTCAGATTCCTTAAAGAGAGAAAAAAAAAAAAAAACCTGTACGGACTTACAAAATATGTATTTGCATGAAAACTCCATGCCAACATTAGAGGGTAATACAAACAGGATATATTACAAATGTAGCAATAACTTATTTTCAAACCATGCACAACATGCAATAAAAAAAAACCAAAAAAAAAAACCACTAAGATACACAAGCTTTTACACTTTCCAAACAGGAGTATAATGGGGCTGGAGAACCAAGAGGATTTTCTGTGTTTCTCATCAACTTATGCAAATCTTTAAAACTTGAGGCATTTATAGTAGTTCTCAATTCTGTCTCTCATGATGAACACAAGGGAGAAGAACGATAAGTAGCAGAGAAGAGCTTAGGAATCGTTCCAACTTTGCTCAACAACAGCAGATACCCTCTTTTCATATTCACGTTTGTTTTCCTGATAAAGTTGTGCGGCTTGACTGTTCGCAGGGCTGTTTGGATTTGGTTCATCAAGTAGAGACTGAAAAAAAATAAAAACGTTTAGTTAAGTGAACGAAGAAATAAAAAATAATGGATAAAAATTGCATTTTGACCATCGCATGCTGAACTCTATTTCCATTTTCTCAAGGCCCTACCGCACTTCATCTGCAACGCTCTGTGGTGCACATATCCCATGATCCCTATAGTGCACAAAGTACACCAAAAATAATGAATTGGAACACTCCTGCTTTAGTGACATGCACGGCCCTGTAACGGAAATACATGGATAAAACGGTCAGCAGATCCTACTTAACATCGTTCAGGAACCTAATATGTAAAAAAAACTTCATGACTTAGATGTGATCAATAACAGGTGGATCCTGAGTGTCAGAGACACACAGGACCCCCTGTCACCAAAGCGGTCAGTGCCGCTGACCTGACTGATTAGTTTCAGTGCAAGATCCTGGATACATAGAAGATTTGTTTTCTCATCCATTCTGTATTCTCATCCGCTACTGTATTATGCTGCGGATTTTCCGCAACGAATTCCGTTTGCGGAAAATCCGCAGTATTTATGCAACGTGTGAACTGAGCCGAACATATATTTTTTCTTTACTACTACTACTACGTCTCCAAAAGGTTTCCATAGCCTTTAAGGGTGAATTCTCACACTGCAGAATTGCAGATTCCACACTGAAAATTCAGCAGCAATTTACAGTACAATACGTGTGGATGGGGTTTTAAGAACTCTGTAGTGGGGGAAAAAAATGAGCGAGATTGTGGGCAGAGTGTGGATTTTTAGCAATGTGAAATTTTTCATCAAAATCCAGATGTAACTGCAGATTTCAGCACAGATCGGAGGTGGAAACATTCTGCAGTAGGGTGTTGTTCTGTAAGGCTAAGTTCACACCTCGTTTTGTGCACACGTTTGTGGCATAAGATGACGTACACGTTTTTAAAGTTACAAAAACGTATGCATTTGTAACATACGCTTACTTTTTTGTAGTATACATCATATACGTTTGTGTCCTTTCTTAATTCTAAGTACTTCTTGTGCTAAATCAAACTTTGTCAAGTCAAAATATAAGGGAAGTAGTAGGGAGTGGCTGCAGTGTTTTCTGGTGCCAGTACGGATTAGCTTGGCAGGGGAGGAAATGGTTTATCTCATAATCTGGGTAATTTCCCATATATAGTGACGAAGATGTATACTTTTTACGTATGCAGAAGTAGGGTTTAATATTGCATACCTAGTCTATACGTCACCATTGACTTAAATACAAATAAAAACATGTGTGTGGAATACATTTTGGAAAGGTACTGAAAAGCGTAGTAGCTGTCCCATCCAGTATAATGCCCCCATAGCTGTCCCATCCAGTATAATGCCCCCATAGCTGTCCCATCCAGTATAATGCCCCCATAGCTGTCCCATCCAGTATAATGCCCCCATAGCTGTCCCATCCAGTATAATGCCCCCCATAGCTGTCCCATCCAGTACAATGCCCCCCACAGCTGTCCCATCCAGTACAATGCCCCCCACAGCTGTCCCATCCAGTACAATGCCCCCCACAGCTGTCCCATCCAGTACAATGCCCCCCACAGCTGTCCCATCCAGTACAACGCCCCCACAGCTGTCCCATCCAGTACAACGCCCCCACAGCTGTCCCACAACCAGTATAATGCCCCCTCGGCAGCTACCATATGAGCCTCCCCTCCAATACCCAGTATAATGCCCCTAATAGAAAAATAATAACATAACTACTTACCTATCCCTGTTCCCACGACAGGTGGTGGGTCCTTCTCCTCCTCTGCACTGTGTTGTGAGTGACTCGGCGCAGACAAGCGTGATAAAGTCACTACATTGCGCCTGCCTGCGCCAAGCTGCTTGCGGCACAGCGAATGCTGGAGCAAGGCTCCAGCATTGAACCCAAATGAATCTGCATCCTGCGGACGCAGATTCAGTTGGAGGCTACACCAGTGCTGTGTGGCAATGGGGGCCCTGTGGACCCCCCACAGGCTTAGGGGCCTGGTCGCAATTGCAACCCCTATAGTTACGCCACTGCCGGCCCTGGAGTGGACCAGTCCGGTTACCTGACCTTACATGACTGACTCAGGTCACTCTTGGGCTGGCACAGTCCGGTCACCTCACCTCAGGTGACCGGACTGATCCACTCTTGGGCTGGCACGCACTGACTTCAGACTGCCGCTGCCATACTTGGCTCCTAAATGTGAGTGAGTAGGGCTGAATCGCGGCGCTCAGAGTAAGGGCGGGTCGGACCAAACTATCCTGCGGGCCGGACCAAACTATCCTGCGGGCCGGACCAAACTATCCTGCGGGCCGGACCAAACTATCCTGCGGGCCGGACCAAACTATCCTGCGGGCCGGACACTCCCCACCCCTGATCTAATCTACAAACAGGACAGATGTAATAAGGTTATTACACAATGGCACACTGTAGTGGCTTAAAGGGTTTGGGCCCTTTTACACTTGTCAATTATCAGGCAAACGACCGTTTACAGAACACTTGTTCATTGGCTGATTGTATCGGTTTAGATGCCTAAGGATATGTTCACACGAAGAGTTCTCACTGAGGCATATTTCGGGGCATAAAAGCAGGATCCACCTTTTAGCCATCACATCTAAGTTAGATATAGTTGTAGGGGATTCTATAATCAGAAAGACGGATAGAATAATTTGTCGCCAAGACCGCCTCAACCGAATGGTTTGCTGTCTCCCTGGTGCCAGGGTTCGGCATGTGGTGGAACGGGTGGACAAATTGCTGGGAGGGGCTGGTGATGATCCAGCTGTCGTGGTCCATGTAGGTACCAACGACAGAATAAATGGTAGGTGGAGGAGCCTTAAGAATAATTTTAAAGAACTAGGCTACAAGCTGAAGGGAAGGACCTCCAAGGTTGTATTCTTAGGAATACTGCCTGTGCCATGCGCATAACAGGAAAGACAGCGGGAGCTCAGGGAGTTAAATGCATGGCTTGGTGTAGAGGAGAAGGCTTTGGGTTCCTAGAGCACTGGGCTGACTTTTCATTGGGGTACAAACTGTATTCTGCAGATGATTTGCACCTAAATGGAAGGGGGTCCGTCCGCTGTGCTGGGGGAGAGAATTCTAACTGGGGTGGCAGAGTATTTAAACTAGGGCTGAGGAGGGAGGTCAATGTAGAAAATAAAGGGGTAGCCCGGTTAGAGAGGGGTCAGACTTTATTGGTGGGGGGAGAACAGACTGTGGGGAGAGGACTAGACAAGATAAGGAAATCCTTTTGTTACAAAACAGCAGTGTAAATAAAAAATGACCAAATAATCACATTTCTGATAATAAAAGTGAAAAACTGAAAAGGCAAGTTAAAGTGTATGTTCACAAATGCCAGAAGTCTAGCAAGCAAAATGGGGGAGCTGGAGGCCTTGGTACTGGAGGAACATATAGATATACTGGGTGTTGCTGAAACATGGCTAGGCTCTTCGCACAACTGGGCTGTAAATCTACAGGGTTTTACACTTTTTCGGAAAGACAGGACAAATAGGAAAGATGGTGGTGTATGTCTGTATGTGAGAAGTGATATTAACCCCTTCCCGCAAAATCACGTACAGTTACGTCATGGGAGATGGACTGCTCCCGCATCTCGACGTAACTGTACGTCATGGAGATGAAGCTGGCTCAGGAGCTGAGCCAGCGACATCACCGCCGGGTGACAGCTGTATGTTACAGCTGGCACCCTGAGGTATCGGCCAGGACCGGAGCTAGCCTCCGATTAACCCCTCACATGCTGCGTTGAATAGCGATCGCAGCATGTGAGGAGTTTATAGCCACCGGCGCCCCAGCAACGTGATCGCTGGGTTGCCGGTGGCTGCAAAGGCGATCGGAGGGTTAATGCTTACCTCCCGGTCCGCCAGCAACGGAATCCTCCTATGCCCCGTCGTCGGCGGGGCCCAGGAGGCTTCCGGTACCATCGGCAAGATGGCGCCGGCTCAGCTTCCGGCTCAGAAGCTGAGCCGGCGTCATCAGCTGTGGGTGTCCGCTGTATGTTACAGCGGACACCCCGATCTATAGCCAGGAACCGGAGCTAGCTCCGATTCCTGGCATTAACCCCTTCGATGCAGCGATCCATTGTGATCGCTGCATCCTAGAGGTTTGTAGCAAATCGGCAGCCTTGCCACGCGATGGCAAGGCTGGCGACTGCTACCATGGCAACAGGAGCCCTAACAATGGACTCCTGTCTGCCATTACGTAAGCTGATTAGGCCCCACCCAGAGGCGGAGCCTGATCGGCTTGCTGTCAGTGAACAACTGACAGTTCTAATACATTGCACTACATAGGTAGTGTAATGTATTAGAACATCAAACAAACTGTTGGACCTTCAAGTCCCCTAGTGGGACTCAAGAAAAGGGTCCAAAAAAAGTGTCAAAAAAGTAAAAATAAAAGTTGTAAAAAATACAATAAACGTTTCAAATAATAACACAAAACACAATCGCCCTTTTTCCCTTATCAAGACATTTATTATTGAAAAAAAATTATAAAGCCATACATATTTGGTATCGCTGCGACTGTAACGACCTGAACTATAAAAATATTATGTTATTTATTCCGCACAGTGAACGCCGTAAAAAAAATAACTAAAAAATACTGACATAATTGCTATTTTTTGGTCACTTTGTCTTCCAAAAATTGAAATAAAAAGTGATCAAAAAGTCGCATGTACCTAAAAATGGTACCTATAAAAACTATAACTCGTCTCGCTAAAAACAAGCCCTCATACAGCTCCGTCGACGAAAAATTTAAAACCGTTATGACTCTCACAACATGGCGACAGAAAAAATCCATTCTCTTTACAAAAGTTATTTTATTGTGCAAAAAGTTGTAAAACATAAAAAGTGCTATAAATTAGGTATCACCGGAATCGGACTGACCCGCAGAATAAAGGTAACATGTAATTTATAACACGTGGCGAACGCTGTATAAAAAGAACTAAAAAAATATGCGAGAATTGCTGTTTTTTGGTCACCTTGCCTCCCAAAAAAAAAGGATAACAAGTGACCAAAAAGTCGCGTGTACCCCAAAATGGTACCAATAAAAACTACAGCTCGTCACACAAAAAAAAAACAGCCCTCATACCACTACGTCTATGAAAAAATTAAATTAGTCAAGGCACCAATAAGCCAGGAAATAAAAATATGCAGTTGTGCCGGCCCGAGGGGAACATTTCTTCTGTTTCAAGTGGCGAATTATCAAGGCCCCTAAAATTAGGGATCCAGGAAGGGGAGGGCCCAAACATATCTGCTTGAAGTGAGGGTGCCCGTATTATACCAGGACAACACTTTCCCAGCAAAATTCCCCAAACTACAAAGGTGCGGAGTGCGGACCAAAAGGGGGATAAGTAAAGACCATTTATTAGTGCGACACCGGCCTGTGCAGAAAGGATTGTGTCACAGCATAACACACATCTATGGATCATTTTATTGTTTTTTTTTACCCCATTATTATACCACCTGACTATGCCCCTTATATACTCCGCCCGCCTTACATGTGCCCCCACATTATAAACGGAAACACCAGTAAGACTCCAAACAAAACTACTACAAGCAAAATCCACGCTCCAAAAGCCAAATGGCGCTACCTCCCTTCTGAACCCTACAGTGTGCCCAAACAGCAGTTTACTTCCACATATATGGCATCGCCATACCCGGGAGAACCCTTTTAACAATTTTTGGGGTGTGTCTCTCCAGTGGCACAAGCTGGGCGCCACATATTGGCATATCTATTGAAAAACCATTTTCACTCTGCAATATCACGTGCACACCAATTTCTGCCAATCACCTGTGGGGTTAATATGCTCACTACACCCCTAGGTGAATACCTTGAGCGGTGTAGTTTCCAAAATGGGGTCACTTCTGGGGGGGATCCACTGTTTTGGTCCCACAGGGACTTTGCAAATGCGACATAGCGCCCAGAAACCAATCCAGCAAAATCTGTACTCCAAAAGCCAAATGGCGCTCCTTCCCTTCTGTGCCCTACTCTGTGCCTAAACAGCAGTTTATGACCACATATGTGGTATTGTCATACACAGGAGAAGTTGCTTTACAAGTGTTGGGGTGCTCTTTTACATTTATTTGTTGAGAATATGAAACATTTTCAGCTAAAACTACGTCTTATTGAAGAAAAAGGATTTTTTTTATTTTCACTGCCCAATTCTAATAAAATCTATGAAACACCTGTGGGGTCAAAATGCTCACTACACCCCTAGATGGATTCCTCAAGGGGTGTAGTTTCGTGAATCGAGTCACTTTTGGGGAGTTTCCACTGTACTGGTACCTTAGGAGCTTTGCAAAAGTGACATGGTGTCAAGAAACCAATCCAGCAAAATCTGTGCTCCAAAAGCCAAATGGCACTCCTTCTCTTCGGATCCTTGCCGTGTGCCCAAACAGCAGTTTATAACCACAAATGGGGTATTGCCGTACTCCAGAGAAGTTGCTTTACAAATGTTGGGGTTCTTTTATTCCTTTATTTGTTGAGAAAATGAAAAATGTTGAGCTAAAGCTACGTCTTATTGGAAAAAAAGGATTTTTTTTATCTTCACTGCCCAATTCTAATAAAATCTATGAAACCCCTGTGGGTTCAAAATGCTCACTACACCCCTAGATGGATTCTTCAAGGGGTGTAGTTTCCTAAATGGAGTCACTTTCTTGGTGTTTTCACTGTTTTGGTCCCTTAGGGGCTTTGCAAATGCGACGTGGTCTCCGCAAACCATTCCTGCTAAATTTGAGCTCCAAAAGCCAAATGGCGCTCTTTCCCTTCTAAGCTCCGCCGTGTGTCCAAAAAGCCGTTTATGACCACATGCGGGGTATTGTTTTACTCGAGAGAAATTGCTTTACAAAAGTAGTGGTGCATTTTCTCCTTTTAGTCCTTGTGGAAATTAGAAAAAATTAGCTAAACCTACATTTTCTTTGAAAGAATGTAGATTTTCATTTTCACGGCCTACTTCCAATAATTTCTGCAAAAAACCTGCGGGGTCAAAATGCTCACTATACCCCTAGATAATTTCCTCAAGGGGTATAGTTTCCAAAATGGTGTAACTTTTGGGGGATTTCCACTGTTTTGGTGCCGCAAGAGCCTTTCAGACCCGACATGGAGCCTAAAATATTTTCTAATAAAAAGGAGGCCCCAAAATCCTCTAGGTGCTCCTTTGCTTCTGAGGCCGGTGCTTCAGTCCATTACCGCACTAGGGCCACCTGTGGGGTATTTCTAAAAACTGCAGAATCTGGGCAATAGATATTGAGTTGTGTTTCTCTGGTAAAACTTTCTGTGTTACAAAAAAAACTGATGAAAAATGAATTTCTGCAAAAAAAAATGAAATTTGAACATTTCACATCTACTTTGCCTTAATTCCTGTGAAACATCTAAAGGGTTAAGAAACTTTCTAAATGCTGTTTTGAATACTTTGAGGGGTGAAGTTTTTAAAATGGGGTGACTTAGAGGGTTTCTAATATATAAGGCCCTAAAATCCACTTCACAACTGAACTGGCCCCTGTAAAAATGGCCTTTTGAAATTTTCTTGAAAATGTGAGAAATTGCTGCTAAAGTTCTAAGCCTTGTGATGTCATAGAAAAATAAAAGGATATTCAAAAAACGATGCCAATCTAAAGTAGACATATGGGTGATGTTAATTAGCAACAATTTTGTGTGGTATTACCATCTGTCTTACAAGCTGATACATATAAATTTAGAAAAATGCAAATTTTTGCAATTTTTCGCTACATTTTGGTGTTTTTCACAATTAAATACTTAATGTATCGAGCAAATTTTGCCAGTAACAAAGTCCAATGTGTCACGAGAAAACAATCTCAGAATCGCTTGGATAGGTAAAAGCATTCCGGAGTTATTACCACATAAAGTGAAACATGTCAGATTTGAAAAAATTGGCTGTGTCCTGAAGGCCAAAACAGGCTGTGTCTTGAAGGGGTTAAGGCGAGTGTGAAAGAGACATTAGAGGGTGAAGATTGTGAGGAGGTTGAAACCTTGTGGGTGGAACTAGAAAGGGAGGTAATCACTGAAAAAATTACTTTTGGTGTAATCTATAGACCCCCCAATATAACTGATCAGATGAAAAAGGAAGGTCAGCTATATAAACAGATGGAGCGGGATGCACCGGCGGGTACTGTAGTAATAATGGGAGATTTTAAATTACCGGGATATTTACCCCTTTAGGACACAGCCTGTTTTGGCCTTGTGGACACAAATGATCTTTTTCAAATCTGACATGTGTCACTTTATGTGGTAATAACTCTGGAATGCTTTTGCCTATCCAAGCGATTCTGAGATTGTTTTCTTGTGACATATTGTATTTCATGTAAGTGAAAAAATTTGGTCGATAGTCAATATTTGTGAAAAACTTCAAATTTTAGCAAAAATTTGCATTTTTCTAAATTTAAAAGTATTTGCTTGTAAAACAGATCGTAATACCACACAAAATAGTTGCTAGTTAAAGAGGCTCTGTCACCAGATTTTGCAACCCCTATCTGCTATTGCAGCAGATAGGCGCTGCAATGTAGATTACAGGAACGTTTTTATTTTTAAAAAACGAGCATTTTTGGCCAAGTTATGACCATTTTCGTATTTATGCAAATGAGGCTTGCAAAAGTACAAGTGGGCGTGTTGAAAAGTAAAAGTACAACTGGGCGTGTATTATGTGCGTACATCGGGGCGTGTTTACTACTTTTACTAGCTGGGCGTTGTGTATAGAAGTATCATCCACTTCTCTTCAGAACGCCCAGCTTCTGGCAGTGCAGATCTGTGACGTCACTCACAGGTCCTGCATCGTGTCGGCACCAGAGGCTACAGTTGATTCTGCAGCAGCATCAGCATTTGCAGGTAAGTAG
The DNA here is from genome assembly GCF_050947455.1 of Rhinoderma darwinii. Lineage (NCBI taxonomy): Eukaryota > Metazoa > Chordata > Amphibia > Anura > Rhinodermatidae > Rhinoderma > Rhinoderma darwinii. Next base: position 48,642,967 of record NC_134689.1, read on the forward strand.
CTACATCGACTTACCTGCAAACGCCGATGCTGCTGCAGAATCATCTGTAGCCTCTGGTGCCGGCTCGTCTGACATGATGCAGGACCTGTGAGTGACGTCACAGCGTGATCTCTGGAGAACACGGCTGTGTCTGCACTGCCAGAAGCTGGGCGTTGTGAAGAGAAGTGGATGATACTTCTATACACAATGCCCAGCTAGTAAAAGTAGTAAACACGCCCCGATGTACGCACATAATACACGCCCAGTTGTACTTTTGCAAGCCTCATTTGCATAAATACGAAAATGGTCATAACTTGGCCAAAAATGCTTGTTTTTTAAAAATAAAAACGTTACTGTAATCTACATTGCAGCGCCTATCTGCTGCAATAGCAGATAGGGGTTGCAAAATCTGGTGACAGAGCCTCTTTAACATACCCCATATGTCTACTTTAGGTTTGCATCATTTTTTTTTTACGTCCTTTTATTTTTCTAGGACATTACAAGGCTTAGAACTTTAGCAGCAATTTTTCATATTTTCAAGAAAATTTCAATAGGCCATTTTTTCAGGGACCAGTTCAGTTCTGAAGTGGCTTTGAGGGCCTTCTATATTAGAAAGTCCCCATAAATCACCCCATTTCGAAAACGGCACCTCTCAAGGTATTCAAAACCACATTCAGAAAGTATTTTAACCCTTTAGGAGTTTCACAGGAATTAAGGCAAAGTAGAGGTGAAATTTACAAATTTAAATTTTTTTTTGCCGAAATTCATTTGAAATAAAAAAATAAAAAAAATCTGTAACAGAAGGTTTTACCAGAGCAACGCAACTCAATATTTATTGCCCAGATTCTGCAGTTTAGAAATATCTAACATGTGGCCCTAGTGTCCTAATGGACTGAAACACAGGCCTCAGAAGCAAAAGAGCACCTAGTGGATTTTGGGGCCTCCTTTTTTTAGGAATATATTTTAGGCACCGTGTCAGGTTTGAAGTGGTCTTGTGGTACCTAAACAGTCGAAAACCCCCCAAATGTGACCCCAGTTTGGAAACTGCACCCCTCAAGGCATTTTTCTAGGGGTATAGTTAGCATTTTGACCCCACAGATTTTTTGCAGAATTTAGTGGAATTAGTCTGTGAAGATGAAAATCACCTTTCTTTCTGCGGAAACAGAATTTTTTCATTTTTACAAGGAATAAAAGAGAAAAAGCACCCCATTATTTGTAAAGCAAATTTCTCCCGATTATGGCAATACCCCATATGTGGTCATAAACTGACGTTTAGACCCACAGCAGGGCTCAGGAGAGAAGGAGCACCTTTTGGATTTTGGAGCGCAGATTTTGCTGGATTGGTTTTCAGTGCCATGTCGGGTTTGCAATGCCCCGGAGGGACCAAAACAGTGGAAACCCCCCAAAAGTGACCCTATTTTGGAAACTGCACCCCTCAAGGAATTTTCCTAGGGGTATAGAGAGCATTTTGACCCCATAGGATCTTTTTTACAGCAAAGGTGAACAAAAAAACAGCGATTTTGGCACTTTAAATTCTTTATTTCTTACAGTGTTCACCTTGCGCAATAAATTACGTTTGACTTTATTCTGCGGGTCGGTACGATTACGGCGATACCATATGTGTATCGTTTTTTTTTTTACGTTTTGCAGCGTTTGCACAATAAAATTACGTTTCTATAAAATTATTTATTTTCTGAGACACCATATTCTGAGCCGTAACTTTTTATTTTTTTGTCAAAAAAGCTGTGGGAGGTCTTGTTTTTTGCGGGACGGGTTGTAGTTTTTATTGGTACTATTTTGGGGTAAATGCGATTTTTGAACATTTTTTATTCTATATCTTGGGAGGGGTGGTGACCTAGATTTCCGTTTATTTTGTTTGCGGCGTTCACCGTGCGGAAAAAACAACATAGTTTGGGCCCTTACGAACACGGTGATACCAAATGTGTGCTTTTATTTTAACGTTTTCATTTTTTCCCTATAATAAATTACTTATTATAGGAAAATAAAAACTTATTTTTACACTTTTAGAAAACATTTTTTTTTTACTTTTTACACTTTTCTTTTGCCTGCAGCTCTGATCGCTGCTAGAATACATTACACTACCTAGGTAGTGTAATGTATTCCAACTGTCAGTCTGACGTCACAGTCACTCTGACAGTAAGTCTACGAGAGCCAGCCAGAGGCTGGTCCTCATAGGCTTCCATACATGGCAGACCCGGAGGCCGTTGCCTGGCCCCTGGGTGCCATCACAAGCATCAGCAGCCCCCACAATAGCATGGGAGCTGCTGATGTGCTACAAACCCCCCTAAATGTGGTGATCGCAATCGAGCAAAACATTTATCGGGTTAATCGCCGAAATCAGCGGCGATGAGCCAATTATCGGTAACACTGGAGTGTCAGCTGTAGGTGACAGCTGTAGGTGACAGCTGATCTCCCAGTTCCCGATGCACACCTTATCGCCGACAGTGTGCATCGGGAATGACACTGACTTCCGGTCACTCTGACAGGAAGTTTATCAGGACCAGCCGATGGTTGGTCCTGATGGGCTTCCGTCCATGGCAGACATGGAACCATTGTTTGGCTTCCGTTTGCCATACTAACCATTGGCAAACCCCGCGATTTCGGACCGGGGTCTGCCGATATGCTAGAAACCCCTAAAATTCCGCTGGCCGGCAAGAGCGGAGAGTCACCTGTCGGCGACAGCTGACCTCCCCGGTGCACAATGTCGCCGACAGTGTGCACCGGAAACAACTCAGTAACTGTACGTCCTCGTGCGGGAAGTAACCTCCCGCAACAACATACAGCTACTTACTCGTGCGGGTAGGCGTTAATTGGTGTAATAGTCCGGCTTCAACTGCAAAAGGGAGACATTTCCTCAACCTGTTGTAGGAAAATTTTATGGGCCAGTTTGTGGAAGACCAGACTAGAGGTGGCGCTCTGTTGGATCTCGTCATTTCTAATAATGCAGAGCTTGTTGGGAATGTCAATGTTCGTGAAAACCTCGGTAACAGTGATCACAGTATAGTTACATTCTATACTGTAAAAAACAAACACAGGCTGGGAGGGCAAAAACACTTCATTTTAAGAAGGCCAATTTCCCCAGGATGAGGGCTGCAATTCAAGATATAGACTGGGAAGAACTAATGATAAATAATGGGACAAATGATAAATGGGAGATTTTCAAATCTACTTTGGGTAATTATAGTGCAAAATTTATTCCTATAGGTAACAAGTATAAACGACTAAAATTAAATCCCACATGACTTACACCTTCTGTAAAAAGGGCAATACATGACAAAAAAAGGGCATTTAAAAAATACAAATTTGAGGGTACAGCTGTAGCCTTTGTAAAATATACAGAGCGTAATAAAATCTATAAAAATTTAATAAAATTAGCAAAAATACAAAATGAAAGGCAGGTGGCCAAGGATAGTAAAACAAATCCCCAAAAATTCTTCAAGTATATAAATGCAAAAAAAGCGAAGGTCTGAACATGTAGGACCCCTAGATAGTGGTAATGGGAAGTTGGTCACAGGGGGATCGATAGAATGCAGAGTTACTAAATGGGTTCTTTAGCTCTGTATATACAACAGAAGAAAGAGCAGCTGATATATTAACAGCACTGGCACCCGCTATATCAGTTGATATACTGAATTGGATGAATGTAGATATGGTCCAAGCTAAATTAAATAAAATGTGCAAAAGGCCCCGGGACCAGATGGGTTACACCCTAGAGTTCTTAAAGAGCTTAGTTCAGTTATTTCTGTCCCCCTCTTCATAATATTTAGAGTTTTTCTAGTGACTGGTATAGTGCCAAGGGACTGGCGCAGGGCAAATGTGGTGCCTATTTTCAAAAAGGGCTCTAGGTCTTCCCTGGGTAATTATAGACCAGTAAGCTTAACATCCATCGTGGGGAAAATGTTTGAGGGGCTATTGAGTGATTATGTGACAAATAGTATTACAGGTGACAGCCAGCACGGTTTTACTAAGGACAGAAGTTGTCAAACCAACCGGATTTCTTTTTATGAAGAGGTGAACAGAAGCCTAGATAGAGGGGCCGCTGTGGATGTAGTGTTTTTGGACTTTGCAAAGGCATTTGACACTGTCCCTCAGACGTCTAATGGGTAAATTAAGGACTATAGGTTTAGAAAATATAGTTTGTAAATGGATTGAGAATTGGCTCAAGGACTGTATCCAGAGAGTTGTGGTCAATGATTCCTACTCTGAATGGTCCCTGGTTATAAGTGGTGTACCCCAGGGTTCAGTGCTGGGACCACTATTATTGAACTTCTTTATTAATGATAGAGAGGATGGGATTAATAGCACGAATTCTATTTTTGCAGATTGTTCAGTCTATGGAAGATGTTCGTGAATTGCTAGCGGATTTAAACAAACTAAGTGTTTGGGCGTCCACTTGGCAAATGAAGTTTAATGTAGATAAATGTAAAGTTATGCACCTGGGTACGAACAACCTGCATGTATCATATGTCCTAGGGGGAGCTACACCGGGGGAGTCACTGGTTGAGAAGGATCTGGGTGTACTTGTAGATCATAAACTAAATAACAGCATGCAGTGTCAATCAGCTGCTTCAAAGGCCAGCAAGATATTGTCGTGTATGAAAAGAGGCATGGACTCGCGGGACAGGGATATAATATTACCACTTTACAAAGCATTAGTGAGGCCTCATCTAGAATATGCAGTTCAGTTCTGGGCTCCAGTTCATAGAAAGGATGCCCTGGAGTTGGAAAAAATACAAAGAAGAGCAACGAAGCTAATAAGGGGCATGGAGAATCTAAGTTATGAGGAAAGATTAAAAGAATTAGACCTTTTTAGCCTAGAAAAAAAAGATGACTATGGGGGAAATGATTAACTTATATAAATATATTAATGGCACATACAAAAAATATGGTGAAATCCTGTTCCATGTAAAACCCCCTCAAAAAACAAGGGGCACTCCCTCCGTCTGGAGAAAGAAAGGTTCAACCTGCAGAGGCGACAAGCCTTCTTTACTGTGAATCTATGGAATAATCTACCGCAGGAGCTGGTCACAGCAGGGACAGTAGATGGCTTTAAAAAAAGAGTTAGATAATTTCCTAGAACAAAAAAAATATAAGCTCCTATGTGTAGAAATTTTTCCCTTCCCTTTTCCCATCCCTTGGTTGAACTTGATGGACATGTGTCTTTTTTCAGCCGTACTAACTATGTACTATGTAACTATTAACTTAGATGTTCGGGTATGTTCACACGGCCTATTTTCACCCGTTTTTCGGGCCGTAAACGCCCCGAAAAACGGCTGAATGCCTCCACATATCTGCCCATTGATTTCAATGGGAAAAATGGCGTTCCATTCCCACGGGACATTTTTTACACGCCAGTTATTAAAAACTGCGTGTAAAAAAAACGCCCCGTATAGAAGTGCATAAAACGCATCATTAAACACTTGAGGCTTAAAAAATGGCTGAAAATCAGAGGCCGTTTTCCCTTGAAAACAGCTCTGTATTTTACAGCCGTTTTTTGTTAAGCGTGTGAACATAGCCCTAGGCTATGTTCACATGCAGTGTTTTCAGGCATATTTCGGGGCGTTTACGCCTCGAAAAAACGCCTCAAAAAACGGAAGCTGAACGCCTACAAAACATCTGCCCATTGAAATCAATGGGAAAAACAGCATTTAGTTCATACGGGGCATCTTTTTACGTCGCTGTTTTAAAAAACGGAGCGTAAAAAGGCGTTTTTTGGAGCCGATTTTCCATTGAACACTATGAAAAATGCATCAAAAGAAGCTCCAAATTAAAAGAAGCTTAATTTTCAGCTTAAAAAAACGCCTGAAAATCAGAGGCTGTTTACTCTAAAAACAGCTCCGTATTATCAGACGTTTTTTAGTAAGCGTGTGAACATACCCTAATAGTTTACAGGTGGATCCAGTGTGTTGGAGACACGCAGGACTCGCTGTCACTGAACCCGTCAGGTCCACGGGACTGACTGATTTATTGAATAACGCTAGATACAGATGCTGTGTATAGAGAATACAGAGCAACTGTATCTAACAGAGTAAAAAGTATTTGTGAATACCAAACACGCTGATACACCTTTTTATTCAAGAAAAAATATTGACTTACAAAAAGTTTTACATAGAGGTGTCAACATCCTGCCATAACTGAAATGTTACTGAAACTACTAGATCAGTTTCCTGTCTCTAAAGCGTCTCTCCCCATCAGCCAAGAGATCAGACTTGCAGAAAATATACTTCAGACAGTTCTGCTGGTAGAAGGTCATTAAACTATAAAGACAAATTGAGATTTCCCTTCATGCCGCACAGAAAGCCAGAACCACAAGTTGTGTTGGGCGAGATAATGAAGGAAACTGTAAAGCCCTGCAGGATCTTACCTGAATTGATGTTAATATGGAAGAGACATCATAAGTTGGGCTCCATCGATTCTGAAGGATGTCTAAACATATGCTGCCATCCGCATAAACTGCGAGATAAAGAGGAACATTTGCTGAATTTATCAATTTAAGCACTAAAAGAAATGCAGATTGAGAAATGTTCATATACGCATAAGATATACCTACTATCCTAATAGCTACTTCATCTATGTTTGGGTTGTACGAAAGCAATTTAAATGTCGTCAGGCATGTCCAATGGATGCAACATACATAAAATGTTAGAGCCATTTCAACTCGCACACATATTTCAGACTTGTTATCCCCATATGCAATATCAGATGTCTCCAGCATGTGGCCCACAAGTTTTTGCAGAACTGCAACTCCCAGCACGCCTAGTTGCACCCTTTTTGCTTCTTGAAGACTCTTGGCGAGTCCTGGATTTAGAAGCCAGTTTTCAGAAAAACCCAGAAAATGGTCTAAACAAAACCACAATGTGTGGCCTCACCCTCACAGCAGAGATCACAAAATCCCCCCAAAAAAGATAAAAAAAATAAAAAATGAATGAATGACCATCATTTTAGTCTAATTAGTTTTATTACATACACTCACCATTGGGATGAAACATTTTTGACACAAATCTAACAGTTGGAGGTTTATTTGGATATTCTTCTGAGAATTCTATCACAAGTTTAAATGTACCTAAAAGAAGACAATAGAAACGGTCAGTAAAATGTAGCCCCAAAGGAGCATCCCATACAGAGCTGAATATTAATGTTCGGGCAAAGGCACTTTTATCCATCAAGACAGGAGTTTCCTGGGGCTGCAGCAAGTGATCTAGGTGTACCGAGGAATCCAGCCTAGGATTCACCTTTTTTTTGTGGTTTTAAAATAATGTCAGACCTTTTATTTTTAGTTTGAATTTATTGTGTGTTTTTTTGAACAAGGATTATGGTGCAGAATCAACACAATGGGGAGATTTATCAAAACGGGTGTCAAGGAAAAATGGGGTGGTTGCCCAAAGCAACCAATCAGATTCCAACATGCAGAGAATTCTGCAACGTTTCCAATCTAAATGGAGCTTGCATTCACTGGTTTCGAACAAATTCCCACTTCCATGTGTAAATATACCGTAATGGTGGCTTCACATGCAGCGTTTTGTGGGAAAAAAGGCACTTTTTTTGTAAAGTTTTTTTCAGCCTTGTTTTGTTTGCAAAAAAAATGCAGCGGCAAATTGTCAGCTTGAAATCAAAGGCAAAATATAACACGCACTACAAACATGGCTGTTTTTTTTAAATCATAGCAAGCCTAGCTTTGGCATTATTTCCAGCTTTTAGTGGCAAGTGTCAATGTGCGTTGCGTTTCTTTTTAAGAAAAAAACAAAAAACATTTGTTGCAAAGAAAAATCAGATGGTTTGCAATATGAAAACCACCACCTTTTTTTTTTTTTTGCGTGTCGTTTTTTTGGCCAAAAGAATAAATGAATAAATAAAAAAATAAAAAAAAAAGTGTGTGTAAAGGAGACCTTGGGGTGGTTTCGCTCAGTGTTTTTCTGAAAAAAGCCAGATCCAACAGGAAGGAAGAGTCCTTCCTTTATATTTCCCACTCCTTTTAAATCCACCACTCCTGGCTTTGGTTTACAAAAAAAAAAAAAAGTCTAAATAATTGGTGCCATTTTTAAAAAAAAAAAACAAAAAAAAAAAAAAACGCTGCGTGTGAATCCAAGCTAAGGCCGGGTTCCCACGGGTCAGATATACTGCCTAAAAACATATCCGACCTGGAACCCGCAGGTCCTTCTGTTCGAAAAACAGCTCCTTTGAATGGAATTTCCGCTGTGGAATGCTGCATTGGGTTAAAAAAACAAAAAACAAAACACTATACTTAACCCCCCACCCCCCTCTTTTCAGCGCATAGTCTGGCCTCCCACGATGACGTTGCAGGCCATGTGACGCTGTAGTCACACGGGATGAAATGTCATCCCAGGAGCCTGGACTGCGGGAAGTAGGAGAGCGTTCTTGGTAAGTAGGATTCATTCAAGTTATGTTATCTGCTTGCACCTGTCAAGCATATGCCAAAATAACTCTTCTAGCATAACTTGTAAAGTGCGACCAATCGTGATATTAACATGGTTTGCCATAAGTGTACAATAGAAGCGGGCCACATCCACGTGGAGAATGAATGGAGAGATGGCCATGCACGTTATTCACGTCTATGTGAATTACAAATAAAACTAAAGCAAGCATGTGTTCTTAAAAATAGGCACTCGTCCCATGGATAGGCCATAAATGTCCGTTATGGAAATAGCCCTTTAAGGCAAAGTACCAAAGCCCCTTCCTTCTTGTGACCTTCAATACAATCTTCTAAAATGTCTCAATGAACCCTCAAACTATAAAGCTAAACATACAAATATTTATTTCAATACATAAACTTACCATCCTCAAATGGTGTTCCTTCTGGCCTAAAAAAAAAATAAAAATTAACATGACATCAGCTTAGTTGCACGATGCAAACTCATTTTGATTTAAATAAACTGAACTTGGCAAAATACAAGATAAATAATTCTACTGTATTTTCATATTCTTAAGAGCAACATTAACCCCTTTAGGACGCAGCCTGTTTTGGCCTTGTGGCACAGCCGATTTTTTCAAATCTGACGTGTTACTTTATGTGGTAATAACTCCAAAATGCTTTTACCTATCCAAGCAATACTGAGATTGTTTTCTCGTGACATATTGTTCTTTAGGATAGTGGAAAAATTTGGTCGATAAATTCAATATTTATTTGTGAAAAACACCAAAATTTAGAAAATTTGCAAAAATGTGCATTTTTCTAAATTTAAATGCATCTGCTTGTAAAACAGATAGTAATACCACACAAAATAGTCACTAGTTACCATTTCCCATATGTCTACTTTATATTTGCATCGTTTTTTTTGAACATCCTTTTATTTTTCTAGGACGTTACAAGGCTTAGAACTTTAGCAGCAATTTCTCACATTTTCAAGAAAAATTCAAAAGGCTATTTTTACAGGGGCCAGTTCAGTTCTGAAGTGGTTTTGAGGGCCTTCTATATTAGAATACCCCAATAAATCCCCCCCATTTTAAAAACTGCACCCCTCAAAGTATTCAAAACAGCATTCAGAAAGTATTTTAACCCTTTAGGCATTTCACAGGAAATAAAGCAAAGTAGAGGGGAAATTTACAAATTTCTCTTTTTTTTCCCGAAATTCATTTGTAATAAAAAAAAATTGTGTACCACAGAAGGTTTTACCAGAGAAATACAACTCAATATTTATTGCCCAGGTCTTGCAGTTTTTAGGAATATCCCACATGTTGGCCCTAGTGCGGTAATGGACCGAAACACCGGCCTCAGAAGCAAAGGAGCACTTAGTGGATTTTGGGGCCTGCTTATTTTTAGATTGTATTTTAGGCACCATGTCGAGTTTGAAGAGGTCTTGTATTGCCAAAACAGTGGAAACTCCCCAAAAGTGACCCCATTTTGGAAACTAGACCCCTCAAGGAATTTATCTAGGGGTATAGTTAGCACTTTGACCCCACAGGTATTTTGCTATATTTATTGGAGTTAGTCTGTGAAAATCTACTTTTTTTCTGAAATAAGACATTTTTAATATTTACAAGTAATAAAGAAGAAAATTCACCCCAACATTTGTAAAGTATCTTCTCCCGATTACGGAAATACCCCATATGTGGTAATAAACTGCTGTTTGGACCCACGGCAGCACTCCGAAGGGAGGGAGCGCCATTTGGATCACACATTTTGCTGGATTGGTTTTTGGTGACACGTAGCGATTGCAACCCCCTGGAGGGAACAAAATAGTGGAAACACCCCAAAAGTGACCCCATTTTGGAAACTAGACCCCTCAAGGAATTTTTCTAGGGGTATAGTAAGCATTTATACCACACATGTCTTTTGCAGAATTTAGTAGAATTAGGCCTCATGCACACGACCGTAGTGTTTTTCTGGTCCGCAAATTCCAGGACCGTGTTCCGTGAAATGTCCTCCGCAGTTCATCGGTATGTAATCCGCAAAATGCGGATAAAAAAAAAAAAGCCTAGTTAAAACAGGATGACGACAGAACTCATTCCCGGTCGCCTAGCAACACTTCCGCAAACTGCGGTTGACACACGGAGGTGTACCCGCATTTTCCACGGGCCCATTGACTTCTATGGGCATGTCCGATTCGAATTTGCGGGCCGTAATAAGACATGTCCTGAGTTTCTGCGGCACGGATTTGCGTACATGCGGAGACCAGTGAAAACACGGATAGTGTGTATGGGCCCATAGAAATGAATGGGTCCGCAATTCTCCCGTGGATTTGCGGGGGAATTGCGGACGCAAAAACACGTTCGTGTGCATGGGGCCTTAGGCCATGAAAATGAATATAAACATTTTTGTCCACTAAAATGTTGAATTTTTTCATTTTCACAAGGGATAAAGGAGAAAAAGTCGCCCTAAATTTGTAATGCAATCTCTCCCGAGTACGACAATACCCCACATGTGGTAATAATTTTTTTAATAGAAATTAACCTTTGCAGGACTGATCCTTTTTTGATTTCCATTTTAGTTTTTCACTCCCCGCCTTCCAAAGGCCATAACTTTTTTATTTTTCCATGAATTGAGCGGTGTGAGGGCTTATTTTTGGCATGATGAGCTGTGGTTTTTATTGGTACCATTTTTTGGTAGATGCAAATTTTTTATCACTTATTTAGAGCTTTGGTGTTCAAAAATAAGGATTTTGGCGGTTTAAATTCTCTATTTCTTACGGCGTTCATAATGCGCTATAAATGACAATTTTACTTTATTCTGCGGGTCGGTACGATTACGGCGATACCATATGTATATAGTTTTTTTATGTTTTGCAGCGTTTGCACAATAAAATCACTTCTTTATAAAATAATTTATTTTCTGTGTCACCATATTCTGAGCGCCATACGTTTTTTATTTTTCAGTCAAAAAAAGCGGTGTAAAGGCTTGTTTTTTGCGGGACGGGTTGTAGTTTTTATTGGTACTATTTTCGGGTACATGCGACTTTTTGATCACTTTTCATTCTATATTTTGGGAGGGGTGGTGACCAAAAAATTTTGATTCTGGCATAGTTTTTAGTTTATTTTTTTTGCGCCGTTCACCGTGCTGTAAAAACAACATTATAGTTTTATAGATTGGGTCGTTATGAACGCGGTGATACCAAATATGTGTACTGTTTAACGGTTTCATTTTTTTTCCTATAATAAGCGACTTATTATAGGAAAAAAATATATATTTTTACCCTTTTGTAAAACATTTTTATTAACCTTTTTTTTATTTTTTATTTACTTTTTACACTTTTTTTTACCTGCAGCTCTGATCGCTGCTAGAATACATTACCTAGGTAGTGTAACGTATTCCAACTGTCAGTGTGACGTCAGTGTCACTCTGACAGTTAGTCTACGAGGACCAGCAGAAGCTGATCCTCATAGGCTTGCATACATGGCAGACCCGGGGGCCGTTGTCTGGCCCCCGGGTGCCATCACAAGCATCAGCAGCCCCCACAATTGCATGGGGGCTGCTGATGTGCTACAAACCCTGTACATGCGGAGATCGCAATCGAGCCCCGCATGTAACGGGGAAATCAGTGGCAATGAGCCGCTGATCGGCAACTAGTGGAGTGTCAGCTCTCAGGGACAGCTGACCTCCCGATTCTCGATGCACACCGTCGCCGACACGGTCACAGACACAGTCATCGACAGTGTGCATCGCGAACGGCAGTGACGTCCTGTCACTGACATGAAGTCTATCAGGAGGCTGATCCTGATAGACTTCCGTACATGGCAGACACGGAGGCCATTAGTTGGCCTCCGATCGCCATGCTAGCCATCTGCAAACCTCACAATTTCATCGTGAGGTCTGCCGATGAGCTAGAAACCGTTGAATGCGGTGATTGCAATCTATATAAGCCGCTGATCGGCATACATTGGAGTGTCAGCTGTCAGGGACAGCTGGCCTCCCGGTTCCCGATGCACACTGTGTGTGCCGGGAACCACGCAGTAATTGTACGTCCCTGTGCCTTAAGACACTGGCCACATGGACGTACAGTTGCGTCCTGGTGCCCGTAGGGGTTAAGGCCCCACACACACGACCGTATTTTTGTCCACCCGTAAATACGGGTCCTTGGTCACACGTATTCGACCTGTATTGCACCAGTATTTACGGACCCGTGCCCGTAAATACGGGTCCGGTGTCACCCGTATTTACAGGCACGTTTTCGATGCAAAACTACACTGCAGTAATCGGCAGCCCTTCTCTCTATCAGTGCAGGATAGAGAGAAGGGACAGCCCTTTCCGTAATAAAAGTAAAAGAAATTCATACTTACCCGGCCGTTGTCTTGGTGACGCGTCCCTTTCTTGACATCCAGTTCGACCTCCCCAGATGACGCGCAGTCCATGTGACCGCTGCAGCCAGTGATTGGCTGCAGCGGTCACATGGGCTGTAACATCATCCCAGGAGGCCGGACTGGAGGAAGGAGCAGGGAGTTGTGGGTAAGTATGAACGTCTTTTTTTTTTTTTACAGCTTTATCTATATTGTGATCGGTAGCCACTGTCCCTGGTGCTGAAAGAGTTGCTGCCGATCGTTTAACTCTTTCAGCACCCTGGACAGTGACTATATACTGACGTCGCCTAGCAACGTTCCCGTAATTACGGGTGCACACACACGTAGTCACCCGTAATTACGGGAGCCCCATAGACTTCTATGGGCATGCCCGTGGCATAATTACGGCCTGAAACAGGACATGTTCTATATTTTTCAACGGCATGGGCACCTTCCCGTAAGCATATGGGGAGGTACCCGTGGCCAATAGAAGTCTATGGACCCGTAATTACTGGGCGTGATTACGGGCGTTTTTTACGCTCGTGTGCATGGGGCCTAAGGGGTTAAGTACACAGTTATTTTGGGCCTTGAGAACAATTTATTTTTTTATTGGGACGGGTTGTATTTTTAATGGCACAATTTTGGGGTACAGGAAAAAAAAAAATAGAAGTCTATAAAGAGGGGGGAGCAGAGACAAACTGCTGCCCATATAAGTCTATGGGGAGGGGGAAGAGGATCAAAGTGAGAGACACACACAGAGATGGCAGCTTTCTGGTAAGTGTTATATCTCAACACAGTGCTGGATTCTCAGCTACACTGCTCATTACTGCTGTATAATGTCCTCCATGCTGCTGTAGATTCTATATACGATGATAGATAGAGAGATAGGAGAGCAGGATTCTCCTTTTCTATGTGTGCAGTGTATAGAAGACATGACGGCAGTTAGGTTCCACCCACTAGCTCAGAGAAAATGGGGAATTAAAAATAAGAGGGCCTGCAGAGGGAACACAATTCCACTATTTTGTCTTTTTTTTTTAGGCCTCCCCCACACAGTTTTTTTTTTTTGGGGCACAAAAAATGCATCCAAGAAAAATGAAGATTTATTTTGTAAAATGGTATATGCGTTTATGGCTTTTTTTTTGTGTTTAGTGTGTTTTACTACCTGAGCTTTTTTAAGTGGTGTTTTTACATTGCAAATCATGTCACCCAAAGATCTCAGTTTACCACAAACGTTTTTTCTAGAAAAAACCGCCACCAAAAGAACGCCCAAAAAAGTCCTACACAAAGACACCTGCGTTTTGTTTTGTTTTTTTAAACAGAGCAAAAAAACAACTAAATGCTGCAAAAATGCCAAATGAGGCTTTCTGGGATTTTGGAGAAACGTAATGGACCCAAAAAACTTGTGTTTTTAGGGCGTTATATATGTTCCCATTGACTATAAGCCAACATCCAGCCACAGTGTTTTTTTTGCTGCTACAAATGTGGCATTTTCCCTTAAAGCACTGTGTAAATCCACCATGCGGGATAAATAACACATTCGTTTTATAGTACGGGTCATTGCAGTAATACCAATTATGTGTGATATATAATTTTTTTTTCTATAATAAAGCATTTTGTAAGAGGAAAAAAAGGTTTTTGCTTTTTTTCTCTAAATATTTAATTTAACTTGTGTTTTATTTTAGTCCCAATAGGAAACTTGGACATCGCTTACATAATTAACTGCAATACTTTTGTGGCCATAGAGGTAGCCCCTTCCATCTGTCTAACCATTTAGACACGGTCACTAATAACCGAGGCATCTGAGGGGTTTAATGGCAGGGATCAGGATCATCTCCAATCCCAGCCGTTGCAGTAGTGTGTCAGCTGTAATACATAACCGACACCTGCAGTGGATGGAGCAGGCACAGCTCACGTGCCCGCACCATTCCAGTGCCGTACATTTCCGGCGCAATATTCTACCTTTTGTGTCTACAACTCCTATGCAGAACTATGTATTTCCATGGTTACAGATAAACCCTGTGTAGTCAGATTCGGAAGTCATATTCCCTTTAGTCTGTCCAGTACTTATTTCTAATGTACATTCAGTAGGTTAACAAGTAGTAGGAGATCAGAGTCACTATTGTGAAGAACGCAAACATTCAGAATGGGGCTCAATATCAAGACGACGTTGACACAGCCTGATGTCTAACGCAAACTATAGAAATCTAGATTATTTCTGCAGTAGTAGTTACCCAAATATAACGGCATTCCAGGCCATAATATTGTTCTCAGACGGCGCACCACTGACTCCAACAGGCGGATCTTCTTGTAGCCTGTTAAGAATGTAACAAGAGAAATTGTTTGGTATTCTCAGTTTAGGTCATCTAGACATTCATGTATATAAAGTATATGGCTCTGCACACCCCTCACTTGAATAAAAACCTTCAAGTGACATCCAGTGGGCTATACAAGTTGTGGAAGAGAACCCAAGTAGTGCAAATGAACATACCCAGCTTAATAGTTACTGCAGCTAGAGGGAAAAAAGAGAAGCGGCGGCACATGGTGCGGTAATGCCACTTGTGCTGATCTGAATAAGTTGCTCTACGGCAGGCACAACTCTGGAAAAGGCATATAGTTATGGTCAGTGTACAGTTTCTTCCAAACTGGATAGTGTTTCAGCGACACCACTGCTAAATGAATAGAATTCTTGTGCAAAAAAGGGAAGATTTTTACAGCGCTACTGACCATGAGGAGTCAAACTAGGTACATAACCTCAAGCCAAGCTGATGCACCCGATTTTACTCCTGACTAGGGTTATCACAATACCAGAATTTGGAAATTCGATACCGACACTGTGTAGTATTGCGATTTTCGATACCGAAACGATATTTTGCCAACAGTAATAAAAAAAAATAATAATAAGTTCTTCCATTTTCTGACGTGAGGCATGAGGTGTGATGAATTTTGAATGCGCTTCACATTAATAGTAATTAACCCCATCATGTTTCTCAACCATAATGGACAACATTGGGTTAATGTGTAAGGTACATGATGTGGTTAACTTAATGTGAGGCACATGGAGGTTAAATTCATCACACCTCGTGCCTTACATTAATAAGTGAAAGAGAAAAGTTTATCTAATTTGTTTTTATAGCTTACACATCATAAATGGTGCAAAAAATGTGTGTAATACAATATATTCTCAAGCTGTGAGAAAGGTTCTGTGACGAACCGAAACGTCGCTGCTCACTTGAGGTGAATAAATCCACCCTTTTTCATCTATCTGGAAGTCCTGGTGCCGTTATTTCGTCCTATGGTTTTTATGCATTTCAATTGGGGAACGGATTCATCCTCTGATAACGTGCACATGGCCTAATATATAGTTGTATGGAGTGCTGTGTTCATCTACAAGTGGACTGTGTGTATGTATGTATATATATATATATATATATATATATATATTATTTTTTAACATTACTTCATGCTTTTACTTTTTTATTTTTAAACTTTAATGTACTGGCATATATCTATATGCCAGTACATTAGCCTGTGTACGGATAGTACACGGGCAGTTGTTAGCACATACCCGAGTATGTCCCAACAACAGGAATTATGGTCAGACAGCCCTGGAGTTCTTCAATGGACCCCCGGCTGTCTGCCCATATATGGTATGTCCCTCAATTGTCTCCCAGGGATTCCGTGACGCAATCCAAGGGGCATCCCCCTTCTCATTTTCCCCTTGAATACCACAGTCCGCTTTGATTGCAGCATTCAGGGGAACGGCGGCGGCGGCGGTCAGAGGTTTTTCTAATCTCCACCGTTAGAGCAGGGCCACGGCGGTGTTATAGAGCAATTGCCCCACTCCTGATTAGGGTATGTTCACACGCAAAACACCAAATAAGTTTTTGCATGTACTCGCGTTTTTCACAGATGTAATTGGAGCGGTTTTTCATTGGAGTCAATGAAAAACGGCTCCAAAAACGTCCCAAGAAGTGTCCTGCACTTCTTTGATGCGGGCATAATTTTACGCGCCGTCTTTTGACAGCGACACGTAAAATTACACCTCGTCTAAACAGAACATCGTAAGACCCATTGCAAGCAATGGGCAGATGTTTGCAGACATATTGGAGCTGTCTTTTCAGGCGTAATGCGAGGCATAAAACGCCTGAATTACGTCTGAAAATAGGTCATGTGAACATACCCTAAGTGTGCACGCGGTCAGCACGAGATGATGCAGCCGACGCTGCACTAATGAGCGCAGGCACTGAAGACGGAACATGGGGGTGTTTTTCAGTGCGACCGCCATGTCCTGTCTTCAGTGCGGCGCTGGTCGCATCACCTCATGCTGACCGCGGGCACTCGTCAGGACTCCGGAGCAGGGCAATGGCTGTATCACACAGCCGCAGCCCCGCTCTCATACATTCACGTGTTACAATGCTAAGCTGTGCGGCGGCACAGCTTAGTATCGAAATACATGAAACAATATCGAACCATTTGAGGGTGCACGGCATCGAAACAGTATTGAAGTTTCGAAGAATCGTGCATCCCTACTCCTGACTGTCAGGAGGGCTGTAAAAATCTTCTTTTTTTTTTTTATTCTTGCACAAGAATCATGTTAGCCCCTTCCCGACTGCCCACTGACTTGACGGCAGGCGGTGAAGGTGCAGAATCCAGTTCAATTAGTTTAATGCTGGTTCCTACCATCCCCAAGAATATGTAGGTTTAGTCCCAGTTCTGGGTGTATGTGCAGCATAGGTTCCCACCTCATAGAGGTCGCCTTGTTGTGGCAGGTGGGCAAACACAATTTAATCAAAATGTGCACTAAGAACCTCCCTATTGAAAGTAGATTTAGCAGTAATGCTAATTTATTTATATTTAGCGGTTTAGGCGACATTGGTGTTCACAGAGTGCGGTCGCCATTTTTTTTTCTGTGCGTGTGTACATTTGGGTATATACTGTACTAGAGTATTACATATGGGTTTATCTTAAGACAATAAAATTCCAATTGATAGTGTCACTCAGCCAAGAGGTCAGACGCTGCACATCACAACCCCCCCCCCCCCACGAGACTATGACAACCTCTGACCTCCTGCTGATGGATTGCAGCACACTGGGTCCATTGACACCTACAGCCAGATCACCAGATTGGAAGATCCCCCATATCCCTGACATTCTCCACTGCTTGCTCTTATGATGTCGCTTGTCTGTTTAGTTATAAAGAAAGTGAATGATTTCCAGTTAAAATGGTTGTCTATAAATTGATGGCCTATCCTCAGGAGAGGCCATCAATATCTGATCGGTCAGAGTCGATCAGCTGTTTTGAAGAGGCCACAGCACTTGTAGGAGCACTGCTTCCCCTTCATCTCTTTGAAGGGGTTTTCCGAGTTAAAAACTTTTATGTGTTAATGCTTTTAACTTGTGAATGTAAATACATTTGTAATGTACTTAGTTTCAAAATTGGCCCCGTTTCCCGATGCTGCAGTGGGGCACGTGACTGGTGACATCCCTCTCAGCCCGCTGTGTATCATCAATTTTCTTCCTGGTATAAGACATGTCACTAGTGACATGCCGTTTATGGGCTGTTCTGTTATACAGTCAGTAACACGCATGTGCGGTCCCTGCTGTTCTTGAGAGAACAACAGGGACCGCACATGCATTTTATACAGCCAGTATTCACGTTACTCGCTGTATAACAGAACAGCCCATACAGGACTGTCACTAGTGACGTATACCAGGAAGAAAATTTATGATAAACACAGTGGGCTGAGTGGGATGTCACCAGACACGTGCCCCACGGCAGCATCGGGAAACGGGGCCAATTTTGAAACTAAGTACATTACAAATGTATTTACATTGACAAGTTAAAAGCATTAACACATACAAGTTTCAACTCGGAAGACCCCTTTAACTGCTCACACTGGATTTCGCCGACACTGAACTGCCACTGCAAGCGTATTAGGCCCCATGCACGCGACCGTAAAAAATCTCCGTAGTTACGGACCCGCCCAGTTCTATTGGCTGCGGACACCTTTCCGTACCACTACGGATAAGTGTACGTGCCGTAGAAGCGTGCCGGCAATTATGGAGCAGGTCCTACTTTTACGGGGCGTGCTCCAGTAGCTTGTATGAGAGCACAGCACAAAAATACGGCCCACGGCGGCATTGCGGGCCGCGATTATGGGCACGGGCGTGTGCATGAGGCCTTACAGCCTTCTACTATTCACTTCAGCACTGTGAGATCTGACAAGTCACGCTACCTGGGGCAAGGTCTGTATTTCAGGAGCAACGTTCCTTCCTGCACAGCAGCCAACCAGCTACTTGTCTACGTGCAGTCTATGGAAAGCAACTGTGAGTAAAGATTTTTCACTGGCAAAAAAAAACAAGGATAGTGCCATGGCGCTCCTCAACTATTTTAGCTCAGCATACAGGCTAATGCGTGGAAATACACATCAGGCTGATTTTAGAGCAGAAAAATGCCTTTGCAGGCGTCAGTGGCCATTAGAGCATTATGGCGGCTTTTGGGTCCTTATTTTACGAAAGAACATCTCAAGGACAATTTATGCTGCGGAAACATTGCTCGTGTTGTGTGTTTTCCCCCATTGAAAAAAGCGAATACTTACCCCGAACATTGTCACAGCGACGCGTTCCTCTGTTCTGAGTGAAGCCCCCCTCCTTGTATGACGTGTTGCCGCAGTTCTCCTGCAGCAGTCACATGCATGAAGATTAGAGCGACATGTCGCTATAACAAGGGCCGGAGGTAAGAATGAAGCTTTTCTTTTTCCCTTCAAGCACTGCTTTCCGCAGCGGAGATTCCAACCAAAAATCTGCATTACGATTTAGTGTGTTTTTTTTTCTGGAGGAATTCCCTGCGGGCTCTAGGTCAGATACGCTGCGTACATTTACACAGCGTATCTGACCCAAGGGAACCTAGCCTAAAAGGCGTAGAGATGCGCATGTCTGGGGCATACATTTCAAAATGTAAATTGACCAAAATGCTGCAGATTTTTTGTCCAGATTTGCGGATAGAAAACCCTTGCCAGAATAAAGTAGAGGGCAAGTGGATGAGATTTTAACAAATGTCATCCACATGCTGTGGAAATTTTCTGTGCAGAAAGCTACCTGCAACGCAGATTTTTTTTAATCCGCAGCATGTTAACTCTTGCCATGGAATGAACTGATTTCTTGCAGATGTTCCCCAATGAATATCCAGTTTTGGCCCCCATCTGGAAATCCTACTGTTGTCCCATGTCCTTCGCCGGTCTCCGTCTAACAAAGTTTCACCAAGTTATGTGTGCACCCAGAGTAAAGCTGTAGACAAAGGCCACTCTTCTTAGCAGGAGTCCCAGCTTATTATTGCAGCGTGTACCTCCATGACAGGTTCCCTTTAACACTATAGTATAGCTATGTGATTGTTCAATATATCAGCACATTATCACCAAAGGTATGCTGGTCTTTCACCAGTTTTCTCAGAAATACAGATCACAGATCCAAATTTTTTTGTTGACTCATGAGTTTGGGTCACCCTTAACCCATAGTTTTCAGCAGGCTGTTTATTCACAAGGCCTTTTTTTCATTTGCTCATCTGCGTTTTTAGGCTCTGTTCACATCAGTGTTTTGGTTTAGGTTTATAATGCAAACAAGGAAGCCGTGCAGGATCAGTCCTATGATCGATAATGTCCATCTGGTCCCATCGTAGTGTCCATCCTTTTGAAAGGAAGAATATCGCTGAACGCAAAAAAAGCAATGGAATCTGCAACTGAGACGCAGGTGAGAATAGAACCTAAGAGCATTGTATAGCACTGGATTGTTTTATACAGTTTTCACTCTACTAGACTTAGGGCATATTCATGTGGGTCACTGCTCCAGGTGGAGGAAATATTTTTAGATTATAAAAAGAAGGCAAATTCAGAGGTTTTATTTGCAGTAAGGAAAGGATCATGATGGTTCAGTTGACAGATTCTGTTCATTTCTTTGGGACTGATGCAATTTTTTTTTAGTAATGTTGATTTTTATTTTAAAGCAGGTTGTGTCATGATTTTCTTTCATCATTTAGGTCAATTGGTGATGGATTGAAAAAGCAGTCAGAAACTTCTGCAAACAGTTGTCAATCTAACATTAGCTTAGATCAGCTACAGGGAGCAAAAGAACTGAAAAATGTTCAGGTGGCACAGACATCTGTGGAAGAAAGTCCCCCAGACACAGATCAATTGCCCTGTTCAATTAAAATAGGAAGGACAGGTTATGAAAATTTTACATTAGAAGTGAATAGAAGTTTGAAAAATCTGAATAATTTTTCCCGAAACACACGAACCCTGTCTATCGCCCCATGCACACGACCGTAAAAAAAACAATTGTGTACCGCAATACGGTCCGCAATTATGGACCCACCCGGTTCTATTGGTCACGGACACCTTTCCGTAGCGCTATTAGTGCCGTAGAACCGTGTCGGGTAATATGGAGCATATCCTACTTTTCTGATTTTACGGGACTTTGACTTTGTATGGGAGCACGGCACGAAAATGCGGCCAGCGGGTGTCAGCGGCCGGCCATGCCCGCAATCGTGGGCCGTGATTACGGGCACGGCCGTGTGCATGAAGCCTAAGGCCTTGTTCACACAGTGCAATTTGATGCAATTTTGGCATGAACCAGGAACGGAACCAAAACAGAAGACATATATACAGTTAGGTCAAGAATTATTTGGACAGTGACAAGTTTTGGCATTTTAGCTGTTTACCAAAACATATTGAATATACAGTTATATAATCAATATGGGCTTAAAGGGCAGATTCAGCTTTAATTTGAGGGTGTTCACATCCTAATTTGAGGAAGGGTTTAGGAATTACATCTCTTTAATATGTAGCTGCCTCTTTTTCAAGGGACCAAAGATATTTGGACAATTATCTCAAAAGCTATTTAATGGGCTGCATGGGCTATTCCCCCATTAAGCCATCATCAATTAAGCAGGTAAAAGGTCTGGAGTTGAAATGTGGCATTTGCATTTGGAAGCTGTTGCTGTGAACCCACAACATGAGGTCAAAGGAGCTCTCAATGCAAGTGAAACAGACGATCGTTAGGCTGAAAAAAATGAAAAAATCCATCAGAGAGATAACACAAATGTTAAGAGTGGCCGAATCAACAGATTGGTACATTCTTGAAGGAAAAGAGCGCACTGGTGATCTCGAACTCCAAAAGGCCTGGACGTCCACAGAAGACAACAGTGGTGGATGATCGCAGAATCCTTTCCATGGTGAAGAAAAACCCCTTCACAACATCTACCCAAGTGAAGAACACTCTCCTGGAAGTAGGTGTATCAGTATCTAAGTCTACCATAAAGAGAAGACTTCATGAGATCAAATACAGGGGGTTCACCACAAGGTGCAAACCATTAATCAGCCTCAAAAATAGAAAAGCCAGATTAGACTTTGCCAAACAACATGTAAAGAAGCCAGCTCTGTTCTGGAACAGCATTCTTTGGACAGATGAAACTAAGATCAACCTGTACCAGAATGATGGAAGAAAGAAAGTATGGAGAAGGCTTGGAACGGCTCATGATCCAAAGCACACAATATCCTCTGTAAAACATGGTGGGGGCAGTGTGATGGCATGGGCATGCATGGCTGCCAAAGGAACTGGGTCACTAGTGTTTATTGATGATGTGGCTGAAGATAGAAGCAGCCGGATGAATTCTGAGGTGTTCAGGGATTTACTTTTTGCTCAGATTCAACCAAATGCAGCAAGGTTGATCGGATGTCACTTCACAGTACAGATGGACAATGACCCAAAACATACTGCGAAAGCAACCCAGGAGTTTAAGGCAAAGAAGTGGAATATTCTGCAATGGCCAAGTCAATCACCAGATCTCAACCCGATCAAGCTGCATTTCACTTGCGTAAGACGAAACTTACGGCAGAAAGACAAACAAGCAACAACTGAAGACCGCTGCAGTAAAGCCAGACTTCAGGCAGTCATTGCCTGCAAAGGATGCTATACCAAGTATTAAAAAAACAAAAACATTTTATTTATGGTAATGTTAATTTGTCCTGAAATGAGGAGACTAGAAAAATGGCTGCAATTCCTAAACGTTTCACAGGATATTTTTGTTCAATCCTTTGAATTACACTGCAATTGCATCTCAGTTGTTTCATTTCAAATCCAATGTGGTGGCAGCAGAGCCCAAATCATGAAGATTGTGTCAAATAATTCTGGACCTAACTGTAAAAGGAAGGCATAAGGCCGGGTTCCCACGTAGCGTAAACACTGCAGAGTTTCCGCAACGGAATTCTGGGGGAAATTTCAAAGCATTTACAGTAGCAGCAAAGTGAATAAGATTAGGAAAATCTCATGTCCACACCGCGGAAAAAAACAAAAAAAAAACTACAGAAAGTCGTGTGGAAAGTGTTCTGCGGTGTGACTTTCAATTCCACAGCGTGTCAATTTATGCTGCGGGTTCCGCACGGAGATGCTGAGTGTTTGGCTCAGACTTCAATCGGAGCACAAATTCTGCAATAGATGTTTTGTTGCGGTTTGTACAGCAGAAACGCAGTTAAAAACCGAGGTAAATCCATAGGTTCACAAAAAGTTTGCTATAATCAAGGACACTAAAACCACAGTAAAAGGCGCAGCAAAAACCGCGCTATTTGCTGCAGATTTCTGTGACTGAGGCCTCATGAACACGTCCGTATCCTGATCAGTATTTGGAAGCCAAAACACGGAAGAGGTGCAGATCTTTCCATTATAGGTTCTCTCTATTTATGTTCCACTCCTGGTTTTGGCTTCCAAATACTGAAGCAAAATACTGCCCAGAATACTGACGTGTGCATGAGATGAGGCCTCGATGATCTGCAGGTGGTTTTTTTTGGTTTGTTTTTTTTTAAGATTCTGCTGCTTTCTTTCGGTCAGGCCTTATTTACACGAGCGTGTGCGTTTTTGCGTGCGCAAAAGGCACTTAACAGCTCCGTGTGTCATCCCCGTATGATGCGCGGCTGCGTGATTTTTGCGCAGCCGCCATCATTATGACACTCCGTTTGGATGTTTGTAAACAGAAAAGCACGTGGTGCTTTTCTGTTTTCATTCATAGTTTGACAGCTGTTGCGTGAATCACGCGCATCCCACGGAACTGCTTCCGTGTGGCATGCGTGATTTTCACGCACCCATTGACTTCAATGAGTGCGTGATGCGCGAACAACGCACAAATATAGGACGTTGTGAGTTTTTCGCAGCGGACTCACGCTGCGCAAAAATCACGGACTGTCTGCACGGCCCCATAGACTAACATAGGTCCGTGCGACGCGCGTGAAAATCACGCGCGTTGCACGGACGTATATCACGTTCGTGTAAATAAGCCCTCATCCTGTGTGAGGGAACAGACTTTAACCCCTTAATGACCGGGCCATTTTGCACGTTAATGACCAAGGATTATTTTTTGTTTTTTCAGGGTCGCATTCCAAGAGTCGTAACTTTGTTTTTATTCCGTCGACATCGCCGTATAAGGGCTTGTTTTTTGTGGGACGAGTTGTATTTTGTAATTGTACCATTTTTAGATGCTTATAACATATTGATTAACTTTTATTAACTTTATTTTAGGAGAGAATTGATAATAAGCATCTATTTCAGCATTAATTTTCAAGTTATAAGTTTACGCCGTTTACTATGCAGCGTAAATAACATGTTACCTTTATTCTATGGGTCGGCACGATTATGGGGATACCAAATATGTAAAGGTTTTATATGTTTTCCTGCGTTTGCACAATAAACAGCCTTTTAGAAAAAAAATTACTTTTTGCATCGCCGCATTCCAAGAGACGTAATTTTTTTATTTTTCCGTCAATGTGGCCGTATGTCGGCTTGATTTTTGCGGGCCAATGTGTCGTTTTTATTAGTACTATTTTGGGGTACATAGGACTTATAGAGTAACTTTTATTTAATTTTTTTATGGGGGGAATGGGAGAAAAGAGAATTTTGCCGTTTTTTGCGGTTTTTTTGGACACCGTTCATCCGGTGGTTTAATGTGTTCATTTGTTCAAGTTGTTATGATCGCGGGGATACCATATATGTGTATGTGTGATTTGTTTTGACACTTTTACTGAATAAAACCACTTTTTGGGCAAAAAAAGTCGTTTTATTTGATTTTGACTATTTTATTTTTTTTCACAAACTTTATTTAACTGATTTAAATTTTTTTTTTTAGTCCCACCAGGGGACCTCACTATGCGATTTGCTGATGGCATATATAATGCTCTGGTATACTTAGTATACCAGAGCATTATTGCCTGTCAGTGTAAAACTGACAGGCAACCTGTTAGGTCATGCCTCCGGCATCGCCTAACAGGCAGTTGCGGAAGACAGACCTGGGAGTCTTTGTTAGACCCCCGGCTGCCATGGAAACCCGACGGCGACCCGCGATTTCTTTTCGGGGGCGCCGATGGGGTGATAGAGGGAGCTCCCTCCCTCTGTCAAACACATTAGATGTCGCGGTCACTATTGACAGTGGCATTTAATCGGTTAAACTGACGGAATCGGAGCGCGCTTCGATTCCGGCAGTTGCAGCAGCAGCCAGGCTGTGTATAGCAGCCGTGCTCCTGCCGCTGATCGCGTGGGTACAGTGTCAGTACCCGCGCCATCACAGGACGGATATATCCGTCCTCCTGCGCGAACTAGGGTCTCTTCGGCGTTAAGAGATTAAAGGCTAGGTAAACCTTTGAAAGTGAATGGTTTTAATAAAAAGGTCAGTGTGTTTTGTGCGACTTTCAAATTAGTTTTTATTAATAATTATTTTTACTTTTTCAGATAGTTTTTCTGTATACAGGATACAGAACAGCTGTATCTGGCGCTGAAACCTGTATCAGTCAGGTCCGCGGAACTGACAGGTTCAGCATCAGCGGGTCCTGCGTGTCTGATACGGATCCACCTGCAATCAATCACATCTAATTTATCGAAGTTATGAACTTCCATGTGATGGATAACAGGTGGATCCCGCATGACCTGCTGACACTGAACCCGTCAGCCCCACAGACCTGACGGGTACAGGATTCAGCTGCTCCGTATAGAGAATACAAAGCAGCTGTATCTCAAAAAGTAAAAATAATTTTTAAATAAAAAAATGTGAAAGTTACACAAAACACACTGGCTGATCATTTTTTTTATTTAAAAAAATAAATAAATTTACTTTCAAAAGGTTTACATAGCCTTTAAGTGTCTCCTCTCCTGGATGCATTTCTGGATTTGCCTTAAAAAATGAATGCAAAATCTGCACTGTGTGAACAAGGCCTTAGAGTTCACGGGTTTTGAGAAAAATTATTGCGCACACGAGTTGTACAGAGCTGTAATGGTATGTTCACACGTGGCAGGTTTTTCTGTGACCGTTCCATACGTCTGAATGGGGTTGTTTCTGCTGCATGTATTTTTACAAACCCAATTTACATGTATGGAACAATGGAAGGAATATATTCTTCAAATCTGCCATCTGCCTAATAGGGCACCCATACAAGTCTATGGGGTTTACTGTACAACCATATGCCTCAGATTTCATGAAGCCGGAGGCATTTATCACGAACCACAGCAGACAGAATACGTGGCTCTTTTCCAGATTACAATGGAGATTATTTTCTATTTCGCAATCATTATATATAATGGGATTCCCAATATCTATTGATATAGCTACATGCCATAAATAAAGCCTGATCTTCAGGAATACATCATGTAGTTATACATACACAACTGTATAATGCAATCAATGTGCGCCATTTTAATAAAGGAGCCGATACAAAGGTGTTTTATATGTGGGGTTCAGCAGCGGTGGTCTCCAATCCAAGCTGTGGCTCTCCACTACAGCAAAACTACAACTCCCAGCATAACTAGACACCCTCTAGCAGTAAGGCCATATTGGAAGCTGTAGTCTTGCAAAAGCTGGTGAGCCACAGGTTGGTGAACACTGCACAAGTTAAAAACTAGGGGCAAAGTGGGCACAGATTGTTACTGGACAACAATAGGAATTCTCCATACTCTTTATTATGGGTTTATATAAAATTCTACTTGGAAAGGGGGGTCTCACTCTCCCTATAAATTTGCCTTTCCTCTAGTACTCCACATGTTACATACGGGCAGCCCCCAGCAGGACTTCATCAGTAACTGCACCTCACTACTGGATACTGCCAGGTGGCAGATG
Source organism: Rhinoderma darwinii (assembly GCF_050947455.1). NCBI lineage: Eukaryota > Metazoa > Chordata > Amphibia > Anura > Rhinodermatidae > Rhinoderma > Rhinoderma darwinii. The sequence continues at coordinate 48,669,839 of NC_134689.1, forward strand.
CAGCCTAATGTATGCCCATACGTGATCAGCCACTAGGGAATTTATTGTAGCTCCCCACCCTCGAGCCCAGGGGCACAGCAGAGTGAAAGCTGGAGGGTCCAGAGTGGGTGGAGGCACGGTATGCCCTACTCACCTCTTGAAGTCCCTCATAAGCCTCCTCCTGGCCGGGGTTGACATGGCCTTCGCTAAGGCGGACGGAGGAACAGAAGAGGGAGAGCGGGTGTCGGGAGCCCAGGCCCGGCCACCGCCGCTGCTCTCTCTGCAGCCCTGGTACAAACAAGCTCCGGTGACGTCTCACTGCGCCCCAAAAAGGGCAGAACAGAACGTTCTACGGACCGCACCACTCGTTCTAAAACAGAGGGGGTGTTCAGAGTTCTTATAGTTCTTACTCGACTGGGCAAAACGCTGATTAAATGCTGAAAACATAACATTTAATTATGTAATACGTGCGTCCTAAAGGTGGAAGTTTTTAATACCTTGGGGTCCAATCGTATGTTACTGCCGCGCACCCCCCTGTTACAGCACATGGAACATTCCAAGAGTGACAACCAAAAAGTTCCTGGAGAAAGGTTACGTCAGATCATGTGACCCGTGATGCGCCATGTACATTGCATGTCACTGAATGTGTATCTGACGGCAAAAATAGGGTCATAACAAAAATAGCTGAAGCTACAATAAGGAAGTGGTTAATGTCCCGGTCAGTGAGATTATTCGTATTAATGTTGCACACTTTATTTTATTCCGGGTGTAAACACACATAAGCATGAGAGTCTAAGGGTATTGTGCCATGAGGCTAGGGCTTAGACTTTTTGTTGGTGATGAGGAATGTGGGAATCAGTCCAAGGAGCCATAAAGGGGGACCTGGCATCTCTAGCATGGGTAGTAAGGTTAGCCATACATCCCAACTTTCAAGAATCAGAGGGACAACCGATGGGGCGCAGCAATTTTTTACCTCTTAAGCCACGCCTCCAATCCTGCCCATACACACTCTGGTCAGGCCACACAGTATCATGCTCCCATAGTGCCTCTCCACAGTATAATTATAAATTCTGTTACTTATATAGCCCCATTGTGGCTCACAATCTGAATTCTCTATAGGTATGTTTTTGGGGTGCCCCCATAGAAGCCCCACACAGTATAATGCCATTATAGCTGCCCCCGCCCACACAATATAATGCCAAATAGCTGCCCCACACACAGTTTAATGCCAAATAGCTGCCCCCGCAAAGTATAATGCCCCCATATGGTATAATGCCCCATAGATGCACCCATACAGTATAATGCCAACACAGGTGCCCCCATACAGTATAATGCCCACACTGATGCCCCCATACAGTATAATGCCCCATAGCTGTCCCCATACAGCATGATGCCCCCATAGCTGTCCCCATACAGCATGATGCCCCCATAGCTGCCTCCATACGGTATAATGCCCACACAGATGCCCCCATATAGTATAATGCCCCATAGTGCTGCAATGCCCTGTAGATAGTGCCCATGCCCATAGATGGTTCCAGTGCCCACATACCCACATAGTGCCACAGTGTAGATAGTGCTATCCCCCTTGAAGATAGCTCCACCCTGCCTGTAGATATCTCCACTGGGGCCCTCTCTAGGAGCAGAATCCCCAGCCAGAGCATCGGCAGCGCTCTGGCCGGGGATTCCACTCCAGGAGCAGCCCCTGACGTCACTGTTCATATATGGATAGTGACGGGAGGGCTTCTCAAGGAGCAGAATCCCCGGCCAGAGCATCAGCAATACACTGGCCGGGGATTCCGCTTCAGGGATAGCCCCTGATGTCACGGTCTATATATGACCAGTCCAGTCCAGTAGCTTCTCCAGGAACTAAATCCCCAGCCAGGGCGTCGGCAACGCTCTAGCCGAGGATTCCGCTCCAGGAGGTACCACTGAAGTCACTGTCCATATATGGATAGTGATGTTAGGAGCTGTAAGATGTTGGAATCCCCAGCCAGAGCGTCGGCAACGCTCTGGCCATGGATTCCACTCATGGAGGAGCCACTGACGTCACTGTCCATATATGGACAGTGACATCAAGAACTTACCCAAGACAGGAGTCCCCGGCCAGAGACCTTGCGCTGCTCTGGCCCAGGACACCATAGTTGAATGCTGGAGCAGGGAGCTGATGGTTCCCTACCTCAGCACTGGATTCAACTGTATCTGCGTCCTGGGGACGCAGAAACAGTTGAAATCGGGACATACCGGTGCCTGCCCGGGACAGTGGAACACCGCCCGGAATTCGGGACTGTCCCGCTGAATCCTGGACTGTTGGGAGGCAGGAGGGTAGGGGAGTTTTGGAGAAGGAGGATAGGCACAAAATAGTCAGCCAAACTTCCCGGGAAGCCTGGGATGCGGGCACCTGTAGAAGGTGTAAAGTGGCAGAATGACGGGAAAGAGATTGGGACAGGGATTGGAAGTTGGGAATTAAGGGTGTTGGTAGAGTTGGAGGGCTAGAGAGGAGCAGGATCAGAACTTACCTTTAGTAAGAAGAGCCACCCTGTTGTAATGGTTTTGCGTTGTGTAAATTCTGATCACAACACTGCACTCCTACTAAGCGCTTCAGTGATGGACCATTGCTAGGCCTAGTTTACATCTGCGATGGATGCTCCGTTAGGGCCACCGTCGCAGATATGGCAGTAATTACTGGAAACAATAGTGCAGCATACTGTGCTATTCTTTCCAGTAAAATCACGGACACCCCGATGGAACCCAGTAACGTCATTGACTTCCGTCGGCTGCCGGTGCCATCTGACAGAACGGAAAGCCCTGACGCTGGTTTGAACATAGCCTTAACCACTTACCGACACAGCAGGGTGAACTCAAATGTGGAGGGAAAATAGCTGTGCGGCAGGTTCCCAGGATGCATAGGACCTAGGCAGTCCGGAAGGTCATAAGGCAGGGCATTGGCACTGGGCTGTTACCCAAACTTGGGCCTCCCCCTCTCCACCGCCACCCTGCCTCGCCATAACTATTGTTAACACTACCTTTTTGTGCAAGCATTAACAGATGGGTGTTACGATTCCCCTTGTCAAAGGGCTGTGCCTCTACATACAGTCTCCAACCATTCTCCAACCATTGTTGACAGTATCACACAGGGACACATCCTCCTGACAAGGGGAATGATAACACCCATTTGTCTATCAGTCCTGGACTGCACAAAGACTTATCGTGAAATACAAGGATTTCCTATAATAAACATATCAAGAGAAGTGACAGATTCTCTATAAATCCTGTGACTTAGGTGACAACTTCTCAGATTCTAGTAGGTTTTTTTTCCCTCTTTTCTTCTCCTTCCGGATCAGACTTCATGACGACTTCTGCCGGCCATGACCCATTTCTGAAGAATTTGCCACTCAAATGTCTTCGGCTCCTCACTTTTCCAACATTTCCACTCCTATAAACGAAGATAAAATTATCATGGAGCCACACACTGTGCCCTTAATTATAATAGCACCATACACTGAGCCCCTGAATAAAATAGTACCAAACACTGTGCCCCTGAATATAATTGTGTCAAACACTGTAAAGTAAAGCACCACATACACAGTGTCCCCTGTAGATAGCGCCACACACAGCCCCTGTAGAAAGCATCACACACACACCCCCCTATAGATAGCACCACACTACCCCTGTAGATAGCGACACACACAGCTCCTCTAGATAGCATCACACACACCCCCGTATAGATAGCGCCACACACATCCCCTTGTAGACAGCATCACACACAGCCCTACCTATAGATAGCGCCACACAGCACCCCTGTATAAAGCGCCACACACACACCCTTGTGGATAGCGCCACACAGCCCCCCTATAGATAGCTCCACACTCCCTCTGTAGATAGCGTCACACACACAGCCCCTGTAGATAGCATCACACACCCCCTATAGGTAGCACCACACCCCACCTGTAGATAGCGACACACAGAGCCCCTGTAGATAGCGCCACACATATCCCCCTGTAGACAGCAACGCAGACAGCCCTACTTATAGATAGCGCCACACAGCCCCCCTGTATAAAGTGCCACACACACACACCCCTGTGGATAGCGCCACACAGCCCCCCTATAGATAGCGCCACACAGACCCCCTGTAGATAGCATCACACACAGCCCCCTGTTGATAGTGCCACATACACCCCTCTGTAGATAGCATCACACATAGCCCCCTATAGATAGCGCCACACACAGCCCCATGTAGATAGAGCCACACAGCCCTCCCCTCTTGTAAATAGTGCCACACAGCCCCCCTCTTGTAAATAGTGCCATACAGACCCCTTGTATATAATGCCACACAACCCCTCCTTGTATATAGTGCCACACAGCCCCCCCTTTTATATAGTGCCACACAACCCTCCCCTTGTATATAATGCCACACAGCCCCCCTCTCTTGTATATAGTGCCACACAGCAATCCCCCTTGTATATAGTGCCACACAGCCCCCCCCTTGTATATAGTGCCACACAGCCCTCCCCTTGTATATAGTGCCACACAGCTACCCCTTGTATATAATGCCACACAGCCCACCACTCTTGTATGTAGTGCCACACAGCCCCCCTCGTATAAAGTGCCACACAGCTCTTCCCTTGTATATAGTGCCACACTGCTCCCTCTTGTATATAGTGCCGCATAGCTCCCCCTTGTATATAGTGCCCCACAGCTTCCCTGCTTGTATATAGTGCCACACAGCAATCCCCCTTGTATATAGTGCCACACAGCCCTCCCCTTGTATATAGTGCCACTCAGCCCTTCTCTTGTATACAGTGCCACACAGCTCCCCCTTGTATATAGTGCCACACATCTCCCCCTTGTATATAGTACCCACAGCTTCCCTGCTTATATATAGTGCTACACAGCAATCCCCCCGTATATTGGCACATAGCCCCCCCCCAAAAAAAATATTGTGCTTACCTTGCCCCGTTCCCGCAATGGATGGAGCGCTGCACAGCCTTGTGGGTGGGACACTTGCGTAGACGAGCATGATGCAGTGACGTCATCACGCCAGCTTATGCAGAGAGTCTTCCCAGCGCCTTATAGGCTGCAGACCTAACATGGCCTGCAGCCTATAGTATTCATTTATATCTGCGTCCAGAGGACGCAGATACAAGTAAATGTGGCTGTCGCTAGCACCGGGGGCCCCTCCAGTGGTAGCGATGCCACCGGGCATGTGGGGGCCCATGCCGCCCGGCCCATAAATGTTATGTGCCGGGCGGCCATGGGGCCCCTGGGAGCCTTGGGCCTCGGACGGCCGCCCGAACCGCCCTTATGATGATCTGCCACTGAGGAGGGGGCAAGCGTGCCCCAGTTTAGGTAATACAGTGTAGCGATTAGATCAGGCTCTGTATTTTCTTGTGATTGGTTGTTAAATAAACGTGTCACGCGCCACAATTTTGTCATCCTAAGCCTTAAAGGAACAGTGTCATCACAAATTATTTTTTTATATGTTAAAGATGTTAGTGCTTTATTAAAAACGTTTATATTCATTTGTGTGTTTGTGTTTTACTTTTTCTTATTTTTACACTTTTTCTTCCCTATGGGGGCTGCCATTTTTTGTTCCATTTCTGTGTGTGTCGATTAACGACACATACAGACATGGAATACGGCAGCCACAGTCCCATAGGGACTGCGAACGGCTCCCGTCCCATTGACTTCAGTGTACGGCGTCTGTGTGGGAACTGCGCATGCGCTGCTCCCACACAGTCCAATTCGAAATTGGCGCCGTCCGGCGCCATTTTCCTGTGGACCGGAAGTCGCGGCCGGACAGTAATATTACTACTTCCGGTCGCGGCTTCCGGATTTGTGCACTTGGACCAGCGGCAGCAAACGGAGCGGACGGGCCGGAGGGAGCCGGTAAGAGATTTCAATGTATGTTCGTGTTTGTGTGTGTTTACTACTGTATGTAAACCTACTACACTGTGTGTTAGCTCAAAAAATGGCGACACACAGTGTAGGAGGTTACACCGTTCAAACCTCTCGTTTATCCCGGCACTAGCCAGGATAAAGGAGGGGGGGATGCTGAGAGCTCACTAGAGCGAGGGCTTTTTACCCAATTTTGCAAAGATGCAATTTTGGGGATAGCTCCATCTAGTGACCGAAAATGGGTAGTATTATAAATTAGAATTAATTTATAATATTTCCTGACTCGTGAAAAAAATAAAAAAAATTTGAACAATGTTTAATCACCCACACACTAAATGTTTAATTTTTTAAAAAAAACAACATGTTTTTCTGGCAACACATTCCCTTTAAGTATGTTTTTTTTGTTGGCAATTAACAGTTTTTTGCACAAAAATTTTGCAACTAGCATTTTTACGCTGCCTCTGCCACTTTCTCCAAAGAAGGCGGGGCTTAGTGAATGGGGGCCTGTCAAATTTACTATAATTTCTGTAATAAGTGGCATAATTTATAGCGAATATCTATGCCAGCTCAAAGCTGGCGTAGATTTCCCTTTCAGCCGCACAGATGGCGAGAGATGCGACTAATTTATTAAGAGGCGCATCTTTCTCCAGTGATCTTTATATAAATAATGATGTATGAAATGCCAGTCTCACCCTAAATATGGGTATTGTAAGCCCTCCATAAGATTGTACTGGTCAACAAGACCTGCCCAAGCCACCCCAGTATATTCTGCAGTAATGTTCAGGTCTCATTACGAAACCTTAATGAGGTTCCTTCACTTCAGTGATAACTCACAGGCCCTCCCAAGTACTGATGCAAACCGTGATCGGTTGTTCAAAATAAGACCACTGATAAGTTGACTCAATAATTTATCTCTGCAATTTTACACCCCAGAGCAGAATGTAATTAAGGATGAAGCCCTCCTGAGCTTCCATAGAAGTCTTAGCTTTCGCCAATATCTACCTTCCAAAAGGGCAAGATATGGCGTTAAGCTTTACAAATTATGTGAAAGCGGGTCAGGATATACTGACGCCTTCAGAATTTATGGGGCGGGATTTAAGGACAGAACTGAACAATAAATGTTCCAGGATACCCCCCTGATCTTTCCACCAGCAGTAAGATAGTGTTGGAGATAATGCAGCTTCTGCTTCACAATTGGTACCACCAGTACTGCAACAAATTTTCTTCAAGTGAGCCCCTGTTTAGGCATTTGCATGCTTCGAACACATGGGTGCGTGGAACCATGTGCAAAAAACTAATTGGTTTTCCGCAAGAAATTAGTGGGGAAGCGCATGGTAAAGGGGGAGTCCTGTGCCTATACATGTGAGGAATTGCTAGCGGTCAAGTACAGGGACCGCAAATAAATTTATGAGCTAAACACAGTTCATACCGCAATAACAGTTGCAGTGAGGGAAAGAGGGGCATCATTGGACAAGTATATGGAGGGGTGGATTTAAGCGACCAGGTTTTACAGTCTATTTAGTAAAACGGAAAACAAAAACCTGGTACAAAAAAACTGGCCATTTATCTTTTAAAGGTGCCAATCCGCAATTCATTTGTGCTCTAAAAAAAAAAAACAGTGGCAGGGGCACTTTCATTTTCAGGACAAAATTATTGAAGGCCTCATATTTGAAGATCAGGACACCAGGGAATGCCCCCAGTCTGAAGATATCAAACGATTGACTGAAAGACTTTTTATTAGTCTCATTCGCCCTGCACCAACTAGAAGTAACCCCTCAAAAAAGTGGCGTGTAAGCAGAAAACATGGGCGCCGCAAAGATTCCCGATACTTTTGTCCCTCTTGTCACTCACAACTAGGCCTGTGCATTTACCCATGTTTTAAAAAATTCAATACTGTTCTGAATTGTTAGTTTTTAGATTATTAGTTGAATATATATTTGCCCTACATTACATTTTTATTTTTCCCCTTATTTTACTCCAAGGGTGAGGGAGGGAATGGGTGGGGGGTGGATGTCATGTTTGCATATTTTCTAATGTTCGACTGCTGGAAACCCCCTTCATTTGCATAAACCTGCAATTTCTTATTTTAGATTCCCATTATACCCCTAGATAAATACTTTTTGGATCTCTGTTTTAAGAGCAGATATTTTGAAAGTGTTATAGAAACTCTGCTGAGTTTTGTAAAACCAGCTTTGAAAAAAGGTGATTTGTGAAATAAGCTTCTTCTTTTGTAAGCCCTCCTACATCTCTATGTGAAAAATAAAGCACACATATTTGGTATCCTTTTACATTCAGAAAAAAACTGGACTAAAAAGATGATAAAACCCTTGAAGAAAACCTTGGTGGGTCTACGTTTGTGAATTAAGTAATTTATGGTGTGTTTGTAATGTTTCAGGGGCACTAGACACCCCAGAATACAGTTTACTGCTATAAAATCAAGTGCAGAATTGCTGGACCCTAAAGGCCAAAAAAGCCTCCTTTTTTTGCCGAGCCCTGGCACATGCCCGCACATTAAACAAAGCACACATATTGGGTATACATGGAAAAAGTGGCAGAATGTGAATTGAGATTCATTTTGTCTGTGGTCCATTCTGTGTGTGAAAAATGATTGTGAAAACGTAAGCATTTGCCCAAAAAGTTGTAACTTTATTTTGTTCCATCTTATTCAAGAAAAACTGGACTTTCTAAAAATATGATGAACCCCTTGAAGAAAACTGTGTGAGGGGGGGGGGGGGGGGGTCTACTTCTGTGAATGAAGTAATTTATGGGATGTTTGTAATGTTTCAGTAGTATTAGGCTCCCAGAAAACTTTGCTGCTATAAAAGCAAGCACAGAATTGCTGGCGTCATTGCCGGGGTCCACTACCCTTGGGGGGGCCAACTCGGCCGCCGGGTGCTGACGCTGCCTTCATGACTCCTTCAGGAGAGAAATCCTCGGCAAGAGAGTTGCCGACACTCTTGCTGGGGATTCTGCTTCTAGAGGGAGCCCCTGTCTAGGAGGCAGTGCAACTACCGCTGTAGCATCTATAGTGGCTGCTACGGGGCCATGGCATGAGTGGGCCCTTGCCGCCTGCTTTTACTGCCCCCCATGCCCGGTGGCACCGCTAGCAGCTGCTATGGCTGCTACAGTGGTAGCAACGCCACATTCAATAGTATCTGCGCCCTTAGGATGCAGGTAGGATTGAACACTATGGCAGAGCAGAGACATATCTCCCTACTCTGCTATTTACTAGGCTACAGGCCACGTTCAGCTTGCAGCCTGTCATGCACAGGGACGGAATCCCTTCACAGGCGGGAAGTCAGTGAATCACGCCGGCCTATGCAAGGATCCCGTTAATTTGCTCCGTTTGTCGTGAGTAGGTGAGTGTGACTTTTGTTGTTTTATTAGTTTGGGGGTCGCTATATGGCGCTATCTACAGGAGGGGGGCTGTATTGTGCTATCTACAGGGGGGCTTTATGGCGCTATCTACAGGGGGGATGTATGGTGCTATGTACCAGGGGAGCTGTATGGCGCTATCTAGAGGGGGCCGTATGGTGCTATCTACAGGGGGGCTTTATGGCGCTAGCTACAGTAGTATGTATGGTGCTATCTACAGGGGGCCAGTATGGTGCTATCTACAGGGGGCTGTGTGGCACTACCTGGGAGGGGGTCTGTGTGGCACTATCTACACGGGGCACTAAATTTATGGGGGTACAAACTGGGGGCCTAACTTCTATATGGGGGCAGAAAAAGGGCCTAACTTCTATATGGGGAAAGAAGTGGCAGAACGTGAAAGGAGATTAATTTTGTCTGTGGTCTATACTATGTGCGATCACTGTTTGCATAAAATGACACATTTGCTAAATTCTTGCAATTTTTTCAAATTTTGCCAACTTTAACCTCTTTTCACGCGCTGCGCCACAACTGTACGTCCTGCAGAGGGCTTGCTTCCCGCACCAGGACGTACAGTTGCGGAGCAGTTCCCGGCGCACACTGTCCTAACGGACACAATGACAGTTAGAATACATTACACTACGTAGGTAGTGTAATATACTCTTGCAGCGATCAAAGCTGCAAGTCTAAATGTCCCCTAGTGGGACAAGTAAAAAATTTAATAAAAATGTTTTCAAAAAAAGTGTAAAAATAAAATTTATATGTTATATAAACAAAAAATGCTTTTTTTTCCTATAATAAGACTTTCATTATAGGAAAAAAATTAACACGTTAAAAAAAATACACATATTTGCTATTGCCGCGTTCGTAACGACCCAAACTATAAAACTATAATGTTCTTTTTCCCGCATGATGAACACCCCAAAAAAAATCAATAAAAAACTACACGAGAATCGCTATTTTTTTGGTCACCACCCCTCCCAAAATAGAGAATAAAAAGTGATAAAAAAGTTGCATGTACCCGAAAATAGTACCGATAAAAACTACAACCCGTCCTGCAAAAAACAAGCCCTTACACCGCTTTTTTGACTAAAAAATAAAAAAGTTATGGCTCTCAGAATATGGTGACACAGAAAATAAATTATTTTATTAAAAAAAAGTGATTTTATTGCGCAAATGCCACAAAACATAAAAAAACCTATATACATATGATATCGCCATAATCGTACCGACCCGCAAAATAAAGTAAAACTGTCATTTATAGCACACAGTGAACGCCGCAGAAAATAAACTAAGAAACATTGTCAGAATTGCTTGTTTTTGGTCACCCGGCTTGCAAAAAAATGAAATATAAAGTGATCAAAAAAATCGCATGTACCCCAAAATGGTACCAATGAAAACTACAGATTGTCCCGCAACAAATAAGCCCTCACACAGCTCCTGTGGAGAAAAAATAAAAAAGTTCTGTCTCTCAAAATATGGCGATGCAAAATGTGCAGTGTTCCAAAGGCGGATAAGATTGGGCGCCATTTATCAGTGCGACACGGGCCACACATCTATGAATTATTATTTACTTACCGCATTATTATACCCTCTTATTATGTCCTGATGTACTCTGCCCAGCTTACATATGCCCCCACATTATAAACTGAAATAACAGCAATACCCCAAATAGAACTACTACCAAGCAAAATCTGCGCTCCAAAACAAAATGGCATCCCTCCCTTCTGAGCACTGCAGCGTGCCCAAATAGCAGTTTGCGCCCACATATATGGCATCGCCATACCCGGGAGAACCCGCTTAACGTTTTATGAGGTATTTGTCTTCAGTGGCACAAACTGGGCACAACATATTATGCACTTTCATGGCATACCAGTGGAAAATTGCAATATTCACACCATCCGCTGTGCATTAACCCCTTTGCGCACTATGACTTAATAGCATGTCATGGTGCGGGGGTTGATGTATGGAGCGGGCTCACGTGCTACACTGCGGGTGTCCGCTGTGTATTACAGCTGACACCCAGGACTAACGGACCGGAACAGCGATCGTGCGGTTACAGAAGCCTTCAAAAATAACAATATACTGCAATACATTAGTATTGCAGTATATTTGTAATGAAGGGGGTAGGGAAACGGACAAGTGAGCCCTAATCTACCCGCCACTCTGTCCCTGCCTACTTGCAACGACCCGCCCTAGGCGACGGGGTACAACTGGGCGGCAGTCCCTACACTCAGTAAGTGCACGAGACAAACAGACAAGGGTACACAAAGCTAAGGGAAATGGGGCTGTTGCCAACGGCAACACCGTGAGCAACAAGAGTGGTGAACGAGCCGAGTCAAACCAGGAGTGAACGAGGTACCAAACGCAGAGCAGGAGAGTAGTCAGTAAGCCAGGGTCAGGATGGAGCAGGATCAAATAGTTAGAAGCTCTAGCTGGGCCAGGAAACCACACGAGAAGAATCACAAGCAAAGGAGGAACAGGAAAGGCAGGTATAAATAGACAGAGGGCGGGAGCTAGCTCCGTCTGGCCAGGCTGCGATAGGCTCTCCCGCTCCTAAGCCTGCCATCCTGAGTGGTGGAAGATGGAGTCAGTCTCAGAGACATAGACTCAGGTGCAGACTGATTACCTATGGGCGTATACACAGAAGTTGTGCCTGGCAGATCCTTTACAATATTGTAGCAGCGATCCAATGATCGCTGGATCAAGTCCCCTAAGGGGACTAATAAAATGTGTAGAAGAATTAAAGTTATTAGTAGTGTGAAAGAAAAAAATAAGTTTAAAGAAGCTCTGTCACCACATTATAAATGCCCTATCTTGTACATGATGTGATCGGCTCTGTAATGTAGATTACAGCAGTGTTTTTTATTTAGAAAAACTATCATTTTTGACGGAGTTATGACCTATTTTAGCTTTATGCTAATGAGTTTCTTAATGGACAACTGGGCGTGTTTTACTTTTTGGCCAAGTGGGCGTTGTACAGAGGAGTGTATGACGCTGACCAATCAGTGACTAATCAGCGTCATGCACTTCTCCCCATTCATTTACACAGCACATAGCGATATAGCTATATCGCTATATGCAGCCACATACACAAACACTAACATTACTGCAGTGTCCTGATAATGAATATACATTACCTCCAGCCAGGACGTGATGTCTATTCAGAATCCTGACACTTCGCTAACACAATCCCGACACTACAGCACAGCAAGCGTACTCTCGCGAGATTAAGCTGTAAACTGTCATTTTACGCTTGCTGTGCTGTAGTGCACATATATGACGCTGATTGGTACGGGACAGTGGTCCCACGGGGAGGCAGTGACACACCGATACATAACTATGATGCTAGGAGCCTGGCTCCCTGAACTCTGTTCGGTCTGGGAAATGCGGCCAATATGCAGTCCGTAGATCATGGACCAAACGCGGTCATGTGCATGGTTTTAGCTTCCAAATACTGGTGCAAAATATTGACTTAGATACTGGCATGTAAACGGCATCAAGCAGTTTTCATGACATTTTGTAAATGCGTTTTTTTCTGACATTTTTCAAGTCCTATAGAGAATCTAATGGGAAAAAACGCCAGAAAAAAACACCATACTTGGAGCATGCTGCATTTTGAAAAATACGCCACTGATCGCAAAACCGCCAACAAGTGCCACAATAAAACGCTGTGTATGTCGATATTTTAATTTTCATTATAGACTTTAAATTGAAATCTGGCTGCAGGAAAAAACGCAGTGAGTTTTCATGGCGTGTTTTACAATCCTTTTCCGTGGCATTTTTTATTTTAAAACATGCGTTTTACCTGGTATTTTTTTACGTCCTATAGAGAAGCCTATGGGAAAAACCCAATAAAAAAAACGTCATACCTAGAGCATGCTGCGTTTTGGACTGCGTTTCAACAGGACTGTCGCTATGGAGTCCATGATTGTACAGTTTTCTCATATTGTGATGTTACAATCTAATACATGAGGTATGTCACACACTAACCACCTTGACTATTAGTAATGACTAAGAGACTAATACACAGGAACTGTGAGAAGTGGTTACTTAGCAACAACAGCCGGATCTTCCCACCTCCTTTTCTTGGTAACGTTGCTAAACAGTTTGCAGCGCTTGGCAGGGTTAGTCTGTTGCCACAGTTACGATTCAGTAGTAAACAGCAGAAAAATCTGCTCTAAGGAAAACACTGCACAAGAACACTAGGGGGCGTGCAAGAAGAGAACAAAACATCCTTTCTTCTGTGAAATTCTAATGGTCACATGATGTCATTTTGTAGGATAACAGTGCACTCTATACATGTAAGGCCTCATGCACACGACCGTATTTTTTCCCACCCGTAAATACTGGCGTAAATACGGGTCCGGTGTCACACGTATTCCACCCGTTTTGCACCAGTATTTACGAACCCGTGCCCGTAAATATGGGTCCGGTGTCACACGTATTCCACCCGTATTTACGAGCACGTTTTTGGCGGCAAAATAGCACTGCACTAATCGGCAGCCCCTTCTCTCTATCAGTGCAGGATAGAGAGAAGGGACAGGCTTTTCTGTAATAAAAGTTAAAGAAATTCATACTTACCCGGCCGTTGTCTTGGTGACGCGTCACTCTCTTCACATCCAGCCCGACATCCCTGGATGACGCGGCAGTCCATGTGACCGCTGCAGCCTGTGATTGACCTGTGATTGGCTGCAGCGGTCACATGGCCTGAAACCTCATCCAGGACTTCGGGCCGGATGTCGAGGGGGACGCGTCACCAAGGCAACGGGCGGGAGACCGGACTGGAGGAAGCAGGAAGTTGTCGGTAAGTATGAACGTCTTTTATTTTTATTTTTTACAGGTTTATACTGATCGGTAGTCACTGTCCAGGGTGCTGAAAGAGTTACTGCCGATCAGTTAACTCTTTCAGCTCCCTGGACAGTGACTATTTACTGACGTCGCTTAGCAACGCTGCCGTAATGACGGGTGCACACATGTAGCCACCCGTTATTACGAGAGCTCCATAGACTTCTATGGACTGTCCGTGCCGTTATTACGGCCTGAAATAGGACATGTTCTATCTTTTTCAACGGCACGGGCACCTTCCCGTGAGAAAACGGGAAGGCACCCGTCGCCAATAGAAGTCTATGAGCCCGTTATTACGGGTCGTGATTACGACCCGTAATAACGGGCGTTTTTACGGTCGTGTGCATGAGGCCTAAGATATATGGTTAAGGAGGACACAGCACCACAGAGACTCTTTAGCAGTGTAGAAAAGTTGCTGCACATTTATTCAGGCAGGTACATAAAAAAAAAAGTGCATACAGAGCTGCAACTTTTTGGTAGGCAAACCCACCTTTGTCAAGCATGCAAGTGATTGTACATAGTGGCTTTAACCCCTTCCCGACATCCGCCGTATATATACGGCGCACACCGGGTGGGTGAATATGGAGCGTGCTCACGGGCTGAGACCGCTCCATAGCTAGCGTGTGTCGGCTGTGTGCTACAGCCGACACTTCCGGCTAACGAGCGGGATCCCGTTCGAGCGCGATCCCGCTTGTTTAACCCGTTAAATTCCGCATTCAATAGCGATCGCAGCATTTAAATGACTGAAAACAGGGGAGCGACTCCCTGTAAAGTCCCAACGCCCCCCCCCCCGCCATGAGATCAGGGGGAGCCGTTGGTTGGCACGGCTGCCTGGGGGCCTGACGACGTCCCCCAGGTCTGCCATCTTTGTTCTCCTATGCCGGAGGCAGGGCTTCATAGGAGACTGTCAGAATCGCAATATACTGCAATACATTAGTATTGCAGTATATCGTGCAAGCGATCTAACGATCGCTGGTTAAAGTCCCTAAGGGGGACAAGTAAAAAATTTAAAAAACAGTAAAATAAAGTTATTTTAACAAATAAAAAAAAATGTTAAAATTAAAAGCTCAAAAAAAAAACCTTTTCCCATTTTCCCTCAAGCACAATGTAAAAAATATAAAAAGCTAACATAACTGGTATCGGCGCGTCCGTAAAAGTCTGAACTATTACAATATATCATTATTTAGTCCGCACGGTGAACGGCGTAAAAAATAAAAAATTAAACCGCAGTGTATGTCGATATTTTTATTTTTCATTATAGACTTTAAATTGAAATCTGGCTGCAGGAAAAAAACGCAGTGAGTAACGCCATTGAACTCATGGCGTGTTTTACACATTCAATTCTTAGTAATATCTACATTTTTTTTAGACAAACTTTTGAGACCTTTTGCCATTAGAGCTAGATCCTGCATAAATGATACATCTGACTTTCTTCTAAAATTGCAGGGGACCACATTTCCACAAGGGGCTTTCCTGGCTTCATTTGACATTGTCAGCCTCCATACATCAATTGACCATACTAGAGGTATAGAGGGTGGGAAACGGGCATTAACTCAATCTGAATTTTCTACAGCTAGTTCGTTTTAGAGTTACTTTCATTAATTCTTACGAACAATTATTTTTGGTTTTATGACTCTACAGCGAGTTGGAACTGCGATGGGTTCAAATGTCGCTCAGGCGTATGCTAATATATTTGTCGTCGATTTAGAGGAAGTGTCTATCTATGTATCCCACTACTTCAACCATGTGCTGAAGTGATGGAGATACATCGACGACATCTTCTTCATTTGGTTCGGTACTGAATCACAACTTTTAGAATTGCACACATTCCTTGACAGCATAGATCCGGACATCAAATTTACTTTAGTTTTTTTTTTTTAAATAGATCCAATTTTTGGATACAAAAGTTATTGTTTGTGATGATGGGTTACATACAGAATTGTTTAGAAGATCAACCGATCGTAGTTGTCACCCTAGGAAGATTATTAATTATTTTGCCAAATGCTCCGTATTAGGAGGATAGTAGATCAGGAAGAAAAGATGGATCCAACATTAGAAATTATTGTGGATAACTTTTTATCCAGAGGATATCCGCAACATATTGTGAAAAAACATAAATTGTGTGCTTTATAACATTCCAGAGAGCATGTTTTACATCCTCAGGAGGATTACTAAGAGAAACGTGCGTCGAGGTGCAGTACACGCTCTAAACAAATATCATCTAAGGACAAGTAATTTGTACTATATGGATGCTGTTATATTTATATAAAATACATTTAATCAGCAGACTATGCACAATGTATGAGGGCATACTACTATAATAGTAATATATTTATCTCTGCGGCTCATTGAGTGTTCCTTTTTTGCCTATGCAGGGACTTTGCTTTTTTCCAAGCAAACACATGGTTGGTTGTTCAGCGTTGAGTAACATTCAAAACTTGCTAGCATTCTGACACAGACCTAAACTATCACTATAAAGCCTGCTACATGTTATACAGATATCATCATACCTGATTTTCTTAGTCCAGTATAATAGATTTAGCGTTGTTAAATGTTGATACCATTGTCCTTTGATACATTCTGTATTAAATGTTTATTTTCATGATATGTAAACATTTATCTTTTTAACATGAGATTTCAATAAAGTATTTATACAATTTTAATCATATGGTTGTCATTTTGGTTTCAAGCTCCTAATGTGTTTGGTTTTTGGTTTACTACATCTGAGGAGTATAAACCACCGTAACAGTGGTATGGACTTTAAATGAGTATAATTCAATAATTTCTATGCAGTAATTATAGATGCTTGCTCTGGGGTTTGCCCTCTGGTCCACTTAGATTTTAGCTGATGTTCGAAAAAGTTGGGATGTAATATTTAAATATGATTATGTTTTTAATTTTAATGTTTTTTCCTTTTTCTTTTTCTTTCTTTTATAGATTGTTGAGAAAAGGAATGGAATGTCAAACAACATTGGATACAAGATAATGCCACATGTATTTAAGCATATATTCTAATGTCTATCGTCTTGATTATATATAATAAATAAAAAATTCTTTGGTCTATTAATTGAATTTTTCAGGTGTTTTCTGGATTGATTTTCTCATGCATTGGTTATGCCACCGATGCATCTGCATAATGTTTCCCACTTTTGTTATTTGGGGCTGTAGCATAGGTCTTTTGATACTATATAAAAAAAATCTTGTTTGCCTGATTTTATGGACCATTATGCCGCTGATATGCACCCTTCACATGAAAATGGGGATCGAGGTTTTCATTGGCATGGAGCATGAGAAACATGCTGCATCATATACTGTATGCTGTTTGATTCACAATGACCCCGTCTCAGAAAACAAGAATAATTAATAAAAAAATCCTAATAAGTAATGAGAGAAAAAATATATTTAAATAATATTTTTTATATGATTTTGTGAAATATACATTCAAAGGGAGATTTTTGGTGACGTGTAATGTCCATGGCTGCGTGCTGTCAGCTCCGTTCCCCTCCTGACAGCCGCAGCCACGAGTCGGCAAGCGCTGGCCCCAGCCTCCTCCTCAGGAGACGCTAGCGCTCGCGTCCACTTACCTCAGCCGGATCCTGTAGGGTGCGCGCTCACGCTCGTGCAAGCTCTTAAAGGGGCAGCACGCGCCCCAGACATTGTTGATGACCTTTGACCCGTGAGTACCCTGGACTATAAGATAGGTCCAGCCCCCTAGTTCGATGCCTGAGCGTTGTTGTGTTCCCTAGTTTGTCTATGTGATGGCCTCCTAGTGTGTTACCTGTTCCAGTCCCTGTTCCAGTACCTGTACCTATACCAGTTCCTGTTCCTGTTCCTAGCAATCCATACATTCCTGGTCTAGTACTTAGCTGTGCCAAAGTCGTGCCGTGCTGCACCCACATCTGACCTGCTTCACCTCGCCTGACGCCCGACTGCTACCTAGTCCCAGCCGAGCCTGCCCTGCTGCTGTCTGAGCTGCCACAGGTACCTATAGAACTATATCCTCTCTCCTTGCCAGAGACTATGTCCATGTCCGCCTATGTCAAAGAGAACTTGGAGAGGGGCTTCATACAAAAGTCTTTCTCCCTGGCAGGAGCCGGGTTCTTCTTTGTCAAAAAGAAAGATGGCTCTCTTCATCCTTGTATTGACTACAGGGGTCTCAACCAGATCACGATGAAGAATAAATATCCGTTGCCACTGAACTCTGAACTGTTTGATCGTATACGTGGTGCCAGGATTTGTTCTAAACTAGACCTGCGTGGGGCTTACAACCTAGTCCGGATTCGCCAGGGTGATGAATGGAAGATTACATTTAACAACCGTGATGGACACTATGAGTACCTAGTAATGCCCTTCGGCCTCTGTAATGCTCCCGCGGTCTTCCAGGAGTTCGTTAATGACATTTTCCGTGACCTCCTCTATGTTTGTGTAGTAGTCTACCTTGATGACATCTTGATTTTTTTTCTCCACATCTCATCACGCACCAGAGACATGTCCGTCAAATTCTGCTACGATTAAGGGAAAATCGTTTGTACGCCAAGCTGGAGAAGTGCGTGTTTGACAGAGATGCTCTACCCTTCCTGGGCTACATCGTCTCGAATCGAGGTCTCGAAATGGATCCTGAGAAGGTAAAGTCTCTCCTGGAATGGCCACGCCCTCAAGGCTTGAGGGCCATACAGCGCTTTCTGGGATTCGCTAATTTTTACCAGCAGTTTATTCCGAACTTCTCCTCACTGACTTCTCCCATCTCTAACCTTACTAAGAAGGGCATGAACGCCAAGGTGTGGACTCCCGAGGCAGAGTCCGCATTCAATAGCCTGAAGAATGCTTTCACGTCAGCCTCTATCCTCCATCATCCGGATGTCTCGCTGCAGTTCTCGTTGGAGGTGGACGCATCCTCTGTCGGTGCTGGTGCACTCCTGTTCCAGAGAGGTCCCAAGGGCAAGTCAAGGGTTGTGGATATTTTTCTAAGCTCTTCTCTTCTGCAGAACGCAACTACTCGATTTGGGATCGGGAGTTACTGGCCATCAAATTGGCCCTGGAAGAATGGAGAAATCTATTAGAGGGCGCAGCTCATCCGATCCTGATTTTTACGGACCACAAGAATCTGACCTACCTCCAGACGGCCCAACGGCTGAACCATCGTCAGGCCAGTGGGCACTGTTCTTTACAATGTGAGTGCCGATGCCTTGTCCAGGTCTTTAGAGACGGAAAACACCTTGGAGACTCCACAAAATATTATTGATCCGTTTTGCATTATCTCTATCAATCCCCTGCAAGTTGGGGACATTCCTCCAGGGAGGACTTTTGTGCGCCTTGCTGATTGTGGAAGAATCCTCCGCTCGGGACCATCCTCTAGACTGGCAGGTCACGCGGGGGTCCGTAAGACGCGGGATCTGATTGCTCGTCAGTTCTGGTGGCCCACGCTGCCCAAGGACGTTATGGACTTCGTTTCTGCCTGTTCTGTATGTGCAGCCAACTAGGCCACTCACTCCAGACCTGCTGGTCTGCTCCAGCCATTGCCTGTGCCCAATGCTCCCTGGCAGCATATAGCTATGGACTTTATTATGGACCTGCCTCTCTCTGCTGGATGCAGTGTCTGGGTGGTGGTGGATCGATTTTAGAAGATGGCCCACTTCGTTCCTTTGACCGGTCTTCCTTCTGCTCCTCAGTTGGCCAAGCTGTTCATCCAACACATCTTTTGCCTGCACGGCTTGCCGCAGCTGCCGTGCCCGGCCATTCAGCGCTTTTCTACGAGTGAAGCGGTATCGCGCTTCCATCGTTGAAAGGCGCTGACTGACAGGGAAAGTCATTCTGCCCAGCCAATCAGCGCGTGTCTGATCGGGGGGTTAACTTTACTCTGAAGTTCTATAGAGCCCTCTGTGGACTCCTCGGTGTGAAGTTGGACTTTTCGTCAGCCTACCATCCTCAGTCCAATGGTCAGGTCGAGAGGATTAATCAGATCTTGGAGAATTGCCTACGCCACTTCATTTCCAAGCAACATAATGGCAGCTATGGAGGGCATTATAATGTATGGGGCATTATACTGTATGGGGCAGCTATGAAGGGCATTATACTATATGGGGCATTATACTGTATGGGACAGCTATGGGGGCATTATACTGTATTGGGCATTATAGTGTATGGGGCAGCTATGGGGGCATTATACTGTATGAGGGCATTATACTGTATGGGGCAGTTATGGGGGGGGGCATTATACTGTATGGGGCTGCTATGGGGGCATAATACTCTATGGAGGCATTATACTGTATGTGGGTGCTATGGAGGGCATTATACTGTATAGGGGGCATTATACTGTATGAGGCAGCTATGGGGGCATTATACTATATGGGGGCATTATACTGTATGGGACAGAAAACTTTTTTCTGCTGCGTGGAATAGCTTTGAAGGTTGCGCTATTCCATGCATATGTTTTTTTTTAACATGGGCGCCTATGGAGGACGGACAGCAGAGACATTTGCTTTTTTACACCGTTTAATTCATCTCCTGGGAGATTTATCAGCACATTATATTAATATAAATACTGTGGTGTGAAAGCCGCCTTTGTGTCCAATGCAGATGTGAACATAGCCCAATTCTGACAATAATAATAAGGCTGCATTAATAGATCTATCACCAATGTGTAGCGTGCGAGCGGGTGACCCGAGGAGCGATAGGAAAGGGGAAAGGCGCAGGTCCACAAATTGGCAGATGGCTCGGCTCTCAGTGTGGATCACGATGGCAAACAAGCCTTCCCTTTCTCTCAGGGCCTGCTCACAGCTAGTGATTAGGGGGTTTGCACTGCGTAAATGAGGATGGTAGTCTCTGAATATCCCCTGGGACACTCCCAGTGTCTGCTCCTGTCCTGATGGTGTGTTGGGGTGTCCTTGGTGTTATGAGTGCAAAATAAGACAGGAGGCTGAGGTCAGGGGCGTAGCTAGGGGGGGCAGGCAGGGCATGTGCCCCGGGTGCAACTTAGAGGGGGGAGCCAGCGCCACCCCCTCCTGCACTATAATTGTACCTTCGTCTATAGGACACAGGTACAATTAGAAACAATGAATGGGCGGGTACGTTCCGTGCCCGGCCATTCAGCGCTTTTCTACGAGTGAAGCGGTATCGCGCTTCCGTCGTTGAAAGGCGCTGACTGACAGGGAAAGTCATTCTGCCCAGCCAATCAGCGCCTTTCATGGACGCTTTGTTCAACCCCAGGAGACCTGCGCAGAAGAGAGCAGGTCTCCATTGCTGCCGGCCGGCGTGAGAGCGGGATTATGGTGAGTTTAAATAGTTTGTTATTTTATTGGAATACAAAAGTGTGTGGCTTTATCGACGGGGGTGGCTTTATCTACGCGGATGGCTTTATCTACAGGGGGCTTTATCTACAGGGGGCTTTATCTACAGGGAGGCTTTATCTATGGGGGGCATTATCTACAGGGGGGTTTTATCTACGGGGGTGGCTTTATCTACAGGGGGGCTTTATCTACAGGGGGGCTTTATCTACAGGGGGGCTTTATCTACAGGGGGGGCTTTATCTACAGGGGAAGCTTTATCTACAGGGTGGCTTTATCTCCCAGGGGGCTCTATTCTAAGGGGGGCTATATACTGGTGTGGGCTATCTATGGAGCACCATATGCAGGGGTGGGCTATATCTACAGGGGGGCTATATACAGGGGTGGGCTGTCTATGGAGCACTATATACAGGGGTGGGCTATATCTACAGGGGGGCTATATACAGGGGTGGGCTATATGTGGAGCACTATATACAGAGGTGGACTATATGTGGAGCACTATATACAGGGGTGGGCTATATCTACAGGGGGGCTATATACAGGGGTGGGCTATCTGTGGAGCACTATAGGGGGAGCTATTTGTGGGACGCTATATACAGGGGTGGGCTATATGGGGGCACTATCTACAGGGGGCTTTATGGCAGGCACTATCTATAGGGGCACAGTGTGTGTGTGTGTGTGAGACACAGTGTATGGTGCTATTATAATTGGAGGTGCAGTGTATGGCGCTATTAAATTTAGGGGCGTAGTGTGTGGTATAATGAGAACTTTATCTTTATTTATAGGTGTGGAAATGTTGGAAAAGTGAGAAGCTGATGACATCTGAGCGGCAAACTGCAGAAATGGTCTGTGACCGGAAGACGTCATCATAGAGGTCTGGACCGGATGGAGAAAAAGAACTAGAATCTGAGACGTCACCGGTGAGTCACTTAATGTAAATGTTTATTCTGCCTCTAATCAGCACTGCAGTCACTGTATGCTCTGCAGTGAGATGATGGGTGGTATGATTATGATATGATTTATTTTTTGTGAAAGAGCATCTCCCAGCATATCCTTACCATTGTTCGGGCCATGCTGGGAGCTGTAGTTTTACGCCGTACATACCTATACGGCAGGGGTTGCACAAAATTGAGCTGTATTTGTGCTGGTGTTGTATTTATGTACTGAGCTTGGTTCTGGTGCTGTATATATGTACTGAGCTTTGTTCTGGTGTTGTGTATAGAACTATATTGCTTGTAAAATGTACAAATGTTTTTATGCTCGAGTTACATAAAAAGAAATGTGGAAAAGAAATGAAACGTCATTGATTGGTAGAGAAAACAAACATGGCGAGGGGGAAGGAGATGTCGGAAAAGAGGTTGGGGGCGCCAAACTGAATCTTTACCCCGGGTGCTGGAGAACCTAGCTACGCCTCTGGCTGAGGTGACAGTTGAACAGGCTAGCTTGCGGCACACTTTACTTAAGTTTCCAAAATGGCAGTTACAATCTTCCACATGAAATGGAGGCACAAATTCTTGTGATAAACTCGGTCCTTTCAATACAATAAAGCACCAGATGCAGGAGTGGGAGACCCTCTCTCTCTCTCTCTCTCTGCTTCTCTTTTGATACTACCCTTGGCAATTCTAGGGCATAGCTGATCCCATAGTAAGTGGGACAATACAAGATCTGTCCAATTCTGCAATTCTCTGCTTCTCTGTAATGGATCCTGGCCTGTGCTACTTCTGCCTCTAATGTGTAGTCAGGGCTAATATATGAAGGATGAGACTCACCAACATATATGGTGGCAGTGTTCAAAATCCCAATAATGGCTTCTTGTTACTCTCAGTTTCTCTTTTAAGAATTCCTTCTCTGCAGACAGTTCTCTTCCTCTTTCTTTCTGCAAGCTTCTCTATGGCCTGATGTTATAGACAGCCTGTCTCTGGATCCTAGATGGATGGACCCAGGAGTAACTCCACTTTACTGTTAACTCAACTGATCACTCACTGACTGCAAACTTAGGGCCTGTTCACATCAGCGTTGGGCTTCCGTTTGGCTTTCCGTTTATCTCTTCCGTCAGAGGAATAGACAAACGGAAAGTAGACGTTCCGTTTGTATTGCCATTGATTTCAATGGAATTTATTAAACTTTTCTGACACTAACTGCCACTGGACCCCCCCCCTATCTCCTAAGTTCCTCCCACCTTCTGGAAACTTCCCCGTATAAGACACTCCTGCATAGGCTGTAACACAGTGCATTGTAACTTCACATTTCTTATTTTAAAGTGACAGTACCTACAAGTGCAAAAATTTAATGAAATACATTTACAACACATTATCTCTCAAGCAATGTCTTGGGGGACATTACAAATGTGGCTACAGCTAATGGTTTGCTGACTCCACCTACGTGTGCTGGCCCCACCCACAACATGGGTTCACTTTTAAAAAAAATTTCCAAGGTAACTTTATGCTCCCAATCCGCCCCTGACTGTATCTATGTGCTAGGATTGGTTTTGTTACCATATGCATGTGCTAGGCTTGGTTATGTTACTGTATTTACATGCTACACGTTGTGCTATTGTATTTTGTAGGTTTGGTTCTGTTACCATATCCATGTGCTAGGCTTGGTTCTGTTACCGTATGGATGTGCTAGGCTTGGTTCTACTACTGCATCTCTGTGCTGGGCTTGGTTCTGGTAATGTATCTATGTGCAATGCCTGGTTCTGTTATCATATCTATATGTGCTAGGCTTAATTCGGTTATCATGTGTATGGACTAGGCTTGGTTCTATTATTGTATGTATGTGCTAGGCTTGGTTCTGTTAATGTTTCTGTGTGCTAGGCTCAATTGTGTTACTGTATATATGTGCTAGGCTTGGTTCTGTTACCATATGTATGTGCTAGGTTTGGTTCGGTTACTGTATCCATGGCCGGCCTTAGATACGTTCGATAAGTGCGGTCGCACAGGGCGCCAGCCGTCACACTGCAAGAGGGGCGCCAGCGGGTGTGTGTATCCCCGCACCGTTGCAAATACCAGTGGGTCAGGTGCCACTCGCTAACTGCACCCAGGGCCGGCCTTAGGCAGTCGCCTTTCCGCCCGGGCGCTTCTTCACTTAGTGGCCGTTGCTACCGCTGTAGCAGCCATAGCGGCTGCTAGCGGCGACACCGGGCATGACGGCGGTGGCACCGCTAGCAGCGCTGCGGCTGTTATAGCGGTAGTGACGGCACTATAGCAGATAAGGGAGGTATCTCCCTGCTCTGCTATCTACTAGTGCCACTGTAGCTCCCTGACGGTGCGGAATCCCCATGTGGCCGAGGATTCCGCTCCTGGAGCGCTGCTTGATGTCTCTGTCCATATATGGACAGTGACATCAGGGGAAACTCCTGAAGCGGAATCCCCGGTCACAGCGTTGCAGATGCTATGACCGGGGATTCCACTCCAGGAGAAGCCAATGACGTCATGGAGACAGACGACAGGAGCTTCTCCTGGAGTGGAATCGGCGGTCGCAGCGTCGGCAACGCTGTGGATGGGGATTCTGCTTCAGGAGTTGGACAGAGATATCAAGCAGCGTTCCAGGAGCGGAATCCTCGGCCACACTGGGATTCCGCTCCTTCAGCGACCTATAATGGCGCTATCTATATTGGAAAGGGGGGGCGTAGGGGGTTTGCTATCTACAAGGGGGCTGTGGGCTGTGTGGCACTACCTACAAAAAAGGACAGCTGTGCAGGAGCACACAACATACCCAGCTTTCCCGGCTATCAAATAAATGTGTGGAAATAAACTAAGATATAACTTTTATTTAATCTCCTGCACAATTTTCCTTTTTTGAATGTCTATTGCCCGCCAGCTATCAGGGTCATTTCGTAGTCCTTGCACTACCTACAAGGGGGCTGTGTGGCACTAACTACCAGGGGGCTGTGTGGCACTACCAACCAGGGGGCTGTGGGCTGTGTGGCACTACAAACATGGGGGCTGTGGGCTGTCTGGCACCAGCAACCAGGGGGCTTTGGGCTGTGGGGCACTACCAACTAGGGGGCTGTGTGGCACTCCCTACCAGGGGGCTGTGGGCTGTGTGGCACTCCCTACCAGGGGTCTGTGCGGCACTCCCTACCAGGGGTCTGTGCGGCACTCCCTACCAGGGTGCTGTGCGGCACTCCATAGCAGGGGGCTGTGCGGCACTCCCTACAGGGGGCTGTGTGGCGCTCTTTACAGGGGGCTGTGTGGCGCTCTTTACATGGGGCTGTGTGGTGCTATCTACAAGGGGGCTGTGTGGCGCTATCTACAAGGAGGCTGTGTGGCGCTATCTACAAGGGAGCTGTGTGGCGCTAGCTACAAGGGGGCTGTGTGGCCCTACCTACAAGGGGGCTGTCTGGCACTACCTACAAGGGGTCTGTCTGGCGCTACCTCCAAGGGGGCTGTCTAGCGCTACCTACAAGGGGGCTGTGTGGTGCTACCTACAAGGGGCTGTGTGGTGCTGCCCACAAGGGGGCTGTGTGGTGCTACCCACAAGGGGCTGTGTGGCGCTACCTACGGGGGAATCAGTGAGTGGTGGACTGATGGTCATTTTACTGTGAATGGGGGGCTGATGGTCATTTTACTGTGAGTGGTGGGCTGATGGTCATTTTACTGTGAGTGGGGGGGCTGATGGTCATTTTACTGTGAGTGGGGGGGCTGATGGTCTTCAAGTGGTTTCCGCCTCTGACCTCCAATTGAAATTAATTGGAGGCAATAAATTCCTGCGTTGCTCGTTTGGAGCTTTTTTTCCCTGCGTCTTTTGCATTCGCTTCAACAGTTTAACAAAAAACACAAAAAAAGGTCAAACAACGCTGTCAGTTGCTGAAGGAATTTTGAGGCAGATTATTTTTGCCTTACAAAAAACGTGTGTGAACATACCCTACGAGTGCAGTGCTTGTTCTTAGCCGTTTTCTGTCTTTCTCGAAACAATTTTTAGTAGGGGGGTCCTGAGGAAATTTTATTTTTCCAGTGCTGCCTCGAGTCTGAAAAGGTTGGGAAACTCTGTACTAGGCTACAGGATCCCGTCATGGAGGAGCTCAGTTCGTCATGGAAACTGGGCCTAGGTGAGTACAATTTTTGTTTTTGTTTGGGGGCACTGTCTACAAGGGGTAGGTGGGAGACTGTATGGCACTGTCTACAAGGGGGAGGTGGGGGGCTGTATGGCACAATCTACAAAAAGGAGGTGGAGGATTTTGGCACTGTCTACAGGGAGGCTATATGGCAAAATCTACAGGGGGCACTATACTGTGTGGGGGCCACTAAGTGGACATTATACTGTGTAGGGGTACTACAGGTGGCATAATACTGTGGGCACAATTAGAGGACAAAATACTGTGTCCTTGAAGGGGTTGTAATATATTATAATATTAAATATTATTATTATACTGTATGGGGGCTCTAAAGGGGCATTATAATTTTTTTTTAATGATGGGGTGGGGCGCCGAAAGATCATTTCGCACAGGGCGCCAGCTATCCGAGGGCCGGTCCTGACTGTATCTATGTGCTAGACTTGGTTCTGGTACCTTATCTATGTGCAAACATACATACATTCCACTTACAGAACGCATACCCATACATTCTACGTACAGCACACATAACTATACATTCTACATACAGCTCACATATACCCATACATTCTACATACAATAGACATACACACAACAGAACAAAAAAAATATAATGAAACTTGTTGAATTTTTTTTTAAACAAAACTTTTTTTTTTAAAGAAGATTACAAAAATAAATAAGAAAAAAATAAAAATCACAGTTCAAACAGATCCTGTGATGCAGCACCAGGTACACTGACTCTGTGCTGGTCACCACACTGCCCTTGTGTGGAGTGTGGCTAAGTGGTAAACTGCCCACCTGTATAAGAGGGGCTGGGGGTCTGAAACATGGGCCTATCCTGGGAGTACAGTGGCTGAGAAGGTAGTGTAACGGCCACGGTCACGGACCACTGCCTCCCCTTACCTGCTGACGGCCGCAGACCCCTCTCATCCTGCTGACGTATCCCTCCATGGAGATGCCAGGATATGCGGCCGCCCTGCCCTGCAATGACCACCAGGGTGCACGCGCGAGCTCGTTCCCGGCCTTAAAGGGACAGCACGCGCACATGTACAGAATTAACAAATTATCCCCAGATCACCCTGGACTATAAAAAGGGCTGTGCCCTTTCACTCTTTGCCTGAGCGTTGTTTGTATTCCTATGTTAGTCTTGCAAATGGTTCCTTAGTCGTATCCTGTTCCTGTGCCTTGCTACCTGTATCCTGTATCCCGTGCTGTATTTGTTCCTGTGCCCTCTCTAGTGTTGGACTCGTGTTGTGCCGTCTATTACGCCTGCTGTCTTACACCACGTCTGGTGTCATCTGCCATGCCTGGTACCTCCTGCCACGTTTTGCATCACCTGTCGTCAAAGTACCATCTGTGCCTAAGCTGCTACTACTGCCTGGACTATTGCAGGTAACATTGTGCTTGGACTTTGTATAGACTTGGTACACTGTTGTTTGGCCAGCTGCTACTTCGCTACGGGGTGTGGCCTAGTGGGTCTACATGCCCACAGATCGTGACAGGTAGTAACCCCTGCACTGCGGTGGCCTCGGGGGTGGTGGTGGTGGTGGTGGAGTTTGCAGGTGTGATGGGTTTTGCAGACCCAGATTTTTCCTATGGAACTCTATGGCATTACAGAGTTCCACCGACACAGGACTGAAGGTGAGCACCTGCAGGACCCCAAGTATGGCTGGCACAATTAAGAAGCCAGTCCCGGGGGACCTGCTTCAAATGCATGACCACCACGTGTCCAAAGGTGTCCTCCACTGTCTCCTCTGATCTTCTGGACAGGTGGGCCAGCACCAGGGCATCTATCAAGTCCCTTTTGTATGGCTGTCCATGACCCCTCTTGCAACCTCTTGGTCTTGGAAGAGTAGGGTCACTGGTAGGTTCCGCTTGAACTTCTGGGTCCCGTGCCAGAGGCTGTTTTGCAGGCTGGGAGGATCCGGCACCTGGAGACTCGATCTGCGTCTCATCTCATCATCGTGAAGACTAGCTCTAGTTCTATGATTGAAAACAGAGAAAATATGTTAGCTCTGTAAACTATGCCCTACCTACTCAAAAATTGATTTTATCTAGCCATAGCTACACACCTAGCTACACACAGCTATCTGTGGAACATAGCATAGCCCCATGTGTCTACATGAGCCTTAGCTCCACACCGAGCAACATAAAATTGTGTGACGGATGGAAGTATGATATGTCGCACAGGTATCTGTGGGAAATAGCATAGGCCCATGTGTCTACATGAGCCCTAGCTACACACTGAGCAACATAAAATTGTGTGACAGATAGAAGTATGCTATGTCGCACAGGTATCTGTGGGACATAGCATAGCCCGATGCTTCAAAAATGTAGAAAAAAATTAAAAAAATTATTGATTATATACTTACGGCCCAATATCCATTACATCGCTGAGGGACATTAGATGCTCCGTGTACAGGTGCGGCTTTTTTTGAGCCGCCCATCACCGCTCCTCCCCTTGGACATCTGCTCCCTCCTGTATTTGTCGTGACGTGTTCCACCACGATTTTGCCTCACTAACTGTGTAAAAAAGAAAAAAATTTGTATCAAAATACAGGACAAAAAAATCACGGGAGGGTGGGGGGTTTAAGGTAAAAAGTTTGGGGCAGGATGACAACTTGTAGAACTTGGCCAATTGCTTTGTTGTTGCAGTTTCCCATTCATCTGAGTTGAGCTCTTGGACTACCTCTGTCCACGTCTGGCCCTTCAAAATAGTATCCTTGTAGTCCTTAAGGCGATTGTCCCATATGACTGGGTGGTCCTGTATTGCGTGGATGAGCTGCTCTACTTGGCTTTTGCTCAAAGACCTCTTCACTCTCAAGGGATGCTGCTTGTGTGATTAGGCCTACAACCTATGGGGGAGTCCATGATGCAATTGCGGACAAAAATAGGACATGTTCTATATGTTGCGGATCATCTCTACAGCCCAGACACATATCTGTAAATATACAGAAAGGTGTATGAATGGGTCTGCAATGTCATCCGTAATTACGGGTCCGTAATTACGGATGAAAACTACGGTCGTGTACATGGAGCCTTAGGAATGTATGCTGGTAGGAGGTGGGCCACGTGTTTTTAGGACTTCCCCTCAGGCTATGCAGCTTGTTTAGCTACACTTCATGCATTATATAATAGTGCAATATACCATAATCAGGGATTGTATGTTTTCTAGGAGTACAGTACTTTACAGTACATTATTTTTATAAATAAAATATAATAGTTTGTTCCCTAGTTTTCATGAGTAGATAATAGTTTGTTCCCTGCTAGTCTGCACGTCAGTCATGTTTACATTTCTAGGAAGACCAGTTAAAACAATTACAGTGTCTACTAACCTTCACACTATGATCCAGTTAATTTTAACTTTTCTAGAATCGGAAATAGTAACTGTAGTCACAAAGTCATGAGCTCACATGTTTGCTAAATGTAGCATGTTACACCACAACATGTAGATCTGCGCCCAGCACCAACGTTGTTTTTCAATATATCTCAAGCAGTCACATAGTCTGTAGAAAACACTGTCTTATTGGCCTCCTCAACTGCACCTAAAATGTATAGGTACTTATGACCATCTGTAACATTTCATGTTAAAGCATGCAACGGATACAGTAATGAAATATAATAGTGGGGTGACAAACAAAAAGAACACAGTGTTTTTTTTGGGGGTTTTTTCCCTCTTTGTATTTCAAAAGCCATACATTTTTATTTTTCTGTTGATGTGACTGTATAAGGGCTTGTTTGTTGCGAGAAGAGTTATATTTTTTTTTGGCACACTTATAGTTAAAGATGGGTTTCTTTATGTATTTTTCAATAAACTTTATTAAACTTTTTTCTCTTGATTGCTTCTATAATACATTGCATTACTCCTGTATTGCAATTTATTATGCCACTGCCACTGCGACATACACTTTTAAGGCACAGGGTGGGAAGTGGTTAAAAAGTACTGGCCAAATGTCATTAAAGGGGTTTTCTGGGATTAAGTGTTTTTTTGTAGAGTTTAACATTATAAAGCCTTATTGAAACGAGCGTGTGTCAAATCGGCCGTGAAAAAAATGAGTCTATTGAAGGATCCTATTTTTTCACAGGCCCTTAAAAAAACGCTCCTCTAAATAAGGCATCAGTGACCATGTTACTACTAATAAACTAACTTTCTTATTGAGTTTAATTTAAAACAAACTTATTTTTGCTGAGCTTCCACATGGCAGCCAGAGACCACATTTAAACATTGCAGCCGAGGATCAGCTTATATATTGCCCACCTATGCCATCCATCCTATACATACATGACCTTGTCACATGGACACTTATAGCAATAATAATAGACAGGAGGAGGGGGTGTACAGGCAGTGAGGGGGGAGCACCCAGAAAATAAATGGAGCAGAATTTTAAATACAACTACTAGAAAGTTAATTTGTAGTAAATATGGGCAACGCTAAAAAAAACCTACTTAGTCCTGGACAACCCCTTTAGTGCTACCACTGTTCAAGATCATTTGACAGTTTATATATGGAAATAATGTACATAAAAAGTTGAGAAACTTTGTAAATGCATTGCATTTATTATCTTTTACTGAACCTATGTTCTAGCCTCTATTAGAAGCATACCATCAGACTCTTATTGGCTCAAACTCTGCGCAAAATTCTACCGAGAACTCTCATGTAGGAAACAGTCTCACTGTATTACATGAGCTCCGTAAAGCTCTGCTCGCATTCACGTTGTGGCTTTTGTGAGAGATAAATGGTTTATGCTCTTATGACTATACAGAATAATGGGTATTTTAGAAAGGTTAAGAGAAGAAATAGTTTGCAGATGCTCTGCCGTCCCTTGAAATTGCAAACAGATGGAGGTCAATCGCTTGACCACCCCCCTAAGCATAAAGGAAACCTAAGGGAATACCTGGTGCTCCACCAATGAGCTTTTATGGGAAAGGAAGATGTAAGGCTTGAACATACAGATGACTCATATGTTATGGAATGTTCTTTGTTCGTCTGATGCTATAAGTATGAGCACTGTAGTTCAATAAATTAGAAGTATTACTTTGAGAACTTGGTCTCAGTGTGTCTTTACTTCTCCGAGCTCGCACCCCCCCCACCTGATTTGAACCTGCATAGATGATCAAGGCGTAAAGTGACCCCATTGCGATCACAGAAATTGGCGCCCGAACAGGGACTTGACCAGAAGGACGGCACCCCACCTAGGGGATCTCCCGGGACTAGAGTGGCGACCTCCCGGACGAAGGAACGGGCAGACCACTGCTGCAGCAAGGTAAGAAGACTTCATTCTTACAAACTCTGCTCTGCACCTTCCTGTCTGGTAGGTCACCTTCCCAGTAGTACTCCTAAGGAATAGAGGGGCCACATGAGGGTATTTTTAGTGTAAAAATCTGGTCAAGTCTAAAATAAATCCTACCCTCAGGATAAAGTGCCTGATATCTATGGCAGTATTTGTATGAATGTTGTAGAAACCCAGTTTTGTGTCACAAATGCATTTTAGAATAAGGAAATTTTTTTAAAGATGAAAAAAAAAAAATTCCGATAATCCGGCAAATTACCAGAAACATGTGTACATGCTTCAGGTGACTACGGGGATTATGATAGGCTAAATTTTAGCCCGGAAATCGAAAATTTTGTGCAGTCCAACAATCCGGCATGATGAATCAACACTTGGATTTGACACTCGCCCTATTATTTGGACTAGGGATACTAGCCGTTTTACTGTTATGGTGTGGAGGATATCTCCTTGAGTGGTGTTTAAAGTAAATAAGAAGGACTGTAAAAGGAAGATTCTCTGGCCAGAGTAGAAAGTAAGTACGGAAACTAGAAACTGTCTAAAATAGATGAGAATAGAATTCATCTGTCAGTAGCTAAAATCTGTAACAAAATACGGGTGCGCCTAAGGCCACCACTTACAGTCACAAGATGGGAAACTTGGTTACCCTCTTTAAAGATGAACACCCCAAAGGACAAACCGCCAAACAGGTAGTAGCAGAAAGAGAAGGTAAAAAGACGACACAGGGAATAAAAAAATTAATGAAAGCATGTGGTCTAGAATCCCATGGACGGTTAGATGCAGACAAATGGAATGAATGTTGTGACACAAAGCGTGGATGGCTGAAAGATAAAGGGTTGACTGAGAAAGCCGAAGCATGGAAGAAGGTGTCAGAGGAAGTAACACGAGGGGGATGCATGGAAACAGAATGTAAGAAAAAGTTTTATTATGATTGTTATAATGAAAATCCAGGAAAAAGGACAGAGAAGTAGGTAGACCCCCGGGGTATGGAGACAGAACGTTAAATGGTCCAGAAGGATGGACGTGTTTTAGGTGCGGTTCTCAGAACCTGGAGTGGAGGGATGTATGTTATGCATGTGGCGCTCCCAGACCTAGGGACAAAAATCCTCTAGGTATATACCCAGTAGTGCCAGGATACTCGAACAACAACCCTTTTGCGCCTGCCCCCACGCATATACCGGAACCATATAAGCAGGTTGCGGGAATGGCCCCAGTGGTGTTAGCACCAGCAGGGGTAATTACTAGGGCAGGTAAAACAAATAAAGGAGCAGAGGGAGGGGATGAGGAAGACGAAGAGGAGCAAAAAGAGCAAAACAGGAAGGACAAGGCAAAAAGAGAGGAACAAGAAAGAGAAAGAGAAAGGCAGCTCCAAACCCTCCAAGACCAGATGGATGAAGGGAGGAATATACAAGTGGGGAAAGATGCTACAGAGGCGCTGAATGCAGTTGCCTCCAAGCTCCAGGTACTGACCAACATATACGCTAGCGAGGCAGATAAGAAAATTAGGAAAAGGGAATATAAGTACAAACCCTGGAATCCCAGGGATGCACTTATATTAGTCCAAAAAGCACCGGATCCAGAGGCAGAACCCATACCCTTCTATAGATATCTAGAACAGATACAGAGTATGTACAAAGCAACCTGGCAGGACCTAGCACAATTGATACATACAAAAATGGGAGGATATAGTGCCACAGTATTGGATCACTTAGAACCCCTAGCGGGAGGGGAGGAATGGAGACAGAGTGAGGATTCAGGGGATCAACTGGTGATACAGCTAAAAGAGTGGGCAACTCACAAGCAAGCCGAGTTAGGAGTAAATCTAACGGACCTCACTCAGGAAAACTCAGAAACGGTGGAGAAATTCTTCACTAGGCTCCAGACAAGCTGGAAGAACATGGGGTATCGAGATTGGACTGTAGACTGCTTACTAGTAGTTTTGTGGAAGGATTAAAAAGACCCATACAAGACGGGCTGAAAACGGTCAGACCAGAATATCGTAGTCTAGACCCTAGAGATTTGCTGAAGGTAGCTCAGGGAGTGGAGCAGGGATTAAAAGCCCAGACTCAGCGTAGGAAGCAGATCACGGGGGTAGGGATATACCAGAACCCACAGGGGACACAGAATAGACCCCCCCATAGGGAAATAATATGTTACAACTGTCAAAAGACAGGGCATATTGCCAGAAATTGTAGAGGCCCAAAGCGCCCCAGACAGACCGAAGGAAACATACCCACGGCCCCACTTAGTGACCAACAGATACAAACATATCAAGCATAGGACAGTGGCAACCCCAGGGAAAGTGCAGTGGTCCTAATACAATCAGTAACTTTAGGACCTGCCCCTACAGTTCCTTTGAGTATTAATGATGGAACCCCGATTCCATTCTTGATAGACACGGGAGCAGCCACCACTGTCATAAAAACTGCACACGTCCCTTCAGACCTCCTATCCCCGGATTATCAGGAATGCATAGGCGTAGGAGGAAGTATAACGAATAATCAAGTGACAAAACCTGTCACCCTACATTTTGGCCCACATCGGTCTCTGGTCACTAGATTAGTTGCTAGCCAATCAACTCCCGTCTGCCTATTAGGTGCAGATTTGTTGCAGAAATTACAAGCCCACATAGAATATCTTCCAGATGGTACGGTCAAGTTGACCGGTAGTTTAAATGATGAAGAGCTGTGTCTCATAGCAGCCTGTGATACAGATCCATGGGAAGACCGACCGCCAGTAGGAGTCCACGTGTGTACTCCAGTAGAACAGCATCACCATTTAAAACATATACCTCATGTTTTATGGTCGAAAAGCCCTACGGACGTAGGAGTTCTACCAGTACCCCCTGTCACTGTACAACTAAAACCTGGCCACCCACTGCCCCAGAAAAAGCAATATCCTCTCAGCCAGGCTCAATCAGACGCTATCTCGGATAGCATAAAAGATTTTCTGAATTAAGGATTCTGGTGGAAATAGTCTCCCCCTGTAACACCCCACTGTATCCAGTCAAGAAGAAATCAGACAAAGGGCAGCCCACTAAATATAGAATGGTTCAAGACCTTAGGGCATTAAATGCAGCCACTGTATTTAATACGCCCATTGTTCCAAACCCTCATGTGCTCTTAGCCCAGATTCCACCTACCGCCTCTCATTTTACGGTGGTGGACCTGGCAAATGCATTCTTTTCAGTCCCTCTACATACTGATTGCCAATACCTTTTTGCATTCACCCATCAAGGCAAACAATATGCATGGACCGTTCTACCTCAAGGTGCCCACAACTCACCCAGTGCTTACACGGCTGCTATGCAAACAGTATTAGCCGATTGGCTTCCACCACCGGATGTTGTATTATTACAGTATGTCGATGATTTACTTCTTTGCTGTCCCTCTTCCGAAGCGTGTATCCAAGCTTCGGTATCACTGTTGAAGTTTTTAGCGGAAAATGAGTGCAAGGCCTCTAAAGATAAATTGCAATTTTGTTGTACTCAAGTTGTATTTTTAGGACACTGTGTAGCACAAGGCACGAGGCATCTCACACACAGCAGAGTAGAAACTATTGTACAAATACCAGTTCCAAAATCTTTAAATGCTTTACGTACATTTTTAGGTTTAGTCTCTTACTGCAGACCATGGATTCGTTCCGCATCCATTCTCATGCAGCCTCTGTATGACTGCCTCAGTAGCCAGCCTTTCCATCTTACGCCCGAAGCTGAAGAGAACTTCCACACTTTGAAATTGGTGGTCCAGACAGCCCCAGCTCTCGGGACCCCCAATTATGACAAGATTTTTCGATTATATTGTACTGAACAAAATGGCCATGCCACGTCTGTACTTACGCAAGCACATGGTCCACAACAGCGCCCAGTTGCCTACTATTCAGCTAGGCTTGACCCGGTTGCCCGTGGATCCCCATCCTGTGTACGAGCTATTATTGCAGTTAACCTTATGTTGAATAAAGCTTCTGATCTTGTATTAGCATTTCCTGTACAGATATATGCCTCCCATGATATTACGGCTATTCTAACTCAAGTACAACCTAAGCATTTGTCCACTGCCAGACATCTAAAATTAACCTGTGTGCTTCTTCTCCATGAGCAGGTTACACTCCATAGGTGTACCACTTTGAACCCAGCTACCTTACTGCCTCTGGAGCAAGGGGGAGTAGAGACAGGTAAAGTATGGTCGGAATATCTACCAGATACTGAAGAACATGATTGTATGGCCCTTATGGCCCAGGAAACAGTAGGGTTCGCACATGTGAAAGATACCCCACTCCAAAATCCAGACCTGATACTCTTTGTGGATGGTTCACGGTATTGTGTGCAAGGTTCTTTCTTCACAGGCTATGCAGTCACCACAGAACATACCGTACTTGAAACAGCATCCTTACCGGCCTCACGCTCCGCACAAGAAGCAGAACTAAAAGCACTTGCCCAAGCCTGCCATCAGGCCACAGGTAAAACAGCAAATATCTACACTGACTCTCGGTATGCATTTGGGATTGCACATGATTATGGCCCCATATGGAGGGCAAGACAATTTTTGACTTCAGAAGGTACCCCAGTTAAGAATGCGGATTTCGTAAAGTATTTGATGGAGTCTTTATTATTACCAACTGAGGTAGCAGTAATAAAGATAAAAGCTCACACTACGGCCAACACACCAGAAGCAAGGGGAAATGCCCTGGCAGACGAAGCGGCAAAGCAAGCAGCACAGAAGCTACCCGTGTTAGCAGCCGTATGTCAGATAAAAGATCCAGAGGAAACAAGACTAGCTGTAAGCCCGGAATTACTGCAAAAACTTCAAGGACAAACAACAAAAGAAGAAAAAGATAAGTGGACGCCCAAGGAGCAACGCTACGAAAAGATGGCCTCTGGCAATTGCAGAATAAACTGTGCCTGCCTAAGACAATGTTCCCAATGATGGCCCAAATAACACATGGAGCGACTCACCAATCAAAAACGGCAATGATGGACTTGGTAAACAAGGTGTGGTATGCCCCAGGGTTTAGTGTGATGGCCAGCAGTTTTACACAAGGATGCATGATCTGTGCAACACATAATATTGGAAGAACTGTAAAAGTACCACAGAAGCACACACCCAGACCTATATATCCGTTCCAGAGACTGCAGATAGACTATATTCAACTACCCAAAGTTGGTACCTATGAGTATGTGCTTGTTTGTATTGATCTCTTTTCAGGATGGCCAGAAGCTTTTCCAGTCACCAAAGCTACAGCAGTAGCCACAGCCAAGAAGCTGATAAATGAAGTGGTCTGCAGATATGGAGTGCCGGAAGTAATTGAGAGCGACAGAGGAACACACTTTACGGGTGAAATCATGAACAATGTTTTATCTTCGTTAGGTATAAACCAAGCATTCCACACACCATACCATCCGCAAAGTAGTGGTAAGGTTGAGAGATTAAACGGGACTCTCAAATTGAAAATCCAAAAAGCTATGGTAGAAACCGGGAAACCATGGACCGAGTGTCTACCATTAGCCTTGTTCTCAGTAAGATACACGCCCACAAAAAGAACAGGTCTCAGCCCGTATGAGATCTTATTTGGGTCGGCTCCCAGACTAGGATGTTATTTTCCACAGGTGCTCCAGATGCAGTATGGTAGGTTAACTGACTATGTATCAACCCTGAACAAACAATTGACCAAGGTGCATGCACAAGTATTTTCTTCCATTCCAGACCCAGAATCGGTTGCCGGCGCTCATAAGCTAGAACCAGGAGATTAGGTCGTTGTCAAAAGACATGTGAGGAGGAGCCTTGAGCCACGGTTTGATGGTCCTTTTCAAGTTTTGCTCGTTACAAGCACCTCAGTAAAGCTAGAAGGAAAACCCAGTTGGATACATGCCAGCCACTGTAAAAAGGTCCTGATACTATCAGAAGAATATCAAGAAGCGCCAAAGACGAAGGACTGAGAAGTCAAGATGAAGCTTTTCTCGGTTGTTGCGATAATTACTGTTTTTATGATGTTACACAATGTATGGACAGCAACCCCTGTGGTAAAAATACAAGGGGAAGGCCAGGGAAAAATGTTCACAATGAGCTGGAACAATGCTACAAGGACACGGAAACAAGGCAATTTTACATGTCAAGAAAATACCAGGTGTTTGATTGCCAATTGGACAACCACAGCAGGAACTTTTAAGTCAGGACCAATGGGAAGGAGTGGGTACTTACAGCTAAAATATGGGGAACAACCAAATGTCACGATTACCCAGGTGTCAAGTAAATTGCTTATTTGTTGCATTAACACTGACAAACATTTTGTGCAGAAATATTTGGAAAACCAAACGATACAACGAAGAGACTACTATAATGAAAGTGTAAAAGGATGTGATAAGGTAAATGAAACTGTATTTGTTACACGAGGTATGAATAGAATACTCTGTACCAATGCATCAGAAATAAGTAACAGAACGATTTTTGTATTATCAATTGAAATGTTACATGATGAACATAAGCCACACATAACTGAACAAAGTTTAGAAAGAATACCACATACATGTAAGAATGCTGTTACTCAAGAACAAAGGAAGAATATACATTTCAATATCTCCTTCCCTAAACCCCCAGATTGTCACACTAGAATAAAGAGAGAATGGTATGACACAATGTTAGGAGGGGTAGGAACGGGACTGGTATTGAATGGTATACAGTTAGAAACAGTCATGAATAAACTTGGTTCCGTAGGAGACGACACAGCAACAGCCTTACGCGTAGGAGCTACATGGTTGCCTACGAGTTTTGCTGCCCAACAGAGTGGTCTCAAAATAGATCAGCTGTTTTTAAATGTTTTTAACGAATCTATGCTAGTGCAATATAGAACCATGGAGAATATCTCAGCGTTTGTAAACTGGACTGTATGTACTCTCAAAACAATATGGCAAAGAGAACAGATGGATGATTTTAAATCAAAATTATTCAGCACACACGTAAGACAGTGGACAGATATTCTACCGGTAGAAAAAGTGGATGATACTTGGTTATTGCTGCAACCCGAACATACTGAATGCACTCCCACTTGGTGTGCTGGTAGACTAATAGCTTTCAAGGTAAAAAGCCCTACATTGTTATGCAAATTTATAGTTATGCCTATGGTGATGATAGACCCAGTTATGTTTGAAGGACAGTACTGGATGCCAGAGATAAAGGGAACTCACATAAGTTCACAAAACACGACTGTTGACATTGACCTATGCCAATTGACGGAACAGGGGTATGTGTGTAATCAGCAATCAGGAATATATGAACCCTGTTTGATGCAGCATCAAGATAATGTTTGTTCACTCACAGTTATCCCTGCTTCACAATTGAGAATATATATAGAAGTAGGCCCCTTGCATGTATGTCTCATAACGGATGACCTAAAGACACTTAAACAATTTAATGTCACCAGTCCATTCTCAGGGTGTTTGTATAATGTGACTCATTTGAATTGGGGTAATGATACGGTAGTCTTCTTGCCCACCCTAGAAGAAATTATGTCTACAATATGGGTTCCTGAACCACTACCTTATAGCAATTTTAGTTTACCGTTAGAAGAACTAAGAAGGGTATTACAAAAATCACAAGATGTCCAGAAATTAATAAAAGAACACAATGTAACCCTAAATAAAGTAAAAGTATTGGCTACTATAGCTTCAGGAAAAATAGTGCATTTATCCTCAGCCATAAAGGATGTTAGTGCCCACCACTGGTATGATATTTTCACAGGATTTTCCCCTACAGCCACTACAATATTACACGTATTGTTTCAACCTTTAATCTGTATGATGATATTATTTGTACTACTTACATGTTTCAATTGTTATGCTTTTTGTAAGATAAGAAATGCTTTTTCTCGAAGACCTATACACTATGAGCAGAGACGGATGTTGTGAGTTTAAGAGATAAGATGGTTAAAATCACAAAAGGGGGAATTTGTGAGAGATAAATGGTTTATGCTCTTATGACTATACAGAATAATGGGTGTTTTAGAAAGTTTAAGAGAAGAAATAGTTTGCAGATGCTCTGCCGTCCCTTGAAATTGCAAACAGATGGAGGTCAATCGCTTGACCACCCCCCTAAGCATAAAGGAAACCTAAGGGAATACCTGGTGCTCCACCAATGAGCTTTTATGGGAAAGGAAGATGTAAGGCTTGAACATACAGATGACTCATATGTTATGGAATGTTCTTTGTTCGTCTGATGCTAT
Source organism: Rhinoderma darwinii (assembly GCF_050947455.1). Classification (NCBI taxonomy): domain Eukaryota; kingdom Metazoa; phylum Chordata; class Amphibia; order Anura; family Rhinodermatidae; genus Rhinoderma; species Rhinoderma darwinii. The sequence goes on from NC_134689.1 coordinate 48,709,774, forward strand.
AAGTATGAGCACTGTAGTTCAATAAATTAGAAGTATTACTTTGAGAACTTGGTCTCAGTGTGTCTTTACTTCTCCGAGCTCGCACCCCCCCACCTGATTTGAACCTGCATAGATGATCAAGGCGTAAAGTGACCCCATTGCGATCACACTTTCATTTATAATAGAAGGCTTCGAAGCCGCAACACAGTGCCACATCCGTCGTACAACCATAGGCGCCCCGAAAGATACCATTGACTTACAATGGTGTCCATCAGGGTTCAGTCTTTGTTTGGATAAAATGTCCCCCAAAACCCAAGTCATAAAAGACCTCTGGGGCATATTCATACTTTAGATTTTTCTTCTTACTATGCAATTTTCCATTCTAACTGGGGCATTCAGAAGAGCCTGTACAGGGAAAAACATCCACCTAAGATGACACTAGTAACTGGGTGTAAGGACCAGCGGGTTGCTGACCCACTGGGCTACTCAACCAATTTAACTTAGGGTCAACTGTAAGGGCTATTATCTAAGTAGCCTCCCTCTAACCCCCATACAGCGTTCTGGAATTCGCTGCGGGGAGACTTACAGGTCTCTACCTCTTGAGGTGGTCCCGGTGTGAGTGGCAGCTGGCCCAGTGGGCCAGGAAATAATACTGTAGCACACCGAGTGTACAGGCACTTGCAGTTGATACCTTGGCAGACGGTTGTGGATCTGAAGACACAGTTCGAAACAGGTAGCAAGCCTCAGGCTCGTCTCAGGCAGCAGACTGGTAGCAGGTAGCATGATACCGACTGGTGGCGGGTAGCAGGATACAGACTGGCAGTAGATAGAATAATGGAGACTGAAAGTGGGTAACAGGATAAGGACTGGTAGTGGGACATCAACTGGTAGTGGGCAGCAGGATACGGATTAGTAGCAGGTAACAGGATGCTTACTGGTAGCAGGTAGCTGGATACAGACTGGTAGAAGGTAGCTGGATACAGACTGGTAGCGGGTAGCAGGATACAGATTAGTAGCAGCTAGCTGGATATGACTGATAGCAGGTAGCGAGGTGCGGACTGTTATCAGGATACAAATAGGAACCTTTGCAGGAAGCAACTAAGTTGCATCAAAGTAGCTCAGGCACCACGTGATAACATGAGCTACCTTAAATAGCCCTAGAGCAACAGGGATTGGATAGGGAGTTTTTTTTCCATGTGCGCTGGGCCTTTAAGATGCGGCAAGGGAGTGCGTACCCCCTAAGGAACATGCAGCTGCAAGCAGGAGGAGAGGTGTGGTCACAGGACGCAGGATGGAGACACCCGTGGCCATGGACAGTAGAGGGACCGTGCCGCTGGTAGCACAGGTAGACTGCTGGCAGGAGCGGCTACCGCCGCTGGTGTTAGGCTGGGAAAGCTCATTCCAGTCTTCTAAGGTCTCTTGCACACGACCGTTGTGCCCCTCGGTCCATTTTTAACGGCATCTGAGTCGCACCCGATAGTCTTCACGGACCCATTCACTTTACCGGGTGAATTGGGTCCGTGAAAAATGGTCCGAGTCTCCGATCCGAGGAAAGATAGAACATGTCCTATCTTTCCTCGGATCACTGACGGGACTCGGATGGCACACACGGTTGTGTGCATGAGGCATAAGACCCAGCTGCTCTGTCATTCAGGAGGGGCATCCACATAAGTCTAGTAGAGTCAGCGGCATTACTGATCATTGAGCGTTATCTATGGTGAAAGAGAGAAGAAAGAAGCAGTAATAAACCACTTTTTCTCTGGGTCCCCGGCTGTCGGGGTCTCCAGATATGCTACTGCTAGGCTTTTGCAGGAGGAAAATTCCTCCTGCAAAAACTGCTCCAGTAGGTTTTTGCACAGTGGTTTGACAAAAACTCGTCAAAACACTCGTCGAGGGTTTTTTTTCCTCTTTCTGACTCATTGAAATGGGGTTTTGGAGGAGGAAACCGCCTCAAGATGGGTCATGTTGCTTCTTTTTACCACGACGAGTTTTTTTTACTCGTGGAAAAAAAACTCGTCTGCCTCCCATTGAAATCAATGGGAGGCATTTTCGGGCGGTTTTTGAGGAGTTTTTTGGTGTGGTTTCTGCCCCAAAAAACTCGTCAGAAAACTCCGTGTGAACAGGGCCTTAGAGGCTTCAAACCTGCCCTGTTCATTTACAATACCACGGGTTTAAAGCCCAAGACTGCATGCTGTACATTTCTGGCATGTGGTCCTTAAAGGGGTTTCCCCACAAATTAAAATCACCTAAATGCTCCCTTTACCACATACATTGTACATTTCAGTAAAAATGGGAATATTTTGGGGGAAAAATCCTTACTTCTTGCTAGTCGTTGTGTCCCCATGGGATCCACTTACTTCCAGCTTGTGTCGGGAAGGCTGTGCGCTTCCCCTGACGTTATGCTGCTGCCCCATAATTCCTATGCGCAACGCTACCAGGTTCCCACAGTGTCCATTTGCTCCTCCATGATGCCGTCTGCATATGTGCAAGAGAGGAGACTGGAATGTCAGGTCTAGTGCACATGAAGAACAGACAGAGAGACAGAGACAGAGACAGACAGACAAATTGGACTGCTGCTGGTGCATGTAGACAGCGGCAGCCGAATCTCAATACAAATGACACACATGGAGAAGTAGTAAGAACTAACTTTGATACGGTTAATTTTTAACTGGTTAAAGGGTTATTCCCATCTCAAACATTTATGGCATATCCACAACATATATCCCAGCTCAAGGACCCCCACCTATATCGAGACTTGGGGTCACCTGACACCCGACCCAGTGAGGAGTCCACTGGCCGCCTATTCCAGACGGGGACTATGTGGAGAGATGTCCACTCATGCGTGCGGCTCTCGCCATTATGTTCTATGAGAGTTACGGAAACATCCATGAAATGCACGGTGTGTAAGTTAGTAACTTACTACTCCTCTGTGTGTATCTGTTTGGATAACCCTTTAAGCCTTAAAACATAGGAGGTCTTAAAGAGTTATCCAAACAGAGGACACCCTGGAAGCTGAGATATGGGGAGTTGTTTGGTGGTGGATCATCATAGGGGGGGTTCGGGTGGCCGCTCGGGGCCCAAGGGCTGTTGGGGGGGGACTGATCAATTGCCCATTGCCCCATCCTCTTAGGGCCCCCTGCTGCTACAGGGCCCGAGGCATGAGGGGGCCCGCGCAACCCGGCCCATAACATTTATGGGCCGGGCGACACGGGACCCATCATGCCCGGTTGCTGTGCTAGCACCGGAGGTGGCCCCGATGCTAGCGACAGCCACATTCACTTGTATCTGCCGCAGATAGAAATGAATACTATAGGCTGCAGGCCACGTTACGCCTGCAGCCTGTAAGGCGCTGGGAAATCTGCGCAGGCCGGCATGATGACGTCACTGTATCATGCTGGTCTGCGCAAGTGGGCCGTCACGAGGCTGTGCAGTTCTGCGTCCATTGCGGAAACAGGGCAAGGTAAGTACAACATTTTTTGGGGGGCTATTTGGCAATATACACGAGTGAATTGCTTTGTAGCACTATATACAAGGGCAGGGCTGTGTGGCACTATATACAAGGGGCGGGCTGTGTGGCACTATATACAAGGGGGGCTGTGTGGCACTATATACAAGGGGGGGTGTTGCACTCTATACAAGGGGGGCTGTGTGGCACTATATACAAGGCGGAAACCGTGTGGCACTATTTACAAGGGAGGGGGGCCGTGTGCCACTATATACAAGGGGAGGAATGTGTGGCACTATGTAGCGCCCATGGCCGCGGGCCGTCAGGTTCACTCACCTCCCGACGCCCGCAGCCATGGATCTGTGAGCGCTGGCCTCCGTCTCCCTCCTAGGAGATGCCAGCGCTCACTTCCGCTCCGTCCGGCCGGGTCCCGTAGGGTGCGTGCGTACGCTCGCGCCTGCTCTTAAAGGGCCAGCGCGCGCACATGAAAACAATGATCATTAACCCACATGATTTCCTGCTCTATAAGAATGCCCCAGCCCTTCTGATCCTTGCCTGAGCGTTGTTAGTCTTTCCCTGTCTGTCTCGCAAATGGTCCCTTAGTGTCTCCCGTTCCAGCTGTTACCCGTGCCCTGTTACCGTTCCTGTATTCCGCATTGTTCCTGTGCCTACCCGTGTTCAAGTGCCATCTGCCACATCAAGTGCCATCTGCCACATCAAGTGCCATCTGCCACATCAAGTACCATCTGCTACGTCAAGTGTCTTCTGCCACGTCAAGTGCCATCTGCTCATCGGATACTGCCCACCACGTCTGGCGCCACTTTCCGCACCTGCCTCCATCCGTGCAGAGGCCACAGTCACCATCCGGACTATTTCAGGTACCTAAGCATTACTGTCTGCCATCTTACTTTCACATAGACTGTGACCTGGTCAGCTGCCTCCCCGCTACGGCGGAGCGGCCTAGTGGGTCCACAAACCCAGTGTCCGTGACAGTACGCTCAGGCCATGGAACCCGCTGGCCAGCCCAAGACCCCAGTACAGAAGATTCAGACAGAGATGCTTGACCTACGCACTCGTCAGGATCAACTCCTTGAGGCGGTGAATTCTATTCAGGTCCGCCTGGATCTACTCGCTGTTCCACCCCCGGTTCTTCCTCCAGAAGCGGTTGCCGTGCCACTGCCTGTTGCTCCCCCTGTTTCTTCCGGATCCTCAGTTCCTCTGCCTCTTCCTCCTCGCTACGACGGTGATCCCAGAGCATGCAGAGGATTTCTTAATAAATGCACGGTGCATTTTAGGCTACGGCCTCATCTCTTCCCCTCCGAGGAGGCTAAAGTAGCGTTCATTATCTCCCTCCTCGGTGGCAAGGCCCTCGAATGGGCGAACCCAATCTTGGAGCAACAAGGAACTGTATCCGCGGACCTAGCCTTGTTCCTGCAGTCCTTTCGTGCCGTGTTCGAGGAGCCGGGTCGAACATCCTCTGCCGCAGCCACTCTGTTGACCCTCAAGCAAGAAGGCTCCACAGTAGGGGAGTATGCGATCTCCTTCCGTACCCTAGCAGCCGAGCTGGCATGGAACAATGAGGCACTGGTGGCGACCTTCTGGCAGGGACTGTCCTCTCACATCAAGGACGAACTGGCAGCCCGCGACCTTCCTTCTACCTTGGATGCCCTCATCCTGTTAGCCACCTGGGTTGATATGAGAATCCGGGAGAGCTCTCAAGAGGTTCGTCAGGAGAGCCGGGCCCACAGACCAGCACCCCCTGCCCAGAGACCACAATTGTCCACTCCTAGTGCGCTACCTGAGGAACCCATGCAGGTAGACAGAGTCCAGTTATCTGAACAGGAGAAGCAGCGCAGACGCTCCTCTGGACTTTGCATGTATTGCGGCCTCAAGGGTCATTTTGTGCGTCAATGCCCACAGAAACCGGGAAACTCCAGTACCTAGGGTTGGTTGGAGAGGCAACTCAAGGTGGAACGTCTCCAAACGTTAAAACCTCTTCCAAATGATCGATACCTGTGGCCATCGTCACCGGACAGGCATCACATCCTTCCTCCGCCTATCTTGACTCTGGAGCAGCTGCTAATTTTATCCACCAAGATCTAGTGGATCGGTTTCAACTACCCACAGTCCGTCTGGAGAGACCCCTGGCAGTTGCCTCTGTGAATGGTCTACCGCTGCCTGATCCAATCATGCTCATCACTGAGCCGGTGACATTACGGGTCAGAGCTCTTCACTCAGAACAGATCTCCTTCCTGGTACTACCCAAGGCTATCAATCCTATCCTGCTGGGTCTGCCATGGCTCCGTCTACACGCCCCGACACTCGACTGGAGTTCTGGAGAGGTTCTTCAATGGGGCTCCAGATGCCATAGCCATTGCCTGTCACAAGTCCGTCCTGTTGTGCCCCCTCTGCCTCAGTCACTCTCCGATCTACCTTCTCAGTATGCCAGTTTTGCGGATGTCTTCTGCAAACGAGAGGATGAGACGTTGCCTACACATCGGTTCCCAATGCTTCTCTTCCCCGTGGACGAGTATATCCTCTCTCCTTGGCAGAGACGCTATCGATGTCAGCCTATATCAAGGAGAACTTGGAGAGGGGTTTTATTCGAAAATCTTCCTCCCCGGCCGGGGCAGGATTATTCTTCGTTAAAAAGAAAGATGGATCTCTCCGACCCTGCATTGACTACCGTGGTCTCAATCAGATCACGGTCAAGAACAAATACCCGTTGCCACTCATTTCCGAGCTGTTTGATCGCATACGAGGAGCCAAAAATTTTTCCAAGCTAGATCTGCGGGGGGCCTATAATCTAATCCGGATTCGCCGGGGTGACGAATGGAAGACGGCATTTAACACCCGCGATGGGCACTACGAATACCGAGTGATGCCCTTCGGACTGTGTAACGCTCCCGCAGTATTTCAGGAGTTCGTTAATGACATCTTCCGAGATCTCCTCTATACGTGTGTTGTAGTTTATCTCGATGATATTCTAATCTTCTCCCCAGATCTGATGACCCATCGGAGGCACGTTCGTCAAGTTCTTCTGCGACTAAGAGAGAATCGCTTGTATGCCAAGTTAGAGAAATGCACATTTGAAAAGAGGTCTCTGTCCTTCCTGGGCTATGTCATCTCGGATCAAGGCCTTAAGATGGACCCTGAGAAGTTAAAGTCTGTCCTGGAATGGCCACGTCCTCAAGGCCTAAGGGCCATACAGCGGTTCCTGGGTTTCGCCAATTTCTACCGGCAGTTTATTCCGAACTTTTCTTCTCTGACGGCCCCCATCTCTACCCTTACCAAGAAGGGTGTGAACGCCAAGGTGTGGACTCCGGAGGCAGAGTCCGCATTCATTAGCCTCAAGAAAGCCTTCACTTCAGCTTCGATCCTCCATCACCCTGACATATCTCGTCAGTTCTCAATGGAAGTGGACGCTTCCTCTGTTGGTGCAGGCGCACTTCTGTTCCAGAGGAGCTCCAAAGGAAAGGCAGCAGTGTGTGGCTACTACTCAAGACTGTTTTCCCCTGCTGAGCGCAATTATTCCATTGGAGATTGGGAGCTACTGGCTATCAAATTGGCCCTGGAGGAGTGGAGACATCTTCTGGAGGGCGCTGCTCACCCCATCCTGATCTTCACCGACCACAAGAATCTCACTTACCTTCAGTCCACTCAAAGACTGAATCCTCGTCAAGCCAGGTGGTCACTGTTCTTCACCCGTTTCCAATTTCTGCTCCACTACCGTCCCGCGGACAAGAACGTGAGGGCCGATGCCCTGTCCAGATCATTCGAAACGCAAGACACGGTGGAGTCCCTTCAGACGATCATAGACCCATCCTGCGTTGTCACCGCCAATCCTCTGCAGCTTAGAAATATCCCTCCAGGGAGAACTTTTGTTCGGTTGGCTGACAGAAAAAGAATTCTCCGCTGGGGACACAGTTCTAAACTGGCTGGGCACGCTGGTGTCCGTAAAACCCAAGACCTGATCGCTCGTCACTTCTGGTGGCCCACGCTACCTAAAGATGTTCTGGACTTTGTCTCTGCTTGCACGGTGTGTGCCTCCAACAAAGTGACTCACAGCAAGCCTGCCGGCCTGCTTCAACCCCTGCCTCTCGCTATGGACTTCGTCACGGACCTTCCTCTCTCAGCAGGATGCAACACCATCTGGGTGGTGGTGGACCGGTTCTCTAAGATGGCACATTTTATCCCGCTAACCGGCCTACCCTCTGCTCCTCGACTGGCAAGCTTCTTCATTCAGCACATCTTCCGCTTGCATGGCTTGCCTCTTCACATTGTGTCCGACCGGGGGGTTCAGTTTACCTCCAAGTTCTGGAGAGCCCTCTGTAAACTCCTGGATGTGAGTTTGGACTTTTCCTCTGCCTATCACCCCCAGTCCAATGGGCAAGTTGAGAGGATCAACCAAATCATGGAAAATTACCTCCGCCACTTCATCTCTTCACAGCACGATAACTGGGTACAGCTTCTACCATTGGCGGAGTTTTCATATAATAACCACACAAGTGAGTCCACCACTTCCACTCCGTTTCACATCGTGTACAGTCAACATCCAAGAGTTCCTCTTCCAGTGTCGACTTCATCGCAGGTACCCGCTGCTGACTCTGCATATGGGGACTTCCTGCAAATCTGGCAACAGACCCGGTCCTCTATTTTGCTGGCGGTAGATCGCATGAAGCGTAAGGCAGATACCAAAAGAAGAGAGCCGCTTCAGTATCTTCCTGGGACTAAAGTCTGGCTGTCCTCTCGGAACATTCGCTTGAGGGTGCCTTCATACAAGTTTGCTCCCAGGTTCCTTGGTCCCTTCGAGATCCTGCAACAAATTAACCCTGTTTCCTATAAGCTGCGGCTGCCCCCTACCCTCAGAATCCCTAACTCCTTCCATGTGTCCCTCCTGAAACCAGTGGTCCTGAACCGCTACAGCAAGACCTCTAGTTCCACAGTTGCTTCCAGCAATCCTTCTGATGTATTCGAGGTAAAGGAGATCCTGGACCGCAAGAGGGTAGGAGGAAAGACTTTCTATCTGGTGGACTGGAGAGGGTTTGGTCCTGAGGAGAGGTCCTGGGAGCCAGAAAAGAACCTCAGTGCTCCTGCTCTTATTAAAAAGTTCCTCTCTCACTCTGGTCCCAAGAAGAGGGGGTGTAAGAGGGGGGATACTGTAGCGCCCATGGCCGCGGGCCGTCGGGTTCACTCACCTCCCGACGCCCGCAGCCATGGATCTGTGAGCGCTGGCCTCCGTCTTCCTCCTAGGAGATGCCAGCGCTCACTTCCGCTCCGTCCGGCCGGGTCCCGTAGGGTGCGCGCGCGCGCTCGCTCTTAAAGGGCCAGCGCGCGCACATGAAAACAATGATCATTAACCCACATGATTTCCTGCTCTATAAGAATGCCCCAGCCCTTCTGATCCTTGCCTGAGCGTTGTTAGTCTTTCCCTGTCTGTCTCGCAAATGGTCCCTTAGTGTCTCCCATTCCAGCTGTTACCCGTGCCCTGTTACCGTTCCTGTATTCCGCATTGTTCCTGTGCCTACCCGTGTTCAAGTGCCATCTGCCACGTCAAGTGCCATCTGCCACGTCAAGTGCCATCTGCCACATCAAGTGCCATCTGCCACATCAAGTACCATCTGCCACGTCAAGTACCATCTGCCACGTCAAGTGCCATCTGCTCATCGGATACTGCCCGCCACGTCTGGCGCCACTTTCCGCACCTGCCTCCATCCGTGCAGAGGCCACAGTCACCATCCAGACTATTTCAGGTACCTAAGCATTACTGTCTGCCATCTTAGTTTCACATAGACTGTGACCTGGTCAGCTGCCTCCCCGCTACGGCGGAGCGGCCTAGTGGGTCCACAAACCCAGTGTCCGTGACACACTATATACAAGGGGGGCTGTGTGGCACTATATACAAGGGGGACTGTGTGGCACTATTTACAAGAGGGGGAGGGCTGTGTGGCGCTATCAAAAGAGGGTCTGTGTGGTGCTATGTACAGGGGGCTGTGTGGCGCTATCTACAGAGGGGGTGGCGCTATCTATATGGGTATGTGTGTGGCGCTATCTACAGGGGGCTGTGTGTGGCTCTCTACAGGGCGGCTGTGTGTGACTCTGTCTACAGGGGGATGTGTGTGGTGCTATATACAGGGGGGGTGTGCGGCACTTTCTACATTGGCTGTGTGTGGCACTATCTACAGGGAATGTGCTATCTGCAGGGGCTGTGTGTGGCGCTATCTACAGGGGTGTGTGTGGCACTATTTATAGAGGGTGTGTGTGATGCTATCTACAGGGGGGTGGTGTTATCTACAGCTGGAGGTGTGGCGCTATTTATAGGGCGGTGTGTGTGATGCTATCTACAGGGGACTGTGTGTATATGGTGATTTACTTTACAGGATTTAACACAATTATATTCAGGGGCACAGTGTTTGGTACTATTTTATTCAGATAGGGTGCTATTATATTTAGGGGCACAGTGTGTGGCACCATGAGAATTTTGTCTTCATTTATAGGTGTGGAAATGTTGGAAAAGTGAGGACCCGAAGACATCTGAGTGGCAAATTCTGCAGAAATAGGTCATGGTCAGGAGAAGTCGTCGTGAAGTCTGAACCGCATGGAGAAGAAAAAAGGAAAAAAAATACTAGAATGTGAGAAGTCATCTCCTGTGAGTCACTTGACTACTGACAAGGGAAATGGTAACACCCATGTGTCTCTGCACAGGTTGATACTGTCAGCGATGGTTTGTGACTGTAAGTATGTAGGGACTCAGCCCTTTGACAAGGGGAATCGTAACAAAATTGTTAACAATAGTTACGGCGCTAGGGCGGCTGTGGAGAAGGGAGTCCAAGTTTGGGTAAAAGCCCAGAGCCTATGGTCTACTTAATCCGCCACTGGGTCTTTAAACTCGAGATCTGCTTTTGCTTTCCCTGTGAAAGCCTGTGACACGGGGGAGGGGGGCGGGGGGAACACTCTAAGCACTAGTGAAATAGAAAGAAATATTAAATAGTAACCACAATTTTTTTTTCCCTCAATGTCAAAAACAGACACACAGAAGCGAAATAAAAGTAAAAGGACCCTGCAAATAACTCCACATATCTCAGCTTCCTGGGACTGACTAATTGCCCGTCTATCCACGAGGAGTCCCCTACTTACTGGAGCCGGGCATAGTCCAGGTTCTGAATGGTCGGTAAAACAGTTATTTACTTGATCATGCTTCCTTCACATTTTTCCACAACCCACATACAGTTAGGGCCAGAATTATTTGGACAGTGACACAAGTTTTGGCATTTCAGTTGTTTACCAAAACATATTAAATATACAGTTATATAATCAATATGGGCTTAAAGGGCAGACTCTCAGCTTTAATTTGACGGGATTCACATCCTAATTTGAGGAAGGGTTTAGGAATTACAGCTCTTTTATAAGTAGAAGCCTCTTTTTCAAGGGACCAAAGGTATTTGGACAATTATCTCAAAAGCTATTTAACCCATTAATGACCGCCTATACGTGTTTTCATGGCGGCCATTAAGGGTACTTATGCCAGAGCGCCGCCTTTTCACGGCAGCGCTTTGGTATAAGATAGCGCCCCTGGGAGGCGGTTAAACTCCACGGACTCCGCTACGGAGGTAGCTGAGGCCTCGGAGCACAGACCGAGGACCGTTTTGTCCGGTCCCCAGTCACATGATCGCCGTTATATATTCTGTGAGAGAAGAGAGAAATGGTAAAAAATAATGGCCAGCACCCCCCTATTACATCCCTGATCACCCCCCATCAGCCCCCACGTACCTGATCCGGATCTTCAAGATGGCGCATGACTGACTGTCCCGTCACAATGACAGTTAGAACACATTACACTACGTAGGTAGTGTAATGTGTTCTAGCAGCGACCAGAGCTGCAAGTCTAAATGTCCCCTAGTGGGACAAGTAAAAAAAAAAGATCATAAAAATGTTTTAAAAAAGTGTACAAATAAAAGTTATGAGTTACATAAACAAAAAATGGTTTTTTTTCCCTATAATAAGCCTTTTATTATAGAAAAAAATGAACACGTTAAAAAAAATACACATATTTGGTACCACAGTATTCGTAACGACCCCAACTATAAAACTATAATATTATTTTTAACGCACGATGAACACCGCAAATTAAAAAAAAAAAAAAAAACTATACTAGAATCACCATTTTTTGGTCACCACCCCTCCCAAAATATACAATAAAAGGTGATCAAAAAGACGCATGTACGCCAAAATAGTACCAATAAAAACTACAACCCGTCCCGCAAAAAACAAGCCCTTACACAGCTTTTTTGACTAAACAATAAAAAACTTATGGCTCTCAGAATATGGTGACACAAAAAATTGATTATTTTATAAATAAGTGATTTTATTGCGCAAACATTGCAAACCATAAAAAAAAACTATATACATATGGTATCACCGTAATCGTATCAACCCACAGAATAAAGTAAAATGCTCATTTATAGCCTAGGGTGAACGCCGTAAAAAATAATAATAAAAACCATTGTCAGAATTGATGGTTTTTGGTCACCTTTCCTGCCAAAAAATGGAATAAAAAGTGATCAAAAAAATCGCATGTACCCCAAAATGGTACCAATGAAAAGTACAGATTGTCCCGCAACAAATAAGCCCCCACACAGCTTCGGTGGAGAAAAAATAAAAAAGTTCCGGCTCTCAGAATATGGCGATGCAAAATGTGCAGTGTTCCAAAAACGGATAAGATTGGGCACTATTTATCAGTGTAACACTGGCCACATATCTGCGGATTATTATTTATTTACCCCATTATTATACCTATGCCCTGATGTACTCCGCACAGATTACATATGCCCCCACATTATAAACTGAAATACCAGCAAAATGCTAAATAGAACAACTACCAAGCTAAATCTGAGCTCCAAAAGCCAAATGCCACTCCCTCCCTTCTAAGCCCTACAACGTGCCCAAACAGCAGTTCACGCCCACAGATATGGCATCGCCATACCCGCGAGAACCCGGTTAATATATTTTATGGGGTATTTGTCTTCAGTGGCACAAACTGGGCATAACATATAGTGCACTAAATGGCATATCTGCGGAAAATTTAAATTTTTAACCCGCCCCATCCGTTGCGCATTAACACCTTCGCGCACCACGACTTAATAGCATGTCGTGGTGTGGGGGTGATGTATGGAGCATGCTCACGTGCTGAGCCCGTGCCATACGCTGCGGGTGTCAGCTGTGTATTATAGCTGACACCCGGGACTAACGGACAGGAACAGCGATCGCGCTGTTACAGGAGCATGTAAAAATTACAATATACTGCAATACATTAGTATTGCAGTGTATTGTACCAGTGATCTAATGATCGCTGGTTCAAGTCCCCTAGGGGGACTAATAAAATGTGTAAAAACAAAAGTAAATTATTATTAGTGAAAAAAATGAAATTAATATTTAAAGTAAAAAAAAAAAACCTTTTCAAATTTTTTTCTCTAAAGTAATGTAAAAAAAAAAATACACAATATTGGTACCGCTGTGTCTGTAAAAGTCCAAACTACCATTATTTAACTCACACGGTCAACGCCGTGAAAAATAAAGACTTTAAAACGGCAAAACCGCCGCTTTTGGTCACCTTGCTCAAAAAGTTGTATGTGCCAAAAAATGTTACCAATACAAACTACAGCTTGTTCCACAAAAAATAAGCCCTCACGCCACTCTATTCACGGAAAAATAAAAAAGTTATGGCTCTTGTAAATCAGGGAGGGAAAAACTAAAAAGAAAAAGCAAAAATGGATCAGTCTGGAAAGGGTTAAATATTTTCTAATGAAAAAAACATTTATGACCACATGTGGAGTATTGCCGTACTCGGGAGAAATTGGCTTACAAATGTTGGGTGGCTTTTTCCTCCTTTATCCTTAGTGAAATTTTAAAAATTCAACATTTTAGTGGAAATAATATTGACATTCATATTCACGGCCTAATTCTAATAAATTCTACAAAAGACCTGTGGGGTCTAAATGCTCACTCTACCCCTAGATAGATTCCTTAAAGAGGCTCTGTCACCAGATTTTGCAACCCCTATCTATCCCGTTTGCAGGTAAGTCGATGTAGCTACTTACCTGCAAACGCTGATGCTGCTGCAGAATCAACTGTAGCCTCTGGTGCCGATGTGTCCTCGCTCGTCTGACACGATGCAGGACCTGTGAGTGACGTCACAGCGTGATCTGGCAGAAGCTGTGCGTTCTGAAGAGAAGTGGATGATACTTCTCATCAGAACGCCCAGCTAGTAAAAGTATTAAAAACGCCCCGATGTATGCACATAATACACGCCCACTTGTACTTTTACTTTTAAACACGCCCACTTGGACTTTTGCAAGCCTCATTTGCATAACTACAAAAATGGTCATAACTTGGCCAAAAATGCTCGTTTTTTAAAAATAAAAACGTTACTGTAATCTACATTGCAGCGCCTATCTGCTGCAATAGCAGATAGGGGTTGCAAAATCTGGTGACAGAGCCTCTTTAAGTGGTGTAGTTTCCCAAATAGTGTCACTTTTGTGTGGTTTCCACTGTTTTGGCCTTTCAGGGGCTTTGCAAATTCTATATGGCACCCGAAAACCATTTCTAAATTTGAGCTTTAAAAAAGCCAAATAGCGCTCCTTTCCTTCATCACCCAGCTGTGGGTCCAAACAGCAGTTTATTACCACATATGGCATATTTCCGTAATCGGGAGAAATTGTTTTACAAATGTTGGGGTGCTTTTTCTCCTTTATTCATGTGTAAAAATTAAAAAAGTCTAGTTTTTTCTCCATAAAAAAAAAAGTAGATTTTCACCTTTACAGACTAATTGCAATGAATTCAGCAAAACAACTGTGGGGTCAAAATGCTAACTTTCCCCCTAGAAAAATTCCTTGAAGGGTGTAGTTTCCAAAATGGATTACTTTTCGGGGGTTTCCATTGTTTTGGTCCCTCCAGTACATTGCAAACATGACACGGCACTGAAAACTATTCCAGCAAAATCAGAAATCCAAAATCTAAATGGTGCTCCTACTCTTCTGAGCCCTGCTGTGGGTCCAAACAGCAGTTTATTACCACATATATGGTATTACTATAATCGGGAGAAATTGCTTTACATATGTTGGGGTATTTTTTCTCCTTTATTCCTTGTAAAAATGTACGTTTTTTCAGGAAAAAAAAGTAGATTTTCATCTTCACATACTAATTCAAATAAATTTAGGAAAAAAAACTGTGGGGTCAAAATGCTAACTACACCCCTAGATAAATTCCTTGAGGGGTGTAGTTTGCAAAATGGGGTCATTTTTGGGGGATTTCCACTGTTTTAGCACCACAAGACCTCTTCAAACCTGACATGGTGCCTAAAATATATTCTAAAAAAAGGAGGCCCTAAAATCCAGTAGGTGCTCCTTTGCTTCTGAGGCCTGTGTTTCAGTCCAGTAGCATACTAGGGCCACATGTGGGATATTTCTAAAAACTACAGAATCTGGGCAATAAATATTGAGTTGCATTTCTCGGGTAAAACCTTCTGTGGTACAGAAAAAAATGTATTATAAATGAATTTTGGCAAAAAAAAAATGAAATTTGTAAATTTCACCTCTACTTTGCTTTAATTCCTGTGAAATGCCTAAGGGGTTAAAACACTTTCTGAATGCTGTTTTGAATACTTTGAGGGTTGCAGTTTTCAAAATAGGGTAACTTATGGAGACTTTCTAATATATAACACTTCAGAACTCAACTGGTCCCTGAAAAAATAGGCTTTTGAAATTTTCTTGAAAATATGAGAAATTGCTGCTAAAGTTCTAAGCCTTGTAACGTCCTAGAAAAATAAAAGAATGCTCAAAAAATGATACAAACATAAAGTACACATATGGGAAATGTAAACTAGTAACTATTTTGTGTGGTATTGCTATCTTTTTTTACAAGTAGATACATTTACATTTAGAAAAATGCAAATTTTTGCACATTTTCTCCAAATCATGTTGTTTATTACAAATAAATTTTTCCACTAACATAAAGTACAATATGTCATGAGAAAACAATCTCATAATAGCTTGGATAGGTAAAAACATTCCGAAGTTATTACCACATAAAGTGACACATGTCAGATTTTAAGAATCGGCTTCGTCATTAAGGCCAAAACTGGCTCAGTCTTGAAGGGTTTAATGGGCTGCATGGGCTATTCCCTTGTTAATCCAGCATCAATTAAGCAGGTAAAAGGTCTGGAGTTGATTCCAGGTGTGACATTTGCATTTGGAAACTGTTGCTGTGAACCCACAACATGAGGTCAAAGGAGCTCTCAATGCCAGTGAAACAGACCATCATTAGGCTGAAAAAAATTAAGAAATCCATCATAGAGAAAGCACAAATGTTAGGAGTGGCCAAATCAACAGTTTGGTACATTCTTGAAAAAATAGGGTGCACTGCTAATCTCGTGAACTCCAAAAGGCCTGGACATCCACACAAGACAACAGTGGTGGATGATCGCAGAATCCTTTCCATGGTGAAGAAAAACCCCTTCACAACATCTACCCAAGTGAAGAACACTCTCCTGGAAGTAGGTGTATCAGTATCTAAGTCTACCACAGAGAGAAAACTTCATGAGAGCAAATACAGGGGGTTCACCACAAGGTGCAAATCATTAATCAGCCTCAAAAATAGGAAGGCCAGATTAGACTTTGCCAAACAACATCTAAAGAAGCCAGCCCAGTTCTGGAACAGCATTCTTTGGACAGATGGAACTAAGATCAACCTGTACCAGAATGATGGGAGGAAGAAAGTATGGAGAACGCTTGGAACAGCTCATGATCCAAAGCACACCACATCCCCTCTAAAATATGGTGGAGGCAGTGTGATGGCATGATGTGACTGAAGACAGAAGCAGCCAGATGAATTCTGAAGTGCTCAAGGATATACTTTCTGCTCAGATTCAACCAATGTTGATTGGACGTCGCTTCACAGTACAGATGGACAATGACCCAAAACATACTGCAAAAGGAACCCAGGAGTTTTTTAAGGCAAAGAAGTGGAATATTCTGCAATGGCCAAGTCAATCACCAGAACTCAACCCCATCGAGCTGCATTTCACTTGCATAGGAGAAAACTTAAGGCAGAAAGACCCAGAAATCAGCAACAACTGAAGACAGTTGCAGTAAAGGCCTGGCAAAGCATCACAAAGGAGTAAACCCAGTGTTTGGTGATGTCCATGGGTTCCAGACTTCCGGGAGTCATTGCCGGCAAAGGATTCTTTACAAAGATTAAAAAAATTTTTTTTTATGGTAATGTTAATTTGTCCAATTACTTCAGAGCCCCTGAAATGAGGAGGCTGTGTAGAAAAATGGTTGTAATTCCTAAATGTTTCTGTAAAGGATCTGCCAGACACAGCTTCTCTGTCGACGCCCGTGGTTAGTCAGTCTGCACCTGCTCCTAAGTCTGATAGAGTGACTCCTTCGTCTACCACTCAGGCTGGGAGGCTGAGGAGTGGGAGAGCCTATCACAGCCTGGCCAGACGGAGCTAGCTCCCGCCCCCTGTCTATTTATACTTTCATTTCCTGCTTCTCCTTTGCCTGTGATTCTGCTTGTTTCTTGGCTCTGCTGCTTGTACTATTTGTCCTCTGCTTCATATTGACCCTGGCTTTACTGACTACTCTCTTGCTCTGCGTTTGGTACCTCGTACACTCCTGGTTTGACTCAGCTCGTTCACTACTCTTGTTGCTCACGGTGTTGCCGTGGGCATCTGCCCCTTTTCTCTTAGCTTCTTTGTACACTTGTCTGTCTGTCTGTCGTGCACATAGTGAGAGTAGGGACCGTCGCCCAGTTGTACGCCATCGCCTAGGATGGGCCATTGCAAGTAGGCAGGGACTGAGTAGCGGGTAGATTAGGGCTCACCTGTCTGTCTCCCTACCCCGTCATTACAGTTTCATAGGATATTTTTGTTCAAACCCTTGAATTAAACCTGAAAGACTACACTTCAATGATATCTCAGTTGTTTCAATTCAAATCCAATGTGGTGGCATGCAGAGCCCAAATCATGAAGATTTTGTCACTGTCCAAATAATTTTGGTCCTAACTGTAAGGGTCAAATTTTTAGGTTAGGTTCAATAGTATCGTAAAAACTGTGGATTTTTTGCAGCAAAATACTGTAGCAGCAAGTGGATGAGAATTGAACATAAAATCGCTGCTTTTTTGTTGCGGATTTTCCTCATTGAATTCAATGAGAAGGTAAAACCCGCAAAAAATAGCAGATGTTGTGATTTTTGCAGCGGAAAAGCTGCAATTCCGCAGCATAAATCCAACTCGGAAAAAAACAATTGTATAGTTACCCAAAATTCTATGCTTCTTCATCCAGGCCAGACTCCTGTGATGACGTTTCATCCCATGTGACCGCTGCAGCCAATCACAGGCTGCAGCGTTCACATTGGATGAAACTTCTTCCGAGGAGGCTGGCCTGTAGGAAGCCAGAGGGACGCGCCACCATGGCTACATAAGTATTAAACAGTGAAAGTGATTACAATATGTTTAAAAGATGACATCTTGCATGGACTCCATCTTGTATGGTAGGCGTCCATTTTGGATCATTGGAATCCATCTTGTGAAGGAGCCATCTTGAGATTAATAAGTAAAAACGAATATATTAATCTAAGTCCTTGAAACAATTCTATGTTATGTGTTATTGAATTGAATGTTTTAATTATTCTTGTAAGGAGCAGATCAATCATCCTTGGGAGAATGGAGAAGGACATTGTTTACCATAAGGGAGGGGGTCAGCCTTGAAAAAGGGCTTTGTTTAAATGATTCAATGTTGTGTATCAGCCATCTTATCTGCAGTCTCCATTCTCTAGTGAGAAGTAGAGACACATTAACTTGTGTGTGTCTCCCCCATGTAACAAGGGACAGGCCACCTGGGGGTGGGGGATCTTGAAGGGCGAAGAATCATTATAATGCATTGAAATATTCTCATTGGCTGAATCAGAGTCATTATCATATTGTAGATGATTGGCTGAAATCAAAGCCTAAATCTTTTCTGTCATCATACTTATATAGTTGTTTGGATCAATAAAGATCAGAGAAGGATTTTTAGCATACAAGCATGGTCTCTTCTCTCATCTTTTCTCTCAGAGATATATATATTGATCACCTATGATTTGGAAACTGGATAAATCACTGGATGGCGGGTATCGGTTGACATACCCATTACATATTTCAGTCTAATATATTTTGGTCCATGATTGCGTTTACATAAACTTTTTTTTTTATGTGCAGTTTTCTGCAGCGAACATTCCGTCCGAAAAATTGCACCACAATTTGGTGTGTTTTTTATGAGGAAATTTCCTGTGGCCGCCAGGGCGGATACGCTGTGTGCTTTTACGCAGCGTATCCGCCCCATGTGAACATAGCCTTACACTAGATGAATATCACTGTGAACAACATGTATATAAAACACACAGCTTTACCATGATACTTGAAATAGATGTTCTTGAACTTGTTGAAGCTCAGAAACACAATGTCATGTTGCCGTGATTCACTTTGTGAAATATAGACGACTCATGGAAACATCTATAAACATAGAAACAATCTGTGGTTAAGTATTAATGGAAGTATTTGCTGTTCACCAATTTTGCTGGAGTGAGCAGGATTATTTAGAAGCATTAAATTATTTTTAAATCAAAAGTCTGCGGCCAAAGTAAAACATCTAAAAATAATTTGCAAATCATCATGTAATGATCTGCAGTATCTGCGGCCTGTATTAGAATTTCACCTTGTTGAATCTGTAGCAGTCTTCCAAGTAAAATCACTGCTTGAGGCCTCATTTACACGAGCGTGTGCGTTTTGCGCGCGCAAAAAAACGCTGCGTTTTGCGTGCGCAAAAGGCAATTGACAGCTCCGTGTGTCATCCGTGTATGATGCGCGGCTGCGTGATTTTCGCGCAGCCGCCATCATAGAGATGAGGTAGTCGACGCCCGTCACTGTCCAAGGTGCTGAAAGATCTAACTGATCGGCAGTAACTCTTTCAGCACCCTCGACAGTGAATGCCGAGCACAATATACACCAACCTGTGAATAAAAAAAGACGTTCACACTTACCATGAACTGCCTGCTTCCTCCAGTCCGGTCTCCCGGCCGTTGCCTTGGTGACGCGTCCCTCTCTTGTCATCCGGCCCCACCTCCCAGGATGACGCGGCAGGCCATGAGACCGCTGCAGCCTGTGATTGGCTGCAGCCTGTGCTTGGCCTGTGATTGGCTGCAGCTGTCACTTGGCCTGAATTGTCATCCCGGGAGGTCGGACTGGAGGAAGGAGCCGGGACTTATCGGTAAGTCAGAACTTCTGTTTTTTTTTACACGTATATGTATATTGTGATCGAAAGTCACTGTCCATGGTGCTGAAACAGTTTAAGTCTTTGAGCACCGTGGGCAGTGACTGTCTCCTGACGTCGCGTACCCGAACATTTTTTGCCGGGTTCGGTTAAAACGAGTTCGGCCGAACCCGGTGAAGTTCGGTGCGCTCATCTCTAATTTGACACTCCATTTGGATGTTTGTAACCAGAAAAGCACGTGGTGCTTTTCTGTTTACATTCATCCTTTTGACAGCTCTTGCGTGATTTTCGCGCATGCAACGCAGGACCGTCAGTGTGGCATGCGTTGTTTTCACGCACCCATTGAAGTCAATGCGTGCGTGTTGCGTGAAAAACGCAAGAATATAGAACATGTCGTGAGTTTTACGCAACGCACTCACGCAGCGCAAAATTCACGCATCGTCTAAACAGCCCCATAGACTATTATAGGTGCGTACGACACGCGTGAAAAGCACGCGCGTCGCACGCGCGTATAATACGCTCGTGTAAATGAGGCCTGAAAGAGGCTCTGTCACCAGATTTTTCAACCCCTATCTCCTATTGCAGCAGATCGGCGCTGCAATGTAGATAAGAGTAACGTTTGTTTTTTTAAAAAACGAGCATTTTTGGCCAAGTTATGACCATTTTTAGATTTATGCAAATGAGGCTTTCTAAAGTACAACTGGGCGTGTTTAAAGTTAAAGTACAACTGGGCGTGTATTGTGTATATACATCTGGGCGTTTTTACTTGTTTTACTAGCTGGGCGTTGTGAATGGAAGTGTATGATGCTGACGAATCAGCAGCATCCACTTCTCTTCGTTACCACCCAGCTTCTGGCAGTGCACAGACACACAGCGTGTTCTCGAGAGATCACGCTGTGACGTCACTTCCTGCCCCAGTTCCTGCATCGTGTCGGACGAGCGAGGACACATCGGCACCAGAGGATACAGTTGATTCTGCAGCAGCATCAGCGTTTGCAGGTAAGTAGCTACATCGACTTACCTGCAAACGCCGATGTAGTGAGCGATTTGACTCCACAGGTTTTTTGCAGAAATTATTGGAAGTAGGCCCTGAAAATAAAAATCAACATTTTTTCAAAGAAAATGTAGGTTTAGCTTATTTTTACTCATTTCCACAAGGACTGAAGGAGAAAAAGCACCACAAAATTTGTAAAGCAATTTCTCCCGAGTAAAACAATGCCCCACATGTGGTAATAAACGGCTGTTTGGAGACATGGCTTGGCTTAGAAGGGAAAGAGCGCTATTTGGCTTTTTGAGATCACATTGAGCAGGAATGGTTTGCGGAGGACATGTCACATTTGCAAAGCCCCTGAGGGGAAAAAACAATGAAAACGCCCAAAAAGTGACACCATTTAGGAAACTACACCTCTTGAGGAATTCATCTAGGGGCGTAGTGAGCATTTTGACCCCACAGATGTTTCATAGAATTTATTAGAATTGGGCAGTGAAAATAAAAACAATCCTTTTCTTCAATAAGACGTAGCTTTAGCGCAACAAATAAAGGAAAAAAAAAGAACCCAACATTTGTAAAGCAATTTCTACCGAGTACGGCAATACCCCATATGTGGTCATAAACTGCTGTTTGGGCACACGGCAGGGCTCAGAAGGGAAGGACCGCCATTTGGAGTGCAGATGTTGCTGGATTGGTTTCTGGGCGCCTGTGGGCCCAAAACAGTGGAAACCCCCCAGAAGTGACCCAATTTTGGAAACTACACCCCTCAATGTATTTACCTAGGGGTGTAGTGAGCATGTTAACCCTGCAGGTGTTTTGTAGAAATTAGTGTGAACTCGATGTTGCAGAGTGAAAATGGGATTTTTTCCACAGATATGTGGACAATATGTGGTGCCCGGCTTGTGCCACCATAACAAGACAGCTCTCTAATTATTATGCTGGGTTTCCTGGTTTTAGAAACACCCTACATGTGGCCCTAATCTCTTGCCTGGACAGTCGACCAGGCTCAGGAGTGAAAGCGTACCATGTCAAATTGAGGCCTAATTTGGCGATTTACAAAGTATTGGTTCACAACTGCAGAGGCTCAGATGTGAAATAATAAAAATAAACCCCTGAGAAGTGACCCTATTATGGAAACTGCACCCCTCAAGGCATTTATTAAGGGCTGTAGTGAGCATTTTCACCCCACAGGTCTTTTCCATAAATGAATGCGCTGTGGATGGTGCAAATTAAAAATTTATATTTTTCCCTAGATATGCCATTCAGTGGCAAATATGTCATGCCAAGTTTATGCCACTGGAGACACACACCCCAAAAATTGCTAAAAGGGTTCTCCCGGGTATGACGGTGCCATATATGTGGAAGGAAACTGCTGTTTGGGCCGCTGTAGGGTTCAGATGGGAGGAAACGCCATTTGGCTTTTGGAGCGTGGATTTTGCTTGGTAGTAGTTTTGTTTGGAGTCTTACTGGTGTTTCCGTTTATAATGTGGGGGTACATGTAAGCCGGGCGGAGTATATAAGGGGCATAGTCAGGTGGTATAATAATGGGGTAAAAAAAAACAATAAAATGATCCATAGATGTGTGTTACGCTGTGAAGCAATCCTTTCTGCACAGGCCGGTGTCGCACTGATATATGGCGTCCTTTATTATCCCCCTTTTGGTCCACACTCCGCGCCTTTGTAGTTTGGGGAATTTTGCTAGGAAGTGTTGTCCTGGTATAATACGGGCACCGTCGCTTCCAGCGGATATGTTTGGGCCCTCCCTTTCCTGGTTCCCTAATTTTAGGTCCTTGATAAATCGCCTCTTCAAACAGAAGAAATGTTCCCCTCGGGCACAACTGCATATTTTTTTATTTCCTGACTTATTGGAGCCTTAACTAATTTTATTTTTCATAGACGTAGCGGTATGAGGGCTGGTGTGTTGCGGGACGAGCTGTAGTTATTATTGGTACCATTTTGGGGTACATGCAACTTTTTGATCACCTTTTATCCTATTTTTTGGGATGCCAGGTAAACAAAAAAACGCAATTCGGGCACAGCTTTTTTAGTTTTTTTTATACAGCGTTCACCACGCGTTATAAACTACATGTTAACTTTATTCTGCGGGTGAGTACGATTCCGGCGATACCTAATTTATAGCACTTTTTTATGTTTTACAACTTTTTGCACAATAAAATTACTTTTGTAAAAAGAATGTATTTTTTCTGTCGCCAAGTTGTGAGAACCATAACTTTTTAATTTTTTTGTCGACGGAAGTGTATGAGGGCTTGTTTTTTGCGGGACGAGCTATAGTTTTTATAGGTACCATTTTTGGATACATGCGACTTTTTGATCACTTTTTATTCTAACATTTGTAGGGCAAAGTGACTAAAAAACAGAAACCCTGGTAAAGTTTTTTAAGTTTTTTTTTACGCTGTTCACCGCGTGCAATAAATAATATCATATTTTGATACCTCATGTCGTTACGGTCGCGGCGATACCAAATACATATGGTTTATTATTATTTTTCAATAATAAAGTACTTGATAAGAGTAAAAGGGGGATTGTGTTTTATTTGATTACTTGAAACTTTTATTGTTTTCAAACTTTCATTATTTGCACTTTTTTTTACACTTTTTTATACTTTTTTTTACACTTTTTCTCAAGTCCCACTAGGGGACTTGAAGGTCAAACGGTCAGATTTTTTTTTTTCTAATACATTGCACTACCTATGTAGTGCAATGTATTAGATCTGTCAGTCATTCACTGACAGCAAGCCGATTAGGCTTCGCCTCCCGGCGGGGCCTAAATCGGCTTCAGTAATGGCAGAGCAGGAGACCATTTTGTCTCCTGTTGCCATAACAGTAGTCGCCAGTCCTGATTGCCTGTCAGGGCTGGCGATCTGCTAGTAACCGCTACGAAGCAGCAATCGCTTTCGATTGCTGCATCGAAGGGGTTAATGGCAGGGATCGGAGCTAGCTCCGGTTCCTGCCGTTACAGGTGGATGTCAGCTGTACAGTACAGCTGACTTCCACCGCTGATGACGCCGGATCAGCTCCTGACCCGGCGCCATCTTGCCGGCAGCTACGGAAGCCGATCAGGCTCCGCCGCCGGGCGGATCTTGACCGGCTTCGGTGCTAGGCAGACCGGGAGGCCAGTATTAGGCCTCCGGTTGCCATTGCAGCCACCGGAACCCCGGCAATTTCATTACTGGGGTTCCGATGAGCTGCAAACACCTTAAGTGCCGCGATCGCGTTTGAGCGCTGCACTTAAGGGGTTAATGGCGGGGATCGAAGCTAATTTCGGTCCCCGCCGTTACAGCCGGATGTCAGCTGTAAGATACAGCTGAGATCCGGTGATGATGGGACCGGCTCAGCTTCTGAGCCGGTCCCAAACATTCGGCGTACATGTACGGCAAGATGCGGGAAGTCAATGCTTTCCATGACGTACATGTACGGCAAATGTCGGGAAGGGGTTAAACACGCCCAGTTGTACTTTAGAAAGCCTCATTTGCATAAATATAAAAATGGTCATAACTTGGCCAAAAATGCTCGTTTAAAAAAAAAAAAAACACGTTACTCTTATCTACATTGCAGCGCCGATCTGCTGCAATAGGAGATAGGGGTTGCAAAATCTGGTGACAGAGCCTCTTTAATAAATGAGGTATTATTGTATCTAGGCAGTAAACAGGGAGACATCCTGTCAGGGGCGTCGCTAGCACTGGGCTTTTGGGGCCCAAGCCCAAGATCTTTGGCCTGGTGCCATGGATCCCCGGCGACTGTCACATTTGGGTCGCTATTGTGACCGGGCCGCGGCCGCCTGCATCTATAAAAGTTACTAGTAACTGGGGCCTATGTAATAAAATACACAGGCCCCTGTTACTATAGTAATGACACATACTTACCCATCTTCCTTCCCAAGCGCAGCGGAAGTCCTGACGACTTCTCGCATCATGACGTCACGACGCTGTGTGTCGCGGCTGACGTCACAACGCTCGATGGTGTCGGGACAACCGCTTCACCTGGAGCCAAAGAGGAGGGTAAGTGCAACGTTACAGTCTGCTGGGGTCCTGTATCTAAGCCTGCCTTGTGGTAGGCTTGGATACAGGGTCTAAAAGACAGTATCACACATGGACACTGTATCTAAGCCTTCCACATTAGACTTAGATACAGGGCCCCAGCAGACAGTAATCTTATACAGTATAAGATTACTGTCTGCTGGTATCCTGTATCTATGCCTACCTTGTGGTAAGCTTAGATACAGGGTCTAACAGACCGTGTCACACATGGACCTCGTAGCTAAGCCTACCACATGGTATTCTTAGATACATGGCCCATGTCTGATCCTGTCTGATGGACCCTGTATATAAGCTTACCACATAATAGGATTAGATGCAGGGCCCCAGCAGACCGTAATATTCTACATTATAAGATTACTGTCTGTTGTGGCCCTGTATCTAAGCCTAGCTTGTGGTAGGCTTAGATACATGGTCTAACAGACAGTATCACACATGGGACCCGTATCTAAGCCTACCACATGTATTACTAATGGGATTTTTTGTGTTTGTGTTTGCCTCTGCACTAAGCCCCGCCTTTGTAATGGATGCTGTCAATCAACCAGAGGTAATTCCTAAGGAGGTAGTAATAAAGATTTAAAAAATACAAGGACATACTGTACTTTTGAAAGCTTATCCCACGGCAGAAGAATTTCATACACCAATTCTTCCATGCAATCGCAGACCTAGAAACCTCAGAGACAAGTTAGTGAGGGCGGACGAGGGATCCCAGATTAAGCTACCAAGACAACTCTTTTTAAGAACCCCCAAAAAAGGCACATTCCCATGCTTACACTGTGCACAATGCTCTAACATTCTTAAAGGAGATAGGATACATCACCCACATACAGGTAAAACTTGTCCTGTTAGTGTAAAGGATCTGCCTGACACAACTTCTGTGTCGACGCCCATAGGTAATCAGTCTGCACCTGCTTCTATGTCTGTGAGACTGACTCCATCTTCTACCACTCAGGATGGCAGGCTTAGGAGTGGGAGAGCCTATCACAGCCTGGCCAGACGGAGCTAGCTCCCGCCCTCTGTCTTTTTATGCCTGCCTTTCCTGTTCCTCCTTTGCTTGTGATTCTTCTCTGTTGGTTTCCTGGCCCTGCTGCAGCTTCTTGAACTACTGATCCTCTGCTTGTGATAGACCTTGGCTTTTCTGACCACTCTTCTGCTCTGCGTTTTTGTACCTCGGTCATCTCCTGGTTTGACTCGGCTCGTTCACCTCGCTTGTTGCTCACGGTGTTCCCGTGGGCAACTTCCCCATTTCCCTGGCTTCTTTGTACCCTTGTCTGTTTGTCTGTCGTGCACCTATTAAGTGTAGGGACCTTTGCCCAGTTGTACCCCGTCGCCTAGGGCGGGTCGTTGCAAGTAGGCAGGGACTGAGTGGCGGGTAGATTAGGGCTCACTTGTCTGTTTCCCTACCCCGACATTACAGTTAGAGACTTCCTTACCTGTAACTCCAAATATGTTGTCTACCTGATAAAATGCCCATGTGATCTCGGATACGTAGGGAAAACTACACAAACCATCAGTGACCGGATTGGGAAACACAAATCCACTATAGGTTGCCAAAATCTTCTACTACACATTCCCTATCACTTTCGTCATGTAAATCATAACATTACACAACTAAAATTTCAGATCCTTGAACAGGTACCAAAACCCAGAAGGGGAGGCAATAGAATCCAATTACTGAAAAAGAGAGAAGCCTATTGGATTCATAAATTACAATGCCTTACACCACGGGGCCTTAATCTAGACTATGATATCCACAGCTTTTTATAGTTTTTCCATAGATCCTAATATACTAACATCTTTCTATTTTCTCCCTCAGGTTCGTTGAATATCCTTCGGTCCCTTTTGCCGCCTCTCAATACCATCATGGGTATCCTTTTTTACATTATCAGGTTTTACACTATCAGGTTGTATGTTTTATCACCCATATATCAATACATAAATTTTTCCAGTTCTAATACAATGGTGCAGTCCTTACCTCAATATAGCTTTAAATACATTACCTTTTTGTATGTTATCCTATCCCTATTCATGACCGCAACACTTAGCCAATAGCACGCATGCGCGTATACTTATAATTCTCCAAAAAGACGCGACTATCAGATTAGCATAACTTGTTTGAAAAGTTAGTGTCTATTTAAGAACACATTTTAGTCACAAAGTAAAATTGTCATGCAATTTTGGCTTAGAATCACTAATGCAAAGTTGCGTGAAGGTGGCTATGTATAATGATTAAGTTGTATAAAGCAATTTAGACTTTGCTAGCATAGCAAGTTTGCCATATGCAGTATATAATTTTTAACACATTTGTGGATGAAGGGAAAATATTGCATGGCTTCTGTCTCTGCGTTTTTGAGAGCACAAAGTCTTGTTTATATAGATATATGTGGTTTATATGCATTTTGCCTATTACAGAGGCATGGCTAGGTTCTCCTGCACCCGGGGCAAAGATTCAGATTGGCGCCCCCCAACTTATTTCCTGACATCTCCTTCCCTTTCGCAATGTTTGCTTTTTCTACCAATGAGGTGTAATTTTTTTTCACAATTTTTTTAATGTAACTCGAGCATAAAAGCATTTCTACATTTTACAAGCGATATAGTTATATAATGTAATTAACATAACAATAAATTAAAAGAAAATAAATTAAAGAGGCCACACACAGCCCCCTGTAGATAGCGCCATACACAGCCCCCCTTGTAGATAGAGCCACACACAGCCCCTCTCTTGTAGATAGTGCCACACACAGCCGCTCTTGTAGATAGCACACACACAGCCCCCTTGTAAATAGCGCCACACAGCCCCCCTTCTAGATAGTGCCACACACAGCCCGCTTCCCCTTTGTAGATAGCGGCACGTTCCCCCCATTGTAGATAGTGCCACACACAGTCCGCTGCCCCTTTGTAAATAGCGCCCCCCCTTGTAAATAGTGGCACATTCCCCCCCTTTTAAATAGCGCCACACTCCCCCCTTGTAAATAGTGGCACATTCCCGACCTTTTAAATAGCGCCACACTCCCCCCTTGTACTTAGCGCCACACTGTAAACAGAGCGGTGAGCGGTAGCCTACCGCTACCACTCTCCGCTCTGCCTGGTGTGACTTACCGGAGGAGCCGAGGAAGTCATGTGGCGCAGGCAGCGGTGGAGTTCCTTCTGACTAGGGTTGGTGACAGCCAGGGCCGGCCTTAGCTTGGATGGCGCCCTGTGCGAGACTCTCTATTGCCACCCCCTACACAAACCAAAAATTAACCACATATATGGACAGGCTGGGACATATATACTGTACATACATAAAGACAGATATTTAGACATACAAGCAAATATACATACACACATTCTGGAATACATACATACAGGTAAATACATAGACGTACATACACATAGACACACACACCGGCAGATAAATACACAGACAGAGACATATACAAATATATAAAAGGCACATATATATATAGAAGCAAAAAGACACATTCACAAACAGACCCATATATACCCACACAAGCACATATACTGTATGCACAGTACAGATATTGTTGTAGATTTCACGTGCAGCCCTATGTAACACCACAGATAACACAGTAATAACTGAGTACAGATAATGTAGTAGTGTTACCTGCAGTCCTATGTAACACCACAGATAACACAGTGATAACTCTGAGTACAGATAATGTTGTTATGTCACCTGCAGTACTATGTAACACCACAAATTACACAGTGATAACGCTCTGATTGCAGATGTGGTAGATGTTGCCTGCAGTCCTATGTAACACCACAGATAACACAGTGATAACTCTCTGAGTACAGATAATGTAGTTATGTCACCTGCAGTCCTATGTAACACCACAGATAACACAGTGATACATCTCTGAGTACAGATAATGTAGTAGATGTCATCTGCAGTCCTATGTAACACCACAAATAACACAGTGATAACTCTCTGATTACAGATGTGGTAGATGTTTCTTGCAGTCCTATGTAACACCACAGATAACACAGTGATAACTTTCTGAGTACAGATAATGTAGTTATGTCACCTGCAGTCCTATGTAACACCACAGATAACACAGTGATAACTCTCTGAGTACAGATATTGTAGTTATGTCACCTGCAGTCCTATGTAACACCACAGATAACACAGTGATAACTCTCTGAGTACAGATAATGTAGTAGATGTCATTTGCAGTCCTATGTAACACCACAAATAACACAGTGATAACTCTCTGATTACAGATGTGGTAGATGTTGCCTGCAGTCCTATGTAACACCACAGATAACACAGTGATAACTCTCTGAGTACAGATAATGTAGTTATGTCACCTGCAGTCCTATGTAACACCACAGATAACACAGTGAT
Organism: Rhinoderma darwinii; assembly: GCF_050947455.1. Taxonomy (NCBI): domain Eukaryota; kingdom Metazoa; phylum Chordata; class Amphibia; order Anura; family Rhinodermatidae; genus Rhinoderma; species Rhinoderma darwinii. The sequence continues at coordinate 48,738,897 of NC_134689.1, forward strand.
AAATCTCTGAGTACAGATAATGTAGTAGATGTAATCTGCAGTCCTATGTAACACCACAAATAACACAGTGATAACTCTCTGATTACAGATGTGATAGATGTTGCCTGCTGTCCTATGTAACATCACAGATAACACAGTGATAACTCTCTGATTACAGATAATGTAGTAGATGTAAGAGACAAACACATGTAGAGACACATGCACACGCACACACACACACACACACACACACACACACACACACACACACACACACACACACACACACACACACACACACACACACACACACACACACACACACACACACACAGACACTCACCATGTCTTCTTGCTGACAGGATCACAGGTCAGGACGGGCTATGGGCGGAGCTTCCTCATCTGCTTCTCGGCTGTTATTTATTCCATGTGTGTAACAGCAGAGCACAGAGTAGAGGCAGAGCCCAGTGGCGCCCCCTACATGCTGGGAGGGTGCAGCGCGAGAGTGGACCAGTCCAGTCCCCTGACCTGAGTCATCTGACCTCATGTCACTGACGTGAGGTCAGGTGACAGGTAAGGTGTCTGGACCGGTCCACTCCCTGGTCATCACAGACCCCAGTTAGAACGCTGCTGCATGATTTCCTGGCTCTTCCTAAAGCTGCTGCAGGTGTCCGGCATACAGGGCGCCTATCAGCAGCGATCAGCGCCCCCCTTCCCTACCAACTAGTTACGCCCGGGGCACATGCCCCGCCTGCCCCCCCTGGCTACGCCCCTGCCTATTATTTTTACATTGTTTTTGTGTGCAACCCCCTGATTCTATGTGAGTTTTAGGCGCAAATGTATGTTATAATGCATTTGTTGTTACGTGAAGGTGAACATGACCGCCAACAGCAAGTCAAGACAATTGCAAGCATCAGGTTGTTTACTTTTAAGGAAATATATAGGGTTTGGGGTTGCACTCACTTCTTAAGGTGTTTATTCCCTGTATTTTTTAGGTTTTTACTTTGTTTTATTTGTTTATTTCCAGCTTAAAAATTGATATTTGGTCTCTTCAATCCTGGTAATTTAGTGAAGATATGTGCATGACATAAGCATAAGTGTTATTTATAAACTCTGCATATATTGAACTTTTATTTTTAGGATGTGGGGTGCATCTAATTTTCTGCTTAGATCACACTTTTAGCCAAAAATATAAATGTGTGCATTGTTTATGCAAAATGGCACTATTGCAAAGAATTGTATGATGGTGCTTGTGTGTATAAAGTGCTGATTGGCATTTTGACAATGTGCCAGGTGTCTACTTTCATAAAATATATAGATATGAGGGTTTAATATAATGATTTATTTTGTAATTTAGGTTTTATTTGCATATGTGAAAAGTGTGAAAATTTCCTGGGTACGAGAGGTGCAAAATTTCCACAAACCCTGGCAGCGAAAGAGTTAATCACAGTGTTAATGTTGCTGTTATACTTGCACACACAAGACATATTATTAATAAGGTAAACTAATTATTTGTGAGTTCTTGGTAGTACATGCCATCATCATCTCCCGCCTAAACTACTACAACATCCTTCTCTGTGGCCTCCCATATAACACTCTTGCACTTCTCCAATCTACCATCCTCTTTGCTTGCAGGTTAATCTATCTCTCCCCTTGTTTCACCTCTGCCTCTCCTCTCTGCTAATACCTTTACTGGCTACCCATTGTCATGGCTATGGGGTATGTGGACTCACTGGACCGCTCCGCCGTAGCGGAGTAGCAGCTGGTCAAACAAAATGTCAATAACAGTCACTAGGGCAATGAATTCTTAGCACGCTAGTTCCAGACTATCGGAAGCTGGCTTGTGCCGGACTATCAGAAGCTGACTTGTGCCGGACTATAGGAAGCTGGCTTGTGCTGAACAACTGGACTTGGCACAGATGCTGGACTTGAACACAGAAGTCGTCTCGGACAATGGACTTGAACACAGAAGTCGTCTCGGACAATGGACGTGAACACAGAAGTCGTCTCGGACACTTGACTTGGCACAGGCACCGGACACAGATACTGGATATGGGATACAGCTAAGGAACCATTCGCATGACAAACACTGGGATGACACAACATTGCTCAGGCAAACTGGAAGTGGGCAGAGTTCTTCTTAAAGTCCTGGGTGTGCTGGGTTTGGTCATGGGTGGAATTCTTCTCTTCCTATCGCCATATTTTTTTTCATGCGATCCACTGCCTGCAGGATCACGGACTTGGTTTGCTGCCAGATGTGAAGAAAGCTTCTGAAAGAAGAATTGGCTGAAGGCACTTGAAATGTAGTCGGTACAGGAAGAAATACACGTGGATGTTCGCTGTAAACAATAAAGAATGGAGAAGAAGCAGTGGACTCACTCGTGTGATTATTGAAAGAGAATTCGGCCCATGGAAGAAGATTGTCATGTTGAACAGATATAAAATGACGAAGATAATTTTCCAGTACTTGATTAGTCCTTTCAACTTGGCTGTTAGATTGTGGGTGATAAGTAGATGAAAAGTCCAAATTCACATCCAAAAGTTTACACGGGGCTCTCCAGAATTTAGACGTAAATTGTACACCCCGATCAGACACGATATTCCCTGCAGACTAAATATATGTTGAATAAATAAATTTGCCAAACGAGGAGCTGAGGGGAGGCCAGACAGCGGGATCATCTAAAAAAAAAACGATCCACCACGACCCAGACAGTGGTACATCCAGCAGAAGGACGAAGGTTGGTAATAAAATCCATGACAATGTGTTGCCAGGGACCATCGGGAACAGGCAGAGGTTGAAGCAGACCAGCAGGCTTGGAATGGGTACCCTTGTTTTGGGCACAGTTGGTACAAGAAGAGACATAGTCCACAACATCTTTAGGCACCACGCCCCTGTAGTGACGAGAAATAAAGTCCCAAGTCTCACGGACACCAGAGTGCCCAGCCAACTTGGAATTATGACCCCAGATGAGATTTTTTTTTTTTGTTTGGAATGTCTCTAATCTGCAGAGGGTTAAAATAAATAATCCTAGAAGGATCAATGATATGTTGAGTCATCTGTTTTAAACGACCCAGACAGGGCATCGGCCTTTATATTTTTATCGACAGGATGGAGGTGAAGTAGAAACTGGAATCTGGCAAAGAACAATGACCATCTGGCTTGACTAGGTGTAATGTCCGTGGCTGCGGACTGTCCGTTCCAGCCTCCCGCTGACAGCCGCAGCCACGAGTCGGAAAGCGCTGGCCCCAGCCTCCTCTTCAGGAGACGCCAGCGCTTGCATCCACTCACCTCCGCCGGAGCCCGCAGGGTGCGCGCGCACGCTCGTCCCCACACTTAGCGCACCGGACATCTTGAACGACCTTTGACCCGTGAGTACCCAGGGCTATAAGAGGGGTCCAGCCCCCTAGTTCGATGCCTGAGCATTGTTAGTCTTTCCCAGTCTGTCTCGCAAATGGTTCCTTATTGTCTCCCGTTCCAGCTGTTACCCGTGCCCTGTTACCTTTCCTGTATTCCGTATTGTTCCTGTGCCTGCCACGTCAAGTGCCATCTGCCACGTCAAGTGCCATCTGCCACGCCAAGTGTCATCTGCCACGTCAAGTGCCATCTGCCACGTCAAGTGTGATCTGCCACGTCTAGTGTCATCTGCCACGTCTAGTGTCATCTGCCACGCCAAGTGTCATCTGCCACGTCAAGTGTCTACCGCTTCATCGGATACTGCCCGCCACGTCTGGCGCCACTTGCCGCACCTGCCTCCATCCGTGCTGAAGCCACAGCCACCGCCCGGACTATTTCAGGTACCCAATTATTACTGTCTGCCAATTACTTCCGCTTAGACTGTGACCTGGTCAGCTGCCTCCCCGCTACGTCGGTGCGGCCTAGTGGGTCCACGAACCCTGTGTCCGTGACAGTACGCTCAGGCCATGGAACCCGCTGGCCAGCCCAAGACCCCAGTACAGAAGATTCAGACAGAGATGCAGGACCTACGCACATGTCAGGATCAACTCCTTGAGGCGGTGAATTCTATCCTGGTCCGCCTGGATCTACTCGCTGTTCCACCTCCGGTTCTTCCTCCTGAGGCTGTTGCTGTGCCACTGCCTGTTGCTCCCCCTGTGAGTTCCGGATCCTCAGTTCCTCTACCTCTTCCTCCTTGCTACGACGGTGATCCCAGAGCGTGTAGAGGATTTCTCAATCAATGCACGGTGCATTTTAGGCTACGGCCTCATCTCTTCCCCTCGCATGGGCGAACCCAATCTTGGAGCAACAAGGACCTGTATCCTCGGACCTAGCCTTGTTCCTGCAGTCCTTTCATGCCGTGTTCGAGGAGCCGGGTCGAACATCCTCTGCCACAGCCACTCTGTTGACCCTCAAGCAAGAAGGCTCCACAGTAGGGGAGTATGCGATCTCCTTCCGTACCCTAGCAGCCGAGCTGGCATGGAACAATGAGGCACTGGTGGCGACCTTCTGGCAGGGACTGTCCTCTCACATCAAGGACGAACTGGCAGACCTTCCTTCTACCTTGGATGCCCTCATCCTGTTAGCCACCCGGATTGATATGAGAATCCGGGAGCGCTCTCAAGAGGTTCGTCAGGAGAGTCGGGCCCACAGACCAGCACCCTCTGCCCAGAGACCACTATTGTCCACTCCTAGTGCGCTACCTGAGGAACCCATGCAGGTAGACAGAGTCCGGTTATCTGAACAGGAGAAGCAGCGCAGACGCTCCTCTGGACTTTGTATGTATTGTGGCCTCAAGGGTCACTTTGTGCGCCAATGCCCACAGAAACCGGGAAACTCCAGTACCTAGGGTTGGTTGGAGAGGCAACTCAAGGTGGAACGTCTCCAAATGTTAAAACCACTTCCAAATTGTCGATACCTGTGGCCATCGTCACCGGACAGACATCACATCCTTCCTCCGCCTATCTTGACTCTGGAGCGGCTGCTAATTTTATCCACCAGGATCTAGTGGATCGGTTTCAACTACCCACAGTCCGTCTGGAGAGACCCCTGGCAGTTGCCTCTGTGAATAGTCTATCGTTGCCTGATCCAATCATGCTCATCACTGAGCCGTTGACACTACGGGTCGGGGTTCTTCACTCAGAACAGATCACCTTCCTGGTACTACCCAAGGCTGTCAATCCTATCCTGCTGGGTCTGCCATGGCTCCGTCTACACGCCCCGACACTCGACTGGAGTTCTGGAGAGGTTCTTCAATGGGGTCCCAGATGCCTTAGCCTGTCACAAGTCCGTCCTGTTGTGCCCCCTCTGCCTCAGTCACTCTCCGATCTACCTTCTCAGTATGCCAGTTTTGCGGATGTCTTTTGTAAACGAGAGGCTGAGACGTTGCCTCCACATCGGAATTATGACTGTCCCATTGAACTGGTTCCCAATGCTTCTCTTCCCCGTGGACGAGTATATCCTCTCTCCTTGCCAGAGACTTTATCGATGTCAGCCTATATCAAGGAGAACTTGGAGAGGGGTTTTATTCGAAAATCTTCCTCCCCGGCCGGGGCAGGCTTCTTCTTCGTTAAAAAGAGAGATGGATCTCTCCGACCCTGCATTGACTACCGTGGTCTCAATCAGATGACGGTCAAGAACAAGTACCCGTTGCCACTTATTTCCGAGCTGTTTGATCGCATACGAGGAGGCAAAAAAATTTCCAAGCTAGATCTGCGGGGGGCCTATAATCTAATCCGTATTCGCCAGGGTGATGAATGGAAGACGGCATTTAACACCCGCGATGGGCACTACGAATACCTAGTGATGCCCTTCGGACTGTGTAACGCTCCCGCAGTATTTCAGGAGTTCGTTAATGATATCTTCCGAGATCTCCTCTATACGTGTGTTGTAGTTTATCTCGATATTCTAATTTTCTCCCCAGATCTGATGACCCATCGGAGGCATGTTCGTCAAGTTCTCCTGCGACTAAGAGAGAATCGCTTGTATGCCAAGTTAGAAAAATGCACCTTTGAAAAGAGGTCTTTGCCCTTCCTGGGCTATGTCATCTCGGATCAAGGCCTTAAGATGGACCCTGAGAAACTAAAGTCTGTCCTTTAATGGCCACGTCCTCACGGCCTAAGGGCCATACAGCGGTTCCTGGGTTTCGCCAATTTCTACCGGCAGTTTATTCCGAACTTTTCTTCTCTGACGGCCCCCATCTCTACCCTTAGCAAGAAGGGTGTGAACACCAAGGTGCGGACTCCGGAGGCAGAGTCCGCATTCATTAGCCTCAAGAAAGCCTTCACTTCAGCTTCGATCCTCCATCACCCTGACGTATCTCAGCAGTTCTCTCTAGAGGTGGACGCTTCCTCTGTTGGTGCAGGCGCACTTCTGTTCCAGAGGCGCTCCAAAGGAAAGGAAGTAGTATGTGGCTACTACTCAAGACTGTTTTCCTCTGCTGAGCGCAATTACTCCATTGGAGATTGGGAGCTACTGGCTATCAAATTGGCCCTGGAGGAGTGGAGACATCTTCTGGGGGGAGCTGCTCACCCCATCCTGATCTTCACCGACCACAAGAACCTCACCTACCTTCAGTCCACTCAAAGACTGAATCCCCGTCAAGCCAGGTGGTCACTGTTCTTCACCCGTTTCCAATTTCTGCTCCACTACTGTCCCGCTGACAAGAATGTGAGGGCCGGTGCCCTGTCCTGATCATTTGAGACGGAAGACACGGTGGAGTCCCTTCAGACGATCATAGACCCATCCTGCGTTGTCACCGCCAATCCTCTGCAGCTTAGGAATATCCCTCCGGGGAGAACTTTTGTTCGGTTGGCAGACAGAAAAAGAATTCTCCGCTGGGGACACAGTTCTAAACTAGCTGGGCACGCTGGTGTCCGTAAAACCCAAGACCTGATTACTCGTCACTTTTGGTGGCCCACGCTACCTAAGGATGTTCTGGACTTTGTCTCTGCTTGCACGGTGTGTGCCTCTAATAAAGTGACTCACTCCAAGCCTGCCGGCCTGCTTCAACCCCTGCCTGTACCCAGTGCCCCCTGGCAGCACATCGCAATGGACTTCGTCACAGACCTTCCTCTCTCAGCAGGATGCAACACCATCTGGGTGGTGGTGGACCGGTTCTCTAAGATGGCTTATTTTATCCCGCTGACCGGCCTACCTTCTGCTCCCCGACTGGCGAGTCTCTTCATTCAGCACATATTTCGCTTGCATGGCTTGTCTCTTCACATCGTGTCTGACCGGGGGGTTCAGTTTACCTCTAAATTCTGGAGAGCACTCTGTAAACTCCTGGATGTGAGTTTGGACTTTTCCTCTGCCTACCACCCCCAATCCAATGGGCAAGTTGAGAGGATCAACCAGATCATGGAAAATTATCTCCGCCACTTCATCTCTTCTCAGCACAATTACTGGGTACAGCTCCTTCCTTGGGCCGAGTTTTCATATAACAACCACACAAGTGAGTCCACCACCTCCACTCCATTTCACATAGTGTACAGTCAACATCCCAGAGTCCCTCTTCCTGTGTCGACTTCATCACAGGTTCCCGCTGCTGACTCTGCATATGGGGACTTCCTGCAAATCTGGCAACAGACCCGGTCCTCTGGCAGTAGATCGCATGAAGCGAAAGGCAGATACCAAGAGAAGAGAGCCGCCTCAGTATCTTCCGGGGACTAAAGTCTGGCTGTCCTCTCGGAACATTCGCTTGAAGGTGCCCTCATACAAGTTCGCTCCCAGGTTCCTTGGACCCTTCGAGGTCCTGCAGCAGATCAACCCTGTCGCCTACAAGCTTCGGCTGCCTCCTACCCTCAGGATTCCCAACTCCTTCCACGTCTCCCTCCTGAAGTCTGTGATCCTAAACCGCTATTCCAAGACTCCCAGCCCTGCGGTTGCTCCCAGCGGCTCCTCGGACATCTTTGAGGTCAAGGAGATCTTGGACACCAAGAGAGTTCGAGGAAAGACCTTTTATTTGGTGGATTGGAGGGGGTTTGGTCCCGAAGAGAGGTCCTGGGAACCAGAGGAGAACCTCAATGCCCCTACTCTTTTAAAGAAGTTTCTCTCTTGCTCCGGTCCCAAGAAGAGGGGGCGTAACAGGGGGGATACTGTAATGTCCGTGGCTGCGGACTGTCCGCTCCAGCCTCCCGCTGACAGCCGCAGCCACGAGTCGGCAAGCGCTGGCCCCAGCCTCCTCCTCAGGAGACGCCAGCGCTTGCATCCACTCACCTCCGCCGGAGCCCGCACGCTCGTCTCCGCTCTTAAAGGGGCAGCGTGCGCACCGGACATCTTGAACGACCTTTGACCCGTGAGTACCCGGGGCTATAAGAGGGGTCCAGCCCCCAGTTCGATGCCTGAGCGTTGTTAGTCTTTCCCAGTCTGTCTCGCAAATGGTTCCTTATTGTATCCCGTTCCAGCTGTTACCCGTGCCCTGTTACCGTTCCCGTATTGTTCCTGTGCCTGCCACATCAAGTGCCATCTGCCACGTTAAGTGCCATCTGCCATGTCTAGTGTCTTCTGCCACGCCAAGTGTCATCTGCCACGTCAAGTGCCATCTGCCACGTCTAGTGTCATCTGCCACGTCTAGTGTCTTCTGCCACGCCAAGTGTCTTCTGCCACGCCAAGTGTCATCTGCCACGCCAAGTGTCTTCTGCCATGCCAAGTGTCATCTGCCACGCCAAGTGTCTACCGCTTCATCGGATACTGCCCGCCACGTCTGGCGCCACTTGCCGCACCTGCCTTTATCCGTGCTGAAGCCACAGCCACCGCCCGGACTATTTCAGGTACCCAAGCATTACTGTCTGCCAATTACTTCCGCTTAGACTGTGACCTGGTCAGCTGCCTCCCCGCTACAGCGGAGCGGCCTAGTGGGTCCACAAACACTGTGTCCGTGACACTAGGGTTTGGTCGTTGTGAAGACTGTAAATAAGTGAGATTCTTGTGATCAGTGTACATGATAATAGGATGAGCAGCCCCCTCTAACCAGTGCTACCACTCTTCTAAGGCTAATTTGATGGCCAGTAACTCACGGTCCCCAATGGAGTAGTTGCAGTTTAGAGAACAAGCCAGAGGATTCTGCCTTACCCTTGGAGTTTCTTTGAAAAATAAGTGCTCTAGCACCTATGGAAGAAGTGTCAACCTCCATCGAGAACTGCAGAGACACATCAGGATGGTGAAGAACGGAAGCTGAAGTGAAGGCTCTCTTGAGGTTGGTGAATGCCGACTCTGCCTCAGGGGTCCAGACCTTCGAGTTCACTCCCTTCTTGGTGTGAGCTGAGATTGGAGCAGTAAGTGATGAGAAGTTTGGGTTGAATAGACGATAGAAATTTGCGATCCCAAGAAATCTCTGTATGGCACGGAGACATTGAGGACATAGCCGTGACTCTAAGACAGACTTCACTTTTTCTGGATCCAACTGGAGTCCACGATCTGAAATTATATAGCCCAGAAAGTGCAAGGATTTATTTTCGAATACAGACTTTGAGTTTGACGTAGAGGTTATTCCCCCTTAACTGCGACAGGACTTGGCGAACATGCTTCCGATGAGTCATCAGATCTGGTGAGTAAATCAAGATGTCTTCCAGATATACCACTGATTTGGTTTAAACCACTGTAGTGAATACATGGTCGGATAGATCCATCTTTTTTATCTACGAAGAAGAATTTGGCTCCAGCTGGAAAAGTAGACTTCCTGATAAACCCCCTCTCGAGTTTCTCCTTGACATATGCCGACATGGCCTTGGTTTTAGACAAGGAGAGAGATAAACCTGTCCACGAGGAGGTGAAGCAATTCAATTGGACAATCGTGGAGACAATGGGGAGGAAGGACCTCAGCCTCCTTCTTGCAAAACAGGCATACTGTGGAAGCAGTCCAGAGAGTGTCTGAGGCATAGGGGACAGGCAGGCCGAATCTGAGGTAGGCAACGGTGAAGAGATCGGGATCCCCACTGGAGGACTTCTCTGGAATTCCAGTCGAGGACAAGAGCATGTAGGCGAAGTCATGGCAGACACAGCAGAATACTATTAATAGCTTTTGGTAGGACATAAAAACTATTTGCCCCACTTGCAACTTCAGAGGTTTAGTGACGGGAAGAATCGGATCTGGCAGAGATTGACCATTCACTGAAGTGACCGCCAAAGGTTTCTCCAGAGGAATTGTGGGCAAGTGGAGACGGTCTACTAAGATCTGTTGGATGAAATTCGCAGCTGCTCCAGAATCCATATAAGCAGAAAGAGTGCAACAGGAACAACAGTGGAGAATGTCACAGGAATTGATCATTTGGGAAAGAATTTTGCAGTTGGCATCGATCCACCTAGGGTATTCCCTCCTACCAACCCTAGGTGCTGCAGTTTCCCGGCTTCTGGGGGACATTGACACACAAAGTTACCCTTATGGCTACAGTACAGACATAATCCCATGCTGCCGCTCCTGGTCAGGCAGCCTGAGTCTGTCCACCTGCATTGGCTCTTGAGGGACAACAACTGAAGGATGTAGCAGAGGTCACTGGAATCTAGTCGCCAGTCTGTATGACCTTTTTTCGCTACAAACTTCCTGGGCGCGTTCTTAGGATCTCACGCCGATCCGTGTAGCTAGAAGAATTAGAAAGCGTACAGAAGACGGAAAATTTCGGGCCGCCAGCTCATCTTTTATTTGAGGGGATAATTCTTGGCAGAAGATTGCCATAAAGGCTTAATTTTTTCAGGCAAGCTCTGCTGCCAATGTATGGAACTGAAAAGCGTACTCTCCAACTGTTTATTCCCCTTGGCGGAGTGTTAGAATTGAAGCAGCTGAGGAAAACTTTCGGACCGGTTTTTCCAACACTGTGCAAAACTTTTCCAGGAATAGCTGTAGGTTGGAAGATTCCGCCCCCTTACGTTCCCAGATAGGGTTCGCCCATGCCAGAGCTTTGCCAGAGAGGAGGTAGACAATAAACACAACCTTGGTAAGATCAGAGGAGAAGATTTGCGCGTGCAGCTGGAAGTGGATCTTGCACTGGTTAAGAAAGCCCCTACAGGTTGTTGCATCTCCACTGTAACGAGGTGGAATTAGAAACGACATTCCGGACCCAGAACTGAGTAGAGTGCTGGCGGGCAGAGGAGTAGGCGTGACAGCAACTGAATCAAAATCCAACGTGGGTGGCAATAGCATTGATCTCGCATATCTGCTTCTATGGCTTGCACCGGCATCTTGGTTTGACCAGCCGGATCCATGACCTGAGCAAACTGTCACTGGAGTAACAGCTGGTCAAACAAAATGTCAATAACAGTTACTAGGGCAAGAGTACTTGGATTGTTGGCTTGTGGCGGATGATCAGAAGCACGCTGGTGCCAGATTATTGGAAGCTCGCTTGTGCCGGACTATATGAAGGTTGCTTGTGCCGGACTATCAGAAGCTGGTGTCACGGCGCGGGGTGTGGACCCACTGTTGCGTACCGCGTAGCGGGATAGCAGCTGGCCCAACAGGTATAATGCAATGTCTATAGTTCAGAAAGGGTACCTGAGGCAATGTAGGCAGTAGCAGTGGATTCAGGCTAAGATGAGGCTCCGACAGTAGGTAAGACACCCAGCAGGGTGAGACACCCAGCAGGGTGAGACACAATAGATGCAGCGGAGGGCACAACACGACTCTAGCTCTTGAAGGCACAGAGGCACAGAGGCACGGTAGCACGGGATACAGGGTACAGGCAGCAGGAACGGGTAACACTGGGAACTGGAAAACACTAGGAGACCATTTGCAAGGACAAACTTAAGGTAACACAACAATGCTTGGGCAAGGATCGAGAGGGCAGAGCCCCTTTTATAGTCCAGAAGCATTCTGCAATTGTGCGCGTACTGGTCCTTTAAGGCCATTCGCGCACCCTGCGGCAGACAGTGTCCAGACCAGGAAGTGAGTGCTGGCGTCTCCCAGGAGGGAGATTCAGGAGGGAGATTCCGCCGGGCACTTGCTGGTCCATGGCCGCGGCCATCACAGGGTAAGTCAGGACGACGGTCCGCGGCCATTGACGTTACAGCTGGCTTCTGTCGGACTATCATAAGCTGGCTTGTGCTGAACAACTGGACTTGAACACAGACGTCGTCTCGGACAATGGACTATGCTCAGGCATAGTAGAAGTGGTCAGAGTTCTTCTTAAAGTGCCGGGTGTGCTGGGATTAGTCAGGGACGATGTTGATGCCCCCTACAGGCAACAGCAAGAGGAGAGAGCAGTGTGTTCCAGTGTTTCTGTGGGAGGAGATGCCGGCCAGGTTCCAGAGGCCTGCGGTCGTGGCTGCCGGTAGGTGGGATATGCCTGGGTTCAGCAACCATGGGCATAACATCCATTTCCCATCAAATTCTGTTAAAAATATTAACAATGACATACAAGGCTGTCCATAACCTATCCCTCCCTAAACTCCCGATACCTCCCCACATGTAAATTCCTGTGCTCTCCTCTTATCTGCTCCTCACATCATTGTCTCCAACATTTCTCCCGTGCATCACCTATACTCTGGAACTTACTGCCCTAACAGTACAGACTCTCTACTACCATTCAAATGTTCAAAAGCAACCTGAAAACCCACCTTTTCAAAAAATCTTACAACCTGCAATAACCCTGCTGCCACTTCTCTACCGGATGAATAGCTTCTACCCTTACCTACTGTCTCCTTCCCAACTTCCCTTGTAGAGTGTAAGCCCTCGTGGCATTGTCTTCTGCTGTACCTTTAGCGCACATTATTGTTTCAGAGCCTGGGCCCACTGGAGGATCCTCTGATAGTCTGGTGGGCCAGTAGAACCCTGGGTCCAGAATCTTCAAGCTATGCTTTTGTACCTTGCACAAGTGTACCTTGACAGGAAATATTATAAATTTAATTCTAATTTATAACATTTACACGTGCTGGTCACTAGAGGGAGCAATTCCAAAAATTGCAGCATTGGCAATGTGGTAAAGCAACCTCATTGCTTTATGCTGCAAATTTAGAGTAGACACACTCGCTCTAGTGTCCTCACACAATCCCCCCTACTTTATCCTGGCTAGTGCCAGGAGAAAGGAGGGGGTTGAATAATCAAACCTCCTACACTGTGTGCCGCCATTTTCTGAGCGAATGCACAGTGTAGGAGGATTAGATACAGTGGTAATCAGACAGTATAAGTGTAATGACAGGGATAGGGAAACAAACAAGTGAGCCCTAATCTATCCGCCACTCAGTCCCTGCCTACTTGCAACGACCCGCCCTAGGCGACGGGGTACAACTGGGCGACAGTCCCTACACTCAGTAAGTGCACGACAGACAACCAGACAAGGAAACACAGAACAAAGGGAAACAGGGCAGTTGCCCACGGCAACACAGTGAGCAACAAGAGTAGTAAACGAGCCGAGTCAAACCAGGAGAGTACGAGGTGCCAAACGCAGAACAGGAGAGTAGTTAACAAGCCGAGTCAAACCAGGAGTGTACGAGGTACCAAACGCAGAGCAGAAGAGTAGTCAGTAAGCCAGGGTCAATACGAAGCAGGGACAAGTAGTTCAAGAAGCTGCAGCAGGGCCAGGAAACCAACAGAGAAGAATCACAAGCAAGGAGGAACAGGAAAGGCAGGTATAAATAGACAGAGGGCGGGAGCTAGCTCCGTCTGGCCAGGCTGTGATAGGCTCTCCCACTCCTAAGCCTGCCATCCTGAGTGGTGGAAGATGGAGTCAGTCTCACAGACATAGAAGCAGGTGCAGACTGATAACCTATGGGCGTGGATACAGAAGCTGTGCCTGGCAGATCCTTAACAGTACCCCCCTTTTATGAGGGGCCACCGGACCCTTTCTAGATGGACCTGGTTTATTGGGGAAACGAAGGCGGAACCTCCTGACCAATACCCCAGCGTGAACATCCCGGGCGGGTACCCAAGTCCTCTCCTCAGGCCCGTATCCTTTCCAATGGACCAGGTACTGGAGGGAGCCTTGGACCATCTTGCTGTCCACAATCTTGGCCACCTCAAATTCTACCCCCTCAGGGGTGAGAACGGGGACAGGAGGTTTCCTCGAGGGAGCCAAGGACGGGGAGCAGCGTTTAAGGAGGGAGGCATGAAACACGTCGTGTACTCGAAAAGATGGGGGCAACTCCAGTCGGAAGGAGACAGGATTGAGGACTTCAATGACCTTGTACGGCCCTATAAACTGGGGAGCAAACTTCTTGGACGGGACTTTAAGGCGCAAGTTCTTTGACGATAGCCACACCAGATCCCCGACCATATACAAGGGGTTAGCAGAACGTCTTCTATCTGCCTGAGTTTTTTTGTATGCTCTGGGACGCCTCTAGGTTCTTCTGAACCTGGGCCCAGACTGTGCACAGTTCCCGATGAACGACCTCTACCTCGGGATTGTTGGAACTACCAGGTGAAACGGAGGAGAACCGTGGATTAAACCCAAAATTACAGAAAAAGGGGGAGACCCCTGACGAGTTACTGACCCGGTTATTAAGGGAAAATTCGGCGAGGGGAATGAATGAGACCCAATCATATTGACAGTCAGAGATAAAACACCTTAAATATTGTTCTAGAGACTGATTAGTCCTCTCGGTTTGGCCATTAGTTTCAGGATGGAAGGCAGAGGAGAAGGACAGATCAATCTCCAAATTTTTACAGAAGGCTCTCCAAAACAAAGAAACAAATTGTACCCCTCTGTCAGAAACAATATTGACAGGGACCCCATGGAGACGCAGGATGTGTTTGACAAAAAAGGTAGCTAACGTCTTAGCATTGGGTAGTTTTTTGAGGGGCACAAAGTGGCACATCTTACTGAAGCGGTCTACTACAACCCACACCACCGACTTGCCTTGAGATGGAGGCAAATCGGTGATAAAATCCATGGAGATATGGGTCCAAGGTCTCTGGGGAATGGGCAAAGAACGTAGTAAGCCCGCTGGTCAGGACCTGGGAGTCTTGGACCTAGCACAAACCTCACAAGCGGCGACGTACGCCTTAACGTCTTTAGGCAACCCAGGCCACCAATAGTTTCTGGCAATGAGGTGCTTGGTACCCAGGATGCCTGGATGACCAGATAGTGCGGAGTCATGATTTTCCCTAAGTACCCTTAGACGGAATTGCAGGGGAACAAACAGCTTGTTCTCAGGATGGTTACCGGGAGCTGAACCTTGATCAGCAGCAATTTCAGAGACTAAATCAGAATCAATAGAGGAAATTATTATACCTGGAGGCAAAATACAAGCAGGATCTTCCTACGAAGGAGGGCTGGCCATGAAGCTATACGACAGTGCATCAGCCTTAATATTTTTAGACCCAGCCCTATAGGTAACCAAAAAATTGAATCTGGTAAAAAATAACGCCCATCGAGCTTGTCTCTGGTTTAGCCTCCGGGCCGATTCTAGGAAAACCAGATTCTTGTGGTCGGTAAGGACCGTTACCTGGTGCCTAGCCCCATCCAGGAAGTGGCGCCACTCTTTAAATGCCCATTTAATGGCTAAGAGTTCGCGGTTGCCAATATCATAGTTACTCTCAGTGGGCGAAAACTTCCTGGAGAAGTAGGCACAGGGACGGAGATGGGTGAGGGACCTGGTACCCTGGGACAAGAAGCCCCCACTCCCACCTCGGACACGTCAACCTCCACGATAAATGGCTCCATTTGGTTGGGCTGAACCAACACCGGGGCCGAGATAAAGCACTTCTTAAGGGCCTCAAAAGCCTGGACAGCCTCAGGAGGCCAGTGGAGGAAATCAGCACCCTTGCGAGTGAGGTCCGTAAGAGGCTTAGCGATGACCGAGAAGTTAGCAATAAATCTCCTGTAATAATTAGCGAACCCCAAGAAGCACTGTAACGCCTTCAGGGAAGCAGGTTGGACCCATTCCGCCACAGCCTGGACCTTGGCGGGGTCCATGCGGAATTCATGAGGAGTGAGGATTTGACCCAAAAATGGTATCTCCTGCACCCCAAACACACATTTTTCGGTCTTTACAAACAGTTTGTTTTCCCGAAGTACCTGGAGCACCTTCCTGACATGCTCAATGTGGGAGGACCAGTCCTTGGAAAACACCAGTATGTCATCAAGGTACACTACAAGAAATACCCCCAGGTAATCTCTTAAAATCTCATTTATGAAATTCTGGAAGACCGCGGGAGCATTACACAACCCAAAGGGCATGACGAGGTATTTGAAATGACCTTCGGGCGTGTTAAACGCAGTTTTCCACTCATCCCCCTCTTTGATGCGGATAAGGTTATACGCCCCCCGTAGATCAAACTTAGAGAACCATTGGGCCCCCTGAACCTGATTAAAGAGATCAGGAATCAAAGGAAGGGGATACTGGTTCCTTACAGTGACCTTATTCAAGTTACGGTAGTCAATGCATGGCCTAAGACCACCATCCTTCTTCCCTACGAAGAAGAAGCCAGCACCTACCGGAGAAGTAGAGGGGCGAATGTAACCCTTGGCCAGGCATTCCTGGATATACTCTCTCATGGCTTCACGTTCGGGACAAGAGAGATTAAATATCCTACCCTTAGGGAGCTTAGCTCCTGGTACCAAATCGATAGCGCAATCGTATTCTCTATGAGGAGGTAACACTTCGGAGGCCTCCTTAGAGAAAACATCAGCGAAGTCCTGAACAAACTCAGGTAGCGTGTTCACCTCCTCAGGGGGAGACATAAAATTAACAGAAAAACATGACATCAAGCATTCATTACCCCATTTGGTAAGATCCCCAGTATTCCAGTCAAACGTGGGATTATGCAACTGCAACCAGGGAAGGCCTAAAACCAAATCGGACGATAATCCAAGCACTGCTCCAAATGCATGAACCCAACAAGGAGTTCAAAAACAGGGGTATGCTGTGTAAAATAACCATAAGCAAGAGGAGTGGAGTCGATACCCACTACCGGGACAGGTTTAGGCAAATCAATCAAAGGCATAGCTAGAGACATAGCAAATTCCACAGACATGATATTAGCAGACGACCCTGAATCCATGAAGGCACTGCCAGTAGCAGACCTACCACCAAAAGAGACCTGAAAGGGAAGCAAGATTTTATTACGTTTCATATTTACGGGAAATACCTGTGCGCCCAAGTGACCTCCCCGATGATCACTTAGGCGCGGAAGTTTTCCGGCTGCTTATTCTTACGCCTAGGGCAGGTGTTCACTTGATGCTTGTCATCCCCACAATAGAAGCAGAGACCATTCTTCCTGCGGAACTCTCTACGTTGTTGGGGGGACACGGAGGCCCCGAGTTGCATAAATACCTCCCAGTCTTCCGTGGAAGAACGAAGCAACGGAACCTCGGGAGGCATCATGGGGGAGTCAGAGGAGAAAACATAAAAACGTTCACGTTGTCGTTCCCAGAGACAACGGTCAAGTCGTACCGCTAAAGCCATAACCTGGTCTAGGGAGTCAGAAGAGGGATAGCTAACTAGCAGGTCTTTCAGGGCGTTCGACAAACCCAACCTAAACTGGCACCTTAAGGCAGGGTCATTCCACCGAGAAGCTACGCACCACTTCCTAAAGTCAGAGCAATACTCCTCAACAGGTCTCTTACCCTGACGTAAGGTCACCAGCTGACTCTCGGCAAAGGCAGTCCTGTCAGTCTCGTCATAAATGAGTCCGAGAGCAGAAAAGAAAAGATCAACGGAGGAAAGTTCAGGGGCTTCTGGAGCCGAGGAGAAGGCCCATTCTTGGGGCCCTTCCTGGAGCCGGGACATAATTATACCCACCCGCTGGCTCTCAGAACCTGAGGAGTGGGGCTTTAAACGAAAATAGAGACTACAACTCTCCCGAAAGGAGAGAAAAGTCTTCCGGTCCCCTGAGAACCGGTCAGGCAACTTGAGGTGGGGTTCAAGAGGTGAGGTGAGGGGCACTACCATGGTAGCATCAGGCTGGTTGACCCTCTGAGCCAGGGCCTGGACCTGTAGTGAGAGACCCTGCATTTGCTGAACCAGGGTCTCAAGGGGGTCCATAGTGGTGTGAGGGACCAGGGTAGAGTAGGTATATGGGCTTGTGATTATGTAATGACGGGGGTGGGGAGACAGACAAGTGAGCCCTAATCTACCCACCACTCAGTTCCTGCCTACTTGCAACGACCCGCCCTAGGCGACGGGGTACAACTGGGCGACGGCCCTACACTTAGTAAGTGCACGACAGACAACCAGACAAGGAAACACAAAACAAAGGGAAACGGGGCAGTTGCCCATGGCAACACCGTGAGCAACAAGAGTAGTAAACGAGACGAGTCAAACCAGGAGAGTACGAGGTGCCAAACGCAGAGCAGGAGAGTAGTGAACAAGTCGAGTCAAACCAGGAGTGTACGAGGTACCAAACGCAGAGCAGAAGAGTAGTCAGTAAGCCAGGGTCAATACGAAGCAGGGACAAGTAGTTCAAGAAGCTGCAGCAGGGCCAGGAAACCAACAGAGAAGAATCACAAGCAAGGAGGAACAGGAAAGGCAGGTATAAATAGACAGAGGGCGGGAGCTAGCTCCGTCTGGCCAGGCTGTGATAGGCTCTCCCACTCCTAAGCCTGCCATCCTGAGTGTTGGAAGATGGAGTCAGTCTCACAGACATAGAAGCAGGTGCAGACTGATAACCTATGGGCGTGGATACAGAAGCTGTGCCTGGCAGATCCTTAACAGTACCCCCCTTTTATGAGGGGCCAACGGACCCTTTCTAGATGGACCTGGTTTATTGGGGAAACGAAGGCGGAACCTCCTGACCAATACCCCAGCGTGAACATCCCGGGCGGGTACCCAAGTCCTCTCCTCAGGCCCGTATCCTTTCCAATGGACCAGGTACTGGAGGGAGCCTTGGACCATCTTGCTGTCCACAATCTTGGCCACCTCAAATTCTACCCCCTCAGGGGTGAGAACGGGGACAGGAGGTTTCCTCGAGGGAGCCAAGGACGGGGAGCAGCGTTTAAGGAGGGAGGCATGAAACACGTCGTATACTCGAAAAGATGGGGGCAACTCCAGTCGGAAGGAGACAGGATTGAGGACTTCAATGACCTTGTACGGCCCTATAAACTGGGGAGCAAACTTCTTGGACGGGACTTTAAGGCGCAAGTTCTTTGACGATAGCCACACCAGATCCCCGACCATATACAAGGGGTTAGCAGAACGTCTTCTATCTGCCTGAGTTTTTTTGTATGCTCTGGGACGCCTCTAGGTTCTTCTGAACCTGGGCCCAGACTGTGCACAGTTCCCGATGAACGACCTCTACCTCGGGATTGTTGGAACTACCAGGTGAAACGGAGGAGAACCGTGGATTAAACCCAAAATTACAGAAAAAGGGGGAGACCCCTGACGAGTTACTGACCCGGTTATTAAGGGAAAATTCGGTGAGGGGAATGAATGAGACCCAATCATATTGACAGTCAGAGATAAAACACCTTAAATATTGTTCTAGAGACTGATTAGTCCTCTCGGTTTGGCCATTAGTTTCAGGATGGAAGGCAGAGGAGAAGGACAGATCAATCTCCAAATTTTTACAGAAGGCTCTCCAAAACAAAGAAACAAATTGTACCCCTCTGTCAGAAACAATATTGACAGGGACCCCATGGAGACGCAGGATGTGTTTGACAAAAAAGGTAGCTAACGTCTTAGCATTGGGTAGTTTTTTGAGGGGCACAAAGTGGCACATCTTACTGAAGCGGTCTACTACAACCCACACCACCGACTTGCCTTGAGATGGAGGCAAATCGGTGATAAAATCCATGGAGATATGGGTCCAAGGTCTCTGGGGAATGGGCAAAGAACGTAGTAAGCCCGCTGGTCAGGACCTGGGAGTCTTGGACCTAGCACAAACCTCACAAGCGGCGACGTACGCCTTAACGTCTTTAGGCAACCCAGGCCACCAATAGTTTCTGGCAATGAGGTGCTTGGTACCCAGGATGCCTGGATGACCAGATAGTGCGGAGTCATGATTTTCCCTAAGTACCCTTAGACGGAATTGCAGGGGAACAAACAGCTTGTTCTCAGGATGGTTACCGGGAGCTGAACCTTGATCAGCAGCAATTTCAGAGACTAAATCAGAATCAATAGAGGAAATTATTATACCTGGAGGCAAAATACAAGCAGGATCTTCCTACGAAGGAGGGCTGGCCATGAAGCTATACGACAGTGCATCAGCCTTAATATTTTTAGACCCAGCCCTATAGGTAACCAAAAAATTGAATCTGGTAAAAAATAACGCCCATCGAGCTTGTCTCTGGTTTAGCCTCCGGGCCGATTCTAGGAAAACCAGATTCTTGTGGTCGGTAAGGACCGTTACCTGGTGCCTAGCCCCATCCAGGAAGTGGCGCCACTCTTTAAATGCCCATTTAATGGCTAAGAGTTCGCGGTTGCCAATATCATAGTTACTCTCAGTGGGCGAAAACTTCCTGGAGAAGTAGGCACAGGGACGGAGATGGGTGAGGGACCTGGTACCCTGGGACAAGAAGCCCCCACTCCCACCTCGGACACGTCAACCTCCACGATAAATGGCTCCATTTGGTTGGGCTGAACCAACACCGGGGCCGAGATAAAGCACTTCTTAAGGGCCTCAAAAGCCTGGACAGCCTCAGGAGGCCAGTGGAGGAAATCAGCACCCTTGCGAGTGAGGTCCGTAAGAGGCTTAGCGATGACCGAGAAGTTAGCAATAAATCTCCTGTAATAATTAGCGAACCCCAAGAAGCACTGTAACGCCTTCATGGAAGCAGGTTCGACCCATTCCGCCACAGCCTGGACCTTGGCGGGGTCCATGCGGAATTCATGAGGAGTGAGGATTTGACCCAAAAATGGTATCTCCTGCACCCCAAACACACATTTTTCGGTCTTTACAAACAGTTTGTTTTCCCGAAGTACCTGGAGCACCTTCCTGACATGCTCAATGTGGGAGGACCAGTCCTTGGAAAACACCAGTATGTCATCAAGGTACACTACAAGAAATACCCCCAGGTAATCTCTTAAAATCTCATTTATGAAATTCTGGAAGACCGCGGGAGCATTACACAACCCAAAGGGCATGACGAGGTATTTGAAATGACCTTCGGGCGTGTTAAACGCAGTTTTCCACTCATCCCCCTCTTTGATGCGGATAAGGTTATACGCCCCCCGTAGATCAAACTTAGAGAACCATTGGGCCCCCTGAACCTGATTAAAGAGATCAGGAATCAAAGGAAGGGGATACTGGTTCCTTACAGTGACCTTATTCAAGTTACGGTAGTCAATGCATGGCCTAAGACCACCATCCTTCTTCCCTACGAAGAAGAAGCCAGCACCTACCGGAGAAGTAGAGGGGCGAATGTAACCCTTGGCCAGGCATTCCTGGATATACTCTCTCATGGCTTCACGTTCGGGACAAGAGAGATTAAATATCCTACCCTTAGGGAGCTTAGCTCCTGGTACCAAATCGATAGCGCAATCGTATTCTCTATGAGGAGGTAACACTTCGGAGGCCTCCTTAGAGAAAACATCAGCGAAGTCCTGAACAAACTCAGGTAGCGTGTTCACCTCCTCAGGGGGAGACATAAAATTAACAGAAAAACATGACATCAAGCATTCATTACCCCATTTGGTAAGATCCCCAGTATTCCAGTCAAACGTGGGATTATGCAACTGCAACCAGGGAAGGCCTAAAACCAAATCGGACGATAATCCAAGCACTGCTCCAAATGCATGAACCCAACAAGGAGTTCAAAAACAGGGGTATGCTGTGTAAAATAATCATAAGCAAGAGGAGTGGAGTCGATACCCACTACCGGGACAGGTTTAGGCAAATCAATCAAAGGCATAGCTAGAGACATAGCAAATTCCACAGACATGATATTAGCAGACGACCCTGAATCCATGAAGGCACTGCCAGTAGCAGACCTACCACCAAAAGAGACCTGAAAGGGAAGCAAGATTTTATTACGTTTCATATTTACGGGAAATACCTGTGCGCCCAAGTGACCTCCCCGATGATCACTTAGGCGCGGAAGTTTTCCGGCTGCTTATTCTTACGCCTAGGGCAGGTGTTCACTTGATGCTTGTCATCCCCACAATAGAAGCAGAGACCATTCTTCCTGCGGAACTCTCTACGTTGTTGGGGGGACACGGAGGCCCCGAGTTGCATAAATACCTCCCAGTCTTCCGTGGAAGAACGAAGCAACGGAACCTCGGGAGGCATCATGGGGGAGTCAGAGGAGAAAACATAAAAACGTTCACGTTGTCGTTCCCAGAGACAACGGTCAAGTCGTACCGCTAAATCCATAACCTGGTCTAGGGAGTCAGAAGAGGGATAGCTAACTAGCAGGTCTTTCAGGGCGTTCGACAAACCCAACCTAAACTGGCACCTTAAGGCAGGGTCATTCCACCGAGAAGCTACGCACCACTTCCTAAAGTCAGAGCAATACTCCTCAACAGGTCTCTTACCCTGACGTAAGGTCACCAGCTGACTCTCGGCAAAGGCAGTCCTGTCAGTCTCGTCATAAATGAGTCCGAGAGCAGAAAAGAAAAGATCAACGGAGGAAAGTTCAGGGGCTTCTGGAGCCGAGGAGAAGGCCCATTCTTGGGGCCCTTCCTGGAGCCGGGACATAATTATACCCACCCGCTGGCTCTCAGAACCTGAGGAGTGGGGCTTTAAACGAAAATAGAGCCTACAACTCTCCCGAAAGGAGAGAAAAGTCTTCCGGTCCCCTGAGAACCGGTCAGGCAACTTGAGGTGGGGTTCAAGAGGTGAGGTGAGGGGCACTACCATGGTAGCATCAGGCTGGTTGACCCTCTGAGCCAGGGCCTGGACCTGTAGTGAGAGACCCTGCATTTGCTGAACCAGGGTCTCAAGGGGGTCCATAGTGGTGTGAGGGACCAGGGTAGAGTAGGTATATGGGCTTGTGATTATGTAATGACGGGGGTGGGGAGACAGACAAGTGAGCCCTAATCTACCCACCACTCAGTTCCTGCCTACTTGCAACGACCCGCCCTAGGCGACGGGGTACAACTGGGCGACGGTCCCTACACTTAGTAAGTGCACGACAGACAACCAGACAAGGAAACACAAAACAAAGGGAAACGGGGCAGTTGCCCATGGCAACACCGTGAGCAACAAGAGTAGTAAACGAGACGAGTCAAACCAGGAGAGTACGAGGTGCCAAACGCAGAGCAGGAGAGTAGTGAACAAGTCGAGTCAAACCAGGAGTGTACGAGGTACCAAACGCAGAGCAGAAGAGTAGTCAGTAAGCCAGGGTCAATACGAAGCAGGGACAAGTAGTTCAAGAAGCTGCAGCAGGGCCAGGAAACCAACAGAGAAGAATCACAAGCAAGGAGGAACAGGAAAGGCAGGTATAAATAGACAGAGGGCGGGAGCTAGCTCCGTCTGGCCAGGCTGTGATAGGCTCTCCCACTCCTAAGCCTGCCATCCTGAGTGGTGGAAGATGGAGTCAGTCTCACAGACATAGAAGCAGGTGCAGACTGATTACCTATGGGCGTGGCTACAGAAGCTGTGCCTGGCAGATCCTTAACAATAAGGGTATGTTTACACAAGGTCATTACGTCCGTAATTTACGGACGTATTTCGGCCGCAAGTCCCGGACCGAACACAGTGCAGGGAGCCGGGCTCCTAGCATCATAGTTATGTACGACGCTAGGAGTCCCTGCCTCGCTGCAGGACAACTGTCTCGTACTGAAAATATGATTACAGTACGGGACAGTTGTCCGGCAGCGAGGCAGGGACTCCTAGCATCGTACATAACTATGATGCTAGGATCCCGGCTCCCTGCACTGTGTTCGGTCCGATACTTACGGCCGAAATACGTCCGTCATTTATGGACGTAATGACCTCGTGTGAACATACACTAACATACACACACATCACACGCACAAACATAACTTACGTGCTCCTGACGCCGCTGCCGCCTCCGCTCCTATTCCTTGCGTCTGCACTGCCTTGAACATATGGCTGGAAGCCGCGACCGGAAGTCGTCATCTTATTGTCTGGCCGCGGCTTCCGGTCCACATGAAAATGATGCCGGATGTCGCTCTACCAAAGACCTTCCTTTTGGTCTGTGTGGGAGCGGCGCATACGCTGTTCCCACACAGACGGCGTACGCCATAGTGAATGGAACGGCTCCCGTTCGCATTCTCTATGGGGATGTATGTGCCGTATTCCATCTCTGTATGTGTCGTTAATCGACACATACAGAGATGAAAAAAAAAATGCCAGCCCCCATAGAGAAGTAAAAGAAATAAAAAAGTAAAAAGTACAACACAAAAACACAAATAAATACAATTTATTTTAAATGACATACTAAAAGCAATATTGTATAAAAAAAATTTTTTTCGTGACACCTTCCCTTTTAAGGAGTTCTTCCAACGGGACAGACACTTTTCAAATCAAGGCATTACACGGTAATCAGCTGATATCACCTGGAGAAGCTGTAGACAGCCACACATTTTCACTGCAGTGTCGCATGGGAATGGGGGCAACCATGTGACAAGTGGTTGCGCTGAATCCTACAGAGCATGAGCCGTCTTTCCAGCAGCTCTCTGCTTTGCTAATAGAGGGGTCCTGGGCAGGGAATCTCCCTCAATGTTTGTCATATTTCCTGGTAAGGTGTATGGAAAGGGGTTGTCATGATAAGACACACCTTTTAACAACGTCCAAGTTTTCAACCCTATGGCATTAGGTTGTATCGTGTAATTAGTTCTATTACTACAAATATACGATCCGTTGGCTAAAAACAGCAGTGAATTTTAACAGTGTTGGGAAGTAAAGGAGCGATGTGGATTAATATGAAACTAAGAAAATGGAGTCATATTATCTGCATGTGTAAATAATTATATTGAGTAATCAAGAGAAAACACAAAATTAAAACGTGTAGGGAAAGATCAAAGTCAGTATGGCTCTTTAATTTACATGAAAAAAAGATTGATCAGAGAGAAATAATGTTTAATATCGTGACACATCAATAAGGAAAGAATCTGACACACAAAGACGCTAACCCACATCTTTACGAACATGTATTTAACAAATTATCTTACCCACTTTACTGCCTACAATATGTTGCCTGCAATATGTGTAAGGAGAATATAGTCTCTGCCAAAGCCCACATAATTAAAGTACATCTAGTATAAAAAAAGTAGCAGAATATAAGAGGAGATTACTTTTATTAGCCCCATCATAACCAATGGTAATTGAGACCTACAAGACCAAACTGAATTTTGCAGTTTTGCTATTCTTGAGGTTACTTTAATAAATGTATCATATGTATTTTTAATAATTAAATGGAAATTTAAAAAATGATGAGAAAATATGAGCTTCTCTAAAATAGAACATTTTAATAGCTAATAATATTGGAATTATTTCTAGCAAAAACGTATCCAAATCACAGAAATGCCAATATATTTAGGTTATTTGTTAGAATAGATGCATGTACATTTTATATTTGAGGCATTAAGTTTTTTCATACCATATAGATCAGCAGGGTTGCCAACCTGATTTTTTTTAGGACAATTTATCCAACATTATTTATGGACAAATTGGAAAACCCTAGTAAATTAAAAAGATAAGTAATAAATGTATACTGTATAACTTAAAAACGGATATGAACACATTAGCATTACCTGTACTGTGACCTCTAAAATGATGGTTACAATCCCAAAAATCTGTACAAGCTCTAGCAACTTCAAGAAAATCACGGACGCATCAATTTTTTTTATGGACACTGTGGAAACTATATTTTCACAGAAGAACTTATTTGTTTCAGTAAAATAGGGAGGAATGTGGACTATAGACTATGGTGATAACATTACGCTGCTTTAAGGCCCTATTACACGGGCCAATGAACGCTTGTTTCCAATCATTGCCCTGTGTAATCAGGGCAACGATCAGCCAATGAAGGAGCAAATGCTCCTTCATCGGCTTATCTGCTCTTTTATGCAGCACTAAAAATCATCGTTGTCGGCATGCTGCCGACATGATGAAAATGTATGCGGACAAGCAATCGGTCGTCCTCATACATAAGCAATCATTGTTTCTTGTGAAAGGAGCAGACGAGCGCCAATCAACGAGCTGTCTCGTTGATCGGTGCTCGTTGTCACGGCCTATATGGGGTCATCTAATAGTACCCTTAAGGCTCATTCAGACGAGCGTATAAGTTGTCCGTGAGACGGCCATTAAAACAACGGCCGTCACACGGACACATGTATTTCACTGGGGTTGTTCACACGACCGTTGCTTCAACGGAGCATGTGAAGGGTCTGTGAAAAAATAGGACATGTCCTATTTTTTTGCGTTTCATGCATCCCTCCATAGACTTTAGTCTTTGGGGGATCCGTGATAACACACCCTGCACGGGTGCACTTCGGACGTGAAATACTTCAATTTTTCACGTCCGAGGCTGCCCACGCTCATCTGATTAAATGATAGCAAGAGGTGCGCAGAGGAGAACCTTTGCACGGACGGATCATCTGATTGGAAGAATGGCGCGTAGTGATTCTTTCTGTACTGCAAGTGAATTTGGACGTCACATCCCAGGCCTAGGGTGGCAACAAGTGTTGACACAAACCATCAGAAGGAGTTTGCACAACATGGGGCTGTGAGCCAGACGTCCAGCTACAGGTGTTCCATTGACCACTCACCACCAAGGCTATCATGGTGCACAGCAAGACGGCAATGGAGGCTGGAATGGAGGTCTATCCCCTTCAGTGATGAGTTCCGCTTTTGTCTCGGAGGCAATGATAGCCGTAGATTGGTCTGGAGACCACGTGTCCAATGCCATGAAGAGGCATTCACAAGGAAACGTCACACCCGTCCTATTCCTGGGGTTATGGTTTGGGGTGTCATAATTTACGTTAGCCAGACCCCTCTAGTCTTCATTTCAGGTACACTAACAGCTCGGCGTTATATTGTTTGGTCCCAGAAGCCATTTTTCAACAGGGCAATGCCAGGCGGCATTTTGCTTGTGCTACTGCGAGCAGGCTGTGTGGTCTAAACGTGTTACCATGGCCTGCAGTGTGTTTGGATTTGTATCTTATCGAGCATATCTGGGACGTCGTTGGTCGGCAATTGCAAAGTGAGCTGCCAGCAGCCAATCCTGATAACTTGCCTGCCCAAGTGCATTCAGCGTGGCATAACATTCCTCAGACAACCAGGGCCGATTATAGCTTTTCTGTTGCCCGAGGCGAAAATTAAATGGCGCCCCCAGGCTGTTCTACATCAATATCAGCCGCCTCCAACTCTTTCGGTGCGCCATTGCCTTGTACTCCAATCGCAAGCGTGACGCAGCTTTGAAGCTGGCCAGAAAACACCTTGCTGCATGGTGCGTGCCCATGCAATGGCACATCCGAGAAAGTTGGAGGAGACTGGTAGTGATGTAGAACAGCCAGGGGGATGTCAATCAAGCATGGGAAGATGGGTTTGTATTCAGGACTGTGTGACTCTTCAGGATAGCGGCACCGCCACATGAACCTTTATCGAGTAATTAGCAGATGATTTTATATATTTTGCTGCATTTTAAAAAAACCTACAGGGGAATGTTTCGAAATACTGTCAGGTCATGTATCACCACATGGTGGCAGTTTAAGGGGTTACAACTACCTGACAGGTTTCCATTAAATATACAATGAATTGCAACAATTCCATCTACCCTGCAATTTTGTTATTATAAATATATCCAATATAGTCACAACACCAGAACCAAGCTCTGACATATATACAGCACCAAAACCAAGCTCACTACATAAATACAGCAGTAGAACCAAGCTCAGTACATAAATACAGCAGCACAACCAAGCTCAGTACATAAATACAGCCCCAGAGCCAAGCTCAGTACATATATACGCAGCACCAGAATAAAGCTCAGTACATATATACGCAGCACCAGAACAAAGCTCAGTACATATATACAGCAGCAGAACAAAGCTCAGTATATAAATACAGCAGCAGAACCAAGCTCAGTACATAAACACAGCACCAGAACAAAGCTCAGTACATATACACAGCACCAGAACTGTGCTTAGTACATATATATAGAACCAGAACCAAGTTCAGTACATATATGCAAGACCAAAACCAAGCTCAGTACGGAGATTATTTGCAAATTCAGTTTAACCCCTATCGTATAGGTTTGTATGGCATAAAACTACAGCTCCCACCATGGCCCAAACAATGGGAAGGATATTCTGGAAGTTGCTGTTTAAAAAAAAAATCATACCACCCATCATCTCGCTGCAGATCATACAGTGATTACAGTACTGATTACAGGCAGGATAAACATTTACATTGAGTGACTCACAGATGACGTCTTATCAGATTCTAGTAATTTTTCTTCTCTTCTCCATCCGGTCCAGACCTCTATGATTACTTCTCCCGGCCACGACCCATTTCTGCAATTTGCCACTCAGATGTCTTCAGCTTCTCACGTTTCAAACATTTCCGCACCTAAAAACAATGATAAAATTCTCACGTTGCTACACACTACGCCCCTGAATGTAATTGCACCATACACTGCACCCCTGAATATAATAGCACCATACACTGTGTCCCACATACACAGTGCCCCCTGTATATAGTGCCCCCTGTATATAGTGCCCCCTGTAGATAGTGCCCCCCATAGAGACCCCTGTAGGTAGTGCCTCCCTATAGAGCCCCCTGCAGATAGTGCCCCCATAGAGCCCCCTGTCGATAGTGCCCCCTATATAGCCCCCTGTCGATAGTGCCCCCCCATAGAGCCTCCTGTAGATAGTGTCCCCCATAGAGACTCCTGTAGCTACCGCTCCCCAAATAGCCCCTTGTAGTTAGGGCCCCCATAGAGCCCCCTGTAGCTACTTATGCAAAAAAATGGGACATAGAATGTAATTAAAACCACAGAAAAGGCCATACTCACAGATTAGGAGGTGGGTAAAAAAAACCAAAAAAAAAAAACCTGTTCCAAACAGGACGCGACCAGGTCAGAGAATGCTGTTGAAGGGAAGTGCCCAGGTGTGTTTAAATAATGATAGCCACTCCCACTAACTTTGAGGGGAGTGGTGTATTGGGCATGGAAGTAAATGTGTAATAATAATAAATAAATAATAAAGTACTGTGTATAGTGTACATGTGAGGTATAAGGGACATGACTAAGTGTAGTGTGTAGAAATCAGGGCTGTGAGTGAAACAAAAACGTGAGTGTAGGGTGTAATACATGGAGGCATAGTGTTTGGATAGTGAGGCACAGCATATATCGCCGAATAGCAGCCTATTTAGAACGTCCATACTGTAAGAGAGCGGGCTGCCCTGCATGCAATGCCAAACATCCACACACCAGGCTATCCCAGCATCATGAATGATAGCCACTCCCCTCAAGGTTAGTGGGAGTGGCTATCATTATTTAAACACACCTGGGCACTTCCCTTCAACAGCATTCTCTGACCTGGTCGCGTCCTGTTTGGAACGGGTTTTTTTTACCCACCTCCTAATCTGTGAGTATGGCCTTTCTGTGGTTTTAATTACATTCTACGTCCCATTTTTTTGCATATCTTAGATTTTGGAACGAAAAGTTCTAGGTAGGGACTCGCAAATGTGGGGATCCGTGACGTGGATTGCGAGCTTGCGTTTTTTGGGCCAAAACGACAACTAATACCCCATGTTTTTTCATGGTTACTTACATTGTACATACCTTTTTTTCAGGACGCGCCCGGGTCTTATGATGCTGGGATAGCCTGGTGTGCGGATGTTTGGCATTGCATGCAGGGCAGCCCGCTCTCTTACAGTATGGGCGTTCTAAATAGGCTGCTATTCGGCGATATATGCTGTGCCTCACTATCCAAACACTATGCCTCCATGTATTACACACTACACTCACGTTTTTGTTTCACTCACAGCCCTGATTTCTATACCCTACACTTAGTCATGCCCCCTATACCTCACATGTACACTATACACAGTACTTTATTATTTATTTATTATTATTACACATTTACTTCCATGCCCAATACACCACTCCCCTCAAGGTTAGTGGGAGTGGCTATCATTATTTAAACACACCTGGGCACTTCCCTTCAACAGCATTCTCTGACCTGGTTGCGTCCTGTTTGGAACGGGTTTTTTTACCCACCTCCTAATCTGTGAGTATGGCCTTGTAGCTACTTCTCCCCATAGAGTGCTCTGTCAATAGTGCCCCCCATAGAACCCCTGCAGATAGTGCCCCCTGGAGATAGTGCCCTACATAGATCCCCCTGTAGATAGTGCCTCACAAACAGCCCCAGAGTCCCCTGTATATAGGGCCCCCTGTAGACAGTGTCCCCTGTAGAAATTGCCCTCCATAGAGTCCCCGGTAGGTAAAGCCCACTGTCGATAGAGTCCCTTGTAGATATTGCCACTCACACTGTAAACGGAAAAAATAAATTACATACTCACCTGATCACGTTCCCGCGCCTTCCTTTAGCAATGCAAGCCTGCTCTCTAATAAACAGGTCTTCTGGAGCTGAACAACGCAAGCGGTGTGATGATGTAACCGCGCTGCCTGCGTCATTGAAAAGCGCTGAATGGCAGGGCAAGGAGCCTTGCCACTCATCGCCTTTCAATGATGCAAGCGGCGCAATGACATCATTGCGTAATTGAATGGCAGTGCAGGGAACTTATGTTCCTTGCCTTGCAAGCACTAGTAATTGTATATTCATCGTATAGACCTCATTGATAGCATGCCAAGGCGTGGAAGTACGTGTATTTCTGTGCGTGGCGCTTATATTCAATACTGAATAAATCAAGATGTTTGGAAGTTTGCATATCATTAACTTGTCTATTGATCCTGTGATTTCCACAATTCTAAAACTTTTCCTTCTTGGTGGTGCAATTTCAATATTGAAGAGTGTAGATTTAACATATTTATTGGGGTTGCTTGAGATTCTTTTTTAGAATCAGCGCCACTCTTGTCCACGGGCTGTATCTGGTATTCCAGCTCAGACCCATTTAAATGAATGGGGCTAAAATGTAATATTATATACAGTTTATGGAGAAGAGTGGCGCTGTTTCTGGTATAATTTTTTTTTTTACTTTTTCTAATCTCACACAATTTATATGGCAATAATATGATTAACTTGCCTACCTATTTTTTACAGGTTCTGAAGGTCAAGAAAACCCCTTTAACCCCTTCCCGCAATTTCACTTACAGTTACGTGATGGGAGATGGCCTTTTCCCGCATCTCCACGTAACTGTACGTGAAGGAGATGAAGCTGGCTCAGGAGCTGAGCCAGCGACATCACCGCCGGGTGACAGCTGTATGTTACAGCTGGCACCCTGAGGTATCGGCCAGGACCGGAGCTAGCCTCCGATCCAACCGATTAACCCCTCACATGCTGCGTTCAATAGAGATCCCAGCATGTGAGGAGTTTATAGCCACCGTGATCGTTGGGTTGCCAGTGGCTGCAAAGGCAATCGGAGGGCTAATGCTTACCTCCCGGTCCGCCAGTAACGGAATCCTCCTATGCCCCGTCGTCGGCGGGGCCCAGGAGGCTTCCGGTACCATCGGCAAGATGGCGCCGGCTCAGCTTCCGGCTCAGAAGCTGAGCCGGCGTCATCAGCAGTGGGTGTCCGCTGTATGTTACAGCGGATACCCCGATCTATCGGCAGGAACCGGAGCTAGATCTGATTCCTGCCATTAACCCCTTCAATGCAGCGATTCAATGCAATCGCTGCATCAAAGTCGTTGGTATGCAATCGGCAGACCTGCCATACGATGGCAAGGCTGGCGACTGTTACTATGGCAACAGGATGCATAACAATGGCTTCCTATCTGCCATTACGAAACCCGATTAGGCCCCGCCCGGAGGCGGAGCCTGATTGGCTTGCTGTCAGTGAACAACTGACAGTTCTAATACATTGCACTACATAGGTAGTGCAATGTATTAGAACATCAAACAAACAGTTGGACCTTCAAGTCCCCTAGTGGGACTAAAGAAAAGTGTAAAAAAAGTAAAAATAAAAGTTGTAAAAAATACAATAAAAGTTTCAAATAATAACACAAAACACAATCGCCCTTTTTCCCTTATCAAGTCATTTATTATTGAAAAAAATAATAAAGCCATACATATTTGGTATCGCTGCGACCGTAACGACCTTAACTATAAAAATATTATGTTATTTATTCCGCACAGTGAACACCGTAAAAAAAATAACTAAAAAATACTGACATAATTGCTATTTTTTGGTCACTTTGTCTTCCAAAAATTGAAATAAAAAGTGATCAAAAAGTCGCATGTACCTAAAAATGGTACCTATAAAAACTATAACTCGTCTCGCTAAAAACAAGCCCAAATACAGCTCCGTCGACGAAAAATTTAAAACCGTTATGGCTCTCACAACTTGGCGACAGAAAAAAAACCATTCTCTTTACAAAAGTTATTTTATTGTGCAAAAAGTTGTAAAACATAAAAAGTGCTATAAATTAGGTATTACCGGAATCGGACTGACCTGCAGAATAAAGGTAACATGTAATTTATAACGCATGGTGAACGCTGTATAAATAGAACTAAAAAAATATGCCAGAATTGCTGTTTTTTGGTCACCATGCCTCCCAAAAAAAAAAGGATAACAAGTGATCAAAAAGTCGCATGTACCCCAAAATGGTACTGTGAAGGATGGTTTATTTGCTTATATTCTCTGTATGAAATTACATTGTGAATTATCAAGCAGGATGCCGAATTACTAAGATATGTATTATGTGAAAGTGATAATAATGTTTAAATGATTTTGTTTCGTGCAGCAGCCATCTTGTCTGGAGTTCCCATCTTGGTTTTATTGTAGTGAATAGAAAAGTCATTGTTCCTTTAATACAAGTAATGTTGATTTCGTATGTTTTATCTTTGATCTTGGTTCCCATGTGAAGTTGGTAGAGATTGGACAGGGAGGGAGATGGGCAAGTATGTGTGAAGGAAGGTCTCCCCCATCTCCACGAGAATATTCTGTCCAAAAGAGATAAGACACCTGCAAAACCTAATGTGTGAAGAATTATAATGATGTATCTGGGATGTATTTTATTGTATGCTTTTTTACTGAATAACAAATATTGTTACATTGTCTCTGATTGGTTAACCTCAAGCCTACACCCCTTCTGAATTTCAGTTTAACAGTTTGAGTTTGGTACTAAATCCTTCAGAGGAGTATTTTTGAACATATCAGCGTGTCTGTGTATTTTCTTCTCCTCTCTCGATATATATCGGTGAAATATCCTAATTAGGATACTGACTAATGGGGTCTGGCCTTGAGAGTCTGTTTGGACTCGTATAAATTTCAGTCTAATATATTTTGAGCGATGGATTTCCACGACAGTAATGGTGCCGTTAAACCCGGGAGATTGCACGTCTGATAAGCTTTCAATGGAGATGTCTGGCTTTGCATCTGTGAATTACAAAAAACCGCGGTAGGTAAGGAGCTTATTCTTACACCATTCACACATGTATTGCGTAAGCCTTGGAATCTAGCTGTCAGACGTCACATCTTTTCTGGACGAGGCCCCCTTAATCAGCAGTGGGTTGAAAGATGGATCCAAAAAGGTATGTTGAAGCTTTTTGTGTGATGAGGGATTGCAGGTGTGTACGTGATCTTAAACTGTTGATATGAAAGACATGAGAGAATTTTTGCCAGCAATTACATTGTTAACCAGATAGGAAAAAACAGAAAACACGGCGCCACATAGTGCAGATTACCCAGGCACAAGGTAGTATATAGAGGCAAATACTACTAACCTGGTGTAGAATGATAAAAGGCAATGAGAAATGTAGGTGCTGCTGCTGCCAGGACTCAAAGCCGGTGTTTCGAAGGAAAAACCGCAAGAAGTATGCTGGGTTTGCAAGAAAAGGGAGTCTCCACGGGCGCTGCTGCACTTCAGTTGACAAATCAATACATGAGTAATGATAAGTATGTAAGAAGGAATGGATAATAAAATTAAATTTATTGATATAATAGGCTACGCGTTTCAATGGCCTGATGAAGATGCCGGTGCGGCATTGAAACGCGTAGCCTATTATATCAATAAATTTAATTTTATCATCCATTCCTTCTTACATACTTATCATTACTCATGTATTGATTTGTCAACTGAAGTGCAGCAGCGCCCGTGGAGACTCCCTTTTCTTGCAAACCCAGCATTGTTAACCAGAAAAATTGTGAGAAGTGTAAGACCTCCGCCTTTGGAATGCAGTGACGTAGCGCATGGTGGAGAGAAGTCGTAACTCACATGTGAAGTATTTGAAATGAAAAGATTGTAGTCTGGACTGTGAGGAAAAAACTAAACTTCTGCTTGCTACTCTGTTGTAGCGTCATTTGTTATTTAGTTGTGTAAAATTGTTGAGGATTAATAGTTGTTCTGTTACCCATTTGTCTGGGATTATAGTTGGGAGGTACTGACTGTTTGTAGGTGAGAGGACAGTTGGATAGTTGTGAGTAATATCATGTAGTACCACAGGGGCTTCAATGGTTAAGTCCTGATAATGGAGAATCCAGTGCAAGGAGAAGCAATTGTGTCTATATTGAATTTGCACTCAATACCATTACCCAGTGCAATAGGAAAAACTTTGAATACTGTATTAGAAAATCATTTATATTTTCCTAACTCATTGCCAGACAGTGATATTGTGTGTAAGGGTCCATAAACCAGTTGTATGCATTGCCAGACTGGCATAAGGTGGGAATCAGTACAGACTGATTTCTAGCACATGATAATCCGGCATATACACTTTGATGTAAAATAACATCCAAGTAATTAAGTCTGTAGTAGTATAACATCAGACCGCTGGATTGAATACCGTTGTAATATAACATCCTGTATTCAATGAATGACCCTGACACTTACCCCAGATGCCACCTGTGTCGTAGTAGTAGTAATTACAGTGAAGGACATTGGTATTGGCTCAGACCCATAGCCCGTAAATAAATGATCACCAACATAGATAACAGCCCCCTAAACTACAACCCACAGAGTGAACGGCTGAGCGGGGAGGATAATATATATATATATGTTACCAAATATAATTTGCATGTGAAACCATTGCAAAGTGCTAGAGGAAAGAGTTTGGGATATATGCTACATCACGGGCTGTATGAACCGAAAGACACACCCCCGCAGCAATTGTTCTGCATAAGTGAACTGACCAACTTCTGCTTGAATCAATGGAGGTTCATGAATGTCGATTGTGTTGAAGAATTTGCTCTTGTAATTGTTGATTGGCAGCATTTTGTCTGTTCTCGATGTTCAATACAGTGAGGGATCAGAGGATCCTACTGCTAGAATGTCTGGAGGAACGACTTTTGATATCGTATTGGTAAGACAGTCTAGGAGATAGACTGGTCTGAGATATCTGTCGGCAAACGTGGCCTGTTTGCCTGGAGGTGGGGGATTTAACGGAAATCACCCTACTGCTCTCCGACCATCGGGTCAGGAGGAAGTTGGACAAAGATGCTTTGGGGCACTGGTCCTGGCCAACATTAGAATGAGCAAAAGGAGCTGGGGCTTTAATTGTAAAGTATGTGAAGGCAAAATAACACACTGAAAAAAAAATTGTTGAAGAGGCTGGCAGCCGTAAGAAGGATGTTTGCATGTGATAAAGACAATGGTTTGTGGAAAGTTGAGAAAGGGAGTGGAGTGGCCAGGACAAGACATAAGTTAAAAGGACAAAGCAGGTGATTACAGGTGGTTACAAGTAAGATGATGTGAGAAAGAACAATTTAAATACAGGTGTAAATTTTTATTGGAAGAGTGAAGAAAACGGAGCAGCCAGGTACATTGCAGTGACTAACTTGGGTCAGAACGGGGGGAGTGTAATGTGAACATGTGTGATGTGATGAGACATCTGTGTGATGTGTGCAATGTAACATGTGTGATGTGATGAGACATCTGTGTGATGTGTGTAATGTAACATGTCTGAAGTTTGAAACTAATGGCCACAATAAAAGCAGAACTATATTGTATGTTTCCTATTTTTAACAGCAGTAATGTCTAAAAATGTTAGTGTTTTGTGTATGGGGTTAAAATCAGTTCCACTTTTTTTTCATTTTTTTATGGAACGTGTCTTATCTTCGCGCACGCGCAGTCGTCTGTAACTACACCAAGCGAGAAAAATATTACAGCCGGCTGGATCTGTTTGTAAAAAGATAAAAGCTATACTGCATATTAATGTGTTATGATGTGATAAGATTTAATGTTGGAATGTTTTGATGTTGATTCAAATTAATTAAAATACAGATATTGTGAGACACGGGGTCTTGAAAATGTATGTGCCCCCTCTGTTCCCTATTTTTATGTACAGTTTATTGGTTTGCAGTAATTAATATTACCAGATATATTATTTTCTGTGTTATTGAATAACTAATTACATTTGTCTTGTTTTTTTTGTTTTCACACATGAGGCATGTGCTATGGTGCTATTTTTGAAAATGTGAGATGTTTTACAGGTAAATGGTTGCAGGTCATTTTAAAGATAAAATTTATTTTTGTCAGGAGAAAGTCATTTTTGTTCCAGGCTGTTGTGTATTACAGGGGGTTAAACTAGTGCCCCCCCCCCCCCCCCCCGATAGAGTGCCTAATTTTATTATGTTGATATGTAGTTTTGAACCCTGCTACATTACTTTCGCAGAGTCCAAATAGGAGGGAATGTTGAAGGGACTGATCAGGTAGTTTTGTTTTGTGTTTTATTTTGTTTTGAATTAATGAATTTGGTTCTAGGAGATCTACAAAATGTGTATGAGCTTCAAGGAGTAAACCAGATTAAATGTGTATGACAGTAACCTACATTTTGAGGTTTTTCTGTGTAGATGGTTCCAGATCCTTCCAGAACGGTGAATATGGCACTGGGTAAGCTGTGCTGTAGGCTCCACCCAATATGAGGTATTGTGTAAGGGACCATCCCCCTCCAGCACATTTACACAGGAGGCAGAGGTGACGTCACTCACAGATGAGGCTTTACAGATTTAGATGGGGAGAAGGCAAAACAAAAAAAAATTGTTTGAATATTGTTTATTTTATGCCAGATTTCAGTAACATATTTTGTTTGTTTTTGTATTAATCAGGTATTTACAGGACCTGGTGGGTGGGATTTACAAGTGTTCTGGATCATCAGATGAATGTGGAACAATAAAACTCCACCCTTTTGAAATGTTCTATCTATATGTGACATGGGTTTCCAATGTAAATTTGTAATGTAGAGATACTTCATCGTATACAGTATGTGTAGAACAGGATACGAGGCACAAGTTAAATCACCCAGAAACCACTCTCACCTTCTAGTTCATCTTAAGGAGCGGAGCTGGAGGTGCTCGCTGAGGCTTGTAACCTGGCAGAAGGTAAGACGGCCGACATATACACTGACTCTAGGTACGCTTTTGGCATCGCCCACAATTATGGGCCCATTGGTAGTAGGAACTTTATTGGATCATCGGGTAAGCCAATTGAGAGAGCGAGAGAAGACAGAACTGACAATAAGGGTATGTGCAGCCAGGTATCAGTAAATTGGCTTGTCCCTGGATACAATAATGCCACCACTAGGTTTGTAGCAGCCGGCATGATGTGCGCACGGCATGACATAGGTAAAACAGCAAAGGTACCTGTGAAAAGTGCAGCCCGGCCAGATTAACAGTCCCAGCGACTGCAGAACATACAACTACCCGAGGTAGAAGTGTATGACAATGTGCTCGTGTGTGTAGACCTGTTCTCAGGGGGGCCTGAAGCCCGGCCTGTATTTTCCCCACTACAGACGTTGTGTGTAAGTGACAGGGAAACAATGTTATCCCAAGTATTGACCTGATGTTTGTACAATAATAAGATGTCAACAGTTCTCTAGATGTTATTCCAAAGTTAGTTTGTTTAATAATTGTATTTAAGTAGTGTTGTGGGAATATTAAATACTGAAGTTAAGTTTTATGTAAAGTTCTGAACCAGCCTTAGCATTGGACTATTAGAGTCATGTGTCAGATAAAAGGTACAGAAGTGGAATATTCCCATTTGAAAACATTTTTAGTTATTTGTTTTTTGTCATTGTTATTGTGAAAGGAAAATTCTGTGCAGTGTTTGTGTGTGTATATATATATATATATATATATATATATATATAAAGAACAAAAATGAGTTTGCATGTATCATTTCTAGTTATTGCTCAATGTGAACGTTTGATGTGAAGATGTTATTTGTTAATGTTTTTCTTCAAATTAATTATTTGATTAAGATCAATTAATGTTTATACAATGAAAAAGTTTGTTCTCCACAGGAAGAGTCCAACTGGGAGCGAAAGGCGTGAGAACCAGATTCTAACAGAATGTGGACGGATAAGGGAAGGTGAACCGGTAACACCCAAGGCACTCTTGATGGCTCTTGCATTGATGGTGTATGACCTCACATATGCCCCAAGACTGCAAGGATCGATTTGGTAAGATCTAATTGGTATGTCCCAGGCTTTACAGCTGTTGCTGCTAAATTCTGTTAGAGCTGTTTGATTTGCCTACAGAACAGTCCTGGCAGACCGGTGCCAACCTTATAATACCCGCCTCCCACGAAGAGAACAGACCTTGAGAGGCCTTCCCATGCAATACAAATTAGAGTAAGAAAAATTGGTTTGCGACATTTGTCAGATAAGCATGTGGAATCTGTGTATATTTTGGTGAGCTGGAGATGTTCCAGGCAATCAGCTCAGATCAAGGTACAAATCCTGCTGGAAAGCGTGATACCAAGTGCAAATGAAATGTACCCAATAATTACACATCTTCTAGGTGCCATGTCCATTGGAGCAGAGAAGTTTTTCTTATATAAAAGGTGTTTGTTGGTTTGATTTAGTTTAAGGGCCTGAAATTGTTATTGTATGTACTTAGAACAACTTTTATAGTACGTAGATGTTATCACCAGATTAGTATTTATTTTAACAATTGACAAGGGTTGGGGTCCCCAGCAAGTGCCAGTAAACATGAACTAAAAGATTTTTAATACGATGAACTCCATTACTGAGGTGCGGCAGGCGCAGCCGGAGCAAGTACAACGCGTTTGTCATGAACTGACGGCAGCGTCACAATTCCAAGCAGCCGCCCAGACAAGTAACTTACCGGAGGAAGAAGGCAGATGCGGAGGGTTTGTGGTGGTCACAATAACACTCCACTAATCCGCCTACGTGGGATCTCACCCCAG
This sequence comes from Rhinoderma darwinii, assembly GCF_050947455.1. Classification (NCBI taxonomy): domain Eukaryota; kingdom Metazoa; phylum Chordata; class Amphibia; order Anura; family Rhinodermatidae; genus Rhinoderma; species Rhinoderma darwinii. The sequence goes on from NC_134689.1 coordinate 48,777,874, forward strand.
GCTCACAGCATGAGGTGCTATATACAGCCCGGTGACGTATACAAGAAGAGACGGGGTCTGAAAGATGAGAAGGACCAAACCAAGTCCTGATGACATCAGCAAAGTTCAAAGTAAAGACCAAAGACCTGAGTGAATCCGTCAGCAGTGTCAAGTGTTTTAATCAGAAGACAGGAGAAGAAGAGGACGATGATGTACAGGACTTGTCAATACACTGGTGGGACCCCTTACCAAAAACCGGACACTGGTGATGGCATCATATTAGTTGTGGCCCTATTGATATATTGCTTGAGTTTCATAATCATAATATATAATTTCTGTAATTTAATATGAGAAAAAGGGGGGTTTGTGAAGGATGGTTTATTTGCTTATATTCTCTGTATGAAATTACATTGTGAATTATCAAGCAGGATGCCGAATTACTAAGATATGTATTATGTGAAAGTGATGATAATGTTTAAATGATTTAGTTTCGTGCAGCAGCCATCTTGTCTGGAGTTCCCATCTTGGTTTTATTGTAGTGAATAGAAAAGTCATTGTTCCTGTAATACAAGTAATGTTGATTTCATATGTTTTATCTTTGACCTTGGTTCCCATGCGAATTTGGTAGAGATTGGACAGGGAGGGAGATGGGAGGGTGGCAAGTATGTGTGAAGGAAGGTCTCCCCCCATCTCCACGAGAATATTCTGTCCAAAAGAAATAAGACACCTGCAAAACCTAATGTGTGAAGAATTATAATGATGTATCTGGGATGTATTTTATTGTATGCTTTTTACTGAATAACAAATATTGTTACATTGTCTCTGATTGGTTAACCTCAAGCCTACACCCCTTCTGAATTTCAGTTAAACAGTTTGAGTTTGGTAATAAATCCTTCAGAGGAGTATTTTTGAACATATCAGCGTGTCTGTGTGTTTTCTTCTCCTCTCTCGATATATATCGGTGAAATATCCTAATTAGGATACTGACTAATGGGGTCTGGCCTTGAGAGTCTGTTTGGACTCGTATAAATTTCAGTCTAATATATTTTGAGCGATGGATTTCCACGACAGTACCAATAAAAACTACAGCTCGTCCCACCAAAAAAAACAGCCCTCATACCACTACGTCTATGAAAAAATAAAAGTAGTTAAGGCACCAATAAGCCAGGAAATAAAAATATGCAGTTGTGCCGGCCCGAGGGGAACGTTTCTTCTGTTTCAAGTGGCGAATTATCAAGGCCCCTAAAATTAGGGAACCAGGAAGGGGAGGGCCCAAACATATCTGCTGGAAGTGAGGGCGCCCGTATTATACCAGGACAACACTTTCCCAGCAAAATTCCCCAAACTTCAAAGGTGAGGAGTGCGGACCAAAAGGGGAATAAGTAAAGACCATTTTAAGTGCGACACCGGCCTGTGCAGAAAGGATTGTGTCACAGCATAACACACATCTATGAATTATTTTATTGTTTTTTTTTACCCCACTATACCACCTGACTATGCCCCTTATATACTCCGCCCGCCTTACATGTACCCCCACATTATAAATGGCAACACCAGTAAGACTCCAAACAAAACTACTACAAGCAAAATCCACACTCCAAAAGCCAAATTGCGCTACCTCCCTTCTGAACCCTACAGTGTGCCCAAACAGCAGTTTACTTCCACATATATGGCTTCGCCATACCTGGGAGAACCCTTTTAACAATTTTTGGGGTGTGTGTCTCCAGTGGCACAAGCTGGGCGCCACATATTGGCATATCTATTGAAAAAACATTTTCACTCTGCAACATCGCGTGCGCACCAATTTCTGCCAATCACCTGTGGGGTTAATATGCTCACTACACCCCTAGGTGAATACCTTGAGGGGTGTAGTTTCCAAAATGGGGTCACTTCTGGGGGGGATCCACTGTTTTGGTCCTACAGGGACTTTGCAAATGTGACATAGCGACCAGAAACCATTCCAACAAAATCTGTACTCCAAAAGCCAAATGGCGCTCCTTCCCTTCTGAGCCCTACTCTGTGCCTAAACAGCAGTTTATGACCACATATGTGGTATTGCCGTACACAGGAGAAGTTGCTTTACAAGTGTTGAGGTGCTTTTTTTCATTTATTTGTTGAGAATATGAAACATTTTCAGCTAAAACTACGTCTTATTGAAGAAAAAGGATTTTTTTTATTTTCACTGCCTAATTCTAATAAAATCTATGAAACACCTGTGGGGTCAAAATGCTCACTACACCCCTAGATTAATTCCTCAAGGGGTTTAGTTTCATGAATCGAGTCCCTTTTGGGTAGTTTCCACTGTACTGGTACCTTAGGAGCTTTGCAAAAGTGACATGGTGTCAAGAAACCAATCCAGCAAAATCTGTGCTCCAAAAGCCAAACGGCACTCCTTCTCTTCTGATCCTTGCCGTATGCCCAAACAGCAGTTTATGACCACAAATGGGGTATTGCCGTACTCCAGAGAAGTTGCTTTACAAATGTTGGGGTTCTTTTATTCCTTTATTTGTTGAGAAAATGAAAAATTTTGAGCTAAAGCTACGTCTTATTGGAAAAAAAGGATTTTTTTTATCTTCACTGCCCAATTCTAATAAAATCTATGAAACCCCTGTGGGTTCAAAATGCTCACTACACCCCTAGATGGATTCTTCAAGGGGTGTAGTTTCCTAAATGGAGTCACTTTTTTGGTGTTTTCACTGTTTTGGTCCCTTAGGGGCTTTGCAAATGCGACGTGGTCTCCGCAAACCATTCCTGCTAAATTTGAGCTCCAAAAGCCAAATGGCGCTCTTTCCCTTCTAAGCTCCGCCGTGTGTCCAAACAGCCGTTTATGACCACATGCGGGGTATTGTTTTACTCGGGAGAAATTGCTTTAAAAAAGTAGTGGTGCATTTTCACCTTTTAGTCCTTGTGGAAATTAGAAAAAATTAGCTAAACCTACATATTCTTTGAAAGAATGTAGATTTTTATTTTCACGGCCTACTTCCAATAATTTCTGCAAAACATCTGCAGGGTCAAAATGCTCACTATACCCCTAGATAATTTCCTCAAGGGGTATAGTTTCCAAAATGGGGTCACTTTTGGGGCATTTCCACTGTTTTGGTGCCGCAAGAGCCTTTCAAACCTGACATGGAGCCTAAAATATTTTCTAATAAAAAGGAGGCCCCAAAATCCTCTAGGTGTTCCTTTGTTTCTGAGGCCTGTGCTTCAGTCAATAAGTGCACTAGGGCCACATGTGGGGTATTTCTAGAATCTGGGCAATAGATATTGAGTTGCGTTTCTCTGGTAAAACTTTCTGTGTTACAAAAAAATAGATGAAAAATGAATTTCTGCAAAAAAAAAAAGAAATTTTAACATTTCACATCTACTTTGCCTTAATTCCTGTGAAACATCTAAAGGGTTAAGAAAATTTCTAAATGCTGTTTTGAATACTTTGAAGTTTTTAAAATGGGGTGACTTATCGAGGGTTTCTAATATATAAGGCCCTAAAATCCACTTCACAACTGAACTGGCCCCTGTAAATATAGCCTTTTGAAATTTTCTTGAAAACGCTGTCAAAAGGCGGCGCGTAAAAAAGACGCCCACGTCAAAGAAGTGCCTGTCACTTCTTCAGATGTAAATGGAGCCGTTTTCCATGGACTCCATAGAAAAACAGCTCCAATTACGTCCGTAATGGACGCAGCGAAAGATGCCTGCACATGCCATTACGGCTGAAATTACGGTGCTGTTTTCTCCTGAAAACAGCACCGTAATTTCAGCCGTAACAGACGCTGCCGTGTGAACATACCCTCAGGGCTTAAAATGTCAGGGGAAATAGACCCAATACATATGTGTCTGCCCAAAAAAAAGTGTGTATATGAGACAGCATAGCATATCTATAGCACTACAACCCTATAAACTATGGATAGGATTAGATACAGTGGCTCAGCAGACAGTATCACACATGATAGGATTAGATACAGTGGCTCAGAAGGCAGTATCACACATGATAGGATTAGATACAGTGGCCCAGCAGACAGTATCACACATGATAGGATTAGATACAGTGGCTCAGCAGACAGTACCACACATGATAGGATTAGATACAGTGGCTCAGCAGACAGTACCACACATGATAGGATTAGATACAGTGGCTCAGAAGGCAGTATCACACATGATAGGATTAGATACAGTGGCTCAGCAGACAGTATCACACATGATCGGATTAGATACAGTGGCTCGGAAGGCAGTATCACATATGATAGGATTAGATACAGTGGCCCAGCAGACAGTATCACACATGATAGGATTAGATACAGTGGCTCAGCAGACAGTATCACACATGATCGGATTAGATATAGGGCCCAGCAGACAGTATCACACATGATCGGATTAGATATAGGGCCCAGCAGACAGTATCACACATGATCGGATTAGATACAGTGGCTCAGCAGACAGTATCACACATGATAGGATTAGATACACAGCTCAGCAGACAGTATCACACAAGATACGATTAGATACAGGGCCCAGCAGACAGTATCACACATGATTGGATTAGATACAGGGCCCAGCTCGCTGACATTGCGTCTCCAGCGCTGGACCCAGGATAGGTAAGAATAATAATTTTGCTTCTTTATGTGTTACTGATTATTTTTGTGTGTTTGTGTTTTTTTTACAGGTTCGGTTGTTGGACTTCGGATTCGAGGACTTCAATGACGGCGTTTTTTTTATTCTCAATAAAATGGTTAATGAGGGTTGTGTTTTTTTATTTCAATAAAATATTTTTTCTATGTGCTTGTATCTTTTTAAACTTTATTATCACCGCCTTAGTAATGGGCGCTGGCTGATTGACAACCTCCATTACTAAGGCGAGGCTTAATGTTAGCCGGTGCAGAGGCTACACTAACCCCCATTATTACCCCGGTACCCACCGCCACCAGGAGTACTGGGAAGAGCCGGGTACGAACCAGTACCCGACCATCTGTAGTGACGGGCAGGCACCGGGGTGGCCGCAGGCTGGTAGTATTAGGCTGGGGAAGGCCAAAAACAGTGGCCCTTCCCACCCTTGTAATGCTGCCTGCTGCTGCTGTGTTGTATCTGGCTGGTTATGAAAATTGGGGGGGACCCCACATCGTTCTTTACAATTATTATTTTTTTTTTTAAAAGACGTGGGGTCCCCCCCATTTTTCATAACCAGTCAGATACAATAAAGCAGCAGCAGCCTAGCATCACCAGGGTAGGAAGGGCCACTGTTTTTGGCCTTTCCCCTCCTGATAATACCAGCCTGCGGCCACCCCAGTGGCCGACCATCACTACAGATGGTCAGGTACTGGATCGTACCTGGCTCTTCCCAGCACCCCTGGTGGCGGTGGGTACCGGGGTAATAAAGGGGGTTAGTGTTACTAAGGCGGTAGTAATATAGTTAAAAAAAAAACACAAAGACATAGAAAAAATATTTTATTGAAATAAAAAAAAAAAACACAACCCTCATTAACCATTTTATTGATAATAAAAAAAAAGCTGTCATCGAAGTAGTCCTGGAATCCGACGTAGTCCAACGACCGAACCTGTAAGAAAACACACAAAAAATGATTAGTAACACGTGTGTTAGGCTTAGATACAGGGCCCATGTGTGATACTGTCTGTGGGATCCTGTATCTAAGCCTACCACAACGTAGGCTTAGATACAGGGTCCAGCAGACAGTAATCTTATACAGTATAAGATTACTGTGTGCTGGGGCCCTGTATCTAAACCTACAGTGTGGTAGGCTTATAAACAGGGCCCATCAGACAGGATCACACATGGGCCATGTATCTAAGCCTACCACGTGATTGGCTTAGATACAGGGCCCAGCAGACAGGATCATGCATGGGCCATGTATCTAAGCCTACCATGTGATTGGCTTAGATACAGGGCCCAGCAGACAGGATCACACAATCTGTGATCCTGTCTCATGGGCCCCCTAAGCCTGCTACATCGTAGGCTTAGGGGTTGTGCAGTCCCTAAACATTGATGGCCTATCCTCAGGATAGGCCATCAATAGCTGATGTGTCTCTCGGGACCCGCAAATCAGCTGTTTTGAGGGGGCCGCAGCACTCGTACGAGAGCTGCTTCCCCTTCATTTCACTACTTGCCCACACTGTGAATCGCCGACACGGATTCACAGTGTGACCGGAATGAAGTGACTGGAATGAAGGGGAGCAGCTCTCGTACGAGTGCTGTGGCCCCTTCAAAACAGCTGATTGGCGGGTCCCAGGAGTCGGACCCCGCCAGTCAGGGCTAACCTTACCTTCCTCTTCAGCCGCGGCGGGAGTTCTGTCGTCTCGATGCTGTGCGCGGCGCATAGCGCTGTAACGTCATGCGCTGCGCATAGCGCTTGACGTCAGGACCTCCGCTGCGATCCGGAACCAGGAAGGTAAGTAAAGTATGTTACTATAGTAACAGGGGCCCGTGGCCCGAGTTACTATAGTAACTTTTTATTGATGTGGTGCGGGGGGCCGTGGGCCCCCCTGGCTTCGGGGCCCGGTCGCAATTGCGACCGCTGCGACCCCTATAGCTACGCCAGTGTGTGTATTTGAAAAGACCCGACAACCATGCTGAGCCAGGCGGAGAGAAGGAGTGCCCAACGGACACTTCTCTCTAAACCCGACACTTTTTAAAGCTATGTTTTCTCTTAAACGCTGTACCGCTTCCGTGTAAAACATAGCTCACTGTAATTAGGGCACCTGTCGTTATTTCATGCTGTCCATGGTTGGGGCAGCATGAACCTGCTGACATATTCCCCTTAAATGGTCACTAACTTTTCAACAAACATTGCATAAATCAATAGTATAAGAAAATACAATTATAGTGCAGGACGGGGTGGCAGGGGTTGGTTTCAGTGGTGCTGCCGCTATGTAATATATCTTATTAAAGGAAAAAAATGCCTCTTTTTTTTAACTGTTCGTTTACTCTGAATTGACTGAAAAATGTGTCACCTGAAGACAAGACAAACTATCAGCTCACTAAACGATCACTTACATGCTGCCCATAGAGAGGGGAGGGGGATAAAGTAAGAGTGAGAGAGAGACGCTGCTGTCTAGTAAGTGTTATATCTCTCTCCAGTGCTGGATTCTCAGCTAAACTGCTCATTACTTCTGTATAATGTCCTCCACGCTGCTGTAGCGTGATAGATAGAGATAGGAGAGTAGGATTCTCCTCTTCTTTATGTGTGCACTGTATGGCAGACATGATAGCAAATAGGCTCCACTAACTACCTCAGAGAAAACTGAGAATTAAAGATATAGCCTGTGTAATGACCCGCGGGTTGTGTACCCACTGTACTACTCAACCTGTTTGACTTAGGGCCACATCTAAGGGCGTTGTCTAAGTAGTCTCCCCGGTATTCACTCTTTAACCCCCGTACAAGGCTCTGGACTTCGTTGCGGGGAGGCTACCAGGTCACTTACCTCTTGAGATGGCCCCAGTGTAAGTAGCAGCTGGTCCAGCAGACCAGGAGACAATGGTGTAGTACACCGTGGGTGCAAGCACTGGCAGATCATACCTTGGCAGATGGGTGAAGATCTGAAGTCACAGTTCGTAACAGGTAGTGGGTCTGCAGGCTCACAGCAGGACACGGTTTGCCAACAGGTAGTAGGATTTAGGCTCATCTCAGGTAGCAGAATACAGACTGGAAGCAGATAGCGTGATACTGATTGGTACTGGGTAGCAGGATACGGACTGGCAGAAGGTAGCAGGATGCAGACTGGTAGTGGGTAGCTAGATACAGACTAATAGCGGGTAGCTGGATACAGACTGGTAGCGAGTAGCTGGATACAAACTAGTAGAAGGTAGCTGGATACGGACTGATAGTATGTAGCAATATGCGGACTGGTACCAGATAGCAGGATGCAAACGGGAATGTTTGCAGGAAACAACTATGTTGAACCAAAGTTGCTCAAGCACCAGGTGGTCAGAGGAGCTGCCTTATATAAGCACACTGGCCCTTTAAGAGGCGGCCAGGGCGCGCTGAGAAACATGTGCCCTGAGAAACATGTGGCTGCGAGCAGGAGCGCGGCCCCAGGAGGCAGGAGAGAGGCATCGGTGGCCACGAGCAACAGAGGGAACAGGCTAGCGTCGAGGAAAGTAGGTGACCCAGCAGGATTGGCCCCCTGATTCCGGCATCACAGCCTGCAGAGCGGAAAATTGCTAAAAAAATGCTATTTACAAGTCAGATAACGGCCAGAAATAGTGTTATTCCGCATCATATCATACATTGCATTTATTATCTTGTCTAAATAGCTTTGTCTTGAACATTTCTCTTCTGAATTGCTTTTTATACTATGACCCTGTACGGTTTACAGACATTTTGTATGGATTTTTTAAGTACAGTAATTCCAGGAACAGTATAGATAGACACGGTCTGACCAGAGAAAATTTATTTCAGAACTCTTAAATTGGAGATATGCCTGGTCAACATGGTTCTACCTACTGCCAGAATTTGACACCACAGTAGTTCTGCATTTATTATCAGTTTTGCTTTTGTTATATTGTACAAAGGTTTTATGTACATATGTAATTATGACAATAGTTTACAATATGATTATATAAAGAATATTCTCCAGATTTGGATAAAAGAGTTTTTAACGCAGCTGATTTTTGCACACACCCCCACCTGCTAATTTCTAGTTACCTTCCCTGCACACCCTCTGCTCCACATGCCTTTCATCATAGCTGTATGCATGTTGGGTTATTAGATTTAAAGGGCCAGCAACTCAAAAATGCACAAAAGTGGCCTTGTGACATTAAGTGCACAATCTCTCTTTTTAACTGGCAACTTGTGCCTTAGCAGTTTAGGTGATCTGGTTCATGTAGCTGCAAAGGGGATTAATCAGACTACATTGTTGAAGACATGGCTTTTATCTGACTCCTCTCTGCCTTTATTTACTGATCTTAATAAACTCATTTTAGCCACATCCGGCACTTGATTTAAGCAGGCAATACATTTTTCATAAATAAAAGCCTGAATTCACACATTTGTGGAGTACTGCCGGCATATATGATGAAACAATCTCCCTACGTATTGCTGACGTGCCTATAGAATTTAATGGACAAAAGTATGCCAAAATTGTGTCATTTCGGCTTATGTTTGGCTGGGATACACAAGCATCCTGCATCCCCAACTGTATTGAAAAGCGCAGTCAATGCACTTGCAATACAACTGTATTGTAACGGCCGCAGTCGCGGACCGTCACTGTTCCTCACCTCACGACGGGCACGACCGCAGACCCCTGGCTTCCTGACAGCATCTGCCTCCTAGGAGACGCCCTGCTCTGCTCAGAATACTAGGGTGCACGTGCCCGGCTTTAAAGGGCCAGCGGGCATGCATGTGAAATCTTCCCTGACCAATCACCAGGTCACCCTGGACTATAAAAAGGGCTCTGCCTTTCCATTCCTTGCCTGAGCGTTGTTGTTGTTGTCTACCCATGTTTGTATTGCAAATGGTCCCTTCGTTGTTTCCTGCTCCCAGTGTTCCCGTATCGTGCTTCCTGTATACTGTTGATGTATTTGTTTCCTGAGCCTAAGCTTTTAGTTGGAGATGAGTGTGTCATCTGCCACGTCTGGTATCATCTGCCACGTCTGGTATCATCTGCCACGTCTGGTGTCATCCACCACGTCTGGCGTCATCTGCCACATATGACGTTCCACCCATGCCAAAGCCTCTGCTACTGTCTGGACTCTTACAGGTACTCTTGGGCTAAGACTTTGCATACACCTTATATAGACTGTTGTTTGGACAGCTGCCTCTCTGCTACGGCGGAGCAGCCTAGTGGCTTCACATACCCCTAGATCGTGACATGTATTAGAAGAAAAATAAAACATATACTGCACGTTATAGGGTTTTTTAATGACAGTCTGCAGCAGATCTGCACGACTGTATAGGTGGTACTGTTTGCAATTGTTCCACCGAATTAAAACACAGAACGCAGTAGGAATTTAGCCTAATGTGTATGGGGCAGTCTGACTGTATAAGAGGGGTCTGGCAGTGGCTTATCTTCCTTTTAAATTAAGCATGCATGATTTGGCAATGTTTATGGGGATAGAGGAAGATACTGAAGCTGCCACCTATCTTATGTACGGTAAATAGCCTGCATTATTCCTTTGTGTTGGTGAAGAAGGCTTCACTTTGATTTTTCCTAATACTGAAGATATTCACAGCTGCATTTATTAAATTTATTACATTTAATTTAACCCCTTAGTGACCACCAATACGCCTTTTCACGTGATTCACTAATGGGCTTTAGGCTAGGCTGACACCTTTTCACGTCAGCCTAGTCTAAGTCCTGCACGGGTCTCCCGTGCAGGCAGGAGCCGGGGCTCTACTGTCTGATGACAGCTGAGCTCCTGCTCCAACGCCCGCGATCGAAGTTTACTTCGATCGCGGACGTTTAACCCGTTAAATGCCGCCGTCAACTTTGTTTACAGAGGGTGTGCGCTCCCTCTGTCACCCATCGGCGGCCCGCGAATGAAATCGCGGGTCTCCGATGGGGTGTCATGGCAGCCTGGGGCTTGATAAAAGCCCCCAGGTCTGCCCTGGACATATTCCTGTTAGGACGCGCCGGAGGCACGTCCTAACAGATTGCCTGTCAGATTTACACTGACAGGCAATAATGCTCTGGTATACGAAGTATACCAGAGCATTATAGCAGCGATCGGAATATCGCACAGTAAAGTCCCCTAGTGGGACTAATAAAATCAGTCATCAAAGTGAAATAAATATTATTAATAAAAAGTACAGTAAAAAAATAAATAAAACCATTTTTTTCCATAAAAAGTGGTTTTATTTAGTAAAAGTGTAAAAAAAAAAAAAATGTGGTATCGCCGCGACCATAATGACTCCATTAATAAAGTTAATAGGTAATTTAAACCGCAAAGTGAACACCGTAAAAAAAAACCGCAAAAAACCATGGCGAAATTGCAATTTTTTTCCATTGCCCCCCAAAAAAGTCATAATAAAAATGAATCAATAAGTCCCACGCACCCCAAAACAGTACCATTCAAAACTACGTCTTGTCCCGCAGAAAACAAGCCCAAAAAATCACTACATTGATGGAAAAATAAAAAAATTACGGCTCTTGGAAAGCGACGATGCAAAAACAAATAATTTTAGTTCAAAAGTGTTTTTATTGTGCAAAAGTCGTAAAACATAAAAAAACCTCTACATATGTGGTATCGCCGTAATCGTACCGACCCATAGAATAAAGGTAACATGTTATTTACGTCGCATAGTGAACGGCGTCAATTTAAAAACGCATAGAGCAATGGCGTAATTTCAGGTTTTTTTTATGATCCCCCCCAAAAAGGTTAATAAAAGTTAATATAAAAATTATATGTACCCAAAAATGGTGCCATTAAAAAGCACAACTAATCCCGCAAAAAACAAGTCCTCATACAGCTATGTAGACGAAAAAATAAAAAAGCTATAGCTCTTTGAATGCGACTATAGAAAAACGAATAAAATAGCTTGGTCATTAGGGCCTAAAATGGGCTGGTCACTAAGGGGTTAAAATACATTGTATGTGAGGCTATTTGTGGTGGTATGAAACAATGGCAAAGAGCAAAAGTCACTGTTAAAACTTTTAGAATTAAATAAAATGACTGAAGATAAAACAATTCTTCAGCAAAATGCTATGTCATATTGTCCAGAAGTTAAAAGCCTAACATGTATAAAGAAGAGGCTGGACGCAGCCTGCAGGGATTAAGGGAAGCCGACATGACCGTCCTGGTAGGGAAAGGGTTAATTAGGTGAGGGAGAGTTGGAGGGAGTTGGAGGGGGGACGGGGAGGAGTTAAGGGGGACGGGGGGCCGTTACTGAGCTTCCCGCTGTTTCTCGGCATTGAGCCGGAAGCAGCGGGAGGAGTAACACAGAAACAGTAAGCTCCCCGTTGCCCGTGCTTCTCAGGATGGCAGAGTCTTTAATGTTAGAGCGGCTGCGTGCCGCTGCTGTGCACCACGGTCCCGGATGGCTAGAGGAGACCGTGGCTGCAATAACTAAGATCCCGGACGCCGTTTCGCCACGTCGGGCCCGGCGTTCGGGGTCTGTTGCACAGGACAGGCTCCCCTCCCCCGGCCCCCTTACAAGCATGGCTATGGCGGCGGGGGGGAGTCGGCAACAACCGCTCCTGCGCAGAGCAGGCAGAGAGCGTTGCCGGGGGTGACGGCGACGCAGGCCGGGTCGACCCGTCCCTCTCGGCGGTCCCGACCTCCAGAGCGCCTCAGTCCGGAGGCAGTCCCGCGGACACGGCGTCGCAGAGGGAGCCCGATCCCGGACGCTGCAGGCCAGGCAGCTGGGAGGACCGCCCCTTCTCAGGCCCTGCGTCCTGGCAGGAATCCCAGGCCGCGACGGGGTCCGGCGGTAAGCAGGGAGTCGCAGGCTGGGCTCCCTGTCACCCCTCCCCCATCAGATGGAAGATTTGGAGGACAAGGTACGGCCGCCCCGCCTGGTGATGTTCCGGCCAGGGGGCAGGCTTCGTCAGGATCGTCTAGACGGACGCCTAGATCTGCAGCGACGTCGAGGCAACAGGTCCGGTCGGAAGTCTGGGTCCCGGCGGTCGGGCGGCAGGTTGCCGGCCCATCGGTCAGCGCGTCCTCATCCCCGTTCCACAGATGTCGTTGGGATGGACAGTCGTCGGCGAGAGAAGAGCTGGAGGAAGGTGAACTGGACGTGTATCGTCGAGGTCAGGATGGTCCGGCTGACGGGAACACAGCGCCTGTGCAGCCCGGTGAGTGTATAACTCCATCATTGTCTTATCCAGCGATTTTTATGTCGGGTGTCGGCGGGGGGGCTGCTAGCATTGCATCGGGGGCCGGTAGTGGCGCGGGCGGACGCGACGGAGCGGGTTTGGCAGACTTAGTGGGTTGCTTACGGGAGCTGGTGGGGCGCCTAGACAGGGCCGCGGCGCCTGTAGTAACGGAAGTGTCCCCTGCAGTAGTTTGGGAAGGCCCCAGGGACGTGGGATCGTTACAGGCGCGTCCCGTGATGGTGGTTAGAGAGGCGGTCGCGGTGTCGGTACAGACCGAGGCACAAAAGGATGGCGATCGAGTGCGTATGGATGATCGTGCTCGGGGGGAGGTGTACGTTTGTTTTGAGGGTCCGTTGGGGGCGCATTTAAAGCAGGAGGTGCGTGATCGGATCTGGAAGGACGAATATGTTGAAATTTTTTCTCTCTTGCCGCTGGCTAAATTTAATTTGGATAAGAGCAAGCGGGATGAGAGTAAAAAGGACGAGGAGGAACGGCGGCGGTATAGGCTTATCCCGCAGACGTTCGTTAATTGGTCGCAGGCGTTCGCCATATTGGCCAGTGTGATAGGGGAAAAGGCGCCGGAAAATTGTTCGGCGTTGTTTTGTTATTTTGATGCCATTGGGGAGGCTCATAGGGCGTATGGGGGTCAGGCGTGGCTGCGATACGATGAGCAATTCCGTCAGCGGAAGGCGGTTCGGCCGGCGATTCGGTGGGACCAGAAGGATATTGCTCTCTGGTTACGGGTTACGGCTCCGGTTAGGCAGTCCTTTCCCGGGAGCGCCGGCCAGGGAGGCTAGTCTAGTCAGGTTGGACAAAGCGGCGGGGGAAAGGCGGGGTTTTGCTGGCAATTTAATGAAGGTCAGTGCAAGTTCGGGGCCACGTGCAAGTTCAAGCATGTGTGTTCCGAGTGTAATGGTGCATCACACGGGGCGGCAAAATGTCTGCGAAAAAAGAGGTCAGGGAACCAGCACGCGGCTGGTCAAGGGGGTGTCGCCGGTAAGGGTGGAAAGGATGGCCCCTTATCTAAATGAGTATCCGGATAGGGCGGCGGCTAAGTTGCTTTATGAAGGGTTTCGTGTTGGTTTTGTTATTCCTCTGCCTCCTTATGAGGTTCCGGTTACGCGGAGGAATTTAAAATCGGCTTACTTGCATGCGAAAGTCGTGTCGGAAAAGTTGTTAAAAGAAGTTTCGTTGGGCCGCATGTCGGGGCCGTTTGTTGAGTCGCCGGTAAAAGATTTAGTTGTGTCCCCGTTGGGTATTGTCCCTAAACGCGAGCCCGGAAAATTTCGTTTGATTCAACATTTATCGTATCCCAAGGGTTCGTCGGTAAATGACGGGATTGATCACGAGTTGTGCTCCGTAGTTTATACCTCATTCGATAAGGCGGTGGGGTTAGTGCGGGCTGCGGGTCCGGGGGCGCTGCGAGCAAAAACCGACATCGAGGCTGCGTTCAGGTTGTTGCCGGTCCATCCAGAAAGCCAACGGCTGTTGGGTTGTTTTTGGAATGGGGCTTTTTACGTGGATCGGTGCCTTCCGATGGGGTGTTCCCTTTCTTGTGCATACTTCGAGGCGTTTAGTAGCTTCGTGGAGTGGGTAACGAGGGGAGTATCCGGGGTCGACTCGTTGATCCATTACTTAGATGATTTTTTGTGCGTTGGCCCGGGGGGTTCGCCGGTTTGCGGTAATTTGCTTCATGCACTACAGAAGGTGGCGAGGGATTTTGGGATTCCTTTGGCGCCGGAAAAAACGGAGGGCCCGGTTGCGACGATTTGTTTCTTGGGAATCGAAATAGACTCGGTGGCAATGGAGTGTCGTCTCCCGGCGGATAAGTTGGGTGCTTTGAGGCTGGAGGTTCGACGGGCTTGTAGAATGAAGAAAATGACGCTGAGGGAGCTTCAGTCGCTGCTGGGGAAGTTGAATTTCGCCTGCCGGATTATGCCGATGGGGAGGGTGTTCGGTAGGAGGTTGGCGCATCATTTTGTGCGGCTCAAGGAGGAGCACCGAGCTGATCTTCAGGTTTGGGATGACTTCTTGGGCCAGTACAATGGTCGCTCGCTATGGATGGCCCCAGCGCAGGATACGAGTGATTTGAATATTTTTACGGATGCGGCTGGGGCGGGTGGTTTTGGAGCTTACGGGGGAGGTCCGTGGTGCGCGGGTCAATGGCCGGCTAGCTGGGTGTCCAGTGTACTCACGCGGAATCTGGCCCTGCTCGAGCTGTTTCCCATCGTGGTGGCGGCTACCATTTGGGGGGACAGGCTCAGGGATAAGAAGGTCCGTTTTTACTGCGACAACATGGGGGTGGTGCTTGCCATTAATAACATCACGGCGTCCTCTCCTCCGGTAGTTCAATTGTTGCGACATTTAGTGTTGGTGTGTTTGTCGTTGAACGCGTGGGTGGTGACGGTGCATGTCCCGGGTGTACGGAATTGTATCGCTGATGCTCTTTCTCGCTCGCAGTGGGACCGGTTTCGGCAATTGGCACCGGGAGCGGAACGTCTCGGTTTGGCTTGTCCGGAGCATCTTTGGGATCTGGTATCGGTCCCGTAGAGCAGCTGTTACAAAGGTCTTTGGCGCGCACGACGTGGAGTGCTTATGCTGCTTGTTGGAGGCAGTGGGAGGAGTGGGTAAGAGAGTTGGGTGACGTCAATACGGATAGAGACAGGTTGGTGGCACTTTTGTACTGGTTAGGGGACGCCTGGGAGGCGGGGTTTTCAGTAGCGAAGGTGAACCGGTTCATATCTGCGGTGGCGTTTGGGTTTAAGTTGCGGGGCTTTCGGGATGTATCGAAGGAATTTCTGGTATCGCAGGCTTTGAAGGGGTTGCGCCGAGGTAGGGTGGAGGCGGATAGTAGAAGGCCGGTGTCGTTTGCTTTGCTTAGCTCGTTGGGCGGTTCATTAGCATCGGTATGTCGTTCTTCAGATGAAATTGATTTGTTTCGGTTGGCTTTTTCGTTAGCGTTCTTTGGAGCATTTAGAATAGGTGAGTTGGTGTCGCCAAGTACTAAACAGGCAGGGGGGCTGAGATCTGGGGAGGTGAGCCTTTTTGCAGATCGGCTGGAGGTATGGTTGCGTCTATCTAAAACTGACCAAGTAGGGAAGGGTAAACTGATAGTTTTGTTCGCTCTCCCGGGGTCGGTCATGTGCCCAGTAGAGTGCATGCGGGGTTTTACGAAAAACAGGGGGTCTCCAGATTTGCCTTTGTTACGTCATGTGGACGGGTCGTTTTTGTCCAGGTTTCAGTTTGGAGTTGTATTTAAAAAATGTTTGACGGCGGTTGGTGTTGCGGCAGGCTCATATTCATCTCATTCCTTCAGGATTGGCGCAGCAACGGAAGCGGGGCGCTGGGGGTTGGATGATGAGGGGGTGAGGCGTATTGGTCGTTGGGAGTCTAAAAGGTTTAAGTCCTATGTCCGCCCCCATATGTTATCATTTTGTTGTTTACGCTTTACAAATGTTATATGGTGGTGCCTAATTGTGTTTTCCGTTTCAGATTCGCCTCCGTGTTTGGTGTGGTTGATGGGTCATTCGTACGTGCACTGGGGGGCTTTGAGGGCGGACGTCCGCCCGGATGGTCGCCAGTTGCGCATTCCGCGACAGGACGCGGTTGTGCATTGGCTGGGTTTTAGAGGTATGTCATGGAGCAGGGTGTTGGCGGAATTCCAGACATATGCGCGGCTTGATAGGGTTCCGGAGGTCTTAGTGTTGCACGTGGGTGGGAATGACTTAGGAGTCCGCCCCTTTCGTGAGTTGGTGCGGGATATCAAACATGATATGTTGCGTTTGTGGGTATCTTATCCCAAGTTGGTGATAGTGTGGTCGGACATAGTCCCAAGAAAGCATTGGCGGTTAGCTAGATCTGTGGAGAGAGTCAATAAGGCTCGCATTAAAGTTAACCGGGCGGTGTCCCGTTTTGTGGCAAGAAACGGGGGCATTTGCGTGAGGCATAGGGATTTGGAGTCAGGAGTGGGGAATTTCTGGAGAAGTGACGGGGTTCATCTGACCGAGGTTGGTATTGATCTTTGGAGCTTGGCGATAGCAGAAGGCATAGAAAGGGCGGTGGTGGTGTGGAGGAACTCACAGGCTTAAGGTGGTCAAGGCCTGTTTCGCGGTGGCGGGGGGAGTCCTTGAGGCCAGTCAGTACAAAATGGTGGGGGGGTCGCATCGGGGGTATGCGTCCCCCAAAAAAGGTACATGGTTGAAGACTTCATCGGGTGTTATCCCTTTGAAGTGGTCTTCTGGTAGAAGGTATATCACTTGAAGGCTTCATCGGGTGTTATCCCTTTGAAGTGGACTTCTAGTGGTCGGTATATCACTTGAGGGCTTCATCGGGTGTTATCCCCTTGAAGTGGACTTCTAGTGGTTGGAGCCATCTGCAGAGGTGAACGGTGCTTCCGAGCTGGTTTACGGCTGGAGGTAATTGGTGGTTTGCAGATGGCTAATTCGGTGTGTTCTTTAAAAAGGAATATCTGAAGGGGCTTCAAGGACTTCCTCTGCTCGGGTTAATGTTAACGTTAAATTGTTATTTACGATTCTGACCCATGTTGGGTCATGTGAATTATTAGGAGGAATTCTCTGGTGGATTCCTAACTAGTTATCCGAATGTTTCGGATTTAAATTGTTTTTATAAAACTGTGAAATTAATAAACGGCTGCTGTGGCCATTTCACATCCAACCTCTGTGTCATGTGTCTTTACTAAAGTGGGGGTGGTGGGATAGTATGGTCTAAGGTTAACACACGACTCTACTTAGGCAGGTCAAGAAGAGGCTGGACGCAGCCTGCAGGGATTAAGGGAAGCCGACATGACCGTCCTGGTAGGGAAAGGGTTAATTAGGTGAGGGAGAGTTGGAGGGAGTTGGAGGGGGGACGGGGAGGAGTTAAGGGGGACGGGGGGCCGTTACTGAGCTTCCCGCTGTTTCTCGGCATTGAGCCGGAAGCAGCGGGAGGAGTAACACAGAAACAGTAAGCTCCCACCCTCCCGCCCTTGGTTTGTTACTCCTTAGGTCTTATGTACGTCCGTCTATGAGCGTTGCGTTTTTATTTGTGTGCTTATTTAACATGTTTTTCTTTTTTCCGGAGTAGGTTCTGTTGTCATGGCAGCTGGCGGGGGGAGTCCTTGAGGCCAGTCAGTACAAAATGGTGGGGGGGTCGCATCGGGGGTATGCGTCCCCCAAAAAAGGTACATGGTTGAAGACTTCATCGGGTGTTATCCCTTTGAAGTGGTCTTCTGGTAGAAGGTATATCACTTGAAGGCTTCATCGGGTGTTATCCCTTTGAAGTGGACTTCTAGTGGTCGGTATATCACTTGAGGGCTTCATCGGGTGTTATCCCCTTGAAGTGGACTTCTAGTGGTTGGAGCCATCTGCAGAGGTGAACGGTGCTTCCGAGCTGGTTTACGGCTGGAGGTAATTGGTGGTTTGCAGATGGCTAATTCGGTGTGTTCTTTAAAAAGGAATATCTGAAGGGGCTTCAAGGACTTCCTCTGCTCGGGTTAATGTTAACGTTAAATTGTTATTTACGATTCTGACCCATGTTGGGTCATGTGAATTATTAGGAGGAATTCTCTGGTGGATTCCTAACTAGTTATCCGAATGTTTCGGATTTAAATTGTTTTTATAAAACTGTGAAATTAATAAACGGCTGCTGTGGCCATTTCACATCCAACCTCGGTGTCATGTGTCTTTACTAAAGTGGGGGTGGTGGGATAGTATGGTCTAAGGTTAACACACGACTCTACTTAGGCAGGTCAAGTAAAGGACAGTGGCTATGGCTGGGCCCTGCAGAGGACATTTGCTTATTGCAAGATACGTTTATAACACATACCCCTTCCCGACCGCCCACTGTTTTCTGACTGCGGTTGCTGCAGATCCCAAGTCTACACCGCGTTCCAAATTATTATGCAAATGTTATTTTTCGCTGATTTTCCTAAATAGTCGATGCAAATGACAGTCAGTATAATCTTCAAGCCATCAACCGTTGGAGTATAATTCAAATTTTATTGAATAAATCTCCTAATGATAACAGATTTTTTTTTAGAAGTAAAAAACTCAAAATGCACTGTTTCAAATTATTATGCACAACAGAGATCAAAACATTCTAAAGGTTGTAAAGAGAACTAAAATGGTAATTTGTTGAATTTGCAGCATCAGGAGGTCATGTTTACAGAAATCAAAAGCTCTTTCAATAAAAAAAAACTTAACAGGCCAAGTTACATGTTAACATAGGACCCCTTCTTTGATATCACCTTCACAATTCTTGCATCCATTGAATTTGTGAGTATTTGGACAGTTTCTGCTTGAATATCTTTGCAGGATGTCAGAATAGCCTCCCAGAACTTCTGTTTTGATGTGAACTGCCTCCCACCCTCATAGATATTTTGCTTGAGGATGCTCCAAAGGTTCTCAATAGGGTTGAGGTCAGGGGAACATGGGGGCCACACCATGAGTTTTTCTCCTTTTATGCCGATAGCAGCCAATGACACAGAGGTATTCTTTGCAGCATGAGATGGTGCATTGTCATGCATGAAGATAATTTTGCTACGGAAGGCACGGTTCTTCTTTTTGTACCACGGAAGAAAGTGGTCAGTCATAAACTCTACGTACTTTGCAGAGGTCATTTTCACACCGTCAGGGACCCTAAAGGGGCCTACCAGCTCTCTCACCATGATTCCAGCCCAAAACATGACTCCGCCACTTCCTTGCTGACGTCGCAGCCTTGTTGGGACATGGTGGCCATTCACCAACCATCCACTATTCCATGCATCTGGACCATCCAGGTTTGCACGGCACTCATCAGTAAACAACACGGTTTGAAAATTAGTCTTCATGTATTTCTGAGCCCACTGCAACCGTTTCTGCTTGTGAGCATTGTTTAGGGGTGGCCGAATAATAGCATTATGCACACTTGCAAACCTCTGGAGGATCCTACACCTTGAGGTTTGCGGAACTCCAGAGGCACAAGCGGCTTCAAATACCTGTTTGCTGCTTTGCAATGGCATTTTAGTAGCTGCTCTCCTAATCCTATTAATTTGTCTGCCAGAAACCTTCCTCATTATGCCTTTATCTGAACGAACCCGTCTGTGCTCTGAATCAGCCACAAATCTTTTCACAGTACGATGATCACGCCTAAGTTTTCTTGAAATATTCAATGTTTTCATACCTTGTCCAAGGTATTGCACCATTTCACGCTTTTCGGCAGCAGAGAGATCCTTTTTCTTTCCCATATTGCTTGAAACCTGTCCGTAACGACCCCGACTATAAATCTCTTACATTATTTAACCCGCACGGTGAACGCCGTAAAATAATTAATAAAAAACTATGGAAAAATTGCTGTTTTCTGTGAATACTGACTTTAAAAAAATGTGATAAAAAGTGATCAAAAAGTCGCATCTACTCCAAAATGGTACCAATAAAAACTACAAGTCGTCCCGCAAAAAAAAGCCCTCATACAACCGCATCGGCAAAAAAATAAAAACGTTACGGCTCTTCAAATATGGAGACACAAAAACAAATAATTTAGAAAAAAAGCGTTTTTACGGTGTAAAAGTAGTAAAACATACAAAAACTATCCAAATTTGGTATCGTTGCAATCGTAACAACCCGCTGAATAAAGTTATTGTGTTATTTATACCACACGGTAAACGGCGTAGATTTGGGACGCAAAAAAGAGTGGCGAAATGTCAGATTTTTTTCCATTCCCCCCCCAAAAAAAAGTTAATAAAAGTTAATCAATAAATAATATGTACCTAAAAATGGTGCTATTAAAAAATACAACTTGTCCCGCAAAAAACAAGACCTTATACAGCTATGTCGACGCAAAAATAAAAAGGTTATAGCTCTTGGAATGCGACGATTGAAAAACGTAAAAAATAGCTTGGTCATTAAGGTCCAAAATAGGCTGGTCATTAAGGGGTTAAATAGTTTTCCTTTGATTGGGTACACCTGGCAAACTAATTATCACAGGTGTCTGAGATTGATTACAATGATCCAAAGAGCCCTAAGACACAATACCATCCATGAGTTTAATTGAAAAACTAATCATTAAATGTTTATGACACTTAAATCCAATGTGCATAATAATTTGGAACACGGTGTACAGTGGCGGCGGCTTATGAGTGCTACAGTGAGAGGTCATGCTCTCACCAGGAGTGGTTACTAACAACTCCTGTAGTTAGAGCAGTCTTCTGGATACGGCTGGAATCGGAGGAACCTCCGGTCCTGGCTGTTTATCCCTTTGATCGCGGCATGATCAAAGGGGACTCCCTTCTTCGATCAGTCAGAGTCTGGGGTACACTCTACAGTCAGCCCTGGGGACTTTTTAGAAAGGACCCTAGGGCTGTCTGTTCTGTAAGCCAGCTGTTAGGGTACACCATGTGTTGCCCTAACAGTAACCTGTATCATAGAGACACAGTATAATGTATTAGGCGGGATTCACACGACCGGGTCCCGCCCGAGCCCTAGAGTCGGCCGGTAAAATCGGCCATTTTGGACAGTGACATCAGCGGCAACTCCTGAAGGGGAATCCCCATGTGTTCGGGGATTCCGCTTCAGGAGTTTCCCCTGATGTCACTGCCCAGATATGGACAGAGACATCAAGCGCTCTGTCCAGGAGCGGAATCCCCGAAAACACGGGGATTCCGCTCCTTCAAGGAGCTAAAGTGGGGCTAGCACATAGCAGAGCGGGGAGATACCTCCCCGCTCTGCTATAGTGGCGTCGCTACAGTAGTAGCAGCCGCAGCAGCTGCTAGCGGCGCCATGGAAGGTGTCGCCGGGCCAGGGCGCTTTTAACAAGCAGGGGAAGGGAGCCAGCGCAGCGCTCCCTTCCACCTGCTGTACACCCCGGCCCTGCCACACAGTGTACAGCATAGCCATTCGTCCGAATGGCATCAACTCCTCCTCCTCACATGCACTCTGCACTGTGAGGAGGAGGAGATAGAGCGCAAGCGACAGAAAACCCGGCCATCACTCGGGACACATTCCGGTGATGGCCGTGTATTACCCGGCCCCATAGACTTCATAGGCCGAAAATGGAGCATGTCCTATATTTTGACGGCCGGTTTTCCCGGCCGTCCAAAAATCGGTCGTGTGAATAGCCCCATTAGGGGTCTATTATTCCTAATGCAGCCGGGTGCCGGCCGATTTATGAACGGCCGGCACCCGGCCGGGAAACCCTGTCGTGTGAATGAGGCCTTAGTATATATAGAAGTATGCTAATACATTATAAGTATAAAATAAAGTTGTTAAAAAGTTATCCCTTCGTGGGATTAAAAAATAAATTAACAAAAAAGTAATAATAAACAAATGTTCACAATAATGTAATTATTTAGCATAAAATATATTTTATTATCCATATAAAACATCAAAACAAAAAACCTGGGGCGTGGTCAGCGGCGCATGGAGGAAGATGTGTGATAGCACAGCTCCTGAGTATCTTGGCCCAGTAAGCTACACAAATTGGCTATACTTACCCTAAACCTCGTTCATACGAGTACCCAAGCTCCTTGGATACTCTGCAGCTGATGGCGCGCCGGAAAAACAAACGGAGCCCGGTCAAATTGACCAAGTTCTTCACAGCCGCTGAAACCTCCCAAGATGGGACCGACCTGTCCCTCTCTCGGGAATCAGCAACCCGGCGTGCACGCAGTGCCTCTACAGCCGCATCTCCAACACCAGTGAGTACAGCACACTCCCCGGGGACTTCCTCATCTTCAACCAGCCCGCCACTTAACCGCTTGGCTCCCACTTTCACTCCCCTAATGAGACGGGGATATGATTCCGGGTCTGGCAACAAGAATGTTATGGATGAAGTATCTGAGAAGCAGAGCCATTCACCACGTGATTACTCTAACATGGTGGCCTCAAGCAACAATCCTGTTACAGAATCTATGATGAGGACACTGCTTGCTGATCTTAATCTTTCCATACAAAATGAGACACAATCTGCTTTTGTCAAACTTCAATCTGAGCTCACCTCATTGGGTAAACGCACTTCACATATTGAAACCAAAATGACGGAGTTCACAACTGCTCATAATGAGATTGTGGATGCGACTACTTCTGTGGAGGAAGAACTCTCTGCATTAAAAGCCAAAATGTCGGATATGGAAGACCGCTCCAGGCGCAATAATGTCCGCTTTCTTGGTATCCCAGAAGTAATTAAGAATGAGGAACTTCGCGATTTCCTTATGGATATGCTCACTAACCTGCTTCCGCAGGCCTCAACAGCTAATTTTAGAATGGACCGTGTACATAGGCTTCCTAAGTCCAAAGCCTTGCCTTCCTCTACTCCGAGGGATGTTATTGCTCGGATACACTTTTTTCACATCAAAGACCAAATTATGGAAGCTATGCAACAGAAACTGGCATTGCCTGAAAGATATCAATACATCTCTGTGTTTGCTGACCTATCTGACGCAACCCTGGCCAGACGACGAGAGTTTGGAAAATGTACAAAGATACTGCGTGACAACGCTATTCCCTTTAGATGGGGATTCCCTGTCAATCTCATTATTACTGGAGAAGGCGGGAAGCACGTGGTGTTTTCTCAGAAGGCGGGAATGCAACTATGTGGACCGTGGAATCTTCCTACTGCTGCTGTTGATGCGAGTGGTTCTGGTAAACGTAGCTCAATGCAGCATATCCCAGAAGAGTGGACCACAGTGACATGGCAATTGTCGTACAGTTTAACCTGACAGGTAGCTGTTTTTAATTGTCTGTGACTGTCTGGATCTTGTTATCCCCATGTCAAGGACTTCATGGTCCAAGGAGTTTGGTACCATGCAATGTGCATTTTCAAATCTAGGGCAAGTTCTTCTTAATCATCTGGGCTGCCACTGGCTGGATAGTATCCACAGATGACCTTTTTTCTGAGCCCTCTCTATGGTGAGACTTTTTACCATTTCCTCACTGTTATTGTTTCGTTGTTCCTTACATCTGAAATTCGGGTTACTTTGTTTTATTTGTGTGTCTCTTTTGAAAGGGTTTTCCAATATCAGCTGTACAGATTGTTTAAGCCTAAACACTTAATCTATTTGCACTAATACTATTCTGATAGCGGCCCATCGCCGTCCACAACTGTTTAACTATGGTGTTTAAAATTGTTTCCCTCAATGTGAAAGGGCTGAATTCCCCCTATAAAAGTTCTATGCTTTGGAAAGGAGCTGCCCAATTAAAGGCAGATATTTTTTGTATGCAGGAAGCTCATCTTCAACTTGAGAATTTGTGTAGACTTAAACATAAAAGATACTCTCACATTTTCTCCAGCCAAGCTCCGGGTAAAAAAGGAGGGGTCTCTATCGCTATTGGGAACACGGTAGCGTTCACCTTGACTGGACAGATTGTGGACAACGAGGGTAAATATGTAATTCTGGTATGTCACTGTTATGCCCATGGCCGTGGGCCGCCAGGTTTACTTACCCCCTGATGGCCGTAGCCATGGATCAGTGAGTGCTGGACCCCATCTCCTCCTCAGGAGACGCCAGCGCTCACTTCCGCTTCACTCTGCTGTGTCCGCTCTTAAAGGGCCAGCGCATGCACCTGAATTAAAGACCAAATTAGCCCATGAGCACCCTGGACTATAAGAGGGGCCCAGCCCCTTCCTGCATTGCCTGAGCATTGTTGTCGTTTACCTATGTTTGTATCAGCAAATGGTCCCTTAATGTTTCCTAGCTCCCAGTGTTTCCGTTCCTGCTACCCGTATCCTGTGTCCCGTGCTATCCAGAACCAGGTGCTGTATAGAGTTGGAGTCGAACTGCGCTAAGTACTACGCCTGTCCTGTTACACCACGCCTGGTGTCTGCCTGCTGCCAAAGTCTCATCCGAGCCTGTCTTGCTACTGTCCGAAATTGCCACAAGTACACCCATTTGAACTATACACTTTGACCTGTGTCCTGTTGGCCAGCTGCCATACCATTAAGGCAGTGCGGACCAGTGGGTCCACGCACCCAACGTGACAGTACGCTCAGGCCATGGACCCCGCTGGTCGATCCAAGACCATGATGACGTCACAAGTGTTGCGGGCGGATATGCTAGACCTCCGGTCGACAGGACCAACTCCTACAGGCATTGAACTTTATTACACAATGGCTGGATGTACAAACTGCCGTTCCTCCTACTACACCTCCTGGCAGTACAGACCCTCCAACTACACCTCCTGCCAGTTCTGATCCCCGATTTTCTTTGCCGCTGCCTCACCGCTATATTCCAAAATATTCAGTGTGTATGGTACACGTTTAATTAGATTATGAAAATACACTGCCTGTCTAAACGTTTAAAAATACAATTTATTAGAGAATTAATGTAAAAAATAGGGCACTAGTTGCCAAGGATCTGAATACAGGCATTGGCAACGCAGATCATAGATGCTTATGGGGTGTAGATGATAGTCAAAGACTGAAACACTAAGTTGAAAGTGTCTAAGACAGTTTAACCATGATTAGCCCATCTCTACAATACTCCATATACGTAATGAATAAATAATAGTTTGTCTCGTTGCTACAATCATTCAAGATTCCAAACGCGTTTCTGCACCTCTATAAACATCCTCAGGGGTATAAATTGCCTTGATCCTTCTAACTGCCGGTCAGCACATATTGTGCTGCGAGATTGAGTTTCCGGTGTAAATTCTAACTTGCTGCCGCTCAGCACATATAATGCTGAAGTGTTTTGGATCAACGGCGTGCACTAGACACTGATGACTGGTCTAAGCGCGCGCCGGAAAAACCATAGAGCCTTATACGGCTTTAGCCCCATCTACCTTGATCGAGTCGGTTGGACCTGAACCAATCGGTGACTGAGACGTCAGTTGCTGACGCCCACAGACAGGGACAGCCCCATTGTAACGGCGCAACCAATAGAAATGATGCATACAGCATCAATGGTATCAAGGGGAGCTTCAAGCGGATATGTAAACATCACTGGACAACACTGAATGAGCTAAGGTGAGTAAAGAAGCATCAGATTAATTAGGAGAGTTCACAAAGTTAAAACCCGAGGAACGGGTTATAATGATACTGGGAGGACCATATCAATTCCCCCAATAGAAACGGGACGTGGGTTGGAGGGAGAAACAAGTTCCATCCCCTGAAATTTAAGTACCATTGGGTCCCCTGAATGGCAATACCACACATGCCTAGAGACAGAGGTATCACGCTTCCTGTTGATGTCACCTACATGCTCCCTAATTCTCCGCCTAAACTCTCGTTTGGTTTTGCCAACATATTGTGTCTCACATACACAAGTAATGAGAAACACTACCCCTTTGGTGAGGTAGTTTATGAAAGATCTCATGTTGTAAACTTCTCCAGTTGTTTTGCTCTTAAAAGTTTTGCTGTTCCACACAGAACTGCGTGCTTTACATCCTCCACATCTATGCGTTCCCTTCAGATTGGATGACAACCAGGTTTTAGTGCCCCCAGCTTCAAGCTGACTATGTACAAGTCTGTCTTTAATATTTCTACCTCTTTTGAATGATTTAGGATGCCAACTCTCCCACCTCAGTAAACTGTTTGTTGCAGTATTTTTTCTAAACATTTCTGTTTGAATGTAGCCCAGATCAGTCTTCTCAATTTTAATGTCAAGAAAGGTAATGACCCTTTCTGTGATTTCTGAGGTAAAATAAAGGCCTAGTTCATTGATATTCAAGATCGTTACAAATTCCTTAAATTCCACAGATGTACCTGACCACAAGATGAAGACATCATCATTTAATCTAAGCCACATAACCATGGACGAGGTATATTTGTCCATTTTATCACTGAACACAAATTCTTTCTCCCACCAGCCCAAGAAGAGGTTGGCATATGTGGGCGCACAAGGACTGCCCATCGCCACCCCCCTGAGCTGGTGGAAAATTTTGTGATCAAAGACAAAGAAGTTGTGTTCCAATATGAATCGGAGGAGTGTAAGCAAAAAACAATTATGTGCATGAAAGTGGATCCCTCGGCCCTAAACAAGTACTCCATAGCTCCACACCCAAGGGAGTGGGGAATGGAGCTGTAGAGGGCCTCTACATCAAGGCTGGCCAAAAGGACATTGGGTTTGCATCTGATACCCTCCAGTTTTCTCAGCAGCTCCATCATATCTCTAACATACGACGGAAGTGCTGTGACAAAGGGTCTGAGAATCCTGTCCACAAAGATGCTGGCATTCTGGGAAACACTATCAATTCCAGATACAATTGGATGGACCTTTAGGGGAATGAGTCCCTTGTGGACTTTGGGGAGACTGTAAAAAGTGGCCATCTGTGGACATTTTCCAAGAATAAATACGAATTCCTTGGCATCAATAATCCGATCACATTTAGCCGCAGCCAGAATACACTTAAAGAGGCTCTGTCACCAGATTTTGCAACCCCTATCTGCTATTGCAGCAGATAGGCGCTGCAATGTAGATTACAGTAACGTTTTTATTTTTAAAAAACGAGCATTTTTGACCAAGTTATGACCATTTTTGTAGTTATGCAAATGAGGCTTGCAAAACTCCAAGTGGGTGTGTTTAAAAGTAAAAGTACAACTGGGCGTGTATTATGTGCGTACATCGGGGCGTTTTTAATACTTTTACTAGCTGGGCGCTCTGACGAGAAGTATCATCCACTTCTCTTCAGAACGCCCAGCTTCTGCCAGATCACGCTGTGACGTCACTCACAGGTCCTGCATCGTGTCAGACGAGCGAGGACACATCGGCACCAGAGGCTTCAGTTGATTCTGCAGCAGCATCGGCGTTAGCAGGTAAGTCGATGTAGCTACTTACCTGCAAACGCTGATGCTGCTGCAGAATCAACTGTAGCCTCTGGTGCCGATGTGTCCTCGCTCGTCTGACACGATGCAGGACCTGTGAGTGACGTCACAGCGTGATCTGGCAGAAGCTGGGCGTTGTGAAGAGAAGTGGATGATACTTCTCATCAGAACGCCCAGCTAGTAAAAGTATTAAAAACGCCCCGATGTACGCACATAATACACGCCCACTTGGACTTTTACTTTTAAACACACCCGATTGGACTTTTGCAAGCCTCATTTGCATAACTACAAAAATGGTCATAACTTGGCCAAAAATGCTCGTTTTTTAAAAATAAAAACGTTACTGTAATCTACATTGCAGCGCCTATCTGCTGCAATAGCAGATAGGGGTTGCAAAATCTGGTGACAGAGCCTCTTTAAGATCATTAAAATATTTCTGTGTAGGATTATCAGCCATAACCTGGTAACATAATTTATCCCTCAAAATATTACTACACATGGTAATGTATTGGGTGCGATCCATAATGACCACATTTCCCCCCTTGTCGGAGGGTTTGATTATGATTCCAGAATCGTTCTCCAACGTCTGGAGAGCCGACATCTCTTCTCAAAATAAGTTGTAATCCACAAATTTATCAACTTCCAATGTCCTAAATTGATCAGTGACCACGTTGAGAAATACATTCAACAGTGTATTATCATTAAAGAGGCTCTGTCACCAGATTTTGCAGCGCCTATCTGCTATTGCAGCAGATAGGCGCTGCAATGTAGATTACAGTAACGTTTTTATTTTTAAAAAACGAGCATTTTTGGCCAAGTTATGACCATTTTCGTATTTATGCAAATGAGGTTTGCAAAAGTACAAGTGGGTGTGTTGAAAAGTAAAAGTACAACTGGCGTGTATTATGTGCGTACATCGGGGCGTGTTTACTTCTTTTACTAGCTGGGCGTTCTGATGAGAAGTATCATCCACTTCCCTTCAGAACGCCCAGCTTCTGGCAGTGCAGATCTGTGACGTCACTCACAGGTCCTGCATCGTGTCGGCACCAGAGACTACAGTTGATTCTGCAGCAGCATCAGCGTTTGCAGGTAAGCAGCTACATCGACTTACCTGAAAACGCCGATGCTGCTGCAGAATCATCTGTAACCTCTGGTGCCGATGTGTCCTCGCTCGTCTGACACGATGCAGGACCTGTGAGTGACGACACAGCGTGATCTCTTGAGAACACGGCTGTGTCTGCACTGCCAGAAGCTGGGCGATCTGAAGAGAAGTGGATGATACTTCTATACACAACTCCCAGCTAGTAAAAGTAGTAAACACGCCCAGATGTACGCACATAATACACGCCCAGTTGTACTTTTACTTTTCAACACGCCCAGTTGTACTTTTGCAAGCCTCATTTGCATAAATACGAAAATGGTCATAACTTGGTCAAAAATGCTCGTTTTTTAAAAATAAAAACGTTACTGTAATCTACATTGCAGCGCCTATCTGCTGCAATAGCAAACAGGGGTTGCAAAATCTGGTGACAGAGCCTCTTTAAGAGGTGGATTCTTGGTTGAGGATGCCTTCAGATCAGTGAAGGGACCCTCACCCACAGCTCCTGAAGCACCCTAACATGGGTAAGATCTTCCTCCTGAATTCCTAGTTCCACACATTGAGGCCTCATGCACACGACCGTAAAAACTCCCGTTATTACGGGTCGTAATTACGACCCGTAATAACGGGCTCATAGACTTCTATTGGCGACGGGTGCCTTCCCGTTTTCTCACGGGAAGGTGCCCGTGCCGTTGAAAAAAATAGAACATGTCCTATTTCAGGCCGTAATAACGGCACGGACAGTCCATAGAAGTCTATGAAGCTCTCGTAATGACGGGTGGCTACATGTGTGCACCCGTCATTACGGCAGCGTTGCTAAGCGACGTCAGTAAATAGTCACTGTCCAGGGAGCTGAAAGAGTTAACTGATCGGCAGTAACTCTTTCAGCACCCTGGACAGTGACTACCGATCAGTAATAAACCTGTAAAAAATAAAAATAAAAGACGTTCATCCTTACCGAGAACTTCCTGCTTCCTCCAGTCCGGTCTCCCGCCCGTTGCCTTGGTGACGCGTCCCTCTCGACATCCGGCCCGACGTCCTGGATGACGTTTCAGGCCATGTGACCGCTGCAGCCAATCACAGGTCAATCACAGGCTGCAGCGGTCACATGGACTGCCGCGTCATCCAGGGATGTCGGGCTGGATGTGAAGAGAGGGACACGTCACCAAGACAACGGCCGGGTAAGTATTAATTTCTTTAACTTTTATTACAGAAAGGGCTGTCCCTTCTCTCTATCCCGCACTGATAGAGAGAAGGGGCTGCCTATTAGTGCAGTGCTATTTTGCCGCCAAAAACGTGCCCGTAAATACGGGTGGAATACGGGTGACACCGGACCCATATTTACGGGCACGGGTTCGTAAATACTGGTGCAAAACGGGTCGAATACGTGTGACACCGGACCCGTATTTACGCCAGTATTTACGGGTGGGAAAAAATACGGTCGTGTGCATGAGGCCTGACTCTTATCATGTGTGCAAAAGAACTTTCTCCATTTTAGTTTTCTGATAAAAAGATTAAGGCCTTTGACCCAGGAAAAAAGATTAAACTTATTAGTGGGTACAAAGGAGAGACCCTTCCTGAGCACTTTATTTTCATCAGTAATGAGATTTCTGGCAGATAATTGGATGAACTGCATTTCGTCGTCGTGGCAAAGGGCACTAAAGCTTAAACCTCCCTTTGCTCCATTAAAAGATAATCCGAGATGTAATGGCTTCTGCCTAAAAAAAACCCTCTCTATTGTGTGCTCTTCCTCTATTCCTACCTCTTTGTGCAGTACGTAGGGATGGTTTTCCTTGAGGTCTGTTATTACGTGTTGTCCTTAGAGGATATCACCGATTGGTTCAGGTCCAACCGACGCGATCAAGGTAGGTGGGGCTATAGCCGTATAAGGCTTTATGGTTTTTCAGGCGCGCGCTTAGACCAGTCATCAGAGTCTAGTGCACGCCGATGAACCAAAACACTTCAGCATAATATGTGCTGAGCGACAGCAAGTTAGAATTTACGCCGGAAACTCAATCTCGCAGCATAATATGTGCTGACCGGCAGTTAGACAGATCAAGGCAATTTATACCCCTGAGGATGCTCCTCTATGTTTATAGAGGTGCAGAAACGCGTTGGGAATCTTGCTTGTTTGTGGCTACGAGACAAACTATTATCTATTCATTACGTTTATGGAGTGTTGTAGCGATGGGCTAATCATGGTTAAACTGACTTAGACACTTTCAACTTAGTGTTTCAGTCTTTGACTATCATCTACACTCCATAAAGCATCTATGATCTGCGTTGCCAACGCCTGTATTCAGATCCTTGGCAACTAGTGCCCTATTTTTTACATTAATTCTCTAATAAATTGCCTCACCGCTATGATGGAGACGCAAAGACCTGCCGGGGATTTTTGAACCAGTGCCAGATCCACTTTAGCCTGTATGCAAGGGTATTTTCGACTGATGGCGCAAGGGTCGCTTTCATCGTCTCTCTCCTCACTGGCAGGGCCCTAGCATGGGCGAACCCTATCTGGGAGAGACAAGGACCTGAGACCCGTGACTTCCAGGGGTTTCCTACGGACATTTCGCACAGTGTTTGAGGAGCCTGGAGGAGTCTCGTCGGCAGCTGCCTCCTTGCTGAACCTACGCCAGGGAGACACTTCCGTGGGCAAGTGCACCATCCACTTCCGCACCCTATCGGGAGAATTGATGTGGAACAATGAGGCCTTGGTGGCTACATTCTGGCAGGGACTGTCTCCTGAGATTAAGGACGAGCTTGCCGCTCGAGATCTGCCGTCTACCCTGGATGACCTCATCCTTCTGGCCGCCCGGATTGACATAAGGATCCGAGAATGGTTCCAAGAGGCTCGTCTGGAGGGAGGACTTCCTATCCCGGTTCCTACTTTGCAGCAACCCCTGCTGTACTCATCAGCTGTTCCTCCAAAGGAGTCTTTGAGGACGGACCAGTTCAAGCTGTCTACCCAGGAGAGACAACGCAGACGCACATCGGGACTCTATATTGTTTCCTCGGAGGCCATCTTGTGCGTCTGTGCCCCCAAAAGCCCCAGAGCCTAGGGTTGGTTGGCAGGGGCGTAGCTAAAGGCTCATGGGCCCGGGTGCAAGAATTCAGCTTGGGCCCCCCTACCCCTCCCCAACACCACCATCACCAGAAACTTGTGGTCGCCTATGCCCAGATGCCTTGCCCAACAGCACCCATAGTATAATGCCCCCATACAGTATAATGCCCCCCATAGCTGCCCCATACAGTATAATGCTCCCCATATCAGCTCCCACAGTATAATGCCCCACATAGCTGCCCCCATACAGTATAATGCCCCCCATATCAGCTCCACATACAGTATAATGCCCCCAATATCAGCCCCCATACAGTATAATTCCCCCATACCAGCTCCCCATACAGTATAATGCCCCCATATCAGCTCCCCATACAGTATAATGCCCCCACATCATCTCCCCATACAGTATAATGCCCTCCATATCAGCTCCCCATACAGTATAATGCCCCCCCATATCAGCCCTCATACAGTATAATTCCCCCATATCTGCCCCTCATGCAGTATAATGCCCTCACATCTTATCAGCCCCCATGCCATATCAGCCCCCATGCAGTATAATGACCCCTCGCCATATCAGCCCCCCGCCCACCATATCAGCCCCCCATACAGTATAATGCCCGTATATGTGTGTAATATAAAAATAACCTAATTACTTATCCCCTTTCCCGGGCCGGGTGGAGGATCCTTCACTTCCTCCGGTCTGTGCTATGAGTGACTCGGCGCAGACAGGCGCGATGATGTCGCTAGATCGCGCCTGCCTGCGTCGAGCCGCTCAGGGCACAGTGAATGCTGGAGTAAGGAGACGTCAGCTCCTTGCTCCAGCATTGAATGGAACCGGGACCTCGGTGAGTGACTTGCGAACCCCCTGGAGGTCTTCACATGACCCCCCATGTGGACGCGACCCACAGTTCGTAATGTATTGTGTTGTATTGTGCAGTTTGCAGTGGAGAGAGGAGGGGGCTGTAATTTAACGGGCCCCTCCATCTCCACCGCTAACACAGACAGCACAATACAACACAATACATTACAAGACAACACAATACAATACAACACAACACAATACATTACAACAACACAATACATTACATTACATTACAATACAGACTCTGCTGCTCACCTGGAGTCCTCCGCGCCGGCTTTTCCACTGCACTGGCTGGAAGACGTGTCACGTGACGTCACGGTCACATGGTACACTAAGTGTACCATGCAACCGTAACCAGGAAGTGCCGGCTTCATGGCAAAGAAAATTTGTTTAACCTGCATGATGTATGGCAACTGCGAACGCTGTGACCCCTATAGCTATGCCACTGTTGATTGGAGAGAAAACCCATGGTGAAGAAGAACTTTCGTCTAAATTGTCCATTCCTGTGACCATAGTGTCCGGCGAAAAAACGCATCGGGTCTCTGCTTATCTCGACTCTGGATCCGCAGCTAACTTAATTCGAAGAGACCTGGTGGATCTTCTCCAGTTGCCCACAACCCCTCTGGAGAGGCCTCTTTGACCTTTGCATCTGTGAATGGACTACCTCTGCCAGACCTGATTGTAGCTGTGAGCAAGCCACTGAAGCTCCAAATGGGAGCCCTCCATTCCGAGCTCCTTTCATTCTTTGTCCTGTCTAAGGCCGTCAACCCTGTGCTGCTGGGCCTGCCCTGGCTCCGACTATATTCTGGAGAGGTCCTCCAGTGGGGTCCCGAGTGTCTCAACCGCTGCCTCGTACAGATTCATCCAGCGCAGCCTCCTCTGCCTCAGTCCTATGCATGATTGCTTTGTCATTATTCTGCATTCTTGGATGTCTTCAGCAAGAAGGAGGCGGAGATGCTGCCCCCACACCGGGCGTATGACTGTCCTATCGAGCTGATTCCTGGTGCATCCCTTCCCCATGGTAGAGTATATCCTCTCTCCTTGCCAGAGACTCAGTCCATGTCCGCCTATGTTAAGGAAAATCTGGAGAGGGGCTTCATACAGAAAGTCCTCCTCTTCTTCGTCAAGAAAAAGGATGATTCTCTGCGACCTTGCATCGACTACCAAGGTCTCAACCAGATCAAAGTAAAGAATATATAGCCATTGCCATTGATTTCAGAACTGTTTGACCGAATACGAGGAGCCAAATTTTTTTCTAAGCTAGACCTGTGGGGGGCTTATAACCTAACCCGGATTCGCCGGGGTGACTAATGGAAGACGGCATTTAGCACCCCTGATGGACACTATGAATATCTAGTAATGCCGGCGGTCTTCCAGGAGTTCGTTAATGATATCTTCCGTGACCTTCTCTATGTTTGTGTTGTGGTCTATCTTGATGACATCTTGATTTTTTTCTCCAGATCCAATGACTCATCAGAGACATGTCCGTCAAGTTTTGCTGCGATTAAGGGAGAATCGCCTGTACGCCCATTTGGAGAAGTGCGTTTTTGAGAGAAATGCTCTACCCTTCCTGGGCTACATCATCTTGGATCAAGCCCTCAAGATGGATCTTGAGAAGGAAAATGCCGTCCTGGAATGGCCATATCCTCAAGGCTTGAGGTCCATAGAGCGTTTCCTGGGATTCACCAATTTCTACAGACAGTTCATTCCAAACTTCTCCTCACTGACATCTCCTATCTCCCCCCTCACCAAGAAAGGTATGAACGCCAAGGTGTGGACTCCAGAAGCGGAATCCGCATTTAATAGCCTGAAGAGTGCCTTCAAATCAGCCTCTATCCTCCATCATCCAGATGTATCTCGACAGTTTTCGTTGGAGGTGGACGCCTCCTCTGTTGGTGCTGGTGCTCTCCTGTTCCAGAGAGGTTCCAAGGGCAAGACAATGGTATGTGGCTATTACTCTGAACTCTTCTTTTCCGCAGAACGCAACTACTCGATTGGGGTTTGGGAGTTACTGGCCAACAAATTGGCTCTGGAGGAGTGGAGACATCTTCTAGAGGGCGGAGTTCATCCTATCTTGATATTCACGGACCACAAGAATCTCACCTATGACCAGACGGGCCAACGGCTAAACCCTTGTCAGGCCAGTTGGTTTCTGTTCTTTGCCCGGTTCCAGTTTCAGCTCCACTACCGTCTGGCCGACAAGAATGTGAGGGCCGATGCCTTGTCCAGGTCATTCGAGACAGAGGACACCATGGAGTCTCCACAAAATATTATTAACCGGTCTTGCATTGTCTCTGTCAACCCTCTGCAAGTTAGATACATCCCTGCGGGGAGAACTTTTGTGCGCCTGGCAGACAGAGGGAGAATCCTCTGCTGGGGACACAGCTCCAGACTGGCAGGTCACGCGGTTATCTGTAAGACCCGAGTCCTGATTTCCCGTCATTTCTGGTGGCCCACGCTGCCCAAAGACATCATGGACTTTGTTTCATCATGCCCAGTGTGCGCAGCTAACAAGGTTGCTCACTCCAAACCTACTGGCCTGCTCCAGCCTCTGCCTATGCCCGATGCTCCCAGGCAGTATATATTATTTGGACTTTGTTACGGACCTGCCTCCCTCTGCGGGATGCAGTACAGTCTGGGTGGTGGTGGACAGATTTTCGAGGATGGCTCACTTCGTTACGCTGACTGGTCTACCTTTTGCTTCTTGACTGGCCGCCTTCTTCATGCAACACATTTTCCGCCTGCATGGTTTACCTCTGCATATTGTGTCTGATCGGGGGGTTCAGTTCACCTCAAAGTTCTGGAGAGCCCTCTGTAAACTCCTCAATGTAAAGTTGGACTTTTCCTCAGCCTACCATCCTTAGTCCAATGGTCAAGTCGAGAGGATCAATCAAATCATGGAGAACTACCGACGACACTTCATCTCCAAGCAGCATGATGACTGGGTGCAGCTTCTTCCTTGGGCCGAGTACTTGTACAATAATCATACAAGCGAGTCCACAAGAAATACACCGTTCTTCATTGTCTACCGCCAACACCCACGAATTCCTCTTCCGGTGTCCGTTATGTCCGAAGTGCCTGCAGCGGATTCTGCTTTTAAGGACTTCCTGCAGATCTGGCAGCAGACCCGATCCTCCCCAGTTTTCTCCAGGTACCAAGGTCTGGCTGTCCTCCAGAAATATCCAGCTGAGGGTGCCATCATACAAGTTTGCTCCCAGGTTCCTCAGACCCTTCGAGATCTTGCAACAGATCAACCCTGTCTCCTACAAGCTTCGGCTGCCTCCTACCCTCAAGATCCCCAACTCCTTCCATGTCTCCCTTCTGAAGCCTGTGGTCCTGAACCGCTACTCCAAGATTCCTAGTCCTGCAGTGGCTCCCAGCGGTTTATCAGATGCATTTGAGTTTAAGGAGATCCTG
Organism: Rhinoderma darwinii; assembly: GCF_050947455.1. Taxonomy (NCBI): domain Eukaryota; kingdom Metazoa; phylum Chordata; class Amphibia; order Anura; family Rhinodermatidae; genus Rhinoderma; species Rhinoderma darwinii. The sequence goes on from NC_134689.1 coordinate 48,813,787, forward strand.
GACACCAAGACAGTGGGTTGAAGAAACTTTTATTTGGTGGAATGGAGGGGGTTTGGTCCTGAAGAGAGGTCCTGGGAGCCAGATGAGTACCTCAATGCCCCTACCCTCCTGAAGAAGTTTCTCTCTGGCTCTGGCCCCAAGAGGAGGGGGCGTAAATGGGGGAATACTGTAATGCCCATGGCCGAGTGCTGCAAGGTTTACTTACCTCCTGACGGCCGGGGACATGGATCAGTGACATCAGGGGACACCAGCGCTCACTTCCGCTTCACTCTGCTGTGTCCCGTAGGTTGCGCGCACGCTCGTGCCCATTCTTAAAGGGCCATCGCGCACCTGAATTAAAGACCAAATTAGCCCATAAGCACGCTGGACTATAACAGGGGCCCAGCCCCTTCCTGCATTGCCTGAGAATTGTTGTCGTTTACCCATGTTTGTCTCTGCAAATGGTCCCTTAGTGTTTCCTATTTCCGAGTGTTCCCGTTCCTGCTACCTGTATCCTGTGTCCCGTGCTATCCAGAACCAGGTGCCGTATAGAGTTTGAGTTGAGCTGCGCTAAGTACTACGCCTGTCCTGTTACATCACGCCTGGTGTCTGTCTGCTGCCAAAGTCTCATCTGAGCCTGTCTTGCTGCTGTCCAAAGTTGCCACAGGTACACCTATTTGAACTATAGACTTTGACCTGTGTCCTGTTGGCCAGCTGCCATACCGTTTAGCCGGTAGGGCCCAGTGGGTGCATGCACCCAACGTGACAGTCATATTAATGGTGCCCCGTATACTATTGTATCATTGTATGCACCGACTTCGGGCCAATTGCAATTCCTATCACGTTTGTTCTCACTGTTACGAAGGGAAAAACATGGTTCATTAATTGTCACAGGTGACTTCAATAGAGTTCAATGGCCACTTGTAGACTCCAAATCTATGGTAGTACACTCTGAAACAACCCCTCTATTTAATTTGATTAAGAAACACAAGTTATTTGATATCTGGCGTAACCAACATCCCACTGAAAATGACTTCACGTTCTTTTCTCACCCGCATCATATTTACACGTGAATAGACTACATCCTGGTGGATAATGCACTGATTTCTAGAGTACACAGTACCGCAATCTATATGATCGGATGGTTGGACCATGCCCCATCTCGCTCCTGGTCACCGAGAAGGTTCAATCATTTCCCTAATTCTGTATGGCGACTGAATAATTACATTTTATCCCACCCAGATTATGCCCCTAAAACTTTGACCTATTTAAGAGATTATTTTGAATTCAACGACAACAATGAAGTATCTGATGATACGTAATGGTGTGCCCTTAAGGCCACTATGAGAGGGTATTTCATTGAACAAACCTCATATGCTGAAAAGCAAAGGTCTGCAGAACTACTCCAATTGCAACTCGAACTTGTTCATTTACATATACAAGTACGAGTTAACCCTACAACGTTTGAAAATTTCTCATTATTGGCAGGGGAACAGGTCTGGGTCTTTACCAGCACACCAACTTAAAGAGGCTCTGTCACCAGATTCTCAAATCCCTATCTCCTATTTCATCTGATCGGCGCTGCAATGTAGATAACAGTGACGTTTTTTTGTTTTTTTTAAAAACGTTCATTTTTGGCCAAGTTATGAGCTATTTTATATATATGCAAATGATGTTTGAAATGGACAACTGGGCGTTTTTTTTTTCGTTATGTCCAACTAGGCGTGTATTGTGTTTTTAACTTGGCGTGTTTACGTGTATGACGCTGACCAATCAGTGACCAGTCAGCATCATACACTCATCTCCATTGATTTACACAGCAGCAATCTGCAGCCACATAAACAGAGATTAACGTTAATCAAGTGTCCTGATAATGAATACACATGAAATCCAGCCTGGACGACATGTGTATTCAGAATCCTGACACTTCTGACTCTTTTCTTTGAGATTTCTAGCAAGGGAAACGAAATCTCGTTTACCTCCGTAATTTTGCGAGATTTCGTTTCCCTTGCTAGAAATCTCACCGGGTAAATTTCTGGACAGTCTGGCGAATTTTAGACCAATTTCGCTCTTAAACACAGACCTCAACGTGTACTATAAATTACTGGCTAAGCGCCTTATATTGGCCCTCACTGATTAACAATGACCCGGTGGGATTTCTCAAAGGACGTCAGACAGTTCATGGCACACGGCGCTTTATAAATATTCTGTCTGCAGTCCGGTCTCGTCGGGTGCCTTCTCTGCTCCTATCATTGGATGAGGAGAAGGCATTTGATGGGGTCCATTGGGGGTACCTTAAAGAGGTGCTTAGAGTCTTTGGATTTCCAGATGACCTGATCACTATGGTTATGGCACTATATACTAGGCCTTCTGCCAGAGTCTTCACCTCGGGATCCCTCTCTAAATCCTTCCAAATTACCAATGGCACACGCCAGGGGTGCCCTCTATCCCCCATCATATTTGCGCTAGTCATGGAACCCTTTGCTCAGAGTATTCGTACATGTTCTGATATTGAAGGTACCAGATAGGAAACGTTGATCACCGCATCGGCTTATTCGCCGATGATGTTCGCATTTGCCTATCTTCACCAGAACATTCTCTTTCTGAAGTTATGGGTCTCATAGAAACCTTTAGTGCGATCAGTTACTATAAAATTAACTCTACTAAAAGCCTTATTTTAGATTTAGGAATTTCACCTACGGTAAACACACTCCTCCAATCTTATTTCCCATTTCTGTGGGCGGATGAAAGTATTCCATACATGGCTATACACCTTGCTTACCCAACTAGTCGCATATTTGCCTCTAACTACAATGCCCTTTTCTCGCAAATAAAGAATGATATAAACTTCAAATTTCCAGTTTCATGGATAGGTAGGATATCTACTATCCGGATGATGATATTGCCTAAAATTCTGTACTACTTCCTATACCTCCCTATCTCAGTCCCACTTTCCTATATTAAACGGCTTCAAGGCTTACTCATGTCCTTTATTTGGAATCCCCTGAGAGCTAGGATAGCAGCAAACATTTTGTTCCTGCCTCCTCACCTAGGGAGTCTGGGTTGTCCTTGCCTTCTTACATAATACAGAGCAGCCCTTCTAGACAAGCTGAAGAACTGGTGGGTACATGACACCTCTAAACAATGGGTGGGGATGGAAGTGTCTTTGCTGTCACAACCCTCTCTATGTAACTTTATGGTGCCAGGCTCTATCATCTGCAACATGTGTCAATATGAGTGATACAATTTCTTCCAGTGTTGCCCTGTGGAGAAGACGGACGCCCACTCGCCAATTACTTCCCCTGAAATTCACCAAGATTCCCATTTTGGCATTGCAACTAATGATCCCGAGCACTGACTTACGTTCCTGGGTGTCACTGGGGATACATACTTTGGAGGATATTATTTGTGGGCATGTTCTGTTCTCTTTTGAGCCCATTTAGAGTTTATTTGAGGTACCGAACACAGACTTCTATAAATACCTACAATTACGCCATCTAGTACAATCCTTGAACTTTGATCCCGAGTCATCTGAAACGCCATATGAGAAGTTTTTTTCAAACCCCCATAATTTGACCAAGGGTATTTCTAAGGTATATCAAGCTATGATCGCCCTTCGATCGAATGACTCATTACCCTTTATCCTTAGATGGGATGATCTTAAACGTACATTCCCTTCGGACCAGTGGCAGTTTGTCTTCTCAATTTCTAAAAAAAACTCTAGGTGTATTAACTGCTTGGAAGCTGCTAGAAAACGACGCTATCGTTGGTATTATACGCCGTACAGATTGTCCAGGAGCTTCTAATTTGTGTTGGAGATGTCATACAGAAATTGGCTCTCTATTACATGTATGGTGGGACTGTGTTGCAATTCGGGATTTTGGGGAATAAATTAGGATTTTATTAGGCAGTATATTACGAATTTACTTCCCTTGGGGTCCAGAAGTAGCTCTTTTATCCTTAACTCTGGAGGAACTACCTAGGGCTGACCTAATGGTAATTTCCCATCTGCTTACTGTAACTAGATCTGCAGTGGCGCGTAACTGGAAGAGTAGTGTAATTCCGACTATTTCAGAAATAATAAATAAAGTACAGTATAACTTTAATATGGAAAGACAGATAGCGATTAGGATGGGTAACACCTCTAAATGTCTCTCAGGTTGGGATGATTGGGTCCGATTTACAGCCAATTATTGGAAGTCTCCATGACATGAACTGGACAATTCTTACTGTAATTGCTCCGTGACATACCTCTGCTCATGAACCATATGAGTTGATTTACTCTCATTATACGAGTACCCAATCCTCCTATGATTACAATTTATATGTAGGCTGCAAGTTTTGATTGTATTGTTGTATTCGACTTGTTTTTTTCATGTGTCATGCCTTATGTACCTATCTCTTCAATTGCTTACTTTGTGAATGTCCCAATGTGCCATACATCACATGTAATGTCTTATTATTGGTACACTTGGCAGTTCATCTTTTGTATTGCTGCAGTTTATAAATTTAATAAAAATTGTACGTTGGAAAACAAAAAACCTATACATATTAGGTATCTACATGACCGTAATATCCTGAAAAATTGTTGTAACAGGTTATCTAAAAAAACAATGGCAAAAAAATGCTTTTTCCTATATTCATGCCGCAAAAATAAATTACACACAATTTACACAGCAATTTATTTGCACCCCCGAACTGTGCAGGAACAAAATAAAATTTCTCCCGCATAAAACAGGGCTCATATAGCCACATCAATGAAAAATGAAAAAATAATTATAATTATGGCTGCTGAAAGGCAGAGGCAAAAACAAAAAAAATTAGCTGTTGTTAATGCCTTTTCAGGCCTAGTCATTAAAGGTTTAATCAAGCACAATAATAAGTTATGTAGAATCCAGGAATTCTGCTGAACTCTCTAGATAATATGTTTAAGCCTTTTATAGTTAGCAAATATGAAGGTTAGTATTCACAGACAAGTGCAGGCACTAACAACATGGACATGTTGAAACATGGGATCAAGTCACTCATAATCTGTTACTAGGAAAATAGAAATACAAAATAGCACAAGTGTTCATCACAAATTGCAGCAATTATCTCATGAACCACCCATCCGCTATGCAATGTATTCAATGACGCATCTATCTACTAGTGATAGCGGATTAGAGCGTGTAAAAATAATTTATATTTCATAATCAGACATTGCATACTGCAACATGGAACAATTCCTTTTAAATGAGCTGTTAGATTATCTTAGATGTGATCGAAAACAGCTGGATTCTGCGTGTCAGAGACACGCAGGACCAGCTTTCAGCTGAGCCATCAGTTTAGTTGAACTGACAGATTTCGCTTTGACGGCAAGATAAAGCTTCTATGTATACAGGGTACAAGAAGCTGTATCTCAAAAATTTTAAAATACATATTAATAAAAAACAATTAAAAAGTTGCTTAAAATAATATAATAGATTGTTTTAATTTATTTTTTTAAATTCAATTCAAATGTTAACCCTTCATGGCCTAACCGCAAATGTAGAAAAAAGATGTGTTCCAACACAAAGAATTGTCATGCTGGTTATATGTATGCATAGACCATAGCAAACAATTCAATGTCTGTACCCATATATGAGCTGTAGTACAAAAATAACTGGATCCCATTGACTTATTCAGATGTCCATCAGATTTTTATTTTTTTACTAATAAAAAAAAATAAAAAGTAGTGTAGCAATGTAGCACGGTTCTAGCCATTGATGAATAATGGAAACCTGACGGAAAAGAAATAATGCAAGTGTGAACTCAAAATGAAAATGACAGCACAGGATAATGCATGTAACTTTTAATAGTCCCCTTTGATAAAATGTACTTTTTGGCAATTTATGGTGAAATATCTCACAGACATCTCATGTTCCTGCTGCTATGCCTGTAGTCATAACATCAACTAATTACAAAGGAGAAGTGGCCACAAATAAATGCTGGTATCTCCATTAAAATTATTACAGGATTCTTTTGTTCTACAATGGTATAACTGTTAAAAATGTCACTATCGTTTCCTACCTTTGACCTGTCATAGTGACAGGTTAGAAGTTTTAATCGGAGGTGGTGTAAGTGCAGACACACCTATTGATTGTTAAACGAAGGGACAGAAGCACTCAATTGAGCGCTGTATCCTTCAGTTCTCATCAGCTTTTTTCAGCTCTCCTGAGAAGTTAATGGTGTACAGGCTTTCTATGGCTTTCTATGGGTCTGTAAACTGCTTGGCTCTGCCAGGAGAGCCAAATAGGCTCTTTGAGCAAATTATTTGTTTAAGGTCAGGATCACACACGCAGAACTGATGTTGTTTTTGTTACAATTTTTGTCTCAGTTTTTCTAACAAAAGACCAAAAGCGGATACAAAAGGAAGGAAAGACACAAAGAAAAGACTGATGAATCTCCTTTTGTTTGTGTTTGCCTAAAGAAATAGAGTCAGAAGCGGCACCAAAAGCTGCATCAAAATTGTGTGAGTGATTCTAGCCTAAAGCACACATCCAGTTATCTGGACAAAAAAATATTCTGGGTTTGCATCATAGGCTGTACAAAAAAACTTCTATTGTAATTCAAATGACACATAGAAATAGCAAAATAACACTTTATTTGCCTATAACAAAAATGAAACTAATAAAACCTAAAGAACAAACTAACTTTCAAAATGTCAAAAATCAATTAGCACCTTCCCTATAAATAGTTGCCCCTTCAAATAGTAAAAGGGAACCTGAGGCCTCAAAACTGCTGACAGAGTGATATAGTGAAGGGGAAGGGCATTTTAAAATTACTTTTTTTCTCGGTCATGCATCACCAACGTTTGATTCCCGCAGCACAGCAGTCGCAATTGCCACTATCTGCTCTGAATGATAGCTCCAGTGGCCAATCAGGAGACCGCTAGAGCCGCCACTCAGAGCAAATGGGCGGGGCTTGAAGCATGCAATGCATGAACACTTGCATATTAAGTCCCACCTCATTGGCACTTGCGATCGGTGCGCTGAGGGAATTAAACATCAATTTTTCCGTCATGCAGCTTGCATGACCAAGAGAAAAAGTAAGTTTCAAGTGCCCTCCCTCTCCCTAATATTGCTCTGTCAGCAGTTTTGAGACCTCAAAACTGCAGACAGGTTCCCTTTAAATTCAATAGTAAATCAAAATCGGTATAATTTCCCATTGTATTTACACCGTGCCAACCTAGTCACAATTTATTTTATATTATGTACCGACTACTAGATGTTCCAGCCCACAGTCTCTAGTTTAGCCTCACAGTTGGAGAAGCACTGACCTAGAGCAACGGGCAAAAAACTCTGTTTTAGCAGCTTAAAGTTGCTTTTGCTCTTTAAATATGCATGGTATAGCCATATAATATACCATAAATGGTGTGGAGCCCACTTCAAAGACCCCTTTCTATCAGAAAAATGTGGTGGCAGCGACATACTGGGGAAGACTAAAAGGGAGAGACCAGGCTAGTGCATGGCTTTCTCCAATCACTTGTTAACAGAATTTTTGAAATGGTTGTTGGATCTATAAGAATCAGTTGTATAAGCAATGACCACATTCCCTTCTGTGACTTACCGATCCCCAAAGAACCAACAAAATACCAATGACCTAGTGAAAGCCCCAGGCTCTGCCCCTGCTCACCTACCCCCACTTACTGCACTACTGGATGAGGCTACATTTCACTAATTGCTGGCACTTGTTTCCCCTGGCTCTATCTCTTTCCCTCAAAGTCATCGCTTGTTTCCTAGGCCATTGCTGCCATGCTGAGAGCAATACCAGCTCAAAACTGCCCATATCCTAGGGTTTGGCTAGCAATCTACATAATATATCTATCGACCAAACTCTCGTTGGCTGACAGCTATACTCCCCAACCTTCCAATAATTTATTTTTGTCATGGACGATCGTGTATTATTCTTTAGTGATAAGAACTTAGAGAATGGAGGTGAGTTTTGCTGAATTGCTATAGAAACACCCTCAGGTTTTACGCTTAGTCAAGAGACTGAGATTCTCTCTCACATTGTTAAAACTTACACAGCTGTTGTAATGTCGGGGTAGGGAAACAGACAAGTGAGCCCTAATCTACCTGCCACTTAGTCCCTGCCTACTTGCAACGACCCGCCCTAGGCGACGGGGTACAACTCGGCGACGGTCCCTACACTCAATAGTTGCACGACAGACAAACAGACAAGGGTACAAATAAGCCAGGGAAATGGGGAAGTTGCCCACGGGAACACCGTGAGCAACAAGCGAGGTGAACGAGCCGAGTCAAACCAGGAGATGACCGAGGTACAAAAACGCAGAGCAGAAGAGTGGTCAGAAAAGCCAAGGTCAATCACAAGCAGAGGATCAGTAGTTCAAGAAGCTGCAGCAGGGCCAGGAAACCAACAGAGAAGAATCACAAGCATAGGAGGAACAGAAAAGGCAGGTATAAATAGATAGAGGGCGGGAGCTAGCTCCGTCTGGCCAGGCTGTGATAGGCTCTCCCACTCGTAAGCCTGCCATCCTGGGTGGTGGAAGATGGAGTCAGTCTCACAGACATAGAAGCAGGTGCAGACTGATTACCTATGGGCGTCGACACAGAAGTTGTGTCTGGCAGATCCTTTACAGCTGTATTAATACATTATATTATGTTGACAATTTAAAATGAAACTGCACCACTGGAATAAGTGAAAATAGCCTAAAGAAAATTTTAAAAAATATTACAAATATGCTACATTTACCGTTTCATGACTATAGAGCCAATGTTAATTAAAGGGAATTAGCAGAAATAAGATGATATACTTTAAATCAAATAACTAAAATTCAATTATGAAACAAGATATCTTCAGCACGTCTGGAAAAATTGCTTATAAGGAGTACCAATATAGCTTGTCAGACAGAGAAGTTATACATAGAGAGATCCGTCCTCCACAGACTGTTAGCCCTAGAGTGCTGAGAACTTGGGAAAATAGTGGACCATTATTACTATTTGACCTTGAATTAGAAATAAACATATTCAATGCAGCAGATGAGGACTATGAGTGGGGAAAGTGCTAGTAAGGATCACTAAGTGGATAAGATACATATTCTACCATTTCCACTGTATGATCAAAGTAGCACTGTGTGTAATTACCATGAGGCTCCAACAGGTAGCGTACAGCAGCTTACGCTACTTTACATCTTGTTATTCAGGCATGTCGGAGTTAGACGTTGGGAGTATTTCCGATGTATGCCTCTGACGTATGCTTCCAATGTATGCCACTGTATGGCATAAAGTGTTAACCATTGTAATACAGTGTTGACCATTGACTCCCATTCTAAAAAAAATAAGTTTTTTTTAATGTGTCCATCTGCATAGAAAAGCATGGTAGACCATGCTTTTCTATACAGTTATAAATCAGGTATGCCGGCGCATACCAGCCCAAGCGCCGCCCACGTCCAGCCAGGATTGGAGACCCGGCCGAAAGTGAGTGAGCCACTCCCCCACCCCTAGCTAGCGCACACCTCTCTCACCCTGTACCACTGGACAAGAAGCAGGCTTGTGAGACAGCTAAAGATAACTGAGGTAGATATATGTAGGTGTAGATAAGGGACTTTGGAGACGATAAATGTTAGCTTAATACCAAGAATATGGCACATATGAATATAACCTGTGAAGAAAAGAGAAAACAGGAAAGAAGAAAAGGGGAGAGACGGAAGAAACAGAAAAAAGAAAGAAAAAAGAGCCAGAAAAATGCAAGTGTGTGTGAATGTTGACAGGAGGACGGTCCATGTAAACACTTGGATGATACACTGATATGTAAATAAGGGACTGAAGGACTAAAAATAAAAATAAAAAAAAAATAAAAAAACTGGATAAATAACTAATTAATTGATTAATAGATGAAGGAAGTGACAGAATGTGTGTAAATAAAGAAAATAAAGGAACATACCATTTCATTGTATGTATGTATGTAATAAATATGCAACTATATAAAATACTATATGTGAAGATTCTATATATATAAATAGATAATCAGTAATGTTCATAATTATCAATACATCAATAAAAAATATATAAATGTATCCATATACTGTTGTGTGGAAGAAAAGACATAATGTGTATGAATAAATAAAGAAGCATAAAAAGGCATAAATAATATATGTGTTAAGTGTGCCAAGATATAAATAATATGCAACCATATATTTGAAGAGAAGAGAGAAAAGGGATGTATACATAGATTTTATATATATATATATATATATATATATATATAGAAACATGATCAGTAATGTTCATATTCAATACATCAATAAATGGTATAAATCCATACACAAAAGGAACATACACAAATGCACAAAAATGTATTACATGACATAAACCAGAAAACGGGGGTATATACAAACACTATTAGGCATAAGTGCATAATAAATAAATAAATAAATAAAGTCCATAGTAAAGAAATTCATCAATAAAAAATATGTATATATATATATAAAAGACATACAAAAATATATATATATATAAAATATAAAAAGACATGCAAAAGTAAGTCGAATAAGTATCTACATGTCTATGTGTTAGAAAATCAATATGTGTATTAAGGCAGTGCATAGATATCTACATATCTATATGTTAAAAATTCGTAAATATGTATAAGGTCAATAGTGAGATATATGAAATAATAAGATACATAATTAATACCGGTTACCAATACATTATAAAAAATGACAATATATATAATACATAGATTATACACATATGTGTATGTCTAAAGTGCATATTGTGATCAATAAAGAACCCCACATAAATATAATGACAGCATCCCCATAGTAGAAAGAGAGAGATATAAAACATATATAGAATATAGAATCGATGAGTAGGATGACAGCATGCCAATGGCCAAAGGGCATACATATATATTATCTTCAACGCCTCCAGAGTCCATAGCCTCCAATATCTTCAGTATATATATATCTCCAAATATACCTACATTTCTATATACCTTCAAAAGATAAAGAATTCATAGAGGAGGGTAGTTAACAAGGTAATGACTGTATATATATACATAATAAAATAATAAAACAATATAAATTTATTGATTAAAAATTTATTTAAAAAACCTAGACCCACAGGGAGTCAGTGGTTCAGAGAAATGGAGCGAAACTCAAAGATTCATTAAGGCCTGATGGATACATTGACCCAAGGGTCCAAATCCAACGTGCTTCGTATTGTGCTAATTTTTGCTTAGTATTGCCTCCTCTCATATTTGTGACAATGTGATCAATGCCACGATAATATAGCCAGGGCTATAGGCTTTACTAGCAAGGACGTATCAGATAAATCCTTGGCTACTGAACTGCCACATTGACAGGACATATGAGATACATCCTTGCATGCTCGGACTGGCCCACTGGGGAGCCTGTAAATATCCTGGTGGGCGCCTAAACCAAGGAGCAGGCCTCCCTTTTTAGCAAACATGTCCTTGACTCCCCTCCATTGAGTGACGCACACTACATGCTTCCAGTGGCAAGTTTCAGGAAATGCGGCCACATGAGAAGTGGAGGGACTAAGTCCCGATGAATGTGGTCATCCCATGCCAGCAGAAGGTGGAGGGTGAGGAATACGGAGGACACGACTGAAGTGTGGAGGAGAAGAGGAAGCAGCACAGTGGAGGAAGTGCGGGAGAGAGAAAGAGGCGTAGGGCTGTAGAGTGGGCCAGTGCAGGCCGCAGACATGGCCCCTATTATAGGCCATCAATATAAGATCAGTAGGGGTCTAACGCTCAACCAATGAACGGTTTAAAGGGGCTGCGGCTCTACGTTTATTGTTTACTAGGCACAGCTCCATACTTTTAGAAGCAGCTGTGCCTGGTATTGCAATTCACTACAGCTTCGTCCTAATAAAGTGATTGGAACTGAGCAGTAATGCCAGACACAGCCACTACTGTAAGTACGGAGCTGTGCTGTATGAAGCAATGTGTCACGTAGGGTTCGTGGATTCACTAGGCCGTACCGCCTTGGCGGTATGGCAGCTGGCCAACAGAGCACATGTCAAGGTCTATAGTTCGTATAGGGTAGCCGTGGCAGCTCGGACAGTAGCAAGGCAGGCTCGGCTGGGACTAGGCAGCGGGTAGACGTCAGGCGTGGAGTAGCAGGACAGGCATGGAATACAGCACAGCACGACCACAGATCAGCACAGGATACAGGAAACACTAGGACCTGGAAAACACTGGGAGACCATTTGCTTAGACAAACTAGGATACAACAAACAATGCTCAGGCACTGCAGGAAGGGGCTGGACCCTACTTATAGTCCAGGGGGCTCATGGGCTAATTTAGGACTAAAGTCCGGTGCATGCGCTGCCCCTTTAAGAGCGGGCACGAGCATGTGCGCGCACCCTACGGGACCCGGCCGAGGTGAGTGGAAGTGAGCGCTGGCGTCTCCTGAGGAGCAGACTGGGGCCAGCGCTTGCCGACCCATGGTGCGGCCGTCAGGAAGTGAGTGAACCTGACAGCCCGCAGCCATGGACATGACACAATGTAAACAATGTCTGCACTACAGCCCCTTTAAACAGCTGATTGCCGGGGTTGCCGAGAGTCTAACTCCCCCAATCTAATATTGATGGCTTATCATAAAAATAGGCCATTACATTTAAGGAACTGGAAAAACCTCTCCAAAGTTCTCCAACTTCCATGACATCCTGCCATCTATATACCTTTAGGGCATGTTCGGCAGCACTGAGAAGCCAACAAAAAAGGGAAAATTTGTTTAAATACAGTACAGTATATTGACACGGGATTGAAGGATTGTTGTCCTGTTTTGGATATGTTGTATATCCTGTGCAACTGGTTTTCTTTGTAACTTTTACTTCAAAATGAAAAATGTATTAATAAAAGTTGATGAAACATAAACACATTACAGAGTTGACGTTCTCCATAGTAGTAAGGCGGGATTCACACGACCGGGTCCCGCCCGAGCCCGAGTGTCGGCCGGTAAAATCGGCCATTTTGCCCGGCCGGTTTGCATAAAGTTTTGCATCCGTTCTGGGCCGGGCAGATCTGGACAGTGACATCAGCGGCAACTCCTGAAGGTGAATCCCCATGTGTTCGGGGGATTCCGCTTCAGGAGATTCCCCTGATGTCACTGCCCAGTAGTAGCAGCCGCAGCAGCAGCAGCAGCTGCTAGCGGCGCCATGGAAGGTGTCGCCGGGTCAGGGCGCTTTTAACAAGCAGGGGAAGGGAGCCAGCGCAGCGCTCCCTTCCACCTGCTGTACACCCCGGCCCTGCCACACAGTGTACAGCGTAGCCATACGTCCGAATGGCATCAACTCCTCCTCCTCACATGCACTCTGCGCTGTGAGGAGGAGGAGATAGAGCGCAAGCCACGGAAAACCCGGCCATCACTCGGGACACATTCCGGTGATGGCCGTGTATTACCCGGCCCCATAGACTTCTATGGGAGCCGGGCGGCCGGGTACCCGGCCGAAAATAGAGCATGTCCTATTTTTTGACGCCCCGTTTTCCCGGCCGTCAAAAAATCGGTCGTGTGAATAGCCCCATTAGGGGTCTATTATTCCTAATGTAGCCGGGTGCCGGCCGATTTATGAACGGCCGGCACCCGGACGGGAAATCCTGTCGTGTGAATGAGGCCTAACAAGGGGCCTTCAACCAACATCTAATGTGTCTTACAGAAATAGCACACATAAGGCTCTGTTTATATATGCCAGCATGCGCAAAACATATGGCAAAACATTGTCCTTTTAGCAGACTATGTTGTCCAATAAACAACGGTATACCTTTTTTTTTTTTCTTACTGTATTGCAAAGTATTGTCTATGCTTATTAATACAAGTATTTCCTGTCAAAAAGTAAACCGTGTGACATACAATGAGAGTCAATGGATGGCAAACTATTATTGCAGCTGTATAGACATAGAGTGGCATACATCTAGACCAGAGGTCAGCAGCTAGCAGTACTCCAGCTGTTGTGAAACTACAACTTTGCAGGCTGTCAGAGCATTCTGGGAGTTGTAGTTTCACAACAGCTAGAGGGCCTCTGGTTGCTAACCCCTGGTCTGGGGCATATCTTCAATGACACAATTCATACAAATGTGATATTAACAGGGGCTAAGGCCCCATGCACACGACCGTAAAAAGCCTCCGTTTTTGCGGACAGCAATTGCGGTCCGCAAAAACGGAGCCATTCACTTTCATTGAACGCGGACACCTTTCCGTAGCACTACGGAAGGGTGTCCGTGCCGTGGAAATGTTCCGGGAATTATGGAACATGTCCGTTCTTTTGCATTTTGCGGGCCGTGCTCCCATACTTTGTATGGGAGCACGGCCCAAAAATGCGGCTGTCAGTCGGCGGCCGGCTGTGCCCGCAATCGCGGGCCGTGATTCCGGGCACGGTCGTGTGCATGGGGCCTTCTATTGTATATACTGGGATAGACTTCTGGTTGTGTCAATGGAGGTGAAAGCCTAGAAAACTTAAGTAAATGGTGAACTTTAGTCTGGAAGGGAATGGTCTTATCAAAAAGCACCAGTATGCGTAAGATGTAATGGAACTGAAAATCATTATCTGCATGTATTTGTGTCTGTGTACTATATATTATAAATACCATTATTTTTTAATAATAAATAACATTCTATAGTTATTTATGAAATTTTATTTTTATTCTACATAATGCTATGTTCACATCTGCATTCGCAGCCTACATTGCAGATTTTGAAGTGCTATTATTTCCCTCAAAACGACTGAGACCTCGGCGGAACCAGAGCGACCAGATTGAAAGTTAATGCTATCTGTCAGGCATCAATTGTTAACCGCAGTGCAACGGATCCGTCTTCCATTATAAACTAAAAAATGTGAACAAAGCCTTATTGTATAAATTATGCTTTGTTTTAGCAGAAGTATTTTTTAAGAAACCATCAATAATATGTTTAATTTTATTTCAATTCATATATTCTGTTGAGTATAAGAGAAATTTTTTTTTCCTTAAAGTGTACCCAACTTTTCAGGAATAATCTGTCATCTATGTTTACATGAAGAATAACACTATTTCTGGCCATTGTATGACTTATATTTTGCATTTTTTTTGTTGTTTTTCCTGCAGGCTCTATATCTAATTCTCAGTTTTCCCTGAGCTATTGCGTGGAGCGGCTATCTTGTCTTCTATACACTGCACACGGAGAAGAGGAGAATCCTGCTCTCCTATAACTATCACATATATAGAAGCTGCAGCAACATGGAGGACATTATATAGAAGTAAGGAGCCGTGTAGCTGAGAATCCAACACTGGGATGACATATAACACTTACCAGCAGCCTTTGTTTTCTTTCTCTCTCTTTCTCCTGCTCCACCTTTTCCTCTCCAAAGACTTCTATAGGCAGCATCTTTCTCACTTTATTCTTCTCTCCCCCCTCCTTGGCCTTTGATGGACAGCGTGTCTGTTTTTCCCATCCCTGCTCACTCCTCCTGCACCCCCTCCCCTGTCCATAGACTTCTATGGGCAGCTTGTCTGTGTCTCTCTGCTCCTGCTCCCCTCCCCTCTCCATAGACTTCTATAGGCAGCATGTCTCTCTCTCTGTGTCTCTCTCTCTCTCTCTCTATGCTCCTGCTCCCCCTCCCTTATCCATAGACTTCTATTGGCAGGCTGTGAAGAGACACACCTTACTTCCTGTAGTCCGTATCCTCTGCTCTGTAACTAGAGAAGGATTTTGCTTAACAACAGGGAGTGGATAGCAGATTAAAGTAAGGGAGACAAATGTGGCACTAACTTCACACAAAATTTGTATGGCTAAAACAACTAAGTTTTATCAGTAAGTAAATTACAAAGTTGATAAATAAACATTTTGCTTGAGAAAGGCCCATGTGGGCTGAAACGTTGCAATGTCGTATCAGTGAATAAACCTTTTTTCACTGAATTGGAGTCTTGTGTAGTGCTGCCTATTAGTTTGGAAATAAATATGTGGGACTGGAGTCTGAGGTCCTAAGGCTTGTGCTCACACAACTACGCTTATTTTGCATTTATATGTGCTGCTCTTCCTTTTTCTACTATATATATATATATATATATATATATATATATATATATATATATATATATATATATATATATAGTATTAGATTAGCATAAGTTGATTGAAAAGTTAGTGTCCATTTGAGGCTAAAAAAATTATGAAACAGCTAAAATTACAGTGAGTAATATGTACAAAATAAACCAATGGAATGAGGAACATACACAGTAAGTATCATGCAACAACATGTTGTTTTCAAATATGCGTCTTTAAATTCCTGTATACGTAAACATGAAAAAACTATTTAAGAGGTTAACAGGTATGGGTGGCATAGTAACTTAATAATAATAATAATATATTGCGCCAACTTATTCCGCGGCACTTTACAATTGAGAGGGAACATGCAGAGACAATAACAGACATTACACAGTGACCAGTGGTGGATTAAGTAGACCATAGGAAATGGGCTGTCACTCAAACTTGGGACCCCCTTTTCCACCGCCGCCCTGCCACGCCTTAACTATTGTTAACACTACATTTTTGGGCAGGCATTAACAAATGGGTGTTACGATTCCCCTTGTCAAAGGGCTGTATCGCTACATACTAACAGTATCACACTGTGCAGGGACACATACTCCTGACAAAGGGAATGGTAACAGTCATTTTTCTATCAGTCCTGGACTGCACAAAGACATTTTGTGAAAAACAAGGATTTCCTATAATAAACATATCAGGAGAGATGACAGACAGATTCTAGTAGTTTTTCTTCCTCTTTTCTTCTCCATACGGTCCAGACTTCATGACGACTTATCCCGGCCATGGCCCATTTCTCCAGAATTTGCCACTCAGATGTCTTCGGCTCCTCACTTTTCCAATATTTCCACACCTATAAACGAAGATAAAATTATCATGGTGCAACACACAATGCCACTAAATATAACATTTCCACACCTATAAATGAAGATAAAATTATCACGTTGCCATACGCTGCGCCACAGAAAAAGTAGTACCAAAAACTGTGCCCCTGACTATAATTGTGTCACACACTGTAAAGTATAGCACCACATACACACAGCCCCCTGTAGATAGCGTCACACACACAGCCCCCTGTAGATAGCACAACAAACCCCCTATAGAAAGCACCACACACAAGCCGCTGTAGATGGCATCACACACAGCCCTACCTAAAGATAGCGCCACACCCCCACTTGTAGGGAGCGCCACCCCCCCCCCTGTGGATAGTGCCACACACAGCCCCCTGTGGATAGCGCCACACACAGCCCCCTGTAGATAGCGTCACACACAGTCCCCCTGTTGATAGCGCCACACATATCTCCCCGTAGAGGGCATCACACACAGCCCCCCAATAGATAGCGGCACACACAGCCCTACCTATACATAGCGCCACACACAGCCCCCTCTGGATAGCGCCACACACAACCCCCCTGTAGATATCGCAACATAGACCCCCCTGTAGGTAGTGCCACACAGACCCCCCTGTAGATAGCTCCACTCTGTAACGACGGGGGTAGGGAAACGAACAAGTGAGCCCTAATCTACCCGCCACTCTGTCCCTGCCTACTTGCAACGACCCGCCCTAGGCGACGGGGTACAACTGGGCGGCAGTCCCTACGCTCAGTAAGTGCACGAGACAAACATACAAGCGAATACAAAGCAAAGGGAAAGGGGCAGTTGCCCACGGAAACACCGTGAGCAACCAGAGTGGTGAACGAGCCAAGTCAAACCAGGAGAGCACGAGGTACCCAACGCAGAGAAGGAGAGTAGTCAGTAAGCCAGGGTCAGTATGGAGCAGGATCAAATAGTTAGGAGCTGTAGCTGGGCCAGGAAACCACACGAAAAGAATCACAAGCAAAGCAGGAACAGGAAAGGCAGGTATAAATAGACAGAGGGCGGGAGCTAGCTCCGTCTGGCCAGGCTGCGATAGGCTCTCCCACTCCTAAGCCTGCCATCCTGAGTGGTGGAAGATGGAGTCAGTCTCAGAGACGTAGATTCAGGTGCAGACTGATTACCTATGGGAGTTAACCCCGAAGCTGTGCCTGGCAGATCCTTTACAGTACCCCCCCCTTTTATTGTGTGGCCACCGGACCCTTTCTAAGTGGACCTGGTTTACTGGGGAAACGAAGGTGGAACTTCCTGACCAATACCCCATCATGAACATCCCGGGCGGGTACCCAAGTCCTCTCCTCAGGCCCGTATCCTCTCCAATGGACCAGGTACTGGAGGGAGCCTTGGACCATCTTGCTGTCCACAATCTTGGCCACCTCGAATTCCACCCCCTCAGGGGTGAGAACGGGAACAGGAGGTTTCCTCGAGGGAGCCAAGGACGGGGAGCAGCGTTTAAGGAGGGAGGCATGAAACACGTCGTGTATACGAAAAGATGGGGGTAACTCCAGCCGGAAGGAGACAGGATTGAGGACTTCAATGACCTTATATGGCCCAATAAACCGGGGAGCAAACTTCTTGGACGGGACCTTAAGACGCAAGTTCCTAGACGATAACCACACCAGATCCCCGACCATAAACAAGGGGTTAGCAGAACGTTTTCTATCAGCCTGAGTTTTTTGTACGCTCTGGGACGCCTCTAGGGTCTTCTGAACCTGGGCCCAGACTGTGCACAGTTCCCGATGAACGACCTCTGCCTCGGGATTGTTAGAACTACCAGGTGAAACGGAGGAGAACCGTGGATTAAACCCAAAATTACAGAAAAAGGGGGAGACCCCTGATGAGTTACTGACCCGGTTATTAAGGGAAAATTCGGCGAGGGGAATGAATGAGACCCAATCATATTGACAGTCAGAGATAAAACACCTTACATATTGTTCTAGAGATTGATTAGTCCTCTCAGTTTGGCCATTGGTTTCAGGATGGAAGGCAGAGGAGAAGGACAGATCAATCTCCAACTTTTTACAGAAAGCTCTCCAAAACAAAGAAACAATATTGACAGGGACCCCATGGAGACCCCATGCAGGATGTGTTTGACAAACAAGGTAGCTAACGTCTTGGCGTTGGGTAGTTTCTTGAGGGGCACAAAGTGGCACATCTTACTGAAGCGGTCTACTACCACCCACACCATCGACTTGCCTTGGGATGGAGGCAAATTGGTGATAAAATCCATGGAGATATGTGTCCAAGGTCTCTGGGGAATGGGCAACGAACGTAGTAAGCCCGCTGGTCGGGACCTGGGAGTCTTGGACCTAGCACAAACCTCACAAGCGGCGACGTAGGCCTTAACGTCTTTAGGCAACCAAGGCCACCAATAGTTTCTGGCAATGAGGTGTTTGGTACCCAGGATGCCTGGATTACCAGATAGTGCGGAGTCATGATTTTCCCTAAGTACCCTTAACCAGTATTGTAGGGGAACAAACAGCTTGTCGTCAGGAAGGTTCCCGGGAGCTGAACCTTGATCAGCCGCAATTTCAGAGACTAAATCAGAATCAATAGAAGAAATGATTATACCGGGAGGCAAAATACAAGCAGGATCTTCCTCCGAAGGAGGGCTAGCCATGAAGCTACGCGACAGTGCATCGGCCTTAATATTTTTAGACCCAGCCCTATAGGTAACCAAAAAGTTGAATCTGGTAAAAATAGCGCCCATTGTGCTTGTCTCGGGTTTAGCCTCCGGGCAGATTCTAGGAAAACCAGATTCTTGTGGTCGGTAAGGACCGTTACCTGGTGCCTAGCCCCCTCCAGGAAGTGGCGCCACTCTTCAAATGCCCATTTAATGGCTAAGAGTTCGCAGTTGCCAATATCATAGTTACTCTCAGTGGGCGAAAACTTCCTGGAGAAGTAGGCACAGGGGCGGAGATGGGTGAGGAACCTGGTACCCTGGGACAAGACAGCCCCCACTCCCACCTCGGATGCATCAACTTCCACGATAAATGGCTCCATTTGGTTGGGCTGAACCAGCACCGGGGCCGAGATAAAGCACTTCTTAAGGACCTCAAAAGCCTGGACAGCCTCAGGAGGCCAGTGGAGGAGATCAGCACCTTTGCGAGTGAGGTCCGTAAGAGGCTTAGCGATGACCGAGAAGTTAGCAA
Source organism: Rhinoderma darwinii (assembly GCF_050947455.1). Taxonomy (NCBI): domain Eukaryota; kingdom Metazoa; phylum Chordata; class Amphibia; order Anura; family Rhinodermatidae; genus Rhinoderma; species Rhinoderma darwinii. Next base: position 48,833,815 of record NC_134689.1, read on the forward strand.
TAAATCTCCTGTAATAATTAGCAAACCCCAAAAAACACTGTAACGCCTTCAGGGAGGCAGGTTGGACACATTCCGCCACAGCCTGAACCTTGGCGGGATCCATGCGGAATTCATGAGGAGTGAGGATTTGACCCAAAAATGGTATCTCCTGTACCCCAAACACACATTTTTCAGTTTTTGCAAACAGTTTGTTTTCCCGAAGGACCTGGAGCACCTTCCTGACATGCTCAATGTGGGAGGACCAGTCCTTGGAAAACACCAGTATGTCATCAAGGTACACTACAAGAAATATCCCCAGGTAATCTCTCAAAATCTCATTTATGAAATTCTGGAAGACCGCCGGAGCATTACACAACCCAAAGGGCATGACGAGGTATTCGAAATGACCTTCGGGCATGTTAAACGCAGTCTTCCACTCATCCCCCTCTTTGATGCGGATAAGGTTATACGCCCCCCGTAGATCAAACTTAGAGAACCATTGGGCCCCCTGAACCTGATTAAAGAGATCAGGAATCAAAGGAAGGGGATACTGGTTCCTTACAGTGACCTTATTCAGGTTACAGTAGTCAATGCATGGCCTAAGACCACCATCCTTCTTCCCTACGAAGAAGAAGCCAGCACCTACCGGAGAAGTAGAGGGGCGAATGTAACCCTTGGCCAGGCATTCCTGGATATACTCTCTCATGGCTTCACGTTCGGGACAAGAAAGATTAAATATTCTACCCTTAGGAAGCTTAGCTCCTGGTACCAATTCGATAGCGCAATCGTATTCTCTATGAGGAGGTAACACTTCGGAGGCCTCCTTAGAGAAAACATCAGCGAAGGCCTGAACAAACTCAGGTAGCGTGTTCACCTCCTCAGGGGGAGAAATAGAATTAACAGAAAAACATGACGTCAAACATTCATTACCCCATTTGGTCAGCTCCACAGGATTCAAGTCAAACGTGGGATTATGCAACTGCAACCAGGGAAGGCCTAAAACCAAATCGGACGATAATCCCTGCATTAACAGTACAGAGCACTGCTCCAAATGCATGGAGCCAACAAGGAGTTCAAAAACAGGGGTATGCTGTGTAAAATAACCATTAGCAAGAGGAGTGGAGTCGATACCCACTACCGGGACAGGTTTAGGCAAATCAATCAAAGGCATAGCAAGAGACATAGCAAATTCCACAGACATGATATTAGCAGAGGACCCTGAATCCACGAAGTCACTGCCGGTAGCAGACCTACCACCAAAAGAGACCTGAAAGGGAAGCAAGATCTTATTACGTTTCATATTTACGGGAAATACCTGTGCGCCCAAGTGACCTCCCCGATGATCACTTAGGCGCGGAAGTTCTCCGGCTGCATTCTTACGCTTAGGACAGTTGTTCACTTGATGCTTGTCATCCCCACAGTAGAAGCAGAGACCATTCTTCCTGCGGAAATCTCTACGTTGTTGGGGGGACACGGAGGCCCCGAGTTGCATAGGTACCTCTGAGTCTTCCGGGGAGGAACGAAGCAACGGAACCTCAGGAGGCATCATGGGGGTGTCGGAGGAGAAAACACATAAACGTTCACGTTATCGTTCCCTGAGACGTCGGTCAAGTCGTACCGCTAAAGCCATAACCTGGTCTAGGGAGTCAGAAGAGGGATAGCTAACTAGCAGGTCTTTCAGGGCATTCGACAGACCCAACCTAAACTGGCACCTTAAGGCAGGGTCATTCCACCGAGAAGCTACGCACCACTTCCTAAAGTCAGAACAATACTCCTCAACAGGTCTCTTACCCTGACGTAAGGTCACCAGCTGACTCTCGGCAAAGGCAGTCCTGTCAGTCTCTTCATAAATGAGTCCGAGAGCAGAAAAGAAACGATCAACGGAGGAAAGTTCAGGGGCGTCAGGAGCCAAGGAGAAGGCCCACTCTTGGGGCCCTTCCTGGAGCCGGGACATAATTATACCCACCCGCTGGTTCTCAGAACCTGAGGAATGAGGCTTTAAGCGAAAGTAAAGCCTACAACTCTCCCGAAAGGAGAGAAAAGCCCTCCGGTCCCCTGAGAACCGCTCGGGCAACTTGAGGTGGGGTTCAGGAGGTGAGGTGAGGGGAACTACCAAGGTAGCATCAGGCTGGTTGACCCTGAGAGTCAGGGCCTGGACTTGTAGGGAGAGACCCTGCATTTGCTGAGCCAGGGTCTCAAGGGGGTCCATAGTGGTGTCAGGGACCAGGGTAGACTAGGTATGGGCTTGTGATTATGTAACGACGGGGGTAGGGAAACGAACAAGTGAGCCCTAATCTACCCGCCACTCTGTCCCTGCCTACTTGCAACGACCCTGCCTAGGCGACGGGGTACAACTGGCTGGGCGGCGGTCCCTACGCTCAGTAAGTGCACGAGACAAACATACAAGGGAATACAAAGCAAAGGGAAAGGGGCAGTTGCCCACGGAAACACCGTGAGCAACAAGAGTGGTGAACGAGCCAAGTCAAACCAGGAGAGCACGAGGTACCAAACGCAGAGAAGGAGAGTAGTCAGTAAGCCAGGGTCAGTATGGAGCAGGATCAAATAGTTAGGAGCTGTAGCTGGGCCAGGAAACCACACGAAAAGAATCACAAGCAAAGGAGGAACAGGCAAGGCAGGTATAAATAGACAGAGGGCGGGAGCTAGCTCCATCTGGCCAGGCTGCGATAGGCTCTCCCACTCCTAAGCCTACCATCCTGACTGGTGGAAGATGGAGTCAGTCTCAGAGACGTAGATTCAGGTGCAGACTGATTACCTATGGGAGTTAACCCCGAAGCTGTGCCTGGCAGATCCTTTACACACTCAGCCCTTCTTCTCTTGTAAATAGTGCCACACAGCCCCCCTTGTATATAGTGCCATACAGTCCTCCCCTTGTATATAGTGCCACACAGCCCCCCATGCATATAGTGCCACACAGCCCCCCTCCCCTTGTATATAGTGCTACACAGCCCCCTTCTGCTTGTATATAGTGCCACACAGCCCCGCTCCCCTTGTATATAGTGCTATGCAGCAATGCCCGTTGTATCTAGTGCCACACAGCCCCCCTTCCTTGTATATGGTGCTACACAGCAATCCCCCTCCCCTTGTATATAGTGGCACACATCCCCCCTCCTATTGTATATAGTGCTACACAGCAATCCCCTCTCCCTTTGTTTATAGTGCCACACATCCCCCTCCCCTTGTATATAGTGCTACACAGCAATCACCTCCCCTGTATAGTGCCACATAGCCCCCCCCCCCCCCCCCCCAAAAATTGTACTTATCTTGCCCCATTTTTGCGATGGTTGGAGAGCTGCACTGCCTCTGGGTGGGACGCATGCGCAGACCAGCGTGATGCAGTTATGTCATCACGCCGGCCTGCGCAGGGAGTCTTTCCATTGCCTTATAGGTTGCAGGCCCTAACTTCAGGAGATAAGGGGATAAAAAATGGAATATCCGAGGGCGCAGCTGTACTGAAAAATGCTTTTATTTGTACAACAACAACAACAATGTGTTTCAAGGCCGTACCGGCCTCTTCGTCAGGTTAGGTACAAGTGTTAGGTCTATTCATGATGACTGTGCATTTATAGCTGGCCTAGAAATCACTACCGGGTTAGGTCATAGGTCAGAAGGTCAATTGTGTGAGCAAGGTACGGCAGTGAAGTATAAACATTATTCATTTAAAAACAACAGTTTTTCATTCATATTAAAGGTATATAAAAATTATTCATTTAAAAACAACAGTTTTTCATTCATATTAAAGGTATATAAAAGATAAGGATCGTAGGTTAAAATATGGATAAGCATTTTTTACAGAATAATAATATAAAAATAATAATGGATAAAACAATGGTTAGAAAACATTAATGAGAATATGTATAAAAAGATACAAAAATCCATAAATACATTTCAAGTGGAATGTCTCCGCAGTGTGTTTTTATTTGTTAGTGATAGTATGTAATTTTTTATTATTATTTTGTACTTTCAGTTAAAACATCGTTCATTCCAAGCTGTCAGTGGTGTGTGTCATCGTCATGGTGATATGACGCTCCTAGGTGTGAGTCATATGAGCAAGGTGCGGTAATGAAGTGTGTAAGTTGTTCCCTATCAGAGAACAAACCCGTTTTACGTTAATATTCAAAATTATGCGAAAAGATAGAAATAATTTTTAATTTTTAAGAATAAGCATCCTAATCATGGAAGAAGTGATTTAGAAACATGTAAAAATATATACAATATATATATATACAAAAAATATATACAAAAATATATACACAAAGGTCTATTAGAAATGGAGTATCTTTGAAGTGTGTATTTATTCACTGGGGGTGGTATGGGGTTTATTTATTTCTTTATTTTTTGTTTATGTGTACTTCAAATGTTTGGTACTTATACTTTAGAGTATAGTTCTTTCAGAGCTGTCAGTGGTGTGTGTCGTTGTCATGGTGATGTGACGCTCCTGGGTATGAGTCATCTATGCAGAGAGTGCTGCTGCCGACTCAGAGAAAGGAGCCGTGCAGTTCGAGGACGACTAATCGGAACAAGAATACACAGCAGCCACGGGTGAGAGAATTGCCTGTATTATAGCTCACAGATGTTAGTATATTCGTTTGTATATAGGATGATTCCTATATGTGTTGCTCTTAGGATTGTAAAAAAAAAGGAAAAAAGGGGTTACATAATGGTCTCTGTTACTTCATTGAGACCTGTTGGTTTTAATGTCTTGAGTTTATACATCCAGAAGATTTCTCTTCTGCAAAGAATATTATAACGGTCTTTTTGGTTTTCTTTGATGTGATCGATCGGGGTGATAGTGAAGCAGTTAAAATCACTATCATGTACTAGTGTGCAATGTCTGTATATACTGTGAAGTAAAAATTTATTTTTGCAATTGGATCTATGTTTATTTAATCGACAGATTAATATGTCGATTAAATAAACATAGATCCATTTGCAAAAATAAATTTTTACTTCACAGTATATCCAGACATTGCACACTAGTACATGATAGTGATTTTAACTGCTTCACTATCACCCCGATAGATCACATCAAAGAAAACCAAAAAGACCGTTATAATATTCTTTGCAGAAGAGAAATCTTCTGGATGTATAAACTCAAGACATTAAAACCAACAGGTCTCAATGAAGTAACAGAGACCATTATGTAACCCCTTTTTTCCTTTTTTTTTACAATCCTAAGAGCAACACATATAGGAATCATCCTATATACAAACGAATATACTAACATCTGTGAGCTATAATACAGGCAATTCTCTCACCCGTGGCTGCTTTGTATTCTTGTTCCGATTAGTCGTCCTCGAACTGCACGGCTCCTTTCTCTGAGTCGGCAGCAGCACTCTCTGCATAGATGACTCATACCCAGGAGCGTCACATCCCCATGACAACGACACACACCACTGACAGCTCTGAAAGAACGATACTCTAAAGTATAAGTACCAAACATACACATAAACAAAAAATAAAGAAAGAAATAAACCCCATACCACCCCCAGTGAATAAATACACACTTCAAAGATATTCCATTTCTAATAGACCTTTGTGTATATATTTTTGTATATATATATATATTGTATATATTTTTACATGTTTCTAAATCACTTCTTCCATGATTAGGATGCTTATTCTTAAAAATTAAAAATTATTTCTATCTTTTCGCATAATTTTGAATATTAACGTAAAACGGGTCTGTTCTCTGATAGGGAACAACTTACACACTTCATTAACGCACCTTGCTCATATGACTCACACCTAGGAGCGTCATATCACCATGACGATGACACACACCACTGACAGCTTGGAATGAACGATGTTTTAACTGAAAGTACAAAATAATAATAAAAAACTTCATACTATCACTAACAAATAAAAACACACTGCGGAGACATTCCACTTGAAATGTATTTATGGATTTTTGTATCTTTTTATACATATTCTCATTAATGTTTTCTAACCATTGTTTTATCCATTATTATTTTTATATTATTATTCTGTAAAAAATGCTTAACCATATTTTAACCTACGATCCTTATCTTTTATATACCTTTAATATGAATGAAAAACTGTTGTTTTTAAATGAATAATGTTTATACTTCACTGCCGTACCTTGCTCACACAATTGACCTTCTGACCTATGACCTAACCCGGTAGTGATTTCTAGGCCAGCTATAAATGCATAGTCATCATGAATAGACCTAACACTTGTACCTAACCTGACGAAGAGGCCGGTACGGCCTTGAAACACATTGTTGTTGTTGTTGTTGTACAAATAAAAGCATTTTTCAGTACAGCTGCGCCCTCGGATATTCCATTTTTTATCCCCTTATCTCCTGGATCTACATAGTGGATTTTTATCAATCTTCGAACCGGAATTTGGGCTGCAACTGTCTCAACCTAAGTATAACTTGGACACGCATCATGGGATGTTATGCTCCTAGCATAACAACATCAGGTCAGCATAATTGACCACCTTTATCCTATTGTTCTCATATTTTACAGGCTCATGCACTATGTGCGCTTTGTTCCCTTTTTCCCTATAGCAGGCCCTAACTTGGCCTGCAGCCTATAGTATGCATTTGTATCTGCGTCCTGAGGATGCAGATACTAGTGAATGTGGCAGTCGCTAGTACCGGAGCCCTCCTCCGGTGCTAGCGACGCCATCAGGCAACCTATAAGGCAATGGAAAGACTCCCTGCGCAGGCCGGCGTGATGACATAACTGCATCACGCTGGTCTGCGCATGCGTCCCGTCCAGAGGCAGTGCAGCTCTCCAACCATCGCGAAAACGTCGCAAGATAAGTAAAAAAATTTTTTTGGGGGGGGGGCTATGTGCCACTATACAGGGGAGGTGATTGCTGTGTAGCACTATATACAAGGGGAGGGGGATGTGTGGCACTATAAACAAAGGGAGAGGGGATTGCTGTGTAGCACTATATACAAGGAAGGGGGGCTGTGTGGCACTAGATACAAGGGGCATTGCTGCGTAGCACTATATACAAGGGGAGCGGGGCTGTGTGGCACTATATACAAGCAGAAGGGGGCTGTGTAGCACTATATACAAGGGGTGGGAGATTGCTGTGTAGCCCTATATACAAGGGGAGGGGGCCTGTGCCGCCCGGCCCATACATGTTATGAAAGCCTTGGGCCCCGGGTGGTCGCCCGAACCGCCCTAACAATGATCTGCCATTGACAGTGACAAAACGAACCATTCAAACAATTCTTTTATTTATTAGGGCCTACATAGCAATTGTGTGGTTCTTGCCATCTTCTATAAACAAATAACCTTTGGAGAACAACAAAGCACAACAGATTTTAATATGTAGTAATTTTTTTTACAAAAAGTGGATTCATTTGTTGCACGACGATATACAACCTATTCAGTATTAATTCCTGTCGCCAAGAGTAAATTTCACAACAGCATATTGTATGCAGGTCAAAAGTTGCACAACATTTTACTTGTCTTGTCTATTTTTGTTTGCCATAAAAATGCATAGCTTTGAATCTGCTTAATTTCACATGACCGTATGTTACCTCTTACCCTATGTATTTATGAATCACTGAGAGTCTTTGTTCACTTTATTGTTTCCTTAGTACATGCAGACCATTCAAGCCATGATTTATGAAGTCTATCTTCATTCACTTGATCACAATGGTTTACAAAAGTGCAGCTATGAGATGTTAATTTAATTTTCAATTAATGCTGTAGACTTTTGTAGACAATAAAATAACTGACTTCTAAGACAGATACGCTATATGGACAAAAAGTATTCGGACACACCTCTCAAACATTGAATTCAGGTGTCCTGTAAGTTGCGCGTTGAAGCCTCCATGTCACACCTGTGGGGTATGTGGACCCACTAGACCGCTCTGCCGTAGCAGAGTAACAGCTGGCCAGGCTATAATCAATAACAATCTCTGGGGTAGAGTACCTGGGAGGATGTTCAGGCAGATGCTTGGAGTAGCAGACATGTGGCACAGGTAATGCATGACGTGGCAGATGACACCAGACGTTTAACCCCTTAACGCTCAGCGACGTAATATTCCATCGCGCTAACCATGCCGTTCGCGCTCAGCGACGGAATATTAAGTCGCGGGAGTAACGGCCATTTCGTCCGTCTTCCCGACACATACAGGAGCTGTGACAGCTGATGTCTCATACAGCAGCTGCCGCAGCTCCCACAGCGGGGACCGATCGCTGTGTCCCCGCTGATTAACCCCTTAAAAGCCGCATTCAATATCGAACGCGGCTTTTTAGGGGTTAAGCTACAATCACCGGCCTGCTACACGATAGCGACCGGCGATGGTGACTATGGCAACCGGACCCATAACAATGGCGTCCGGCTATGCCATCGACGGAAGCCTAGTGGGTCCTGACCAAGTCAGGACCCACTGTGCTTGCTGTCAGTGAGTAGCTGACAGTTCTAATACACTGCACTACGCATGTAGTGCAGTGTATTAGAATAGCGATCAGGGCCTCTTGTCCTCAAGTCCCCTAGTGGGACAAAGTAATAAAGCAAAAAAAAAGTTACAAAAAAGATGTGTAAAAATAAGAAAATAAAAGTTTTAAAACTAATAAAAGTACAAATCCCCCTTTTCCCCTTATCAGTCCTTTATTTTTAATAAAAATATATAAACAAACAAATAAACTATACATAATTGGTATCGCCGCGTCCGTAACGGCCTGAACTACAAAATTATTTCATTATTTATCCCGCGCGGTGAACGCCGTAAAAGAAAATAATAATAAACTGTACCAGAATCACAATTGTTTGGTCACTTCACCTCCCAAAAAATGGAATAAAAAGCGATCAAAAAGTCGCATTTGCCTAAAAATGGTCCTGATCGAAACTACAGTTCGTTACACAAAAAATAAGTCCTTGCACGGATTTATTGATGGAAAAATAAAAAAGTTATGGCTCTTAGAATAAGGTAACACAAAAAGTGAATGATTTTTTACAAAAAGTATTTTATTGTGCAAACGCCATAAGACATAAAAGAAAACTATAAACATCTGGTATCGCCGTAATCGTATCGCCCCACAGAATAAAGTGAACATGACATTTATAGCGCACAGTGAACGCTGTAAATAAAATAGAATGAAAAAAACAATAGTAGAATTGCTGTTTTTTAGTCACCACGCCATTTAAAAATAGAATAAAAACGGATCAAAAAGTCGCATGCACCCCATGAAAACTGAAATTAATTCCTCAAGGGGTCTAGTTTCCAAAATGGGGTCACTTTTGGGGGTTTTCCATCCACTGTTTTGGCACCACAAGACCTCTTCAAACTGGACATGGTGCCTAATAAAAAGGAGGCCTCAAAATCCACTAGGATCCACTACGCGCTGTGAAAAAACTGTGCGGTCAAAATGGTCACAACAACCATAAATCAATTCCCTGAGGGGTTTAGTTTCCAAAATGGGGTCACTTCTAGTGGGTTTCCATTGCTTTGATACCTCTGGGGCTCTGCTAATGCGACATGGCACCCGAAAACGAATCCAGCAAAATCTGGACTCCAAAGAACAAATAGCGCTCCTTTCGTTCTGAGCTCTCCCATGGGCACAAACGGCAGTTTATCACCATAAATGGGGTATTTCCGCACTCAGGACAAATTGGGTAACAAAATTGAGTATTTTATTTCTTGTGAAAAGAAGAAATTTTGAGCTAAAACTACATATTATTGGAAAAAAATATATTTTTTTTTAATTTCAAGCCCAATTCAAATAAGTTCTGTGAAGAAACTATGGGGTCTAAATGATCAAATTACCCATAAATGAATTCCTTGAGGGGTGTAATTTCCAAAATGGTGTCACTTCTGGTGGGTTTCCATTGCTTTGATACCTCTGGGGCTCTGCAAATGCGACATGGCACCCAAAAACCAATCCAGCAAAATCTGAACTCCAAAGAACACACAGCGCTCCTTCCCTTCTGAGGCCTCCCATGGGCCCAAACGGCAGTTTATCGCCACAAATGGGGTATTGCTGCATTCAGGAGAAATTGGGCAACAAAATTGGGTATTTTGTTTCCTGTGAAAATAAGAAATTTTTATGAAAAATGACATTTTATTGGAAAAAATGAAATTTTTTAAATTTCACAGCCCAATTCAAATACGTACTGTGTAAAAACGGTGGGTCAAAATGGTAACAACAACCATAAGTTAATTCCTTGAGGGGTGTAATTTTAGAAATGGGGTCACTTTTGGGGGATTCCTACTGTTTTGGCACCTCAACACCTCTTGAAACCTGGCATGCTGCCTAAAATATATTCTAATAAAAAAAGAGGCCTCAAAATGCACTAGGTGCTTCTTTGCTTCTGGGGCTTGTGTTTTAGTCCACGAACGCACTAGAGACACATGTGGGACATTTCTAAAAACTGTAGAATCTGGACAATACATATTTAGTAGTGTTTCTCTGGTAAAACCTTCTGTGTTACAGGAAAAAAATTAATACAATTGAAATTCAGCAAGAAAAATGAAATTTGCAAATTTCACCTCCACTTTGCTTTAATTCCTGTGAAATGCCTAAAGGGTTAAATAAACTTTCTAAATGCTGTTTTGAATACTTTGAGAGGTCTAGTTTTCAAAATGGGGTGTTTTATGGGGGTTTCTAATACATAGGCCCCTCAAAGCCACTTTGGAACAGGGCGCCAGCAGACAGTATCATACATGGCCATACAGACATTTATACAAACAAACATACATACATACATGCAAACATACATGCACATAGACATACATACAAGCAAACATACAAGCAAACATACATACAAGCAAACATACATACAAGCAAACATACATACATGCAAGCAAACATACATACATGCAAACATACATACATGCAAACATACATACATGCAAACATACATACATGAAAACATACATACATTAAAACATACATACAAGCAAACATACATGCATGCAAACATACATGCACATATACACATACAAACATGACAACATACATACAAGAAAACATACATACAAGCAAACATACATACATGCAAACATACATGCAAACATACATAAATGCAAACATACATGCATACATACATGCAAACATACATACATGAAAACATACATACATGCAAACATACATGCACATATACACATACATGCACATATACACATACAAACATGACAACATACATACAAGCAAACATACATATATACATACAAGCAAACATACATACATACAAGCAAACATACATACATACAAGCAAACATACATACATACATACATACATACATACATACATACAAGAAAACATACATACATACATACAAGAAAACATACATACATACAAGCAAACATACATACATACAAGAAAACATACATACATACAAGCAAACATACATACATACAAGCAAACATACATACAAGCAAACATACATACATACATACAAGCAAACATACATACATGCAAACATACATGCACATATACACACATATACACATACAAACATGACAACATACATACATGAAAACATACATACAAACATACATGCAAACATACATACATGCAAACATACATACATACATACATACATACATGCAAACATACATACATGCAAACATACATGCACATATACACACATATACACATACAAACATGACAACATACATACAAGCAAACATACATACAAGCAAACATACATACAAGCAAACATACATACACATACAAACATGACAACATACATACAAGAAAACATACATATACATACATACATACATACATGCAAATATACACATACATGACAACATACATACAAAAATAAACTCACCTAAGACGTTCCCACGAAGAGCTGAACGATCCCGTCACTTTTCTTCTTACTGCTCCCATTCACAATAACATAGCGGTGGGCGCAGATGACGTAATCACGTGTGCCTGATATGATTACGTCATCAGCGCCACAACGCATTGTTACTATGAATGCGAGCGGCGCCAAGAAGAAGGAAGATGGCAAGTGACGGGGCCGTTCAGAGCGCCGTTAGAACGTCTTAGGCGAGTTTATTTTTTTTATATATTTTTAGTTGTTCGCCGGGTGCTGATGCAGCACCGATGCGGCGGGTACACAAATTACATGTAGTGACAGGGGGAGAGAGAAGTTGTTTGCCGAAACGGGGTGAATGTAGTGTAGTGTAATGTAGTGTAGTGTATTGTAGGGTTGATGACATTCACGGTAAGTTCGTCTCAATCGGGCTTACCATGCCCGCTTGAGACGAACATTCTCCCGATGTTGCTAGAACTACAGTATCTAGCAACATCGGGAGCGCGCACACTGCAGAGCGGAGCGGCTTGATTGACATCGAGCCGCTCACGCCCCTTTTTAGAAAAGATAACCAGCACTTGCTGAGTTATCAAGTGTAAAAAAAAGGCACTTAGGAAATGAATTTTTAAATTTTTTTAACAGCAAATGTTTTAAAATTCATTTCCTGCTTAGAATGTTTAAAAAAAAAAATTTTAGTCAACTTGGGACAACCCCTTTAAGCCCCAAACTAGGCTGCGTCCTTAAGGGGTTAAGATGACACCAGATGTGGCAGATGATACCAGATGTGGCAGATGACAACACGACCCCAACACTAGATGCAGCTCAGGAACAAGCACAGTTACGGGATACAGGTTGTAGGATACGGGAACACTGGGAGCAGGATAATAACTAAGGGACCATTTGCAAGACTTACATGGGAATACAACAACACTGCTCAGGCAAGTGGTGGAAGGGCAGAGCCCTTTATATAGTCCAGGAAGTGAGAGCATAGGTTATGGAACATTTAGTTGGTGCGTGCTGGCCCTATAAGGCAGGGGACGAGCGCGCGCGCACAGCCCAGAGGCAGGAGGATGCAGCCGCGTGAGTTGGCATCTCTTAGGAGGGAGACATCAACAAGCTCTTAGTGTCGCGCGGTCGTGGTTGCCTGTAAGTACAGCGTGCTGGCAGTCAGCAACCACGAACACAACAGTACCCCACCTTACGCCCCCTCTTTTTAGGTCCAGAGCGTAGGAGGAATCTCTTGAGGAGAATTGGAGCATTGATGCCTTCTTTACTGTGAGAACTGTGAATCTATGGAATAGTCTACCGCAGGAGCTGGTCACAGCAGGGACAGTAGATGGCTTTAAAAAAGGGTTAGATAATTTCCTAGAACAAAAAAGTATTAGCTCCTATGTGTAGAAATTTTTCCCTTCCTTTTTCCCGTCACTTGGTTGAACTTGATGGACATGTGTCTTTTTTCAGCCATACTATGTAACTATGTTCTCTTCTGGCTCACAGGACCTGTAATGGCAGGAAGGAGGTGAAGGGAACAAGTGAGCCCTAATCTACCCACCGCCCTGTCCCTGCCTACTTGCAACGACCCGCCCTAGGCGACGGGGTACAACTTGGCGGCAGTCCCTACGCTGTCTAAGTGCAAGGGAGAACAAAAAGGGAACACGCAAGGGAAGGGGCAGTAGCCCACGGAACGCCGCGAGGAAACGGAGCGGTGAATGAGTCAGTCAGGATCAGGATATAGTGGAGTATACCAACGAGAGCACGGAGCAGGAAGCAAGCCAGGGGCAAAGCGAAGCAGGATAAGCGGAACTGAAGCAAGGCAGAAGCACGGCAGAAGCAGGCTGGAGCAAGGCAGCAGTGGGGCCAGGAATCCAAGAAGAATAACAAGCACTGAGGAAGAGAACACGGCAGGTATAAATAGACAGGGGGCGGAGGTAACTCCGACTGACCAGGCCTCGATAGGCTCTCCCACTCCTGAGCCTGCCACCCTGGTTGGTGGGAGCCGGTGTCAGTCTAAGAGGTCTGGCCTCAGGTGTCGACTGATTAATCCCGGGAGTATACACAGACGTAGTACCTGGCTGATCCTTTACAGTACTCCCCCTTTTATGAGGGGCCACCGGACCCTTACTAAGAGGACCCGGTTTAGTGGGGAAGAGAAGGTGGAACCTCCTGATCAATACCCCAGCGTGAACATCACGAGCAGGTACCCAAGTCCCCTCCTCCGGCCCGTATCCTCTCCAATGGACCAGGTACTGGAGGGAGCCCTGGATCATCCTACTGTCCATAATCTTGGCCACCTCGAATTCCACCCCCTCAGGGGTGAGAACGGGAACAGGAGGTTTCCTCGAGGGGGACCAGGACGGGGAGCAGCGTTTAAGGAGGGAGGCATGGAAGACGTCATGTATGCGAAAGGATGGGGGCAGCTCCAGACGGAAGGATACAGGGTTGAGGACTTCAATGATCTTATAAGGTCCAATAAATTGGGGAGCAAACTTCCTGGACGGGACCTTAAGGCGCAAGTTCCTGGACGACAACCAGACCAGATCCCCGACGACAAACCGGGGGTTAGCAGAACGTCTACTATCAGCCTGAATCTTTTGTACGCTCTGGGACGCCTCCAGGTTCTTCTGAACCTGGGCCCAGACTGTGCACAGTTCCCGATGAACGTCCTCTACCTCGGGATTATTGGAGCAACCAGGAGAAACGGAGGAGAACCTTGGGTTAAACCCGAAATTACAGAAAAACGGGGAGACCCCTGACGAGTTACTGACCCGGTTATTCAGGGAAAATTTGGCGAGGGGAAGGAATGAGACCCAATCAAATTGACAGTCAGAGATGAAACACCTTATATATTGTTCCAGGGATTTGTAAGTCCTTTCCGTTTGGCCATTAGTTTCGGGATGGAAGGCGGAGGAGAAGGACAGATCAATCTCCAACTTTTTACAAAAAGCTCTCCAAAATAAGGAAACAAATTGTTCCCCTCTGTCAGAAACGATATTGACTGGGGCCCCATGGAGACGCAGAATGTGTTTAACAAACAAAGAAGCTAACGTCTTGGCGTTAGGTAGTTTCTTAAGGGGCACAAAGTGGCACATCTTGCTGAAGCGGTCTACTACCACCCACACCACCGACTTGCCCTGAGATGGAGGCAAATCGGTGATAAAATCCATGGAGATATGGGTCCAAGTTCTCTGGGGAATGGGCAAGGAACGTAGTAAGCCCGCAGGTCGGGACCTAGGGGTCTTGGACCTAGCACAAACCTCACAAGCGGCGACGTAAGCCCTAACGTCTTTAGGCAACCCAGGCCACCAATAGTTTCTGGTAATGAGGTGTTTGGTACCCAAGATGCCAGGATGACCAGATAGTGTATCAGCCTTAATATTTTTGGACCCAGCCCTATAGGTAACCAAGAAATTAAATCTGGTAAAGAAAAGTGCCCAACGAGCTAGTCTAGGATTAAGCCTCCGGGCAGATTCTAGGAAAACCAGATTCTTGTGGTCAGTAAGGACCGTTACCTGGTGTCTGGCCCCCTCCAGGAAGTGACGCCACTCTTCAAAAGCCCATTTAATGGCTAAAAGTTCGCGGTTGCCAATATCATAGTTACTCTCCGTGTGCGAAAACTTCCTAGAGAAGTAAGCACAGGGGCGGAGATGGGTGAGGGACCTGGTACCCTGGGACAAGACGGCCCCCACTCCCATTTCGGATGCGTCAACCTCCACAATAAATGGCTCCCTTTGGTTGGGCTGAACCAGCACGGGGGCCGAGATAAAGCACTTCTTGAGGGTCTCAAAAGCCTGGACGGCCTCAGGGGGCCAATGGAGGACATCAGCACCCTTGCGAGTAAGGTCCGTAAGAGGCTTTGCGACGACCGAGAAGTTGGCAATAAATCTCCTGTAATAGTTAGCGAACCCCAAAAAACACTGTAGCGCCTTCAGGGAGGAAGGTTGGACACATTCCGCCACAGCCTGAACCTTGGCAGGGTCCATGCGGAATTCATGAGGAGTGAGGATTTGACCTAAAAATGGTATCTCCTGTACCCCAAACACACATTTTTCGGTCTTCGCAAACAGATTATTTTCCCGGAGGACCTGGAGGACCTTCCTGACATGCTCCACATGGGAGGACCAGTCCTTGGAAAACACCAGTATGTCATCAAGGTACACTACAAGAAAATTACCCAGGTAATCTCTCAGAATTTCATTAATAAAATTCTGGAAGACGGCAGGGGCATTACACAACCCAAAGGGCATGACCAGGTATTCGAAATGACCTTCGGGTGTGTTGAACGCAGTTTTCCACTCATCCCCCTCTTTGATGCGGATAAGGTTATATGCCCCCCGTAGATCGAACTTAGAAAACTATTGGGCCCCCTGAACCTGATTAAAAAGATCCGGAATTAAAGGAAGGGGATACTGGTTCCTTACGGTGACCTTATTCAGGTTCCGATAATCAATGCACGGCCTAAGACCACCATCCTTCTTCCCCACGAAGAAGAAGCCAGCACCTACAGGAGAAGTCGAGGGGCGAATGAAACCCTTGGCCAGGCATTCTTGGATATACTCCCTCATAGCTTCACGTTCAGGACATGAAAGATTAAATATCCTACCCTTAGGAAGCTTGGCACCAGGCACCAAATCGATGGCGCAATCGTAATCTCTATGAGGGGGCAACACCTCGGAGGCCTCCTTAGAAAACACATCAGCGAAGTCCTGAACAAACTCAGGAAGCGTGTTTACCTCCTCCCGGGGAGAAATAGAGTTAACCGAAAGACATGACATCAGGCATTCACTACCCCATTTGGTGAGATCCCCAGTATTCCAATCAAACGTGGGATTATGCAGCTGCAACCAGGGAAGACCTAATACCAGATCGGACGATAATCCCTGCATCACCAGTACAGAGCACTGCTCCAAATGCATGGAGCCAACAAGGAGTTCAAAAACAGGAGTATGCTGAGTAAAATAACCATTAGCAAGACTCGATACCCACTACCGGGATAGGATAAGGCAAATCAATAAAAGGCATTTTTAGAGACATAGCAAATTCCACAGACATGATATTAGCAGATGAGCCAGAATCCACGAAGGCACTGCCAGTGGCAGACCGGCCAGCAAACGAGACCTGAAAGGGAAGCAAAATTTTATTGCGTTTCATATTAACGGGAAATACCTGTGCGCCCAAGTGACCTCCCCGATGATCACTTAGGCGCGGAAGTTTTCCGGCTGTTTATTCTTGCGCCTGGGACAGGTGTTCAGTAGATGCTTGTCATCCCCACAATAGAAGCAGAGACCATTCTTCCTGCGAAACTCTCTACGTTGTCGAGGGGACATGGAGGCCCCGAGTTGCATAGGTACCTCCGAGTCCTCCGTGGAAGAGCGAGGAGACGGGACCTCGGGGGGAATCGCAGGGAAGTCAGAGGGGAACACATTGAAACGTTCAAGCTGACGTTCCCTGAGACGTCGGTCAAGTCGTACTGCTAGGGCCATAACCTGGTCTAGGGAGTCAGAAGAGGGGTAGCTAACCAGCAGATCCTTCAGGGCGTCAGATAATCCTAACCTAAACTGGCACCTTAGGGCCGGGTCGTTCCACCGAGAAGCTACGCACCACTTTCTAAAATCAGAACAGTATTCCTCAACAGGTCTCCTACCCTGACGTAAGGTCACCAGCTGACTCTCGGCTAAGGCAGTCCTGTCAGTCTCGTCGTAAATGAGTCCGAGGGCAGAGAAAAAACGATCAACGGAGGAAAGTTTAGGGGCGTCAGGAGCCAAGGAGTAGGCCCACTCTTGGGGCCCTTCCTGGAGTCGGGATATAATGATACCCACCCGCTGGTTCTCGGAACCTGAGGAGTGAGGTTTTAGGCGGAAATAAAGTCTGCAACTCTCCCGGAAGGAGAGAAAAGTCTTACGGTCCCCTGAGAACCGGTCAGGTAACTTGAGGTCGGGTTCTAGAGGTGAGGTGAGGGGTACTACTAAGGCAGCGTCACCCTGGTTGACCCTCTGAGCCAGGGCCTGGACCTGTAGGGAGAGGCCCTGCATCTGCTGGGTCAGGGTCTCAAGGGGGTCCATGATAGCGTCAGCGTAGGAGAAATGGTAGACTAGGTATGGGCTTGTTATTATGTAATGGCAGGAAGGAGGTGAAGGGAACAAGTGAGCCCTAATCTACCCACCGCCCTGTCCCTGCCTACTTGCAACGACCCGCCCTAGGCGACGGGGTACAACTTGGCGGCGGTCCCTACGCTGTCTAAGTGCAAGGGAGAACAAACAGGGAACACGGAAGGGAAGGGGCAGTAGCCCACGGAACGCCGCGAGGAAACGGAGCGGTGAATGAGTCAGTCAGGATCAGGATATAGTGGAGTATACCAACGAGAGCACGGAGCAGGAAGCAAGCCAGGGGCAAAGAGAAGCAGGATAAGCAGAACTGAAGCAAGGCAGAAGCACGGCAGAAGCAGGCTGGAGCAAGGCAGCAGTGGGGCCAGGAATCCAAGAAGAATAACAAGCACAGGAAGAGAACACGGCAGGTATAAATGGACAGGGGGCGGAGCTAACTCCGACTGACCAGGCCGCGATAGGCTCTCCCACTCCTGAGCTTGCCACCCTGGTTGGTGGGAGCCGGTGTCAGTCTAAGAGGTCTGGCCTCAGGTGTCGACTGATTAATCCCGGGAGTATACACAGATGTAGTACCTGGCAGATCCTTTACAGGACCTCTCCTCAGGACCTAACCCTTACCAGTCCACCAGATAAAAAGTCTTTCCTTCTACTCTCTTGTAGTCCAGGATCTCCTTCACCTCAAAGACATCAGAAGAACCGCTGGGAACAACTGCAGAACCAGGAGATTTACTGTAGCGGTTCAGGACCACAGGCTTTAGAAGGGAAACATGGAACAAATTTGGGATTTTCAGAGTAGGAGGCAGTCGAAGTTTATAGGACACTGGGTTGATCTGTTGTAATACCTCAAAGGGACCAAGGAACCTGGGAGCGAGCTTGTGGGAAGGACCTTCAGACTAATGTTCTTAGAGGAAACCCAGACCTTGACTCCGGGGAGAAACTCAGGAGGAACCCTTTTCTTCTTATCCGCATATGTTTTCATGCGATTCACTGCCTGGACAATTGCGGACTTGGTCTGCTGCCAGATGTGAAGAAACTACCCGAAAGAAGAATTGGCTGCAGGCACTTGGGACAAGATTGGTACAGGAAGAGGAACTTGTGGGTGCTGACTGTATACAATATAGAATGGAGAGGAAGTAGTAGACTCGCTAGTATGGTTATTGTATGAGAATTCCACCCAAGGCAGGAGCTGTACCCAATTGTCATGTTGGACAGAGACATAATGATGGAGATAATTCTCTAGTACCTGGTTCATTCTCTCCACTTGACCGTTAGACTGTGGGTGATAGGCAGAAGAGAAATCCAGCTTCACATCTAAAAGATTACACAGGGTTCCGTCAAATTTAGACGTGAACTGTGCACCCCGGTCAGAAACAATATGAAGAGGTAGTCCATGTAGACAAAAAAAAGTGTTGGACGAACAGATCTGCCAGACGAGGATCTGAGTGGAGGCCCGTTTAGGGAACAAAATATGCCATTTTGGAGAAACGATCCACCACCACCCAGATCGTGGTACATCCAGCAGAAGGTCAGTAATAAAGTCCAAAGCAATGTGTTGCCAGGGAGCATCAGGCACCGACAGAGGCTGAAGCAGACCAGCAGGTTTAGAATGAGGGGACTTATGTTTAGAGCACAGTTAGCATAGGAGGAAACAAAGTCCAGTTTGGAATTATGCCCCCAGCGAATAATTATTTTCCTGTCAGCAGAACAGACAAAGATCTTTCCAGGAGGAATTTCCGTGATCTGCAGAGGGTTTATGGCTATAATCCTAGAAGAATCAATAATATGTTGAGGTTTCTCTTCTGAGTCGTCAATCTCAAATAATCGAGACAAGGCATCGGCCTTAATGTTTTTGTCCGCAGGGTGGAAATAAAGAACAATATGGTCCAGTCCTTAGCGTTCACTCCCTTTCTGGTGAGAGCTGAGGTCGAAGCAGTAAGGGACGAGAAGTTCAGAATGAACTGGTGATAGAAATTAGCGAATCCAAGAAATCTTTGTATAGCTCGGAGACCCTAAGAACGTGGCCATTCCAAGACGGCCTTCACCTTCTCCGGGTCCATTTGAAGACCACGATCGGAGATAATATAGCCCAGGAATGGAAATTACCTCTTTTCAAATCCGCATTTCTCCAGTTTTGCGTATAATTTATTCCCCCTTAGGCGCAACAAGACTTGGCGTACATGCTTCCGATGCGTCGTCAGATCAGGTGAGTAGATCAAGATGTTGTCCAGATATACCACCACACAGACATACAAGAGATCACGAAAGATGTAGTTCACGTACTCCTGGAACATCGCAGGAGTATTACACAGTCCAAAGGGTATGACAAAGTACTCGTAATGACCGTCCTGGGAGTTAAATGCGGTTTGCCATTCGTCACCATTGCGTATACGAATCAAGTTATAGGCCCTGCGTAGATCCAGCTTCGTGAACACCTTAGCTCCACAAATCCTGTTAAAGAGCTCAGCGATAAGCGGGAAGGGGTACTTATTTTTTACCGTGACTTGGTTCAATCGATGCACGGTCTGACTTTCTGATGAACTCCCTGACCAGGTTCTCCTTGACATACTGTGACATGGCCTAGGTTTCAAGCAAGGGAAGCAGGTAGACATCCACGAGGGACAGAAGCTTCAGGAAGCAACTTTATAGGATAGTCCTATGGACGATGAGGAGGAAGGACCTCCGTCTTCTTCTTACTGAAGACATCCGCATAGCTGGCATATTGTGGGGGTAATCCAGAAAGAGACTGAGGCAGTGGAGACAGAACAGGATGAACCTGAGGCAGACAACGGTGCAGAGATCGAGGTCCCCACTGAAGAACTTCCCCAGAATTCCAATCAAGGACTGGAGCATATTGGCGAAGCTAAGGTAATCCCAATAGGATGGGGTTGATAGCTTTGGACAAGACGCAAAAAGCAATCAGATCAGAATGAAGGACTCCTATCTGCAGCCTCAGTGGTTTGGTGATAGACAGATTCGCGTCAGGCAGAGGTTGTCCATCTACAGAGGTGACTGCCAAGGGTTTCTCTAGAGGAACTATGGTCAAATGGAGACCATGAACTATGTCCTGTTGGATAAAATTTGCAGCAGCTCCGGAATCCAAGTATGCGATCCTTTACTGGTGACAATAGACACAGGAATAGACAATTTGGGAGAGAATTTAGTGGTAGAGAGTGACTCACCTAGGTTAGTCTCTCATATCTGGAGTTTCCTGACTTTTGAGGGCATTGGCGCACGAAGTGTCCCTTGTAGCCACAGTATAGAGAAAATCCAGTCGGTTGTCTGCTTGCCGTTCCTGGTCGGAAAATCGGAGTCTATCTACCTGCATAAGCTCATCCGAAGGTGTAGTAGTACAGGGTAGTAGCAGCCTTTGAAATTTTGGTGCCAGTCGACAAGGTCTCTTCTCCCAATGAAATTCCAGAGTGGAAGTCTTGGATCCGCATATAGTTCCGGGTAGCCAGAAGGCATCCAAGGTAACAGGAAGTTCTCGAGCCTCCAGTTCATACTTAATACAAGAAGAAAGACCCTCCCAAAAGTTCCCCACTAGGGCCTCATTAATCCAAGCCAGCTCCGCCGCCAGTGTGCGGAAGGAGATAGCGTACTCCCTACGGTTGACTTCCCCTTTTTGAGGGTTAGCAGTGAGGCAGCTGCAGAGGATATTCGACCCCAGTTCCTCGAACACTGTACGGAAAATCTCTAAGAACATGGATAGATCAGAGAATTTCGGGCCCTCACGTTCCAAGATGGGGTTCGCCCATGCCAGGGCTTTGCCAGCGAGAAGAGAGATAATAAATGCTACCTTGGCCTCATCTGAGGGGAAGAGATGGGCTTGCAACCTACAGTGGATCATAAATTGATTGATGAAGGCACTACAGGCTCTAGGGTCCCTGTCGTAGTGAGGTGGTAGAAGCAGCGAAATTGTAGATCCAGGGCAGGCAGAAGGGGTTACAGTTAATGCAACAGCAGCAACATCCAGAGGAGGCGCAGTAGGATGATCCACACGGCCTGTAGAAAAAAAATATACTGCCTGTAGAAGCTGATCTTGGCATGCCGCAGATTACACGTCTGTTTGTATCACCTGAATCGCCATCTTAGGTTGACCAGCGGAATCCATGGCCTAAGCGTTCTATCACGCCTGTGGGGTATGTGGACCCACTAGGCCACCCTGCCGTCGCGGAGTAGCAGCTGGCCAAACTATAGTTAATAACAGTCTCTGGGGTAGAGTACCTGGGAGGATGTTCAGGCAGATGCTCGGAGTAGCAGACACGTGGCACAAGTGATGCTTGACGTGGCAGATGACACCAGACGTGGCAGATGATACCAGACGTGGAAGATGACATGGAACATGGCAGACGACAACAGGACTCAAACACTAGATGCAGTACAGGAACAAGCACAGTTACGGTATACAGCATACAGGTAGTAGGATACGGGAACACTGGAAGCAGTATAACAACTAAGGGACAATTTGCAAGGCTAACATGGGAATACAACAACAACGCTCAGGCAAGGAGTGGAAGGGCAGAGCTTATCCCCTCCAGGAAGTGAGGGTATAGGTTAGGGAACATTTAGTTGGTGGGCACACTGGCCCTTTAAGGGCAGGGACGGGTGTGCCCGCACCCTAGAAGCAAGAGGATGCAGCCTCGTGAGTTGGAGTCTTCTAGGAGGGAGACGCACACAAGCTCTTAGTATCCTGTGGTCGCGGCTGCCGGTAAGTACGGCGTGCCAGCTGTCAGCGACCGCCGACACAACACCACAGATGCTAGATCATATTGAGATCTGGGGAATTTGGAGGCAACACCTTGAACTTTTTGTCATGTTCCTGAAACCATTCGTGAACAATTTTTGCATGTTGCAGGGAGCATTATCCAGCTAAAAGAGGGAACTGCCATTAGGGTAAACCCTTGACTCTAGGGGGTTTACTTGGTCTGCAACAATGTTTAGGTATGTGGTACGTGTCAACGTAACATCCAGATCCTGGAACTAGGGAGCCGCGGAAAAAGCGTAGTTCACTGGGCTATGCTGTTTCCATAGCTCCCATTCACTTCAATGGGAGAAAAGTCTGCAATACCTGTGAATCACCGCTAAATGCATGTCGACGATTCACAGTGAGCAGGAAGAAATTAAAGGGAAGTAGCGCTCGTACGAGCACTGCGGCCCCTTAAAAACAGCTGATCGGCGGGGTTCCCTGGAGTCGGACCCCGACCTATCAGCTATTGATGGCCTATACTGAGGATAGGTCATCAATTTTTAGTGGCTGGAAAACCCCTTTAACTAAATCTAATTATATTAGAGAATAGTCTAAGTGCAATATTTTGGTGTTCCCTTTAAGCATCACCTGGTATCCCAAAGAATTGGATGTTAGCCACGGATCTATGACTAAAAATGTTAGTTCTATAGTTCTTGCTGCCAATAATTGTAACAGGGAAAAAGGGATGGGAGGAAACCTCCAGCTCACCAGCTTCACACTCCTGTGCTCGATATCGCCCGGATCAACCGCGACGGCTCACGGCAAGAAACAATGGCAAAAAAGAGAAAGGTCCAGCGATGTGTGGTATAAGTGGGGGAAACTCCGTTTCCACTTTATTGAAGAAAATACACCAACATACAAAGAGATCCGACAGAATGACGGATAACACCAGGAGAATAACGAGGTGGTTAAAATGGCAAGAAATGAAGCCTACGCGTTTCGAGCACTGGCTGTGCTCTTAATCATGGCTAAGACAAATGACCGACTGCAAGGTGAGGAAATAAATGTATCCTGGGAAAATGGGAGGGTGTGCCGAAAACGTAACAACACCCTCATTTATGGTAATTTCAACACCAGGAGACACGTTCAATGAAAAGGTACGTATAAATTGTAACCTGAGTGTATCTAATATATTGGAAATATTTATGAAGGAAATTCAACTAGAAAATGTGTTAGATACGTACTCTAACACAAGTCTCGGGAATATATAATACAGTATATCAATATATTAGATGCTTGCAGAACGTCATGAGTCTAAAACGAATGCATTTAAACAGAGAAATGAAAATAATTTCATGCAAAAAAACATAACATTGTAAGTGACAAGTGAAAATGAAAATACAGAAAAACAGGAATAATAATAAACACAGAAAACAAAAAGCAAATATACATACGAACATATGATAATTTGACCGGGATAGTAAAGTCGGCAATTAACTGCCGAAAATAATACAAAATTGATACACTAATAAAGAAAAATAGATAACCGGATGAAAATAATGATATATATATGCGCAGTACTGTGAATGGCACCAAACTAATAATACATAATGAAAACAATCCATGATCTATCAAATCTGAATACAATATAAGAGTGGGTGCCAGGGTGGAAAACAGAAATGCATATATAAAACCGGAAATATTTATATATAACTAACACCGGCCTAGTAAAAATAAGAAAGAAAAAGGAAAAATATCCATATATAGAGATATGTTGTAAAGGATCTGCCAGGCACTGCTTCAGGGTTAACTCCCAGAATTAATCAGTCAACACCTGAGTGTACATCCCTGAGACAGACACCAGCTTCCTCCACTCAGGCTGGCAGGCTTAGGAGTGGGAGAGCCTATCGCAACCTGGCCAGACTCAGCTAGCTCCCGCCCTCGGTCTATTTAAGCCTGCTCTTCCTGTCCATCTGTGCTTGTGAATTCTTTCCTTGAGGTTTCCTGGCCCAGCTACAGCTCCTGCTACTTTTTGATCCTGCTCCATACAGACCCCGGCTTACCGACTACTCTTCTGCTTTTCGCTTTGTACCTCGCACTCTCCTGGCTTGACTCGGCTCGTTCACTACTCTGTTGCTCACGGTGTTTCCGCGAGCAACTGCCCATTTCCCTTGCTTGTGTTCCCTTGTTTGTTTGTCGTGTTTGTCATGCACTTACTGAGCGCAGGGACCGCCGCCCAGTTGTACCCCGTCGTCTAGGGCGGGTCGTTGCAAGTAGGCAGGGACAGAGTGGCGGGTAGATTAGGGCTCACTTGTCCGTTTCCCTACCCCCCCCCACCATTACAAATTCACAAGCCCTATACCTAGTCTACCCTGGTCCCTGACACCATTATGGAACCCCGTGAAACCCTGGCTCAGCTAATGCAGGGTCTCTCCCTACAGGTCCAGGCCCTGGCTCAGAGGGTCAACCAGCCTGATGCTACCTTGGTAGTTCCCCTCACCGCACCCCTTGAACCCCACCTCAAGTTGCCCGACCGGTTCTCAGGTGACCGGAGGGCTTTTCTCTCCTTTCGGGAGAGTTGTAAGCTTTACTTTCGCTTAAAGCCTCACTCCTCAGGTTCTGAGAGCCAGCGGGTGGGTATAATTATGTCCCGGCTCCAGGAAGGGCCCCAAGAGTGGGCCTTCTCCTTGGCTCCTGGCGCCCCTGAACTTTCCTCCGTTGATTGTTTCTTTTCTGCCCTCGGACTTATTTATGACGAGACTGACAGAACTGCCTTTGCCGAGAGTCAGCTGGTGACCTTACGTCAGGGTAAGAGACCTGTTGAGGAGTATTGCTCTGACTTTCGGAAGTGGTGCGTAGCTTCTCGGTGGAATGACCCTGCCTTAAGGTGCCAGTTTAGGTTGGGTCTGTCGAACGCCCTGAAAGACCTGCTAGTTAGTTATCCCTCTTCTGACTCCTTAGACCAGGTTATGGCTTTAGTGGTACGACTTGACCGACGTCTCAGGGAACGACAACGTGAACGTTTATGTGTTTTTTCCTCCGACTCCCCCATGATGCCTCCCGAAGTCCCGTTGCTTCGTTTCTCCCCTAAAGACTCAGAAATACCTATGCAACTCGGGGCCTCCGTGTCCCCTCAACAACGTAGAGAATTCCGCAGGAAGAATGGTCTCTGCTTCTACTGTGGGGATGTCAAGCATCAAGTAAACAACTGTCCCAAGCGTAAGAATGCTGCCAGAGAGCTCCCGCGTCTAAGTGATCATCGGGGAGGTCACTTGGGCGCACAGGTATTTCCCGTAAATATGAAACGTACTAAGATATTGCTTCCCTTTCAGGTCTCGTTTGGTGGTAGGTCTGCTACCGGCAGTGCCTTCGTGGATTCAGGGTCCTCTACTAATATCATGTCTGTGGAATTTGCTATGTCTCTCGCTATGCCTCTGATTGATTTGCCTAAACCTGTTCCGGTAGTGGGTATCGACTCCACTCCTCTTGCTAATGGTTATTTTACACAGCATACCCCTGTTTTTGAACTCCTTGTTGGCTCCATGCATTTGGAGCAATGCTCTGTACTATTGATGCAGGGATTATCGTACGATTTGGTTCTAGGTCTTCCCTGGTTGCAGTTGCATAATCCTACGTTTGACTGGAATACTGGGGAGCTAACCAAATGGGGTAATGAATGTTGTACGTCATGTTTTTCTGTTAATTCTATTTCTCCCCCTAAGGAGGTGAATACGCTACCCGAGTTTGTTCAGGACTTCGCTGATGTTTTCTCTAAAGAGGCCTCCGAAGTATTACCGCCTCATAGAGAATACGATTGCGCTATCGAATTGGTACCAGGAGCTAAGCTTCCTAAGGGTAGGATATTTAACCTTTCTTGTCCCGAACGTGAAGCCATGAGGGAGTATATCCAGGAATCCCTGGCCAAGGGTTACATTCGTCCCTCTTCTTCTCCGGTAGGTGCTGGCTTCTTCTTCGTAGGGAAGAAGGATGGGGGTCTTAGGCCATGCATTGACTACCGTGGCCTGAATAAGGTCACGGTAAGGAACCAGTATCCCCTTCCTTTGATTCCTGATCTCTTTAATCAGGTTCAGGGGGCCCAATGGTTCTCTAAATTGGATATACGGGGGGCGTATAACCTTATTCGCATCAAAGAGGGGGATGAGTGGAAGACTGCGTTTAACACGCCCGAAGGCCATTTCGAATACCTCGTCATGCCCTTTGGGTTGTGCAATGCCCCTGCGGTCTTCCAGAACTTCATAAATGAGATTTTGAGAAATTACCTGGGGATATTTCTTGTAGTGTACCTTGATGACATATTGGTGTTTTCCAGGGACTGGTCTTCCCACATAGAGCATGTCAGGAAAGTGCTCCAGGTCCTTCGAGAAAACAAACTGTTTGCCAAAATCGAAAAATGTGTATTTGGGGTACAGGAGATACCATTTTTAGGTCAAATCCTCACTCCTCATGAATTCCGCATGGACCCTGCCAAGGTTCAGGCTGTGGCTGAATGGGTCCAACCTGCCTCCCTGAAAGCGCTACAGTGTTTTTTGGGGTTCGCTAACTATTACAGGAGATTTATTGCTAACTTCTCGGTCGTCGCTAAGCCTCTTACGGACCTCACTCGCAAGGGTGCTGATGTCCTCCATTGGCCCCCTGAGGCCGTCCAGGCTTTTGAGACCCTCAAGAAGTGCTTTATCTCGGCCCCCGTGCTGGTTCAGCCCAACCAAAGGGAGCCATTTATTGTGGAGGTTGACGCGTCCGAGGTGGGAGTGGGGGCCGTCTTGTCCCAGGGTACCAGCTCCCTCACCCATCTCCGCCCCTGTGCTTACTTTTCTAGGAAGTTTTCGCCCACGGAGTGTAACTATGATATTGGCAACCGCAAACTTTTAGCCATTAAATGGGCATTTGAAGAGTGGCGCCACTTCCTGGAGGGGGCTAGGCACCAGGTAACGGTCCTTACCGACCACAAGAATCTGGTTTTCCTAGAATCTGCCCGGAGGCTAAACCCGAGACAAGCTCGATGGGCGTTGTTTTTTACCAGATTCAATTTTTTGGTTACCTATAGGGCCGGGTCTAAAAATATTAAGGCGGATGCACTGTCGCGTAGCTTCATGGCCAGCCCTCCTTCGGAGGAAGATCCTGTTTGTATTTTGCCTCCAGGTATAGTCATTTCCTCTATCGAGTCCGATTTAGTCTCTGAAATTGCGGCTGATCAAGGTTCAGCTCCTGGGAACCTTCCTGAGAACAAGCTGTTTGTTCCCCTGCAATTCCGGCTAAGGGTACTTAGGGAAAATCACGACTCCGCACTATCTGGCCATCCAGGCATCCTGGGTACCAAACACCTCATTACCAGAAATTATTGGTGGCCTGGTTTGCCTAAAGACGTTAAGGCCTACGTCGCCGCCTGTGAGGTTTGTGCCAGGTCCAAGACTCCCAGGTCCCGACCAGCGGGCTTACTGCGTTCGTTGCCCATTCCCCAGAGACCTTGGACACATATCTCCATGGATTTTATCACCGATTTGCCTCCATCCCAAGGCAAGTCGGTGGTGTGGGTGGTGGTAGACCGCTTCAGTAAAATGTGCCACTTTGTGCCCCTCAAGAAACTACCCAACGCCAAGACGTTGGCTACCTTGTTTATCAAACACATCCTGCGTCTCCATGGGGTCCCCGTCAATATTGTTTCTGACAGAGGGGTACAATTTGTTTCATTATTTTGGAGAGCCTTCTGTAATAAGTTGGGGATTGATCTGTCCTTCTCCTCTGCCTTCCATCCTGAAACCAATGGCCAAACGGAGAGGACTAATCAGTCTCTAGAACAATACTTAAGATGTTTTGTCGCTGACTGTCAATTTGATTGGGTTTCTTTCATTCCCCTCGCCGAATTTTCCCTTAATAACCGGGTCAGTAACTCGTCAGGGGTCTCTCCCTTTTTCTGTAATTTTGGGTTTAATCCACGGTTCTCCTCCGTTTCACCTGGTTGTTCCAACAATCCCGAGGTGGAGGTCGTTCATCGGGATCTGTGCACAGTCTGGGCCCAGGTTCAGAAGAACCTAGAGGCGTCCCAGAGCATACAGAAGGCTCAGGCCGATAGAAGACGTTCTGCTAACCCCCTGTTTGTGGTCGGGGATCTGGTGTGGTTGTCATCCAGGAACTTGCGTCTCAAGGTTCCGTCCAAAAAGTTTGCTCCCCGGTTTATTGGGCCGTATAAGGTCATTGAGGTCCTCAGTCCTGTCTCTTTCCGGCTGGAGTTACCCCCGTCTTTTCGTATACACAACGTGTTTCATGCCTCCCTCCTGAAACGCTGCTCCCCGTCCTTGGCCCCCTCGAGGAAACCTCCTGTTCCCGTCCTCACCCCTGAGGGGGTGGAATTTGAGGTGGCCAGGATCGTGGACAGCAAGATGGTCCAAGGCTCCCTCCAGTACCTGGTCCATTGGAGAGGATACGGGCCCGAGGAGAGGACTTGGGTACCCGCCCGGGATGTTCACGCTGGGGTATTGGTCAGGAGGTTCCACCTGCGTTTCCCCAGTAAGCCAGGTCCACTTAGAAAGGGTCCGGTGGCCCCTCATAAAAGGGGGGGTACTGTAAAGGATCTGCCAGGCACTGCTTCAGGGTTAACTCCCAGAATTAATCAGTCAACACCTGAGTGTACATCCCTGAGACAGACACCAGCTTCCTCCACTCAGGCTGGCAGGCTTAGGAGTGGGAGAGCCTATCGCAACCTGGCCAGACTCAGCTAGCTCCCGCCCTCGGTCTATTTAAGCCTGCTCTTCCTGTCCATCTGTGCTTGTGAATTCTTTCCTTGAGGTTTCCTGGCCCAGCTACAGCTCCTGCTACTTTTTGATCCTGCTCCATACAGACCCCGGCTTACCGACTACTCTTCTGCTTTTCGCTTTGTACCTCGCACTCTCCTGGCTTGACTCGGCTCGTTCACTACTCTGTTGCTCACGGTGTTTCCGCGAGCAACTGCCCATTTCCCTTGCTTGTGTTCCCTTGTTTGTTTGTCGTGTTTGTCATGCACTTACTGAGCGCAGGGACCGCCGCCCAGTTGTACCCCGTCGTCTAGGGCGGGTCGTTGCAAGTAGGCAGGGACAGAGTGGCGGGTAGATTAGGGCTCACTTGTCCGTTTCCCTACCCCCCCCCACCATTACATATGTATAGATATATTAAATAGTAGATGAAATAGCTATAACCTACATATGAAAAATGTTAAAAAGTGTAAAATGTAAAAACAAACTATCTTGAAAATGAAATATAAACCCAAAATGCGGGTATATGATGGAACAATATAATATGACACTGGAAAAATTAAGAAATGGAAAGTACCCAAATAAAGAAAATGAAAAATCAAAAAATACCATCCCACAATTGGGGTTTGTTAGATATCAATAGTTAGATCTAAATCTGAAGTAGAGCACTATTGTAATGAGGTTAACAAATGTACATTCTCGACCGTCTAATGTTTCTAAATGTAATGAGATGAACAATGTACTGAGATCAATTAATAATGAAACATCAATTCCTTTCGAAGATTAAGACCCTGGGGAAATCTAGTATTTAAATGGTAAATCCAGAATGCTTCCCGTGTCTGTAACCTATGTTTAAGATCACCACCCCTGTGGGTTTTAATCATTTTTTCGATGGCATATATTTGGAGAAAATCGATGTTTCTATTATGACAGGTGATAAAATGTCTGCTTACATTGGAAATGTTGACAATAGCCGGATTCCTAATGTAACTTAGGTGTTCTAATATCCTAGTCTTCAGTCTCCTTGTAGTACAACCTACATATTTTAAATTACATTGGGAACATTCCACTATATAGACAACGAAGTCACTATTGCAATTGATATATGTTTTTATTGGGAAGCTGGTAGAGTTATGTGAATCTGAAAAAGTTTTAGTGACTTTGCTGAAAGTACAAGTTTTACACGGGTGGGACCCACATTTGTAAAACCCCGTATAATGTAGCCATGTTGGAGACTTGGTATTAGGTGGCAGATATGAAGGGGAAAGAATATTACCCAAAGTTGGGGCTCGACGGGAGACTATACGATAGCCATTTTTCAGTATGGATTCCAATTTAGGATCATCAAACAATATTGGAATATACCGGTGGACCATATCTCGTATTTCGGAAAATTGATTATTATATTGTAAAATTAACGTTGGTTGGGATGAATTATTAATTTTTGATGGATCTCGACTTCTATTGTGTATAGAAAGTAAATCTTTTCTGTCTTTAGAATTAACAATGGCCTGGGCCCGATCTAAGGTCCATTTTTTATAACCCCTATTCCTTAGTTTGTTACAAATATTGGTTTGTTCCAACAAGAAACCTTGGTTGGTAGTACAGTTTCTTTTTGCCCTAGTAAGTTCACCTACGGGTATTGACGAGATGGTATGTCTGGGATGACTGCTGGTGGCATGGAGAATTGTGTTACCTGAAATAGGTTTATGAAAAGTCTCAGTTTGAATATTTTTGCCCACCAGCCCTGTTAGTGTCAGATCCAAAAAATGGATACTGACCTGATGATGAATATAGGTGAATGACAGATTGAGCAAGTTGGAATTAATAAATTCAAGAAACTTAGGTATGGCAGATACATCACCCTCCCAGATGATCAGGAGGTCGTCGATGTATCTGCCATACCAATGAATGAATTGGGAGAATGGATTATGGACAGAGAATAGGGTGGTCTCCTCCCACCATGCCATAACCAAATTGGCAATGGAGGGGGAAAACTTCGCACCCATAGAGACTCCTCTGGTTTGGAGGAAATAGTGACCATCATAATTAAAATAATTGTGAGTCATCAGAAATGACAAAACCTCAAGCATGAAAGCTTGCAGTTTGTCATCATATGTGCTATATTTCGCTGTATGATGTTTTAAAGCTAGACTAGCTATGTGATGGGGTATAGAGGTATAGAGGGCCACCACATCGCAACACAGCCAAGAATGGTTGAGATCCCACATTTTATTATCAAAAATGTGTAAGACATCCTTAGTGTCTCTCAGATGTCCAGGGGTTCGCTGTACAAGAGGCTGTAATAAAAAATCAAGCCACTCAGAGAGTTTCTCTGTGAGTGACCCGATACCCGAGACAATGGGACGCATGGGTGGAGGAATGATACCCTTGTGAGTCTTAGGTAATGCATCCAGTATTGGAATAATTGGGTTCTGAACCAACAGGTAATTGTATTGTTTTTGTGTTATGATGCCATCCTCCAAACCCTCATTGAGTAAATCAGCAAGAAGTTTTTGAAATTTAGAAGTAGGATTGTAATCCAATTTGACATATGTCTCAGTGTCATTCAATAGCTCTGTTAGCTGTTGTACGTACATATTGCGGTCCATTACAGTAACGCTACCGCCTTTGTCCGACATGCGTATCACAATGTCTCTATTGTCTTTCAGAGATTTAATTGCATCTTTTTGATTGATGGTAAGGTTATGTTGTGATTTCATTTTACGGCTGCGACTAGCAATATTATGTAACTCCCTTTCAATGATGGACTGAAATCTATCCATCGAATCAGTTCTAGACTGAACAGGGTAATAAGTGGAGTTGGATGTAGGGAATTGAGTCGCCATCGTATCTAAAGGCAATGTGTTCTGTTCAGCTAAGTCTACCAGATTTAATAACGTGACTTGTTCATTGAACATGAATGAACGGTAGATGTTAGTGTCTGATAAGACTATATCTGACGAATCAGAAATATTTACTGGGGGTGCTTCAGCATCCCCAAGGAAGTGCCTTTTAATAGTCAGGTTACGAATAAACTTATTAATATCTAACAGTGTTTGGAAAATATCAAACTCTTTATTAGGGGCAAAATTTAGACCAAGGGCAAGTACTTCTATATGAGTAGGAGAAAGAGGAATATGAGACAGATTAATAACATCAATGGTGTCCATTAAAGTCTCTGATTGCGTAGGCGGCGTGGTAGTATGGTATCCACAGTTCCTATGCTTCCTGCCCCCCCTCCGCCCCCGTTTTTTGGGGGACCACGTTTGGCAGGAAAAGAGTGTCTAAAGGATCCGGACTCTCTTGACAGATCCGTATCAGATGTCCCCTCACCACCATCTGTTGTCTCCAACTCGGTGGAACTGAAGCTCACTCTGCGTTGGCTGGTGTGACGTTGTCTAGGTCTCCTACGATCTTTAAGAATGGATTTAGATCTGTTGTGAGGATAATCCCTTCTGGTCCAGTTGAACACTTCTCCTCTAGCATAGTCTTCTGTGTCTCTGAGGAATTTACT
Organism: Rhinoderma darwinii; assembly: GCF_050947455.1. Taxonomy (NCBI): domain Eukaryota; kingdom Metazoa; phylum Chordata; class Amphibia; order Anura; family Rhinodermatidae; genus Rhinoderma; species Rhinoderma darwinii. Next base: position 48,866,625 of record NC_134689.1, read on the forward strand.
TTTTTTGGTGTCCATGATAGATTGTTCTAACTGGTCCAGGTGTTTCTGTGTCCTAGCTTCCAGGATAGAAAAATCAGGTGAGCTGGAAAATTTGTTTGTTTCCTCCTTCAGTTTGTCAATCTCCAAATTTAATTCAGCCAACTTGACTTCTTCCTGTTGGGTGATGAGGCTCATAAGTTTCAAAGAGCAATCCGATAAAATAGTATTCCATTCCTCTGTAAATTCAACACTGTATTTGAAAGTGGGAATTTTGCGTAAACGTAATCCCCGTGGGATCATATTTTTGGAAATATAATTCCTCAATGTGGTCAAATCCCACCAAACACGTGCTTCATGAGCTAGGAGTTTCTCCAATCCTCTAAAGTGACTGTGCAGAGTAGTATCAGAGTCCAAGGTGTAATTAGTATCTCCAAAGACCGCTGCTGCCCTGTCAGCTCTCGATTTATTGAAATCCTGTGTCATGTTATTATCATGCAATATACAACAAGATAGCCGTGAATAAAAAAATCAGAAGATTCCTGATAACTGTTGCTAAAAGCAATAATTCGTAATGGGAGTCACTTATTCGTTATATCCCATGTTGCCACAATCAAATGAAAAAGGGGGAAACCACCTCGTAGCCAGACTTCAATGAATTCAACAGGATAAACCTGTAGTGTTCCCAAATACTGGCAAGGAACAAGTGCTGGTGTGCACGGAGGTTATAACCGTATACAAGCAGTAATTGTAACAGGGAAAAAGGGATGGGAGGAAACCTCCAGCTCACCAGCTTCACACTCCTGTGCTCGATATCGCCCGGATCAACCGCGACGGCTCACGGCAAGAAACAATGGCAAAAAAGAGAAAGGTCCAGCGATGTGTGGTATAAGTGGGGGAAACTCCGTTTCCACTTTATTGAAGAAAATACACCAACATACAAAGAGATCCGACAGAATGACGGATAACACCAGGAGAATAACGAGGTGGTTAAAATGGCAAGAAATGAAGCCTACGCGTTTCGAGCACTGGCTGTGCTCTTAATCATGGCTAAGACAAATGACCGACTGCAAGGTGAGGAAATAAATGTATCCTGGGAAAATGGGAGGGTGTGCCGAAAACGTAACAACACCCTCATTTATGGTAATTTCAACACCAGGAGACACGTTCAATGAAAAGGTACGTATAAATTGTAACCTGAGTGTATCTAATATATTGGAAATATTTATGAAGGAAATTCAACTAGAAAATGTGTTAGATACGTACTCTAACACAAGTCTCGGGAATATATAATACAGTATATCAATATATTAGATGCTTGCAGAACGTCATGAGTCTAAAACGAATGCATTTAAACAGAGAGATGAAAATAATTTCATGCAAAAAAACATAACATTGTAAGTGACAAGTGAAAATGAAAATACAGAAAAACAGGAATAATAATAAACACAGAAAACAAAAAGCAAATATACATACGAACATATGATAATTTGACCGGGATAGTAAAGTCGGCAATTAACTGCCGAAAATAATACAAAATTGATACACTAATAAAGAAAAATAGATAACCGGATGAAAATAATGATATATATATGCGCAGTACTGTGAATGGCACCAAACTAATAATACATAATGAAAACAATCCATGATCTATCAAATCTGAATACAATATAAGAGTGGGTGCCAGGGTGGAAAACAGAAATGCATATATAAAACCGGAAATATTTATATATAACTAACACCGGCCTAGTAAAAATAAGAAAGAAAAAGGAATAGGGTGGTCTCCTCCCACCATGCCAATTTGGTTATGGCATGGTGGGAGGAGACCACCCTATTCTCTGTCCATAATCCATTCTCCCAATTCATTCATTGGTATGGCAGATACATCGACGACCTCCTGATCATCTGGGAGGGTGATGTATATGCCATACCTAAGTTTATTGAATTTATTAATTCCAACTTGCTCAATCTGTCATTCACCTATATTCATCATCAGGTCAGTATCCATTTTTTGGATCTGACACTAACAGGGCTGGTGGGCAAAAATATTCAAACTGAGACTTTTCATAAACCTATTTCAGGTAACACAATTCTCCATGCCACCAGCAGTCATCCCAGACATACCATCTCGTCAATACCCGTAGGTGAACTTACTAGGGCAAAAAGAAACTGTACTACCAACCAAGGTTTCTTGTTGGAACAAACCAATATTTGTAACAAACTAAGGAATAGGGGTTATAAAAAATGGACCTTAGATCGGGCCCAGGCCATTGTTAATTCTAAAGACAGAAAAGATTTACTTTCTATACACAATAGAAGTCGAGATCCATCAAAAATTAATAATTCATCCCAACCAACGTTAATTTTACAATATAATAATCAATTTTCCGAAATACGAGATATGGTCCACCGGTATATTCCAATATTGTTTGATGATCCTAAATTGGAATCCATACTGAAAAATGGCTATCGTATAGTCTCCCGTCGAGCCCCAACTTTGGGTAATATTCTTTCCCCTTCATATCTGCCACCTAATACCAAGTCTCCAACATGGCTACATTATACGGGGTTTTACAAATGTGGGTCCCACCCGTGTAAAACTTGTACTTTCAGCAAAGTCACTAAAACTTTTTCAGATTCACATAACTCTACCAGCTTCCCAATAAAAACATATATCAATTGCAATAGTGACTTCGTTGTCTATATAGTGGAATGTTCCCAATGTAATTTAAAATATGTAGGTTGTACTACAAGGAGACTGAAGACTAGGATATTAGAACACCTAAGTTACATTAGGAATCCGGCTATTGTCAACATTTCCAATGTAAGCAGACATTTTATCACCTGTCATAATAGAAACATCGATTTTCTCCAAATATATGCCATCGAAAAAATGATTAAAACCCACAGGGGTGGTGATCTTAAACATAGGTTACAGACACGGGAAGCATTCTGGATTTACCATTTAAATACTAGATTTCCCCAGGGTCTTAATCTTCGAAAGGAATTGATGTTTCATTATTAATTGATCTCAGTACATTGTTCATCTCATTACATTTAGAAACATTAGACGGTCGAGAATGTACATTTGTTAACCTCATTACAATAGTGCTCTACTTCAGATTTAGATCTAACTATTGATATCTAACAAACCCCAATTGTGGGATGGTATTTTTTGATTTTTCATTTTCTTTATTTGGGTACTTTCCATTTCTTAATTTTTCCAGTGTCATATTATATTGTTCCATCATATACCCGCATTTTGGGTTTATATTTCATTTTCAAGATAGTTTGTTTTTACATTTTACACTTTTTAACATTTTTCATATGTAGGTTATAGCTATTTCATCTACTATTTAATATATCTATACATATCTCTATATATGGATATTTTTCCTTTTTCTTTCTTATTTTTACTAGGCCGGTGTTAGTTATATATAAATATTTCCGGTTTTATATATGCATTTCTGTTTTCCACCCTGGCACCCACTCTTATATTGTATTCAGATTTGATAGATCATGGATTGTTTTCATTATGTATTATTAGTTTGGTGCCATTCACAGTACTGCGCATATATATATCATTATTTTCATCCGGTTATCTATTTTTCTTTATTAGTGTATCAATTTTGTATTATTTTCGGCAGTTAATTGCCGACTTTACTATCCCGGTCAAATTATCATATGTTCGTATGTATATTTGCTTTTTGTTTTCTGTGTTTATTATTATTCCTGTTTTTCTGTATTTTCATTTTCACTTGTCACTTACAATGTTATGTTTTTTTGCATGAAATTATTTTCATTTCTCTGTTTAAATGCATTCGTTTTAGACTCATGACGTTCTGCAAGCATCTAATATATTGATATACTGTATTATATATTCCCGAGACTTGTGTTAGAGTACGTATCTAACACATTTTCTAGTTGAATTTCCTTCATAAATATTTCCAATATATTAGATACACTCAGGTTACAATTTATACGTACCTTTTCATTGAACGTGTCTCCTGGTGTTGAAATTACCATAAATGAGGGTGTTGTTACGTTTTCGGCACACCCTCCCATTTTCCCAGGATACATTTATTTCCTCACCTTGCAGTCGGTCATTTGTCTTAGCCATGATTAAGAGCACAGCCAGTGCTCGAAACGCGTAGGCTTCATTTCTTGCCATTTTAACCACCTCGTTATTCTCCTGGTGTTATCCGTCATTCTGTCGGATCTCTTTGTATGTTGGTGTATTTTCTTCAATAAAGTGGAAACGGAGTTTCCCCCACTTATACCACACATCGCTGGACCTTTCTCTTTTTTGCCATTGTTTCTTGCCGTGAGCCGTCGCGGTTGATCCGGGCGATATCGAGCACAGGAGTGTGAAGCTGGTGAGCTGGAGGTTTCCTCCCATCCCTTTTTCCCTGTTACAATTACTGCTTGTATACGGTTATAACCTCCGTGCACACCAGCACTTGTTCCTTGCCAGTATTTGGGAACACTACAGGTTTATCCTGTTGAATTCATTGAAGTCTGGCTACGAGGTGGTTTCCCCCTTTTTCATTTGATTGTGGCAACATGGGATATAACGAATAAGTGACTCCCATTACGAATTATTGCTTTTAGCAACAGTTATCAGGAATCTTCTGATTTTTTTATTCACGGCTATCTTGTTGTATATTGCATGATAATAACATGACACAGGATTTCAATAAATCGAGAGCTGACAGGGCAGCAGCGGTCTTTGGAGATACTAATTACACCTTGGACTCTGATACTACTCTGCGCAGTCACTTTAGAGGATTGGAGAAACTCCTAGCTCATGAAGCACGTGTTTGGTGGGATTTGACCACATTGAGGAATTATATTTCCAAAAATATGATCCCACGGGGATTACGTTTACGCAAAATTCCCACTTTCAAATACAGTGTTGAATTTACAGAGGAATGGAATACTATTTTATCGGATTGCTCTTTGAAACTTATGAGCCTCATCACCCAACAGGAAGAAGTCAAGTTGGCTGAATTAAATTTGGAGATTGACAAACTGAAGGAGGAAACAAACAAATTTTCCAGCTCACCTGATTTTTCTATCCTGGAAGCTAGGACACAGAAACACCTGGACCAGTTAGAACAATCTATCATGGACACCAAAAAAAGTAAATTCCTCAGAGACACAGAAGACTATGCTAGAGGAGAAGTGTTCAACTGGACCAGAAGGGATTATCCTCACAACAGATCTAAATCCATTCTTAAAGATCGTAGGAGACCTAGACAACGTCACACCAGCCAACGCAGAGTGAGCTTCAGTTCCACCGAGTTGGAGACAACAGATGGTGGTGAGGGGACATCTGATACGGATCTGTCAAGAGAGTCCGGATCCTTTAGACACTCTTTTCCTGCCAAACGTGGTCCCCCAAAAAACGGGGGCGGAGGGGGGGCAGGAAGCATAGGAACTGTGGATACCATACTACCACGCCGCCTACGCAATCAGAGACTTTAATGGACACCATTGATGTTATTAATCTGTCTCATATTCCTCTTTCTCCTACTCATATAGAAGTACTTGCCCTTGGTCTAAATTTTGCCCCTAATAAAGAGTTTGATATTTTCCAAACATTGTTAGATATTAATAAGTTTATTCGTAACCTGACTATTAAAAGGCACTTCCTTGGGGATGCTGAAGCACCCCCAGTAAATATTTCTGATTCGTCAGATATAGTCTTATCAGACACTAACATCTACCGTTCATTCATGTTCAATGAACAAGTCACGTTATTAAATCTGGTAGACTTAGATGAACAGAACACATTGCCTTTAGATACGATGGCGACTCAATTCCCTACATCCAACTCCACTTATTACCCTGTTCAGTCTAGAACTGATTCGATGGATAGATTTCAGTCCATCATTGAAAGGGAGTTACATAATATTGCTAGTCGCAGCCGTAAAATGAAATCACAACATAACCTTACCATCAATCAAAAAGATGCAATTAAATCTCTGAAAGACAATAGAGACATTGTGATACGCATGTCGGACAAAGGCGGTAGCGTTACTGTAATGGACCGCAATATGTACGTACAACAGCTAACAGAGCTATTGAATGACACTGAGACATATGTCAAATTGGATTACAATCCTACTTCTAAATTTCAAAAACTTCTTGCTGATTTACTCAATGAGGGTTTGGAGGATGGCATCATAACACAAAAACAATACAATTACCTGTTGGTTCAGAACCCAATTATTCCAATACTGGATGCATTACCTAAGACTCACAAGGGTATCATTCCTCCACCCATGCGTCCCATTGTCTCGGGTATCGGGTCACTCACAGAGAAACTCTCTGAGTGGCTTGATTTTTTATTACAGCCTCTTGTACAGCGAACCCCTGGACATCTGAGAGACACTAAGGATGTCTTACACATTTTTGATAATAAAATGTGGGATCTCAACCATTCTTGGCTGTGTTGCGATGTGGTGGCCCTCTATACCTCTATACCCCATCACATAGCTAGTCTAGCTTTAAAACATCATACAGCGAAATATAGCACATATGATGACAAACTGCAAGCTTTCATGCTTGAGGTTTTGTCATTTCTGATGACTCACAATTATTTTAATTATGATGGTCACTATTTCCTCCAAACCAGAGGAGTCTCTATGGGTGCGAAGTTTTCCCCCTCCATTGCCAATTTGGTTATGGCATGGTGGGAGGAGACCACCCTATTCTCTGTCCATAATCCATTCTCCCAATCCATTCATTGGTATGGCAGATACATCGACGACCTCCTGATCATCTGGGAGGGTGATGTATCTGCCATACCTAAGTTTCTTGAATTTATTAATTCCAACTTGCTCAATCTGTCATTCACCTATATTCATCATCAGGTCAGTATCCATTTTTTGGATCTGACACTAACAGGGCTGGTGGGCAAAAATATTCAAACTGAGACTTTTCATAAACCTATTTCAGGTAACACAATTCTCCATGCCACCAGCAGTCATCCCAGACATACCATCTCGTCAATACCCGTAGGTGAACTTACTAGGGCAAAAAGAAACTGTACTACCAACCAAGGTTTCTTGTTGGAACAAACCAATATTTGTAACAAACTAAGGAATAGGGGTTATAAAAAATGGACCTTAGATCGGGCCCAGGCCATTGTTAATTCTAAAGACAGAAAAGATTTACTTTCTATACACAATAGAAGTCGAGATCCATCAAAAATTAATAATTCATCCCAACCAACGTTAATTTTACAATATAATAATCAATTTTCCGAAATACGAGATATGGTCCACCGGTATATTCCAATATTGTTTGATGATCCTAAATTGGAATCCATACTGAAAAATGGCTATCGTATAGTCTCCCGTCGAGCCCCAACTTTGGGTAATATTCTTTCCCCTTCATATCTGCCACCTAATACCAAGTCTCCAACATGGCTACATTATACGGGGTTTTACAAATGTGGGTCCCACCCGTGTAAAACTTGTACTTTCAGCAAAGTCACTAAAACTTTTTCAGATTCACATAACTCTACCAGCTTCCCAATAAAAACATATATCAATTGCAATAGTGACTTCGTTGTCTATATAGTGGAATGTTCCCAATGTAATTTAAAATATGTAGGTTGTACTACAAGGAGACTGAAGACTAGGATATTAGAACACCTAAGTTACATTAGGAATCCGGCTATTGTCAACATTTCCAATGTAAGCAGACATTTTATCACCTGTCATAATAGAAACATCGATTTTCTCCAAATATATGCCATCGAAAAAATGATTAAAACCCACAGGGGTGGTGATCTTAAACATAGGTTACAGACACGGGAAGCATTCTGGATTTACCATTTAAATACTAGATTTCCCCAGGGTCTTAATCTTCGAAAGGAATTGATGTTTCATTATTAATTGATCTCAGTACATTGTTCATCTCATTACATTTAGAAACATTAGACGGTCGAGAATGTACATTTGTTAACCTCATTACAATAGTGCTCTACTTCAGATTTAGATCTAACTATTGATATCTAACAAACCCCAATTGTGGGATGGTATTTTTTGATTTTTCATTTTCTTTATTTGGGTACTTTCCATTTCTTAATTTTTCCAGTGTCATATTATATTGTTCCATCATATACCCGCATTTTGGGTTTATATTTCATTTTCAAGATAGTTTGTTTTTACATTTTACACTTTTTAACATTTTTCATATGCAGGTTATAGCTATTTCATCTACTATTTAATATATCTATACATATCTCTATATATGGATATTTTTCCTTTTTCTTTCTTATTTTTACTAGGCCGGTGTTAGTTATATATAAATATTTCCGGTTTTATATATGCATTTCTGTTTTCCACCCTGGCACCCACTCTTATATTGTATTCAGATTTGATAGATCATGGATTGTTTTCATTATGTATTATTAGTTTGGTGCCATTCACAGTACTGCGCATATATATATCATTATTTTCATCCGGTTATCTATTTTTCTTTATTAGTGTATCAATTTTGTATTATTTTCGGCAGTTAATTGCCGACTTTACTATCCCGGTCAAATTATCATATGTTCGTATGTATATTTGCTTTTTGTTTTCTGTGTTTATTATTATTCCTGTTTTTCTGTATTTTCATTTTCACTTGTCACTTACAATGTTATGTTTTTTTGCATGAAATTATTTTCATTTCTCTGTTTAAATGCATTCGTTTTAGACTCATGACGTTCTGCAAGCATCTAATATATTGATATACTGTATTATATATTCCCGAGACTTGTGTTAGAGTACGTATCTAACACATTTTCTAGTTGAATTTCCTTCATAAATATTTCCAATATATTAGATACACTCAGGTTACAATTTATACGTACCTTTTCATTGAACGTGTCTCCTGGTGTTGAAATTACCATAAATGAGGGTGTTGTTACGTTTTCGGCACACCCTCCCATTTTCCCAGGATACATTTATTTCCTCACCTTGCAGTCGGTCATTTGTCTTAGCCATGATTAAGAGCACAGCCAGTGCTCGAAACGCGTAGGCTTCATTTCTTGCCATTTTAACCACCTCGTTATTCTCCTGGTGTTATCCGTCATTCTGTCGGATCTCTTTGTATGTTGGTGTATTTTCTTCAATAAAGTGGAAACGGAGTTTCCCCCACTTATACCACACATCGCTGGACCTTTCTCTTTTTTGCCATTCTTGCTGCCAATGTCAGTAGACACGCATGTTTAATCCCACCTTCGCTTTAAGTGATTTGCGTATTTAAATCACACCCCGAAATCTTGTGTAAAGCCGTCCCAGAAAGTTGAGGCTATTATAGCCACAAAAGGGGGGCCAACTCCATATTAACGCCCATGGCTTTAGAAAATTTGTACAGGTGTGATGGTTAGATGTCCTCATACTTTTGGCCATATAGTGTATAAGACCAGATCAAATGTCTGGGAAATCAGTAGGTGGCAGAGGAAGTGCACTGTCAGACAATAAGAACAATTTGTATTTTTTTCTTTATACACTGCTGTAACCCAAGGTTGTTAGCTGCCATGTCATGTTGCCATGTAGGGCCCTGTTAAGATCACTTCTTGCATTCGCCAAGTGTATACGTTAACGAATATGCTAAAATTGTAGGCAAAGATATGCCATTTGAACTTCCATCCGCTTTTTTTACATATACGTTAAATATATAGGCATATATTATAGGCATATATATATATATATATATAGGCACATAAGGGGAAAAGTTCATATGTTTCTGTACGTTTTTAAAATTAAATGCATATACTGTACATTTGTTTTTTTAAATCCAAGTAAATTTGTCTTTGTTCTTGGCACATGTCATGGGAAGGGTCTAAACATCTTTTTTTCTTCACATCCCCAAATAAGGAATTTAAAACGTACTGTTTTCACGTATACAAAATTATAGCCTTACGTTTGCATACGTCCGTACACTATAATGTAAAAAATAAGCGTTATGTCGCGTATATACAGTTTTTTGGAGGACAGAATAGTAGACTAGTATTAGACTACATTATACTGTACTGTAAAAAAAAACAGCATGCCAATGTTAACAATGACAAACATAGTCCAAAGGATACCCTTTTGACTTATGTTTTACCAATGGGGGATCAACATTGGAGCCGATCAGGCGGCTGCCATGGGCCCAAGGCTCACAGGGGGACTATGGGATCTGGCCAGTTCATCCCAGTTCTCCCGAACCAGTTGTTTAAATTATAGCCGGTTCGGAAAACCGGGGAGAAGCGGGACCCAGAACTGATTCCCTGCACGCAATTGTATTTGCGTCATTAGGACAATTGATTGGTCTAGCGCTGGTGAGGCACGGGCACTATTAGTTTCCTGCCTTACCATTCGTTGCTTTAGCAATGATGTAGTCATTCCGCTGAATAAAGCCTGGTCTCTGAATGGAGACAGGTGAGCATCTAATGTTTTTTTTTTCAGTGGGCAGTGTTGGGAGCACTTTCTACAGGGGGCACTATCAACAGGGCACTCTGTGGGGGCATTATCTACAGGGGACTCTATGGGGGCACTAGCTACAAGGAATACTATCTACAGAAGACTCTATAGGGGGCACTATCTATAGGGGACTCTTTCGGGAGCACTACCTACAGGGGCACTATCTGCAGTGGGCACAATACCCAACGGACACTATCTACAGGGGAATCTATGGGGTCACTGTCTAGAGGAAACTATGGGGAAACTATCTACAGGGGACTCTATAGGGAACACTAGCTGCAGGGAGCACTATCTACAGGGGACTATGGGGGTCACTTTCTACAGGGGCACGATCTACAGGGAACTCTATGGAGAGCACAATCTACAGGGGGCACTATCTACAAGAGGCACTATCTACAGGGGGCTCTATAGGGTTACTAACTAAAGGGGACTCTATGGGGAGCACTATCTACAGGGGGCACAATCTACAAGGGGATCTATGCAGGCACTATCTACAGGGGACTCTACAGGGGGCACTGTCCACAGGAGACTCTATGGGGCACTATCTACAGGGGACTCTATGGAAAGCACTATCTACAGGGGGCACTATCTACAGGAAGCACTATCTACAATGGACTCTACGGGGGGAAATATCTACAGAGGGCACTATCTACATGGGACTCTATGGGGCACTATCTACAGGGGACTCTATGGGGAGCACTATCCACAGGGGGCACTATCTACAGGGGGATCTATGGGGGCACTATCTACAGGGGACTCTATGAGGGGCACTATCTACAGGGGGCTCTATGGGCGCACTATCTACAGGGGCTCTATGGGGAGCACTGTCTACAGAGGGCTCTATGGGGACACTACCTTCAAGGGGCTCTGAGGGGCATTATATACATGGGGCTCTATGAGGGCACCATCTTCAGAGGACTCTATGAGGGGCACTATGTAGAGGTTGCTCTACATGGGGCACTATCTACAGGGGTCATTATGAGTGGCACTATCTACAGGGGGCATTGTGAGTGGCACTACCTACAGGCAGCACTGTGTGTGTGCCATGGCAACCGGAGCTCTGTACTGCCATGTACGGAAGCCTATGAGAACCAGCCGGAGGCTGGTCCACATAGGCTTCCTGTCACAGTGACTGTCATGTCAGAATGACAGTTAGAATACATTACACTACATAGGTAGTATAATGTGTTCTAGCAGCGATCAGAGCTGCAAGTCTTCAAGTCCCCTAGTGGGACAAATTTTTTTTTTTATAAAAAAGGTAATAAAAATGTTTGATAAAAGCGTAAAAATAAAAGTTATAAGTTACAAAAACAAAAAATGTTTTTATTCCTATAATAAGTTTATTATAGGAAATAAAATAACAGGTTAAAAAAAGTACATATATTTTGTATCACCGCGTTCGTACCGACCCAAATGATAAAACTATTATATTATTTTTCCCGCACAGTGAACACCGCAAAAACAATAAGTAAAAAAACAATGCCAGAATCACTATTTTTTGGTCACCACCCCTCCAAAAATATAGAATAAAAACTGATCAAAAAGTCGCACGTACCCCAAAATAGTACCAATAAAAACAACAACCCGTCCTGTAAAAACCAAGTCCTTACACAGTTTTTGTGACTGAAAAATAAAAAAGTTACGGCTCTCAAAATATGGTGACACAAAACATAAATAATTTTATTTAAAAAAAAGAGATTTTATTGCTCAATTGCTGCAAAGCATAAAAGTAGGAATTAGACCTACCAGTAATTGTATTTCCAGAAATCCATCATGACAGCACCACTGGAGGTTGCCCTATTGACCTCTATAGGGACAGGAAGACAGAGAGGTTAAAAGGCCCCTCCCACCACCCACTTGCCAGTGTTTTTATAATTACTACACCAGGATGGATGCAACCCTATTTTATTTCTAGGGATAATAACTGACATGTTACTTGTACAAATCAGAATTTCAATAAAAGGGAGGAAATGTAAGGGTGCTGTCATGATGGATTCCTGGAAATACAATTACCGGTAGGTCTATTTCCTACTTTCCAGTACATCCCTCATGACAGCACCACAGGAGCAATACCAAATTTTAATGCTCAGGGCGGGACTACGGATTGGAGGACTTTCCGTCCAAAACTTAAATCCGTATCTGACAGAACATCTAGCCTATAATGTTTGCAAAACGTATGATGGCTTGACCAAGTGGCAGCTCTGCAGATTTGGTCCATAGAGGCTTCTCTTCTTTCTGCCCAGGATGCCGAAACTGCCCTAGTTGAATGGGCTTTAATGCCTTGTGGGGCACGTAGTCTTAGGGACTTGTAGGCTTCTTGTATGGTAGTTTTTACCCATCTTGCTAGAGAGCCTTTTGAGGCTTTCTTTCTTCTATTCTTTCCCCCATACAGGACAAATAGATTTTTATCTTGTCTCCAAGAGGAGGTTCTATCGAGATACTGAAGAATTGTTCGCTTGACATCCAGTCAATGGAATTTTTCTTCTTGTTGGTTTTTAGGATCTGGACAAAAGGAAGGTAGAATTATTTCTTGTTCCCTATGGAAGGCAGTAGATACTTTCGGAATAAAGGAAGTATCTAGCTTTAGAATGATCTTGTTTTCTTGTACTTTTAGGTTCTATGACCGACAGAGATTGGATTTCTCCAATCCTTCTTGCTGAAGTAATAGCGACTAAGAATACAGCTTTTAGAGTTAAAAAATGCATACTAATCGTGTCCAGCGGCTCAAAGGGGGGAATCGCAAAGAGCCGTTAACACTACATTCAAATCCCAGGTAGGTAAAAATATAATAATAATCTTTATCTATATAGCGCAAACATATTACGCAGCACTTTACAATTTAGAGGGAACATGAAACAAACAATATCAGACATTACACAGTGACAAAGTTAATTTACAATTCAAACCAGAGGAGTGAGGGCCCTGCTCGCAAGAGCTTACAATCTATGAGGAAATAAGGGAGACACAAAGTGTAACATTGTTTGTTCTGTACAATAGTCCAGCCATTTTTTATACACATGGGTGGTACACAAAAAGCTGCATGAGCCGGTCACCAGCCAGTATCCGGGTATGACGGACATGAAGAGAAGGAGTGTGAGGGACTCTTATTCTGATGACTAATCTAAAAGGGGGGCCATGGAAAGGTGTCAGATTAGGGAATGTTATAGGCATGTCTAAATAGATGTGTTTTCAGGACACGTTTAAAACTGTGGATATTGGGAATTAATCTGATTGTCTGGGGTAGCACATTCCAGAGGACTGGTGCAGCACGAGAAAAATCTTGGAGACGGGAGTGGGAGGTTCGGATTATGGAGGATTTTAATCTATGGTTGTTAGCAGAATGTAGAGCCTGAGTAAGGTGGTAGACAGAGATGAGGGAGGAGATGTAAGGAGGTGCAGCACTGTGGAGAGCTTTGTGGGTTAGAGTAATAAGTTTGAATTTTATTCTGAAGGGGATGGGCAACCAGTGCAAGTGCCAAAGATTAGAGGCGTTGGTGTAGCGGTTGGTCATAAATATGAGCCTGGCTGCTGCATTAAGGATAGATTGGAGAGGGGAGACTTTAGTGAGGGGAAGACCAACTAGTAATGAGTTACAGTAGTCAAGACGAGAGTGAATCATAGCAACAATGAGAGTTTTGGCTGTTTCCTCCATAAAAAAAGGGCGGATTCTGTAGATGTTTTTGAGGTGAAAATGACAGGAGCGTGAAAGTCATTGAATGTGAGGAGTAAAGGAAAGATCTGAGTCAAAAATAACCCCAAGACAGTGGGCGTGCTGCTTAGGATTTATGATAGTGCCACACACAGAGATGAAGACATCAGGTTTAGGGAGGTTAGTAGATGGTGGGAACACGAGCTCAGTTTTAGAAAGATTCAGTTTCAGATAGAGAGAGGACATGATGTTAGAGACAGCGGACAGACAATCACTGGTGTTTTGTATTACAGCAGGGGTGATGTCATGGGAAGAGGCATATAATTGGGTGTCATCAGCAAAGTGATGGCACTGGAAGCCAAATCTGCTGATGGTTTGTCCAATAGGGGCTGTGTAGAGAGAGAAAAGAGGAGTGGACTTAGGACTGATCCCTGAGGAACCCCGATAGCAAGGGGAAGAGGAGAAGTAGAACCAGCAAATGACACACTGAACGAGCGGTCAGAGAGATAGGAGGAAAAGCAAGAGAGAGCAGCGTCCTTGAGGCCAATAGAGTGGAGCATGTTAAGTAGGAGTTTGTGGTATACAGTGTCAAAGGCTGCAGAGAGATCCAGAAGAATCAGGAGAGAGTATTTACCGTCCGATTTAGCCGCCAAGAGATCATTTGAGACTTTAGTAAGGGCAGTTTCTGTGGAATGTAGAGTGCGGAAACCAGATTGTAAGGAGTCAAGAAATGGAGTTAGCAGAGAGATAGCTGATAAAGCGAGAGTAGACCAAGCGTTCCAGGAGTTTGGAGATGAAGGGCAGATTAGAGACTGGTCGGTAGTTAGCAGCGCTGGATGGGTCAAGAGTTGTTTTTTTCAGTAATGGGTTTATAATGGCATGTTTAAAAGAGGAGGGAAAGATACCAGAGGAAAGAGAGAGGTTAAATATTTTAGTCAGGTGACTAGTGACAGCTGGGGAGAGGGACTGGAGGCGGTGTGAGGGGATAGGATCACTAGGGTAGGTAGTAGGACGAGAAGAAGAGAGGAACCTAGAGACTTCTCCTTCTATTATTGGGTCAAATGCTGAAAGTGAAGAAGAGGGAGTGCGGGAGGGAAGGGGATCGATGGTACTAGGGGACTGGGAAATAATATCATGTCGGATGTTGTCAATTTTAACTTTAAAATAAGTGGTCAGGTCTTCAGCACTGAGATCTGTGATTGGCATCTGCACTTTAGGACTAAGAAGGGAGTGAAAAGTATCAAAGAGGCGTTTTGGATTATTGGATAGTGTGGAGATGAGAGAAGTGAAACAGACTTGTTTGGCGCGGTGAAGGGCAGAGTTGTAAGTTTTGAGCATAAATTTGTAATGGAGGAAGTCTGCAGCCAAATACAATTTTCTCCACAGTCGTTCGGCATATCTCAAGCACCGCTGAAGAAAGCGGGATTGAGGCGTGTGCCAGGGTTGTCGTTGTCTTTGTCGGGTGGTTCGGAGTGTACTAATTTCTTTAGGGAAGGTTTCAGTTTAGAGACTGCTTGAGTGAATCTTCTGAGCCACCGATGTTCAGCTAAAGGAGTATTGAAAAAATAGCTTAAGGCTGAAATCTGCACTTTTAAGGTACTAGGGCTAAGCCCTTTTTTGAATCCGGATTGTAGAAAATTTTGGATTTTCGCGATGTTGGGAGTAAAGGGGTCTGGTCCTGGATCTCCATACCAGTAACAGAATTTCTTACAAATTTTTTGATGGTAACTTCTTTATGACTTGATAAGATAGTTGAAATTACCTCGTCTGACAAACCGTGGTTTCTCGAGATCTGCCTTTCAGGATCCAGGCTGACAACTTCAGAGTTTCTATTCCCTGAAAGAATAAGGGACCCTGGGTGAGAATATTCTTCTTGACTGGGAGCATGATAGGGTCTTCCAATGCTAGGTACGATTGGAAACCAGCTTCTTTTTGGCCAATAAGGAAGAATAATAATGAGTTTTGTCAAATCTTCCTGGATTTTTCTTAATACCATTGGTATTAGAGGAAACTGAGAAAAGGCATAGGCCAGATCCATGTCCCAGGGATGGGATAATGCATCTACCCCCCAATGGGTTGTCTTTGAGATTTAGGGAGAAGAATGTCTCTACCTTGGAGTTTTTCCTTGTGGAAAACACGTCTATTTGTGGATAACCTCATCTTCGGGTTAAGGACAGAAAGACTTCCCTGTTTAGGGACCATTCTCCAGGGTCTACTTTTTCCCGACTCAGGAAATCTGCTGATAGGTTCTCTGAGCCTTTTAGGTGGACTGCAGAGACTGATATGACATTTTCTTCTGCCCAACTGAAAATTAGTGTAGAGAGTGCCTGAAGAAGATTGTGTCTTGTTCCCCCTTGATGGCGAAGAAAGGATATCGCTGTTGTGTTGTCCGATAAAACCCTTACATGTGTCCCTTTTATGATGGGTGAAGCTCTTATAAATGTCTCCCATATGGCTTTTAGTTCCCTGAAGTTTGAGGACATTGTCTTCATCTGAACAGGCCATGTGCCTTCAAAGTGCCTGTCTTGGATTACCGACCCCCAGCCGTATTTGCTGGCATCTGTGGTAATTACCACATAAGGAGAAGTTCTCCAGCGGACCCCCTTGCTTATGTTTTTTGTGCAGAGCCACCAATGGAGAGATGATTTCACTGTTTCGTAAATCTGAATTCTTGAATTCAAGGAGTCCTGTTTTCGATCCCACTGGGATAGGATCAGGTTCTGTAAGGGTCTGGAGTGAAATTGACTACATGGAAGAGATTGGATGCAAGACGTCATCATTCCCAACATCTGCATGCCTTCCCTTATGGAACAGGAGCTCTCCTCCAAAATTTCCTCACTTCTGTCAGTAGAAATATTTGTTTCTCTCTTGGGAGGAAGAAATGTTGAAGGGAGGAGTCTAGCAGCACTCCTAAGAAGACCTTCTGTTTTTGGGGAGGAAGACTTGACTTTTAGAAGTTGATTATCCATCTCAATTCCTGTAGTAGGGAAAGAACCTGTGATCGATGACTGTTTAAGATAGACAGAGTATCTGCTGTCAACAGGAAATCGTGTAAATATGGGATAATTACTATGCCCTGACTTCTTAAGAATGCCATAATCTCTGCCATAATTTTTTGTAAAAATTCGGGGGGCGGAGGAAATGCCGAAGGGGAGGCAGACAAACTGGAAGTGGAGAATGGAGGGACCGTTCTGAATTGCGAATCTGAGGAATCTCTGGTAAGCAGGGTGGATAGGGACGTGATAGTACGCATCCTTTAAATCGATCGCACACATTGACGCTTCTTCCCTTATTAGAGGAATAGTCGATCTGATAGACTCCATCTTGAATTTACGATATTTTACCCATTTGTTCAGTAACTTCAGGTTGATTATTTTCCTGTAAGAACCGTTTGGTTTCTTGACTAAGAAGATTTTTGAATAATGGCCCTTGAATTTTTCGTTGTGGGGAACTGGAGTAATTGCTCTCAATTTGAGCAGTTTCTGGATGTCCAGGATAAGGATCTGATGAAGGTCTTTTGCTTGGTACTTGGTTATTAGAAATTTCTCTGGAGGAATGGAGGAGAATTCTAATTTGTACCCTTCTTTTATAATCTTTAGAACCCAAGAGTTCTGGGTTATTCCGGTCCATTTGGAATAAAAATGTAGGAGTCTTCCCCCCACACTCTTGGCGTCATTGCTTTGAGGGCTGAAATGAGTTATTCGGGTTAAGGAGATTACCTCGACCACTTCCTCCCTTGGGGTAACTCCAGCGACCGGACTTCCTTTTCCCGCTGTAGTTCTGTAAGGTTGGCTCCCTCTGTTGGCGAAACCTCAGAAACTGAGGGGGTTTTTTAGGTTTCTCTTCTGGAAACCCCTTTTTCCTATCCGCTGCATTCTCCAGCATGTTATCCATTAGAGGACCAAACATCAGAGAACCTGTAAATGGGATAGAACTCAACTTGTTCTTGGACTTCGTATCTCCTGACCACATTTTGAGCCATAATGGTCTTCTAGCAGCATTTGAGAGAGCCCCATTTCTGGCAGCAAATCTAATGGATTCCGCTGAAGCGTCTACCAAGAATCCAGTTGCCATCTTTAGTAAGGGTAGAGATTCTAATAGATCTTGTCGTGATGTTTTCATCATCAAATGGGTCTCCAGCTGGTTTAACCATATAAACATTGCTCTTGCTACAGATGTGGCCGCGATATTTGTAGAGATCAAAGCGGATGAAGATTCCCAAGCTCTTTTCAGCAGGCCGTCTGCCTTCCGGTCCATGGGTTCCTTCAACTGAGAGGAATCTTCAAAGGGGATTGCGTTTTTTTTTTTAGCAACCCTGGCTACTGGTACATCTACTTTTGGGATCTCATCCCAAGATTTAGTGTCTTCTGGATCAAAGAGTAGTCTGTTTTTAAATTCTCTTGAAATGAAGAGTCTTTTTTCCGTATCCTCCCATTCAGTCGTTACCATTATCTTGAGATTTTCATGTATCAGAAAAATCTTTGTTTTCTTCTCCGATAAGCCCCCAAACATCTCATCCTGGATGGTATGGGGTTGGTCTTCCTTGAGTAGATGAAGTTGAAGGCAAGAGTTCCTCTCCTTCTTCTAACTCACCCTCCGATAAGTAATAACACTCCTGCTCCGAGTCAGACCCCTGAGATGGTGGGCAATATTTTTGTTCCACTTCATTCCATGGCCTTTTTGCCCAGGAGTGTGAGGGAGTTCCTTGAGGAGGGGCAAGGGAGGCTACTGACTGACTCACTTCTTCGCGAATCTTAGCACTAGTTCAGACATAAATGTCAGTTGTTCCTCTTTTAGTAATTTTGCAATACAATCTTGACACAATTGTTTCCTATGTGATTCTGGCTATTCGCACATTTTTTAACCTTCTTTTTATCAGTTTGTCTCTGAGAGGAATCTTTATCCTAAAGAAAACAGAAGGCAGGTAAAGTATGGTGTACTTACATACGGAGTCATAACCTCTACCTAAGGGTGAGACTCACGTGACCCTGGGACATATCCGGAATTCCATCAGAACGAGGAAGTTCCATTACCGCAACAAGTAATAGACAATGCAATATCCAATCCACAAGATATAAATCCAAGTTAGCGGTATCAGCTCTAACTACATACCTGTGCGTGTCCCTTTAAATTCGGGTGTTTTGAATTTCCCGCTTTCCAAGATCACCGCGGACCGGAAGTAGCCCGACGTCATTTCCGGTTGTGGCTATTCGATTGAGGTGCAGCCGCATCATAGCCGGTGACTGAGATTTCCGGCTATGCGGCGCTTACGAGGATGTTTTGCCGGCGCTTCCAACCATATGGAGCTGTCGGTCCCCGCATGGTGACGCAGCCAGGCCGAAGCCTCTTGGGAATCCTGAACCCCACACACTACCGGAATCCTGCCTAGGATTCCTAAGGTAGGTGTTTTAGGTTGGGAGCGAAGGGACCTCTCGTTAGAGGGGTATTAGCCTAGGCTTTAGGAGGAATAGAAGGGGGAGTGCACGGACTCCCCGATCTTACCCCCTGCCTGAGTTTTCTCATGACAGCACCACAGGAGCAACGTCTCTGCTAAAATAGGGTTGCATCCATCCTGGTGTAGTAATTGAAAAACACTGGCAAGTGGGTGGTGGGAGGGGCCTTTTAACCTCTGTCTTCCTGTCCCTATAGAGGTCAATAGGGCAACCACCTGTGGTGCTGTCATGAGGGATGTACTGGTAAAACCTATATAAATATGGTATCGCCATAATCGTATCAACCCACAGAATAAAGTAAAATTGTCATTTATAGCAAACAGAGAACGCCATGAAAAACAGAATAAAAAACTTTGTCAGAATTTATGGTTTTTGGTCACCCTGCTTGCCCAAAAATTTAATAAAAAGTGATCAAAAAATCGCATGTACCCCAAAATGGTACCAATAAAAACTAAAGTGTAATGGCAGGGGGTAGGGAGACGGACAAGTGAGCCCTACTCTACCCACCACTCTGTCCCTGCCTACTTGCAACGACCCGCCCTAGGTGACGGGGTACAACTGGGCGGCGGTCCCTGCGCTCAGTAAGTGCACGACAAACACGACAAACATACAAAGGAACACAAGCAAGGAAAAGGGGCCGTTGCCCACGGCAACACCGTGAGCAACCAGAGTGGTGAACGAGCCGAGTCAAGCCAGGAGTGTGCGAGGTACAAAACGAAAAGCAGAAGAGTAGTCGGTAAGCCAGGGTCTGTATGGAGCAGGATCAAAAATAGCAGGAGCTGTAGCTGGGCCAGGAAACCACAAGGAAAGAATCACAAGCACCGAGGGACAGGAAGTGCAGGCTTAAATAGACTGAGGGCGGGAGCTAGCTGAGTCTGGCCAGGTTACGATAGGCTCTCCCACTCCTAAGCCTGCCAGCCTGAATGGTGGAAGCAGGAGTCAGTCTCAGGGATGTATTCTCAGGTGCTGACTGATTAGTTCTGGGAGTTAACCCCGAAGCTGTGCCTGGCAGATCCTTTACAGTACCCCCCCTTTTATGAGGGGCCACCGGACCCTTTCTAAGTGGACCTGGCTTACTGGGGAAACGCAGGTGGAACCTCCTGACCAATACCCCAGCGTGAACATCCCGGGCGGGTACCCAAGTCCTCTCCTCGGGCCCGTATCCTCTCCAATGGACCAGGTACTGGAGGGAGCCTTGGACCATCTTGCTGTCCACAATCCTGGCCACCTCGAATTCCACCCCCTCAGGGGTGAGGATGGGAACAGGAGGTCTCCTCGAGGGAGCCAAGGACGGGGAGCAGCGTTTGACGAGGGAGGCATGAAACACGTCGTGTATCCGAAAAGACGGGGGTAACTCCAGCCGGAAGGAGACAGGATTGAGGACCTCAATGACCTTATACGGCCCAATAAACCGGGGAGCAAACTTCTTGGACGGAACCTTGAGACGCAAGTTCCTAGACGACAACCACACCAGATCCCCGACCATAAACAGGGGGTTATCAGAACGTTTTTTATCAGCCTGAGTTTTTTGTACGCTCTGGGACACCTCTAGGTTTTTCTGAACCTGGGCCCAGACTGTGCACAGTTCCCGATGAACGAGCTCTACCTCGGGATTGTTGGAACTACCAGGTGAAACGGAGTCGAAACCGTGGATTAAACCCAAAATGACAAAAAAAAGGAGAGACCCCTGACGAGTTACTGACCCGGTAATTAAGGGAAAATTCGGCGAGGGGAATGAAAGAGACCCAATCAAATTGACAGTCAGAGACAAAACACCTTAAGTATTGTTCTAGAGATTGATTAGTCCTCTCCGTTTGGCCATTGGTTTCAGGATGGAAGGCAGAGGAGAAGGACAGATCAATCCCCAACTTCATACAGAAGGCTCTCCAAAACAATGAAACAAATTGTACCCCTCTGTCCGAAACAATATTGACAGGGACCCCATGGAGACGCAGGATGTGTTTGACAAACAAGGTAGCCAACGTTTTGGCGTTGGGTAGTTTCTTGAGGGGCACAAAGTGGCACATCTTACTGAAGCGGTCCACCACCACCCACACCACCGACTTGCCTTGGGATGGAGGCAAATCGGTGATAAAATCCATGGAGATATGTGTCCAAGGTCTCTGGGGAATGGGCAACGAACGCAGTAAGCCCGCTGGTCGGGACCTGGGAGTCTTGGACCTAGCACAAACCTCACAAGCGGCGACGTAGGCCTTAACGTCTTTAGGCAACCCAGGCCACCAATAATTTCTGGAAATGAGGTGTTTGGTTCCCAGGATGCCGGGATGGCCAGATAGTGCGGAGTCATGATTTTCCCTAAGTACCCTTAGCCGGAATTGCAGGGGAACAAACAGCTTGTTCTCAGGAAGGTTCCCGGGAGCTGCACCTTGATCAGCAGCAATATCAGAGACTAAATCAGAATCGATCGAGGAAATGATTATACCTGGAGGCAAAATACAAGCAGGATCTTCCTCCGAAGGAGGGCTGGCCATGAAGCTACGCGACAGTGAATCAGCCTTAATATTTTTAGACCCAGCCCTATAGTTAACCAAAAAATTGAATCTGGTAAAAAATAACGCCCATCGAGCTTGTCTCGGGTTTAGCCTCCGGGCAGATTCTAGGAAAACCAGATTCTTGTGGTCGGTAAGGACCGTTACCTGGTGCCTAGCCCCCTCCAGGAAGTGGCGCCACTCTTCAAATGCCCATTTAATGGCTAAGAGTTCGCGGTTGCCAATATCATAGTTACTTTCAGTTGGCGAAAACTTCTTGGAGAAGTAGGCACAGCGACGGAGATGGGTGAGGGACCTGGTACCCTGGGACAAGACAGCCCCCACTCCCACCTCAGATGCGTCAACTTCCACGATAAATGGCTCCATTTGGTTGGGCTGAACCAGCACCGGGGCCGAGACAAAGCACTTCTTAAGGACCTCAAAAGCCTGGACAGCCTCAGGAGGCCAGTGGAGGAGATCAGCACCTTTGCGAGTGAGGTCCGTAAGGGGCTTAGCGATGACCGAGAAGTTAGCAATAAATCTCCTGTAATAATTAGCGAACCCCAAAAAACACTGTAACGCCTTCAGGGAGGCAGGTTGGACCCATTCCGCCACAGCCTGAACCTTGGCGGGGTCCATGCGGAATTCATGAGGAGTGAGGATTTGACCCAAAAATGGAATCTCCTGTACCCGAAACACACATTTTTCGGTTTTGGCAAACAGTTTGTTTTCCCGAAGGACCTGGAGCACCTTCCTGACATGCTCAATGTGGGAGGACCAGTCCTTGGAAAACACCAGTATGTCATCAAGGTACACTACCAGAAAAATCCCCAGGTAATTTCTCAAAATCTCATTTATGAAATTCTGGAAGACCGCAGGGGCATTACACAACCCAAAGGGCATGACGAGGTATTCGAAATGGCCTTCGGGCGTGTTAAACGCAGTCTTCCACTCATCCCCCTCTTTGATGCGAATAAGGTTATACACCCCCCGTAGATCCAATTTAGAAAACCATTGGGCCCCCTGAACCTGATTAAAGAGATCAGGAATCAAAGGAAGGGGATACTGGTTCCTTACCGTGACCTTATTCAGGCTACGGTAGTCAATGCATGGCCTAAGACCACCATCCTTCTTCCCCACGAAGAAGAAGCCAGCACCTACCGGAGAAGAAGAGGGATGAATGTAACCCTTGGCCAGGGATTCCTGGATATACACTCTCATAGCTTCACGTTCGGGACAAGAAAGATGAAATATCCTACCCTTAGGAAGCTTAGCTCCTGGTACCAATTCGATAGCGCAATCGTATTCTCTATGAGGAGGTAACACTTCGGAGGCCTACCTAGAGAAAACATCAGCGAAGTCCTGAACAAACTCGGGTAGCGTATTCGCCTCCTTAGGGGGAGAAATAGAATTAACAGAAAAACATGTCGTACAACATTCATTACCCCATTTGGTTAGCTCCCCAGTATTCCAGTCAAACGTGGGATTATGCAACTGCAACCAGGGAAGACCTAGAACCAAATCGTACGATAATCCCTGCATCAACAGTACAGAGCATTGCTCCAAATGCATGGAGCCAACAAGGAGTTCAAAAACAGGGGTATGCTGTGTAAAATAACCATTAGCAAGAGGAGTGGAATCGATACCCACTACCTGGACAGGTATAGGCAAATCAATCAGAGGCATAGCAAGGGACATAGCAAATTCCACAGACATGATATTAGTAGAGGACCCTGAATCCACGAAGGCACTGCCGGTAGCAGACCTACCACCAAAAGAGACCTGAAAGGGAAGCAAGATCTTAGTACGTTTCATATTTACGGGAAATACCTGTGCGCCCAAGTGACCTCCCCGATGATCACTTAGACGCGGAAGTTCTCTGGCTGCAATCTTACACTTAGGACAGGTGTTCACTTGATGCTTGTCGTCCCCACAGTAGAAGCAGAGACCATTCTTCCTGCGGAATTCTCTACGTTGTTGGGGGGACACGGAGGCCCCGAGTTGCATAGGTATCTCTGAATCTTTCGGAGGAAGAACGAAGCATTTGAGCTTCGGGAGGCATCATGGGGGAGTCGGAGGAGAAAACACATAAACGTTCACGTTGTCGTTCCCTGAGACGTCGGTCAAGTCGTACCGCTAAAGCCATAACCTGGTCTAGGGAGTCAGAAGAGGGATAGCTAACTAGCAGGTCTTTCAGGGCATTCGACAGACCCAACCTAAACTGGCACCTTAAGGCAGGGTCATTACACCGAGAAGCTATGCACCACTTCCGAAAGTCAGAGCAATACTCCTCAACAGGTCTCTTACCCTGACTTAAGGTCACCAGCTGACTCTCGGCAAAGGCAGTCCTGTCAGTCTCGTCATAAATAAGTCCGAGAGCAGAAAAGAAACAATCAACGGAGGAAAGTTCAGGGGCGTCAGGAGCCAAGGAGAAGGCCCACTCTTGGGGCCCTTCCTGGAGCCGGGACATAATTATACCCACCCGCTGGCTCTCAGAACCTGAGGAATGAGGCTTTAAACGAAAGTAAAGCCTACAACTCTCCCGAAAGGAGAAAAAAGCCCTCCGGTCCCCTGAGAACCGGTCGGGCAACTTGAGGTGGGGTTCAAGAGGTGCGGTGAGGGGAACTACCAGGGTAGCATCAGGCTGGTTGACCCTCTGAGCCAGGGCCTGGACCTGTAGGGAGAGACCCTGCATTTGCTGAGCCAGGGTCTCACGGGGGTCCATAGTGGTGTCAGGGACCAGGGGTAGACTAGGTATGGGCTTGTGATTATGTAATGGCAGGGGGTAGGGAGACGGACAAGTGAGCCCTAATCTACCCGCCACTCTGTCCCTGCCTACTTGCAACGACCCGCCCTAGGCGACGGGGTACAACTGGGCGGCAGTCCCTGCGCTCAGTAAGTGCACGACAAACACGACAAACATACAAAGGAACACAAGCAAGGAAAAGGGGCCGTTGCCCACGGCAACACCGTGAGCAACCAGAGTGGTGAACGAGCCGAGTCAAGCCAGGAGTGTGCGAGGTACAAAACGAAAAGCAGAAGAGTAGTCGGTAAGCCAGGGTCTGTATGGAGCAGGATCAAAAATAGCAGGAGCTGTAGCTGGGCCAGGAAACCACAAGGAAAGAATCACAAGCACCGAGGGACAGGAAGTGCAGGCTTAAATAGACTGAGGGTGGGAGCTAGCTGAGTCTGGCCAGGTTACGATAGGCTCTCCCACTCCTAAGCCTGCCAGCCTGAATGGTGGAAGCAGGAGTCAGTCTCAGGGATGTATTCTCAGGTGCTGACTGATTAGTTCTGGGAGTTAACCCCGAAGCTGTGCCTGGCAGATCCTTTACATACAGATTGTCCCGCAGCAACTAAGCTCTCACACAGCTCCGTTGGAGAAAAAATAAAAAAAACTTCTGTTTCTCAGAATATGGAAACGCAAAATGTGCAGTGTTCCAAAAGCGGATAAGATTGGGCACCATTTATCAGTGCGACACTGGTCACACAAAATCTGAGCTCCAAAAGCCAAATGGTGCTTCCTCTCTTCTGAGCCCCACAGCGTGCCCAAACATCAGTTTACGACCACAGATTTGGCATCGCCATAACTGGGAGAACCCGATTAATATTTTATGAAGTATTTGTCTTCAGTGGCACAAACTGGGCACATCATATTGTGCACTAAAATGGCATATCAGTGGTAAATTGTAATTTTTACTCCGCACCATCCGCTGCACATTAACCTGTTCGCGCACCACATCTTAATAGCATGTTTTCGTGCAGGGGTGATGTATGGAGCGGGCACAGGCGCTGAGGTCGTGCCATACGCTGCAGGTGTCAGCTGTGTATTACAGCTGACACCCGGGACTAAAAAACAGGAACAGCGATCGCGCTCTTACAGGAGCCTGTAAAAATGACAATATCATGCAATGCATTAGTATTGCAGTGTATTGTACCAGCGATCTAATGATTGCTGGTTCAAGTCCCCTGGGGGGGACTAATAAAATATGTAAAAAAAATAAATAAATATAGTTGTTATTATTAGTGAAAAAAATGTAATAAATATTTAAAGTAAAAAAAAAACTTTTTCCCATTTTTTTCTCTAGAGTAATGTACAATATGATGCGTCCGTAAAAGTCTGAACTATTACAATATACCATTACTTAACTCGCACGGTGAACGCCGTAAAAAAAAAAAATTTGAAACACCAAAATAGCAGTTTTTTGGTCAACTTAGTTCTAAAAAAATTTTTTATAAAAAGTGCTCAAAAGGTTGTATGTACCAAAAAATGGTACCAATAAAAACCGCAGCTCATCCCGCAAAAAATAAGCCCTCACACCTCTCAATTGACCGAAAAATAAAAAAAGTTATGCCTCTCGGAATGTGGTGAAACAAAACAATTTTTTTTTCAACAAATACTTTTTCATTTGTAAAAGTTGTAAAATATAAAAAAAACTATATCAATTTGGTATCACTGTAATTGTATTGCGTCGCAGAAAAAATTTAAGTTGTCGTTTTTACTGCACGGTTGTAAAAGGGGGTGGTGTAATAGTGGGGTTCACTGGCTAGTCTCGCCCACTACTACTACCTATTTTATATCAGGGTCACTAGGGTTATGCTTAGTTCTCCCACCTTTTTCTTATACTAACGTCAATCTAATTGCTTTGCTACTAAGTAAGGGAATACAATTGCATAGTAAATAAAAGGTAATATTTATTATTACAAACAGTAATCACTCTTAGATATAAAATACACCAAACACAGTAAATAATCTCAGTATAGTATCAGTGTATCCAATATACATAACAACTTAATATGTATTGAACACACTAACACTACACGTGGCACAGTATAAACAAGGTATAGGTATCACAATTCTAATTTATACCACCACCCACTTATCTAAACATATATATATATGTTGCGTTACAATACATACACGCTCACTATTTCTGTCCCATTCCCCCCTAAATATAACTGTCCTTGTACAATAAGGGTTAACAAGAGATGTGGAGGATAAAGGGTTACATGGGGATATTCAGGTAAAGTGTTAATATGCAGGCAGTTGGGAAAGGGTTAACTAGGGATGTACTCAAGGGAAATGAGCAAGGATTAACCAAGGATGTGTTCCAGGGGATGTGCAGGCAGGCAAAGGGTTAACTCAGGGACCAAGGGATGTACAGGCAGGTGGGAAAGGGTTAACTCTGGGATATGGGAATGTGCAGGTGATGTGAGGGTTAACCAGGGGACCGCTCGTAAATGGGGCCGAGTGGCTCATGAGTTTAACTATGGAGGCAGGAGATCAAAAGCAGTATCTCCTGTCTCCATTAGCTTAAAACAAAGCAGGACAATTACTAATTGTCCTGCTTTGTTTTTAGGCCGTCTCTCATGACCAGGGCTGTGTCTCTGCAGCCCTGGACCATGAGACAACATATATATATATATATATATATATATATATACATACACACACATATAAATATATATACATATATATATATATACATATATATATATATATATATATATATATATATATATATATATATATATATATATATAAAAATATATATATATCTATATACATGTATATATATATATATATATATATATATATATATATATATATATATATATATATATATACAGTGGAGGAAATAAGTATTTGATCCCTTGCTGATTTTGTAAGTTTGCCCACTGTCAAAGACATGATCAGTCTATAATTTTTAGGCTAGGTTAATTTTACCAGTGAGCGATAGATTATATATAAAAAAAAAAAAAAAGAAAATCACATTGTCAAAATTATATATATTTATTTGCATTGTGCACAGAGAAATAAGTATTTGATCCCTTTGGCAAACAAGACTTAATACTTGGTGGCAAAACCCTTGTTGGCAAGCACAGCAGTCAGACGTTTTTAGTAGTTGATGATGAGGTTTGCACACATGTTAGATGGAATTTTGGCCCACTCCTCTTTGCAGATCATCTGTAAATCATTAAGATTTCAAGGCTGTCGCTTGGCAACTCGGATCTTCAGCTCCCTCCATAAGTTTTCGATGGGATTAAGGTCTGGAGACTGGCTAGGCCACTCCATGACCTTAATGTGATTCTTTTTGAGCCACTCCTTTGTTGCCTTGTCTGTATGTTTCGGGTCTTTGTCGTGCTGGAAGACCCAGCCACGAGCCATTTTTAATGTCCTGGTGGAGGGAAGGAGGTTGTCACTCAGGACTTGACGGTACATGACTCCATCCATTCTCCCATTGATGCGGTGAAAAATTCAACATTTTAGTGGAAATAATGTTGATATTAATTTTCACGGCCTAATTCTAATAAGTTCTGCAAAATGCTAATTATACCCCTAGAAAAATTCCTTGAGAGGTGTAGTTTCCAAAATGGGTTCCCTTTTGGGGGGTTTTACACTATTTTGGTCCCTTCAGTGCATTGCAAATGCGACATGGCACTGAAAATTATTCCAGCAAAATCAGCACTCCAAAATCCAAATGACTCTCCTTCACTTCTGAGCTCTGGCGTGGGTCTAAACAGCAGTGTATTACCACATATGGGGTATTGCCGTAATCGGGAGAAATTGCTTTACAAAATCCACTAGGTGCTTCTTTGCTTCTGAGGCCGGTGTTTCAGTTTATTAGGGCACTAGAACCACATGTGGGATAGTTCTAAAAACTGCAGAATCTGGACAATAAATATTGAGTTGCATTTCTTGGGTAAAACCTTCTGTGTTACAGAAAAAAAACTGTACTACAAATGAATTTGGGAAAAAAAATAATTTGTAAATCTCACCTCTACTTTGCATTAATTCCTGAGAAATGCCTAAAGGGTTAAAACACTTTCTGAATGGTGTTTTGGATACTTTGAGGGGTGAGATTTTCAAAATGGGGTGATTTATGGGGACTTTCTAATATATAAGAACCTCATTGCCACTTCAGATCTGAACTGGTCCCTGAAAAAATAGCCTTTTGAAATTTTCTTGAAATTATGAGAAATTGTTGCTAAAGTACTAAGTCTTGTAACGTCCTGGAAAAATTTAAGAATGTTCAAAAAATGATGCAAACATAAAGTAGACATATGGTATATATGAAATTGTAACTATTTTGTGTGGTATTACTATCTGTCTTACAAGCAGATATATTTAAATTTCGAAAAATGCTAGTTTTTGCAAATTTTCTCTAAATGTTGGTGTTTTTCACATATAAATATTACATTTTTTTCAACTACATTTTTTTTACTAACATAAAGTACAATAGGTCACGAGAAAACAATCTCAGAATCACTTGGATAGGTAAAAGCATTCCCAAGTTATTAGCACATAAAGTGACACGTCAGATTTTAAAAAATAGGCTTCGTCCTCAAGGACAAAACAGGCTCAGTCCTGAAGAGGTGTGTCCCAATACTTTTGTCCATATAGTGTATATGTTTGAATACTTTTTTTCCATATTCTAACATATACGTTCAGCGTATGCAATAAATGTGATGTGAATAGGGCCTTATATAGCTTAACAGTCCTAATTAGTTATGACAGGAAGAATTCATAGGGTAATACACTTACCAAGTAACAGCTTCATTAAAGCTAACCTGCTAAGTTATGTAGAGCTGTAGGAAGAAGTAGTGTCCGGAAATTATGTACCTATCCAAGAACAATATATTATCTTTAAACATATGTTGTGAAAGTCAGATAACTGAGTCACTATAACGTTGAACGGATAGGCTGCAGGTACATAGATTGAAGTGTAAAGGACAAGTTCTTAGTCATCCTCACATTCAGGAGCCAGTTCATTGGCTGAAGCTACAACACACTTCAGGAACTTGTGCACATATTTCCATAAATAGCTCATTCTTTTTTGGGAAAGATGTCCTTGGAATTTTGACAACCGGAGTAAAAGTATGAGTCTTGTGCTTAGTGTGTCAGACTGTGACCAATTTAGAAATACTGGAGGTGGAATTTATCATCCTTCACAAAGTACTAATAATAAGAAGAAGTCAGCAGTTAAGAAACCCTGTTCGGATATTCATTTTAATACTGGTGGTACCCTATATTTCCCTCGCTCCTCTGTTTTACTAAATCTATCACATTATGTTCTTTATAATCAGCAATTAATAATTGTTTAGTGCTCTTCCTAATAAGTCATAAAAATTTTAGGCTCTGTTCACATCTGGGTCAGCCTCCGCCGACGATTCCGGATTATTTAGTGGACAAAATATTGCAGGATGCAGTTAATGGGTTCCATCGGGTGCCGAGTACAGCGCTCAGCTGTTTCTGTCAGCCCTATAGACATTCAAAATTCTCCTCACTGCGATCACGCAGTAAGGAGGAACGGGGTCGAGACACCTGTTCTAGTGATCTGTGGGGGTCCCAGTGGTGGGGCCCTCAGCTATCATACATTTATCACCTATCCTGTGGATAGGTGATAAATGTTCTTAGTGGTAAAAACTCCTTAACTGATATTGAAGTTCACACTGTAAATTCTTCTCAAATTGCATTGCTTTATTTCGCACACCTACAGTCATACCATATAGACACATCACATATGGAATGTGTACAGGTTTCTGATCCAATGATTAAGACATAGCAGAGCTTTAGTAGGTTCAGATGTGGGATAACAAAGTATAAGAACAAGTAGCAGGGTTGGACTGGCTCAACAGAGTCCCATAGGATTCAGGGACCATTATGATGGACACAATAATGGGCCCCTTCAATAAAAGGACCCTAAAGGTTCTGCAGGAAATAACCCCACAGAAAACTGTTTTGAAGCTAATCACTTGCTGCTAGAAACAATTTTTTATGGGTTTATTCACAAATAACCTATTAGACTGTATTAATTATATGACCGGTGTGTGAAATGGGAACGTGCACAAGTTGTCCACATTTAGTACACATGCACAGTGGAAACTCAGAATCATTTCCTCTGGTGGGCCCAAAGTAGTCCAGTCTGCCACTGACAGGTAGGTTACATTATCAAGAAAAATTAGACATCGTTAAGGAAGATCAAATTTACTGTATACAAATAATGGTCAGTACAAAGATCTGTTTAATGACATAGAGGCCTGGCACACACCCCAATCACGCTTTCTTCAGTGGTGCTCAAGATGCGCTGAACATCTGTGGAGAAAATTGCATATGTCAGCAGATTTCCTCCATACAAATTCATGCTCAAAACTTTCAACTCTGTCCTTCACTGTGCCAAACATGTCTATTTCACCTCTCCTATCTCCAAACTACCTAATAATCCAAAACGACCCTAATACTTTCCACTACCTCCTAATTGACAACATCCGGCATGATATTATCTCCCAGTCCCCTAGTAACATCGATCCCCTTCCCTCCTGCACGTTCTCTTCTTTACTTTCAGCATTTGACCCAATAACAGAAGTCTCTAGGCTCCTCTCTTCAACTCGTCCTCCTACCTGCTTTAGCGATCCTATTCCCTCACACCTCGTCCAGACCCTCTCCCCAGCTGTCACTAGTCACCTGATATTATTTAACCTCTCTTACTTAACTCTCTTAACTCTCTCTTACTTCTGGAATCTTTCCTTCCTCTTTTAACCACTTCCCGACATCCGCCATATATATACAGCAAAGCGCAGTACCATTATGTCGCGGTGATAGTGCGGGCTCAGGAGCTGAGCCCGCACCATCACCGTCGGGTGCCAGCTGTATGTTACACAGCTGACACCCTGATGTAACGTCCGGGACCGGAGCTAGCCTCCGATCCGGCCAATTAACCCATCAGATGCTGCGTTCAATATAGATCGCAGCATCTGAGGGGTTTTTAGCCACCGGCACCCCAGCAACGTGATCGCTGGGTTGCCGGTGGCTGCAATTGCAACCTGAGGCCTAATACTGGCCTCCCGGTATGCCAGCAACAGAAGCCTCCTATGACCCGCTTGGAGGCGGGGCCTAAAAGGCTGTAAAGGCCCCGCTGTAAAGGCAGGAACCGGAGTTAGCTATTAACCCCTTAGATGCAGCAATCGAAAGCAATCGCTGCATCTTAGTGGTTTGTAGAAAGTCGGCAGCACTGCCATGCGACTGCTACTATGTCAACAGGAGGCCTAACAATGGTCTGCCATTACGGAAGCCGATTAGGCTGACAGTTCTAATACATTGCACTACATAGGTAGTGCAATGTATTAGAACAGCAATCAAACAGTTGGACCTTCAAGTCCCCTAGTGGGACTAAGAAAAAGTGTAAAAAAAAAAGTGTAATAAAAGTAAAAATAAAAGATGTAAGTAATAAAATAAAACACAATCGCCCTTTTTCCATTACCAAGTCATTTATTATTGAAAAAAATAATAATAAACCATACATATTTGGTAACACCTCGTCCGTAACGACCTGAAGTATAAAATATTAAGCTATTTATCCCACGCAGTAAACACTGTAAAAAAAAAAAAAAGCATTGCCAGAATTGCTGTTTTTTGGTCTCTTTGTCGTCCAAAAATTGAAATAAAAAGTGATCAAAAAGTCGCATGTATCCAAAAATGGTACCTATAAAAACTATAGCTCGTCCAGCAAAGAACAACTCATCAAACAGCTCATTCGACTAAAAAATTAAAAAGTTATGGCTCTTACAACTTGGCGACAGAAAAAATAAATTTTTTACAAAAAGTAATTTTATTGTGCAAATAGTTGTAAAACATAAAAAAGTGCTTTTAATTAGGTATCGCCGGAATGGTACTGACACGCAGAATAAAGTTAACATGTAATTTATGACGCGTGTTGAACGCTATATAGAAAAAACTCCAAAAACTATACCGGAATTGCTGTTTTTTGGTCACCTTGCCTCCCAAAAAAAAGGATAAAAACTGATCAAAAAGTCGCATATACCCCAAAATGGTACCAATAATAATTACAGCTCGTCCTGCAAAAAAACAGCCCTCATACCAATACGTCTATGAAAAAATAAAATAAGTTAAGGCTTTAATAATTCAGGAAAGAAAAATATGTAGTTGTGCATGCCCGAGGGGAACATTTCTTCTGTTTCAAGAGGCGATTTACCAAGGCCCTAAAATTAGGGAACCAGGAAGGGTAGTGCCCAAACATATCTGCTGGAAGCGAGGGTGACTGTAGTATACCAGGACAACACTTCCCAGCAAAATTCCCCAAACTGCAAAGGTGCGGAGTGTGGACCAAAAGGGGGATAGGAAACGACACCACTTATCAGTGCGACACTGGCCTGTGCAGAAAGGATTGCTTCACAGCGTAACACACCT
This sequence comes from Rhinoderma darwinii, assembly GCF_050947455.1. Taxonomy (NCBI): domain Eukaryota; kingdom Metazoa; phylum Chordata; class Amphibia; order Anura; family Rhinodermatidae; genus Rhinoderma; species Rhinoderma darwinii. The sequence continues at coordinate 48,899,867 of NC_134689.1, forward strand.
CTATGGATTTATTTACCCCATTATTACACCACCTGACTATGCCCCTGATGTACTCTGCACAGCTTACATGTACCCCCACATTATCAACTGAAATACCAGTAAAATTCCATACAAAACTACTACCAAGCAAAATCCACGCTCCAAAAGCCAAATGGCGCTCACTCCCTTCTGAACCCCACAGCGTGCCCAAAGTTCACTTCCACATATATGTCATCGCCAAATCAGGGAGAACCCTTTTAACAATTTTTGGGGTGTGTGTCTCCAGTGGCACAAGCTGGGCACAACATATTTGCCACTGTAGTGGCATATCTGGGGGAAAATTGCTATTTTTACTTTGCACCATCTGCAGCGCAATCATTTATGGAGGACCTGTGGGATGAAAATGCTCATTACACCCCTTAATAAATGTCTTGAGGAGTGTAGTTTCTAAAATGGGGTCACTTCTCAGGGGTTTCTTTTATTATTTAACATCACTGCAATTGTGAACCAATACTTTGTAAATCGCCAAATTAGGCCTCAATTTCGCATGATACTCTTTCAATCCTGAGCCCTGTGGATCGTCCAGGCAAAAGATTAGGGCCACATGTTGCATGTTTCTAAAACCGGGAATCACAGCATAATAATTAGAGAGCTGTCTTTTCATGGTGGCACAAACTGGGCACCACATATTGGCATATCTATGGAAAAATTCAAATTTTCACTCTGCAACATCGAGTGCACACTCATTTCTAGAAAACACCTACAGGGTTAACATGCTGACTACACCCCTAGGTGAATACCTTGAGGGGTATAGTTTTCAAAATGGGGTCACTTCTGGGGGGTTTCCATGGTTTTTGCTCCCACAGGGGCTTTGCAAATGCAACGTAGCGCCCAGAAACCAATCTAGCAAAATCTGCACTCCAAAAGCCAAATGGCACTCCTTCCCTTTTCCCTTCTGAGCCCTACGGTGTGCCCAAACAGCAGTTTAAGACCACATATGGGGTATTGCCATACTCGGGAGAAATTGGTTTACAAATGTTGGGGTGCTTTTTCTCCCTTTATTTGTTGAGAAAATGAAAAATTTAGAGCTACAGCTAAATTTTATTGAAAATCTATATATATTTTTTATTTTCACTGCCCAATTCTAATAAAAACTGTGAAACACCTGTGGGGTCAAAATGCTCACTACACCCCTAGATGAATGCCTCAAGGTGTGTAGTTTCCCAAATGGAGTCACTCCATTTTCCACAGTTTCCACTGTTTTGGCCCCACAGGGGCTTTGCAAAAGCAACATGGTGCCAAGAAACCAATCCAGAAAAATCTGCGCTCCAAAAGCCAAATGGCGCTACTTCCCTTCCAAGCCTTGCCGTGTGCCCAAACAGCAGTTTATGACCACATATCTGGTATTTACATACTCTGGAGAAGTTGCTTTACAAATGTTGGGGGGCTTTTTCCTCTTTATTCCTTGTGGAAATTGATTTATTTATTTTTAGCTAAAATGTCATCTTATTGGAAAAAAAATGTAAAAATTATTTTCACATCCAAATTCTAATAAAATCCAAAATTGGCTCTTTTTTGGGGTGTTTCCTTTGTTTTGGCATCACAAGACCTCTTCAAACCTGACATGGTGCCGAAAACATATTCTAATAAAAAGAAGGCCCCAAAATCCTCTAGGTGCTCCTTTGCTTCTGAGGCATGTGCTTCAGACCATTAGCACACTAGGGCCACATGTGGGATAATTCTAAAAATGGCAGAATCTGGGAAATAAATGCATCTCAGTTGTTTCAATTCAATGTGGTGGCATGCAGAGCCCAAATCATTAAGATTGTGTCACTGTCCAAATAATTCTGGACCTAACTGTATATACACACACACACACACACACACACACACACATATACACGGTTGAGTCACATTATTATGACCACCAGCTAATAGTCAGAGTCAGTGGCGTAACTACCGCTGTAGCAGCCGTAGCGGCTGCTACGGGGGTGGTGGCATGAGGGGGCCCGTGTCGCCCGCCGGCACGGGCCCCCACCATGGCCGGAGGTTCCGCTAGCTGCCGCTATGGCTACTACAGCGCGACGCCACTGAACACTACGGCAGAGCAGGGAGGTATGTCCCCGCTCCGCCATTAAAGGGGTTGTTCCTACAAAAGACATGTCTTTTGTAGGACACACTATAGGTCGGATTTTTTGGGGGGGTTGGGGCTGTATGGCGTTACCTACAGGGGGGGCTGTATGGCGTTACCTACAGGGGGGCTGTATAGCGTTACCTACAGGGGGGCTGTATAGCATTACCTAAAGGGGGGGCTGTATGGCGTTATCTACAGGGGGGGCTGTATGGCGTTATCTACAGGGGTCTGTATGGCGTTATCTACAGGGAGGGCTGTATGGCGTTATCTACAGGGGGGCTGTATGGCGTTATCTACAGGGGGGCTGTATGGCGTTATCTAAAGGGGGGCTGTATGGCGTTATCTACAGGGGGCTGTATGGCGTTATCTACAGAGGGGGCTGTATGGCGTTCTCTACAGAGGGGGGCTGTATGGCGTTCTCTACAGAGGGGGGCTGTATGGCGCTCTCTACAGAGGGGGCTGTGTGGCGTTATCTACAGGGGGGCTGTATGGCGTTATCTACAGGGGGGGCTGTAAAAAAGGCACTATCTATAAGGGGGGGTTGTGTGACACCCAGGGGAGGGGGGCTCCAGTCAAAAGTTTGCTATGGGGCCCAGTCTTTCCTAGTTATGCCCCTGGCCAGAGTAACCGAATTGTGCAGCATGCACAGCAGCTAGACGAGCTGGGAGTGACTTAAGGTGCTGGTAGGTTGTCTCAGGTATCTGGAGCAATGCTGACTTCAGTGCATCTCACATTTGCTGGAGGTTGCATTGGGGAGGATCCATAGAGCGAACAAGATGATCGAGGTGGTTCTACAGATGCTCAATTGGGTTCAAGTCTGGCGAATTAGGGGGCCAGGGAAGTATCTGGAAGTCTTGGTCATGCTCTTCCTTCCACTGTCGAACATTTCTAGCCATGTGGCATGTCGCATTGTCTTGCTGGAAGATGCCATCTGCCCTAGGAAAACAAACAGCAAGTATAAGTGGACGTGATCTGCAACAATGGATTCATACCCAAATCGGCTCAGAGTGCCTTCCACATGGATGAGTGTGCCAAAAGAATGCCATTAAAAAAATTCCCCAGACCATAATGCTGCAGCCGGCACGGGCCGGCACGGGCCCCCACCATGGCCGGAGGTTCCGCTAGCTGCCGCTATGGCTACTACAGCGCGACGCCACTGAACACTACGGCAGAGCAGGGAGGTATGTCCCCGCTCCGCCATTAAAGGGGTTGTTCCTACAAAAGACATGTCTTTTGTAGGACACACTATAGGTCGGATTTTTTGGGGGGGTTGGGGCTGTATGGCGTTACCTACAGGGGGGGCTGTATGGCGTTACCTACAGGGGGGCTGTATAGCGTTACCTACAGGGGGGCTGTATAGCATTACCTACAGGGGGGGCTGTATGGCGTTATCTACAGGGGGGGCTGTATGGCGTTATCTACAGGGGTCTGTATGGCGTTATCTACAGGGAGGGCTGTATGGCGTTATCTACAGGGGGGCTGTATGGCGTTATCTACAGGGGGGCTGTATGGCGTTATCTAAAGGGGGGCTGTATGGCGTTATCTACAGGGGGCTGTATGGCGTTATCTACAGAGGGGGCTGTATGGCGTTCTCTACAGAGGGGGGCTGTATGGCGTTCTCTACAGAGGGGGGCTGTATGGCGCTCTCTACAGAGGGGGCTGTGTGGCGTTATCTACAGGGGGGCTGTATGGCGTTATCTACAGGGGGGGCTGTAAAAAAGGCACTATCTATAAGGGGGGTTGTGTGACACCCAGGGGAGGGGGGCTCCAGTCAAAAGTTTGCTATGGGGCCCAGTCTTTCCTAGTTATGCCCCTGGCCAGAGTAACCGAATTGTGCAGCATGCACAGCAGCTAGACGAGCTGGGAGTGACTTAAGGTGCTGGTAGGTTGTCTCAGGTATCTGGAGCAATGCTGACTTCAGTGCATCTCACATTTGCTGGAGGTTGCATTGGGGAGGATCCATAGAGCGAACAAGATGATCGAGGTGGTTCTACAGATGCTCAATTGGGTTCAAGTCTGGCGAATTAGGGGGCCAGGGAAGTATCTGGAAGTCTTGGTCATGCTCTTCCTTCCACTGTCGAACATTTCTAGCCATGTGGCATGTCGCATTGTCTTGCTGGAAGATGCCATCTGCCCTAGGAAAACAAACAGCAAGTATAAGTGGACGTGATCTGCAACAATGGATTCATACCCAAATCGGCTCAGAGTGCCTTCCACATGGATGAGTGTGCCAAAAGAATGCCATTAAAAAAATTCCCCAGACCATAATGCTGCAGCCTCCAGCTTGTATTCTTCCAGCAATGGTTGCAGGGTGTTTGTACTCTGATGGTTCTAGCCTGACATGCCAAAGTCCATCTATTCGATGAAGCAGAAAACGTGACTCATCAGAGAAGGTAACCCTTTGCCAATCATCGATGGTCCATTTCCATCCGTGCAAATTGAAGCCTTTTTTTACAATGCACCTTTATTTATATAGGAGCAGTGACCATCCGTCTGCTTCAGAGCCCCATACGCAGTAGGGTCCGCTGAACTGTTGTTTCAGACACTCGGTTGATTTTCACAGTGAGCTGCTCCACTGTAGCATGTCGTTCGCCACTCGCGCACCTTCGTAGCCGATGATCACTCCTTGCATCAATGACACGTGGTGCGCCACAGTTTCCACGTCGGTTATTCCTAATGGTGCCATTTATTCACTCAAGATACACTTTTACCACAGCAGCACGCGAAGAGTTCACAAACTGCGCTGTTTGAGAAATACTGCCCCCTTTGGCCCGAAAGCTAATAATCATCCCTTTTTGCAAATCTGATAAATCGCCCCTTTTACCCATGGCAACACCGAGTGATATGTGTTCAGACAGCCTATCGCACACATTATATACCCACCAAGTCAGCCCATGACACATCACTTCCTTCATGGGCTATGCGCAACCGACGTCGAAAGTAGCAGGTGGTCATAATAATGTGACTCGACTGTGTATATACACTCATATATATATACACACTCAAATATATGTATACATACACACATATATATATATATATATATATACACATATATAGTGTCACGATCCATGCGTATGTGGACCCACTAGGCCGCACCGCCGTAGCAGAGTAGCAGCTGGCCAAACAACAGTCCTAGTACAAGAGTACCTTTGATAGTCCAGACAGTAGAGGAGGCTAGGCACAGATGAACTTGAAGGCAGATGACACCAGACGTGGTGTATAACAGCAAGCGTGACAGGTGGCACAACACGACTCCAACACTCTAAAGCACAGGAACAAATATGGTATGGGATACAGGTAGCAGGGCACGAGAACAATGGGAACAAGATAACACTAAGTGTAATGACAGGGATAGGGAAACAGACAAGTGAGCCTTAATCTACCCGCCACTCAGTCCCTGCCTACATGCAACGACCCGCCCTAGGCGACTGGGTACAACTGGGCGACGGTCCCTACACTCAGTAAGTGCACGACAGACAACCAGACAAGGAAACACAGAACAAAGGGAAGCGGGGCAGTTGCCCACGGCAACACCGTGAGCAACACGGGTAGTAAACGAGCCGAGTCAAACCAGGAGAGTACGAGGTGCCAAACGCAGAGCAGGAGAGTAGTGAACAAGCTGAGTCAAACCAGGAGTGTACGAGGTACCAAACGCAGAGCAGAAGAGTAGTCAGTAAGCCAGGGTCAATACGAAGCAGGGACAAGTAGTTGAAGAAGCTGCAGCAGGGCCAGGAAACCAACAGAGAAGAATCACAAGCAAACGAAGAACAGGAAAGGCAGGTATAAATAGACAGAGGGCGGGAGCTAGCTCCGTCTGGCCAGGCTGTGATAGGCTCTCCCACTCCTAAGCCTGCCATCCTGAGTGGTGGAAGATGGAGTCAGTCTCACAGACATAGAAGCAGGTGCAGACTGATTACCTATGGGCGTGGATACAGAAGCTGTGCCTGGTAGATCCTTAACAGTACCCCGGACCCTTTCTAGATGGACCTGGTTTATTGGGGAAACGAAGGTGGAACCTCCTGACCAATACCCCAGCGTGAACATCCCGGGCGGGTACCCAAGTCCTCTCCTCAGGCCCGTATCCTCTCCAATGGACCAGGTACTGGAGGGAGCCTTGGACCATCCTTCTGTCCACAATCTTGGCCACCTAGAATTCTACCCCCTCAGGGGTGAGAACGGGGACAGGAGGTTTCCTCGAGGGAGCCAAGGACAGGGAGCAGCGTTTAAGGAGGGAGGCATGAAACACGTCATGTACTCGAAAAGATGGGGGCAACTCCAGTCGGAAGGAGACAGGATTGAGGACTTCAATGACCTTGTACGGCCCTATAAACCGGGGAGCAAACTTCTTGGATGGGACTTTAAGACGCAAGTTCTTAGACGATAGCCACACCAGATCCCGACCATAAACAAGGGGTTAGCAGAACGTCTTCTATCTGCCTGAGTTTTTTGTATGCTCTGGGACGCCTCTAGGTTCTTCTGAACCTGGGCCCAAACTGTGCACAGTTCCCGATGAACGACCTCTACCTCGGGATTGTTGGAACTACCAGGTGAAACGGAGGAGAACCGTGGATTAAACCCAAAATTACAGAAAAAGGGGGAGACGCCTGACGAGTTACTGACCGGTTATTAAGGGAAAATTCGGCGAGGGGAATGAATGAGACCCTATCATATTGACAGTCAGAGATAAAACACCTTAAATATTGTTCTAGAGACTGATTAGTCCTCTCTGTTTGGCCATTAGTTTCAGGATGGAAGGCAGAGGAGAAGGACAGATCAATCTCCAACTTTTTACAGAAGGCTCTCCAAAACAAAAAAACAAATTGTACCCCTCTGTCAGAAACAATATTGACAGGGACCCCATGGAGACGCAGGATGTGTTTGACAAACAAGGTAGCTAACGTCTTAGCATTGGGTAGTTTTTTGAGGGGCACAAAGTGGCACATCTTACTGAAGCGGTCTACTACAACCCACACCACCGACTTGCCTTGAGATGGAGGCAAATCGGTGATAAAATCCATGGAGATGTGGGTCCAAGGTCTCTGGAGAATGGGCAAAGAACGTAGTAAACCCGCTGGTCGGGACCTGGGAGTCTTGGACCTAGCACAAACCTCACAAGCGGCGACGTAGGCCTTAACGTCTTTAGGCAACCCAGGCCACCAATAGTTTCTGGCAATGAGGTGCTTGGTACCCAGGATGCCTGGATGACCAGATAGTGCGGAGTCATGATTTTCCCTAAGTACCCTTAGCCGGAATTGCAGGGGAACAAACAGCTTGTTCTCAGGAAGGTTCCCGGGGGCTGAACCTTGATCAGCCGCAATTTCGGAGACTAAATCAGAATCAATAGAGGAAATGATTATACCTGGAGGCAAAATACAAGCAGGATCTTCCTCCGAAGGAGGGCTGGCCATGAAGCTACGCGACAGTGCATCAGCCTTAATATTTTTAGTCCCAGCCCTATAGGTAACCAAAAAATTGAATCTGGTATAAAATAACGCCCATCGAGCTTGTCTCGGGTTTAGCCTCCGGGCAGATTCTAGGAAAACCAGATTCTTGTGGTCGGTAAGGACCGTTACCTAGTGCCTAGCCCACTCCAGGAAGTGGCGCCACTCTTCAAATGCCCATTTAATGGCTAAGAGTTCGCGGTTGCCAATATCATAGTTACTCTCAGTGGGCGAAAACTTCCTGGAGAAGTAGGCACAGGGACGGAGATGGGTGAGGGACCTGGTACCCTGGGACAAGACAGCCCCCACTCCCACCTCGGACGCGCCAACCTCCACGATAAATGGCTCCATTTGGTTGGGCTGAACCAACACCGGGGCCGAGATAAAATACTTCTTAAGGACCTCAAAAGCCTGGACAGCCTCAGGAGGCCAGCGGAGGAGATCAGCACCCTTGCGAGTGAGGTCCGTAAGAGGCTTAGCGATGACCGAGAAGTTAGCAATAAATCTCCTGTAATAATTAGCAAACCCCAAGAAGCACTGGAACGCCTTCAGGGAGGCAGGTTGGACCCATTCCGCCACAGCCTGGACCTTGGCGGGGTCCATGCGGAATTCATGAGGAGTGAGGATTTGACCCAAAAATGGTATCTCCTGCACCCCAAACACACATTTTTCGGTCTTCGCAAACAGTTTGTTTTCCCGAAGGACCTGGAGCACCTTCCTGACATGCTCAATGTGGGAGGACCAGTCCTTGGAAAACACAAGTATATCATCAAGGTACACTACAAGAAATACCCCCAGGTAATCTCTTAAAATCTCATTTATGAAATTCTGGAAGACCGCGGGAGCATTACACAACCCAAAGGGCATGACGAGGTATTCGAAATGACCTTCGGGCGTGTTAAACGCAGTCTTCCACTCATCCCCCTCTTTGATGCGGATAAGGTTATACGCCCCCCGTAGATCAAACTTAGAGAACCATTGGGCCCCCTGAATCAAAGGAAGGGGATACTGGTTCCTTACAGTGACCTTATTCAAGTTACGGTAGTCAATGCATGGCCTAAGACCACCATCCTTCTTCCCTACGAAGAAGAAGCCAGCACCTACCGGAGAAGTAGAGGGGCGAATGTAACCCTTGGCCAGGCATTCCTGGATATAATCTCTCATGACTTCACGTTCGGGACAAGAGAGATTAAATATCCTACCCTTAGGGAGCTTAGCTCCTGGTACCAAATCGATAGCGCAATCGTATTCTCTATGAGGAGGTAACACTTCGGAGGCCTCCTTAGAGAAAAAATCAGCGAAGTCCTGAACAAACTCAGGTAGCGTGTTCACCTCCTCAGGGGGAGAAATAGAATTAACAGAAAAACATGACGTCAAGCATTCATTACCCCATTTGGTAAGATCCCCAGTATTCCAGTCAAACGTGGGATTATGCACCTGCAACCAGGGAAGGCCTAAAACCAAATCGGACGATAATCCCTGCATCAACAGTACAGAGCACTGCTCCAAATGCATGGAGCCAACAAGGAGTTCAAAAACAGGGGTATGCTGTGTAAAATAACCATTAGCAAGAGGAGTGGAGTCGATACCCACTACCGGGACAGATTTAGGCAAATCAATCAAAGGCATAGCTAGAGACATAGCAAATTCCACAGACATGATATTAGCAGACGACCCTGAATCCATGAAGGCACTGCCGGTAGCAGACCTACCACCAAAAGAGACCTGAAAGGGAAGCAAGATTTTATTACATTTCATATTTACGGGAAATAACTGTGCGCCCAAGTGACCTCCCCAATGATCACTTAGGCGTGGAAGTTTTCCGGCTGCTTATTCTTACGCCTAGGACAGGTGTTCACTTGATGCTTGTCATCCCCACAATAGAAGCAGAGACCATTCTTCCTGCGGAACTCTCTACGTTGTTGGGGGGACACGGAGGCCCCGAGTTGCATAGGCACCTCCGAGTATTCCATGGAAGAACGAAGCAACGGAACCTCAGGAGGCATCATGGGGGAGTCAGAGGAGAAAACACATAAACGTTCACGTTGTCGTTCCCTGAGACGTCGGTCAAGTCGTACCGCTAAAGCCATAACCTGGTCTAGGGAGTCAGAAGAGGGATAGCTAACTAATAGGTCTTTCAGGGCATTCGACAGACCCAACCTAAACTGGCACCTTAAGGCAGGGTCATTCCACCGAGAAGCTACGCACCACTTCCTAAAGTCAGAGCAATACTCCTCAACAGGTCTCTTACCCTGACGTAAGGTCACCAGCTGACTCTCGGCAAAGGCAGTCCTGTCAGTCTCGTCATAAATGAGTCCGAGAGCAGAAAAGAAAAGATCAACGGAGGAAAGTTCAGGGGCGTCAGGAGCCAAGGAGAAGGCCCATTCTTGGGGCCCTTCCTGGAGACGCGACATAATTATACCCACCCGCTGGCTCTCAGAACCCGAGGAGTGGGGCTTTAAACGAAAATAGAGCCTACAACTCTATTCCGTCTGGCCAGGCTGTGATAGGCTCTCCCACTCCTAAGCCTGCCATCCTGAGTGGTGGAAGATGGAGTCAGTCTCACAGACATAGAAGCAGGTGCAGACTGATTACCTATGAGCGTGGATACAGAAGCTGTGCCTGGAAGATCCTTAACACTAAGGGACTATTTGCTAAGACTAACATGGGTAAACATAACAACGCTCAGGCAATGAGAGAAAGGGCAGAGCCCTTTTTATAAGCCAGGGCGATCATGGGCTAATTAGTGTTTTTTACATGTGCGCGCACTAGCCCTTTAAGGCCAGGCGCGACCGCGACCGCGCACTCTACGGGAACCAGCATAGCGAGGCGGAAGTGAGTGCCGATGTCTCTCAGGAGGGAGATGCCGCCCCCCACCCACATGTCCATGAAAGACGACCCACGGCTGTGGACGTTACATATAGACACACACAGTAGGCACTTTGTATATATATATATATATATATATATATACACACACACACACACACACACAGGCACATATATACACACAGGAGGCATTTTTTTATATATATATATATATATATATATATACAGTATATATATACACAGGCACATGTATACGCACATACTGGAACATATACAAATACATGAAGGCACATATATAGACATACAGGCAAATAAATACACACAGTCATATATATACATGTACCAGGGGCGTAGCTAGGGGGGGCAGGCAGGGCATGTGCCCCGGGCGTAACTTAGAGGGGGGCGCCAGCGCCACCATCTCCTGCACTATAATTGTACCTGCATCTATAGGACACAGGTACAATTAGAAGCAATGAATGGACAGATACGTTCCATGCCCGGCTATCTAGCACCTTTGTACGAGTAAAGCGGCGCGATACTTTGCGCTGCTTGCGTCTTTGAAAGGCGCTGAATGATAGGGAAAGTCATTCTGCCCAGCCAATCAGTGCCTTTCATGGACGCTTCGTTCAACCCCAGGAGACCTGCGCAGAAGAGAGCAGGTCTCGGTTACTGCCGGCCGGCGTGGGAACAGGATTAAGGTGAGTGTTGGACTATATGTGGAGCACTATATACAGGGGTGGACTATATGTGGAGCACTATATACAGTGAAGGAAATAAGTATTTGATCCCTTGCTGATTTTGTAAGTTTGCCCACTGTCAAAGACATGAACAGTCTAGAATTTTTAGGCTAGGTTAATTTTATCAGTGAGAGATAGATTATATTTTAAAAAAAACTGAAAATCACATTGTCAGAATTATATATATTTATTTGCATTGTGCACAGAGAAATAAGTATTTGATCCCTTTGGCAAACAAGACTTAATACTTGGTGGCAAAACCCTTGTTGGCAAGCACAACAGTCAGACATTTTTTGTAGTTGATGATGAGGTTTGCACACATGTTAGATGGAATTTTGGCCCACTCCTCTTTGCAGATCATCTGTAAATCATTATGATTTCGAGGCTGTCGCTTGGCAACTCGGATCTTCAGCTCCCTCCATAAGTTTTCAATGGGATTAAGTTCTGGAGACTGGCTAGGCCACTCCATTACCTTAATGTGCTTCTTTTTGAGCCACTCCTTTGTTGCCTTGGCTGTATGTTTCGGGTCATTGTCATGCTGGAAGACCCAGCCACGAGCCATTTTTAATTTCCTGGTGGAGGGAAGGAGGTTGTCACTCAGGATTTGACGGTACATGGCTCCATCCATTCTCCCATTGATGCAGTGAAGTAGTCCTGTGCCCTTAGCAGAGAAACACCCCCAAAACATAATGTTTCCACCTCCATGCTTGACAGTGGGGACGGTGTTCTTTGGGTCATAGGCAGCATTTCTCTTCCTCCAAACACGGCGAGTTGAGTTAATGCCAAAGAGCTCAATTTTAGTCTCATCTGAGCACAGCACCTCCTCCCAATCACTCTCAGAATCATCCAGATGTTCATTTGCAAACTTCAGACGGGCCTGTACATGTGCCTTCTTGAGCAGGGGGACCTTGCGGGCACTGCAGGATTTTAATCCATTACGGCGTAATGTGTTACCAATGGTTTTCTTGGTGACTGTGGTCCCAGCTGCCTTGAGATCATTAACAAGTTCCCCCCGTGTAGTCTTTGGCTGAGCTCTCACCTTCCTCAGCATCAAGGATACCCCACGAGGTGAGATTTTGCATGGAGCCCCAGATCGATGTCGATTGACAGTCATTTTGTATGTCTTCCATTTTCTTACTATTGCACCAACAGTTGTCTCCTTCTCACCCAGCATCTTACTTATGGTTTTGTATCCCATTCCAGCCTTGTGCAGGTCTATGATCTTGTCCCTGACATCCTTAGAAAGCTCTTTGGTCTTGCCCATGTTGTAGAGATTAGAGTCAGACTGATTAATTGAGTCTGTGGACAGGAGTCTTTTATACAGGTGACCATTTAAGACAGCTGTCTTTAATGCAGGCACCAAGTTGATTTGGAGAGTGTAACTGGTCTGGAGGAGGCTGAACTCTTAATGGTTGGTAGGGGATCAAATACTTATTTCTCTGTGCACAATGCAAATAAATATATATAATTTTGACTATGTGATTTTCTGTTGTTTTTTTTTTAAATATAATCTATCTCTCACTTTTTAAAATTAACCTAGCCTAAAAATTCTAGACTGTTCATGTAATGGCAGGAAGGAGGTGAAGGGAACAAGTGAGCCCTAATCTACCCACCGCCCTGTCCCTGCCTACTTGCAACGACCCGCCCTAGGCGACGGGGTACAACTTGGCGGCGGTCCCTACGCTGTCTAAGTGCAAGGGAGTACAAACAGGGAACACGCAAGGGAATACAGTTTCCCACGGAACGCCGCGAGGAAACGGAGCGGTGAATGAGCCAGTCAGGATCAGGAAGTAGTGGAGTATACAAACGGGAGCACGGAGCAGAAGCAAGCCAGGGGCAGAGCAACGCAGGATAAACGGAACTGAAGCAAGGCAGAAGCACGGCAGAAGCAGGCTGGAGCAAGGCAGCAGTGGGGCCAGGAATCCAAGAAGAATAAGAAGCAAGGAGGAAGAGAAAACAGCAGGTATAAATGGACAGGGGGCGGAGCTAACTCTGACTGACCAGGCCGCGATAGGCTCTCCCACTCCTGAGCCTGCCACCCTGATTGGTGGGAGCAGGTGTCAGTCTCAGAGGTCTGGCCTCAGGTGTCGACTGATTAATCCTGGGAGTATACCCAGACGTAGTGCCTGGCAGAGCCTTTACAGTACTCCCCCTTTTATGAGGGGCCACCGGACCCTTACTAAGAGGACCCGGTTTAGTGGGGAAGAGAAGGTGGAACCTCATTATCAATACCCCAGCGTGAACATCTCGAGCAGGTACCCAAGTCCTCTCCTCCGGCCCGTATCCTCTCCAATGGACCAGGTACTGGAGGGAGCCCTGGATCATCCTACTGTCCACAATCTTGGCCACCTCGAATTCCACCCCCTCAGGGGTGAGAACGGGAACAGGAGGTTTCCTCGAGGGGGACCAGGACGGAGAGCAGCGTTTCAGGAGGGAGGCATGGAAGACGTCGTGTATGCGATTGGATGGGGGCAGCTCCAGACAGAAGGATACAGGGTTGAGGACTTCAATGACCTTATAAGGTCCAATAAATCGGGGAGCAAACTTCCTGGACGGGGCCTTAAGGCGCAAGTTCCTCGACGACAACCACACCAGATCCCCGACGACAAACCGGGGGTTAGCAGAACGTCTACAATCAGCCTGAATCTTTTGTACGCTCTGGGACGCCTCTAGGTTCTTCTGAACCTGGGCCCAGAATGTGCACAGTTCCCGATGAACGTCCTCTACCTCGGGATTATTGGAACAACCAGGGGAAATGGAGGAGAACCTGGGATTAAACCCGAAATTACAGAAAAACGTATGTAATGGCAGGAAGGAGGTGAAGGGAACAAGTGAGCCCTAATCTACCCACCGCCCTGTCCCTGCCTACTTGCAACGACCCGCCCTAGGCGACGGGGTACAACTTGGCGGCGGTCCCTACGCTGTCTAAGTGCAAGGGAGTACAAACAGGGAACACGCAAGGGAATACAGTTTCCCACGGAACGCCGCGAGGAAACAGAGCGGTGAATGAGCCAGTCAGGATCAGGAAGTAGTGGAGTATACAAACGGGAGCACGGAGCAGAAGCAAGCCAGGGGCAGAGCAACGCAGGATAAACGGAACTGAAGCAAGGCAGAAGCAGGCTGGAGCAAGGCAGAAGTGGGGCCAGGAATCCAAGAAGAATAACAAGCAAGGAGGAAGAGAAAACAGCAGGTATAAATGGACAGGGGGCGGAGCTAACTCTGACTGACCAGGCCGCGATAGGCTCTCCCACTCCTGAGCCTGCCACCCTGATTGGTGGGAGCAGGTGTCAGTCTCAGAGGTCTGGCCTCAGGTGTCGACTGATTAATCCTGGGAGTATACCCAGACGTAGTGCCTGGCAGATCCTTTACAGTTCATGTCTTTGACAGTGGGCAAACTTACAAAATCAGCAAGGGATCAAATACTTATTTCCTTCACTGTACAGGGGTGGGCTATATCTACAGGGGGGCTATATACAGGGGTGGGCTATCTGTGGAGCACTATAGGAGGAGCTATTTGTGGGATACTATATACAGGGGTGGGCTATATGGGGGCACTATCTACAGGGGGCTCTATGGGGGGCACTATTTACAGGGGGCTCTATGGCAGGCACTAACTACAGGGGGCACGGTGTGTGTGTGTGTGTGTGTGTGTGTGTGTGTGTGTCATAGTGTATGGTGTATGGTACGCTATCATATTTAGGGGCGTAGTGTGAGGTATAATGAGAATTTTATCTTTGCTTATAAGTGTAGAAATGTTGGAAAAGTGAGAAGCTGAAGACATCTGAACGGCAAACTGCAGAAATGGGCTGTGACCGGGAGAAGTCATCATAGAGGTCTGGACCGGATGGAGAAAAAGAACTAGAATCTGAGACGTCACCGGTGAGTCACTTAATGTAAATGTTTATTCTGCCTCTAATCAGTAATGTAGTAACTGTATGATCTGCAGCGAGATGATGGGTAGTATGATTATGATATGATTTATTTTTTGTGAAACAGTATCTCCCAGCATCTCCTTACCATTGTTCGGGCCATGCTGGGAGCTATAGTTTTACGCCGTACATACCTATACTGCAGGGGTTGCATTAAATTGAGCTGTATTTGTGCTGGTAATGTATTTATGTACTGAGCTTGGTTCTGGTGTTGTGTATAGAACTATAGTGCTTGTAAAATGTACAAATGTTTTTATGCTCGAGTTACATAAAAAGAAATGTTGAAAAGAAATGACACGTCATTGATTGGTAGAGAAAACAAATACGGCGAGGGGGAAGGAGATGTCGGGAAAGAGGTAGGGGGCGCCAAACTGAATCTTTGCCCCGGGTGCTGGAGAACCTAGCTACGCCTCTGCATGCACAGAGACACATATACACACACAGACCCATATAAACCCACACAGGCACATATATACACAGTACAGATAATGTAGTAGATGTTCCCTGCAGTCCTATGTGACACCACAGCTAACACACTGTGATAACTCTCTGAGTACAGATAATGTAGTAGTGCTACCTGTAGTCCCATGTAACACCACAGTTATCACGCTGTGATAACTATACTCACATAGGCACAAACACAAACAAACACATTTTATATATATATATATATATATATATAAATATATATACACACACACACAGACAGAATATATACACACACACACAGAAAAATGTACACATACAGACACATATACACATACTGGAACATATACACATATACACACACAGAGACATATGTACACACATACACACACACTGGAACATATATACACAGAGACATATGTACAGAGACACATATACACACAGAGACATATAGACACACATAGGCACTTACCATCTCTCTTTGCTGCGCAGGCTCACAGGCTTCTTGCAAGGGTGGGCTGTGGGTGGAGCTTCCTTCTCTCTTCCTTGCTTCCTCTGTGTAAGGAGCAGCAGAGGATAAAGAGATCAAGCCTACCCAGTGGTGCCCCCTACATTCTGGGAGGTTGCAGCGCTCTGTGCAATCGCACAGGTCGCACACTCCTAAGGCCGGCCCTGCTTACAGTGACCATATAGTGGTATAATCCAGTTCTACACAGGAGCTCTGCAGACCGTATAAGTGATTACAGTACAGTTATATCTAGTGACTTACAGGTGGCGTCTTCTCTGATTAGAGTCGTTCACTTTCCCCATTTCTTCTCCATCTGGCCCAGACCACCATGACGACTTCTTCCAGCCGCGACTCATGTCTGCATAATTTGACACTCAAACATGCTGGTTCCACCCTCTAAACTCGCCATCCACAGCGCC
Source organism: Rhinoderma darwinii (assembly GCF_050947455.1). Taxonomy (NCBI): domain Eukaryota; kingdom Metazoa; phylum Chordata; class Amphibia; order Anura; family Rhinodermatidae; genus Rhinoderma; species Rhinoderma darwinii. The sequence goes on from NC_134689.1 coordinate 48,916,272, forward strand.
CCAGACGGTAATAACGATTCCATGTTGTTTGACACAATAAAAGTGCCCACTCAGTAACCGTGCCCCCTTTGTGCTCCCACACAGTAATAATACTTACTTTGTGCCCCATGTAGAAAGTGCCACAGAGCCCATGTCAATAGTGCCACAGTACCCCTTATAACGGTTCTCACCGGTTTGTTCGTGGATCCTCTGTGTCGTCTGGGAGATGGTGCTTGGAACCCAGGCAACACTTGGCACAGCGGGTAGAGGCAGTCGAATGGATAGGCAGAAGTCAGGACAGGCAGCAGACATCATAACGGGTATGGCAGCATTAGGTCAAGGCAGGCGGCAGACGTCGTAACGGGTATGGCAGCAATAGGTCAAGGCAGGCGGCAGGCGTCGTAACGGGTATGGCAGCAATAGGTCAAGGCAGGCGGCAGACAAGGATGATCAAGTTCAAGCAGAGGTCGTTAACGGGAAATCCGGACAAAGGCAGAAGGAACGGAAACAGGGAACTAGGGCACAGGAAACTCACGGGGAACTTGGTTGAACAAGCAAGGATGGAAGAGAGGAGGAACCTTAAATAGAAAGTTCTTGGGAATTAAGGTGCGCACTGGCCCTCTAAGGCAGGACGAGTCAGCGCGGGCGCCCTCTAGTGACTGCAGCCGCACATCGAGGATGCCGACCACGAAAGGAGGTAATGGATGCCCTCACATGACGCCGTCTAGGGCCAGCAGAGCGTCCGGACCGGGTAAGTGGAGCTCGGGATGAGCAGCTGGTGAGGGAGGGCACCGGAACCGGAGCAGAGGCCGTGGGGACAGCGGGGAACGGCGTGGCAGCCGTTACAGTACCCCCCCTTTAGGCTTGCTTGGAAACCTTCGCTCAAAGTCCTTGATGAGAGCTGTGGCGTTGATATTCTCCAAGGGCTCCCATGATCTCTCCTCAGAACCATAATCTTTCCAGTCCACTAGGTACCATAATCTCCCCCGTGATCGTTTGACATCCAGGATCTCTTGAATTTCAAATTCGGCATCAGCCGCTGGTGCAGGATGGACAGGAATTTTCTTAGAAAATCGGTTGAGTATGGTGGGTTTCAGCAGAGAAATGTGGAAGGAATTAGAGATCTTTAGAGACTGAGGAAGGCGAAGTTTGAAAGTTACTGGATTAATTTGTTTCGTTATTTCATAGGGGCCCAGAAACCAAGGAGCTAGTTTGTAACAAGGGGTCTTCAGATGTATGTACCGGGTGGACAGGTAGACTTTATCCCCAGGAAGGAGCTGCGGCGGTATCTTGCGCCTTTTATCCGCGTCTCTTTTAAACCTGGCTACGGCTTTGTGGATGGAGTCCTTGGCCTTCTGCCAAATCCGTACAAAGTCGCGGTGGACCGTGTTAGCAGCTGGAACCTCAGAAGGAACAGAGACTGGTAGGGGAATTCCTGGGTGCTGGCCATACACCAAGAAGACGGGAGAAGAGCGGGTAGACTCGCCCGTATGGTTGTTGTAGGCAAATTCAGCCCATGGAAGCAGACCTGCCCAGTTGTCTTGTCGCGAAATTCCTGAGGAGACCTTCAAGTATTTGGTATATCCGCTCTACTTGACCATTGCATTGGGGATGGTATGCGGAAGAGAAGTCTAATTTGACCTCCAGCAGTTTGCACAAGGCTCTCCAGAACTTGGATGTGAACTGAACTCCTCTGTCAGAAACAATATGCTTAGGAAGACCATTTAGCGTTTATAGTAACGTAGCGCCTGCAATGAAGTATGCCGTTGACATCAATACGTGCATCTTTGCCGTGACGCACAGCAGAATATCTGCTGTTAAAGGATTCTATCGCTGGTGTGAAGGCCAGAGTTACCATTATACGGACCCCTGAGGATGAGTACCTGAAACGCGTAGGGTCGTTGTACTGTTTATGGAATGTTTGCATTGGGGATAGTCATATCGTGTTACACCCAGCACTAGGAGACCCGATCTATTCGGACGCCTGTGCTTTATTTTGGGATTGTACTACTGATGTGCCCTGGATATATGCTGTTTCCAGACATAATATTGTTATAAACACCGAGTTAGATGTATCACAATGACTCAGTGTTTTTTGTTTAATACGTTTTTTAACAATCACGGTGGGGCTTATGTCACAGTGGTGTGTTACCCCTGTTTTTAACTAGTTACTAATTAAAAGGTATTTTTTACTTTATTGTTACTTCAGTGAACTATATAATTTACTCATATTGTGGGAGCACAATTAGATTTCTATCAAACTAGACAGTGAAATTACATTTAATCCATACAGTTAATAATTTCAGTTTATCTAGGTATGGCAGCCTTTGCACTTTCTGAATTAAACACAGATGGGTGGATGAGTGAGGCCAAAAGCGTCTTTTCAGAGTGTGAACTGACGTATACAGTTCAGGGTGCATCTCTCAAATCCACCTTTAAAAATCTTAATAGACTGCACAAAGATTATACTAGAAGTTGGTGGGAGATCCAGAGTCTGGAAAACTATTTAAAGAATAAGATAGTTCCCAGAGGTCTCAGGGTCCCCATTGTCCCAGCATTAAGATTAAAAACCGCTAATATTAAAGAAAGGTGGGAACAGGAGATTACAGGGAGCTCACTTAGGCTGATGCAGATCTTGGTAGAGGAAGAAAAAGTCCAGTTTGACTTTATTAGTGTTGAGCTTAAAAAAGAGATTGAGGCAGCCAAGTCCTTGGTAGATACCCCAGGTTTTGAAAAAAGGGACAAAATCCTCCAACAAACTTTGGAAAGGTTTACTAATCATCTTAAGGAACGAAAACACTTCCAATTCCAGAGAGACCTACAGGAATTTAGGGAGAAAAAAGCGTATGATTTTGTCACTACACAACAACAGCAATATCAACAGACCAATAGGGGGCCGAGGGAATCTGACCCTTCCACATCAGAGAGTGAAACTACAGACTCTGAAAGAGTGGGCCCATTCTTTGGCGGTAGTGGTGGGAAACACAAATTTAGGGGAGGAGCAAGAAGTAGAAATAGAGGCCGTGGGAGAGCCTCTTCTAATAGTGGCAATAATTTTTTAGCCAACAATCCTCCCATTTCCCGCTATATGCTGAGGGGTCAAAAGGATTAGTGAAGGGGAATAACATGGATAGGCTTCAAATCATTAACCTTTCTGAATATAATTTGAGTGCATCAGAGATTACACTATTAGAAAAGGGACTTTCCTTTGTCCCTACAGTTAAATTTGACTCATTTTCGTGGATAAAAGATCTCAATTTATTTGCTCGCAAACTTAAATGGATAAAATTTTTTAAACACCATAATAGAAAAAAATGCATGGAATTAGGCCTAGAGGAGTCTGATATGGAAGGTCTTTCGGCCCTTGAGGGGCTATTAGAGGAATCTGGACGCACTCCAGGTATAGGTCCCTTTACCAACCTTAAAATGAAGAGTAGGAAATTGCCACCTATAGGAGACTTTACCAATGTGGATTTATTTGTGGATATGGTGGGAGATGAGATCAAAAGTCTCAGTCAGGATAGCAGGGGAATGGATAATAATTTGTCTTGGTCTGAACGATTAGCTCTGACCACTTTAGAGAAAAAAGAGAATATTGTTCTCAAATCATCCGATAAAGGTGGGAACATTGTGGTCATGAGCAGGGATGGCTATAAGAAGATGTGTGAGGACATTTTATTTAACCATGACTGCTATACCATTTTAAAGGATAACCCCACGGCATTATTCAAGAAAGAGTTGCTGAGCATTTTGAGTGATGCAAAGAGCAGATCTTTGATTAGTGCAGGGGAATTTGGGTTTTTATACCCACAATTTCCTGTTATGGCGTGTTTCTATAGCCTGCCCAAAATCCACAAAGGTTATCCTCCTTTACGTGGCAGACCTATTGTTTCAGGCATAAATAATTTAACTCAAAATGTGAGCACGTATGTTGACCAAGTGTTGCGTCCCTTTGTTTTGAGTCTCACATCATATGTGCGTGACACAATGGATGTCCTGAAACAGATTGATGGCATTTCCCTGGAGAAAGATACAATTTTGGCGAGTCTGGATGTCGAGGCGTTGTATTCATCCATACCGCACAAATGTGGCTATAAAGCGGTCGAGTACTATTTGGGATCTAGAGGTACCCAGTTTGTAGCTCATAACCAGTTTGTCCTGCAGTTATTACAGTTTGTTCTTGAAAGAAATATATTTATTTTTGAAGACAAAATTTTGCATCAGAAATGTGGTACTGCAATGGGGAGTCCTGCTGCTCCCACCTATGCAAATTTATTTCTTGGCTGGTGGGAGGAGACAATTGTCTTTGGGGACAAATTTGTCAATTGGACTTCATCTGTTGGATTATGGATTAGATATATTGATGACGTGTTGATCCTCTGGAACTCTACAGCGGATGAGTTCCATAATTTTGTAGCAGCCCTCAACAAGAATGATGTAGGACTTAAATTCACATGTGAGATCAGTGAGAAAGAATTGTCTTTTTTAGATTTGAAAATCACAAAAACATCAGATGGCACAATCCACACTAAGGTACATAGGAAAGAAACAGCAACAAATAGTTTCCTGCAATGGAATAGCTGTCATCCCCATTCCCTCAAAAGTGGCATACCAAAAGGCCAATTTATGAGAGTACGTAGGAATTGTAGTTCTATGGGTGATTTTGAGTTCCAGGCCAAGGAGCTCAAAACAAGATTGAAGGACAGAGGTTTCCCCGAGAGGGTTATCAGGAAGGCCTATGAGGGAGCAAGGGATGCTGATAGGCAATGTCTTCTGGTCCCTAAAAAACGGAAAGAAGAACAGGTCACAAGACTCATAGGTACCTATGACTCCAAACAAAATGATATTATGCAGATACTGAATAGGTATTGGCGTATTCTCAGTTCTGATACAGATCTGGTAGATCAAATCACACAGAGGCCGTCTGTCACCTATCGGAGAGGGAAAAATATAAGGGACAGAGTCATGCACAGCTGTTTTGACCCCATTTCACCTAGGGGCACGTGGCTGGACAGACAAATACCAGGCACCTTTAGGTGTGGTAGCTGTAAAGCCTGTGATTTCATTTTTAAAGGTAATAGCTTCACTAGCGTCACCACACAGAAACAATACACTATTCGGGATTATGTCAATTGCAAGACTGCGGGAGTGGTCTACCTAATCACATGTCCATGCCCCCTTAACTATGTGGGAAAAACAGCACGACAATTTCGTCGCCGTATTAGGGAGCATGTTGGAGACATTGTCCATGATAGGGACACCCCAATATCTAAGCATGTGCATGCCAAACACCAAGGCCAGGCAGCATGTTTAAAGTTTCAAGCTATTGAACTTGTTAGACCCCCCAAAAGAGGAGGTGATTGGGATAACCTGATTTTACGCAAAGAAGCACAATGGATCCACAGACTGGAATGCATACATCCAGCAGGTTTAAATGAGCAGACTAATTATACATGTTTTATTTAACACTCCGCATGGACGACCTATCTCCCTTGGGTTGCCCAGGGGGTGGGTGAGTTCATTTTTGCCCAACACATGTAGGTTTGAGATGGCCCTATTGGTCTGCCGTTTTTTAACGGCGATCGTCTCTCGGTCCCCCATGTCATGAGGGATCGTATTTCCTTCCACCCTACATGTGATTAATTACATTTTTAGTTGCTTTGTGAGGTAGCCTACTTGCGGTGTTTAACTGTCCCGCGAGATTTACTTACAATCCATTATCGTGTAGCGCTTACCTTCTCCTATTTTGGCAGTCTGGGCGAATTGTCCCTGACTTCTACTGCGCCTGCGCGTGCGGCTTGATGCGGCCGATGATGACCCCTGGTTGTCAGCTGACGGCGGGGGGTCACATGGGCAGGTGTCACTAATCGTGAGGGTGTGGGGATTGGTCAGTTCATGTTTGCCGCTAGAATACGAGGGGTGGAGTTTAGCGTTTATAGTAACGTAGCGCCTGCAATGAAGTATGCCGTTGACATCAATACGTGCATCTTTGCCGTGACGCACAGCAGAATATCTGCTGTTAAAGGATTCTATCGCTGGTGTGAAGGCCAGAGTTACCATTATACGGACCCCTGAGGATGAGTACCTGAAACGCGTAGGGTCGTTGTACTGTTTATGGAATGTTTGCATTGGGGATAGTCATATCGTGTTACACCCAGCACTAGGAGACCCGATCTATTCGGACGCCTGTGCTTTATTTTGGGATTGTACTACTGATGTGCCCTGGATATATGCTGTTTCCAGACATAATATTGTTATAAACACCGAGTTAGATGTATCACAATGACTCAGTGTTTTTTGTTTAATACGTTTTTTAACAATCACGGTGGGGCTTATGTCACAGTGGTGTGTTACCCCTGTTTTTAACTAGTTACTAATTAAAAGGTATTTTTTACTTTATTGTTACTTCAGTGAACTATATAATTTACTCATATTGTGGGAGCACAATTAGATTTCTATCAAACTAGACAGTGAAATTAGATGTGAACTGAACTCCTCTGTCAGAAACAATATGCTTAGGAAGACCATACAGGCGAAATATGTGCTCGACAAACAGCGTTGCCAGTCGGGAAGATGATGGAAGGCCTGAGAGGGGTACGATGTGCGCCATCTTGGAAAAGTGATCCACCACAACCCAGATCACGGTACACCCAGCAGAACTAGGCAGATCGGTGATGAAGTCCATGGCAATGTGCGACCAGGGAGAGTCAGGCACGGGCAGGGGGTGCAAAAGGCCAGCAGGTCTTGAATGGGAGACTTTATTTGGAGAGCAAGTGGAGCAGGCAGAAACAAAGTCTTTAGTGTCTTGAGACATGGAAGGCCACCAGTACTGACGACCAATCAAATTGAGAGTCTTTTTGATGCCAGGGTGCCCAGAAACCCTGGAGGCATGACCCTAGCGCTGAACACAATCCCTTTGTTTCGGGGGTACGTAGGTCTTTCCTCGGGGAACATGTACCACTTGAGCAGGAGCAGCGATCACAATACATTTTGGATCTATAATAAACTGTGAGCTGGGCTCTTGGTCTGTGGGATCAAAACAGCGAGATAAGGCGTCAGCCTTGGTATTCTTTCCAGCAGGTCTGTAGTTAAGCTGAAAATCGAATCTGGAGAAGAATAATGCCCACCGAGCTTGACGAGAGTTTAGGCGTTGAGCAGTTTGTAAGTATAGGAGGTTCTTATGATCTGTGTAAATGATGATAGGATGCCGTGCACCCTCAAGCAAATGTCTTCATTCCTCCAGGGCCAATTTAATAGCTAAAAGTTCTTTATCTCCAATTCCATAATTTTTTTCAGCGGATGTGAACGATTTGGAGAAAAAAAACGCAGGCCACCAGTTTCTCTCTACAAGTCTTTTGTGAAAGGATGGCTCCGACTCCCACAGATGAAGCATCGACTTCCAGAATAAAGGGTTTGGTGGAATCCGGTCTATGTAGGACTGAAGCAGAAGAGAAGGCAGCTTTAAGAGCTTGGAATGCGGCTTCGGCCTCCGCAGTCCAGTCTTTAGCATTAACCCCTTTTTTGGTCAGAGCAGAAATAGGAGCCGTCATAGAGGAGTAATGAAGAATAAACCGGCAGTAATAATTTGCGAATCCTAGCAGGCATTGGACCGCTTTGAGTCCTTGCGGACGAGGCCAGTTGAGAATTGAGGACAGCTTGGCTGGATCCATTTGAAGACCCTGGTCGGAAATGACATACCCCAAGAAAGGCAGGCTGGTTCTCTCGAAGAGGCATTTCTCTGGCTTGGCAAACAGAGAGTTCTCTCGCAGACGTTGTAACACTTGGCGCACATGCACACGATGAGTTTGAATATTGGGAGAGAAGATTAAAATGTCATCTAGGTATACCACCACACAGCTGTACAACAGATACCAAAAAATGTCATTAAAAAAGGCCGCAGGAGCATTACAAAGTCCAAAGGGCATGACAAGGTATTCAAAATGCCCATCACGAGTATTGGAGGCGGTTTTCTATTCGTCTCCCTCGTGGATACAGATGAGATTATAGGCTCCACGAAGGTCTAGTTTGGTGAAGACTTTCGCCCCCTGTAGACGGTCAAAAAGTTCTGAGATCAATGATAACGGGTACTTGTTCTTTAACGTGATATTATTTAATCCTCGGTAATCAATACAAGGACGCAGGGAGCCGTCTTTTTTTCCCACAAAGAAAAACCCTGCGCCAGCAGGAGAGGAGGACTTACGGATGAATCCTCTCTCCAGATTTTCTTGGACATACCTAGACATGGCCTCAGTCTGTGGCAAAGACAAAGGGTAGAATCTACCTCTGGAAGGCGTGGCGTTGGGGACCAGGTCTATGGCACAGTCGTATGGCCTGTGAGGAGGCAGCGATTCAGCTTGTTGTTTACAAAAGACATCCGAGAAGTTTTTGTATGGAGTAGGAAGTTCTGCTGAGTCAGGTTCTGTAAACTGAGGCATAGGTGGGTGAATAGATAGTAGACAATCTTGGTGACAGAAGTCACTCCAGCGGGTAATTTGACCTCCAGTCCAGTCAATAACAGGAGAGTGCTTCTGCAACCACGGTAGACCTAGAAGCAAAGGGTTCAGAGAGTTCTTTAACACAGAGAAGGAGATACGTTCCTGGTGCAGCGCCCCAGTTAACAGGCGAATGGGCTTGGTGACAAGATATATAGTTTCCTGTAGGAGCCTCCCATCTACAGAAGCAATGGACAATGGTTTGGTTAGTCTTTGCACTGGGATTTGGTAGCGATTTACCAAGGACTGGCACAGAAAATTCCCAGCGGATCCGGAATCTAGGAAGGCTTGAACGGCAAAAGTGATTCCTGCAAAGGACAGCTTCGCTGGTATGGTCATCTTCTGAGAGGAAGGTATTCCACCTAGGGTAGCCTCTCCTACTTGCCCTAGGCCTCACTGGACAGTCTCTGAGGAAGTGCGTTTTTCCACCACAATACAAACATAAATTCAGCTTGCGTCTATTCTGGCACTCCTCAGGCGTGAGTCTTGTTCTCTCCACCTGCATGGGTTCGTCCGACTGGGAGGAAGATGCAGCCAGAAGAGGTCTTTGGAAGGTTGGTGCCAATCGTGATGTCCGATTGCCTCGAGCAGATTCTTGTTGTCTCTCACGGAAGCATATATTTATACGATTAGCTAGAGTAATCAAGTTATCCAAGGACGGTGGAAGGTCTCGGCCAGCAAGTTCATCCTTGATTCGGCCCGCCAGACCCTCCCAGAAGGTCCATACCAAAGCTTCATTATTCCACTGGAGTTCAGTAGCCAGGGTGCGGAATTGAATGGCGTATTGGCCTACAGTGGAGGTTCCTTGTCGGAGATTGAGTAGAGAGGAAGCGGCAGAAGAGGCTCGACCTGGTTCTTAAAACACCCTTTTAAACGTGGAGAGAAAGTTCTGAATGTTGTACATGATCGGGTCGTTTCTCTCCCACAAGGGCGATGCCCAAGCCAGTGCTTCACCAGAGAGCAGGGACAGGATGTAGGCCACCTTAGCCCGGTCTGAGGAAAAATGATGCGCCATAACTTCAAAGTAGATGGTGCATTGGTTAACAAATCCCCTGCAGGTCTTGGGATCTCCCTCATAGCGGGCAGGCGTAGGTAAGTGAAGTCCGGGACTGTAGACAGGAGCTTGCTGTGGTGGTGGTGGTATCGAAGGCACCGGAGGTGCTAGTTCGTTCAAACGAGTGGACACATTCTGCAGTAGCTGAAACAGCTGATCTTGGCGGACTTGTTATCTAGAAAGCTCCTGAGCCATATCAGCCATGTCAGGCAGGGCTGTGTCAAGGGGATCCATGGCTAGTTCAACCTATAACGGTTCTCACCGGTTTGTTCGTGGATCCTCGGTGTTGTCTGGGAGATGGTGCTTGGAACCCAGGCAACGCTTGGCACAGCGGGTAAAGGCAGTCGGATGGATATACAGAAGTCAGGACAGGCAGCAGACGTCGTAACGGGTATGGCAGCAATAGGTCAAGGCAGGCGGCAGACGTCGTAACGGGTATGGCAGCAATAGGTCGCGGCAGGCGGCGTAACGGGTATAGCAGCAATAGGTCAAGGCAGGCGGCAGACAAGGATAGTCAAGTTCAAGCAGAGGTCAGTAACGGGAAATCCAGACAAAGGCAGGAGGAACGGAAACAGGGAACTAGGGCACAGGGTACTCACGGGGAACTTGGTTGAACAAGCAAGGATGGAAGGGAGGAGGAACCTTAAATAGGAAGTTCTTGGGAATTAAGGTGCGCGCTGGCCCTTTAAGGCAGAACGAGTCAGCGCGCGCACTAAAGTGACTGCAGCCGCACATCAAGGATGCCGACAGCGGAAGGAGGTATTGGATGCACTCACCTGACGCCGTCCAGAGCCAGCAGAGCGTCCGGACTGGTTAAGTGGAGCTCGGGATGAGCAGCTGGTGAGGGAGGGCGCCGAAACAGTAGCACAGGCCGTGGGGACGGCGGGAAATGGCGCGGCAGCCGTTACACCCCTGTAGATAGTGCCACACAATCCCCCATATAAATAGAGCCCAGTACCCATGTAGATAGTGCCACAGTGCCCATGTATGTAGTACCACTGTGCCCCTATGTAGCTCCACACTCCCTCATGTAGATAGTGCCACAGTGCCCCGTTTAGTGCCACACTGCCCCCTGTAGATAGTGCAAAGTGCCCATGTATACAGTGCCACAGTGCTCCTGTAGATAGTGCCACACACTGCCCCTTGTACATAGTGCCACATTGCATTTGTGCCCATATGGTAATAGAATGATATATATAAGAATGAGTCCTCCTTAACCCCTGCTTATCCAGAAGAAGTCAAAAAATACTTTCAAAGATTGGTCCAATTTGCTCTAAAAAGGAAAAAATATATTCTTGACCCATAGTGGTGATCAAAGTGTGTCAGTATTCAATGTAAAAATGAAATTTACACTAGCCGTTAGATGCAGTAAGAAAGAGAAAATTGTATAATGCCCCGCGTGTTTCGCCAAATATATTATATCATGCGCTCCATTTTTGCAGACTATTAATTGCATGCACCGTATAACACTATTGATAAATCTTCCCCTACGTCTGAGCACTGAACCACGGTGTACATAACAGCGAACCATACAGAGTATAAATTATTGAACACAACTCTCTGGAGACGATCCTTGATAATTCACCATCTAAAAATGATTTCAAGTCACAATGGTTTGTAAGGCAAGATGATGTGACCAGAGGCAATATACATGGTCCATGCAAGGGAAGGTGAGTTTAGGTATTATTGCCAAGGACATGGACATTGCAGAGAGTATCATGGGATAAAAAGAGGTTTGTAACACTTATCAATCAAAGATAGTTACAGTCTCTGTTCTTCTGCCCTTATACTTAGTTCCAGCGCCTTCATCTTCATAGGGGTGACATGAATGTTGTCAGATGAAGTCATATGAATCTTGACTGGGTGTTCTTGTCTCAACAGTTTGAAAATTGAATTAATAAAAAAAAGATTATAGAGCTTTATCACAAAAAACTGGATGGGCACCTTGACTATGAAACTCCTGGTAGGACTGGAACTTGGAAGATACTGCTATATAAACATTTGTCTAAAGTAAGCGAAATCTGATAGTTATAAGGACTTGTCTCGACATGGTATGGACTGTTATTATGATGTAAGTAACTTTGACCCCCTACAATTATTGTGGAAAGTGTAGGGAAAGGGTGGGCAAGTTTCATGAGCACAACTTAGATGTAAGCATACTTATGGATTGTACAAGTTGGTGCAAGTTAACTTCATAAAGGCAAATAGTAGTTTGTCCAAAAAGGATATAAATTATTTGCTCTTCATACTTTATGAAACATTTTCCCTGAAAGAAACCATGTTTGGATCATGATATTGGCAGTAGCTGTTTTAGTAAACAATTCGCATATTGAGAAACAAGCTGCTATTCATTGTCGCATTGTTAGTAAGGTTATAAACAACCCATTCTGTCATGTAAGTCTTCCTGAAAGGTCCCAGTCAAAGAAAGTCACATGACCCAGACAGCTACAAACTGAGGGCTTTGGTTCACATTCACCCAAATGTCTAAGCTCAGAGAATAACCGAGAAGACTGCTTACACAGCTAGAATAATTGCTATTTGTAATGGAAGATGTTGGAAAATAATGGTCTTATTCAGTGTACTGTGATAGGACTCAGCTTTGCACATATGGACACAGCAATTCTTCATTGCAAAACAGTTTAAGCTCTATTAAGTTGCATGGGGAACCTAAATGAACAACTATTATTATGTTATACAGTATAAATTTAGGTTAAAATCATACACGTCCATATCTAGAGTTAGAGAAAACAAACAGGCCTCTAGACAGAAAGTTAACCCACGGGGTCACTATTGAATTTGGCTTACGGCTAAACCAGGAGGAGAAGTCTAAGAGATTGCTTGTTTGATCTTCACCTTAAAACGCCCCTCATGAACTTTCTAAAGGGAATCCCCATGCTGTGTCCCCGGAGTAGTCTCCAGTAGTACCAGCTCACGACTTGCAGATAGTATTCCAAAGCATGGTACAAAATTGTAAGGCAGAAGCATGGTCATACAAATCAGGTCAGGGCTGGCAGTGATCAAAAAACAGAGTCAGAAAACAGTATGGGTGACTCAAAAAATGAAAAAAACACCTTTACATGAATCAAGAAACCTTGCTGCTCATGCAAGTAAGCAGCCGGCGTTCTGTGATACCCCTTAAATGGGTATTCCCAAAACCATACATTATCATGATTTTCTGATCGCTGGGGGGCCCCACCGCTGGGACCCCCACTGATCGTAAGAACGTGGATTCTGAACCACCAGATCTTCCTCACTGCTCGACCGCAGTGGGGTGGGAGTCCCGGCGGTGGAGCCCCAAGCAATCAGAAAATGTTCACCTATGCTGTGGATAGGTGATAATTTATAATTTTGTAAAAAAAACAACTTTAATCAACTGTAGCCAATCTTTCCACAAAGGAAGTTGGATAATTTCCCTGGATCAATTTAATATAATTCTCCCATTTCTTAATTATAACTCTTAATACTATCAGTCACTAGATACATGTCTAGATCTTTTTTAAATCTTGTCAATTACTAGTTTTTTTTCATTATTATTATATGGAATCTTTCTCCTTAGGTTAATTACATGGACAATCCCTTTTTTGTTAGAAGTTCCCCCAATGATAAGCTGATAATGGGGTGTCTGATAGAACCTCATAAGACCAGCTGTAATCTGTCAGGGAACCCAGCAGCAAGTATTCCATTTCCCTGCAGCACCATCACAGGGGATATTATGTATTACACAGTTCTCATTGAAATGAATGGCATGTTCTGGTAGTGCATGGACGTGCCCAGACCTCAAAAGTGAGAGACTCTCTTTCAAGCCATTCTCCACTCTGGCTATAAGATGAGCGTCCTGAACAGGAAACCTCCCTTGATTAAATCAAAAGGATCTAATAGGGAACTTGAAAATGGCTTTTTAAAACTGGACAACAACTTCAATGTTCCTTAGTATGTGGCACAGTACTTGCAATGAACAGCTCATGATGGAAAATCTGCAGCGTATTACAGTAGCAGTAAAGTGGAAGAGATTTTAAAAAATCTCATTCATAAGCTGCTGAACATTTCCGTGCAGAATTGACCTGCAGTGTGGATTTTGTTGCGGACTTTCCCATTGAGTTCAATGTGGATATAAAATTCCACAACAAATAACAAGCCCACTTTTTCTGCGAATTCGCAGGAAAAATCTCAAGTAAGACATTCCATTTTAAAAAAACAACAATAAACGATACTCAGTGCTCCTGGCGTTCCTATAGCAATGCCTCACTCTTCCGTCTGGTCTCAGTGCTGCCGATCTCCTTTCCACAGCAAATGCAACCCATGTGCAAGGGGCCTGTATCTAACTAAACCAGCCCAGCCACAAATTTAGTCTGGAGTCTAACAAATCCGCAACAAAATCTGCATGTGTCACATGGTGCGGATTTCGCCCTATGCATTGCAAGGGGTTAAATCTGCTGTGAAAATCTGCAACAAATCCGCAACAGAATTGATCATGCTTTACATGGAGATAGTGTAAAGATCCGATTTTGGTCAGTGCAACGAGCGCCGATCAACGAGACACCTGGATGATCGGCGCTCTTTTGCTCCTATCACAAGGAGCGATGTATGGGGACGGGCGCTCGTTACTCCGATCGCTCGTCCCCATACATTGTTATCAAGTCGGCAGTGCGTCTCCCTGTGTAAACTATGTGTCACGGCGCGGGGTGTGGACCCACTGGGCCGTACCGCGTAGCGGGGTAGCAGCTGGACAACTAGGTACAAAACAATGTCTATAGTTCAAAACGGGTACCTGAGGCAATGTAGACAGTAGCAGGAACACGACTTGGCTTTCACAGCAGGTGACGCCGCGGATGGGGCGGAAGACACGACTTGGCTTTCACAGCAGGTGACGCCGCGGATGCGGCGGAAGACACGACTTGGCTTTCACAGCAGGTGACGCCGCGGATGCGGCGGAAGACACGACTTGGCTTTCACAGCATGTAACGATAGTACGGATGCAGAGTACGGGCAGCAGGAACGGGCAACACTGGGAACTGGAAAACACTGGGAGACCTTTAGCAAGACAGACTAGGGTATACAACAACGCTCAGGCAAGGAACCAGTGGGCAGAGCCCCCTTTTATAGTCCAGCAGCCATTTGGGCTGATAACTGATTATTGAAAGCTGGACGCGTACTGGCCCTTTAAGGCCGTGCAGGCGCGGGCGCGCGCGCCCTGCGGGGAACGGCGCGAGGACCCGGAAGACAGTGCCGGCGTCTGCCAGAGGAAGGAGGACGCCGAGCAGAGAGATGTCCATGGCCGGGATCGTCAGGGGGTGAGTTAGAACGGCGATCCCCGGCCATGGACGTAACAGTATCCCCCCTCTTACGCCCCCTCCTCTTGGGACCAGAGCGGGAAAGAAATTTCTTCACGAGGACAGGGGCATCGATATTCTCCTCTGGCTCCCAAGACCTCTCCTCAGGACCAAATCTCCTCCAATCCACCAAGTAAAATGTCCTGCCTCCTACTTTCTTGGTGGCCAGGATCTCCCTCACTTCGAAAGTTCTGGATGAACTGCCAGGAGCCACTGCGGAACTAGGAGTCCTGGAGTAGCGGTTTAGAACCACGGATTTTAGCAAGGAGACGTGGAAGGAGTTAGGGATCTTGAGGGTAGGAGGCAGTCGAAGCTTGTACGACACAGGATTGATCTGCAGCAGAATCTCGAAGGGTCCAAGGAACCTAGGGGCAAATTTGCAAGATGGCACCCTCAGCCGGATATTCCTGGAAGATAGCCAGACCTTTGTACCTGGAAGAAACTGGGGAGGTTCTCGTCTTCTAGTGTCTGCCTTTCTCTTCATGCGGCCCACCGCCAGCAGAATAGAAGACCGTGTCTGCTGCCATATTTGCAGAAAGTTCCTGAAGGTAGAATCGGCTGCAGGTACCTGAGACATAGTAGAGCCTGGCAGGGGTATTCGAGGATGCTGGCCGTAGACTATGAAGAACGGCCTGGAAGTGGTGGACTCACTGGTATGTTTATTATAAAAGAACTCCGCCCACGGAAGCAGCTGCACCCAGTCATCATGTCTTCTGGAAACAAAGTGCCGTAGGTAGTTCTCCATAATTTGATTAATCCTCTCAACTTGCCCATTGGACTGAGGGTGATAAGCTGAGGAGAAGTCCAACTTTACCCCGAGTAGGCCGCAGAGTGCTCTCCAGAACTTAGAGGTGAACTGGACCCCTTAAACCGAGACAATATGCAGAGGCAATCCATGCAGATGGAAGATGTGTTGCATGAAGAGGTCAGCCAGTCGAGCGGCAGAAGGCAGACCAGTCAGGGGAACAAAATGAGCCATCTTTGAAAAACGATCCACCACCACCCAGATCACACTGCATCCTGCAGAGGGAGGCAGATCCATAACAAAATCCATAGCAATATGCCGCCAGGGGGCCTCGGGCACCGGCAGTGGTTGGAGCAGACCGGCTGGTCTGGAATGGGCACCCTTGTTGGCTGCACACACCGTACAGGAGGAGACAAAGTCTATGACGTCTTTGGGCAGCGTGGGCCACCAGAACTGATGGGCAATCAGGTCTCGAACAGTGACCCCAGCGAAGGATTCTTCCTCTGTGTGCCAGCCGTACTAAAGTTTTTCCTGGGGGAATGCCCCCAACCAGCACAGGGTTAACAGAGTAGATGCAGGAGGGATCGATAATATTCTGTGGGTACTCCACAGTGTCCTCTGTTTCAAAAGACCTGGACAAGGCATCGGCCCTCACATTGTTGTCGGCAGGTCGGTAGTGGAGTTCGAACCGGAACCGTGCAAAAAACAATGACCATCTGGCTTGACGAGGGTTCAGTCGTTGAGCCGTCTGTAGGTAGGTCAAGTTATTGTGGTCCGTGAAGACCAGGATAGGATGAGCTGCGCCTTCAAGTAGGTGTCTCCATTCCTGCAGAGCCAGCTTGATGGCCAGTAACTCCCGGTCCCCAATCGAGTAGTTGCGCTCTGCAGAAGAAAACAGCTTGGAGTAGTAACCACATACCACCATCTTGCCTTTCAAACCCCTCTGGCACAATAGAGCCCCGGCACCAATAGAGGAGGCGTCTACCTCTAACGAAAACTGCAGGGACACATCAGGATGGTGCAGAATGGAGGCAGACGTGAAGGCTTTCTTTAAGGTTTCAAATGCGATCTCCGCCTCTGGAGTCCATACTTTGGCATTCATACCCTTTTTAGTGAGGGTGGAGATGGAAGCTGTCAGAGAAGAGAAGTTGGGGATGAATAGTCTGTAGAAGTTGGCAAATCCCAGGAAGCGTTGTATGGCCCTTAAGCCTTGGGGACGTGGCCACTCCAGGACAGCCTTGACCTTCTCAGGGTCCATCTTGAGACCCTGATCGGAGATAATGTAGCCCAGGAAGGGTAGAGACCTCTCTTGGAACACACACTTCTCCAACTTGGCGTAGAGATGATTCTCTCTTAATCTAAGCAACACCTGGCGGACATGACCCTGATGAGTCACAAGATCTTGGTAAAAAATCAAGATATCATCGAGGTACACCACAACACAGACATAGAGGAGGTCACGAAATATGTCATTCACAAATTCTTGAAATACTGCGGGAGCGTTACACAGGCTGAAGGGCATGACCAAATATTCGTAGTGTCCATCACGTGTGTTAAAGGCAGTCTTCCACTCGTCTCCCTGACGGATCCGGATTAGATTGTAGGCCCCCCGCAGGTCAAGCTTTGAAAAAATTATCCCCCCCCCCGTATACGATCAAAGAGCTCAGAAATCAACGGCAAGGGGTACCTGTTCTTCACCGTGATCTGATTGAGACCCCGGTAGTCAATGCAGGGTCGAAGGGATCCATCCTTCTTTTTGACAAAGAAAAACCCGGCTCCGGCCGGGGATGAAGACTTTCGTATGAAGCCCCTCTCTAGATTCTCTTTAATGTAGGCCGACATAGACTGTGTCTCTGGCAAGGAAAGAGGGTATACTCTACCGCGAGGAGGAGAAGAGTCAGGAACCAAGTCGATAGGACAGTCGTATTCTCGATGTGGTGGCAATATCTCTGCCTCCTTTTTGTCTAAGACATCAGCGAACTGAGAGTAACAAGGAGGTAGTCCAGACAATGACTGAGGCGAAGAAGGCTGGGATTGACGGACATGGCCCAGACAGCGGTCTAGACACTTGGGGCCCCACTGAAGAACCTCTCCAGAGTTCCAATTCAGGACTGGGGCGTGAAGACGGAGCCAAGGCAAGCCCAGCAGCACGGAGTTGACGGCCTTGGACAAGACATACAGAGAGATCAGCTCGGAATGAAGAGCTCCCACCTGGAGTCTCAACGGCTTGGTCACAGACAATACTGGCTCAGGCAAAGGCAGTCTATCTACCGAGGCAACGATCAATGGTCTCTCCAGCAAAACAGTGGGCAACTGAAGGAGATCCACAAGGTCTTGACAGATGAAATTGGCTGTGGAGTCCAGGTAGGCAGAGACTGGATGAGGTCTCCCGCCAGCGACAATGGTCACAGGAATGAACAGCTTGGATGAGAATGCTCTATCAAGTGCAGTAGCGCCCAGGGTTGTCTCTCCAACCAATCCCAGACATTGGGATTTCTTAGGCCTCTGGGGGCACAGACGCACGACATGGCCAGCGAGGCCGCAATACAGTCAGTGTCCAGAGGTGCGCCTGCGCTGTTTTTCCTGATCAGACAGTTTAAGCCGATCCACCTGCATCGGGACCTTGGGCGCAGCAGAAGGACAGGACAAGAAGGGTTGCTGGAGGTTGGGCGCCAGTCTAGGAAGCCGTCTCTCCTGTAGAATCTCTTGGGATCTCTCTCTGAGCCTTATGTCCAAGCGGGTAGCCAGTAGAATCAGATCATCCAGGGCAGCTGGGAGATCTCGAGCAGCCAGTTCGTCTTTGATCTCATGCGATAGGCCATGCCAGAAGGATGCTATCAATGCCTCATTGTTCCAAGACAATTCTCCTGCCAGAGTCCGGAACTGGATGGTGTATTCGCCCACGGAGGCGTCCTCCTGACGCAGGTTAAAAATAGCAGTGGCTGCCGATGAGGCTCGTCCAGGCTCCTCAAATACGGAACGGAACAACCGCACAAACCCCAGGAAGTCTCTGTCGTTCCCAGATTGGATTCGCCCACGCCAGGGCTTTGCTGGCGAGTAGGGATACAATAAAGGCAATCCTGGCTCCATCCGAAGGAAATGCTTGGGCGTGCAGAGTGAAGTGGATTTGCCATTGGTTTAGGAACCCCCTGCACGAACTTGCATCTCCATGAAACCGTGGTAGCAATGGCAGCGAGAACCGAGAGTCCGAACTGGAGCTGCCAGGAGGTGTAGCTGGCGAGTGGATCGGAGGAGTTTCAGTAGGAGCGATGACGGAAGAAACTAGTGCACCAAGATGCTGCGCCATGGAGTCTACTGCCACAATGAGTTGATCCTGTCGCGCTTGCAGATCCTGCAGGTCCGCTTGCATGGCTTGGGAGGATGACAGGCTCTTGACTTGGCCTGCGGGGTCCATGGCCTGAGCGTACTGTCATGGCGCGGGGTGTGGACCCACTGGGCCGTACCGCGTAGCGCGGTAGCAGCTGGCCAACTAGGTACAAAACAATGTCTATAGTTCAAAACGGGTACCTGAGGCAATGTAGACAGTAGCAGGAACACAACTTGGCTTTCACAGTAGGTGACGCCGCGGAAGACACGACTTGGCTTTTACAGCAGGTAACGATAGTACGGATGCGGGGTACGGGCAACACTGGGAACTGGAAAACACTGGGAGACCTTTAGCAAGACAGACTAGGGTATACAACAACGCTCAGGCAAGGAACCAGTGGGCAGAGCCCCCTTTTATAGTCCAGCAGCCATTTGGGCTGATAACTGATTATTGACAGTGTGGCGAAACTGGGTCAGTGGGGGTTGGTTTACGCCAAGAGAATGTGGGCGATAGAATCAGGCGACACAGATTAACAGGGGACAAGCCACAGCGGCGCGTTTATTAACAGGGACAGACACACACAGAAACAATGCACCGCTGCTTCTACCCTCTGGGCTGGATGTGACAGGCTACCTCACTATGGGGTCTCTCCACTGTACCTTTCATCCTTTGGGGTGTCTCCAGATCCTCCTTAGTTAGATGGGACTCCAGCACTTGTCCTCTATTACTGTCCCTAGGTCAGGTACCATCTCTGAGGTAGATAGCCCCTGCCTGCAGCTCACACTGCTATCTCATCCTCTCCTGGACAGGAACTAACTGAGAACTCACACAGCACCACTATCTCCCTCACTCACCCCTCCATCAGGCATCAGGCCATGTGCATCCTGCTCTTGCCCCCTCCTTTTTCTTATTTACATTCAGACAAGTTCCCGCTTGCAGCCTGTGACTCATTCTCCTTCAGTGTAAGATTAACCCTAGAGGGGAGGACAGTGAAGCAGCACTGAATACAATATAATATAAATCAACTGGTTATCAAACATAACGTAATGCAGTTTGAGGGGACATATCCCCATCTAGCACCGGGCGCCATCTAAGCTATGGCACCCGGATGGCGGGAGTGCGACGGTTTGCGGCAGGCTTAACCTTTATTTGAGTACAATGCCTGTAACCGTCACCCGTTCCGCCACAGACAGCTGGACGCGTACTGGCCCTTTAAGGCCGTGCACGCGCGGGCGCGCGCGCCCTGCGGGGAACGGCGCGAGGACCCGGAAGACAGTGCCGGCGTCTGCCAGAGGAAGGAGGACGCCGAGCAGAGAGGTGTCCATGGTCGGGATCGTCAGGGGGTGAGTTAGAACGGCGATCCCCGGCCATGGACGTAACACTATGTGCTGCTGACAAGGATAATATTTTAGTTTTGTAAAACTATACGATCAGCCGATGAACGAGCGCTTGCTCGTTCATCTGCTGATCACTGCTCTGTTTACACAGGTCAATTATCAGCAATGAGTGCTGTATGAATGATCGTTTGGCCAATAATTGGCCCATTTATAAGGACCTTTAGTTGTACGTGAGGACTCATCAGTTGTTGTTTGCATGGTCTCTCCTATCCCTGCCACTGAACATTGTTCTTCAGGGTTACCAGAGTGGCTCCCCTCACTAGCGTCCCTCTTCCATGATCACTCATTTTAGGACAGCCTGTTTTGCGCAAATTAACAGCTGTGCTACATTCCTTTCACTTTTTAAAGATTGACTTAACTGTAGTGCAGGGAATATTCAGTGACTTGGATATTTGTTGATCCCTATTGCCTGTTTGGAAACTTTCCAAAACTTTTTTCACTGAGTTGTATGGAGTATTCTTTTATCTCTATGGTGTAATTTTGTTGCCAGAAAACTCAATTAATGAAGCTGCAATACACATTTTAAGCAAACAATAAAACTCAGTTTCAACTGTAATATTAACAGATTTTACAGTCCCCTTCTGACTATTCAGTTTCAATTGCTGATTGCGAAGGTGAGGAGAAGGAAGTCAGCACTAACCTGGATCGCCAAGCAATATGGCTTCCCTGGGAGGGGAAGGCTCAACAATCAGTCACCCTTGTGCACCGGTACAAGGAGTAAGGAGATAAACACCAATTGTCAATGAGAATTGCTTCCGCTGGTGCAAGAGACCTGGAGCACTCAGTTTCTGCGGCAGCACTATATTAGAGGTCAACTCCACCATTATTGGGCCTTTCCCAAGGGCTTGACCAATTAAGTCAATGAGTGTGGGCATCCCGAAGCCGATCTGACTTCTCCCTCCACCTTGGCCGCCTGGAAACTCACCCTGCTGTAGGAGAGCACCCTGCTGCTCCAGCTCCAGCAATGAACAGACTGTCCACAGGCACCAGACGGAGGAACACACAGGAAGGCACTGTACAAATGGACAAAGACAAGAAACAGAAGTGCACATGGATGGGCTACAGACCGGACAAGACAAAGACTGGGGAGATAGACCAAAGAGGAGTACACAGATGTGGCAGTACCTGGTAGGGGAACAGGATTAAACTCCCTACAACATTGGGACCTCCCCTTACAGGCTGACGGACAGCGTTGAGCTCCGCACAGAATGTCCTGACACTGGGCAGCGATAGGACCTTAGCAGAGGGGGCGGACTGGGCGGCACACTAGACCAAGACGAGCGGCCTACTAAGAATCTGCCCGGTGGGGCATATTGTCTGTCCAGCACTGGGTTACACACAATCCAGTTTCAGAAACACTGCAAGAAAGTATTACGGAGGACCTGGCAGCTCTTCTGACATTTCTGTTTTAGCAAATACTTGCATTCCTCATAAAATAACAATTTCTGGAAATGTATGAATAAATTGCCAACTGGGTGTTACCATTCCTCTTGTCAATAGAGAGTGTCCCTGAACACTCTGGTACTGTCCAATGAGTGCTGATGTAGTCAGACAGTGTAGAGACACATCCTAATGACAAGGAGAATGGAAACTCCCAGTTGTCAAGTTATTTATACATTTCCATGAGGAATAACAGAGGATCAATCCTTTATATTCAATGACTTGTGTGCTCATGTCACCTGCACCTCAAAAACATCTCCCAATTCCCCCTTAGTGCTCATGCACATGTTCGTTTTTATGTTCAGTGTTCTGTCAATGAAAAAAACTGTCAGAACACTGACCCATTCAAGTCCATAGGGGCAATGCAAACATACGGTTTTTTCAGTCTGTCCGATCCTTTTTTTTATAGAGCATGTCTTACTCTTGTTCGTTTTACACTAAGGCCTTTAGCCATTGAAGACTATGGAATCCATTAAAAAAGCTGACACATGGATGGTCATCAGTTTTTCATCCATTTTTAACAGATCCATTGCTAGGCAACGGTTGAAAATCCCCTTCTCTGCATCATGCTACAGAACGTCCAGACCTGAATAGTTCATTACACAGAGTCCCTTCTTGTGCAAAGTCAGTGTCAGTCAAGATGAGCTGTAAAAAGCAAGAGAAAACGGCTTCTGTATAGTCATGTGACCATTTTCAGTAAGCTGGCATACCATTGTGAGCAAAATGATACCATCTGTTTTTTTTTTCACTGATCGGTAAAAAACAGGTGCAAAACCGACATCAATATCCCACTCGTTACAGTGAAGTGTCGGCTGTAACATACAGCCGACTCCCGCGTTGTATGGAGCGGGATCAGTTTAGGCTTGATACACACACAGCATTTTGCTGTGTTTTTGTGCATTTTTTGTGGTGTTTTTCATGGCGTTTTTGTAATGCAATTTTTTAGCACAGCCAGATGTTGCAATAAAGTCCCTAGTGAAATGTATAATGGGTTTTGGTTTGTGGCGTGTTTGAGCCAATTTTTTGGTTTGTGGTGTTTTTTTCCAAACACAGCATGCTCTTGGTGTGGCGTTTTTCAGATGTTTTTCCCATAGGTTTCTCTATAGGACTTAAAAAATGGCATAAAGAAAGCATGGACAAAATTCTACTAAGTCCTCCTTCACACACAAAAAATTTCTGCCAATTTAAACTGCACCAAAAAATGCTTCTAAGAGCGCTAGAATTTTTCAAATGTAACATGCATTTTTTATGGCATTTTAGGCGGCGTTTTTTTTCCGGCAGTTTTAAATTAGTGTCATTTTATACACGTGTTTTTTATGGCATTTTTGAAGTCCTATAAAAAAGCTTATGGGAAAACGCCTGAAAAACGCCATACCCAGAGCATTCTGCATTTTGAAAAAATACCACACAAAATTGCCTGTAAAAAGCCACAACCAAAATGCAGTTGTACAATAGACTTTAATGTAACATCTGGCTGCACTTAAATCTGCATGCAAAAACGCTGTTAAAAATGCCATGAAAAACACAGTAAAGAAGCAGTACCCAACAGATGTAATAAAAGTGACATTTAGGAGTTTAACCTCTGAAATGAGCACTTACAGCTCTTTAAAGTTAGGCCTCATTTACACGAACGTAATATACGCGCGTGCGACGCGCGTGCTTTGCACGCATGTCGTACGCACCTATATTAGTCAATGGGGCAGTTTAGACGATGCGTGATTTGCGCTCAGCGCGTGTGCGCAGAAAAAAACTCACGACATGTTCTATAATCGTGCGTTTTTCGCGCACTCACGCACCCATTGAAGTCAATGGGTGCGTGAAAACCACGCATGCCGCACGGAAGCACTTCCGTGCGAACTGCGTGATTCGCGCAAGAGCTGTCAAACTCCTGAATGTAAACAGAAAAGCACCACGTGCTTTTCTGTTTACAAACATCCAAACGGAGTGTCAAATTCGAGATGAGCGCACCGAACTTCACCGGGTTCGGCCAAACTCGTTTTGACCGAAACCGGTAAAAAATGTTCGGGTACGCGACGTCAGGAGACAGTCACTGTCCACGGTGCTGAAAGCGTTAAACTGGTTCAGCACCATGGACAGTGACTTCCGCTCCGAAAATCCATGAACCTGTAAAAAAAAAAAGACGTTCTGACTTACCGATAACTCCGGTCCGACCTCCCGGGATGACAGTTCAGTCAAAGAGACAGCTGCAGCCAATCACAGGCCAAGCACAGGCTGCAGCCAATCACAGGCTGCAGCGGTCTCATGGACTGCGGCGTCATCCTGGGAGGTGGGGCCGGATGACAAGAGAGGGACGCGTCACCAAGGCAACGGCCGGGAGCCCGGACTGGGGGAAGCAGGAAGTTCTTGGTAAGTATGAAAGTCTTTTTTTATTCACAGGTTGGTGTATATTGTGTTCGGCATTCACTGTCGAGGGTGCTGAAAGAGTTACTGCCGATCAGTTAGCTCTTTCAGCACCTTGGACAGTGACGGGCGTCGACTAGCCTCATCTCTATGATGGCGGCTGCGCGAAAATCACGCAGCCGCGCATCATACACGGATGACACACGGAGCTGCCAAGTGCCTTTTGCGCGCGCAAAACGCAGCGTTTTTTGCGCGCGCAAAACGCACACGCTCGTGTAAATGAGGCCTTAGGGTGGAATAAAGCGCAGAACACTGCTGGAAAAAAGGCTGTAATTTCCAGTTTGGCTTTGGTTTGAAGAGCATGATTTGCTGTTTTTTTTATGTACGTTTTTACCTCTTGGCTTTATTCTGATCAACTGTGGGTGCAGAGGTGATTACTGCAGATTATTCATAGGGATAGTAGAAGAAGTGCTGATTGCAAGCCGTGCTGATTGTATAGTAACTCCTCATGGATATTCATGGATATTCAGCGTAGCTACCATTTTCAATATTCAGAAAAGGTGCAACACAGGTTTGACTGCTACAATTTTATAGCTATTGCCTAAGAAATGTTAAACTGTACCTCCCATTTAATATAAAAATAACATAATGCAGAACTTATTTATTTATTTATATTTATTTAAAGCATACCTATATATATTTTTATTTTGCATAAATCAGTACTACATGTGAATATATGAAACATCTTATAAGGAGAAAATATTCCTCCCCGTCTAGCAGCTTGTAGTCTCCCTTTCTCTGACTGTAGGATGTCTGTAATTGTTCTGTAACCTCATCAATCCCCCCCCCAAAAAAATCTTTCTAGTGTAAAACTAAAAAGTAGATGGGGAGGAGGGAGATGCAGCTGCAGTTTCTCATTCAGTGTTTCAGAGAAACAGCATGAGGGGGAGATGGGTGGTGGAGCAGAAGAGCGGAACATGTGATTAGCTCAAAGCACACAGCGCAATTCTTAAAAAATAATGTACATAAAAAATACCAGCGCAGACCAAAAAGAAAGGTCAAAAACAGCAGCTTTAACACGACATGATCCATCTGTAATCTATCACATCTAAGTTATGAACTTAGATGTGATGGATAACAGGTGGATCCTGTGTGTCAGAGACACGAAGGACCCGCTTTCACTGAACTCGTGAGTCCTGCAGACCTGACAGGAACAGGATTTAGAGAAAGATACAGCTGCTCTGTATGCAGAATACAGAGCAGCTGTATCTCAAAAAGTAAAAATATTTTTTAATAAAAACAAATTATAAAGTTTCACCAAACACACTGATTGACCTTTTTATATAAAAATTCCTGTCAAAGGTGTACATAGCCTTTAACAAATCCTGCTTTCTTTCAAAGCTATTGCAGCAAGGACCTCCTGTGGTAGGTACTGAGCATAAAGTGACAAAATCTAGAGATCTACATTTTGGACTACATTCAGTATTGGCGCCATACCGTATAGCTCCTATTCATTGTAATAGGGGCCATACATTGAATGATTACTCGGGAATCCAAGCCTGCTAATTAAGAGGTTACAAATTATGTCTTAGACTTCGTTCACATCTGCATCGGGACTCCGTTCATGGGCTCTGTCTGAGCTTTCCATCAGGGGGACCCATGAATGGAAAACAAACGGAAACCATAGGTTTCCATTTGCACCACCATTGATTTCAATGGTGACGGATATGGTGCAAATGGTTTCCGTTTGTCACCGTTGTGCAAGGGTTCCGTCACTTTGACGGAATCAATACCATAGTCAACTGTACTATTCATTCCGTCAAAATGACAGATCCCTTACATAACGGGGACAAACGGAAACCATTTTCACCGGATCCATTACCATTGAAATCAATAGTGATGCAAATGGAAACCTATGGTTTCCGTTTGCTTCAGTTTGGATTCCATTAATGGGTTCCTCTGTCGGAAAGCTCTGACGGAACCCATGAACGGTGTAAAAAAGCATTTGAAAGCATTCTTACTTTGCAGCATTTTTCCACAACTCCCTAACATTTTGGCACAATACTGTACATATTCAAGAAATATAATATATAAGACATTTTAATTTTATTTGCTGAAAATAAGACAAGATTTTAATTTTCTACAGTAATGGAACAATACATTAATATTTTATTTCAAGAACAATACATTAATATTTAATTTCAAGCATAAAATTAGGAAATAAGGCAGAAAGTGAGTCTATGACTTTGTTGAGTATGTAGAACCTACAAATGTAGGAGTTCTCAAGTACAAGGGAAATGCGTACTGTATAATTACAGGAGCTGTGTTTTGGCTCTTCATGGAGGAGTTCGGATAATTATATAGCTGAAATGAGTTGACACCCATGTGAAGCACGTCCTTCATCCTACATCTGTGAAATAATATCTTCTATGCATACCTATCTTCTGTACAATAGTTAGGCTCCTTTCACAATGTATTATATAGGCATATTTTAGAGTGCATATTATGGACACATACCCGGACTTCTGAACTGGACTTAGATGATCATAGCAAACTAGTCCAGTCCCATAGAACCGGAGGAGGTCCAGGTGTGCTCTGCTGTTTCGGAAACTCCCACAGAACAGAAGACATCCGCATGCCCACGTCGGGAATCACCAGCCTCGGTGACTTCCTTTCCTAATAAAGATGCAGGTCCCAGAGCTGGAACTCGCATCTATCAAACATGTATGGCATATCCTGTGGATATACTATAAATCTCTGGGATTGGAATAGCCCTTTAAATCCCTGTTACACTGCATAAAACTATTGTATGTAATTTCTTATTGTGATTTTATTAAATTCCTATATCTAAATTACTATGTATTTGCATAGATTTTGGTGCATATTTCAGGTTTTTTTTTCTATTGCATTATGCTCTAGGTATGCTGATTTTTTTCTTGTGAAAAAAACCCACTGTAAAAAAGCCATGTAACAATAACTGCCGCACTACCAGCTATGTAGGACTCTGGTGTGGTTTTTAACTGTACCACTATCACTCTGACTCCCCAATATGTGCACCTAGCCAAACTTGCAAGCCAAGAGTCAAGGCAAGATGGATGGATTACAAATAGGTGTTGAACAGTTGAGAATGGAATAGTTGAGAAAAGACGTTGCTATTCCTTCATGTTATTAGTGAGATTACAGACTAGTGTTGACTGTAGACTACATATGTATCGCTCAATTACAGATGGTGAGGCATCTGAAAGAAATAGCTTATACAGAGCATGGTTACCAGCAATGTCCATACACATTATCTACCTGGTGTGACATTAAATTAGAAAAACATAGAGTTGTCTGTATAGAGCATTTTTGCGAAATATAACAATTTATGCTACTGTCACATTAATTTAATAAATAAAGTGGACCTATCACTTAGGCCATAGGGGACCAATACTGGTCAGGTTGGATGTGGCCCCCACCTGGTCCACATGTGGGACAATGTCCATGGTGTCATGAGCAACAGTGTCCCAAGTACATTCCAGTTTTGGAAAGCCTACCTACAGTCACAGCAAGAAAGTTGCCGAATATGCAGGCCTCAATTAATCAAGCCTGGTCCCGGTGATTTAAGAGTAGCAGAAGCCTCCTACACAGCTCTTGGGGTTCATGCAGGTATAATTGAATTTAGGACTTGTTGCTGAACTCTGGTGACTTGTAGGTTATTGATGGGTATGTTGGCACCAATAGAGAGCTCATTCGGTTATCTTGTCCTAGATTGGTAGTACGGGTGACCGCTGGTGCGAACGTTTGAAAAGCATGAAAGCATGATAGGGTTGCAGTGTTACTGAATAACCTTTCTGTTTCCAAAATGCGAGAATCCTGATAGAGAGTGCAGCATGGCTAGTTGGATAAGTAGGCCCTACAGCTTTCACTATGTTGGGCATTCTTCTGCTTCTTCTGCAGCATTATCTACATCAGTATTTCCATCCAGTCCTCAAGCCCAACCAGTCAAATATTGATGTTTTCTAATATTGCACAGATAATTAGCAAAGGTGTCTTCCCTATAGGAAATCCTCAAGACAAAACCTTTTAGGGTTCCCTGAAAACTGAATTGAGAAACACTGGTCTACATGCATCAGCTGGTCGAAGGAGGTCTGGAGGGTCTAGGCTCCATATCCTATATATTATTGTATAGACTATTTCTTGGTTGACAATTCAATGTTAGGGATCATAGTTGTAATTGTTATGAAAGTCTGTCATTTTAATGTTGTTAATATATTAAATCCCTATAGTGCAAGCTGTCAAGTTGGGTGCGTGGACCCACTGGGCCGTACCGCCTTAACTGTATGGCAGCTGGCCAACAGGACACAGGTCAAAGTCTATAGTTCAAATAGGTGTACCTGTGGCAACTTCGGACAGCAGCAAGACAGGCTCGGATGAGACACCAGGCATGGTGTAACAGGACAGGCGTAGTACTTAGCGCAGCACGACTCGACTCTATACGGCACTTGGTTCTGGATAGCACGGGACACAGGATTAAGGTAGCAGGAGCACTGGGAACTAGGAAACACTAAGGGACCATTTGCAGAGACAAACATAGGTAAACGACAACAACGCTAAGGCAATGCAGGAAGGGGCAGAGCCCTTCTTATAGCCCAGGGTGATCATGGGCTAATTTGGCATCAGGTTCAGGTGTGCGCGCAGGACCTTTAAGAGCGGGCACGAGCGTGCACGCGCACTCTACGGGACCCGGCCGAGTAAAGTGGAAATGAGTGCTGGCGTCTCCTGAGGAGGAGATGCTGGCCAGCGCTCACTGATCCATGGCTGTGGCCGTCAGGAGGTGAGTGAACCTGACGGCCCGCAGCCATGGGCATTGCACAAGCTATATAGTCTAAGGTAGGTAAAAAGATCTAGAAGTAATACACAGCAATTTGGTTACATCATAAATAAGTTTGAAAGACAATGAGCTTCACTAAACATTTATGAATCGACCTTACCCGAAGCATAATGCACAGCTCAGTTTATCTATGGGAACAGCTCACAGTGTGTTCGATTCAGCTGAGAATAATCTGCTATTCTAAACGCCTACATGTCCCAGACTGTGAAGTCGCCCAACCTGAATGCTGGAGCAAAATACAGTCTCATACAGGAAAAGTCAATTATGAGTACAAGTGCTATAAAAGCCTTTAAATGGGAGATTTCAGCTAGAAGTGTTTCCCTATAAATATTTCCACATACTGAACCATAATGCAGCCACATAGCTGATAATAATGTCATCAATGGCCCAGTCTGGTGACATCATTGGCTCCATCCAGCAGTGTAATTTACATCAGCAGTATACTTCCCCTGGACACCAGGAAAGAGGAACATTTCGATTGCTGATCTTGGAGCAGTGGCTACAGAAATAGGGGATTGTTTGTTTACATAGGCTTTTATGAATGTGATATGTACAAAGGTCGATATAGACATATCCCACGTCAACAGGTGATATATAATTGAATATAAAGTATATTAGGAAATAAGAGCAGTTCTAGTGCTCTGTTATTTGAGTCTTATTTATATATTTTTAGAGCAGCTCCTGCTCTTGATTTATGGGTGGCATTGTTTTTATATTCGATAATGCTTATTATACTTTGGAATAATAGTCTGGAAAAAGTCGTTTGGAGCATTTTCCTACTACAGGTCTCCTTTCTGTTTCTATTTTGGCTGTATTTCTCAACCTTCACTCAAGATCCTAGAGATTTGGCTGGCATTTACTCCCCATCAGCAAACTCTAATTATGCCATTACATAACAAACATTGGCATCAGCAGTAAATAATTCAAGATGATTTCTCCTTGTACTAGATCTTCTTCATCATTACATTCTGTACTTGGATGCCCCACCCAAACCATGTGAACATTTTGTGAATGAACTCCAGAACATACTGTATACAGGGCAATCACTGGGACAAGTACATTATACAAGTGATAATGGTGATAATAATAATATTACAGGGATGCCTCCAACAAAATGTGCTATTTAATGAAATCCCATGTACTGCAAGTGTTTAGATTTGTTTAACAAGAAGGAAATAAAATGTTCCAATGTGACCTATTTGCTAACAAAGAGCACTTATACAGAAGCCCCTAACAAGACACAGGCCGCTATCTACAGGCTCAGCCCATGAGACACCTGCCTATCCTTTATGGGGGCACAACGGGGGTCCCATCTAACAAGTGAGCATAGTCAATGAATATTTTCAGAATTAATCAATATCGCACAAGATTTTCCTTGAGATAATCCAAGGCCTACTTATCACAAAAATACATGACATCACTACTGAGTGGTGGAAACACTCCATATCTTTATATACTCACCAAATATTGGGTAGTGTACGAGCAGATTTAGAAATATCTAATTATAGGACAATGAAAGTAAATCATTGGGTTGTCTGTACTGGATATTGCACATTTCAGCCCTATACCTTATGAATGACTATGATTGCACACTGTGACTGGGATTAAAGCAGAATTTGTTTGTACATGCACTGATGAGGGTTAACAAGCCTGAAATATTGGTACTCAAGTCCGAATAAATACCTCAATGCAGGTTCGATTTGTGCTATACATTAAGGGTATGTGCACACGGTAGCAGGCTTTTACGTCTGAAATGACAGACTGTTTTCAGGAGAAAACAGCTGCCTCGTTTCAGACGTAATTGCCCTCCTCGCATTTTGCGAGGCTTCTCTGACAGCCGTAAATTTTGAGCTGTGCTTCATTGAGTTCAATGAAGAACGGCTCAAATTACGTCTGAAAGAAGTGTCCTGCACTTCTTTTGACGAGGCTGTATTTTTACGCGTCGTCGTTTGACAGCTGTCAAACGACGACGCGTAAATGACAGGTTGTCTGCACAGTACGTCGGCAAACCCATTCAAATGAATCGGCAGATGTTTGCCAACGTATTGTAGCCTTATTTTCACCTGTGATTTGGATCCACACATGGTCTCCATGACAACCCTGCAACTGACAGAAATCACAGCAGGAAGTTGGCAGTTTTACTACATGGGCTTTGGGCCTGTGTCTTGAAGCCATCATATCTCAGCACAAAAGAAATTATCTAAGCCTTTTTTAAAGCCATCTACTGTCCCTGCTGTGACCAGCTCCTGCTGTAGACTGTTCCATAGATTCACAGTTCTCACAGTAATTTTGCCAAAAAACGGGTCTGGAGTGAACGGAATTTCTGCTACACGGAAGCGCCCAAAGAAAGGAGTCTGTTTGCCACAACTCGTATAACCATTGAAAAGACCACATCGAGGAGACTCCAGGCTTGGAGGTATCCACCGTGGGTCGGCTCCTGAGGCTAGCACAGTGTACCGGAAAGTCTTCCAGACGAGCGTTTAAGTCAAGTTGTGCTGATGATCCTGCACAATGGAACCAGGTGAGTGGAAAATCAATCCACTATTCAAAGATATTTCAAAGACCCAATACAGTATCACCCGAGAGGAGCGCCTTTTCTTCCTTTTTGTATACCCTTTTCCAAGCATAAAACTATAATGTAATTTTTACCGCACGGTGAACGCCGCAAAAAAAATTAACTAAAAACAATGCCAGAATCACTATTTTTTGGTCACCACCCCTCCCAAAATATAGAATAATAAGTGATCAAAAAGTCGCATGTACCCGAAAATAGTACCAATAAAAACGACAACCTGTCTCGCAAAAAACAAGCCTTTACACCGCTTTTTTGACTGAAAAATAAAAAGTTACGGCTCTCAGTATATGGAGACACAGAAAATAAATTATTTTTATAAAGAAGTGATTTTATTGTGCAAACGCTGCAAAACATAAAAAAACTATATACATATGGTATCGCCGCAATCGTACCGACCCGCAGAATAAAGTAAAATTGTCATTTATAGCGCATTATGAACGCCGTAAGAAATAAAGAATTTAAAACGCCAAAATCACTGTTTTTAGCCACCAAAGCTCTAAATAAAATGTAATAAAAAGTGATAAAAAATTTGCATCTACCAAAAAATGGTACCAATAAAAACTACAGCTCGTCCTGCTAAAAATAAGCCCTCACACTGCTCAATTCATGGAAAAATAAAAAAGTTATGGCGTTTGGAAGGCGGGGACTGAAAAACTAAAATGGAAAAGCAAAAAAGGATCAGTCCTGCAAAGGTTAATTAATTTCTATTAAAAAAATAAATTATTACCACATGTGGGGTATTGTTGTACTCGGGAGAGATTGCGTTACAAATTTAGGGCGACTTTTTCTCCTTTATCCCTTGTGAAAATGAAAAAATTCAACATTTTAGTGGACAAAAATGTTTATATTCATTTTCACGGCCCAATTCTACTAAATTTTGCAAAAGACCTGTGTGGTATAAATGCTTACCAAACACCTAGAAAAATTCCTTGAGGGGTCTAGTTTGCAAAATGGGGTCATTTTTGGGGTGTTTCCACTATTTTGTTCCCTCCAGGGGGTTGCAATCGCGACATGGCACTAAAAACCAATCCAGCAAAATCTGTGCTCCAAAATCCGAATGGCGCTCCCTCCCTTCTGAGCACTGCCGTGGGTCCAAACAGCAGTTTATTACCACATATGGGGTATTTCCGTAATCGGGAGAAGATACTTTACAAATGTTGGGGTGAATTTTCTTCTTTATTCCTTGTAAATATTAAAAATGTCTATGTTATTTCAGAAAAAAAGTAGATTTTCATTTTCACAGACTAACTCCAATAAATATAGCAAAGTACCTGTGGGGTCAAAGTGCTAACTATACCCCTAGATAAATTCCTTGAGGGGTCTAGTTTCCAAAATGGGGTCACTTTTGGGGAGTTTCCACTGTTTTGGCACCACAAGACCTCTTCAAACTCGACATGGTGCCTAAAATATAATCTAAAAATAAGCAGGCCCCAGAATCCACTAGGTGCTCCTTTGCTTCTGAGGCCGGTGTTTCGGTCCATTACCACACTAGGGCCACATGTGGGATATTCCGAAAAACTGCAGGACCTGGGCAATAAATATTGAGTTGTATTTCTCTGGTAAAACCTTCTGTGTTACACAATTTTTTTTATTACAAATGAATTTCGGCAAAAAAAAGAGAAATTTGTAAATTTCCCCTCTACTTTGCTTTATTTCCTGTGAAACGCTTAAAAGGTTAAAATACTTACTGAATGCTGTTTTGAATACTTTGAGGGGTGCAGTTTTTGAAAATGGGGTGATTTATTGGGGTATTCTAATATATAAGGCCCTCAAAACCACTTCAGAACTGAACTGGCCCCTGTAAAAATAGCCTTTTGAAATTTTCTTGAAAATGTGAGAAATTGCTGCTAAAGTTCTAAGCCTTGTAACGTCCAAGAAAAATAAAAGGATGTTCAAAAAACGATGCAAATATAAAGTACACATATGGGAAATGGTAACTAGTGACTATTTTGTGTGGTATTCCTATCGGTTTTACAAGCAGATTCATTTAAATTTAGAAAAATGCAAATTTTTGCAAATTTTCTCTAAATTTTGGTGTTTTTCACGAATAAATATTGAATTTATCGACCAAATTTTTCCACTATCATAAAGTACAATAGGTCACGAGAAAACATTCCCAGAATCGCTTGCATAGGTAAAAGCATTCCGGAGTTATTACCACATAAATTAACAAATGTCAGATTTGAAAAAATCGACTGTGCCACAAGGCCAAAACAGGCTGCGTCCTAAAGGGGTTAAAGAAACTCTGTCAACACATCATAAGTGCCCTATCTCCTACATAAGAAGATGGGCGCTATAATGTAGGTGACAGCAGTGCTTTTTATTTAGAAAAACGATCTGTTTTCACCACTTTATGAGCGATTTTTAGTTTTATGCTAAGGAGTTTCTTAATGCCCAAGTGGGCGTATTTTTACTTTAGCCCAAGTGGGCGTTGTGGAGAGAAGTGTATGACGCTGACCAATCAGCGTCATACACTTCTTTCCATTCATTTACACTGCACTAGCGATATAGCTATATTGTTATGTGCAGCCTCATACACAAACACTAACATTACTGCAGTGTCCTGATAATGAATATACATTACTACCAGCCAGGACGTGATGTGTATTCAGAATCCTGACACGTCTGAATCTTTTCTGTGATATTTACAGCAAGGCAAGCGTAATCTCGCGAGATTACGATGTAAACTGTAATTTAAAATTGGAGGTAATGTCTATTCATTGTCATGACACTGCAGTAATGTTATAGTGTGTGTATGTAGCTGTACATAGCGATATAGCTAAATCGCTAGTGCAGTGTAAATGAATGGAGAGAAGTGCATGACGCTGATTGGTCACTGATTGGTCAGCGTCATACACTCCTCTGTACAACGCCCACTTGGTCTAAAGTAAAAACACGCCCACTTGGGCATTACGAAACAAATTACCATAAAGCTAAAATCGCTCCTAACGTGGTAAAAATAGATTGTTTTTCTAAATAAAAACCACTACTGTCACCTACATTATAGAACCCATCTCCTTATGTAGGAGATAGGCCACTTATAATGTGGTGACAGAGCCTCTTTAAGCGATACAATCAGCCGTTGAATGAGCGTTTGCTCGTTCATCAACCTGATCGTTGCCCTGTTTACACAGCACAATGATCAGGAACGAGAGTTCACATGAACTCTTGTTTGCCTGATAATTGGCCCGTTTAATGTGTAATATAATTATATGATGATGTGATAGCAGTAAACCAATCAATGCTTCTAGGGGAGAATATCCATACAGAATCTGACAGGAAAAGACTGTATGGCTCCGTATGAAATCAGAGGCATATGTAGGCACAGTAGAAAGAATCCTTCGATTAACATGCTAGTCTGAGCTGGCAAATGAAAAACATGTTTTAACTCAAAATGTAGGAAAAAAAATACCCGAACTTGCCATGCACACATAGTTTTAGTTGGAAAGAAAATCCAACGTGGGCAATCACCTTATTGGTGGACATAAGTGGGTCACTTGTCATGGTGAATTGTTGCTTTCACAGCATATTAAAACAATGAATAGCCAAAATGGCAACTGTGTATGGGTAGCATAAGGGTTTACAGGTACAACATATGTTATGTTTTTTTAGAACTTTTTTTTACCAAAGCACCATCAATGACACAGAGAACTGGATGTAAAAAAAATCCTGTTCACTTGAAGGGGTTGAAAACTGGTATTTAGAGCATCCTGTATTTTTCCAGGAGCATGTGTATTCATGATTCTTTTTTATCAGTTTTTCCTTATTGACTTCATTTGGTGAAAACCTTGTCATAAAACGTCAATGTTAACACTGGAATCACGGTACCTCGACATTCCCCGCAGATGACGCCTCATCCTATTTATTGTTTACTCAGCTCCATAAATTTAAGCTGCGACTACGCTTGGTTCATTTGAATACAGGCCCAGCCACTACTAAAAGTATGAAGCTGTGTCTGGTTAGGTGTCGTTCACATCTGCGCTAGGGCTCCGTTCCGCCGTTCCTTCGAAGCTTTCCGTCGGAACGGAGACCTGACTGACACAAACGAAAAGCATAGGTTTCTGCTTCCATCACCATTGATTTCAAAGGTGACGGATCCGGTGCAATGCTTTCCGTTTGTCTCAGTTGTGTAAGGGTTCCGTCGTTTTGACGGAATGAATAGCGTAGTCGACTACGGTATTGATCCAGTCAAAACGGTTTCCGTTTGTGTCTGTCAGGGCTCCGTTGCGACAGAAAGCTCAGACGGAACGGAGCCCTAGAGCAGATGTGAACGAAGCCTAAGCAATGAAACGTGTAAGTCCTCGTGCACACATGCGTGACCTTTTATACAGCCACAAAACACAGATCCGCATAACACAAACCGCACACGGGCGGCTTCCATGTGCGGTTTGTTTCTTCAACTCACCATTGAATGGGCGAAACTGATACACAAAAACTGACAGGAATAGGATCTGTTCTGAGTTTTGCGGATAGGGCACACGGATCCGCAAAAAAACGGATGTGTGCATGGCCCCATAGAAATGAATAGGTCAGTGTGCTATCCGTTAAAAAAACGGATAGCACACTGAAGAAAATAACTGATGTGTGCATGAGCCCTTAGGCCCAGTTGACACAGAGTTTTTTTTGTTTTTTTAAAATTCTTTTATTTTCCGTTTTCAATACACAAATATAATGGTGCAGACATAAACAGCACTGACATCGGCCCACAGGCCAGCATATGGAATTACAAGGAGTGCAAAGAACACAAAGAATAACAACGTACAATTGAAATAAATATTGATAGAGAAACTTTTGTATGCACCCTGAACCCGCAGCCATGCATAATAACCCGTAAGAGAACAGGAAAGAGCTAAGGAGAAACAAAAGAGAAGTGGGGACAGAAAGGAAAAGGGAAGGAGAGAGAACTGACCTGACGTAATGGGCCTAGGGATTATGCTCAAGAGGCCATGATGGTCCTATACTCCACAGATGATTGAAACCGAATCCAGACACGCCATGTTTTAAGAAAGTTGGCGTGGGATCCTCTCATTGATGCCGTGAAATCCTCCATTCTCATAATCTCTTGGATTTTGCTGAACCACATGCCCACCGATGGAGGGCAAGTTTGTCTCCACAGCGAGGGGACGCACGCTCTAGCTGCATTCACCAGGTGGCGAACCACTGAGCATCGATACGTGGATAATGGCACACCGATGGAGCAGGAAAAGGCCCGGAGATCTCGGAAGGAGGAAATCCGTGAATTTCGAGGACATGCACCACACCTCAGACCAGAAATGAATCAAGAGCGGGCAGTCCCCAAAAAATTTGCAGAATTGTACCCACATGGTCACCACATCTCCAACACAACGGCGAGACCGCAGGTATCATCGCATGCAATCTGGAAGGCACTCTCTACCATCTTGATGGGATCTTAAACCCCGCCTCCTGAAATCTGCTAGCCATAGAGGATTTATGCGTCATAGTGAACAAGCGATCCTTATGCTTCGTAGTGAATGCTAGACCCAAGTCCCTCTCCCAGCTTAACAAGTAGGCAGGAGTGGACAAATTGGATGGAGAGATTAGGAGAGCATAAAGTCTGGACAACGAGTGACGCACCGTGCCCGTGCAAAGGAGTTCGAAAGGGGGCGTGGCCAGCAGTCGATGGCGCCGGTCGCATAAGCTGAGAGCTCCGCGCCCTGCCACGCAGATCCAGCAGCCTACAGCGGGGAAAGGTGCCTCATATGGGGAAAAAAAGACCCCAAGGGTCTAGACTCACCCCTGCAGCACAGCACCAGGTCGCCGCCGCTCCACCAACGATCGACGGCTACTTTCTTCGGCGGCAAGCCACGCCGCTCCCTCAGCCGCAGCCATCTTGGACAGCCTCGTGTCAGAAGGAAGGGGAGATGTCCGAGCAGGGAGAGGAGACAGTGCCCCACGTACAGGGTAAGCTGAATAGCCGGATGGCTAAAGTTCACCCTCCCAGCTCCCCTAAGCTGTCCTCCACCTCGTCCTGTGAACAGCAGGGAAGGGGGTCCCCTATCCCAGGAGCAATGGAGGCCAGGCCACGAGGAGCATCAGCTCAGTCAGAGGCCCCAGTACACCTGCTTGAACCACCAATGTCACAGCCCTCAGCACAAATGGCCCTACAGATTTGGCCTGCACCTAAACCTCAACGGCCCACGATCCAGCAGCCGGGGAGGAGAGACGATCTGGGGGATACACCATCTTTGACCCCCTATGCCCAGGCCCCTGTATATGCCTCAGATTCTGACCTGGAGGATTCAGCCTCACTTCCTTCAGATGTGCCCCCTATGTGGAGGGAATGTTTCTCACAGTTGCCCACTAAAGAGGACTTTAAGAGTATGATACAAGAAGTGAAGGCAGCTTTTCGTTCAGAATTGGCGGGGGTGTCGCAGCATATACAGCAGATTGCTACGAGGGTGGAGGCTCTAGAAGATGACCACGATGCCACTAGGCGCCATGTCTCTGTGATACAGTCTTCAGTGTCCTCCCAGCTGGCGTCCATTAGAGATATGCAACTGCATCTAGAGGATTTGGATAACAGAGGTCGCCGTCATAATATAAGGATAAGGGGCATACCGGAGCCCTCGGGTCTGAAGATCTTCCCATCGTGTTAGAGACTATCTTTAACGACCTTTTGGGTGCACCCCCGTCTAATCGGATACCGCTTGACAGAGCGCATAGAGCACTGAAACCAAAATCCATTACATCTCAGCCCAGAGATATCATCTGCTGTGTCCAGGATTTCCGCACTAAGGAGGACATTATGCTTAAAGCCCGTCAGCGTAAAGACCTGGAGTATGCCGGTGTGCCGATTCAGTTATTCCCGGATCTCTCCTGGATTACGTTACAGAAAAGACGTCTGCTTCGTCCGCTTCTCGCAGCCCTACGGGACCACAATATTATTTATCGATGGGGGTTTCCGTTCTCCCTTACAGCCCGAAGAGATGGTGTTTCTGCAACCCTGAGGTACCCAGGGGATTTGCCTCATTTCTGTGACTCCCTTGGTATACCAACGCCCAAGATGCAGAATTGGGAGACTCCTTTGCCGCCTTCGTCTCCACCTCCAGTCTGGCAGTCGGTCCGAAATAAGCGGAGGACCTCTCCAAGACGACAGTCTAACCGAAGTTCACCAAGACCTGATTTGAATTGATGGACGCTGCGCAGATACACGGCACCTCCGTAATATATGTGAAGGAGCCTGGTCACCCATACCAGCTGCTCCCTTCGCCAGTTGCACTATCCTAGGCTAAAAATGCATTTAGGATTATATTTCTGAATTTATGTTGCTTCTCTTTAATTCGTTAACGTAAATTGTGGCAGGGCGCGATTGCCCGGGATACACTTGGCTCTTTCACCCCCTTTTTGTTTTTGTTTTTTCTCGGCCTGTACGTATTTATACGTACTTTTGTACTAGGTTCCTCGACTGTTGAGACCCGACCTCCTTTTTTGATAGGGGTAATTTGTTTTGCAGTTCTCCCTCTGTTTTTAGAGAGAGTTGCAAAGGGTAATATTGTATTACCAGTTTTCTTTTGCTTTAATATCACCCGCCCCAGGGTATAGTATTCTCCCTGGTAGTATTTTCTGAGTGTGTTTGAAATTCATTGATCTCATGCATTTCTCTTTGTTCTCACTGCAGATATGTGTATTGTCTCCCTGGTACGTCTTTACCCCAGTGTCTTTCCCTCCCCTCCTACTTTCATCCGAAATAACACCTGAGACGACAGTGAATCCTCCAAGAACCTCCAAGGTAGAAGGACGCCGTAGAACACTGCTTGCTTTGAAACCGACATGGGACTGGCCCCGACATAACTGTGAGCTGTATACATCCGCACTTTCCACATCCTTCTTTGCTCTTTCATACATCTTTGACCATGGTTAAATTTGTCACACTTAATGTCAAGGGTCTCAACTCCAATGTGAAGAGACGCTTGCTTCTCAGGGAGTTGAAATCGCTTGGAGCGGAAGTCGCTTTTCTGCAGGAAACACACTTAGATTCATCCGGAACTTTCCAATTTGCCCGAGGGGCGTATCCTGCTGTGTACTCTGCCTCGTCAGGTCGCAAAAGGGAGGGGGTGGCCATTTTGATAGCAGCTTCCTGCCCCATACAAGTTCACACCTCACATCTAGATCCGAAAGGCAGATATGTTATAATAGAGGGGACTTTGTTTGGACAGCCCATTGTTTTATGTAACGTTTACTCTCCTAATACCGCACAGATTCCATTCCTACGTAGACTCCTTTCTAAACTCCAGAAGCTTCCTAGGGGGGCATGGCTGGTGGGAGGAGATTTTAATGTCCCGTTCTCCACGTCCATGGATAGGGTCTCTCTTACACACGCTACTCCGACGCCCACCCTTACAGGACTTTCTACACGTTTTAGGCAACTAATTAGAGAGCACCAGCTCTATGATTTGTGGCGAGTGGATCACCCAGGTGATAGGTCCTATACCTTCTTCTCCCATACGCACAGCACTCATACACGCTTAGATTACTTTTTTGGTAATGTCCCTGCCCTCCGTGCGCTCCAGGGGGCGAATATAGACCCCATCTCTTGGTCAGATCACGCACCAGTTTCTGTGTCCCTGCAGATAGGGAAACCAAATACGAGAGTATGTCATTGGCGCTTAAACGAAACTTTGATTAAGTCCCCTGCTCTTAGGGACAGCCTGGCCGGACATATGCGGGAATTTTATGCACTTAATGAGGGATCGGTTCCTTCAGTATCCACTCTTTGGGAGGCGCATAAGGCGGTGATGAGAGGGCAATGCATAGTAATGGGAGCTAGATTGAAAAGAGACTCTCGGGCCAAGCGGGTGGCTCTCCATCGGACAATTACTAAGTTGGAGAGAGAAATGGGGATTAAACCGGCGGTCCCGACACTACGGAAATTGATAGAGGCTAGAGCACAACTCAAGGACTTAGCTATGAAGGGGGTAGAAAAGTCATTACTATACACAAAAAGGAAATATTACGACAAAGGTAATAAGGCGCACTCGCTTCTGGCCAGACTATTGCGGGATCAGGCGACTGTTCGTACTCCACAGGCGGTTCGGGATAAGGCGGGCATACTCCAGCATCACCCAGACACGATAGCCACACTTTTTCATGACTATTATAAATCCTTATACCACCTGCCAAATACCTTACCACCTGATCCGGCTCGTCGGAGGGAAACGCTGCAAGCATATCTCTCTTCCTGTGCTCTCCCTAAACTGAAAGATGAGGAGCTTTCATCCCTGAATGCCCCGATCTCTGCGGAGGAATTGTTTGATATATTGAAGGACCTCCCTAGTGGTAAGGCCCCTGGACCAGATGGCTTTACATATGGGTATTATAAGACCTTTGCAGAGATCTTGGTTCCACGGATGGCTTCCTTATTTAATGAATTCCTACAGGGTTCTCCCATCCCTCAAACATTCCTGCATTCTCATATCACGCTGATCCCTAAACCGGGTAAAGACCACGCAGAGTGCTCCAATTACAGACCCATAGCCCTTCTGAATTCGGATCTAAAAATTTTCACCCGTCTTCTAGCTAATAGACTCAATGTTTGGCTCCCTTCTTTGATTCACAAAGACCAAGTGGGCTTTGTGCCTCTTAGGCAAGGAGGAGACAACACACGAAGGGCCCTTGACCTCATTGATGCCCTCCAAAAGCAAAAGGAATCGGCGAT
Source organism: Rhinoderma darwinii (assembly GCF_050947455.1). NCBI lineage: Eukaryota > Metazoa > Chordata > Amphibia > Anura > Rhinodermatidae > Rhinoderma > Rhinoderma darwinii. The sequence goes on from NC_134689.1 coordinate 48,957,522, forward strand.
CCTTCTTAGTCTAGATGCAGAGAAGGCGTTTGACCGCTTGGGATGGCCATTTATGTTCGAAACTCTAAATTCATTTGGGATTTCGGGCCCTTATTTGACAGCACTGCGTGGTCTCTACTCCAAACCGACAGCGGCAATTAAACTCCCACACTCCACCTCCCCTCCGTTTCAAATCTGGAATGGTACACGTCAGGGGTGTCCCCTATCCCCACTTTTATTTGTGCTATGCATAGAACCTTTAGCAGCTCAAATACGGAAATCCAGGGATATAGCGGGGGTCCAGATACAAGATAAAGAGTTTAAGGTTTCCCTGTTTGCAGATGACGTCCTCTTGACTATCACTAAACCTCATACCTCCCTCCCTAACCTTACTACAGTTCTCCGTAGGTATGGGAGGCTGTCAGGATATAAAACTAATACATCTAAAACGGAAGCGCTCCCTCTTAATGTCCCACACCAGGAGCTCCAGCTACTCAAACACAACTACACCTACAACTGGAAGGAAACCTCTCTGACTTACTTAGGAGTTCAACTCACTCCCTCCTATACGTCGGTTTACAAGGCTAATTTCCCCTCTCTGTTTGTAGAGCTACGTCAGCTAATGGCCAGGTGGGATCCTCTTCCCATGTCATTTTTTGGGCGCATAGCAGCGGTCAAAATGACCTTGCTCCCTAAATTACTGTACTACTTTGAGACTTTGCCGGTAGCAGTACCTATGAAGGAATTGCGGGCCATGCAGTCTTCTATCCTCAGGTTCATATGGCATTCCGGCAGACATCGAATTCCGAAATCAGTTTTATTATCGGGTCGATCTGCGGTGGGCTATCGGTCCCTGATGTGGTGAAGTACTACTGGGCGGCACACCTCCGTCGCATACCCAGCTGGGTGTCTTTAAGGGCATACAATAAATGGACCGAAATAGAGAAGCTATGGATGGCCCCGGTCCACCCAAACTCCCTGTTATGGGGTGACCCACTGGTAATGCCGACTGCATCTTTATTGGGTCCCATGAGATTTCAAAGGGAGGTGTGGGAAACCTGTAAAAACCGCTTCCATTTGGCATCGGGTTGCCCGCCCTTGACTTCGGTACTCTACACTCCCACTATTCCGGGGGGCACTACCTCCCGAATAGTCCGATTGTGGACGGGAATTGAGGTATTTCACCTGGCTGATATGGTTGATCCCCACACGCAAGAGCTTCACCCGTTTTCATACTTTCAAAAACATCATAATATTCCCTCCGCTGCGTTCTTTCACTATCTTCAGGTTAGACATTACATGCAGCAAACTTTTAGATCCACGCGGGTTACTGCACCTACAAGCTTCGAAAGGTTATGTCGGTATGCTACCACCACTAGGGGGCTTATCTCAGCCATTTATGCATTATTGCTATCCCCGGAGGGTTCCCCTCCGCCTGGGCATAGATACATGTTGAAGTGGGAGGCCTTACTGAATAAATCCATCCCGCTCTCATTGTGGCAGATTATTTGGTCGCAAGCAGCTAAAACCTCCATCTGCACTGCATATAAGGAAAACCAATATAAAATCCTTATGTTTTGGTACCACACCCCTGCCTTTCTGCATAGCTTCAATCCGGGTATTCCGTCGGAATGCTGGCGTTGTAGAGGTCAGAGAGGAGATCTGTTCCATATTTTCTGGAGCTGTTCACTGGTACAACAGTATTGGTTGGAAGTTAAGAACTTGGCATTGGCGGTGTTGCAGCAGGATATTCCCTTAGATCCTCTTCATTACCTCCTAAATGTTCCCCCTAGGTCTTTGGGGAAATCACCAGCTCGACTCTTTCGACACTTTCTCACAGCCGCTAAGACGTTGATAGCGTGGAAATGGAGACAGACAACCCCTCCCTCCCACATCGACTTAGTAACTAGAATTAGTGAAATACGTACAATGGAGCATATGACGGCCTCTATTGACAATGAACTGGACAGGTTCAAAGTGGTGTGGGACCCGTGGGACAAGTATTGGATACAGGGAACTCAAGATTAGGTGGTAGGTGGAGCTCCGACTATCCCCCCCCCCCTCACCCCCTTAAACCCCTGTGTTTTTTCCCAGATGTTTTGTCTGTCTATTGAAAGTTACTGTCTTACTATGTGAATTGCATGGCCCTTCATGCTGCTCTAAGTTATATGTATATTTTTGAAAAATTTTCAATAAAAACACAGTTGAAACCAAAGGAGTTCGAAAGGGGAACTATCTCGTGAATATGCCGCTGAGTTAGTTAGGGACGCAAGGAAGTGTCTCAACTGGGTGACCTGCCATGCAGTAAATGGGTCAGGATCAGACAAAGACTCCAACTGTGCGTTAGTCATCCACGTCTCATCCTGCATAAAGTGTACGGCACGTCCCTTACCTGCCTTCAACCAGAGCTGAAAGGGCCCCCCTTACCGCCCCGGTGCGAATGCAGGATTGCCCAAGATAGGAAACAAGGGAGAAGGAGACAGAGAAATCTCTTTCCAGGGAAAGAGCCGTGACGCATCCGCCAGGGTGGGCCCGATAGTCGGGTGCGTCCGTGCCGACAGAGGGACGTGGTTGCCCAACCAAGGTAAGGCCTGCAAAGGGACTTCAAGAAATGCCTGCTTCATGGACACCCACTCTTTAATCTCAGTGTGCCTAAACCAGTCCAAAATTCGAGTCAAATGGGAGGCCTGATGGTAGGAAACAAAGTCCGGGAGACCAACACCACCCTCTTAGCACGAAAAAGCATAGATCGAGCAATACGCGGGGGTTTCCCCACCCATATGAACTTGTGGAGTAGGGACAGCAGAGCTTGAAAGAATGGGCGTGGGATGTGTACCGGCAGCGCCTGAAAGAGATAAAGGATCTGTGGCAAAATATTCATTTTAAATATGGCACACCTGCCAAATCAGGTAAAGGTCGTCCAAGAATCCAAATTGCTCTTTACACGTTGAAGTAGCGGAGGGTAGTTCACCGCATAAAGGCAATATAGATCACTGTGAAGCCGGACCCCCAAATATTTAAGCGAATCTCTAGCCCATTTAAAGGAGAAGGACTCAGAAAGATCATCCACCAGGGTCTGCGGCAACGAGATATTAAGAGCCTCCGACTTCTGGTAGTTGATCTTAAAGTTGGACAATTTTGAGTATCTATCCAACTCCGCCATCAGGTTGGGCAAGGAGATCCTGGGAGCAGTGAGAAAAAAGAGCAGGTCATCCGCATAAGCAGCGACCTTATGACACCTACCTCCCAAAACTACACCCGCTATATCTGGATTGGAGTGAATATGGCACAAAAAGGGCTCCAAACATAAAATGAAAATTAAAGGGGACAAGGGACTGCCTTGCCTTGTACCATTAGAGATAGCGAGTGAGAAGTGTCCATTGACCTTAACCTGAGCCGATGGGGAGGAGTAGAGACCCGAAATCCATTTCATCATATGTGCACCCAATCCCACATACCGCAAAGTAGCCAGCATAAAATCCCAGTTGACTCTGTCGAAGGCCTTCTCCGCATCCGTCGACCGAAAGCAAGTGGGAAGGGCCGAAACAGCCGCTTGATACAGGTTAATTGCCCGAGCGGTATTATCTCATGCTTCCCTATGGGGCATGAAGCCCACCTGGTCATTATGTATCACAGTATGTAGTAGTGGGGACATCCTATGGGCCAGGATCTTAGCAAACAGCTTTAGATCAACGTTTAACAGAGAAATGGGGCGATAATTTTGGCACATGGATGGGTCCTTCCCCTCTTTGGGTATCCCCATGATGTGGACCCTCAACGTGTCTTAAGGAAGGGAACTCCCCTCTGTGAGTGAATTGAAGGCGTGTAGGAAATGGGGTGAGAGCAGATCTGAACAGGCCTTATAATATTGTAAAGGTAGGCCATCCTGGCCCGATACCTTCCCCGCAGGCGAGTCCTCCAGTGCCCAAGACAACTCTTCCAAGGAAATAGGAATCTCCAGGGCAGCAATAGCCTTCGGAGGGATACATTTCATCCCCGAGGTCCGGAGATACGTCTCAATCTTCTCTAAGTGGCTGCCGCCATCCGGAGAAAAAGGTGCCCGAGGGAGATTATAAAGAGAGTGGTAATAGGCACGGAAGGCCTCCGAGATGTCTTGTGGGAGCTGCAGGCGCCTATGACAGTTTTTTTAGGGCTGATTTTGATGCGGAAACTGCGTCGGAGGCAGAGAAAGCGCTTTTTGTGGCGTTTTTTGCCCACGGTGCTCAATGGGGTGAAAAACGCAGTGAAAATCCCGGCAAGAGTTTGCAGGCAGGTCAAAATTTGCTGAACTAATTTTGAGGCACATTTTTCTCCGTGTGAACACAGAGACTTAGGGTATGTTCACACGGCCTATTTTCAGCCGTAAACGCTGCAAAAAAGTCTGAAAATACAGGGGGCTGAATGCCTCCAAACATCTGCCCATTGATTTCAATGGGAAAAACTGTGTTTCGTCCTCGTGGGGCGTTTGCTTAAAGCGATTTTTTTAAGCAAAGGCCCTGTAAAAAAGAAGTGCATGTTAGTTCTTGAGCCGTTTTTCATTGTCTCAATAGAAAAACAGCTCCAAAAACGGCCGTAAAAAACGCATCAAAAAACGCTGATGCATAAAAAATGGCTGAAAATCAGAGGCTGTTTTCCATTGAAAACAGCTCCGTATTTTACAGCCGTTTTTTTGTTTAGTGTGTGAACATACTCTGAGGCTGCCCCTTCAAATATCTGATCGGTGGGGGTGCCAAGACTGGGACTCCGCGGGGCCCGCCGGCACGGGCCCCCACCATGGCCGGAGGCTCCACTAGCAGCCGCTATGGCTGCTACAGCGCGACGCCACTGAACACGACTACGGCAGAGCAGGGAGGTATCTCCCCGATCTGCCATTAAACAAAAGACATGTATCCCCTATCCACAGGATAGGGGATACATGTGTGATCGCTGGCATTGATAGGGAGAACGGGGGACTGAAAGTCCCCTGAAGTTCAACATCACAAACCTCGGACTTACGGGGTCTGTGTCGGCCGCTCCGTAGAAATGAATGGAGCGCCGGTCGCGCTTGTGCACATGCGTGACCAGCGCTCCTTTCATTTTTATTGAGCTGCGCAGACGCCGAAAGTCAGAGGTTAGTCATGGAAAACTTCGGGGGACTTTCGGTCCCCCGTTCTCCCTATCGCTGCCAGCGATCACACATGTATCCCCTATCCTGTGCATAGGGGATACATGTCTTTTGTAGGACACACTGTAGGTTGCATTTTTTTGGGAGGGGGGACGCTGTATGCCGTTCCCTACAGGGGGGGGGGCTGTATGGCGTTCCCTACAGGGGGGGCTGTATAGCGTTCCCTACAGGGGGGGGCTGTATGGCGTTCCCTACAGGGGGGGCTGTATGGCGTTCCCTACAGGGGGGGCTGTATGGCGTTCCCTACAGGGGGGGGGGCTGTATGGCGTTCCCTACAGGGGGGGGGGCTGTATGGCGTTCCCTACAGGGGGGGCTGTATGGCGTTCTCTACAGGGGGGGCTGTATGGCGTTAGCGCCATACAGCCCCCTCTGTAGATAACGCCATACAGCCCCCCTTGTAGAGAACGCCATACAGCCCCCTGTAGATAACGCCATACAGACCCCTCTGTAGATAACGCCATACAGACCCCACTGTAGAGAACGCGATACAGTCTCCCCTGTAGGGAACGCCATATAGCCCCCTCTGTAGATAACGCCATACAGCCCCCTCTGTAGATAACGCCATACAGCCCCCTCTGTAGATAACGCCATACATCCCCCTCTGTAGATAACGCCATACAGCCCCCCCCTGTAGATAACGCCATACAGCCCCCTCTGTAGATAACGCCATACAGCCCCCACTGTAGAGAACGCGATACAGTCCCCCCTGTAGGGAACGCCATACAGCCCCCTCTGTAGATAACGCCATACAGCCCCCTCTGTAGATAACGCCATACAGCCCCCTCTGTAGATAACGCCATACAGCCCCCTCTGTAGATAACGCCATACAGCCCCCTCTGTAGATAACGCCATACAGACCCCCCTGTAGATAACGCTATACAGACCCCCGCTGTAGATAACGCTATACAGACCCCCCTGTAGATAACGCCATACAGACCCCCCCTGTAGATAACGCCATACAGAGTCCCCACTGTAGAGAACGCCATACAGCCCCCTTTGTAGATAACGCCATACAGCCCCCTCTGTAGATAACGCCATACAGCCCCCCCTGTAGATAACGCCATACAGCCCCCCCTGTAGATAACGCCATACAGCCCCCACTGTAGATAACGGCATACAGAGTCCCCACTGTAGAGAACGCCATACAACCCCCTTTGTAGATAACGCCATACAGCCCCCTCTGTAGATATCTACAAAGGGGGCTGTATGGCGTTATCTACAGGGGGGCTGTATGGCGTTATCTACAGGGGGATGTATGGTGCTATCTACAGAGGGGGCTGTATGGCGTTATCTACAGGGGGATGTATGGCGCTATCTAGAGGGGGCTGTATGGCGTTATCTACACGGGGGGCTGTAAAAAAGGCACTATCTACAAGGGGGGGGTTGTGTGACACCCAGGGGAGGGGGGGGCCCCAGTCAAAAGTTTGCTATGGGGCCCAGTCTTTCCTAGTTACGCCCCTGACTCCCACCATATTGATGGCCTATCTTAAAGGGTAACTAAATGTTCAACAAACTTCTGACATGTCATAGTGACACGTCAGAAGTTTTGATTGGTGGGGGTCTGAGCACTGAGACCCCCACCAATCGCTAAAACTGAAGCAGCAGAAGTGCTCATCTGAACGCTGAGCTACTTAGTTTCTGTTCAGCTTTTTCCAGAAATGGATGTATCGGAGTACGGGCTCATAGACTTCTTATTGGGCCCGTACACCGCTACATTGATTTCCGGAAAAAGGCGAACAGAAAAAGCGGCTGAGCGCTCACACGAGCAGTTCTGCTGCTTTGTTTTAGAGATTGGTGGGGGTCTCAGTGCTCGGATCCCCACCAATCCAAACTTCTGACATGTCACTATGACATGTCAGAAGTTTGTTGAACGTTTAGTACCCTTTAAAGAGGCTCTGTCACCACATTATAAGTGCCCTATATTGTACATGATGTCACGGGTCCGTAAATACGGGTTAAAAACGTGTGACAAAGGACCCGTATTTACGGGAGGGAAAAAACACGTTAGTGCGCATGGGGCCTAAGGATAGGTGCCTAGCTTATGCCTCATGCACATGACCGTGCCCGTTATTTCGACCCGTAATTACGGTCACGGCCGGCCGTTTTTACGGGCCGTGCTCCCATTATAAAGTATAGTAGTGATTTTCTAATAGTAGCATGGCCCGTAAAATAAAAAAATAGGACATGTAAGCAAACGGGAAGGTACCCGTGGCCAACAGAAGTCTAGGGGCCTGTAATTATGGGCGTTTTTACGGTCTTGCGCATGTGGCCTAATTATAGATGAAAAATACTGTCGGGTACATGGAGCCTTACCCAAGTGAACAGAGGTGAGCTGCAATACCAGAAGCGGCCAATGGACAAGAATGGAACTATATGTGGTCGAAATGTTTTTCCAATCCCATACGACTGCTTTCCATTTTTTTCTCTGTATTATAATCCATTCCTTGTATCATTGTTTTCATTACAATAGCTGGGATCTGTTGCATAGAAATGTCCATCAGACAACAAGGTGACCACATATGGCATTTAGACAAGACAGTTGTGGCTTTTTAACTTGTTTTAATACTTATTTTATTTTCCAAATTCATTTTGAAGTCGTCCAATCTGCACCCGAGTAAACAGCTAGTCAGTTAGGCCCCCTGCACACGCTGCAGATTTTGAAACATGAACAGAACTGACTTCCAGTCTCATACATTTCTGCACCAAAACCTGCGGCATGTGCAGGTGGCTCAACGTCACATTGCACAAGCTTTTCTCCTTTCATTCAGATCATAGAAAATAATCGCAGTGACCTCATCCAGTACACGCAGACTGCAGCGATACTGCTGAAAGCTATGCAAGAGGGAGAAGCGTGCGCGCTGACGTCACACGACACACCCTCACTACGTGCTGGCATGCAATAAATGAAAGCGAACTAAGGTGGGCGGGGCTCCCTAGCACAGGAAGTGACGTTGAGAGCGGGAGTTGGGCCTTAGTACGGGGAGGAGGTGATAGCGATAAAGGAGGGGTACATGACGTCACGGCGGCCATTACACGGAGCAGGAGAGGCTGGGAGGTGCGAGCCGGCGCTCCGAGGAGAAGCTGCGCTTGTTGCGGGAGATCTACGATTTTATTAGGCGTTCTTTGCTTCGTGTCATTACCGGATTATTCTCTGCTTTGACTGGGTAGCGGTACGTTTGGTGTGATTTCGCCTCTGCTTGGTCCGGTTACCGGTTTGATTAAACCACCTCTCCACTGACACAAACGAGTGCGGCCTCTGTGGTTCATACACCCAGTTCATTTGTCTCGGTCGGCCTAGCGGGCCCACAGCGGTGTCAGTCCGGCTTTCCACAGCCTCAGTATGGATGAAAAGGCGTTTACCAAGGAGCTGGATCAATGGATCGAGCAACTGAATGAATGCAAACAACTGTCCGAGAGCCAGGTCAAGACCCTGTGTGAGAAGGTGGGTATTCCCGGCTGTGTAAACTGTCACCGACATGTATGTAGTCACGTGACAGTGCTGCGGTCAGTCACCCGTGATCCTGTCCTTTGTAGTAAAGCCGGGTGGGCACGTAACCTGTAGACATTTCCTGTGCTGTGCAGCTCTATGGGCTTGGTAGACGGGACGTGCTGGGGGTGCCACCGACCGGTTTTATCACGTAATTCCAGTGCAGCATCGCACAATAGGTCACGTATAAGCGCTGCGGGTAGCGATGGTTGCTGGGGACGCATAACTCGGCGTATCCGCGGTTGTTGAGTCGTGCTGATAGTCATCACGACTAGCTCTGGGGGGATAATGGTCGCAGTGTGCTCAGTCGTAATGTTCCATGATAGGAGCCGCGCATGTTCCCAGGTCTGTGGGATGGGCTCGGCAGTGGCGGCGTCTTGTACTGTTCCTTTTATGCGCCTACTAGGACCACTAGTGCCGCTTTAGTTCTCGAGCTCCGGCCACTGCTGTGGATCGTTCGCTGGCGTCTTCCCTAGTGCATTTTCCTGGGGCTAAGCTTCCACATGCCTTCACTGACATGGCGCCTCAAATGCTTCGTATGTAATTCCCCTGGGGATTTATTTACGTGGAGCTCATAAGTTTACGCGCGTTTTGTGTTTCGGAGCAGCAGCGCTGACATTTTAGCCGGCTCATGGTGGCCGCTGAGCTCGTAAGATGGCGGCTGCTCTCCTCCCCGCCCCCTCCGCAGGAATGTAGTGATGCGCGTCCTCGCTGCTGTGGCCGCTCCTGTGTGGCGCGCTGCCGCCTGTGGCTTCAGTCATCTCCGGGGAGGGGGGAGGGGAACGTCCTCTTCACGGCCCCTGGTTTACAATGTATGACGCTAGTAAATAGTCTTTTATATTAAAATATTTCTTCACTCGGTGTATTGGATTGGGGGGTCACGTAGTTATTGTGGTTTTTGTTTTTTTCACCTATGCTTACAAATCAGTAAACTATTCCAAATATGGAATTCGCTTTTATGATGGGCCAACGTTACAAGCAATTATTTCCTCACCCGTCAGGGCAGTATTTTCACGTGGAAAGGCCCCATGCGCCTGAACCTAAGGCTTCATGCACACGACCGTGCTCGTAATTACGACTCGTAATTACGAGCACGGCCGGCCGCTTTTGCGAGCCGTGCTGTCATTATAAAGTATAGCAGCACGGCCCGAAAAATAGAACATGTTCTATTTTTTTAACGGCACGGGCACCTTCTCGTGAGAAAATGAGACGGTACCCGTGGCTAACAAAAGTCTATGAGCCCGTTATTGCGGGTCGTAATTACGACCCGCAATAACGGGTGTTTTTACGGTCGTGTGCATGAGGCCTAACTTTGATTTGCAAGTCCGGATCTATTTATTTCTATTGCCCACCGACACGTTCCCGTATATTGACACAAAGGTGTTTGAGTCGTAGAAACATCCGCAAAAAATAGGACATGTCCTACTCTTATTTTACAGACTGTGCACCTATACTGTATAATGGGAGCAAGGCCTGCCAATGTGGGTGACGGTCTGCGGCCTCCGTGCCCCGTGATTGCAGCTTTGGCCGTGTGCAGGGGTCCCTGAGGGTGTTTTCACATCAGCGTCACCCTTGTGTTCATGGGTTCTGTCAGACCTCGTCGGAGGAGCCCGTGAACTGAAGCCTAGCTTCGCTTTTTCATTACCATTGATTGCAATGGTAATGCTTCCAATGCAAATGTTTCCGCTTGTCTCTGTTCCGTAAGGTTTCTGTTGTTTTTGCGGAAACAATAGCGCAGTTGAGTTTGTCTTTCCGTTGGTGGGTTTCTCCGACAGAAAGGTCTAACAGAACCCATGAACAGAAACCCAACGCTGATGTGAACAGGCCCTGACCTACACAACCACCCCAGCTTTGTAAGTAAAATGATCTTTCACAGATGTGTATATCTGTTTTTTACACTTAATTTATGGATAGTTGGCATCCCTGGTAGGGGCGGAGTATCTTGTGGGTGAGTGCTCTACCCCATATTGCTGGGGCTATTACAGAATCACTATACTGCAGGAAAGGGTTCTGCCCAACTTGAACATTTATTGCATATCCACACAATGCCATGAATGTCTCTCGAGAGCAGGGTCTCCTGACCCCCTTTTCACTTGGCGTGACTGCTGCAGATTCCAGGCAGGGACTATTGGAGGGGTCCGCGTATGCGCGCAGCTCTCCCCATCCTGTGCTATGGGAGTTATGGAATCCGCTGTAAATGAGCTGAATGTCTTAAAGAGGCTCTGTCACCAGATTTTGCAACCCCTATCTCCTATTGCAGCAGATCTGCGCTGCAATGTAGATTACAGTAACGTTTTTATTTTTAAAAAACGAGCATTTTTGGCCAAGTTATGACCATTTTCGTATTTATGCAAATGAGGCTTGCAAAAGTACAACTGGGCGTGTTGAAAAGTAAAAGTACAACTGGGCGTGTATTATGTGCGTACATCGGGGCGTGTTTACTACTTTTACTAGCTGGGCGTTGTGTATAGAAGTATCATCCACTTCTCTTCACAACGCCCAGCTTCTGGCAGTGCAGACACAGCCGTGTTCTCAAGAGATCACGCTGTGTCGTCACTCACAGGTCCTGCATCGTGTCAGACGAGCGAGGACACATCGGCACCAGAGGCTACAGATGATTCTGCAGCAGCATCGGCGTTTGCAGGTAAGTCGATGTAGCGACTTACCTGCAAATGCTGATGCTGCTGCAGAATCAACTGTAGCCTCTGGTGCCGATGTGGCCGACACGATGCAGGACCTGTGAGTGACGTCACAGATCTGCACTGCCAGAAGCTGGGCGTTCTGAAGAGAAGTGGATGATACTTCTCATCAGAACGCCCAGCTAGTAATAGTAGTAAACACGCCCCGATGTACACACATAATACACGCCCAGTTGTACTTTTACTTTTCAACACGCCCAGTTGTACTTTTGCAAGCCTCATTTGCATAAATACGAAAATGGTCATAACTTGGCCAAAAATGCTCGTTTTTTAAAAATAAAAACGGTACTCTTATCTACATTGCAGCGCCGATCACATGCAATAGCAGATAGGGGCTGCAAAATCTGGTGACAGAGCCTCTTTAAGTTGGCGATACCCCCCTCACAATTAGGAAAATAAGTAAAATGACGAGTAATCAAAACGAGCAAATAAAATGAGACAAAACACAACGGAGTCCATAAGACTAAATGTTCTATAGACTACGATGTGGGCAGCTGCGTAGTCTGTCGTATCTGTGATTGACTTGTGTGTCTGTGGAAGAAATGCAGACTTGGTTTGCTTGCGGTTTTTTTCCTATTGTGAAGTGTGAATTGATGCTAGTCGCAAACTAGAGATTTGATGGCCAAAAAAAGTATATTACAGTCGGAGGTGTGTTTTTTTTCCAGCGAGCGGTAAAACAGTCTCACGGGAGAAAGGGCATGTCCCCCCTATCTTTGTCCGTTTATGCCTCTGACCTCCCATTGACATCAATTGGAGGCAGAAAAGTGTATTTCGTGGCGTTTATGCCCACGGCACTCAATGGCAGTGGGCGAATAACTCTGCGAAAATCGGCGTGCAGGGAGAGGAAAATTTGCCTCAAACTTCCAAACGGAATTTTGAGGCAGAAATTCTGCATGCAAAAAAAAAAACGAATTGTAGGAACACGCTAGGCGGACATGTTGCATAAAAGTACACCGTGTAACCGCCATGGGGCCCGCAGGGAATTCCATCAGAAAAACGGCACCAGATTGTGTTGCAGTTCTTCGGGTGGAGTGTCCACTCCAGAAATCCTGCAGCAATAAAGAAAACGTTTTTACTTCCCCCGGCTGTATTCATAGTGACTCGTCCCACTCTTCTGAGCATGGCCTGTCCTGGGATGAAGCTATAGTCCATGTGACCCCTGCAGCCTTTGGCTGCATTGGTCACATAGTATGAAATGTCACCCCAGGAGGCCGAGCTTTGCTCAGAATAGCGAATCGTGTCACTAGGACTACGGCTGAGGTAAATATAAACATTTTTTTTTCAAGTCTTTTTTTCCATTCGACTTTTGTTTGAATTGCAGTTACTCAGGCTGCAATACATTTTTGTTGCGAGTTTTACCTCCCTATTAAATTCAATGGGGAAATCCTGCAACACACGAGCAGCGATTCTGCAGCATAAATTGACATGCTGCGGCTTAAAGAAAACGGGCCGCAGGTCAATTTATGGACTTTTCTTTTCACTGGCTGATTTATGTTTATTGTTTTCTGGTGTGTGGATAAGACTTGTTCAAATCTCATCCACACTGCTGCTAAGGCCCCATGCACACGACCGTGCCCGCGATTACGGCCCGCGATTGCGGGCACGGCCGGCCGCTGACTGACAGCCGCATTTTCGGGCCGTGCTCCCATACAAAGTATGGGAGCACGTCCCGCAAAATGCGATAGAACGGACATGTTCCATAATTCCCGGAACATTTCCACGGCACTGACACCCTTCCGTAGTGCTACGGAAAGGTGTCAGTGTTCAATGAAAGTGAATGGCTCCGTTATTGCGGTCCGCAAAAACGGAGGTTTTTACAGTCGTGTGCATGGGGCCTCATGTATTGCAGAATGACCTCTGTTGCGGAATATCCGCACGGTTTACTCCTAGTGTGCTCCTACCCAAAGACTGTTTTTGCGTCTTCATGAAAAATGGATCTGCCGTGTTCGATTTTTACAGTTGTTGTCAGCAGTTTTATGAAGTCGTTCATGCCAAACCAGAGATCTGCTGCCCATCAATAGAAGACCAGACCAAATCAAGACAAAGATCGATCAGCTATTTGTTGTTCTAACTTATGATGTTGTCCAAAATGTCAACCTTCACAGACCCAACAATGGACGACAAGTCGTTCAGTAAAGTACCGTTTCAAATATCTAATGTGTTGAGCGGTGATGCCAGTAATACAGCATGTGACCACTGAGGCCATGGATTGGCTGCATCGGTTACGTGTTGGTACAGCACGTCATCACTGGCAGCTTGTAAACAAAGACTGCAGAACAATGGGATTGACCAATTTAGATGTAAACCAGGCCTTGGGGTACTTTATGGGGTAAGATCAGAATTCTGTTCCAGCTATTTCCTGGGGAATATAAGTATTTACTAAAACACCTCTGTCCAACTTAGAGGCTCTGTCACCACATTATAAGTGCCCTATCTCCTACATAATCTGATCGGCGCTGTAATGTAGGTGACAGCAGTGCTTTTTATTTAAAAAGCGATCTATTTTGAACACATAAGCGATTTTAGCTTTATGCTAATTAGTTTCTTATTGCCCAAGTGGGCGTGTTTTTACTTTAGACCAAGTGGACGTTGTGGAGAGAAGTGTATGACGCTGACCAATCAGCATCATACACTTCTCCCCATTAATTCACTCTGCGCATAGGACGGGTCTATTCACACTCCCTGCACTTCGTTAACGGTTGTTTGATACTTACAGCAGAGCAAAGCGTAATCTCCCTGTAACCTGTCATTTACAGTGAGATTACGCTTGCTCTGCTGTAAGTACCACAAACGTTAACAAAGTGCCGGGATTGTGAATAGACATCCTGTCCTGTCTGGAAGGAATGTCTATTCACTGTCTAAACACTTCAGTAACGTTAATATGTCAGTATAAGACAGCACATAGTGAATAACGCATTGTCACTATGCGCTGACTAAATGAATGGAGAGACGTGTATGACGCTGATTGGTCAGCGTCATACACGTCTCTGTACAACGCCCACTTGGTTTAAAGTAAAAATACGCCCAGTTGGGCATTAAGAAACGAATTACCATAAATCTAAAATCACTCCTAATGTGGTAAAAATAGGTTGTTTATCTAAATAAAAAGCACTGCTGTCACCTACATTATAGTGCGAACTCCTTATGTAAGAGATAGGGCACTTAGAGTGGTGACAGAGCCTCTTTACCAGATTATCAAACCCCTATCTCCTATTGCATGTGATCGGCACTGCAATGTAGATAACAGTAAAGTTTTTGTTTTTTTTGGAAAGCGATCATTTTTGGCCAAGTTATGAGCAATTTTATATTTATGCAAATAAGCTTTGAAATGGACTACTGGGCGTGTTTTTTTTTCGGATTTCCAACTGGGCGTGTATTGTTTTTAACAACTGGGCGTGTTTACTTGTTTTACTAACTGGGCGTTATAGATAGAAGTGTATGATGCTGACAAATCGGCATCATACACTTCTCATTGTTCCCACCCAGCTTCTTTTACTAAAGACACACAGCGTGACATCACCCACAGGTCCTTCAACCTTGGCGTCGGTCAGAGAAGATACATCGGCTGAAAGGCGTCCAAAAGGTTAATATGCTTGTCTCTAGGGAGTTTGCTATGCTTACCTGCACATGGTGATGCTGCTGCAAATTCAACCGTAAGCCTGGAGCTGTGGAGCAAATTCAACCTCTTCCGACGCCAAGGTTAAAGGACCTGTGGGTGACGTCACGCTGTGTCTGCAGTGAAAGAAGCTGGCTGGGAGTGAGAATAGTGACAATCTGTGCACTACGTTGTGGAAGATGACGCACTGGTATGATGTTACGTAACATCCACATCCCCCCCGATGCAGTGTTAGAACTCTTTCACGTGTGACTTATTTGTTGTGGCTCAGTAACAAGTACAATACATGTGAATTATATTTTATATAAGTGTCTTTTCATCGCTGCTTTCGGAGGACCATAACTTGTTTGTTTTTCCCTTGATATAGCTGTTTGGAGGCTTGTTTTTTTCAGGACTTGTCATATTTTTAAATAGAATACATTTGGGATACATATATTTGATTAACTTTTTATGAATTTTTTTTAAGGGTGGGGGGAAAAAGCAATTGTTTTTCGTGTATTTTTTTTTTTTAAGCTTTAATGAACTTTATTTTTTTTTATAAGTACCACTAGGGCACTTCAAAAGGCTGTAAACTTATCGCTTATATAATGTGTTGGTATATTCAGTATACCAAAGTACTATTGCCAGTCATCTGATTCCGGCCTTTGTAGCTGCACCTGATGCGGACACTGTGCAGACCACTGGGCGTACGTCTGTTCTATCGCGGTCAATAGACCACAATTACGTCTTAATGGTACGCATTTGCGCAAATGGGTTACTAATCCTAGCAAAGGGACATCTTATTTTTTTTTTGTAGCAATACCATCATATCGGTTATTTAGAGATGATGGAAGTGTCATATGTGATTTATCGTATTGGAAACCAGTTTTCCATAGCTCTAAAAAATCAGTGGGAGAGTGATTCTGGTTTTCATGGTTAGGCCCCATGCACACAAACGTGCTTTTGCGGCTGCAATTCCCCCGAAAATCCACGGGAGAATTTCGGCCCCATTCATTCCTATGGGGCCATGCACACGAATGGAAGCCGCGGCCGGAAGTCGTCATCTTACTGTCCGGCAGCGGCTTCCGGTCCACATGAAAATGGCGCCGGATTTCGCTCTACGAACGAGGTTCGTTTTGATCTGTGTGGGAGCGCTATTCCCACAAAGACAGCGTACGCTTCTGAGAATGGAACGGCTCCCGTTCGCATTCTCTATGGGGATGTATGTGCCGTATTCCTTCTCTGTATGTATCGTAAATCGCCACATACAGAGATGAAAAAATAATGGCAGCCCCCATAGAGAAGTAAAAGTAAGAACACAGTAAAAAGTAGAACATGAGAACACATAACTAAAATTTATGTTACTATCATATTAAAAGCAATATAATAAAAAAATAAAAATCCTGACCACTTCCCTTTTAAGTGGCATTACATCTTTTCAGTTTGAGAAGTGGTATGCTTTGTGTCTCACTACTCTGTAAATTTCCAGGTGCGGTTCGCATGACATACTTGGCATTCCAGTTGTAGTCACTTGGGCACAGGGAGTCCGTGTTACATCTCGTAAAACATGCCTGCTTTGTGGCTTGTTTGGTATTGGAGCTACTCCTCATTGTGCAGTGCCTAACGTCCACATTTAATACTGTAGTTTAACTTTGATGGAAGTCTATACGTTCTGTATTTAATGTACTTAATCGCTTGATGTCCTTTACCATTGCCATTTCCCGCCTGGTGCAGTGCTTATTTGTCTAGACCTTGTGCCACATGCCACCAGTGTGGTGAAGAGTAATTCAATTGAATCTCCACCTTTTGCTTGAGCACCTGCTTTCAGTTAGGCTGGGGCTACACAGTAACATTTAATCACCTACATCGCTGACTTTTTATTTTTTATTTTTTTTCAATGGTCACAAGGTCACCCATGACTGCTGAGACATTCCCCACAACTTTAGGGTGCAGTCACATGCAGGGCCGCCATCAGGAATTTCAGGGCCCCCTACAGCTAAATTTTCTGGGCCCCCCCTACCGTGGCACCGCCTGTTAACGGTACTCCGTCCAGCACTATAACATGGTACCCAGGGCCGCCATCAGGGGGGGGTATTAGGGGTACTGATGTGAGAGGCCCGGCCAAACCTAATTGAAAGGGGGGCCCGGCAAACTGCCGCGACTTGCCTTTGGTAGAAAAAAAAACAGGCCCCTGCAATGGGGCCCGTTTTTTTCACCAAAAGAATGTCATGAGCTGCGGGCCCCCCTTTCAATTAGGTTTGGCCAGGCCTCTCACATTAGTACCCCTAATACCCCCCCTGATGGCGGCCCTGGGTAGCATGGGGGCCGTCAAACACCGCCGCCCGTGCGACCGATCGCGCGCACCCGCAAACTCCCGCGCATGCGCACCGGTGACCGCCTGGAACCGCGCACAGAATTTTGAGGCAGATTTTGACCTGCCCACACTATCTTGCCGCGTTTTTTGCCTGCGGCGATTGAGGACAGCAGACAGAAAACGCAGCGAAAAATGAATTTTCTGCCTCCCATTGATTTCGATGGCAGGTCAGAGGCGGAACCGCGGCAAGAAAGGACGTGCTGCTTTTTCTTTTTTCCGCGACTGGCTCCCATTGATTTCAGATTAAATCAATGGGAGGCGGTTTTGGAAGTTTTTTGGTGCTGATTCTGACGCAGTGTCCGAGTCAATATCAAGGCCCAAAAACTCTGTGAACTGGGCCTTATTGTTAGGGTTTATTCAGACGATCGTGTAATACGTCCGTGCAACGTGCGTGATTTTCACGCGCCTCGCACGGACCTGTTACTCTATGGGGCCGTGCAGACTGTCAGTGATTTTCATGCAGCGTGTGTCCGTGTGTCCGCTGCGTAAAACTCACAACATGTCCGATATTTGTGCATTGTTTGCGCATCACGCACCCATTGAAGTCAATGGGTGCGTGAAAGTCACGCCCAGCACTTCCGCAGCCGTATAAGCTATGAATGAAAACAGAAAAGCACCACGTGCTACAAACATACAGAGTGTCATAATGATGGCGGCTGTGGGAAAATCACACAGCCGCTCATCATACGCTGCTGACACACGGAGCTGTTATGGACCTTTTGCAAGCGCAAAACGCCACGTTTTTGCGCGCGCAAAAAGCACACGCTCGTGTAAATCCGGCCTTAGGGTAGGAACACACTAGGCATGAACGCTGCAGATTTTATGCAACACATTTTATTGTGGAAAATTCGCAGCGTATCACAGTCGCAGCAGAGTGGATGAGATTTAAACAAATCTCATCCGCACGGTGAAAAAAATATTTACATGCTGCGGCTTTTTGGCTTTTTAAGCCGCAGCATGTCAATGTATTCTGCAGAATCGCTGCTCCTCTGTTGCGGAAATGCTGCGGTTCTGCCGCAAAAATCACACATGAGAAAAAAAAAAAAAAGGCACTTTTTTAAATTTATAAAAAAGTTTAGACTTGCCCCGGCCGTAGTCCTGGTGACGCGATCCTCTATTCTTAGCGCAGCCCCGCCTCCTGTCATGACGTTTCATCCCATGTGACCGCTGCAGCAGTCACATGGTCTACAGCGTCATCCCAGGAGGCGTGGCTAAGTTCAGAAGAGAGAGATGCGTCACCTAAACTACAGCCGGGGTAAGTCTAAACTTTTTTTCCCTGCAGGATTCCCGCAGCGGACACGCCTCACGAAACCTGCGCCACTATTTGGTGCGGTTTTGCTGGCGGAATTCCCTGCGGCTACCGGGGCGGATAAGCTGTGTAGTTTTACTCAGCATATCCGCCTAGTGTGTCCCTTATGATGTCGCTCCTGGAGCTGCTGCCGGTCTCTAAATAGGCAGTTGGTCCAGTAGAATTTGGAATTATTTTTTTTTGTGAACCAGCTTAAAAAAATACAAAACTTTTGTGTTAGGGCCTGTTCACATCACCGTTCGCTTCCGCTCCGGGGTTCCGTCTGAGGTTTCTGTCGGGTGAACCCCGCAACGGAAAGTGAAAGGAGCTTAGGTGGCGCTATCTACAGGGGATTTTGCGGGGCTTGTGTATGGCGCTATCTACAGTGGGTGTTGTATTCCAGGGCTCTAAAAGCCACGGCAGACATGAGTGCAGCGCTGCTCATAAAGAAACTGCACTCATTAAAACCTGTTCCAGGCTGCCAACGTTTATATATGTGACAACTGCACGGGGCATCGGCAGTTGGCACGTATATAGCTGTATGGCAGTCGTGAAGGGGTTAAACATTTCTTCCGTTCCACTTTAAAGAACTCGCTGTGGGCTTAGTGGCTGGCCCGACGATCATGTTCAGCTATGTTTAATTCTGAAGCGCTACCACAACATCTTTAACCATGGGTTGCTGCCTCATTTGTGTACATGTAGAGATCTCTCGATAGGTAAAAACCTTTCGATCATAGCGGGAATGTGTGCACCCAATCTATAGTTCTCCACTATCCCAGCACAACGCTGGCTGTGGCCCCACATTCATTCAAAATAGCTGGGAGGTGTCAGGTGAGATGCTTCCCATCAGCTTTTACTTAACAGGCTGTCCCAGTTTAAAGAGGCTCTGTCACCAGATTTTGCAACCCCTATCTCCTCGGGATCGGCGCTGCAATGTAGATAAGAGTAACGTTTTTGTTTTTTTAAACTAGCATTTTTGGCCAAGTTATGACCATTTTTATATTTATGCAAATGAGCCTTTCTAAAGTACAACTGGGCGTGTTTAAAGTTATGTACACCTGGGCGTGTATTGTGTGTGTTACATCTGGGCGTTTTTACTTCTTTTACTAGCTGGGCGTTGTGAATGGGAGTGTATGATGCTGACGAGTCAGCATCATCCACTTCTCTTCACAACGCCCAGCTTCTGGCAGTGCACAGACACACAGCGTGTTCTCGAGAGGCACCAGAGGCTACATTTGATTCTGCAGCAGCATCGGCGTTTGCAGGTAAGTCGATGTAGCTACTTACCTGCAAATGCTGCTGCAGAATCAACTGTAGCCTCTGGTGCCGATGTGTCCTCGCTCGTCCGACACGATGCAGGACCTGGGGCAGGAAGTGAGTGACGTCACAGCGTGATCTCTCGAACACGCTGTGTGTCTGTGCATTGCCAGAAGCTGGGCGTTGTGAAGAGAAGTGGATGATGCTGATTCGTCAGCATCATACACTCCCATTCACAACGCCCAGCTAGTAAAAGAAGTAAAAACGCCCTGATGTAACACACACAATACACGCCCAGATGTACATACACAATACACGCCCAGATGTACATACACAATACACGCCCAGATGTACATACACAATACACGCCCAGTTGTACATACCTTTAAACATGCCCAGTTGTACTTTAGAAAGCCTCATTTGCATAAATATAAAAATGGTCATAACTTGGCCAAAAATGCTCGTTTTAAAAGAAAACAACAAAAAAACGTTACTCTTATCTACATTGCAGCGCCGATCTGCTGCAATAGGAGAAAGGGGTTGCAAAATCTGGTGACAGACCCTCTAAGTGTTTAGGCAATGACATCACTTTATTTTGCCTGTGGGGGTCTATGTATTGGATGGAATGGCATCCGCTGTGAGGCATAACTGATGTGTAATGTATAGATGGCGCGTCTTAGTCGCTGTAGAAAGAAGCTGCTATAAATGGCTGGGGACTTAGTAACTTTTAAGTAATGTATTGTGTTCGTGTGAAGCTTGTCATCTTAATAACTTTGTCTTGTGGTGATGCTATGGCTGTTACTATGCTGTGCTGCTCTCTTTGCTGTGTTTTAAAGCATATATATTTTTGGTAACACATGGTGTGAACTGTATTGTCCCATTAACCAGATGGTAATGTGTTACAGGCAAAAGAAATTTTAACAAAAGAATCAAACGTTCAAGAAGTGCGATGCCCAGTAACGGTGTGTGGAGATGTTCACGGACAATTTCACGACCTCATGGAATTGTTCAGAATTGGGGGAAAATCGCCAGATACAAATTATTTATTCATGGGAGACTATGTCGATAGAGGCTACTATTCCGTTGAAACTGTAACGCTGCTTGTTGCACTAAAGGTATGGTTAATTTGTATGTTTCTCATTTGCCTTGATAGAATATGCAGGATGTTTAGTAGGTAATTGGCCACTTAAAGAGGCTCCGTCACCAGATTATAAGTGTCCTATCTCCTACATAGTCTGATCGGCGCTGGAATGTAGAGAACAGCAGTGGTCTTTATTTTGAAAAACACATTTTTGAGCAAGTTATGAGCAATTATAGATTTATGCAAATTAGTTTCTTAGACAACTGGGCCGGTTACTTTTTACCAACTGGGCGTAGTACAGAGGAGTGTATGACGCTGACCAATCAGTGACCAATCACTGCACTTATAATCTGGTGACGGAGCCTCTTTAAAGGGGTATTTCTTAGTTAATAATATATGGTCGGGGGTACAATTAAACGAAAAAAGGCCTAAGTGTTCAATAATTGCAGTCGCACATTATATCCCAACACTTATTTCTCGAAACGATCCTCCTGATTCCTGTCCTACCTTTTGCCGTGGTGGTTTGGCCACTGTAGGAGGAGTTGGCGGGATTTTCTTGTAATTCCTTTGGGGTTTTCAGAAACTGGGTAGCAAAAAAAACCGCTAGGCTTTTTCCAGAAAACCCGGCCACTTCATCAGTAACTGGAGCCCAGCGACAGACGGCCAGACAGGGGTCAGGGAAGGTGTGGGTCTCAAGGTGGTACCCACATCCATCGGATCTCTATGGCAAATCATGTGGCTATGCCATAAATGTCCAAGATGCGAAGACCCCTTTAAGGATATATTCACACACGGCAGATTTGTTTCAAAAATTTATGCGACTATCAGTTTATCATATGTGAATGGGATTTTTTTTATTTTTGCACGCACCATTCAGATGAACACTTTCCCATGTGAATGTACCCTCAGATTTGCTCTGGGATTTCTTACTGAAAACCTGTTTTGTTTTTTGTTTTTTTTAGTAACGAATGGCTATAATTTTCTTTTTCAGGTTCGTTATCGAGAACGTATCACTATTCTTAGAGGGAATCATGAAAGCAGACAGATTACACAAGTATATGGGTTTTATGATGAATGTTTGAGAAAATATGGAAATGCGAACGTCTGGAAATACTTTACTGATCTGTTTGATTACCTTCCGTTAACTGCCTTAGTGGATGGCCAGGTAAGGTTATGCCGATAGCACACACCTAATGTAACTAGGGAAATGGCCTTAAACGTGTAGTTTCACCATGTCCTAAGCATGATTAGATAATCTAGACATCAGTGTGAGCCTTTAGTAGTTCGGCCATATAATACGTGATCTGCCATTTTGTTTAAATGGCCGGCATGTAACACTACATTTACCCGGCCTCTGCTGCTGCAGTGGAATTACCAGAGGAGGCTGCGGCTGCCCATAAATCTGCCGTTCTGGGATTTCAGAACTGGACTCCGATAATAGACAAATTTGTTTTATTTGGAATTGTCTTGATGCGATCCCTTAAGTTCCATGGCCTAACTATGGAAACCATAACCAAATATAATTAGTAGGTCTTGTTTTTTAACACTTGTTTTTCCTGTCCTGTTTCTTATGATGGGACTGGCATGCTTCACCATTCTTGAGTAAAAAGAAAACTCTGAATCATGACTGATATTGTAATGTGGGATGACTGGATCTGTCAAATCCAGTTTGGAAACTGAAGCCGTGACACCAGCATAATCATGTGCTTGGTTTTAGGAAAACCAGTATCACAATTCTAGACATAGATTTTAACCCCTTAACGGCCACGGTATAGTGTATTTTTTAAGGCGGTCACGCTGTATAGTTTTTCTGAAGCGCCGCCTTTTCACGAGGGCATTTCAGAAGATGTTTCCCCTGAATCAGGCGCTCTGCTTCTGAAGCCCGGCCAGTTTAAACCCCTCAGATGCTGCGGTCCATGGCAACTGCCGCATCTGTGTGGCTTTAGAGGGCAGGGGCTCACTCTCTCATCCCATCGGCACCCCACGATGCGATCGCTTGGTGCCTGATGGATTTTATGGCAGCCGGGGGCCTAGCAAAGGCCCCCAGGTCTGCCTTTTGTGAATGCCTGGCCTAATAGATGCCTGTCAGTTTTACACGGACGAGCAATAACACACTGCAATGCGGAAGCATAAAAGCCATCAAATTGCATAGTCAAGTCCCCTTGTGGGACTAAAAAAAAGTTTACTGTTTGATACATAAAAATGCTTTTATGGGTAATAAAAGTTAAACCTATTTGGTATTGCCGCGCCCGTAACGACCCCCATTTATAACTACTACATTATTTAACCCTCATAGTAGGGCTGGGTGATTTTAGCAAAATAAAATTAGATGGTTTTTCAACACTATGGGCAATTTTTCGATTTTGAATCTTGATTTTCTATTCTGTTAAACAGGAATACCAAGAGATCATTTGATAGATCATTTTCTTTATATAAAAAACTTTCTAACATTTATTGACATAATTGTACATAACTTCAACTTTTAACCTCTGCAAATACTTTATCATAAACACAATACAAAAAATGTCTATCTAATTGATTGTTAACCTGTTCCCTGTCGGCAACACTGAAGTTGTAATCTGTGATCAATGATGTGCTGCATGCACTAACATCCCTCTCTGCCAGTCACCACCTCAGCCGGTCTCCAACATTGCAGACGAGAGCAGTGTAAATTGCAGCAGGGCCAGGCAGATACTTTTGGGAGAGATTACATTCTAGTGGCAGGTTTGAGCAGGACCCTGTGCAGTTCCAACCCCACGATGGGGTTTTACATAAATTACATTAAAGGGAATGTGTCGCTAGAAATTCTTTTTTTTTTTTAGGTAAACAATTAATATTTAAGTGATTACACTTTTTGGATTTATTTAATTTTTTCACAAGTCAGGAACTATTATAAATTAGATTCTAATTTATAACATTTCCATGTGCTGGTCACTAGAGGGAGCAGTTCCCAAAATTGCAGCATGGTCAGTGTGGTAAAGCAACCTCATTCATTTATGCTGCAAATTTTGGGTAGACACACCTCCAGTGTCATCACACAATCCCCCCCCTCCCTTATTCTTGCTAGTGCCAGGAGGAGGGGTTTGAATCTTCAAACCTCCTACACTGTGTGCCGCCGGTTTCTGAGCGACTGCACAGTGTAGGAGGATTAGATACAGGGCTCAGCAGACAGTATAACACGAACATAATACACACATCACATACACAAACATAAATTACCTGCTGCCCCGGCTCCTATTCCTTCGCTTCCTTGAACATATGGCCGGAAGTCGTCATCTTACTGTCCGGCAGCGGCTTCCGGTCCACGAAAATGGCGCCGGATTTCGATATGCGAACAAGCTTCGTCTTGGTCTGTATGGCAGCGGCGCATGCGCCGTTCCCACACAGACGGCGTACGCTGCAGAGAATGGAACGGCTCCCGTTCGCATTCTCTATGGGGTTGTATGTGCCGTGTTCCATCTCTGTATTTGTTGTTAATCGACACATACAGAGATGAAAAAAATGGCAGCCCCCATAGAGAAGTAAAAGTAAGAACACAGTAAAAAGTAGAACACAAATAAATAAAATTTATGTTAATAGTCTACTAAAAGCAAAATGATTAAAAAAAATTGACCTGCCGAATTCACATGACTGAAAAACGGTCCGTGTCAGCCGGGTTTCCCATCCCGACCAGAGTACGTGTGAATGGGACTCCTGGCATCATAGAAATTTAGGTTACAGTGGGGGAAAAAAATGGCCATTAAAAACTGATCAACTCTCAGTATTTCATTGCCGCTTTGCATCAGTGCGTCTCCAAATTTTCATCCATTTCTTAGCCATTTTTAATGGCAGTTTGTCATCCATTTGCCATTAGTTTTTCATGGCCGTTTAAAAAAAAAAAAAAAAAAAGTGCACCTGAGTAGATTGCTCCACCACCATGGTGCCTCACATTAACCGTAATTAACCCCATCATGTAACCTACACATTAACCCAATTTTGTTCATTATGATTGAGAGACATGATGGTTAATTACTATTAATGTGAGGCACATTTTGGTTATGGGAAATCGCAATACTACACAATATCAGTATTGAAGTCGTCCAAATTCTGGTATCGTGATAACCCTAGTCCCGGTGAACATGTGACTGGTCACATGATTGCCGGGATGCCGTTAGTGGTAGGCTGCTGCTGGGTATAACTAGACTCAGCACTGCCCTATTAGTGACTTGTCACTATATAAGCGGGCTGATTTCCCCTGTATATGGGGCTGGTGTAAAAATAAAAAATAAAGTCCCCAGTGGTATTTTCTGACATGTGAGGGACGAGCCATAATAATCTTACAATAAACGCCAAAAAAAAGTAAACACACAAAATACCCACCAAAAAAAGTGTAGTAGTTCAACATTTATGGTAGACAATGACACAAAAATGTATTTTTAAAACTATTACCAGAGAAAAATTAGCTGAAAAGTAAAGTTTTTTTTTTTGTTGTTTTTTTTTTTACTATTTTCAAACCTTAAAGCCTCACTCACACGAGCGTGGCGTTTTTGCGCACGCAAAAACGCGGCGTTTTGCGCGCGCAAAAACCACTTAACAGCTCCGTGGGGCAGCACCGTATGATGCGCGGCTGCGTGCTTTTCGCGCAGCCGCCATCATTATGACACTCCATTTGGATGTTTGTAAACAGAAAAGCACGTGGTGCTTTTCTGTTTTCATTCATCCTTTTGACAGCTAATGCGCGAATCGCGCTGTTCGCACGGAAGTGCTTCCGTGCGATATGCGTGGTTTTCACGCACCCATTGACTTCAATGGGTGCGTGGTTTTCACGCACCCATTGACTTCAATGGGTGCGTGGTTTTCACGCACCCATTGACTTCAATGGGTGCGTGATTCACGCAAAACGCCCAAAGAACGGACATGTCGTGACTTTTTTTCAGCGGACTCACGCTGAGTAAAAATCACGAACATGTCTGCACGGCCCCATAGACTAATATAGGTCCGTGCAACGCGCATGCAAATCACGCGCCTTACACGGACGTTTTTCCCGTTCGTCTGAATAAAGCCTAAGCCTAGAAGTTCTAAAATAGCAAAATTTGTGTATAAAAATATGAAAGCAACCAAACAGCCTGGTCCGGAACCAAGTGAAATATTGAGACAAACAAACCATTTTTGAAAAAGTTTTTACTGTGTAAAATATAATAATAATAAATTTGTTATTGTCGAAATTGTAATGACCTGCTGAATAAAGGTGTTCCACACGGTAAATGGTGTGTAAATATTAGAAATATTCTAGTTGTCGGCAGCACATCTCCCTGACACGATGGTAATGCACGGGGACGAGTAATCGGAGTAACGAGCGCTTCTCCCCTTACTAGCTTCTTGTGAAAGGAGCAAACGAGTCTTGTTGATGGGCGCTTGTTTACGTGGCACACGACGGGCCATATAAGAGGACTTTTATTTCACATGGGGAAGTGAGGCTGATGGAATGGGTCTATTGCTATCCTTTTTACTTGCGATCAGAAACTGATGGTTTACATTATAGTTTCAGTACTTTTCCATGTTTTCCGTTGGTTGTATCCCGGTTCCAGTGTCTGAATGTTGCTTATACTTCAAAGGTCCACATCCTGAAGGTTGTGATACAATGCTGTCCTGTTCTTGTGGTTTCCTGTTTGTCACCCTTCTAATGTTGGGAGGGGGATGGTTGGCTAATCTTTACTTAGTATAGAATGTGGTGACTACAATGTTGGCCTAGGATGCAGGTTATGAGCTGTGAAGTGTTTGATGTCTTACTGCTAGCCCGAAAAATGGTCCTTAATGGTGGTGGAGTATTGGAAAGCACCACAACAAAACTTGCTTTATAAGTCTTCAGGAAATGTCAATTACAATTTGTTCCCTCATCCACAGATCTTCTGTTTACACGGTGGATTGTCGCCTTCAATAGACACACTGGATCATATCCGTGCACTTGACCGCCTACAAGAAGTACCACATGAGGTATATATTTTACCAAACTTTATTTAACAAATTAGTGCAGAAACAAGTGTACATAAGAGAAATGCTTTAAGGCATTCCAATGATGTATATGTATGTGATCTTGTGGGCACAGTAAAAATGCCTGGTATCTGAGTAAGGAG
Source organism: Rhinoderma darwinii (assembly GCF_050947455.1). Taxonomy (NCBI): domain Eukaryota; kingdom Metazoa; phylum Chordata; class Amphibia; order Anura; family Rhinodermatidae; genus Rhinoderma; species Rhinoderma darwinii. Next base: position 48,984,559 of record NC_134689.1, read on the forward strand.
GCCTTAACCCCTTACGCACCACAATATTGATTGTGGTACAATTTATCATGGCATTTTAAAATCTGCGGCCAGAATGGTATCGCTTGCCCTAATTATGAGAACGATTGACCAGAAATTGGCCTTGTTGTCCATAGCAACCAATCATAATACAGTTTACTAAATGCATTCTGAGTTCTAATTGGTTGCCATGGGCAACAAGGCCATTTTTGCCCCCTATTGGATAGTACCAGTGGTGTAGATTACAGGATGGACTTTAGCCTCTGTTTAAATTTCTTCATCTTTTTACGAGGCTCTGTCACCAGATTATAAGTGCCCTATCTCCGACATAGTCTTATCGGCGCTGTAATGTAGATAACAGCAGTGGTTTTAATTTTGAAAAACTCATTTTTGTGGAAGTTATGAGCAATTTTAGATTTATGCTAATTAGTTTCTTAAAGACCAACTGGGCGTGTTTTTACTTTTTACCAACTGGGTGTTGTACAGAGGAGTGTATGACGCTGACCAATCGGTGACCAATCAGCATCATACACTTCTCATTGTTCCAGCCCAGCTTCTCTCACTGCACAATCACTCTGTGCTGCGGATCATGCTGGGCTGGAACAATGAGAAGTGTATGACGCTGATTGGTCACTGATTGGTCAGCGTCATACACTTCTCTGTACAACGCCCAGTTGGTAAAAAGTAATAACACGCCCAGTTGGCCTTTAAGAAACTAATTAGCATAAATCTAAACTAGCTCATAACTTGCTCAAAAATGATCGTTTTTCAAAATAAAAACCACTGCTGTTATCTACATTACAGCACCGATCAGATTATGTAGGAGATAGGGCACTTCTAATCTGGTGACAGAGCCTCTTTAATACTCCAGTTTAAATCCGAAGCACGTCTTATTTCCGTCTTATAGACAGCTTAGTCTGTCTGATGCTTATTGGCTACTAATACCAGAGCTGGGTAGGGGACTTAAACACATGCAAACTTACTTTTTTTTTTTTTTGTCTGCAGATAGACCTAGCAGTGCAGAGAAATTTGCAGGTGCTCTGGTGCTTGTGTGCAAACCTTGCCCAACACTTCCACCTTGGTCTTGATTGCGTGAGTTTTCAGTTCTGAACACAGACGTAGCCGAATGGTGGAGCAGTCAAGATGTTGGGCAGGGTTTACTCAATAGCCAGAGGACTTGCTCGGCTTAGGACTGCCTTTGGGGTACTTGCAGGCTTATTTTGTTATGTGACCCAAGGTTTTTTTTTTGTGTTTTTTTTTCTCTGCACTTCTATCTGCAGCCACAAAGGTATTGTTCACACATGTGTTTAAGTCCCCTACACAGGGCTTGTATTGGCTTAGTAGCCATTGAGCATCTGACAGACTCTCTTTAAACATTTATGGGTAATACCATAATTTCCTGATAGGAAAGGATCCGAGATGTGGAACCCACACCTGTCGCCCATCCTGTAAATATGGCATAAATGTTGAAAATATATATGAATACCAGTGAAGTGAAATTAACATAACTTTATAAGGGCTAATTCAGACGAGCGTAATACTCATCCGTGTGCTGTGCGTTGAAATAGCTGACAGCACACGGACCCATTCATTTCAATGGGGCTATTCAGACATGCGTGAGTTTTCACACAGCGTGTGTCCGTTGCATGAAACTCACTGCATGTCCTATATTGGTGCGTTTTTGCACAGCTGGTCGCCCATTGTGTATGGGTGTGTGAAATACACGGACGACATCCGTTACATAGACATTCAGAGCAATAATTTAAAAATAAAGTGCATGGACATGAATAATGCGTGCCACACGTAAAGCACACTGATGCCAATATGCAATACACGGGCATGAAACAAAGGAAAAACTGCAGGTTTTTTACCCGCGCAAATCTGACATGCTCGTCTGAATGTAGCCTAACTCCTGTAAGTGGTTAAACAAACTTGTTACATTTAAAGGGAATGTGTCAACAGAAATACCTTACGTTTTTGTTAAGTTTATCTAAAAGTCTTAATATGTTTACTTGTTAATTTCTGCCATTTTATATTAAAAAATAGTCCTAAAATCTTGCAGTTTTCACTCTGACCACCGAGCCCCCCCAATAGATTGACACTTCCTGTTCTGTAGCGATACCTCCTGAGAAGTGATCTGATCATCACATGCAGGATTACAATGAAAAGTAACATCCATAGATAGAGCACATAGGAGCCACCATAGACATAAGGTGATGGACACAGCCCCCCCCACCCCCTGCACAATGACCTGCACAGGTCACAGCATGCCTAGAAAACTCTCCCATAGAAGTCACTATGTTCACAGGTTTCTATGGTCCATGTAGCTGCTGTAAAGCATATCTCTAAATGCTGTTAATAGCAGCTCAGGCAAGATGGCTGCCCCCATAATCCTGTACAGAAAAGACAATAGCAAGATCTACAATAAAAACAGATTAGAAAAAAGATTTTCACTATCTGATTTTTATTAGGACAAAAAATATGTGATGCACTTGTTAGGGCAACTTTTTACATATTTTTTTTTGGTAGCTTAACTGTTAAATCAAATTTCCCCTCAGTGTATATGACTTGTCCCAGGATAAGTTTTCCAAGGTGGTGTTGAGTTTGTAAAAATTCAGCATTTGCTCAGTTGTGTGTTTTTGATTTGAGTTTTTTATTTTTCTCTACCCATTCAGGGCCCAATGTGTGATTTGCTATGGTCTGATCCAGACGACCGTGGGGGATGGGGTATTTCTCCTAGAGGTGCTGGATACACTTTTGGACAAGACATCTCTGAAACGTTCAACCATGCCAATGGCCTTACCTTGGTTTCTAGAGCCCATCAGTTGGTGATGGAGGTAAAAGAATATTACTGTTATGTTAGTCCTATGTCTGGGTATCCTTTTTAGTTTTGATTCATTTTCACCAGATTTTACCATAACACTTGTCAATGTGCGTGGGAGCAACAAGAGTTCAAACTATTTTTGTTGTCATTTCAGGGATACAACTGGTGCCATGACCGGAATGTAGTGACTATTTTTAGTGCTCCAAACTATTGTTACCGCTGCGGTAACCAGGCTGCAATAATGGAACTTGATGACACTCTGAAATATTCATTGTAAGTAAACCTCTTTAATGTATCATAGCACACTTTTTACAGATGTAGTAGCATTGGATTTCACAATGTCATATAAAATCTAAACGTCCAATACCTGCTTAGTATTTGTTGCATTAATCTCTTAACATGAGTTAATACTTTATAAAGTGGAGGAGCAAAGACTAATTTATAACTTCTGTGATGTACATGGACATCCACCACAAAGTGAACTAGTCCCAACAGTCATTGTACCAGGCGTGTATAGAATGCTGGACTGCGAGGCGTATTGGATTTTGATTTTTATCTGGGTGAGCGGAGGGAGTGCAGGTAGTCCTTGGCTACAGTTCTGGACTAGGTTCAATAGTAATACATTTTTTTTTTTTCCCCCCCTCCAGCTTGCAGTTTGACCCAGCACCACGCAGAGGAGAACCACACGTGACCCGCCGCACCCCAGACTACTTCCTTTAAATGGAATTTTACACTTGTACAGTATTGCCACAAGCAGGATTTTGACCTGGGAGCCGAGAAGAGGAGCAGTAACTTCAGTCAGGAGAGAGCATTTGTCACACGTACTGTTCTCAAATGGACCAAAAGATGTGCCATATACAAAGCAAAGCCTCTCATCTCAACCGCCCGTGACCACATTAGAAGACCCGTTCATTGCATGCTGAAGTGACATTGTCAAAGAAAAACCAGTTTTCTGGCATAGCACTACTTGTAGTTCCTTTGCTTTCTCAGACTGCAACAAAATTAAGATGTTAACATTAACACCTCGTGAATACAATTTAACTTTCCATTTAGCGGTAGCTTTACTTGGCATGATTGTAGATAAGGATAGACAGTCTGGAAAACCCTTTAGCTCCCTGGGGGGGCTGGCAGCCTTTTGGGCTTCCTCCGTCAGTGTGAAGGGATTTAAGGACTTTTACAGAATAAGTACCAAGGCCTACATTGCCTCTTCTGTGACTTCGGATATGTGTTTATTTTCAGGGAAAACAATCTAATTTAATTTTTATTTTTTTCACAAAAGTCCACAGTTGTTTGTTCTTTCCATTTACATTATTTTTGCCTCCGTCGCTGTTCGTTGTTTAAGATTAGTTTTGACAGAACATTTTCTGTTAATGTTGCAACCCAAGGCAGCAATTTTTTTTTTTTTCATAATAAACTTGTGAACGAAGTTCTTCATAGATGTGAAACTTAATTTGTTCTTTATAATTTACTTCTACAAGAGAAAAGCAAAGACAAGGTTTGTGGAACTGTAAATGGGCTCCAGAAACAAATAAAGTTTTAAAGCGTACCCATCGTAATTTTTTTTGTATAAATTGGCAGTACGTGTAAATACATGAAACTTTGTTTCTTTTTGAGGGGGATGTGGCATCTTCCTTAATTTCCAGCATCCTGGATTTCTCCTTTCATTATCTTCAGGCACCTTCTAAATGTCAGGAAACCTCAAAATCAAGTTACACTGCAAAGACAATGGAGGTGGGAAAGAACAGGAGGGAAACTACAAGGGGAAGCAGAGACACGATGAGAGAAACCTACCAGCAACAGCCCGTCCAGTCAGTAGGCATGGACAGTGCATTGTAGAAACCAGCAGAGGTGATAAAAGATCCTAAATTTGCAGGTTCCACACGAAAGATAAAGCTGTAGAAGACATTGTATTCTTGATACGATCGGTACGCTTTAAGATAAGGCCCTGTTTAAATCATGTTTTTCCCCTAAATTTATTGTGTATGCCAGGAAAGCTGATGTACGTACTAAATATGTCCAAAGTGCTCCGTTAGCCTGAAGAGTCCAAAAATTGTCCTTTTGGCCTCCACCGGGCTGCCTTATTTTTTGGTATGGAATAACAGACCAAACTCTTCCATACAATTGCATCCTGCAAAAATATTTTTGCAAAACTCTAGCCTATGGGGGACATATTCTACTGTGTGGCATACGTCCCAGGTATCCGTTTAAAGTATAGATCAGTTTAACAGCTCATGATAAGATGTTATAATAGCCTATGGGTGACAGTTGCCTGTGACGGATGCCCAACAGTGGCATCAGTCACCCCGAGGTTAGAATGGTACCTGTTTAACATACGTCATGAGTTTCTCATGATGTAAATGTTAAACGGATGCTATAAGTCTATGGGTGACGGATGCCGCTGTTGGGCATCCCTCATAACCTATATTTAACGTACATGTGATAAGTTTTTCCCACTAAGTGATGCGTACAGGGACTAATTTCTGATCGGTTATGTTTCAGTCTGCAGGTATTCTTAACTACGAATGCAGCAGTGAAATATTTACATAAAAAATGAGAATGAAAAATAAATTCTGCTTTGTTGCCAGTTATAGGGTACAAGTGGGTGCTACACTGTTGCAGCTTCTGGCTGTATTTCTAGAATCCTCTTATGCCTCAGTTGGCAACATCCTCAGGCAAGTAGATATAAATCTGCATAGAATGGTGCACAAGTGGATGAATGTATTAACTTTTTAGCTACTTGTTGGTTATATCAGTTTTTGGGAAAAACTAGTATGCCGATCACTACATCTCCTGTATGTGGCATTGTTATTTTTTCAGGCCCCTGATAGTCAGCAATTCTGGAGCAGGGTGATCAGACTATGGTCCCATGCACACGACCGTAGATTTTGTCCGCAATTACAAACCCAGCCGACTGACACTTTCCCGTATATTTACGGGAAGGGGTCCGTGGCGTAGAGAGGCTCTGCAGAAGGACGGGCATGGCCTATTTTTTTGCTTTTTATGGACCGTGCTCCCATACTTCGCGTTTGCGGGCTGTGCTCCCATATGGAGGGCAATCGCCGGCCGTGCCCGTAGTCGTAGACTATTATGGGCATGGTCGTGTGCATGGGGCCTTACTGGACTTGTGTCTTGGAAAGCTGTGAAGATGCACGTTTTATACTGCACCATGCCCTATTTGTTGCAGTTTTGTGTTTAACTGGGGAAATGGAGAAAACTGATTTTTATATGAAAGTATACAATGAGTCTTGAATGGGAACATTTTCCTAGAAATGTTTGAAAGGGTTTTGAGATTAGAAAAACATGGCTGTGTTCTTCCATAAACTGCCGTTCTTGTCCATTGCCTGTGTGGTATTGCAGTTCAGCCCCGTTTAAAGGGAAGGTGTCATGAAATATATATTTTTTTGATCATATCGCTTTTAAAATATTAACATAAATTTTATTTGTTTTTACTTCTCTATGGGGGCTGCCATTTTTTTTAATCTTTGTCGATTAACGACACATACTGAAATGGAATACGGCACATACAACCCCATTCTCAGAAGCGTACGCCATCTGTGTGGGAACGGCGCATGAGCCGCTCCCACACAGGCCAAAACGAAGCTCGTTCGCAGAGCGAAATCCGGTGCCATTTTCAATTGAACCAAAGCCGCTGCTGGACAGTCAGATAACTACTTCCGGCCGCGGCTTCCGGGCATATGTACAGGCGCAAGGAATAGGAGCGTAGACCCAGCTGCAGGTGATTTATGTTCGTGTATGTGATGTGTGATACTGTCTGCTGAGCCCTGTATCTAATCCTCCTACACTGTGCAGTCGCTCAGAAAATGGCAGTACACCGTGTAAGAGGTTTGGAGATTCAAACCCTTCCTTCTCCTGCCTGGCACTAGCCAGAAGAAGGGAGGGGGGATTGTGTGAGGACACTAGTGTCCACCCCAAATTTGCAGCATAAATCAATGAGGTTGCTTTACCACATTGACCATGGTGCAATTTTGGTAACTGCTCCCTCTAGTGACCAGCACATGGAAATGTTATAAATTAGATTCTAATTTATATTTCCTGACTTGTGAAAAAATGTAAAACAATGTGTGATCACTTAAATAATTGTTTAACTGAAGAGAAAAAAAATTTCTAGCGACGCATTCCCTTTAAGTGAATGAGGGTGAGCTGCTGCAACACCACATACAGCCCATAGACAAAGACTGTTGTGGTTTTCAGAAAAATACAGCCAAGTTTTTCTAATCTTATACAACCAATTTTCAGAAACCACATGGTCTCATCACTGATGTAATCTAACAGTAGGCACCTACCATTCTCTGATGACTAACAAATGGCTAAATACAATTTTAAACCACTTGACCGTAGAGGGAGATGTGCTGCCGACAACTATAATCTTTTAGTTTCTTAAAACGATACGACCAACAGATCGAGCGATTGCTTGTTTATCTGCTGATCGCTGCCCTTTTTACACAAGGGAATGATCGGCAACGAGTCTTATATTAACGCTCGTCTGCCCGATAAGGCGATTTTACATAGTACAATTTAAGTCTACCAAGTCTTAAGTCGCTGTGGCTGGTCAGTAAATGCGACTGACCAATCACAGCATTATGACACGTGGTGGGGGTTTATCGGAGCCTGCACTCTAGCCGCCTCATTTCCTTTTGTGAGAGGGAGCTCTGTTGCAGCTCAGGAAGATTCAGGCCATAAAATGCCAGTTAACCCCTTGATCACTGGCAGAAAGGGTGATTAACCCCCCCCCCCCCACACCCATCCTCCGTAGTGGTAGTCCTTGGGTCACCCCCACAACATACAACTGTGCACCAATTATGTTAAATTGTATGTCTCTACTAAATGCATTTCAGTGGATGAGTTCCTCATTCAATTTAAGAGGCACCTGCAGTTCCACCAGTACCTGCCAGGTAAGAGGGCAAGGTACAGCATGAAACGCTACAAGCTCTGTGACCGCTCCAACAGATTTAGAAGGGGGAGGATAGTAGAATAGAGCCCACAGAATGTCCCTGTCCGTCCCCCCCCCCCCTTTCCTGGGAATGGTCACCAAATTTTGTTGGAGTTGGTCTACCCACTTCTAAACACGGGATTTAACCCGTAAGTGACTGCCCATAAGTGTTTTATGGCGGCCGCTAACGGGCTTTATTCCGATGCAATTGCCTTTTTACAGCATTGCTTCAGAATAAATTGGAGGCGCTTTGAGGAGGGATGTCTCTGCTCTCAGCTACCTCCGGCAGCTGGGGGTTTGGAGCAGTGACTGGGGACCGCTGTTTGCGTGCTGCAGTGTATGAGGTTTTATTTTTTTTATAATCTCAACACATGTTTGGTGAGCGGCGATTAAAAAAAAAACAAATTGTTAGGCCCCCGCTGCCACCGATTTTGCCCCCTCCCCCATAACCCCCAACTGCTGGAAGAAAAAAAAATGGTGCATGCGCTGTCTGTGTAAGGCAGATTTTCTGCCTGTAAATAGAAACTGATCAGGGACAGTTATAATTGGTCCATGACCATATGGTCCCTGTGATAAATCTATCACAGTGACCATAGTCCTATATTTACAAAATACAGAACAGGTTTTCTGCTGTTTCCCTCCCCTCACTGGAGTTTATTTGTGAAAGGAGCCTGCCCTCCATGTAGTTAGCGTCTTTGGGGCTCCCTCTATGAGTGGAATCCCTAGCCAGAGCATTGCTGACGCTCTGGCTGGGGATTCCGCTTCGGGACGAGCCCTTGACGTCACTGCCATATATGGACAGTAATCAAAATATAAACTCCAAAAGCAGTTCTGTAAAGGGCTGGAAATTCTTTGCAGCACCAACATCTCCCATAATTTACCATATAGGCAGCTCCATAGATACATAGACTATACAAGAAAGAACCACAGCATATAGCCAACCGTATGCAAAAATATAAAAATTTTATTATACAAATACAACAACCAATTATTAAAAAACATAAGACACGACAAGTAAAGTTTTTATGGAGCAAGACAATTCTGCTGGATGACATGTAAGAAATAATTAAGGCTGTACTAAATAACGGCAAGATTTTATTTCCAACCCAAAATGGGGAATCAAGATGATTAACACAAATCCATGTAAATCGGGAAAGGGGAAATAGGTGAAAGTGTCAGTGCATGCAGATTTAGCTTAAAACAGCCTTACCCATAGTAGCAAATGGAATTTCGCTCCACCACAGAGAACCCAACGCGCGTTTTGCTCTAAGTGCTTTCTCAGGGGGTGTGTAGATTTGTGTCCTGAAACTATCCTGCCCTTATATACTGTAGAAAGAGCTGTGTATCATCACCGTAGTGCGAAAAGCAGCGCATGCCCGCCGACATGACCGGAAGTGAGGCGGGCACCACTTCCGGCTCCAAACGCGGAGTGCACATCCGGATTCCCGACGCGTAACGGGAGTTCCAGACATGCGCAGTGCTCACAAGGAGCCGAAGAGGGCAGTGCATCGCCGCCAGCAGACAGCGCGCATGCGCACCTCCCCACCGGAGATGATTGCTAAAGAAGGTAAGTCCAAGGGATCTAAAGAACAGTATCTCGGCTTTATAAATAGACATTCCAGATTAATTGACTAAAAATGAAGTTAATTATAGATTTAATCAATAATCATATTTACATGTCCCCAATGAATAACCATAGATGTCTTATGTTGCCCAATAACTAAAAAGACCCTATGTCGAAAAAGTTCCACATCAGCATATATAGTGACATTAATCAAATGAAAAAAAGCATCGAAAGGGTTAATAGTGATTGAGCTACATGTGAATGCACAATAAAAACAACATTATTATGAAAGTGCTAAGATACATAAATCAAATATAATGTAATATAAAGTGACTAAAAAGAAGTACATATATCAATATAATATTTAAAGTGACAATGCACAAAAAAGGGTTAATATTAAACCCAACGTATATAAAGTGTAATTTCCCATAACAAAAAATATATATACAAAAATGTGAAACAAAATTATAAAACAAAACAAACCCACAAAAAACAACACAACAAAAGAACCCCAAAAATAGAATGAGGTTCTATATTTCTGCATGTATAATGTATTTCAATTAGACCTTAATATTCTACATGAGAAAAACTCCAAAAATGTACAATATATTTGATGGATAGAATAAAACATTACTAATATACTGGAAAATAAAACATAGATACAGCCAAGAGATATATGTACATATGATTAGGGACAAATAGGAGGAGGAAGAGCCACATAACCCTAAATTACAAAGATCACACAGTGGTCTTCATTCCCAGATTCTATACTTGTATAGGATGTTCAACGGACTTGGATTTATTCAATACTGTTCGGACAATCGGATATGACAAGGATAAAAATAACCAATACCTAAAAACATAATAACATACAATACAGAACACAATTAGTAAAAAAAAGGCATAAATGGTAGAGATTATAGAAAAGGAACAAAACTAAGTTTTTCATTAAGTCCATGAGGTTTCATAGATCCCAACAGGACGATCCATTTACATTTTTGTGCCAAAACTCTCTTCACATTACCCCTGATGCCACAATGTATTTTAGCAATCCCTCGTACTGATAGAGTTTTGGGATTGCAGCCGTGATGTAATTTGAAGTGTTTAGGCAAGGTCTTTAACTGAGTTAGGTCCTCAATTTCACTAGCCCCCATGATGTCACGCACATGCTCTCTCGTGCGGATTCTCAACTCCCTCGAAGTTAGTCCTACATAGGTTTTAGGGCAGCCACATGTGGTATAATATATTACATGTGTTGTGCTACATGAGATGTATTCTCTTATCTCAAAATGCCTTGTTCCGTCAACTGAAGAAAAGTTAGTTGCCCGACAAATGTTGGCACAAGCTCTGCAATCTCCACAGAGGTAGGTAGCACCCTTTTCTTGGTCCATGTGAGCCGAACGGACATACCTGCCGTGGTATATAGTGGCTTTTGACAAGGAGATCTTTTAGGTTTTTTGCCTTTCTGGCTGTCATCATCGGTCTCTCTGATAAATTTTTAGCCAGTTGTGGTTCAGATCTCAGGATCGGCCAATGCCTTTCCAAAATGGTCATCATCTTATTTCCATTGGCCATTGTATGTGGATATGAACCGTACACCTGGGTCACTGACACGTTGTTTTTTAGGTCTCAAAAGATCACTACGGGCGGTTGCTCTCGCTCTCCTATATCCCATTTTGATGGTTCTATTGCTATAACCCCTGGACTTAAGATCTTTGGATTATTGTTCGAATAGGGTATTAGAGGAACAAATCCGCCTCATCCTGAGGAACTGCCCAGCTGGGATGGCTTTAATAGTGAATGGAGTATGGGCCAACGAGGCATGCAGCAGCGCATTAACAGATGTTGACCTCTGGAAAACATCTGTGTGTAAAAATCCCAAGCAGTCAGTAAAAATCTGTATATCTAGGAACTCGACACATTGTGGATGGTATTTATAAGTCAACTTAATATTGAAAAGATTTTCGTTAAGCTGCTGCATGAAACTAACCAGCCCCGGCTCTGATCCTTGCCAAATGAAAAAATATCAATATAACGTAACCAGGAGTGCACATGGTCCGCGGTGCGGGCGCAGTCCCCATGGAAAACCCGTCTCTCCCAGAAGCCAAGAAACAGGTTTGCATAGGACGGCGCGTACGCCGCCCCCATGGCCGTACCCTATTTCTGTAAATAATAACAATGTTTGAAAAGTTGTGGCTCAAAATAAATTGTAGTAATTCCAAAATCAAGTCACAAAGTTGGCAATCCCGGTGACCGATCCCCAGGAAGAAGCGGACTGCCCCAATCCATCATGATGCCTAATCTCTTACATTACACCAGTGGTCACCCTAGGACAATGTTGAAATCATTGCCCTTCAGCCAGTTGATCAGAGTCAAGAGGGTAGTGAGTCAAGAGGACAAGCTATCCTCACGACTTGATGAAATGTGCTTAAAATTCATTGATAGGGGATATCCTAAAAATATTCTTGAGATACATAAACGAAAAGTACAGATGTTGGATAGACATGTTCTATTACGTGGGAATGTAACTAAGAAAGGGAAGACACGTTTATCCTTCGTCTCCACCTTCTCCGCAATCAGCCCACAAATTGGTGACATTTTGAGAAAGGATTGGAATGTATTGGGTAGGGCCTTCCCCAAAATTGTTGAATTCCAAGAGAAACCCATGATGGCTTATAGAAGGGGTAAAACAATTAAAGATCATGTGGTTAAAGTCGATATTGGGTCTAAACGTAAGAGACAAACCTTTTTAGCTCCTCCGAAACAGGGTTGCTATCCATGTCTAGGATGTAACGTCTGTAATAACATGATTAAAGGTAGTACTTTTAACCATCCACAAACTGGCAGATTAATGAATATAAAAGTTTTTTTCACATGTCAGACATCATTCGCCATTTACCTGTTAAGCTGACCTTGTGGTTTTCACTATGTTGGTGAGACCACAACGGAAGTTACTCTCCGGATAAGAAATCATAGATCCAATATAAATACTAAGAGATGGGATTTACCAGTGTCAAGGCATTTTTTGGAGAACAGACATGGGGTCTCACAACTAAAATTTAGAATCATTGATTCAGTACCCCCAATGAGACATGGCGGTGATAGAGAGCTGGCTCTTAAAAGAAGGGAGTTGGAATGGATATATAGGCTGAAAATCATGTCTCCTAAGGGGCTAAATGTGGAATATCCATATGGTCAACATATTTAGAGCAGTGGGGAGCAACTTGCCTTGGTCATTGGTGGGTATCGGTGTTAGATTTCCTCGATGGTATAGTTAGCCTATGTACATGTGTGACTTTGGGTCTAATCTGGACCTTTGTCTTCATGCATTTTTTTTCTTCATTTTCTCTTCATTTTCCATATACATTCTGAATGTAAATGTACCTCTTTCTCAATCAAAATTTGGGTTATTGACAGTACTTTGAGTACGCCTATCTCTTGAGGTCATGGGGACATCGCAAGTGGCGATAAGATTATTCCCAGTAATTTTGAAAGCCCATTTAAATTTGATAGTAAATGTATTTATATCCTATTTGAATAAATTAGATCATTCAGTATATATATGGTCCACTTTTTTGGCGATCTAAGTATTAGTTCCCATAGCCCATATCATCTTGCAGCATCTATTTGATGCAGCAATGGACATGGCCAGTTTGGAGCTTCATTCCTACTATTTTAAAATATTCTTTTTTATTGAAATACCATATCTCTATTAGTTCCGTAGCCCGCGCATGCACACAATGGCTGGAACGCAAGTTCCGTGTGTGCGCATGCGCAATAGCAACTTTTCCAGCATTTGCGTTCCACTTGACCGAACTTCTGGTTTGGATGCCATCTCTGAACATGCGCAGTAGATACGCGCGGACGCTGGACTGAGAATGAATGTGGGACCGGTACTGTACAAATCTTTTTTTCTATAGGAACTATGTTTATAAATGGAATTTGATTGGCCTCTGCTCTGCTCCGATTTAGCCTAGATTGCTGATTAAATCACTATACATCAATTTTATGAGGTATATTCACATATTTTGTGAGAAGGGTATATGTATTCACTATGGAAATAGTGCACTTTTAATATTTGTCTTTTTATATATGATGGAATTCATGTTTATACAAGTCTTTTACACCTTGTACATTAATTAGATTTTGAATAATTGCTGTATGTACTTCTTATTTATACTTGGCACTGTGTGCAGTATGTAGTAGCTTGAGAAAGGTTCTGTGACGAACCAAAACGTCGCTCACTTGAGGTGAATAAATCCACCCTATTTCATTACTCTGAAGTCCTGGTGCCGTTACTCTGTTCTATGGTTTTTCTACATTCAAAGTTGGGGAACTGATTCATCCCCTGGTGACGAGCACATGGCCTAATGTATAGGTATGTTGGAGTGCTGTGTTAATTTGTTTTTGGACCATATATATATATATATATACATATATATATGTTTTGTATAATATATATATATATATATATATATATATATATATACACGAAAGAAATCCCACAGCACTCCGATGGTTCCAAAGAGTATGTGATTGATTCAGTCAACAGCTGCAACGTTTCTGTCCTGCTATAGGACCTTTTTCAAGCATAGTGACACAGCAATTCATGCAGGTATATAAGACATGTGCCTCATTACCATAATGAGGAATCATTAACATAGTACACAGACAAAATATTGTACGAGATATAAGTAATCATATAAAAAACATATGCTACAATTGTAAACTGTGTGTACAGTGATAAAATCCAGTGTAAAAATAAACATACATTTAAAAACAAGCTTATTGTAACCTGATTATCATATTAATAAAAAATGTGACCATATGTGTAGGGGCGGAGCTATCAGGCCGCTCACCAATCGCTGACCTTGTATGCAAATCTGATATGCTAATCCATGTCCATGCCAGACTCATGTGTAGGGGAAGAGCTATCAGGCCACTCACCAATAGCTGACCTTGTATGCAAATCAGATATTCTAATCTGTGTTCATGCCAGACTCATGTGTAGTCTGACTATATGGCGTCTTCTAAACAGCACTGCGCATGCTCATGTCGTCATACCGGAAGTGTCATGTTGCATAGCAACTACACGATTCATTGTTTACTGCGCAGGCGTAAGAGGTCATTGGCAAACCTCTACAAACTAGATGACGTATAACAACTAGAAAAGAAGGGCCATTCCTATAGGTAACCATTAGCAACAAGTCTGCATGTCAACAAAGCGGACAAAAGTCCAAATACGATACTGTCCAGTGATCCAATCAATTAATTCCGAGGGACATGTGTACAGCAAAATATGCTAAATACATCAAAGTGAATCATTAGTGCACAGATATTCCATTATTATATAAATTAATATGAGCAAATATTAATTAGTTTTATTTATATTCATATATTTTTTACTATTCTGTTGCACACAAGCACTCGGGCTCACAAATCCATATAACAATGGATACTGTAAGATCGAGTCAAGGTCCGCAAGCCATCCCACTCCATCTTCATGAACAGGGATCGCTCCCGAAAACCAAATACTCCTGCGGAAACAGATAGGCAAAAAAGTAAGAAAAAAAGATTTATTTTTTTTAAATGTTGATATATATTAAATAAATATAAGAATGTATACATGTCCCTCGTGGATTTAAAGGATCTACTGTGAGGAAGAACAAGATAATATTAATTATAACTCAATACAAGTTAGCGTAGACAAACAGACTTGTCTCATACGTCACACATCACGTATGGAAACCTAGATCCAGTCTTGGTCCTGAAATTCTGTAATCCTCTGTAGAAAGAGAAAAGGGAGGATATATATTAAAAACAAATCAATATACAGATCATGTATCACATGTGTGTGTGTAAATATACATTCATTAAGAAAGACATCGCAAGGACAATGAGGGGATGGATTTGCGCTGTCTAGAGTTCACCAGTAGATTACCTCTAGGAATACCCTTGACCTGATCTTTATATGAATGCAATAATTTTTTGGGATAGCCTCTTTGTGTAAAGTTTAGGACCATCTGATCTAGAGTCTGATCCAATTCAGACTCATCATCCACAATACGCTTTGCCCTAAGCATTTGGCTATATGGAAAAGAGCGTACCATCTTTTTGGGATGACAGCTCTCAAATTTCAATAAAGTATTGCGATCCGTCTGCTTGGTGTATAAACTAGTATACAGGACATTATCCCTACTACTTATTAAAACATCCAAAAATTGGATTTTCTCAGTCGAGTAAGTAACGGTAAATTGAATATCTGGGTCTATATGATTTAAAAAGTTGTGGAATTCCACTAGAGACTCCACTGTGTCAGTCCAGATGAAGATGTCGTCTATGTATCGCCACCACGTCAATACATGTGCGAAGTGGTGGGATACATAGATCGACATCTCCTCCATCATGCCAACAAAAATGTTGGCATACGTAGGGGCGATGTTCGACCCCATTGCCGTGCCCCTCTGTTGTAAATAAAATTTGTTGTCAAATGTAAAATAATTTGAAGTTAGTACAAGCTCCAGGAGGGAAATAATCAGCTCACAACATGATGGACTCTACACTGATGTCAGCAATCTACGTTTGACAGCCTCCAACCCCCTGTTGTGATCAATAGATGTATAAAGTGACACCTGTCGCAGAGTGCTGCTTATCTCTACCTATATATTCTTGGATCCATATAGCTGGCACCTACATTCCAGCATGGAACATTTTGTGAGTACAAATACTTCTTCAGCCAACACTTTTTCATTCACTGAGGCTGATGTCGCAAGGATTCTGAGTGGAGTGGAGGGAGATTCATCGTTTTTGAGTGTACCGTCAACATTGGACATTAAACGCAATTTAGAAGCTGAATCCAAGCAACTTGTAAATGTTGAATTACACCTTTTGACATTAGGACAATATTATAAAAAACATATGATCCCACGTGGGATGCGATGTCAATCTAAACCATCTATGTATATGCATGATGACGAATTTCGCTTCAAGCACGAACAGCTTTCTAGTAAATATGCTTTGGAGGTCATTTTATTAAACATGGATTTCCTTCAACGTGATCTTTCCTCATTGAGACTCAGAACTCAGGAACTGGGTGAGACTATTAAAATGTAATTAATATTTTAATATAAAAAATTGGTCTCTATTGAGGACTATAATCAGAGTATTGAAAAATTACAAACATCACTGAATAAACTCAGATCGGAGACAGAGGAAGTAGAGAAACAAAATGGTTTAGAGACCAGATGGATTACAAGACAGGCCGAGTATATACCTGGTACAATGCATCTAACGCCATTATGGGCCCTACAAGAAATGGTTGTAAAAGACGCGATTTTGATAAAATTACAGACAATGATATGGATCTACATCAACAAAATTCCAATTCCAACAATGGTGATTTTTTAGGCCATTCCAACACACAGGACCCAGAAGGAGGACCAGGAGAGCAGGCGCAGGAGGAACAGAACAAAGAAGAACGCGCCATCAGAGGACTTTGCGACCACAAGGAATTAGGAACACTCCCAACAAGGGGAAATATCCCCAGAAACAGTGGTAAATATATCGTCCACTGTTTTGACATCGATGCAATTATTGGTCTTATCCAAAGGACTGTCATTTTGCCCAAGCCAAACTATGGATTGGTTTGGTTTAGAGTTAGACCTGTATAATTTCATTAGGAGTTTAAAATTAAAAGTATGGTTTAATGCACGGGATGTAGACACTGATCATAACGATTTGGATAGTAGCTTTTGTCTGAATAGTCTGGGATTGCATAACAAAAGTAGTTTTCAGCCACCAGGACTAGAACATCCCATAGAGACATACATGGATCTAGTGGGAAAAAAAAAGATAATTTACGTATAGGGTGTCAAGATGTGGGTCTGAGACACCCAAATATAACCTCTATGGAAATGTTGGCTATTGATGAATTGGTCCATAACCATGATCTGACCATAAAACCCGCGGACAAGGGCGGTGCGATCGTGGTTATGGACACTATCATGTATATGAGGGAGGCATATAGACAGTTACAGGATGGGAATGTCTATAGATTATTAATGGGTGATCCAAGATTTGAGATAGAGAAAAAGTTTTTAAGCTTAGACCCAGATATTCAATTTACCATTACTTACTCGACTGAGAAAATCCAATTTTTGGATGTTTCAATAAGTAGTAGGGATAATGTCCTGTATACTAGTTTATACACCAAGCAGACGGATCACAATACTTTATTGAAATTTGAGAGCTGTCATCCCAAAAAGATGGTACGCTCACTTCCATATAGCCAAATGCGTATTGTGGATGATGAGTCTGAATTGGATCAGACTCTAGATCAGGTGGTCCTAAACTTTACACAAAGAGGCTATCCCAAAAAATTATTGCATTCATATAAAGATCAGGTCAAGGGTATTCCTAGAGGTAATCTACTGGTGAACTCTAGACAGCCCAAATCCATTACCCGGGTTCCTTTTCGTTTCCACCTATAACGATCTGAGTGGGGAAGTGTCAAAGATCTTTAATACAAAACGAAAAGATTCCACAGCACTGGACTGCAAGTGGGTGCACGCCTCAATAAGACCTGGTCCGCGGTCCTGGATATCAAGCAGACAAAGAATGGACAGAGGCAGCACTTCCAAAAAGAGCAAGAGCTATTTATTCACCCATGCAACGTTTCAGTCCAACTGGACTTTTTTCAAGCTGGAAAAAAGTCCAGTTGGACTGAAACGTCGCATGCGTGAATAAATAGCTCTTGCTCTTTTTGGAAGTGCTGCCTCTGTCCATTCTTTGTCTGCTAAAGATCTTTAATAGACACTGGGGCATTATTAAGAACAGTTACAAACACATTGAGTCATTTAGTAATACACCCCTGATGTCATACAGACGCCCGCAAAATTTACGCGATAAGTTAGTCAATAGTCTAACATAAAAGAAAGGAACAACAGTCACTCCTCAGTCCGAAAAAAATGGGTAATTTTCTCTGTCTCCATTGTATCAACTGCCGCCTTATGCACAAGGGGAATGTCTTTGTACATCCACGCACACATAGAGAACACAAGATTAAACAATTCCTTACATGTGACTCTGACTGGGTAGTATATGTCTTGTTGGGCCCATGTTCACTTTTATATGTCGGTGGGACTTCCTGTGATTTCACAGATACTCCATACGTAAGAAAAAATGTGATTTACCGGTAGCAAAACACGTTGCATATCTGGGACATACATAAAAAGATCTTAGATTCATGATATTGGAACAAATCCCCAGTCCGTATAGGGGGGGCAATAGGTCCACACTATTGCATAAATGCGAATTAAAGTGGATCTTTCTACTAGAATCATTGAAACCAAAGGGCCTCAATGTGGGGTTTAACGTGACGAGACTCTCAACTTGATGTGTTGCCACCTCTGGGTCCCCTCATTGTCCTTGCGATGTCTTCCTTAATGAATGTATATATACACACACATGTGATACATGATCCCTCAGAATTAATTGATTGGATCACTGGACAGTATCGTATTTGGACTTTTGGCCGCTTTGTTGATGTGCAGACTTGTTGCTAATGGTTACCTATAGGAATGGCCCTTCTTTTCTAGTTGTTATACGTCATCTAGGTTTGCCATTGACCTCTTACGCCTGCACAGTAAACAATGCATCGTGTAGTTGCTATGCAACATGACACTTCCGGGATGATGACACGAGAATGGGCAGTGCTGTTTAGAAGATGCCATATAGTCAGCCTACACATGAGTCTGGCATGAACACAGATTAGAATATCTGATTTGCATACAAGGTCAGCTATTGGTGAGTGGCCTGATAGCTCTGCCCCTTTTAGCATATGTTTTTTATATGATTACTTATATCTTGTACAATATTTTGTCTGTGCACTATGTTAATGATTCCTCATTATGGTAATGAGGCACATTTCTTATATACCTGCATGAATTGCTGTGTCACTATGCTTGAAAAAGGTCCTATAGCAGGACAGAAACGTTGTAGCTGTTGACTAAATAAATCACATACTTTTTGGAACCATCGGAGTGCTGTGGGATTTCTTTCGTTTATGTTTTATAATCCACGGAACTGTATTACCTGCTTGCACCCATTACCATGTTGGAATTTGTCGTAGAGTGCTACTTATCTCTACCTATACTTTTATATATATCTATATGTCTCATGAGCCAGGGCTGCAGAGACACAGTGCTGGTCATAAATGCAGTATAGACAAAGCATGTCCTGCTCTGTTTTGGTAACGATGGAGACAGGAGATACTGTTGATCTCCTGTCTCCATTTCAAATTTCTCGCGGGATTACGCGCGGGCGCTAATGAGTCGGCCAGTGATACATTATCACCATGCCGACCCATGTTAGCCGGCGGCGAGTGCCACTCGTCCCCCGCTGCTAGCGTACCAGCAGGGTTAAATAGCCCTGCGTCGGTACGCTCTGGAGCAGAGACTACCTCACCACTCCACCAACGAGGAGCAGCTGGGACCTGCCTGCCTCCCACACCACCAATGTCAGCTCACCTGTCCTGCGGTCTCCTGCCCTGCGGACCTGCTCCCCTGAACCACCAAACGCTGAGTATCATACTGTAGCCACGGCTACACTTTAAACTCTCCCTCTCTTCCTGTCTGTCCCTGTTAACCCTTGGTGACCCTGAGTCCCTGGGTTAACCCTTGCTGACCCTGAGTAACCCTTACTGTCCTTGAGTAGCCCTTGCTGTATCTCTTGTTGTCCCTGAGTAACCCTTGCTATCCCTGAGAAACCCTTGGTACCCCTGAGTCCCTGGTAAACCCTTGAACCCTCACATTTACCCTTTACCACCATTTACCTGCATATTCCCTGGTAACCCTTTTACCTGATTAACCCTTAGTGTACAGGGACAGTTATATTAGGAGGAAGTGGGACAGAGATAGTGAGCATGTGAGAATTACAAGTAACTTATGTGTATTGTATTGTAACTTAACTTCTATCTATGTTTAGGTAAGTGGGTGGCGGTATAGATTAGGATTGTGATACCATGTTTAAACTGTACTGTGATTAGTTACTTTATTTTATATATGAGAGTGATTACTGTATGTTAATAAATTTTACCTTTATTTACTGTACGGTCTTATTCCCTTAAGTAGCAGCAAATCAATTAGAGCGACGTTAGTATAAAGGAAAGGTAGGGGAACTAGGCATAACCCTAGTGACAATGATTATAATGGCGGTAATAACAGTGGGTGACACTAACAAGTGAACTCCGCTATTACCCCACCCCATTTACAGCTCCAATAAGTCAGGAAATAAAAATATGCAGTTGTGCAGGCCCGAGGAGAACATTTCTGCTGTTTCAAGAGACAAATTATCAAGGCCCTAAAATTAGGGAACCTGGTAGCGAGAGTGCCCATATTATACCAGGACAACACTTTCCCAGCAAAATTCCTCAAACTGCAAAGCTGGCGAGTGGGGACCAAAAGGGGGATAAGGAAGGACATTTATCAGTGCGACCCCGGCTTGTGCAGAAAGGATTGCTTCAAAGTATAAGACACATCTATGGATTATTTTACAGTTTTTTTTAACCCAATTATTATACCACCTGACTATGCCCCTGATGTACTCTGTCCAGCTTACATGTACTCCCACATTATAAATGGAAACACCAGCAATACTCAAACAAAACTACTACACAGTAAATCCACACTCCAAAAGCCAAATGGTGCTCCCTACCCTCTGAACCCTACAGCGTGCCTGGCTATGCCCCTGATGTACTCTGTCCAGCTTACATGTACTCCCACATTATAAACGGAAACACCAGCAATACTCAACCAAAACTACTACAAATCAAATCCACACTCCAAAAGCCAAATGGTGCTCCCTCCCCTCTGAACCCTACAGCGTGCCCAAACAGCAGCTTACTTCCACATATATGGCATCGCCATACCCGGGTGAACCCTTTTAACAATTTTTGGGATGTATATCTCCAGTGGCATAAGCTGGGCACAACATATTTGCCACTGAAATAGCATATCTAGGGAAAAATTAAAATTTTTACTCTGCACCATCCGCAGCGCACTCATTTATGGAAAAGTCCTGTAGGGTAAAACTGCTCAGTACACCCCTTAATAAATGCCCTGAGGGGTGTAGTTTCCAAAATGGGGTCACTTCTCAGGGGTTTCTTTAATTATTTTACATCAGAGTTTCTGCAATTGTGAACCAATACTTTGTAAATCGCCAAATTAGGCCACAATTTCGCATGGTACTCTTTCACTCCTGAGCCTGGTCGAATGTCCGGGCAAAAGATTAGTGCCAAATGTAGGGTGTTTCTAAAACCGAGAAATACAGCATAATAATTAGAGAGCTGTCTTGTTATGGTGGCACAAGCTGGGCACCACATATTGGCATATCTATGGAAAGAAAATCCCATTTTCACTCTGCAACAAATAGTGCACACTGATTTCTGCAAAACACCTGCGGGGTTAACATGCACAATAGACCCCTAGTTGAATACCTTGAGGGGTGTAGTTTACAAAATTTGGTAAATTCTGCGGGGTTTCCACTGTTTTGGTCCCACAGGGGCTTTGCAAATGCGACATAGCGACCAGAAACCAATCCAGTAAAATCTGCAATCCAAAAGCCAAGTGCCACTCCTTCCCTTCTGAGTCGTGCTGTCAGGGCCGGCCTTAGGGGTGTGCACAGGGCGCATCACTCCAGCAGGTGGAAGGGGGTGCTGCGCTGTCTCCCTTCCCCTGCTTGTTTCAGAAGCGCCTGAGCACGGCGACTCAGCAGTCGCCTTTCCGCCTGGACGCTTCTTCACTCAGTGCCGTCGCTACTGCTGTAGCAGCCGCTGCTACAGCGATAGCAACGGCACTATAGCAGAGCAGGGAAGTATCTCCCTGCTCTGCTATCTACTAGCGCCACTGTAGCTCCCTGAATGGGCAGAATCCCAGTGTGGCCGGGGATTTCGCTCCTGGAGCGCTCCACTTGGACAGTGACATCAGGGGAAATTCCTGAAGCGGAATCCCCGTCCACAGCGTTGCAGACGCTGTGACCGGGGATTCCACTCCAGGAGAAGCCAATGACGTCACTGTCCATAAATGGACACAGACGACAGGAGCTTTGGGCACGCTTCAGGAGTTTCCCTTGATGTCACTGTCCATATATGCAAAGCAGAAAATTACCACAGCACTGGACCACAAGTGGGTGCACGCCTCAATAGGACCGGATCCGAGGTCCCCAATATCAGATAGACAAAATAGACGAGGAGACAGCACTTCCAAAATATGTCAGCTTTTTAATCACCCGTGCGACGTTTCAGTCCAGCAGGGTGCTTGAGAAAAGTCCTGCTGGACTGAAACGTCGCACGGGTGATTAAAAAGCTGACATATTTTGGAAGTACTGTCCATATATGGACAGAGAAATCAAGCGGAGAGCTCCAGGAGTGGAATCCCCGGCCACACAGGGATTCCGCTCCTTCAGGGAGCTACAGTGGCGCTATCTACAGGAAGGGGGATGCTATTTACAAGGGGGCTGTTTGGCACTACCAACAAGGGGGCTGTGTGGCACTCCCTACGAGGGGGGGGGCTGTGTGGCACTCCCTACCAGGGGGCTGTGTGGCACTCCCTACCAGGGGGCTGTGTGGCACTCTACCAGGGGGTTGTGTGGCGTTCTCTACAAGGGGGCTGTGTGGCGCTATCTACAAGGGGGCTGTGTGGCGCTGCCTACAAGGGTGCTGTGTGGCGCTACCTACAAGGGGGCTGTGTGGCGCTACCTACATGGGGGATGTGTGGCGCTACCTACAAGAAGCTGTGTGGTGTTACCTATAAGGGGCTGTGTGGCGCTACCTACAAGAGGCTGTGTGGCACTACCTATAAGGAGCTGTGTGGCACTACCTATAGGGGGAATCTGTGAGTGGTAGGCTGATGGTCATTTTATTGTGAGTGGTGGGCTGATGGTCATTTTACTGTGAGTGGCGGGCTGATGGTCATTTTACTGCGAGTGGGGGGGCTGAGGGTCTTCAAGTGGTTTCCGCCTCTGACCTCCAATTGAAATTAATAGGAGGCAGAAAATACCTGCGGCACCTGTTTGGAGTGCTTTTTTTGCCTGCGTCTTTTGCATTAGCTTCAACGGCTTAAGAAAAAATACAAAAAATAAAGGTCAAACAACACTGTAAATTCAAAATCTGCTTCAAAATTCCTGAAGGAATTTTGAGGCAGATTTTTTTTGCTTTACAAAAAATGTGTGTGAACATACCTTACGAGTGTAGTGCTTGTTTTTAGCCGTTTTCTGTCCGAAAAAGTTGGGAAACTCTGCACTAGGCTACAGGATCACGTTGTGGAGCAGCTCAGTTCATCGTGGGAACGGGGCCTAGGTGAGTAAAATTTTTGTTTTTGTTTGGGGGCACTGTCTACAAGGGGGAGGTGGGGGACTGTGTAGCGTCCATGGCCGCGAGCCGTCGGGTTCACTCACCTCCCGACGCCCGCAGCCATGGATCTGTGAGCGCTGGTCCCCGTCTCCCCCCTAGGAGACGCCAGCGCTCACTTCCGCTCCGTTCGGCTGTATCCCGTAGGGTGCGCGCGCACGCTCGCGCCCGGCCTTAAAGGGCCAGTGCGCGCAATAAGGAAATCGTCATCATCATCAACTGCCACGATTTCCTGGTCTATAAGAAGGCCCCTGGCCTTCTAATCCTTGCCTGAGCGTTGTTAGTTTTTCCAGTCTGTCTTGCAAATGGTCCCTTAGTGTTTCCCGTTCCTGTTGTTACCCGTGCCTTGTTCCCCGTTCCTGTTCCTTGTCCCACGGACAAGAATGTGAGGGCCGATGCCCTGTCCAGATCGTTTGAGACGGAAGACTCGGTGGAGTCTCTTCAGACCATCATAGATCCGTCCTGCATTGTCACTGCTAATCCTCTGCAGGTTAGAGACATCCCTCCTGGGAGGACTTTTGTTCGGTTGGCAGACAGAAAAAGAATTCTCCGCTGGGGACACAGTTCTAAACTGGCTCAGCACGCCGGTGTCCGTAAAACCCAAGACCTGATTGCTCGTCACTTCTGGTGGCCCACGCTACCTAAAGATGTTCTGGACTTTGTCTCAGCTTGCACGGTGTGTGCCTCTAACAAAGTGACTCACAGCAAGCCTGCCGGCCTGCTTCAGCCTCTGCCTGTACCTAACGCCCCCTGGCAGCACATTGCGATGGACTTCGTCACAGACCTTCCCCCCTCAGCAGGATGTAACACTGTCTGGGTGGTGGTGGACCGGTTCTCTAAGATGGCTCATTTTATCCCGCTGACCGGCCTACCTTCTGCTCCTCGTCTGGCGAGTCTCTTCATTCAGCACATCTTCCGTTTGCATGGCTTACCTCTTCACATCGTGTCAGATCGGGGTGTTCAGTTTACCTCTAAGTTCTGGAGAGCCCTCTGTAAACTCCTGGATGTGAATTTGGACTTTTCCTCTGCCTATCACCCCAAGTCCAATGGGCAAGTTGAGAGGATCAACCAGATCATGGAAAATTATCTCCGCCACTTCATCTCTTCACAGCACGATAACTGGGTACAGCTTCTTCCATGGGCCGAGTTTTCTTACAACAACCACACAAGGGAGTCCACCACTTCCACTCCGTTTCACATCGTGTACAGTCAACATCCCAGAGTCCCTCTTCCTGTATCAACTTCATCTCAGGTACCCGCTGCTGACTCTGCATATGGGGACTTCCTGCAAATCTGGCAACAGACCCGGCCCTCTATTTTGCTGGCGGTAGATCGCATGAAGCGTAAGGTGGATACTAGGAGAAGAGTGCCACCTCAGTATCTTCCTGGGAGTAAAGTCTGGCTGTCTTCTTGGAACATTCGCTTGAGGGTGCCTTCATACAAGTTCGCTCCCAGGTTCCTTGGTCCTTTCAAGATCCTGCAACAAATCAACCCTGTCTCCTATAAGCTGCGACTGCCTCCTACCCTCAGAATCCCTAACTCCTTCCATGTGTCCCTCCTGAAACCAGTGGTCCTGAACCGCTACAGCAAGACTTCTAGTTCCACAGTTGCTTCCTGCGGTCCCTCTGATATATTCAAGGTAAAGGAGATCCTGGACTGCAAAAGGGTAGGAGGAAGGACTTTCTATTTGGTGGACTGGAGAGGGTTTGGTCCTGAGGAGATGTCCTGGGAGCCAGGAGAGAACCTCAGCGCCCCTGCTCTTATTAAAAAGTTCCTCTCTCACTCTGGCCCCAAGAAGAGGGGGCGTAAGAGGAGGGATACTGTAGCATCCATGGCCGCGGGCCGTCGGGTTCACTCACCTCCCGATGCCCGCAGCCATGGATCTGTGAGCGCTGGTCCCCGTCTCCCTCCTACGAGACGCCAGCGCTCACTTCCGCTCCGTTCGGCTGTGTCCCGTAGGGTGCGCGCGCACGCTCGCGCCCGGCCTTAAAGGGCCAGTGCGCGCAATAAGGAAATCGTCATCGTCATCAACTGCCACGATTTCCTGGTCTATAAGAAGGCCCCTGGCCTTCTAATCCTTGCCTGAGCGTTGTTAGTTTTCCCAGTCTGTCTTGCAAATGGTCCCTTAGTGTTTCCCGTTCCTGTTGTTACCCGTGCCTTGTTCCCCGTGCTTTGCCTTAGTATCAAGTAGTGCCACGTCCTGTGTCATCTGCCACGTCCAGAGGAATCTTCCACGTCCTGTGTCATCTGCCACGTCCAGAGGAATATGCCACGTCCTGTGTCATCTGCCACGTCCAGAGGAATCCGCCACGTCCTGTGTCATCGGCCACGTCCAGAGGAATCCGCCACGTCCTGTGTCATCTGCCACGTCCGGAGGAATCCGCCACGTCTGGCGCAACTTGCGGATCCTGTGTCATCCGCCACGTTTGGCGCCATCCGCTGCACCCATCTCATCTGTGCCAGAGCTGCGGCCACCATCCGGACTATTCAGGTACCCTTGTGAGGGACATTGTATTTCTGGGGTTTCCTGTGGTTTGGCCAGCTGCCTTCCCGCTACGGCGGTACGGCCTAGTGGGTCCACTAACCCGCTTCGTGACAGTACGCTCAGGCCATGGACCCCACTAGTCAACCTGAGACTTTGACGACACAAGCCATGCTGGCTGAGATGGAGGATCTCCAGTCATGACAAGACCAGCTCCTCCTGTCGGTGAACGCCATAGCCCATCGGTTGCTCGCTCCAACCACAGTCGTCACTGCACCCGTTCCTGCGGTTCCGCCTGCTACACTTCCTGTCTGTACCGGTACCAACCCCCTGTGTTTCTTGCCGCTACCTCCACGCTATGACAGAGATCCGAGGTCCTGCAGGGGATTTTTGAATCAGTGCCTGATCCATTTCAGACTACATGCCAGGTCCTTCTGTTCAGATGACGTCAGGATCGCCTTCATCATCTCTCTCCTTACTGGCAAAGCCCTGGCATGGGCCAATCCTCTGTGGGAACATCAGGGACCAGAGACCCGGGACTTGAAGTGCTTCTTACGGACCTTCCGCTCGATCTTTGAGGAACCTGGAAGAGTTTCTTCGGCTGCTGCATCCTTGCTAACCCTACACCAGGGAGACCTCTCCGTGGGCGAGTATGCCATCCAGTTCCGTATCCTGGCTGCTGAATTGACCTGGAACAACGAGGCTTTGATGGCTACATTCTGGCAGGGACTGTCTTCAGGGATCAAGGACGAGCTGGTTGCTCGTGATCTGCCATCCACCCTGGACGATCTTATCCTACTCGCCTCCCGTGTCGACATGAGGATCCGGGAACATTCCCAAGAGGTTCTCCGGGGGAGAGAACTCCCCAGGCTGGATTCTGCTGTCCCGCAATCCCCCTCTGTCATCCCACCAGTGGATCCGATGCAGGGCAATTATGTCAAATTGTCCACCCAGGAGAAATAACGCAGACGCACTTCTGGACTTTGTCTGTATTGCGGCCATGGAGGCCATATTGTGCGTCTGTGTCCGTGTCCCCAGAGGCCGCAGAGACCCCATTGCCTAGGATTGGTTGGAGAGATGACCCTAGGTGGAACGGAGCCTAACAGAGCATTCGCTTCCAAATTGACTATTCCTGTGACCATGTTATCCGGCGAGAGGACGCATCAAGTTGTTGCCTATCTTGACTCTGGCTCTGCTGCAAACTTCATCCAGAAAGAGCTGGTGGATCATCTTCAGTTGCCCACAGTTCCCCTGGAGACATCTTTGGCTGTTGCCTCAGTTAATGGACTGCCTCTGCCTGATCCCATTATCTCTAAAGCCAAGCCGTTGAAGCTCCAGGTTGGAGTACTTCATTCTGAATATATTTCTTTCCTTGTTTTGCCCAAGGCCATCAATCCTGTTCTGCTGGGCCTGCCTTGGCTTCAACTACATGCCCCAGTCCTGGACTGGAATTCTGGAGAGGTTCTCCAATGGGGCTCCAAGTGCCATGGTCGTTGTCTGTTGCAGATCCATCCTGTCAAGCCTCCTCTGCCTCAGTCGTTGGCGGTGTTGCCTTCCCAATTTGCTCAGTATGCAGATGTTTTCAGCAAAAGGGAGGCTGAGACGCTGCCTCCACATCGGACTTATGACTGCCCCATTGAACTGGTTCCTAATGCCGCTCTACCCCGTGGACGGGTATATCCTCTCTCCTTGCCAGAGTCTCTATCCATATCGGCCTATATCAAGGAGAATCTGGAGGAGGGGTTTTATACGAAAATCTTCCTCCCCGGCCGGGGCTGGATTCTTCTTCGTTAAAAAAAAGGATGGATCCCTTCGTCCCTGCATTGACTACAGGGGCCTCAACCTGATCACAGTCAAAAACAAATACCCGCTGCCTCTCATCTCTGAGCTGTTTGATCGCATACGAGGGGCCAAAACTTTTTCTAAGCTAGACCTGCGTGGGGCTTACAATCTAGTCCGGATTTGCCGGGGTGATGAATGGAAGACGGCATTCAACACCCGGGACGGGCACTACGAATACCTGGTGATGCCCTTCGGACTGTGTAACGCTCCCGCAGTGTTTCAGGAGTTCGTTAACGATATCTTCCGGGATCTACTCTATGTCTGTGTTGTTGTTTATCTCGATGATATTTTGATTTTCTCCCCAGATCCAACGACTCATGTCTGTCAGGTTCTACTACGATTGAGGGAGAATCATTTATACGCCAAGTTGGAGAAGTGCGTCTTTGAGAAGAACTTTCTGCCCTTCCTGGGCTATATCATCTCGGATCAAGGCCTCAAAATGGATCCTGAGAAAGTGAAGGCTGTCCTGGAGTGGCCACGTCCCCAAGGCTTAAGGGCCATACAGCGGTTCCTGGGATTCGCCAATTTCTACCGGCAGTTTATTCCTAACTTCTCTTCTCTGACGGCTCCCATCTCGACCCTTGGTTTGGCCAGCTGCCTTCCCACTACGGCGGTACGGCCTAGTGGGTCCACTAACCCGCTTCGTGACAGACTGTATGGCACGGTCTACAAGGGGGAGGTGGGGGGTCTGCATAGCACGATCTACAAGGAAGAGGTGGGGGATTATGGCACTGTATAGAGTCTACAAATATGTTTATTTTACAAAAAAAATTACTCACTGAAGGGGTGTAGTTTTCAAAATGGGGTTACTTCTCAGAGTTTTCTAAAATTTCAACACCTTGGAGCCTCTGGTTTCATGTTACATTTTAGTAAACTTCACCAAAGTAGGCATGGTGCTATTTCCTTTCTGAGCTTCGCCGAGTGCCCAAACAAGAGATAATGGCCACATGTGGGGTATTACCGTACCCGGGAGAGCCTGCATAACAATTTATGGTGGGGGGGGGCGTGGCCTGGACATGGCGCTGGTGAGACGCATGGTGTGAGAGCTCCGGCTTCCTGACTGACTTCCAGCCTGATTAACAGCGTCTAATAGCACTTTACATCGCACTAATGCGAAGGGGAACACGCGGTAAAGCTACCACACCGGCAAGAAGCGATCAAGGGAGAACGAGAAGCGTCATTCCCCACTGCTTTACGGACCCTGGGTCACCTGCTTCCTCGCCTCAGCAAACCAATATGGCGGTCCGGGGTGCGGCCGCATCTGCAGCGCCTTCAGGAGCGAGGTCGTCCTCGGAGCTGACACAGGACTTTCCATCTCTCCTGGTCCGGGGTGAGTCTTCCATGGTCCCATCACAGGGCACTGAGCCGGGTCCCGATATGCTGGCACTCACGGCACAGATGGCGGCCATTCCCACTAAAACAGACATGGAGGGATATATTTCCCGCCTTGAAGCGGTGTGTAAAACGGAGATACGTTCTCTGAAAGTGGACATTTACCATATTAATACTGCTGTGGCGGCCATTGAAGTAACCACGCAGACACTTCAACAACAACAAGTTTCCCAACAAAGTTTATTAGATCAGCATTCTGCCCACATTCAATTATTATTTGATATGGCTGATGACGCTGAAAATCGCAATAGAAGGAATAACATCAGAGTTAGAGGTATCCCTGAAGCTACAGGACCCGAAGATCTCATTCCTACATTGATTGGGATTTTTAACACGCTATTGGAAAAACCGGTTGACTCCCGGTTGGAAATCGATAGAGCGCATCGTACCCTGGGTCCGAAAAGCACAGATCTGGCGAGACCACGTGATGTAGTGTGCAGGATACATTTCTTCCAAATTAAAGAGTCCATTATGCGTCAAGCGCGTAACAAGGGTGTTTTGGACTTTGACGGTGCTCCGGTGCAATTGCTGGCAGATCTTTCCCGCTGTACACTGGCAAAGCGGAGAGCCTTGAGGCCGCTACTAATGGTACTTCGGGAGAAAGATATTCCGTATTCGTGGGGATACCCGTTTCAATTGCAAGTTCGACGAGGTTCGGCTACCTACTCGGTGTACTCCCCAGACGACATCCCTGAGTTCATAGCTGCTCTGGACTTGCCTGCTATTGTTATTTCTGATTGGCCGCTCTTTCCGCCATTACCACAGCGCCCGCCACGGCGTAACTCCAGGGTGGAAAATTACCCGGCTCCGCCTCGCCGTAGACGACTTCAGCCTCCGATGGTCCCGGAATCAACACGGTTGGAACCATGATTCGAAATTAGCTTCTCCCATAGCCTCTCAGGACTTCCTTGATCGTGATGCTGTTTTTGAGGCTAGGGGTAATATGTGGAAATGGTCCTGTCCTAAACATGGGATTTATTATGTGGCTGCTTTCCCCAGATTTTGAGTTACATAAATGTTACTTGTCATGTTACAGTATGGTTTTACAGTCCCTGAGAGGGAGCTGGAAGTTATAGATGGGGCGCGAGCATGACTTGCTCTTACTGGCTGCCATGCTCTAAGATGAAACAGTAGGTGGGGGGAGCCCGAGTTGTACTGGCTCATAGCCTCGAATTTATGAATCCCTCTGATGCTTTCTGTGGGGTGTCTATTCATAACTGTTCCCTCCACCTTTCTAGCAGGGCCCGATATATTGCATTATGTTCTGGTTCCTTCCCTTGAACGTGATGATGTCATGTATTAGTGTGGTTCTTTTACAGGTGCCCTTTAAGGGCTAAACATATCGTTGTTCCGCCGCAGTTTCTCTGTTTTCTTTTTATTATGGTGGATGTTTATATCAATGATCTTGGGCTAACGGAGGTTGGTTGGGATCATCCTTCTTCCATAGTTCAGTCAACTCCGTACGTAGGTGGTGTTCTGCTACGCATTGAACATGTTACATATACCTCTTTCCCCTCAACTTAGTGGTTTTGGGGCTGGAACACCGTCTGTGGTGTTTCCCATAGTGTCATAATTGTTTTCTGTCTCTCTCTGTTTATTGTTTGCTCTTCTTTTCTCCCTCTCCGCCCCACTCCCTTCCCCACTTGTCGCTGTCCTCTTTCCTGATGGAGTCCCTCAATTGCTGCTCGTTAAATGTGCGTGGATTCAACACGCCGCAGAAACGCTCTCAGATTTTGTATAATATGCACAAACAGCATGTCCAGATTTTGTTTCTACCGAAGACGCATTTCAGGAATGAACATGTGCCTACTTTAAATCATAGGTACTATACACAGTGGTTCCACAGTACCAACCCGGAAGCTAAGTCAAGAGGAGTAAGTATTGCGATACATAGATCTCTTCCGGTATCTATTGTAGAAACCCGATCTGATGCTCATGGGCGCTTTTTGTTTGTGAAACTTCAGGTTTGTGGGAAAATGTTCACAGTGGCTAATCTATACCTCCCTAATCATGATCAGGCGCGCACTTGCAGGAGCTACTTGACAGAACTCGCCAACTTTACAGAGGGCCTCTTGATCACTGCTGGTGACTTTAATTTTGTCTTAGGCCGAGTTATGGACTCGTCTTCGGGCAGGTCCTCGGTAGCAGCAACACAGCTATCTGCTCTTAAGGCTAAACTTTTTGCAATGCAGCTGGTGGATGTTTGGAGGATACTTAACCCTCAAACAAGGGATTATACCTTCTATTCTGCGGTCCATGACATGTACAGCAGGATAGACATGTTCTTTGTGAGTCATCACTTATTGTCCTGGGCCCCGGTGTCTCGGATTGGTTCTATGATCTGGACAGATCATGCGCCAGTTTTTCTCTCACTACAGTGCCCGGGTGGGGGGGCGAGGGAATGGCATTGGAAGCTAAATCCTCTTCTTTTGAAAGATTCGGTGTGTCGAGCGGCTGTCACCTGTTCGATCTCCGAGTTCCTAGATCATCACACCCTAGATCCCACCCCCCTACCGATACAGTGGGAAGCACTGAAGAGTGTCGTGAGAGGTATCTTTATCCAACAAGGCTCCAGGCTAAAAAAAGAGAGAGCTTTTAAAATGAAGAAGTTACTGTCTTGCATTCAGTCCCTAGAGTCTGCACATAAACAGTCTCGACAGCCTCAAACATTAGCGGAATTATCAGAGGCCAGGAATTCCTTGAGAGAGTTGTTGGATCAGGCTCAGGCCTCTTTCAAAGATCGTGCTAGGGGTTTCTTTTATCAACACTCTAATAAGTGTGGCAGAGCACTAGCCAGAGCGCTCAAGCCACGGGTCCCCACCTCTTATATTCCAACGATTAAGTCGTGCTTGGGTGACATTAAACATAAGCCAGAAGAGATAGTGAAAACCTTTCGGGAGTATTACCACTCCTTGTATAATCTCAAGGGACCTTTACAAGATCTGTCTTCTGCTGCTCTGCAAAGGAAAATTGACCAGTATGTGGCTAAAACAGCTCTGCCAGAACTGGAAAGGGCTGAGACCGAGGAGTTGGGCGCGGATTTTTCCGACGTGGAAATCCAGGGCGTCATCAAGTCCGCTCCGTTGGGTAAAAGTCCGGGCCCGGATGGTTTCCCGACGTCCTTTTACAAGGCTTTTCTTCCGCAGCTCCTTCCCTTTATGACTAGGGTATTCAACTCGGTCACGTCGTCGATGACCTTCACGCCGCAAACGTTAGAAGCTACCATTACGGTTATTCCTAAACCAGGGAAAGACCATTCTATCTGTGCCAATTACCGCCCGATTTCTCTAATAAATGTTGATGTTAAGCATTATTCTAAGGCAATTGCAAATAGATTGCACCTCTGCTTCCGAGAATCATCCATACTGATCAAGCGGGGTTTGTCCTCTGGAGAGAAGCGAGGGACAATACCAATAAAACGCTTCTCCTAATGTCTCACGCGAAGAAAAGGTCCATACCCACTTGTCTGATCTCGGTGGATGCAGACAAAGCTTTCGACCGAGTCCACTGGGTTTTCTTGAGATCGGCCTTACAACAAATGGGAATTGGCCCGGTAATGATAGAGAGGATCCTTTCTCTATATCAGAAACCCACGGCTAGAGTCAGGGCCAATGGCATCTTCTCCACAGCTCTACAGATTGCTAACGGAACCAGACAGGGGTGCCCGCTGTCCCCATTACTATATGTGATCACAATGGAACATCTGGCAGTGGCTATCCGTAAATCTCCAGATATTTCTGGGATTCGGGTAGGTCGCGAATATCATAAGATGGCGTTATATGCGGACGACCTCTTATTATTCATTACTAATCCTGTTATTTCCTTCCCGGTGCTCATTCGGGAATTTGAGGAGTTCGGAAGGGTTAGTAATTTCAAGGTCAATTACACAAAGACGTAAGCGCTAAATGTATCGCTTCCACAGGGGTCGGTTGATCTTTTAAGATCATCCTTCTCTTTCAAATGGCAAGCGACATCTATCAAATACCTGGGGGTTAAGATTTCTGGCACTTTGGCGGATCTGTACTCCCTTAATTATCCTCACTTAATGCAACGTACGCTAAAAGATCTACAATCCTATAACAGAGCACAATTGTCATGGTTTGGACGTATTAATGCCATCAAAATGGATATCCTTCCTCGGTTCTTGTATCTATTTCAGGCAATCCCTGTTATGGTTCCTAGGACATATTTTAAGACGTTAAAGGCAGCGTTTCGGAAGTTCGTCTGGGGCACTCTGAGGCCTCGCATCAGTATGAGCTCACTGTCTCGCCCTAAACTGAAAGGGGGAGCGGGACTCCCAGATTTGGGGCTGTACCACCAAGCTGTTGTTCTTTCTAGAGTGATAGATTGGTTTCATAATGGCACCAATAAACAATGGGTGGGGATTGAGAGGTCCTTGGTGGCGCTCTCTCTGAGATCGCTGCCGTGGATCCTGCCGGATCATCGACCAGCCCTCTCGACCCTTCCTATGCTTACCCATCACTTTCTCACTCTCTGGGACAGATTGATGGTTCGAAAGGGGCTTTCCCATAGACCAGGACTTCTTAGCCCTCTGTTTGATAACTCCGAGTTTCCACCGGCTGTTCACAAAGCTACCTTTTTGAGCTGGACCGCTTCGGAGGATACTAGGCTGTGTCAGGTGATGTCGGATGGGGGTCGCCTCCCTCCGTTACAGATGTTGAGAGAGACCTGCCCGGAGAGGACTCTTTCATGGTTGGAATATGCACAATTGCCTACCTTTCTACACTCGGCCTTGCCGGATGGTATCTGCATCTCAGCGACCACGTCCTTTGAATCGTTGTTGCTTTTACAAGAGCCACCTACTCATGTGATCTCCAAGATGCATACCATCCTATTGGAGACTTCTGTCAATCAGCCCCCTGCATATGTTAGCGCATGGGAGGAGGACCTAGGTTTCTCCATATCTCTGCTTGATTGGGACAGGGTTTTCCTCCTGACCCATAAAATGCCAATGGCTTGCCACGCTCAGGATAAAAATGTTAAAATATTGGCCAGATGGTACCGTTGCCCACAGATTTTGCATAAAATGTACCCAGAAGTATCAGATATCTGTTGGCGGTGTGGCAACGAGACTGGCACGATGTTGCACATTTGGTGGTCATGCCCAGTGTTGCAGACTTTTTGGAAAGCGGTGTTCGACATCTATGCATTGATGGAGTGTGCTCCTATCATACCGACTCCTCAGATGGCTCTGTTATCCTTGATTCCGGGTCCTCTGTCAGGCATAAAAAAGGGCCTACTCAGGCATTTTCTGACAGCAGCACGGACAGTTATTCCTAGATACTGGAAGACTTCTGCTGTGCCTACGATTGGTGAATGGGTTGTGGAAATGGACCTACTGTGTAGAATGGAGTCTCTTCTTGCAGAAGACAGAGGCTGCTATGACGCGGTTCTTTCTCTTTGGAACACATGGTCATCCTTCAAATCTGGTCCTCATTTCGCAGACTGGTTGAGCTAGAGGCTTCATCGGAAATTGAGGCGGTACAATATTCCTCTTGTGGTAATGTCTCTGCTCCTAGCACTCATTAATATTCCTAATTTTACTTCCCTTGCTCGTCTTTTGTCCGTCTTCTCCTTCCTTTCTTTTTGTCTTCTTTTGGTTTGTCTCAATCTTTCCTCTTCTTACCTGTTCAGGGGGGGGGGGGGGGGTTGGTCACTTTTCACAATGTGTGTCCAGTCAGGAATTATGTGCCTTACAAATAAAGAGGGGTATTCTCTACCTCATATGCCATGTGCCCGACTGTATATTTTTCTAAATGCAGGTGACAACCGCCCCGGAGTAACAAGGATATTGATGTACATAAGCGTTCGCTTCTATCGATATGATATGATATGTGTTGATATGATATGTTATGATCGATTACGAAAGTATTCACGCACTCTGATCTTGTTCTTGTGTGTTTGTAAACTTTACAATAAAAATCCAAATTATGGAAAAAAACAATTTATGGTGGGAGTGCCTCTCATAACACAAGCATATTAGGCACTGAAACGGCATCAATGTGAAAAATTTGCAATATTTCATGCGTTGCATCAAATTTTGGAAACCTCCTGTGGAAATTATTAGTACACCCCTAGATAAATGCCTTAATTTTCCGAAATGGGGTCACTCATTGGGGTTTCAATAGTACTGGTACCTCAGAGGCTCTGCAAACACAACATGGTATCCAAAAAATATCCCAGCAAGATCTGCTCTAAGTTAAATGGTGCTCCTTCCCTTCTAAGCCCCGCCGAGTATACATACAACAGTTTACAACCACATTAGTGGGTATTTTCGTATACATAAAAAATTGCCTTTTCTCCTATTACCCCATGTATAGATAAAAAATTTGGGGTTAAAGCAATGTTTTATTGGAAAATATGCAATTTTTGCACAGCTCAGTGTTTATTACTTCTATTAAACAGCTTTGGAGTCTAAATGCTCACTACACCTCTTAATAAGTTCTTTAAGGGGTGTAGTTTCCAAAATGGGGTCACTTCTGGGGGATTTCCACTGTACTGGTACATCAGGCGCTCTGCGATTGCGACACAGCACCTGAAATCCATTCCATTAGGAGAAATTGCGTAACAATTTGTAAGGATTTTTTTTTTCCTCCTATTACCCCTTGTATAAATTAAAAATTTGTGGCTAAAGTGATGTTTTGTTGTAAAAAAAATAATTTCATTTTCACGACCCTTCGGATTGTCTAAAGGGGGCCGTTATTTCTAGATAGGCAAGTAGGGACCTCCTTACGTCTAAGCATTGAGAATCAATAGGAGTATCAGAGGCTGAGTCTACTGGTAGGACCGGCAAAACTATCTCTTAATTTAAGTTGGAGCTAGACGGTACTTTTGGTAAGAACCCTGGCATTGTTCTGAGGATAACACACTCGGGTAAGATCCTAAGATAAGGCTCTTTACAGGACAGAGCTTGCAACTCGCCAACCCGCCTTGCGGAGGTAATAGCTATCAAGAATAGGGCTTTATATGAGAGAAGCTTAAGGCTTATACTATGAAGCGGCTCAAACGGGGCACGGCTGACATGCTTCAAAACAATGGGCAACTCCCAAGAGGGCAGAGGATTGTGATAGTATGGCCTTAATTTTTAAACTGCTTTCAGGAATCTGGTTATCAGTAGATGGTTGGAGAACCGTCCCTCTGAATTAGCATTAATGGCCGTTAAATGCACTTTTAATGGGCTTGAGGCCTTTCTGGTATCCCTCTTGCAGAAACTGCAATACTGTGGACACCGTATGTGGTGACCTGTCATTATCCTGACACCATTTTGAAAATATAAGCCATATCCGAGAATATATTTTCGTCGTACTGGGTTTCCTGGAGGCTAATAGGGTATTAACTACTTCATCAGAGAAGCCCTTATTTTTTAGAGACTGCCGTTCAGTATCCATGCCGTCAACTGTAACCTGTCTAAAATGGGATGAAACCAACCCTCCTGTAGCAGGAGATCTGGATGTAATGGGAGTTTCCAGAAGTTTCCGTTCGAGAGTTTTAACACGAGCGGAAACCATGCCCTTCTGGGCCAATGAGGAATGATAACTATGGCCTACACTTTCTTGTCCCTTATTTTCCTCAATACCCGAGGAATTAGAGGAATGGGGGAAAATACATATATGAAGGTCTTTTCCCAACTCATTGATAGGCTGTCTATGGCATATGGGTGATCCGACCTGTTGAGGGAGCAAAACATTGGCATTTGGCATTCCTTGCGGTTGCCATGACGTCTAAAGATGGTTTGCCCATCTTGATGGTAATTTGGAGGAAGACTTCGGGATTCAAGCTCCCTTCTCCCGGGTGAATCCGTTTCCTGCTCAGCCAATCCGCTTTCAGTTTCAATATCCCCCAAATGTGGACTGCGGAGACTGATCTCAGATTGCGTTCTGCCCCCCGCATAATCTGACAGTATTCCCTGCTGAGGGAATTGTTTTTGGTGCCCCCCTGCTTGTTTATATAAAACACTGCGGGTTGGTTGTCCGACTGAATTTGTACATCAAGATTATGGCGTACAGTCTGAAAGCGTAATAGGGTTAGTTTGATCGCCCTGAGCTCCTTCATGTTGGATGAAAGGCAGCTGTCATGTTTAGGTTTAGACCATTTCTCTTGCACCCATGATGTTCCCACATGTGCACCCCAGCCTGAGGCATCCGAAGTGAGGAGTATCCGATGAACTGGTTTCAGAGATCTGCCTTGATCGAGATGGTAGGGTACCAGCCACCACTGGAGGTCCCGTTTAACATCCGGAGGCACTGATATTAGGGTGTCAAGTGACACTAATCTCTTGTCCCAGACTTTCAATATGTTGGATTGCAACATTCGGATGTGTGCCCTTGCCCAGGGTACCGCCTCAATAGCCGATGTTAGAATGCCTAACACTCTCATGGCCTGACGGATGGAGCAGTGATTGCACGAAGTTAGTCGCTGAACGCCCTGACGGATAGAACACATCCGGTCGCTGGACAGAGTCAGTGACATTTTCTGAGTGTCTATCATGAAGCCTAAGTACTTTAACTTGGTGCATGGTGTTAGATGAGACTTCTGGAGGTTTATGATAAAACCGTGCGATCTGAGAATGTCTAGAATGACCTTCAGGTGTTTTATGCGCATGTCTTTTGACGGAGCTCTCACCAGCCAATCATCCAGGTATGGACATACGAAGATCCCTTTCATGCATAGTACTGCAGACAGTACCACCGCTACCTACGTAAACACTCGGGGTGCTGATGTTATCCCAAAGGGTAGGCAGGTGAACTGAAGATGCAGGACTTGATGCTGAACAAGAACTGCTACACGAAGAAACTTCCTGTGTTTCCTCAGGACTGGGATATGAAGGTATGCATCTTGCAGATCGATAGTGGCTAGAAAATCTCCTTCTTGGACGATATTTAGGACAGATTGTACCATTGTACCATTTTGAACTTTTTCTTTACAAAGAACTGGTTCAGATATGTTAAATCTATCACTTATCGCCACTTGTCTGCTTTTTTGGGAACGGCAAAGGTAGGGGAGTACACTCCCCGATCCCGCTGATGATACGGGACTTCCTCCAATGCTCCCTTCCTTATGAAGTCCTGAATAAGGCTGAGAACATTAGGATTTCTTCCTCTGTTTATACAGAATTTGTTCTTTGGAACGGTGTTTAGTTCCAGTGAGTAACCATTTTGGATGGTGGATCTGACCCAGGCGTCTGTGCACGTTTTTAGCCATAGGTGAACAAACTTTACCAGTGTCCCACCCACGGGACACGCCTCTCTTTTGGCGTCATAAGTTTCCGAAAGAGAGATTTCTTCCTAACGGAGGTGTTACCCTCTGGCTTGCGTTTGAATCTACGCTGTCCACCCCCCCTCAAAAATACTCTTGGGGGACCTTTTGAAATGGTTTTTAAATGGCGGCCTCATTGGAGGACTTGGGAAAGAAACCCCTTTCTCATCATTAATTAACTTAAGGATGTGTTCCAGCTGAGGGCCAAAGAGAGAGGAGGGATGGAATGGCAGGGAGCAGAAATTATTTTTGGATGGCACGTGCCCTGACCATTGCTTGATCCAGAGGGTTCTACGCGCTATATTAGAGAGAGCCAGAGATCTGGAAAAAAACTTCAAGACATCCAAAGGCTCGTCACACAAAAATTCTGCAGCGGTCTTCATGAGAGGCATACTTTGCAAGATCTTCTCTCTCGATACGCCTTCCTCTAGATCCTGAGAGAGCTGACTCAGCCATGTACGAAGGGCTTTGGCAACCGGGATGGAAGCTGACGCCACTTTGCACGCCACAGCCGACGAAGAGTAGGCTTTTTTTAATATGGAATCAGCTCTGCGGTCCATTGGATCTTTTAAGAGTGAAGACTCCTCTGAAGGAAACACAGATTTCTTTGACAATCTGGCGACAGCAAGATCAACTTTGGGCGGAACATCCCAGTTAGAACTGAACTTGGGATCTGATTTGTAGGTGTGTTTAAACCTCGCCCCTTGAAGAATGCGCCTCTCCGGTTTATCCCAATCTTTCTGGACCCAGTCTGTAATAACAGGATGGGATTGGAGGACTCTGACCTTATTGACCGGAAAATAATAAAGTTGTTCTGTAAAGGATCTAGCAGACACAGCTTCTGTGTCGACGCCCGTGGTTAGTCAGTCTGCACCTGCTCCTAAGTCTGATCGAGTGACCCCTCCTTCTTCCAATCAGGCTGGGAGGCTGAGGAGTGGGAGAGCCTATCACAGCCTGGCCAGACGGAGCTAGCTCCCGCTCTCTGTCTATTTATACCTTCACTTCCTGCTCCTCCTTTGCCTGTGATTCTCCTGTTTCCTGGCTCTGCTGCTGCTGCTTGAACTATTTGTCCCTGCTTCATATTGACCCTTGCTTACTGACTACTCTCCTGCTCTGCTTTTGGTACCTCGTACACTCCTGGTTTGACTCGGCTCGTTCACTACTCTCCTGCTCTGCGTTTGGTACCTCGTACACTCCTGGTTTGACTCGGCTCGTTCACTACTCTTGTTGCTCACGGTGTTTCCGTGGGCAACTGCCCCATTTCCCTTAGCTTTTGTGTACCCTTGTCTGCTTGTCTGTCGTGCACTTATTGAGCGTAGGGACCGTCGCCCAGTTGTACGCCATCGCCTAGGACGGGCCGTTGCAAGTAGGCAGGGACTGAGTGGCGGGTAGATTAGGGCTCACCTGTCTGTCTCCCTTCCCCGTCATTACATGTTCCTTCTTAGGTTTATGAGACACATCTTTATCATTCTCCACGGTCAGCTTCACTGCTTTTAGCAAGTGCGGGACCCTGTCTTTATCTAACAGATTAATATTATCTGAAGGTTCCCCATCAGAGTCCTCTGAATCCAGATCCTCCTCCGATAGATCATATTTGGAAGGGGATTGCGGAGAGGGCGACCGCTTTCTACCTTTAGATTATTTCGGCATAGCAGCTGACTTAATCTCCTGAAAGGTATCTGTAAGCTGATCTTTAAACCAGGAAAGAAACCCACGGCTTCAGTATGGAAGGATTGTTCAGGAGGTCTGCAAGATGAGCAGAAAACTGTGGTCCCAATCCCCTGGCAATGGTTGCTGACAACCGTTACACATATTGTACTTGGACTTCCGTTTACGTTTCCCTTGAGATGCAGGACTTGCCGTCTGGGAAAAAAGGCATGCAATTACACTATTGTCTGTAAGAGGTCTTAAGGAAGCAAACAAACCCTTCTCACATTAACACAATGAAAGTTTTGGGTACCTTAATCTCCGGGGTCGAGCAGCTGCACCAGAGCCGTAGCCCCGGATTCCAGCGTACACCTTGCCGAGGCGGTGGCCATCTTGAGACACCCGTCTGGAGGTGTATGGGATCCACGTCCAGGAGCCGAGGGACAGGTCAGACCTGTATGCCGCTCCGGACTGGAAGCGTGGCTTCTCATTACCTCCAACCCCCTCTGTTTAAGCATCTTTGGTATAAGTGTCTTCTGTCTTCAACTATCCATGTTCATAGAAGAAAAAAAATATGCTTTCTGAAGGGCTTTGGGCTGTATTTAAGGTTACCTGGGACCTCCTAATTGTTTCATTGATTACTACTGAGTAATATGTCTCTTCTATCCGGTCAGATGAAGTATCTTAACCCGTAAGTGTGCTGTCTTAGGACGATCAGGAAATTTTGCTTTAATTCCTGTGGAGCGCCTGTACTGTCAACAGTGTTCGTAAATGCAGTTTTGAATAATGTGAGGGATGCAGTTTGTAAAATGAGGTCATTTATGGGTTTCTATTATACAGGCCCCTCAGTCACTTCAGAACTGGATTGTCCCTAAAAAAGTTGCTTTTTACATTTTCTTGAAAATGTGAAAAATTGCTGCTAACGTTATAAGCCTTCTAACTCCCTAAAAAA
The DNA here is from genome assembly GCF_050947455.1 of Rhinoderma darwinii. Lineage (NCBI taxonomy): Eukaryota > Metazoa > Chordata > Amphibia > Anura > Rhinodermatidae > Rhinoderma > Rhinoderma darwinii. The sequence continues at coordinate 49,025,890 of NC_134689.1, forward strand.
ATTATAAAGATGTAAAAAACATTCTGCCAACATAAAGTAGACATATGATAAATGTTAATTACTAACTATTTTGTGTGGTTTGACTGTGTGACTTAATAAAATAAATAAATAAATAAAAGTATCAACCAAATTTTACCACTAACATAAAGTACAACGTGTCACGAAAAAGCAATCCCAGAATCACTTGGATAAGTAAAGGCATTTCAACGTTATTACCACATAAATTGACACATTTGGAAAATTGGGCTGTTTTCCCAACCGCTTAACCCCTTCCCGACATGCACCGTGTATATATACGGCGCAATCGGGAAGGGCTTCCCGTAAAGCGCAGTACCCTTATGTCGCGGTGGTAGTGCAGGCTCAGGAGCTGAGTCCGCACCATCACCGCAGGGTAACAGCTGTATGTTACAGCTGGCACCCTGAGGTATCGGCCAGGACTAGCATCCGATCCGGCCGATTAACCACTCAGATGCTGCGTTCAATAGAGATCGCAGCATGTGAGGAGTTTTTAGCCACCGGCACCCCAGCAACGTGATCGCTGGGTTGCCGGTTGCTGCAAAGGTGATCGGAGGCCTAATACTTACCTCCCGATCTGCCAGCAATGGAAGCCTCCTATGCTCGGCGAAGGGGCCTACAAGGCTTCGGATACCATCGGCAAGATGGCACCGGCTCAGCTTCCGGCTCAGAAGCTGAGCCAGCATCATCAGCAGTGGGTGTCCGCTGTATGTTACAGCGGACATCCCAATGTATCTGCAGGAACCGGAGCTAGCTCCAATTCCTGGCAATAACCCCTTCGATGCAGCGATCCAATGCGATCGCTGCATCAAAGTGGTTTGTAGCAAATCGACAGCCTGCCATGCGATGGCAAGGCTGGCGACTGCTACTATGGCAACAGGAGGCCTAACAATAGCCTGATCGGCTTGCTGTCAGTGAATAACTGACAGTTCTAATACATTGCACTACATAGGTAGTGCAATGTATTAGAACATCAATCAAACAGTTGGACCTTCAAGACCCCTAGTGGGACTAAAGAAAAGTGTAAAAAAAATGTGTAAAAAAAAGTAAAAAGAAAAGTTGTAAAAAATTAAATAAAGGTTTCAAGTAATATTATAAAACACTATCGCCCTATTTCCCATATCAAGTAATTTATTATTGAAAAAAAGAATAAAACCATACATATTTGGTATTGCCGCATCTGTAACGACCTGATCTATACAAATATTATGTTAGTTGTCCCTCGCAGTGAACGCCGTAAAAAGCAACCTAAAAAATAATGGCAGAATTGGTCACTTTGTCTTAGAAAAATTGAAATAAAAAGTGATCAAAAAGTCGCATTTATACAAAAATGGTATGTATAAAAACTATAACTTGTCCTGCTAAAAACAAGCCCTCATACAGCTCCATCGACTAAAAAAATTAAAAAGTTGACCAGCAGAATGAAGGTAAATATAATTTATAACGTTATAACGCATGGTGAACGCTGTATAAAAAAATCTAAAAAACCTATGGCAGAATTGCTGTTTTTTGATTACCTTGCCTCCCAAACAAAAGGATAACAAGTGATCAAAAAGTTGCATGTACCCCAAAATGGTACCAATGATAACTACAGCTCGTCCCACAAAAAAAAAGCCCTCATACCACTAGATCTATGAAAAATAAAATTAGTTAAGGCGCCAATAAGACAGGAAATAAAAATATGCGGTTGTGCCGGCCCGAGGGGAACATTTCTTCTGTTTCAAGAGGCGAATTATCAAGGCACTAAAATTAGGGAACCATATCTGCTGGAAGCGAGGGTATCCGTATTATACCAGGACAACACTTCCTAGCAAAATTCCTCAAACTACAAAGGTGCGGAGTGTGGACCAAATGGGAGATAAGTAAGGACACCATTTATCAGTGTGACACTGGCCTGTGCAGAAAGGATTGTGTCACAGCGTAATACACATCTATGGATCATTTTATTGTTTACCCCATTATTATACCACCTGACTATGCCCCTGATGTACTCTGCCCAGCTTACATATGCCACATTATAAACTGAAATACCAGCAATACTCAAACAAAACTACTACCAAGCAAAATCTACGTTTCAAAAGCTAAATGGCGCTCCTTCCCTTCTGAGCCATACAGCGTGCCCAAACAGCTGTTACTTTCACATATATACCTCGGAGAACCCTTTTAACAATTTTTGGGGTGTGTTTCTCCAGTGGCATAAGCTGGGCACGACATTTTTCCCACTGAAATGTCACATCTAGGGAAAATTTAAAATTTTTACTTTGCACCATCCACAGCGCAATCATTTATGGAAAAGATCTGTGGGGTAAAAATACTCACTACACCCCTTAATAAATGCCTTGAGGGGTGTAGTTTCCAAAATGGGGTCACTTGTCAGCAGTTTCTTTTATTATTTCACATCAGAGCCCCTGCAATTGTGAACCAATACTGTGTAAGTTGCCAAATTAGGCCTCAATTTCGCATGGTACTCTCTCACTCCTGAGCCCTGTCGATAGTCCAGGCAAAAGATTATGGCCACATGTAGGTTGTTTCTAAAACCGGGAAACACAGCATAATAATTAGAGAGCTGTCTTGTTATGGTGGCACAAGCTGGGCACCACATATTGGTATATCTATGGAAAAAATAAAATTTTCACTCTGCAACATCGAGGATGAAGAGTATCAATACTCAAGTCTAGCAACATATTATAAATGAGAGATATAGGCTTAACCGGTGCGGAAGAAACAATACACAATCAATCCAGGGGAGTCAATTCCCTATGCAAACGCAGCTTCGTCCTATTAGCATTGTAAAAATGTTGTAAATTAAGAAAATCCCAAGCAATCTTTCTGACTCCGGCAAAATGAGATCCAAAGGCTTAAGGTCTTGGGGCGTCAAAACCTGGTGGAAAGTCAACCGTGAAGGTCTAGATGAGTAAGACAAAAAATTATGACTTAATCTCGGAGGGAAATCAGTATTGTTGGAGATCGACACTAATGGGCCATCTGGAGGTAATGCCACGCCCAACCCCCCAAAGCTTTTAAACCTGAAAACTACTTGTCCTGCCACATAAGGAAGAGCAGCGTTTTTAGTTGCTGGATAAAAACGCAGTCTGAACCATGGGATAGTGACTAGGGGAACCGGTGCCAAAGAGTCCTCCAACAGCACCCATAATTTAGAGGATTTATGATGAAACCAATCCAGTATTCTCGCGCTCACCGCCGCAAAGTAATAGGATTGACAGTCGGGGAGACCCAATCCCCCACATCGCTTTCTCCTGACCAGAGTAGCCTTCGCAATCCTGGAGGTCTAGAACGCCAAATAAACCTGTTCAGAGCCTTACCCAACAACCGAAAAAACTGTCTAAGAAGTGCACACGGAATCGTCTGAAATAAGTACATCAAACAAGGCAAAACATTCATCTTAACTGCACTAATGCGTCCCAACCACGAAAAATCCTTATTCTCCCATTTGGCCAAATCAACCCAAAGAGCTTGAAGAAGAGGTAAGAAATTGATAGAGTAGGAATCCGCAAGGTCCACCGGAATCTTACCCCCAAATATTTCAAAGAACCCTCTTTCCATGAGAAGGAATAGTTACTGCGCACATGTCTAAGTTCCTCCACCGGCAGAGAAATGTTCATAGCCTCACTCTTAGAGAGATTCATCTTATAATTACTAAAGTAACTATATGTTCGGATGGTTTTCAACAGGGACGGCAAAGATAAGTGTGGCTGCGTAATATAGAACAACAAATCATCCACAAAGGCAGACACTTTAAATTGCAGCTAGCCCACCTGGACACCCCGTATGTCACTATTGTTCCTCACCGCAACCAACAAATGCTCCATAACCACGGCAAACAACAAGGGTGAAAGTGGGAATCCCTGTCTAGTGCCATTCCCTATGGTAAACGGAGCAGACAGGGACCCATTGTTCCTAATGTGTGCCTGAGGGTGCATATAAAGAGGCAGTATGCGCGTCGTCATCAACCGACCCACACCCATCTGACGCAAAGCCGCCTCCAGGAATCCCCAGTCCATCCGATCAAAGGCCTTCTCCGCATCCAATGACAAAAGCATACAGGGGATGCTATGCTGTTTGACATGGTGTATCAATGAGAAGGTCTTGAGCGTATTATCATGTGCTTCACGCTTTGGGACAAAACCCACTTGATCAGGATGGACCAGCGACCCCAAGAACACGCCCAGTCTATTTGCTATCAGATTAGCGTACATTTTAGCATCAGTATTAATGAGAGAGATCGGTCGATAATTAGCACAGTGTTGTGGATCCCTACCCTCCTTCAGAATGACCATGATATGAGCCTGTAAAAATGAAGCCGGGAATTTAGTGTGCTCAGAAACTGAATTAAACGACTCTAACAACGGTGGCACCAGCTCCTTCACTAATGACTTATAAAAACCCGCCGTATACCACCGTATATCCGGCCCAGGACTCTTTCCGGATGGCAGGGCCTTAATAACCTGAGACATCTCTTCTTTATTAAAAGGCGCATCCAATGCCATAGCGTCATCTCTGGACAGGGTAGGCAGGGCAGTATCCTGTATATAGTCGGACAAGGAGAGCAACGGCTCTGAGGGTGCATTGCCGGTAGTTGGTGAGGGTAACTTGTATAACTTGGAGTAATAAGCGCAAAAGGATGACGCTATGTCTTCCGTCTTATATGCCAATTCCCCCTCCCCATTTCTAATAGACGGTATAAAAGACACAGCAGCCCTATCCCGCATCGCCCTTGCTAATGCCTTCCCCGCCTTATTACCCCATTCATAATAATAACGCAAACAAATCTGACGAAATCTCGCACCTTTCTATCTAAGAGAAGCTCAATTTCATGTCGCGTTCTAGTAAGCTCCCGAAGCATGTGTTCCTGCAACGTCTGCTTGTGCTGAGATTCTAGAGTCTGTAACTGTGTGAGAAGAGTATTAAGCTTTGCAGCCTGCTACCTTTTAATACGAGCACCAAGCTTAATCAGAACTCCTCTAAACACACACTTAAGAGCCTCCCATTTAACCGCTGGATCAGTCGTGTCCCTTGCATGATCCACCTGAAAATTCTCAACTGTCCTCTTCATCTCTGACATACACAAGGAATCCTGTAATAAAGACTCGTTGAGACGCCAGGTGAATTCCCTATGCCGTAATGGGGAAAAACGTAGCTCGCAATACACTGGAGCATGATCCGATAAAAACACATTACCTATAAAGGAATTAACCACAAAAAAAAGTAAACTATGATGAACCATGATATAATCTAATCTACTGTAAGAGTTATTTGCAAACGAAAAAAACTAGTAGTCCCTATCCTCTGGATGAGATAAGCGCCACGCATCACACAACTGCATATCCCTGAGCCTCTTCCTCAACTTATTATAAGCCAATGATGTCTGACCTGAAGAAGTATCAATTAAAGGGTTAATGCCTAAATTAAAATCTCCACACAAAATTGGAATTCGGGAAGAAAAGGCACCCAATTTGTCTAGCATTCTAAGGAAAAAAGCGACTTGGTGAGTATTAGGAGCATATACATTGGCAACCGTAATCATACGATCCCCACATTCACACTTAAAGGGAATGTGTTGCCAGAAAAACATGTTTTTTTTTAAAAAAATTAAACATTTAGTGATTAAACATTGTTCAAATTTTTTTTATTTTTTTCACGAGTCAGGAAATATTATAAATTATTTCTAATTTATAATACTACCCATTTTTGGTCACTAGATGGAGCTATTTCCCAAAATTGCAGCATTGCAACATTGGGTTAAAAGCCCTCGCTCTAGTGAGCTCTCAGCATCCCCCCCTCCTTTATCCTGGCTAGTGCCGGGATAAACGAGGGGTTTGAACGGTGTAACCTCCTACACTGTGTGTCGCCATTTTTTGAGCTAACACACAGCGTAGTAGGTTTACATACAGTAGTAAACACACAGAAACACGAACATACATTGAAATCTCTTACCTGCTCCTGCCGCCGCGGCTCCCTCCGGCCCGTCCGCTCCGTTTGCTGCCGCTGGTCCAAGTGCACAAATCCGGAAGCCGCGACCGGAAGTAGTAATATTACTGTCCGGCCGCGACTTCCGGTCCACAGGAAAATGGCGCCGGACGGCGCCAATTTCGAATTGGACTGTGTGGGAGCGGCGCATGCGCAGTTCCCACACAGACGCCGTACACTGAAGTCAATGGGACGGGAGCCGTTCGCAGTCCCTATGGGACTGTGGCTGCCGTATTCCATGTCTGTATGTGTCGTTAATCGACACAGACAGAAATCGAACAAAAAATGGCAGCCCCCATAGGGAAGAAAAAGTGTAAAAATAAGAAAAAGTAAAACACAAACACACAAATGAATATAAACGTTTTTAATAAAGCACTAACATCTTTAACATATAAAAAAATAATTTGTGATGACACTGTTCCTTTAAGAAAAATATATTGTGCCTCCGCATCCATGAGGCAATTTACCACCACCTTACCCTGAAAGGATTTATGCAAAAATATTGAGACCCCTCTAGTCTTACCAATTGGATTACTACAATGATAGCCTACATGGTAGTACTTATTTTTAATTATCGACATATGATCAGTTTGGAAGTGGGTTTCCTGTAAACAGAGAAACTGGGTTTTACATTTATGAAAGGAATATAAGGTCTGTGACCTCTTCTCTGGAACATTAAATTCCTTCACGTTCAGGGAAGCAATAGTAAAATCAGCCATTATCCAAGAACGCAAAGGAACCCAAAAATTGACCAGCGAAGAAACCAGGTCCGAGCAGACCAGCCGCCGTGATACTCACCCCAACACAAATGAAACAAATTCTCCACATCGTATGCCATGTATACATGTCAAGTAAATAGATCAGCATAACATAAATGAAAAAAACAAAACATAAAGACAGGGAAAACATCCTGTCTAAAAAAAAACTAATATATTGTGCCTCTAAGCACTCAAAGCACTAATGAGAACCCTAGGATTCTCAGTGAAAACCTATGTGGGGAACACAGAAGACTGCTGTCAAACAGAAATAACCCACTCAGAACAGTAGGAATTGTGTATGGGCCTATACCCCTCAGCCCAGTGCCGTATCTGCCATGAGGCCAGGTGAGCCGATGGCCTCAGGCGGCACCACCTACCCAAAGGGGGGTGGCGGCATTTTCAGCCCGGGACGGACTGGACCGGGGGAGGGGCCATGCAGCCGCACATAGCAGACGTGCCGAACGTCTGTAAGGGTATGTTCACACGGCGGGGGTCCGTAACGGCTGAAATTACGGGGATGTTTCAGCCTGAAAACATCCCCGTAATTTCAGCCGTACCGGCATGTGCAGGCGCTTGAACGGCGCGTCAATTACGGCCGTAATTAGCGCTGCTATTCATTGGAGTCAATGAATAGCGGCTTCAATTACGGCCAAAGAAGTGACAGGTCACTTCTTCTACGCGGGCGTCTATTTACGCGCCGTCATTTGACAGCGGCGCGTAAATATACGCCTCGTGTGAACAGACAAACGTCTGCCCATTGCTTTCAATGGGCAGATGTTTGTCAGCGTTATTGAGGCGCTATTTTCAGACGTAATTCGGGACAAAAACGCCCGAATTACGTCCGTAAATAGGCCGTGTGAACATACCCTAAGACTCCTGCTCCTCTCTGACGTTGCACACAGCAACATGCAGCCAGAGAGGAGCAAGTCTGCAGGAGGAGCGACGAGCAGCACCAGAAGCACGAGGTAAGTTCCTGCCTTGCTGGGACCGGGACCCGTGACGTGAGTATACTGCAGGGGGGTGTCTGGGCATTTTACAGACAGTAGAGGGCTCTATGGGGCTGGAATAATCCACCCCATAGAGCCCTCACATCACTATAATGGAAGGATTAGTGTGGGTGGGGGAAGGTCTGAGCGTCTGACTTACTGCAGAGAGCTCTATAGGGGGGATTCTGCCCCCCCCCCCTTTAGAGCAGTCAGTCAGATGCTCAGACCCCCCAAGCCTTTCAATATAGTAACTAGTCAGGGCTCTATGGTGGGGGGATAATGCCCCCCTCCCTGCAGTATACTCCTGGCTTTGTAGCTTTCCTGTGCTTAATTAGCGTGGGAAAGCTACAATCAGAGCTGTGACTGGTGAGTCTCACAGTCACTCACAGTGCACACTGCACGCAGCAGCTGCGGCAGCCAGTCTGACTGTGAGTCTCTGACCAGTCACCACCCACACGCAGCAGAGAGACAGGAGAGACTAATAGTAAACCCTCAACTACTACAGTTTCACAGGCATTGACTATGACAGCTTCTATAGAGTAGTGGTTAGCTTGACTGCCTTACACATGAAGGTTGCTGGTTCAAATCCTAGCTGTTTTGTTTTTTTTGTTTTTTTTATATTAATATCTTGTCTTGGGCTTTGTTCACACTAGCATTAATATACGTTTACCTCTCTTCCGTCAGAGGGAGAGGATCGATACGTTAAACGGAAATCAACGGTTCCATTAGAATTACCATTGCTTTCAATGGTAATTCTTTTGTATCAGTTGCTTTCCGTTTGTCTCCGTTCGCTAGGTTTCCATTCTTTTCAACGGAAATAAAAGTTCTGCAGACTGCACTTTTGTTTCCTTTAAAAAAAACGGAAACTTAGCGAACGGAGACAAACGGAAAGCAACTGATACAAAAGAATTACCATTGAAAGCAATGGTAATTCTAATGGAACCGTTGCTTTCCGTTTAACGTATCGATCCTCTCCCTCTGACGGAAGAGAGGTAAACGTATATTAATGCTAGTGTGAAAGAAGCCTTAGGGCCTGTTCACATCCGCGTTGGCTTTACGTTCTGGGGTTCCGTTGGAGGTAACCCCGCAACGGAAAGTCAAACTGAAACCACAGCTTCCGTCTCCGTCACCACTATTGATTCCGTCACAAAAACAGAAACCTGCCGGAATGGTGACGAACGGAAACCATTAGCAATGTTTCCGTCACCATTGATTTCAATGGTGACTGAAACGGAAGCTGTGGTTTCGGTTTGACTTTCTGTTGCGGGGTTCACCCGACGGAAACCTCCCACGAACCCCGGAACGGAAAGCCAACACTGATGTGAACAGGCCCTAATCCTTCCCCATAAACCTGCCCCCGCTAATTAAAATAAATATATTATATAATGTATATAGCGCTGTATCCTGTATCCGTCAGGTCAGCGGGACTGACTGATCCAGTGTCAGCGAGTCCTGCAGGATCGAGCTGTTACCGATCACATCTAAGTTCATAACTTAGATGTGATCGGTAATAGGCGACCTAATGGATTCAGGTCTCAGCGCAATATACAGCTGCTCTGTATACAGGATACAAAGCAGCTGTATCTCAAAAAGTGCAAATCATTTTCAATAAAAAGTAATTAAAACTTGCACCAATCGCATTAATAGATATCTTTATATATCATACTGACATGTCCGAAGTTTTCATCGGTGGGGGACCGAGCACTGAGGCCCCCACCAATCGCTAAAACGAAGCAGCAGAAGTGCTCGGGGGAGCGCTGTGCCGCTTCATTTATGATTGACTTTCAGCCGAGTGAGCGGTGTACGGACTCCTAGACTTTCTATTGAGCCCGTACACTGCTCCAAGGAAAGCCAAACAGAATTGAAGCGGCACACCGTTCACCCGAGCACTTATGCTGCTACGTTTTAGCGACTAGTGGGGGGTCTCAGTGTTCGGACCCCACTGATCAAAACTTCTGACATGTCAAAAGTTTTTTAAAAAGTTGTTACACTTAAAAGAGAATCTTTCACCTGCCCACAGATTTGCATTTGAGTGCAGCATGTAATGGGGAGGGCTGCACAAACTCTGGGGCACTTTACATTTTTTTTTCCTACCCTCTTTCCTTACTTAAATATCGGTGCTGTAATACTTGACGCCCGATATTTAAATAACCTCATAAACTGCCAATGTGGCGGTAATTGGCAAGGGGACGTGTAACATCGCTGTGACACAATCCGCTACAGACAATGTCAACAGCATGAGCTGGAGAGAGGAGATCATGTGCGCGCGCACGCTCTCACTCTTCAGCTCTCGGCAGGCAAGTACAAGATTGATCTCAGGTGAGAGATCAGTCTTGTCGTCCTTGTCTGCCGAGAGCTAAAGAGTGAGAGCGTGCGTGCGCGCACAGCTCCGATGCCATGGAACAGAAGAAGAAGAATTCACACTCTTCTTCTCCTCTTGTGTTCCTTAGTGGTGGCGGAGCTGCGCGCACGCGCTCTCTCTCCAGCTCTTGCTGTAACGCTGACCGTAGCTGATTGGACAGTGTCACAGCGATGTTACACGCCCCCCTGCCAATTACCTCCCCATTGACAGTTCATGGGGTTATTTAAATATCGGGCGCCAAATATTACAGCACCGATATCTAAATAACGAAGGAGGCTAGGAAAAAAATGTAAAGTGTCCCAGAGTTTGTGCGCCCCCCCCCCCCCCCATTATATGCTGAACTCAGCTGCAGGTGTATGGGGAGGTGAAAGGTTCTCTTTAAAAGAAAGGTGTTCTAATTATTTGTTTTTTATTTGATATGTTTTATTTTATGGGCCTAATTTTTCTAAGTATTTTAATATGTTTCCGAAGGTAGCTATTTATTCATATGTTTGTACGTCTGAGGGGGCAGCCAACTTTATTTTTATTTTTCATACTGCTAATTTTTGTTTTGCAGGTTCCGCTGGACCATTTGGACTACGTCGTAGATTCGTTGGACTACTTCGCTGATTTAAGCTTTATTTCTTTTTTTTTTTAATAAAATGGTTAAAGTGGATTGTGTGGAAGACTTGTCATTTCAATCAAATAAATGTCTTTATGTCTCTGTTTTTTAATACTTCATTACCGCCTTAGTAATGGCAGCTGTCTGATTGAGAGCATTCATTACTAAGAAGGGGCATAGTGTTAGCCAGTAATAAGGCTATCACTAACCCCTATTATTACCCACCGCCACCAGGAGTACCGGGAAGCGCTGGGTACGATCCAGCACCCGACTGTCTGAAGAGAAGGGCGGGTACTGGCATGGCTGCAGGCTGGTACTATCAGGCTCGGAATGGCCAAAAACCATGGCCCTTTCCACCCTGGTAATGCTAGGCTTCTGCTGCTTTATTGTATTTGGCTGGTTATGAAAAATGGAGGGGATCTCACGTAATTTTTTTTCTATTTATTTTTTTTAAAAGACGTGGGGTTCCCGCTATTTTTCACAACCAGCCAGATACAATAAAGCAGCTGCAGCCTAGCATCACCAGCGTGGGAAGGGCCACGTTTTTTTATCCCTTCCCAGCCTGGTAAAACCAGCCTGTGACCGCCCTGCTGCCTTACCGTCGCTTCAGATGGTCGGGTACTGGATCGTACTCCCCTCGCGGCAGTGAGAACCGGGGTAATAATAGGGGTTCGTGATAGCCTTTTTACTGGCTAAGGGTATGTTCACACGGCCTATTTACGGACGTAATTCGGGCGTTTTTGCCCCGAATTACGTCTGAAAATAGCGCCTCAATAGCGCTGACAAACATCTGCCCATTGAAAGCAATGGGCAGACGTTTGTCTGTTCACACGAGGCGTATATTTACGCGCCGCTGTCAAATGACGGCGTGTAAATAGACGCCCGCGTAGAAGAAGTGACCTGTCACTTCTTTGGCCATAATTGGAGCCGCTATTCATTGACTCCAATGAATAGCAGCGCTAATTACGGCCGTAATTGACGCGGCGTTCAAGCGCCTGCACATGCCGGTACGGCTGAAATTACGGGGATGTTTTCAGGCTGAAACATCCCCGTAATTTCAGCCGTTACGGACCCCCGCAGTGTGAACATACCCTAACACTAAGCCCCTTAGTAATGGACGCTCTCAATCAGACAGCAGCCATTACTAAGGCCATAATAAAGTATTAAAAAAAACAGACAAGAAAAACTTTTATTGAAATCTAAACTCCCCCATGCAATCCTCTTTCACCATTTTATTTTATTTTTTAAAAAGTAGGTCATCGGAGTAGTCCAATGAATCTACGACGTAGTCCAAACGCTCCAGCGGAACCTACCAAAAAAAAGGAGTATAAAAATTTTAAAAACTTAAAAATTTGCCACAATAGTCACTCAATATAACTGTAATCACTTATATGGTTTGCAGATATCTTGTGTATAACTGGCATCTACCTCTATAAGGTCACTATATGGTGGTAATATTGGTCTATATATAGTGTGATTTATTCACTAACAGTGTGGTGGGTTTTTTCTGACACAATGTTGTAGTAATATGTGATCATGGTTTGGTAGTTTTATTCAGTAACCGTATGGAGGTATTATTCAGTAACAGTATGGGGGTATTATTCAGTAAAAGTATGGAGGTATTATTCAGTAATAGTATGGGGATATTATTCAGTAACAGTATGGGGGTATTATTCAGTAACAGTATGGGGGTATTATTCAGTAACAGTATGGGGGTATTATTCAGTAACAGTATGGAGGGATTATTCAGTAACAGTATAAATGCATTATTCAGTAACTGTATGGAGGTATTATTCAGTAACCGTATGGAAGTATTATTCAGTAACAGTATGGGGGTATTATTCAGTAACAGTATGGGGGTATTATTCAGTAACAGTATGGGGGTATTATTCAGTAACTGTATGGGGGTATTATTCAGTAACTGTATGGGGGTATTATTCAGTAACAGTATGGAGGTATTATTCAGTAACTGTATGGAGGTATTATTCAGTAACAGTATGGGGGTATTATTCAGTAACTGTATGGGGGTATTATTCAGTAACTGTATGGGGGTATTATTCAGTAACAGTAAGGAGGTATTATTCAGTAACAGTATGAAGGTATTATTCAGTAACTTTATGGAGGTATTATTCAGTAACGGTATGGAGGTATTATTCAGTAACGGTATGGAGGTATTATTCAGTAATGGTATGGAGGTATTATTCAGTAACGATATGGGGGTATTATTCAGTAACGGTATGGAGGTATTATTCAGTAACAGTATGGGGGTATTATTCAGTAACTTTATGGAGGTATTATTCAGTAACAGTATGGAGGTATTATTCAGTAACAGTATGGAGGTATTATTCAGTAACAGTATGGAGGTATTATTCAGTAACAGTATGGAGGTATTATTCAGTAACAGTATGGGGGTATTATTCAGTAACAGTATGGGGGTATTATTCAGTAACAGTATGGAGGTATTATTCAGTAACAGTATGTGGATATTATTCAGTCACTGTGGTTATGGTGTGGCGGTATTATTCAGTAACAGTATGGGGGTATTATTCAGTAACAGTATGGGGGTATTATTCAGTAACAGTATGGGGGTATTATTCAGTAACAGTATGGGGTATTATTCAGTAACAGTATGGAGGTATTATTCAGTAACAGTATGTGGATATTATTCAGTCACTGTGGTTATGGTGTGGCGGAATTATTCAGTAACAGTATGGGGTATTATTCAGTAACAGTATGGAGGTATTATTCAGTAACAGTATGTGGATATTATTCAGTCACTGTGGTTATGGTGTGGCGGTATTATTCAGTAACAGTATGGGGTATTATTCAGTAACAGTATGGGGGTATTATTCTGTAACGGTATGGGGGTATTATTCAGTAACAGTATGTGGATATTATTCAGTCACTGTGGTTATGGTGTGGGGGTATTATTCAGTAACAGTATGGGGTATTATTCAGTAACAGTATGGGGTATTATTCAGTAACAGTATGGGGGTATTATTCAGTAACAGTATGGGGGTATTATTCAGTAACAGTATGGGGGTATTATTCAGTAACAGTATGGAGGTATTATTCAGTAACAGTATGGGGGTATTATTCAGTAACAGTATGGAAGTATTATTCAGTAACAGTATGTGGATATTATTCAGTAACAGTATGGGGTATTATTCAGTAACAGTATGGGGGTATTATTCAGTAACAGTATGGGGGTATTATTCAGTAACAGTATGGGGGTATTATTCAGTAACAGTATGGAGGTATTATTCAGTAACAGTATGGGGGTATTATTCAGTAACAGTATGGAAGTATTATTCAGTAACAGTATGTGGATATTATTCAGTCACTGTGGTTATGGTGTGGGGGTATTATTCAGTAACAGTATGGAGGTATTATTCAGTAACAGTATGGGGGTATTATTCAGTATCAGTATGGAGGTATTATTCAGTAACAGTATGGTGCTATTATTCAGTATCAGTATGGGGGTATTATTCAGTAACAGTATGGGGTATTATTCAGTAACAGTATGGGGTATTATTGGTAATGTTGGTCTTACAATCTATGTACATTACTGTGGTGGGGGCTGTGGGGAAGTGTGAGTGTGGCAGCAGATGATCAGGCTAAGAGACAGTCTGCAGAGTGGCATGTGATGTACTTTGCCATGTAGGTGATACTTATGTGTAGGATGTGGGCCCATAAATTATGTACAGCCCAGGGCCAAAGATCATATTAATCCACCACTGGCATCGAGCCAGCCCAGGCAGACCACTACAATACAGCAGGTAGAGCAAAGAAACCAGCCCAGGATGTGCCGCTTCAAAACAGCGCTAAGCGCGATCCGTCCTGGACTGGCCTGAATGTAATTGCAGAGAGTGACGACGCAAATGAGTCTGGCTGCCGAGGAAAGATATGGGGCAGTGCAGGGCAGACTGTACTATTTGCACTGCACTGATTGGCAGTAAGAATAATTCTTTAAATATTTTCCATACTTCAAACAGCACTTTAAGGCTATGTTCACACGGAGTATTTTGCTGGAGGAATATCTGCCTCAAAATTCCGTTTGGAAGTTTGAGGCAGATTTTCCTCTCCCTGCACGCCGATTTTCGCAGAGTTTTTCGCAGCATTTTTCGCCCGTGGGCATTGAGCGCCGATGGCATAAAACACAGTGAAATATGCTTTCTCTGCCTCCCATTGAAGTCAATGGGAGGTCAGAGGCGGAAGCTCCCGAAGATAGGGCATGTCGCTTCTTTTTCCCGCGAGGCAGTTTTACTGCTCGCGGGAAAAAGACGACGACGCCTCCCATTGAAATCAATGGGAGGCATTTTCGGGCCGTTTTTGTCGAGTTTTGCGGAGCGGTTTCCGTGCCCAAAAACTCGTCAAAATACTCTGGTGAACAGGGCCTAACAAATAAACATCAAATGTTTTCCTATTTAAAAAATGTATATATTGCGTGTTTGATGTGTACAGCTAGGAATGAGAAAACTCTGATAGATTTTGGGGGGGGGGGGGGGCGCCTTTTTATAGTTCGCCTCAGGCGGCAGACGGGCTAGGTTCACCCCTGCCTCAGTCTATCAAACCACTGCAACCTGAAAAAAGAAAGGTTAGAAACATACATTCCAAGGGACATACCGTCATTATAATGGTAGCTTCTAGATAGGGGAAGCAAACAAGCCAGTCAGGGAGCCTCAGAAACACTGTCATCACTTAAGAACTAAGAGTCCAGCACCAAACACCAGCACTCTCAAAGCGTCACACACACACACACACACACACACACACACAGGCTCTATTGAAAAAAAAAACACAGTGAAACAAAAAGACCCCTGCTGAAGAAATACAAGCATCACTGATGGGCTAAAAGGAAGGATACTTTAACGCTCCCCTCGTCCCGGAGGAGATGATCTTTGCCTCCATCGTTGTCTCTGCGGCAGCGGAGATCTGGACCTGTCCCTCCGTCTAGATCTGATCCTCCCGATGTACGACGGTCCAGGCAGATGATCCACTTGGAAGGACTCCCAATTCGGTAATGATACATCGGGCAGGCCCAAAGCCCATAGAAAAGCCGGAAGATTAGCATAAGCAGACAACGAAACAGTTTTGTCCTCCATTCTCACATGTAGCGCAAAGGGAAATCCCCAACGATAGGGAATACCACGTTGTTGCAAAATGGATAAGAGGGGTCGCATCAAACCTCTCTTCCAAAGTGTTCTTCTCGCCAAATCCGGGAACAGAAGTAGATTTGCTCCGTCAAAATCTATCTCATTCTGCAATCTCGCTTTCTGCATAATATTCTCCTTCAAGCCGTAATAGTGGATCTGACAGATGACGTCACGCGGTCTCGAAGAATCAGCGCTTTTTGACCTCAAGGCCCTGTGTGCTCTATCAATCTCAATGTGGGTATCCACAGGTCGATGTAGCAAGGTGTTGAAGATCCCCGTCAGTGTAGGAATCAGATCTGAAGTACGCTTTGCTTCCAGCAAGCCTCGAATTAGTATATTATTGAGACAATTTCTGTTCTCTAAATCATCCAACTGCGACTGAAGCTGGACGTGCTGCGAAGCGTACACCTTCTGAGCCTCCTGTAGTAAGTGAATGGAAGCAGACATAGACTCTTGCAGGGATTCCAGCTTCACTACTTTAGATTGCAGAGTAAGTCACGTCTCCACGCCATTTTCAAGTCATTGGCCAGAGTGTCCATATCCCGTTTTGAGGGAAAGAGCGCCAATAGTGCCTGCAGCTCCAGGTGACCTCTGAGAGTCTGGGCAGCGATGTCTGGCGTCGGCAAATCCGCCATCGGATTTCCCTGGGAAGAAGGCAATGGAGACAACACCTCTACCGCAACTGCCCGAGATCTCTGAGGTAAGCATGTCACTGGGGGTACACCCCCATCATCCGAGGACGAGGTCTCCATATCCAGCATAGCAGCAACTGGTGTTGAAGGGGACAGAGATGGCGCTGGTAGAAACAACCTCCATGGCACCGAAGCATAGTGTAACATAGACTCCTCTCCCAGCTCCTGCATTAGCACATGATCCGCCTCCACACCATCTCCCTCCACGCTCTCCTGTCTCACCTCCTCCGCTCTCAGCACAGAGCGGCCGCCATCTTGACTCTGCCTCGTGGGACCTCCGTCATTCCGAGGTAAGTGTCTCCCCAGCTCTCCAATCGGCCCCTCACTTGCCGTGTCTGTCGGGATCCCACCCAGCCACTCTCCAGTCCCAGGGGACCCGGTCTGCACCTCCAGTCGTGCAATCCATGCAGGGTTCTGCTCAGAACACATTGCCGGAGTGTGCAGTAATGGCGGCATCGCTGGTCTGTCCGACCCGGAATCGCTCCTGCCCATGTCGCCGAGCGGCTAGAAAAAGTTAGAAACCGATCCCCCTGTCACCTGGGACCCTCTGGTAGTCTTTTTGGAGTGGGTCTTCCCCATTTTGCTACGGGTTTGTCCCTGGAAAGCCGAGGCCTAAGCGGAGCTCACCTCACACACGTCTGCTCTCCAGCCCGCCTAGCCACGCCCTTTAACGGTTTAATTTTGTTCCTATAATAAAATACTTTTTTTTAATTTTTATATTTTTTTTATTTATAACTTTTATTTTTATACTTTTGTACAACATTTTTATTAACTTTATTGACCTCTTTTTTTTTTTTGACCCACTAGGGGAAGGCCTGCACCTCCGATCTTTATCCTAATACATTGCACCACCCACGTAGTGGAATGTATTAGAGCGGTTAGTCGTACACTGACAACAAGCCTATTAGGCTCCGCCTCCGGACAGGGCCTAATGAGCTTCCATACGTCGCAGACCAGGGGGCCATTATTAGGCCTCCGGTTGCCACAGCAACCACCGGCACCCCCGCGATCATATTGCAGCGATGCCGATCAGCCACAAACCACCAAGATGCCGCGATCGCTTTTGATTGTGGCATCTAAGGGGTTAATGGCAGGTATTGGAGCTAGCTCTGTTCGCTGCTGCTACAGCAGGGTGTCAGCTGTAACATACAGCTGACACCCGCGGCTGATGTCGCAAGGCTCAGCTTCTGAGCCCGCACCATCTTCTTCTTGCGGCCGGAGCACACTCCCGCTCGTTTAACTAGTTAAATGCTGCGGTCAATAGCGACCGCAGCATTTAAATAGTTAGAAAGAGGGGGGCGACCCCCTCTAACAGATTGTCGCGCCCCCCGCAACGCAATTTTCTGGGTGGCAATGGTTGCTATAGCTGCCTGGGTGCCTTATGAAGGCCCCCAGATCCGCCATCTTTGTGCACCTATTAAGGGCTTAATAGATGCCTGTCAGAATCACGATATACTGCAATACATTAATATTGCAGTATGTCGTGCAAACAATCTAATGATCGCTGGTTGAAGTCCCCTAGGTGGACTAATAAAAAAAAGTATAAATTAGTTAAATAAAGGGTTTTTTTATGTAAAAAAAAATAATTTCAATGAAATGTTCAAAAAACCCTCCTTTTCCCATTTTCCACCTAGAGCATAGTAAAAAAAAAATAAAAAATAAACATTATTGGTATCACCGCATCCGTAAAAGTCTGAACTTTTACAATATATCCTTATTTAACCCGCACGGTGAACGCCGTAAAAAAAAAATTGTAAACGCCAGAATCTCTATTTTTTGGTCACCTCATCTCTTACAAAAAATGAAATAAAAAGTGATCAAAACGTCGCATGTACACCAAAATGGTATTATTAAAAACTACAGTTTATCCCGCAAAAAATAAGCCCTCATACCACTTAATCGACGGAAAAAGAAAAAAGTTATAGCTCTTGGAATTTGGTGACACAAAATAAATTTTCTTTTTTACACTTAGGTTTTTACTTGTAAAAGTAGTAAAATATAGAAAAAACTATACATATTTGGTATCACCATAATCGTATTGACCCACAGATTAAATTTAACATGTTGTTTTAATTGCACAGTGAATTCCGTAAAAACGACGAGCAAAAAACAATGGAGGAATCGCTGTTTTTTTCATTTTCTACCCCACATATCATTTTTTTTCCGTTTCCTAGTACATTATATGGCACAATAAATGGTGCTACGAAAAACTACAACTCGTCCTGCAAAAAATCAAGCCCTCATATGACTATATTGATGGAAAAATAAATAAGTTATGGCTTTTGGAAGGTGGGGAGGAAAAAACGAAACTGAAAATCTGAAAAAGGGCTGCGGCGGGAAGGGGTTAAGGCGCAAAAGTTATGTTTGTGATGTGTTTCTCTTTATTACAGGTGTTAATATAACATCATATATCCACGTGAAAATCCAGATCCGCAATATCATCTTAGTTGTTGGTTCCCATGGTCTTAAGCCTGACACCCTGGAAGTTATGCCCATACATCATACCCCCTCCACCCCAATTCTCCAGCCTGCAGCCCCTCTTCCGTCCCGCTTTCTGCAAGCTGTGGTTTCGGTGAGAGAATGAAACCTATAAGTTGCTTCAGATATAAAGCATGTGTGTGTTTGTGTGTACACATAGTGTTTAGTCTTTAACCCCTTCCCGTCTCAGTCACTTTTGGACTAAATGATAGAGCTCCATTTTTAAAATCCGATATGTGTCACTTTATGTGGTAATAACTTTGGAATGCTTCACCTAGCCAAGCGATTCTGAGATTGTACTTTATGTCAGGGGTAAAATTTAATCGATAAATTCATTGCTTATTTGTGAAAAACACCCAAATTTTGAGAAAAATTGCAAAAATTTGCATTTTTCTAAATTTTAATGTATCTGCTTGTAAAACAGATTAGTAATACCACACAAAATAGTTACTAATTAACATTTCCCATATGTCTACTTTATGTTTGCATCATTTTTTGAACATCATTTTATTTTTCTAGGACGTTACAAGGCTTATAAGTTTTGCAGCAATTTCTCACATTTTCAAGAAAATTTCAAAAGCCTATTTTTATAGGGACCAGTTCAGTTCTGAAGTAGCTTGAGGGGCCTATATTTTGGGAAACCCCTATCAATCACCCCATTTTAAAAACTGCACCCTCATAGTATTCAAAACAACATTTAGAAATTTAGAAAGTTTCTTAACCCTTTAGGCAGAGGCGTAGCTAGGTTCTCCAGCACCCGGGGCAAAGATTCAGTTTACCCCCCCCCCCCACCAACCTCTTTCCCGACATCTCCTTCCCCCTCGCCGTGTTTGTTTTCTCTACCAATCGACGTGTCATTTATTTTTATGTAACGCGAGCATAAAAACATTTGTACATTTTACAAGCAATATGGTTCTATACACAACACCAGAACCAAGCTCAGTACATATATACAGCCCCAGAAGCAAGCTCACTACATATATACAAAACCAGCACAAATACAGCTCAATTTAGTGCAACCCCTGCCGTATAGGTGTGTACGGCGTAAAACTACAGCTCCCAGCATGGCCCAAACAATGATAAGGATATGCTGGGAGATGCCGTTTCACAAAAAATAAATTCTATCATAATCATACCACCCATCATCTCACTGCAGATCATACAGTGACTACAGTGTTGATTAGAGGCAGAATAAACATTTACATTAAGTGACTCACCGGTGACGTCTCAGATTCTAGTTCTTTTTCTCCATCCGGTCCAGACCTCTATGGTGGCTTCTCCCGGTCACAGACCATTTCTGCAGTTTGCCGCTCAGATGTCTTCAGCTTTTCACTTTTCCAACATTTCTGCACCTATAAATAAATATAAAGTTATCAGTATACCACACACTACGCCCCTAAATATAATAGCGCCATACACTGCACCTCTAATTATAATAGCACCATACACCGTGTCACACACACACACACACACACACACACGCACGCACACACACACACACACACACTTTGCCCCCTGTAGATAGTGCCTGTCATAGAGCCCCCTGTAGATAGTGCCTGCCATAGAGCCCCTGTAGATAGTGCCCCCATATAGACCACCCCTGTATATAGTGTCCCACAAATAACTCTCCCTATAGTGCTCTACAGATAGCCCACCCCTGTATATAGCCCCCTGTAGATATAGCCCACCCCTGTATATAGTGCTCTACAGATAGTCCAACCATGTATGTAGCCCCCCTGTAGATATAGCCCACCCCTGTATATAGCCCCCCTTTAGATATAGTCCACCCCTGTATATAGTGCTCCACTAGATAGTCCACCCCTGTATATAGTGCTCCACAGATAGCCCACCCCTGTATATACTATATACAAGGGTGGGCTATCTGTGGAGCACTATATACAGGGGTGGACTATATGTACAAGGGGGCTATATACAGGGGTGGGCTTTCTGTGGAGCACTATAGGGGGAGCTATTTGTGGGATACTATATACAGGGGTGGGCTATATCTACAGGGGGACTATATACAGGGGTGGGCTATATCTACAGGGGGACTATATGTACAGGGGGACTATATACAGGGGTGGGCTATCTACAGGGGGACCATATCTAATTATAATAGCACCATACACCGTGTCACACACACACACACACACACACACACACTTTGCCCACTGTAGATAGTGCCTGCCATAGAGCCCCCTGTAGATAGTGCCTGCCATAGAGCCCCTGTAGATAGTGCCCCCATATAGACCACCCCTGTATATAGTGTCCCACAAATAACTCCCCCTATAGTGCTCTACAGATAGCCCACCCCTGTATATAGCCCCCTGTAGATATAGCCCACCCCTGTATATAGTGCTCTACAGATAGCCCAACCATGTATGTAGCCCCCCTGTAGATATAGCCCACCCCTGTATATAGTGCTCCACATATAGTCCACCCCTGTATATAGTGTTTAACAGATAGCCCACCCCTGTATATAGCCCCCCTTTAGATATAGTCCACCCCTGTATATAGTGCTCCACTAGATAGTTCACCCCTGTATATAGTGCTCCAAAGATAGCCCACCCTGTATATACTATATACAAGGGTGGGCTATCTGTGGAGCACTATATACAGGGGTGGACTATATGTACAAGGGGGCTATATACAGGGGTGGGCTTTCTGTGGAGCACTATAGGGGGAGCTATTTGTGGGATACTATATACAGGGGTGGGCTATATCTACAGGGGGACTATATACAGGGGTGGGCTATATCTACAGAGGGACTATATCTACAGGGGGACTATATACAGGGGTGGGCTATCTACAGGGGGACCATATCTACAAGGGACCATATCTACAGGGGGACCATATCTACAGGGAGACCATATCTACAGGGCTGGGCTATACACAGGGCTGGGCTATACACAGGGCTGGGCTATACACAGGGCTGGGCTATACACAGGGGGACTATATCTACAGGGGTGGGCTATATCTACAGGGGTGGGCTATATCTACAGGGCTGAGCTATATCTACAGGGCTGGGCTATATACAGGGCTGGGCTATATACAGGGGTGGGCTATATACAGGGGTGGGCTATATCTACAGGGGTGGGCTATATCTACAGGGGTGGGCTATATCTACAGGGGTGGGCTATATCTACAGGGGTGGGCTATATCTACAGGGCTGGGCTATATACAGGGCTGGGCTATATACAGGGCTGGGCTATATACAGGGGGACTATATCTACAGGGGGGGCTATATACTGGGGTAGGCTATCTATGGAGCACCATATACAGGGGTGGGCTATATCTACAGGGGTGAGCTATATCTACAGAGATGGGCTATATCTACAGGGGGCTATATACTGGGGTGGGCTATCTATGGAGCACCATATACAGGGGTGGGCTATATCTACAGGGGTGGGCTATATCTACAGGGGTGGGCTATATCTACAGGGCTGGGCTATATACAGGGCTGGGCTATATACAGGGGTGGGCTATATATACAGGGGGGCTATATCTACAGGGGGGCTATATACTGGGGTGGGCTATCTATGGAGCACCATATACAGGGGTGGGCTATATCTACATGGGCTATATACTATATAGCCCCCCCTGTAGCTATAGCCCACCCCTGTATATGGTGCTCCATAGATAGCCCACCCCAGTATATAGCCCCCCTGTAGATATAGTCCCCCTGTATATAGCCCACCCCCTGTAGATATAGTCCCCCTGTAGATATAGTCCCCCTGTAGATAGACACCCCCCATAGATAAAGTCCCCCTTGTAGATAAAGGCCCCCCCCGTGTAGACAAAGTCCCGTCCCGTCCGTCCCCCCCCCCCTCCGTCCCCCGCAGATGCAGCCACACACTTCTATTACAATTTAAAAAAAAAAAAAATATTCAAACTCACCTTATTCCCGCTCCCATGCCTTCCGGCAGCCATGGAGACCTGCTCCCTTCTGCGCAGGTCTCCAGGGGGTTGAACACAGCGTCTATGAAAGGCGCTGATTGGCTGGGCAGGATGACTTTCCCTGTCAGTCAGTCAGCGTCTTTCATCGACGGAAGCTTCACTGGTACAAAAGGTACCAGTTGCTTCATTCGTGGAAAGGCGCTGAATGGCCGGGCACGGAACGTGCCCAGTCATTCATTGCTTCTAATTGTACCTGTGTCCTTGCGACACACGTACAATTATAGTGCAGGAGGAGGTGGGGCTGGCGCCCCCCTCTGAGCTGCGCCCGGGGCACATGCCCCGCCTGCCCCCCCCCCTAGCTACGCCCCTGCTTTAGGCGTTTCACAGGAATTGAAGCAAAGTGGAGGTGAAATTTTCTTTTGCAGAAATTCAATTTGAATCCAGTTTTTCTATAACACAGAAGGTTTTACCAGAGAAACACAACTGAATATTTATTGCCTAGATTCTGCAGTTTTTAGAAATATCCCAGACGTTGCCCTAGTGTGCTAATCGGCTGAAACGCAGGCCTCAGAAGCAAAAGAGCACCTAGTGGATTTTGAGGCCTTCTTTTTATTAGATTATATTTTAGGCACCATGTCAGGTTAGAAGAGGTTTTGTGATGGCAACTACACCCCTCAAGGAATTCATCTAGGGGTGTAGTGAGCATTTTGACCTCACAGGTGTTCCATAGATTTTATTAGAATTGGGCAGTGAAAATGAAAAATAATCTTTTTTTTCTACTAAGACGTAGCATTAGCTCAAAATGTTTCATTTTCTCATCAAATAAAGGAGAAAAAGCACCGTAACATTTATAAAGCATTTTCTCCAGAGTACAGAAATACCCCATATGTGGTAATAAACTACTGTATGAATACACATCCGGGCTCAGAAGGGGAGGAGCGTCATTTGGCATTTGGAGTGCAGATTTTGCTGGATTGATTCCTGGGCGCCATGTTGCATTTATAGGGCCCCTAGGGTACCAGTACAGTAAAAATCCCTGAAATGTGACTCCATTTGGTAAACTACACCCCTTGAGGAATTAATCTAGGGGTGTAGTAAGCATTTTGAACCCACGGGTTTTTGCAGAATTTATTACAATTGGGATGTGAAAATAAAAAAAGTTCAATTTTTCTCCAATAAGATGTAGTTCTTGCTCAAAATTGTGCATTTTCACAAGGTCTATAAGAGAAAAGCACTTCAATGTTCGTAAAGCATTCTCTCCAGAGTAAGGCAATACCCCACATGTGGTCGTAAACTGCTATTTGGACACACAGCAAGGCTCTAAAGGGAAGGAGCGCCATTTAGTACTTGGAGTGGAGATTTAACAAGATTCGTTTTTTGACACCATGTTGCATTGACCTAACTTAAAAGTACAGTGGAAACCCCTGAAAAATGACCCCATTTTGGAAACTAGATCCCTCAAGGAATTCATTTATAAGTGTAGTGAGCATTTTGACCCC
The DNA here is from genome assembly GCF_050947455.1 of Rhinoderma darwinii. Taxonomy (NCBI): domain Eukaryota; kingdom Metazoa; phylum Chordata; class Amphibia; order Anura; family Rhinodermatidae; genus Rhinoderma; species Rhinoderma darwinii. Next base: position 49,050,322 of record NC_134689.1, read on the forward strand.
ACAAGTGTTTTGCAAAAATTAGTACACAATAGATGTTGCAGATTGAAAATTGCCATTTTGCACTGATATGCCATTTCAGAGCCCAATGTGTTGTACCCAGCTTGTACCACTGGAGACACACACCCCATATTTTGTTAAGCGGGTTCTCCAGAATGCAGTAATACCCCACATGTGGTCATAAATTGCAGTTTGGGCACATTGCCAGGCTAAGTAGTAGGGCCATTTTAATTTGAAGCGCAGATTTTGCTTGGGGTTTTACTGGTATTTCAGCTTATAATGTCGGGGCATATGTAAACTGTGGGGAGTACATCAGGGTATATGAAAGCTGGGCGGAGTACATCAGGGTATATGTAAGCTAGGCGGAGTACATCAGGGTATATGTAAGCTGGGCGGAGTACATCAGGGTATATGTAAACTGTGCGGAGTACGTCGGGGTATACGTAAGCTAGGCGGAGTACATCAGGGTAAATGTAAGCTGGGCGGAGTACATCAGGGTATATGTAAGCTGGGCGGAGTACATCAGGGTATATGTAATCTGGGCGGAGTACATCAGGGTATATGTAAACTGGGCGGAGTACATCAGGGTATATGTAAACTGGGCGGAGTACATCAGGGTATATGTAATCTGGACGGAGTACATCAGGGTATATGTAAACTGGGCGGAGTATGTGTAAGCTGTGCGGAGTACGTCGGGGTATATGTAAGCTGGGTGGAGTAAATAAGGGTATATGTAAGCTGGGCGGAGTACATCAGGGCATAATAGGATGATGTAATAATGAATACTCCATGGATTGGTGTGGTACTCTTTGAACCAATCCTTTATGCACAGGCCGGGTATTTTGGGTATTATACAAAATATCTGCGCTCCAGTATTGCCTAATCTTTGACTTCTTCACTAGCTCTGTAAGCAGCAGAAGGCCCTAAGGTTGAGTTTTTTGCAGGAGGAAAATCTGCCTCAAAATTCCATTTGGAATTTTGAGGCAGATTTTCCTCTGCCTGCATGCCGATTTTCACTGTGTTTTTCGCCCGCGGTCATTGGGCGCCGCGGGAATAAAACACAGCGAAATACGCTTTTTCTGCCTCCCATTGATATCAATGGGAGGTCAGAGGCGTAAACGCCCTAAGATAGGGCATATCCCTTCTTTTTCCTGTGAGACGGTTTTTCCGCTCATGGGAAAAAATCGCCTCCGCCTCCCATTGAAATCAATCGGAGGCATTTTCGGACGGTTTTTTTTATGCGTTTTGCGGTGCTTTTCTGCGTTAAGAAACTCTGTGTGAACTCCCCCTAAAGTTTCTTCATCTCTGCTGCATCTATGGGCTCTAGCAAATGATGAATTTAGTAAAAAACGACTGGACCTAAAAAATGAGTCTGGGCTGTCATTTAGCATAAATTTGCTTCATTGCGTTCTGAGAGTCATAACGTGTTATTTTTCCGTTGACGGAGCTGTGTGAGGGCGCGTTTTTTGTGGAACGAGCTGTAATTTTTATTGTTCCATTCTGGCGCACATGCGATTTTTTTTCAGCACTATTTATTCAATTTTTTGGGACATGAGGAAACAGAAAAACAGCAATTCTAGCCCATCCCCGTGCCGTCCGGTGGCATTGCAGATCTGCTCTCTTCCGAGCAGGTCTTCTGGAGCTGAACGACGCAAGCATCGTGTCGTTGAAAGGCGCTGATTGGCAGGGCAGAATGACTTGCCCCATCAATTAGTGCCTTTCAAGCAAGGAAGCGGCGCTAGTATCGTTGAAAGGCGCTGATTGGTGGGGCAAGTAATTTTGCCCCGCCAATCAGCGTCATTGTAAGGCGCTGAATGGTCGGGCACGGAACGTGCCCGACCATTTAGCGCTAATGCATGTATTTGTACTTGCGTGCTATAGACGCATGTACAATTACTGCAAGAGGGGGTGGCTGTCGCTAGCATCGGGGGCCCCCTCCGGTGCAAGCGACGCCTCCGGGCATGAGATGGCCCGTGCCGCCCAACCCATAAATGTTAGAGGCTCGGCGGCGCGGGCCACGTAGTAGCGTCACTACCGCTGTAGCAGCCATAACGGCTGCTACCAGCGCCACCGGGCATATGAGGGGAGGGCGTGTTGGCGGGTGGCACGGGCCCCCTCAAGCCGCAGGCCCCGTAGCAGCCGCTATGGCTGCTACAGCAGTAGTTACGCAACTGCACCAGGATGCACTGACTATGGGAAGCAGGCGGAGGAGGTATAATGCTCTGGGCAATGTTCTGCTGGGAAACCTTGGGTCATGGCATTCATGTGAATGTTACTTTGACCCGTACCACCATATTGTTGCGGACTAAGTAAACCCCTTTATGGCAATGACATTCCCTACTGGTAGTGGCCTCTTTCAGCAGGATAATGCACCGTGCCACACTGCAAAAAAATGCTCAGGAATGGTTGGAGGAACACGACAAAGTGGTGAAGGTGTTGACAATGAATCCAGGTGTATTTGTGGGAATTTTGTGACATTTATGGTAGGCATGTGACAGACGCTCTATATGGGGGCTGGCACTCACATGAACACATTTTTACATGTTGGGGTATGTGTTCCATATAATTAAGGACACTGGAAAATTACATATATAGTGATTATATGTTATATATCATAATTTATGAGCTAATTCACTGCAGTACGCCAATGGACTCCGGATACGGTGCCGTTATTAACCTATTTTAGTAAGTTTTGCGCGGCATTTTGAGAAATTTGTCCACTGAGGGCACAAAGAAAACTATTACACAATACTCCTTCTTTTCTATTGTGAGTGACAATGCACAAACGCCATACTCTTAACGACTGTTGCCAGGCCAGAACCCAGCTGCTCCCCTGGATACTATCCGGTGCCTCGCCTTAATTGGCTACAGTTCCGTTACGTAAAGGCTGTTCTGTTACCTTATTGGTTGTGCACCGGCAGTATCAACCCTGTGATTGGCCAAAAATGTCTATGACGCATGAGGTACCCGCCTTATATTCAGAACAAGCATTAATTCCCTGTATCCGGTTTCGTCACCATTTTCTTAGAGACCAATATTGCGATCGTTTATCTAGAAACGCACTCGTTTTTGGAGACATATTTTGTACCCTTGTTTAAGATCTAGCATACAGGACGTTTTAAGAGTCCCGCCTATTATTGCCTCTTGGCTTAGGTGACGCAGCTCCCTAGGAGGTGGAGTAGTGTGGCCGGTAGGCAGCGGAAGAGTTAAGGCCTTGTGTTTTCTATCTGTGGACGAGGTGAAGCACGGTGAGTTTATGGCCGGGTACAGAATCTCGTCCTTCAGTCAGTAACGTCGGTTTCTTTTTCCTTCTCCGGGGCCTAGCCATTTATGGATGCGGGCCTGCTTCACCCACAGAAGCCTGAGTTGGTGTTGCTTCCCTGGTTGTATTGGGTAGAGAACACTAGAAAAAAATGTCCTATACATGTTATAAATTACACTTAGTTTGTGCTGTAGTCCATAAATAGTAATTAGAGGAGCACTCTTTACTAGCCAGGTCTCTGCATTTATAAGCCCAGGGTTCAGTTATGACTGTTGCTGTCAGCCAGACCTTCCTAGTTGAGTTATGGCCCATAATAACTAATAGCCTTTAGATAGCGATACAGGATGTGCTGGGGAAGCGGGAAACCTACAAAATGATATAAAAAAAACCCATCCATACATTTGACGATGAAGGTCCATGTCATAAGAGCTTACAATCTAAACACTGGCAACAAACTGGTAGAGGACACCTGACCCGGCAATGTTAACCCTTTCAGGACTGAGCTGTTTTGTTTTTTTTCTTACTCCCTGTCTACCAAGAGCGATAACTTATTTATTTATTTTTTTCCGTCAATAGAGCGGTGTGAGGGCTTGTTTTTTGCGGGAGGCGTTGTAGTTTCTAATGGCACAACTTAAAGTACCGTATAATGTACCTTTTTATGTATTTTATTACTTCTACAAAGAGGAAATTATTTGTTGAAAGATACTTTTGTTTCACTACATTCTGAGAGCCGTAACTTTTTTTTTATTTTTTTTTTTCATTGAGCGGTGTCCAAAAACATTTTTTCTTTATTTTTTTTGCATATATATATATTTTTTTTTAAAGAGGCTCTGTCACCACATTATAAGTGCCCTGTCTTCTACATAAAGAGATCGGCGCTGTAATGTAGGTGACAGTAATGCTTTTTATTTAGAAAAACGATCTATTTTAAACCACATTATTAGCGATTTTTTTTTTTATTTTTTTCCCCCAGCTTTATGCTAATGAGTTTCTTAATATCCAAGTGGGCGTGTTTTTACTTTAGACCAAGTGGGCGTTGTACAGAGGAGTGTATGACGCGGACCAATCGGCATCATGCACTCTCCATTCATTTACACTGCAGCATCGCGTTCTTACTAGAACACGATGTGCAGCCACATACACAGACATTAACGTTAATCAAGTGTCCTGATAATGAATATACATGACCTCCAGCCTGGACGTCATGTGTATTCAGAATCCTGACACTTCTGAATCTTTTCTGTGAGATTTTCAGCAAGTGAAACGAAATCTTGTTTACATCGTAATCTCGTGAGTTTACGCGTGGCTTGCTGGAATCTCACAGAAAAGATTAAGAAGTGTCAGGATTCTGAATACACATGACGTCCAGGCTGGAGGTCATGTATATTCATTATCAGGACACTTGATTAACGTTAATGTCTGTGTATGTGGCTGCACATCGTGTTCTAGTAAGAACGCGATGCTGCAGTGTAAATGAATGGAGAGGAGTGCATGATGCCGATTGGTCCGCGTCATACACTCCTCTGTACAACGCCCACTTGGTCTAAAGTAAAAACACGCCCACTTGGGTATTAAGAAACTCATTAGCATAAAGCTAAAAATCGCTGAAAGTGGTTTTAAAATAGATAATTTTTCTAAATAAAAAGCATTACTGTCACCTACATTATAGTGCTGATGTCCTTATGTAGGAGACAGGGCACTTATAATGTGGTGACAGAGCCTCTTTAAGGTGTTCGCCATGTGTTAAATCTTATATTGTAACTGTTCTGACTTTTACAGACGCAGCGATACTAATTTTGTTTATTTGATATTTTTTCCACTACTAGAAACGTAAGCTTTTTTTTTTTTTTTTTACATTTTATTAGTCCCTCCTAGGGGACTCGAACCAGCAATAATTAGATCGCTGGTTCAATGCACTGCAATACTACACCGCGTTCCAAATTATTATGCAAATGTTATTTTTCGCTAATTTTCCTAAATAGTCGATGCAAATGACAGTCAGTATAATCTTCAAGCCATCAACCGTTTGAGTATAATGCGAATTTTATTGAGCAAATCTCCTAATAACAGATTTTTGAAAAAATGCACTGTTTCACATTATTATGCACCACAGAGATCAAAACATTTTAAAGGGAATGTGTTGGCAACAAAACATGTTTGTTTTTTTTAGTTAGAGGCTCTGTCACCAGATTTTGCAACCCCTATCTGTTATTGCAGCAGATCGGCGCTGCAATGTAGATTACAGTAACGTTTTTATTTTTAAAAAACGAGCATTTTTGGCCAAGTTATGATCGGCACCAGAGGCTTCAGTTGATTCTGCAGCAGCATCGGCGTTAGCAGGTAAGTCGATGTAGCTACTTACCTGCAAACGCTGATGCTGCTGCAGAATCAACTGTAGCCTCTGGTGCCGATGTGTCCTCGCTCGTCTGACACGATGCAGGACCTGTGAGTGACGTCACAGCGTGATCTGGCAGAAGCTGGGCGTTCTGAAGAGAAGTGGATGATACTTCTCGTCAGAACGCCCAGCTAGTAAAAGTATTAAAAACGCCCCGATGTACGCACATAATACACACCCACTTGGACTTTTGCAAGCCTCATTTGCATAACTACAAAAATGATCATAACTTGGTCAAAAATGCTCGTTTTTTAAAAATAAAAACGTTACTGTAATCTACATTGCAGCGCCTATCTGCTGCAATAGCAGATAGGGGTTGCAAAATCTGGTGACAGAGCCTCTTTAAACAATTAGTGTGTAGGTGATTAAACATTGTTCTAAATTATTTTTTTTTGTTTTCACGAGTCAGGAAATATTATAAATTGGATTCAATTTATAATATTTCCCAGCACTGGTCACTAGATGGAGCCATTCCCAAAATTGCAGCATTGCATGTGGTAAAGCAACCACATTGCTTTATGCTGCAAAATTGGGTAAAAATCGCTCGCTCTAGTGAGCTCTCAGCATCCCCCCCTCCTTTATCCTGGCTAGTGCCGGGAGAAACGAGGGGTTTGAACGGTCTAACCTCCTACACTGTGTGTCGCCATTTTTTGAGCTAACACACAGTGTAGAAGGTTAACATACAGCAGTAAACACACTGAAACACGAACATACATAGAAATAACTTACCTGCTCCAGTCGCCGCCGCTCCCTCCGGTCCATCCGCTCCGTCTGCTGCCGCTGCTCCATGTGCTCAAGTCCGGAAGCCGCGACCGGAAGTAGTAATCTTACTGTCCGGCCGCGACTTCCGGTCCACAGGAAAATGGCGCCGGACGGCGCACATTTCAAATTGAACTGTGTGGGAGCGGCGAATGCGCCGTTCCCACACAGCTGCGTACACGATAGTGGATGGAACGGGCCCCGTTCGCAGTCCCTATGGGACTGGAGCTGCCGTATTCCATGTCTGTATGTGTCGTTAATCGACACATACAGAAATGGAAAAAAAAATGGCAGCCCCCAGAAAAAGTGTAAAAATAAAAAAAAGTAACACACAAATTAATCCAAACGTTTTTAATAAAGCACTAACATCTTTAACATATTGAAAAAATTTTTGGGGTGACACTGTTCCTTTAAAGGTTGTAAAGAGAACTAAAATCTTAATTTGTTGCATTTGCAGCATCAGGAGGTCATATTTACAGAAATCAAAAGCTTTTAGTAAAAAAAAAAACATAGCAGGCCCTTCTCTGATATCACCTTCACAATTCTTGAATCCATTGAATTTGTGAGTATTTGGACAGTTTCTGCTTGAATATCTTTGCAGGATGTCAGAATAGCCTCCCAGAGCTTCTGTTTTTATGTGAACTGCCTCCCACCCTCATAGATATTTTGCTTGAGGATGCTCCAAAGGTTCTCAATAGGGTTGAGGTCTTGGGAACATGGGGGCCTCACCATGAGTTTCTCTCCCTTTATGCCCATAGCAGCCAATGACACAGAGGTATTCTTTGCAGCATGAGATGGTGCATTGTCATGCATGAAGATAATTTTGCTACGGAAGGCACGGTTCTTCTTTTTGTACCACGGAAGAAAGAGGTCAGTCATAAACTCTGCTTACTTTGCAGAGGTCATTTTCACACCGTCAGGGGCTCTCTCCCCATGATTCCAGCCCAAAACATGACTCCGCCACCTCCTTGCTGACGTCGCAGCCTTGTTGGGACATGGTGGCCATTCACCATCCATCTGGACCATCCAGGGTTGCACGGCACTCATCAGTAAACAACACGGTTTGAAAATTTGTCTTCATGTATTTCTGAGCCCACTGCAACCGTTTCTGCTTGTGAGCATTGTTTAGGGGTGGCCGAATAATAGCTTTATGCACACTTGCAAACCTCTGGAGGATCCTACACCTTGAGGTTTGCGGGACTTCAGAGGCACCAGTGGCTTCAAATACCTGTTTGCTGCTTTGCAATGGCATTTTAGCAGCTGCTCTCCTAATCCTATTAATTTGTCTGGCAGAAACCTTCCTCATTATGCCTTTATCTGGACGAATCCGTCTGTGCTCTGTATCAGCCACAAATCTTTTCACAGTACGATGATCACGCCTAAGTTTTCTTGAAATATCCAATGTTTTCATACCTTGGACACTTTCCCGCTTTTCAGCAGCAGAGAGATCCTTTTTCTTTCCCATATTGCTTGAAACATGTGGCCTGCTTAATAATGTCTAACGTCCTTCTTAAGTAGTTTTCCTTTGATTGAGCACACCTGGCAAACGAATTATCACAGGTGTCTGAGATTGATTATAATGATCCAAAGAGCCCTAAGACACAATACCATCCATGAGTTTCATTGAAAAACCTAATAATTAAATGTTTGACACTTAAAGGAACAGTGTCATCACAAATTATTTTTTTATATGTTAAAGATGTTAGTGCTTTATTAAAAACGTTTATATTCATTTGTGTGTTTGTGTTTTACTTTTTCTTATTTTTACACTTTTTCTTCCCTATGGGGGCTGCCATTTTTTGTTCCATTTCTGTCTGTGTCGATTAACGACACATACAGACATGGAATACGGCAGCCACAGTCCCATAGGGACTGTGAACGGCTCCCGTCCCATTGACTTCCGTGTACGGCGTCTGTGTCGGAACTGCGCATGCGCCGCTCCCACACAGTCCAATTCGAAATTGGCGCCGTCCGGCGCCATTTTCCTGTGGACCGGAAGTCGCGGCCGGACAGTAATATTACTACTTCCGGTCGCGGCTTCCGGATTTGTGCACTTGGACCAGCGGCAGCAAACGGAGCGGACGAGCAGGTAAGAGCTTTCAATGTATGTACGTGTTTGTGTGTTTACTACTGTATGTAAACCTTCTACACTGTGTGTTAGCTCAAAAAATGGCGACACACAGTGTAGGAGGTTACACCGTTCAAACCCCTCGTTTATCCCGGCACTAGCCAGTATAAAGGAGGGGGGGATGCTGAGAGCTCACTAGAGCGAGGGCTTTTAACCCAATGTTGCAATGCTGCAATTTTGGGAACAGCTCCATCTAGTGACCAAAAATGGGTAGTATTATAAATTAGAAATAACTTATAATATTTCCTGACTCGCGAAAAAAATAAAAAAAATTTGAACAATGTTTAATCACCCACACACTAAATGTTTAATTTTTTTTTAAAAAACATGTTTTTCTGGCAACACATTCCCTTTAAATCCAATGTGCATAATAATTTGGAACACGGTGTAATGTATTGTGGTATATTGTCATTTTTACGGTCTTCTACTAAGCCTTGTCAGAGGTACAGCTTAACAGGGGCAGAGTGAAGGCAGACCTGGGAGGCACCCACGATCGCCTCTGGGGGGGGTAAGCTTGTGGAAGGGGGCCCCCCTTTTTTAACGCCTCAGATGCGTCCCCGGTGTCAGCTGTAATACACGCGTGAGCCCGCTCCATACCTCATCCCTCACACGCATGCACACAGGAAACGTAAAGTAGTTGCCCATAGCCAACCTATCTGGTCACTGATTTAATTTTCCGGATGCCCTTAAGGTGGAATCTGATTGGTTCCTATAGGTAACTACTCCACTTTTCCTTTGCAGCAGTTTTGATAAATCTTTGCTTATGTCTTGCAGTTTTCTGCCTCTATTAGTTTTCTTGGCATCACGGGAGTGTAAATCCTCCTATCTTAGGGCTCGTTCACGGCGTTCGCTTTCCGTTGATCGGTTCTGTCGGAGCTTTCCTTCTGAGGAACCCATCAACGGAAAGGCAAAAGGAAACCATAGCTTCCATTTGCATTACCGCTGATTTCAATGGTTATTGCTAATGGTTTCCGTTTGTCTCCGTTCTGTTTTGAGGGAATCAATAGCGCAGTCGACTGCGTTATTGATTCAATCAAAAGAACGGAGACAAACGGAAACCATTAGCAACAGAAGCATTACCATTGAAATCAACGGTAATGCAAATGGAAGCTATGGCTTCCATTTGCCTTTCCATTGATGGGTTCCTCTGACGGAAGAAATCAACGGAAAGCGGATGTGAACGGGCCCTTTTAACGCTTGTAAAGGGGAAAGTTACAACAATGAGTCTTAAGGAATCGCTGCACTTGCATCAGATATTTATCACATAAGAGGCTCACCAAATAGGGTGACTGTTAATGATAAGCAGGATTAATAGTGTTAGCTGAAGTTACACTGGCATCTTAGAGGGCACTGCTAGTACAGCTAACTGTAGTGCCCAATACTGGGATTTCATATCTAAATGCATGTATAACTGATCAGATAAATGGGCATTTGGTTTTAGACATTTGGCTACTACATTTGGTGTAGATCCCCCCCCCCCCCCCCTGACTCTGTCTTTGTGTCTTTTGGCACCTGCATTCTGTATGTGTTTAGTAGTACAGAAGTAACATTCACTTTGAACTTCAGATTATTGGCCTGGCATTCTGATCATGACTTGCACAAAGCTTTGTGGGTGTCAGTTTATTGCTTCACCTTCCACACTGTAGTATAGGGAGATGCCTGTACTGTGCTGCCAGTCAACCTGTATTAAGTTTAATGTACACTTCCCCTTTTTCCTGAAACATTTGTTTTAGAGCCCTGGTTATCCTGTTTATTAACAAATTATTACAAAAGAGGGGTAAATTATTGTCTAAAGTGGTCGGGCTTTCAGTCATTTTTAAAGATGTACTCTGATACATGTATGTGATTGCTGTACTACAGCTTGTACATACAGCACAGCGGGGCCGGTCACATGACGAAGAGTCTTGTCGTTATGAAGGAAGACTGCAACTAGACTTCCGGTCCAACTCCGCAGCGCTATTAAAAATCTATTAAAACCTCATAATCAGTGCGACGGGGGACAGGAATGTATATTAGCAGTGTACTCTCATACTGCGGTGCGTACACTGCTAATACTCTTTTGTCCCCACGTAACCCCTTCAACTGTCCTGATTCTTGTTCCGCAGATGCCTTCAATAAAGTTGCAGAGCTCTGATGGAGAGATCTTTGAAGTAGATGTAGAAATTGCAAAGCAATCTGTCACCATCAAGACCATGTTGGAAGGTGAGTACATAACTTCATGTCCAGTCTCCCTGAATTCTACCTCTGCTTACAACTCGTAACTGCAAGCTATTTGCCATGTACCGCTTAATATTGGATTGTAGGTGGCTTTCCAGTCAAATATAATATACTGACATATGGTTAGCACTAATCTGTATTCGGTAGAGCACCCAATTGCAGTGAATAAATTCCAGCAATCCACTTAGATATAAATATATAAAGATTCTATTCAATGGAACTACACACTGTATATTCCGGATAAATATTCCACACACTGTCTCCAGGAAAAGTTCATCACCATCCCCAATATCAAGGAGGTTCGATGTGGTAGGTGAAGTGTCAGAACACACTTGATTTTTCTACTGCCGGGTCTCCAAGCCTTCACATAAAGTGGTTCTTTGCAGAATAATTTTGCACATAATTTTTATATATGTATTTCCAGTAAAAGAGCAGGGAAAGGAGACTTGCAATTGTTTATCAGCCCGTGACTGCTGCACCATAGACAAAATACAAAGTCCTGAGTTCTGCGGACATATGAGTGTTGAGCAGCCCTAATATATATATATATATATATATATATAGCAGATATAAAATAAAAAAATGGCGACAGCACCCTGCAACACTAATGCCACCTAAACCACTAAATATAAATAGATATGCACTAAAGCTCAATCTACCTACAAATAGGGAGGTTCTTGGTGCACATTTTGATCAAAAAGTGTTAGCCCACCTGCCACGACAAGGCGACCTCTGTAAGGTGGGAACCTACGCTGCACATACACCCAGAACTGGGACTAAGCCTACATATATACCTGGGGATGGTAGGATCCAGCATTGAACTGATTAAAATCACCCAGGGCAGAGTGGGAGGAGTGCAAGAACAACAAGTGGAGGCAGTCACTAACCCCACATATATGGATACCATAAACACAACAAAAATTGAACAGCACATTCCAACTAAATGATACAAAATACGCAGGTGCATATATATATATATATATATATATATTATTATTTTTTTCTCTAGACTTGGGCATGGATGATGAAGGAGATGATGACCCTGTGCCTCTTCCTAATGTTAATGCAGCAATTCTTAAAAAGGTAAAACTTGATATTTTTATTTTGAATACCGGTAAAATACCTTTTCCAATTACTTTACATTTATGAAAATGATTGTATACATCTATTGGGCACCTAGTACAACAGTCCATCGTACCATGGTAACTTGAAAGACCTTGTAGTGATTACTTTGTTTGTAGGCCAGGAATTTACTCTGACTTTTGCGTAGGTATAAAGATATAGTTAGGCTTTACTTTTGCACTTTTTTTAAATATCTCAAATATGTTAAATTTCATATTTCGGCCTGTTAGCACATTGTCTTCTGTTATGTGTGATCAGCTTCTGATGACTCCTGCCATACACACATCCATTCACAGATAGTGTGTAGCAGTACATCTGCATGTCCTGTCGGATACAGGTCCTGTCGGTGTTTTAGTGATAAGTGAGCCACGACTACGCGTTTCACACAGCCACTTGCTCTAGCACAGTTTCTGTGCACTTGCCCTGTTGAACGCTAGAAGAGGCCGCTGTGTGACGGAGGATGTGTAGGGGGTAGTTATATATTGTTCTGTCGGGCTCCCCTAAAAAAAAAAAAAGAAAAGAATCTAGGGTAAGGTGTTTTTTTTTTTAGTTTTTTTGGGGAAGCTTTCCAGAACTAAAGATGTCCATAGGCTTTATATGGTGGTCTGCTGAACAATTGTTTGACAGACCGCTATTACTCCCAACTCCCCTGCTCAGACACATGCATGCTCAGACGAATACTGATGTGATTTAAATAGGAAGAAGGGAAAAATGTTTTATAAAAAAATGCTGCCAGATTCTTCTGACATCGGCTTATCTACTAACGAACAAAATAAGTAGGCATGTTAAAATTCAACATGCCCAACACTTCTTTCCCTGACCTCTGCTATTCACATTAGATGGTTGGCTGGTCCCAGCAATATTAGTGGACTCGGCTGACATACAGTGAAGGAAAGAAGTATTTGATCCCTTGCTGATTTTGTAAGTTTGCCCACTGTCAAAGACATGAACAGTCTAGAATTTTTAGGCTAGGTTAATTTTACCAGTGAGAGAGAGATTATATTTAAAAAAAAAAAAAAAGAAAATCACTGTCAAAATATTATAAATTTATTTGCATTGTGCACAGAGAAATAAGTATTTGATCCCCTAACAACCATTAAGAGTTCAGCCTCCTCCAGACCAGTTACACGCTCCAAATCAACTTGGTGCCTGCATTAAAGACAGCTGTCTTAAATGGTCACCTGTATAAAAGACTCCTGTCCACAGACTCAATTAATCAGTCTGACTCTAACCTCTACAACATGGGCAAGACCAAAGAGCTTTCTAAGGATGTCAGGGACAAGATCATAGACCTGCACAAGGCTGGAATGGGCTACAAAACCATAAGTAAGACGCTGGGTGAGAAGGAGACAACTGTTGGTGCAATAGTAAGAAAATGGAAGACATACAAAATGACTGTCAATCGACATCGGTGGTCAGATGAGACTAAAATTGAGCTCTTTGGCATTAACTCAACTCGCCGTGTTTGGAGGAAGAGAAATGCTGCCTATGACCCAAGTAACACCGTCCCCACTGTCAAGCATGGAGGTGGAAACATTATGTTTTGGGGGTGTTTCTCTGCTAAGGGCACAGGACTACTTCACCGCATCAATGGGAAATGGATGGAGCCATGTACCGTCAAATCCTGAGTGACAACCTCCTTCCCTCCACCAGGACATTAAAAATGGCTCATGGCTGGGTCTTCCAGCACGACAATGACCCGAAACATACAGCCAAGGCAACAAAGGAGTGGCTCAAAAAGAAGCACATTAAGGTCATGGAGTGGCCTAGCCAGTCTCCAGACCTTAATCCCATCGAAAACTTATGGAGGGAGCTGAAGATCCGAGTTGCCAAGCGACAGCTTCGAAATCTTAATGATTTACAGATCTGCAAAGAGGAGTGGGCCAAAATTCCATCTAACATGTGTGCAAACCTCATCAACTACAAAAAACGTCTGACTGCTGTGCTTGCCAACAAGGGTTTTGCCACCAAGTATTAAGTCAAGTTAGGGATCAAATACTTATTTCTCTGTGCACAATGCAAATAAATAGATATAATTTTGACAATGTGATTTTCTTTTTTTTTTTTAGTTTTTTTTTTTTAAATATAATCTATCTCTCACTGGTAAAATTAACCTATCCTAAAAATTCTAGACTGTTCATGTCTTTGACAGTGGGCAAACTTACAAAATCAGCAAGGGATCAAATACTTCTTTCCTTCACTGTACATCTTATGTGTTTGTAACCACCAGAGTCTAATGAAGAATGGCTTCGCTTGTGTCAACATCTTCGTCTAGACTGTGGACACCTTTACTAAAGTGAATCCTGCTATCAGCTTGCAGTAATTTTGTGCTAATTTATTATAAATCTAAATTACGAAAGGTTTTGTATACTTGCAACATTTACATTGTTTTTTTAGAGCACATGTTGTTTAACTGCGATCAAATCCACTTCTGTTATCAAAGCTTCTGTCTGCAAGGATTGAGTGTTTGTGTGCCCTTTGCTTTTGGTAAAGAATTTACCACCTGCAAAATGTGAGAACTATAGGGTAGATTCAAAATTGGCAGTATGGGAGGTAAAACCCAGTCCTGAGAATAACAACTAATCAAATTACTCCTTTCACTTTCTATTCTGCATGGATGGATTTCTGCTCTTGGATTTTTGTTTGCACTAGTTTTTCATAGTGTGTGGGGGGGGGGGGGGGTGGGCTCTTCTGTTTTGAGAGTGGGGGTTCTGGTCTTTTTAGGTCACTGGGGTACAAAACTACCACGACATAGCTTCCTTTTTTATTTGCTATCATACATTTTGTGTGGTTTTCCAGGTGATCCAATGGTGCACTCACCACAAAGATGACCCTCCCCCACCTGAGGATGATGAGAATAAGGAGAAAAGGACAGATGATATTCCTGTATGGGACCAGGAGTTTCTTAAAGTAGATCAAGGAACTCTATTTGAGCTTATCCTGGTGAGTTAGCTTTGCCTGATTTGATATATGCAGTTGTCTTTTTGTTATTCCTTGCTAAAGATTAAAAAAAACAAATGTCTTGGATACCAACTACAATAAAAGAAAACAAACTCTACAGCAGTGAAGTGTTGGGTAGAGGAAGAATTTGCTAAAGTTTTTGCCTAACAATTGTACTGATACCGTATTACATTTGACCTATCCAGGCTGCCAACTATCTGGATATTAAAGGATTGCTTGATGTAACCTGCAAAACCGTGGCAAACATGATTAAAGGCAAAACGCCAGAAGAAATTCGGAAGACATTTAATATAAAAAACGACTTTACTGAAGAGGAAGAGGCACAGGTAATTTGCTTGGAAACATGCTCCTGCTTTTATCTTCTGTATTGTTGACCTTTACAATTCAGCAACTGTTAAAGGCGAAAGGCAGTTATACATGCAGGTCAGTCAAATTAATGGCGGACCATGTAATACAAGGATGGGCTCGAGCCGCCTGAGCAGGAGCTGCTCTCACTTGATATGACACTTTGCTGTGGTTCATAGAGGGGGTTTCCCAGTGGGGCATATCCCTCTATGATGTCTATATTTTCTAATAGACTGGAGGTTAAAGATAAACTAAAGATGATGTCTGTCTTTTCCCAGACCCCACCAGTAGAGCCTTTTTCACAAAGTGCAGAACCAGGTTCGAAACCCAAAACAGATAAAATGTTTAACTCAAAGACTTTTACTTCTAGTCTTAAATTCACTACTGGTTAAAAATTTAAATATTAGTAACAAGCCTGAGCTAATATTTTAATAGAGGAAGGGTAACCCCCTATATGGGTGCCAGAAAGTTCTGGAGCTTCTTGTCACAGGAGGGAGCAAAGAATTAGACTGGGTGATCTGTTAGGAGCAGCAAGCACTTTAGTCGATGCCTTCGTTCTCAGGATTGGTTGACACGTGGCAATTTTTGCTGCATTTGTAGTATAAAGGACAGGAAAATATTATACAAATGCCAGATGTGAACGTGCACTTAAGATATTACTGATAATATGGTGAGGTTTGTCACTGTGATCCTCTGAAGGTGAAGGCCGTTTTGTTGTAGCGCCATATACAGGTTGTCTGAATCCTGCACGTTCTAACTGAGCATCCAGAAACGAAGATGATAAAATGATATACATCTCTTATTGTGTATGAGGTGTAACAAGTCAGACTAAACACAGATGATCCGTTTTCTTTAAATGTGTCACTTGTATTATTACTAATTGCTGACGCTTGTCATGATGATCTGATAGGCAGAGTTCCTTAACTGGAAACACTAGCTTTTTACATTGCCTTTCCAAAGTTCACATTGTATCCCATTAAACGTCGGTTGTTTTTGTCTATTCTAGGTACGCAAAGAGAATCAGTGGTG
This sequence comes from Rhinoderma darwinii, assembly GCF_050947455.1. NCBI lineage: Eukaryota > Metazoa > Chordata > Amphibia > Anura > Rhinodermatidae > Rhinoderma > Rhinoderma darwinii. Next base: position 49,066,537 of record NC_134689.1, read on the forward strand.
TGAAGAGAAATGAAATGCTATGCCTCCTGTCACTAAAACACTGTAAGAATCGTCCCCAATAGTTGCACTGCTCTGTTTATAATAGACAATTCAGCAGCTTCTCATATTCGCAGCAGGTCCTTTTGCTGCATGTTGTGTCCTATATAAATATATATAGTTTTTCTTTTTTTTGGAACAATCTTTCCCCCAATTTTTTATTTTTTTTTTAACCATTGTAATCTAGTGTGACTTACTATAAAACTATAATAAATCTATGATGTGTGTGCTGTGAAGACAGAAGATGCCATTCAAGTTGACCCTTCCTAATGCTTTCAGGCCAGTGATGTGAATGCACTGTTCTACGTCACATCTCATGAACATGTGGTTGTGATGTAAGGGTTAGAGCAGACAGAATCTGCAGGACTACACACCGCAGAACAAACTCGCACAACAGTCTAATGCGTGGCTTCTTTAGATCTCATATCACCCAGATTTATACGGTGTTGGCATAAGCGCTGCAGTTTCTTCTTCAATGTTAATGCTCAGTTTTCGTAAATCCGCTAAGGAGACACGCCAGCATGTCAAACGATCACTTCAGCCACATACCTTTTTAACTTTATTTATTTTACGTTTTGCTGGTGCTTTTGGAAAAATAAAACCGAGCCTGGACTGACTTATTTTACTCATTGGAGTGAACTGTAATCCTATAGCTTGCTGTAATTGAACTGTAATCCTATTCTGGTATATCACAAATGTTCCCATAGACTGCAATAGCAGGACAAATTCAGATCATATTTCACATCCACTAACCTTTCTGCACATTCTTGGATGGTTGTGAATAGGAATGTTTAACCCTAGATTTTGGAAATTATGACACTTCGGGACATATTAAAGTACTTAATTTGCTCTTGAGCTCCCAGAGAACACACGAGATGCTGATCAAGTTCTGCATTTCAACTGAACAGATCTGTGCAACTTTCCCCTCTAGCTTCTATATATCTGTGTTGTGTGGTGTTCAGTGTTCATTATACTTTTTATTCTGTATTGAAGAGCAGGTTTAAACTTTCCTAATAAATTGAATTTAAAGGAATTTGTTGCCAGATGTTTTACTATACAAGTTCTCGTATTAACCTAAAATGACATTCTGACAAGATCTTGTTCACTTTTTGCATTTTACAAAATAAGGGGAAAAAAGTGTTGGGGTCACTTTCATTTTTATTTTGTAGTGGGATCATTTCTTTTGCAGTGTAGAGTGCTTTCAGCTTCTGCATTATTGCAAGTAGGCACTTGACAGACTATGACAGTAGGTTTACACCATATTTTAATCTCCTGATGAAAGATACTGGTTTTCATTTGTTTTCCGTGTCGTATTCATTGTGAAAACAGGATGCGACAGGACATACAAATGAAGCTGGCTGCTTATTTTTATTTTTTTTTCCTGTATTAAAGGGTTATTCCCATCTTCAGTTTTAAAAATTGCCTTCCCCAAAACTAATTTTCTATTAAAATAAACTTGTTATACCCCTTAATAATGTTTTTGTACCTCTCCTTCCTGGTTCGCTGGCTTTTCTGACTTAGTGGGCGGTACTAAGCCCCTTTTCTGTACAAATCCAGCAAGTGGCGCTGTGATATCACAGCACTGCTTGTAGGTGTGTGCATGCGCTCCCGACACTGCTGCCATGAATATTACTACATGTAGCGTCATGGGGTACAATTCTGTGCCACTATATGTTCTAACAGGAATGGTGAATGAGGTTTCCCATTCCCCTCGTTACTATCTCCTGTTTCAGTGTAATCATGTCAGTAATAAACATTGGTGGAGTGGACTTCCCGGTCAGCAGCTGATCTCTGCATGTCTGTACATGAGGAGATGACTGTAGCAGATCCTGTTATCAGGGCTGTCACCATGAGCTTACTTCACTTTGCAAAGTTCACACTGTTATCTCTATATTTGCATATAGATAAGTGGATTCAGCAGCACCGGTATGGTGTGGGTGCAAGCCCAAAGGGATAGACCAAAATCCCAATTACGTATAGAGACAACAGTTCTTCAGAGCGTTGTAACAGCCTTGGTAAGGACTCTGCTACATCTTAGCTGGGATGTGCAGACATTAGCTGAACTTCTGTATAGGACGTCTCTGAGTACTGCGCATGTCTGCGAGCTGTCCTATGCACTTCGATAGCGCAGCAGAGAGGTGGCCGGGTCAGGTGCTATTGCGCGTGCTCTTCAAATGCTCACTCCTGAGAATCCAGCCATACTCAAACAGTTCAGTAGCATCTGCGCAATCGTGGCCACCGCATCAGAAACTCTGGTGGTCGTATCCATAGGAAACAGGTTGTAAACTCACAAAGGGACCTGGGATCCAACCGAAACAATATCTCAAGAATGGAACAAAAAGAAAAAAAATATATTGGCAGGTATTCAGAACTTCACATAAGGAACAGATTTAAATATGATCTTTGAGATGGGAATACCCCTTTTAAGAACAGGATCTAGACAGGAATGCACAAACTGATTTTTTGCATGCAAAATAAATTGTGGGAGATATTATTTCTCATCCTCCTAGATGACTAACTATAACCCTAATCAGTAATCGCAAATCCCTAAACCTTAACTAATGACTTTCTTTTTTTTGTAAATAAAAACAAATGTTTTCTGCCAGCACTTCATTAGACTACCTTCTCTAGTGATAATGGTTATTTCTATGACTGTAACGGGTATCACTAGAGAAGCGGTCAGAGCTTTCTACACTAAAGATTGGTGCGGCCTTCTTGATGCCACGTCCTGGACACTGGTATACATCCAGGTTGTAGAGTCAATAAATAACCCAGTTAGGTGCAGAGGGGTGATTTTTAGATGAGCTACTGCTCCTCACATAACCTTCATCAAGACTCCTATTTGTGACAGAGAGCAAATATGCAATTTGATTGGTAAAGGAGGAAGAGAACATGACACCTCCCCCACTGCCACCATGGTCATGTCAACTGCCGGCCCCCCTCTGCTCCTTTTTAGAAGCTGCCACTTAAAGGAACAGTGTCATCACAAATTATTTTTTTTATATGTTAAAGATGTTAGTGCTTTATTAAAAACGTTTATATTCATTTGTGTGTGTGTTTTACTTTTTCTTATTTTTACACTTTTTCTTCCCTATGGGGGCTGCCATTTTTTGTTCCATTTCTGTCTGTGTCGATTAACGACACATACAGACATGGAATACGGCAGCCACAGTCCCATAGGGACTGCGAACGGCTCCCGTCCCATTGACTTCAGTGTACGGCGTCTGTGTGGGAACTGCGCATGCGCCGCTCCCACACAGTCCAATTCGAAATTGGCGCCGTCCGGCGCCATTTTCCTGTGGACCGGAAGTCGCGGCCGGACAGTAATATTACTACTTCAGGTCGTGGCTTCCGGATTTGTGCACTTGGACCAGCGGCAGCAAACGGAGCGGACGGGCCGGAGGGAGCCGCGGCGGCAGGAGCAGGTAAGAGATTTCTATGTGTGTTTGTGTGTTTTTACTACTGTATGTAAACCTACTACACTGTGTGTTAGCTCAAAAAATGGCGACACACAGTGTAGGAGGTTACACCGTTCAAACCCCTCGTTTATCCCGGCACTAGCCAGGATAAAGGAGGGGGGGATGCTGAGAGCTCACTAGAGCGAGGGCTTTTTACCCAATTTTGCAGCAGAAAAGCTATGTGGTTGCTTTACCACATATTTTTGGGAATGGCTCCATCTAGTGACCAGAAATGGTAAATACTATAAATTTGAATCCAATTTATAATATTTCCTGACTCGTGAAAAAAATAAAAAAAATTTGAACAATGTTTAATCACCCACACACTAAATGTTTAATTTAAAAAAAACAAAACATGTTTTTCTGGCAACACATTGCCTTTAAGCTCAGAATAGTTTGTGGCTAGAGCTGCGATCCTGGTCTTGTTTGTGTCTAGCCACGATCAGCCCGCACTAGAGCAAATTGTAGCAAGGCGGTATCTTGGCTACTGAAGTGCTAACCTGCCCGGATGTATGAAATAGGGTTAAAGGTATTGTTTTTTTTTGTTTTTTTTTAATCTTTCTTTTAAAACCTTTTAAAAGGACCAGTACTTTTTCAACTAGGTACAAAAACAGTGTGAACCTAGTTTTACGTAGAAAGTAGATATACGTGAATAGGTAGGAATATTGTGTGTAGTATGCACCCTGGGTGACTAACGATGGTGGACAGGTTCTACAATGGCCAAATATAGTCAATATATAAGCTCCAAAAGCATTTATAATCAGGGCTGGGTACAGATTGCTACACAAACGTCCCGTCCCCCCCCCCCCCACAATTTACCACACAGGCAGCTCTGTGGAAAGGTCAGGATCCTGTTTCTTTTAAATGCTGCTGGGGAACCCGCTCGATCCACTATATAAGGCTGCGCTACAGTGCAGCATTTAAAAGAAACAGGATCCTGACCTGTCCACAGAGTTTAAGGCAGCACAGAGTATTTCAGGAGATGAGTGTGCGGATCTTGTGCGGATCTTGTGCGGGGTGGTGACTTGCCAATCATGTAAAGGTGTTATTGAGGACAGGAGTGGAGGAGAGGTAACAGACTGAGATGAAGCAGAGCTACTAAACTCCTTCTTTGAATGGCTCTGCAGAAGTTTCGGGATGAGGGAGATTGTCAATTTTTTGGAACTCCACTTCCTATTATATAATCTGCTTAGTGTTTTTATTTAAAGAGAGCGACCTATCTGCCAGTACTGTCAAGGTAAGGCCCCATGCACACGAACGTAAAAACACCCGTAATTACGGGCCCATAGATTTCTATTGGCCACGGGTACCTCCCCGTATTCTTACGGGAAGGTGTCCGTGCCGTTGAAAAATATAGAACATGTCCTATTTCAGGCCGTAATTACGGCACGGGCAGGCCCATAGAAGTCTATGGGGCTCCCGTAATTACGGGTGACTACGTGTGTGGACCCGTAATTACGGGAGCGTTGCTAGGCGACGTTAGGGGATAGTCACTGTTCAGGGTGCTGAAAGAGTTAAACGATCAGCAGTAACTCTTTCAGCACCCTGGACAGTGGCTACCGATCACAATATAGATCAACGTGTAAAAAAAATAGAAGTTCATACTTACCCAGAACTCCCTACTTCTTCCTCCAGTCCAGCCTCCCGGGATGACGTTTCAGCCCATGTGACCGCTGCAGCCAATCACAGGCTGCAGCGGTCACATGGACTGCCGCGTCATCCAGGGAGGTCGGGCTGGATGTCGAAAGAGGAGCGCATCACCAAGACAACGGCCGGGTAAGTATGAATTTATTTTACTTTTAATATGGAAAGGGCTGCCCCTTCTCTTTATCCTGCATTGATAGAGAAAAGGGGCTGCCGATTAGTGCAGTGCAATTTTGCAGCGAAAAAGTTCCCGTAAATACGGGTGGAATACTGGTGACTCCGGACCCGTATTTACGGGCACGGGTCCATAAATACTGGTGCAATACGGGTCGAATACGTGTGACCAAGGACCCGTATTTATGCCAGTATTTACATGAGGAAAAAAATACATTCTTGTGCATGAGGCCTTAGTCTGGCAAAGTGGTTTCTGCTAAAGGCTTTCAATCAGTCAGTAAAAAATATACAAGAAAAATTGGTCCGCTCACCACTCATTCGAAGTAAAGACGCCACATTCCATAATTATTCGGTGCACGGGCAAGAGAGCTGCGTCGGGAGTAAGTAGAAATCCAATGAAAAAAATTTAGAGGTCCATCACACAATATGATGTGAAAAAATACAGAACTGTTTAAGTCAAAATTAAAACAAGAAATTAAAAAATCCCGGGACGGAACGCCTACGCGTTTCAAACTTTTCAGTTCTTAATCATAGCTACTCTGATGTATAGAGTCTGCTGTTATGGATCAAATATTGGGAAAAACAAGGAAGTGGGAGAGCTTAGAATTAACCCCTTCAAGTTCATTGGCTATTGGGTACACCGTTTCTTTGCACATTTTTAGCAGCATACTAAACAGAATCACAGAAAAGGAGACAAAGTACAATGCAAACAATTGAATAAACAGTATAAGTGAAGCATTCTATTATATTAGATGCATATATATTCACCTCCTTAGATTAAGAGATACAAAGAATACAATCTATTTATCTGTCTCCTGGAAAGTTGTCTTTTCACAAATTAGTCCATTTATAAATCGGGTGATTGGATAGTGAGGCAAAGGGTGATTGTGCTGCCAAATCAAGCAATCAACCCTTTATGGTAAACAAACTTATTATTATATGGGCAGTATCATTAAGGTTTTTTTTTAAACCACGTTTAAGGTATCTGTGAATTGGAATAATAGGGAAAGGGAAGTTCATTAGATGAACGAATGTAAAAAGCTATAAATGGTAATATTAGTTTGATTTGTATCTATTTCCAATGAACTATAAGGTTAGGGAGTTGATTAATTTGTTTTTATATGGAAAGTGTGAATACAACCCTATGGAAAGAAAGTTGCGACGGGCGTATAATTACCTAGGAAAGATATATTAAACAAAAATACCAAACCGTTTCTCCACACTGTCCAAACACATCCCTATATGTGAATAAAGCACAGAAGATCCAGATACAAGTATACAAAGACATATATACACCACCAATTTGTACACATGCAGCACTAATAGGCTATCTCATTGAATGATAGTAAGGGTATCTATACCAGCAACTAATAACTAAAAGTAAGTACCAATTGTAAAGGCAACAATTAAGGCCTCATGCACACGACCGTAGTGTTTTTCTGGTCCGCAAATTCCAGGACCGTGTTCCGTGAAATGACCTCCGCAGTTCATCCGTATGTAATCCGCAAAATGCGGATTTAAAAAAAAAAAAAAAAAAAAGGTTAAACAGGATGTCAAAAGCTTGTCCCAACCCCTTTAGAAGGTCACATGATCGCTCAGGAGCCATTTCTTTGTGCATTTTTCCTGATCTTTGCTTTGTGCGAGTTCGGTCAGATTGCGCTGCTGATATAGCTGTGGTTTTTGGCAGTTCCTCACTGCGAAGATGTCTTCTGATGATGTGGATGATGTACTCCTGTACTGGCTCCTCTCCAGGCGATTTGGACAGCAACCACCAATGCTGGACGAAGAACCGAGGAGGAGGAGGAGATATTGGGTTCACCCCATTGTCTCCCAACAGCTTAGGAAGGGGCATTTTAACATGCTGTACTCAGACCTGCGGCAGCACCCGGACAAGTCCGTTCAAACTTTTGACTGTCTGCTGGCGGACCTTCGTCCTGGGCTCATCTTCCAGGACACCACCATGAGACGTTGCATTTCTCCAGAGGAACGCCTGATCGTCACTCTGAGGTAAGAAAACCTAAATCCCCTTCTACGCCATGTCTCTACCCTGCAAACAATATTAGTATACTTGTCCCCTGTGCATATTGCCGCCATGTCACCGTGCTGCAGATATTTTTCCTGTATGTGCATATTTTTATATATATATATTTTTTTTTTACAGATTTCTTGCAACCAGCAACTCCTTTGCATCGCTACATTTCCATTTTCTGCTGGGGTGCTCCACTATTTCTAAGATTGTCAAGCTTACCTGCGAAGTCATCTGGCAGCAACTTCGAGCAGCAGTGATGCCTAAACCCAAGCCTGAGGACTGGATTCGGATTGCCGATGGCTTCTTACAATCAGCGCAGTTTCCCAACTGTGTTGGTGCGCTGGATGGTAAGCACATCCGCGTTAAAAAGCCTGCTCACTCAGGGTCACAGTATTTCAATTATAAACAGTTTTTCTCGGTGGTGCTGTTGGCCTTGGCTGACAGTGACTATCGGTTTATAATTGTCGATATTGGGGCCTATGGAAGCTCTGCGGATGCTGGCATCTTCAGGGCTTCCAGAATGGGTGAACGGCTAGCATCTAACCAGCTCGACCTTCCGGAACATAGACAGCTTCCAGGATCTACAGGACCACCAGCACCCTTTGTCATTGTTGGTGATGAAGGTTTCGGACTGTCCCCTCACCTGATGCATCCATTCCCTAGGCGTGGCTTAGATGAACGGAGGCGCATTTTTAACTACCGCCTTACCCGTGCGAGACGGTATCTGGAGTGCGCCTTCGGAATTCTAAGCAGCAAGTGGCGTGTGTTCCAGAGCTCCATTCAGATGAATCCTGAAAATGTGATAAAGGTTATCCAAGCCTGTGTTGTCCTCCACAATTTTCTGAGGATTCATGAGTCGGCAGTGGACGCAGAGCTGAACCATTTTTCAACAAATTCCATCGCTTTGGACTACACACAACATGGAAGACCTGGAGTGTCTGGACTGGCAGTCCGTAATTTGTATACAGACTATTTTGTATCACCTGAGGGAGCAGTTCCTTGGCAAAGGGATGTGCTTCGTCTGCCAAATTAAAATTTAATAGGGACTGTTGTATTTCCTGTTTATGTTACAAATGTTAGTTTTAGTTTAAAGTTGCAGTATGTAGAGTAGGGACTCGCAAGAGAATGAGGACCCTTGACGCGGGTTGCGAGCTAATGTATTTCTGTCGTATTTTTTAAAAATTATTTATTAATTTAAAAAAAAAAATTTGATTCTTTGCATTCGGCAGAAATGCAAACCAATACCTCATTATGTTTTTCAATAATAAAAAATACAAACACATAATTAACTATTAAACTTCTTTTAATCTTTACACAAAACAGTGTCATGAAACAAAAACAAAACAATATAATATTACAAAATTATAAATCATAAAATGATTGAGAAGGTGCAGGGTCGTGATGGGGTCGTTGAACAGCCTCCCCCTGCTGCATGTGCCGATATTGCTGTGGCAAAGGTCCAGGCCATACCCTGGACGATCTTGACTGAATAATGGCATTGAGGCTTCATATGGTGGCTGCTAGCTGGCTTGAGCGGTTGCTGCAGGTGCTGGAGGGACACAGCGGAAGTTGCTTCCATCACACCCCTGCCTATGATACTCTATGGCTTGATAGATTTCACGTGGGTCTGGATGTGTTGCAAAAATTTCAACAACTTCGATTGGGGCTGTTTGGCACCTCATCTGCCTCTCAATTGGCACTCTTTTTAGCAGATTTGAAAGAGAGCGACAGAAGGTGCCCTCTTCCGTTTCTGTCGCTCTTTTTTCAAGGTGTTCTAAAACACGCAAGTCGACCTCCTGCCTTGGCTCTGTACGTGTGGTACCTTGATTGGCAGAACGTCGGCGTTTAGCTCGGGGTAGAATTTGGACTTCCGGTTCCGTGGCACAGACACAAACTGGTGTGTTTTCCACAGGCACAGGAGTGGAAGTGGACCTAGCACTCCCCAAACCTACATCAGCCTCTTCTATTAGAGTTGGCATCTGAATCGTCTTCCATCTCCAGATTATCCTTGGTTCTGTTGGAAAATTAAAACATAATGTTAGGGAATTTAGTAATTTAACGTCATGTCTACAGCAGGGCAAATACACTATGTAAACATATGCAGCTTATCTGATGGGCTGCCTAGAGGGAATTATGTGCTTGAATAGACCGTATAATTGGCCACACCAATACGTACTCATTTAACATACTCACATGCATCACTACATGCAGGGGCGTAAGTAGGAAAGACTGGGCCCCATAGCAAACTTTTGACTGGGGCCCACCCTCCACTGGGTGTCACACAACCCCCCCCCCCTTGTTGATAGTGCCTTTTTTACAGCCCCACCCCCTGTAGATCACGCCATACAGTCCCCCCTGTAGATAACGCCATACAGCGCCCCACTGTAGACTGTATGGCGTTATCTACAGGGGGACTGTATTGCGTTATCTAGAGAAGGGGACTGTATGTCGTTATCTACAGGGGGGACTGTGTGGCGTTATCTACAGGGGGACTGTATGGCGTTATCTACAGAGGGGGCTGTATGGCGCTAACGCCATACAGCCCCCACTGTAGACTGTATGGCGTTATCTACAGGGGGACTGTATGGCGTTCTCTACAGAGGGGGCTGTATGGCGCTAACGCCATACAGCCCCCACTGTAGAGAACGCCATACAGCCCCCACTGTAGATAATGCCATACAGCCCCCCCTGTAGATAACGCCATACAGTCCCCCCTGTAGATAACGCCATACAGCCCCCTCTGTAGATAACGCCATGTGTGATCGCTGGCAGCGATAGGGAGAACGGGGGACCGAAAGTCCCCTGAAGTTCTCCATGACTAACCTCTGACTTCCGGCGTCTGCGCAGCTCAATAAAAGTGAAAGGAGCGCTGGTCACGCATGCGCACAAGCGCGACCGGCGCTCCATTCATTTCTACGGAGCTGCCGACACAGAGCCCGGAAGTCAGAGGTTTGTGATGGAGAACTTCAGGGGACTTTCAGTCCCCCGTTCTCCCTGTCAATGCCAGCGATCACACATGTATCCCCTATCCTGTGGATAGGTGATACATGTCTTTTGTTTAATGGCAGAGTGGGGAGATACCTCCCTGCTCTGCCATAGTGTTCAGTGGCGTCCCGCTGTAGCAGCCATAGCGGCTGCTAGCGGAGCCTCCGGCCATGGTGGAGCCCCCTCATGCCGCGGTCCCCATAGCAGTCGCTACGGCTGCTACGGCGGTAGTTACGCCACTGACTACATGCCCAGACTACAATGATCAAAGTATATAAGCAATACTTAAGGGCCAACCTGCATGACATCCAGCAGGAACGACAGCTGTTTTGTTTATAGGTATGGTCTTTTTTTCTGCCGTCCGTCTCCGCTCCTCCCCTTGTCATTTTGCTCACGCTTGAATTGGTCACGGCACGTGTTCCAGCGTGTTTTCACGTAGTCAACTATGATATAAAATAAAACAATCACAGATCAACATATTTGAAGTGTACATTACTAGAACTTAGGAAATGTCGTTTTTTCTCTGAAAATGTTGGTGCAGATTTGGGGCGTTTACGCAACAAATCTGCACCAACATTTGCATATTTGACAGGTAATTCAGACGTTGCAGAAACGACAGCGGACTTGCCACAGTTTTCTGTTTTCTCATTGAATTCAACATCAATTCCACCACGTCTGCCCGTGCCCACACGACAGCGTCCGTAACGGCTGAAATTACGTTGATGTTTTCAGGAGAAAACATCCCCGTAATATCAGCCGTGACGGCATGTGCAGGCTCTTGAACGCCGCGTCCATTACGGACGTAATTGGCGCTGCTTTTCATTGGAGTCAATGAATAACGGCTCCAATTACGGCCCAAGAAGTGACAGGTCACTTCTTTGACGCAGGCGTCTATTTACGCGCCGTCATTTGACAGCGGCGTGTAAATATACACCTTGTGTGAACAGACAAACGTCAGCCCATTGCTTTCAATGGGCAGATGTTTGTCCACGCTATTGCAGCACATTTAGCGGACGTAATTCAGGGCAAAAACCCCCGAATTACGTCCGTAATTAGTGTGTGTGAACATTCCCTCATAGTGACATGTCACGTTTTGATTGGTGGTGGTCCGAACCATGAGACCCCCACAATCTCACGTGCACTTCTGCAGCTTCATTTCAGCGATTGGTGGGTGTTTCAGTGATCCAACCCTCACCAATCAAAACTTCTGGCATGTCATTATGACATGACAGGAGTACTCTTTAAAAAATAAGAAACCGCATCAAGGTGTGAAACTTACCCATGCGTTTCTTTTGCGCTCTCGTTGCCTTCTCCCACTCTGAAAGATGCAGCTCACCGCAGACCTCCTGCCAGGCAAGATCTTTGAGATTCCTGTCAGCATAGTCTTCCATGCGCTTATCCCATAGACAGGGCTTGTGCTGGACCAGGATGATTAGCTTCTCCATGCTGATCATTGAAGCCATGCTGCTCTCTGCTGCTTTCCTGCACTGTCTCCAGCCTTCACGACGGCAGAACTCATTCCCTGTCGTCGCCTAGCAACACTTCCGCAAATCCGCAAACTGCGGTTGACACACGGAGGTGTATCCGCAATTTCCACGGGCCCATTGACTTCTATGTGCATGTCCGCATCTAATTTGCGGGCCGTAATAAGACATGTCCTGAGTTTATGCGGCACGGATTTGCGGACATGCGGAGAACCGTGAAAACACGGATAGTGTGTATGGGCCCATAGAAATGAATGGGTCCGCAATTCTCCCGTGGATTTGCGGGGGAATTGCGGACGCAAAAACACGTTCATGTGCATGGGGCCTTAGAGATAGCCGTATATAAACCAAGTATAGCTTGGTGCTTTGACCAAAAACATACAGAGAAACCGATAGAAAAAATGGTCAAATATTAACCCAGACGTAATAGAAATACATTTTATTAACAGACAGATACAAATACAATTAAAAATTGAGTCATGCAATGTATAAAAGGCGTCAACCTATGCAGGATATATTTGTAGTACTAACAAGGTATGAACAGATGTACTAGAGACATATGGGGTAAAGACATCAAAATGTATGCTCACTAAGCCTGACATGCAAAGATTATACAGTGCAGATATATAAAGTGCTATGTGCAATATAAGGTGCTTCCCTATGTATAGAACACCAATTATGATGTGTAAGAATGTAGCATGCATGCAGGAAACGAGCAACAAGTAAACTGAGCTTTGAAACAAAAATGCAACCTAGCCCTGGAGAGATTAGACCAAATGTCTAGATATATACAAGTACATACCCAGGTTCATAATCCCACATAGAGGAGACGCGGGACCCTCCCTTTTGTATTGAGTGAGTTGGAATGTAAACCAATCATGCGGGGCCAACAAGAGATGGATAATCGGCGACAGGCCGGGGGTACAAAGATGGCTGATGCCCCACTTCCGGGACCGCGTCATCAGAAAGGATGTGAGCCGGCGATGTCTGACAGCGCCGCCCACATCCAACCCCGATGGAAGACAGCGGCCGAAAGGTGCGTAAGCCACTTCCCCGCTCTCACCAGCGCACCAATCCCTCTCGCGGGACCCACATGTGTACTTAGAGATACAGCACAAATTTTGACATATTTCAAAGTTTATAAATATATGGGTATGTGTTATTAGAACTGCTGGAGATATATAAAATGCAGTGTATTGTTGGTAGATGATGGCAACGGAAAATATATGGAAAAACGTATTGATGTATATTGTGATAAAAAGAAGTGATGAATGAATAAATAAATAAAAGTGGGCTTAGTGAGCATACATTTTGATATGTCTTTACCCCATACACTACCGTTCAAAAGTTTAGGGTCACTTTGAAATTTCCTTATTTTTGAAAGAAAATCACAGTTTTTTTCAATGAAGATAACATTAAATTAATCAGAAATACACTCTATACAGTGTTAATGTGCTAACTGACTATTCTAGCTGCAAACGTCTGGTTTTTAATGCAATATCTACATAGGTGTATAGAAGCCCATTTCCAGCAACCATCACTCCAGTGTTCTAATGGTACATTGTGTTAGAAGGCTAATGGATGATTAGAAAACACTTGAAAACCCTTGTGCAATTATGTTAGCCACCGCTGTAAACAGTTTTGCTGTTTAGAGGAGCTATAAAACTGACCTTCCTTTGAGCTAGTTGAGAATCTGGAGCATTATATTTGTGGGTTCGATTAAACTCTCAAAATGGCTAGAAAAAGAGAGCTTTCTTGTTCTTAGAAATGAAGGCTATTCCATTGCGAGAAATTGACAAGAAACTGAAGATTTCCTACAACGGTGTGTACTACTCCCTTCAGAGGACAGCACAAACAGGCTCTAACCAGAGTAGAAAGAGAAGTGGGAGGCCCCGCTGCACAACTGAGCAACAAGACAAGTACATTAGAGTCTCTTGTTTGACAAATAGACGCCTCACAGGTCCTCAACTGGCGGCTTCATTAAATAGTACCCGCAAAACGCCAGTGTCAACATCTACAGTGAAGAGGCGACTCTGGGATGCTGGCCTTCAGGGCAGAGTGGCAAAGAAAAAGCCATATCTGAGACTGGCTAATAAAAGGAAAAGATTAATATGGGCAAAAGCACACAGACATTGGACAGAGGAAGATTGGAAAAAAGAGTTATGGACAGACGAATCGAAGTTTGAGGTGTTTGGATCACACAGAAGAACATTTGTGAGACGCAGAACAACTGAAAAGATGCTGGAAGAGTGCCTGACGCCATCTGTCAAGCATGGTGGAGGTAATGTGATGGTCTGGGGTTGCTTTGGTGCTGGTAAAGTGGGAGATTTGTACAAGGTAAAAGGGATTTTGAATAAGGAAGGCTATCACTCCATTTTGCAACGCCATGCCATACCCTGTGGACAGCGCTTGATTGGAGCCAATTTCATCCTACAACAGGACAATGACCCAAAGCACACCTCCAAATTATGCAAGAACTATTTAGGGAAGAAGCAGGCAGCTGGTATTCTATCTGTAATGGAGTGGCCAGCGCAGTCACCAGATCTCAACCCAATAGAGCTGTTGTGGGAGCAGCTTGACCGTATGGTACGCAAGAAGTGCCCATCAAGCCAATCCAACTTGTGGGAGGGGCTTCTGGAAGCATGGGGGGAAATTTCTCCCGATTACCTCAGCAAATTAACAGCTAGAATGCCAAAAGTCTTCAATGCTGTAATTGCTGCAAATGGAGCATTCTTTGACGAAAGCAAAGTTTGAAGGAGAAAATTATTATTTCAAATAAAAATCATTATTTCTAACCTTGTCAATGTCTTGACAATATTTTCTAGTCATTTTGCAACTCATTTGATAAATATAAGTGTGAGTTTTCATGGAAAACACAAAATTGTCTGGGTGACCCCAAACTTTTGAACGGTAGTGTATATATATCAGAGCTTGGTTCTGGAGCTGTAATTATATAGGATATATTTATAATAACAAAATTGCAGGGCAGATGGAATTGTTTCAAATCATTGTATATTTAATAGGAATCTGTCAGGTAGTTGTAACCCCTTGAACCGCCACCATGGGGTAATACATGACCTGACATGAATATTTTCAAACATCGTCTTGTATGTTTTTTTTCAGATGCAGCAAAATCTATAAAATCAACTTTTAAAACGGCGGACACTATATGCTAATTACTCATTAAAGGGTTATGGGGCGGTGCCGCTATCCTGAAGAGTCACATAGTCCTGCCTCCAAATCCACCTTTCCATGAATGATTAACAGCCCCCTGTCGTTTGCACCAAACTTGTGAAAGGAGCAGTTTTTCGCCTGGAATTACCTGCAGCCACCGGGGCGGATACGCAGTGTAACCTTACGCAGCGTATCCGCCCCGTGTGAACTCAGCCTTAAAGTGGATAAGGTATCTTTAATCCTTTTATCTCTGGACAGGAAATTGAATCTAGAGAAATCAGGGTTACTGCCCTAATATCAACAGTCTTTCCGGGGATACTTATTTTTCCCCCATTTGCTTTCTGAATGTTGGTTTACTATTTGGAAAAAATACTTTATAATGAAATCTTTTTTTTTTTTTTTGCATGGCATCAGATACTGTATGTGCTATTTGTTAGTAGAAGTTTGTAAGGAGCACACAATTGTTATTAATACCCTGATAAATAAAATACTGTTTACCTTCCGATATACGTAATGGCATCTGCCTGGCGGACAAACACGCTGATATGCTGTTTTACTGTAAATCGGCACGGTTTTTAAATGTTTGTAATGTTCGCACATTTTTTCAGGTAAAACCTGCAAACAAAAAACAGAAACACGAGTACAATTACAATCATTTGGGAACAATGCCGATTTGTGTCGTTGCAGTGTTCAGTTGCACCTAAGTCAGAAAAAGGCTGCTACATTTGTCTGTATCTTAACCCCTTAATAACGCAGCCTAGTTTTGGCCTTAAGGCTCAGAGCCCATTTTTCAAATGTGACATATTTCACTTTATGTGGTAATAACGTCGGAATGCTTAACCCTATCCAAGCGATTCTGAGATTGTTTTCTCGTGGCACATTGGGCTTCATGTACGTGGTAAAATTTGGTCGATATATTCAGTGTTTATTGGTGAAAAATTGCAAAATTTAGAGAAAATTTTGAAAAAATAGCATTTTTCAGAATTTAAATGCATCTGCTTGTAAAACAGACGGTTATACCACCCAAAATAGTTACTAGTTCACATTTCCCATATGTCTACTTTAGATGGGCATTGTTTTTTGAACATTCTTTTATTTTTCTTGGACGTTACAAGGCTTAGAACATAAACAGCAATTTCTCATATTTTTAAGAACATTTCAAAAGCCTTTTTTTTAAGGTACCTCTTCAGTTCTGAAGTGGCTTTGAGGGGCCTATGTATTAGAAACCCTGATAAAACACCCCATTTTAAAGACTAGACCCCTCAAAGTAGTCAAAACAGCATTTAGAAAGTTTTTTAACCCTTCAGGCATTTCACAGGAATTAAAGCAAAGTGGAGGTGAAATTTGCAAATTTAATTTTTCTTGCTGAATTTCAATTTTATTCAATTTCTTTTCTGTAACACAGAAGGTTTTTCCAGAGAAACACTACTAAATATGTATTGTCCAGGCATCTTTTTTATTAGAATATATTTTAGGCAGCATGCCAGGTTTGAAAAGGTGTTGAGGTGCCAAAACAGTAGGAATCCCCCAATATTGACCCCATTTTGGAAACTACACCCCTCAAGGAATTCATTTATGGTTGTTGTTACCATTTTGACCGCACAGTTTTTTCACAGACCTATTTGAATTGGGCTGTGAAATTAAAAAAGTCATTTTTTCCAATAAAATGTCATTTGTGATCAAAATGTCTTATTTTCACAAGGAACAAAATACCCCATTTTGTTGCCCAATTTATCCTTAGTGCGGCAATACCCAATTTGTGGTGATAAATTGCCGTTTGGGCCCATGGGAGGGCTCAGAAGGAAAGGAGCGCTATGTGTTTGTTGGAGTCCAGATTAGCTGGATTGGTTTTCGGGTGCCATGTCGCATTTGCAGAGTCCCAGTGGTATCAAAGCAATGGAAACCTACCATAAGTGACCCCATTTTGGAAACTACACCCCTCAAGGAATTCAAACATGGTTGTTGTTACAATTTTGACAGAACAGTTTTTTCACAGCACCTATTTGAATTGGGCTGTGAAATTAAACAAAATTAAATTTTTTCCAATAAGATATCATTTTTTATCACAATTTCTTATTTTCACAGGGAACAAAATACCCCATTTTGTTGCCCAATTTCTCCTGAGTACAGCAATACCCCATTTCTGGCGATAAACTGCCGTTTGGGCCCATGGGAAGCCTCAGAAGGGAAGGAGCGCTGTGTGTTCTTTGGAGTGCAGATTTTGCTGGTTTGGTTTTCGGGTGCCATGTCGCATTTGCAGAGCCCCAGAGGTATCAAAGCAATGGAAACCCACCAGAAGTGACCCCATTTTGGAAACTACACCCCACAAGGAATTCATTTATGGGTAATGTGACTATTTAGACCCCATAGTTTCTTCACAGAACTTATTTGAATTGGGCTGGGAATTAAGAAAAAATATTTTTTCCAATAATATGTCGTTTTATCTAAAAAATTCTTATTTTCACAAGAAATAAAATACTCCATTTTGTTGCCCAATTTGTCCTGAGTGCGGCAATACCCCATTTGTGGTAATAAACGGCCGTTTGGGCCCATGGGAGGGCTCAGAAGGAAAGGAGCGTTATTTGTTCTTTGGAGTCCAGATTTTGCTGGATTGGTTTTTAGGTGCCATGTCGCATTTGCAGAGCCCCAGAGGTATCAAAGCAATGGAAACCAACCAGAAATGACCCCATTTTGGAAACTACACCCCTCAAGGAATTCATTTATGGGTGTTGTGACCATTTTGACCCCATAGTTTTTTCACAGAACTTATTTGAATTGGGCTGGGAATTAAAACAAAATTAATTTTTTCCAATAATATGTAGTTTTGGCTGAAAATTTCTTATTTTCACAAGAAACAAAATACCCCATTCTGTTGCGCAAATTGTTCTGAATGCCGCAATACCCCATTTGTGGTGATAAACTGCCGTTTGGGCCCATGGGAGGGCTCAGAAGGAAAGGACCACCATTTGGCCTACTGGGGATTTTCTGGTGCGAAGTCATGTATGCAGAAGCCCCTGAGGTACCAGTACAGTTGAAACCCGCAAGAAGTGACCCCATTTTAAAAACTTCACCCTTAAGGCATTCATCTAGAGGTGTAGTGAGCATTTTGACCGGAGACATACAACCCATAAACTGTAATGTGGGTTCTCTTGGGTACGGCAATACCCTACATGTGGCTGTTATCCGCACACAGCAGGGCCCAGAGGGGAAAGACGAGGGGGGATAAGCTGTGCGGAGTACATCAGGGTAAGTAAAATTGGGGTAAATTATAAACCAAGGGATGTATGATAAATTTTAAAACACTCTTTCATACAGAGCTCTGGTTTTTCGGGACACGTGTCACATTGATATATTGTGTCCTCCCTTATCCCCCTCTTATAGCAGACTTTGCACCTCTTTTGACTTTTTCCCTTCTTGCCAGTTTGGGGAACTTCTCCTGGAAAGTGTTGCCCTGGTATGATGCGTGTGGCCTCGCTTCCAGAAGTACTGGGTGCCCCCCCCCTTCCTGGTCCCTAAAGATTAGGTTCTTAATAATCACCTCTTGAAATTCCAGGAAAGTTCCCGTCTGGCCTGTACATCGGCGTAGCACGTACACTTTGTACAAAGCCATCGGTATGATGTGCAAGGCCAGCTTCTTATACCACAGGACATCTCTCTTGTCTTGTACTTGACACACAATATGTTGCTGCTAGATTGTGCCCTGCTCTCACCCCTTCTGAGTGTTTGCCCAAGCAGAGTCGTAGGGAGGCCTCTCAGGTATCTTCTAGCAGTGCCGCATGCCGCAGGACTTCTGGAAGCGAGGCAGTTGAAGAGTGGGACACTGGTATAAAAATGATCCAGGTAGAGGTGGTAACCCTGGTCCAGCAGTGGGTGCACCAAATCCCACACAATTTTTGCATTAACTCCCAGTAAGGGGGGGCATTCTGAGGGCTGAATACTGCTGTCCTTCCCTTCATATATCCTAAATCTGTAGGTATACCCTGATGCACTCTCGCACAGCTTATACATCTTCACGCCATACCTTGCCCTCTTACCCGGCAGGTACTCGCGGAATTGAAGCCTCCCTTTAAAATGTACCAAGGACTCATCAATAGAAATACACTTCTCGGGGGTGTATACTTGGGGAAACCGGGCACTGAAATTGTCTAATAGGGGTCTCCGTTTATAGAAACGGTCAAAACTGGGGTCATCTCGGGGTGGGCACGGCTCATTATCAGTATAATGTAAGAAGCGAAGTATTGCCTAATTTATTTATTTTTTTAGGTTAGAGTTCAGTTCTGAAGTTGCTTTGAGGGGCCCATATATTAGAAACCCCTATGAAACACCCCATTTTAGAAACTAGACCCCTCAAAGTATTCACAACAGCATTTAGAAAGTTTATGAACCCTTTAGGTGTTTCACAGAAATTTAGAGCAAAGTAGAGGTGAAATGTACATATTTTTTTTTGTCAGAAAATCCTCTTTATACCATTTTTTTTATAACACAAAAGGTTTTATCAGAGAAACGCAACTCAATACATATTGCCCAGATTCTGCAGTTTTGAGAAATATCCCACATGGGGCCCTAGTGCGGTAATGGACTGAAGCACCGGCCTCCGAAGCAAAGGAGCACTTAGAGGATTTTGAGGCCTCTTTTTTATTAGGCACCATGTCCGGTTTGAAGAGGTCTTGTGGTGCCAAAACAGTGGAAACCCCCTAAAAGTGACCCTATTTTGGAAACTAGATCCCTTGAGGAATTCATTGTAGTTTTTTTGGGGTGCATGCGGCTTTTTGATCAGTTTTTATTCTATTTTTAGGTGGCGTGGTGACTAAAAAACAGCAATTCTACTATTGTTTTTTTATTCAATTTTTTTTACAGCGTTCACCGTGCGCTATAAATGACATATTCACGTTATTCTGCGGGGTGATACGATTACGGCGATACCATATGTTTATAGTTTTTTTAAATGTTTTTTTATGTTTTTTTTATGTTTTGTAAAAAATCATTCACTTTTTGTGTTACCTTATTCTAAGAGCCAGAACTTTTTTATTTTTCCATCAATAAAGCCGAGCGAGGACTTATTTTTTGCGTAACGAACTGTAGTTTCGATCAGTAACATTTTTAGGTACATGCGACTTTTTGATCTCTTTTTATTCAATTTTTTGGGAGTTGAAGTGACCAAACAATTGTGATTCTAGTACGGTTTATTATTATTTTCTTTTACGGCGTTCACCGTGCGGGATAAATAACGAAATAATTTAATAGTTCAGGCTGTTACGGACGCGGCGATACCAATTATGTATAGTTTATTTGTTTGTTTGTTTATATATTTTTTATTAATAATAAAGGACTGATAAGGTAAAAAGGGGGATTTTTACTTTTAATACTTTTATTTTCTTATTTTTACACATCTTTTTTTTTACTTATTTTTTACTTTATTACTTTGTCCCATTAGGGGACTTGAGGGCAGGAGGCCCTGATCGCTATTCTAATACACTGCACTACAGGCGTAGTGCAGTGTATTAGAACTGTCAGCTACTCACTGACAGCAGGCATAGTGGGTCCTGACTTTGTCAGGACCCACTAGGCTTCCGTCGATGGCATAGCCGGACGCCATTGTTTGGTGTCCGGTTGCCATAGTCACCATAGTCGGCCGCTATCGTGTAGCAGGCCGGCGATGGCAGCTTAACCCCTAAAAAGCCGCGATCTCTATTGAACGCGGCTTTTCAGGGGTTAATCAGCGGGGACACAGCGATCGGTCCCCGCTGTAGGAGCTGTGACAGCTGCTGTACGAAACAGCAGCTGTCACAGCTCCTGTATGTGTCGGGAGGACGGCCGAAATGGCCGTTACTCCGGAGACCAGGGCCACCATCAGGAATTTCAGGGCCCCCTACAGCTAAATTTTCTGGGCCCCCCTACCGTGGCACCGCCTGTTAACGGTACTCCGTCCAGCACTATATCATGGTACCCAGGGCCGCCATCAGGGGGAGTATTATGGGTACTGATGTGAGAGGCCCGGCCAAACCTAACTGAAAGGGGGGCCCGGCAATGGGGCCAGTTTTTTTCACCAAAAGAATGTCGTGAGCTGCGGGCCCCCCTTTCAATTAGGTTTGGCCGGGCCTCTCACATCAGTACCCATAATACCCCCCCTGATGCGGGCCCTGGGTAGCATGGGGGTCGTCATGGGGGCTGTCAAACACTGCCGCCCGTGCGACCGATTGCACGCACCCGCAAACTCCCGCGCATGCGCACCCGCGACCGCCTGGAACCGCGCACCGAATTTTGAGGCAGATTTTGACCTGCCCACACTATCTTGCCGCGTTTTTTGCCCGCGGCGATTGAGGACAGCAGACAAAAAACGCAGGGAAAAATGCATTTTCTGCCTCCCATTGATTTCGATGGGAGGTCAGAGGCGGAACCGCGGCAAGAAAGGACGTGCTGCTTTTTCTTTTTTCCGCGACTGGCTCCCATTGATTTCAGATTAAATCAATGGGAAGCGGTTTTGGAAGTTTTTTGGTGCTGATTCTGACGCAGTGTCCGAGTCAATATCAAGGCCCAAAAACTCTGTGAACTGGGCCTTATTGTTAGGGCTTATTCAGACAAACGTGTAATACAACCGTGCAACGCGCGTGATTTTCACGCGCCTCGCACGGACCTATGTTAGTCTATGGGGCCGTTCAGACTGTCAGTGATTTTCACGCAGCGTGTGTCCGTGTGTCTGCTGCGTAAAATTCACGACATGTCCGATATTTGTGCATTGTTCGCGCATCACGCACCCATTGAAGTCAATGGGTATGTGAAAATCACGCCCAGCACTTCCGCAGCAGTATAAACTATGAATGAAAACAGAAATGCACCACGTGCTACAAACATACAAACAGAGTGTCATAATGATGGAGGCTGCGCGAAAATCACGCAGCCGCGCATCATACGCTGCTGACACCCGGAGCTGTTATGGACCTTTTGCATGCGCAAAACGCCACGTTTTTGCGCACACAAAAAGCACACGCTTGTGTAAATCCAGCCTTAGGGTAGGAACACACTAGGCATGAACACTGCGGATTTTATGCAACACATTTTATTGTGGAAAATCCGCAGCGTATTACAGTCGCAGCAGAGTGGATGAGATTTGAACAAATCTCATCCACACGCTGCAAAAAAAATGGACCTGCAGTGTGGCTTTTTAAGCTGCAGCATGTCAATGTATTCTGTGGAATCGCTGCTCCTCTGTTGCGGAAATGCTGCGGTTCTGCCGCAAAAATCACACATGAGAAAAAAAAAAAGGTACTTTTTTACATTTATAAAAAAGTTTAGACTTGCCCCGGCCGTAGTCCTGGTGACGCGATCCTCTATTCTTAGCGCAGCCCGGCCTCCTGTCATGACGTTTCATCCCATGTGACTGCTGCAGCGGTCACATGGTCTACAGCGTCATCCCAGGAGGCGGGGCTAAGTTCAGAAGAGAGAGATGCGTCACCTAAACTACGGCCGGGGCAAGTCTAAACTTTTTTTTCCCTGCAGGATTCCCGCAGCGGACATGCCTCACGAAACCTGCGCCACTATTTGGTGCGGTTTTGCTGGCGGAATTCCCTGCGGCTACCGGGGGCGGATAAGCTGTGTAGTTTTACTCCGCATATCCGCCTAGTGTGTCCCTTATGATGTCGCTCCTGGAGCTGCTGCCGGTCTCTAAATAGGCAGTTGGTCCAGTAGAATTTGGAATTATTTTTTTTTGTGAACCAGCTTAAAAAAATACAAAACTTTTGTGTTAGGGCCTGTTCACATCACCGTTCGCTTCCGTTCCGGGGTTCCGTCTGAGGTTTCCGTCGGGTGAACCCCGCAACGGAAAGTGAAAGTGACAGCACAGCTTCCATTTCCGTCACCATTAGCGCAGTCGACTACGCTATTGATTCCGTCCAAAAACCTGCCGGAATGGTGACAAACGGAAACCATTAGCGATGTTTCCGTCACCATTGAGATCAATCGTGACTGAAACGGAAGCTGTGCTGTCACTTTCACTTTCCGTTGCGGGGTTCACCCGACAGAAACCTCAGACGGAACCCCGGAGCGGAAGCGAACGGTGATGTGAACAGGCCCTAACACAAAAGTTTTGTGTTTTTTAAGCTGGTTCACAAAAAAAAATAATTCCAAATTCTACTGAACCAATTGCCTATTTAGAGACCGGCAGCAGCTCCAGGAGCGACATCATAAGGGACACACTAGGCGGATATGCTGAGTAAAACTACACAGTTTATCCGCCCTGGTAGCCGCAGGGAATTCTGCCAGCAAAACCGCACCAAATAGTGGCGCAGGTTTCGTGAGGCATGTCCACTGCGGGAATCCTGCAGGGAAAAAAAAGTTTAGACTTGCCCCGGCCGTAGTTTAGATAACGCATCTCTCTCTTCTGAACGTAGCCCCGCCTCCTGGGATGACGCTGTAGACCATGTGACCGCTGCAGCAGTCACATGGGATGAAACGTCATGACAGGAGGCGGGGCTGCGCTAAGAATAGAGGATCGCGTCGCCAGGACTACGACCGGGGCAAGTCTAAACTTTTTTATAAATGTAAAAAAGTACCTTTTTTTTTTCTCATGTGTGATTTTTGCGGCAGAACCGCAGCATTTCCGCAACAGAGGAGCAGCGATTCTGCAGCATAAATTGACATGCTGCGGCTTAAAAAGCCACACTGCAGGTCAATTTTGTTTGCAGCGTGTTGATGAGATTTGTTCAAATCTCATCCACTCTGCTGCGACTGTGATACGCTGCAGATTTTCCACAATAAAATGTGTTGCATAAAATCCGCAGTGTTCATGCCTAGTGTGTTCCTACCCTAAGGCCGGATTCACACAAGCGTGTGCTTTTTGTGTGCGCAAAAACGTGGCGTTTTGCGCATGCAAAAGGTCCATAACAGCTAAGTGTGTCAGCAGCGTATGATGCGCGGCTGCGTGATTTTCGCGCAGCCGCCATCATTATGACACTCTGTTTGTATATTTGTAGCACGTGGTGCTTTTCTGTTTTCATTCATAGTTTATACTGCTGCGGGAGTGCTGGGCGTGACTTTCACGCACCCATTGACTTCAATGGGTGCGTGATGCGCCAACAATGCACAAATATCGGACATGTCGTGAGTTTTACGCAGCGGACACACGGACACACGCTGCATGAAAATCACTGACAGTCTGCACGACCCCATGAGTAACATAGGTCCGTGCGAGGCGCGTGAAAATCACGCACGTTGCACGGACGTATTACACGTTCGTCTGAATAAGCCCTAACAATAAGGCCCAGTTCACAGAGTTTTTGGGCCTTGATATTGACTCGGGCATTGCGTCAGAATCAGCACCAAACAACTTCCAAAACCGCCTCCCATTGATTTAATCTGAAATCAATGGGAGCCAGTCGCAGAAAAAAGAAAAAGCAGCACGTCCTTTCTTGCCGCGGTTCCGCCTCTGACCTCCCATCGAAATCAATGGGAGGCAGAAAGTGCATTTTTCGCTGCGTTTTTTGTCTGCTGTCCTCAATCGCAGCGGGCAAAAAACGCCGCAAAAAACGCGGCAAGATAGTGTGGGCAGGTCAAAATCTGCCTCAAAATTCTTTAAGGAATTTTGAGGCAGATTTTTCGGCCTGCAAAATACTCTGTGTGAACAGGGCCATACTTAAACAGCACTTTGAGACACTTTACTCACTGTCAGAAGAGCTGCTCCCACTCCAGTCCTCTTCAGGCGATGTCTTCGGTCCAGATGTCGTCCTTCACCTCCAGGCTCCAGAAAATGGCGGGGATCGTAGAACTGCCGCCGCGCAACAACTAGACTCCTCCCCCTCTCCTTACGCAGCCACGCTCTGGAGAAGAAGGAGGAGGAGGAGGCGGAGTCGGATGAGGAGGACGAGGAGGCGGAGTCGGTGGCGGACGAGGAAGACGAGGAGGACGAGTCGGAGGCGGGCCAGCAGGTAAGTAGACTGCGCCGCTGTCCAGTGTGGCTCTCCTTCCCCCTAGATCTTGTGTTGCGGGCGCACCGCCTCCCTCTCGGCGGCGCGCCTGGTCGTTCGCTCCCGCGAGGTCGCGCGCTCGCTCGTACGCGCGCAAGCGGGCGGTGTTTCGCGGCGGTGATGAGAGGGGGGCCAGCAGCTCACGGCGGTGTTTCACGAGAGGGGGGCCCGCAGCTCACGACATTGTTTTGGTGAAAAAAACAGGCCCCATTGCAGGGGCCTGTTTTTTTCTACCAAAGGCAAGTCGCGGCAGTTGCCAGGCCCCCCTTTCAATTAAGTTTGGCCGGGCCCCCTACAGTAGTACCCCTAATACCCCCCTGATGGCGGCCCTGCCCTAGACATTCTATTAGGTCATGGATCGCGAATGATACAGCTGCCATGACCTAATAGTACGTCCAGGAGTGGGAAGGGGTCAAAGAAGATTTGTCACTAGTTTATTAATTCCCCATCTTCTAACAAATCTAATAGAGGCTGTGATGCTGATAACTACAGTGTAATTTTTTTTCAAAAACTTTTATTATTTGCAGTTATGAGCATTTTTTAAATATGCTAATCCGGCAATAATTGCCAAATGGGAGGTGACTTTCTTTTCACTCCGGGCGGTGTAATGTTTTCTGTATGATGCTGTTCAATCAGCTTACAGCTTCTCCCTCTTCCCTGCCCAGCAACACAGCGTGATCATATAGTATACAGCTTCCATTCCCAACTGTATTTTCAACTGGTGATACCTCAAGTTGTTTCACAGCTAGAACTGCGATCCTGGTGCCATATGAAAGTTTAGAACCTCATCTTTCATATGCCACCAGAACCACTGTCCCACTGAACCACAGCCAGAGATATGGCTTTTTGAAGTGATCCCCCTTCCCTCCAGCCTCAGTCTCTCACAGTGTGTAAAGCAGCTTCATGCTGATAGGACAGCGTCAAAGGCTGAGGTAGCTCCACCTCAGGAGAATCGCTGGTGTTGACACCCACTTGTCTAGTATAGCCGCATTTGTATATTTAGAAAAAAGCTTATAAATTTTAAAATAATACATTTTTGGGGACACAATTTTCCCTTGCATTATCAGTGTGACAGCGCCTCAGATTAGCTAGGAGATTGGGCATTACTAAACTAGTGACAGATCCTCTTTTAAGGAACGCTAGTTTAGCCACCAGCTAGATCTCCCAAAAAATGCATGCTTGAATACGCTGATCCAACGGCATATTCATAGAGGGATAAGCTGCTGCCAGACTTCCCTGGGGTGACAAATAATCAAGCATGTTTAAAACCAACAGTGGGTCAAGCCCCATACATATTTGTCATTTGCATCCTCTAACACAGGGGTCTCAAGCACGCGGCCCGCGGGCCGCATGCGGCCCCTGGGGCTGTCATCTGCGGCCCGCAGGACACAGAGCCGCTAGTATCGGCTCTGCTCCGAGACTCTGGAATTCCCTGACATCGCTGTCCACATATGAACAGCGATGTCTGGGGCTTCCCCAGAGCCGGAGTCCTGGGCAGAGCGCTAGTACAGGCTCTGCTCCGGGACTCCGTGGAATTCCCTGACATCGCTGCCCATATATGGACAGTGTGTCAGGGTCTTGCCCAGAGCGGAGCAGAGCGCTGGTGTCGGCTCTGCTCCTGGACTCTGTGGAATTCCCTGACATCGCTGTCCACATATGAACAGCGATGTCTGGGGCTTCCCCAGAGCCGGAGTCCCGAGCAGAGCGCTGGTGTCGGCTCTGCTCCGGGACTCTGTGGAATTCCCTGACATCGCTGCCCATATATGGACAGTGTGTCAGGGTCTTGCCCAGAGCGGAGCAGAGCGCTGGTGTCGGCTCTGCTCCTGGACTCTGTGGAATTCCCTGACATCGCTGTTCACATATGAACAGCGATGTCTGGGGCTTCCCTAGAGCCGGAGTCCCGAGCAGAGCGCTGGTGTCGGCTCTGCTCCGGGACTCTGTGGAATTCCCTCACATCGCTGCCCATATATGGACAGTGTGTCAGGGTCTTGCCCAGAGCGGAGCAGAGCGCTGGTGTCGGCTCTGCTCCTGGACTCTGTGGAATTCCCTGACATCGCTGTCCACATATGAACAGCGATGTCTGGGGCTTCCCCAGAGCCGGTGTCTCGAGCAGAGCGCTGGTGTCGGCTCTGCTTCGGGACTCTGTGGAATTCCCTGACATCGCTGCCCATATATGGACAGTATGTCAGGGTCTTCCCCAGAGCGGAGTCCCGGGCACAGCGCTATTATCGGCTCTGCTCCGGGACTCTGGGGAAGCCTCTGACATCGCTGTTCATACATCGACAATGATGTCAGGGGCTTCCCCAGAGCAGGAGTCCCAGTGATGTCAGGAGCACAGCTGGAGTCCCAGGAAGAGCCTACTAGCGCTCTGCCTGGGACTCCAGCTCTGGGCAAGCCCCTGACATCACTGGGGCAGCCTCTACAGAGGGCACTGGGGCAGCCTCTACAGAGGGCACTGGGGCAGCCTCTACAGAGGGCACTATGGCAGCCTCTACAGAGGGCACTTTGACAGCCTCTACAGAGGGCACTTTGGCAGCCTCTACAGAGAGCACTGTGGTAGCCTCTACAGAGGGCACTGTGGCAGCCTCTACAGAGGGCACTGTGGCGTTATCTACAAGTGGGTGGGTGACAGTATCTGAAGAGGACACTGGCATTATCTAGGGGTGTGTTGCATTATCTACAGAGGGCACTGTGGCCTTATCTACAGAGGGCACTGTGGCCTTATCTACAGAGGGCACTGTGGCCTTATCTACAGAGGGCACTGTGGCCTTATCTACAGAGGGCACTGTGGCCTTATCTACACAGGGCACTGTGGCCTTATCTACACAGGGCACTGTGGCCTTATCTACAGAGGGCACTGTGGCCTTATCTACAGAGGGCACTGTGGCCTTATCTACAGAGGGCACTGTGGCCTTATCTAGGGGTGTGTTGCATTATCCACAGAGGGCACTGCGGCAGCATCCACAGAGGGCACTGCGGCAGCATCCACAGAGGGCACTGCGGCACTATCTAAAAAGGGGCTGCCCAATCTTGACATGTGTGCTAACTGAGCCGCCGGACTGCATTTAGCGACACTTAAACTGGAAAGCTGGGGGGGGCGTGGCCAGGCACGGATGTGAGCGGTCGCACTGAACCTTAGCTCCGTGTGCTGAACCCTGTATTTCATCCTGTGGAGAAAGTATTTCAGCCAAAATTCCTTACCTGTTGAGAAAGAAGGGTAGGAAACCCACTCGGCATAATATGGGACCCTCCAAGACTTCGGGAGCAGTGGAAAAACTGAGAGAGTTCGCCAGGAACTCGGGACAAGATGGCGCCCGGGGGGAGAAGTCCTCGTCGGCACATGTTCAGGAGGGACAGCCTGCTATACTCACCGCTGCAGGGGAGGCGGTGCCCCCCGAGTTAACGCTGAAGCAGGTGACAGAGACACTCCTGGCGGCGATCCTGGAGACACGTACCTCGGTTACAACGAAGGTGGAGGAGGTGAAGGTGGATGTCGGCCTGATGCGGCAGGACCTCCATAATCTGAGGGATCGGGTAACTCAGGTTGAGACAAGGGTCTCGGACCTGGAGGACGTAACGGCAGCAGTGCCGCGCACGCTGAGGGACCTGTCGGGGAAAGTGGAGCTGTGGCGCCAAAAAGCAGACGATCTGGAGAATCGGCTGAGAAGAAATAATCTGAGGATCACAGGCCTCCCTGAAAAGTCGGAAGGACCCAGGCCAGATGAATTTGTGGAGAAGTGGCTGAAAGACCTATTCTCGGATATAGTATTTTCAATGGCTTTTGCTGTGGAAAGGGCGCACAGAGTGCCGGCGAAACCACCACCACCCGGGGCGAATCCCAGGCCATTGCTGGCGAGATTGCTAAATTGCAAGGACCGAGATATTGTGCTGCAGGCGGCGAGGCGCAAAGGAGAGATCAGAGTGGAGAACGCGACGGTGTCCATTTTCCCGGATTTCTCCCCGGAGTTACAACGACAGAGGGCCTCGTACATGCACGTCAAGAGACGACTTCGGGAGCATCAGATCCCATATTCTATGGCGTACCCCGCGCGACTGAGAGTAGTGGATGGAGAGAGATCCGTGTTTTTCACTACCCCGGAGGCGGCAGATGAGTGGCTCACCAGACATGGACGATCTCCTCGACGCTGACTTGAAGACCATGTTTTATATGCAGGGGACAGTGAGTTTACATGATTGTAATGTGCATTCTATGAGGGGTCCCTATGCAGTTGATATTTGTCCATGCACAAACATGGGTTATACACTCGGAAGTATTCCTGATGTACTGAGTATATGTATGTACTAAGCCGTGAAGAAGATAAGGGGAGAGGGGCAAACATATTGATGTGTCATGGGAGTTAAAGTGTTATCGTTTAAATAAGTGGATTAACCGCCCTCACTTTATGCAAGCTATGAGTAAGGGAACATGGAATCTTATATGGCTGAAATACAGCTTAAAGAGGCTCTGTCACCAGATTTTGCAACCCCTATCTGCTATTGCAGCAGATAGGCGCTGCAATGTAGATTACAGTAACGTTTTTATTTTTAAAAAACGAGCATTTTTGGCCAAGTTATGACCATTTTCGTATTTATGCAAATGAGGCTTGCAAAAGTACAACTGGGCGTGTTGAAAAGTAAAAGTACAACTGGGCGTGTATTATGTGTGTTACATCTGGGCGTGTTTACTACTTTTACTAGCTGGGCGTTCTGATGAGAAGTATCATCCACTTCTCTTCACAACGCCCAGCTTCTGGCAGTGCAGATCTGTGACGTCACTCACAGGTCCTGCATCGTGTCGGCACCAGAGGCTACAGTTGATTCTGCAGCAGCATCAGCATTTGTAGGTAAGTAGCTACATCGACTTACCTGCAAACGCTGATGCTGCTGCAGAATCATCTGTAGCCTCTGGTGCCGATGTGTCCTCGCTCGTCTGACACGATGCAGGACCTGTGAGTGACGACACAGCGTGATCTCTTGAGAACACGGCTGTGTCTGCACTGCCAGAAGCTGGGCGTTGTGAAGAGAAGTGGATGATACTTCTCATCAGAACGCCCAGCTAGTAAAAGTAGTAAACACGCCCCGATGTACGCACATAATACACGCCCAGTTGTACTTTTACTTTTCAACACGCCCAGTTGTACTTTTGCAAGCCTCATTTGCATAAATACGAAAATGGCCATAACTTGGCCAAAAATGCTCGTTTTTTAAAAATAAAAACGTTACTGTAATCTACATTGCAGCGCCTATCTGCTGCAATAGCAGATAGGGGTTGCAAAATCTGGTGACAGAGCCTCTTTAACAAAGGGTGAAGCCATTGAAAAGGTACTATTGTCTATCTTGATTGCTCTGTGTTACTAACCCTAACAGTGGAAACTTCCCCCTTTTTGTTTGCAACCTTTTATGCCTTGTAGGCTTAAAGGAACAGTGTCACCCAAAAAATTGTTTTAATATCAGTTTGATGTTAGTGTTTTATTAAAAACGTTTGTATTAATTTGTGTGTTTGTGTGTTACTTTTTTTTATTTTTACACTTTTTCTTCCCTATGGGGGCTGCCATTTTTTTTCCCATTTCTGTATGTGTCGATTAACGACACATACAGACATGGAATACGGCAGCTCAGTCCATAGGAGTCAATGAACGGGACCCGTCCCATTGACTTTGCACTATGGCTCTGTCCTGCGCAGACGCAGGTCAGAGTCAGACAGAGCAGCTGTTTGCAGGGAGAGAGCAGGCGCCATCTTGAAGACCAGCTGCACTGCAGGTAAGATGTGTGTCTCTGCATGTCCCACTCTCTACCTCACAGACCCCCGCTCTCGTGACCCCCGACGGGCACCCCCACCCGACGCCCCCCTCCCCCGAAACGGCCCCCCCCCCCCGACGGCCCCCCCCTCCCACGTAAATGCAGTTAGCGTGTGCACATACCCTAGGGGTATGTTCACACACAATGTTTTCAGCTGAAAAATCGGAAGCAGAACGCCTACAAGCATCTGCCCATTGGTTTCAATGGGAAATACGGCGTTCTGTTCCGACAGGGCGTTTTTTACGTGGTAGTTTTCCAAAAACGGCACGTAAAAAGACGCCCGACCAAAATGAAGTGCACATCACTTCTTGGGACGTTTTTGGAGCCGTTTTTCATTGACTTTATAGAAAAACAGCTCCAAAAACGGCCGTTAAAAAACGCGAGTTTGATTAAAAAATGGCTGAAAATCAGGAGCTGTTTTCCCTTTGTTTAGTAAGCGTGTGAACATACACTTAGCCTTTTGGTGTGTCCTATAAGGCCTCATTCACACGAGCGTGGCGTTTTTGCGCACGCAAAAACACGGCGTTTTGTGTGCGCAAAAGCCACTTAACCACTCCGTGGGGCAGCAGCATATGATGCGCGGCTGCGTGCTTTTCGCGCAGCCGCCATCATTATGACACTCCATTTGGATGTTTGTAAACAGAAAAGCACGTGGTGCTTTTCTGTTTTCATTCATCCTTTTGACAGCTGTTGCGCGAATCACGCTGTTCGCACGGAAGTGCTTCCGTGCGACATGCGTGGTTTTCACGCACCCATTGACTTCAATGGGTGCGTGATGCGCGAAAAACGCCCAAAGAACGGACATGTTGTGACTTTTTTTCAGCGCACTCACGCTGAGTAAAAATCACGGACATGTCAGCACGGCCCCATAGACTAATATAGGTCCGTGCAACTCGCGTGCAAATCACGCGCGTTGCACGGACGTAATTCACGTTCGTCTGAATAAAGCCTAACTTCTTCCAGCTGCAGAATCACACCCAATATGGCTGCCAGACACTGCTTAGCAATTTGAAGACACCTTTACCTGGCTTGTGAGAGGGGGGGGGGTGAGGTTCCCTCCCACATTTACAGCAGCTGTGAGTCAGGTTGCTTTGCCTTATTCACCTTGCTGTAATTCTGGGAAGTGCTCCCTCTGGTGGC
Organism: Rhinoderma darwinii; assembly: GCF_050947455.1. NCBI lineage: Eukaryota > Metazoa > Chordata > Amphibia > Anura > Rhinodermatidae > Rhinoderma > Rhinoderma darwinii. Next base: position 49,098,419 of record NC_134689.1, read on the forward strand.
CAACATTGGAAAACATGTCAAATTATTATTTAATTTTTAATACTTTCCACCATACGGAAAAAAAAAAAAATACAGCAAAAAACTTAAAAAATGTAATAGAAATAAGTAACGACACAAAAAAAAAAGGTTTCATTTGCGACACATTCCCTTTAAGCAGCTCCTGATGAGCTTAATTGTTCAAAGTTACTGGTTTAGGGTTCGATACGGTTTTTCATGCCTGCTACATGATCACATGGGAACAGGGCCCCATTATCACTGCTCACTGATTGTGGGGGGATGGTGCCTCCATATAGAGATATGGTATAGAAAGGAATATGGCGACACTTAAATTTATGTCCTGGAATGTGAGGGGGATGGGGACGCCGGGTAAGAGAAATATGATCTTTTCTGTACTGCGGAGTCACATGCCTCATATTATATGCCTTCAGGAAACGCATCTTACGGCAGATAGGGTGCATATGCTGAGTAAATCTTGGATTCAATGGGGGCGGCATGCCACTAGATCCTCAGCATCACGGGGAGTGTCACTGCTAGTACATAGGAATCTGCGCTGGGAGGCATTACATACAAGAGTAGATGCTGATGGCAGATATGTGCTAGTTCATGCTAATGTAAACTCTATCCCTTATGTCATAATTGGTATCTACAACCCGCCACAGGGCTCAATAAATATAATCAGTGAGGCCATCTCATTTGCATCCACTTACCAGGAGGTGCGAGTTATATTAATGGGGGACCTGAACCTCACCATAGACCCTCTGTTGGATCGCTTCACTGTCAGGGCTGGCCCCCGGGAGCCCATGAGTCCCACGCCGCTAGCATCTCTGATAGATGAGATGGGATGGTTGGATCTATGGAGAGTGAGCCACCCAGGAATAAGTGAATACACGTGCCATACTCCGCAGTTTAACGCATTGTCTCGCATTGACTACTTGTTCGGATCTCCCGCCATTTTCTCAAGCATGAATTCTATAGAGCACCTGCCCAGGGGGGTGTCAGATCATAGCCCGATTCTTTTACAGTTAAATCAGCGGGCAGAGGGAATGAGGGGAACTTTTAAAATACACCCATTTTGGTTGCAATTGTTTACGGGGAGTGACAGAATACCTGACCAACTAGATGTCTTTTTAGGAGCTCATTCACAAGAACAAAATAGTGCATTGGTATGGGATACACTAAAGGCATACCTGAGAGGGTGCTTGAGATCCTCTATATCCTATGTTAAACCTCAGCCAGACAAGAAGTGGATTTAGCACAACAATGCAGGGATTTAGAGGATACTTTTGTGCGGGACCCTACCCAGGTTAATAGAGAAGCTTGGCTGGCAGCGGGTAGACAATATTTGCTTCTAGTCAAGGAAAAGGCAGCGTGAAGGATATTCTTCTCTAAACAATCCTTTTTTGAGCACGGTAACCAGTCGAGTAAGCTGCTTGCACAAATAGCGAAACAGAATACCATGTCCCCCCCAGTTCTACGTATATCCCAACCAAATCAGGGTACGGCTACTACGCCATTAGACATACTGAACAGATTCGCAGATTTTTATGGAGAGCTTTACACTTCACAGGCACATTATTCTATGGAGGAATTGCACACCTATTTAGATGGGGTAAACTTTCCAGAGTTGTCAGAGGAGAATAGAATAAAGTTAGAGGCCCCTTTCTCGATACAGGAGATTGAGGAATGCTTATCTTCCATGACAAAAGGGAAGGCGTCGGGTCCGGATGGACTCCCCCTAGAGGTGTATGTTAAATATGCTGATGTTCTAAATCCCCAGTTGTTAACGGTATTTGAGGACGCCTTTCAGAGGGGTGAGCTACCTGTCTCGATGAAAGATGCCACTATAGTTGTCATTTTGAAACCAGGGAAAAGTTCAGAGGAATGTGGGTCGTACCGCCCGATATCCCTACTCAATGTGGACTATAAAATTCTAACCAAACTTTTAGCTAATAGACTCAGTGGCGCTATCACAGACATTATCCATCCAGATCAATCCGGTTTTATCCCAGTCAAATCAACATCGGATAATATCCGCAGAGCTCAGGTGGTGACCCAGATAGGGTTGTGGGAGCAGCAGGACTGGGCGTTGGCCTCGTTGGACGCGGCTAAGGCCTTTGATTCAGTGGAGTGGCCTTATTTGTTTGAGGTCCTCCGCAGATTTGGATTTGGAGAGAGCTTCCTTAAATGGATTAAAATCCTATACAAAGATCCAAGAGCATCGGTGTTGGTCAATGGGATTTTGTCCCCCTCCTTTTGTCTCCATAGAGGCACGAGGCAGGGATGTCCTCTGTCCCATCTTCTGTTTGCAGTGGCCATCGAGCCCCTGGCTATCCGCATCCGTCGGGATGCGGCTTTTCAGGGTATCCGCATAGGACCACGGGAGGATCGGATTGGTCTCTATGCTGATGACATGATTTTGTATATGGCTAATCCAAACGCCTCCTTACCCAGAGCAATGACAATACTGGAAGAGTTTGGACGGTTCTCAGGCCTATATATTAATTGGAGTAAGTCATTTCTTATGCCCCTTAGACCCGATAACTGTGGGTGGGACACAGACTTCCAGGGCCTGCAGGTGGTCTCCTGTTTTAAATACTTAGGGGTCTTTATAGTTAGGGATAGTGTCAATTCATACGATCTTAATATATATCCCCTGTTGACATATCTGAGAGATAAATTTGCTGTCTGGAAGGCGCTCCCTATATCGACCGCAGGAAGAATAAATTTAATTAAAATGATAGTGCTGCCCAAAATGTTATATCTCCTAGAACACGCGGACTCCCTGGTCCCTAAACGATTTTTCAGCCTGGTGAGCTCTTTATTTTCCTCATTTGTATGGGGGGAGAGTCGCCCCAAGCTTAAACTTAGCACGCTCCAACGCCCCAAGGAACAGGCGGGGGCCGCTCTACCTGATGTGTTCCTATACTACTTGGCAGGCCAGCTAAGATATATTAAGGCATGGGTGGCTGAGGAACCAATGCCTAATGCAGAACTCCACTTAGCCGATTTTCTTCGGATCCCTTCTTTGTGGCCCATACTTGAGCCGCATGGATATAGCCCTAGGCATTCCTTGCCAATAATCAAACTAGCCAGGCAGGTCTGGTCACATGTTAAGAAAGTTCTGGAATGGGAGGACATAGTTGCAGAACTGCCACTTTGGTCTCATCAGGGTCTGTCTCACTTTAGGGGGATGCAGGATTCTGATTTTTGGATTGAATTAGGCATTACAGAGGTGCAAAACCTGATAGATGATGAGGGACATATGATATCAGCCAGAGAGATACAGGATACATTCAGGATACCTGAAAGAGATACATTCCGATGTGTTCAGATTAGACATGCTTTACAATCCCAGTTCAGGGAAGATCAGAGATCCATTTCTTCACTTCCGCTCATTGGTATTCTGAGAACACAGGGGCCAAGGGGGATGGTATCGGCCCTTTATACTTACCTTCTGTCGCAGAGGGTCGCTCACGCTGAGATGTCGGTTGAGGTTGGATGGAGGGGTCTTATTCCCACATTGTCCAGTGAGGACTGGGGGGAGGCCATGGGGTCGCATCTCTTGGTCTCGCCTGCAGCGAACAATAAATTGACGCAATTGTACATCGTACACAGGTGTTATATTACCCCTATCAGATTATATCGGATGGGAAGGGCACCCAGCACACGATGCCCTAGATGCTCTCAAGACCAGGCTGGCTTTGATCACATGATGTGGTTATGCCCAGTCATAGCCAACTTTTGGAAAGAAGTAACGCAAATAATGTCCTCAATTATGACCAATCCAGTCCCGTGTGAACCAGGTCTCTGCTTATTGGGGCTGTTGGGAGAGGGGACGTGGACACACTATGAAGGTATCTTCCTGCGAGAAGCCCTGTTCTTAGCCAGAAAAGCGATAGCCATCCGATGGATGGGGGACACTTTCCCGGATGCATCACAATGGAAAAGCCTGGTCAATGCCATTCTCCCATATGAAAACATAGTATATAAGCATAGAGGATGTCAATATAAATTCTTGAAAATTTGGGGAGAGTGGAGTTCCTCGCCTCTTACTTCCTTCAGCGTGGGCGACCTTAGAGAATCCTTACCACTTCACGTAGGAGGGAATTGAGATTTATTTGGCTAGGTATTAACTACCTTAGGGGTGATAATGGAGCATAGATCAGGTAAATAATGGTGACTTGTATGTTTGCAGGTTCACAAATAAGTGGGACACTGACCTGCCTGCGTGCAGTGAATATTCGGAGTCTCCTGTGACTCATCTTCATGTATAAATGTATAATGCAAACTACTGTTTCTAATGTGCATTCATGATATGCAGGAACGTTAATGTTACCGTTTTGTTGTTTTTTACTGATGATTTCTGTATGTACTATTACAATAAACCGAGTTTAAAAAAAAAAACTGGAAAGCTGGATTGTTGAAATAAGCACGTGGAGAAATATCTCAAATTTTAAACCTAGCGCTATTATTATAGTAATGTAGTATTATTATTATAGTAATATAGTGTTATAGTAGTTCAAATAACGAATTGATTAACAATAATTTTGTATTGTATCAAATTTGAAAGTAATGCGGCCCGTCAACTTCCCATTTTTTCTATATGCGACCCACTTACCCGGCCGAGTTTGAGACCCCTGCTCTAACATTTAATTAATGTGTATGGTCCCCTTAACCCTTTAACGACCGATGGCGAAAATGAACGTCACGGTCGGCTGCTAGATCGCGCACCATGACGTTCATTTTCGTCAGTATTTCAAACTGTCACTCTGTGTAAACACAGAGTGACAGGCCCGCGCTGACAGCTGTCCTAGACAGCTAACACATCAGTCTCGCCGGACAGCGGACCATCGCCGCTGCTTTCGGCAATTAACCCCTTAAGTGCGGCGACGGATTGCCGTCACCGCATTTAACTGGTTTGAAGCACATCGGCAGCCCCCAGAACGTAATTGTGGGGGCTGCCGATGCTTCTTGTGGCATTCGGTGGCTAGACAATAGCCTCCGGGTTGCCATGTACGGAAGCCTCGGAGGAACAGCCTCTGGCCGGTCCTCCTCGGCTTCCTGTCAGAGTGACAGTTACGTCACAATGACAGTTAGAGTACATTACATTACGTGTGTTGTGTAATGTACTCTAGCAGCGATCAAAGCTGCAAGTCTAAATGTCCCCTAGTGGGACAAGTAAAAAAAAGTAATAAAAATGTTTTAAAAAAAGTGTAAAAATAAAAGTTATATAAACACAAAATGCTTTTTTTTCCTATAATAAGACTTTTATTATAGAAAAAAAATGAACACGTTAAAAAGGTACACATATTTGGTATCACCGCGTTCGTAACGACTGCAACTATAAAACTATAATGTTATTTTTCCCGCACGATGAACACCCCAAAAAAATCAATAAAAAACTACGACAGAATCGCAATTTTTTTGGTCACCACCGCTCCCAAAATAAAGAATAAAAAGTGATCAAAAAGTCGCATGTACCCAAAAAAAGTACCAATAAAATATTCAATCCGTCCCGCAAAAAACAAGCCCTTACACAGCTTTTTTGACTAAAAAATAAAAAAATTATGGCTCTCAGAATATGGTGACACAGAAAATAATTTTTTTTTATAAATAAGTGATTTTATTGTGCAAACGCTAAAAAAAAAGGAAAAAAACCTATATACATATGGTATCGCCGTAATCGTACCAACCCGCAGAATAAAGTAAAAATGTCATTTATAGCGTACGGTGAACGCCGCAAAAAGAAAACCTAAAAAACGTTGTCAGAATTCCTGTTTTTTGGTCAGGATTGCAAAAAAATGTAACAAAAAGTGATCAAAAAAAAAAAATCGCATGTACCCCAAAATGGTACCAATGAAAACTACAGATTGTCCTGCAACAAATAAACCCTCACACGGGTCCGGTGGTGAGAAAATACTAAAGTTCCGGCTTTCAGAATAGGGCGATGCAAAATGTGTAGAGTGTTCCAAAAGCGGATAAGATTGGGGGCCATTTATCAGTGCGACACCGGCCACATATCTATGAATTATTATTTATTTACTGCATTATTATACCCTCTTATTATGCCCTGATGTTCTCTGCCCAGCTTACATATGCCCCCTCATTATAAACTGAAATACCAGTAATACCTCAAACAGAACTACTACCAAGCAAAATCTGCGCTCCAAAAGCAAAATGGCGCTCCCTCCATTCCGAGCCCTGCAGCGTGCCAAAGCAGCAGTTTGCGCCCACACATATGGCATCCCCATACCCGAGAGAATCCGCTTAACGTTTTATGAGGTATTTGTCTTCTGTGGCACAAACTGGGCACAACATATTATGCACTAAAATGGCATATCAGTGGAAAATTGCAATTTTCACTTTGAACCATCCGCTGTGCATTAACCCCTTTGCGCACTATGACTTAATTGCCCGTCATGGTGCGGGGGTTGATGTATGGAGCCGGCTCACGTGCTGAGCCCGCTCCATACGCTCTGGGTGTCAGCTGTGTATTACAGCTGACACTCGGGACTAACGGACAGGTACAGCGATCGCTCTGTTACAGAAGGCTGTAAGAATAACAATAAGGGTATGTGCACACGCTAGCCTGCATTTACGTCTGAAAAGACAGACTGTTTTCAGGAGAAAACAGCTGCCTAGTTTCAGACGTAAATGCTCCTCCTCGCATTTTGCGAGGCTTCTCTGACAGCTGTAAATTTTGAGCTGTGCTTCATTGAGTTCAATGAAGAACGGCTCAAATTACGTCTGAAAGAAGTGTCCTGCACTTCTTTTGACAAGGCTGTATTTTTACGCGTCGTCGTTTGACAGCTGTCAAACGACGACGCGTAAATGACAGGTTGTCTGCACAGTACGTCGGCAAACCCATTCAAATGAATGGGCAGATGTTTGCCGACGTATTATAGCCCTATTTTCAGGCGTAAAACGAGGCATAATACGCCTCGTTTACATCTGAAAATAGGTCGTGTGAACCCAGCCTATACTGCAATACATTAGTATTGCAGTGTATTGTACCAGTGATCCAATAATCGCTGGATCAAGTCCCCTAAGGGGATTAATAAAATGTGTAGAAGAATTATAGTTATTAGTAGTGAGAATTATTTTTTTTTTAAAGTTAAAAAAAAACACCTTTTCCCATTTTTATTCTAAAGTAATGTAAAAAAATTAACAAAATTGGTATCGCTACGTCCGTAAATATACCATTATTTAATTTGCACAGTGAACACCTTAAAAAAATGTTTTTTTTTTGTCACCTTAGCGCTAAAAAAAAAAATTTAATACAACCTTTTAATCACTTTTTATGTACCAAAAAATGGTACCAATTAAAAAACTGAAGCTCCTCCCGCAAGAAATAAGCCCTCACACCGCTCTATTGATGGAAAAATAAAAAAGTTATGGCTCTTGGAAGTTGGGGAGTGAAAATCTAAAATAAGAAAGCAAAAAATTGATCAGTCCTGAAAGGGTTAATTCATTTCTAATGAAAAAACGTATGACCACATGTGGGGTATTTCTGTACTCGGGAGAAATTGCTTTATAAAAAATGGTTGTTTTATTCCTCCTTTATCCCTTGTGAAAATGAGAAAATTCAAAATTTTAGTGTAAAATATTTTGATATTAATTTTCGTGCCCTAATTCTAATAAACTCTACTAAAGACCTGTGGGGTCTAAATGCTCACTTTACCCCGAGAAAAATTCCTTGAAGGTTTTTCCAAAATAGGGTCACTTTTGGTGGGTTTCCACAATTTTGGTTCCTCCAGTGCATTGCAAATGCAACATTGCACCGAAAACCATTCCGGCAAAAGCAGAAATCCAAATGGCGCTCCTTCCCTTCTGAGCCCTGCTGTGGGTCCAAACAGCAGTTTATTACCACATATTGTCGTAATCGGGAGACATTGCTTTACAAATGTTAGGGTGAATTTTCTTCGTTATTCCTTGTAAATATTAAAAATGTCTATGTTTCAGAAAAAAAGTAAATTTTAATTTGTACAGACTAATTCCAATATATTTAGCGAAAAACCTGTGTGCTCAAAATGCTAACTATACCCCTAGATAAATACCTTAAGTGGTCTAGTTTTCGAAATGGGGTCGTTTATGGGGAGATTCTATCGTTCTGGCAGCTCAAAGCTTCTCCAAATGTACAGTGGGGCCTTAAACATTTCCAAGCAAAATAGTCCTGAAAGCCTCCGGGTGCTCCCTTCCTTTGGGGCCCTGCCGTGTGTCCAAACAACGCATTATGGCCAGAATGTTGGTATTTTTGAAAACAGGAGAAACAGGGTGATAGATTTTGTGGTGTGTTTCTTCATTCTCATGGTCGTTTTACAAAGAAATCGGTCTTCAAACTGATACTTTTATGAAAAAAAGTGAAATTATAATTTTTTTCACCTGCTATGTATTCAATTTCGCACAAAACTGTGGGGTCAAAATACTTACTATACCCCTATATAAATACCTTAAGGGGTCTCGTTTTCTAAATGGGGTCATTTGTGGGGGTTTCCATCACTCTGAGACCTACGAGCCTCTGAAAACCTGGCTTGGTGCAGGAAAACAAAATGTACTTCAAAATTTATAAAATTATTATTCAATTTGTAAGTCCTCTAAATTGCTGAAAATGTATTTTATTTTTTCAAAAGTGCTGCCAAAATAGAGTAAAGAGATGGAAATATATATTTAATTAAAAAAATTGTACAGTATGTGTGTACAAATTTGACATATTGCAGTTAAAAATAGGGAAAAATTTTAATTTTTACAAAATTTCTTCCATTTTTCTATTTTTTAATTAATTTCCGCAAACTGTATCAGTCTACTTTTACCACTAAAATAAAGTACAACATGTGACGAAAAAACAATGGCAGAATTACTTGGATATTCAAGACTTTCACAGAGTTATTCTCTGATAAAGTCAGACATACCAGATTTGACAAATCTGGCTTGGTCATTAAGGTACAAACAGGCCCGGTCATTAAGGGGTTAAAGGGACTTTCCAGGGACACAACATTTTTGACCTAACATTCTATGTAACTATTTAATAAAGTTGCTAATACATAGTCTGTATTAAATATGAAGACTTTACTTCCTATTCTCCCTACCTCTGCCCTGCCGGAAGCTCTGATTTTCGTCTGTCTCTTTTTTTTCTCTCGACACAGGCTCGTGCCCGAGAGTTAGAATACACACAGCCCTGTATCGATACCTCACTGACCTACGTAATGACACAAGGCGGTTCTTTACTAATTATTCCGCCTCCTCTGTGTCTATTGGCCCCCCACTAGTTCTCCCTTCCCCTTTAGTTTATCCACCATCCTGCTTCATCTGAGGTCTGATTAATAATATATGTACCCGATATATATATAAAAATTGTGCTGCTATTGAAGTACAAGCAAAGAATGAACGGAGCAGACATTGAGGCGGCCATGGACCAATAGGATGCCTCAAAACCTGGGATTTCCGACGTACACCCGGGTTTGAGGCATCCTATTGGTCCACGGCCTCCTCAATGTCTGCTCCGTTCATTCTTTGCTTGTACTTGAATAGCAGCACCATTTTTTTGTGTGCATGCTATTCCCCAATTTTCACTGAGGAATAGCATGCACGCAAAGAAAATCGTGCTGCTATTCAAGTACAAGCAAAGAATGAACGGAGCGGACATTGAGGAGGTCGTGGACCAATAGGATGCCTCAAAAACCGGGACTTCTGACGTACACCCAGGTTTGAGGCATCCTATTGGTCCAAAGTCTCCTCAATGCCCCCCCCATTTGCCTCTTATTAGTAAAACTCCTCAGTGCTTGTGCGCTGCATGGCCTGAGAAATTTTTTTTACCTGGAAAACCCCTTTAACCCCTTGGCTCTGCAGCCATATTTCGTTTTTCCTTTTTGGTTTCACCTCTTTGCTTTTCAAAGGCCTTTTTTTTTTTTCCTTTTGTTAACATACAATGCATTTGAAAAGTCTTCAGACCCTTTACATTTTTTCACATTTTGTTATGTTAAGGCCTTGTGCTGAAATAAAAATAAAAAATAACGTTTTTTCCTCATTGTTCTGCGCTCAATACCCCATAATGACAAAGTGAAAACAGAATGTTAGTGATCTTTGTGAATGTATTGAAAAGGAAAAACTAAAATATTGCATTGACATATTTATTCAGACCCTTTACTTAGTTGAAGCACCTTTGGCAGCGAAAACAGTCTCCAGTCTTCTTGGGTATGATGCCACAAGGTTTGCACACCTGAATTGGGGATTTTCTGCCATTCCTCTCAAGCTCCATCAAGGTTGCATAGGGATCCACAGATGTTCGATTAGGTTCAAGTCAGGGCTTTGGCTGGGCCACTCAAGGACATTCACAGAGTTTGTCCATATGCCACTCCTGTGTTGTCTTGGTTGTGTGCTTAGGGTCATTAGTTTTGTTGGAAGGTGAATCTTCAACCCACTCTGAGGTCCAGAGCACTCTGGATCAGGTTTTCATTAATAATATCTCTTTACTTTGCTCCATTCATCTATCCTTCAACCCTGACCAGCCTCCCTGTCCCAGCTGCTGAAAAACACCCCCACAGAATGATGCTGCCACCATCATGCCTCACTGTAGGGATTGTATTGTGCAGGTGATGAGCAGTGCCTGGTTTCCTCCAGACATGACGCTTAGCGTACGTGCACATGACCTCTTTTCAGACGTAATGGAGGCGTTTTACGCCTCGAATTACGCCTGAAAAGACGGCTCCAATACGTCGGCAAACATCTGCCCATTGCTTGCAATGGGTCTTACGATGTTCTGTGCAGACGAGCTGTCATTTTACACGTCGCTGTCAAAATACAGCACGTAAAATAACGGTTCGTCAAAAGAAGTGCAGGACACTTCTTGGGACGTTTTTGGAGCCGTTTTCTCATAGACTCTATTGAAAACAGCTCAAAAAATGGCCGTAAAAAACACCGCGAAAAACGCGAGTTGCTCAAAAAACGTCTGAAAATAAGGAGCTGTTTTGTTAATCGTGTGAACATACCCTTAGGGTATGTGCACACACAAAACAAAAAACGTCTGAAAATACGGAGCTGTTTTCAGAAAAAACAGCCTCTGATTTTGAGGCGTTTTTGAAGCTGAAAATAAAGCTTCTTTAAGGGTATGTTCACACGTAGTCAACAAAAACGTCTGAAAATCCAGAGCTGTTTTCAAGGGAAAACAGACCCTGCTTTTCAGACGTTTTTTTACCAACTCGCATTTTTCGCGGCGTTTTTCGCGCCGTTTTCGCGGCGTTTTTTACGTCCGTTTTTGGAGCTGTTTTCATTGGAGTCTATGAGAAAACAGCTCCAAAAACGTCTGAAAGAAGTGTCCTGCACTTCTTTTGACGAGGCTGTATTTTTACGAGTCGTCGTTTGACAGCTGTCAAACGACGACGCGTAAATAACAGGTCGTCTGCACAGTACGTCGGCAAACCCATTCAAATGAATGGGCAGATGTTTGCCGACGTATTGGAGCCGTATTTTCAGACGTAAAACGAGGCATAATACGCCTCGTATACGTCTGAAATTTGGCCGTGTGAACATACCCTTAATTTGAGCTTCTTTTGAGGCGTTTTTTTAAAACCGTGGCATAAAAAGACGCCCCATATGAACTAAATGCTGTTTTTCCCATTGATTTCAATGGGCAGATGTTTGTAGGCATTCAGCTTCCATTTTTTTCAGGCGTTTTTCGAGGCGTAAACGCCCACAAATATGCCTGAAAACACTGCATCTGAACATACCCTCAGGGTATGTTCACACGTGCACGTCCGTTACAGCTGAAATTACGGAGCTGTTTTCAGGCGAAAACAGCTCCTGAATTTCAGACATAATGGCATGTGCAGGCTTTTTTTACGTAGCGTCCATTACAGACGTAATTGGACGTATTTTTCTATGGAGTCATTGGAAAACGGCTCCAATTACGTCCCAAGAAGTGACATGAACTTCTTTGACGCGGGCGTCTTTTTTACGCGCCGACTTCTGATAGCGGCGCGTAAAAAAAATGACCATCTGCACAGTACATAGTAAAACCCATTCAAATGAATGGGCAGATGTTTGCCGACGCATTCAAGCAGTATTTTCGGCCGTAATTCCAGGCGTAAAACGCCTTAATTACGTCCGTAAATAGTGCGTGTGAACATACCCTTAGAATTGACGAAAAAATGTTCAAGTTCTTGGTTTCATCAGACCACAGAATCTTGTTTCTTAGGGCTTATTCAGACGAACGGGTTATACGGACGTGCAACGCGCGTGATTTTCATGCGCGTCGCACAGACCTATATTAGTCTATGGGGCCGTGCAGACATGTGCGTGATTTTTACGCAGCGTTGTCACGGTCACGACATGTCCGTTCTTTGGGCGTATTTCGCGCATCACGCACCCATTTTTTTTATTTTTTAAGTTCTATGACTTTTGCAAAGAAAAAAATATTAGTTACAAAAAAATATTTTTTAGTGTCACCATACACTGAGACCCATAACTTTTTCATTTAATTGAGTGGACACTTGTTTTTAGTGGGGCGAGCTGTAGTTTTTATTAGTACTATTTTGGAGTACATATAATTTTTTGGGGAAGTGAGGTGTCAAAAAACAGTTCGGACATGGCGATACAAATTATTTTTACTTTTTTATTTTGTACCTAACTTTAGGGAAAAGTTTACTTAACATTTTCTATTTTTTTGTACATTATTAAAAACTTTATTTTTTACCATTTTTTTGTGTCCCTCTTAGGCCAAGATCACACACACAGTTTTGATGCAGTTTTTGGTATAGTATTTGGCTCCGTTTTTTCTAATTCTTTTATTTTCCGTTTTCATAAAGACAATTGTGTTACGGTGTAGATCAGAGGTCTCAAACTCGTGCGGGTAAGTGGGCCGCATATAGAAAAAATGGGAAGTTGACGGGCCGCATTACTTTCAAATTTGATACAATACAAAATTATTGTTAATCAATTAGTTATTTGAACTACTATAACACTATATTACTATAATAATAGCGCTAGGCTTAACATTTTAGATATTTCTCCACGTGCTTATTTCAACAATCCAGCTTTCCAGTTTAAGTGTTGCTAAATGCAGTCCGGCGGCTCAGTTAGCACACATGTCAAGATTGGGCAGCCCCTTTTTAGATAGTGCCGCAGTGCCCTCTGTGGATGCTGCCGCAGTGCCCTCTGTAGATAATGCAACACACCCCTAGATAAGGCCACAGTGCCCTCTGTAGATAAGGCCACAGTGCCCTCTGTAGATAAGGCCACAGTGCCCTCTGTAGATAAGGCCACAGTGCCCTCTGTAGATAATGCAACACACCCCTAGATAATGCCAGTGTCCTCTTCAGATACTGCCACACACCCACTTGTAGATAATGCCACAGTGCCCTCTGTAGAGGCTGCCACAGTGCCCTCTGTAGAGGCTGCCAGTGCCCTCTGTAGAGGCTGCCACAGTGCCCTCTGTAGATGCTACCACAGTGCCCTCTGTACATTCTGCCACAGTGCCCTCTGTAGATGCTGCCACAGTGCCCTCTGCAGATGCTGCCACAGTGATGTCAGGGGCTTGCCCAGAGCTGGAGTCTCGCTTCTGGCACTCTGCCTGGGATTCCAGCTCTGCTCCTGACATCACTGTCCATATATGGACAGAGATGTCAGGGGCAACCCCAGAGCTGGAGTCCCAGGCAGAGCGCTAGTAGGCTCTTCCTGGGACTCCAGCTGTGCTCCTGACATCACTGGGACTCCTGCTCTGGGGAAGCCCCTGACATCATTGTCGATGTATGGACAGCTATGTCAGAGGCTTCCCCAGAGTCCCGGAGCAGAGCCGATAATAGCGCTCTGCCCGGGACTCCGCTCTGGGGAGGACCCTGACACACTGTCCATATATGGGCAGATATGTCAGGGAATTCCGCAGTGTCACGGAGCAGAGCCTATACTAGCGCTCTGCCCGGGACTCCGCTCTGGGGAAGACCCTGACACACTGTCCACATATGGGCAGCGATGTCAGGGAATTCCACAGGGTCCCGGAGCAGAGCCTGTACTAGCGCTCTGCCCGGGACTCCAGCTCTGGGGAAGCCCCAGACATCGCTGTTCATATGTGGACAGCGATGTCAGGGAATTCCACAGAGTCCCGGAGCAGAGCCGACACCAGCGCTCTGCTCGGGACTCCGGCTCTGGGGAAGCCCCAGACATCGCTGTTCATATGTGGACAGCGATGTCAGGGAATTCCACAGAGTCCAGGAGCAGAGCCGACACCAGCGCTCTGCTCCGCTCTGGGCAAGACCCTGACACACTGTCCATATATGGGCAGCGATGTCAGGGAATTCCACAGAGTCCCGGAGCAGAGCCTGTACTAGCGCTCTGCCCGGGACTCCGGCTCTGGGGAAGCCCCAGACATCGCTGTTCATATATGGGCAGCGATGTTAGGGAATTCCACAGAGTCCCGGAGCAGAGCCGATAATAGCGCTCTGCCCAGGACTCCGCTCTGGGGAAGACCCTGACACACTGTCCACATATGGGCAGCGATGTCAGGGAATTCCACAGAGTCCCGGAGCAGAGCCGACACCAGCGCTCTGCTCGGGACTCCGGCTCTGGGGAAGCCCCAGACATCGCTGTTCATATGTGGACAGCGATGTCAGGGAATTCCACAGAGTCCAGGAGCAGAGCCGACACCAGCGCTCTGCTCCGCTCTGGGCAAGACCCTGACACACTGTCCATATATGGGCAGCGATGTCAGGGAATTCCACAGAGTCCCGGAGCAGAGCCGATACTAGCGCTCTGCCCGGGACTCCGCTCTGGGGAGACCCTGACACACTGTCCATATATGGGCAGATATGTCAGGGAATTCCGCAGCGTCCCGGAGCAGAGCCTATACTAGCGCTCTGCCCGGGACTCCGGCTCTGGGGAAGCCCCAGACATCGCTGTTCATATGTGGACAGCAATGTCAGGGAATTCCAGAGTCTCGGAGCAGAGCCGATACTAGCGGCTCTGTGTCCCGCGGGCCGCAGATGACAGCCCCAGGGGCCGCATGCGGCCCGCGGGCCGCGTGCTTGAGACCCCTGGTGTAGATCAAAGCTGCACCAACATCGGCTCGCAGGCCAACAACTGGGAATACAGAGGCATCCTAATCACAGAGAAATATAACAAAAAACGCTGAGAACATTGAGGCTAGAGAAGCTCTGGTATGCACCCTGAACCCGCAGCCATGCATATATACCCATAAGGAAGAGCAGTAAAGCGTTGTAGAACAACGAAAGAGGGAAGAAGGCAGAAGAAAGAGAGAGAAGGGGGGAAAGAACTGACCTGACCCAAAGGACCCACCGGGTAAGCTCAAGAAGCCATGACGGTCTTGTATTCCTCTGAGGATTGAAAGCGAATCCATTTGCGCCACATTTTGATGAAGGCGGCATAGGAGCCTTTCATTGACGCCGTGAGGTCCTCCATTCTCAAGATCTCCTGGATTTTACCAAACCACATTCCCACAGTCGGGGGACAGGATTGTCTCCACAATGCGGGGACACATGCCCTGGCTGCATTCACTAAATGGCGCACCACTGACCTTCGGTAAGTAGATAGAGGCACCTCACACAGATGGAGCAGGAAGAGGCCCGGTGATCTTGGGAGGGGGAAATCCGTGAATTTCGAGGAAATGCGCCACACCTCAGACCAAAAGTCCGTCAGTATGGGGCAGTCCCAAAAAATATGTAAGAGAGTACCCACATGGTCGTCACATCTCCAACACAACGGCGAAACTGCCGGTAACATCACATGCAATCTGGAAGTCACCCTATACGAACGAGACAAAATCTTATACCCTGCCTCTTGAAATCTGTTAGCCAGAGATGATTTATGTGTGGAACAGGCGATCCTTATGCTCCGAGGTAAATGTTAGACCTAAGTCCCGTTCCCAACTAAGCAAGTATGAAAGTGTGGACAGGGTGGAGGGAGAGATCAGAAGAGCATAGAGTCTAGACAATGCATGACGAATTGTGCCCGTGCATAAGAGTTCAAAAGGGGAGTTATCTCGCGAGTACGCTGCTGGATCAGCTAAGGACGCGAGGAAGTGTCTCAATTGGGTAACCTGCCAAAAAGAAAAAGAGACTGGATCCGACATGGACTCCAGCTGAGTGCTACTCATCCACACCTCATCCTGTAAAAAATGGGCCGCCCGTCCTTTACCTGCCTTCAACCAGTGCTGGAAGGGACCTCCTTCCCGCCCTGGTGGAAATGTAGGATTGCCCAAAACCGGGAACATCGGGGAGGGAGAGAGAGAGATCTCTTTCCGAGGAAAGATACGTGCCGCAGTCGCCAGAGTGGGCCTAATCGTCGGATGTGTCCTTGCCGCCAGAGGGACGTAATCGCCCAACCATGTTAAGGCCTGCAGAGGAACTTCCATAAAGACCTGTTCCATGGACACTCATTCTTTAATCTCAGTGTGTCTGAACCAATCCAAAATTCGTGCCAAGTGGGAGGCCTGATGATAAGACACAAAATCCGGTAGACCAACACCACCCTCACACTTTTCACGAAAGAGCATAGATCGGGCAATACGCGCAGGTTTCCCCGCCCATATGAACTTATGAAGCATGGACAACAGAGACTGAAAGAAGGGGCGTGGGATATGTATCGGCAGCGCCTGAAGGACGTATAAGATCCGTGGTAAAATGTTCATTTTAAATATAGCACATCTACCAAACCAGGTAAAGGTACCCGACATCCAAGAATCCAAATCGCTCTTTACCCGTTGAAGGAGTGAAAGGTAATTCACCGCATAAAGGCGAGACAGGGCACTCGAAAGCCTGACCCACAGATACTTAAGCGAATCCCTAGCCCATTTAAAGGAGAATGACTCCGACAGATCGGCCACAAGAGTCTGCAGCAACGATATGTTAAGCGCCTCTGACTTCGAGTAGTTGATCTTGAAACTGGACAGTTTCGAGTATTCACCCAGCTCCGCCATCAGGTTAGGCAAGGATATCCTGGGGGCGGTGATAAAAAAGAGAAGGTCATCCGCATATGCAGCGACCTTATGGGACCTACCTCCCAAGGCTACATCCGCAATATCTGGATTGGAGCGAATATGGCACAGAAAGGGCTCCAGGCATAAAATAAAAATCAGTGGAGACAAGGGACAGCCTTGCCTCGTTCCATTAGAGATTGCGAGTGCAGAGGAGAGGTGTCCATTAACCTTAACCCGAGCCGATGGGGAGGAGTAGAGACCCGAAATCCAGCTCATCATATGTGTCCCCAACCCTATATGGCGCAAGGTAGCCAACATAAATTCCCAATTGACTCTGTCGAAGGCCTTTTCCGCGTCCGTCGACAGAAAGAAAGTGGGAAGTGCTGAGGAGGCCGCTTGGTACATCAGGTTAATTGCTCGTGTGGTACTATCCCGTGCTTCCCGTAAGGGCATAAATCCCACCTGGTCATTGTGTATCACATTGTGGAGTAACAGGGACAGCCTATGGGCCAGAATCTTAGCAAAGAGTTTAAGATCAACATTCAACAGGGAGATAGGGCGGTAATTCTGACACATGGAGGGATCCTTTCCCTCCTTTTGTATCACCGTGATATGTGCCCTCAATGTGTCCCGGGGAATGGTGCCTCCCTCTGTGAGTGAATTGAATGCAAGCAGGAAGTGGGGAGAGAGCATGTCTGGACACGTCTTATAATATTGTAACGGCAGGCCATCCGGACCCGGGGCCTTCCCCACCAGTGAGTCCTTCAGTGCCCACGACAACTCGTCTAAGGAAATGGGGGCCTCTAAGGCAAGGCTTCAATCGCCTCTGAGGGAATGCTTTTCATCCCCGAGGACCAGAGATATTGCTTAATCTTTCCCAAGTGACTGCCGCCACCCGGGGAAGAAGGTGCTTGAGGGAGATTATATAACGAGTGGTAGTGTCAGGGATCATTACTATGTATATTGTCTGAAAAATATTATCCTCACACATATGTATATACATTTCAGTTCTTTGTGTAATATACTGATATATATAACAAGTTCTTTGTTCATGTCGGACACACCTATGGAAGACACCGCCCCCTGGAATGCAAAGAGGAGTGTGCAGAAGAATGTATAGGAAAAGTTACAGCTGGGGAGCGAATAGAATTTAAGCAAGTCACACATCTATAGGGAGGGGCATGTGTCTTTTCTGTGTGTGTTTCTTTGTTCTGAATAAAGTTCAGTTCCTCCTGGCTGACATTGAAGCTGTACCTCAGACATTTGTGTGGTGTACTTCTTTCCAGGCATGCCTTCAGCTTTCAATTTACAGAGGTGGTTATTCGGTGTGAAATACGGACCTGACATTTGGTGCCGAAACCCAGGACCTCACTCGAGGAAAAATCAAAATCCGGACAGTCGACAATCACAGGGTGAAACAGAGGACTCAGAGTTGCCCACTGAAGGAATTTGATCACCTCCGCAATAACACGGTAAGCGAATTGATTTTATAAATCTTCGTCTTATCTGTGTTAGTGGGCAGTCTTGTAGTGATCTGTAGAACCCTTTTGTTGATTTCCTGGATTATCTCAGGCGACAGAGGTGATATTTTCCGCTGTGAGGTCGAAAACCAGTGAGACCCTAGTCGCGCCCGACTAACCATCCTCTGGGTAATTAGGGACTGGATAAAGTTATATAACACGACCAGAGAGCTGCAGACTGTGGAATTTTAATATTTCCAGCGAGGCCAGAGAGTCTAAATAGATAAAGTTATATAACACGACCAGAGAGCTGCAGACTGTGGAATTTTAATATTTCCAGCGAGGCCAGAGAGTCTAATTAGATATTTTTGAGAGTCTAATTAAAGATTTTTTATAATTCTAGCGAGATGTAATGATAAATACATTGCAGACTAGAGATTATACTATTTCGGCGAGACTTAGCGTTGGAGACTGTGAAATTATATTATTTCCTGCCAGACCATGAGTTGCAGATCGAAAATTGTTATATAAATTACGTGTATAATATAGACTGTTAGAATGGATGGTTTACGGTCCATATTCAAATCATCAGGATCACCCGATCCTATTCATGATTTGGTGAAGTGAATGGAAGTTAGGAATAAGAAAGGTATTGTATGTTGTATGTATTAGAAAACAGGACCAGCCAACGCCCGGTAATGGCGTCCGTACCTCATGTTGAGTGTGTCCTCATTGTGGGTGGGAAACCACCCCCCCTTCACAGCTGCGCACTGTGTTTCCAATGGGAGAGGCTGCCCCCCCCTGCCCCTGATGTGGCCACGCCCGGCCCAACCAAATCAGTATGAAATAATCACCTTGTTAATTTTGTCATTTGTAGTGTTTTTTTCTATTTACAGAAGTTCCAGTCTAGTTCACTGATGAAGCAACACGTCATCATAATATAGAGATGGTGGCCGACAGATTGTACGGTTAAACATTAACATAGATAATTCCTATACAATGGTGTGATGAATGATTGCAGATACGTATGTTGTTTTGCCGGCATTGAAAGTGTTAAGATTGTGACGCTGTGAGAAGCTGTGAGTGTGTGACCCCCCTCCCTCCCCCCTGTAGTGTACTGTGCTGTGTTTGGGAGGAGGAGGGGGGGCTGACTGGGTGCAGTCTGCAGGGCTGATGAGACAAAGGGATTTCAATATGCACTGCTGATATATATATATATGTAATGTGTACAAACCGAAATAAATTTCTTCTCTTTTGCGCATGCGCTGTTGGTTATAAAAGTTACGATATTTATGTGTTCTGATGTGATCAGATTTCATGTGTTTTGATATTAATTCAGATGTATTAAACTTTAGATACTGTGAGACACGGGGTTTTGAAAATGTATGTGCCTCCACCGTTCCCTATTTTTATATACAGTTTATTGGTTTGCAGTAATTAATGTTATCAGAGATAATATTTTCTGTTTTATTGAATAACTAACTACAATTGTTTTATTTTTGATTTCACACATGAGTCATGTCATTGTAAAGATCAAATGTTTGTCAGGAAAAAGTCATTTTTGTTTCAGGCTGTTGTACATTACAGGGGGTTAAGTTAGTGTTATGTTGAGATGTCATTTTGAACTCTGCTACATCACTCTCGCAGAGTCCACAAAGGGGGGAAGGGTGAAGGAACTGATCAGGTACAATTTTGGTTTGATCAGGTACAATTTTGGTTTGTTTTGTGTTAATTAATTTGGTTTCAGAAGATCTAAAAATGTGTAAGAGACCCCAATGAGTAATCCAGATTAAATGTGTATGAGAGTAACCTACATTTTGAGGTTTGTGTAGATGGTTGTGTAAGATACCATCCCCCTCCAGCAAATTTACACAGGAGGCAGAGGTGACGTCACTCACACGAGTCTTTATGGATTTAGATGAGGGAGAAGGCAAAACAAAAATTGTCTGGACATTGTTAATTTGATGTAAAGTTTTTAGGAATGTTTTCTTTTTATTTGTTTTTGTATTAATCAAGTATTTGCAGAACCTGATAAAAGTGAGATTCTCAAAGTATTCTGGATTATCAGATGAGTGTGGAAAAGTGTATAACATTTGGTTTTATTTTAGAGAATGAAGACGCCACCCCTTTGAGATGTTCTATCTATATGTGACATGGGTTTTTAATGTAAATTTGTAATAAAGAGATATTTTATTATACAATATGTACAAGACAGGATACGAGGCACCAGGTAAATTACCCAGAAACCACTCTCACCTTCTTGTTCATCTCAAGGAGCGGAGCTGGAGGTGCTCGCTGAGGCTTGTAACCTGGCAGAAGGTAAGACGGCCGACATTTACACTGACTCTAGGTACGCTTTTGGCATCGCCCACAATTATGGGCCCATTGGTAGTAGGAACTTTATTGGATCATCGGGTAAGCCAATTGAGAGAGGGAGAGAAGACAGAACTGACAACAAGGGTATGTGCGGCCAGGTATCAGTAAATTGGCTTGTCCCTGGATACAATAATGCCACCACTAGGTTTGTAGCAGCCGGCATGATGTGCGCACGGCATGACATAGGTAAAACAGCAAAGGTACCTGTGAAAAGTGCAGCCCGGCCAGATTACCCGTCCCAGCGACTGCAGAACATACAACTACCCGAGGTAGAAGTGTATGACAATGTGCTCGTGTGTGTAGACCTGTTCTCAGGGGGGCCTGAAGCATGGCCGGTATCTTCCCCACTGCAGACGTTGTGTGTAAGTGACAGGGGAACAATGGTATCCCAGGTATTGACCTGATGTTTGTACAATAAGATATCAGCAGTTCTCCAGATGTTATCCCAAAGTTAGTTTGTTTAATAATTGTATTTAAGAAGTGTTGTGGGAATATTAAATACTGAGGTTAAGTTTTATGTAAAGTTCTGGACCAGCCTTAGCATTGGACTATTAGAGTCATGCGTCAGATAAAAGGTACAGAAGCGGAATATTCCCATTCAAAAACATTTTTATTTGTTTATTTTTTATTTTTGTTGTGAAAGGGAAATTTTAGAGCAGAGAATTCTGTGCAGTGTATATGTGTAAGTATAGATATGTATATAAAGAAGGAGAATCAGTTTGTAAGTTTTAGTTACTGACCAGTGTGAACGTTTAATGTAAAGATGTTATTTGTTAATGTTTTTCTTCAATTGAATTATCTGATTAAGATCAATTAATGTTTATGCAATGAAAAAGCTTGTTCTCCACAGGAAGTGTCCAACTGGGAGCAGAAGGCGGGAGAACCAGATTCTAACAGAATGTGGACAGATAAAGGAAGGTGAACCGGTACCACCCAATTCACTCTTGATGGCACTTGTTTTGATGGTGTATGACCTCACATATGCCCCAAGACTGCAAGGATCGATTTGGTAAGATCTAATTGGTATGTCCCAGGTTTTACAGCTGTCGCTGCTAAATTCTGTTAGAGCTGTTTGATTTGCCTACAGAACAGTCCTGGCAGACCGGTGCCAACCTTATCATACCCGCCTCCCACGAAGAGAACCGACCTTGAGAGGCCTTCCCAGGTAGAACGAACCAGATTAGAGTAAGAAAAATAGGTTTAAGACGCTTGTCAGATAAACATGTGGAATCTGTGTATCTTTCTGTGAGGTGGAGATGTTCCAGGCAATCAGCTGAGATCAAGGTACAAATCCTGCTGAAAGGGTATCACCAAGTCCAAATGAAATGTACCCAATAAGTTACACATCTTCTAGGTGCCCTGTCCATTGTAACAGAGAAGTTTTTCCTTATATAAAGGTTTTTGATGTCATTTAGGGGCCTGACATTATTGTATGTACTTAGAACAACGTTTATAGTGTACGCGGATGATGTTATCACCAGGTTAGTATTTATTTTAACAATTGACAAGAGTTGGGGGTCCCCAGCAAGTGCCAGTAAATATGAACTAAAAGACTTTTAACACGATAAACTCCATCACTGAGATGCGGCAGGCACAGCCTGAGCCAGTACAACGCGTTTATCATGAACTGACGGCAGTGTCACAATTCTAAGCGGCCGCCCAGACGAGTAACTTGCCAGAGGAAGAGTACAGATGCGGAGGGTTTGATAGTCACAATACAACTCCACTAATCCGCCTACGTGGGATCTCACCCCAGGCTCACAACATGCGGTGCTATGTACAGCCTGATGACGTAAACTAAAGGAGGACGTGTCGGACAGATGAGAAGGACCAAACCAAGTCCTGATGACATCAGCAAAGTAAAGACCAAAGACCTGAGTGAATCCGTCAGCAGGATCAAGTGTTTTGATAAGTAAGTGACCAGGAGGGGGTAATAATAACTCCCCCACTGGACACCAACGTAGTCTGACTCCACAATTGTGTGGGTTACCCTGAGGGTAACAGTCAGTGAAGAGCAGAAGACAGGAGAAGAAGAAGACGATGGTGTACAGGACTGGCAATGAACTGATGGGACCCGAGACCTGAGGGTGATAGCATGAGATTGGTGATAGCATTATGTTATTAGCTGAGGCCCTATTGTTTATAATGTCTGAGGTTTATAATTATAATGTGTGTAAATATGCCACGGTACTGCAAATTACAATCTGAGGAGTTTTATGTGAAGGTGTGAGGTGAAGGTCACTGTGCTGCCCATGACCTGTCATATCTGCAGGGGTAAAGTCCCATTAGGACAGTAAGTGACAGTGCGACAATTATTACTGTTAATAAAAATGTAGACCGGATTAATATATATATATATATATATATATATATTACAACCAGCAGTGGTCTGTAGATTATATCAAGACAACCATCCTGTATCCAGAGGAGAATAGGGAAAGTTAGGACCACTCCGACACCTTGGAAGTCCAGGTACAAAGGGGGGTTGCTCATCAGGAGTAGCTCGTCTCAAGCTGGTGAAGAAATCCAAAACCCCTACCCGCCTGGTTCGAGTGGTCAGTGGTAGGTCGCTAGGCAAGACTCAGGGATAGAGTAATAATATTTTTAGGGGGGACTGTCAGGGATCATTACTATGTATATTGTCTGAAAAATATTATCCTCACACATATGTATATACATTTCAGTTCTTTGTGTAATATACTGATATATATAACAAGTTCTTTGTTCATGTCGGACACACCTATGGAAGACACCGCCCCCTGGAATGCAAAGAGGAGTGTGCAGAAGAATGTATAGGAAAAGTTACAGCTGGGGAGCGAATAGAATTTAAGCAAGTCACACATCTATAGGGAGGGGCATGTGTCTTTTCTGTGTGTGTTTCTTTGTTCTGAATAAAGTTCAGTTCCTCCTGGCTGACATTGAAGCTGTACCTCAGACATTTGTGTGGTGTACTTCTTTCCAGGCATGCCTTCAGCTTTCAATTTACAGAGGTGGTTATTCGGTGTGAAATACGGACCTGACAGTAGTAGGCACGGAAGGCCTCCGTGATATCCTGTGGAAGCTGCAGGTGCCTATTTTGGGAGCCGAGAATGTGCGGGACATAGGTACTTGAACGTGTTTTCCTAAGTGCCCGCGCCAAAGTCCTACCTGGTTTGTTGCTAAATTCGTAGAAGTGCCTCCTACACTTAACTATGGCGGCCCGAGCCTTAGAAAGACAGAGCGAATGTACCTGCTCTCTCAGCTACCCCAACTCTGCCCCCACAACCCGATCCTGAGACACCTTATGGGACTGTTCCAGCCAATGTATCTGGGTCAATAAGTCCCGGAGATGTTCCGCCCGCTCCTTCTTAAGTTTAGAACCGATACGTATAAAGGAACCACGCACTACACATTTATGGGCCTCCCAGATACAAAAAGGGTAAACTCCCGGCGAGACATTCGTGTCAAAGTACTCTCCCAGTTCTCTGCGAATGTCCGATACCACCACCGGATCCTGTAAGAGCGATTCATTCAGACGCCACTGCCAGGGACGCAGGCAGGCCGTTTGGCGAGCTAGCGTAAGCGTAATAAGGGCATGATCCGAGAAAGTGATGTTGGAGAGGTGGGGATGTCGTAGAAAGAAATAGTCCAGTCCAGAGTATGAGTTATGGGGGGCCGAAAAAAACGTGTAGTCTTTGGTCGAGGGATGCATAAGCCTCCACGTGTCAACAAGTTGATGCTCATGCAGCAGCCGACGAATACGACGGTGTGCCGACCTAGGCAAAGAGGAATGCCCTTGGGAGGAATCTAATGTAGGGTCTAAAGTGGCATTCAAATCCCCCCCCAGTGTGAGAGTGCCTTCCAGAAAGTCATCCAGATCCACAAGGAGGCAATCTGACCCGTGTTAGGGAGATAATATGAGGCCAGTGTGTACAGAGTGTTATCCAGCTTACCCTTCACGAAGAGATATCGTCCCGCCCCATCTATGCGAGTCTCCACATGCTCCCAGGGAAGAGAGCGAGTAATCAGGATGGAGACCCCCTTAGTCTTGGAATCAGTAGACACACTATGGAACCCTTCCGTATAGTGAGAGTCCGTAAGCTTCGGTATGCAGTCGGCCCGAAAGTGGGTCTCCTGCAGAAACGCCACGTGCGCCTTCCTTTTCCACAAGAGACGGAGAATGGAGGACCTCTTTTCTGGAATGTTCAGACCCTGTGCATTTAGGGAGACAATGGTAAGGTCAGTCATAGTGAACAGAAGGATGGACAGAGGAGGGAAGGTGCAAAAAGACAGAAAACAAAGAGAAAAGCCCCTGCACAGAAACCAAAGTACCAGAGCTAAGAGGCAACACTATCCCTCTAAAATCGGAGTACAAATTCCCTCCACTACTCAACGTGGACTATGTCGTCCTCAGAGGAGATCCCTCCGACCACGACACAGCTACACGGAACCCTAATGGGGAACGAAGAAAGACAGCGACGTAGAAGACAATGTCACACGAATACAATCAACAACTAAGATGCACAAATGGAAAGTGTCACAAGCCCGGACCCACCGGATTAACTAGCACTTGAACCTACCCTCCCCCGTTAAACTAAGCAATTGAACCGACCCCCACTAGAGAAAAATCCCCGGTCCATAGCGTATACAGAAGACCCCCAGGGCCACACCATCAACGACTGCAGTCACGGCTGGCGGAGAACGCTGTGGAGAAAAGAGGGGTTAAGTGCAAAGAACGTCCCACACAAGAGTGTCGAAGCTCCACCGTCTCTGCGTGGGGAACGCCGCGCGGAAGGCCGTGGATCAGACAGCTCGGCTCCAGGGCGAGGTGCACGATGAGGCACAAAATCCAGATAGGGACCACCTCCAATAGCAAACGGTGCCGGGGGTTCAGTCCAATCCGGTAACCGCACCGGTGAGATTTCCAAAAATCGGAAGGCCTCCTCCAGATCATCTGGGGACCTGACCGCGAACAATTGCCCCTGTCTACGAAGGATGATGTGGAAGGGGTGGCCCCATCTGTAGGTAGCTCCTGCAGACTTTGTTGCTTCTAGTAATGGACGAACAATTCTGCGCATGGAGAGAGTCAATCTGGATATATCCGGCAGGACGGTGATCTCGGAGCCCTGAAAAGTAACGGCTCCCTTCTCCCACACTCTCCGGGCAATCTCCTCCTTCTGCTTATAGAAGTGTACCCGACATATGACGTCCCGGGGACGGTTACCATCTCCGACCCGAGGACCTGCCAGCCTATGAACTCTGTCCATCTCGATGGCCATGTCACATGGGTGATCCAGGAGGTTGTTGAAGATATGGGACACGGCATCGTAAAGGCCATCTGGGGGTACTGATTCCGGTAAACCTCTCAACTTCAGGTTATTACGTTTCCCCCTGTTTTCGACATCGTCTAGATGGAGAGAAAAGTCCCGTAATTGTGAGGCTTGAGTGGCCAGAGACTGTGAGAGTACCGAGATGTCTAAAGTAGATATGGAGTTCTGGCGCTCCAAGGTTTCTACCCTCGCGGTCAGGGCTCGCACCTCCTGTGAGACCGCGCCAATGGCCCTGTCATGTTTCTCCTCCAACCGAGAGAGGAGTTGATCCAGATCAGATTTGGTAGGCAACACCTTCACCATTTCCCATAGTTCCGCCAAAGTCCGTTCCATGGATAGCGGGGGGCCCGGCGGCAAACCGGTCAGTGGGTCCCCCGGATTCACTAACGGGGCAAGTGAACCCCTAAAAATGGCCTGCGTGCTCTGACTCATCGGTCCATCCTGTATGGATAACTGCCATTGGGTGGCAGGAAAAAATGGCGCCTCAGCCGCCCTGCCCGGCGGTGCCACTAGATTCGACCTGTCCTGATGCTATCTGAGGCTGTAATGGGGGAAAGTCCTCTAATCTGGCCGGTGTAGCTGACCCTCTGACGCCTGCATCCCACTGACTTCCCTCTGAAGACGCCATGACCGCCCCTGGGACCCGGGAGCAGCAGCCGTTCTGAGTCTGACCTGAGGAAGGAGGAGGCGGCGGCGAGTAGCCACGCTGCGGCGGGATCTGGGTGCGGCCTGCAGGAGTGGAGGAAGATCGTGGCGGGGTCCCATCCATCATGGAAAGGAGAAATCTGCCGATGTTAGAAGAGCCAGCGGAGACCGGCAGGTTTTTGCGGCTTCTCCCCTTCGTCATCCTGCGCTAGGGACCGGTAAGTATGCCCTATCGGGCGATCTTCTGAGCGGTGAGTCCGGAGCTGCAGCAAAACACGTCTTCACACCGCCATGCCTAAGCCACGCCCCCGTTTTTTTTTTTAACCAAACACAGAAGTGGACACTAAAGAAAGGATATGCATCAGTCTTTTCTTTATACCTTTCCTGCCTTTTGGATCCATTTCTGCCTTTGGCTAAAAAGACAGAGTCAAAAACTGCACCAAAAAACTGTGTGTATAATCTCGGCCTCAGGGGACTTGGTCAAGGTATCGCTGGTATAATACACTGCAATACCTATGTATTGTGGTGTATTATACTATTTACCGGCTTCTATTGACTTCTAAGTGGATCGGATTCATCACCGACCTTAGCTGTTTTAGTGAGGTGTTGGATGTAACATACAGTAGACACCTGCTGAGTATGGAGCAGGTTCAGTTAGAGTGCCAAGGGGTTTCCCAGGACATTTAGGGTCAGTGCACACAATGCATATTACGTGCCGTTTTGACGCACGTTTTTGCGTGCGGCAAAACTGCAGCGTAATACAGTGCCAGCATAGGCATGGACATGCTGCGGTATTTTCCCGCATGTAAATTGACCCGCGGTGCGTATTTTCGGAAGCGCAGCATGTCAATTTATCTCGTGATTCCATCTCCCTAATTCTGGTCAAATATGCAGCAAAACCCACAGCGTGAAAACGCAGCGATTTACGCAGCAAAACTTAAAAACCACACCTTCAGGTGCGTTTTTTTTCCCTTTAAATTTCTTGCGGTTTTGCTGCGTATTATCTGCAAAAAAAATACGCAACGTGTGCATGTAGCCTTAGACTATGTTCACACAGTATTTTGCAGGCAGAAATTCTGCCTCGAAATTCCATCTGGAATTTTGAGGCAGATTTTCATCTGCCTGCACAGTTTGCCACGTTTTTTGCAGCATTTTTCGCTCGCGGCTATTGAGCGCCGTGGGCAAAAAACGCTGCGAAATGCGCTTTCTCTGCCTCCCATTGATGTCAATGGGAGGCCAGAGACGTAAACGCCCGAAGATAGGGCACGTCGATTCTTTTTACCGCGAGACTGTTCTTCCGCACGCAGGAAAAAAACGCCTCCGCCTCCCATTGTAGTCAATAGGAGACATTTTGGGCCGTTTTTTGACACGTTTTCCGACCCAGCTTCCGCATCAAAAGAACTCTGTGTGAACTGGCCCTTAGGGTCAGTTTACACAGAGTTTTTTGGTGCTAATTTTGGTGCGGAAAAAAAAAGTGTCATGCTCCTTCTTCGAGCGGTTTCCGTCTCTAACGTTTAGCCTGCCATTCTTGGATTGGATAAACGGCCGTGGGCAAAAAACGCTGCAAAAAACGCGAAACAAAAACTATACAAAAACGCTGGCAATTAAAACTATGCCTCAAAATTTGTGAAGGAACCCGCAGCGCCTTCCGTCCAAAAGATCGCACCACATTGTGGTGCGGTTTTTCAAACTGAATATCTACTGCGGAAAAAAGCGCTGGGGAGAAAAAAAAAGCTGTTCATACTTACCCACTCCCTCTTCTCTGTGCATAGTCCGGCCTCCTAATATGACGTTGCAGGCTATATGATGCTGCAGCCAGTGATTGGCTGCAGCGGTCACATGGGATGCAACGTCATCCCAGTAGGCCGGACTGCAGAAAGGAGAGACTTCTGGGTATTTCGACGAAAGTATAATACGTCCGTGCTCCGCGCGTGATTTTCACGCGCGTCCCATGGACCTATGTTAGTCAATGGGGTCATTCAGACAGTCCGTGATTTTCACGCAGCGTATGTCCGCTGCGTAAAACTCACGACCTGTCCTATATTTGTCAGTTTTTCACGCATCACGCACCCATTGAAGTCAATGGGTGCGTGAAAACCGAGCGCGGCACACGGACGCACTTCCGTGTGCCGCGCGTGATGCGCGCTACAGTAGTCAAAACTATGAATGAAAACAAAAAAGCGCCATGTGCTTTTCTGTTTACAAACATAAAAACAGAGTGTCATAATGATGGCGGCTTCGCGAAACTCACGCAGCCACGCATCATATGCTGATGACACACGGACCTTTTGCGCACGCAAAACGCCGCGTTTTTTGCACGCGCAAAATTCACAGCTCGTGTGAATCCGGCCTAAGTATGATATTTATTTTTTCTCCCGAGTTGCGATTTTTGCAGCGGATTCGCTGTGGCTCTGCTGCAAAAATCGCAACACTTTGCTTTCTGTTGCGGGTTTTGCATCCCCATTGAATTCAAACTTGCAACAGAAAACCAAAGAAAACGCAGCATAAATGGACATGCTGTGAATTTCAATCCTGCACAACAGATCAATTAACGTTTCCAATGCCTTTTTAAAAAAAAACAAAAACTCATCCACGTTGCTGCTACTGTAACTGCTGCGGAATTAGCGGTCTTAGGCCGGATTCACACGAGCGTGTGCGCTTTGTGCGCGCAAAAAGTCCATAACAGCTCCGTGATTTTCGCGCAGCCGCCATCATTATGACACTCTGTTTTCATTCATAGTTTGACTTCAATGGGTGCGTGATGCGTGAAAAACGCACAAATATAGGACATGTTGTGAGTTTTACGCAGCAGACACACGCTGCGTGAAAATCACGGACTGTCTGAACGGCCCCATTGACTAACATAGGTGCGTGCGAGGCGCGTGAAAATCACGCACGTTGCACGGACGTATTATACGTTCGTCTGAATAAGCCCTTAGGCTAGGTTCCCACAGTGCAGATTTGCTGCACATTTTGTATGTAATTTTTAGGCCAAAACCGGGAACGGAACCTAAACAGAAGAAATATATAAAGAAAGGCCTTATGTGTCTGTTCTCCTGGATTCAAATCTGATTTTGGGTATGTGCACACAAACTAAAAACGTCCGAAAATACTGAGCGGTTACAGGCGTTTTTTAAGCAACTCACGTTTTTCACGCCCGTTTTTTAAGCTGTTTTTCTATAGAGTCAACGAAAAAGGGCTCCAAAAATGCCCCAAGAAGTGACAAGCACTTGTTTTTCACGTCCTTTTTTCAAAATGGCTGCGTAAAAAAACGGCCTGTCGGAACAGAACGCCATTTTTCCCATTGTGCAGATGTTTGGAGGCGTTCTGCTTCTGATTTTTTGGCCGTTTTTCTGGCGATTATGGCCCGAAAAATGTCAGAAAATAAGCCATGTGAAAATACCCTTGGGCTTATAAAATACAGACATCTGCACTATGGGAACCCATTCTTAACCCCTTGCTGATGAAAGACGGATATATCCGTCCTATGCAGGAGCTAGTTCTCGCATAAGGACGGATATCCGTCATCTGATCGCGTGGGTACTGCCACTGTACCCACGCGATCAGCGGCAGGAGCACAGCTGTTATACACAGCCTGGCTCCTGCCGCAATCGAAGCGCGCTCCAATTCCGGCAGTTTAACCCATTAGATGCTGCTTTCAAAAGCACAGTGGTATCTAATGTGTTTGACAGAGGAAGGGTACTCCCTCTGTCACAACATTGGCGCCCCTGCAAAGAAATCGCGGGGCGCCGTTGGGTTTCCATGGCAGCTAGGGGCCTAACAAAGGCCCCCAGGTCTGCCTTCAGCAACTGCCAGAGGCATGGCCTAATAGATTGCCTGTGAGTTTTAGGCCTTATTCACACGAACGTGTTATACGTCGCATGGACCTATGTTAATGAATGGGGCCGTTCAGACGGTCAGTGATTTTCACGCAGCATATGTGCGCTGCGTAAAACTCACGACATGTCCTATACATGCACTTGCTTCGCGCAGCACGCACCCATTGAAGTCAATGGATGCGTGCAAATCGCGCTCGGCACACGGAATCACTTCCGTGTGCCGCGCGTGATTCGCGCAACAGTAGTAAAAAAAAATGAATGAAAACAGAAAAGCACCTCGTGCTTTTTCTGTTTGTAAACATAAAAACAGAGTGTCATAATGATTCCGGCTGCGCGAAAAACTCGCAGCCGCGCACCACATGCTGATGACACACGGACCTTTTGCGTGCACAAAACGCAGCGTTTTTTGCGCATGCAAAATGGACACATCCGTGTGAATAAGGCCTTAGGGCGGATTTACACGAACGTGATTTGCGTCCGTGCAACACGCGTGAAATTCATGGGGCAAGTCTATGGGGCAGTGCAGACTGTCCGTGATTTTTGTGCAGCGTGAGTCCGCTGCGTAAAACTCACGACAGGTTCCATATTTCGGCGTTTTCCGCGCATCACGCACCCATTGAAGTCAATGGGTGTGTGAAAATCACGCACAGCACACGGAAGCACTTCCGTGGGACGCGCGTTATTCGCGCAACAGCAGTAAAAAAATGAATGTAAACAGAAAAGCACCACGTGCTTTTCTGTTTACAAACATCCAAATGGAGTGTCATTTATGATGGCGGCTGCGTGAAAAGCACGCAGCCGCGCACCATATGAACATGACACACGGAGCTATTAAGTGCCTTTTGCGCACGCAAAACGCTGCGTTTTTTGCGCGCGCAAAACGCACACGCTCGTGTAAATCCGCCCTTAGGTTCAGTTCACACCGAGTTTTTTTGACAAGTTTTTTAACGCAGAAACCGCGTCGGAAATCGTGCCAAAAAACTGCCAAAAATGCCTACCACTGATTTCAATGGGAGGCGGAGGCGTTCTTTTTCCCCGCGAACGGAAGAAACGGCTTACGGGACAAAGAAGCAACATGCCCTATCTTTGGGCGTTTACATCTCTGACCTCCCATTCACATCAATGGGAGGCAGAGAAAGCATATTTCGTATTTGCCTGCAAAAATCTCAGTGTGAACCCAGACTTATGGTATGTTCACCCGCTTAACAAAATTCATCTGAAAATACGTAGCTGTTTTCAGGGGAAACTAGCGGTTTTTACGGCTGTTTTTGGAGCTGTTTTTATATTGAATCAATGAAAAACGGCTCCAAAAACGGCTGAAAATAGCCCGTGTGAACATACCCTTAGGCGAAATTGTGCGTATTCCGCACGCAAAAAATGCTGCGTTTTGCGCGAATAGCAGTTCCGTGTGGCATCAGTATTTGGTGCGTGCCTGCGTGATTTTCGTGCATATGGCATCGTTATGACACTGTTTTTATGTTTACAAACCTAAAAGCAGGAGGTGCTTTTATTTTTTAATTAATTTATTTTGCAACTGTAGCGCGAATCACGCGCGGCACACGGAACTGCTTCCGTGTGCGATTTTCACGCACCCATTGACTTCAATGGGTGCGTGCTGCGTGAAAAACGGCCAAGTATAGGACACATCGTGAGTTTTACGCAGCGGACACGCTGGGTGACAATAACGGACAGTCTGAACGGCTCCATTGCCTAACAGGTGCGTGCGACGCACGTGATTTTCACGCGCGTATCACGGACGTAAAATACGTTAGTGTGAATAAGGCCCAACACTGACCGGCAATAATGCTTTGGTATACCAAGTACACCAAAGCATTATAGCTGCGATTGCAAAGTGAAGTCCCATAGTGGGAGAAAAAAAATAAAAAAGATGTAAAACAGTTAAATAAAGTTTATGAAAAAAATAAATAATAATAATTACAATAAAAATAAAACCACTTTTTTTCTCAAAAAAATTGGTTTTATTTAGTAAAAGTGTCAAAACAAATAACATATACACATATATGGTATCCCCGCGATCTTAACGACTCGAACAATAAAATGAACTCATTAACTAAACCGCTAGATGAACCGCGTCAAAAAAAACGCAAAAAACAACGGCAAAATGCTTTATTTTCTTCCATTCCCCCCATAAAAAATAAAATAAAAGTTAATCAATAAGCCCCATGTACCCCAAAATAGTACTAATGAAAACTACACCTTGGCCTGCAAAAATCAAGCCCACATACGGCCACATTGACTGAAAAATAAAAAATTTACTGCTCTTGGTAATTTTTTTCTAAAAGGGTTTTTATTGTGCAATTGTAGGAAAACATATAAAACCTTTATATAATTGGTATCCCCGTAATCGTCCCATAGAATAAAAGGTAACATGTTATTTACGCTGCATAGTAAACGGCGTAAATTTATAATGCGAAAATCACTGCTGGAATAGCGGCTTAATTTCAATTCTCTCCTAAAATAAAGTTTCAAAAAGTTAATCGATATATTATAAGCATCTAAAAATGGTGCAATTACAAAATAAAACTCGGCCCACAAAAAACAAGCCCTTATACGGCTTTGTCGACTGAATAAAAAAAAAAGTTACGACTCTTGGAATGCGACCGTGAGAAAACAAAAAATAATCCTTGGTCATTAACGCGCAAAATGGCCTGGTCACTAAGGGGTTAAAGAGAACCTCCGGCAGACACATAAAATAATGGCCACAGCCCAGCTTTTGTCCACCATATTAATTTTTGCATGAAAAATATTTCCCCTAGCAAAATAGAACTCGGCAATTTCCTATAATAGGGATATGACATTTCCAGTGCATGGAATATCCATTTACAAACACAATTTAAAAATTGTAAATGCAGCCTAAATAAATTTTGGGAAACATAATAATTTAGGAGCCTAGATCAAGGACACACTCCGCAGCAAAATTTTCACATATAAGTACCACCCTAGCCCATACCTCTAAAACCATCCCTGGTTGTAATCTCAATATATAATGGCATCCCTGAATTGTTTCAAACTGTAGTCCTCTTAGGCCCTGTTCACACTGAGGTTTTTGCAGGCGGAAAAATCTGCAATTTGGAGGCAGATTTTGACCTGCCTGCACTCTCTTTGCCGCGTTTTTCGGCCTCGGCCATTGAGCGCCGCGGGCAAAAACTGCAGCGAAAACAAAATTCTCTTCCTCCCATTGATGTCAATGGGAGGTCAGGGACGCAAACGCCTGAAGAAAGGGTATGACTCTTCTTTTTCCCGCGAGCGTTTTTTTCTGCTCATCGGAAAAAATACAGCTCCGCCTCCCATTGAAATCAATAAGAGGAGATTTCGGCCGATTTTTTTTTGGCATGGTGTCAAAAACTGCACCAAAAAACTCTGTGTGAACTAGGCCTAAAGTAGATTACACAAGGGACCGGGGGCGGATACAGACAACAGAGTGTCCATGTGCAAAAACAGTGTCTGCTCCCTTCTGCCTGCAGCTGACATGTTCTCATATGTAAAATTTATTATCTCAAATAAATAAAGCTGGTCATTTTCTCCATGCAGCTGCGCTGCAGGAGCAAAAAAAAGGGTGAGTTCACCTTTAGGCCGGGTTCTCACAGGTCGGATACGCTGCGTAAAAATATGAAGCAAATCTTACCTAGAGCCCGCAGTCCATTCCATCCGAAAATATACAGAGCAGCTGCATCTCAAAAAGTAAAAATAATTTTTCATAAAAACGAATTTGAAAGTTGCACAAAACACACTGACTGACATTTTGATTTAA
This sequence comes from Rhinoderma darwinii, assembly GCF_050947455.1. Lineage (NCBI taxonomy): Eukaryota > Metazoa > Chordata > Amphibia > Anura > Rhinodermatidae > Rhinoderma > Rhinoderma darwinii. The sequence continues at coordinate 49,132,741 of NC_134689.1, forward strand.
AAAAAATTAAAAAATAATAATTAACTTTCAAAGGCGTACATAGCCTTTAAGTTGCTTGTATCACAGCACAATTTTCCATATGAATGCTAGTGATACCTACATTATTTACTACAGCAGCCAATCACAGTCTGCTCTCTTAAGCGAGGTGACTGTGGCGGGCCTTGATTGGACCAGAAAATACATTATCACGCTTCAGGATAAACAGAGGTAGAATAGGTTAATATCCCAGGTGGGGATGACACTGCATCATCGGCCTTTATGATTGGCTCATAAAGATAATGCAGTATGTGTGTAATCTTGAAATCATGGAGTGTCAACAGATGGAGGAAACCAAGGCACTTTCTTTTTTCTTAAAACCTCCCTGGGCAGGCTACACATGCAATATGTCCTGCCCCTGTGCCCAGTGCCATAATATCGCCACAGAACTGCCGATACCATTGTTCCCACCATGTATAATTACCCATAAAATTGTGGCACACACATTGTAGTTCCTGCAGAGTTGCTACACCTACAGAAGTAACCATAATATGTCAGGCACAGCGCAACACGTATGTCTCTGCCATGGTCCTGCACTGTTCTCTACTCCACTAAGGCCTCATTTACACGAGCGTAATATACGCACGTGCGACGCGCGTGCTTTTAACGCGTGTCGTACGCACCTATATTACTCTATGGGGCAGTGCAGACAATGCGTGAATTTTGCGCAGCGAGAGTGCGTTGCGTAAAACTCACGACATGTTCTATAATCGTGCGTTTTTCGCGCATCACGCACCCATTGAAGTCAATGGGTGCGTGAAAACCATGGATGCCGCACGGAAGCACTTCCGTGCGAACTGCGTGATTCGCGCAAGAGCTGTCAAACTGAATGTAAACAGAAAAGCACCACGTGCTTTTCTGTTTACAAACATCCAAACGGAGTGTAAGAATTTAGAGATGAGCGAACCGAACTTCACCGGGTTCGGCCGAACTCGTTTTGACCGAACCCGGCAAAAAAATTTCCGGTACGCGACGTCAGGAGACAGTCACTGTCCAGGGTGCTGAAAGAGTTAAACTGGTTCAGCACCCTGGACAGTGACTTCCGATCACAATATACATGAACGTGTAAAAAAAAAAAAGAAGTTCTGACTTACCGATAACTCCCGGCTTCTTCCTCCAGTCTGACCTCCCGGGATGACAATTCAGTCCAAGTGACAGCTGCAGCCAATCACAGGCCAGGCACAGGCTGCAGCCAATCACAGGCTGCAGCGGTCACATGGACTGCCGCGTCATCCAGGGAGGTGGGGCCGGATGTCAAGAGAGGGACGCGTCACCAAGGCAACGGCCGGGAGACCGGACTAGAGGAAGCAGGAAGTTCTTGGTAAGTATGAACGTGTTTTTTTTATTCACAGGTTGCTGTATATTGTGATCGGAATTCACTGTCGAGGGTGCTGAAAGAGTTACTGCCGATCAGTTAACTCTTTCAGCACCCTGGACAGTGACTGACGTCGACCAGCCTCATCTCTATGATGGCGGCTGCGCGAAAATCACGCAGCCGCGCATCATACACTGATGACACACGGAGCTGTCAAGTGCCTTTTGCGCACGCAAAACGCTGCGTTTTTTTGCGTGCGCAAAATGCACACGCTCGTGTAAATGAGGCCTAACAGTTACTTGTGTAGCCACTCAAAAGTGTCCATCATTCCTTTCTTTCCTTCCAGAGATTCACACTGTAAAATTGCATGGGACAGACGCAATATATGATGGATTTCTTTTATAAGGAGAGATGTGCAGAATTTTGGGACAATACAAGGAAACCGAGATTGTCTCACTGAACCTAGAATCTTATTTGTTATGGGGTTGGGTAGTCAGAAGCTACATGAAAAATGTCTGCAAGTCAGAGCAACAACATGGCCACCCTGGTAATAGAACATATTTGTTTCAGGTTAACCCTGCAGGTGCCGGCACGTTCATACTTCAACTGTCTCCTTTATATATTCTGTTTTAAAATAAAACATAAGCATATAATGGAAGCAAGCCTTCCTGGTGTACTGCCTCCGCCGCGTACTAAGGGTATGTTCACACGTCCTATTTTCGGTGGTTTTTCGTGCCGAAAACCGCCGAAAAATCGGAAGCAGAACGCCTCCAAACATCTGCCCATTGATTTCAATGGGAAAACGGCATTCTGTTCCGATGGAGAGTTTTTTTGCGAAAAAGAAGTGCAGGACACTTCTTGGGATGTTTTTGGAGCCGTTTTCCATAGACTCTATTATCAGGAGCTGTTTTCTCTTGAAAACAGCTCCGTATTTTGAAACGTTTTCGACTCTGCGTGTGAACATACCCTCAACCAGCATGGATCTTGCTGTATGGACATGTAAAGCATCAACAAATATTTATATACAATTACATTTCATGGAAGAACAAAAGCAAACTTTTAAGATCCATCAGAACCAAAAAGAGTTTTAAGATCCTTATACCGTTTTATGTGGGTACAGCAGCTTGTGATATCATCTTATGAAATAGTGCAACATCCAAGATCTAACAGACAAATACATATGGGATTCAAGTGCTATATTTTTTTTTTTAATAAATCCTGCTTGGTCAGACATTTGTAAACAATACTGCAAAATGTATACTTTTAGAAATGAAAATACAAGAACTAATAGATTGTCTTGTCCTTACAATAAAAAAAGAATTTCTTAAAGATAAGCTAAACAAGTTCCTTGGCAGAATAAAAAAAATAAGCATAAAAGGAGAAAGATTAATCAACGTCCCTCAGGATTTCTACTGTCCTTCTCTGTTCAGTTGGATAATGGTGGCATGGTGCTTTGTCTTCAGACAGTCTTAGTATATATGTTCACAAAAGTGTCCAATGTAGGAAAGGGAAGGCGGTGGGGCAAGGTCGTCAAAACGTTACGTTGCCCTGATGGTGGGACTGACTGCGGCCAGGGACTCTTCATAGGCATCAGATGGATGACATGAGACTGTGGTTATATGTCCAGTAGATACCTTTGCAGATATGGCCCTAATAGAAGCGGGCAGAGAACAGCTTTGCTCACATTGAGCAGAAACAGCTGGGCTAGTAAGCTCGCAGGAAGAATAAGCAGAACTTGATATGCATTGGAGAGCAGTCACTGGAGAGGAAGGAGAGTCTACAGCACTTCCATCGGAAGAAACTGGGCTGCCGCAGCGTCCTTCTCCCTGTAAGTACCGAACACACTTCTTTTTCCTCCTAAGAACAGTGAAGAGAGTTATCTGTAAATAAAGGGCAAGTCCATCATTTCATATACTAATAGGAAATTAACTATACAATTATAAAACATAGGGAACAAATATCACTGTTATCTAATAATATACCCTGTGCTGAATTCCGTTATGGCTTTAGAAGACAGTTTTTGTCTTGTCTATAGAGGTCTCTCTCACCACATCAGATAAATTACACTCACAATCTTGTGAGAATGTCTAATATTACATTTAATTTAAAGAGACACTCCGGTGAATTTATTTTATTGTGGCCCCCGTTTGGAAAGAACACCTGGAAAAAGGAAATGCAGATCCTTACTTTGTTGCCGAACTATCCCAGGCCACAATTATGTCACGTGACCAGCCGATTCCTACAGCGTCTGATGTGTGGACCGGAAGACACTTTTACTATGCATTCCTATGAGACTCACATTGAGCGTGTCATAGGAACGCATAGTGAAAGAGACTTCCGGTCCACACAGCAGATGCTGTGGGAATCGGCCTGTCACAGTGCGGTCATGTGACATAATTGCGGCCGGGATAATTCGGCAATAAAACGCCTGGAAAAAGAATGACCTGCCCTACCTTTTACTGGGTGTACAAAACAAACGGGGGCCACAATAAAAAAAAATCACTGGAGTGTCTCTTTAAACAAAATGTAATATTAGACAAAAGTAACCTAAGAAAACGTTATTATTGAATTACTGCATTTATTCAAGGCACAAATAAATCCCCCACCCATATCACCCGCTAAATAACTGTACCACATTTAGCAGCAAGACTTTCAAGCACACACTGAATCCACGAAGGCTCTGTCTACACCTGCATTGTTCATTTCCCTTGTTCTGCTCCGTCATAGCAGCAAAGCAACGAGAATGACGGCAGTGATGAATCCGTCGCATGACATACACTAATGTTCACAAAGAGTTTTTTGCAGGCGGAATTTCTGCCTCAAAATTCCGTTTGGAAGTTTGATGCAGATTTTCCTCTCCCTGCACGCCGATTTTCACAAAATTTTTTGCATGCGGCCGTTGAGCGCCGCGGGCATAAAACGCAGCGAAATACGCTTTCTCTGCCTCCCATTGAAGTCAATGGGAGGTCAGAGGCGTAAACGCCCGAAGATAGGGCATGTCGCTTCTTTTCCCCGCGAGGCGGTTTTACCGCTCGCGGGAAAAAGACGCCTCTGCCTCCCATTGAAATCAATGGGAGGCATTTTCGGGCCATTTTTGATGAGTTTTTTGGCGCGGTTTCCGTGTAAAAAAACTTGTCAAAAAAACTCAGTGTGAACATAGCCTAAGGCGACACTCCGCGGCTGGCCAACCCGAAAATCACGGCCGTGCACATGGCTACGGTCGTGTGCATGAGGCCACATCGGAGTTCTCCTCCCACCATGAAGGTTGCCTCCCTATTGCAGATGGCACTGGAAGAGAAGCCACAAGGCTAGAATTCTACTAACCCAAGTCCCTCCTGCATGTAAAAACAGATATTTCCTAAATAGAATAGAATTCCCCAATATAATACACTAACCCACATTTACTAAGACAAGTGTATTCAAAATGAATTCAAAGGTGCAAGCCTCCTAATACATTTAGCACAATTTGAACTGTGTAAGCAGAGGTTGATTTGGACAAAAATTTTTCTTAATAAATGTGGCCTAAACTTTGTCCCCTTAGAGACCTCATCCACTTTACGTGTCACTTTCCAAAGATACAAATTTTAGCTACATTTGACTCACATGAAAGTCTGCGGCTTGTTTGGCCGCAGTTTAAAGGGGTTGTCCACTACCGGACAACTGATGACCTATCCACCAGATAGGTAATCAGTGTATGATCGGTGCGGGTCCGACACCCGAACCCCCCAACAATCAGCTGCTCTGGCTGCCTCCAGGCAAAGGACGTCCATGCCAGAAGCAGATGTCTCTGGTCATGGAATAGCGGCCGAGCTGCAATACTGCAGCTCTGTACCTATTCAAGTGAATAGGAGCAGAGCTGCGGTTCTGCAGCACGGCCACTATGCAATGTACGGAGCAAACTGCTTCCGGCTCCGTACATTGCATAGTGTGCAATGACATGCGGTGCCCGCAGGCAGCCGGAGCAGCTGATTGGTGCGTGGTCCAGGTGTCGGACCCACACCGATCATATACTGATGACCTATCCGGTGGATAGGTCATCAGTTGTCCGGTAGTGAAATACTCCTTTAAGCCAAAACCTGGTGTAAACTGCATAATAAATGTTGGTCAATGTCTCCAAAGAAAGAATTTTAAAAGGGGTATTCCTGTTTTACCACATAAAACGTATTCATTGTCTAATGAAAAGTTGTACAAGTTTCTGTATCAATTCTTTGCGGTTTTCAAGATCTCTACTTGCTATTTTTCAATAAAAACCTTCAGGGTATGTTCACACGATTAAGGAAAAACGTCTGAAAATACGGAGCTGTTTTCAAGGGAAAACAGCTCCTGATTTTCAGAAGTTTTTTTAAGCAACTCGCGTTTTTCGTGGCGTTTTTACGGCCATTTTTGGAGCGGTTTTCAATAGAGTCAATGAAAAAACGGCGCCAAAAACGTCCCAAGAAGTGTCCTGCACTTCTTTTGACGAGCCGTCATTTTACGCGCCATATTTTGACAGCGACGCGTAAAATGACAGCTCGTCTGCACAGAACATCGTAACACCCATTGCAAGCAATGGGCAGATGTTTGCCGACGTATTGGAGCCGTCTTTTCAGGCGTAATTCGTGGCGTAAAACGCCTCCACTACGTCTGAAAAGAGGTCGTGTGCACATACCCTCATTGTTTATCCAGTGGATAAACAGCTTTCCTGGTCATGTGATGGACACAGAGGTGCACGGCTCGTTACAGTACAATGTATCAGCTCTTTTTTGTAACAAGCCCAGCACCTGTGTGTACATCAAATGACCAGGATAGATTGTGACCTCCCCTATACAAAGAGATGGAAATGGTTGATCGACACTTGAAAGCTTCTTGAAGCATTTTTGCAGCATAAACAATTATTATTTAGGGCATGAAAGAACCACGCTGCTAATCCTCTATGTCTGGGAAGAGTGTTGCTCTGGTTCTCACACAGCACCAGCAAAGAACTCTCTTTGTAGATCATCACTCTACTATAATGTAACCAGTTATTACTACTTAAGCCGGTAAACCGGTTTAACTTGGTAAGTGTGTTCAAAGATGACATGACATCCTTTATCATTAGCAAATTTAAAGACCTGAAAAGAAAAAAAAGGTGGCGTTGAGAATCTGAGGACGACGCGGAACATCTAGAATGTGTCATAGGTACAAATTTGGATGCCTAGTGATGAGAATCTTTATCTATGGTATCTAGTTGTGTGTATTTCCTTCACTGGATCTAATACCTCTTAGCCATGCCTAACTGTCATGTGACCATGAATTTTTTTTTTTTTTAGATATGACGTAGAACTTTCCTGGGTAGTCCTGCTGCCTGGACCCCTGCAGGCTGCTGTCATTGCTATAGGAAGCCACTACAGAGTCCTCACTTGCCTTACAGTGGCGCTCAAGAGATTGTATAGAACCCATTAAAATCAATGGGCCACCAATGTAATACACAGATTCGCTGGTTCCTTCAGAGATGCACTTTGTGGAATCTCTCGCTCTGGCTAATAGGTGGGGGCCATGCAGTGGGGACCCACATGCCCGAATAGACCAGACAAACTAAGGGTATGTTCACATGAAGCATAAAATACTGCAGCAATCAATCACATTCATATAATGCATTCATAACATGTAGCAGTTTTCCTAGAACTTCACCGTTAATAATAATAAAACATTGTAAAATTGTATGTGCTTTACATGCAGCTCTGCAGTGGATTTTCACAGCATGTGAACATACTCTAATAAAACTGAATATCAGGTCTACAAATGGTTCTATTTAAACCCTGGAAAAACAAAATTAAAATCTAGAAAAAAAAAATCTTGCCTCTTTTATTCTTGGGTGTTTTGTGACATGTCGTCTGTGTCATTCTTTGGACACAATGTCTTAGTCTAATACATTTTTGGTCTTTTGTAAATTTAGTGAAACAAAAGTTCAACAGCTAAGGCCCTGTTCACACAGAATTTTTGGGCACTGATTTTGACGTGGAAACAACTTCGAAATTAGATCCAAAAAACTTCAGAAATGGCTCCCCATTGATTTCAATTGAAGGCAGAGGCGGTTTCTTTCTGGGCGGCTTTTAGCCGCTCGAGGGGAAAAATGTGGCATGTTCTTTCTTGCTGTGGTTTCCGCCTCTAGACTCCCATTGAAATCAGCTTCAATGACCGCGGGCAAAAAACGCAGCAAAAACTTCGGCAAAAAGGCGCAGGCAGCTCAAAATCTGCCTCAAAATTCCTGAAGGAATTCTGAGGCAGATTTTTTATGCCTGCAAAAAACCCTGTGTAAACAGGGCCTAACAGTACTGATGGAAGGAGTCTGTTACTTGCATAACACCTAGGATTTGGCCAGAAGTTTACGCTCCAGTGTCAGGCAGAACATAAAACAAATTTGTTTTCTTGTGACCAAGTGATTGGGAAAAGGCATAAAATTTCTTGTCCCCATCTTTTATCGGATATAGTTACATGTTACCTTGTTCACTAACAAAAGTGGACAGGTCACTGTCTCCGACAACATCAGCACTCTCATCTCCTGCTGCTGTGAACATGCCATCCTTAGGTAAAAGTAATCCTGTCGCTACCAAATTAGAGTGATCACCTAAGCAATGCTGGATTTAGATGTCAGGAACATGAAGGTTCAAAATGCTCTCCGGTAAGATTTTAATCAGCCACATGTATATATGTTTTGAATGGAGCCTACTGCACCAGCTCCCACAACAATTATAATTTGACCCGGAGGGTCACATTTCCAGCTGGGTAGCCTCTAGGTATGGGACTCTTGTGTGGCCAGGCCAAGACCTGGCACCTAAGACATATACCAAGGGGTGCTGGTCAATTACACCTTAAATGGAACCTCTACACATATGTTGATATTGTTCCTTGAGGGGGGGGGGGGTCTCATTGAATGCAGTAAGGCCAGGTTCACACATCGCATTAATATTAAGCTGTTAAACCTGCCAAGAAATCTGCAACAAAATCTGTATGTTTAGCCAAAGATTTCACCTATGGATAAAATCCCATGTGAAAATTTGCAGATTTCCCGCAACAAATAGGGGATGGTGCAGATTTAAACATCCAAATCATGTGTAGAATCTGCTGTAGAACGTCCGCTGGAAGTTAATTGAGGTTTGATTTAACACCATTCACTTACATTGTATTGTACTTTTATATGGAATTTCAGTGCGTATTCCGCAAACTGAAACTCTGCAATAAATAGGAGATGTGTGTACCCGGTCTTATTCTACAATCAATGTCATCAGGGCAATCTTTACACGCACCTCTGCCATGAAGCACTAAATAAAACAAGATGATAAATATATGTGTAAAGGATCTGCCAGACACAACTTCTGTGTCGACGCCCATAGGTAATCAGTCTGCACCTGCTTCTATGTCTGTGAGACTGACTCCATCTTCCACCACTCAGGATGGCAGGCTTAGGAGTGGGAGAGCCTATCACAGCCTGGCCAGACGGAGCTAGCTCCCGCCCTCTGTCTATTTATACCTGCCTTTCCTGTTCCTCCTTTGCTTGTGATTCTTCTCTGTTGGTTTCCTGGCCCTGCTGCAGCTTCTTGAACTACTGATCCTCTGCTTGTGATTGACCTTGGCTTTTCTGACCACTCTTCTGCTCTGCGTTTTTGTACCTCGCTCATCTCCTGGTTTGACTCGGCTCGTTCACCTCACTTGTTGCTCACGGTGTTCCCGTGGGCAACTTCCCCATTTCCCTGGCTTCTTTGTACCCTTGTCTGTTTGTCTGTCGTGCACCTATTGAGTGTAGGGACCGTCGCCCAGTTGTACCCCGTCGCCTAGGGCGGGTCGTTGCAAGTAGGCAGGGACTGAGTGGCGGGTAGATTAGGGCTCACTTGTCTGTTTCCCTACCCCGACATTACAATATGTTGGTGTATATTCTCTAAGACAAAAAAGCCTGTTAAAAGTAAGAGCATGCAGAAGAGTGAAGAAAGGAAAGCTATAGAAGCAGACGCCATCGTTTGTCATACACACCTGCATGGGCCGCACCAGTCTGTTTGTTGGTCGAGGCCAAAGCGAGCTCTGCATTTCTTAGGGGAGCCAGGATCTGAGTATAGAAACATGCGCAGGGAGGAGGCAGAGGCACACAAAAAAAAGGAAAGAAAAGATGCAACAAGTATTTAGCCACTTAAACTTAAAGATACTGCCAAACAGATGCAAGTGACTGCAAAGGAAAAAAGAACAAAAAACAGAACATTTAATACAAATCTTTACCTTGAAGAACAGAGATGACATTTACAGATAGCATGTACAAGCACCTGACATTTGCTGTCTACCTTTAATGCAAGGGAGAAATGGTGTCCTACCACCTACGCCAATTGCTAAAACGAATGGAGCATCTGTGCTCCCCCTTAGGGTCCTTTTACTGCGGCCAATTTGGATGTAAAAACGAGCGTCAATCAACGAGACAGCTCCTTGATCAGCGCTTGTTTGCTCCTTTCGCAAGGAGCTATGATCTGTTAGGTATGGGCGAGTGATCTTTACTACGTTCAGAAAAACGCTCATTTGTTCGATCATTGGCCTATATAAAAGCGCTTTAAGTCTTCTCACTCAGAGATCTTCAAATCTCGGACACCAGTTAGAATCTCCCATTCACAGCTATGGGAGTTAAATGCATATACAGTCAAATTGCAGTAAACCTTCCCTTTAAGAGCAAATTTTATTTAAATTCAAGAAGAAATCAAATTTGCCCTTTAAAAAAAAAATGTTATTATAATTTGCGAGGTTCCCTGTCCTAGCATGCCCATCATTTACTTTATTCAAGCAGGTCTCAGTGCACTATGAAGCAACAGTACCCCAATGCGGATTGAGTGCTCACTGTATGTTGATGAAAAAATGAAGGGTGATAACTGCCAGCCGAATCAACGTTTAAAGGCAGCTTAGAGGGGTTTTCTGGTTTCATGCAAATAAAGTGTAAAAAGGACCTCCAGGGACTATAACAAGGAAACATGACAAAAGATTTCACACAGTTATTGCATATGTAATCGGGAGCACTGGGAACTCTAACTAGTTGGAGGTATGAATAGTGATGCAACTTCCTAATATACGGTTTGAATTTCTCACCATTTTCAAGATGCTCCTAATAAGCCCTACCAGGGCTTGTGTATGGCAGTGTATTGCGGGTTTTACTGGCACCTAATAAGTATTGAATCAGTGATCTAATGATCACTTGTTCCAGCCCCTTGTGGGGACTAAAACAAAATAAAAAAAAGTAATTAAATTTTTTTTTTATTAATATACCAAAAAAATAAAATCGTTGAAAAAGCCCCCATTTTTCAATATATCCTTAAAGTAATGTAAAAAAAAACAAAAACCAACATACATTATTGGTATCGCCACGTCCTTAAAAGTCCAACACTATTAAAATACGATATTATTTAACCCGTCCCTCAAAAAACAAAAAATATGGTTTATGGACGGCATAGAGGAAAAAAATTAAATGGAAAAATAAAATGGCTGCATCGGGAAAGGTTTAATGGCTATGGACACCTTTAAACCATTTTTTTTAAATATTATTGCATGAAAAAAAAAAAAAAAATTAAAAAAAAGAGCCACGCAACAGATTTTAAATTGATTTTTATGAAATATTTCTATCCTTTGGCTTTTGCAACTTGCATGGATTACAATACAATACAAGCTGCTAGATGCCATTCTGACCTCATTCCGACAACACCATTTTGACGGCTCTGACCTCTCCAGAACGCTAATTTAACCTCAAACCTAAAGAAAACAAATATTGTAAGAAGATTTTCTCCAGCTAGATACACTATTTAAATGTGGAAAGATAAAGTATATTAATTGTACTAGAGGGACTAAAGTTTTTGTAAGTAAAGCTTCAAAGGGGTTGTCCCATTCTGAAAATCCCTGTGCATATGTGCAAAGGAATATGGACGTCATATGTTCACCTAGAGATGCACGATGCATCGAAACTTCGATAGTGTTTCGATACTGTGCACCCCCAAACGGTTCGATAACGTTAATTCATGTATTTCGATACTTAGCCGCGCGGCCGCACAGCTTAGCATTGTAACACATGAATGTATGAGAGCGAGACTGCGGCTATGTAATACATGTGTAATACAGCCATTGCCCCGCTCCTGAGTCCTGATAAGTGCACGCCGTCAGGATGATGCGATGCGGCCAGCGCTGCACTAATCAGCGCCGGCACTGAAAACAGAACATGGCGGCCTCACTGCAAAACAACCCCATGTTCTGTCTTCAGTGCCTGAACCGCCGCTCATTAGTGCAGCGCCTCACTTTCAGGAGCGGGGAAATGACTGTATTACACAGCCGCAGGCCCGCTCTATAACGGCGGAGATCAGAGTAACCTCTCATCTCGGCCGTTATTCCCCTGAATGCTGCGATCATAGCGGACCGCAGCATTCAGGAGAAAATGAGAAGGGGGGATGCCCCTTGGATCGCATCATAGGAATCCCTGTTACGCGACTGAGGGACATACCATATATGGACAGGGGCTATTGAAGGACCCCCGGGCTGTCTTACCATATTTCCTGTTAGGGCATACTTAGTACACCGGCTAATGTACCGGCATATAGATATATACCACTACATTACTATCAGCATATAGATATATGCTAGTACATTAAAGTTTAAAAATAAACTAAAAACAAAGTAATATTAAATAAAAAAAAAAAACATATACCTTTTTTACAATAAACATTAAAATAAGTCTCAATACATAAAATATTCACATATTGGGCATTGGTGCGGCCGTAATAACCTTCACAACAATTTTTTTTGCATAATTTATGATGTGTACGCTGAAAAAAATAAAATAAAAACAGATTTCTTTCACTTATTGTGGGGCACGAGGTGTGATGAATTTAACCTCCATGTGCCTCACATTAATAGTAATTAACCCCATCATGTACCTTACACATTAACCCATTATGACTGCGAAACATGATGGAATTAATTACTATTAATGTGAGGCACATTCAAAATTCATCACACCTCGTGCCTCACCTCAGAAAACGGAAGAACCTATTTTTTTTTATTACTGTTGCCAAAGTATCGTTTTGGTATCGAAATGGCAATACTAAACTAAGTATCGGTATTGAAGTCCAAATTCTGGTATCGTGAGATCCCTACATTGACCCCTTCTTTTAGTCAGAACGAAGAGCTGTTGCAATGATTTTCTCTCTCCTTAGAGGACTTAGTCTTCTTCCATAGGGAGCGGTGTTGCAGCAACGCATTAGCTTGTACTTAATTTCCTCAAAAAGTCACATTGGATCTTAAAGGAAGACTGTCACATAAGACAACCTGGTCTTACAGGTCACTTGCGGATTTTGCTTCCCATCCTTTTCCTCAGTAGTGACAGCAAAGCCCAGCTCCACTTAGCAAAAGATGCAGCTGAACCCCCAAACAGTAATCACAGCAGTGCTCATGCTCTTCCTTCAGTAGTTAACCCCTTAGTCACCATCAATACGCCTTTTCACGGCGGTCACTAAGGGTCTTAGGCTAGGCCATCGCCCTTTCACGGCGGCCTAGTCGAAGTCCTGCACGGGTGTCCCGTGCAGGCTGGAGCCGGGGCTTGGCTGTCTGATGACAGCCGGGCTCCTGCTCCAATGGCCGCCATCGAAGTTTACTTCGATCGCGGCCGTTTAGCCCGTCAAATGCCGCGTTCAATAGCGACCACAGCACGTCCTAATAGATTTACACTGACAGGCAATATTGCTTTGATATACTAAGTATACCAAAGTATTATAGCAGCAATCTAAAGATCGCATAGTAAAGTCCCCTAGTGTGTAAAAAAAAAATAAGTAATGTAAAATAAAAATAATAAAAATGACAGTAAAAAAAAAAATAAAAAGAATTTTTTTTCCATAAAAAGTGGTTTTATTTTGTAAAAGTGTAAAAAATAAATAGAAGTACACATATATGGTATCGCTGCGACCGTAATGACCCAAACAATAAAGTTAATATGTAATTTAAACCGCAAGCACCGTAAAAAAAAAACGCAAAAAACAATGGCGAAATTGCTATTTTTTTCCATTGCCCCCCCAAAAAGTCATAATAAAAGTTAATAAATAAGTCCCATATACCCCAACACAGTACCAATCAAAACGACGCCTTGTCCTGCAAAAAACAAGCCCTCATATTACGGCTCTTGGAAAGCAACGATGCAAAAACAAATAATTTTAGTTCAAAAGTGTTTTTCTTGTGCAAAAGTCGTAAAACATAAAAAATCTCTATGTGGTATCGCCGTAATCGTAGCGACCCATAGAATAAAGCTAAGCTGTTATTTACACACAGTGAATGGTGTGAATTTAAAACACAAAGAACTATGGCAGAATTTCAGGTTTTTTTTCTATTCCCCCCCCCCCCAAAAAACAGTTAATAAAAGTTAATAAAAAAATATGTACCTCAAAATGCCATTAAAAAGAACAACTAATCCTGCAAAAAAACAAGTCATCATACAGCTATGTCAACAGAAAAATAAAAAAGTTATAGCTCTTTGAATGCAACTATAGAAAAACAACAAAAAATTGCTTGGTAATAAGGGCCTAAAATAGGGTGGTCACTAAGGGGTTAAACAAGTGCCTCCAGTATTGCACCAGTAATCATACCAGTGTCCCTATTCTCCTATCCAGTAGTAACAATAGTGCAACCACTTCCTCCTGTAGTCAAAGCAGAGCCTTTTTCCTTTCCCCTTTTAGTCAGAGCAGTGCTTCTTCTCAGTTTTCATAGCATCCTCCTTCCTAAAGTAATCACAACAGCGCCTCCCCCTATAGTCACGTCAGTGCCTTCCCCAGTAGTCAAAGCAGTTTATCTTTTTTAAATCACAACATTGCCACCCCTCTTCCACAACTAGTAAAAGAAGGGATGTTACCTCTCAAGTACAGCACTGTCTTTCCCAGTAGTCACAGCAGTGCCTTCCTTCCTAGTTACACTTTCAGAAATATTTGCAGCAGTGCCTTACCCCTTTTCCTAGTAATCACAACAGTGTGATGCAACCTCTGCTGGTAGGAAGCTACATTTGAGCTCATATTTGCAGCTTTTGCCTGCATGTCTCTCTACTAACCGAGATGAATGCAGGAGGATCATCACACAGCTTTTGTATGCTCTCTGCAACGAAAGATGGCGCTGGATGCGGTCAGTGACACTGCAGGTTTTTTAGGCCATGCAGGGTTTTCCTTTAACCCCTTAATGACCGGGCCATTTTGCACGTTAATGACCAAGGATTATTTTTTGTTTTTCCACGGTCGCATTCCAAGAGTCGTAACTCTTTTTTTATTCCATCGACATAGCCGTATAAGGGCTTGTTTTTTCCGGGACGAGTTGTATTTTGTAATTGTACCATTTTTAGATGCTTATAACATATTGATTAACTTTTATTAACTTTATTTTAGGAGAGAATTGAAAATAAGCAGCTATTCCAGCATTCATTTTCACGTTATAAATTTACGCCGTTTACTATGCAGCGTAAATAACATGTTAACTTTATTCTATGGGTCGGCACGATTACAGGGATACCAAATGTGTAAAGGTTTTATATGTTTTTTCTACGTTTGCACAATAAAAACCCTTTTAGAAAAAAATTACTTGTTTTTGCATCGCCGCGTTCCAAGAGCCGTCATTTTTTTATTTTTCCGTCGATGTGGCCGTACGTGGGCTTGATTTTTGCGGGACAATGTGTAGTTTTCATTAGTACTATTTTGGGGTACATAGGACTTATAGATGAACTTTTATTTTATTTTTTATGGGGGGAATGGGAGAAAAGAGAGAATTTTGCCGTTGTTTTTTGCGTTTTCTTTGGACGCCGTTCATCCGGCGGTTTAATTAATGTGTTCATTTTATTGGTCAAGTTGTTACGATCGCGGGGATACCATATATGTGTATGTGTGATTTGTTTTGACCGTTTTATTAAATAAAACCACTTTTTGGGGCAAAAAAGTAGTTTTATTTGACTTTGACTGTAATTTTTTTTATTTTTTTTTTCACAAACTTTATTTAACGGTTTTACTTTTTTTTTTTTTAGTCCCACCAGGGGACTTCACTATGCGATGTGCAGATCGCATATATAATGCTTCGGTATACTTCGTATACCAAAGCATTATTGCCTGTCAGTGTAAAACTGACAGGCAACCTGTTAGGTCATGCCTCCGGCATCGCCTAACAGGCAGATGCTGAAGGCAGACCTGGGGGTCTTTGTTAGACCCCCGGCTGTCATGGAAACCCGACGGCGACCCGCGATTTGTTTGCGGGGGCGCCGATCGGGAGACAGAGGGAGTTCCCCCTTCTGTCAAACACATTAAATGCCGCTGTCACTGTTGACAGCGGCATTTAATGGGTTAAACTGCCGGAATCGGCGCGTGCTTCGATTCCGGCAGTTGCAGCAGGAGCCAGGCTGAGTATAACAGCCGTGCTCCTGCCGCTGATCGCGTGGGTACAGTCTCAGTACCCACGCCATCACAGGACGGATATATCCGTCCTCCTGCGCGAACTAGCAGCTGCTGAGGACGGATATATCCGTCCTTCGGCGTTAAAGGGTTAACTTCAGCATGATCTATTTGTGTTATTTTCCTGCTACACAGCATTAAAAACTGAAATCCAGTACCACAGTAGTAGTTTCCCACTAAAACAGTTCTAATATGGAACTTTAATAAACCGCAGCTACAGATGACTCCAAAACTGCAACAAAACCAGCGTGCATGAATAAAAGTGTCAGTGTCAGTGTTTGCCTGGGACAACATTTTAAATGTGATGGTGTAATATTGCCTGGTGCCCTCCAGTAGCGCCCCCTGCCACGGATCTTCCATTTTAAGGCCCGCTCTGTGCTGTCCCAAAATGGTTGCAGCACTTCTTAGACGGAGCCTGAGACACTCCCAGTTCTGTCCAATCCGTGAACAGTGGGTGTGTCTTAGACTAGGTCAGAGAAGCATTGTAGCCATTTTGAGACAACACAGAAGGGACCTTAAAACGGCGAATCCAGGGCAGAGGGGCGCAACTGGAGGGCACCAGGCAATATTACCCCAAATACACCATCACATTTAAAATGTTGCCCCGGGACAGGAGGCAACACTCTTGCAGAATCCCTTCAATATTAATCCTATGATTACACATCTGAAAATCTCACCTGAGCTGGAATCCGGATGCTTTTCTCTGCTCCTTCGTTTCTTTTTTCCCTATAAAAAAAATAAACAAAATCCAAAACTATTTTTTTTTGTTCGTTACGAGGATAAGTAAAATACACACGGCCGAAATCTACGTCAGCAAGCCGTTTGACTGCAAATTGGAGCAGTTTTCAAAATATTGTTTACGTTCAGACTTTTTTTTTAGGTGAACGGTTTACCTGCAAAAAGCGCGCATACATAAACAAGCATTTGAAAACCGCACAAATTGCTGTAAAACAGAAGCAGTCGTGGTTTTTGTCCGCACTAAAGCCGCGCAGCAGCCGATACGGGAGGCCTTGCCCTAAAAGTCCTAGAAGCCCTATTAATTACTTTCACTTACCTGGACTGGATTGCAAAGGAAAATAGAATCGTATAGGGCCCAGAATGTCTACAGAAATCAATAATGTCAACTCCAGATACATACAAGGAAAGTGCCATAATATACAATGAAACTTCATGACAACAATTGAAGAAGGGAAGGATTGTACAACACTGAATTATTATGGCTTCCTATACAACGGGCAGCTCTCAGTCAGGTTCACACACATGCACAGATATTTTGCCATCATCTAAATGACTTTACCTTAGAAGAGTATTGTGACTGAATATTTACAATATACAAATGAGAAATTCTGAGGTAATTATCATTAGTTACCACAGATTCATTAGGACATAACAGGTCACGCTCCAATAAGGGAATAAGCGCGCCATTTTTCTTATTTCTCCACAGGAAGGTCAGAAAGTCAGACACGCTTCATTTATCTATTGTGAAAGTCACACATTATGTTCACAGTCTAACAACCCCCCCCCCCCCCTCAGGACGCTTCCGTCAATCAGAGCGAGGAGCCCTATTTTTGAGGCATTTCTTTTTCACCTTGGATTTTTGATATTTTTATTTTGGATATTGCACGGTCACCATTTCGTTTCTATATAGACCAATAACAAAAACGACAGCGTTAAACCCATGTTCCGATGCGTACGAGTACAATTTTTAAGTTCTAGTTGCCAATTGTAGTTCATGCGCGTCTACGGCCAGATTTGTAAGTACGGTTTTCTCCTGACACGAAGTTTACTCTTTAATTAAAAAATACTAGACCAGTGGGGTGGATTCCCTTTATATGATGGAGGTTCTTAGCATCCACAATTCAAAAGTATTTTCATACATTACATAAAATAATACATCATGATGTCATCCATTGACTCCCTATGTGTTTGGATGAAGACGTCCATGTCTGGCATAATATAATATAATATGATATAATATAATATAATAGATAAACTGGGTGGCAATACATACTTTTGTACTTACATAGTTATCCCGGGCAGACCAGCCAGGGTAGAGCTGCATATGGAGCTGCCTTTCTTTCCTTGCCAGTTCATAGTACTTTGCTTGCTCTTCTCTGGATAGCGCATGCCACTAGAAAAAGAGGTAGCACCAATCAGTATTCTGCAGTATCTGTCTGCCAGCTTCTTATCCCATTGTCCCTAACCACGCAAGCCAGCTTCTTATCCCATGGTCCCTAACAACGCACGCCAGCGTCTTATCCCGTGGTCCCTACCCACGCACGCCAGTGTCTTATCCCGTGGTCCCTAACCACGCACGCCAGCTTCTTATCCCGTGGTCCCTAACCACGCACGCTTGGTGTTTGTGTAGGAGTCAGGCAGAAGAGAGTTTGGCCAGGACTAGGGACCTTAGTTGCAGGGTGAATAAAGAAGATCTGAATAGAGCAATCCTGAGGTTCAGCCACAAGCCCTGAGAAGTCTCCTTTATACCGTACACTACAGATCCTTCTATACATTTCCTTGTAGGTACACAAGCCACAGTGAGATATGTTAGCAGCACCTGATCAGCTTGTTGACAGTTTCCAGGTTAAACAGTTATTAAGGTAGATTACAAAGGTTTAGTGAGTATAGATCTTTACTTTAGCCCTTTAATGACAGGCCATTTTTTCCCTTTTCGCCTTCCAAGAGACATAACTTTTTTATTTTTCCATTGACATCCTTATGAGGACTTGTTTTATGGGGAACGAGTTGTAGTTTTTAATGTCACAATTTAATGTACCATATAATGTACTGAGAAACTATAAAAAAATGATTTGGAATAGTGGAACGGGAAAAAAACAGCAATTTCCCCATTGTTATTTAGGTTTAGTTTTTTTTACGTGTTCACTCTGCGGTAAAAATTACATGTAAACTTTATTCTATGGGTTAATATGATTACGGCGAAAGCAAATTTATATAGTTAATTTTATGTTTTACTACTTTTTCAAAATAGAAACATCTTTAAAAAAATAAATTGTGTCACCATATTCTTAGAACCACATAACTTTTATTTTTCCGTGGTTTGAGGGCTTACTTTTTGCACGGCCAGCTACTTTTTATTGATAATAGTTTGGGGTACATATAAACTTTTAGACCACTTTTTATTCCATTTTTGTGGGAGACATGGTGGCCAAAAAAACAGCAATTCTGACATTCTTCTTATTTTTTTTTTCATTTTATTCACCGTGCGTGTTAAATAATATTATACTGTAATAGTTCTAACTTCGAGGAGTTAGAGCAGGGTGTCAGCTTTATATTACAGCCGACACCTTGCTGTAACTGCTGGGATCGCAGATTACTACAATCCCATCTGTTTAACCCCTTAATGACCAAGCCGTTTTTTACGTTTTTCCATCGTTGCATTCCAAGAGCTATAACCTTTTTATTTTTGCGTCGACATAGCTGTATAAGGTCTTGTTTTTTGCGGGACAAGTTGTATTTTTTAATAGCACCATTTTGGGGGACATATTATTTATTGATTAACTTTTATTAACTTTTTTTGGGGGGGAAATAGAAAAAAAACTGAAATTTCGCCACTCTTTTTTGCGTCTTAAATCTACGCCGTTTACCGTGTGATATAAATAACACAATAACTTTATTCAGCGGGTTGTTACGATTGCAACGATACCAAATTTGTATAGTTTTTGTATGTTTTACTACTTTTACACAGTAAAATTATTTTTTTTTGTGTCTCCATATCTGAAGAGCCGTAACGTTTTTATTTTTTCGCCGATGCGGTTGTGTGAGGGCTTTTTTTTTGCGGGAAGACTTGTGGTTTTTATTGGTACTATTTTGGAGTAGATGCGACTTTTTGATCACTTTTTATCACATTTTTTTAACGTCAGGATTCACAGAAAACAGCAATTTTTCCATAGTTTTTTATTACATTTTTTACGGCGTTCACCGTGCGGGTTAAATAATGTAATAGATTTATAGTCGAGGTCGTTAAGGATGCGGCGATACCAAATATGTGTAACTTTTTTACTTTATTTTGTTTTTTTAATAGTAAAGCATTTTGTAAGGGGAAAAGCTGGGTTTTTTATTTTTTTTTCACATTTTTTTTAAAATTAACTTTATTAAACTTTTTTTTTACTTTTTTACTAGTCCCACTAGGGGACTTTAATATGCGATTCTCCGATCGCTATTATAATACACTGCAATATTTTTGTATTGCAGTGTATTACTGCCTGTCCGTTTAACAGGGACAGGCATCTGCTAGGTCATGCTTCCGGCATGATCTAGCAGGCATTCGCTCCAGGCAGACCTGGGGGCCTTTATTAGGCCCCCGGCTGCCATTAGAGACACAGACACTCGGCGATCGTATCGCAGGGTGTCAGTGTGAGAGAGAGGGAGCTCCCTCCCTCTCTCCAAAACCACTCAGATGCGGTGCACGCTATTGTGCACCGCATCTGAGGGGTTAAACGGGTGAGATAGATACTAATATCGATCTCACCCGGCAGAGCAGGGACGCTCCCAGCCCTCAGCTGCCTCTAGCAGCTGAGAGCAGGGAGATTTGACGCTCCCTGCTCTGTTTACTTTATCCTGATGCAGTGCCGTAAAAAGGCATATGCATCAGAATAAAGCCCGTTAGTGGCCGCCGTTAAAAGGCGTATTGGCGGTCACTAACGGGTTAACCTGTTAGATAATAGTGACCGCGGCATCTAAGCTGTTGGAAGAGGAGCGTATGGAGCGGGCTCAGCCCGTTAGCCCGCTCAATACAACCTGTCTCCCCCCTATGACGTACATACCTGGTGGGTGGACTTAACGGGGCTAAAGGGGTTGTACAGGATTATAAATACATTGCTGCTTTCTTCCAAAAAGAGTGTCACACATATCCACAGGTTGTGTGTGGTACTGCAGCTCAGCCCCATTCACTTAGATGGAGCGGAGCTGAAATACCAGACAAAACCCATGGACAGGTGTGGCGCTGTGTATGGAAGAAAGTAGCAATGTTTTGATAATCCTGTTTAAGTGTTATTTGTGTGTCTACATCATTGATCTGCAGCATTTGTGTAATTGTGATTAATAGTTGTATATTATGATGCCGGAATAAGGCTTGATAGTAAGGTAGAAGGCTGTAACACAGGTCTTTATGTAAATGGTAATCAGACATGCTTCACCAATAGAGCTGAAATGTCCCACATCGGCCGACATGTAAATCGTTTATTCTAACTAGTGATCCCTATTGATATGTACAATTCATTACCCCAGGGATGAGATGTAAAGTAATTCCATTCTAGACACCTGGCTGTATTGTAGCTTTGGACACTCACCCTCCTGCCTAGAATCTGATTGATCGCTGCGCTCTCTTTTAATGTGCACTCAGCAATAACTTTTGCACGCATTTCTTTCATATACAACATAAAAGCATTCAGTGGTTTCTTAATTGTTGGCTTCTTGGGTTCCTTTTCTCTTTTTGGTTCTGAGTAAGGTTTCCTGTAGAGCACAATAAATAATGAAACATTAATGGAGGAGATAAAGCAGTTATAGTAAAACATTAATAGTCATTTCACGCTATTAGGTACACTATAACTAGGTGTCACCATACTTCTTGCCAATAGTGTGTTCCTACATAGTCTGACACAATCAGTACTGTGGACAGTATCCGACTGTATAAGGGCATGGCCCCACGTGGCGTATTTCTTCTGCAACTGTCCGCATCAATGCCGCACAGAATCTGCGTTGCAGATTCTGTTGCGGATCTGCCCAAAATGTGCAGTAAATTGATGCGGACTGGCCGTTACGTATTGAGGTGAAAGTACTTCCCTTCTCTCTATCAGTGCAGGATAGAGAGAAGGGACAGCACTTTCCCTAGTGAAAGTAAAAGAATTTCATACTTAACGGCCGTTGTCTTGGTGACGTGTCCCTCTTTCGGCATCCAGCCCGACCTCCCTGGATGACGCGGCAGTCCATGTGACCGCTGCAGCCTGTGATTGGCTGCAGCCGTCACTTAGACTGAAACGTCATCCTGGGAAGCCGGACTGGAGAAAGAAGCAGGGAGTTCTCTGTAAGTATGAACTTCTATTTTTTTTACAGGTTGATGTATATTGTAATCGGAAGGCACTGTCCAGGGTGCTGAAACAGTTACTGCCGATCGCTTAACTCTTTCAGCACCCAGGACAGTGACTATTTACGGACGTCGCCTAGCAACGCTCCCGTAATTACAGGTGCACACACGTAGTCACCTGTAATTATGGGTGCACACACGTAGTCACCCGTAATTACGGGAGCCCCATTGACTTCCTCAGTCTGGCTGTAGACCTAGAAATACATAGGTCCAGCCAGAATGAAGAAATGTCATGTTAAAAAACCAATACGCTCCGCGGCACACATAACATCTACATTACATCTGCGGACTTCATTGCGGAATTTAGAATCTCCATTGAAGTCAATGGAGAACTTCCGCAATGAGTCCGCAACCAGTCCGCCACACGTCCGCAACAACCATTGTATGCTGCAGACACCAAATTCCGCACCGCAGCCTATGCTCCGCAGCGGAATTTTCCGCATCGTCTAAACGAACACTACTAAAAAGCAGTGGAAGGCAATGGAGAAAAGGGTCCGCTGCTGATTAACGCTGTGGAGTGTCCGCAGCGGAATTCCAGAGCAATTCCAACACGTGGGGCTTTGCCCTAAGGGCACTCCCCATTGATCAGGGGAATGTTAACACCTAGTTAAGTTATTCATACATTTGCAGGAGGAATAACAGAGGAACAACAACGCAGAGTTGTAAGGAAAGATAATCTAAAATAGTTTTTTCATGGAGAACGTAAATATATACTAAAACAGACATGTCAGGAGTGGTGACAGGTCCCCTCAAAAAGAACCCAATGGGTGCCACACTGCCCACTGTAATGAATTTTCAGATAGAGTTATGGTCAGCAATATCTATTGCTCAGAGCTTCGCTTCTAATTGTGCAAGACTTCATATTGCCTGGCAGTTCTGTGCCAGACTATCACGTGCTATATGAAAAGTGGCTTTACAGAATTTTAAAGGGAATTTCTCAACACAAAAAAAAAACCTTTTTAAGGGAAGCTGTCCTGACGTTCAGTTGATCTAACCAAGGAATGTTTTGGCAATCAACACCTTTCACCTGAGACGGCCGCTGCAGGGGAAATGGTAGTCCGCCAGAGTGGGAGCCACTTTTTCCAGTTCTGGCCAAAGGAGGGGGTGTCCTGAGCGGAGGGCCCCCTCTATGATGTCCATATGTCCTAATAGGGCATATGTTCTTTCTTGAGCTCCATTTACGAATTTTACCAAAATTAATGCATTTCAATTAAAAACATTAAAAAAAAAACCAAGTGGGTACTTACATGCTCCTTTCATAGCATTCCATATCTTTATTCCCTGAGTGAGGCACTATGGCTGGGTGAGGGATTCCTGTTGTGTGTACACCAGAGCCAAGCATTAGGGGATGAGTAAACCTGAAAACAAGAACAGTTTCGACACATTAATTCTTCTTCGGTCAAGAAAGAGAAATATATCACAAGCAGGGGCAACATATACAAAGTAAAAGGTACTGGCGGATACTTGTATGGCCTCATACAAACAACAGGGTCCTCATAGCTATGAAGATCTGTTCTTGGGACTGAATGTTTTCCCCTTGCCCCTCACTTACCTGCCACCAGGTTTATATACAAAGCCTGTTTTTTTTTTAGAATAGTGGATCACTTCTAGTCAGGTCTTATTTTTCGTTGAAATATAAAATAATTCTCAATCTTTGAGGTTTATAGGCCGACTGCTGGGCTTGATGCAATTTAAAGCCCTGACTAATGCTTCAACCCTTTTGTTTTATACAATATATGATAAAAAAATGAAGATAAAAAATAAATTATTCCCCTTAAATCCACTTGCTTTTTTGCCGCCGCAGGTGAATGGCATGTTGTAAATCCCTATTCACATGCATTGTACTGTACTCCAGTTGTAGAAAATACTGAGAACATTCCCGAGAAATAAAATCATTCATAAACAGTCATTTTAAGAGAAAGAAGGAAAGAAAGAAGGAAAGAAAGAGGGAAAGACAAAACAGGTGTCATATACGGATTACGTGTGCTAGAAATAAAGTACAGATGTAAATCTTAGTCACACTGCTCATGCGATTCTGTGGATGGTATCCATCGTATGAAGCCTGTACTTCCCACACCTCAAAAATCTTCATTTTGACAATTCACATTTTATAATCGAATACTACTGCTTGAATTGAACATGTGTATTACTTCTCTTACGAGCGTCTATGGATATGTGATGAGAAGATGTGTAGACATCCAATGTACAAGGAGAACACCTTTCAGGCGCAGAACTTCCAGAACGCAAGGGTAAAAGATATACATATAATATACTGTCTCTTGTGTTTGAAAAAGAGGGCCAGAGCCCCCGAAATTGCTTGTGAAATAAAGAACCCCATCTCTTATCCTTGCGTTCAGGAAGTCTTGTGCCCGAAAAGGTGTTCTCCATGGTACTTCAGATGCCTAAACTGGTCTCCTCATCAATTCTCCATACCGAATCCCTGGCGAGGTTGGTACCAAACATCGTAGGGCATCAAAACCGCCATCATTCTTCCTACATAGGCCCTGCAATAGTGTGTTTGACTACTTAGAAATGTATATATAGAATTTACTTGTAAAAACACAGAACTTTAGGAAAGACTGCCCAAAATAATAAAATCCCAAAACTAATCCACAATATATTATTATACATTTATTTTTCAATCAATGTAATCTAATTAGATTTTTCTGTTCAGTCTTGTGCGAAAATCCATAATAATTTGTGGTTCTGTGCCAGAAACGAGCACAGGATTATCAGAATATCAGGATTGTTACTGTATATCATTTTTAAATCTATGAGGGGCTAAATGCAGTTTATTTGAAAAAATGTAGGTATAAAAATTGTTGGTTTTTTTCGCAGTTAATGTAATACCAGAGTACACCACAAGGTGGAGATACTGCACAAACTATAAAGAAAGCAGCCAAACAACAGTTCAGGGACTGTGAACTTTGAAAACGTAAGAACGACTTGACCTTTAAGAAAAAAATAAAGAAAAACGTTTTTTTTTTTTAAAACTTCTTATCCAACTTTCATATCCCTCATCTCAAGTTAATAGGATGTAGGAGGGAAAGAAGAGGAAAGGGTTGGAGTGATGGGATATGTAGGACACAGTGGGTATCTTCACCTATGCATTCACTGTTGTGTTCCTGGATCACAAACTTGTATTCTTGTGCACTGTTCTGCTGAAAGAATCCACCCGCACATGAATAAGGCTATATTCACACGGCCGCGAAAAACGGCTGTGTGATGGCTGTTTTTGTTTTACCGCTGTTTATATTAACAGCCATCACATGGCTGTTTTTAGAACGATGAAGCTATATGGGTGTATTCATATGTACTTTTTTTTTAAAGGTCTGTGAATACTAGCCGTGAAAAAATGGAACGTGTTATATTTTCGGCCGCTCACGGCCAGACGACCCCCATATAAGTCAAAGTGTCTGTTTTTAAGGCTGGATTCACACGAGCGTGGCGTTTTTGCGTGCGCAAAAACCACTTGACAGCTCCGTGTGGCAGCAGCATATGATGCGTGGCTGCGTGGTTTTCGCGCAGCCGCCATCATTATGACACTCCATTTGGATGTTTGTAAACAGAAAAGCACCTGATGCTTTTCTGTTTACATTCATCCTTTTGACAGCTGTTGCGCGAACCACGCAGTTCGCACGGAAGTGCTTCTGTGCGGCATGCGTGGTTTTCACGCACCCATTGACTACAATGGGTGCGTGATTCGAGCAAAACGCCGAAAGAACGGACATGTCGTGACTTTTTTTCAGCGGACTCACGCTGAGTAAAAATCACGCACATGTCCGCACGGCCCCTTAGACTAATATATGTCCGTTCGTCTGAATAAAGCCTAACAGCCATTTTTCAGAAAGCCATTCATGTGACAAAGTCTGTGAAAAACTGACGGTTTGATCAGTTTTTAACGGCTGTTTTTTTGTACTGTCGTTTATATATATATATATATATATATATATATATATATAGCCTAAATATCAGATCAAGTGATTAACCTGCAGCAATGCTTAGGTAACACGTGCGATCAACCGGTACCTAATGAGGATGAGCAAAAAATATTCATGCCATTGCACAACCATTAAAATGTTGCCTCCTTACAGTGCGGGTACATGCATTGCTTGTGCGTAATCCTGGTACTGACTGAAGTAACTTGGTTTTATCAGAACTGGAGACCCTTTTCCATCCCCCAATAGACAAGTTATGGAGCTCATGTGCCCACTAGGGTCACACTTATTGGACCATTCCAGAACACTCTATGGTCTTCTCCTGTTCCAGCCCATCTTTGATGGGGAACAACATGCCAGGGGCATTCAGTACCCCAAATTCTTTTAAGATGCTATTTACTGGAGTGTAGCTCTTCGGGTAGCCAGACTATTGCCCGCGTGTGGCTCTTTGGGCAGCCAGACTATTGCCCACTAATGGCATTACACTGTTCAGTTGACATCTTCAGTTACATGACTACGGCTTCTAAAAAATTTATTTTACTCTAATATTTTTGATTTTGAAACGGTTGTGTGTTAGATGCCTGAAAGATTTAGAGGTACCTAGAACCTGCACACCTGACACACACAGTCATGAGATACCAAAGACGCTCGTCCATTGAGCGCCGCGGGCAAAAAACGCTGCAAAATACGCTTTCTCTGCCTCCCATTGATGTCAATGGGAGGTCAGAGGCGTAAACGCCCAAAGATTAGGGCATGTCCCTTCTTTTTCCCGCGAGACGTTTTTTCCGCTTGCGGGAAAAAAATGTGCGGTTTCTGCGTCAAAAAACGAATCAAAAAACTCTGTGTGAACTCCCCCTTAAAATACACTTGAAAAAAAGCCTGCAAAGAGTTTCCTATTGATTCCAATGGGAAATACACTGTGCTATTCACATTTAGGTGTATTTTTATGCTGCTGAATTTAAAAAAATGCCTCGTAAAAGGAGTATGTCACTTCTTGAGGAGTTTTTGGAGCTTTTTTTCTATTGACCCTATGAAAAACGCCTCAAAAAAAAGCCTCAAAATAAGCTTCAAATTAAAAAAAAAAAACAAAACTTCACTTTGAGCTTCAAAAATGCCTTGAAGTCAGAGGCTGTTTTCACTTGATGTTCAGCCACTTCTTTTTGTATGTGTGAACATACCCATAAAGCTACAAATAAAAGTATTTCCGGACATGTACCGCTCAGTTTTCTGACATGTAACACAACCTTTTTTTTATACTGAAGCAATGCAATGATGCGTGAAGGAATATGATATATACACCTCACTCTTTAAGTTTTGCATGTTCTGATTATCTAATAGCAACCCGAAACCGTTGCAGCATTTTTTTTGTGTTGTGCCTGTCATATTGCATTAGTTAAGAAATACTATGTTTGAAAGTCTACCATAGTAGGGGTTGTCCAGTTTGGGGGCTGTTTTTTATACACCTAACAGCTATACGGTTACCAGAGCCATCTGCTTCCGGCACTGCATAACTTCCGATGGATGACGGAGGCAGCCGTAACAGCTGGTCGGAGCGGGGTCCGGGAGTGTCGGACCCCCACCAATCTTATACTGATGAACAATCCCGAGGATAGGTCATCCGTATAATAAAAACTGTCTCCAAACTGAACAACCCCTTTAAGATGAGAATGTATATTTACACATACAGTAAACGAATGACCCTGGACGTAGCTATGACAACCAGAATGAAAATATCCAGAGTTTAGATTGCTGGACACATTCCAGAAAGCTGGAAAATAGTGCAGAATAGATACAAGGATTTTACTACAAAGGGACTTATTTTCTTATTTTATGACTAAGCAGCTTTATTTATTAAAAAAAGAAATGAGCATGAAGAGCTATGAAAGCCATTTATTACCGTGAACTTCAGTGGTGTCACTATGAAGATCTATTGAGTAAAAGATCTGTTTATGAAATAAATAAATATACATGGAATATTTAATGGCTTCCTGTATGCGATGATTGAGCTGCCCTCGGGCTTTATCACAAGCAAGGACGGTAGAGGAATGTAAATATGTAGGAACACACAAGACATAAAATCTACATGGGAATGCTGGAAAGCTGGTTTCAGTGCTGCACTTATAATTTGCAAAGGGAAACTCATACGTGACAATCCGGACATTAGGAATAGACGAAGGCAACAATTAAAGCTGGAAAGTCGGCTTCAAGTGCAACTTGCGGGATGGATGAGAATGGCGAAAAAGCTGGAGCATTGGAAGCTGTAAAGCACTGAACACAGGGAGGCGCTGTCTCACTGGTCCGATACTCACCTGGAGTACGATGCACTGGTAGATAGTGCTGGAGAATATGGCTGTCTAAATCCACAAGAAGATAGGGGATAGACAGGCTGACTTTGCCTGTGAGTGGGAGAAAACAATCCATGGAGTCAATGTGGGGTCTCGAACATAAAAGTCATATTGAATTATTGATTTGCAATTATAAATGAATCCAAATAAAAAATTGGAATAATTGTTTCTCAAACGTAAAATTACAATTATAATACAGAATCATCAAAAGTTAAACCATGGAGCATTTCATTAAGCTGGAAAGAAGTTTATATGACGGTGGGGATGCCAACCTCCAGGAAAAACAGTGTTCCAAGCCAGCTCTAAAAAAACAGTCAACCAGCCAATACACATGAGTTCCACGAGCCGTTTCAGTCAGTCTCTGACAGGAGGAGAACTACGGATGTGCCAGGAGGACTTGGTCCTGAACTTCTCTTCTTGTGTGCAATGTTCTATATACAGGTAGGGCTGTCATAGGCTCAGTGAGCAAGCTCTATATCACCAATAGACTTTATGGAGTTGTCAAGTCTTCTATAAAGAAAGTATAGTCATTATATAATGGGAAGTTATACAACAGTCCAATATATTTTAGGTTCCTATTCTTCAGCATTTTCAAGATCTTCATTTGAAGTTAGTGACTGGCTAAATTTAGTCACGGGTAACCCTGCCACTTATGCAGCTATTGGGCTTGGTACACCGTATTAGCAAAAGCCACGAGCCTGGAGTCCAAGTCAAGACATTTGTGCTTTTTTAACGTTTTACTTGCTTCAGGAGAAAAAAAAAAAGATAAATTGAGTTAATTTTTACTCTAAGGCCCCAGTACAAAAAGGATTGAGAAGCCCTAGTTTAGCTCGCCGAGGATTGTCTACACTGATATATCATAACAAGCCCAGCAGCAGTGTGAGCAGGACTAGGTCAGAACAGGTTTTGGTCCCCTAAATATACATAAGTGTTTACATTCACGGACAACAAGAAAAAAAATCTGGAAAACAGCTAGCGATTAAACACAAAGTAAAATGGGTTATTCAACAATTTTTTTTTTACAATGTTTACGTTTCATTTACATAGGGCAGAAAAACACCTTTTCGTTTCCTTGTAAGATTTTGATATAATTTTTCTCCAAAATTCTTTGTTTTCTATCCAAACAGATTTTCTATTGACACTTGTATTCTTTGCCCATAAGGATTCACACGGAGCAGATGTCCTGCTCTATAAACTTAAGAGTAATATTGTGTGGATCAGATGGGAACACTTATTGGAGGACAATAGTCTAAAA
The DNA here is from genome assembly GCF_050947455.1 of Rhinoderma darwinii. Lineage (NCBI taxonomy): Eukaryota > Metazoa > Chordata > Amphibia > Anura > Rhinodermatidae > Rhinoderma > Rhinoderma darwinii. The sequence continues at coordinate 49,162,168 of NC_134689.1, forward strand.
TTACGGAATCTCCTGTTTTCACAAATTTCTTTCTGAATAGCAGAAACCATGAAAATAGTGACCAACTTGAAAAAGTAGTATAAAAAGTACAAGTAGTAATATCCCCATCACAATACAGCTTTTAAAAACGGAGAATAACTACAATCTACGTGACCACAGGTCAAAGTGATCCACCAGAGTTTCTCACACTAAGGCCCCAGGCACATGAACGTGCTTTTGCGGCCGCAATTCCCCCGAAAATCCACAGGAGAATTGCAGCCCCATTCATTGCTATGGGGCCATGCACACGACCGTGGTTTCCACGGTCCATGCATGGCCCAGTGAGAACGGACCGCAGAAAAAGCTGTCAGGTCTTATTACGGCCGTGTTCTGTGGTCCAGGCTCATAGCAAATAATGGCCACAGCCATGTGCAAGGCCCGCGATTTGCGGGCAGCTTGCGGGTGACACTTCGCCCCCGGCCGACCCGAAAATCACGGCCGTGCACATGGCTACGGTCGTGTGCATGAGGCCTGAAACATCTTGCTGTGTCTGTAGATTGGAGAAACGGTGTGACTTTTTCCTCTCATACCACACATATTTTGGGAGTTGTGTGCCCAAGCATCGCCAAAATTCCACTAATCATGGCCAATTTGCGTTTACTTCAGAGTTGCCATTCTGTGTACAAGTGGTCATACAACAATCACTACCACACTACTTAAAAGTTAATCGTGAACCGTGTAATCACACCAACAAATACCCAAGCGCTGCAGTACATCAGCCTGCTTTGAAGTTCTACATTCCATCCCCATAGCAGAACAGAAAAGCGTAAACCTAATCCAACAGTGACATTTGTAGCTCCATGGGACAAATTACTAAAATACAGACGGATTAAGTCCTTCACACCTTTACCATAAATGAGCCTGACATGTTAATTACTGCAATTGGAAATCAAAGTTGATGGATAGGAAGGAAAATATTTTCCTTTTAGCTTGAGATGGTTTGGTCCAGGTATTTGGAAGGCGCTTTCTCTTCAGTGATGACTGTATATCATGATCTGGGAATCAGAACATCTCTTCCCAACATGAATGAATTGGCTTTCTGATCTTATTGAGTTCAAATGTAAAAGGACGTTAAAGCAGTTCTCCCTCAAGTTTCCTTGACCCTTCTCAGTCATCAATTTTGAGGAAATTCTGTCCTTAAGCTGAGGACCTGAGTAATATGATATATATCGATTGCTAGGGATGTGACGCATGCTTATCCCATTGGAAAAATGGTGTTAACATTTTAAAAAATAAATTAAAAAAATATTAAGATATGTCGAATACCTCTTTAAGTCTAAGGCTGGACCTACATGGAGACTCTTTGTATCAAAACGCTCCAATTTTATTAAGACAAAGTCGCAGTCCACAGAGGTGCACCAAGCAAAGTATTCTTCTAGACTGCAGCCGAAGCGCCATAGTTCAAATTGGCGCGCTAAAAGGCTCCAAGTAGCTCCAACCTAAAGCATAAGTTTTTCTCAAAATTTGCTGTGGAGTTAAATCCAGCAAGCGCTGCAGCTCCTTCGATGCTCCTTTCTTTTTAAGAACCTCACCCATGTGGTTTCACCGTTGTTTTCTGTTACACTTGGTAGAAATCAGATGACACTTACCACAGTGTTACCAGGAAACTTTCCCGCTTGTCTGTCAGAGCACCAAACCGCATGCTATGCTAAGATTCTTTTAGGGTAAATCCCCTTGTTTGAACAAATTCCCCACTCATTTCCGTATCCTTTTTCAAGAATTGATGTGAATTTTTTTTAGGTGAATTTGATAAGGTAAATGTTTTCTTAGCTCTATTCTGTTTCTATTGTGCTTTTTAGTATCTTTTTTCTGCACCTTGGTATTTCTAACTTTTGCTTATGTGAAAGACCTTCAAAGTCTATATTAAAACAACATTTTTTTTTGTTAACCTTTAAGAGATTTTTCTTCCCCCAACTGAATTTTTGGGAGGCTAGGGAAGTCCAAAATGAATTCCCTCTGAGTCCTTATTCTACCTATCTGAATATACGAGTGTGTGTCTGGTGCCAATATTTTTTTTTAAACTCATTTTATTGAAAATACACAGTGCACAAGGTATGATAAACATAACATTTTGGGTGACATGCAAGAAACCCATTATTCCAATGTAACATAACCATACAAACAACAACATCGATCTCCGTTACACAATGAGAATAAGAAGTGGTACATCCTTTTCCGGTATGTTATTGAGAATAACCAATACATTTATAGGAACAAAAGCAATGCAAATATATACAACCCTGTTATAAATACTTGTACAATCCAGGACTGATCTCGTCCAACCCCCTATCGAACCTCCCCCCCCCCAGTTGGGGCCCGCTACCCCGTCCCTGCTTACTCAATTAAACCCCAAGACCGTTTAGGGAGGACCTGAGGTCACCTACATTAAATGATGCAAGAGGCGATGAGCACCAACTACCCCACACTTCCAGAAATTTATACGGACATCCCCTATGTTTGTATACTAGATTAGCGTAAGGTATTACTGAGTTGAGCAGTGATTTCCATTGTGGCACCGTTGGGTGAAGATCTCCCATCCAAAGGAGTGCAATAGCCTTCCTGGCCATGAACAGGGTCTCCCATAAAAATATACCTTCATAGTGTGACCAGGAATTTGGTGGGATCAGACCCAACAAACATAGCCCAGGCTCACAGGGGACTCGTTTACCTGTTACTGATGAGAGAAAGTCTGTGACCTCTCTCCAGAAATTAGATATTACCGGGCAGTGCCACACCATATGGTCAAAGTCTGCCCGATCGTGCTGGCATCTTTTACAACTAGCCGAGGAAGATCTGCCCATATGCAATAGCCTGGTAGGAGTTATATAACATCTATGGATGATATAAAGCTGCGTCATTTTATTATTAGCCGCTGGTGAGACCGCAAGGTGTGAAGACATTGCATCAAGCCAATCCCCCTCAGTCAGGTTCGGAATCAGCCCCTTCCATCTGAGTTCCACCGCACATCCCGCATGTGCTAACCTCTGAGACAGCAGGAACGTGTAAACTACTGATATCAGGCCCCGCGGGCCTTGTGTTCGAAGCACCCCTATAAGGGGTAGGGAAGAAATCAAAGTCTGAGCGTGTCTGAATTGGGCCCTGAGAGCGTGATGCAGCTGTACACATCTAAATGTATCCCTCTCTGGCACCTGGAATATATCTTGTATCTCCCTTGCTGATAACGCGTGTCCATCTCCAGTACTCAAATGCTTCCTTTTTTGTCACCTCTAAACCCTCCCAGAATGCATGATCCTGAAATCCCAAAAAGTGAGGTAATCCATGGTTGGACCACAACGGCAACTCCGCTACCGTATCTTTAAATTTCAGCAGTGATTTTGCATGAGCCCACACCTGCTTCGCCAGTTTAATCAACGGTAACGTATGCTTAGGACTAAAATCATGTGGTTCTAGAACGGGCCATAAGTTAGATATTCTGAGAAAATGTGCTAAATGATGTTCGGCATTGGGCAATGGATCATCCAACATCCACAGCCTAATATATCTAAGTTGACCTGCCAAGTAGTATAAAAACACATCCGGTAGGGCCGCTCCCCCCCTCTGTTTGGGCCTCTGCAGAGTGTCTATTCTGAGCTTGTGTCTATTCTTTCCCCAGATAAATGGCGTAAATAAAGAGTTGACCAAATTAAAGAACTTTTTAGGAACCATTGTGTCAGCGTGCTCCAAGACATACAGCAATTTAGGTAGCACTACCATTTTATTAAGGTTAATTCTACCTGCCACTGATAAGGGGAGTGACTTCCAGACTGCAAATTTATCTTTCAAATAAGAAAGTAGAGGGTACACATTAATATCGTATGAGTGTGAACTATCCCTAGATATCCAAACTCCCAGATACTTAAAACTATGCACCACTTGAAGACCCTGAAAATCTGAACCCCACCCACAATTGTTGGAATGGAGAGGCATGAGATAAGACTTGCTCCAGTTAACATGCAGGCCCGAAAAACTGCTAAACTCCTCCATCAATCTCATAGCCCTGGGTAGTGAGGCATTCGGGTTGGCCAGGAACAGCAGCATATCGTCAGCATACAATCCTATGCGGTCTTCCCGTGGTCCGATACGAATTCCCTGAAGGGCCCTATCTTTTCGAATCCCTATAGCCAGGGGCTCTATGGCAAGTGCGAACAATAATGGGGACAATGGGCACCCCTGTCTCGTACCCCTATGAAGCAAGAAGGAGGGGGACAAAATCCCATTAACCACTACCGAGGCTCGAGGCTCTTTATATATGATCGTAATCCATTTGATAAAGTTAGTTCCAAACCCAAATTTCCTGAGGACCTCACCTAAGTATGTCCACTCTACAGAGTCAAATGCCTTGGCAGCATCCAAGGATGCCAGCGCCCAATCCTGCTGCTCCCACCACCCCATCTGAGTAACCACCTGAGCTCTGCGAATACTATCCGAAGTGCATTTCCCTGGTATAAAACCAGTCTGATCAGAGCGTATGACATCATTGATGACCCGCGCTAGTCTATTGGCCAATAATTTAGTCAGTATCTTATAGTCTATGTTAAGCAGTGATATGGGACGGTAAGAACCACAATCCTCTGGGTTCTTGCCTGGTTTCAGAATAACTACTATGGTAGCTTCTTTCATAGAATCCGCCAGGTCCCCCGCCAATAAGCACGCCTCAAATAGAGAAAGAAGTTGGGCTGACATAACCTGAATATATTGAACATATACTTCCAGAGGAATCCCATCCGGGCCCGAGGCCTTACCTTTAGTCATATCCAATATACACTCAGAAATCTCCTGTACTGTGAAGGGGGACTCTAGTAACTCACAACCCTCCTCCGTCAACTGTGGAAACTGCATGTCATCCAAATATTTCTCCAACTCTTCCATTGAGTGCCCAGCCCTAGACGTATATAAGTCCCTATAGAAGTCTGCAAATTGAGCCACTATCTCCTGGGAGGTATGGACCAACACATTCTGAGCGTTCCGAATGTTCAACACCGGAGGAGACAAGGTATTCTGTCTCACCACATGAGCCAAGAGTTTGCCGGATTGGTTACCCAATTCAAAAAAGGATTGGCCAGTGAAGAAGATTCTACGTTCCGCCTTCTCCTGTAGAACTAGAAGATAATCCCTCCCCACCGAGAGCCAAGCTTCCCTGTTTTGTGGGGAGGGATCACCCACAAACGCGGCCTCCAATTCTCCACATTTTCCCGCCAAATCCCTTTCCCTTTGGGCCGAGGAACGCTTAACAAATGATATTGATGATTTCAGGCAGCCTCTCAAATACGCTTTCAGCGTATCCCATCGTAGTAACCCATTCTGCTCCTGCCTATGTGCTTCGAGAAAGACTTCTAGCTGATCTGGGATTCTATCGTTCGGTTTGATTAATTGGAGCCAAAACGGATGAATTTTAAGGGCCCCCCTCCTACCCACCTCCGGTAATGACATTTGCAGAAGAATCGGACTGTGATCAGAAATTGCTCTGGGAAGATGTTCAATGCTTTCCATAGAGTTATATACCGAGGGCGTGCCAAAAATATAATCTATACGAGACAATGCATCAAATTGTGGTGTGTGACATGTGAATTCACGAAGTCCCATATGACTAACTCTCCACAGATCTACCCAGCCTATCTCCTCCATTAATGAGGCTAATGGGGAGACCCCTTGTCTTACGTCCCCCTCTCCCCTCAACAGGAACCGATCAATAGACTGATCCATTATAAGGTTCAGGTCTCCTAGGAGGATCACTCTGGCTTCTTGATATGCGGAAGCAAAGGAAACCGCCTCCCTCAGTAGTGCCAGAGACCCTGGCGGTGGGTTATATATCCCCATTACGACATAAGGTGTGGAGTTAATGTTGGCATGCACAAATACGTATCTCCCCTCAGGATCAATTCTGGTATGCATCACTTCCCACCTAAGAGTTCTATGTATTAATAGAGATACCCCTCTAGAGGCAGAAGTTCTAACAGAGTGTCTACTCCACTGAATCCAGGGCTTACATAAAAGCTGTACTGTGTCTGCTGTCAGATGCGTCTCCTGAAGACAGATTATATGTGGGTTCACATTCTTAAGCACAGAAAAAATCATATTGCGTTTCCTTGGAGTCCCCATGCCCCTCACATTCCAGGACAAGAACTTAAGTGACGCCATACTTAGAAAACTCTCTATGTACTGATAACAGCCCTTCCCTGTCCCCCCTCCCCCTAGGTAGTGCCAGTCCCTGATATGCTCTCAAAATGTAAGATACTCGTTTTCTGACATAGTGTAAAACAGAGATCAAAAACATGAACCACATAAAAACCCAGTTAGCCATCAGAAGCTCAACAGGAGCTCAATAGCTATATACTATATATGCAGGGGGTAGCTTCCACCGATAAGGAATATGCACAGTGGAATCACAAATCAGGCTGCGTACTCCAACAAGTTCCCCCCTGTAATGTGCTTTACTGTGCCACAGAATAAGAGGAACAACCACCCGTTGGTCAGAATCCCCTATTAACCCTTCGGTAACCTACTACAATCACGTATCTTAACAGAAATAATATATGATCTGGAACCATCCTGAACTCCGAACCCCCTTATAGGCATAATACAGGAAGATAAAGCATTATGATAGGAAACTTTAAACAATGTCTCCCCCAAGTATAGCCTCTCCCCACATGCAGGACAGCAAAAGTCCGTTCAGGATACATATTCACCATGCCAGCGCTTAAGTCCCCAAGAACTCCTTCATCTTCTAGGCGACCTCATATTCCTCAGCAACCATTCATCCGCCTCCTCCGGGTTGGCAAAAAATACTGCTCGATCTCCATCGACGACTCTCAAGCGGGCCGGATAAGCCATAGAATACGGAATTTGTCGGTCTCGCAGCTTTCGTTTAATCATCACAAACGATGCACGTTGACGTTGTAATTCCGGAGAGAAATCGGGGAAAATCGACACCGTGACGTTGTCCACTTTAATGGCCCCCTTGCGTCTGGCTGCCTGCAGGACCAGATCCCGGTCCTTACAATTTAACAATCTCGCCAGGAATGGTCGAGGGTTCGCTCCAGGGGGTGGCGGCCTCGCCGGAACCCTGTGCGCTCTTTCCACTGCAAAAGCCTGCGAAAACACGGTATCTGGAAACATATCTTTCAGCCATTTCTCTGTAAACTCGTCCGGACGGGATCCTTCTGCTCGTTCTGGTAGGCCTATAATGCGAAGGTTATTCCTCCTCAGCCTGTTCTCCAAATCATCCGCTTTTTGGCGCCATAAATCCACCTTTCCAGAGAGGTCTCGCAGAGTGCGGGGTATATTAGCTGTACGGTCCTCCAGGTCAGACAACCTGGTTTCAGCATGCTCGACTTGGTCCCTCAAGTTGTGCAAATCCTGCCTCAGGAGACCCACATCCACCTTAACCTCCTCTATTTTTGTCGTGACCGAGGTCTTGGTCTCTAATATCGCCGCCAGCAGCGTCTCCGATACTTGCTGCAATGTCAGGCCAGGCTGTGCTGTTACCTCAGCCGCAGGGCGTAACTCCGACTGCCCTCCAGGAACTTTTGCCGGCCCCTCTGCTCCATGCTGTGAGGCCTCGCCGCGGGCGCCATCTTGGACCGCACCTCGGGCAAACTCTTTCAACTTCTCCGCAGCTCCTGACGCTTTTGACGAACCCATTTTGCTCCTCAGGGGTCTCTTACCCTTTCTCCGCAAGTTATAAGAAATGGTGGCAACAGTAATTCCTCCGCAGGATAAATAATAGGGGTCTCTGGTCAGAGCCGAAGTTCCGTGCGACCGCTCACATCAGTGCCTGGCCACGCCCCCTGGTGCCAATATTTATTGAACATTTTGTATACAGCAACGCCTCATGCACACGACCGTGTGTGCCGGCCGAGACCCGTCAGTGATCCGAGGAAAGATGGGACATGTTCTATCTTTCCTCGGATCGGAGACTTGGACCATTTTTCACGGACTCGATTCAACAGCTAAAGTGAATGAGTCCGTGAAGACTATCGGGTGCCACTCGGATGCCGTCAAAAACGGCCTGAGCGGCACAGCGGTCGTGTGCAAGAGCCCTTAAGGAGAAAGGTTTGTCGCGAAGAAGTGTGTATGAATGGATAGAGAAGTTCAAGGAAGGTCGTACAGGTGTCAGCCATGAAGAAGAAGGCTCGCAGCTCAGCCTAACACATTTTTTAATTGAATACAAAAGCTTGTTGAAGCAGAGGGATTATGTAGAAAAATTATGTATTGGTCTTTTCTGAAAGTTGATTAAAAATAAATTCTACACCTAGAGTGCAGATAATTCTTGACTCCCCCTCGCATATTTCACTTTGGTGTGTACTAAATAACTTTTAGTTCATTGATTTAATTTGATAAACTTTTGCATATATATATTAAACAGCCATATATGAAGCAATAACTTAAAGGGTTTTGGCCACGAAGGACATTTATCATCTATCCACATGATAGGTGATAAACATCTGATCACAGAGGGCCCCACCGCTGGTACTCCCCGCTGATCACTAGAACAGGGGTGTCCTGAGCCTCCTGTTCCTACTCACTGCACGACTGCAGCGAGGAGGAATTTGAATGAAGCGGTGGTCACGCATGTATCATGCCGCTCTATTCAATGTCTATGGGGCTGATGTAAGCAGCTTAGTATAGCGTGAACGGAGTGAGGATGTTTAAGACCCCCATTCTAATGATCAGTGGGGGTCCAAGCGGTCAGACATTTTATCAACTATTCGAATTTGTCCTACAAAGTCTGACATGTCACCATTGAATGGAACTATGGAAATTACACTTATGTAGATGCCTTGTAGACAATTTAAGATTTAAATTAGTTGATCAAATTGAGAAACTTCGGAACCTACGGCCATTGTGGCCCAAGTTCTCCCATACAATTCTCCTACATACAGTTAGTTTATTTTGGTGTTAAAGGCAGGGCTGGGACAATTTGTACAATGCCTACATTCGCCCTAGGCGAAGTAGGCACCTGCCTAGGGCGCCATCCAACTTTAGATGTAAAGAAGAAGGGCAAATTGTTCAATAATAAAAAAAAGTTTGAAAATAAATTCCAGCAGTTCTGTGCTACATCTGAGCAGCCGGTAATACAATGCAAATGCCAAGGGTGTAATGATCACTCCCTCTGCTCTAAAGGGAAGCCCCCAATGGTTATAGAGCAGAGAATGTGTGTGGAGAGTACAGATAGTATGTGCATGTATTATGTGCAATGGATTTATGCATGGTGAGTCTGAGCAAGTGTCTAGAGTTTGTGCAGTGTGTGCTAACAAGTGAGTAGAGTGTCTGGAGTAGAGTGTCTGTGCAGATGTGCAAAGTGAGTATACAGATGACCACAGTGTGTGTGTACAGGCCTGCAGTGTGTGTGTATGTCTGGAGTGTGTCAAGGCATACAAAGTGTGTGCCTGTATCTAGAATGTGTACACACGTGCATTATGTTTGTCTGGAGTGTGTCCAGGCGTGCAGTGTGTTTGTCTGGAGTGTGTGCAGGCATTCAGTGTGTGTCTGGAGTGTGTGCAGGCATTCAGTGTGTGTCTAGAGTGTGTGCAGGCATTCAGTGTGTGTCTAGAGTGTGTGCAGGCATGCAGTGGGTGTGCCCAGGCGTGCAGAGTGTGTGTCCAGGCATGTAGTGTGTGTGCCTGTATCTAGAATGTGTACAGGCGTGGAGTGTGTGGGTCCAGAGCATGTGCAAGCGTGCCGTGTGTTTGTCTGGAGTGTGTGCAGGCGTGCATTGTGTGTCTGGAGTGTGTGCAGGCATTCAGTGTTTGAAGGCTTGCAGTGGGTTTGTCCAGGCATGCAGAGTGTGTGTCTGAAGTGTGTCCAGGTGTGCAGAGTGTGTGTCTGTATCTGAAGTGTGTGCAGGTGTGTGTCTGGAGTGTGTGTGCAGTGTTTGTGCAGTGTGTGTTTCTAGAGTGTGTCCAGGTGTGCAGTGTGTGTATCCAGGTGTGCAGAGTGTGTCCAGTTGTGCAGTGTGTGTGTCTGGAGTGTTTGCAGGCTTGCAGTGTGTGTGTCTGGAGTGTGTCCAGGTGTGGCAGTGTGTGTACCCAGGTGTGCAGAGTGTATCCAGGTGTGCAGTGTGTGTCTGGAGTGTGTGCAGGCATTCAGTGTGTGAAGGCATGCAGTGGGTGTGTCCAGGCATGCAGAGTGTGCGTCCAGGTGTGCAGAGTGTGTGTCTTGAGTGTGTCCAGGTGTGCGTCAGGTGTGTGTGTGTTTGTGCAGGGTGTGTTTCTCTGGAGTGTGTCCAGGTGTGCAGTGTGTGTTTCCAGGTCTGCAGAGGGTGTGTCTTGAGTGTTTGCAGGCGTGCAGTGTGTGTGTCCAGGTGTGCAGAGTATGTGCAGAGTGTGTGAAGTGTGTCTGGAGTGTGTGCAGGCGTGCAGTGGGTGTGTCTAGGCATGCAGAGTGTGTGTCTGGGGTGTGTGCAGAGTGTGTGTCTTGAGTGTGTCCAGGTGTGCAGTCTGTGTCTGGAGTGTGTGCAGGTGTGCGTCTGGTGTGTGTGTGTGTGTGTTTGTGCAGGGTGTGTTTCTCTGGAGTGTCTCCAGGTGTGCAGTGTGTGTATCCAGGTGTGCAGTGTGTTTGTCCGGAGTGTGTGCAGGCGCGCCGTGGGTGTGTCCAGATGTTCAGTGAGTGTGTCTGGAGTTTGTCCAGGTGTATAGTTTGCGTGTCTATATCTGGAGTTTGTGCACATGTGGAGAATGTATGTCTAGATTGTATGCAGAGTATGCAGCGGTGCAGTGCGTTACATGCTATGGGTAAGGCCACACGGAGCTGCCGCAAATCGGCTCAGTTTTTTAAACTGGTTGTTTAACAGGTGCACAATTTTGCAGCTAAACAGTATTTTTACCCTTAAAACTGCATGGCCATAAATAATCAAACTGCTATTTAGCTGCAAAACTGTGCGGTCATTGACAATCAACTTGAAAACTGCGCTAATTTGTGGTAAAACTGCATGTCGGCACAGTTTTTAGTCTCATCACGATCATGTCTGCAGGCCGCCCTGCAGGTCGCTCTGTATGGCCTTAACCTTAGGCCCCATGCACACAACGGAGCCATTCACTTTCATTGAACACTGACACCTTTCCGTAGCACTACGGAAGGGTGTCAGTGCCGTGGAAATGTTCCGGGAATTATGGAACATGTCCGTTCTTTCGCATTTTGCGGGCCGTGCTCCCATACTTTGTATGGGAGCACGGCGCGAAAATGCGGCTGTCAGTCAGCGGCCGGCCGTGCCCGCAATCGCGGGCCGTGATTGCGGGCACGGTCGTGTGCATGGGGCCTCAGTGTTTGCTGGAATGGCGGAAGGGGCTTGTTGAAGCCATTACCTTGGGCGCCAAAAGAGCTTGTCCCGACCCTGGTCAAAGGTCTAGGCAGTCATTGTGTAGACTCCCTTTACATTAAGCTTCATCATTATATAGACAAAAGATCAAGCAGGTTATCTGCATTTGACAAAAGAAAGTGTATGATTTAGGTCCATAAAGAAATCCCTCATGAACAGAGCCCACTCACCAGCCCATTGACGGTGATATTTGTCCAACACCTCCTGGGGGAATCTGGTAAAATGCTGGAATATCTTGCGTTTGGTGAGGTCTGTGTGCACCTATGGAATAGAAAGCAAATATTCACCTACCATAGCAGATACTTAAAAATACAACCAGCCATGAGAACATAGTCCCTGCTCATCTTATATGGTATAGTAATTTCATTACAGCAAAATCAACTTTTTATACAGATTAGAAACAAACATTCTGTTACTTTGTGAATTTACTATCAATATTGAGTCAATGCTCAATGCAAACTACAGGTTATACGACTACACTAAGGCCTCATGCACACGACCATAGTGTTTTTCTGGTCCGCAAATTCCAGGACCGTGTTCCGTGAAATGTCAACCGCAGTTCATCCGTATGTAATCCGCAGTTCATCCGTATGTAATCCGCAAAATGCGGATAAAAAAAAAAAGCCTAGGTAAAACAGGATGACGACAGAACTCATTCCCGGTCGTCGCCTAGCAACATTTCCGCAAATCCGCAAACTGCGGATGACACACGGAGGTGTATCCGCAATTTCCACGGGCCCATTGACTTCTATTGGCATGTCCGCATCGAATTTGCGGCCCGTAATAAGACATGTCCTGAGTTTCTGCGGCATGGATTTGCGGACATGCGGAGACCCGTGAAAACACGGATAGTGTGTATGGGCCCATAGAAATGAATGGGTCCGCAATTCTCCCGTGGATTTGCGGGGGAATTGCGGACGCAAAAACACGGTCGTGTGCATGGGGCCTAAAGGTTGCCTGGCTGTCAACTTGGAAAATGGAACAAACTGAGGTCCCATGGAGAGGTGGGTGCTACACAATGCCTTTGTCAATGGGTCGTAGACAATAAAATAGACTACAAACTTCATTACATCATTTATTTGTGATTTGATTTTGAAGTGCAAATCAATCCCCAATATCCACTCTTTTTTTTCCTGATATAGATTTCTAAATCTGAGGAAGTTTAGGGGCTTACCGTATACTGTTTACACATTGAAATCATGAATAAAAGTATCCTGTAAATTCCCCCTAGTGGAGGATACAGGCAGGATGAATTTTGGATCTCTAGTATCACTAAGCAATAATCTTGTATTCGGCAAATAAAATTATTAATCTCCAATATCTTTTTTAAATCAATCCAATTTTATTGATACGAACACAGAAATAAAATAACACATTGACATTCACCTTTCAATTTTCCAACATCGTATACAATAGTTACAGCATATCAGAAAATCCCCAACATCCCCCCTCCCCCCCCCCCCGCACAGCCCCCCACCATATCTCCACCCATTGTTTCTAGTACCATTCCTGGCCAGAGCTCATTTCTCTTATCAAGGTTCCCCACCACCCCTTCTTTGCTCCAAACTCTATCACCTCCAGTTCCTCAGACGACTCTTGCCCTTATTCTACTCAGTTCAGGTGACAGCACCTCAGGACAGGCCAACCATCTGCTCCATTATTTATCAAAAAAAATTTCCGTGCCCCTTTTCGAAAATATCTTATGCTCCATCAGGATATTATAATTCAACATTCCTACAATTTCCCTCATCCCTGGTGGCTCCGCGTCCAGCCAGTGTTTAGCAATGCATTTCCTCGTTTGATATATTTTGGCAATTGCCAGACTTGCCATTCTGTCACTCTCCAATTCTCCCACTGCTCCCAACAACATAACTTTAGGGTCTGCCGCCAATTCCCGACCATACACCTGCTTTATCAGATCTAATATTTCCCCCCATAGGGTCCTCAGGGCCTCACATGACCAAAAGATATGTAATATGTCCGCCTTCTCCTCCGTGCACCTAGGACATTTAGCATCCGCTCTAATACCCATCTGTTTTAATACCCACGGGGTGCGGTACACTCTATGTATCAGGAAGAGCTGGGATCTCCTCTGCGCCAGACTGAGTGATAAGTGACATGTGGACGCTAATATCTCCTCCCACTCCTCTTCGGTCAATGGACCGACATCTTGTTCCCATTTCGCTTTTACCAGCACCATTGGGTTTCCCAGGTGTTTGGACAGTAAGCTCCTGTACGCCATTGAGATCAGGCCTTTGGTCGTGTCAGCCCGTCCCACATACTCTAGGACCCCAAGAGCACAAACCGTCAGGTCCACCACATGCGCCTGCGCCTGTAGGGCATGACGGATCTGCAAATATTGGTAAAACATACTGTGCTCCAGTGGAAATAGGTCTTTCAACTGCTGAAATGATCTCAGCACGTTATCATCATACAGGTGTTGTAATCGCATAACCCCTGCCGACTCCCATTTTTGCATGCCCTCTAATTGGTATAATTCCCACAGGACTGGATTATGCCATAGGGGAGTATATTTGGTACACATTCCCACTCCCAGGATCTGTTTGCATTGCCACCATATTTTATGTATCAGGAGTAATGTTGGTTTAGCACTCGTCAATCTCTTAAAGGTATGCGCTTCCACACCCTCTAGTGGGTTGAGTCCTCCCCCCAAATATGACAATAAACGTGCGCTAGAGCCCCATGTCTCTGTGTTCTCCCACCCCTTAAACTGTTGGCTCTGGGCAGCCAGGTAATATATCCAGGCATTTGGCAGCGCGACCCCCCCTTCGTCTTTAGGCAATTGCAATTTCTCCAATTTGATCCTTGGAACCCCTTTTTTCCAGACCAGATCCCGAAAGAGATTGTGCAATCGTCTGAACCAGTGCTTAGGTATCCATACTGGGGAGTTATGAAGAATATATAAAACTTGAGGCATAAGGATCATCTTGATTAGATTAGTCCTCCCCAGAGCAGAGAGCGGGAGCCTGTTCCAGGCGTCTACCTTATGTTTCACCTTGAGCAGCAGTGGTAAAACATTCTAAGACATATAGTCTTGAACCCTAGCAGTCACCTTAACGCCTAGGTACGTAAATTCAGAGACTATCGGAATCCGGGGTCCCACTCCAGTATCTACAATGTTCACCGTGTCAAGTGGCATCAGAGCAGACTTGGTCCAGTTAATATTTAATCCCGAGAACTCCCCAAACCTTGTGATCGTGTCCATTACTACCTCCAGAGTGTTCTCAGTGTCCGTCATATATATTAAAATATCGTCTGCATATAGTGAAATTTTTTCCTCCATTTCCCCATATTGCAAGCCTCTTATGCGCTCCTCCTGTCTTATGAGGCACGCCAGTGGCTCTACCGCCAAGGCGAACAGCAATGGTGACAGTGGGCACCCCTGGCGCGTACCCAGGGCCAGCGAAAATCTCTCGGACAATGCACCATTCACCCGTATGCGGGCTGTAGGGGCCACATACAGCAACTGTACCCACTTCACGAAGTTAGGGCCGAATCCCATCTTTTCTATTACTCGCCATAAGTACCCCCATTCTACACAATCAAATGCTTTCGCGGCATCTAACATTAGCACAGCCCTTCCTCCTTGATCATCCGGTGTCGCCTGAAGATTTAGAAACAGCCGCCTGAGGTTGACAGCCGTCGATTTGGAGGGCATGAACCCCGATTGGTCTTCATGCACAACATGCTGTACCACCCTATTCAGCCGCAGCGCTAATATCTTTGCCAAAATCTTAACATCCGATGTCAGCAAGGATATTGGTCTGTAGGACTCCGGTAATTGACTGCCTTTCCCCTCTTTTGGGAGAACCACTATCGTCGCCTCATATAGGGAGTCTGGTAGTTTACCTCTGTCAAAGCTATCCTGCAAAGTATTCAAGTAGTGTGGCGCTAACTCCGTCCCATATTCCTTATAGATTTCCCCTGGTAACCTATCTGGATCCAGAGCTTTCTCATTTGCCATATCCCTTATCGCCTGTTCCAGCTCCTCCAGTGAAATAGGCGCCTCCAAGCTTTCACAGTCCTCCCGGCCCAAGGTAGGCAAATTAATGTTTCCCAGATACTCGTCCAATTGCTGTGTGTCGTAATGCACTTTGGATGTGTATAGGTCAGTATAAAACCGCTGAAATATTTGCAAGATTTGCCCCGTGTCTGTCTCCACCCTCCCCCCAAGGCCATGAATGAAATTATTACTCCCATGCGGCTGTGCCATCCTAGCGAGTAGCCTCCCTGGCGTTTCCCCTTCTTCATAATATTTCTGTTTAAGGAATAACCGCCATTGCTAGTTGGTGATTTTTCAACAACGTCTGTGCCTCCACCCAATGTCTAAGTGTCTCCTCGGACCCCTCTTCTACATGTCTCCCTTCTGTTTCTGTCACCCGATCCTCTAGACTTTCTCCCAATTGCCTAGATTTAGTTTTTATTTGTTTAATATGTTGAATGAATACTCCTCTCAACCATGCTTTCATGGCGTCCCATAACACCCCTCGCGGCACTTACTCAGTATTAAAATTTAAATATTCTTTTATCAAGTCCCGTATTTCCCCGCCATCCATCAATTTTAGCCAAAACGCATTCAGCTTCCAAATCCCGGGGTTCCTGGTAGGCCTTTCACCCACTTCCAGCGTCACTGCCATCGGAGAGTGGTCTGACAACGCCCTCTGTAGATATTCAATTTGCGCTATGTACGGCACTGCTGAAGCCGAGCATGCTACCAAGTCTATTGGTGAAAGAGACTGAAACGTGGACGATGCACACGAGAACTGCCTCACCCCTGGATGTTTATCTCTCCAAATATCCCGCAAACCCAATTCCTCCATTAATCTTCCAAAGGCAGTCAGGTCACCCCTTTGCCCTCCCCCACCCACTCCCCTATGGAACCTATCCAACCCTTCAGACATCACTGCATTAAAATCCCCCATCACGATTAGCGGTACCTCAGGCCACCTGGACAGTTTCTCCGTAACTCGTTTAAGTACAATGCTAGAATAAGGCGGAGGGATATACAGCACTACTAGTATACACTCCCAGTGATATATAGTACAGTGCACTCCCACATACCTCCCCTCCTCATCCGAGAAAGACGAATGACAAACAAAGGGAAGACTCCTGTGTATCAGCAAACTCACCCCCCTAGAATAAGTCGTATGAAAGGAGTGAAACCCATGTGCGATCCACACTCTCTGCAATAAGGACACAGATTCTCTAGTCAGATGCGTTTCTTGCAGCCCCACTATCAGGGCATTTTGCTGTTTAACCCAGTTAAAGATTGCTTGTCGTTTCCTAGCTTCCCGTATTCCCCGGACATTCCAGGATAGACATTTAACCGATCCCATCAGGCGCTATATCTTTGAGAAATCTGTTACTACTCTAGCCTGCTCCAGTCAAGATATTAGGCCGTGCGTTCCCTCGTTCCCCCCCCCAACAAAACCTCCCCCCCCCGAAAAGGGTCAGAGCGACATGTACTGTCTCTCCTATCCAGCAGAAACGCACCATAGTGCGAACTTTTGACATGCCCTATTGGCATCTCCCTTTGAACCATTTAACTTTCTCACCACTTCCAGTGAGCGCTGGCTCCCACTGCTATTCGTATGTAATAAACAATCCCACACAATCGGCAGAATTTACAGATACATTAGGTACCCAGTAACGATCCCACAATATCATCGCCATCAAGTGCGGCCAATCTGTTAAAAGGATACCACCCTGCTGTGTTTCAGACAAGGGTGTTCACACACCGGAGAACTGCATAAGAACATATAATGTACTACAGTCCCGCAAACGCAAACATGGCTCCAGACTTCACCGCCTAGGCGGGCTTTCACGCATCCTCTTCTTCAGCCGGTCTCCGCAGCCGTGCCTCATTGCTATCCAGCCATCTGGCAGCCTCTCTGGGGTTCTCAAAGAATGAAGCAGTCCCAAATGCAACCACCCGCAATTTAGCCGGATACATCATGGAGTATGGTATGGACAAGTTCCTCAGATGCTTCTTTACATCCCAATATTGCAGCCGCTTCTTCTGTACTTCCGCAGAGAAATCCGGATAAAAGGATATTTTAGCGCCATTGATGGAGATATCCTGCCGTTCCCTTGCCTTCCTCAGTATCTTATCTCTGTCCTTGTAGTGTAACAGCTTCACTAAGACCGGTCTCGGGGGTCTCCCCGGTGGTCCCGGTCTGGTAGGTACTCTGTGCGCCCTTTCAACAGCATATAAAGGAGACAGCTCTTCCCGGCCAAACTGCTCCAGCAGCCATTTTTCAAAAAACTCATCCGAGTTATTGCCCTCCGCTTTTTCCGGCACTCCTACCAAACGCACGTTGTTTCTGCGTAACCGATTTTCCAAATCATCCGCCTTAGCCTGCAGGGCTACCACCGCCAAGGAATGAGACTGTACATCACGTCTGAGCTCTGGCAGAACATCTTCCACTTCAGACACTCTCCCCTCAACAACTGTGGTTCTTTCTGCCACTTTCTGTAAATCATTTCGTAACAGCAGAATATCTTCCTTCAGGCCTCCCACCTGCCCAGTCAGCATAGATAAGATCGAGGAACCGTCTGCCAAATACTATGTAGGTTCCCCTTCTGATGCTAAAACAGCTCTGACACGTCGAGGCATGGAACTCCACAAGACCTAGTACTAGGACATTAGCAGCAGATCCTTTAAGTTGCAAGGTGGGACCTCCATGGATTAGACTTTTTTCCAGCACATCTCACAGGTGCTCGATCTACTTGAGATCTGCGGAATTTGGAGGCCAAGTCAACACCCTGAACTCTTTGTCGTGTACCTCCAACCAATCTTGAGCAATGTTTGCAGTGTGACACTAAGCATTATCCTGCTGAAAGAGGCCACTACCATTAGGGAATACTGTTGCCATAAATGGGTTTACTTGGTCCGCAACAATATTTAGGTAGGTGGTACGTGTCAAAGTAACATTCAAATTAATGCCAGGAACCAAGGTTTCCCAGCAGAACATTGCCCAGAGAATTATACCTCCTCCGCCTGCTTGTCTTCTTCCCATAGTGCATCCTGGTGCCATCTCATTCCCAGGTAAGCAACGCACACGAATCCTGCTGTCCACATGATATAAAAGAAAATGTTGCAAGGTGGGGCCTCATTTATCAGACCAGACCATCTTCTTCTATTGCTCCATGGGTCAGTTCTGATGCTCACGTGCCGATTGTAGGCACTTTCGGCAGTGGACAGCACGGGCACTCTGACCGGTCTGTGGCTATGCAGCCCCAAACCTGGCAAGCTGTTATGCACTGTGTGCTTTGACACCTTTCTATCTTAGACAGCATTAACTTCTACAGTGGGATCGGACTAAACGGCTTTCCTTTGCTCCCCACGTGAATCAATGATATTTGGGCGTCCATGACTCTGTCACTGGCATACCGGTTGTCCTTCCTTGCACCACAGTTGATAGGTACTAACAACTGCATAACGGTAACACCCCACAAGACCAACCATTTTGGAGATTATCTGACGCACAATTTGGCCCTTACAGATTCATACCCTTGCCCACCTTTCCTGCTTTCAACACATCAACTTCAAGAACAGACTGTTCACTTTCTGCCTAATATATCCCAACCCTTAACAGGCGCCATTGTAACAAGATAATCAATGTTATTCACTTCACCGGTTATTGGTTTTAATGTTATGGCTGTTCAGGGTATATAGGTATATGATCTACACTCCTATCAAGTGCATCCTATAGTTGTGAAAAATAAAACAATTGGTCAAGTTGGTGGTGCAGAATAAAGGAGTGCATGCCCCTATTTTCTGCCAATTTGACGAGAAGAATAGTATGTCCTGCCTCATAATGCACCACCCACTACTGACCAATTATTTCAGTTTGCAGAAGCGGGTTACATTATGGATGGGGGATGGGGTTCGCCCAAACTTATGGTCACTAATAGGAGTCAACAGGGTCACGAAATTCATGAAGACATTAAATATCTAATTTGAATATTCTCATCTTCTGTCTGAACAGCTGTTATATGTCGGTCAGTGCAGTGTCACATTTTATGTCGGCTTTGCCAGCACTGCTTTTCTTTTCTCGTTACAACCAGTTGTTAAAGTAAATATGCAGTAAAGGATGATTGACCACAGCCACCTACCAACGCACGGGCAAACTCCTTGCAGCGTGTGTGAAATCCAGGGGCCAACCGAATACATAACTATTGCAGCAAGACGGTTTCCTGTTTATACAGTTATTTTCAAGGGATGACTGTTTGCTCTCAATTATGGTATGATGCACTTTCCATTTTCATCACCGCATGAACACATAGCTCTCCACTTGCTGACAAAATCTACTTCCTATCTTCCACCCATGCACTGCTCATTATGAGTTGGAACTGGTTTATAATCTGTACTGGCTGGAAGACCATAATCTAGATCCAAATCTACACCAAATACATGGATTTAAAGTACTAGAAACAAAAGTATCTCACAAGAGAAAAAACCCAGAAATTTCGCCACTCTTTTTGCGTCCTAAATCCTAAATCTATGCCGTTTACCGTATGGTATAAATAACACTAACTTTATTCAGCGGGTTGTTACAATTGCAACGATACCAAATTTGTATAGATTTTGTATGTTTTACTACTTTTACACAGTAAAAAAAATTGTTTTTTCAAAATTATTTGTTTTTGTGTCTCCATAGTTGAAGAGCAATAACTTATTTCTTTTTCCGCCAATGCAGTTGTATGAGGGCTTTTTTTCGCGGGACGACTTGTAGTTTTTATTGGTACCATTTTGGAGTAGATGCGACTTCTTATCACATTTTTTTTTAAGCAGGATTCACAGAAAACAGCAATTTTTCCATTGTTTTTTATATTCTTTTTTACGGCGTTCACCGTGCAGGTTAAAAAATGCAATAGCTTTATAGTCGTGTTCGTTACGGATGTGGCGATACAAATATGTGTAACTTTTTTTAAAAGTAAAGCATTTTAAAGGGGAAAAAGTGGGTTTTTAAAAATGTTTTCACATTTTTTTTTTTATTCACTTTATTAAACTTTTTTTTTTTTACATTTTTACTAGTCTTACTAGGGGACTTTAATATGCGATCCTCTGATCGCTTTTATAATACACTGCAATACTTTTGTATTGCAGTGTATTACTGCCTGTCCATTTAAAACAGACCGGCATCTGCTAGGCCATGCCTCTGGCATGATCTAAGAGGCATTCACTACAGGCAGATCTGGGGGCCTTTATTAGGTCCCCGGCTGCCATCGGAAACACAGACACTCGGCGATCTTATCGCCCGGTGTTGGTGGGAGAGAGAGGGAGCTCCCTCCCTCTCTTCAAAACAACTCAGATGCAGCGCTCGCTATTTAGCGCCGCATCTGAGAGGTTAAACAGGTGAGATCGATACCTAGGGCCTGTTCACATCATGGTCGGCTTTCCGTTCCGGGGTTCCGTCTGAGGTTTCCGTCGGGTGAACCGCGCAACGGAAAGTCAAACTGAAACCACAGCTTCCGTTTCCGTCACCATTGATATTCAGCTTGACTTTCCGTTGCGGGGGTCACCCGACGGAAACCTCAGACGGAACCACGGAACGGAAAGCAAACGCTGATGTGAACAGGCCCTTATATCGATCTCACCCGTTCGAGCAGGGATGCCCCCATCTCTCAGCTACCTCTGGTAGCTGAGACCAGGGAGATTTAACAGCTCCCTGCTCTGTTTATACAGACAGAGAGGGGACTGTATTAGATTTAAAAAATGCATTATGTTGCTGCACCTTACTGCTGGTAGAAAATTCCTAACAGTCTTGCACCAGGTTCTGGGGAATAAAGGTAACCACATGTTATCTTTATTCTGCGGGTCAATACGATTACGGCAATACAAAATGCATATCGTTTTTGTTTTTTAGGTTTTACTACTTTTACAAAGACATAACGAATTGTTAAAAATAAAATTTGTTTCGTGTTTCCATATTCTGAGACATAACTTTTTATTTTTTCTCATCGATTGAGCTATGTGAGGGCTTGTTATTTGCTTAATGAGCCGCAGTTTTTATTGGTATCAATTTGGGGTAGGTGCAACTTTTTGGTCACTTTTTATTAAAAACAAATTTAACAGATGAGGTGACCAAAGAACAGCAATTTTAGCATTTTGAATTGAATTTTTACAGCATTCACTGCAAGGGTTAAATAATGATAGATTTGAATAGTTCAGACTTTTATGGACGCAGAGATATGAATTATATTTTTTTAACATTTACTTTGGGGGAATAAATTGCATCTAACTGGTTAAACGGCCAGGATCGAAGTTATCTCCAATCCCATGAGGTGTAGACTGTAACACACAACCGACACCCCCCTAAGTATAGGGTGGGCTCAGACCGCTAGCCTGCTCCATACTTCCCGTTATCGGCTATGACGTAACCATACGTCCAAATTTCGGGAAGGCGCTAAACAGGATCTCACGGTTTAGGTAACTTAGCCTCTCTAAGCCTTTGTAGCTAGTGAGAGGGACAGTTAGGGACCTGGACACCATTCCCTTTAAGCTGGGAAATCCAAAACAGTATCAAATAAATACTGCTGTATAATTACCCATGAAGCAGCCAAATACACAAAACCACATAGAATCCATGCACACAGTTTTAAAGTCTTGCCATCCTCCCTGGTGTTCTAGGGTATTGAAGGGATCATTGCCAACATCCCTGGGGGTCTACAGTTATGAAGGGTTTTAAGGTAACATCCCTGGGATCTATGGCAGAGAAGGGGTTAATGTGTGTATCACTATTGGTTGAAATCACAGAGGTCAGCGTGGGGGGGGGGGGAATAGAGAACCCTGTGCAGATATAGCATCTGGTCTTGTGACGGGGATATTTACAGGAGATCAAGTCCAAGACGAGGCATGCTTACATGTATACAGTGTTGTTTAACCTCTTTACGACAGCTATATGGCTATATACATTCCAACTGCAGATGCCCCGTGCAGATGTCATGTATATAAACTTTGGCAGCCTGGAACAGGTTTAATGAGTGCAGTGCTGCTTCATTGCAAGCAACGCTGCACTTTCATGTCTGCCTTGGCTTTGAGAATCCCGGAATACAGCCCCCGTAGATAGTGCCACACTCAAACCCCTGTAGATAATGCAAACCCGACAGTAGATCGCGCCACCTAAGCTCTCTCTAGGAGCAGAATCCCCAGTAAGAGCACTCTGGCTGGGGATTCCGCTCCTAGAGGGAATCCCCAGCAACTCTCCATCCCTCCTGTAGAAAGCACCATCCCCGTGTAGATAGTGCCACCCCCTTGCAGATAGCACCACCGCTCCTGTAGACAGCACCTAATCTCCCTCTAGGTGTTCCCGGCCAGAGTGTTGCTGACGCTCTAGCTGGGAATTCCGCTCCTAGTGGGAGCACCTGACGTCACTGTCCACATGTGGACAGAGTCGTCAGCGGCTGCCTCTAGGAGTGGAATTCCTGGCCAGAGTGCTCTGACCCGGGATTCAACTCCTAGATGGAGCTTAGGTGGCGCTATCTACTGGGGGATGATGCTATCTACTGGTGGTGGGATGGTGCCATCTACAGGAGGGGTGGCGCTATCTATAGGGGGTAGCACTATCTTCAGGGGGTGTGGTGCTATCTACAAGGGGTGAGGTGATATCTTCCTGAGCAATGTGGCACTATATGTGTACTACCTATAGGGGACACTGTGGTGTTATCTACAATGGAACGGTGTGTGGCACTATCTACAGTGGGAACTGTGGCACTATGTGGGCACTATCTACAGTGGAAACTGTGGCACTATGTGGGCAAAAGCTATAGTGGGCACAATGTGGGCACTGGTACTATCTATAGTGGTCACTGTGGCACTATCTACATGGGCACTGTGATTTTTTAGGGGGTTGGGACAAAAAAAACGGATGGCAAGTGGTGCTTAAAAACGGTCAGACGGACGGAAAATGGATTCAAATTTTGAGACACACGGATGCAAAACAGTCATGAAAATCTGACAGCTGCTTTTTTTTTGTCGCGTGAATATAGCCTTATAGTCCTCTTCACTCTCCGCTCAGAGCGATCCAGGCTGATGGAGAGAGAAGACTAATTGTTACAGAGCCGTCTTTACCTTGACTTTTAACGCATTAAACACACAGTGGCAAGATCCTTTATCTTGACTTTTTCAATGACTTTTCAGTGACTTTTGTTGCGTGGTATTACGCTGCAGTAAGTCATCAGAGTCAAGATGAAGATGGCTACATCCGTATATATATATATATATATATATATATATATATATACATACATACACACATTTGTGCCTCTTTTAACCTTTCCCTCTGATGATTCAGGCTAAAAGTACATATACTGCTTCACCGTGCCAACTTTTCTTTCCTTTTTTTTATTTTTTTGGTGTGAGAAGACAAGTGTCAGTCTTAGATGCGGCTTTTCATGCTGTACAATATGAGCCCCCATCAGATCATGAGAATTCCCAATAGTTCCCTCTAGGTATAGCTACAGAGTTCGTAAGGCTGAAAAAATACATATTTCCATCAAGTTCAACCATGGGATGGGAGAAATGGAATTATTTGACTTGAATGAACCAGCGAAATTGAATCCTTTAAAGACTATGTAAACCTATGTATACTTTTTTTTTTTTTATTAAATAATTTATCATGGTGTTTTAAGCAACTTTTTAACTGGTTTTAAAAACTTTCTTATCTTTTTGATATACAGCTTCTATGTATCCTGGATACATAGAAGCTGTATCTTGTTCTCAAAACCGAATCCATCAGGGCAGCGGGACTGATGACTTAGATGAAAGCAGGTCCTGCGTGATCTACCTGTTATTGATCACATTATAAACAAATGTCTCACAGGGACGGGTAACTGGTTAGGTGCAGCCAACATTGGTGTAAGGCACCCCCAAAATGTCACAGAATAGCAGACTCGCTGATAGCATAGCATATATTGAGAAAAAAAGAGTCCTAAAGCTATATGTAAAGTACAAAAGATAAATTTTATTACATATAATTTACATATCGAACAATTAATAAAAAAACATGGCGAGGTTTGTAAAAAGAAGAAGTTGCATGTGGGTCACTCAAAAGTAGTATATAACCATGGGGACATGAGCATAATTGGATATAAATAGCAAAAGAAGCATACAAATATGCAGTATGATAGTAAATAGTAAATACAAAAAAAGCTGCTATCTATCAACTTTGAATCTCACATTAATGTGTCTATATCATTCCAAAAAGAGGGGGATCCAATAAAGGAAACCCCTTACTCAAATACATATCCTACAATTTAAACAGCATCAATAATGCTCGGGAGGAAAACATCAGATCTTAGTATTAAATGAATGTGCCATACAGAGATCCCCGAGAGCAAGAGAGAGTACCATCTGGTCCAAGTATAACTGCAATATGTATGCAAGATACGCAGAGTATGCAAGGCTATTCATCTGGAATCACCAGATAGAGCCAGGAAGAGCACACTCACCCATAGTTGGAAAAGTAAAGATCGTGATCCACGTGCAGAAAAGATAGCCACCCCAACGCGCGTTGGGGTGGCTGAGGAAGCTGATACAGCGAAACGCGCGTTGGGATGGCTATCTTTTCTGCACGTGGATCACGATCTTTACTTTTCCAACTATGGGTGAGTGTGCTCATCCTGGCTCTATCTGGTGATTCCAGATGAATAGCCTTGCATACTCTGCGTATCTTGCATACATATTGCAGTTATACTTGGACCAGATGGTACTCTCTCTTGCTCTCGGGGATCTCTGTATGGCACATTCATTTAATACTAAGATCTGATGTTTTCCTCCCGAGCATTATTGATGCTGTTTAAATTGTAGGATATGTATTTGTGTAAGGGGTTTCCTTTATTGGATCCCCCTCTTTTTGGAATGATATAGACACATTAATGTGAGATTCAAAGTTGATAGATAGCAGCTTTTTTTGTATTTACTATTTACTATCATACTGCATATTTGTATGCTTCTTTTGCTATTTATATCCAATTATGCTCATGTCCCCATGGTTATATACTACTTTTGAGTGACCCACATGCAACTTCTTCTTTTTAGAAACCTCGCCATGTTTTTTTATTAATTGTTCGATATGTAAATTATATGTAATAAAATTTATCTTTTGTACTTTACATATAGCTTTAGGACTCTTTTTTCTCAATATATGCTCTATTATTGATCACATCTAAGTTCCTGTGGACTCGGGTTTGAGCGCAAGATACAGCTTCTATGTATCCAGGATACATAGAAGCTGTATCTCAAAAAGTAAAAATAATTTTTAATAAAAAAAAGCAATTACAAATTTGCTTAAAACACCATAAAAGATTGTTTTATTATTATTATTATTTTTTTTAAAGTATTCAAAGTTTTACATAGCCTTTAAGTCTGTCTTGAAATTTGTTTTTAAATGTCCCCGGGTCTGAATTATGGATGATAATGCAATATGGGAAACTTTAAAAAATACTGGTCAAGAAATTGTATAGTTTCCCTATTTCGGTCTACAGGTTCTCTGTAAATGATCAGAAACCTTCTCAGTCCAGAAAAAAAACCCATCTGGAGCTGTGGTTCCCAAAAAACTGACTTGTGGCCCCAATGCTTAACACCTTGTTGTGTGGCTCATCAGAAGAGCCCAGAGTTATGACCATATACACTAACTATAAGAAGACTCCCACACTGGCGACAATGCAGACATATCCACATCCCCCATCAGTGCCAAGTTGGATGGTATCATACCTATTTTATTTGGTAAGTATAATTTAAAACATGCAGTATTGCTCGTACCACTGTTTTCTCTTCAGTCGATCTGCTTGATGCTCCAAATGTGCCGAGTGCTAAACTTCACACTAAAATATTCATCTGCAAATATTTGCAATTTCATATTTTCTAGTTTCCTCACATTTAACGGTTCTCTCCTTCATTCCGGACTTGAATAATCTGTATCCAACCATAACTCATAGTTGAATGTGGCTCACAAGATACAGCACTGGCATCACACCAGGAAGAGCCTGCCCACTCAGCAGGTATGGAGAGAGAACCATAGACTACCAAATAATTTAACTTCTAAACTAGCACTAAACAGTATTATCACGGGAAAATCCTTTTATGGAAAAATGGTGGTGTAATGGTTTGCATGCAGTGGTCGAACTATCCAACAATGAAAAGGCTATTGCTAAACAGTAACCCATTTAAGGCGACTACCTTAGTCAGTTGTTTTTTTCTCCCAGTATTATTATTACTATTATATAGTGGAGATATTAAAGCGGCAATCGAGGCATTAACATTTATCAACTATTCACAGGATAAGTAATGAATGTTAATTGTGGGGTCCAGATACCCGGACCGCTTTTACTCTGCTGTTTCCATACCTCCCATAGACTTGTTTGGAGTGCCAGCGGACATGCTTGGTCACCGCTCCATATAACTCCTTTCCACCACCAAGTGCAGGCAGGGAAGGATGGGGGACTTGATCCCGCATTCCAGGGATATGTGGGGGTCCTATGGGTCTAACATTTATCACTCTATCTCAGATATTGCATATTTTTATGTATTCAATTTACTCCTCCACTCATTTCACCTAAGATCTTGGGTATCTTTTGTGGCACCTTATGCCCTTGAGGATATTAACCATGGGTTTATCTGGATGATGCCTAGAGATTGCCTTTCTGGAGTAAAGACAGGTCAGGGTTATTTAGCAGCATTATTGCTTCACTGGTTTCAAGTTACCTTGTTTCTGGTTGAGGTCTGCAGGAAGATGTGGCGAGTGGGAACTGTGACTGAATGGCTCGTTGTTGTATGGAATGAGAGGTGTGAGTGGGTGGACACCATGCGATGGCTGCACCACTGGAACTTTACTGGACTAAAAGACAAAATAAAACATTGAATTACAACCCATGGAATCACGCGGTTTTATTAAATGAAATGACAGTACTTCAGTAAAAATGCCTAGATCTTTTATGTTTATTTGAATTCAGTAGCTGAAGATTACTATTCAACACAATCCTCAAATTAAATATCTTATAGTTGAATACATTCTCTCATTCCTCTGGTTTAAGCCATATTGAGTGATATGTCAATGGGGAACAGGGATGTGGAAGAGCACATCCAGGAATGACGGCAAAGCCCCATTTTCAGCAGCCAATACTCCCGTGTATAACTAATCCTGTTAAGATGTGAATAGAGATTTTTTTGTAATTGTGTTAAAGTTGAATCCTGCTATTTTGTTCAATAAAGCAAGTAAAATGTCAGCTTCTTTCAAGCCGCTAACTCAGGATAGACATTGGAAGTCTATCCATAGGATAGTTTACCAATGTTCGAGCGTTAAAAACAGGTGGCAGTGGCACTAGGGAAACTCCTTGCCATGTTATGTCCTGTTGAGACCCCATGATTGGTCCATTGTAGTGAATACCCTGTAGCTTCCCGGAAAAAGACAGGTGAGTGACTGGGGTTGCAGTTATAATGACCCAGAAAGATAACCACTCTACTTTACAATGTCTTGATATCGCCATATGATCAGAACATGATTGATGCAAATGTCACCTTTAAGTCGGTCAATGATCTAAACTATACAAAAAATATTTGGCAAAGAAAGGCAGCTGGAGTATTGTCTTTGATTGACTGACCGGCACAATTATCAGATATTAACTCTTTTGAGCACTTGTGGGATGAGCTTCACCATTAGATAAATCTCATAAAATCCCTGATATGGTGAACGTAAACATAAAAACATTGTCAATATACTGAATAGAATTCCTGGAAAATTTTATCAATGAGTTAAAAAAAAAAGAAGATATTTCTTAACAATTACAATTTGGCACACTAGTGTAGCTATTCATGGCATGAGAATTTACAAGCCGAAGTGATTTAAAGGCTATGTAAACTTTTGAAGACTTTTTTTTTTTTGACTAAAACAATGTATTATAGTGTTTTTTTGGAACTTTAGTACTGATTTTTATATATATATATATATATATTAAAAAAAATTACTTTTCCGCTGAAGCCCAAATGCGTCAGGTCAGTCCAGTTGTTAATCGATCACATCTAAGTTCATAGGTCCCGCTGACATAACAGATTCGGGTTTCAGTGCAAGATACAGCTTCTATGTATCCAGGATACATAGAAGCTGTATCTCAAAAAGTAAAAACATTTTATTAATGAAAACCAATTACAAAGTTGCATTAAACACTGTAATACATTGTTAGTATTAGAGAGTAAAAAAAAAGTCTTCAAAAGGTTTACATAGCCTTTAAGTAACAGAGCAGAGGCAGATGAGGAATAGACCCGAGGTCTATTCTGATACTGGAAGAGCAGAGGGGCTGTCACAATGTACGGAGGACCATCATGATACTCATACCACACAAAGAATACAGGCAAATGGTGTGAATGGTGCATGTTTCCACTTATGGCTCTGGGAGGGCGGCTTAGAGAAATCCCATTCCCCTCCTGCTGTTCTCCACTACTGACTCTAACTTGTTAGACTAGAGCTCAACAGCAACATTTCCTTATGGGGAAAAAGAGTCACGCGACTATTGCAAGAACTCCAACATGGTCAGAATTCCGCAGGGGGAAACATTGTGATCACGTGTGATTTTACTGCAACTTGAGGGACACCAATATCTAAGCAAAAATATTCTCTTTTAAAGTGGTATTCCCAACTAAGACAGTTATAGCATATCCACCGGACAGCTCTGGGACCCGCACCTATATCGAGAACAGGGGTAACGTTACTCCTATTGAACAGAATGGATAGTGTCGCACAGCCCCCTCCCCACTAGTCCCAGTCTGGAATCGGCAGCTTGCAGCCACTGCACCAGGTGAAACGGGGGTCGGTTGACCTGTATTCTCGATACAGGTACAGGTTTCAAAGCTGAGACCAGCAGTTGAGACATTTATAGCATATCCTGTGGATATGCCATATATGTCTAAGTTGGGAATTTACTTCAAGACCCAGATCTGTGTAAACACAATCTCACCAAAGAGAACTTGCATTTCCAGAAGATGAATTAACCAGATACATTACCACTTTGAAATATTTTTTCTTAAATAACGATATCCTTCTAAAGCCTTATTTCATCACATCAAAGGATTCTAAGGTAAAAGCCAGAGAAGTTCTCGAAACAAGTAGTGAGTCCCTTTGTTGATAGACCATATGTCAAGGAATATCTTGCTAAGGTCGACGTGAATGGAGTCCCAAAACAGATTATCCTGAGCACAAGAAGTAGCTCATATTTCTACCTTACAAAAAATTTC
This sequence comes from Rhinoderma darwinii, assembly GCF_050947455.1. Classification (NCBI taxonomy): domain Eukaryota; kingdom Metazoa; phylum Chordata; class Amphibia; order Anura; family Rhinodermatidae; genus Rhinoderma; species Rhinoderma darwinii. The sequence goes on from NC_134689.1 coordinate 49,191,777, forward strand.
AACCATTCAAAAGTATATAGAACAGCTCATGATGATGATGAAAGAACCGTAATATTTTTCATCAGCCAATAGCATTTTATTAATGCAGCAGCACATGCAAACTCACTGACATACAGTATTATTTATATAGTGTGCGGTACATTAACTTATAATTTAAGAAACAATGAGAATGGGCCAACACACTAAACATATGAGGAGAGTAAAGCCTTTGTCTTATGTAGTAATGTAACCACAATTAACAAAAAAATAGGGCAAAATAAACTAACATGTACATCCAACCGATACATGGAATTTCACAATTTTATTTATAACCAGAAGATGATTAAAAACAGTATACAAAAATACAAACAGCAATCCATGATTAAATCTACTGTAAGGCTATGAACACACTTGCGTCGGGGGTTTCTGTTCTGCTCCATCAGAGGAGCAGAACAAGGGAAAACCAGAAGCCCCGGTTCTGTTGAGCCATGGATACCACCGGCGAGTGACGGAATCCATTTAATGGGTTTTGTGGACTTTCCGTCATAGTATCCGTGGTTTTACAGAAAACAATAGGGCAGAATGCTGCGCTATTGTTTCTGGTAATTTCGGTAGTATCTGAGACCCCTAATGGAACCTCCAACGCAGATGTGAACAAGGCCTAAGGTGTATATAAGCCCCCAAACAAAATATGATTTGCTGGACTATAAGGTAAATGTATAGGACTTGCTGGACTAGAAGGTAAATGTATATAAAAGATACAGATACTTTACAGCAATGCAGATATACAATACATCAATGTGACATCCATTATAATACAACACATACCCAACCAATAATGGGGTCTGGAATCAAGTCCAGCAAGGGTACTAACAGACAAAAACCCTGCCCCACGTGAATCGCCAGAAAATACATGGTTTTCTGAGGGGTTCTTGATAAGAGTCTGGTTCAATGTGGTATACATACTACAGATATATACAATGCCGATTAAGACCCACATGTCCTACCGGTGGTGTCCCCGGCTTTCAACTGTGCCTGTAAAATCGAGCATCAGTACCGCGCCTGCACTGAATGTTGGCGCACAAGCAGAATATCAAGACTATCAGTGCAAAGTTGCCTCATTTTATATTTTGGAGGCGCTGGAAAAACATTTTTTTGCATAACTGCACATAGCCTTTACTAAAGAGAACCTGTCACATTGTACAGGCAATCTGTCTGCTGGAAATTTTTTATAGAGCAGAGAAGATTGATAAAAAGTTATGTGGAAAAAGATTCAATATTACTTGGAATTTAGTGATTAAAATCCATGTTCTCTTTGAGTCCAGGGGGAGGTACTTTTAAGTGATTGACAACTATCTTTGTATACACACTCGCACAGGAAGACTGTCAAACATTGAGTGAGACCGCACACTGGACTCATAAGCCCAAAGTAAACAGGGATTTAAAGCTGTAAATCATTACGAAACTTTTCCCACAAATCTGCTGCCTGCAGATATGACAGCACGTTCAAAACGACAGGTTCTCTTTACAGATCTCTCCCTTGCTAATTTTCCAAAAGTGGTAACTGGAAATGGAAGCCATTATAGCTCCCGCAGGAGTGCTTACTTAGCTTTCCCATACTACTGAACTGCAAATAGAGAACTTAGTATTTTTGATTTGAAAGTTTCCTCAATTATAAGGAAATTGCAGTGATAGAGCAACATATACAACAACATTAACTCCTTCCCTCTTTAGCCACTTTTGACCTTCCTGACAGAGCCTCATTTTTCAAATCTGACATGTTTCACTTTATGTGGTAATAACTCCGGAATGCTTTTACCTATCCAAGCGATTCTGGGACTGTTTTCTCGTGAGACATTGGACTTTAAGTTACTGGCAAAATTTGCTCGATATATTCAGTATTTAATTGTGAAAAACACCAAAATTTAGCGAAACATTTAAAAAATTAGCATTTTTCTCAATTTAAATGTATCTGGTTGTAAGACAGGCAGTTATAACACACAAAATTGTTCCTAATTAACATACCCCATATGTCTACTTTAGATTGGCATAGTTTTTTGAACATCCTTTTATTTTTCTAAGACGTTACAAGGCTTTGAACTTTAGCAGCAATTTCTCACATTTTCAAGAAAATTTCAAAAGGCTATTTTTACAGGGGCCAGTTCACTTGTGAAGTGGCTTTGAGGGCCTTATATATTGGAAACCCCCAAAAACTTACCCCATTTTAAAAACTTCACCCCTCAAAGTATTCAAAACAGCATTTAGAAAATTTCTTAACCCTTTAGATATTTCACAGGATTTAAAGCAAAGTAGAGGTGAAATTTACAAATTTCTTGCATGTATTTTTGCAGAAATACATTTTTAATACAATTTTTTTTTATAACACAGAAGGTTTTACCAGAGAAATGCAACTCAATATTTGTTGCCCAGGTTCTGCAGTTTTTGGAAATATCCCACATGTGGCCGTAGCGTGCTACTGGAATGAAACACCAGCCTCAGAAGAAAAGGAGTACCTAGAGGATTTTGGGGCCTTATTTTTATTAGAATATATTTTAGGCACCATGTCAGGTTTGAAGGGCTCTTGCGGTGCCAAAACAGTGAAAATCCCCCAAAAGTGACCCCATTTCGGAAACTACACCACCTCAAGGAAATTATCTAGTGGTATAGAGAGCATTTTGACCGCACAGGTTTTTTACAGAAATTATTGGAAGTAGGCTGTGAAAATGAAACTCTACATTTTTTCTAAGAAAATGCAGGTTTAGGCCCCATGCACACGACCGTATAAAAACCTCCGTTTTTGCGGACCGCAATTGCGGTCCGCAAAACGGAGCCATTCACTTTCATTGAACACGGACACCTTTCCGTAGCACTACGGAAGGGTGTCCGTGCCGTGGAAATGTTCCGGGAATTATGGAACATGTCCGTTCTTTGGCATTTTGCGGGCCGTGCTCCCATACTTTGTATGGGAGCACGGCCCGAAAATGCGGCTGTCAGTCAGCGGCCGGCCGTGCCCGCAATCCCGGGCCGTGATTGCGGGCACGGTCGTGTGCATGGGGCCTTAGTGATTTTTTTTCTCATTTCCACAAGGACTAAAGGAGAAAAAGCATCGCAAAATCTGTAAAGCAATTTCTCCCGAGTAAAACAATACCCCACATGTGGTAATAAACGGATGTTTGGACACACGGCAGGGCTTAGAAGGGAAAGAGCACTATTTGGCTTTTGGAGCTCAAATTTAGCAGGAATGGTTTGCGGAGGCCATGTCATATTTACAAAGCCCCTGAGGGGACAAAATAGTGGAAACCCCCACAAGTGACCCCATTTGGGAAACTACACCTCTTGAGGAATTCATCTAGGGGTGTAGTAAGCATTTTGACCCTACAGATGTTTTATAGAATTTATTTAATTTTCTTCAATAAGACGTAGCTGTAGCGCAAAATTTTTTATTTTCTCAACAAATAAAGGAAAAGAAGAACCCAAGATTTGTAAAGCAATTTCTCCCGAGTACGACAATACCCCATATGTGGTCATAAACTGCTGTTTGGGCACACGGCAGGGCTCAGAAGGGAAGGAGCGCCATTTGGAGTGCAGATGTTGCTGGATTGGTTTCTGGGCGCCTGTGGGCCAAAAACAGCGGAAACCCCCCCCCCAGAAGTGACCCAATTTTGGAAACTACACCCCTCAATGTGTTTACCTAGGGGTGTAGTGAGCATTTTAACCCTGCAGATGTTTTGTAGAAATTAGTGTGCACTCGATGTTTCCATAGATATGCCAATATGTGGTGCCCAGCTTGTGCCACCATAACAAGACAGCTCTCTAATTATTGTGCAGTGTTTCCCGGTTTTAGAAACACCCTACATGGGGCACTAATCTTTTGCCTGGACATTCGACCAGGCTCAGGAGTGAAAGCGTACCATGTCAAATTGAGGCCTAATTTGGCGATTTACAAAGTATTGGTTCACAACTGCAGAGGCTCAGATGTGAAATAATAAAAAGAAACCCCTGAGAAGTGACCCCATTTGGAAACTACACCCCTCAAGGCATTTATTAAGGGGTGTAGTGAGCATTTTCACCCCACAGGTCTTTTCCATAAATGATTGCACTGCGGATACTTTTCCCTAGATATGCCATTTCAGTGACAAATATGTCATGCCCAGCTTATGCCACTGGAGACACACACCCCAAAAATTGTTAAAAGGGTTCTCCCGGGTAGGACGATGCCATATATGTGGAAAGACACGGCTCTTTGGGCACATTGTAGGGTTCAGAGTGGAGGGAGCGCCAATTGCCTTTTGGAGAGCGGATTTTGCTTGGTAGTAGATTTGTTTGATTATTGCTGGTGTTTCCATTTATAATGTGGGGATACATGTAAGCCGGGCGGAGTATATAAGGGGCATAATTAGGTGGTATAATAATGGGGTAAAAAAACAATAAAATGATCCATAGATGTGTGTTACGCTGTGACACAATCCTTTCTGCACAGGCCGGTGTCGCACTGATATATGGCGTCCTTTCTTATGCCCCTTTTGGTCCACACTCCGCACCTTTGCTGTTTGGGGAATTTTGCTGGGAAAGTGTTGTCCTAGTATAATATGGGCACCCTTCCAGCAGATATATTTGGGCCCTCCCCTTCCTGGTTCCCTAATTTTAGGTCCTTGATAAATCGCCTCTTGAAACAGAAGAAATGTTCCCCTCGGGCTGGCACAACTGCATATTTTTTATTTTATCCTATTTTTTGGGAGGCCAGGTAAACAAAAAACCGAAACTCTGCCATACTTTTTTTAGGTTTTTTTTTATACAGCGTTCACCACGCGTTATAAACTACATGTTCACATTATTCTGCGGGTCAGTACGATTCCGGCGATACCTAATTCATAGAACTTTTTTATGTTTTACAAGTTTTTGCACAATAAATTTACTTTTGGAAAAAGAATGTATTTTTTCTGTTGCCAAGTTGTGAGAACCATAACTTTAAAAAAATTTTGTCGACGGAGCTGTATGAGGGCTTGTTTTTTGCGAGACAAGCTATAGTTTTTATAGGTACCATTTTTGGATACGTGCGACTTTTTGATCACTTTTTATTCCAATATTTGTAGGGCAAAGTGACCAAAAAACAGAAACTCTGGTATCGTTTTTTACGCTGTTCACTGCGTGCAATAAATAATATAATATTTTGATACCTCAGGTCGTTACGGTCGCAGCAATACCAAATACGTATGGTTTATTATTATTTTTTCAATAATAAAGGACTTGATAAGGGAAAAAGGGCGATTGTGTTTTATTTTATTACTTGAAACTTTTATTGTTTTCAAACGTTTATTTTTTTCACTTCTTTTACACTTTTTTATACTTTTTTTTTTTTTACACTTTTTTTCAAGTCCCACTAGGGGACTTGAAGTTCCAACTGTCTGAAGTTTTTTTTCTAATACATTGCACTACCTACGTAGTGCAATGTATTCGATCTGTCAGTTATTCACTGACAGCAAGCCGATTAGGCTTCGCCTCCTGGCAGGGCCTAATCGGCTTCCGTAATGGCAGAGCAGGAGGCCATTGTGTCTCCTGTTGCCATAGCAGCAGTCGCCAGTCCTGATTGCCTGTCAGGGCTGGCGATCTGCTAGTAACCGCTACGATGCAGCAATCGCTTTCGATTGCTGCATCGAAGGGGTTAATGGCAGGGATCGGAGCTAGCTCCGGTTCCTGCCATTACAGGTGGATGTCAGGTGTAACATACAGCTGACTTCCACCGCTGATGACGCCGGGCGGATCTTGACCGGCTTCCGTGCTAGGCAGACCGGGAGGCCAGTATTAGGCCTCCGGTTGCCATTGCAGCCACTGGAACCCCGGCAATTGCATTGCCGGGGTTCCGATGAGCTGCAAACAGCTTAAATGTAACGATCACGTTTGAACGCTGCATTGAAGGGGTTAATGGCGGGGATCAAAGCTAATTTCGGTACCGGCCATTACAGCCGGATGTCAGCTGTAAGAGCCGGTGGCAAACATTTGGCGTAAGTATACAACATTTTGCGGGAAGCACTGGCTTTCAATGACGCATACTTACGACAAATGTCGGGAAGGGGTTAAAGGGGTTTTGTGGGGACCGAAAAGTATTAGCAGTGTACTCACTACAGTATGCGAGTACACTGCTAATATACATTCCGGTCCCTCGTCGCGCTGAATATGAGATTTTAATGGCGCTGGCGGGGGACCGGAAGTCTAGTTGTACAGTCTTCCTTCATGACGACACGACTCTTCATCATGTGACTGGACCCACTGTACTCTATGTAATCGCTGTACAAATGCTATAGCAATTACATGGAGTACAGCGGGGCCAGCCACATCACGATTTAGACTGTGCAACCTGACTTCCGGTCCCCCTGGCAACGCTATAAAAATCTATTAAAATCTCATAATCAGTGCGACGGGGGACCGGAATGTATATTAGCAGCGTACTCACATACTGCAGGGACTACACTGCTAATACTTTTCTGTCCCCGCATAACCCCTTCAACTGAACCTATGAAAAAAAAATGCTTGTAAAATGCAAGATTATTTCCGGAACTGATCACACACGAACATACAGAACTGAAAAAGGTCACTCATTGTATGGGAACCATCGCTTAAATATTTAGGTAATACAGAACACACAATAGGCCAGTATGATTTTAGTTTCGTTTTATCGTCTGTATTATCTAACCACTTCAGTCTCGATTGGGACTTTGGAGTGCAAAGTCTTATCGCCAATTGAAAAAGTTCCTCCCCCATAGTTTTGGAATGACTTTCACTTCACCAACCTTAAACCTATAAACAGTCGGTTCAGACAAACGTCTGTGGTTTCAACCATGAATACACAACCTACATTGTAGCGGCAGGCATATATATACTTTATTATGGTCATGTTGTAAGTGAGCAGCATTCATAACAGAAACATGTACTTACATACAATAAGAACAATCCACAAAAAAAAAAGAAATCCACCAAAACTTCAGTCATAATTACAGAAATATTGTGTGTACATGTTGCTCATAGGCTCCCATGTAAAGAAATGTATACTGCGCGGTGCAATTTAACCCCTTTTCTCAAATCTGGCATGTGTTACCTTATGTAGTAATAACTTGGGAATGCTTTTACCTATCCAAGTGATTCTGAGATTGTTTTCTTGTGACATATTGTACTTTATGTTAGTAAAAAAATGTGGTCGATAAATTTAATATTTATGTGTGAGAAAATTTGGAGAAAATTTGCAAAAATTAGCATTTTCTGAAATTAAATGTATATGCTTGTAAGACAGACAGTAATACCACACAAAATAGTTACTATTTCATATATTCCATATGTTTACTTTATATTTGCATAGTTTTTTGAACATTATTTTCTTTTTCTAGGACGTTACAAGGCTTAGAACTTTAGCAGCAATTTCTCATATTTTCAAGAAAATTTCAAAAGACCATTTTTTCAGGGACCAGTTCAGTTCTGAAGCGCCTTTGAGGGCCTTTTATATTAGAAAGACCCCATAACTCACCCCATTTTGAAAACTACACCCTCAAAGTATCCAAAACCTCATTCAGAAAGTGTTTTAACCCCATAGGCGTGTCTCAGGAATCAAGCAAAGTAGAGGTGAAATTTACAAATTTCATTTCTTTTTGCCAAAATTCATTTGTAATACAGTTTTTTCTGTAACACAGAAGGTTTTACACGAGAAATGCAACTCAATATATATTGCCCAGATTGTGCAGTTTTTAGAACTATCCCACATGTGGCCCTAGTGTTCTTATGGACTGAAGCACCGTCCTCAGAAGCAAAGATTTGTTTTCAGTGCCATGTCACGTTTGCAATGAACTGGAGGGACCAAAACCGTAAAAACCATCCAAAAGTGACCCCATTTTGAAAACTACTCCCCTCACTGAATTTATCTAGGGGTATAGTTAGCATTTTGACTCCACAGTTTTTATGTTAAATGTATTTGAATTAGTCTGTGAAGATGAGAATCTACTTTTTTTCTGAAAAAACTTAGAAATTTTTACAAGGAATAAAGGAGAAAAAACACCCCAGAATTTGTAAAGAAATTTCTCTCGATTACGGAAATGCCTCATATGTCTTAATAAACTGCTGTTTGAACCCACAGCGGGGCTTAGAAGTGAAGGAGCGCTATTTGGCTTTTGGAGCTAAGATTTAGCTGGAATAGTTTTTGGGTGTCATGTCGCATTTGCAAAGCCCCTGAGAGACCAAAACAGTGAAAATACCACAAAAGTGACCCCATTTGGGCAACTACACCACTTAAGGAATCTATCTAGGGGTATAGTTACCATTTAGACCCCACAGGTCTTTTTCAGAATTATTACAATTAGGCCGGTTAAATAAATATCAACATTATTCCCACTAAAATGTTGAATTTTGTAATTTTCACAAAAAATAAAGGAGGAAAAAGCACCCCAACATTTGTAAAGCAATTTCTTTCGAGTACGGCAATACCCCACATGTGGTCATAAATGCTTTTTTATTAGAAATTAATTAACCCTTTCTGGACTGATCCAATTTTTGCTTTTTTATTTTCGTTTTTCACTCCCCGCATTCCAAGAGCCATAACGTTTTTATTTTTCCGTCAATAAAGTGGTGTGAGGACTCATTTCTTGCGGGACCTACTGTAGTTTTTATTAGTACCATTTTTTGTTACATACAACTTTTTGAGCACTTTTTATTAACATTTTTTTTAGAGCTGAGGTGACCAAAAAACATCAATTTTGGCGGTTTAAATTCTTTATTATTTACAGCGCTCACCGTGTGAGTTAAATAATGGTATATTATAACAGTTCGGACTTTTACGGACGCAGCGATACCAATTTTGTGTATTTTTCTACATTGCTTTAGTGCTAAAATTGGGAAAAGGGTTTACTTTGAGTTAAAATATTTATAAAAATTATTTTTTTTACACATTTTATTAGTCCACCTAGGGGACTTGAACCAGCGATCATTAGATCACTGGTACAATACACTGCAATACTAATGTATTGCAGTATATTGTCATTTTTACAAGCTCCTGTAACAGCGCGATCGCTGTTCCTGTCCGTTAGTTCTGGGTGTCAGCTGTAATACACAGCTGACACCCGCAGCGTATGGCACGGGCTCAGCACGTGAGCCCGCTCCATATATCCCCACCCCCGCACATCACGACATGCTATTAAGTCGTGGTGCACGAAGGGGTTAATGCACAACGGGTGATGTGGAGAGAAAATTAAAATTTTCCACTGATATGCCATTTTAGTGCACAATATGTTGTGCCCAGTTTGTGTCACTGAAGACTAATACCTCATAAAATATTAATCGGGTTCTCCCGGGTATGGCGATGCCAGATCTGTGGGCGTAAACTGCTGTTTGGGCATGCTGCAGGGCTCAGAAGGGAGGGGGCGGCATTTGGCTTTTGGAGCGCAGATTTAGCTTGGTAGTAGCTGTTTGGCATTTTGCTGGTATTTCAGTATATAATGTGGGTGCAAATGTAATCTGTGCGGAGTACATCAGGGTATACTAAGAGGGTATAATAATGGGGTAAATAAATAAATAATAATCCGCAGATATGTTGCCAGTTGCGCACTGATAAATGGCGCCAGATCTTTTCCGCTTTTGGAACACACTGCACATTTTGTATCGCCATATTCTGAGAGCCAGAACTTCTTTATTTCTTCTTCAACGGAGCTGTGTGAGGGCTTATTTGTTGCAGGACAATCTCTAGTTTTCACTGGTACCATTTTGGGGTACATGCGGTTTTTTTGATCACTTTTTATTCCATTTTTTGGCAAGCAAGGTGACCAAAAACCAGCAATTCTGACAATGGTTTTTATGGCATTCACCCTGCGCTATAAATGACAATTTGACTTTATTCTGTGGTTCGGTACGATTACGGCGATACCATATGTATATAGTTTTTTTTTTAAGTTTTGCAGCGTTTGCACGATAAAATCACTATTTTATAAAATAATTTATTTTTTGTGTCACCATATTCTGAGAGCCATAAAGTTTTTATTTTTCAGTCCAAAAATCTGTGTAAGGGCTTGTTTTTTGCGGGACGGGTTGCAGTTTTTATTGGTACCGTTTTGGGGTAAATGTGACTTTTTGATCACTTTTTATTGTATATTTTGGGAGAGGTGGTGACCAAAAAATAGTGATTCTGGCATTGTTTTTTACGTATATTTTATTTGTGGTGTTCACCGTGTGGGAAAAACAACATTATAGTTTTATAGTTTGGGGCGTTACGAACGTGGTGATACTAAATATGTATACTTTTAACGTGTTAATTTTTTCCTATAATAAAAGACTTATTACTGTATAGGGGAAAAAAAGCATTTTTTTGTTGATGTAACTTACAACTTTTATTTTTAAACTTTTATAAAACATTTTTTTTTTTTTGAATTATATATTTTTATTTTTTTCCATATGAACAAGAACATACATGGTATCAATTCAATACAATATAGAGTATAAGTCATGACAGGGGTAGTGTGAAGTTACAACATGTTGCACATCAGGAATGACAGGAATATCATACATTTCACAGTGATCTTAAGAACAATCAGTCCTGTTAATAACTAATACTTTGGTATGGTGAAATCCCCTTCTTTTTCTATCCGTCATCTTAACTCTGCTTTCGTAGGAATGACAAGAAAAATTAACCAACATCTACAATACATATGACAAGACAATGGAGGGGGGGGGGGGGAAGGAAGGGGGAAAAAAAAAAACAAAAAAAAAACAGAACAGTATCCTGGTTTGATCTGGGTGCACTAGCGTAGTTATGAACTAGTGTTATGCGCTCAGGGCGGTCTAGATGAATCAAATACATCCCATGGTGACCAGACTTCTTTGAATCGTGCTAAGCTATTATTCATAGAGGCTGTCAAAGACTCCATTCTTCTGACCTCCCTTATTCTTAAATATAAGTCAGCAACTACAGGGGGGTCATTTCTCTTCCATCGCGCCGAAATGAGACACTTAGCTGCTGTGAGCACATGTAATAATAATCTAGAGGAGACCTTACTGAGCCCTTTCGGCGGTACATTAAGCAGGAAAGTTAGCACAGACAATGGAACCCTGACCCCCAGCAGTGTCTGGAGTAAACCCACAACCTCTCTCCAGAAGGGGCGAATTAACCGACAGTCCCAAAAAATGTGAGGAAGTGTCCCCCTCTCGCTGCAGCACCTCCAACATCTATCCGAAACAAGGGGATATATATGATGGAGAAAGTCTGGGGTATGATACCAATACATCAGAATTTTATATTGGTTCTCTCTATACGCAGCGCAAAGAGAAGATTTCGCGGCTTGCGACCATATAATTTGCCACAGCGACAGGGGTATCTCCCTCTCCATGTACGTCTCCCATTTGGTCATATAGTTATGTTTTGGGATCTCATTTCCCCCTGGAGATGAGAGGATACTGTATATATCCGAAATTAATCCCCTAGTGGAGGTAGTATTCCTGCAGAGAACTTCAAAGTGCGTAGGTTTAGTAAAGCTGCTATCCCCAGGGAGAGAATTGGCAAAGTGGGTGATCTGTAGGTAACTAAAATGTGCATTGGGCGGTAACTTATATTTAGACTGCAGCGTCGAGAATGGCAAAACCGTTCTCAAACAGGGGTCTAATATGTCTGCAAAGTAGAACAATCCAGCTTCTGCCCACGGTTTAGTCATCCTCGCAGTGAGCCCATCCGGTAGAGCCGGGTTAAATAGAAAAGAAGTCATGGGAGATTTGGGAGAAGACAGGGGGTATAAGGTGTTAGCTAGCTTCCATATGTTTTTGGTGAACAACATGGGACCTAATAGGGATTTTGGGCAAGTCTCCACCTTTCCAGACCACAGTAGCGAATTCGGGTGAATAGGAGCTACCCACAACTTCTCAATCTCTGCCCATTTAGTATATGCCCACCTTGAAGTCCAGCCAGGAATTCTACGAAGATGTACTGCTAAATAGTACCGATACACATCAGGGACAGCCAGGCCTCCTACTGTCATAGTAGAAAGTAGGACTGCTTTTGGTATTCTATGACGCTTCCCTGCCCAGATGTATTTCAATAAGGCTGTTTGGAACCTACGAATTTCGCTACGTGGTATAGGCACCGGGAGAGTTTCCAAAAGGTATAAATACTTTGGTAGAATAGTCATTTTCACTGCAGATATTCTACCAAAGAAGGACAGCGGGAGGGAAGACCATTTAGACAGTAGCGTATTTATTTCTTGAAAAAATGGGGAGAAGTTATTTTTATAGAGGGAGGCATATGTGCGGGTGATCTGGACACCTAGATATTTGATCCCTTCCTCTTTCCATGTATATTTAAATGTTGTTTGTAGTGTCGAAATGAGCTGCGGGGAAATATTAAGTGGCAGGGCTTCTGTTTTAGAGTTATTAAGCTTATATCCCGAGTACAGACTATATTCTTTCAGTACTGTATGTAAGTTTGGTAGGGTAACTTGCGGGTTGCGTAAAGTCAAAAGAACATCATCTGCAAATAGAGAGATCTTAAATTCCCTATCTCGCACTAAAAAACCTTGGATATCTGGATTACTCCTGATACGGGCCGCTAGAGGTTCTATGCATAGGACGTAAAGCAGGGGGGAGAGGGGGCAGCCCTGCCGAGTCCCATTAAAAATATCAAATCGTTTAGAAATCGCATGTGGTAATTTAACTACAGCATTTGGTAAGGTATACAATGAATGTAAAGCGGTGAGGAAGGGCCCTGAAATACCTATTGTTTTTAGTGTGGCAAAGAGGAAGGACCAGTCCAATCGGTCAAAGGCTTTTTCAGCGTCTAAACTGAGGAGCAGGCCAGGAGACTCTGTTTTGTTAAGAACTTCGATCAGATCAATAGTCCGTCTAGTATTGTCTCCTGCCTGTCTATGCATGACAAAGCCCACCTGATCTTTGTGAATCAGGCCCGGGAGCAATGAGCCAAGTCTATCGGCCAGTATTTTAGTGAATATTTTGAGATCTGCATTCAACAGAGAAATTGGCCGATAATTAGAACAATCAGACTGGTCCTTCCCTGGTTTGGGAATAACCGTGATGAAAGAATGAAGCATGGAAGGGGGGATGCCAGCTCCCGATAGAAAGGAATTAAAAAGGGTTACTAAATGTGGTGTTAATACATCTTTAAAGACCTTATAATATAAATATGGAAATCCATCGGGCCCTGGAGATTTTCCATTAGGCAAGTCTTGTATGGTGTTCTGTAATTCCTCTTCCGTGATGGGGGCATTAAGCATAAGGCCATCATCCGGCACGATAGTGGGAAGGGGGCAGGACTTTAAGTATTCCAATATTTGTTGTTGCCGAATGGAAGGATCTGTAGAGAGTTGGGATGTGAGAGAGTATAATTTTGAGTAATATTGGTAAAACATGTCCGCCTGCAAATTGGGATCATAGATCAATTGACCTCCTGTATCACGGAGAGCAGATGGGGTCGACTGAGCCTTTTTGTCTCTTAGCTGGGCAGCAAGTAAAGAATGCGCTTTATTCCCTCTCTCATAATATCTTTGTTTGGTATATAGAAGCATCTTCTCTACATTAGCAATAGAAAGATCCTTTAATTTTCCCCGCGTGGCAATGATTTGTCGAAGAGTAGACGTCGAGGGGTAGAGATTCATTTTACGTTCTAGTTTAGTAAGGGCCGCCGACAGCTCTAATCTCTGCTGAGCTTTGTCCCTCTTAATATGTGAGGCGAGAGAGATACATTGCCCTCTAATTACCGCTTTGTGCGCCTCCCAAATTGTGGCCAACGAAGGAACTGAGTCTTTATTAAGGGCAAAGTAGGATTCAATGTGTGTTTTAAGTGTGTCCCTATGCTCCGGAGATTTAATCAGTCGTTCATTCAACCTCCAGTGACATATCCGGGTCGTTCGTAAGTCAGAAAGTAGATCCAACATAATTGGAGCATGGTCTGACCATGTAATAGCCCCTATTTCAGCCGATGAGGTTGAACGAAGTCCTGGTACGTTGCCAAGGAATAGATCTATCCGAGTATGTGTTTTATGTGGGTGTGAGTAAAAGGTATATTGTTTAGCCGACGGATTTGAGATACGCCATAGGTCATAAAGATTGTGCTTGCGAATCAAGCGTCGGAATGCCGAAGCGCGTTGTCGCAATTCCGTGGGCGGAGAGGGAGCACTAAGCGAGTGTCTGTCCATGTTTTCTGAAAAAGGGAGGTTAAAATCCCCCCCTATGAACAAAGTAGTTGGCGGTAGGCGGGAAATTTTGGAGAAGACTTTTTCCAAAAAAGCAATTTGTAATGTATTTGGTGCATATAGGTTGCATAAAGTAATCGGGACACCTTTCAGGGTCCCTGCGAGGATGACATATCTCCCCTGTGGGTCTACTATTGATCTTGTTACTTGTAGTGGACAATCCCTTGAAATTAGAATAGCTACCCCTGCGCTTTTCTTAGAGTGTATAGCTGCATATGCTTTAGGAAAATGTGGTAGTGCAAATTTGAAAGACCCCGAACTGTCATGGTGCGTTTCTTGTAGAAAGGCGATATCTGCTCTCAGGTGTCTCAACTCTCTAAGTGCTAGACGCCTCTTAACATTGGAATTTAATCCCTTAACATTCAAAGATACTATGCGCGCCATGACAATTCTTTAGGCCTGAAAGCAAGTATGTACAACGTACCCAAATGATCCCTCAAGTTGGGCATAGCTCGTGTTGTCCAGGAAGGACGTCGCCATTTCGGTGATATGTTCTCAGTCCACAAACCAGGTTTCCTATTCACGGAAGTAAGGGGAGGGAAAGAGGGGGAGGGAGGGGGAAGACATAAACAGACAACTACAGACAGAAAATAAATCAAAAAACATACTTGAAGCATAAAGTCGGTCGAACGACAATGAATGGAATCTAGATTCCATGTGGAGACAAGTATATTAGAACAATTTACACATTTAGATATCGCGTCAACCCCTAGATGCCTCGACTGCACTAGGAGGGTATACTGTCTCCATAAGGGAGAAGAATCACCGAGAGCCAATTCCGTCAGGAACATAGCCAACAGACCCAGTAACTGAGACAGGCCAATTCTGTACATTCCGTACAAACAAAACTCCTCTGCAGCCTATAAAAAATAAACCAGGGCATAAAAATCCCCTTTTTTTTTTTTTTTTTTTCTTTTTTCCATACAATGAACTATTAATGCGATTTAAGCATATAAACATGTAAGAAAGATTATGAGCCTCCCTTATTCAATACATTAACGCTGAAATGTTGGCTTAGGTCCATGTTCAGACATGGACCCTCGCTGATTCCCGGTCTTCCTTTGTGAAGGGACCTTTTGCCAGACAGGTGACGGAGGGGGTGGAGGCAGGGTGAGTTCCCACTCAGGCAGTTTCGGGACTGGAATGTCCATAGTGTCACAAAAAGCTCGAATATCCGACGATGTTCTCAGAACCGCCGAGCGACCATCTCGTCTGGCTGTAAGGCTAAACGGGAATCCCCATCTGTAGAGGATATTATTTTCTCTCAGAGAAGCAAGTAAAGGGCGCAATTGTCTGCGCCTATGAAGTGTGATCCAGGATAAGTCCGGTAGCAGTTGGACAGTGGTTCCTTTGTGTTGAATGACTCTATGAGCTCTGGCTTTATTCATAATGGCTTCTTTCAGCTCGTAATCCGTCACACAGCAAATAATATCGCGAGGTAACGGCGAAGCTCCTTTAGGTCTGAGAGCTCTATGGGCTCTATCTAACTTGATAGGATGATCAGGTGGAGCATCTAGGATTTCATTAAAAATGGTCGCCAATAGCTCCTTTAAGTTTTCGTCCTGGGTAGCTTCAGGGACACCCCGAACTCTGATATTATGTCTTCTGCCTCTATTATCTAGGTCCTCCAAATGCTTTTGATAATCAGAAAGAGCAGCATGCTGTGCCACTACTGTGGTTTGTAGTCGTGATACATATTGGCGAGTGCAATCATGGTCATCTTCCAGTGACTCTATTCTGTGGGACAATTTTTGTATGTCTTGTCTGACTGTTGCAATAGCCGTATTGCAGGTATCTTTCACCTCCGCTATAAGCGACTTAAAATCCTCTCGGGTGGGGAGCTGCTGCAAAAAAGACTTCCATTCCTGACGTTTAGGAGCGGGGCTCTCAGAGTCAGAGGAAGAAAGCCACGGCTGTGCATCCTCTCCTTGAGCATATGGCTGTATATGGCCTGCTATAGGGAGCATTTCCCTCTCAGAATTTTTCCCTGCTGTTTTTATGTCCTTAGGTCGTTTTGACATAGCAGTGTCCAGTCTGCAGGGTAAGGGTGGCTGAGGGGATAGTAGGTGTTTCCCAACCCTTAATGTTGAGCCACTAACCTGCATGTTCCTTCTTGTGGGGGAGGGTGACTCCGCAGTGTATGGCATCTCCAACTCTTCACCAGCCACGTGTGAGGCTGGCTCCGAAGATGGCGGCCATCCCTCTCCTTGCTCCTCCTGCAGATCTTCCTCCGTTTGTAGTGTCTCTCCGTCGGTCAGCGGCTGTGATCTGACCACATCTTGATCCTCTATGTCCGGTGGGGATCTGGAGGACTGCGACGCCTCCTCGTGTGAGGCCGGCAGTAATGGCGCCTGTCCTGTCGGCGCATCAGAGAAGAAGGCATCCAAAGTGCCGCTCCTCGGGGCTCCGGGGAGTACCTGCTTGGACTCCATCCTCTTGGCTGACCGTCTCACCATCATCGGTAAGTCTTTATTAGAATCTCGGGAGGCTACACCGATTAAAAAACGCTGTGTTACGGCTGATGATCAGAGGAGCTCCGGACTATGCGACTCACTCCATCGGCTCTCAGGACACGCCCCCTTATAAAACATTTTTATTATCTTTTTTTTACTTGTCCCACTAGGGTACACTTAAACTTGCAGCTCTGATCGCTGCTGGAACACATTACACTACCTATGTAGTGTTCCAACGGTCATTGTGACGCGACAGTCACTCTGACAGGAAGCCTATGAGGACCAGCCGGAGGCTGGTCCTCATAGGCTTCTGTACATGGCAGCCATTGTCTGTACATGGCAGCCATTGTACATGGAAGCCATTGTCTGGTGTCCGGTTTCCATGGGTACCATCGCCAGCCCCCGTGATTTCACGTGGAGGCTGCTAATCTCCGCTAAACTCCTTAAATGCGGCGATCGCAATCGACCGCCGCATCGTAGGGGTTAACTGCCGAAATCAGTGGCGATGGGCCGCTGATCGGCAACAGGGAATGCAGGGCAGACACCGCCCAGTTAACGCCGTTGCGGTGTAGCGCCGCGCGGCGGTTAACTTTCAAAGTACAGACGTAACTGCACGTCGAGGTGCGCGAAGTTACTGCTCATCTTGACGTGCAGTTACATCAAGGTGTGGGAAGGGGTTAAAAGGCGTGTGTGCTGAGAGCATTCCTTGGAGAATGTGCCAAACATGGCCACTAAACCTGATGTGAACATAGCCTTGTTCAAATGCGCCGTTTGTGCAGCAAATTTTTGCGCTTTTTTTTTGTAATGATAGAAAAATCATTATAAAAAAGCAAGGGAAAACTTTAGCTGAAAACTGCATGTTGTTAGTAAGCACAGCCTAATAAACAGAATTAGCCACCACCAACCTGTAGGTGGTTTATTCACCCACATTTCATGATCTTGTCTGGATATCCTCTGGCCTCATGTATAACATACATTAGATACTTAGCCTGAACAACAAATTATGTTTTTTTTAAACTAAATAGGTTTAAGATTCTGTTCTGAATATTTTCTAAATATATATCTTTATAGCGGTAGGAGCTTTTTTTTTCTGGTACAAAGCTCCAAATCCCCTGCGTATACAGATTTAGAACTTAAAATGCTGACCGTCTGCAGCCACCACTAGAGGGAGCTTAGGAGCTATTGCACACATTAAATCCAATAATAAGACAGTATGCATTAAAGCTCCCATGCTCGCTCTACTGGCAGTTGCCGGCAGCCTGCATGTTATCTTTTAAGTCCATGTCTATGCAGGGGATTTGGATCTCTGTATAAAAAAAAAAAAAAAGAGTACTGATTACTATTGCCATAAGCACAGAATTTTGGCGCTAAGAACAGCATTTAAAAGGTGGACCTTCACTTTAAGGCATATATTAAAATATACTTAACGTGAAGGTTTAGGTTTTATTTTTGGATAGTATATATATAGTTTATAGTGTCATCTTGGTTTTATCAGACCACAGAATCTTGTTTCTCACAGCGATTGAGGGACATACCATATATGGGCAGACAGCCCAGTGTCCATTGAAGGACCCGAGGGCTGTCTCACCATATATCCTGTTGTTAGGGCATACTGAGGTATGTCCTAACAACTGCCTGTGTACTATCCGTATATACTGTAGATATATGCCAGTACATTTTAAAGTTTAAAAATAAAAAAGTGAAAACATAAAGTAATGTTAAATGAAAAAAAATACACATACACATTTTTTTTTTACAATAAACATTAAAATAAGTCTTAATACATAAAATATTCACATATTCGATAGTGGTGCGGCCGTAATAACCTGCACAACATATTTTTTGTTGTCATTTATGATGTGTACGCTATAATAAAAATAAAAACTTCTTTCTTTCACTTATTAATGTGAGGCACGAGGTGTCATGAATTTAACCTCCATGTGCCTCCCATTAATAGTAATTTACCCTATCATGTACCTCACACATTGACCCAATGTTCTCCATTGTGACTGAGAAACATGATGGGGTTAATTACTATTAATGTGAGCCACATTCAAAATTCATCACACCTCGTGCCTCACATTAGAAAATGGAAGAACTTTTTTTTCTTTTATTACTGTTGGCAAAGTTTCGTTTCGGTATCGAAAATCGCAAAACGACACAAAGTATCGGTATCGAAGTCCCAAATTCTTGTATTGTGACAACCTTAGGGTGTCTTTCCAAATCATGTCTAATCAAATGAACTTACCAGAGGTGGACTCCAATCAAGCCGTACAGACATTTTAAAGATGATCTAGAGAAATGGGAGCCCCCAGAGCTAAATATCAAGTGTCATAGTAAAGGGTCTGAATACTTATGTCCATGTGAAAATTTAAGATTTTAATATTTAAGAAATTTGCAAAAATTTCAAAAATTCTGTTTTCAATTTGGGGTATTGAGTGCAGAATTCTGGGGAAAAACTTGAATTTATTTTATTTTATCACAAGGCCTCAACATAACAAAATGTGAAAAAAGTGAAAGGGTCTGAAGACTTTACGAATGCACTGTAAATCGTATGCAGCAGTTCCCCCCTAGTGGTGATTGTAGGCAGACAGAATTTTATAATTTTACTCTATGACTATGCAAGAGGTTTGGAGCTCTATCAGAAAAATGAGGCTCCAAACACTACAAAGAAATATTTTTATATTCCAGGGCATTATGCATTTACACAAGAATATGCACTGACAGCTGTGAAGGCGTTCCTGCCCTGGGGGACATAGTCAGGTCCCGGTTAAACTTCTGGGGTCAGAGCTATCCTCCGAGCAGCTGTACTTGCGCAATAACTTGCATGTGTTCGTATAATATATATGTGTGTGTATCACAGTAAGGGAAATGCTCTTGCCTGTCATGTATTTATACTTTAAGAGATCATCTTGCACTGATCCTGTAATTTAGTCCAGAATTATGAATATACTTCTGGACTAAATTACGGGATCAGTGCAAGATGATCTCAGTGGTCATTGAAAACATTCATCAGTAAACCGTTTTTCTACATGAAGTTTCTGTACAGTACCTGGTATACACGTGAAACTTCCCAGAATGCAAATACCACAGACATTGATACAGCAAGGAATACTGGGAGATTTCAGCTCTGAAACCTGCAGAACTATAAATTCAGCTTAGGACTTTAATACAGGCTGTAATGTGGGATCAGTACAAGATAAATAATGCAATATATTAGAAAAACTTTTGCCTTAAATAGGTATTTCCATTTCAGACATTTATCGCATACCCACAAGATATGCCATAAATGTCTGATAGGTGCCTGTCCCATCTGATGAAGCAACCGCCACATACAGGCTGATTATGAATAGAGATCTACATATCCTGTAGATATGCTTTAAGGGTATCGCCACACGTAGCGTAAACATTGAAGATTTTCCACAACGAATTTCATTGCAGAAAATCCGCAGTGTAATACAATAGCAGCAGAGTCGATTTGAACAAATCTCATCCACACACCACGTAAAAAAATACACCGAAAAAAACGTTCAAAAATTGACCTGCGGTTTGCTTTTTTTTAATCTGCAGAATGTCAATTGATTCTTCAGATGGAATTGCTGCTTTTCTGTTATTGAATTCAATCTCTATGCTTCTCCGTCCAGGTCGGCCTCCAGTGACTGCTGCAGCGATCGCATGGGTTGAAACGTCATCCCAGGAAGCCGGACAACAGAGGGGCGTGTCCCCATGGCTACAGAGGCCGGGGTAAGTTTAGGCTTTTTCTTTTTTTCTGCGGGCTCCAGGGCGGATACGCTGTGTACTTTTACACATAACATCTGCCCAGTGTGAACAGGGCCTAAATGTCTAAAATGGGAATACCTCATTAAGTACAAAAACAAAGTGGAATGAGGGTATAGTTTGTGGACACATACTCAGTTGCAGTTTGGTTAATTGCATTGTTAGACACCTGAACACAAGTTAGGGTTAAGGCTAGAACAGAGGTAGCAGAATATACAACACGCTTAATAAATATGGGTTAACCACTACCTGCCTAACAGCTGTTATTGTCACCACACAATACACAGAAGCAACAGAAAGTAACACCAAAGACTATGAACAGTATGTGTGGGGGCAGAGTCTCAGCTTCTCTTACATCATTTTCAAGTGAAAACAGTTTAAAACTTGCACCTTGTGACCCAAAGTAAGTGAGGTTAAACATTAGCGAAATAGAACAACTCCACCCTAAATATTTTATAGTCCGAGGCAGTCAGAAAAAAACTGTTTTTTTTTATAGTGCAAGATTCAGAATGGTGATACACTAAGGCCCTGTTCACATCACATTTTTTTATTACGTTTAGGCCTTATTCACACGGACATGTCCATTTTGCGTGCGCAAAAAAACGCTGCGTATTGCGCACGCAAAAGGTCCGTGTGGCATCAGCATATGATGCGTGGCTGTGTGATTTTCGCGCAGCCGGCATCATTATGACACTCTGTTTTTATGTTTACAAACAGAAAAAGCACGAGGTGCTTTTCTGTTTTCATTCATTCTTTTTACTACAGTAGCGCGAATCACGCACGGCACCCGGAAGTGCTTCCGTGTGCCGTGCGCGATTTGCACGCACCCATTGACTTCAATGGGTGCGTGCTGCGCGAAACACGGCCAAATATAGGACATGTCGTGAGTTTTACGCAGCGCACATACGCTGCATGAAACTCACTGACAGTCTGAACGGCCCCATTCATTAACATAGGTCCGTGCGACGCGCGTGAAAATCACGCGCGTAGCACGGACGTATAACACGTTCGTGTGAATAAGGCCTTAGAGTGTACTTCTGGAAAGCTCCTGACGTACATGCTAAGCGCGTCCATGGGGCTCCATTGTCAGACAGAGGCCAGAAGAGAGTAATTATGGCCTGCGTCTGGCTGGTACGCCGCAGTATATCTCAAAAAAGAAGGTATGAACTGGCATATTAGGATTAGATTACTATATTATTTTACAGAGTCCATTAAAAAATTTATATGATAAATGTATACTTTTTTTTAAACAAGGTAGCCTATGGGTGGCAGATGTCACTGTATGGCATCCGCCACAGGTATTCGTTACAACGAATAAGTCATGAGCTTTTCAATAGCATTTCTTGACGCATCTGTTAATCGGATGCCAATATAGTCTATGGAAGATGAATATGTTAAACAGGTGCCTAAACGTGGTAATTGTCACCCATAGGTTATAATGGTATCTGTTTAATGGATATGCCATGAAAAGGCTCATGAGAGTTTATGACCTACCCGATAAAAGGAGACCATTATCTGGGGTCTGGTATTTTAGCGTTTGTGCTATGATGAAGATATAACTGTACACGTTAGGGGATTTTTATTTGGATAATTGATCGGTTGCAAAAAAATTGTCACTGTAAGGCTGGGTTCACACGGCCTATTTTGAGATATAATGGAGGCGTTTTACGGCTCGAATTACGTCTGAAAAAACGTCTCCAATACGTTGGCAAACATCTGCCCATTACTTTCAATGGGCTTTACGATGTTCAATGCTGACGACCTGTCATTTTACGCGTCGCTGTCAAAAGACGGCGCGTAAAATTACAGCCTCGTCAAAAGAAGTGCAGGACACTTCTTTGGACGTAATTGGAGCCGTTTTTCATTGACTCCAATGAAGAACAGCTCCAAATTAAAAGACGCCCCGCAAAACGCGAGTACATGCAATTACAGAGGTAACAAGGAGGTTGAATCCAGCGCTTGGGTGGAGATAAAATGGAACAGTTTCCAAGTTTAATGATTTTTCGTTAAAAAGTCCAACAAGGTATGGTCCTGGTGTGTAGACAATGGGGGAATATGATCCTTTAGAGCCTACGTGTTTCGGACGATTGCGACGTCCTTAGACTTGGCTGTAGTCTAAGGACGTCGCAATCGTCCGAAACGCGTAGGCTCTAAAGGATCATATTCCCCCATTGTCTACACACCAGGACCATACCTTGTTGGACTTTTTAACGAAAAATCATTAAACTTGGAAACTGTTCCATTTTATCTTCACCCAAGCGCTGGATTCAACCTCCTTGTTACCTCTGTTCCCGTATCGTGTGCCGACACGAAGGATCCGGGCGCTGACAGCGACACTTACTATTGTGTCAGGTGAGCTGGAGGATTCCTCCCCCTGTTTCCTACATGCAATTACGTCTGAAATTCATCTCCTGAAAACAGCTCCGTAATTTCAGACGTATTTTGCATTTGCGTGTGAACATACCCTAACTTATCGCTCATTCAGACGAGTGTGATTCTCGTCCGTGTGCTTGATTTCAATGGGGCCATTCACACATGCGCTGTTTTTCATGCAGCGCTGGTCTGTTGTCTGCAACTCACTGCATGTCATATATTGGTGCGTTTTCACTGAAGTCAATGGGTGCGTGAAAACCTTGGACAGCACATGGATGCACATCCGTGTGCGGTCTGTGTTTCACGCATCAATTACATTGAGGAAAAAAAGTACTTGCATGTGCGTGAAAAACACATGCCACACGCAAAGCACACTGATGCAAAACGCAACGCACGTGGACAGATTTATGCTTTTTTTACGTGCGCAAATATGTCACGCTCGTGTGAATGTAGCCTTAATAGAAAAATACGGATGTATTTATAAAACAAAGTAGTATAGAAGTAAAATAAACATAATAGCCCAAAACATTCTGATTTACTGATCTATGGACATAGACTTTGCCCGTGTAGTTTATATGGCGTACATTTGTTAATCTTTTGGGTTCGATCTAGGTGTTTACTATAACACGTACCGAAGGAACAGATCAAAGGAACAAACGAGATCATGAAATGTTTCTGGGGTGAGAAAGTGTCGTTTTGACTTCGTGTCTTACCTCCCCAAAATAAGATGACACAAGAACATCTATGGATACCTTTATATTACCGTAACAATCATCAGAAAGGAACGAAACCAACCTTCTTGTGTTGTGCCAGTTACAATAACTCACACGATATGTAAAATCTAACCACGTGATGTATTTACAAAAGACAAAAACGACAGCAGCAGTTTCGGTCACAGAGCCCAATATACTAACACTTCAACTTTCATTTTATTGATCGTTTAAATAAATTTTTTTACAATTTCACCTACAGTTTTCTTAGAAGTGGCCATTTGCTTATTACCGAGAGATCGTTGCATTAAATGTCCAGTGTATGTGAAATACACTATACGGCCAAAACTATGTGGACATTTGACCATCACACCTATATGAGCTTTTGAATATCCCATTTAAAACCATGGGCGTTAATATGGATTCGGGCCCCATTTTGAGACTATAACAGCCTCCACAAGATTTTGGACTGTATCTAGGAATTTGTGCCCATTCAGACAAAATAGCATTTGTGAGGTCAGACACTGATGTTTGATAAGAAAATCTGGCTCACAATGGGCGCTTCAATTCTGTCTAAAGTTGTTTGATGGGTCTAAATTAAGGGACCTTTGCAGGCCAGTCAAGTTCCTCCACACTAAACTCACCCAACCATGTCTTTATAGAACAGGAAAGTGAATTTCCCAACCTGGTTGGAAGCATACAATTGTATAAAATTGTATGCTTATGTATGCTGAAGAATTAAGATTTCCCTTAACTGGAAATAAGAGCCCTAAACCAACCCCTGAAAAATAATCCGATAACATGATCCCTCCTACACAAAACTTCACAGTTGGCACAATGCAGTCAGGCAGGTAACGGTCTCCCGGCATTCGCAAAACCGAGACTCATCCATCAGACTGCCAGATAGAGAAGAGTGATTCGACAGTCCACAGAACACGTTTCGAATGCTCCAGAGTCCACTGGCGGTGTGCTTTCACACCACTTCAGCCGACGCTTTGCATTATGCATGGTAATCTTAGGCTTGTGTGCAGCTGCTTGACCTTGGAAACCCATTTCATGAAGCTCCCGCCACACAGTTCTTGTGTTCATGTCACTTCCGGAGGAAGTTTAGAACTCTGTAGTGAGTGGTGCACCCGGCAGCACCGATCTTTGAGTTTGCGTTGTCTACCGCTTTGTGAATGAACAGTTGTTACTTCTAGACGCTTCCACTTCACGATAATAGCGCTTACAGTAGATCGGGGCAGTCAAAAAAACATCAGGAATTTCACAAAATTATTTGAGGCAAAGGTGCCATCCAACAACCGTGTCATGTTTAACAGTATTGTGTGTCTGTTACTTATGTGTATTTTTGTTTGGTTGTAATGTATAAAAATCTTTCAAGAAAAATGTAAGATTTAAAGTGAAGAAAAAGGGGCATAGAAGCAGCACAAACATCCCTGGTAAGGTATTGGAAATGGAGTGCAAAAGTCTGTTGCAACGGATCTGTTCTCATCCATCATACATCAATAGAAGAAGAAAAGTCACTACACTAATTTGATTTATTCATTATTTGATTTATTCAGGCAGAGAATACAAATGTAACTAATGTTTTGGCTTACCCAGAAGCCTTTCTCAAGCAACATAGTAGTGTACAATCAAACATTAAACAGCCAAAAGGTGTGTTACAAGTGATTTCATAAACTCGTTTATATAATAAACGTTATTAGGCATTCAGGTTAGAAAAAAAGACGTGTGTACTTGATTAGCTTCTATACCTTATATTTATGCTGCAGAAGGAAGCGTTCCACATGATAATGGCGTCCCCACTACGCATCACCAGACTTAATTCTGCCCACTAATGTTCAAACACAGTGTCACAGGGTGCAGTCTATGCCGGTCAACAGCAGAGTCACGCCCCTACATGGACACACCAATCAGATCGTACTGTTGCTGAGACTTAAACCCCTCCCCTCTTATGCCCAATTGGCTCGACTACCCATTATTGGGAATGGTCAATATGTTGAGAAAAGTCACACAGTCAACTAATTGAAGATC
This sequence comes from Rhinoderma darwinii, assembly GCF_050947455.1. NCBI lineage: Eukaryota > Metazoa > Chordata > Amphibia > Anura > Rhinodermatidae > Rhinoderma > Rhinoderma darwinii. Next base: position 49,217,325 of record NC_134689.1, read on the forward strand.
AGAGTGACTGATCGTGTACCGACTAGGACTTGGTGGGGACTGAGAACGAAAATGGATTTATATGCTTGAAGCTTAGAGCCTTGTTCACTCTGAGGAATTTGGCGGAAAAATTCTGCCTCCCATTCATTTTAATCAGAGTCGGACACTTGTTTTTCCCGCTAGCTGATTATTTCCTGATGTCAATAGGAGGGAGGAATCTTCCTGCTGTCGGAAGGAATAGTTCCGCCGTGTGAACTAGCCCTTACATAGGAAGAGACTTAATATTGATTTCTAGGTTAGTAGTGTATTTTAATCTATTATCTGTCCTCCGTGTTAAATGTCAATAAGGCTAGGTATAAATATTGTTCTTATTAGGCCTTATTCACATGACAGGGATAATCAGCCGGGTGACGGCTGCATTAAAATCAATGGATGTCTATGGGGCTATTCACAAGGCTGTTTCTTTTTTAACGGACCGTGTGAACGAGCTGGAAAAAAACAGGACAGGTCTTATTTTTTGCCCGTTTTCTCAGATCCCTCAATAGATTCAAGTCTATGAGGGATCCGTGAAAATGGGTCCCGCACGGGTGCAAATCTGCCGTGTGAATAAAGCCTTATTTAATATTGACACACTATTCACTTTATTTAGGATGGACCATGGACTGATGGTAAAAAAACACTGATGAAACGCAAGATAAACCCTTTAGACTCTGCTACATTTCAGCGCGTCATGTCCTTTGTATTCTATAAACCTGATTGGTGATTGTAATAATGTAACTGTCGCCCTTAATATTTAATTATCACGGTCCATTATGGGCATGCTTTAGCTAAAATCTTATAAAATCCTGTCAGCAGACACAATTGTGCTGTGTATATAGACACAGTGGTGGCGTGCCAGGATGATATACTATTGAGGATGTAATGGGGGGGGGGGTTTCCCTGATGTAATGGGTAGTTGAGACAATTAGGCATAAGAGGGGAGGAGTTTCTGGGTAAGCCGAAACATTGCTTATATTTGTATTCCCTGCCTGAAAAAAATGTAATCATTGTATGCGGAGGTCCAGTGACCTTTTTCTGCTAGCGTTATGTTTAAAGTGTCCGAGCCCTTCGGTATGACCCATACTACAAACAATTTTTGTCTATGTAGATGGCATCGCTGTGTGCTTGATTTTATGCCCCAGTTTGAAATGGTTGTGGCTGAAACAAATGAACTCAATTAGGAGGGGTGACCACATACTTTGGGCCATATAGTGCAGTTTATTCTTTGTCGCTCGCTCATTGTTATGGACGTTATGATAAGCTCATAGCATCATGCTGCCTAGTAGACGAGCGGCTCGTATTTGAGCCATCAGTAAGCAACAATGACAATCCCCGCTAGCAGCAATAAGGATTGTCCTGTTGGAAATGAGATTTCAAACCCTCAATTGTTTGTCGGTGGGTTGAAAATACATCCTGCACACGACCGTAAAAAACTCAGTTTTTGCGGTCCGCAAAAACTGACCCATTCACTTTAATTGAACGCGGATACCTTTCCGTATCGCTATGGATGAGTGTTCATACCGCAGAACTGTGCCGGGAATTATGGAGCATGTCCGTTCTTGCGGCACGGACTTCTCCATAGAAGTCTATGGGGGAAGCCAAAATTGCAAAAATACAGAAGTGTTGCTAAGCAACACAAAGGGGATTTCCCATCAACCAGGCACCTTTTTTGCGGATCCGTATATACGGATGCAATACGGATGGACTACGGACCGTATTTGCGGATACCATTCAGCAGAAATGGGTACGTTGCTGATGATTTGCTGATGGACTATAAAGCAATATGGAACCGTATTTACGGTCCGTATTTGCGGATATGGTCGTGTGCATGAGGCCTGAAAACCTTGACATGTTTCGAATAATTTCATGAATAATTTTACGAAATAGAAAATATAATGTTAAATATAATGTAAAACTAATATCAGCTATAGATAATCACATCTGGTAAACCGAATAGAAAGATGAATACCTAACAAAAATGAAATAAAACAGCGGAGGAGGGGCATGTTTGTTTACATGTGTTTCAAACATAGATGGTGGATACATCCATAGACATTTATATATGTATCCATATGGATAATTCTCTGTTTCACCCTTACTATGGCCTCGGAGATCACCAGGATGTCTGTAGCTGGTCAGCGATCACATGCTAACATGCTAGCCGGCTGCAGCCGCCACAAGAAGAAGCGTTAGAGCTTACTGCATACACTAATTATGGAGTACAATGTATATACAGTAAGCTCCCTCTAGTGGTGGATGCAAGGGATTGGAAGCTCTGTATCAGAACAACAAAGCTCCAAGCGCTATAACTAAATTATTAACACAGAATTTTGAACTTGTTTAAATAAAATAAAAAATAAAAATAACCCCGCAAATGATGGTCACTTTAACTCTTTCAGTGACAAGGGCGTAATGTAATATGCTAACAGCTTAAAACTCTTGCTCCGGCTAGGATATGGAGCTAGATACCAGGCACAATATTTTCGGTGCAATATTTGGGGCGCAGCACTTATTTGAAGTTGGGGAGTTTTACCTCCTGCCTTTGAGCGTGTGTAAAGGAGGAGGAAGCTCCAAGTGACAGCAGGAAGAAAGATCACAGCTGGCTACTGTCATCTCTCCATGTACAACCTTCCAGTGACCCAAAGGAGTGAGACAGGGACTTTTCCTCATGTCATCACCCCTCTTACCAATGACAGGATATGTGCTCGTTCATTGTCATTTAGGGGGTCTTTTTTTTCTTTTAAAGGAGTAGGAAGATGAGCAGTTGCACATGTAATTTCCCGCTGCACCTAATTTCTCGACTTTCCATGTTTACCGGAATCTGGATCGCAGAGGTTTTTGGTCTATTAAGTTCTGGTGATCACGTGAAGATATGTGCATGAAGACATAGGCATAAGTGACACGCATGATCTCCGCACATGCTGAACTTTTATTTTTAGGATGTGTTGTGTGTCTCAGGCTCTGCTTGGGTCAGACTTTTAGCCACAAACCCGAATTTTTATGCGGAACATTACGCTTTGATGCAAAGTTACATGAAGGTGCCCAGAATTGCAAAATGAGTATTGGATATAACATGATCTTTTTTATTTTATAATTCAGATTTTATTTGTATTTGTCTAAGGTATAAAAATTGCCCCGGCAACAAAATGGTTAAGGTATTGCAAGACACATAGGGGTCACCAACATCACAGACACACTGAAAAGCCTTTTTTCTCCACAAAACATGAGAACTCCACAATGCTGAGGGTTAATGTTAAACCCTTTGAAGAGGATATATGTGCATATAATGATCTGTTTCAGGTTCGGTGACAGCAGGGAATGTGCTGCGCTAATAGTTGCCAGTTCATTGATGTTCTGCTAATTGCTACATTTGTGTCTGAGCGTGTCGCACCTTTCTAATCTAATTATAACATTTTTTGTCTTCCAGCTATGTTTGTCTAGGAGTAACAAGTATAGTATGTTTGTTATACATCCCACAGATACTAAGGGACACAAATACCAACATAATGCCTCTAGGCGCCATCAGCTCTCTAATCCACCGCCGTACTACATCTAATGACCCTTAGAGATAAGGAATCAAGTTTCAGCAAGGTAAAAAAATAATAAAAAAAATGTAGTAATATATATAGTTATATGCTTCACAGATGGTACCCACTAGCAGGAAAGTTGACTGGAAGATTATGAGACACATTGGTGGAATTGAACAATTAGGTGTATATATATATATATATATATATATCTACAGTCCAGCAATGGAAAAACACAGCACTCCAAAATACCAGAAAATCAGGCCATGTGCTCGTCACCAGGGGATGAATCAATTCCCCTATTTTATGGATAGAAGACAACGTAGAAAGCAGTGACGGCACCAGGACTTCAAGGCAGATGCAAGCAAAGTGGATTTATTCACCTCAAAAAAACACAGCAACGTTTCGGTTCAACAGTAACCGAAACGTTTGAGAAAGGTTCCTGTTGAACCGAAACGTTGCTGTGTTTTTTTGAGGTGAATAAATCCACTTTGCTTGCATCTGCCTTGAAGTCCTGGTGCCGTCACTGCTTTCTACGTTGTCTTCTATATATATATATCTATATACAGCATGGACAGCAGCTAGACGGGCTGGGAGTGACTCAATAAAGTGCTGGCAGGTTGTCTCCGGTATCAGGATCCATACTGACTGCAGTGCATCCCACATTTGCTGGAGGGTGCGTGGGGGAAGCAAACAGGATGATTGAGGAGGTCCCACAGATGCTCAATTGTGTTCAAGTCTGCCGAATTAGGGAGCCAAGGAAGTACTTAGAAGTCTTGGTCATGCTCTTACAACCAATGTCGGATATTTCTAGCCGTGTGACATGTCGCATTGTCTTGCTGGAAGATTCCATCTGCCTCAGGGAAGACAAACAGCATGTATGGGGGGACGTGATCTGCAATGATGGATTCATACCCAAAGAGAGTGCCTTCCACGTGGATGAGTGGGCCCAGAGAATGGCAGCAAAAAATTCCCAAAACCATAACCCAATGTTGGTATTTGTCCACTCACGATACACTTTCACCACAGCAGCACGTGAACATTTCACAAACTGCGCTGTTTGAGAAATACTGCCACCATTGGTCAGGAAAGCAAATAATCATCCCTTTTTGCGACTCTGATAAATTGCCCCTTTTACCCATGGTAACAACGAGTGATCTGTGTTCAGCCAGCCTATCGCACACCTTATATACCCACCAAGTCAGCCCACGACACATCACTTCCTTCATGGGCTACGCGCTGCCAACATCGAAAGTAGGAGGTGGTCATAATAATGTGACTCGACTGTGTATATACACACACACACACACAAACACACACAGATATATATGTATACACACGCACAAACGTGGTTGTGTAAAATTTGCACCAATGACCAATAACAGAATTAGATTTGAACCCACATTATATATTTTTCATGTTGACCACACAATAGGGCATTATGCCACCGACACAATATGTGCAGTCTATCATAGTCAACTGGATCATCAGACATTACTGCCATCAGTCTACAGCCAGCCATACAACACATACACCATTTTCAGATGAATCACTTGATCACAAACAGAACATTTTATTATTACATTAAAAGCTCATTGAAATAAATGTTATCTGTCCTTGGAGCCATTCCTTAAAGAAATATCCCAGATTTAAAACCATTTCAGTTTATCCTGATTCATTTCTTTATATATATATCTATAGCGGTTAGAGCTCCAAACCCTCTGCAAAGACCGAGTTAAATGATAAAATTTTGTCTGCCCACAGCTGCCACTAGGGGAAGCATAGGATCTTACTGTATTTTGTTTAATCCCTTCCTGACATTTGACATAACCGTATATCATAGCCAGGAAGCGAGAGCATGGAGCAGGCTCACTGGCTGAGCTAGCTCCATATCCAGCATGGGTTGGCTTTATATAACATAACTCCCATAGCGGCCATTTAACTATTTAGATGCTGCGGTCAATAGTGACTGCAGCATCTAAGCCGTTAGGAAGAGGAGGGGGGCAGCCGTCAACCCACCGGTCGTCCCACTATGTGATCGCAGGGTGCCGATGGTTGTCTTGGCAGCTTTTGGGGGCTCTTGTGTATGCCTTGTGTATATCTGTTTTAATTGTGCCATTTATGGGTTGTCTGCCATCTTGGTTCCTTGTTACTCTTTGATGTGGTTTCTCTAATGCAGCCTACATTTCCCATGATGCTTCTAGCTTTGCAGAGACAGAGGGAGCGTAGTCTCATCACACTGCACTTGCTCTGCCCTGAGCCCAATTCAAATGTCGCAAGTGAGAGAACCTCTGTACTCACACTGCAGTGTCTACGGTGTTTTCCTATGTGGCTTCAGCCTGTCCCTTCTGCCTCTTACTAGTGATAGCTTTGTCAGTTGTTACACAGGAGGCAGTGAGGAGCAGCATCTCATAGAAAAACTCTGGACTCTCTGCACACAGCACTCACAGATAGTGAAGACAGTTCGTGTAAATCAGGGGATTTCAGGACCCTGCAGTTAATCATTGTATGGACTCAACTCTTATATCACTGCACTTCGGATCCCTTAGATATGGGTGAAATGATCTCTTCAGTAGCACTACATGCATGGGAGACATACAGAGGAACAAGGAGGGTGGAGCTGGGTGGGGACGGGAGGTCCTTCAGAGCTACCAGGATGGATTTTAATGGTGATGATGTAACCCATAGTTCACAGGAAGTCATCTACACAGGGGAGAGTGACCTCCTGTCTACATATGAGAGCATAGTCTATTTTGCTGGTCAGACTGAGATCACATCACACAGCTGCCCATAATGAAAGGGTTCAAAATGTATAAATGCAACTGAGCTGGGAAGAAACAAATGACACTGCCAGAATATTTCTGGTAATTTAGCATAATATGTGCAAGCAAAAAAAAAAAGGAGTGCTTCTTTAATAGGGGAGTAAATGTACAATACACTGCAATACAGAAGTAATATAGTTTATTGTACCAGCGATCTCATGATGGCTTATTCAAGTTTCCTAGAAGGACCAAAGAAAATAAATAAAATATTTATTTAATTTAGATTAAAGTTTTTACTAAAAAAAAACAAAAAGACAAATAATATTTTCCCATTTCCCCCCTAAAATTCTGTAAAAAAAGAAAACATAATAATTGGTATTGCCGCATCCGTAAAAGTCCAAACTATTACAATATAACATTATTTATCCCACACAGTGAACATAAAAAAAAAAACAAAAAACGCATGAATTTTTTTTTATTTTTAACAAATGGTTTTTATTTTGTAAAAGTGGTTAAACGTAAGAAAAGACAATAAAATTTGGTATCACAGTAATCATATTGAGCTGCAGAATAAAGTGATCATTTTTGCCACACACTGGTACAAGGCCTCAAATGCTGCGTGTTTGGGCCATAGACTTCAAAGGAGGCATAACTTCTGCACTAAAATATGCAAGTTGAGGTTTTTACAGCGATTTTGTTGCGATTCCGCAGTTAATACTGAAGCAAATAAGTACCTGCATATAAAGTTTTCTACAATCAATGTGTCACACTAAATCTGCAGATATAACCTCCGCGGAAAATTCGCACTGATTTCGGCAGCAAAAATTCAGTATATGTTGCGGATTTCTGTGACTGATTTATGAGATTGCGCTGCAAATTTTTCATTGCGGAAAATCTGCAGCATATCCGGCCTATGGGAACATACCCTAAGGGTAGAGAACCTTCAAAAAGAAACAAAATGAAATGTAGACATAAAATATGCTACGTTAAAACTCGTTTTCCTAATCAAAAGAATTTCTCTTTTTGGTTATCTTGACTACATCTCTCTGCAAGTATTATTTTTACATGAACTTTTTCTGCTACTGGATTTAAAAACTATATTTTACCTTAACCATTGAAGACAATACATGATTCCAGACATTCATTCCAAAGGCTTACACCACATTGCAGTCCAGTTACGATCATTACGGTAACCGGGGTAAAGAGCTCAACCAAAAACAAAGAGCTTTGAGCACAACAGATGCTTTGAAGACCCCTCAATCACACATGTAGGTGAATCTGAGAGGGGTCGTCATTCAGGAACAAATTTCACTTAGTACGTTTGCCAGTTGCAATTAAATAGAGAATTCTCTGTTTCAGCATGTACTGTGCATTGATCTAGACACGCTCTACTTCCAAATTACCAGAGAAAGTTGGTGTAGGGTGGCCATCATCTCATTAGAGACTTCATTAAACTGAAGGGAAGAAGTTGGAAGACGCTGCCATCATTCCTCTGATGTCTTTTAAGCTTTGGCAAATCCCATCCAATTATTTCAATTTTTATTCTTGGGAAAACGTAGATTTATCTGCTATGAGATTTATAAACTTGCTTGTCAATACAAAACAACTTACGAACAGAAAATGTAAAAAGAAAACTAGTGATTAAACCTGTACAAATACTAGTCGATTTCTTAAATTTTTCTGTACATTATAGGGAAGATGACCCTTTACATTAAATTATAGATCTATACAGATGCCCTGATAATACAAAATTCGAAACAGTGACTTAAACTCCTGAAATGCCCATCAAAACTGGAAAAGTGCAGAAGGAGATGGGGTTACATTTTTAGCAGGAACACTGCACCCGCTGGTTTAGGGTGTCCGCTACTCTCCTTATTGTCACACGATGTGTAGGGAACTGCAACACAGTTAGGCTGGGTTCACACGACCATGTTACGTCCGTAATGTACGGAACGTATTTTGGCCGGAAGACCCGGACCGAACACAGTGCAGGGAGCCGGGCTCCCTAGCATCATAGTGATGTACGATGCTAGGAGTCCCTGCCTCGCTGCAGGACAACTGTCCCATACTGTAATCATGATTACAGTACGAGACAGAAGTTCCACACAGAGGCAGGGACTCCTAGCATCGTACATCACTATGATGCTAGGAGCCCGGCTCCCTGCACTGTGTTCGGTCCGGGTCTTCCGGCCGAAATACGTTCTGTACATTATGGACGTAACATGGTCGTGTGAACCCAGCCTTACATTTACTTGAATGTGTCTTTGCGGCAGCTCCCTGCACAGTCGGTGGCCGGGAGCATCAGTGTGAAGAGAAAGACTGAGGAAGCCGCAGAGCTATTTAAAGAGGTTTTCCCATCTTGGAGATTTATGGCATAGCCAAAGGATAAGGCATAAATGACCGATAGATGCGGGGTCCCCTAAACCCCGTTCTAGCTACCTCAGCTCCCACTGCCTCCGGCCGCTTCCTGGTTAGGTGGTCGGGAGTTACGGAAACGGCCGAGTGCTCGCTGAGCCACGCTGTTTCCGTAACTCCTCTAAAAAGGAATGGGAGTTACTGAAACAGCATAGCATGGCGAGCTACGCTGTTTCCGTAACTCGGTAGCTACTGAAACAGGGTAGCTCGCTGTGCTACTTGGTTTCCGTAACTCCCATTCACTTCTATGGAAGTTATGGAAACAGCACAGCTCAGTGAGCTCGGCTGTTTTAAGTAACTCCCGATCACCTAACCACAAAGTGGCCGGGAGGCAGCGGGAGCTGAGTAAGCTAGACCAGGATTTAGGGGGCATCTATCGGACATTTATCGCATGTCCTGTGGATATGCCATAAATGTCCAAAATGGGAAAAGCCCTGTAAGGATCAAAGGGGGCCCAGCAGGCGGACCCTTAACGATCAGTAAGTAATGGTATATCCTGGTGAGATTAGAAATATATGAGATCTACATTATTGTAAGCCCGCAGCAAAAAAAGTACTGGAAGGGGTGTATATCTAACTCAGTTTGGGAGATAAAGGAATCCAGGAAAGCTGGGTTTTCCGCTTTTGTTAAATGTGTGTTCTGGGACTGGATTTCTATGAACTGGCAGGTAGGATTGGTAATTTTCTTCCTTGCTCCATAAGGCTACATTCACACGAGCGTATCAAATTCACACGCGTGAAAAATGCGGGTGGATCTAGTCCGTTATGCATCAGAGTGCTTTACGAGTGGCATGCGTTATTCACGCACTCACAAAGCACATCTTCTTTTTAATTATTATGTTCAATTGAATTGATGCGCAAATCATTCACCGCACACGGATGTGCATCCGTGTGCCATGCGTGATTTTCACGCACTCATTGGCTTCAATGGGCGATAGGTGCGTGAAAAACGCACCAATATAGGACATGCAGTGAGTTTTACGCAACGGACACACGCTGCGTGAAATCTCCTGCATGTATGAACCGCCCCATTGAAATCAACGGCTCCATGTGCTGCGTGTGATTTCCCTGCGCAGCACACATACGTTATTCACGTTCGTCTCTGAATGAGCCCTTAAAGGGAATGTGTCACTAGTATTTTTTTTTAGTTAAACAATTATTTTTTTAAGTGATTACACATTGTTTTAATTTTTTCACAAGTCAGGAAATATTATAAATTAGATTCTAATTTATAACATTTCCATGTGCTGGTCACTAGAGGGAGCAGTTCCCAAAATTGCAGCATGGTTAATGTGGTAAAGCAACCTCATTGCTTTATGCTGCAAATTTGGGGTATACACACTCGCTCTAGCTTCCTCACACAATCCTCCCTCCCTTATTCTGGCTAGTGCCAGGAGAAGGAGGGGGTTGAATCTTCAAACCTCCTACACTGTGTGCCGCCATTTTCTGTGAGAATGCACAGTGTAGGAGGATTAGATACAGTGCTAATCAGACAGTATAACACGAACATACATGAACATAATACACACATCACATACACAAACATAACTTACCTGCTCCTGCCACCGCTGCCGCCTCCGCTCCTATTCCTTGCGTCTTCTCTTCCTTGAACATATGGCCGGAAGCCGCGGCCGGAAGTCGTCATCTGACTGTCCGGCAGCAGCTTCCGGTCCACATGAAAATGGCGCCGGATTTCGCTCTGCTAACGAGCTTCGTTTTGGTCTGTGTGGGAGCGGCGCATGTGCCGTTCCCACACAGACGACGTACGCTGCAGTGAATGGAACGGCTCCCGCTCGCATTCTCTATGGGGGTGTATGTGCCGTATTCCATCTCTGTATGTGTCGTTAATCGACACATACAGAGTTGAAAAAATAAATGGCAGCCCCCATAGAGAAGTAAAAATAAAAAAAAGTAAAAAGTAGAACACACGAACACAAATAAATAAATTTTATTTTTTTATCATACTAAAAGCAATATAATAAAAAATAAAAAAATTCATGACACCTTCCCTTTAAACTTACTACTGGGCTCGTGAAGGAGACATAAAAGCTCTGCAGTTAGTGCAGAGATGGTCAAAGCCTGGGAATCCACACAAAAATAGTGTGCATTACTGATCCAAGGAACATTGTACTCATGGATTATAATTGGTAAAGAAACGGTTATTTAGTTAGTGCCCAGACAGCCAAGGTGTTTGTTTTGTCTATATGCTGTGAATCTGGTACGCTGGATAAGCACTTGTTTACTTTTGGACTGCAATAAAGCCAGGCGTATGCTTGAAGACTTGTACAGTATCCACCTTTTCATTGCCAACCGTAACACGCACACGCACACGCACACACACGCTCAATAGTAAAAACAATTATAGGTACACCTCTTAATCATTGAATTTAGGTCTTTCATTCAGACCCATTTCCACAGGCAGGGGTGTAACTAGCATAGACTGGGCCCCATAGCAAACTTTTGACTGGCCCTCCCCTCCCCTGGGTGCCACACAACCCTCCCTTGTAGATAGTGCCTCCCTGTAGATTACGCCACACAGCGCCCCCCTGTAGATTGCATCATACAGCCCCCTTGTACATAGAACCATACCATACAGCCCCCAGTATATAGCACCATGCAGCCCCCCTCTGTAGATAATGCCATACAGCCCGCCCCCCAAATAAACTGCCTGTAGCCTATGGTTTGTCCCACAAGAGACATGTATCCCCTGGGATAGGGGATACATGTGTGATCACTGGGACAGCCAACGATAATGAGAATGGGGGACCGAAAGTCCCCCTGAAGTTCTCCATGAGAAACCTCGGACTACTGGGGTCTGCGTCCGGCAGCTCAATAAAAATGAAAGGAGCACTGGTCAAACATGCGCACAAGCGCAACAGGTGCTCCATTCATTTCTACGGAGCTGCTGAAACAGACCCCGGAAGTCCAAGGTTTCTCATGGAAAACTTCGGTCCCCTGTTCTCCTTATCGCTGGGGGACCCTGCGATCACACATGTATCCCCTATACATGTGTTTTGTAGGAACAACCCCTTTAATGGCAGAGCGGGGAGATACCTCCCTGCTCTGCCGTAGTGTTCAGTGGCGTCGTGCTGTAGCAGCCATAGCGGCTTCTAGCGGAGACTCCAGCCCATCGGAAACGGCTGGCGGCACTGGCCCCCTCATGACACGGGCCTCTGTAGCAGCTGTTATGTTCTGAAAGAATGGGTCGTTCTAAAGCGCTCACTGAATTTGAGCGTGGTACTCGAAAAGGATGCCACCATTGTAACAAGTCAGTTTGCGAAATTTCCTCCCTCCTAGAAAAAGTAAACCTAGAGAGACATTTTGGACAATTGTAGGTTTCCAACTTTGTGGGAACAGTTTGGTGAAGGTTATTTTCTGTTCCAGCATGACTGTGCCCCAGTGCACAAAGCAAGATCCATAGAGGCATGGTTGGAGGAGTTTGGAGCCAGGCCCTCTCATCCAACATCAGTGTCTGACCTCACAAATCTCTTCTGGCTGATTGTGCAAACATTCCCACAGACACACAAGAAAATCTTGCGAGACCACACTGTGCTGTGTGAGTAAGTCCCACAGAAACTTTACCGAAGTGTCGGGAGTGTGAATAGACATCGCATCCTGGCTGGAGGCAATGTCTATTCACTCTCAAGACACTTCGGTAAAGTTACTGTGGGTTTATGTGACAGCACGGCGTGATCTCGCGAGATCACGCTGTGCTGTGAATACAGATGGACATGAATGGAGAGAAGTGTATGACGCTGATTGGTCAACGTCATACACTTCTCTTTACAACACCCACTTGGTCAAAATTTAAAAACCGCCCAGTTGGGCATTAAAGGAACAGTGTCATCACAAATTATTTTTTTATATGTTAAAGATGTTAGTGCTTTATTAAAAACGTTTATATTCATTTGTGTGTTTGTGTTTTACTTTTTCTTATTTTTACACTTTTTCACTAGAGCGAGGGCTTTTAACCCAATGTTGCAATGCTGCAATTTTGGGAACAGCTCCATCTAGTGACCAAAAATGGGTAGTATTATAAATTAGAAATAATTTATAATATTACATGGACTCGTGCAAAAAAATAAAAAAAATGTGAACAATGTTTAATCACCCACACACTAAATGTTTAATTTTTTTTAAAAAAACATGTTTTTCTGGCAACACATTCCCTTTAAGATACGACTTAGCATAAATCTAAAATTGCTCATAACTTCCTAAAAAATGATCGTTTTTCAAAATAAAAACCACTGTTATCTACATTACAGCGCCGATCAGATTATTTAGAAGATAGGGCACTTATAATCTGGTGACAGAGCCTCTTTAAGAGATATGGCCCACTGTTGTGTTGGCTACCTATATGCTAATGTTCTGTAGTTAGCCAACGGGGTCGACCAATCAGCACGATCCAGCTTGAGGGTAGTTCACGCCCTGTTAGCTTTTTAAAGCAAATTAGCATATAGGGAACCAACACAACAATGGACCATATCTCTGGAAAGGGGCAGACAGGAAAAATAAAAAAACAGCTGGAATCAGGGAGACCGCGCTATTCAGGTCAGTAATCCAGTTCAACTTATATGACCTAGTGACAGGTCCTCTTAATTATCTGGATGGATTCTTGTATTACTTTCAAAAGACATCTTCTAAATGCATCATGCAGGGAGCATATGTAAATACAACACTGCCCAACCTGATGCAGTGAGCGACAATATTAGAATTTGGGACCTCATGGATTAAAGTAGTCTCAGAGCATAATGTGCAAACAATCACTGTTTAATAAGTTCACTTCATTTTTGAGACAGTTTTAAAACACCATGAGATGGAGTCGTAGTCAGGTCAGAAGTTTATACCAGGAGAACCACTAGAGCCAGGTGACAAATCCAAAAAGGCAAAACAGGAGCGTAATCCATAAACAAGGCCGAGGTCAAGGTCAGGAACAGTGTCAAAATAGCAATAGGAACAATAGCAAAACACAGGATGTACCTTGATCTGCAGTCAAGGGATCCATGGCTGCAAGGCATGACGTCATCAGTGGCCGCCAGTCACTACTGTAACCGAATGTGGCCAGCGGATAGGAGCAAGAAGTTACATAGTTAGCACGGTTGAAAAAAAGACTTATGTCCATCAAGTTCTACCAAGAAATGGAAGGAACACGGCTAAACTAAGAAATGTATCTTACTCCTATTGATCCAAAGTAAGGTTTAAAGTTGCAGCATCACTAGAGAAGAGGCAGCAGTGGAGCAGGTGTCTATTTGCCTAGCAACTGGACACAACCGTCAGCGAGAGCTGCGGGTATGTGTCAGGATTTGCTACTGGAGCCGGGCAAGGTGAGCCCCTCAAATATTTTTCCAACAATGGACATCAAACTTACTGGTCTATAATTACCCGGGGTAGACCTGGGGCCCTTGAGGAAAACAGTCTTTTGTTTTACGTCAGTCCATTGGCACTATGTCAGTAATTAGACAATCTAAAAACTAGACAATATCTAAAAATTATGGACAAGGGTACAGAAATAAATAAATATGTTTATGGAGCCCTGTTCACTTTTGCTTTTATTCAACCCCTTCCCACCCACATTGCATAAAGATTAATAGACTTGTCCTTGTGCCAGAAGCCCATCAATTTATGTGCTGACTTTGATGGCACTGTGCGCTCCTGCACGCAGTACAATTGCCATGATCAGGCTGTCACACTGACAGCCCCATCCTTTTACCGGTCACAAAAAGTCCCTGTAATCAGTTCCCTGTCACAAAAAGTCCTGAACATGGGGCTCCTGTTGAGTGCTGTTTTCCCGAATGCAGAACGAACTGGTTTTGCATTTGGGCGGGTGCAAAGGATTCACAGATTGTCAGTAATGACATCACAGGAATTCCCTGTTCTGATGCAGGGATCTTCTCTGAATGTCTGGCTACACTGGCAACCGTAATCTAATATGCTTTTACTATTAGATCATGGTTATCAGTTATCTATATATGAGGACAGAATATATAATGTTACCTGCTAACCTGTGTCCTTATAGAACAAAAGAAAATTATAAATACAAAAAAATGTTAAAAAATATTTATTTTTTAAATTGGAAAACTGAAAACTGAAAAACCCCCAAAAAAAGCCTCCCTTCCAAATAAGTGTCCAAACGCACTAATTTTAGACAATGTGTGTGTGACACGAACACCTTTTGCATGGGTGTCAAGCATTAATACGTTCCGGTCTGGCTGAATGTACGTTACGCCAAATCTAAAATAATTATTCCAGGTCACCAATTAGTCTATTTACTTTTGCGCCTTTACTAAAAGGATCATCCATGTACAGTTTCTGTGTCTAAATTTAAAGCTAAAATAAAGTTCTTGTTCTCGGCGCTATAGCAACGCCATATACACAATGTACACATATTTTACATTACTTTATATTACGGGAGAATTAGAGGATTCATTTTTGAGGTAAATATTATTTATTGAACCAACTACCTTAAAAACATAGCATAAAAAAAACTAGGAAAAACAGTTGTTTTTTTTAATGTTTCTTACCAAAAATAAGACCTACAAACTTAATTCATATTGGCTTTCATTTTAAATAATAAGAAGGTCCCATGTGTCCCGCAAAAAAACAAAAAAGAAACCAAAAAAACAAAATTCACCTTTAAAATGCAGCATTACAAAAGGTGAAATTTTGCTCTGGGCATAAAGGCCCAAAACACCCCCTGAAATAAAAGGGTTAACTTTGCTTGGACTAGATCTACATGCACTCAATTACGTATATAAATTTAAGTAGGCAATGTCAGTTCTGTTTGTAAATACAACAAAAACGAGATGATTTTTGAGATAAAGAACCCATTTATTAGCTCTGCCTTTGCTTGATCCCCAGTGATCAACTCTGCATTACAATTATTTTAGGGTCCTACATGCTCTTACTTTATTTTTTGCATTTATATACTTAAAAGAGAACCTGCCACCTTTCCTGGCATGTCTATCTTTGTAAATACTTAAAGGGGTTTTCCCATCAGAGACATTTATGACATATCCACAGGATATGCCATAAATTCAGACAGGTGCAGGTCCCACCTCTGAGACACGCACCAATCTCTAGAACGGAGCCCCCTAAGCTCTGCTCTACCTCACTGTCTTGTGGCTGACACGTGTGATTCCCGACCATGAATTATGGAAACAGCGTAGCTCGCTGAGATACAATGTTTCTGTAAGTCCCATAGCCATTCACCTCTCTGGGAGTTAGGGAAACCGTGTAGCTTAGTGAGCTACGCTGTTTCTGTAATTAATGGTTGCAAATCACATTTTTCAGCTACGACACATAGCAGTAGAATGTGGGCCCCGTTCTAGGGATAGGTGCGGGTCCCAGAGGCGGGACCTGCATCTATCTGAATTTATGGCATATCCTGTGGATATGTCATAAATGTCTCAGATTGGAAAACCCCTTTAAATGCCCCATGAAATAACAATTATGGGGCATCTTTCCCTAGAGCTCTACCTAATGCCAATCCCCTATTATTCTTCCTAGAAATGTAGGAATTGAAACTGGGAGTTACCAGTTTAAGAAGCGTCCCTACACAGACTGCCAATGTTCAATCAGCGCTGACAGAGTGAGACTATGTAAAGACACTCCCCAATGACATGGGAAATGGTGACACCCAGTTATCAAATTTTTCATACATTTCTAACAGTAATAACAGAGGAATGGCACAAAGAACAGTTCTAAGAAAATAAGTTCCAGAGTTTTTATTTAATTGGGAATACAAGCATTTACTAAAATAGATGTCAGGAGAGGTGACAGGTCCTCCCTAAAGAATTTTTGGTGATTTGTTTGCTTAGGCTTTGTTCACATCTGCGCCAGGGTCTCGTTCCGTCTGAGCTTTCCGTCGGAACGGGACCCTGACTGACACAAATGGAAACCATAGGTTTCCATTTCCATCACATTGATTTCAATGGTGACTGATTCGGTGCTAATGGTTTCCGTTTGTCTCAGTTGTGCAAGGGTTCCGTCGTTTTGACTGAATCAATAGCGTAGTCGACTACCCTATTGATTCCGTCAAAATGACGGAACCCTTGCACAATTGAGACAAACGGAAACCATTAGCACCAGATCCGTCACCACTGAAATCAATAGTGATGGAAATGGAAACCTATGATTTCCGTTTGTGTCAGTTAGGGCTCCATTACGACGGAAAGCTCAGACTTTCCTTCGGAACGGAGCTCTGACGCAGATGTGAACGAAGCCTTACTTTGGCAACCTGCCTTTTATCTTGTATCTTACTTTGCTTTATCACCTTTTTACACATTTGTGACCCCTTTGATTTGAATTTTTAAATTACCCTTTTTTTTCTTCTGCAATTTATTGCTTTTTTAACATTAGAGATAAGCCATGTGGAGTTTAATTTGTCTTTAATACTCTACTTCTAGGAATAAATCTAAGTAGATTCAAAGAACTCTGATTTAGAGTATCTGTGTCTCTATCTACACACACACACACACACACACACACACACACACACACACGATAGACAGTTCTCTGCCTATATACTTAAACACACAAGAAAAATAAAATAAAGTAAAAAAATAATTAAGTGGTTAAGAATATAAGAGCGGATTTCTTTGTAAATTTATAAAACTGGAATCAGGGCAAGTAGTAACATGATCAAAGCCTCTGATTTCCTGTTCCACCTTCACGGCTATATTATAGGTATGCATTTTAGTCTAATACTAGAGTTGCACGAAGGACCTATATAAGTATTTGAGAGACAATGGTGGGGCTTGTCAGAAGGTCCCAATCGCAACACACAGCCGCACCAAAAAATAAAAAAGCCTGGACAAATATGATGAGTCCCCTCTATGTTCTCAGATAGTCAAAGCAGTTCTTCGAAAAAGGGGAACAGTTGCATAATCACAATAACACATTTGAACCATATTAAAAAATAAGAACATATGTCTTCAGGTCCAAGGTCAGCTGGGTTTATAGTCCCCGAAGCACAAATTTGGGATCAATCAAATCACACAAATGTGCTCTATGATAGGGCGTCAAACATTAACACTTCCGAATATGCCGATGAGCTTATGTGGGGGGTTGTTGTTCCGCAGCTAAAACAAATGTGATAAGTTCACAATGTACATATCATGTCCACAGAGGTGTCTATATGGTCAGGGGAGAATTTTACCATAGAGCCCATTTGGAAATGGAAGCAGTATATTAATTTTGTGTTGTCAGAGGATTATTTATAATAAAATTATGGCTTTGTGCACAAAATTCTTACGCCAAACCACAAATATGCTATCAGATACAAGCTCTAAATATTTTAGACATAACTGAATTTTTCTGGTAGCTCTTTAATATAAGCTCTAACATAAGATACAGGCTATTAGTTACAGAATAATGAACAAAATATATCCTTGAAGTGATAATGTTAGAGAATTTCCACTGTAGAACATCTGTACCTTGTTGTAGATTTCAACAATTTTTGCATAATAGGTTCTCGAAGCCACACAGATATACTGATGATCCAGAGTTATATTTAAAGGGAAGGTGTCATGATTTATTTTTTATTTTTATTATATTGCTTTTAAAGGAAGGGTGTCGCGGAAAAAAAAAATGTTATATCAATTTGCTTTTAGTGTTTTATTAATTTTTTTTTAATTTATTTGTGTGTTTATGTTTTACTTTTTTTTTTCTAACTTTTTTTCACTATGGGGGCTGCCATTTTTTTTTATCTCTGTATGTGTCGAATAACGACACATACAGAGATGGAATACGGCACATACATCCCCATAGAGAATGCGAACGGGAGCCGTTCGCATTCACTATAGTGTACGCCGTCTGTGTGGGAACGCATGCGCCGCTCCCACACAGTCCAAATGGAAGGTCTTCGGCCGAGCGGCATCCGGCGCCATTTTCTTGTGGACCGGAAGCCGCGGCCGGACAGTAATGTGACTACTTCCGGTCGCGGCTTCCGGACATGTGTTCAGAAGCATGCGGACGGACCGGAGGGATTGGCGGCGGCAGGAGCAGGTAAGTTTTGTTTGTGTATGTTCGTGTTTTCGTGTGTGATTAACACTGTATGTAAGCCTACTACACTGTGCATTCGCTCAAAAAATGGCGACACACAGTGTAGGAGGTTTCAACATTCAATCCCCTCTTTTCTCCTGGCACTAGCCAGGATAAAGGAGGGGGGATTGTTTGAGGACGCTAGAGCGAGTGTGTCTTCTCAAATTTTGCAGCATAAAGCAATGGGGTTGCTTTACCACATGCCAATGCTGCAATTTTGGGAATTGCTCCCTCTAGTTACCAGCACAGGGAAATGTTATAAATTAGAATCTAATTTATAATATTTCCTGACTCGTGAAAAAATTAAAAAAATTAGAACAATGTCTAATCATGTATACACTAACGGTTTAACAAAAAAAAAATAAAAAAAATTTCTAGCGTCACAGTCCCTTTAATATAATATAAACAAAAATTGTATTTATTTGTGTTGTCACTTTCTACTTTAACTGTATTCATACTTTTACTTCTCTATGGGGGCTGCCATTTTTTTTTCCATCTCTGTATGTGTCGATTAACGAAACATACAGAGATGCTACCCCATAGAGAATGCGAACGGGAGCCGTTCCATTCTCAGAAGCGTGCGCCGTCTGTGTGGGAACAGCGCATGCACCGTTCCCACACAGACCCAAAGGAAGCTCGTTCGCAGAGTGAAATCCGGCGCCATTTTCATGTGGAACAGAAGCCGCTGCCGGACAGTAAGATGACGACTTCCAGCCGCGGCTTCCAGCCATATGTTCAACGAAGCGAAGGAGCAAGGAAGAGGAATGTAGGCGGCAAGAACTTTGTTAGACCAGCGGAGGCGGCGGAAGGAGCAGGTAATTTATGTTCGTGTATGATGTGCGTATTATGTTTGTGTATGTTCATGTGTGATACTCCCTGCTGAGCCCTGCAGAGTCGCTCAGAAAATGGCGGCACACAGTGTAGGAGGTTTGAAGACATTCAATCCCCTCCCTCTCCTTGCACTAGCCAGAAGAAGGGAGGGTGGATTGTGTGAGGACACTAGAGGAGAGTGTGTCCAACCCAAATTTGCAGCATAAATCAATGAGGTTGCTTTACCACAGTGACCATGCTGCAATTTCGGGAACTGCTCCCTCTAGTGGCCAGCACATGGAAATGTTATAAATTAGAATCTAATTTATAATATTTCCTGACTTTTGAAAAAAGTAAAAAGATTAAAACAATATTTAATCACTTATATACTAATTGTTTAACTGAAAAGAAAAAATACATTTCTAGCGACACATTCTCTTTAAGGTTAATGCCCCTTTAATTCTTGTTTCTGTCTCATTCAGGCGACCATACAAAGCCTTGTTTTTTGTCCTAACACACAGGTAAGGCCAAGAATCAACCCCATGTAGGCTAGTTCTTTACGCCTTCAGAGGAAAACTATCACGCAGGGATATTGTTGCCAAAAATTGCCAAGACCCAATCTTTCAATTTTACAATAGAAAATTAAAGAGTTGCTGCCAGGGCAATGCGGCTTTGAAGACAAACATAGCCATGAAAACTTTGAGGAAGAGTAAAAACGGACCAAAGGCGCTGCTATGATAATTAGTGTCACAAGGCTTTAGGCAAACATGAAGTAAAAGTAATTAATCATAAAAAGAAGAGGCTACGCGTTTCAACGCCGGACCGGCGTCATCAGGCCAATGAAGCGATTGGCCTGATGAAGACGCCGGTCCGGCGTTGAAACGCGTAGCCTCTTCTTTGTATGATTAAATACTTTTACATCATGTTTGCCTAATGCCTTGTGACACAAATTATTATAGAAGCGGATTTGGTCCGTTTTTACTCTTCCTCTAAGTTATCATTTTGACAACAAACTTTGATTTGTTTGTGTTACGGACCCGGCAGCAGCTTTCTTACTCTTGTGACACCTGCCAGTGCCTACAATCTAAGGTGAGCACTTTTTGATTATTAGTTGCTCCCTTGTTATCTGGCTTTTATTTGCACCATGTGGCGCCGTGTCTTTTTTACTCTCTTATAGCCATGAAAACACAGAGGCTGTAATCTTTATATATATACACTACCGTTCAAAAGTTTAGGGTCATTTAGAAATTTCCTTATTTTTGCAAGAAAAGCACAGTTTTTTTCAATAAAGATAACGTTAAATTAATCAGAAATACACTCTATAAATTGTTAATGTGCTAAATGACTATTCTAGCTGCAAACGTCTGGTTTTTAATGCAATATCTACATAGGTGTATAGAGGCCCATTTCCAGCAACCATCACTCCAGTGTTCTAATGGTACATTGTGTTTGCTAACTGTGTTAGAAGGCTAATGGATGATTAGAAAACACTTGAAAACCCTTGTGCAATTATGTTAGCACCGCTGTAAACAGTTTTGCTGTTTAGAGGAGCTATAAAACTGACCTTCCTTTGAGCTAGTTGAGAATCTGGAGCATTACATTTGTGGAGGTTCGATTAAACTCTCAAAATGGCTAGAAAAAGAGAGCTTTCATGTGAAACTCGACCGTCTATTCTTGTTCTTAGAAATGAAGGCTATTCCATGCAAAAAATGGCCAAGAAACTGAAGATTTCCTACAACGGTGTGTACTACTCCCTTCAGAGGACAGCACACACAGGCTCTAACCAGAGTAGAAAGAGAAGTGGGAGGCCCCGCTGCACAACTGAGCAACAAGACAAGTACCTTAGAGTCTCTAGTTTGAGAAATAGACGCCTCACAGGTCCGCAACCGGCAGCTTCATTAAATAGTACCCGCAAAACGCCAGTGTCAACGTCTACAGTGAAGAGGCGACTCCGGGATGCTGGCCTTCAGGGCAGAGTGGCAAAGAAAAAGCCATATCTGAGACTGGCTAATAAAAGGAAAATATTAATATGGTCAAAAGCACACAGACATTGGACAGAGGAAGATTGGAAAAAAAGTATTATGGACAGACGAATCGAAGTTTGAGGTGTTTGGATCACACAGAAGAATATTTGTGACACGCAGAACAACTGAAAAGATGCTGGAAGAGTTCCTGACGCCATCTGTCAAGCATGGTGGAGGTAATGTGATGGTCTGGGGTTGCTTTGGTGCTGGTAAAGTGGGAGATTTGAACAAGGTAAAAGGGATTTTGAATAAGGAAGGCTATCACTCCATTTTGCAACGCCATGCCATACCCTGTGGACAGCGCTTGATTGGAGCCAATTTCATCCTACAACAGGACAATGACCCAAAGCACACCTCCAAATTATGCAAGAACTATTTAGGGAAGAAACAGGCAGCTGGTATTCTATCTGTAATGGAGTGGCCAGCGCAGTCACCAGATCTCAACCCCATAGAGCTGTTGTGGGAGCAGCTTGACCGTATGGTACGCAAGAAGTGCCCATCAAGCCAATCCAACTTGTGGGAGGGGCTTCTGGAAGCATGGGGTGAAATTTCTCCCGATTACCTCAGCAAATTAACAGCTAGAATGCCAAAGGTCTGCAATGCTGTAATTGCTGCAAATGGAGCATTCTTTGATGAAAGCAAAGTTTGAAGGAGAAAATTATTATTTCAAATAAAAATCATTATTTCTAACCTTGTCAATGTCTTGACTATATTTTCTAGTCATTTTGCAACTCATTTGATAAGTGTGAGTTTTCATAGAAAACACAAAATTGTCTGGGTGACCCCAAACTTTTGAACGGTAGTGTATATATATATATATGTACATACATGTATTATACCTGAAGAAGCCGCCAGTTCAGCTCTGAAAATCACCGTTTAGAATACAATAGTCAGTTCAATGTCAGATAATGGTATCTGCCTAATTCTCTTCTGCTATAAAAGGGCAACGTCATAGAGGTATCTCTCTACACTTCTGACTAAAAGAACTCTCCAAACTCTCCAAGATCCACTAGGGGTGTTTTCATTTCCATGCAGATATAGAAGCAGCAAAACGAATAGAAGAAACATCTATTTTGCAAGGACATAAGTGGTCGTCTTTAAAAACATTTCCATATGGAGTTTTAATGATCAAAAGAAAAGAAGAACCATTGTTAATGATATACTGACAAATGTTGCCAACTAAGCAACCACAAAGCCATACCGTATAATCTGGCTTCAATACAGCCATGGGTTGGTGGTAGACACTGATTGAAAACAAATGTAAGCTTCAAAATATAAAATGCTCCGTTATTTCCAAAGCTAAAGCTGCTGAGAAACCTCCAATGATGTAAAGCCCACTCTTTCTAAGGGTATGTTCACACGCAAACGCAGAATACGTCTGAAATTACGGAGCTGTTTTCAGGCGAAAACAGCTCCTGAATTTCCGACGTTTTTGCAAGTACTTGCGTTTTTCGCTGCATCCATTACGGATGTAATTGGAGCTGTTTTTCAATGGCGTCAATGAAAAACGGCTCCAAAAACATCCCAAGAAGTGACATGCACTTCTTTGATGCGGGCGTATTTTTACGCGCCGTCTTTTGACAGTGACGCGTAAAATTACAACTCGTCTGAAAAGAACATCATAAAACCCATTGCAAACAACGAGCCATCTTTTCAGGCGTAATTCGAGGCGTAAAACGCCCGAATTACGTCTGAAAATAGGTCGTATCAACATACCCTAAGGTTCAGTCGTCACCAGGGCTACAGAAATCCATTTCACCCTCAATTGTGGCATTAAGAACATGAATGGGTCGTAGAAGGGGGGATTAGGGAAAACATTCCCAGATAAAAAGTTTGGCAAATTATGGCAATGCTTTTCATTGATCCCTTTTTAGGACCCATTTTGGCAACGAATTGTCAGAGCATTAAAATGCTTAAATAAAAGAGCATTTAACGCCTTAATGACCAGCTAAAGTTTTCATTTTTGCCTCTCTGCATTTCAGAAGTCATAACTTTTTAATTTTTTCATTTACGTGGCTGTATGAAACGTCATCCCAGGCCAGCCTGGATGGAGAACAGAGGGAGGCGTCGCTATTACAACCCCCGGGGGGTATTAACTTTTTTTTATTAATTTTAACCAAAAAAAGGGTTATTGTTTTTGGGGTTTTTCGGATTTGTGATTTTTGTGCCAGGATCTGAGCAAACGTCAACATTTGCTATTTGATGCAGGTTTTTCCTCCCCAGTGAATTAAATGGGGGAAGCCTGCAACAGTAAAGCAATGAATTTGCAGCATAAATTGACATACTGCAGATTTTAATACTGCACCGCAGGTCAATTTATCAATGTTTTTGCATTTCTACGCAGCGCGTAGATGAGATTTGTTTAAATCTCATCCACTTTGCTGCTACAGTAAATGCTGTGGGATTTCCACACAGAATTCCATTGCGGAAATTCTACAGCGTTTATGCTATTTGGAAACACGGCCTTACGGTCCGTAACAATGTTGTATCAGGCTTATAAGTTTGATGAGGGTGAATACAGACGTTGCAGTTGATAAAACCGTGTGCGGACCTCAACTGCAACATCGGAATACACCCTATGGCAAGATTACATTGAACACGCCACCAGTGAACACATCTTTTTTTTATACTGATACACTGCAACAAACTGATGGGTTTTCAGAGTGAGTAAAAAATAAATAGATAAATAAAGTATTGTTCCCATTTACTTAAGACAAGATCTTGGAAATGGTATGAAATGGATGATCTTTGTGTAATAAAAAGTTAGGCAACTTTCTAGTACGTTTTCATTTCTCCTCACTCTCAAGATCTGATTGCCATCTGTGAATGGAAAATTTCTTGTTTACATTCAGAAGCTGGCAACTCCTAATACTTATCATAGATAACGGTTTGCTAAAATTGCATCCAGTCTAGAAAATCCTCTGTTTGGTAAACATCCTGAAAAAGGTTACCTACACTGATACATTGTAGCAAATGATCTGGGCCAAAGAGAGATTTTTATAGCTCACAGAGGATTGTCTAGACTAAATACAATTGTAGCAAACTCTCAGCTGTGAGAATTCTTAGGTCAGTACAGGTTTCCAGTCTCTGGATGTAGTCAACAATTTTCCCATTATTCACTGACAACAAGCAGAGATCTTGAATATGATTAATTAGATTAAAAGGATGTCGAATTTTTGTTACATTAATTAAGCTTTATTAACATTAAACTGGAAAAGCATAAAACAGCATAAGAAATTCTGATGTTAAACT
Organism: Rhinoderma darwinii; assembly: GCF_050947455.1. Taxonomy (NCBI): domain Eukaryota; kingdom Metazoa; phylum Chordata; class Amphibia; order Anura; family Rhinodermatidae; genus Rhinoderma; species Rhinoderma darwinii. The sequence continues at coordinate 49,242,173 of NC_134689.1, forward strand.
GACATTTAAGCCTTATTTACACAAACGTGTTTCACGTCCGAGATATGCGCGTGAAAATCACGCGCGTCGCACAGACCTATATAAGGCAATGGTGCTGTCCAGACAGTCTGTGAGTTTCACGCAGCGTGTGTCCGCTGCGTGAAACTCACGACATGTCCTATACTTGAGCGTTTTTTGCGTATCACGTACCCATTGAAGTCAATGGGTGCGTGAAAATCACGTGCAGCACACGCACCTTTCACTGACGACACACGGAACTGCAACGTGCAAAACGCACACGTTCGCATTACAAAAAGTAAAAATTATATAATTATTAATTATTATTATTATTAACTTGCTGCCATCTACTGGAAAAAGTTGAAACAAAACTAAAAATTATTATTTTCTGGAGACAGTTCCTTCTTAGGCTATGTTCACACTGAGTTTTTTTGACGAGTTTTTTGACACGGAAACCGCTCCGCAAAACTCGTCAAAAACCGCCCGAAAATGCCTCCCATTGATTTCAAGGGGAGGCGGACGAGTTTTTTTATCGCGAGCAAAAAAAACGCGTTGCGGTAAAAATAAGCGGCATGACCTATCTTGAGGCGGTTTCCGCCCCCAAAACCCCATTTCAATCAGTCAGAAAGGGTAAAAAAAACACCTCGACGAGTGTTTTGACGAGTTTTTGTCAAACCACTCTGCAAAAAATGTCTGGAGCAGTTTTTGCAGGAGGAATTTTCCTCCTGCAAAAAACTCAGTGTGAACATAGCCTTAAATGCCTAGCAGGCAGATAATGAGGAATCAGGACTCCCCTATATTAGCTGGAGCCAAGAGTGATGTCAAACACTGCTCTGGAGGACAGTCGATGTCCAATGAAAACCTGGACACAGTACCCTTGATAGTTGGATCAAATAGCAGTAAAAGGGTATTCTTCTTAAAAAAAAAAAAGACTGTCAGGAAGTCGTGGAGCTGGTTACATGATCTCTCACCCAATCATGAGAGAGGGATCCACCCTTTTACATACAGCATATGCTCTCTCACAGGTCACACGACTGGGGGTTTAAAGGGGGCAGAGACATTCAGATGGCGCAAAATAAATTTATTAGATGATATATGGCAATTCGCTAATATATAGAGATTAATAAAAATCACTTCCTTTAAAAACATAAGGGATCGGATGATGGAATGAATCAAATTTTCCATGGCTTTCCTATAGGAGCCGGTACCGGCAAACAGTTCCTATATATTCACAATTCAATGACACACATTTTGATCAAAAGGATTTATTAGGCAATAGGAAAAGGAATATGTATTATGTTAAATGGCCTGTCTAAAATTAGAAAAACATATTTGCTGTCTTCCAAAAACAGCACCACGCATGTCCACAGGTTGTGTGTGGTATTGCAGCTTAGCCCCATTTGCTTCAATGGAGGTGATCTGCAATAGCAAACACAGCCCATGGACAGATGTGGCACTCAAAGAAAGCAACCCATTTAACCGTGTGTAGGGCAAACATAAGAAATTTTGATAGCAATTTCTCATAATGTTCTCTAAATTATTACTCAAATAATTACACATATAATCTTATAATTGGGTCCAAATTAGTGCAAATACCGTAATCTATGCTGCCACTTGTATGAATCACTATAATTATAGATTTTAGAAATTATTTAATAAGGAAGAAGCGTAAAATATACTGAAATAAAATAAAATATTTGGACGTGATTATTATTAGCCATCGGGTGCCAGAAATCACACCTAGTGGTGTGTGAATTTATTTTTGGGTCATCATAACCACATTAAGACAAAATCTAGACCGAGTTTCACCATATAACATCATATGTCAAGCCTCCCCTTCCTCAGGAAATGGTCAAGCTACTCAGCCAGGTTTTTCTGACTTGATCCATGATCAAAAATGGGTCAGTATCACTTCTGCGCAATAATAAAAAACAATTCTTAGTAGAAAATGACCAATGCGCAGATCTGACCTAGTTACGGTATGTTCCACCATTTGGATTGTATTTAATAGTTCACGCTTCCTGTAAATCGGAAAACAATGAGAATAAAGATAAACAAGCCCCATGTTAGTAATACATGGCAACAATTAAATACATAGTAAAATACCCAGTATTCTATTTCATTTCAGTACATTAGTATGTATCCAATATTTCAATATTGAAAACCGTTCAAGGAAATGTCAAAGAGGTTTTTTTCCACTACAGGATTTCATGACATGTTAATATGGGGGCAAAGGCAGCCCCCAGACCTGCTTGGTGAGGCGGCCCCCAGACCTGCTTGGTGAGGCGGCCCCCAGACCTGCTTGGTGAGGCGGCCCCCAGACCTGCTTGGTGAGGTGGCGCACAGACCTGCTTGGTGAGGCGGCCCCCAGACCTGCTTGGTTAGGCGGCCCCCAGACCTGCTTGGTGAGGCGGCCCCCAGACCTGCTTGGTTAGGCGGCCCCCAGACCTGCTTGGTGAGGCGGCCCCCAGACCTGCTTGGTGAGGCGGCCCCCAGACCTGCTTGGTGAGGCGGCCCCCAGACCTGCTTGGTGAGGCGGCGCACAGACCTGCTTGGTTAGGCGGCCCCCAGACCTGCTTGGTTAGGCGGCCTCCGCCGCTGCATTCGGTGGAGAGGTGGCTGCACATGTGAATGGCTTTCTGCATTTGCTTCAATGGGCATTATGGAAACAGCCAAGCACTGGGACCCCCGTTTTTGACATAGGTGCAAGTCCTAGTCTACTTAAGCCTTAAAGGGGTTGTCCGAGATTTAATGACTTTGTGTTAATGCTTGTAATTTATAAATGTAAATACATTTGTAATATATTTACAGTTTCCAAAGTGGCCCCGTTTCCAGATCTTGTCATGGGGAACTTGACGGGTGACGTCACTCTCTGCACTGGCCCTGCCGCTTTGTTGATCTTGAATTCTTGAATTCTTTGCCGGGTATATGACACGTCACTTGTTCTGCTTCACAGCCCGTAATGCGCATGAGCTGTCACTGCTGTTCTCACGGTCCCTGCTGTTCTCGAGATAACAGCAGGGGCCGCGCACGCGCGTTACAACAGATCAAGCCGATATACACCACGTCACAAGTGACGTGTTGTATACCCGGAAAAGATCAACAAAGCGGCCAGAGCCACTGCAGAGAGTGACGTCACCCGTCAAGTTCCCCGCGGCAGGATCTGGAAACGGGGCCACTTTGGAAAATGTAAGTATATTACAAATGTATTTACATTTATAAATTACAAGCATTAACACAAAGTGATTAAATCTCGGACAACCCCTTTAAGAATGGAGCTATATTTGAAATTTTTTTCTTCTATTCACATCCCAAAACCATAACTTTATTTTTACAACGATGTAGTCATATAAGGGCTTGTTTTTTTCCAGAAAAAGTTGTATTATTTAACGGCATTATTTTGAGGTACACATAAGTTATTGAAAATATTTAAGTTATTTTTGTGGGGGGGGGGGGGGGGGAATGGAAAAGCAAAACTGCAATTTCACTATTGTTTTATCAGGGTTTTTTTTTTACGGCACCTACCGTTTGTTAGAAATGTTATTTTCTTATTCTTACGGTCATTTTTATTTTTTTATATCGACAGCTTTAGGAGGGCTTATTTTTTGTGGAATATGCGGATACCATTTCAAAGTAAACAGCACGGCTTTATTACGTGTTGGTTCGGTTTCTGGGATGGGGAATGAACAAAAAAAACAGCTATTCGTTTTTTTTTTGTACAGCGTTAATGTTATAGTGTGATGCATTATGAATGTGGCGAAAACTAATTATATGTAGTTTTGCTTTTTTTGAGTTTTTTACTTAGGTGTTTTTTCCTACACACTTTTTTTGTTTCACTATGGATCCTTTGATCTGTCTGATAAGACACTGCAATACTTTTGTGTAAGGGTAGATTTTGACCTGCCTGCACTCTTTGCCGCATCATTTTTTGGCCGCGGCCATTGAGCGGTCAATTGGAGGTCAGATACGGAAACACCTGAAGAAAGAGCATGACGTTTCTTTTTCCCTGTGAGCGTTTTTTCAGAAAAACCGGGAAAAAAATGCCTATGCCTCCCATTGAAGTGATGGGAGGCGATTTTTGGCCATTTTTAGGCACGGTTTCCACGTCAAAAAACTCTGCGTGAACTAGGCCTTACACTAACAGGCAACCTATTAGGTCCTACCTCCAGCTCTGGAACATGGCAGACCTTGGTGCCATTGTTAGGCCGCCTGCTGTCACAGAAACCCTGCGATTGCGTCGAGGGGTGCTATGGGCTGACAGTGGGGGCCCCTCCCTCTATAAAACCACTTAGGTGCCGCGATCAGTGTTGACAGCGGGATCTGGGGGTTGCAGCAGGGTGCCTACTGTATGTTACAGCTGACACCCACTGTGGATGACACGGACACAGCTCCTGAGCACGTGTTACAAGAACTACCCGCTCCCCATACTGCATTACTACAGTGTGGTGCAGAAGGGGGTTAAGGGGACTTAACAGGCTTCTATAAAAGGTGTACATTTTGACTCAGTTTGATCATATCAAAGTGTAAATACTCAAAGGCGACCCATTTCGATAGTCGAAAACGCGATCGTAGACCTTCAGGTATGCTGAAAAGTTTGATTGTAAGATCTGCAAATCGTTGTTCGATGGTCTGGTAATTGAACCACCCATCTAGACTTTGATGTTCCACCCAAGTACCATGTGACTACAATAACATTGCGATAATAAGGAATCACCATATGTAGACACACATCATTTATTTTTTTAGACCAATAGCAAAAGTGTATTGAACCATATGCATTATTGAAGTATGCAAATTACGCTTCGGCATTTCCTATTAATAAACCAACAATAAAAGCCTTTCTTTATATTATTAAATTAGAACCTTAACTTATAAAGTAATCATCTAAGATTATTGCTACATGTTGAATGGAGACTGACTACACAGCACCAACTTCCAATGCATCCACTATAATACACTCCATAGCGTGTGACTTTGCCCACAGGGCCGTCCATAGGCAAGTGCCACTTGTGTCTATTGGAAAATGGCAGATATCCTGAGCACAATACTTTCTATACACTGCATTATGGATTGGGATATGTAGATTACCAACCCCCCTTTCTCAGCGAAAAGTTGACTGTGGGGTAAGGCTCCTAGCGCAAAGCACCAAGAACCCTCTAAGGTTAAGATGATATTTACAATAAAGCCTTATTTCTCGGTATCAGGCACTTCCACAGAACTTTGGCTTTAACCACAATAATATACAGTACAACTTTCAGAGCCACTGGTAAGAGACAGGTGTGTTTGTGGTTAACAGAACTGTTTACATCTGACTCCCTTCCGCCATTATTTTTTTTTATTGTTATAGAAAAACACCCTAAAATTGGTCAGATGTAATTTCACAGCACAAACAGTTATAGAGAATAGGACAGCTATAGACACATGTATACTTGATAGGGGAATTCTGCTCAACCTGAGCTTTAAACTGCAAAGGGCTTCTTTAGTCATCTAACCAATTATCTAATAATCATAAAACGTTTTCAAAAGGTAAAAATACAATAAACTCCCCACTGTTCTCCTAAGGACCTCAATATTTTTAGAGTTGTTTAGCCTAGACGGTGATATGTGCCATGCAATCCTGTTGTAGCGCATTGCTAATGCCTCACACTCATTCGCTAAATAGTTAATGGGGTTAAAGGGCCTCCACAGGCTAATATAACAGCAGGTTGTCTCCCTACTAATTCTCCCCCACTCTTACAAATGTCCAGGGACATTGGTTAAATATAAACATATTCGGATATCAAATGATATGCTATAGATACTTCCATTAAATAATAGTAAGCAGTAACTTCAAAAGACCGTTCCAGTCGTGAAACACATTTACGTATAGACAGGACAGAAAGTGTCCCCGTTTTACGTTTAGCAGCAGGTCTGCTGCTAATCAATGATTCTGTTATCTCTGTGTTTGGGCAATGCCTTTGGTCTAAATCTAGAATTGATCATCATTTAGCTTTGCCTGGTTGAATAGGACGAAGTGCCTTTCTTGTTGCACACATCAGGCCTGGATTACTTAGGTGCTGCTTATACGGTTTCTGGCATGAGCGAACGCTTTCCAGATTCTTGTTTGTGACTTTGTTCTTGTCTAGTGTTTGTTTGTACTGTGAGACCTATTGGTCCTCTGAGAGATCTAGTTTTTGTATAGTGGTTTTAGGTGTATTCTGGAATAAGTAGTTCCACTGGTTGTTTGCCTTTCTTGTGCGTTTGGTCTGCTGCCAAGCTGTTGCCTTACCCTGTATTCAGATACCGTCAGTGAATGCTGTTAATTCTTGTTCACGGTCTATTAGTCTGTTAACTGCTTACATGCTATTTAACTGTCATCCACTCCATTTGTGCATAGTTTCCATCTTCTACTGCCTTCGGCGTTTGGTTCTACTCGTCCACTGGTGAGTTACTTGAACCTTTTAGTTTTCTGTCAGTTTTGATGCGTGCTTTACCCATGTGATAGCAATTGTCTGGTGTTGGGGTCTTGAGCATCACCAGCAGAGAAACATCTCCTAAGTTCAGCATAAAAGTTATAAGATAGGATAGACAATCATTCATTTAATTATCCCCTGTTGCAGGTTCCCCCGCCAATTTCTAACATTTTATTTATTTATACAGGAAAACACAAATTGGTAAAAAAAAAAAATGTTTTATCTCTAGTCGACTGCCTACTCCTTGTCCCACCCTCAAGCATAGTAGAATAAAAGCATACTAAAATAAAAACCATGCGTTAGATGTATTTAGCACCTTGATACCGAGTGGACAACCCTCTCGAGTTGAAAGTACATAGCACAATTGGATAAAAATTTAAAAAACACATAAAAAACTGCATCAATACTGCATTGTGTAAACAAGGGCTTACTAGGATTGTTCTATTGGAAGTCTGTTGTACCTTGATGATAGACAGCAGATATGAGAAAGCAATTTTTTACTTTAGTATTAGTGATTTTTTCTTTATGAGGACAAATAGGACATCTTTGTACCGACAAATGATACTCGTAACAATCTATGTAGTATACACTTGAGAAAAGTTTGAACTCAAAGCCATACCAGCTTTCTCAAAAGTCTTATGAAGAACCAAATAAGGAAAATTTTACCGTGGGACTGCCAAATAATAAGCAAGTCAGTGTGAAATCTTCAAAGACAAGATAATTATTAACCCAAAACAGAGATTCACAAATATTCTATAATGAATCGTAACTGGAAATGTTAAATGGAATTGACCATTTTGAAGAAAAACTTTTCCCACGGAAATATATTACATCGTGGACCCCATTATTTTAGTCAGGATCTGTCAACGATCAAATGTGTTGTAGATTCATCAGCCATGAGAGATTTATTCAGTTGATTCATTGGTAAAGAATGATGTGTCTGGCATCCACTCTCCCTTCATCTTCCACAGACATTAACATGAATAAACATGGTGGGATCAGGTTTCATAGCCGACTGTCATTAAAAAGACTACTTTTTGGTGTCTACGGGTACTTTCATATGCTAGTAGCTTATACTCTTCAGTATTTACACTCGACTGTGGACTGACCACACTAGACTATGGTTTGATTGAGTGACCAAAGTGGTCACAGAAAACAATGTGCTCTACGTTCTGGCTATCTTTAGCCGCCACTAGACGGAGATAGGAGCTTACTGAACACTTAGTGCACACCTAGTGTTTTCAGCCATTTTTCAGCTGAAAAACGCCTGAAAAATCGGAAGCATAACGCCTACAAACATCTGCCCATTGATTTCAATGGGAAATACGGCGTTCTGTTCCGACAGGGCCCTTTTTTTTACGCCTCGTTTTCCAAATACGGCCCATTAAAAAAACACCCGAGAAAAAGAAGTGCATGTCACTTCTTGGGACGTTTTTGAAGCAGTTTTTCATTGACTCTATAGAAAAACAGACGCAAAATCGCGAGTGGCTTAGAAAACCTCTAATTATCAGGAGCCGTTTTCCCTTGAAAACAGCTCCGTATTTTCAGACGTTTTTGATTTTTTATGTGTGCATATACCCTTACTGTATACAATGAACTCAATAATAAAACCGTATGCATTACGTTCCAATGCTCCCTCTAGTAGCAGCTGCAGGTATCCAGAATGTAATGTTTCAAATCTAGGTTTACACAACAGGGCTCCAAGCTTAAAAAAAAAGAAAAAAAAAAGGCTGCATGGTGTTTATATAATGACATAATGAATATAAAATGACACCAAACATTTACAATTCTTCCTCATAGTCTGAGTTACAAGCAATTTTATTTGACTATAATCTTGTGTGTTTTTCAGAAATTTTTACTTGGATTTCACACTTGGATTCTGTCCGATTGTAAAAGGTTTAAAAATATTTTCTAATATTCTACATAGACGCTGCTTTCCACACAATTCCTGATTTTTTTTACAGTTGCTTTATCACGTACCGTATTCTTCGATAGAAGCAAAATAAAGAGCGAGGCTTAAAGAGGCTCTGTCACCACATAAGTGCCCTATCTACTACATAATCTGATCGACGCTGTAATGTAGATAACAGTGGTTTTTATTTTGTAAAACGATCATTTTTTAGCAAGTTATGAGCAATATTAGATTTATGCTAATTAATTTCTTAACCCTTTCAGGACCCAGCCTGTTTCAGCCTTCAGGACACAGCCAATTTTTCCAATCTGACATGTGTTACTTTATGTGGTAATAACTCCGGAATGCTTTTACCTATCCAAGCGATTCTGAAATTATTTTCTCGTGACATGTTGTACTTTATATTAGTGAAAAAATGTTGCCGATAAATTTGGTATTTATTTCTGAAAAACACCAAAATGTAGAGAAAATTTTCAAAAATTAGCATTTTCATAAATTTAAACGTATCTGCTTGTAAAACAGATAGTAATACCATACAAAATAGTTACTAATTAACATTTCCCATATGTCTACTTTATGTTTGCATTGTTTTTCACACACAGGTTTTTCGCTAAATATATTGGAATTAGTCTGTAAAAATGAAAATCTTTTTTTAAATTTTTACAAGGAATAAAGGAAAAAAAAACACAACATTTGTAAAGCATTTTCTCCTGATTACGGCAATACCCCATATGTGATAATAAACTGCTGATTGGTCCCATGGCAGGGCTCAGAAGGGAAGGAGCGCCATTTGAATTTTGGAGCATGGATTTTGCTGGATTGGTTTTTGGTTTAGGTGCCATGTCGCGTTTGCAACGCCCTGGAGGGACCAAAACAGTGGAAACACCCCAAAAGTGACCCCATTTTGGAACATGCACCCCTCAAGGAATTTTTCTAGGGGTATAGTTAGAATTTAGACCCCACAGTTTTTTTGCAGAATTTATTAGAATTAGGCAGTGAAAATGAATATCACAATTTTTTTCCACTAAAATGTTGAATTTTCACAAGGGATAAAAGGAGAACAAAAACAACCAATTTTTGTAAAGCAATTTCTCCCGAGTACGGAAATACCCCACATGTGGTCATAAATTTTCATTAGAAATGAATTAACCCTTTCAGGACTTATCCATTTTTTGCTTTCTTATTTTCGTTTTTCACTTTCCGCCTTCCAAGAGCCATAACTTTTTTCTTTTTCCGTCATTAGAGAGGTGTGAGGGCTTATTTCTTGCGGGAGGAGTTGTAGTTTCTATTGACACCATTTAAAGTACCATAAAATGTACTGGGAAACTGAAAAAAAACTCTTTGCGGGCTGAAATTGGAAAAAAAATCTGATTCCATTTTTTGGGGTTTTCGTTTTTGTAGCTTTCACAGTGCGGTAAAAACGAAAACTTTACTTTATTCTGCGGCTCAATACAATTACGGTGATACCAAATTTATATAGTTTTTTTTATATTATACTACTTTTACAAAGAAAAATCGAAATGTTAAAATAAAAATTGTTTTGTTTCACCACATTCTGAGAGCCGTAACTTTTTTTATTTTTTGGTTGTTTAAGCAGTGGGAGGTCTTATTTTTTTGCAGGATGAGCTGTAGTTTTTATTGGTACCATTTTTTGGTACATAAAAAGTGATCAAAAAGTTGTATTACATTTTTTTTTGAGCGCTAAGGTGACAAAAAAACAGCGATTTTGGCGGTTTACATTATTTAAGTTTTTTACAGTGTTCACGTGCGAGTTAAATAATGGTATATTGTAATAGTTCAGACTTTTCCGGACGTAGTGATACCAATTGTTTATTTTTTTACATTACTTTAGAAGAAAAATGGGAAAAGTTTGTTTTTTAAATGTTACATTTTTTTTTCCCCACTACTACAAACTTGAATTCTTCTACAGATTTTATTAGTCCCCTTAGAGGACTTCATCGAGCGATCATTGGATCGCTGGTACAATATACTGCAATTCTAATGTATTGCAGTATATTGTTATTTTTACAGGCTTCTGTAACAGCACGATCGCTGTTCCTGTCCGTTAGTCCCGGGTGTCAGCTGTAATACACAGCTGACACCCGAATTGTATAGAGCGGGCTCAGCACGTGAGCCCGCTCCATACATCAACCCCCACATGACGTGCAATTAAATCATAGTGTGCAAAGGGGTTAATGCACAGCGGATGTTTCAAAGTGAATATTGCAACTTTCTACTGATACGGCATTTTAGTGCATAATATGTTGTGCCCAGTTTGTGACACTCAAGACAAATACCTCATAAAACGTTAAGCGGGTTCTCCTGGGTATGGCGGTGCCATATATGTGGGCGCAAACTGCTGTTTGGGTACGCTTCAGGGGTCAGAAGGGAGGGAGCGCCATTTTGCTTTTGGAGAACAGATTTTGCTTGGAGTTTTACTGGTGTTTCAGTGTAATTTCCGTGGCTGCGGGCTGTCAGCTCCAATCCCCTCCTAACAGCCGCAGCCACGAGTCAGCAAGCGCTGGCCCCAGCCTCCTCCTCAGGAGACGCCAGCGCTCGCTTCCACTTACCTCAGCCGAATCCCGCTCTTAAAGGGGCAGTGCGCGTACCGGACGTTTGATGAACTCTGACCCGTGAGTACCCTGGACTATAAGAGGGGTCCAGCCCCCCGCTTCTATGCCTGAGCGTTGTTGATGTTTCCTAGTTTGTCTATGTGATGGCCTCCTAGTGTGTTTCCTGTACCTGTACCTGTTCCAGTTCCTTGCATTCCATACCTTCTGGTCGAGCTCTGTGCTGTGCCAAAGTCGTGTCGTGCTGTATTCCACGTCTGACCTGCTTCACCTCAGCTGACGTTTAACAGCTGCCTAGTCCTAGCCGAGCCTGCCCTGCTGCTGTCTGAGCTGCCACAGGTACCCTATACGAACTATAGACATTCACCTGCGCCCTGTTGGCCAGCTGCCTTAGCGCCAAGGCGGTACGGCCCAGTGGGTCCACAGACACTTCGTGACATTCAGTTTATAATGTGGGGGCATATGTAAGCTGTGTGGAGTACATCAGGGCATAATAAGAGGGTATAATAATGCGGTAAATAAATATTTCATAGATGTGTGGCCAGTGTCGCACTGATAAATGGCGCCCGATCTTATCCGCTTTTGGAACACTGCACATTTTGCATCGCCATATTCTGAGAGCCAAAACTTCTTTATTTTTTCTCCACCGGAGCTGTGTGAAGGCTTATTTGTTGCGGGACAATCTGTAGTTTTCATTGGTACCATTTTGGGGCATATGCGATTTTTTTGATCACTTTTTATTACATTTTTTTGCAAGCCGGGTGACCAAAAACAAGCAATTCTGACAATGTTTTTTAGTTTATTTTTTGCGGCGTTCACCGTGTGCTATAAATGACAGCTTTACTTTATTTTGCGGGTCGGTACGGTTACGGCGATACCATAAGTATATAGGTTTCTTTATGTTTTGCTGCGTTAGCGCAATAAAATCACTTTTCTATAAAATAATTAACTTTGTGTCACCATATTCTGAGAGCCAAAACTTTTTTTATTTTTTTAGTCAAAAAAAGCTGTGTAAGGGCTTGTTTTTTGCGGGATGGGTTGTCATTTTTATCGGTACTATTTTCGGGTACATGCGACTTTTTGATCAGTTTTTATTCTCTATTTTGGGAGGGGTGGTGACCAAAAAAATAGCGATTCCGGTGTAGTTTTTTATTGATTTTTTTTTGGGGTGTTCATCGTGCGCCAAAAATAACATTATAGTTTTATAGTTGGGGTAGTTACGAAAGCGGAGATACCAGATATGTGTACTTTTTTTTTAACGTGTTCATTTTTTTCCTATAATGAAAGTCTTATTATAGGAAAAAATTAACTTTTTGTTTATATAACTTATATTTTTACTTTTTTTTAAAACATTTTTATTACCTTTTTTTTACCTGTCCCACTAAGGGACATTTAGACTTGCAGCTTTGACCGCTGCTAGAGTACATTACACTACCTACATAGGGTAATGTGTTCTAACTGTCATTGTGACGTGACAGTCTCACTGACAGGAAGCCTAGAAGGACCGGCCGGAGGCTGCTCCTCCGAGGCTTCCGTACATGGCAACTCGGAGGCCAATGTCTGACCTCCGATTGCCACAACAAGCATCGGCAGCCCCGACAATCACTTAGTGGGGGCTGCCGATGTGCTTCAAACCCCTTAAATGTGGTGATCGCAATCGGTCGCCGCATTTATGGGGTTAATTGCCAAAATCAGAGTCGATGGTCCGCTGATCGGCAAGCCTGGAGTGTCAGCTGTCGGGGACAGCTGACCTCCCGGTTCCCGGACACTGTCCGTTAAGACAGTGTGCTCCGGTAACCGCTCCGCCACTGTACGTCCTTGTGCGGGAAGCAAACCCTCTCCAGGATGTACAGTTGCAGCGCAGCGCGGGAAGAGGTTAATAGACAACTGGGCGTTGTAAAGAGAAGTGTATGACGCTGACCAATCAGCGTCATACACTTCTCTCCATTCATGTCCATTTGTATTCACTGCACAGAGTGATCTCGCGAAATCACGCTGCGCTGTCACATACACCCACATTAACTTTACTGAAGTGTCTTGAGAGTGAATAGACATTGCCTCCAGCCAGGACGCAATATCTATTCACACTCCCGACACTTTTATGGGACTTACTCAGGCAGCACAGCGTGATCTTGCGAGATCACGCTGTGCTGTAATTAAGTCCCACACAAACTTTACCGAAGTGTCGGGAGTGTGAATAGGCAACCCGTCCTGGCTGGAGGCAATGTCTATTCACACTCAAGACACTTCAGTAAAGCTAATGTGGGTGTATGTGACTGCACAGTGTGATCTTACGAGATCACACTGTGCAGGGAGTACAAATGGACATGAATGGAGAGAAGTGTATGACGCTGATTGGTCAGCCTCATATACTTCTCTTCACAACGCCCACTTGGCCAAAAGGTAAAAAACGCCCAGTTGTCTATTAAGAAAGTAATTAGCATCAATCTAAAATTGCTCATAACTTGCTCAAAAATGATAGTTTTTCAAAATAAAAACCACTGTTATCTACATTACAGCGCCGATCACATTATGTAGGAGATAGAGCACTTATAATGTGGTGACAGAGCCTCTTTAAGGCTGGATTCACAAGTTTTCCATGCAGGATTTCTTTGCGGAAACTTCGCAGCGTATTACAGTATCAGCCGTGTGGATAAGATTTATTTATACAAATCTCATCCAAATGCTACTAAATATTTTCCGGACAGAAATCGGATCGTTTTGTTTATTCTATTCTGGATGTACACTACCGTTCAAAAGTTTGGGGTCACCCAGACAATTTTGTGTTTTCCATGAAAACTCACACTTATATTTATCAAATGAGGAGTTGCAAAATGACTAGAAAATATAGTCAAGACATTGACAAGGTTAGAAATAATGATTTTTATTTCAAATAATAATTTTCTCCTTCAAACTTTGCTTTCGTCAAAGAATGCTCCATTTGAAGCAATTACAGCATTGCAGACCTTTGGCATTCTAGCTGTTAATTTGCTGAGGTAATCGGGAGAAATTTCACCCCATGCTTCCAGAAGGCCCTCCCACAAGTTGGATTGGCTTGATGGGCACTTCTTGCGTACCATACGGTCAAGCTGCTCCCACAACAGCTCTATGGGGTTGAGATCTGGTGACTGCGCTGGCCACTCCATTACAGATAGAATACCAGCTGCTGCTTCTTCCCTAAATAGTTCTTGCATAATTTGGAGGTGTGCTTTGGGTCATTGTCCTGTTGTAGGATGAAATTGGCTCCAATCAAGCGGTGTCCACAGGGTATGGCATGGCGTTGCAAAATGGAGTGATAGCCTTCCTTATTCAAAATCCCTTTTACCTTGTACAAATCTCCCACTTTACCAGACCATCACTTTACCACTTTGACCACTCTTTTTTTAGCCATTTTGAGAGTTTAATCGAACCCACAAATGTAATGCTCCAGATTCTCAACTAGCTCAAAGGAAGGTCAGTTTTATAGCTCCTCTAAATAGCAAAACTGTTTACAGCGGTGCTAACATAATTTCACAAGGGTTTTCAAGTGTTTTCTAATCATCCATTAGCCTTCTAACACAGTTAGCAAACACAATGTACCATTAGAACACTGGAGTGATGGTTGCTGGAAATGGGCCTCTATACACCTATGTAGATATTGCATTAAAAACCAGACGTTTGCAGCTAGAATAGTCATTTAGCACATTAACAATGTATAGAGTGTACTTCTGATTAATTTAATAGACAAAGAAGATAAAGGATTAGGTCCAGCGCTGGAAATTGGTGCATCTGGTAAAAACAGGAAACTTCTTCCAAGTTTTATTTTCGTAAGTTTAAAAGCAGTGAAAAGTAATGGAAGCGGGTTTAGTCCAGAGTACAGAGGATAGTTAGAAAGATAATAGGCTGTAGCCTATGCGTTTCAGACGCCTGCTGCGTCCTTAGTCATGGCTTGTAACTGTGTTTTTCTTTAAAAAATAAGGAAATTTCTAAGGCTGGGTTCACACGTGGCGGAATTTCACTAAAATTCCGCTGCGGACACTCCGCAGCGTTAATCCGCAGCGGAGCCGTTTGTCCATTGACTTACACTATAATTTAGCAGTGTTCGTTTAGACGAGGCGTAAAATTCCGCTGCGGAGCATAGGCTGCAGAGCGGAATTTGGTGTCCGCAGCATGCTCTGTCTGTTGCGGAGCAGTGGCGGACTCATGGCGGAATTTCTCCATTGACTTCAATGGAGATTCTAATTTCCGCAATGAAGTCCGCAGCTGTCATGCACATGTTATGTGTGCTGCGGATCCGTCTTGCTTTTTTAACTTGACATTTCTTAATTCTGGCTGGACCTATGTATTTCTAGGTCTACAGCCAGACTGAGGAAGTCAATGGGGCTCCCGTAATGACGGGAGCGTTGCTAGGAGACGTCAGTAAATAGTCACTGTCCAGGGTGCTGAAAGAGTTAAGCGATCGGCAGTAACTGTTTCTGCACCCTGGACAGTGACTACCGATCACAATATACAGCAACCTGTAAAAAAATATAAGTTCATACTTACCGAGAACTCCCTGCTTCTGTCTCCAGTCCGGCTTCCCAGGATGACGTTTCAGTCTAAGTGACGGCTGCCGCGTCATCCAGGGAGGTCGGGCTGGATGCCGAAAGAGGGACGCGTCACCAAGACAACGGCCGGTAAGTATGAAATTCGTTTACTTTCACTAGGGAAAGTGCTGTCCCTTCTCTCTATCCTGCACTGATAGGGAGAAGGGAAGCACTTTTCCCGCAGTCCGCAGCAGCTAGTCCGCATCAATTTACTGCACATTTTGTGCAGATCCGCAGCAGAATCTGCAACGCAGATTCTGTGCGGCATTGATGCGGACAGTTGCGGAGGAAATCCGCCACGTGTGGTCATGCCCTAAGTGACCCTAAACTTTTTAATGGTAGTGTACACTGTGGATTTAACCCTTTTTAATGTGAATTCTGCAACAAATCTACACGTAACAAGTACGGATTTTGCTGTGGAAAACTACAGAAAATCCACAGCATTTCTCTCCCATGTAAATACAGCCTTAGGCATCATTTACACGAGCGTAATATACGCGCGTGCGACGCGCGTGCTTTTCACGCGTGTCGTACGCACCTATATTAGGCTATGGGGCAGTGTAGACAGTGCGTGAATTTTGCGCAGCGCGAGTGCGTTTGCGTAAAACTCACGACATGTCCTTTCTTTATGCGCTGTTCCGTGCGAACTGCGTGATTCGGGCAACAGCTGTCAAACTCTGAATGTAAACAGAAAAGCACCACGTGCTTTTCTGTTTACAAACATCCAAACGGAGTGTCATAATGATGGCGGCTGCGCGAAAATCACGCAGCCGCGCATCATACACTAATGACACACGCAGCTGTTAAGTACCTTTTGCGCACGCAAAACGCACACGCTCGTGTAAATCAGGCCTTAGTGAAAGCTTTGACCAATGCTGTTCACTGGCCGACTTTTTGTTCTCCAAGTGGTGGTTGACATATGCCGCCCAGAAATCTGCATTGGAAATAACTCCATACGTGAAGAACTGAATTAAATATTACAACTTTATATTTAAAAAAAGTTGAAGAGAGAAAACTTAAGGAGTTTGTATGTTATTTTTAGGAGGAAATGCCTTTCCAGATTATATCCTCATTTATTTTTTATCATGACCTCCTACAACTCTTGGACGCCCGTAAGTAATTATACAATTACCTTAGAACCAAACAGAGGGACCCTGCTAGAACATCATTTCAGAATGCAAATAGAGTGTATAGATAGTTTCTGAGAAGCACTAATCCGGGAATGCATGAAATTATAGGTTGGAATTTTAAAAATATCTAAATGCTGGTTGACTAAATTGACTACAGTTGGGAAGCTTTGGAAGTTCCGTAATCTTAAAGCAGCAATATTATTAACCATTGCATTGAGCCGGCAATAAATGGCTTTTATTTTGTAGTTATATGAAGAAATTTCACACACGCTTCCAATAAGTGTAGTATAGTAATTGGTTTTTCCCTCAATCACTGCTCCATAATGAGAATTTTGATTTGTTAGTCTATGATATAGATCACTAAAGGGATATTCTTTACCACATGCGGTGAAATAAGTCTTTGCCCGTGAGCACATACATATGTAGTGTATCATTTACGCAACTTAAATCCCTTCCATTGTGAGCCTTCTTGTCATCAAAAGTCAAACAAGGCTATGAAAGATGTATAATGGACATAGCTGGACAGTAGTTCTCCAATGTAATCGATAATTGAGGAGATGTTTAGCCCTCCGAAAAAATATGATACTCTAAAACCTCCATGCTCCGGTAGAAATTCAGTGGTGTCACTTACATTCTATAGAAAGGCTGGCGGCACCACCTGATAGACTAAAGACCTGAGTAGATAATCGCGCAGATCCAAAACGGCAACGAGCGTGCACAATAATTGCGTAATGTAAATGTCTACTTGTGTAAATAGATGATCGGACCATGCTGTGGATTTAGAACTAAGGTAAGACCTTGTAAATTAGGGTATTTTTTATATTTTCTATCACATACAAAACAATATTTCTAAAACCCTCGTGTGTTGTGCACACTATGCTTTTCTGGCACCAACATTTGTATGGGA
Organism: Rhinoderma darwinii; assembly: GCF_050947455.1. Taxonomy (NCBI): domain Eukaryota; kingdom Metazoa; phylum Chordata; class Amphibia; order Anura; family Rhinodermatidae; genus Rhinoderma; species Rhinoderma darwinii. Next base: position 49,259,706 of record NC_134689.1, read on the forward strand.
AGTGCCGTCTTAGGAGCCATTTTAAATCGTTTTTTATAAATGACAATTTCCTAAGACAATGCTACTATTGGAAAATATGAAATACCACGCAACCCTGCATATTAATAATTACCGTGGCTTTAACAATAATAAATCATATTAGCCGATTGCTATTAATGCAATTCCTAATTATTTTCTTTAATGTTGCGGTGTCACATCCAGCTGACAGATATTCCTATAGTGGGAAAAACACTCGAGTCAATTTCTTTGTATGACTGAATGTAAAAACAGTTGGAGTTACATCACAAACGGATACGATCCAGACTTGAACTAATAACCTTGCTGACCAAAAACAATGTTGACTTTGTATTTGTTAATATGCCGCTTAATTACACAGGAAGGCCAAGGCTCTTGATACATATACACCAACCAAGGGGGAAGCAGTAGTAAAACGAGAATTGTTCCAATGATTTACATGCAAATCATTTAGTCCGCTTGGAGAAAGGGATTAGCGACTTTCCGCCATTGGATTTGATATAAGCTTCACTTCAGGCAGCAATTAAGTTACACGCTGCTTGTTAACTGCAAGTTATAAATCATTTTCTCAAGACTTTTGTGGAAGTAAAAGGTTCCAAGATAAACAGCGATCCTGCTTGTCAAAGAATGTGAATTATGCTTCTAAAGCATTAAGTATGCGTTTCACTAAGCCCAAGAATATCCAGCGCTAATACTTCCAGACATGAGGCATTTCAGAGTTCATTTCAACACGTCATCTCTATTAGATTACTACTCCAACAAGGAATATTGGTAAATGTTAATGCACAAAGACTTGACATGACTGAGACACAAGATCAAATGAAAAGCAAGGTCTTCCATACACAATGAATTATCGGTCACATATATGACTGCACTCTATGAAATACAACCAGGAAGGCATATAGACAGAAATGGGAAACTTGCGCTTCATGCCGTTACATAAAACGTTTGGTAAACGCTACATTTCCAACGAAAGTCACATACCGTATTTTTCAAACCATAAGACACACCCAGGTTTTAGACAACAGAAAATAGGAAAAAATTTCTTATTTTACTACTTTTCCTAAGAAAAAAAACTATCTGTTAAAAAAAAAAATAATTGTTCTGTTTCACCACATTCTGAGAGCCATAACGTTTATATTTTTTCATCGTTTGAGCGGTGTAAGCCGTAGTTTTTATTGGCACCATTTTTTGGCTAATATAATTTTTTTATTTCATTCTTTTTAGCGCTAAGATGACCAAAAAATACAAAGATTCTGGGGTTTTAACATTTTTTTTTTTAGCCCGTTCTCCGTTTGAGTCAAATAATGCTATATTGTAATGTTCTGACTTTTACGGACGCAGCAATACCAATTTTTTTAAAAAAAAAATTATTTGTTACATTGTGTTTGGGTAAAATTGGAAAAGGTTGTTTGTTTTTATAACTTTAATTTTTTTTACACTGAAAATGTATCTAACTTTTTTGGGGGGAAGACCACTATAAATGCTGCGGTCGCTATAGACCGCGGCATTTAACTAGTTAAATGGCTAGGAACAGCGCCATTGCTGTTCCAGGTCGTTAGAGCAGCGTGTCAGCTGTAAAACACAGCTGACACCTGCAGTGTATGGAGCGGGCTCAGCGCGTGAGCCCGCTCCGCTCCAAACATCATCCCCTCCCCGCTCCATGGTGTGCCGGCACATCATGGAGTGGGACGGGGTTAAGTAAGAAGCGGTCAGGGGGCCCGGTTCTGCCAGGTCCCTTGACTGCCGACTATAAGATGCAGGGACTTTTTAGCAAGATTTATTCTACCGAAAAATACGGTAATATGTAGCGTCACAGATTGGCTGCAGGATCACGCGATGGAGAGATAGGACGTCATTGTGGTGTACTAGCAGAAAAAGCCAGCAAGGGAGCAGGAAAGCGTAGTCGGGGCACAGCAGGCATTTTAAAAGCAGAGTACAGCAGTTTCCAGCACAGTATTTTTTAACTGTCTGACAACCCCTTTAATGTGTTAGGCCTCATGCACACGACCGTAGTCATGTGCACGGCCGTGATTTTCGCTTCGGCCGGGGGTGGAGTGTCACCCGCAAGCAGCCCGCAAATCACGGGCCGTTCACATGACCATTATTTGCTATGAGCCTGGACCACACAACAAGGCTGTAATAAGACATGCCCGTTCTTTCTGTGGTCCAGGCTCCTGGGCCATGCACGGACCGTGGAAACCACGGTCGTGTGCATGGCCCTATAGGAATGAATGGGGCTGCAATTCTCCCGTGGATTTTCGGGGAAATGCGGACGCAAAAGCACGTTCGTGTGCATGGGGCCTTAACATGGTTTTATAATAAGACTGTGACAAATTTTAAAACTGCCTGGAAACTTGTGACTGAAGCTAAAAATGCAGGTTATAAGCATGTACATTCTGTCCAATAGAACTGTAAGGACGTTGACACGAGTTGAGCGTAAAAATAGCAAAGGAAGAGAACACAAACAATACTGCACAAGTATTTTTCAAAAACTGTCAGAAGGGGGAAAGGGATGCTGATGTAAATGTTTGTAAATTGAGAAAGGAGACCAGGACACCAGGATGCAGCACAATGAGGTAAGTTTGACTCACACTTTCAGATTTGGAATAAACAGACATTGACAGGTCTAGAAAAAAAACAATGCACATTAACCCCTTCCCTCTTTGGCCACGTTTGACCTTCCGGACAGAGGCTCATTTTTCAAATCTGACATGTTTCACTTTATGTGGTAATAACTTCGGAATGCTTTTACCTATCCAAGCGATTCTGAGACTGTTTTCTTGTGACACATTGGACTTTATGTTACTGGCAAAATTTGCTTGATACATTCAGTATTTAATTGTTAAAAACACCAAAATTGTGTGAAAAATTGCAAAAATTTGCATTTTTCTAAATTTAAATGCATCTGCTTTGAAGACAGGCAATTATACCACACAAAATAGATGCAAATTAACATCCCCATATGTCTACTTTAGATTGGCATAGTTTTTTGAACATCCTTTTATTTTTCTAGGACGTTACAAGGCTTAGAACTTTAGCAGCAATTTCTCACAATTTCAAGAAAATTTCAAAAGGCTATTTTTTCCGGGGCCAGTTCAGTTGTGAAGTGGCTTTGATGGCCTTATATATTAGAAACCTCCAATAAGTCACCCAATTTTAAAAACTGCACCCCTCAAAGTATTCAAAACAGCATTTAGAAAGTTTCCTAATCCTTTAGACATTTCACAGGAATTAAAAGCAAAGTAGAGGTGAAATTTACAAATTTCAATATTTTTTTTGCAGAAATTCATTTTTGTAACACAGGAGGTTTTACAAGAGAAACACAACTCAATATTTATTGCCAGATTCTGAAGTTTTTAGAAATATCCCACATGTGGTCCTAGCGTGCTTATAGACTGAAGCACCGGCCTCAGAAGCAAAAGAGCACCTAGTGAATTTTGGGGCCTCCTTTTTATAAGAATATATTTTAGGCACCATAGCAGTTTTGAAGAGGTCTTGTGATGCTGAAATAGTGGAAACCCCAACAGGTGACCCCATTTTGGAAACTACACCCCTTGAGGAAATTATCCAGGGGAATAGTGAGCATTTTTACCCCACAGGTTTTTTGCAGAAATTATTGGAAATAGGCCGAGAAAATGAAAATCTATTTTTTTCCAATAAAACGTAGGTTTAGCAAAATTTTTTTCATTCCCACAAGGACTAAAGGAGAAAAAGCATCGCAACATTTGTAAAGCAATTCCTCAGAGTAAAACAATACCCCACATGTGGTCATAAACAGCTATTTGGACACACAGCAGGGCTTAGAAGGGAAAGAGCGCCATTTGGCTTTTGGAGCTCAAATTTAGCAGGAATGGTTTGCGGAGGCGATGTCGCGTTTGCAAAGCCCCTGAGGGACCAAAACCGTGAAAACGCCCAAAAAGTTACTCCATTTAAGAAACTACACCCCTTGAGGAATTCATCTAGGGTTGTAGTGAGCATTTTGACCCCACAGGTGTTTCATAGCTTTTTATTTATTTTTTTCATTACGTTTTTTATTAAAAAGATATATCAAATACGAAGAATGGTAAGTACATTTGAACACATTGAAATACTACATTACATAACAAAAAGGAAAAAAGAAATCGATGTGGACACAGATACAATGATAGTCAATGAGTGGCAAGATACAGATGCAACCAAATGTACACTCATATGAATAAGACCGACATGAGGAGAAGGGGATATATCCATATGGATTCCCAGGTTATCTAGAAATATGATGGTGGAATAGTGTTGTGTGGGGAATCTAGCCACAGTTTCCATTTCGATAGTAGTATAGGAGGATAACAGTCAACGCCAGCATAAGTAAGTTCATGCCAACAGTTGTCATTAATGCCTTTGATTATAATTTTCAATGTTGGCTGACAGTCACCCTTCGAATGTTGGGCAATTTTCAACCTGGTTGTGATTAAAGAATGTGATATGGTTGTGATATGGGTTTTGTGAGAAGTGGACCTTACATAATCTTGATAATAGGTCAAACACCTTAGTCTATAGCACTTTGACTACAGGGCATCCCCACCATAGATGGAGGTAAGTTCCCTCTGAGATCTTACATTTCCAACAACTGGTAGAGAACCTAGGGAATATGTTTTGAAGTTTTACCGGGGTTAGATACCAGTGATAGAATTTTTTTCTAGAGTTCTCTAGGTGTGAAAGACATTTTGAAGTTTTGTTAACAGAGTTGAAAGATGATACCCATTGGTCTGTAGCGATTTGTAATTTAGATCATGTTCCCAAACTTCTTTTAGGTGAGTAAGTGGGTCAATCTTTTCCTGTTTTATCAACTGGTAGCATCTCGAGATACCCTTTTTACAAGGTTGGGGAGTCCGTAGCGAAACATTGAAAAGACTAGATACTGATAGGTGAGTCGGAGGAGAAAAACCACGTAACAAATGGCGGATTTGCAGAAATGTAAAGAATTCTGTGTGTGGAATACTATAAGTGGTATTGAGGAATTGAAAGGACACCCAATGGTCATCTTGCCAGAGCATTCCCATTTTTATAATACCCCTTTCCTTCAATATGGGGAGACGTAACCCAGGTATTGCCAGTTCCAAAACCTCTAGAGGTTCTGAGTATAGGTCAAATTTGAAAAGGTCATCTCTCTTGGAGACTAGTTTCTAAACTAGAGAGGGGGATCAAAATTTGTTTTAAAAGCAGTGGATGGAATTAAATGGTGTTTTAGGAAACTGTTCAATATCCACCCATAGCTTTGTTCTATCCTCCGACCAGAGGGATCTCATTTGGTCTAGAATCACTGCTCTATAATAATAGAGAACTGAGGGAGTGTATAAGCGCCCTTCATGATGGGTTAAGTGTAAAATGTTTGATTTAACCCTGGGTTTCGTCTTACCCCACACAAATTTTTGCACAATCGATTGAAGTTTATTTAGGTAAGATATAGGTACGAAAATGGGAATGTTTCTGAATACATATAAGATTTTTGGCAATATAACCATTTTAAACACAGAGATCCTGCCCATCCAAGAAATACCTTGAGTACTTAATTTTTTAATATCTGCTCCAATAGTGTCTAGGAGTGCACCATAGTTGAGATTAAATAAGTTTGAAATGGGAAAAGTGAATTTTATCCCCAGGTAAGGGAGAGAGTTTTTAACCCAATTAAAGCTGTAAGTGTTAGATATTTCATGCTTAATGGAATTTGTTAACCCTAAGGATTTGAGATTTTGAGGTGTTCAGTTTATAGTAAGAAGCGGCGCTAAATTTATGTATGATATTCATGAACGACGGAAGGGAGTTTTTAGGGTTAGTTAAAGGACGGGTGTCGCGGAAATTTTTTTTTTATATAAATTTGATTTTAGTGTGCTATTAAAATACATTTTATTGATTTGTGTGTTTGTGTTTTACTTTTTTATTTTTTCTAACTTTTTACTTCACTATGGGGGCTGGCATTTTTTTTTTCATCTCTGTATGTGTTGATTAATGACACGTACAGAGATGGAATACGGCACATACATCCCCATAGAGACTGCGAACGGGAGCCGTTCCATTCGCTATGGTGTACGCCGTCTGTGTGGGAACGGCGCATGCGCCGCTCCCACACAGTCCAAAAGCAAGGTCTTCGGCCGAGCGACATCCGGCGCCATTTTCATGTGGACTGGAAGCCGCGGCCGGACAGTAAGATGACTACTTCCGGTCGCGGCTTCCGGACATGTGATTAGAAGCAAGTACTAGGAGCGGAGAGAGCGGACGGCGCGAAGGGAGCAGCGGCGGCAGGAGCAGGTAAGTTATGTCTGTGTTTGTTCATGTTTTACTGTGTGATTACCGCTGTATGTAAGCTTACTACACTGTGAATTCGCTCAAAAAATGGCGGCACACAGTGTAGTAGGTTTGAGCATTCAATCCCCTCCTTTCTCCTGGCACTAGCCAGGATAAGGGAGGGGGGATTCTGTGAGCTCACTAGAGCGTGTGTGTCTACACCAATTTTGCAGCATAAAGCAATGTGGTTGCTTTACCACATGCCAATGCTGCAATTTTGGGAATTGCTCCCTCTAGTGACCAGCACAGGGAAATGTTATAAATTAGAATCTATTTCCTGACTTGTGAAAAAATTTTAAAAAAATAAGACAATGTCTAATCATGTATATACTAACTGTTAAACTAAATTAAAAAAAAATATTTCTAGCGACACATTCCCTTTAAAGCGTTCAATACATCATCTGCAAAAAGACCTATGCGAGTTTCATAGCTTTTATTAGGATTGGGCAGTGAATATAAAAAAATCCTTTTTCTTCAATAAGAAATTTAATTTTGTCTACAAATAAAAGGAAAAAAAGAACCCCAACATTTGTATAGCAACTTCTCTAGAGTACGGAAATACCTCATATGTGGTCATAAACTGGTGTTTGGGCACACGGCAAGGATCAGAAGAGAAGGAGCGCCATTTGGCTTTTGGAGTGCAGATTTTGCTGGATTCATTTCTTGGCATCATGTCGGTTTTGCAAAGCCCTAAGGTACCAGTACAGTGGAAACTACACCACGTGAAGAAGTAATCTAGGGGTGTAGTGAGCATTTTGACCCCACAGATGTTTCATAGACTTTATTAGAATTGGGCAGTGAAAATTAAAAAAAATCCCTTTTCTTCAATAAGACATATCTTTAGCTAAAACAAATTCATTTTCTCAACAAATAAAGGAAAAAAAGAACTCCAACATTTGTAAAGCAATTCCTCCCGAGTACGCCAATACCCCATTTCTGGTCATAAACTGATGTTTGGGCACACAGCAGGGCTCAGAATGGAAAGAGCGCCATTTGGCTTTTGGAGTGCAGATTTTGCTGGATTGGTTTCTGGGCGCTATGTCGCATTTGCAAAGCCCTTGTGGGACCAAAACAGTGGAAACCCCCCAGAAGGGACATATTTTCTAAACTACACTCCTCAAGGTATTCACCTCTGGGTGTAGCGAGCATGTTAACCCCACATGTTAACCCAGCATGTTAATCCCATTTTCACAAGAGTGATTTTTTGCATATGTGGTGCCCAGCTTGTGCCACCGTAACAAGACAGGTCTCTAATTAATGTGTTTCTCTGTTTTAGAATCACCCTACATGTAGCCCTAATTTTTTGCCTGGACATTCGACCAGGCTCAGGAGTGAAAGCGTACCATGCGAAATTGAGGCCTAATTTGGCGATTTACAAAGTATTGGTTCACAATTACAGGGCTCTGATGTAAAATAATAAAACAAACCCGAGAAGTGACTCCATTTTGGAAATTATACCCCTCAAGGCATTTATTAAGGGGTTTAGTGAGCATTTTCACCCACATATCTTTTCCATAAACTATTGCACAGCGGATGGTGGAAAATAAAAAATTTACATTTTTCCCTAGATATGCCATTTCAGTGGCAAATACATTGTGCCCAGCTTGTGCCACTGGAGACACACTCCCGAAAAAATTGTTAATAGGGTTCTCCCGGGTATGGTGATGCCATATATGTGGTAGTAAACTGCTGTTTGGGCACGCTGTAGGGTTCCGGAGGGAGGGAGCGGCACTTGGCTTTTGGAGCTTGGATTTGATTGGTAGTAGCTTTGTTTGGAGTTTTACTGGTGTTTCAGTTTATAATGTGGGGGTATATGTAAGTTGGGCAGAGTACATCAGGGGCATAGTTAGGTGGTATAATAATGGGTAAAATAATCCATAGATGTGTGTTATGCTGTGAAGCAATCCTTTCTGCACAGGCCGGTGTCGCACTGATATATGGCGTCCTTTCTTATACCCCTTTTGGTCCACACTCCGCACCTTTGCAGTTTGGGGAATTTTGCTGGGAAGTGTTGTCCTAGTATAATACGGGCACCCTCGCTTCCAGAAGATATGTTTGGGTCCTAGTCTTCCTGGTTCCCTTCTTTTAGGGCCTTGATAAATCGCCTTTTAAAACAGAAGAAATGTTCCCCTCTGGCCTGCACAACTGCATATTTTTCTTTCCTGACTTAATGGACAGAACAAAAAAGAACTGAAATGAAGTATGTATAGATCATTTATAAAACCTCTCCATCTTACCACGCTCCCATAGTAGTGCTCTCTCCTGCAGGCTTGTGTGGGAGTGACATCCGAAAAGTGAAACTAACAATCCCAGCATGCAACCCTGCCTGCCTCTTTTCCCATTGTGAGTGCAGCACCGCAGCCAGCGGCTCTGTTGCCATTCTACAGCTGTATATGGTGTGCCACACTGTATCCGAGAAAGCGTAAAAAAAATGGAAGATTCACCTGGCCCCACCTGCAAATAAAGTTTTATCCCCTACCCACTCAGAGCTGCGATCTGTAGGTGTGTGTGTAATTTATATTACACACACACACATTTTTGTAGAAATATAGATCGACATATTTTATAATTCTACATACTTATATATATATATATATATACACACACACACACACACACACACACACACACACACACACACACACGCACACAGAATATGCATACACAAATATATATATATTATATATACATACATACACATATGCACATGCGCATATATATGGTACATGACATGACTAGAAGTAACTATGCACACTGATAGCATATTCCGTTCAGTTAATTTCAAAAGTCACCGCCTGAATAGAATGATTAAAAGTACATTTTATTACTTAAATTCGAAAATTTGGCTCTTGAAGCCCAAAATTACGCTGCAGAAAGTGGTTTCAGTGCATTATATAATAAGAAGAGATCGTGGTCTATGAGTGGAATCTTATCACCCATGGACATTTCTCAATTCTGACTACTTGTCTGTGCCTGTATGTGTTATTTTGGGCTTCAGGAGCCAAATTATAGATTTGAAACTAATAAAATTTACTTTTATGACGAACACTAATGGCATCCGACAGACACCATTGACTTAAAATGGAGTCCGTAGGGGAGCCCTCATAGAGCTGACAGAATTGCTGACGGTAGTGTGAACCCAGCTATGCATAGTGTAGGTATATGGACAGATATTTTTTTTTTAATTAGCATTATATAGTCTAGCATTATCTCTCCCAGTATCCTCTCCCTGTGATCCTAGTACCATCTCCCTGCCCCCCACCATCCTCTCCCTTCCCACAGTATCATCTTATCTCATCCCTCCGAGTACCATCTCCCCAGTATTATTTCTCTTCTCCTTCAGTATTCCCCCCCACCCCCCGCAGGGTCATCCCTGTTTGGCATCATTTCCCTCCCAGTATTACTTCCCTATAGAAATCCTGTCTTCCCCAGGTCAGCACGATCTCCTCTCTGCAAACTATTCTACTTGTCGCAGCAGCTGCTCCTGTGCTGTGTAACCAGAGAGACAAGACACGCTGACATGTTCCACCCCACAGGAGCTGTCAGAGCCGTCAGCAAGAGCTGCCTACAGCTCCTGCTACAACTAGTACAGTATTAGGGCTTATTTAGACTAACGTATAATAGGTCCGTGCAACGCGCGTGATTTTCACGCGCCTCGCACGGACCTATGTTAGTCTATGGGGCCGTGCAGACTGTCCGCCAGTTTCACGCAGCATGTGTCCGCTGCCTAAAACTCATGACATGTCCTATATTTGTGCGTTGTTCGCACATCACGCACCCATTGAGTCAATGGGTGCGTGAAAATCACGCGCAGCACACGGAAGTACTTCCGTGGGACGCGCGTGATTCGTGCAACAGCAGTAAAAAGTATGAATGAAAACAGAAAAGCACCACGTGTTTACAAACATACAAACGTAGTGTCATAATGATGGCGGATGCGCCTAAAATCACGCAGCCACGCATCATACGCGGCTGACACACAGAGCGGTTATGTACTTTTTGCGCGCGCAAACCGCCGCTTTTTTTTTGCGTGCGCAAAACGCACGGGCTCTTGTAAATCCGGCCTTATGCTGTAGTGTAGAGAGGAGATCATGCCAACGACCTGGATAAGATAGCTGCTGCTTATAGGGGGTGATACTAAGCAGGGGGGATGTGAAGAAGGGGGAGATGAGGGGGTGATACTGGGGGGAGATTATGTGAGCAGGAGAGAATACTTGGGGGAGATGATGTAAGGAGGGAGATGAATGCAGGAAACCAGCGTATGTGCAGATAGAGACCAGGGAGTCCAGCCACATTCACGCATGGTCGAGGGATATCAATTTTTCAGAAATTGCAATTCCCTTTTTGTCATTTATATGTTGGAGTGCCCTTGTGGCCTCCAATATTTGGGACATACATGCCAGCAAGTACGAAAGAGGATGAATACAGGAAAAAAGGACACTATCCACTGCATAGCGTTCTGTCGCAATAAGAACATCAGCGGCTTCTTCTGCAGTGTCCTGTCCCGCGGGTCCATGATAAGAAGACACTGTTCTGGGGGCAGGACTGAAATCTATTATCTAAAATCAGAATGGTGCTTCATTGAAATAGCAAATTAATCTATTTATTTGATTAATGCCCAGCCCTAGGCTGGAGGTACGCTTTAAATACAATAACGTTTTTCTATTAAAAGGGGAAATCCATCTTGTGATAGGTCAAAAATTGACATTGGTGATTGGCCTTTCGAATATTTCAATATGAAGGCATCTGTGCAATCTGTAAAGCTAACAAATTTAGACTATTTATAATTAGAAGAGATGCACCAAGTTTTGCAACAGTGGCTCATCCTGGATAATAAATTTGGCGCATCTTCAGACACTAATGTCTAACTTTATACCACCTATGCCATGCCTATGCATCTTAAGCCATACACTTTCCCAGCTAAGACACGCCCCTTGTCGGGGGAATCACAAAAAGTGTCTAAAAAAACTTGATAAATGTGGCGCATTTTGATTAGTAAATGTTCCCCAATGTTTCAACAATTTGTGGGAATACTAGCTGTGAACCAAAATAATCGATTTAAGATCTGTGCCATTAAAAGGAGCTTTATCCAACTTCAATATATAGGGTTTCACATTGAAGGCAATCTCTCACCCGATAAGGAACGATGCTTCACTCCGGGGGCATCTGGCTTAAATTTCCCAGTAGCGCCCAAGAATACTTGATACTTAGCTAAATTCCATATGTAAAAAATGTACTTGAATTATGTCTTCGTAGATGTCCCTAAATAAGCGATACATGGTATACGACATGCCTGAAATACATTTAGAATTTAATTTACTAAAATGCTCCTCAGCAAAGCGCCATCTGATTTCAATAAAGCCGAAACCTAATGAACTTCATTCCAGCTCATTAAGACAACAATGTCATTTTACTGAACACCCTATTATTTGACTCCGAGCCTACAAACGTTTCTAAAACCCCAAAGCAAAACATTTGTTAGAAGTCTAAAATGTATTCAGGGTGGGAAAAACTAAACCTAAAATTACACACTGAAATAATTGAATAATTAAATGTTATAAAACTAAAATGGACGTTTCAAAAGGAAAATTAAAAGAAAACATTTTTTTGGACCCGAAATAAATGCATTTATCCTATGAAATGCCAAGTGGTAAATGAATGCAGATGTTCATCCAATATCACAGAAAGGATGTAGAGAGGCTTTGTTACACATCTCTGAGATATCAACATATCACTTAAACTGAGGGCAAATGTATTACAAATGTATTTATTCTGGAAAGTCAAGTGCAGAATATTAATCATTTAAGTATTTTTTTTGCTGCTAAAGCAGGGATCCAGTGAAAGTAAGGGATCATGCACATAGCCGTATTACGGAACGGTTTTGTATGGAGCCATAATAGGGCTTCCATTAGTGGCAGACTTGAGAACCTTGGGCCCACTAGAGAAAATAATTTTTGCGGCTCACCATTTAGCTATATAGAAATAATGCAAGGCCACTCTCAATTGTGTAGTAAAATAAAAGACCAATATTACCACCATATAGTGAACAGTAGCAGATAACTGTTCTACAAAGGCGCACTGCAAACCATATAATTTAATACAATACAGTGACTTATAGGTGACATTTTCACTGATTGTACTCATTCACTTTCGCTTTTTCTTTTACATCTGCCCCAGACCTCCATAACCACTTCTCCCAGAAACGACCCATGAACAAAATTTTCAACACAAAAATTTTTGGCTCCTCGCTTTTCCAGCACCCTACTCATCTTTTTTCTACCCTCTATAAATGATGCATTTTTGTAAAGCCCCAGATGGAAATAATGCCCCTACTTGGTGCCCTACACAGTAATGTTGCCTCCTTTTTTGTGCTTCACACAGTAATAGTGCTTCCTGCATAGTAATAGTGCTTTTGCTAGTGCCCCACACAGTAATGGTACTACCCAAACAGTAATAGTTCTCCATTTAGGCAACACACAGTAATAGTGGTTCCCAAAAAGTAATAGGGCCCCATTAAGGCACCGTTATAGTGCTCCTCTTAGTGCATTACACAGTTATAGGACGCCCTTTGTACTCCCTAGACAGTAATGCCTCCCTATGTGCTCCCACATAGTAATAATGTCCCCCGTTTTGCCCCCATACTGTAGCTAGGTCCCTCTTTGTGCCCCCACACAATAGTAGTCCCCTTTTGTTCCCACATATAGTAGATAGTAGGGTTGCAAGATGCATCAAAGTATCTATACTATTTCGATGCCGCGCACCCTCAAACGGTTCAATACCGTTAATTCATGCACAGCTTAGTATTGTAAACACATGAATGTAGTCAGAGCGGGACTGCGGCTGTGTAATACAGTCATTGCCCCGCTCCTGACAAGTGTGCGTGCGCGGTCCGCAGGATTTGATGCAGCCGGCGCTGCATTAATGAACCGCGGCACTGAAGACAGAGATCATGGTGGGCGCAATGCAAAACGCCCCCATGTTTTCTGTCTTCAGGACCGTCGCCACCGCTAATTAGTGCAGTGGCAGCTGCATCACATCATGCTGAGCGGTCGCGCACACTTGTTGTCAGGAGCGGGACAATGGCTGTATTACACAGCCGCAGCCGCGCTCTAACAGCAGGGATCAGAGAAACCTCTGATCTCCACCGCTATTCCCTTGAATGCCGCGATCGAAGCAGATCACTGTTATGGAATCACCAGTTGAGCAATTCCCAGGGTGGAAGTTTAAGGAATTGCTAGGTGAGCGTTTCCCCAAAGGCTGCTGGGGACAGTCAGGAATGAGCGCACAAATAAATCAGCAGCACCAAATCCGTCACAACTCTGAATAACAGAATCTAAGGCTACTCTATGGTTTTCGCCAGAGCCCACCGCAAGACAGATTGGATTTTGTAGCATAGAACCTAGGTTGTTTTAACAGAGTTCGGTGTTGGATAAGAGGTGCAATGCAGGCAATACCAGAACAAATAACAAGACAGCCAGAGTATAAACAGAAAGTCCAAATCACAAAGCTAGTGGATATCAGGGATTGCAGAGGTCAAAACCAGCCGGGAGCAGAAAGTCCAAATCAGTAAGCAAAGGGTAATTCAAAGACAAGCCGAGGTCCAGTTCCAAAAATTTCAAATAGTCAAAAGGTACAGGGTATAGTGAGTAGCTTGATCAAACACATGGAAGCAAGGAAAATTACAAGCAAAAAAGACAGAACCAACCCAGATTTAAATACTCCACCCTTCAATCTAATAGGAAGAAAGACAGAGGAGTGGAATAGGCTCAACAACTAAAACCAGAACCGCCCAGAAGCTAGACTAATAGTCATGGTAAAATTAAAGGGACGCACGTTTCCTAACAACTGCAGCATTCAGGGGGATAATGAGAAGGGGGATGCCCCTTGGATCGCATCACAGGGAATCCCTGTGACACGTTCGAGGGACATACCATATATGGGTTGATAGCCCAGGGTCCATTGAAGTACCCCAGGGCTGTCTGACCATATTTCCTGTTGTCAGTGCATATTTAGGTACATTATATGTAGGGCATGTTTAGGTACATTATATGCTAATGTACTGGCATATAGATATATGCCAGTATATTAAAAAGTTTAAAAATAGAAAATTTAAAAATAAATAAAAGTAATGTTAAATTTAAAAAAATACACATTTTTTACAATAAACATTAAAATAAGTCTCAATACATAAAATATACACATATTCTGTATCCTTGCGACCATAATAACCTGCACAACTAAATTTATAGCGTCATTTATGATGTGTACACTGTAACAAAATCAAATAAAAGCGGCTTTCTTTCACTTATTAATATGAGGCATGAAGTGTTATGAATTTTGAACCTCCATGTGCCTCACATTAATAGTAATTAACCCCATCATGTACCTCACACATTACCCCAATGTTGTCAATTATGACTGTGAGAAACATGATGGGGTTCATTTTTGAAAAATTATTGCTGGCAAAGTATCGTTTTGCTTTCGAGAATCGAAATACTACACAAAGAATCGGTATCGAAGTTCAAATTCTGGTATCATGACAACTTTAGTAGTCCCCTTGGTACCCCATATAGTAGTTAGGTCCCCTTTGTGACCCTATATGGCAGTCGGGTTTCCTTTGTGACCCCATAGAGTAGTTAGATCCTCTTTGAGCCCCCATAGAGTAGTTCGGTCCCCTTTGAGCCTCCATAGAGTAGTTCGGACCCCTTTGCGCCTATAAAGGGGGAAAAAAAAACACTCTCCTAACCCCATTTCCATAACGAGTTGATGGGTCCTATGCCTGCTTCCTGCTGTCCGTGGCCCAACACAGTGACGTCAGTGCGTCATCTGCAATGGGAAGCTCACAATCTCTGCATCTTCCAGACCGATAGTAGTCCACAGGGCTTTAACATCCTGTGGCCCACAAGATTAAGGGGCAGGACAAGGAGCCAATGGATCTCTACTCCGCATTAGTCAGTGGCCGACTCCTGGGGCCAGAGAAATGCAGTTTGGTGCCTTGGTCCACTTAGGGGATACTACAGTCCTCCGGTGGGCTAGTCCGGCGCTGGCTTCAATAGAGGTAAATGATCCCTCTGCTACAGTAGAGGGCTCATGAACTGCTACTTACTCACCCCGCCACTTACTCTACACTAGAAGCAATATTTCCAGGGGAGAATAGCTTAATACATACAGAGTTCAATGAAGCATACCATGATTTACATATAAAATCAGATATGCCTCCGATTTCATATGTAAATCATGGTTTGCTCCATTGAACGCTAGGATAATCTCCCCTAGAAATATTGGTTCTAGGGAAGAATATCTGTATACTAGGAGATTGACAGAATATATATATTAGTGCATGAGGCTTGTACGGCCAAGTCTAACTTTTCAATTAGAAAAAAAAAAAAAAACCACTATGGAGCAGAAGTAGATTAATACTCACAATTAAAATGGAATCAAACGAGAACAGACAAAGCTTGTAAGTTCCTGACAATTCTAGAGCTCAATGCTTGAGAAAGACATTCAGTACCCATAAAATGAAGCATCAAACACACAATGTTCCCATCATTACATAAAGAAAAATCGGACTTCCTACTGTGACAACAGTGGAGAGCATACCACAGGAAATTTTACACAGCTGAACATGGTTTACAAAATAATAGAGTAGAAATGGTCTCAAATCCTGGGAAAATCTGGTGTGGATTTATGAAATGCCCCCTGCACTGAAGTGCCCTTAAATTGGATCGGTCAGCTTAATATGCTTCCCTATGTAAGGGCAGCATATTACAGTTACAGCTTCTTACTCGTAGTAGCCAAAACAGGGCAAAAAAGTTTTGCCATTTGGCTAATATGTGTACTGAAAAAAATACAGCAGACTTATAGCTAATAGTCCGGTGTATTCATGAGGGGAGCGCTCTCCCTGCCCTTCTGGCCGGTGATTCACAGACTGTTGTTTATACATGTATAAACATCAGCCTGTCAGTCACTGAAGAGAGGGGCGGGGAGAGGGAGAACTCCCCTCATAAATACGCCGGGCTCATAACTATAAAAGTCTAGTGTATTCTTTCAGCGCTCCTATTAGCCAAACGGAACAAATATTTTTCTGCTGTTTTGGCTACTAGGAGTAAGGACCTGTAGCTGTAAAATGTGGTGCTTACATAGATCAAATTGGACTGATAAATCCGCTTTAAAGAACATTTCATCTCACATAATAATTCTACAAAGAAAGCTGGTGTAAGGTAGTTTGAGTAATCAGATTTTCCTACTGTATAATTAGTGAATCTTGGTATTCATTTTAATTAAAAAAAAAAAAGGGAAATCTCTACCCCGATTATTTAACATGGTTCTGTTGAACATTGTAGCATCCATGGCCGTGGTCCGCCATTCCTACTCACCCCTCGGAGTCCGCAGCCATGGATCTTGGAGTGCTGGCCGGCATCTCCTTCCTAGGAGAAGCCAGCACTCACTTCCTCTCCGCTCTGTCCCGTAGGGTGCTCGCACGCTCGAGCCCTGCCTTAAAGGGCCAATGAGCGTACATGAATTATATTTTAAATTAGCCCCAATCACTCTGGACTATTTAAGGGGCCTTGCCACTTAACTCCCTGCCTGAGCGTTGTTAGTAATTCCCGTGTTAGGCCTCATGCACACAGCCGTGCCCGTAACGACGGCCACTGTGCCACAGCCCGCATTTTCAGGCCGTTCTCCCATACAATGTATGGGAGCATGGCCCGTAAAATACAAAAAAGTAGGACATGCTCCATAATTCCCCGCACGGACACCCTTCCATAGCGATACAGAAAGGTGTCCAAGGCCAATGGAAGCGAACGGATCCGTAATTGAGATTTTTTACGGTCGTGTGCATGGGGGCTTAGTCTTGGCAAATGGGTCCTCAGTGTTATCCTGTTCCCAGTATTCCTGTGCCCTGCCACCTGTATCCTGTTTCCCGTGCCGTGCATTGTTCCTGAGCCTGTCTAGTGTTGAAGTTTTGTCATGCTGCACCAAATGCCGTCCGCCACGTCTGGCGCAACCTGCCGCACCTACTGTTGTCCGCCGCATTGGCGCAACCTGACACACCCAGCCCCATCCGCGTGGTAAAGCCTCTGCCTGGACTATTCAGGTACCCTTGTGCTGGACTTTGTATTGATTGGGTGCTCTGTTTGGCCAGCTGCCTCTCCGCTATGGCAGTGTGGCTTAGAGGGTCAACATACCCACAGACCGTGACAGTAGGCTCAGGCCATTGACCCCGCTGGTCAACCCAAGACCTTGACGACGACACAACCCATGCAGTTAGACATGCAAGACCTTCAGTTACAGCAAGACCAACTCCTCCTGGCAGTGAACGCCATTGAGCATTGGTTGGAAGCACAACCCACAGTCGTCAACGCACCTATTCCAGCTGTTCCTCCTGCTACACCTCCTGTCAGTACCACTGCCGACCCCCGATGCTCCCTGCCGCTACCTCCTCACTGAGACGGAGACACGAAGTCCTGCAGGGGATTACGGAAATAGTTGCCAGATCCACTTCAGACTTCATGTAAAGGCCTTCTCCTCTGATGACACCTTCATAATCTCTCTCCTTACGGGCAAAGCCCTGGCATGGGCGAATCCCCTTTGGGAACTCGTGACTTGCAGTATTTTTTATGGACTTTCCTTTCTATATTTGAAGAACCTGGGAGAGTTTCTTCTGCTGCATCCCTGCTGACCCTACACCAGTGAGACATCTCCATGGGCGAGTATGCCATTCAGTTCCGTACCCTGGCTGCAGAACGAACCTGGAACAACGAGGCCTCGGTGGCTACATTCTGGCAGGGACTGCCTTCTGGGATTAAAGATGAGCTTGCCGCTTGCGATCTACCACCTACCCTGGACGATCGCATGAAGCGAAAAGCGGATATAAAAAGGAGAGAGCCGTCTCAGTATCTTCCAGGTACCAAAGTCTGGCTGTCCTCACGAAATATTTGTTTAAAGTTACCTTCGTACAAGTTTGCTCCCAGGTTCCTCAGACCCTTTGAGATACTACAACAGATAAACCCTGTCTCCCATAAGCTTCTGCTGCCTCCTACCCTCAGAATCTCCAACTCCTTTCATGTGACCCTCCTGAAACCGGTGGTCCTGGACCCCTACAGTAAGACTCCTAGTCCGGCAGTTGCTCCCAGCGCGTCATCTGATGTGTTTGAGGTGAAGGAGATCCTGGAGTGCAAGAGGGTAAAAGAAGGGAATTTTCAATTGGGTGGACAGGAGAGGGTTTGGTCCTGAGGGGAGGTCCTGAGAGCCAGAAGAAAACCCTAATGCCCCTACCCTCATTAAGAAATTTCTCTCTCGCTCTGGTCCCAAGAAGAGGGGGCATAAGAAGGGGGATACTGTAGTGTCCATGGCCGAGGACCGCCGTTCCTACACACCCCTCGGCGTCCATGGCCATGGATCTGGGAGTGCTGGCCGGCATCTACTTCCTAGGTGACGACAGTACTCACATCCGCTCCGCTCTGTCCCG
The DNA here is from genome assembly GCF_050947455.1 of Rhinoderma darwinii. Lineage (NCBI taxonomy): Eukaryota > Metazoa > Chordata > Amphibia > Anura > Rhinodermatidae > Rhinoderma > Rhinoderma darwinii. The sequence goes on from NC_134689.1 coordinate 49,278,517, forward strand.
TAGGGTCACATGAATTATATTTTAAATTAGTCCCAATCACTCTGTCCCTGCCCCTTCACTCCCTGCCTTAGCGTAGTTAGTAATTCCCATGTTAGTCTTTGCGATTGGTCCCTCTGTGTTATCCTGTTCCCATTGTTCCCGTGCCCTGCTACCTGCATCCTGTGCATTGTTTCTGAGCCTGTCTAGTGTTGGAGTCGTGTCCTGCTGCACCTACTGCCATCCGCCACGTCTCACGCAACCTGCCGTACCTACTGTCGTCCGCCACATCTCGCGCAACCTGCCACATCCAGCCCCATCCGTGCTAAATCCTCTGCCACTATCTGGACTATTCAGGTACCCTTCAGGTAGTGTACAATTAGGAAAAACCCCTTTCTTAAGGCAGGTACCCCAATGGCAAGCTAATTGTGAGGCTCTGGCTAGTGGAAGCCTCTGGTGTTCACAGCTGCCGGATTGTTCTAATTTCCCCTATAAATGGAAATGTAGTACTAAATGCCCTCTACTGCAGTCCATGGAGGGATTTTATTAAACTATTTATGCCATACATAGAAAAGCTCCAAACTTGACTGGCCGCCACAGAGCCGTGACAAACTTCATCGAACACCTTTTGGATTAACTAGAACGGGGATTGCGAGCCAGGCCCTCTCGTCCAATATCAGAGTCATGCCTTACAAATGCTCTTCTGGATGATTGGGCAAAAAATCCCACATGCACACTCCAAAATCTGGAAGAAAGTCTTCCCAGAAGAGTGGAAGCCGTTTTATCTGCAAGCGGGGGGGACCAACTCCATATTAATGCCTATGTAGGTGTATTGTGTAGAGGTCCCAATACTTTTGTCCATATAGTACAGTATATAAATAGGAGTACACCCAAACCAAACATTTATAGTACTCCAAGAGCCCAGTTCCAGGCAGGGAGAAGGAACAAACCACTTGATGATCAGTGAAATTGTGACTACTCCAGCATCCTCTGCGCGCGGCTATTTATAGGATCCTCCCTTTCATGTGGTAAAGTGATGTGGATTTTTACAAGAGTGAGCTTAATGGGTTTCATATGGTTCATAGTCAAAGAACAACTCAACTCTGAGAAAAAAAAATGTTGTGGTGGTTAAACTGTTAGCAAAACAATTTTGTCCTTAAGATTTGAATGCAAAAACTGTGAAAGTTCTACAGACCATAACAAATCTAGTATTGAACAGTCTAGTCAAAGTGTTATGAAAAATTAACAACTATTACCTAGATTATATGCCGCCGGGCAGAGTACATCTCTGACAGGTTCCCTTTAACCCCTTAGTGACCAGCCTATTTTAAATGACCAAGCTATTTTTTGCGTTTTTTTCCATCGTCGCATTCCAAGAGCTATAACTTTTTATTTTTGTTGCATTATTTAATAGCACCATTTTTGGGTACATATAATTTATTGATTAACTTTTATTAACTTTTTGGCGGGATAATGGAAAAAAAACAAACATACATACATTTCACCACACTTTTTTGCATCTTAGATTTACGCTGTTTACTGTGCGGCATAAATAACATAATAACTTTATTCAGTGGGTCATTACGATTGTGGCGATACCAAATTTATATAGATTTATGTTTTACTACTTTTACACAGTAAAAACGTTTTTTCAAAATTATTTGTTTTTGTGTCGCCATGTTTTATGAGCCATAATTGTTTTATTTTTATGCCGATGCAGCTGTATGCGGGCCTGTTTTTTGCGGGACGACTTCTAGTTTTTATTGTTACGATTTTGGAGTACATGAGACTTTTTGATCACTTTTTATAAGAAACATTTTGAAGGCAGGATGAACAGAAAATAGCAATTCTGGCATTGTTTATTTTTTTCGCCGTTCACCATGCGGGTTAAATAGCGTTATAGCTTTATAGGTGGGGTCGTTAGGGATGCGGCTATACCAAATATGTGCAATGTTTTCATTTTTTTAAATGTTTTTCCTATTAAAGTATTTTATAAAAGAAAAAGTGGGTTTTTCATTTTTTATTTATTATTAACTTTATTAAACTTTTTGATAACTTTATTTTCAATCCCACTAGGGGACTTCACTATGCGATCTTCTGTATTGCAGCGTATTATTGCCTGTCAGTGTAAAACTGACAGGCACCTGCTAGGTCATGCCTCAGGCATGGCTTAGCAGGCATCCACTACAGGCAGACCTCAGTGCCTTTGTTAGGCTCCGGCTGTCATAGAAGCCATTGGCACCCTGCGATTGCAATTGCAGGGTGCCGATGGGGTGAGAGAGGGAGCACCCGCCCTCCAAAACCACTTGGATGCGGTGCTGTCTATTGATGTTGAAATCGATCCTGCCCGTCAGTTAGTCTTTAGACCGCCTGACACAGGACACCCGTGCAGGGCTTATGTCAGAGCGCCGTGAAAAGGCGGCGCTCTGGCATAAGTACCCTTAACAGCCGCCGAGAAAAAGGCGTATTGGCGGTCGTTAAGTGGTTTTGAAATGCACAATAACCGACCAACTAAATTCTGCAACGTTCTAGCAATGATGTTACCAGAAACGCCCACACATCTTGCTGTAATAGCAGCCGGTCACTACAGATGATGTCACTGTTGTGGTGGTAAAAACGTCACTGCTCTGTAATAATAAGATGTGGCAGGAGTGTAAAGTGGAGAAATGTCACCACTGTGGCCTGCAATAGTTGCGGCAGTTACGTGTCTATGGACGGTAAGATAGACACAACATTGGAAACCTTGGACCTGCAACGGCCGCGGTCGCAGACCCCTCTCATCCTGCCGACATCTTCCTCCCCGGAGATGCCAGCACATGCGGCTATCCGGTCCTGCAGTGACCACTAGGGTGCGCGCAAGCTCATTCCCGGCATTAAAGGGCCAGCGCACGCACGTGTTAAGAATTAATTACTCCCAGATCACCCTGGATTATAAAAGGAGCCCTGCCCTTTCACTGCTTGCCTGTCTAGTGTTGGAGTCGTGTTGTGCCGTCTACTACGCCTGCGGACTTACACCACGTCTGGTGTCATCTGCCGCATTTTGCATCACCTGCCGCCAAGGTCCCATCTGTGCCTAAGCCGTTGCTACGGTCTGGACTATTACAGGTACCCTTGTGCTCTGACTTTATATTGACTTGGTACACTGTTGTTTGGCAAGCTGCTACCCCGCTACGGCGGTGCAGCCCAGTGGATCGACATACCCACAGATCCTGACAGGACAGATGCTGCAGGAAAGAATTCAGCGTTTTGTTTATTTTATTCTACATTATGGAGCGTTTGGCCCCCATTTTGAATACTTATTGTCAGCGCTAATTTTGTCCTTATAGTATAACATGGTCATTCCTGAATTCAACAAACACCTAGAATGGCTTTCGAAATTTTTTCTGTGGATGTTGTGGGCCATAGTCTGCTGAATTTGCCTTATAGATAATTTTTTTTACATTTAATTTACACTATAGAGCAGGTTCTCAAATGCCAAAACACTAATAGTCAAGTTAATAATTGGGTATGGGAAAATGTACCCCAACATCATTTGCACAGGCTGTCAGTGAGAGGCAGTCCTTTTGTGCCAGTGTTGGTACATGCCCAATGGCTGCCAGAACACAGGACGTATACATACACACACACACACATTTATTTTAAAAGAATAGTGACAAGTGTCTCATCATAAAACATAATTCCTTCATCCTTCACAAATGTATCGCTTTTCAGTTGGTTATAGGGATTTACAACGTTTTCATTTTCAAATGACTCAAGTATGATGTGTGGTTTCAAAGTGAACATTTTCCTTTTTTATGTGTGCCACATCCCTGATTCTTTGTTTATACTCAAGCATGCCAAAGGCAAACCACAGTCAACATCAAACTTACTTCCCAAGCTATTCCAGCAGAAAAGTATTTCCATGCCCCCAGCTGCACCTTAGGTGGATTCTGAAACCTAGCTATAAAATGTAATTCAAGTGGATTATTTTGTTTACATTAAAGAAAAACAACTTTTACGCTCGAACTAGTGATCCTTTCATTTTTTATATATTTTTTTTTACTTCAGAAAATTGTTAAAGGGAAAATATACTGTATAACTACATTGGGTAGCTCCATTTTTCCTTAGTAGAATGCATTCATAGGGTCACCCACTAATCTTACTGGTTGCGATAGGCAATACAGTACTAACACTTTTTTTTCTTAGGACAGTTATAAGCATGGGGCTCATGAGAAATAGATTTCAGATTTGTAGGAAGAATCCCATATTCCCATACATGCACAGCTTTTGTGAAAGCTGAATACTTCTGGTCACATCATCTAAACTTTTCCCTCTAGATGTATCCGAGATGATAATGAAAGAGTTTGCAAGTTTTTAAAATGTTATCATCTAATAATTCAGATCAAATCAATATGAACACAGTGCATTCGGAAAGTCTTCAGACCCTTTCACTTTTTTCACATTTTGTTATTTTGAGGCCATGTGCTAAAATAAAAATTTAAGTTTTTCCCCATCATTTTGTACTCCATATCCCATAATGACAGAGTGAAAACATAATTTTAGAAATGTTTGCAATCTATTAAAAACTCAAATTTCACAAGTATTCAGACCCTTTGCATGACATTTGAAATTTAGGTCTGGGGGCCTCAAATTTTTCTAGATCATCTTTGAAATGTTTTCACAACTTGATTGGAGTCTGAGGTAACAAGGAGGTTAGGTCCAGCGCTTCGGTAGAGATAAAATGGAAAGGTTTTTTCCAAGTTTAATGGACTTTTAATGAAAATCAAATTAGAGTATGGTCCTGGTGTGTAGATAGAGGGAAATTATAATCCTGTAAAGCCTACGCGTTTCGGACGATAGCGACGTCCTTAGACTTGGCTGTAGTCTACTACAGCCAAGTCTAAGGACGTCGCTATCGTCCGAAACGCGTAGGCTTTACAGGATTATAATTTCCCTCTATCTACACACCAGGACCATACTCTAATGGACTTTTAATGAAAATCAAATTAAACTTGGAAAAAACCTTTCCATTTTATCTCTACCGAAGCGCTGGACCTAACCTCCTTGTTACCTCTGTTCCTGCATCGTGTGCCGACACGAAAAAGATCCAGGCGCTGACAGCGACACCCAATCTTTGTGTCAGGTGAGCTGGAGGATTCCTCCCCTTGTTTTCCACTACTTGATTGGAGTCTACCTGTGGTACTTTCATTTGATTGGACATGATTTGGAAAGACACACCCCTGTTGAAATAAAGTCTCACAGATGAGAATGCATATCAGAGCAAAAACCAAACCATGAGGAGAGGAAAGAACTGCCTGTAGAGATCAGAGACAGGATTGTTGGAAGCACAGATCTGGAGAAGGGTACAAAAATATTTTCTGCTGCACTGAAAATTCCCAAGAGAACAGTGGCCCCCATAATTCTTAAATGGAAGACGTTTGGAACAACCAGGACTCTACCTAGAGCTGGCTGCCCCACCAAACTAAGTAATCGAGGGAGAAGGGCCTTGGTAAGAGAGGTGACCAACAACCCAATGGTCACTCTGGCTGAGCTCCAAAGATCCTGTGTGCTGATTGGAGAAACTTCCAGAAGGTTAACCATCACGGCAGCACTCCACCAATCTGGACTTCATGGCAGAGTGGCCAGAAAGAAGTCTCTCCTCAGTAAAATACACATGAAAGGGGATGCACCTAAAGGGCTCTCCGACTGTGACAAACAAGATTCTGTGTTCTGATAAAACCAAGATTTAACTTTTTGGCCTCAATTCTAAGCGTCATGTCTAGAGGAAACCAGGCACTGCTCATCACCTGCCCAATACCATCCCTACAGTGAAGCATGATGGTGGCAGCATCATGCTGTGGGTTTTATTTTTCAGCCGCTGGTCAGGGTTGAGAGAAAGATGAATGGAGCAAAGTACAGAGATATTCTTAAAGAAAACCTGATCCAGAATGCTCTGGACCACAGACTAGGCCGGAGATTCACCTTCCAACAAGACAATGATCCTAAGAACACAGCCAAGACTAAACTTGAGTGGCTTAGGGACAAACACTGTGAATGTCCTTGGGTGGCCCAGCCAGAGCCCTGACTTCAATATAATCAAACATTTCTGTAGAAACCTGAAATTGTCTGTCCACCGACGTCGCCATCCAACCTGACAGATCTTGAGAGGATCTGCACAGAAGAATAGCAGAAAATCCCCAAACCCAGGTGTGCAAACCTTGTGGCATCATACCCAAGAAGACTGGAGACTGCCAAAGGTGCTTCAACTAAGTCCTGAGAAAAGGGTCTGAATACATATGACAATGCAATATTTTAGTTATTCCTTTTCAATAAATTAGCAAAGATTACTAACATTCTCTTTTCACTTTGTCATTATGGGGTGCTGAGTGCAGAATGATGAGGGAAAACTTGATTTTTATTTTTTATTTTGGCACAAGGCCTTAACATAACAAAAATGTGAAAAAATGTAAAGGGTCTGAACACTTTCCGAATGCATTATATATCATAAAGGCTGGTGTTACATAGACACTACTTATATGTTCCTGCAAAAACAGTCTTTGACAGATCATCTTTGGAGGAAATTCTTCCTCTTGTGCCAAAAACGGATTGAAAGTGATTTTTCCTTACATTTGTTTTTATGCCATTCACCTTAAATAATTAAAATGTACCTCTGATGTTTGTTAAAAAAAAAACACAACATAGCCTAATCCTAATTGAAAATACAATTTAAATGCTATATTAATGGTTTTTCTACCTTACTCCTGTCCGGAGTTAACGCCCACGGTCCCGTTCCAGCTATAGATGTTCATTCTGGCATGGCTGCCTGTGCAGATGGGCACTTAGTTCCTAAGTTATGATGTGAACTATGGGAATTGTGCACAGAGCTGTTCCCTTAGTTCACGTGCTGCTGTGTGCCTTTACTAGTAAACACGCTCGGCAGCCAATCCAATCAGTTATCAGAAGCTCCTGCTTCTGTCTTTGTCCGTCCTCAACAATTCTTTGCAGATTCCTTCCGCAGAGCAACATAGAGGAAAGACACAGTGGCGAGATAACCCATCGCTAAATCCCAAATTAGGGTAAGTATTCTTGTTTTCTAACCACTGACACCACCAATGGAACAATAAACTGGAACAACTCCACTGGTCCGCCAATGATTTCACCTCGTTCAATTAAATATATCACAAGTGGCAACTAGAATAACGTATATATTTTGACCAAGACAATTGTCCAAAATGTCTTGGTATGCTGAAGGATTAAGATTTCCCTTCATTGAAACTAAAGAGCAGATGTAGGGCTGGTCGATTATGACGTAAATCAAAATCACGATTAATCGAACGATTATGATTAATAAAAGACTTTTAAGCCACACCTCTATTTGCATGCCACGCCATTGAATGAAGATCCCCTGAGCCTGCTGTATATAATATACCCCTTACACAGTAGAATGCCCCCATAGCTGCCCCCACACAGTATAATGTCCCTATAGCTGCCCTCCACGCAGTATAATGCCCACATACAGCCCCAATAGGGCCTAATAAAAAGAATAAAACACATACTCACCTAACACCGTTCCAACGACGAGTGGAGGAGATCCCTCGGATCCTGTAGTCTGTGTTGGTCTACGCATATTTTCAGATTCCGTTGGACTTCTGCCATATACAGGGGTTTCAGGCATCCCATTTGTCCACAGTGTCCTCAATGCCCGCCCCATTTACTTCCCAACAGCAGAAGAACTAATTAAGTGTTTGGACTCTATAGGACTAAAATTATATAATTGTATTCTAAAATAAGCGGTTTAGTGGTGTTAGTGGGGGTAAAATGCTAAGTAGAGAGGCTTGAAGTATAATTCAAGTCAGACAGAGGGGAGGGGATTGGGTATACCGGTCTGTGGATATTAAAACGAATTGCCGTATATATATGTTCCGTCCTTATTCTGCTATGTTCTGTGTTATTGTTTTGATGTAAAAGGATGAGTGCGAGGGTGGTAATTTAGATTCTACGAGGTATGGGAGATCAGCTTAACCGCTTCCCGACCGCCCACTGTAAATTCACGTCGGCGCTTGCTGGGCTCCGTGCAGCGCCAACGTGAATTCACGGTGGGTGTTAACAGCGCGATCGGGTGTCTCAGAGTAGCGCTGACACCCGGATCGCGCTGTTAACACCGGCTCCTGGTCCCGGAGACATGATCGGGACCTGATTGGTTCAGGTCCCGATCATGTAATCGCAGGAAAAGTTTGTTGTAGCAACAAACTAGAAAGTGTGTTGCTACAACAAACTTTCCCGGGGATTGGTGCTGCCGTTGGTTGTCATGGCAAAACCATAGGCCATACAACGGCCTCCGGGTCTGCCATGAAAAACCGGAGGCCATACAACGGCATCCAGTTCTGCCATGCATGGAAGCCTATCAGGACCAACTGGTCCTGATAGGCTTCCGGTCAGTGTGACTCTCAGAGTCACACTGACAGTTTATAATACATTACACTACCTAGGTAGTGTAATGTATTATAGCAGCTATCAGTGCTGCAGGTCTTCAAGTAAAGAAAAAAAGGTAATAAAAATGTTTTATAAAAGTGTAAAAATAAGTTATAAAAGTTACAAAAACAAAAAATGATTTTTTTCCTATAATAAGTCTTCTTTTATAGGAAAAAAATGAAACCGTTAAAAAGGTACACATATTTGGTACCACGCATTTGTAACGACCCAAACTTTAAAACTATAATATTATTTTTCCCGCACTATGAACACCGCAAAAAAAAAAGTCAAAAACTATGCCAGAATCGCTATTTTTTTGGTCACCACCCCTCCCAAAATATAGAATAAAAAGTGATCAAAAAGTCGCATGTACCCCAAAATAGTACCAATAAAAACTACAACCCGTTCCGCAAAAAACAAGCCTTTACACAGTTTTTTTGACTGAAAAAATAAAAAACTTATAGTTCTCAGAATATGGTGACACAAAGTTAATTATTTTACAGAAAAGTGATTTTATTGCGCAAACGCTGCAAAACATAAAAAAAACTATATACATTTGGTATCACCGTAATCATATCTACCCGCAGAATAAAGTAAAATGTCATTTATAGCGCACTGTGAACACTAAGAAAAAAACAAAAAAAGGACAAAAAACATTGTCAGAATTTATGTTTTTTTGTCACCTTGCCTGCCAAAAAATGGAATAGAAATTGATAAAAAAAAAATTGCATGTATGCTAAAATGGTACCAATGAAAACAACAGATTGTCCCGCAACAAATAAGCCCTCACACAGCTCCGGTGGTGAAAAAATAAAGAAGTTCTGGCTCTCAGAATATGGCGTCACAAATTGTGCAGAGTTCCAAAAGCGGATAAGATCTGGCGCCATTTATCAGTGCGACACCAGTCACACATCTGCAGATTATTATTTATTTACCGCATTATTACACCCTCTTATTATGCCCTGATGTACTCCGCACAGATTACATATGCCCCCACATTATAAACTAAAATACCAGTAAAACCCCAAACAGAACAACTACCAAGCTAAATCTGCACTCTGAAAGCCAAATGGCGCTCTGTTCTGAATCCCACAGCGTGCCCAAACAGCAGTTTACGTCCACATGTACTATATTTTATTCCCAGGAGAACCCGCTCAGCCCTGTATGAGGTATTTGTTTTCAGTGGCACAAACTGGACACAACATATTGCGCACTAAAATGGCAGATCAGTGGAAAACTGTAATTTTCACTTTGCACCATCCGCTGCGCATTAACCCATTCGCGCAGCACAACTTAACAGCACGTGTTGTATATGGAGCGGGCTCATGCGCTGAGCCTGCTCCATATGCTGCAGGTGTCAGCGGTGTATTACAGTGAAAAAACATCAGTGATATCTTTGAGAACAGGAAAATGAAATCCTGGGACATTCTCTGCATAGACAGACGCCTTTTTTTTTGCTTTGCATGGCTCATCTTTTAATTGTGTGTATACATCTAAATAAAGTATTTTTTGTATTTTTTCATACTTCATGTGGTAATTGTACCCTGTGTTTGTAAGATACACCATGTAAAGGTATTATGGATTAGGAAAGAAGGAAAAATTTGCAGATTTCCAACTTAAACATGCGATAAATCGGTGGATGGGGAGCTGTTCCAAATATCCCCTGCTCAGGGAGTATATAAATTATTAGTAGACCCAAATTTGAAGAAAGTGGTTCTGGCAAATATATACAAAGGTTTAACACTGTATAAATTAGCTAAAACAAAGTTTAAAGGGATCCTGTCATCAACATCTTACCTGTTAAACTCGCCTGACCCCTCAATGGCCGCAGCTGTCCAGAGTTCGTTCCTGTTCTCTTCTTTCCTGAAGTCCTCCTCTATCGGTAAATGTAGTCGTTTAAACTCTTCCCGCCTTTTATGGTAATTCGTTTTCCCTCTGGGACGCAGCTTCCTAACCCCGCCCACCGCCGGCACCTGTCCGGCCCTGACTGGCTAAGGAGCTGTCACTCAAAAAGAAGGAGGTGGAGTCCACTCTGAGACGCTGGAGGAATGAAAATCTGACTCTTTTCAGATGAAGATTTGACTCTTTTCTGCTCATTTGCATACGGCGTGGGACCACTGAAAAACGGAATACTAAAGCTACAGAGCTTACTTAGAACATATTTATAGCTTAGATGACAATGATTTTTCACCCACTTTCACCAGGTATTGCTGGCTTTATAGCTAAAATGCTGGTGACAGGTTCCCTTTAATAGTGAAAAAGAATGGGGAAAAGAACTAGGACCACTGGGCAAAAATGTACAACATCTGGAATGTGGCGCTAAATTTAAACCATCAACTAATTTAGTTTAATATAGTTCTCAGGTTATATTATACACCCTATTTCCTCAACAAAATCTATATTCGGAGAAAAGACAGTTGTCCTAATTGTATGTCGGACGGTGCAGATCTATTGCATTCAATGTGAAATTGCCTAAAAATCTAGAAATATTGGCACAAGATCTCTGAAGAAACTGGGGTAGCTTAAAACACTTTTTCCTGCTAAATTGTTGATTGTTAGATACTGGATATCGAAAAAAAAACAACTAAATTATTGAGTGGAATCGACAATTGAACTCCATAATCTTAATGGTCGGAATGCATTACCAGGGTTTAAATAATAATAAAATTGTTCCTCCCTTCTTAAATTATTATTATTTATTTTTTTAAATATCACAGACTGGGTTTAGGATTGAAATCGGATTTATGTAATCTGTATGTTTTGTTACATAAAAAAAAAAGAAAGATGAGAGTCAGAGCAGAGCGTTGGCAACTTTTTATGCATTATGTGCCTCAGCACACGGCGACCCCGCGCTGTAACGTTACATCGTCTGCCACTTCGTGGCGGAGTTGCTGTGGTTCCTAGGCGCTTCCACTTTGCATTAATATCACTCACAGTTGAACGTGGAATATCTAGAAGGGAAGAAATTTCACAAACCGACTTGTTGCAGCGGGGGCATTGTATTACAGTATCACAATGACATAACTGTTTTTTTTTCCAATTCCACCACACAAATAGTACAGGATACAGGTAGCAGGTACGGGAACACTGGGCACAGGATAACACTAAGGGACCATTTGCAAACCTAACACTGATTAACACAACAACACTCAGGCAATGAGTTAAAGGGCAGAGCCCTTTTTATAGTCCAGGGTGATCATGGGTTAATTGATGATTAGTTTCATGTGCGCACGCTGGCCCTTTAAGGCCGGGCACAAGCGTGCGCGCACCCTACGGGACACAGCAGAACGGAGCGGAAGTGAGCGGGCCAGCGCTCACAGATCCATGGTTGCGGCCGTCGGGGTCTGAGTAATCCTGACGGTCCGCAGCCGTGGACGCTACAATTATATGGTAATAAATCGTGCCATTAAAAACTCGTCCAGCAAAAAATAAGCCCTTAAAGGGCTGTATTTAAGTTATGGCTTTTGGAAGGTTGGGAGGAAAAAAAAAATATCAGCAAAAATGAAAAAATAGATGTGGCGGCAAGGGGATAAAGTGCTTCAGAAGAAAGACATGCAAGTTATGTATCAGGAGAACATTATTCCCAAACTAGGTACCTGGGGTTAAAGACAATCTGTCAGCTCTCCTGTATACCCTAACAACAGGCATCATCCTTTAACGGACAGCACGGTGGCTCGGTGGTTAGCACTGTAGCCTTGCAGCACTGGGGTCCTGGGTCCAACCAAGGACAAGATCTGCATGGAGTTTGGATGTTCTGCATGGATTTCCTCCCGGTACTCCGATTTCCTCCCAAAAACATACTGATTGGGAACTTAGATTGTGGGCCCCAATGGGGACAGTAAGTGTGGACCTTTGTGCAGCGCTGCGGAATATGTTGGCGCTATATAATAATAAATAATAACAGACCCTGCGCTGTCTACCCATATAAAAGATATGATTGTAGCGCATTGCCTAGACTGGATAAAATTGTATCCCCTTCTCAGCTGACAGTGGGATTAGGAATATATGGGTTTGCAGCCTCTGAATGCAAATAAGAGTGTTCTTATTCACAGACAGCAAACCAGTATCTTTAATCCTTTGACAAAATCCAATGTACATGTACAACCGTCACAATATGGTGCAGCATCAGAAGCTGAGCCCACACTATACCCTCAAATGCCATGGTGAATAGCCGTGTTCCGCCATCACCAACCCTGCAGATCAATACCCCACTCAATTGTGTGGTATTGATCTGTTGCCATGGCAGCCAGAGGCTAGTGAAGACCTTCGGCTCTGTATCCTGCTATTTAGCCTTTCCAGAGGCAAGTACATGGCAATATTGCATGGTAAAGTCCCCAAGATGGACTAAAAAATGTTTCATAAAACGTGAAGTGAAAAATAAGTAGGGGGCGTGTAACATCGCTGTGACACTGTGCGTAGCCGATTGCCATAGTAACACGCCGCCTTGCCATTACATGCCCCATTGACAGTTCAGGGGGTTATTTAGATATTTAAAAATGGGGCACCAAATATAATGGGCCGATATCTAAGTAAAGGAGGAAAAAATGTATAGTGCCCCAGGGTTTGTGCAGCCCTGCCCATTACATGCTGTACATGCAGGTGAAAGGTTCTTTAGAAAAAAAATAAAAAAAGAGATGTAAAGCTACATATAAGAACATCCCCAAATTTTGTATCTGCAGTTAAGGATCACCTTTCAGTTCTCCGGACATATCTCTGTTAGGCCCTGTTCACACGGCATATGTCCAGGCTGAAAAATACGAGACTGATTTCAAGTGAAAATATCCTCTGAAATCCAGGCGTTTTTGGAGTTTATTTTTAAAGCGCTTTGTATTTTTGCATGCATATTTCAAAGCGTTTTTTCAAAGTATTTTTTAAATGTCAAAGGGAATGGGAAAATCAGCTTGTAAAACACAAAAACATTTTTTACGATGCGTTTATTAATTCAGAAGCTTAAAAATCTGCCTCGTATAAACTACACAGCATATTTTAACTGAAAGCGGTTTGCAGGCACATTTCAAGTGTATTTCAGAGCGTAATACTAGCATTTTACACTCTGAGAAACACCTGAAAATATGCTGTGTGAACATGGCCTTACTTGCAAGATCTGAAATGCTCATGGGTGCTAAATACTTAAATAGGGAGTTTCATTAGAATATTCAATAAGACAAATATGAGGTTCTTCTCATGCGTAAGGAGACAAACGAATGCTCACATAGTGTTGACAAGCTTGAAGAAGCTTCAAGGAATGTAGTTAATTGCATTTCTGTGTAAATCCAGAGGGGTAGAAAAAATACGTGAAGTATCCCTTTAAGCGGTGTGCTATTCTACAGAGACTTTCTTAATGTGGCATTAAAGTAAGCGGTACTGGCAGGCCAATCATGCGGCCAGATCAGAGGGGAGTATGTGATAAGAGTCGCTGACAAGATTCATATGTAATTTATTTCAAAGTAATTTATTAATACAACAGAAGTTTTAATTAATTATCTAAACCCTGGCTAAGGATTCGCTTCTTGGCTGCACCGAGTCTGGAGGATGGACTTTCCCGCGCACAAAAAGCGATTGATAGCTTTTCAGGCTTCTTTTTTATCACATGCTGATAAAAAAAAATGGACTTATTGGAAGTATAAAATGCCAAATTACAATTAATCTTAGTGATTTATGATCTTCCAATAAAATACGAAGTATTAGTATAGTAGAATAGAATTAATATTATCATGGTCATCAATGTCAGAGCATTAAGCCTTAAATATGATCTGTCACTAGTTTAGTAATGCCCCATCTCCAAGCTAATCTAATAGACGCTGTCACACTGATAATGCTAGTGATAATTGTGTCCCAAAAAGTTAATTATTTTAAAAGTTATGAGCTTTATACTAGCCAAGTGGGCGTCAACACCAGCAATTCTCCTGAGGAGGAGCTACCTCACAGCCTCGGACACCGTCCTATCAGCATGAAGCTTCTTCACACACAGCGTGAGAGACTGAGGCTAGAGGGAAGGGGGATCACTCCAAACAGCCACATCTCGGGCTGTGGACCACCTAGAACAGCGGTGGCATGTGAAAGTTGAGGTTCTAATCTTTCATATGACACCAGGATCGCAGTTCTAGCTGTGAAACAACCGAAGATATCGCCAGTTGAATACACAGTCAGGAATGGAAGCTGTATTCTATATGATCACACTGTTGCTGGGCAGGGAAGGGGGAGAAGCTGTTTGCTGATTGGACAGCGTCATACAGAAAACATTACACCGCCCAGAGTGATAATAAAGAGTCACCTCCTATTCGCCTATTAGAGCCACATTAGCATATTTAGAAAATGCTCATAACTTTGGAAATAATAAACTTTTTTAAAGTTAATTTTGAAGCTAATTAGAAAAGCCATAACATTTTTATTTTTCCGTTGATCTAGCCGTATGAGGGCTTGTTTTTTGTGGGATGAGTTTTTCACAGCACCATTTATTGTACCATATGACGTACCGTAATGTACTGGAAAATAATCTTTGTGGGGTGGAAAGGGAAAAAAACAAACAAACAATGATTGATTCATTGTTTTTTAGGTTTCATTTTTATGGCGTTCACCTTGCAGTAAAAACAACAAGTTATATTTATTTTGCAGGTCAATGCGATTACGGCGATACCAAAAGTATATAGTTGGTTTTGTGTTTTTTTTTACTACTTTTACAAAGGAAAAACTACTTGTAAAAAATGTGTTTTGTGTCGCCGCATTCAGTGATACAAAAATCAAAATAGAACAGCACTGGATAAGATATGGGAGCACACCTCAACAGAACTTCATCCACAGTCCCTTAGGCCCCATGCACACGAACGTATTTTTTTCCTCCCGTAAATACTGGCGTACTTTGTCACCAGTATCCCACTCGTATTTACGGACCCGTTTTCTCTGCACTAATCGGCAGCCCCTCCTCTCTATCAGTGCTGGATCGGGCAGAGTTTCCGCAGCGATTGAAAGTAAAAGAAGTTCATACGTACCCCGGCCGTTGTCTTGGTGACGCGTCCCTCTTTTGACATCCAGTCCGACCTCCTTGGATGACGCGGCAGTTCATGTGACCGCTGCAGCCCGTGATTGGCCTATGATTGGCTGCAGCGGTTACATGGGATGAAACATCATCCCGGGAGGCCGGCCTGGAGGAAGAAGCAGGGTGTTCTGGGTAAGTTAACTTTTAATACTATTAACACCTGCGGTAGTCACTGTCCCGGGTGCTGAAAGTGTTACTGCCGATCAGTTAACTCTTTCAGCACCCTGGACAGTGACGATCCCCTGACGTCGCCTAAAAACGCTCCCGTAATTACGGGTGCACACACGTAGCCACCCGTAAATACGGGAGCCCCATAGAATTCTATGGGCCTGCCCGTACCTTAATTACGCCCTGAAATAGAACATGTTCCATATTTTTCAACGGCCCGGGCACCTTCCCGTAAGCAAACGGGAAGATACCCATGACCAATAGAAGTCTATGAGCCCGTAATTACGGGCGTTTTTACGTTCGTGTGCATGGGGCCTTAGAATAGGCAAAAAGAAAGAAGCAAGGCAGAACTTCCAAAACAAGCGGGAGCTTTATTCACCCCATCAGGACCTTTCTCAAGCATGTAAAACCACAAAGAATAGGTATAGAAGGACTCACAGAATCATGATCAATTACAAAAGAGATTAATATAAAAGTGCAAAATATTCAAATTATAGTGAATAACAATATCTCTAATCAGCAAACATATTCAATAGGTGACATCATATATAATCAGGGGACTGGTTTTAACATAAACTGTCCAGCACACATATAAGGCTGGATTTACACGAGCGTGTGCGTTTTTCGCGTGCAAAAACGCAGCGTTTTGTGCACGCAAAAGGTACTTAACAGCTCCGTGTGTCATCACCATATGATGCGTGTCTGCGTGATTTTCGCGTAGCCGCCATCATTATGACACTCTGTTTGTATGTTTGTAAACAGAAAAGCACGTGGTGTTGCGCGTCACACGGAAGTGCTTCCGTGTGCTGCGCGTGATTTTCACGCACCCATTGACTTCAGTGGGTGCGTGATGCGCGAACAACGCACAAATATAGGAAATGTCGTGCGTCTCACGCAGCGGACATACGCTGCGTGAAAATCACGGACTGTCTGAACGGCCCCATTGACTAACATAGGTCCGTGCGAGGTGCGTGAAAATAACGCTCGTTGCACGGACGTATCACACGTTCGTCTAAATAAGAGTTGATAATGATACAAATAATCTCTCACCCAGGTGTGTATATAAATAAATAACGAATTCTATATTAGGGATATGGTAGACGAACTCCTCATGGACTTCAGCGTCTCCCCGACGCCACTGCGCATGTCCAAACAAAAGTACGGGCGTACGTAATAGAACAGAAACCACTGCCCTGAACTGCGCATGGGCCAACATTTTAGGCATTGACTGACGCGTATGTCGCTATCAGACATTCTCCAGCCTAATGCGCGCATGCGCACTATAACAAAAGGGGGCGGGCGACATCTTAATAAAGGGCAAAACAACAGTCGTCTATATGTACAGAGATGTAAATGAGCCCAATATCGAACCAAATAGGTAAGAGTTGTCAGGGAATCATTTTAAACAATAAAATGAGCTGATGTGGGGGTGCAGCAAGAGAAGAATATCGAAAGGGTACAAATAAAAGAATAAATGGTCAATTTATGGATATAAAGAATACGGGCTTACTAAACTCAAGGTGACTGTAAAGTACGCTTTTATAGTAATCTATTGGTACTTGATCATGACTGAGTCCTTGTATACCAGTATTGTTTGTGGTTTTACATGCTTGGGAAAGGTCCTGTTTGATTGAAACATCGCATGGGGTGAATAAAACTCCCACTTGTTTTGGAAGTGCTGCCGTGCCACATTCAGAGACACTTTTTTTTCCACATGGGCTGTGTGAGGGCTTGTTTTTTGCGGGATGAATGGTAGTTTTTTTTTATTAATATCATTTTGGGGTACATGCAACTTTTGGTTCACTTTTTATTTAATTTTATGTGGGAGGCAATGTGAACAAAAAACGATTCTGATGTTATTTATTTTTTATACGGCGTATACCATGCGTATTAAATAATGTTATATTGCAATAGTTCAGACTTTTATGGACGCAGTGATACGAATTAGGTTTATAATTACATTTTCTTACATTACTTTAGGGGGAAAAAATATGAATAGGGTTTTTTTTAACTTTCAATATATATTGTTGGTATATAAATTGTTGGCCTGCTTGCACAATATATTGCAATACTTACGTTTTGCAGTATATTGTCTTGTTGTTGTGTATATTGTGGGCTGCCCCCCTCTTTCTAAGAGGTTAGATGTTGCAGTCAAGAGCGACCCCCACATCTAAGGGGTTAAATGAACAGGATCTGAGTTATCTCCGATCCCAGCCGTTGCATACAGCCGACACCCACTAAGAAAGGAGCAAGATCAGCCCATGAGCCCGCTCCATACTCACACTTCCTATAATTCTATAGACTTTCTTTTGCTGTAGTCGAAGTTAAAGACGGTCATTAGTAATCGTGATGTTATTTACAACATAATAGTGTCAACGTAAGAACCTCATGGAGGATTCTTTAGCGTATGTTCACACATAGCGTAAATACTGCACATTTCCCGCAACGTATTTTATTGCGGAAAATCCCAGCGTATTACAGTATCAGCAGAGTGGATGAGATTTGAACAAATCTCATCCACACGCTGTGTAAGCATCCGACGAAAAAACTTTCACAAATTGACCTGTGGTGCATTTTTTTAATCTGCAGCATGTCAATTTATGCTGCGCAATCGCTGCTTTTCTGTTGCAGGTTTTGCACAATGAAGTCAGCGGGGAGGTAAAACCCACAACAAATCACAAATGTCCGCTGCAAAATTTGCAACTCAGAAAAATAAATAAAAGTTTCCTTACCCAGAACTCTAGGCTTCGCCATCCAGGCCGGCCTCCTGGGATGACGTTTTATCCCATGTGACTGCTGCAGCGGTCACATATGAGGAAACGTCATCCCAGGAGGCCGGGCTGCAAGACATCAGCGGGACGCATCCACATGACTACGGGTAAAAATAAGTTTTTTGTTTTTTTGGGTTTTTTTTCTATAACATTCCGCCCGAAATACTGCACCACAATTGGCACTGGAATTCCATGTGCGGTCCAGGGCGAATATGCTGTGTACTTTTACGCAGTGTATCCTCCCTGTGTGAACATCCTCTTAGAGGTGACCCGGATCCATTGTGATTGAGGACGATTTCCATGCACCATTCAGTGTGATGTGGTTATCACTCAAAAGAATTTGGTGAGTGAATGACCTTTCTGGTTATTTGAGTGCTCTCCCTTTTGCTGCCTACAGCACTATATGGCGCAGGTATTTGTCTCTATGTGTTTCTGTATGTAATTGTATTTAATTCAATACAACCAAAAATAAGTCTTTATAATGATAGTAACTTTGCTTACGGTCCAAAAAAATCCAATACGATTTATTTTTACATTATTTTACGTTATTGATCATTGACTTGTGTATGGGGATTGGTCATGAATGATAATGCACTACGAGGTACATGACTGAACAAACATAGTTACGCATTTTCAGTAGACCATCATGTAAAAAAATCCTTCTCATCGTTACTATTCATTTAGTTTCGGGGGCTTTTGGTAGAAAGTATTGTGCACCAATAAAAACATATTAAGTTGTTTAGGATTCACAACAAAAATCACTGCATCCATGGCCAGCTTAAAGGGATCTTCTCCTCTTAGGAAATGATATCGTATTGCTAGGATCAGTGGGTGGCCTAACATCTGAACAAAGGGGAAGAAGCGCCTACGACTTTTTCCCTGCACAGCGTCTCTCGCCTCGACCATTCATGGAACTGAATGGGGCTGTGTTGCACCGCGGAGGGAAGGGAGCACAATTGTGCCGGGTAAATTAGGGCCCCATGATTTGAACAATATGCCATCACTTAGCAATAT
Source organism: Rhinoderma darwinii (assembly GCF_050947455.1). Classification (NCBI taxonomy): domain Eukaryota; kingdom Metazoa; phylum Chordata; class Amphibia; order Anura; family Rhinodermatidae; genus Rhinoderma; species Rhinoderma darwinii. The sequence goes on from NC_134689.1 coordinate 49,297,933, forward strand.
GGCCCCATCTGTGCAATAGGTCATGACTTAATAATGGCCGGATAACCCGCTTATCGGAAGACTCCACTTTAAACAACCATTTAGAACATTTCTCAGTTAAAGAGGCTCTGTCACCAGATTTTGCAACCCCTATCTGCTATTGCAGCAGATAGGCGCTGCAATGTAGATTACAGTAACGTTTTTCTTTTTAAAAAACAAGCATTTTTGGCCAAGTTATGACCATTTTTGTAGTTATGCAAATGAGGCTTGCAAAAGTCCAAGTGGGTGTGTTTAAAAGTAAAAGTCCAAGTGGGCGTGTATTATGTGCGTACATCGGGGCGTTTTTAATACTTTTACTAGCTGGGCGCTCTGAAGAGAAGTAACATCCTCTTCTCTTCAGAACGCCCAGCTTCTGCCAGATCACGCTGTGACGTCACTCACAGGTCCTGCATCGTGTCAGACAAGCGAGGACACATCGGCACCAGAGGCTACAGTTGATTCTGCAGCAGCATCAGCGTTTGCAGGTAAGTAGCTACATCGACTTACCTGCTAACGCCGATGCTGCTGCAGAATCAACTGTAGCCTCTGGTGCCGATGTGTCCTCGCTCGTCTGACACGATGCAGGACCTGTGAGTGACGTCACAGCGTGATCTGGCAGAAGCTGGGCGTTCTGAAGAGAAGTGGATGATACTTCTCGTCAGAGCGCCCAGCTAGTAAAAGTATTAAAAACGCCCCGATGTACGCACATAATACACGCCCACTTGGACTTTTACTTTTAAACACACCCACTTGGACTTTTGCAAGCCTCACTTGCATAACTACAAAAATGGTCATAACTTGGCCAAAAATGCTCGTTTTTTAAAAATAAAAACGTTACTGTAATCTACATTGCAGCGCCTATCTGCTGCAATAGCAGATAGGGGTTGCAAAATCTGGTGACAGAGCCTCTTTAAAATCTACCTAATATATGAAATAACAGATTACTTTGCCTTCCTTTTCCTGGACAAATTTTGAGCTACATGATATTTCTTTTCAGGTCTAAAGCTAAATTTAAAATTCTGCTGGTTTCCTCTTACCAGAGAGCAGTGTATTGTGGGAGGTCACATGACAAGTACACAGTGCTGAGATTCCGTTGTCAATTTCCAATGGTGACCAACAGATTTTTAACCCCTTACCGACATTTGACATAGTCGGTAGGAGAAGTGTGTAGTGGTCTCAAGGGCTCAGCCCGTTCAATACTCAGCGGGTTTGGGCTGCATGTTACAGCCAACACTTCACTATATGGCCAGGATTGGAGACAACTCCGATCCCAGACATTTAACCACGCAGATGCCGCGGTCAATGCGAACATGCCATCTAATCCATTCGAATGAGTGAAGCCCCCCAGCTGCGCAATTACGGGGTGCAGATGATCTTCATGTCAGCCTGGGGGCCTAATAAAAGCCCCCAGGTCTGCAGTCTTTCTGCTACTATACAATGCAACACATAGGTATTTAAAAGGTATTGTACCAGCAAATCAACTGATCGCTTGTTTAAGTCCCCTAAAAGGAAAAAAAAGTAAACAGTTCAATAAAGTTTTTAGTGATGAACAAAACAAAAAAAATAAAAAACACACACCTTATCCTCACCTTAGTGTTGAGAAAAAAAAAAAAACATAATTGGTTTTGCTAGGCCCATCAAAGTCTGAACTATTAGAATACTAAATTATTTTACCCGCAAAGTGAACGCCGTAAAAAAACAAAAAAATGACAGAATTGCTGGTCACCTTAGATCTCCAAACATTGAATATAAAGTGATAAAAAAAGAAGATGAATGTAGCCAGAATAGGTAACCATAAAAATTGCAGCTTGCCCAGCAAAAACAAAAGCCCTCATACTGCTCCATCGACGGGACAAAAAAAAAACCTCTCAGAATAAAACACAAAAACAATTATTTTATTTCAAACTGTTTTTTCTTAGTAAAAATTAGTACATCATAAAAAAAAAACTATATAAATTTGGTAATCGCCATACTCGTATTAACCTGCACAATGGGAAAAAATCATAACTGGTATCGCCGTATCCGTAAAAGTCAGAACTATTACAATATAACATTACTTAACCTGCACGGTGAAAAAAAAACAAACAAACACCAGAATTGCAGTTTTTTGGTCACTTTATCTCCCACAAAAAATGAAATAAAAATTGATCAAAAAATTTTCATGTACGGGGGCGTGGCCTGGCTGCTGAGCTGAATGGCCGTGTGAGTGCTTAGGTCCTGCACCGTCAAAGCAACTATAGCGACTCTCAACTGATTTTTCCCTTCTTACAGCCTTCTGACTGGTTCATATCTCTTCCGAGATACCTAGGAGAAAGAAACCTCTGAAAAGACCCGAGAAACTCCTAGATTTCTACTTCCCTCAGAACTCGAGCCGCGACCAAGATGGCGCCGAAGAGGACTCGCATGCGGAATCTCTCACATCCGAACCAGAACTGAGGATCTCTGAGAGGAGAGAAGAAGTACTCTCCGGAGAAGTACCTCCTTACCTCCAAGACCGAGTGACTCCGCTTCGCCTCTACAGGATAACTCTACACGACTTCATTCCGTCGAAGAAGACTTACCACGGAACAGCGGGGCCTCCTGTCGCCATTCACAAGGCGCGACCTCGGCTGCATCTTCATCTCCGCGGTCGCGCAGCCCTGCAAAATAGAGACCGAGGTTGCTATCGCAAGCTATAGCTCTGCATGAGGTGAGAGATCCCCCATCACTGTTTCTTTCTAATGCCACTGATTTACCTGATGGATTTGATGACTTGCCTGCTTACAATATAGCAGTCACAAAAGCCACTATGAAACAGATGCTACAGGCATTACGCCATTCTTTACTTGCCCACCTACTACAACCTATTATCACCTCCCTGCGTGGAAACTAAAATGGGATCATTTGACACTTCACATAACGACCTCATAGATGCTCATTATGGCCTTGAATCGGAAATGCAACAACTTCGGTCTAAAGTAGCCAACATGGAAGATAGATCGAGACGCAATATTGTGAAGTTTAGGGGATCCCTGAAAATATTGCACCACAAAGACCTTACGCAATACCTGTAAACCCTCATATGAAGTACCTGCACTTCACAGGACTTGATCATAGATAGGGCACATAGGGTGCCAAGACCTAAACACTTGGAGGAATATATCCCCAGAGATGTATTGGACCGTATTCACTTTTTTTAAAATGAAAGAATATCTAATGTTTGCCGCCAGAAAAATAGGCAGTTTGCCTGAACCATATCAGGTTTCCCTATATATCGATTTATCATCTACTACTCTACAACTTCGTCGTCAATTAACCTCCATTACTTCAGCTCTCCAAGACCACAAGATCTTATACAAGTGGGGATTCCCGGTCCGTCTACTAATAACTCGGAATGTTTTATATATCGTTAAAACACTGGAAGAAGGATCTACTCTACTACGCCAATGGAATATTCCGTTACCATCTCGGAATAATTTTCTCACCGCCCCTCCTCAGCGTGTTACAGATGAATGGCATACTGTGGGTTCTCCGAAGCATCCCAATCGCTGAGGTAATTTCTAAAATACAATGTTACCTTTATTCTATGGGTCGGTACGATTACAATGATACCACATATGTTTAGGTTTTTTTATGTTTTACTACGTTTGCACAATAAAAAACCTTTCCTGCATTCCAGGAGCCATTACGGTATTATTTTTCTGTTGATATTGCCATATGAGGGCTTGCTTTTTGCAGGACAAGGTGTAGTTTTCATCATTACTATTTGGGGGTGCATGGGACTTATTGATTAACTTTTATTATCTTTTTTGCTGGGGGAATGCAGAAAAAAAAGTGATTTTGACGTTGTTTTTAGCGGATTTTTTTTGTACGGCGTTCACTATACAGTTGAATTAATGTGTTAACGTTATTGTTTGTGTTGTTATGATTCCAGCGATACCATATATGTGTACTTTTCATGTTTGTTTTTACACTTTTATTAAATAAAACCACTTTTTATGGAAAAAAATGGTTTTATTTTATTTTTACTGTTCACGTTTTTTTTTATATATTTAAAAAAACTTTATTTGACTGTTTTAAATTATTTTTTTAAGTCCCACTAGGGGACTTCACCATGCAATTTTCTGATCGCAGATATAATGTTTTGGTATACTTAGTATGCCAAAGCATTACTGCCTGTCAGTTTTACCTCCGGCACGTCCTAAGGGCAGATACAGACGGACGTTGCGTTTTTGCGCGCGCAAACAACGCAGCGTTTTGCGCGCGCAAAAACCATTTGACAGCTGCGTGTGTCATCCGTGTATGATGAGGCTAGTCGACGCCCGTCACTGTCCAAGGTGCTGAAAGAGCTAACTGATCGGCAGTAACTCTTTCAGCACCCTCGACAGTGAATGCCGAACACAATATACAGCAACCTGTTAAAAAAAAAGAAAAAGTTCGTACTTACCGAGAACTTCCCGGCCGTTGCCTTGGTGACGCGTCCTTGGTGACGCGCCTCTCTTGACATCGGGCCCCACCTCCCTGGATGACGCGCCAGTCCATGTGACCGCTGCAGCCTGTGCTTGGCTTGTGATTGGCTGGAGCTGTCACTTGGACTGAATTGTCATCCCGGGAGGTCAGACTGGAGGAAGAAGCCGGGAGTTCTCGGTAAGTCAGAACTCCGTTTTTTTTTTTTACAGGTTCATGTTTATTGGGATCAGTAGTCACTGTCCATGGTGCTGAAACAGTTTAACTCTTTCAGCACCCTGGACAGTGACTATCTCCGGACGTCGCGTACCGGAATTTTTTTGCCGGGTTCGGCCAAAACGAGTTCGGCCGAACCCGGTGAAGTTCGGTTCGATTGTCCGGATTCGCTCATCTCAAAGACACTCCATTTGGATGTTTGGAAACAGAAAAGCACGTGGTGCTTTTCTGGTTACATTCATCCTTTTGACAGCTGGTGCGCTGTTTCAGTCGGTTCGCACGGAAGTGCTTCCGTGCGACCTGCGTGGTTTTCACGCACCCATTGACTTCAATGGGTGCGTGATGCGTGAAATACGCAGAGTTATTGAACCTGTCGCGCTTTTTGCGCAGCTGACAAACGCTGCGCAAAAAGCACGGACTGTCTGTACTGCCCCATAGACTTGTATTGGTCGATGCGTGGCGCGTGAAAACCACGCGGCCCGCACGGACCGAATACACGCTCGTGTGAATCCCCCCTAATAGGCATACAGCCAGGGCAGGCCTGGGGGTCTTTGTTAGACACCCGGCTGCCATGGCAACCCATTGGTGGCCGGAGATCGGAATCGCGGGCCGCCGATGGGTGACAGAGGGAGCTCCCTCCCTCTGTCAATAGATTTAAAAGCCGCTATTGACTGCGGCATTTAATGGGTTAAACGGCTGAGATTGAAGGTTTCTTCAATCTCGGCAGTTGCAGCGGGAGCCCGGGTGTCAGTCATAGCCGAGCTCCCGCAGCAATCGTGCGGGCACAGCTTCTGTGCCGGCACGATCGCCATCACGTACATGCACGTGGGAATGCGCGAACAGGCTGCATTCCCCGACGTGCATGTACGTGAAAATGCGGGAAGGGTTAAGGTCATTATGTGGAATGATGCATTAACGCTTATTTTCTCCATGTATATCTCTGCAATGTGGTATTGTATTGTACTGCGATATCTTCTAACAATTTTATTCAACTTGTGTAGATCCAAAACTTTTAGTGCTTTCAATGATATATCCCAATGGTATTAAAAACTGCTTCCCTTCATGCAAAGGGCCTTAACAGCACGCAAAAAAGGGCGTTTATGTGGGCGGAAGCCCGGGCTCTGTTGTGCGACGTCTTTTGCGCCCAAAAACACATACTGTCCAGAAAGAGGCCTTTAGGATTAAACATCCCAGCTTCCCGGTTTTATATCACTCCCATTTCTCCTCTAAATCCAGAGGAGTCCTCCTGGCTATTAAACATACTGTGGCGTTCCAACTTATACAAAAAAAACAAAAAACTCTGCTGGTCGTTACATAATCTTGGTTTGCTCTTTTAACAATGTTGTATACACCTTGGTTTCGGTATATGCCCCCAATAAGGGACAACTTTGTTTTTTTCAAAAGATACTAAAACATCCCTAAAATGCACCTGGGTAAACTCCTTATCAGTGGGGACTTAAAGAGGTTCTGGCACCACATTATAAGTGCCCTATCTCCTATATAAGAAGATCGGCGCTATAATGTAGGTGATAGCAGGCTTTTTATTTAGAGAAATTATCTATTTGAAACCACTTTATGAGCGATTTTTAGCTTTATGCTAATGAGTTTCTTAATGCCCAAGTGGGCGTGTTTTACTTTAGACCAAGTGGGCGTTGTACAGAGGAGTGTATGACGCTGACCAATCAGCGTCATGCACTTCTCTCCATTCATTTACACTGCACTAGCGATATAGTTATATCGCTATGTGCAGCCACATACACAAACACTAACATTACTGCAGTGTCCTGATAATGAATATACATCACTACCAGCCTGGACGTGATGTTTATTCAGAATCCTTACACTTCTGAATCTTTTCTGTGAGATTCCAGCAAGGCAATCGTAATCTCATTTGAAATGACAGGTTACATGATTCAGAAGTGCAGTGTAAATGTGTAAATGAATGGAGAGAAGTTTATGACGCTGATTGGTCACTGATTGGTCAGCGTCATACACTCCTCTGTACAACACCCACTTGGTCTAAAATAAAACACGCCCACTTGGGCATTAAGAAACTCATTAGCATAAGGGTATGTTCACACGAGGTCATTACGTCCGTAATGGACGGACGTATTTCGGCCGCAAGTACCGGACCGAACACAGTGCAGGGCGCCGTGCTCCTAGCATCATAGTTATGTACGACGCTACGTCGCTGCAGGACAACTGTCCCGTACTGAAAACATGATTACAGTACGGGACAGTTGTCCGGCAGCGAGTCAGGGACTCCTAGCGTCGTACATAACTATGATGCTAGGAGCCCGGCTCCCTGCACTGTGTTCGGTCCGGTACTTGCGGCCGAAATACGTCCGTCAATTACGGACGTAATGACCTCGTGTGAACATACCCACAAGCTAAAAATCGAACATAATGTGGTTTAAAATAGATTGTTTTTCGAGATAAAAAGCATTACTGTCACCTACATTATAGCACCGATCTTCTTATATAGGAGATGGGGCACTTATAATGTGGTGACAGAGCCGCTTTAAAGACTGAATTCACACGAGCGTTTTCGGTCCGTATGTCGGCCGCATTTACCGGACCAAACATACTGCAGGGAGCCAGGCTCCTAGCGTCATAGTTATCTATGACGCTCGGTGTCCCTGCCTCTCCGTGGAACTACTGTCCCATACTGAAAACATGATTACAGTACAGGACAGTTTTCCCGCAGCGAGGAAGTGACACCTAGCGTCATAGATAACTATGACGCTAGGAGTCCGGCTCCCTGCAGTATGTTTGGTCCGGGATATGCGGCTCACATACGGACCGTATATCACGGACCGAACACGCTTGTGTGAATCCGGCCTAACACTATAGCAGATGAACAAATGGATACTACTTCCAGAATGAGGAGACAAAATTGTACACTTGGCAAAAGTTTATGGAAAGAAGAATTGTATGAGGTTTGGCGAGCTTTGCATAGTACAGAAAAGGACTATTCCTTTTTTTCTAAAGTACACAATAGCTATTCTAGGCTAGATATGTTTATTGTTGATAGGGATTTACGGTTTCTGTGGAAAAATCTTCTACAATTGAAACTATTACATGGTCGGACCATGCAGCGATCACACTCCAAATAGAACAACAACATAATCCTCCAACTATATATCTTTAGAGATGTAATCCATATCTCATTTTACACAAAAAAAACTACGATCGAATGTGATCTTAGGGAATTTTTACATTAAATGCTCCCTCTGTCTCTAGTCCAGACATTTTATGGAACGCCCACAAGGCATTTAGAAGCTGTACTTTCATTAAGATTGGTCATAGAGATAGAAAAGAAAGGACACAACTGATTATATCCCTTACGGAAAATATAAAAAAGCTAGAACTTCTCAACAAAACCCAACAAACACCAGATCACGCTGAACAACTCATTCATCTTAGACAACAACTAAGGGCATGTTTACTACAAAAATACGAAAAGACAGTAAGGAAAACTAGATCCCATTACTATTCTCAAAAATAACAAGGTGGGAAAACTGTTGGCTTCACATCTTAAAATTCAACATACGAAAGCCAGAATTCCATTCCTATTGGAAGCTGGATCTAATGGAAAGTTGTTTCATCACCCGGGATATTGCTAATAAATTTAGGGATTATTATTCCTCACTTTATAATTTGAGAGATGATCCTGTTTCCCCTCAAACAACAGACAATGATATTCAAAGGTTTATGCAATCTCCCTAATTTGACCTTAGAACAAGTATCTTCCCTTAAGGCTGGGTTCACACGACCTATTTTCAGACGTAATGGAGGCATTTACGCCTCGAATTACATCTGAAAAAACGGCTCCAATACGTCGGCAATCATCTGCCCATTACTTTCAATGGGCTTTACGATGTACTGTGCCGACGACCTGTCATTTTACGCGTCGCTGTCAAAAGACGGCACGTAAAATTACAGTCTCGTCAAAAGAAGTGCAGGACACTTCTTGGGACGTAATTGGAGCCGTTTTTCATTGACTCCAATGAAGAACAGCTCCAAATTACGTCCGTAAAAGACGCCCCGCAAAACGCAAGATAATGCAATTACGTCTGAAATTCAGGAGCCGTTTTCTCCTGAAAACAGCTCCGTAATTTCAGACGTAATTGCAGTTATCGTGTGCACATACCCTAAAGGGAACCTGTCACCAGCATTTCACCTATTGAACTTTACATATCCCTCACTGGCCGCTACGATCAAAAGTTCATTGCCGTTATCCCCTCTCCTAAACTTCTCCTCCAAATGTAAATAACGGTCTGCAAACATTTTGCGCCTTTTATCGCAATAATCCGGAGTCCATTTGTGCGCACACACCAGAATAGGACATCAATGCACAAGCGTGGGCTTTTGTGTGCTGGGGGGAGGCGAGGAGCTGTCAATCAAACGAAGGAGGCGGGATTAACTCGGAAAGACTTGAGGAATGAAGATATGACTCTTATGCTCATTAGCATACGGTGTGGGTACAATAAAAAACTGAATACTAAAGCTACAGAGCCGAATAAGAAGACAATTATAGGTTATATAGAATTTTTTTTTCACCCACTACCGCCTGGTATTGCTGGTTTAATAGGTGAAATGCTGGTGACAGGTTCCCTTTAATTGTCCTATAATAGATGCAGAAATTTCTAATATAATTAAAGGACTCCCTTAGGTAAATCCCCTGGCCCTGATGGGTTAACGAATGACTACTATAGATCCTTTCAACATATTCTTGTAGATCACCTGCAACAAACTTACCATACTGCAATGCGAACAGGCAAATTCCCTAAAGAAAACCAATCAGCTTTAATAGTTACCCTGCCCAAACCGGGAAAAAGTCCAGACACCCCCAAGAACTTCCGTTCTATTTCTCTGCTAAATGCAGATTTGAAAATATACGCCAAACTTTTAGCTTCCAGATTAGCCCCACTCTTACCCACTCTTGTTAAGGAAAACCAGGTTGGATTCATAAAAGGTCGTCAAGCTACGGAAAATACTAGAAGAATACTAAAGATCATGCATTATATACCTTCTCACAATATATCTGTGATTTTACTTTCACTCTACGCTGAAAAGGCTTTTGACCGCATTAATTGGACATATGCCTTTTCTGTGTTGAAGCGAATGGGTTTTTCAGGACAAATACTTACAGCTATTCAGGCCTTATACTCGGATCCCTCAGCCCGTGTATTTACTAATGGTTCTCTATCTGATGAGTTTTCCATCACTAATGGAACTAATCAGGGATGCCCATTATCTCCTCTAATTTTTGTTTTATCTATAGATCCACTTGCACAAGTTATACGGGAAGACATCTCTATACAGGGCATAACAATTGGAGATCGTACCCATGCTGTTTCTTTATATGCAGGTGATGTGTTACCTTGAGAGAACCCGAATTATGATAAGAAAAAAAACCTTGATATTATTAACAATTTTGGTGCTATCTCAGGCTACAAACTCAACACACAAAAATCGCAGGTACTTCCTATATATATACCCCCTGATCAACTTCATCATTTGAAACATAAGATTCCCTCTAGATTGGCAAGTAGAGGGTATACAATACTAAGGCATCACTTTAACGGTCTCACGCAAACAACTCTATAAGAATAATCATGAACCACTCCTAGCGGATATATCTACTGAAGCCCAACGGCTTACATTTGAAGTCTCATGGATTAGTAGGCTAGCAGCCTTTAAAATGCTTTTACTACCAAGACTTCTATACCTGTTCAGCACCTTCCCTATTAAAGTACCGAAATCCTTTTTCCTATCTACACGTAAGATCATTTCCACATGCATAAAGACAAGAAGAAAGGCAGTTTGGGGATACCAGATAAGTTTGACTATTTTGTAGCTTGTCAAGTTTCACAACTGAGACATTGGTGGTTATTGTAGGTATTCTATATGGAAGAAGGAATCCCACACAATGCCAAAGTGATTTTTTCCTAGCCTGATGAAGAGACCGGTCCAGTCTTGAAACACGTAGCACTCACTTTTAATGCATTTTACTTTACTAAAAAACTCAATAAATGGATAAAAGATCTCCACTGTAGCAGTCCAGGAATTAATTAAAACCTCACTAGAAGCTCTGTACCGGAGGAGCTTGTTGGACCTTTCTTCCTTTGTATCTGGGAGGATCAGCGCCGTTCAGTGGGATTCCTTCTTCCATATAGAATACCCACAATTTGTGCCAACGGAACCCTACGGGTGACCAGAAAAATCCCAGGCTGCAGACCCCCGTGACTCCATCATCAACAAGGACGTTGTGCTCCCAGCACAACGCTATCAGATGAGCACCGTTCTTCTCTTTTTTAACGTTACACATCAATTACCCTGGGATGATGCACCATGTGCGTCGTGTAAATTTTTATCTCTTTCTATAGCCAATGGTGGTTATTGGACCTTGATAAACATTGGGTACATATTAAGAATACTTTGGCTTCTCCAACCAGTTTGAAGGTGTTGTTGATAGCTCCCCTGTGGAACATTAAGTTACCAACTCAGATTTCTCCATTCTCCAGGTCCTCATTAACCTGTTGGGCTTATTTTCATAATAACTCAGATAATACAGTGGGCTTGCTGACACGACATATCCCATTGGAGTTACTACACTTAGCTATATTAGATTGTCGACTTATGGATACGAAATGGTGTTTCTTCATTAGCTAATTTATATAACAATACCCTTCTCAGGTCGTTTACAGATTTATCAGCTGGTTTTTCACTCCCTCGAAGTGAATTCTATAAGTTTTTACAAATTAGACATTTTCTGTCAAGTAACACTATTACATTGGTCAGATACAATTCCTCAATATTTTATATATTTCAAAAGGGCACCAGAGGTCTCAAGCCTATTTATAACTTCTTACATGAACATAACCTTTGCCAGAAAACATATCCGTTTAGATTGTGGGAACGAGACTTGGGCACCTCCTTTACTGACGCTGACTGGACTAACGCACTCAATCTGATTAATAAATCTTTTAAATGCAGTTCACACTTCGAGGCAGCTATGAAAACCATGCTACGAGGGTACTTTACACCTTATCGCCTACATTCTATGTATCCGAGCTCTCCACCTACTTGTTGGAGGAATTGTGGTTGTAGAGGATGGAGTTGCCCAATCTTGACGTCCTATTGGAAAGCCGTCTTCCGCCTCTTATCTGATGTATTAAACTTACAGATTACTGCTTTACCCCAACTGGCCTTATTGTTCATGGGTATTCAAATGATACCGGTGCAACACAGAATCTTGACTTGTTAAAACTAATTTAACAATTAGAAGTTTTTTACAAGGCACTGGAAAAGCCTTATTGCTCCTTCTATTACAGAAGACATTTCATTAATCAATACCACATATCTCTATGAAAAGATTATCGCATATGGTGCAAATACTTTTAATTCCTTCTCTTGTATTTGGAGCGCTTGGACACAAAACTCAAACTCAAACTACAATACGTCATATCCACACTGATTCCACTTTCTGTTATTGTCGTTGAAATTTCTGTTTACTCTCAATTGGATGTATGCAACAATTTTATATTATCCACTGCTATTGGAATGTTTGTATACATTGTGACAAAAAGAAAAAATTCTTAATAAAGAAATATTTAAACAAAAAAAAAAAATTGTCATGTACCCCAAAATGATACAATAGAACATACAGCTCACCCAGCAAAAAATAAGCCACTCAATTGACGGAAAAAAAAAAAAAGAAAAACGTTTTAGCTTTCAGAATATAACAACAAAACACAAATTTTATTTTTAACAATCAGTTTTTACCTTGTAAAAGAAGTAAAAAATGTAAAAAAAAAACAACTATAGAAATTTGATATCACCGTAATCGTATTAACCTGCAGAATAAAAGTTAACATGTCATTTTTACTGCACGGTGAACGCCGTAAAAACCAAACCCAAAAAACAATAGAGATTTTGTTTAGTCCATACCACGATTTATTTTTTTTCCCAATTTCCCAGTAGATTATGTGGTACATTAAATAGTGCATTGAAGCGTAAATTTGTCCCACAAAAAACAAGCCCTCATACGGCTATGTCAACGAATTAAAAAAATAATTATGGCTTTTAGAAGACAGTGGGGGAGGGGGATGAAAAAAAAAATATCGAAAAATACCTGCGGTGGCAAGAGGTTAAAAGCAGTCTTTTGTACAAATGGAGAACATGATTTGAAGGGCTTAAACCCATGGTACAAAGCTGGTAACGTAAAGTAATTAGAAAGTTACAAGTGATTGTGGAATAAAACTGCAAAAAATTATTTAAAGGGCTATTACATTTTAAGTGAATTTGATTAGAGTTTTGAGATATGTTACAGATGTTCCATTTTAAAATATTTTTGCAAATGGTTTTCCATAACGAAGTTTTGTATACCTTGACAAGCTTTAAATAATGGAGAAATGTAAACTTCTGAAGAGTTGACGATGTGTACAGTGCTTCCTCCTCTTAAATCTTCATGGAAAAGCATATGTTGCGACAGGATGAACATTCCCCGAAGCCTATATTGAATTACATCTAACAACTATCAAGGTGGCTTAACAAGAATAATGTTTAAACAGGTTCAAACTCTGATGTCTGAAACCACCTCAAAGGAGGATACATGAAGTATAAAAGCAATTAATCATCCCTTTCTCCACAATAGGAGATTTCAAGTGACGGACTCCTTGACAGCTACTAGAGCGCATGCTTGTAGATCTGCCTTCAACACAGGATTATACGACTAATCCATGCTGCCTACAAATGTTATACTGGCTTGAGGCAATTTCCCTTCTAGCATCTAAAGTCACCATAAAGGAAAGAGAAAAACTTGTACTGGATTTTGCACAGGCACAAAACAAACAAGAGAACCCAAAAAAATCACAATGGTTGCAATGGAGATAAAAGCAAAATTTCTTGTAAACCGTGACTAATCTTCACGATTGTTTCTTACACTCAACAAAGACGTAGCAAGGGGTCTAACTGGGGTCCCTTGGTTTTTACATGCTGTGACCCTAAAAGTGAATGCTGGGATAAAGTGTCAAAAACTACACAGTGATGATTTAAAGGCTAATGTACAGCTATGAAAAATTGTATACTGTATACAGAACAGCTGTATCTTGCGCTGAAACCTGTATCCGTCAGGTCAGCGGAACTGACGGGTTCAGGGTCAGCAGGTTATGTGATCCAGCTGTTATCAATCACATCTAAGTTATGAACTTAGTTGCACTTATCAAACGGTTAGGCTGGATTCACACGAGCACATTACATCCGTAATGGACGGAACGTATTTCGGCTGCAAGTCCCGGACCGAACACACTGCAGGGAGCCGGGATCCTAGCATCATAGTTATGTACGACGCTAGGAGTCCCTGCCTCGCTGCCGGACAACTGTTCCGTACTGTAATCATGTTTTCAGTACGGGACAGTAGTTCCACGGAGAGGCAGGGACTCCAAGCATCGTACATAACTATGATGCTAGGAGCCCGGCTCCCTGCACTGTGTTCGGTCCGGGACTTGCGGCCGAAATATGTTCCGTCCATTACGGACGTAATGTGCTCGTGTGAATCCAGCCTTGCGGTTTTATAAAAAAACAAACAAAAATAAACAACTGATTAATACAAAGGTATTCGCAATGGTCTAGCGAGCAGACGGCAAATTGCATCTAACAAGGATAGAAAAAGAAGTGCAAAAGTCCAAACTGTATAGAAGAATGGGTGCATCAGTCTGCAGTTTTAAGAAACAAACACCTTAGGCCTCATTCACATCAGCGTCGGGGTTCCATTCATGGGTTCCGTCAGAACTTTCCGTTTCAATGGTAATGCTTCTGTTGCAAATGGTTTCCGTTTTTTTTGGCGGAATCAATAGCGCAGTCGACTATAGTTTGCGCTAAAAGAACAAAAACTTTACGGAATGGAGACAAACGGAAACCATTTGCAGCGGAAGAATTACCATTGAAGTCAATGATAATGCAAAAGGAAGCTATGGTTTCCATTTGTCTTTCCGTTCATGAGTTCCTCCGACGGAAAGGTCTAACGGAACTGATGAACGGAACCCAACGTTGATGTGAACGAGGCCTTAGGGGTCCTGTGCAGTACACATGAAATACACTGGTGTGTGTGATTCTATATTATAAGCCACAAGGAAGGACATATAAAGCAGATCTATTTAATGAATCCGTTGAAAGGGTTGTCCCAAGATCGACTTTTATCATCTATGGACAGGATAGGCGATAAACGTCACAAGAATGGGGGGGGCCCCCAACGATCACAAGAATGGTAGTCACTAGCTCCCCTTCCTCCATTTGAGAGCTGTAATCGGCTATCTCCATCAGTTCCATAGTCTTTGAATGGAATGGCAGCGCACATGCTCTGGACCCAGTTCTAGTGATCGGTGTGGGCTTCAGCAGTGGGGCACCCCAGTTTAGGAAATTTATCCCCTGCCCTGAAGATAGGTGATACATGTCGATCTTGGGACAACCCCTTAAACGGCATCATAATAGAAGTCCAGACCTGAAGTATTTCTATGGCAAACGGCACAAAAATACGTTGCAGTTAAAAAACTGTATCCAAAACCTGCATGCAGTTTTACCGGAATTTGGTGCGTTTTTCAATAAAATTGTGGTTAAAAAAATGCAACCACATCGAAATAGCACCAGTAAAAAGGCATGCAATTTTTGAATGCGGTTTTAAGCTTCAGCTAAAAGAAGGTTGTGTCGCTCTGATCTATGGAGAACACATGGCCACATTCTTGGTTTTAGGCACTTTAGTATCAGGTGTGGCTAAAATAATAGAATTAGATGGGGTTTACATACTTTTGGCTTTGTGGAATATATATGTATGCAGTATATTAGTTTTATGTTATATACGGTTTTTAAATGCCTTGATAAAGTGTATTCTAGAGTAAGGCTCATCTCTACTAAATAGTTTAATACATGAAGTACAAAAAAAATGCTTTTTATCATTTCATTACTTAGAGCTAATATTTGAACGGTATCTGAGAAAAGATCGGTGGCCGAACAGGTGGAGAGCATTTGCTGCAAACATCACACACATATAATGTTTGCCCTCTCTCTATGTTGTGTGCAGTACTTTATTATATCCACAAATCAATCAAATATCCTAATAATCTATTTAGTTGGTTTATTTACACATATATTGTCTTTCAGAAGCTTTATCATGCCTACAAATGTCAAAATCATCTGCTGAGGACATGGGTGCTAAAAGGGAACGTGTCACTGGGAAAGGATCCCTTTATATACAGTATTAGGGCATCTATGGGATGCTAGATCAAAAGTGAACTAATAAATGCAATTGTGCCCACCTAATAACATCACAATTTTGCCCTACATTTAGCGTGTATGTCGGGAAAGCTCCCGACCCACAAGTTCATAGGGCTCTATTAGCCCAACAGATTGTCCTTTTGCCCGCTGTTGGGCTGGTATACCTTCCTTGGGGGATGGAATGGCGTAGAAGATTACACTTTCCATACCAAGGGATCCCGCAAAAAAACGGAATTATTTTTTTTTAAATTTATTTATGGGAGCCTATGGATAATGTATGCCACTGTGGGTGACATATGCTACTGTATGGCATGCGGCAGTTATAAGTTTGGCAGATGCCTAGTAGTGGCATCCGTTGCCTATAGACTATAATAGTATCGGTTTAACATTTATCTCATAAACAGGATCATGAGAGTTCATGACATACATGTACACCATTAAACTCCATGGTGACAGAAGCCACTGTTAAGGCATCAGTCACAGCCTACATTTAATAACGTACACGTTGGGAGATTACGTAGGCCAAAAGCTTGATGTGCACAAAGCCTTAGGGTATGTTCACACGCGGAGTCAAAAACGTCTGAAAATACGGAGCTGTTTTCAAGGAAAACAGCTCCTGATTTTCAGACATATTTTAAGCCACTCTGCGTTTTTCGTGGCGTTTTTGGAGCTGTTTTCAATAGTCGATGAAAAATGGCTCCAAAAACGTCCTAAGAAGTGACCTGCACTTTTTCGCTGCAGTTTTTTTTTTTATTATGCGGACCGTTTTTCAAAACGGCTGCGTAAAAAAACGGCCCATCGGAAGAGAACGCAGTTTTTTCCATTGAAATCAATGGGCAGATGTTTGGAGGCGTTCTGCTTCCGATTTTTCAGCTGTTTTTCGGCCCGAAAATAAGCCATGTGAACATGCCCTTAGTGAAAAAGCGAAAATCTGAGGAACAGAACAAGGGCGTCTTGCCATCGGACTCCGACATCTGATAAAACAGGGTTATTCCTGCTTTAAATGGTTTAGGCCTGCAGGGTTATGTCAATTTTGTTAGGTTTTCTGAATCAAAGAAAAGACTGATGAAGGGGAGAAGCAAGTCACGTCAGTTGCCATTTAGTGGGGTCAATTGTACCCTCTAGTTCAGCATTGTTAGGACATCTGTAAGAAGATCTGTGTGAGGACTTTTAAGGAGATCAATGCATATTGAAATATAATAGTAGAGATAGAGATTATTTATATATATATATATATATATATATATATATATATATATATATATATATGTTTTATGTATGCGTTATTTAGGCTATGATCACCTTTGAGGGCATTTTTTTAAATAAATAGATTAGTCAGAGTATTTGGTGCAACTTTGTAATTAGTCTTTATTAAAAAAATCTTTTACTTTTGGAAATACAGTAATTCTGTATTCTCTATACGAAGCAGCTGTATCGCTCATTTTACACTGAATCGGTCAGTGTCGTCGACCCAACGGGTTCAGTGTCGCGGGGTCCTGCATTTCTGATACGCAGGATCCACCTGTAAACGATCACATTTAAGTTATGCACTTAAGTGATAGATTACAGGTGGATCCTGTGTATCAGAGACACGCAGGACCAGCTGACACTAAACCCCTTAGGTCCGCGGGACTGACCGATTCAGTGTAAAACGAGCGATACAGCTGCTCCGTATAGAGAATACAGAATTGCTGTATTTCCAAAAGTAAAATATTTTTTAATAAAGACTAATTACAACGTTACACCAAACACTCTGACTAATCTATTTATTAAGAAAAATGCCCTCAAAAGGTGTCCATAGCCTTGAAGCATAAAATCATAATATTAACCCCTTAACGCACCTTGACACAACTGTACATCATTGGTTTGCACTGCATTAAGGCACCATGAAGTACAGTTACGTCATGGTGCTTTTCTGTCATCATGTCAAAACACATGGTGACAGAACAGTGACATCGGCTGTCACAGACACTGTGACTCATCGGGGGAACAATCGCAACTCCGTCAGCGATCGCTGTGATTGGTCAGTCAGCAGTGACGGACCAATCACAGTAATTCAGCATGGTTACCGGGCTAAAAGAGTCGGGTAGCCACGCTAGCCGATCGGCTGTTGGCAACAGGAGGCCTAACAATGGCCCCCTGTCTGCCAAGAACGGCCCGGAGGCGGGGCTTAAAAGGCTACCAGCCACAGATGAAAGATGGCGGCGGGCTCAGAAGCTAAGCCTGCGCCATCAGCCGAAGGATGTCAGCTGTATGTTACAGCTGACATCCTGCTGTAACGGCAGGGAACGGAGCTAGCTCCGCTCCCTGCCATTAACGCCTTAGATGCCGCGATCAAATGTGGCATCTTAGTGGATTCCAGAAGACCGGCATCGCTGTGATGTGGTCGCACGGATGCCGATCGTTGCTATGGGAACCAGAGACCAACAGTGGCTTCCTGGTCTGCCACGTACGGAAGCCTATTAGGCTGGCTGTCAGTGAATAGCTACGTTTACGTGGGTAGTGCAATGTATTAGAATAAAGATGAGACGTGCAGGTCTTCAAGTCCCCTAGTGGGACAAAAAAAGTGTAAAAATTTAAGTTTTAAGTAAAAAAATTAAAAACTGCCTTTTTCCTATAAGTCTTTTATTATAGAAAAAAAACTGAAACCGTTAAAGTACACATACTTGGTATCACCGCGTTCGTAATAACCCAAACCATAAAAGTATAATGTTATTTTTCCAGAACGGTGAACACCGCAAAAAAAATAAAATAAAAAACAATGCCAGAATCACCATTTTTTTGGTCACCATCCCTTCTAAAGCATAGAATAAAAAGTGATCCAAAAAAAAAATGCACGTTCCGAAAATAGTACCAATAAAAACTACAACCCGTCCTGCAAAAAAAACAAGTCCTTACACAGCCTTGTCAACGCAAAAATAAAAGTTACGGCTCTCAGAATATGGGGACACAAAAAAATTTTATTTTTCAAAAAAGGGATTTATTTTTTTTGTGCAAACTGTAAAACATAAAAAACGATATACATATGGTGTTGTCGTAGTCATATCGACAGCAGAATAAAGTAAAATGTAATTTATAGCGCACAGTGAACACTGTAAAAATAAAAAATTTAAAAAAACATTGTCGGAATTGCTGGTTTTTGGTCACCTTGCTTGCCAAAAATATGGAATAAAAAGTGATCAAAAAATTGCGTGTACCCCAAAATGGTACCACTGAAATCTACAGATTGTCCCGCAACAAATAAGCCCTCACACAGCTCCGGTGGAGAAAAAATAAAAAAGTTCTGGCTCTCACAATATGGCGACGAAAAATATCCAGAGTGTTCCAAAAGCGGATAGGATTGGGCACCATTTATCAGTGCGACACTGACCACACATCTATGAATTATTTATTTACCCCATTATTATAGCCTCTTATTATGCTCTGATGTACCCTGCACAGATTACATGTGCCCCCACATTATAAACTGAGATACCAGTAAAATCCCAAACAGAACAACTGCTATGCAAAATCTTCGCTCCAAAAGCCAAATGTCGCTCCCTCCGTTCTGAACCCTGCAGCGTGCCCAAACACCAGTTTACGTCCACATATATGGCATTGCCATACCCGAGAGAAGTGGCTTAACAGTTCATGAGATATTTGTCTTCAATGGCACAAACTGGGCACAACATATTGTGCACTAAATTGGCATATCAGTGGAAAATTTCAATTTTCACTTTGAAAAGAATCACCTGTGGAGTCAAAATTTTCACTACACCTCTTAAAATGCCCTAAGGGGTGTAGTTTCCAATATGGGGGTCACTACTTGAGGGTTTGTTTTACTATTTGACTTTAGAGCCCTGTAATTGTGAGCCAATGCTGTGAAAATCACAAAAATAGACCTCAAATGCGCATGTTGCTCTTTACTTCTGAGCTCTGTCTTGTCCAGGAAAAAGATAAATGCCTTGAGGGGTGCAGTTTCCAAAATGGGGTCACTTCTTGGGGCTTCCACTGTTCTCTGGTACTCAGGGGTTTTGCAAAAACGTGGTGGCCAGAAACCAATACAGCAAAATCTGCATGCCAAATAGCGCTCCAGCCATTCTGAGCCCTGCAGTGTGTCCAAACAGTAGTGTATGACCACATGTGGGATATTGCCGTAATCGGGAGAAATTGCTTTACAAATGTTGGGGTGCTTTTTCTCCAGTATCCCTTGTGAAAATGAAGACATTCTACAATTTAGTGGAACAAAATGTAGATTTTCATTTTCACTGCCTAATTCCAATAAATTCTGCAAAAGACTAAAGGTCTAAATGCTCACTATATTCCTTGAGGGGTGTCGTTTCCCAAATGGAGTCACTTTTGGGGGGTTTCCACTGTTTTGGCCTCTCATGGGCTTTGCAAATGAAACATGGCTCCTGAAAAACAATCTAGCATAATTTGAGCTCCAAAAGCCAAATGGTGCTCTTTCCCTTCTGAGCCCTGCCGTGGGTCCAAACAGCAGTTTATTACCACATATGCTGTACTGCCGTACTCAGAAGAGTTCTCCTTTATCTATTGTGAAAATGGAAAAATCTGAGCTAAAACAACATTTTATTAGAAAAAATGTAGATTTTCCTTTTTAGAGCCTAATTACACTATATTCAGCAAAAAACCTGTGGGGTAAAAATGCCCACTATACCCCTTGAAAATTCCTTGAGGGGTGTAGTTTGCGTGTCTTTTTTGGAATGTTTTCTTTGTTTTGGCCTCACAAGACCTCTTCAAACCGGACATGGTGCCTAAAATATATTCTAATAAAAATAAGGCCCCAATATCCACTAGGTGCTCCTTTGCTTCTGAGGCCTGCGTTTCCGTCCAGTAGCACGCTAGGGCCACATGTGGGATATTTCTAAAAACTACAGAATCTGGGCAATAAATATTGAGTTGCGTTTCTCTGGTAAAACCTTCTGTGTTACAGAATTTTTTTTTATCAAATGGACTTTCTGCAAAAAAAATGACATTTGTAAATTTCACCTTTAATTTACTTTAATTCTTGTGAAACGCCTAAAGGGTTAAGAAACTTTCTAAATGCTGTTTTGAATACTTTGAGGGGTTCAGTTTTTAAAATAGGATTTATATGGGGTTTATAGTATATAAGGCCCTCAAAACCAGTTCAGAACTGAATCGGTCCCTAAAATAAGGCTCTTGAAATTTTCTTGGAAATGTGAGAAATTGCTGCTAACGTTCTAAGCCTTGTAACATCATAGAAAAATGAAAAGACGTTCAAAAAACAAATGCAAACATAAAGTAGACATATGGAAAATGGGAAATAGTAGCTATTTTGTGTGGTATTACTGTCTGTCTTACAAGAAGATACATTTAAATTTTTTAAAAAATGCTAATTTTTTGAATTTTTCTTACAATTTTGGTGTTTTTCACAAATAAACACTGAATGTGTCGACCAAATTTTACCACTAACTTAATCCAATGTGTCATGAGAAAACCATCTCGAATCGCTTGAAAAAATAAAAGCATTTCAAAGTTATTACCACTTTAAGTGATACATGTCAGATTTGAAAAAAATTGTCTGATCCTTAAAGAGGCTCTGTCACCAGATTTTGCAACCCCTATCTGCTATTGCAGCAGATCGACGCTGCAATGTAGATTACAGTAACGTTTTTATTTTTAAAAAACGAGCATTTTTGGCCAAGTTATGACCATTTTTGTATTTATGCAAATGAGGCTTGCAAAAGTACAACTGGGCGTGTTGAAAAGTAAAAGTACAACTGGGCGTGTATTATGTGCGTACATCGGGGCGTGTTTACTACTTTTAATAGCTGGGCGTTCTGAAGAGAAGTATCATCCACTTCTCTTCACAACGCCCAGCTTCTGGCAGTGCAGATCTGTGACGTCACTCACAGGTCCTGCATCGTGTCGGCACCAGAGGCTACAGATGATTCTGCAGCAGCATCGGCGTTTGCAGGTAAGTCGATGTAGCTACTTACCTGCAAACGCTGATGCTGCTGCAGAATCAACTGTAGCCTCTGGTGCCGATGTCTCCTCGCTCGTCCGACACGATGCAGGACCTGGGAGTGACGTCACAGATCTGCACTGCCAGAAGCTGGGCGTTCTGAAGAGAAGTGGATGATACTTCTCATCAGAATGCCCAGCTAGTAAAAGTAGTAAACACGCCCCGATGTACGCACATAATACACGCCCAGTTGTACTTTTACTTTTCAACACGCCCAGTTGTACTTTTGCAAGCCTCATTTGCATAAATACGAAAATGGTCATAACTTGGCCAAAAATGCTCGTTTTTTAAAAATAAAAACGTTACTGTAATCTACATTGCAGCGCCTATCTGCTGCAATAGCAGATAGGGGTTGCAAAATCTGGTGACAGAGCCTCTTTAAGGCCAAAAAAGGCTTAGTCACTAAGGGGTTAATCCTTAAGGCCAAAAAAGGCTTAGTCACTAAGGGGTTAATAAGAACAATAATTAGTTGACATAGTCTCTATTCCCAGTACTAGTATGACTCCTGGAGCAATGGCCGCTACACTCTCTCCATTTTCTAAGATCTGCTGTGTTTTGGTATGTTTGACAGCAAGAAGATCACTGCAACATTCCTCGTGTCAAAAATACCTGTCAGCCCCATAGAACCATTTATTTTTTTTATGTACTTTCAGTGGCTTTTTGCGCTTTTTTTTTTTTCAAAAACACTGCGGCCAGATTAAAGCCTAAAGTAAAATATCGTAACATACGCAACGTTTCGATTTTTTCTTGTGGTTATAGCTTTTTGGGGGTTAGATTAGCTTTTTTTTTTTTTAAAACGCAGCGTGCTCCAAGTATGCCGTTTCTTTTTTAAAGAACTTCAACAACGCCAGGAAAAACTCATGTACAAAATTACATTAAATAATTTCCAAAAAAAAGGGATGTAAGATGCTTTCAATTGATGGAGTTTTATACGTATGTGTGAACAGGGCCAAGAAAACAGGGAAATCAGTTAACAAAAAAAAACAAGAAAACATTACAAAAGCTTGTTAACACGTTATTATCAGAGGTGCAGTAGTAGTTGCAAGGTACATTAATTATGTGGGTATACTGCTTATATACAGTACATACAGCGGCATGACAATGGATATTATAATAGTTTTCTGTAACTCAGACTTTCTGTGCTGGCATGGGGCAATTTCTGAATTTGGTTAGAATGCCCAGCTTCATTTGAAATATCCCCATTGGTATTGTTTTCTGACATCTCGAAGACAATTTAAAAACTTTAAAGGCCATTTTCACGCTGGGCGTATACACTGCGTACAAGTACAAAGCATATCTGTCCTGGAACCCACAGGGATTTCTGGACGAAAAACCACACCAGATTGTGGTGCAGTTTTTCGGGCAGACTCTCCATTGAGGAAAACAGTGGACAGAAAAAAATAAAATAAAAGTTTATACTTACCCTGGTCTCCGGTGTCATAGCGAAGCTTTCTTCTGTTCTCGTCCGGGCTGGTCTCCTGAGAGGACGCTGCAAACCATGTGACCGCTGCAGCCTGTGATTAGATGCAGCAGTCACATGGGATGAAACGTCATTCCCGGAGGTCAGCCTGGACGGAGAACAGAAGAAAGTGTCGCTATGACAAGGGCCTGTCTGTAAGTATAAACTTTTTTATTTATTTGACACAAAAAAAGTAATTTTTCCTGAGTTACGACTTTTGGAATCGCAACTTTTTCCGCCGCAAAAAATGCAATATTTACTATTTGTTGTGTGTTTTACCTCCCATCGAATTCAATAGGGAAAACTGGCAACAAAAAAAAAGCGATTCCAAAGCATAAATTGACATGCTGCGGATTTAAAAAACGCACCGCAGTTCAATTTATGAACCGTTTTCCTGTGTATTTTTTACGCAGTGTGTGGATGAGATTTGTTCAATTTGCAATACGTAGCGGATTTTCCACAATGAAATCCAATGTGGAAAATCTGCAGTGTTTACGCTACATGTGAACATACCCTAATAATGCATGAAAATGCACGTGTGTATATATATATAAAAATGTCAAATCGTCTCCATGTACGAGACCTTCTTCCTCGATTCCCTGTTGGCAGTATAACCTACATTACAGGATAATCTTCTGTGCCATAGACAAAAACCCTAGAATATGAGGAGGAATTGGAAGTACATTATAATAAACATGCGCTCTTTAAGAGAGAAACCAAATACTCTCAATGCATGAAACAGTAAAACATTTTTCATTAGAATTTAATAACTCACTGAAGGTCTGTTGAAGCGTTCCAGTGGTTTAACCCCTAAATTGCATCGTCCCTAGTGGGGAACAGCATTAGAAGTGCAGACAGAAGTCATATGGGGTCGACATCGGACACAATTAATCAATATGAACAGTTATAACCTCAATAGTTTCGATTGGACCTTTAGTTAGAACTCTAGGAATACGGAGTAGCAGACCACCCAATACCAGGACCTAACTAGATCAATGTGTGTGGCCAGAATTCCAACATTATGAAATGATTGAGATCAGAGATGAGAAAAATCTGCTGGAGAGGACTGATGCACCCATTATGCTCAGGCTACATGGAAATTCTAGCTGTGGTAGTCGCTGTCGAGAAGAGCAGCACAATATTATGAAATGTTGCAGCACTTTGTCCACCCTCGCACGGTCATAATATATTGCAACAGGAAAACAGGGCGGACTATGAATTCCCCTACAGCCACGTGATGTAAAAAAGTAAAAATCGTGAAATAGGACCCCGGCCAATCAGAAAACTATAAAAAAAATTACGTGTAAAGGCAAGCAATGACGTTATTTCACCACATGTATAAAGGAGGCACTGAATAAACAAAGCGCTAACAGTATTTTTCATAGCGGCGCCAAAGGAGCTATATTGAATGCTCTCTTCAGTAGACATTATTTACAACGTTATGGGGGACTCATATAGTGTAGCTCTATTTTGGACCCACAATAAAGATTATGTAAGGGAAACTCATAAATACCAATTCCAGAATATAAGGAGATTATCTCAATGGCTTCTATTACAAACTAGAACGTTCCAATAATGACCTGCAGATTATTCACATCCCCGCTCAATTCTTCACATCAGGATACAACTCCAACCACTTGTTATAAAGGGTAAGGAGGTGGTTACAGTCCTACATTGACTAATTAATATGTATAATAGTTATCAAATCTAAAGGAGATCTGCAGCATCTTAGTCTGATGTGCTGTAGCCGTGGGATACAGAACTGCATTTATACACACTGAAGCCGCTGAGGAACATCTTTTTTTTTTTTAAAGTGGGAGCACTACATGGTAGTCCATCAGTGGTTGGCACCAGAGAAGGAACTTACTGTCAAAGCGATTTATTAAAGCTGCTTCTACAAGAAGACATAACTAGTGTGTATGTGGCGCCGCTCATCGGTGTCTTTTACAAAAAAAAAATCTGAAACCATAGAATTGGCTGCTGCCAGAACACTTGGGCACATCAATATAGAAACTTTACAATAGAAAATTTACAAGGCAACACATGGCATGATACTTTTGGCGAAGATCATAAAATAGCAACATCAAAGTCAATGATACACATTGTCACAATATTTGTACGTTTTTAAAGGGGTTTCTGGTCATGATGCGTTTTTTCACAGGATAGGTCATCAGTATATGATTGGTGGGGGTCCGACACCTGTATCCCGCGGCAAACAGCTGTTCCGGCTGCCTCCTGGCATCGGGAGTTATAAAGTGTTGGGAGCCGGAAGCAGATGGCACGGCCGCTATACAGTGGTCGGAGCATTTTGCTTCCGGCTCCGAACATCGAACAACTCCCAGTGCCGGAGGCAGCTGATCGGTGCGGGGTCCAGGTGTCGGACCCCCAATGATCATATACTGATGACCTATCCTGTGGATAGGTCATCAGTATGAAAAAACACCCCATGACCAGAAAACCCCTTTAAGTCTTGCTGCTTTGATGTAGCTTATCTCAAATATGTTGTACATGTTGAACAGAATTTTAAAAAAGTGCCCATTTTTTTTAGAAATATGGCACATATCATTATCGCGCCATTTATTGATAGCACATTTTATTTGACAAATGTGTACCATTGAGTTGTCTTGTCTGCAGGGCAATTAGTCATTCAGAGATATGGCTATGCCATGTGGGCATAATAATTAGAAATGCAAGCCAGCAATTGTAAATTAATATAGTGAACGCTGACATATCAATTACCCACAGTACTGAATGCAAAGAAAAAACTAACGTCTACATTATTGAAGAGAATAGTGCCACATACATGCTTTTCCAATTACAATATCATGGACAACAGAATGCAAAGAAAAAGATAAAATACGGAGCACATTATGAGTACAGCCCAACATTGCTCTAGGCCACGACTGACTCGCTATTAGGTAAATGAGAGGCGATTCATTTCCAAGCGTAAATTCCATTTCTTTACTATACAGGATAGAACCTTTTGGAAGCTTATGCTAGTAAATAAAAATTTGATCGTTTTAGTACATACATCTGATCATTTCAATATAAACATTTGCATTTTACATTCGTCTCTGGTCCTTTTCTTTTCTTAACAACATTCATATTTTTTTCTTGGAGGAAAGAATTGCTCTGCAGAACAATTAGAATGCCACGATAATTTTACTATTCGGCTGCTTCACATCTGCTTTGTGATTTGCGCTTTTTTGCTTCGTCAATAGAACTGGAAATAAACACTTCCGTTAAAACACCAATTGAGTGTTTTTTAAGCCCAGTTTGCTTCATTTCAATTCCGTTACGTTTCAGTTCTCCCCAAAAAACGGACACTGGCCGGAACGGGCCTTTGTTTTCTTTTACAATATATGAGAGATAGAAACAGAATGTCTTCAGTTTGTATCCGTCATTCATTCCGTTTGTAAGAACCGTCAAAATTATTCTACACGCGTGCAGAAGAAAAATCTGTGCAGAGCACGCTCCAGTGACTCGCTGTAGCTTGAGAAATCTACTTCAG
Organism: Rhinoderma darwinii; assembly: GCF_050947455.1. Lineage (NCBI taxonomy): Eukaryota > Metazoa > Chordata > Amphibia > Anura > Rhinodermatidae > Rhinoderma > Rhinoderma darwinii. The sequence goes on from NC_134689.1 coordinate 49,324,846, forward strand.
TGCTGCAGGACGTGTGCATAACGGATCAGTCAAAAATGGAGCATAGCGGATTTCAAACTGATACAAACTGAAGCAAAAGTTTCAGTTTTTTGACAGTTCGATCAAATGGATTGGTAAAAAAAATAAAAAATAAGAAAAACAGAGACTTTTGTTTCCTTTGCTTTCCCTTTCCAGGATTTTTTGGGGGCGGGTCAAATAAAACAAGGATCCGTTTAAATCAGAATTCAGATTTGAACCTACTGTTATTATAACAATTGCCACCTTGTGGACCATTGATGCTCCAAAGGACAGAGAAGCCTGGATAAGATAGCCTTGATTACAAAGAATAGGGGGAGTTCAATATCAAATAAGAAAAACAAAAATATAAAATTAAAATGATAAAAAAGTTTAATAATTAAACGGAAAAATAATATTATATCCACCATGTTGAAGTGACTCTTTAGGCTCCCTCTTACTAGAGCTCAATCCCTGTCTATGTGCGGCAATTACCTGTACTTAATAATCATTCTGCGCTTGCTATACTGGAAATCAGCTCTCCATGCACGGACTTCTTGGTGAGCTTGTGATAAACTTGTGTTTATATAGAGCAGCCAATCTGAAGAGGCAGAGCTGCAGTGGGAAGGGAGAAAGCAGCAGCCTGGACCAATGACAAGACAGAAGGTAGATTTCAGACTACCTCAGACTCCCAGTAACCGTTGTAGCTAAACTGTAGTCACAGATCAGAGCTCTGTCCTAATAGAGCTAAGCTAAAAAGTGGCAAGCACTGAGAAAATAAATAGCAGGTAAGCAGCACCTACAGGTAGTGACTTGAGGTCTTGACTGGACAATCACCTTAAGTACTGTACTTGTATCATAATATTGCTAAGATAAAACATATTTCATTATCACCCTCTCCACCCTGGATTGCTTGCATTTGTACAGATCTTCATGCACATTTTACTAATCTTATGGCAACACTGCTCAGTTATGTACTGTATAATTCACAGCTAATTTTAAGTAATGTAGTAGATAAAGTCTGCAATACCCTTTCTAAACTGATTCTTAGGGTAAATTAAGAGTAACTTTAATTTATCCTTCAGATATGTAATACTTACAGGGGCCATACTGCAGCTCAAAAGGGGTTTGCCCATCAGGGACATTTATGGCATATCCACAGGATATGCCATAAATGTCAGATAGATGGGGGTCCCGCCTATCTCTAAAACGGGGCCCCCTAAACCCTGTTCTATCTCTCTCTGTTCCGGTTGCCTCCCGGGCCACTTCCTGATTACATAGACGGAAATTCCAAAAAACGCGTAACTCGCTGACCTACGCGGTTTCTATAACTCCCATAGAAGTGAATGGCAGTTACGGAATCAGCGTAGCACGCAAGCTATGCTGTTTCCATTCACTTCTATGGGAGTTACAGAAATTGCGTAGGTCAGCGAGCAAAACCCTTTAAGACCTCTAGATGCTAAAGCGGATCATACACATTAGATATCTGTTTATGGTTGCCAAATTTGAAATCAACCCTCACATCTTTTTGGGGATTTTATCCCGTCCAATACTTTGATACCTCCAGAAATGAGAAGTGCCAGAGGTATTGCTGTATTTGGCACATCATCATGTAGTAAACCGGTTCCCAATGTATACAAAAACATTTTTTTTAACGGATGATAAATTATTGTACATTAAGAATAAAAGTATGCATGTATTATTTGATAATTACAAATAAAAGAATAAAAAGTATTTCTGGAAACACTGGAATAAGTGCAGATGCCGCCAAAAGCAACTAGAGTTTAGCTTTAAAGGGGTATTCTCGCATATATCCAAAGATATGTCATAAATGTCCAATAGCTGCAGGTACCTCTGGGATTCACACATATCCCTAGAACGGGGGCTCCTTGACCCCCGTCCTACCTTCTCCTGCGGACGCTAGGCTCTGCCAACGAGTAACAAGGTGGGCAGAAGTACGGATGCAGCTCGCTTGCTGAGCTAAGCTGTTTCTGTAACTGCCATAGAAGTAAATAGGAATTACGAAACTATTTCCCTTTCACTAGTTTTGATAAATCTCCTATGTCTTAATATCGGGTTTATAATGTAACTATGACAAACTCACCAGTGTAGACATTGATCCATTAGAAAGATAAGGATCAGACAGCATAAGGAATGGATAACTGGAATATCCTGAACCTTTATACATGGGCTCCTCCTGATGTTTAATGCCTATGGAATATAAAAAAGAAAAAAAGAAAAAATAATAATTGTTGATACAGCGTCAACTTGTTCTTTATAATCAATAAATAGACTTTTCTTTAATATTTTACATTTAGAATAATAATTGCAACCAATATTACAGAAGGCTTATAGGAAGACTCCAACCGGCTTAAAGGGGCTGTAAAAGATAATATTATTTAGTTAGCCCTTAGAGGGCTTTTAAATTTAATCTTGGAACAAAAAAAACCTTCCTTCCTCCCTGCGGCGTCCCACAATGCAGATTGCCGCAGGATGTAAATATTGCAGTGGCGCTCAGCCCGTACATAGCACAGAAAGTGGTTCTCCACTGCAGATGTGTCCTTCTGTATCAGTATGTGACCTGACCGCAGCGGGGAAACCCATTCTGAGCAGTGTGTGGGTGCCCAGCATGTATAGACTGGGCACTGCCATGTTTACATGCAGCAGCGATCAGCTCTGTGGGACCACGCAGGGAAGGAGTTTGTTTTTTCTAAAGGCATTCAATTTAAAAGCCCTCCTTTTCTTAATAAATAGGAGTTAAATGAAAAAAAAAAACTTCTGTTTACACTAACAAGTAGAAGAATAAACTTCTACATCTGTATGGAAGATTGTTTATTTATGATCAATCCAGTTTGCAATCAATTTAATTCACTTATCTGGAGTCGCCAGTTTTTCCTTGTTTTATTCCTCGGACGGAAGAGAACAAGGAAAACCCACAACGGATGTATGAACATAGCCTTTAGGGCTTATTCACACGAACTTATAATACGTCCGTGCTACGCGAGAGGAAATCACTCGCGTCGCACGGAACTATGTTAATGAATGGGGCCATTCAGACTGTCAGTGAATATCATGCAGCGTACATGCGTGAAACTCATGACATGTCCTATATTTGCCCATGTTTCGCGCTGCACGCACCCATTGAAGTGAATGGGTGCGTGCAAATCGCGCTTGGCACATGGAAGCACTTCCGGGTGCCGCGCGTGATGCGCGCTACTGTAGTAAAAGCTATGAATGAAAACAGAAAAGGACCACGTGCTTTTCTGTTTGTAAACATAAAAACAGAGTGTCATCATGATGCCGCGGACCATATGCTGACGACACACGGACCTTTTGCGCGCGCAAAACGCAGCGTTTTTTTTTTTGCACGCACAAAATGCACAGACTCGTGTGAATCCGGCCTAATAGTGGGGCTTATTATATAAGTTCCCTCTCTCACGCACACATGGGTAGTTCATTTCATGGGAATGCAGATCATGTTGCCGCTGAGTTGCACACATTTGCATGACTTCATTATTATTACATTTGTTCGTTTTATGTTTGAATATTACCGATAATTTCTAGGTGCAAAAGCTAAGATCTGATGATTTTATTTTCTCACTCCTTATCATCCGCTGTCTAGACACAAGCCTTTGTTCTTGATCAATTAGACTTATCTGTGTACTTCAAACATCATTTGTTTGAGCCGTTTACACTCTGATCACAGGAGAAGCAATGACTAATCCCACAAGATGTCACTTCAAGGTAAAAAGAGCAAAACAATGGGGTCACACATGACAAATCACAACACAGGTACAGTGGTGCTGGATGCCTGTGCAAACGTTGAGGTGAAATTATTTTGACAAGTCGTTTTCCTCTGTGGTGTTTCAGCACCACTCCCCTCGCAGATTGTACACGCTTCCAGAGGAAATGTCACACAACTGTACGTAGCGAGTGCACAGAAGACGTCAGCCCACACGACTACTGCTTTATTTTTATTGTAATTAATTTAGTTGTTTCTTCACTTCTAACTTCACACAAAAGCTGATTCAAATTCCCTGCGTGACAGCAGTTAACCCCAAACTCCAACTCTTCCTGTCACAATGACATGGTTCTAGAAAGCTGAGATATGAGGAGCTGTTTGTTTGGGCCCTCACACCATAAAGCGCTCCCTGTGCCGGTACAGTTCTTTAAGAACATTGTGGTAGCCGGTTATTTTCATTCCCTAGCAAATAGCAGCTTTAAACAGAATGCAATTTTGACTCCCGTAGGACCGTCATTTTCTAAATTCCAGCTTCCATTCTGTAGCTATATAATGCGAGGACCCCAACAAACAGCTCCTTATATCTTAGCTACAAAGATCCATGCAAATGTCACATGGATAGGATATTGGGTCTACTGCAGTAACAACTGAAATAGGTGGATTCAGGCTTTAACATTCACACATTTTGACTATGAGATCAAATACTAAGAAAATTACTTTAACGTGGTTGTCTATAAATCAGAAAAACATGGCTGCTTTCTTAAAAAACTGCACCACACCTGTCCATAGGTTGTGTATGGTACTGCAGCTCAGCCCCTTCACTTCACAGTAGCCAAGCTGTAATACCAGACACAACCCACGGACAGGTGTGGTGCGGTTTCTGTAATCCTGAAAATATCCTTTAATAACTCCAGATTATTCAAGATTAGGCCAAACTTTATATTAACTTATTTACTTGGTAACATATTGAGCTTGACCTATTGCTTTATTAGCTATAATTTAAGAGAATATAAAAAAAAAAGCTGGCCCCTACCAAAGTTCTCTCTATAGTTACAGTCAATCTACATGATCAGTAAATCATACAATGGCCTGAGTTATGTACAAGGATGGGAATATCCAACATGTACAATGATATTGTAGAAGTTTGAGGGACCTTATGTTGTCAACCACCAAGGTTATCCACTTTGGACAATCCCTACTTGTAGGAAGGGTCCCTTGAAAATAAGCTAATCACAAAGTGTCCCAGTGTCCCCATGCTGGGACCCCCTTCAGCTGTAATCTGTGGGGAAACCTGGCAGTAAAAGGCCGTGTAAACGAGCGCCAATCAACGAGACAGCTCGTTGATCTGCGCTTGTTTGCTCCTTTCACAAGGCACTAGTATGGGGACGAGCGATCGTTACTTTAAACCCTCGTCCCCATAGATTTTTATCACGTCGGCAGCACATCTTCCTGTTTACACAGGGAGATGTGGTAACTTCAACAATAATAGTTTCAGCATTTACAACAATGCAATCAACAGATGATCAAGCGTTTGCTCGTTCATCGACTGATCATTGCTTACGCAGGGCAATTATCGGGAACGCTCGTTTGCCCGATAATTGGCCGGTGTAAAAGGGCCTTAAGGGTCTTCGATTTCCCTGCAGTGCCACCACAGGGGAAATTAAGCATTGAACAACGGCCATTCACATCAACGGGTTGTCTGTGTATTGCAGGACAGGACAGGTCCTGTAGAGCGAGAGACGCTCCTTGCAACAGCTCTCCACCCTGGCAATGGACCCTGAAAAGAGGACCCCCCCCCCCTCTATTAACTCAGTATTCCCTAATAGGGTGTATGAAAATGGGTTTTCTAACCTGGGAAGTCCTTTTAAAAGAAAATGTATGTGTAGGGTCTAACTGGTTCACTCGGCTATTTCCATAGCTTCTCTAGACTATAATAGAGAGTGACCAACCAGGTGTAACGGCTTCTCTGTCGGGAACAGAGGACAGTGCTACCTTGTTCTCTGGATCACGGGAGGGTTGGACCCCAAACAATCAGTCATTTATGGAACATTATGTCACCATAAATGTCTAAAGGTCCTTTTACACGGCCAAATTTCAGCCATGAAAACGAGCGCCGATCGACAAGACAGCTCGTCATTCAGTGCTCATTTGTGCCTTTTGCAAGGAGCAATGACCGGTAATTATGGGGAGGAGCGATTGTTACTACAATCGTTCGTACCCACATATTTCCATTATGTCGGCAGCACGTCTCCCTGTTTACACAGGGAGACGTGCTGCCGACTAGCAACCATTTTATTGGCCGGATATACTTCATACGTTCATCGGCTGATCAATGCCCTGTGTAAACCACATAGCAACGATCGGTTACCAGCGTTCATAAGAACGTTCGTTTGACCAATTATTGGCCCGTGTAAAAGGGCCCTAAGAACTGCTCCAAAACAAAGGTCATCAGACAAGTTGGAAGATTTATACTTCTTGTACGGTGTATATGACACTTGCTGAGGATGTCCTGCGTGGAGAAGGGTCCAGATCATAGGAGATTACAACTGTGGTTACAAGTCTCTGGTCAAAATCATATTTCAACCTCAACAAGTCATTATTGGGACAATCTTCTGAACTGACCATTCATACTCCTATTTTATTGAGATTAGAAAAAACGATGCCGTGGAAAATAGCAAAAATATAAAACCTTGCTATTCCCCATAAAAGTTATATGATCTCGTCACCATTGATATTCAAAAAATCACATTGTCCAGATCAAACTTTTTTTGCGTAGTTCATTTTTTAAGCAATCGTTTTACCTATTTGCACATAGTGATTATTGCGAATATCGAACAATTTTGGTCGGAACAAAGTAGAAAGTTCAGTGTTGAAATGGACAAAACTGTTTAGATCTGTAAAAAATGTACAATGATAAAATTAGAAAAATGGAGCAGTACTTGTCAACTGGGCCAGAAGGTTAAAAACCTCTATGTCTATGGTTGTCTTTATCCTAAAATTGCTTGAGTTTGGCCAAATGTGATCACAACCAATCCCCCTATAAACCTGGACATTCAACCGAACGTACATATTATTTCTATAGAAGGGAGAAAGAATGAGAACATCTCCATCCCCCAATAACATCAGACTTAAATTCATATATAAAACGCACACAGATAGAAGGCTCTAGGTCTGCACTGAATATATATTTTTTATTTTGCTATGAATAATTCAGGTTTAATATGCAAGAAAACCCCTATAAAGTTCTCACGAAATATCTTCTCACAACAGAAAAACGACATGCACTTTGAATGTTTACTCTTATGATAAATCCTTCAGACAGGAAAAGCCTCTTCCTGGCATTAATACAGTAAAATTCCATTAATCCGGAATCCAGTAGTCTAAAAATTCTTATGATCCAGCACTTATTTCTGGTACTTAACTGCAAAATACTAGGAAATCTCATAGTTCCAGCAGACTGGACAACGATAACACAATCGAAGACAAAAAAAAAACAACACAAAATGAAGTGTATATTATTATGTAATATTATAGGATGGTGTATAAGTACGTTTTATCTATTTCAGAACAACATCTAATGTTAGTCAGAATTGTCCATCTTTTGAGGGCCAAAACACGGATATTCGCATTGGGTATAGACAATTAATAACTGTTGGCCAAAACAGGGAAGATGGCGCATTACTCCACTACCATGTACGTTCGTGGCAGTCCCCCCTTGATATCAGATGCCAGGCAAGGGTCTGCTAATCGCACAGACATTAGACTGCCCATGGACACCTAATGCCGGGCAAAGGTCTGCTAATCGCACAGACATCAGACTGCCCATTGGCAACCTAATGCCAGGCAAGGGTTTGCTAATCGCAGAAATTAGACTGCCCATGGACACCTACACACCATTTCCAGATACAGTATTACTCTTGCGACGTCAATGGTTTATAATATTAGCCCAGTAATGGGACAATTTTGTTCTAGGTTGTCGTCGTTACATTTTTAGGATGAAAATTCAGCCTGCCTGTCAAAAATACACTTTGTAAGGCTGGCCTTACACTAGACATTTTAGATGGCCAAAGAGGCCATTTAGACCATTTTCTGCCAATGCCTTTTTGTGACAAGAACGAGCGTGACCGGCAACTACTAAAGACGGATGTCTGTGGAAAAGTTGATCTGCCGTGTTAGATTTTTACAGCAGTCTTATGAAGTCGTTCATACCAAACGAGAGATCTGCCGCCCATCAATAGATGCCCAGACCAGATCAAGACAAAGATCGATCAGCTATTTGTCGTTTTAACAGAACGACAACGTTCACAGACCAATGGTGTAAGACAAGTTGTTTAGAAAATGGCTGTCTGAAATCCCTAATGTATGGCCAGCTTTAGATTAGTTAACGGGGTACTAAATATGCTAATAGACTACATATAGTTCGTGTCGCATATCAGCCCCCCGAGAGATGATCTGAGCAGATCACTTAAGGCCCTTTTAAACAGGCCAATTATGGGGCACACATAATGCTCATTCTCGATAAATGCCCTGTCTAAACAGGGCAACGACCAGCTGTTGAACAAGCTTATGGCTGAACTGCTCGTTCTGCAGCATTAAATATTAACGTTGTCGGCAGCACATCTCTGTGGTGCCGACACGATGGAAATGTATTGGGACGAACGATCGTTGTAACGATCGCTCGTCCTCATTCATAACCAATCACTGCTCCTTGTGAAAGGAGCGCGGATCAACGAGCTGTCTCGTTGATCGGTGCTCGTTTTTGTGGCCCATATTGGGCCATGTAATAGGACCTTTACATATAGCAATATAGTAGATTCCTATATACTCTCTACGTCTATATATACCATTTACACATGTACGTTCACGTCATAATCCCACCACTCTCGCCACAACCGTTCATTACTTCAGCGCTCGGTAACTAATAATGTAGATGCATTTACTTGTAAAGAGTACGGATCTGCTTTAAAAAGATCAACCGGACAGCCTACAGCCCTATAAAATGTTACCTGGGAAAGCAGTAATATTACTACAGGTTATTCCAGTTACGGAGTGAGACAGTGCTACATAGGCCTGACCCCCAGCAATGATATGTGTATGTACATACACATACATAAAACTGATGCCCTGCACCTGAGAACAGGTGAAACTAAAGCCGTGACCTGTAGGCCTCAGTCTCTTCATTTCAATAATTGATCTTATGATCGTCACTTCAGACGCCCAATTCCTCTGCTAACCAAGCCTTCAAGGGTTATCTTAGCTTTATTTAAAAAAAAAAAAAACAATCAATGTACAAGTTGTGCAACTCTCTAATATACAATGGCTCACGTGCTTCTAAAGTGGCGTAAATTTGTGTCAAAATTAGGCTAATGCTTACAACTGAATAATTGACATGAACTTTTACAATGGATAACAACGATACTTTATCTACACCGGGGTCTGTGTGGAATAGAGATGCATTTTTTTTCTCATTTGCAAATTTTAAGCAACATTTTTATGACTTTTTAAAAAAGTGGCTTTTCATAAAGGAGTACAAGTCCTGGTCAGGCAGAAAGCCACGCCCACTCGTCCGCTCTTACGAACCGTGCACGGCGCAAATGGCATTAAATGCTGGCGTAAAAGGTTAAGATAAATGTTGCACAGCAGATTTGACGCTATTTTGGAGAAAACGCGCCACATAAAAACGCAAATGTATTAATAAGTGTGGACAATCGTTTTTAATTTCTTACCATTTTCAAATACTCTGTTAGTCATCAGTGAATGAAAACATTCATATTTACACCTGGAAACTGTACAAACCTAATTTCTCGCAACTGAGAATTGTTAGGGTATGTGCACACACAAAATAAAAAACTTCTCAAAAATACGGAGCTGTTTTGAAGGGAAAATCGCTCCTGATTTTCAGACGTTTTTTTTAATCAAAGTCGCGTTTTTTGCGTCGTTTTTAACGGCCGTTTTTGGACTGTTTTTCTATAGAGTCAATGAAAAACGGCTCCAAAAACGGCTAAAGAAGCGACATGAATTGAAATCAATGGGCAGATATTTGGAGGCGTTCTGCTTCCGATTTTTCAGCCGTTTTTTAGGATGTTTGCGGCCTGAAAAACGGCTGAAAAGACTCCGTGTGAACATACCCAGTCTAGAAAATCCTCTAAAAGTTATAAAGAGTGAGATCCGTTATCAAAGCTGAAAATCATGGTTCAGATTTGTTGCGGATTTCTACACAGCAAATCTATCCTGTGTGAACACGGCCTTAGGTTATGTTCACATGTAGTGTTTTACTTGTCACTTTGAGACAAAACACAGAAAAACAGGCAGTGAATCTGCATTGGAAACGAGATTGTTGGTTGTAAACAAGATTGTTGTCATTCACCTACAGCAAACAAATCTTGGTAACGGTGAGGAGATTAAACAAAATGGGGGAGATTTATTAAAATTGGTGCAAAGGAGTCTGAAGGAATCGGATGGGTTGCCATGGGCAACCATTGCACATTTCCTTTGCTACATCTCCCCCAAAGTTTACTAGAAAGTTTAAGTTTTTTTATTATGCGTTTTTATTATGCGCGGATTAGGTTAGATTTAAAAATGGGGTGAAGGGTGATGGGTTTTATCTTGGTGGAGCTGCTGAGAAACCCCAAAAAATAAACCCCTACTTGGGAAATCAAAACCAGAGCGCTGGAAAAGTGCAGGAGTTACTCTTGGCAACCAATCACATTGCAGCTTTCATTTTTTCAGAAGTCTTTTAGAAAAGGGGCGACTGCTTAACTTTTTCCTTGCACTACTTTGATAAATCTCCCTCAGAATTATTTGGTCGCCATGTGCAATTCCTGCAGTTTTGATAAATACCCATTAATATATATTATAAATATGTGGACACGATGGGCATGACAATGGTGCCAAAAGCTGCCAGTAGGCATACATTCGACACTTTCATGCTTCAAAAAGAAAACTTACATCCAGAATACAATTGGTTGCTATGGGTAACTCCTTTGCAATTGCTCCTTACGTGAGGGGGCGTAGTGAACATGGCCCTCAGACTGCACCCGGAGATGCGCACCTAGAACGTTTTAGCAAAATAGCACATATGTATGTGTGCCAGCGCCGAATTAACAAATAATGCGACAACCCAGCGCTAAATGGATGGCACAGTCTCACACGGACACATGTATCCTAATCACTTTCTGTAGCATCGTGCCAATAACCAGCCTGGGAAACGTACCATCAGATAAAGCCAAGTTATCGGACACAACGGAAATATTATTATTTGTGGTGTAAAAGCGACGCGTTTTGGCGATAAGTCACCAGCAGTCATTTCTCTTGGGATTATATTTGTGCTTGGCAGCTACCCTTCTATGGGCAGTATTACCAGCTGGCAGCTTGTGGATGGAGTAGAGGGATGCCACTTTCTAGGAGTTGTAGGCAAGTTTGCTGCAGCCTGTGCACAGCTGATGCCGCCGCTCTCAGGCAGCAATGGTCTCCTGTTTTCCTGCCTGTGTTGGGGTCTGGCATGAATAGCACGGGAGGAGGAGGGGGAGTCATTGGAGCTTACCATCTTCCATGTGATCTGCCAGCTTCTCCTGATAAACTCTCTGCGCATCCTGTGCCCGCCTGATCGCCTGTGGAAAGAGCAGGGATTCAGAAGTTGTGTGTGAGCGGCGCGGCAGCATCCCGGGCGGAGGGCTTACCTCCGGGTGATCAGATGGGATAGCGGGAGCCTCAGACTCATTGACCAGCGAGGACTTGAGATCGGCCAGATCCCGCTCAGTGAAGGCATTCTCCTGGATCTTCTCTTCCTGATCGCCTTCGTCTTTGAAGGCGATCATCTCATCGCTGGCGCCCAGGTCCTCCTCTCCGCCGCTGCTCAGCTGGGGCATGGTAGCTGGTGGAGCCCCTGCTCGGGCACTTGGGGCGGCACAGAGTTGGGGTGCAGAGTAATCACACTGTACAAGCCGGGCGATCGGTGCCCCGCATGAGGAGGGTACAGGGAAAAGTTAGGATGGCAGCAGCGGGGACAGGAGCTGTGTAGTCTGTAGCCTGTGATCGTGTGAGGACAAGGGGAAGGCAGAGAACTTCAAAGCACACCGCCTGCTGATTGATGCCTGCACTGAGCACTCGGAGGCTGAACCAAGGCGGCAGAGCCAGGCTCTTAAAGTGACAGGCACACACTCAACTGCTGCTACATACAGGGGTTATTGCTGAGACTGTCCATGCGTATGAGATGACTATTCACAGCAGTGATCAGTGGTGGCAGACAATGACCTGCTGCCCCTTATCACATGTTTGCAATTCATCTTTTGCCATAAATCATTTTCTGATTGTAGTGAAACTACAGAATGCAGATTTGAATTGTCCTAGATGGGAAATTCTGAACCAAATTTTATGAGACATGTCTAATAAATGAGGGTAAGTTCACAGAATCAGGTTTTATCTTTCCCAAAGCTGGGACCCCTATCAATCATGAGAATGGGGGTCCCGAGTACCCTGTTTGAATGCACGCTGCTGCTCCAATCATTCTCTATACTGCTTTGATGCTACTGTATTACGCTGTGTAATCCGTTGCGGAAAATCCACAGTGTTTACGCTACGTGTGGACATACCCTGACGGTATGTTCACACAGGGTGGATATGCAACATAAAAGAACACAGTGTTTCCGCCCTGGACGCCGCAGGCAATTAAGGGCGAAAAACCGCACCAAATTGTGGTGCTGTTTTTCGGCCGTAATGTCCGCTGCGGAAAACTGCACCTAAAAAAATAAAAGGTTTGATACTTACATATCCATGTCGACGCGCCCCTCTGCTGTCCTGCAGGCCGGCCGCCTGGAATGACGTTGCAGGCCATGTGAGCGCTGCAGCCTGTGATTGGCTGCAGCGCTCACATGGGATGAAACGTCATCCCAGAAGGCCAGCCTGAACGAAGAAACACAGAATTCTGGGAAAGTATAAGATTTTTTTTCTGAGTTGCGTTTTTTTGCTGTGGAATTACTGCTTTTCTGCTGCAAAAAAAGCAACATCTGCTATTTGTTGCGGGTTTTACCTCCACATTGAACTCAATAGGGAAAATCCGCAATAAATAAGCAGCGATTACGCAAATACAATTGAGATGCTGCGGATTAAAAAACTGCACCGCAGGTCAATTTCTGAGTGTTTTTTCTCAGCATTTACGCAGCGTGTGGATCAAATCACATCCACTTTGCTGCTACTGTATTATGCTGCAGATTTTCCCCAACGACAACCACAGCAGAAAATCTGCTGTATTTACGCTCAGGGCCAGCGTTAGGGGAGGCAAACTGGGCAATTGCCCCGGGCCCCCATCTTTTTAGGGCCCCCTCCCTGCGGCTACTTCTGGGCCTGCGTCGGCCATAACATTTATGGGCCGTGCGCCACAGGCCCCTCATGAACGGTGGCGTCTCTAGCGCTGGGGGGGTCCCCGGTACTAGCGATTGCCACATTCACTTGTGTCTGCGTCCTCAGGACGCAGATACAAGTGAATATTATAGGCTGCAGGCCACGTTAGGCCTGCTGCCTATAAGGCGCTGAGAAGAATCCCTGCAAAGGCCGGCGTGATGACGTCTCTGCATCACGCCTGTCTGCGCATGCGTCCCACCCGGAGGATGTGCATCGTGTGAACGGGGCAAGGTAAGTACAATATTTTATTTTTTTTCTGTGGCTGTCTGGCAATATACGGGGGGAGTGACACTGTAGCACTATATACAAGGTGGGTTCTGTGTGGCAATATACAGCGGGAGATTGCTGTGTGGCACTATATACAAGGAGGGGGGCTGTGTGGCACTATCTACAAGGGGGCTTCTGTGGCACTGTCTACAAGGGAGGGGGCTGTATGGCAATATAGAGCGTTGCATTGCTGAGTAGTACTATATAAAAGGAGCGGGGCTGTGTGGCACTAGATACAAGGGGGGTCTGTGTGGCACTTTATACAAGTGGGGCCAGTGTGGCACTATATATACAAGGGAGTGGCACTATATAGAAGAGAGTCACTAGATTTAAATGTCCTGTAATCACTTATATGGTCTGCAGAGCTCCTGTGTATAGCTGCCATCTGTCACGATCTGTGGGTATGTGGACCCATTGGGCCGCACCGCCGTAGCGGGATAGCAGCTGGCCAAACCGTGTACCAAGTCAATGTATAGATAACGTCCAAGCACAAGGGTATCTGCAGTAGTTCAGACAGTAACGGAGGCTCGGTACAGATGGGACCTTGGCAGCAGACACCAGGCGTGGTGTAACACCGCAGGCGTGACCGGGGGCACAACACAACTCCAACTTTTTAGTGCAGAACCCTTTTTATAGTCCATGGTGATCATGGGCTACTTAGAGGTTTTACTCATGCACCGTACGGGAACCAGTGCAGCGATGCAGATGTGATTGCCGGCGTCTCTCAGGAGGGAGATGCCGCCCAGCTCTCACTTGTCCATGGCCGCGGCCGTCGGGGGGCAGGTAAGCACGACTGTCTACGGCTGTGGACATTACACCATCTACCGCTATATGGTGGTAATATTGGTCTTTGTATAGTGGTTTTTATTCAGTAACAGTATGGGAGTATTAGTCACTATGTGGTTATGGTGTGGAGGTATTATTCAGTATAGTATGGTGTATTATTCAGTCAACTGCGCTTTTGTTTCTGCCAAAAAAACAGAAACCCTAACAGAATGGAAACCAACGGTGACCATTTACAATGGAAATGTTACCATTGAAATCAACGGTAATGCAAACGGAAAGCTATGTTTTCCAGTTGGTTTACGTTCATGGGTTCCCCCGATGGAAAGGTCTGACAAAAGCCATCAATGGAACCCCGACGCATTTGTGAACATGCCCTAATTCTGCAGTTGGGGCCCCACTTTTAACCTTAACAGGGTTCTCCAGCACATCTGAAGGAGAACCCAGTCAGTCATCAGCTTCAATTTCAGGGTCAGTTCATACAGAGTTCATTGGCGCTGATTTTAACGCGGAAACCGTTTCGGAATCGGCGCCAAAAAACTTCCAAAATCACCCCTCATTGATTTCAATGGGAGGCCTTTTTATTCCCTGGCGGCTTTTGGCAAGAAATGTCCTTTCTTGCCGCGGTTTCCGCTTCTGACCTCCCATTTAAATCAATGGGAAGCAGAAAACACATGCTGCTCTCCTTTCTGAGCGTTTTTTTGCCAGTGGTCCTTGCATTAGCTTCAATGGCCGTGGGTGAAAAACACAGAAAAACAAGTGCCTGCTCAGAATTCCGTGTCAGTCAGCTTTCAGCCCTGATTATAATGTGCATTCCCCAGTGGATCAAGCCTGGCTTTCAGTGATGTGGGTAGTGCCAGCATTGTCAGGGGGAGATAATATGTATGGACGGGCAAAATGTATGGACGCCATACAGAGTGATTCATTGTAATAAAATAATATCTAGATTATTTCCCTGTTTTTTTTCTTGTTCTCCTCTCACATGACATCTGCCTTTTTTCTTTTTAAATATATTTTGTCAACTTATGACCAGAGAGTCGTATTCTGACTATTGTAGGCCCACAGGCGCACAGCCGCTGGGCCTGAGACTGGGGGAGGGCATTAAGGGGTTAATGTAACTGGTGGTCAGGCCAGGGAAAAGATTAAGTAATAGTGCAGTAAATGGTTAACCAATGGCAGTGAAGCACTAGCATGACGAGGGAAAGTGGGATGGAATATGGGCGGTATTACCGCCATTTTTGGCTTAAAACTAGCAGCCCGGAGCAACTCACCCTCATTTGGCCGTTATTTGTCCCACCCTCCCTCCCCAATTTTTCTTGTGTATTAAAAAAATATATATAAAGTATATGTGATGATTTTGGTGGATGCACTTTCTATGTTTACAAAAAAAAAAGAGGAAGGGGAGACGTTATTTTTGTCTTGTCATAGTTTGTATATCATGATTGGATTGGTTTTTCTGTCACAGCTGGCGGTATGGGAGAAGCTCAGTACTCACATGCCCTTCCATCGGTAGGTTGCCATTCAGATACAAAAGGTACAAATCTTCTTATTTATGTTATAATAAACGAGATAGCTCGTTGATCGGTGCTCGTTTTCTCCTTTCACAAGGAGCTAGTATAGGGACGAGTGCTCGTTACTACGATTGCTCGTCCCTATACATTTCTATCATGTCCGGCAGCGCATGCTGCGGACAACTATAATAGTTTTGTTATTTAAAACGATGCAATCAGCTGATGAATGAGCGTTTGCCCTTTACCCTTTTCTATGAACGCTCGTTTTCCCGATAATTGGCCGGTGTAAAATGGCCTTAGGACCTGCAATCAAATCAAATTTTCAAGCACCTAGCTCAAATCTGAGGCACGTGGGAGGGGCATAAACGTCAGATACAAAGCAACGTTTTTTAGCCACCTAAAACCTAAAAAATCAGATCAAGTGGTGTGGGATGATTGTGCGATGCCTCCTGTTTGCTGATGAGCCTGTTATCGCCAGTTGTCGCAAACTGAGAGGGACAGAATCCTTGAACTGAAAGATCTTGATTTATCACTCTGGCAGATCACTACGCGCCTAGGCTGAGATGTCAGCACTGTTAAATGTTGCATGTCCAGGAGGTGCACGGAGGCAAACCGAAAAATGGCGCGTAGTGATCTATTCTGTTCTGCAAGTGAAATTGGATGTCGCATCCCAAGTCTAGGGCGGCAACCAGTGTCAACACAAACCATCAGAAGGCATTTGCACAACATTTGACTATAAGTCAGACGTCCAACCACCACTCAAAGGCTATGATAGTGCACAGCGAGACAGCAATGGAGGCTGGAATGGAGGTCTATCCTCTTCAGCGATGAGTTCCATTTTTGTCTTGGGCGTAATGATAGCCAGAGATTGGTCTGGAGACCACGTGGGCAACACCATGCAGGGGCCTTCACAAGGCAACGTCACACTGGTCCTACTTCCAAGATTATGGTGTGGGGTGGCATAATGTACGGTAGTCGGACCTCTCTAGTCTTCATTTCTGGTACACTAACAGCTCGGCGTCACATTGTTTTGATAGTGGAACCAGTGGTATGACCATTTCTCCAAAGTGTCCCAGAAGCCGTTTTTCAACAGGACAACTCCAAGACGCATGTTGCTCATGCTACTGTGGGCACCCTGCGCGGCCCTAACGTGCTACCATGGTCTGCATCATCTCTGATCTTGTCTCTCATCGAGTAAATCTGGACATCATTGGTCGGCAAATACAAAGGGATCTGCCAGCAGCCAATCTTGATGATTTGCGAGCCCAAGTGCATTAAGCGTGACATAACATTCGTCATACAACCATTACATAAAATACGCTCATGTGAATGAGGCCTAAGTGCGTGTATTTCTGTGTGTGGCACTCATACACGAAACTGAATAAATCAAGATGTTTGAAGTATATTGTTTCCATTTTTTAGCATTCGCATGTCCATCGATCCTGTCATTTCCACAATTGCAAAACTTTCCTTCTTGGTGTTGCAATTTCAATGTTAAGGAGTGTATTTTGAGCTGACACTCGCATAGAGAATGAGAAAACGTTATAGGGAAGGAGGGGAAAGGAAGAAAAAAAAATTCCCATATGGGGATAAATCATTTAGCATGAGGCCACTTCCCCTCTCATATATGGGAGGGGAGAGGTCTATATGTCCTCGGAGGCAGGGACTACCTCACACTTATATACAGTGGGGGGGATTTGTGTGTGTCAATATAAAGGGAAAAACTCTGAAGTCAGAGTTACGGAGCAACTCTAAAGTATTTCCGTGCTTAATGGAAACATGGAATTATTCATATATTTCATTAACTAATTTGTTTAATCTAAAACAATTTTTTATTTCCTCTCTTCTACCACTCCACCCTTCTCTCACCCCCACTCCGCTTTATCCCTTATGGACTTAGTAGCTTTAATATAAAGCAGAAATTCAGATTACAAAACGCGAATGCTAAATTATTTAGACTGTAAATTGTAAGCCTGGTGCGTTGTGTTTGGGTCTGCGCTATGAAATAACTTGTAATCACTGCCATGTCTCCCTGCTCTATTTTTTTTTTTTTTAATGAGATCGTTACAAATGTTCTCTTGTTGAGGTAAAAAAAAAAAGTTATAATTGTACATGTTTTCATCTAGTTTACCAATGGTTATCAACAAATTGCAGCTTAGATTTTTTTTTAGTTGGCCATACATTAGCGAATTCAGACATCCATTTTATAAGTGGTTGGTCTGTGAAATTTGTTGTTTAGGACAACAATGTCATAAGTTACAATGACAAATCGATCTCTGCCTTGATCTTTGGCCTGGTTTCTATTGATCGAATGCATATCTGTCGTTTGGCATGAACGACTTTACAAGATTGCTGCAGCCAGCCGAAACAATCCAGCAAAGCAAAAAATTGCCTTTTTGTGCTGTCCTAGTGTATGAACAGCTTGCATGTGTGGCCACACACATGAAATAGATGCTGGCCGAACGACTTAGGCTTCTGCCGACTCCATCATAAACATGCAACGTCTGGCAGCGTCCTTTCTCCTGCGGGAACAGGAATCCAATTTACGAGATAAGTCTTTCCATCGATATCTGCTGTTAGAAGATAGTCGGCAGGTCCTAGAAACATGAGATAGTCATCCGAACGTGTTTATATAAGCGTGTTTGGCCAACTTTTATCTAATGTGTACTACGAGCTTTAAAAGTGAATTTTTTGCATCCGTTTTCCAATTTCTTTGAATCGTTTAAAGCGGTTTTGCAAGTTAAAAAAAATCCTATTCTGAGGATAAGTCATTAATTCTTTTTTCACTGAAAAACCCTTTAACTCTAAAGGCTATGTAAACCCTTGAAAGGCAATTTTTTAAAATCTTTTTTTAATAAAAAGGTTAGTCAGTGTGATTAGTGTAACTTTCTAAATAGTTTTAATCAAAATTTTGTTTTACTTTTTGAGATACATCTATGACCTGAATCAGTCAGTCACCTGTAATCTATCACATTTAAGTTATGAGTCCCATGGACCTGATGGGAGCATTACTTGCCGAAAGATACAGCTGCTATGTATAGAGAATAAAGAGCAGCTGTATCTCAAAAAGTAAAACAAATTTTTTATAAAAAACTATTTAGAAAAATGCACTAATCACACTGATTTGTCCTTTTTATTAAAAATAAATAAATGCCTTTCAAAGGTGTACATAGCTTTTAAGGATTAGGCCAATTTTGGTCTTGAGGACCAGAACATTTGTTTTTTAATTTTTCCTCTTTGCATCCCGGGGATCATAACTTTTTTAAATTTTTTTGTTCGACGTAGCTGTCTGAGGCTTTGTTTTGCAGGATGAGTTGTACTATATGTGGTGACTTTTTTTCGTACATATACTTGAGTGTTTAATTTACACAAATTTTTATTTAGCCAAAAATGCAGAAAAAAAACAGTTCCGCTTCAGTTTTTTTTTTTACACCGTACACTGTTCATCATAAATTATGCTATAAATGTATTAAGTTGTTACGGTCGTGACGATAACAAATATGGGTATTATTTTATGTTTTAAAATTTATATTTATTAAAGTTTATTTACTCTAAAAAATGTGTATTTATTTTTATTTAACTTTTTTTTTTAAATTCTGGTGAATTTTAAATTTTTATCTTCATTTTTTAACAATAATATACTGCCATATATCTATATTCTAGTACATTAGCCTGTGTACTAATAATACTAAGCTGTTGGGCCATACCTAAGTATGTCTTAACAACCGGAATTATGGTCAGACAGCTCTTGGGTCCTTCAATGGACATTGCAAGTGTTCCCTGTGCCGCGATCAAAGGGATGTCCCCTTTACTCTTTCCATTTGAATGCTGCAATTCGCGTTGATCGTGGCATTTAAAGGGTGAACAGTGGAGATCAGATGTTCCTCTGATATCCGCTATTAGAGCGGGGCTACGACTGTGTATTACCGTCATTGACCTGCTTTTGATAGCACAGGCACACGCACTGTGCCTGCGTGATCAGTAGGACGACCATGCTTGTACTGATGCAGCAAATTCCTGCCGCTAACTCATCCTACGTCAGCAACCAGTTAACAAGTACCCCTAAATATATGTAGGGGCACATTTAGAAAAACTATTCTCGGTTTGAAACTTTTTGGCCCCATGCATACGAACGTGCTTTTGCGGATGCAATTCCCCCGAAAATCAACGGGAGAATTGTGGCCCCATTCATTCCTATCGGGCCATGCACATGACCGTGGATTCCACGGTCCATGCATGGCACAGGAGCCCGGACCGCAGAGAGAACAGGCATGTCTTATTACGGCCGTGTTCTGTGGTCCAGGCTCATAGGAAATAATGGACGCGGCCATGTGCACGGCTGGCGATTTGCGGACGGCTCGTGGGTGACACACTGCTGCCGGCCGACCCGAAAATCAAGGCCGTGCACATGTTTACGGTCGTGTGCATGAGGCCTAAGTCTTTGAAACTGTTACCTGTTTTGTCTACATACACCAAATGTATAAAAAGTTGTGCCCCCATCTGTAAGTTTGGTGCAGACACTATAAGGCCAGTTTTACACATCACATAAATATTACGCTCTACAAATCTGCACTAAAATCTGTATGTGTTGCATAGTTACATAGTTTGTACGGTTGAAAAAAGACACATGTCCATCAAGTTGAACCAAGGGATGGGAAAAGGGAAAGGAAAAATGTCTACACATAGGGGCTAAAAAAAATTTGTCCTAGGAAATGATCTAAGCCTTTTTTAAAGCCATCTACTGTCCCTGCTGTGACCAGCTCCTGCGGTAGGCTATTCCATAAATTCACAGTTCTCACAGTAAAGAAGGCTTGTCGCCTCTGCCGGTTGAACCTTTTTTCTCCAGACGGAGGGAGTGCCCCTTGTTTTTTAGGGGGTTTTACATGGAACAGGATATCACCATATTTTTGTATGTGCCATTAATATATTTATATAAGTTAATCATGTCCCCCCTTAGTCGTCTCTTTTCAAGGCTAAATCGGTTTAATTCTTTTAATCTTTCCGCATTTCTCCATGACCCTTCGTTAGCTTTGTTGCTCTTCTTTGTATTTTTTCCAACTCCAGGGCATCCTTTCTATGAACTGGAGCCCAGAACTGAACTGCATATTCTAGATGAGGCCTCACTAATGCTTTGTAAAGTTGTAATATTATATCCCTGTCCCGCGAATCCATGCCTCTTTTAATACACGACAATATCTTGCTGGCCTTTGAAGCAGCTGATTGACATTGCATGCTACTATTTAGTTTATGATTTACAAGTACACCCAGATCCTTCTCAACAAGTGACTCCCCCAGTGTAGCTCCCCCTAGGACATATGATGCATGCAGGTTGTTCGTACCCAGGTGCATAACTTTACATTTATCTACATTAAACCTTGTTTGCCAAGTGGACGCTCAAACACTTAGTTTGTTTAAATCCGATTGCAATTTACGAACATCTTCCATAGACTGAACTATATTACATAGCTTGGTGTCATCTGCAGAAATAGTGCTATTAATCCCATCCTCTATATCATTAATAAATAAGTTGAATAATAGTGGTCCCAGCACTGAACCCTGGGGTACACCACTTATAACCGGGGACCATTCAGAGTTGGAATCATTGACCACAACTCTTTGGATACGTTGTTCCATGCAGATTTTGGTGAGGATGCAGCTGCATATTTCACGCATTGCATTGAGGATGTGGATTTGAAAATCCGCAGCATGTCTAGAATTCACTGCAGATTTTTTTATGCTATAAGTGAATTGGGTTTGTTAAAACGCCATACGCCTACATTGTATTGTACTTTGTTGCAGAATTTCAGTGCAGATTCTGCTAACAAAATTCTGCAACTAATTGGCAATGTGTGAACCCGGCCTAGCAATATCTCTGCGACTGCATCCAAACTAGCAGAACCCTGTATGAAAAAAAGACCTCTTAAATACTAATATATTTGCCCTCTTTCCATAGCTTTGCTCATTACTGGTGCTGGTTATTCAGGTGTATACACCATGCTTTAATAACTTTTTTGATACTGATGTAGTGTCACATGGCCACATCCAGTCGCTGTAGACTTGTTGTCACTAAGGTCCAGTGTATAAGCAGCACAGGAACCAAGGAAACGTTTCAAAGAACGTATATTAGAAAAAAAAAATAATAATTTTCGATTATGATTATTTTTTTACAGTTTTCTGCTAGTGTGGAGAAATCTCTTCTTGGACATCCCCTTTAAAAAAAATTGTGCTATAGTACGTAACCAGGTTTATGCAACAGAATATTTGAAAAAAAATATTTTATACTCTTTAAAACTTCCCATGTTGTTCTGGGTGGGTATGAGATAATAGCCGTTCGTGTTCCCTGGGTTTTGGTTTAGCTTCCATTTCATATCCTCTCTCTGATAAGGGTTGTGTGTATTATAGACCTACGATTTTAAGCGGTTTTGGTTCTGGTCGCCGTGGTGCCTTACCACCTCGTCTGCATTTTTACTATTGCAAATCATTTTGTATTGACGTGTATATATTTTGTAATACTCATATTTTCCATCTGTAATGTATTTTCTTACACTACTGGGTCAGAGGATTGCTGTACATTGTGCATTGGAATTTTGTATGCATAAACCTTTTGTTTTATTTTGTTTTATTTACTCTTATCGCTTTAAGGCCTCATTCACATGGCAGGGTTTCCCGGCCGGGTGCCGGCCGTTCATAAATCGGCCGGCACCCGGCTGCATTAGGAATAATAGACCCCTAATGGGGCTATTCACACGACCGATTTTTTGACGGCCGGGAAATCCGGCCGTCAAAAAATAGGACATGCTCTATCTTCGCCCGGGTACCCGGCCGCCCGGCTCCCATAGAAGTCTATGGGGCCGGGTATTACACGGCCATCACCGGAATGTGTTCCGAGTGATGGCCGGGTTTCCCGGCGCTTGCGCTCTATCTCCTCCTCCTCACAGCGCAGAGTGCATGTGAGGAGGAAGAGTTGATGCCATTCGTCAGAATGGCATCGCTGTACACGGTGTGGCAGGGCCGGGGTGTACAGCAGGTGGAAGGGAGCACTGCGCTGGCTCCCGTCCCCTGCTTGTTTTCCTGGCCCGGCGACACCTTCGATGGCGCCGCTAGTAGCAGCAGCTGCTGCTGCTGCGGCTGCTACTACTGCAGCGACGCCACTATAGCAGAGCGGGGAGGTATCTCCCCGCTCTGCTATGTGCTAGCCGCACTTTAGCTCCTTGAAGGAGCGGAATCCCCGTGTTTTCGGGGATTCCGCTCCTGGACAGAGCGCTTGATGTCTCTGTCCATATCTGGGCAGTGACATCAGGGGAAACTCCTGAAGCGGAATCCCCGAACACATGGGGATTCCCCTTCAGGAGTTGCCGCTGATGTCACTGTCCGGATGTGCCCGGCCCGGCACGGATGCAAAACTTTATGCAAACCGGCCGGGCAGAATGGCCGATTTTACCGGCCGGCACTCGGGCTCGGGCGCGACCCGTTCGTGTGAATCCCGCCTAAGTGTATTTTTGCTACTTTGCTGCTTGATTATTAAGATGGAAAAATACGACAATCAAATAAAAGAATGTAAAAAAAAAAAAAGAGAACTTCCCATGTTGTCTAAGGTAGTGGAGGGGTTAATGTCACTAGTTCTGGTGGTCTAGCAAATATGAAGAGTGTATATTTTTTTATTTCCTGGTGGTCTAGGGTAAAATAGAGGTTTGTTACGTTGTGGTCTAGGGTATATGAGGAGGTTAATATTTTGTTTCCTGGCTGTCTGGAGAAATATAGGGATTTGATACCTAGTGGCCTAGGGTATATGTGGAGGCTATATTGTTGTTCCCTGGTGGTCTAGGTTAAAAATAAGGGTTTATTGGTAGTCTGGTGGTTTACTTACCTCCCCAGACTCCAGCGATGTCTTATCTGAGTGTTTTGTCTGACAGGGAACTAAACATGATGTTCACAGCCGCACAGTTCTCTCAATGATCAAGCAGAGCGCACTTTATGATAATTAAAGAGGCTCTGTCACCAGATTATAAGTGCCCTGTCTCCTACATAATCTGATCGGCGCTGGAATGTAGATAACAGCAGTGGTTTTTATTTTGAAAAACAATCATTTTTGAGCAAGTTATGAGCAATTTTAGATTTATGCTAATGAGTTTCTTAAAGACCAACTGGACGTGTTTTTACTTTTGACCAAGTTTGTGTTGTATAGAAGTGTATGAGGCTGACCAATCAGTGACCAATCAGAGTCATACACTTCTCATTGTTCCAGCCCAGCATGATCCACAAGTACAGTGTGATTGTTCAGTGAAAGAAGCTGGGCTGGAACAATGAGAAGTGTATGAAGCTGATTGGTCACTGATTGGTCAGCGTCATACACTTCTTTACAACACCCACTTGGTCAAAAGTAAAAACACGCCCAGTTGGTCTTTAAGAAACTCATTAGCATAAATCTAACATTGCTCATAACTTGCTCAAAAATGATCGTTTTTCAAAATAAAGACCACTGCTGTTATCTACATTACAACAACAATCAGACTATGTCGGAGATAGGGCACTTATAATCTGGTGACAGAGCCTCTTTAAGGAGGCAGTTGGGGGGGGGAGTGTGGTGTGGAGTGTATTTTGGTCAGTATTTTTAAGCCAAATCCAGGAGTGGAACCTACACAGAGAAAAAGTAAATTGTGAAAAATTTTAACCTCTTGCATTTTTTGCACTATGACTTATGTATATTACTGTTAGAAATTGTTATTGTTATCAATGTCTTGAACCTGCTGAATGGGAGATTACCTCATTATAGTCCCTCCATCCATACATTAGGAGTCTGTGACTACAGTAGTGCTACGAAATCCAAAGATTTTCACTGATTTTGCTCTCTAATTGTAAGCAGCTAGTCACCTAAAATGATCAGTAGGTTAGCCAAAGGCTAACAATTACAGGCAACTGAACAAATTGTAAAGCTGAGTGTGTTTTGTAGAGGAAATGGAGATTAAAGAAAAAAATGTTCATGTGTCAATGTGAAAGTGATTCGGTTGTGCTCTTATAGTACCTGCAAAATCAAATTTCACCCCACAATTTAGGTAAGCTTGAGTTAATAAAGAGTGACCTCCATTTAGAGTTAAGAGGCTATACAAAGAGCAAGTCCTCTGGAGGAGCCAGCACATTCGAACATTACACAAACACAGCGCATTGATTTCAACTGTGTATTGCTTAATTTGCCTTGTGGTGGCGCTGCAGGGGAGTTAAATACTTGCTGCCAGGTTTCTACACAGAT
Source organism: Rhinoderma darwinii (assembly GCF_050947455.1). Taxonomy (NCBI): domain Eukaryota; kingdom Metazoa; phylum Chordata; class Amphibia; order Anura; family Rhinodermatidae; genus Rhinoderma; species Rhinoderma darwinii. The sequence goes on from NC_134689.1 coordinate 49,349,789, forward strand.
GATCGCTTCGGGATTCTGCAATTGGACATTCTGTGATCAGCTTACTGGGGACACCTCTAACAAAAGGGCATTGTCCAAAGCCGACAACCCTTTTATTCTCAGCAACAAATAACTGCACAAAAAATACAATATGGCAAAAACCGGGGAGTCAAGCCATTAAAGGATATATGTACTGAGCTTGGTTCTGGTACTGTATTTATGTACTGTGCTTGTTCTGTGCGGTATTTATGTACTGAGCTTGGTCTTGGTGCTGTATATATGTACTGAGCTTGGCTCTGGTATTGTATTTATGTGCGGAACTTGGTTCTGGTGCTGTATATATGTACAAAACTTGAATCTGGTGCTGTATTTATGTACTGAGCTTTGTTTTGGTGCTGTATTTATATGTATTATTCTTGGTACTGTTTTGGTACTGTATTTATGAAATTCAATTGGTTTTTATTTTTTAAATATAGTTGAAAAATAAGATTACATCCAAATGATACAAGCACATGTTACAGAAAATCCGATGGAGACAATTATCTTTTACAATCAGAACATCAAGGCAATTATCTGGACATTAGCAATAAACAAACAACCACCAAAGTGGTGGTGGTGAGGAATAGCGATACTTTGTAAAATATGTAAGGGAACGAAATAAAGAACTTTATATGATTAACCTATATTACGGTAAGAACTAACTTAGTATCATAAAGTGATAGAATATTTGTGTAGGAGCAGTCGTACATGCGCTAACTCAGTACAAGGGGCCCACTTATTCTGGTACTGTATTTATGTACGGAGCTTTGTTCTGGTGCTGTATATATGTACTGAGCTTGGTTCTGGCGCTGTATTTATGTACTGAACTTGGTTCTGGTGCTGTATCTATGTACTGAGCTTGGTTCTGGTACTATATTTATGTACTAAGCTTGGTACGGGTACTGTGTATACGTACTGAGCTTGGTTCTTGTAAAAGGGGGCGATTGATATTCTCCTGTAACAGTTCTGTTGCTGTATTTCTGTACTGAGCTTGGTACTGGTACTGTATATACGTACTGAGCTTGGTTATGGAGCTGCATTTATGTACTGAGCTTTGTTCTGGTGCTGTATCTATGTATTGAGCTTTGTTCTGGTACTATATGTACTGAGCTTGGTACTGTATTAATAAAGATTATTATTTTGTAGTGAGCGATAAATCACCGTCCATAGGAAATTATTATGCTAGGGTTATTTATCTTACTACAAAAATTAGCTGTGATAAATCCCTCTAGTCAAGCGATTTGCTAGCGATTTTTAATTATTTTTTTTTAATCGCTACATGCGGGGCTTATAGAACTGCACTCTTGTCAGGACCTTTTTTAAATAGATTTTCAAGCCACTCATTGCATTCCTACGTACAACGAATTATCACAGCGTTTTTTTCCATTTAGATAAATAGCCCTAGCCTATTGTATTTCTATGGGTAGCGATTTATCGCTCTCTACAAAATAAATGTAGGTCTTGCTCCAGTCTAAGTGGATGTTTATAAGTATATTGCAACTGTGTGACATCTCTCATATAACATTGTGGCTTGTCTGCATCTTGCTGGGAACCGGTGTTTTAACCTGCCCTTTCATCTATAAGTATGGCCTTATTCAGTGATAAAAAGTTAATTTGATCCCATTTTCTGTGAATTTCTCCACGTGTTTTCTGTGGATTTGTTCCGCAGCGTGTGGATGACATTTATTAAATCTCATCCACTTTGCTGCTACTGTAATACGCTGCGGAATTTCAGCACCGAACATCTGGACGTAAATTCTGCAGTGTTTATGCTATGTCTGAACAAATCCTAAATCTACAGTCCACAGTAAGCGTGCAATAATATTATCATGCACAGATATGTACGTAAATAATGTTTTCAAAGTGTATATTTGTGAGGTAAAGAAATGGGGCAGATATTTTTCTGGACTTCCTGACCGTAATCTCATTGAAGAATAGTACAGTGTGCCTCTTCCAAACCCAAAATGCCTGACAATAAGGAACAGAGAATGCAATAAACTGAAAAGTAAAGTTGGCTACACGTAATTATCATTTGCATAGGCAGAAGGAAGGATTTTGCAGCTTTGATCCCCTCTATTGAGCACTTTACAAAATGTAGCCACAGTTCTCGCTACTCCGCATATCCAGTTTACTTTTGGGCATGGTGACATTCCAGCCCTAACCCCCGGACACAGACAATATATGTTTTTTTCATTTTTTCCACCCCGCATTCTAAGAGCCATACGGTTTTTATTTTTCCATTTACATTGCCATATGAGAGCTTGTTTTTTTGCAGAGAAAATTGAATGTTTTTAATGGTACCATTTAATGTGGCAAAAAATTGTAATGAGGAACTTTTAAAAATTATACTGCTGGGAAGAATTGATAAAGAAAAAAAAAACGCGACTTCGACATAGTTCATAGTTTTACTGAAATGTTAATTTTGCCGTAAAAATTACATGTTAACTTTTATTCTGCGGGTCAGTACGATTTCCAGCAAAATCAAATGAATAATTTTTTTAAATGTTTTACTACTTTTACAAAAAAAAATCCTAAAATAAAAAAAATGTTGTGTCGCTAATATTCTGAATCCATTACTTCTTTATTTTTCCATCTATGAAGCTGTGTGAGAGCTTATTTTCGCAGACCAAACACTAGTTTTAATTGGTACCATTTTAGGGTACATACAATTTGTTGATCACTTTTCATTCCATTTTTTTGGGAGGCTAAGTGACCCAAAAATTTAAAATTCTGGCTATTTTTCTGCTTTTTTAAGGCATGATAAATAACGTTACGGATGAAGTAATAGCAATTCTGGCATTGTGAATCTTTTTTTTTCTAGAGCGTTCACCTGGTCGAATAATGTGTTATTTTAATAGTTCTGACTTTAACGGATGAAGCGATGCCAATAATGCTTACTTTTATATTGCTTACATATTTTTATGTGAAAAGCAGGGTTTTTTGAACTTTTACTTATTTCTTTTTTTTTTTAATTTTTTTTTTAGTCCACCTAGGGTACTCACTTATGCGATTGTTAGCTCATTCAAGCAATACTCTGCAAAATTATGTATTTTTGTATTGCTTTTATCTTGCTAATATCTTTATTAGGGCGGATTTACACGAGCGTGTGCGTTTTGCGCACGCAAAAAACGCAGCGTTTTGCATGCGCAAAAGGCACTTAACAGCTCCGTGTGTCATGTTCATATGGTGCATGGCTGCGTGCTTTTCACGCAGCCGCCATCATTAATGACACTCCGTTTGGATGTTTGTAAACAGAAAAGCACGTGGTGCTTTTCTGTTTTCATTCATTTTTTTACTGCTGTTGCGCGAATAACGCGCGTCCCACGGAAGTGCTTCCGTGAGGTGCGCGTGATTTTCACGCACCTATTGACTTCAATGGGTGCGCGATGCGCAAAAAACGCAGAAATATAGAACCTGTCGTGAGTTTTACGCAGCGGACTTACGCTGTGCAAAAATCACAGACAGTCTGCACTGCCCCATAGACTTGCATAGGTCCGTGCGACTCGCGTAAAAAACATGCGGGTGGCACGGACGTATATCGCGTTCGTGTAAATCCGCCCTTAATCCCTGCCTCTGGCAAGGCTTAATAGCAGATCACAGAAAGCAGATATGGAGGCCTTCAATAGGCCCCCATACTGCAATGGCAACTGATCGAAACCCTGCATTTTTGTCACAGGGGGCGATCAAGGGATGCGTGCTGATCCCAAGCTTTGCAGGCGGGTGTCAGCTGTATGAAACAACCAGCACCCGCCAGGTATAAAGCGGGTTTAGCTCTTGACCCTGCACCATATAGTGATAGTGCACATATGCTGTGCATGTACCGCGGATGTCACTCAAGGGCTAAGAACATGACTGCAGCAGCCCTTTAATACTGTGCGACATCACTACAGCAGGCAGCAAATTGTTATTTTAAAAAAATTTTAAGTCTAGAAACTAAGTAGGGACTAAGAAAAAACCCAGTTTGAGACTGAGTGCTAAAATTAAAATGTTGGATTCCTAGTAGCATAGTGCAGTGCATTGTGGAAACTCAATTTGTGCCCCCCACAATGAACATGAATGTCTTTGTGTGTGGATAAACTGCACAGTATCCCAAGAAGGAACCAGCAGAACTTTGACTTTTAAATCGGTCGTGACTGATGAAGAGAAAAACATATATCTCAAATTTAGTGCAGGATATATAAAGTTACTTAACTTTTTATGTAGAATTTAACTGTAAAAAAGTTTTCCAGAACTTTTCTTTTTAAGACATACAGAACAATCAACTGAACTAGCTGCTTCCCCTCTCCTCTGTTTAATACCTACTATTTATCTGATTGATTGGCCCAGTGTATATTTAATTTAGAGTCACCTCTGGAAACTCTTGACAGGACACAGGTCTCCAATAAATTATAAGCTTTCTCATTGCTCCAGGGACAGGAAACCACATGAAGATCTTAGGGTATATTCACACGTCAGATTTGTTACAGAAATTTCTGAAAAAAGTCACTCTAGTAGTCAAAACTTACTAGTATCTACTGCTAAGAGACACCATATTAGAATCTGATCAGATGAAACGGTATAGGAGCACAATACGGGAATCCTCCTGATGCTAATATATTACACACGTCACATCCTAACTGTAAGCATTTCTTATTAACACACTTTTCAAAGAATACCACTGAAAACATTAACAGAGTGTGGAAACAAAGATGCTTAAATAATCTAAAGCACTTATCTACAGAATAACATCTGCTTTGTATTGGGATCTAATTTCCCATGACTGGTTTGCAAATAATTACAGTGATATGCCCTCCATGTGTGTAGCCTGGGATAACACTGCACATCCTATTAGTGACTGTCTTTGGCATTGACTTTTTGTTTTAGCAGTTTAACTTATATAATATGGAGGACGCAATGACATCCGTGACAAAAGATTTTTTTTCCTGTTTTTATTTAAAGAGGTTCCACATTTAGCAGGAATGCTGCCCAATAGTAACAAATTGCAAATAATAATATGTGTCATGTACCATATTAAATCATTTGCTGTTCTCATACACTTTTTGGGCTGATCTATGGCATTACAAATTGTTGTTAGGTCAACCTAAGGGCGCTTTTACACCGATCAGCCGTGTATCGTTTTAAATGACGAAAATATTGTAGTTGTCGACAGCACATCTCCCTGTGTAAACAGGGAGACGCACTGCCGACATGATAGAAAGGTATGGGGACGAGCAATCGTAGTAACAAGTGCTCGTCCACATACATAGCTCCATGTGAAACGAGCGCTTATCAACGAGCTGTCTTGTTGATCGGCGTTCGTTTACGCGGCCCACGTTGAGCCATATAAGAGGACCTTTAAACTTGCCATACACATTATATAGTTATTGTTCATCCAACAGCTATCTCCCAAAACAACTCAATAAACAGGGACATTCAGATCAGCTGAGTACTCATGCTTACTACTGTATGGAAAAGGTGATAAGATGCTGCCAGACGCCTGGGCATGCTGAAATCCAACACGTGGGCATTCTTGTTTTCCCCAACAGGGGACAGTCAGACTGTACATCTTAGAGCGCACACTTGTATACTTTACGTCTATTGACCTTAAAATAAATCTTGTGTTAGAAAACCACCTATTAAAATAAATTTTTTATGTTAAACATATTTGCAAATAATTTAATTGTTGTTAAAATGTAAATTTAGCACTACAAATAGGCCAACACTTTCTGAGAGGGCAGGATGACAATAAAAGGTAAAACATCTATTATACAGTTGGAGGCAGGTAACAAGGGTTGACACCAATGACAATAATTGATGGACACAGCTCAGCTCTTCCTTCTGTCTCCCTGCACAGTAACCTCTACACCTGTCACAGAGCATGCCCACAACACTCTCCTGTCAATAGATACTTTTCTAACTTAGTTTTTTTTTTATGTCCAAGTGTATAGCAAAGATCTTGATCTAAATTTGTAGAATCTTCGGCAAGATCTGGAAATAAAATTATTAACCCCATCCCAATGTATAATGTATACTTACGTCATAGCCGGATTCTGGAAATATGGAGCCTTCTCACTGGCTGAGCCCGCTCCATACAAATCGGGTTTGGCTGTATGATGCAGCCGACACTTCTCTGTAACAAGCGGGATCCCACTAATTTAACCTCTTAGATGCCATGGTCAAAAGCCATCATACCGCTCAAATGATGGAAAAACAAAAAAGTTATGGCTCTCAGAATGTGGCCACACAAAATACATTTTATTTTTAACAATTAGTCTTTTGCTTGCAAAAGTAGTAAAATATAAAAAAAACTATATAAATTGAGTATCTTCGTAATCGTATTGACCCGCAGAATAAAGTTAAATTGTTGTTTTTATTGCACGGTGAATACTGTAAAAATGAAACCCAAAAAACAATGGAGGAATCGTTGTTTTTTTTTTTTTTAACCCCACAAAGATTTTTTTTCCTGTTTCCTAGTACAATAAATGATGCCATGAAAAACGACAACTTATCCCACAAAAATCAAGCCCTCATATGTCTCGATCGACGGAAAAATAAAAAAGTTATGGCTTTTGGAATGATGGTAGGAGAAACCAAAAATTAACATTCGAAACATAGCTGCAGCGGGGCGGAAAGAGGATAAAAAAAGATTATGTTTCGTTATTTCATTTTAATTAGTCAAATAAAATAAGGTGGCACATTCCCTTTAAAGTAAGCAAAAGCAACATAGCCTTCCTCCTCCATCCATTGATGTATAATGCAGCTTGCTGTGCTTTACAGTCCTGGAACAATACTTAAAGAGGCTCTGTCACCAGATTTTGCAACCCCTATCTGCTATTGCAGCAGATAGGCGCTGCAATGTAGATTACAGTAACGTTTTTATTTTTAAAAAACGAGCATTTTTGGCCAAGTTATGACCATTTTTGTATTTATGCAAATGAGGCTTGCAAAAGTCCAAGTGGGCGTGTTTAAAGTAAAAGTCCAAGTGGGCGTGTATTATGTGCGTACATCGGGGCGTTTTTACTACTTTTACTAGCTGGGCGTTCTGACGAGAAGTATCATCCACTTCTCTTCAGAACGCCCAGCTTCTGGCAGTGCAGACACAGCCGTGTTCTCGAGAGATCACGCTGTGTCGTCACTCACAGGTCCTGCATCGTGTCGGCCACATCGGCACCAGAGGCTACAGTTGATTCTGCAGCAGCATCAGCGTTTGCAGGTAAGTAGCTACATCGACTTACCTGCAAATGCCGATGCTGCTGCAGAATCAACTGTAGCCTCTGGTGCCGATGTGTCCTCGCTCGTCCGACACGATGCAGGACCTGTGAGTGACGACACAGCGTGATCTCTCGAGAACACGGCTGTGTCTGCACTGCCAGAAGCTGGGCGTTCTAAAGAGAAGTGGATGATACTTCTCGTCAGAACGCCCAGCTAGTAAAAGTAGTAAAAACGCCCCGATGTACGCACATAATACACGCCCACTTGGACTTTTACTTTAAACACGCCCACTTGGACTTTTGCAAGCCTCATTTGCATAAATACAAAAATGGTCATAACTTGGCCAAAAATGCTCGTTTTTTTAAAATAAAAACGTTACTGTAATCTACATTGCAGCGCCTATCTGCTGCAATAGCAGATAGGGGTTGCAAAATCTGGTGACAGAGACTCACAAAAAAACAAAAACATTTGTCTAAGGCTACATGCACACGTTGCAGAATTTGACACGGCAAATCCGCATAAAAACCGCAGATAAATGCAGGTAATTCGACAGGAAATATCTGTACTTAATACTGCGTTTTTTTAAAGTGTTTCTAGGTGCAGATTTTACATTTTGATGCGGAAACAGGTGCAGATTTTATGCTGCGTATTTTGATGCATTTTTTCTAAACTAAACAGATATAATTGTGACACGGAAAGGCATGATATATTGACATGCTGCAGATTTTAAAATCCACACTGCAGACAAATTTACGGGTGGAAAGATTCTGCAATGTGTAGATGAGATTACTTGTAATTTCATTTACTTTTCTGTTAGGCCCCATGCATACTGCCGTGCTCGTAATCACGGCGTGCGATTGCGGGCACAGCCAGCCGCCATAGTCGCCCGCATTTTCAGGCCGTGCTCCCATACAAAGTAAAAATTGACATGCTCCATAATTCCCGGCACAGTTCTACGGCACGGACACCTATCAGTAGTGATAAGGAGAGGTGTCCGCGGTCAATAGTACTGAATGGGGCCGTAATTACTGCCGAATTTACAGTCATGGGGCCTTACTGTTTTACACTGCGGGTTTGCCACAGGAAATCTGTGCACTAAATCCACATGTAATATGCATCGTGTGCATATGTGGCCTAATAGTCTGTAATGTTGCTGTCCAAGAAAAGCAATAGTGTAAAAGAGAGCTAACTATATTTTTAGTTGACCTTTCCTGTGAGTTGATTATCAACATTGATACATCATTTTTATGGTTCCATGTTCATGTCGCAGCCTGTATCATCATATAAAATAATAGCTTTCTGTTTAACCAGGCCATCAATGCAACTTTTTTTTGTACGTTAAGACCAAGAATGGTACCCAAAAGATTGGTAATATTATGTGAAATACTTTGAATTATTAGGTTAATGAATGGGACATGGCACCCTCAAAATAATGACTCATTCCTACTAATACATGCTTTTATTCACTGTTAATAATTGTTAATTATTTATTAGTAATTATTATTAGTGTATTACATTTGTCTCAATGTAGATTATTCATTTTTACTTCTTTTTTGACAAGTTGACCCTCAGTACATAAAAAGATACAAAAAATTACTTCTAATTAATATCATAATTATTTAACCTTGGTTAAAATAATGTTCTTTACTATAGTAATTAGTCAATTGGGTGTATTCACATGAAAAAAGGATCGGAATGTTGAAATCCAACATGCCTGATCCATCTAACCCACAACAGCAGATTGGGCTTACAAGCGACTGTTGGGCTTTCCTTCCACTTATAAGATTGTCGCTCTAAATGAGTTTCTTGGTTTTTGAGGTTCCTGTAGATAGTATTTTTTTTGTTTATTCTTGTTGTACCAACAGGAAAAATAGACACCAGCTCATATACTGTGTTATATCAAGTCCAGAGTCAACGCAGCCGTCTAGCAGGACATTTTCGAGCACTTCATGCTTCCCTCTGCTGACAAGCTTTATGGAGATGCTAATTTCATTTTCCAGCAGGACTTGGCACCTGCCCACACTGCCAAAAGTACCAATACCTGGTTTAATAACCACAGTATCAATGTGCTTGATTGGCCAGAAAACTCGCCTGACCTAAACCCCATAGAGATTCTATGGGGTATTGCCAAGAGGAACATGAGAGACACCAGACCCAACAATGCAGACGAGCTGAAGGCCTCTATCAAAGCAACTTGGGCTTCCATAACACCTCAGCAGTGCCACAGGCTGATCTCCTCCATGCCACGCCGCATTGATACAGTAATTCATGCAAAAGGAGCCTCGACCAAGTATTGAGGGCATATACTGTACATGCTTTTCAGTAGGCCAACATTTCTGTATTAAAAATCATTTTTTAAATTGGGCTTATATAATATTCTAATTTCTGAGACACAAAATTTTGAGTGGAAATAGATCACTCTGTGTGTAATGAATCTATATAATATATGAGTTTCACTTTCTGAATTGAATTACTAAAATAAATTAACTTTTTGATGATATTCTAATTCATTGAGAAGGACTAGTATATGAGTTTACCAATATATTCGGGGTGTTTGTCTATTTGTGTAAATATCTAGTAATTGACAAATATATAATTGACATGTTAAACATTTTACAACGGCTGCATGTTGAATGTGTTCAAATTACTTTTTTGTTATTTGACCTTTTTAAGCTGATACTTTTGTTTTGCATGTGAAAAAAAATGGTCTGAGAATTACAGCCCTCCCAAATAGAGATAAAACCTTGGCAATGAGTTGGAAACCTGTTGTAAGCTCTGATCCAGAAAACAAAGAGCCTCATTAATGCAGAGACTTTGGTGAGTGCTTTGATGTCAGCTAGCTAGTATTCACTCTTAGTACCATTTGCATTTAAACATCATCTCTGCTTCCTTTGCCTTAAGCAATTTAGAAGTAAAGTATAGCTTCTATTTAAAGAAACCCACTGTGGCGAGGCTTAGACTACAAATATCACATCATTTTCATACAGAGTACATGGCTCATAATTATAGTGGTTCAATAAAATAACATTATGCAATCGGCTCACACCGGTAAACAAAAAAAATAGAGGATTACACAGACGCTGCAATTTGCTGCAAAATCATTAGTAATTTCAGCACAATTACTGTTTGCCTTTATCTTTATTAGCAGATCACATATTTGCATATCTTATGTCTCTCTAAAGGAAGAAGTGATGGTAATTTTTACATTACGTTTATTATTAAAATGAGGAAAATTGAAGGAATTGTCCTTTATGGATATGCTATTTACCTTGCTATTGTAAATGTTATCCCTTTTAGAAATTCTCATTTTCTAGATACGTTATTAAGCAGGTGCAAGATAAATATCAGTGCATTAAAACACAGGTAGTACAAGAGTATAACTTGAGCCCTAGAAGGACCAGATGTTCTTTAGGTCTGATTCACATGAGCGTATTATACGTCCGTGTTACGGACATTAAAACAACGGCCGTCACACGGACCTATGTAACTCAATGGGGCTATTCAGACGTGCTGTTTTTCACGCAGCGTGAGTCCACTGCGTGAAACTTACTGCAGGTGCTATTATTGTGCTTTTTTGTGCACCACGCAGCCCATTGAAGTCAATGGGTGTGTGAAAGCAACGGACAGCACACGGACGTCATCCGTGTGCTGTCCGTGACATGCACCAGTTGCTAAAGACATGATGAGGAAAAAAACAAAACGCCTCCTTCAGTTTTTTTTGCGTAAAGACGTAATAAACGCATGACATACGGATGACATACGCGCGTAAAAAACACAGATGTAGATGCATGTACAGTGCACATGGATGTCACACGGAACTGCAATGCAGGAAAAACACTGTACTATTTTTTTCACGCTTCACGCATCCCTCTATAGACTCTAGTCTATGGAGGATGCATGATAACGCGTCCCGCAGCGTAGCGCATGGATACATATCGGATGAAAAAAAAGAGCCATTTTTCAACGTCCGAGATGCGCAACGTTCATGCGAACCCGGCCTTAGGGCTCATTCAGACGAGCGCGATTCTCGTATGTTTGCTGTTCGTTAAAACAATGCACAGCACACGGACCCATTAATTTCAATGGGGCTATTTACACATGATTCACGCATGCTTGAGTTTTCACGCAGTAAGTCTCAGTTGCGTGAAACTCACTGCATGTCCTATACTGGTGCGTTTTCATGCACCTAGTCGCACATTGAATTCAATGGGTGTGTGAAAACCATGGACAGCACACTGACACACACACAAGTGTGCTGCCCGTGTTTCACGCATCAATTACATCGAAAAAAAGTGCGTAAAAAACACATGCCACACGTAAAGCAACACTGATGCAAAAACGCAACGAGCACGGACAGATTTACGCATGTTTCTTATGCCCGTGTGAATATAGCCTTACTGTGATCCACTTTTCTTACAGACCTAAAGCCTTTGTTTGCAATCTGAGCAAAACACACAAAAATAAAAAATAGGGTTTGAAGGAAACTTATCACACCACCCACCATCTGGGATTTCCTTTTCGTTTTATGCTTCCAAAATGTGTAAGAGGAAGCAACTGTCACCTTCCCGCGCTATCCCGGCTATCCCTGCCACAGTTCCTGCATACTCCTTGGCAATAGAGACTGATAGACTGAACCCAAATACGTTCCTAGAGGTCCCTACAACTTTGGTAGGCAGTGCCTCCCCTGCCTTCATCCCCAACCCTCTGCAAACACCGATTGTGACCTGCACTTCTGTTACCAGGGACCCAAATACCCAGTGCATGGAGACATTAAACTTTCATTATTTTATCAGAAGAGCCTTTTAGATGCATTGAAGCAATAATAAGTGATTGCTAAAGTATACATGCAAACCGAGAAGACCCCCAAGAAAGGTTTCCCACTATTAGGTAAACTTGCCCTGAGTAGTCGTATTTGAGGGTGTCCAAAATAATGCTCATTATGTTGTTCACAGTCCTATATAGTATAGATGGCTAGGAAATAAAAGAATACCAAACATTAATATCTAAATCTCTAAACAAGTTGTGGCTGGAAAAAAAAAATACCTTTTCTAGCAACAAAAAGGCTTGTTCACTATTTGTTTTTCAGTCCTGATACCCAAACAGGAAACAAGAGTTGATGAAAGTTCTGTCAAAATAAAAATTAGTAAGTATTTTTTGTAGGATTTGTTTGGAATAAGATCAAAGCTGTTTAACTGCTCAAATCCAACTGTCAAGTCAGGTTTGTTCAATCGGAGAAGCCGTAAATATTTATATGATATTAGAAGTAGAGATCTGTGGGTAATCCTGTGCTTCTGCTTCATTGTCTTGTGCACAGGTCTACTATGAATCACCACGGCATCAGGCTCTTTATTATTCATTTCAAGTTTAGTTAACAACTGATTGGGCCAGGATCAAACAAAAATATGTGTTCACCTTCGTTTTACTACATAGACAAAATTTCATTCCTTTATGTACAACAGTCTGGAAGTTATTAGTGTTTAACCCCTTCCTGTCCAAGGACAAAAATGCACCTTATCGGCAGCTGTCAGTTGCCAACCAATGGTGTACATCCTTTGTCATAATGCTTTTTACGACCCTACTGGAGTACCTATGAGATCAGTGTCAGGAACGCAGCTGTAATACACAGTTCTGCAACTTTTGGGATCAGAGAAAACTCAGATCCTGGCAGTAAGCCTTGTAATAGTGATAACAGGTTACACGATCGGGAATGCTGAGAACAAAAAATTAACTGGGTCCTAAAGGGGTTAAAAGGAAAATTTAAACAAAAATTTTAAGCCGTAGGTCGCCTCAAGCCACCACGGCTTTCTTTCTGCTCAGTGGGTGTCCTGTCTGAAGCCATAGCATCACCATGACGATGGGATGCCTCCCCTCTGCTTGGTGCTGTGCAGTGTAGCCGCAGGATGGGGACCCAGCGCGGCATGTGACATCGATCCTCTTCATTTTAATTTTTTTCCTGTCGATGGAGCTCTGTAAGGGCTTATTATTTGCAGGGCGAGCTTTAGTTTTTATTGGTACCATACTACAATACATACAACTTATTAATCTTTTTTGGGATGCAAGGTGACCAGAAAACTGCATTTATGCAAAACAAAAATATTGTTTATATTATTTTTATGGGAAAAATGGGAAAATGTTTTATTTTATTTTTTAGATTCTTAAAAACTTTATTAAACATATTTTTTAATTCTTTTTTTTTTAGTTCCACTAGGGGACTCGAACATGTGGTTGCTTGCAAAATACACTCCAATACTTATGTATTGTAGTCTATTCTGCTTTTAGTGTTCTTCTATTAAGCCTTGCCTATTAAGATCAATAATTTTTTAATGCATCTTAGTAACAGGGACAGGACTGAAGAAGTAAACCAGGAATGTAATAGCACAATGATAGAATCATGTTTTTTTTTTCTTTTTAGAAATAGAAATTTGTACCATAAGCCTGTTTCAAATTATTATCTATATATTGTATGTTTTTCTAGACAGGTTTGTGGGAGAAGAGAATGAGGTTAGTGAAAATCAGTAATGTACAGTAGTATGTTCGCACTTCACAAACGAAAAACCCATTCCATTGATGTGCATGGTTTTCTGCAAGCCCTTTTCAGATGAATGGGACATTTGCAGAAATTTCTGCAATGTGTGAATATACTCTATAGGTGTTGTCTGGGTTAGAAACACATTTTCAAATACCCTGATAGTACAAGTTAATAGAGGGGAAGGCCCATTAGCCAGACGAAAGAACAGTTACACGGAACATATCTTCTCTCTCTGGAGGACTCAACAGGCTTTATGTGGATGACCCATTGATAGGCACCATGCAATGTTTAATCCCCCCTGTGATAGTGCTGCAGGGGAATTGAACACTTGGTGCCATGTTACTGGCAGATTACAGCTGATCTCTGGGGATCCCAGCAGTGGGACATACCGTGTGTAGCTAATTTTTGGTGCATCTTTATAACAAAATGGGATTGTAAAAAGAGGACAGCCCCTTTTAACCAATGTTATAAGCCTAATTATTGTTCTTTGCTGGAGACAACATTAAAGCTGATCTGTCCCAAGTTTATTAATGCCCCATCTCCTAAGTAATCTAGTAGGCACTGTCATGCTGATTTTTTAACTGTAATTTTTTTTCAAAATCTTTTATTATTTGCAAAGTTATGAGCATTTTTCTAAATATGCTAATTTGACTATACTTGACAAATGGGAGGTAACTCTTTCTTTTCACTCTGGGCGCTGTAATGTTTTCTGTATGACGCTGTCCAATCAGCATACAGCTTCTCCTCTTCCCAGCCCAACAACACAGCGTGATTATATAGTATACGGCTTCCGTTTCCGATGTGTTCTCAACTGGTGATACCTGCAGTTGTTTCACAGCTAGAACTGCGATCCTGCTATCATTTGAAAGATAAGAATCTCATCTTTCATATGCCACCACTGTTGTAGGTACAGGGCTAGCCTTAGGGGTATGCGACCAGTGTGAGTGCACAGGGTGCTGCACCCTCCCAGCATGTAGGTGGACCACTGTTCTCTGCCTCTGCTCTATCCTCTGCTCCTCGTTACACACACGGAGGAAACAAGAGCAGAAGAGCAAGAACAGAGGAGGAAGCACCACCCACAGACCGTCCCGCAAGAAGCCTGTGAGTGTGTCAGCAAGTGTCTATGTGTGTCTATGGGTATCTGTGTTTGTATGTGTATATGCTCCAGTATGTGTGTGTGTGTGTGTAGATATGTCTCTATGTTAGTGTGTATATATATATATATATATATATATATATATATATATATATATATATATATATATATATATACACACATATAAATTGTGAGGGTTTAGCATCAGGAAAGGTTGGTACAGCGGTTTCTTAGTAGCCAGAGACAGGGACACCGTGCATTAAAGTTCATAACAGGGCTTTGCCTGTTTTTTATTCTTGTCAAAGAAACAGCCTCTTGTACAACAAGGCAAAATACAAAATAAATCCTGCTCGTCTGAGCACTAACTAAACAAGATATTATCTAACTATACCAAGTGCCTTCCTACCAGGCACTGGACACAAAGTAACACAGGTCTTTACTCACATAGAATACAGGCTACTCCAGACTTAGTAGTCTCCAGTCTGAGTCAGGGGTGAGACTCACACACACTGTGTCTGCACCTTTTTATACACAGGCTGCAGGTGCAGCTAATTGAGCAGCAGCCTTGTCCTACAAACATAGATGGACTAGGGATTGGGGAACCGGCCCTGCTCTTCCCCAATCCAACTCCAGGCCCTTTTTCCGGCTTTTCCTTAAGCCGAGATTGGAAAGCTAGAGCTTTCTATTGCAAAAAATACTCATTCCCTGGAGCCTAGGATACATATGACAGGATTCTAGGGGAAATGTACCTTCCCTCAATGACTTTACCTGTCACTGTCTCTGTAATGACCGGGGGGTAGGGAAACGGACAAGTGAGCCCTAATCTACCCGCCACTCTGTCCCTGCCTACTTGCAACGACCCGCCCTAGGCGACGGGGTACAACTGGGCGGCGGTCCCTGCACTCAGTAAGTGCACGACAAACACGACAAACATACAAGGGAACACAAGCAAGGGAAAGGGGCAGTTGCCCACGGCAACACCGTGAGCAACCAGAGTGGTGAACGAGCCGAGTCAAGCCAGGAGTGTGCGAGGTACAAAACGAAGAGCAGAAGAGTAGTCGATAAGCCAGGGTCTGTATGGAGCAGGATCAAAAATAGCAGGAGCTGTAGCTGGGCCAGGAAACCACACGAAAAAGAATCACAAGCACTGGAGGAACAGGAAAGGCAGGCTTAAATAGACTGAGGGCGGGAGCTAGCTGAGTCTGGCTAGGTTGCAATAGGCTCTCCCACTCCTAAGCCTGCCAGCTTGAGTGGTGGAAGCTGGAGTCAGTCTCAGGGATGTAGATTCAGGTGCTGACTGATTAATTAAGGGAGTTAACCCCGAAGCTGTGCCTGGCAGATCCTTTACAGTACCCCCCCTTTTATGAGGGGCCACCGGACCCTTTCTAAGTGGACCTGGCTTAATGGGGAAACGCAGGTGGAACCTCCTGACCAATACCCCAGCGTGAACATCCCGGGCGGGTACCCAAGTCCTCTCCTCGGGCCCGTAACCTCTCCAATGGACCAGGTACTGGAGGGAGCCTTGGACCATCTTGCTGTCCACAATCCTGGCCACCTCGAATTCCACCCCCTCAGGGGTGAGGACGGGAACAGGAGGTCTCCTCGAGGGAGCCAAGGACGGGGAGCAGCGTTTAAGGAGGGAGGCATGAAACACGTCGTGTATACAAAAAGACGGGGGTAACTCCAGCCGGAAGGAGACAGGATTGAGGACCTCAATGACCTTATACGGCCCAATAAACCGGGGAGCAAACTTCTTGGATGGAACCTTGAGACGCAAGTTCCTAGACGACAACCACACCAGATCCCCGACCATAAACAGGGGGTTAGCAGAACGTTTTCTATCAGCCTGAGTTTTTTGTACGCTCTGGGACGCCTTTAGGTTCTTCTGAACCTGGGCCCAGACTGTGCACAGTTCCCGATGAACGCCCTCTACCTCGGGATTGTTGGAACTTCCAGGTGAAATGGAGGAGAACCGTGGATTAAACCCAAAATTACAGAAAAAGGGAGAGACCCCTGACGAGTTACTGACCAGGTTATTAAGGGAAAATTCGGCGAGGGGAATGAATGAGACCCAATCATATTGACAGTCAGAGACAAAACACCTTAAGTATTGTTCTAGAGATTGATTAGTCCTCTCCGTTTGGCCATTGGTTTCAGGATGGAAGGCAGAGGAGAAGGACAGATCAATCCCCAACTTCATACAGAAGGCTCTCCAAAACAATGAAACAAATTGTACCCCTCTGTCCGAAACAATATTGACAGGGACCCCATGGAGACGCAGGATGTGTTTGACAAACAAGGTAGCCAACGTATTGGCGTTGGGTAGTTTCTTGAGGGGCACAAAGTGGCACATCTTACTGAAGCGGTCTACCACCACCCACACCACCGACTTGCCTTGGGATGGAGGCAAATCGGTGATAAAATCCATGGAGATATGTGTCCAAGGTCTCTGGGGAATGGGCAACGAACGCAGTAAGCCCGCTGGTCGGGACCTAGGAGTCTTAGACCTAGCACAAACCTCACAAGCGGCGACGTAGGCCTTAACGTCTTTAGGCAACCCAGGCCACCAATAATTTCTGGTAATGAGGTGTTTGGTACCCAGGATGCCTGGATGACCAGATAGTGCGGAGTCATGATTTTCCCTAAGTACCCTTAGCCGGAATTGCAGGGGAACAAACAGCTTGTTCTCAGGAAGGTTCCCGGGAGCTGAACCTTGATCAGCAGCAATTTCAGAGACTAAATCAGAATCGATCGAGGAAATGATTATACCTGGAGGCAAAATACAAGCAGGATCTTCCTCCGAAGGAGGGCTGGCCATGAAGCTACGCGACAGTGCATCAGCCTTAATATTTTTAGACCCAGCCCTGTAGGTAACCAAAAAATTGAATCTGGTAAAAAATAACGCCCATCGAGCTTGTCTCGGGTTTAGCCTCCGGGCAGATTCTAGGAAAACCAGATTCTTGTGGTCGGTAAGGACCGTTACCTGGTGTCTAGCCCCCTCCAGGAAGTGGCGCCACTCTTCAAATGCCCATTTAATGGCTAAGAGTTCGCGGTTGCCAATATCATAGTTACTCTCAGTTGGCGAAAACTTCCTGGAGAAGTAGGCACAGGGGCGGAGATGGGTGAGGGACCTGGTACCCTGGGACAAGACAGCCCCCACTCCCACCTCAGATGCGTCAACTTCCACGATAAATGGCTCCATTTGGTTGGGCTGAACCAGCACCGGGGCCGAGATATAGCACTTCTTAAGGACCTCAAAAGCCTGGACAGCCTCAGGAGGCCAGTGGAGGAGATCAGCACCTTTGCAAGTGAGGTCCGTAAGAGGCTTAGCGATGACCGAGAAGTTAGCAATAAATCTCCTGTAATAATTAGCGAACCCCAAAAAACACTGTAATGCCTTCAGGGAGGCAGGTTGGACCCATTCCGCCACAGCCTGAACCTTGGCGGGGTCCATGCGGAATTCATGAGGAGTGAGGATTTGACCCAAAAATGGTATCTCCTGTACCCCAAACACACATTTTTCGGTTTTGGCAAACAGTTTGTTTTCCCGAAGGACCTGGAGCACCTTCCTGACATGCTCAATGTGGGAGGACCAGTCCTTGGAAAACACCAGTATGTCATCAAGGTACACTACAAGAAATATCCCCAGGTAATTTCTCAAAATCTCATTTATGAAATTCTGGAAGACCGCAGGGGCGTTACACAACCCAAAGGGCATGACGAGGTATTCGAAATGGCCTTCGGGCGTGTTAAACGCAGTCTTCCACTCATCCCCCTCTTTGATGCGAATAAGGTTATACGCCCCCCGTAGATCCAATTTAGAGAACCATTGGGCCCCCTGAACCTGATTAAAGAGATCAGGAATCAAAGTAAGGGGATACTGGTTCCTTACCGTGACCTTATTCAGGCTATGGTAGTCAATGCATGGCCTAAGACCACCATCCTTCTTCCCCACGAAGAAGAAGCCAGCACCTACCGGAGAAGAAGAGGGACGAATGTAACCCTTGGCCAGGGATTCCTGGATATACTCTCTCATGGCTTCACGTTCGGGACAAGAAAGATTAAATATCCTACCCTTAGGAAGCTTAGCTCCTGGTACCAATTCGATAGCGCAATCGTATTCTCTATGAGGAGGTAACACTTCGGAGGCCTCCCTAGAGAAAACATCAGCGAAGTCCTGAACAAACTCGGGTAGCGTATTCGCCTCCTCAGGGGGAGAAATAGAATTAACAGAAAAACATGACGTACAACATTCATTACCCCATTTGGTTAGCTCCCCAGTATTCCAGTCAAATGTGGGATTATGCAACTGCAACCAGGGAAGGCCTAGAACCAAATCGTACGATAATCCCTGCATCAACAGTACAGAGCATTGCTCCAAATGCATGGAGCCAACAAGGAGTTCAAAAACAGGGGTATGCTGTGTAAAATAACCATTAGCAAGAGGAGTGGAGTCGATACCCACTACCGGGACAGGTTTAGGCAAATCAATCAGAGGCATAGCAAGAGACATAGCAAATTCCACAGACATAATATTAGTAGAGGACCCTGAATCCACGAAGGCACTGCCGGTAGCAGACCTACCACCAAAAGAGACCTGACAGGGAAGCAAGATCTTAGTACGTGTCCTATTTACTGGAAATACCTGTGCGCCCAAGTGACCTCCCCGATGATCACTTAGGCGCGGAAGTTCTCTGGCTGCATTCTTACGCTTAGGACAGTTGTTCACTTGATGCTTGTCATCCCCACAGTAGAAGCAGAGACCATTCTTCCTGCGGAATTCTCTACGTTGTTGGGGGGACACGGAGGCCCCGAGTTGCATAGGTATCTCTGAGTCTTTTGGGGAGGAACGAAGCAACGGAACTTCGGGAGGCATCATGAGGGAGTCGGAGGAGAAAACACATAAACGTTCATGTTGTCGTTCCCTGAGACGTCGGTCAAGTCGTACCGCTAAAGCCATAGCCTGGTCTAGGGAGTCAGAAGAGGGATAGCTAACTAGCAGGTCTTTCAGGGCATTCGACAGACCCAACCTAAACTGGCACATTAAGGCAGGGTCATTCCACCGAGAAGCTACGCACCACTTCCTAAAGTCAGAGCAATACTCCTCAACAGGTCTCTTACCCTGACGTAAGGTCACCAGCTGACTCTCGGCAAAGGCAGTCCTGTCAATCTCGTGATAAATAAGTCCGAGAGCAGAAAAGAAACAATCAACGGAGGAAAGTTCAGGGGCATCAGGAGCCAAGGAGAAGGCCCACTCTTGGGGCCCTTCCTGGAGCCGGACATAATTATACCCACCCGCTGGCTCTCAGAACCTGAGGAATGAGGCTTTAAACGAAAGTAAAGCCTACAACTCTCCCGAAAGGAGAGAAAAGCCCTCCGGTCCCCTGAGAACCGGTCGGGCAACTTGAGGTGGGGTTCAAGAGGTGCAGTGGGGGGAACTACCAAGGTAGCATCAGGCTGGTTGACCCTCTGAGCCAGGGCCTGGACCTGTAGGGAGAGACCCTGCATTTGCTGAGCCAGGGTCTCACGGGGGTCCATAGTGATGTCAGGGACCAGGGTAGACTAGGTATGGGCTTGTGATTATGTAATGACCGGGGGGTAGGGAAACGGACAAGTGAGCCCTAATCTACCCGCCACTCTGTCCCTGCCTACTTGCAACGACCCGCCCTAGGCGACGGGGTACAACTGGGCGGTGGTCCCTGCACTCAGTAAGTGCACGACAAACACGACAAACATACAAGGGAACACAAGCAAGGGAAAGGGGCAGTTGCCCACGGCAACACCGTGAGCAACCAGAGTGGTGAACGAGCCGAGTCAAGCCAGGAGTGTGCGAGGTACAAAACGAAGAGCAGAAGAGTAGTCGGTAAGCCAGGGTCTGTATGGAGCAGGATCAAAAATAGCAGGAGCTGTAGCTGGGCCAGGAAACCACACGAAAAAGAATCACAAGCACTGGAGGAACAGGAAAGGCAGGCTTAAATAGACCGAGGGCGGGAGCTAGCTGAGTCTGGCTAGGTTGCAATAGGCTCTCCCACTCCTAAGCCTGCCAGCTTGAGTGGTGGAAGCTGGAGTCAGTCTCAGGGATGTAGATTCAGGTGCTGACTGATTAATTAAGGGAGTTAACCCCGAAGCTGTGCCTGGCAGATCCTTTACAGTCTCACAATATATAT
This sequence comes from Rhinoderma darwinii, assembly GCF_050947455.1. NCBI lineage: Eukaryota > Metazoa > Chordata > Amphibia > Anura > Rhinodermatidae > Rhinoderma > Rhinoderma darwinii. The sequence continues at coordinate 49,370,790 of NC_134689.1, forward strand.
ATATATATATATATATATATATATATATATATATATATATATATATATATGCCTCAGTGTGTTTTTATATATGTGTGGGTATAGTTATCAGAGTGTGATATCTGTGGTGTTACATAGGACTGCAGGTGACATCTACTACATTATCTTTACTATGTATATTTGGGTATGTATGTGGATGTGTCTCTGTGCTTGTATATATGTGCCTTTTATGCATTTGTATATGTTCCTGTCAGTGTATTTATGTGCCTGTGTGTATGTATATATTCCAGAATGTGTGTGTATATATTTGCTTGTTTGTCTAAATATGTCCTTCTATACAAGTACAGTATTTATGTTCCAGTATGGGCGTGTCTGTCCCGTTGGGTTCCTGGACCCACTGGGCCGTACCGTCTTGGCGTTAAGGCAGCTGACCAATAGGACGCAGGTCAAAGTCTATAGTTCATATAGGTACCTGTGGCAGCTCAGACAGTAGCAAGGCAGGCTAGGCAGGAACTTGGCAACAGGTGAACGTCAGGCGTGGAGAAGCAGGACAGGCGTGGTATACAGAACAGCACGACACTAGATCCGGATACAGGTATAGGATACAGGAACAGGAACACTGGGAGCAGGAAACACTAGGAGGCCATATGCAAGACTGACTAAGAATACACAACATAGCTCAGGCAAAGAACTAGGGGGCTGGACCCCTCTTATAGTCCAGAGTACTCACGGGTCAAGGTTCATGAACGAGGTCCGGTGCGCTCGCCGCCCATTTAAGAGCGGGCACGAGCGTGCGCGCGCACGCTACGGGATCCGGCTGTGGTGAGTAGACACGGGCGCTGGCTTCTCTTGAGCAGGAGGCTGGGGCCAGCGCTTGCCAACTTGTGGCTGCAGCTGTCAGGGGGAGAATGGAGCTGACAGCCCGCAGCCACGGACATTACAGTATCCCCCCTCTTACGCCCCCTCTTCTTGGAACCAGAGCGAGAGAGAAACTTTTTCAGAAGAGCAGGAGAATTGAGGTTCTCCTCTGGCTCCCAAGACCTCTCTTCAGGACCAAATCCCCTCCAATCCACCAAATAAAAGGTCTTTTGTCTTACTCTTTTGGAGTCTAGGATCTTTTGATCCTCAAAGGTGTCTGAAGGGCCACTGGCGACAACCACAGGGCTAGGAGTCTGGGTGTAGCGGTTCAGGACCACTGGCTTCAGGAGGGATACATGGAAGGAGTTGGGGATCTTGAGGGTAGGAGGCAGCCGAAGCTTATAGGCGACAGGATTGATCTGTTGTAGGATCTCGAATGGTCCAAGGAACCTGGAAGCAAACTTGTATGACGGCACCCTTATTCGAATGTTCCTGGAGGACAGCCAGACCTTTGTGCCAGGAAGAAACTGAGGCGGTTCTCTTCTCCTTGTGTTCGCCCTCCGTTTTATACGGTCAACTGCCAGCAGGAGGGAGGATCGAGTCTGTCGCCAAATCTGTAGAAAGACCCTAAAGGCCACGTCAGCAGCTGGTACCTTGGATGAATCAGGAACCGGGAGAGGTATTCGTGGGTATTGGCCCAGGACTATGAAGAATGGAGTGTTCCTTGTGGACTCGCTGGTATGATTGTTGTAGGAGAATTCAGCCCACGGAAGCAATGCTGCCTAGAGACGAAGTGTCACAGGTAGTTCTTCAAGATTTGATTGATCCTCTCGACCTGTCCATTGGACTGAGGATGGTAGGCCGAGGAAAAGTCCAACTTCACACCTAGAAGTCTGCAGAGGGCTCTCCAGAACCTTGAGGTGAACTGAACCCCCCGATCAGACACAATATGCTGTGGCAAGCCGTGCAGGCGGAAGATGTGTTGGATAAACAGCTTGGCCAGTTGAGGAGCAGACGGAAGGCCAGTCAGAGGAACAAAGTGCGCCATTTTCGAAAATCGATCCACCACCACAGACAGTACTGCATCCGGCAGAGAGAGGCAGGTCAGTAACAAAGTCCATAGCTATATGCTGCCAGGGAGCATCGGGCACAGGCAATGGCTGGAGCAGATGAAGCGGGTCTGGAGTGAGCCTTGTTAGCTGCACACACAGTAGGAGGAAACAAAGTCCATAACATCTTTGGGCAGCGTGGGCCACCAGAAATGACAGGCAATCAAATCCCAGGTCTTACGGATCCCCGCGTGACCTGCCAGTCTAGAGGCGTGTCCCCAGCGGAGGACTCTCCTTCGGTCAGCCATGCGCACAAAAGTCCTCCCTGGAGAAATATCCACATACCCTAGACATGCCCTTGGAACCTCTTTGGAACAGGAGTGCACCAGCACCGACAGAGGAGGCGTCCACCTCCAACGAGAACTGTAGCGAAACGTCTGGATGATGGAGGATAGAGGCTGACGTGAAGGCACTCTTCAGGGTATTGAATGCGGACTCTGCCTCAGGAGTCCACACCTTGGCGTTCATGCCCTTCTTGGTGAGGTTAGAGATAGGATATGTCAGTGAAGAGAAGTTTTGGGATAAACTGTCTGTAAAAATTGGCGAATCCTAGGAAGCGCTGTATGGCCCTCAAGCCTTGAGGACGTGGCCATTCCAGGACGGACTTTACCTTTTCAGGATCCATCTGGAGACCTCTATTCAAGATGATGTAGCCCAGGAAGGGTAGCGCATCTCTCTCAAATACGCACTTCTCCAATTTGGCGTACAGATGATTCTCCTTTAACCGCAGCAAGACTTGACGGACATGTCTCTGATGAGTCATAGGATCTGGAGAAAAAATCAAGATGTCATCAAGATAGACCACTACACAAACATAGAGGAGGTCACGGAAAATGTCATTAATAAACTCCTGGAAGACCGTGGGGGCATTACACAAGACGAAGGGCATTACTATATATTCATAGTGTCCGTCCCAGGTGTTAAATGCCGTCTTCCATTCGTCACCCTGGCGAATCCAGATTAGGTTGTAAGCCCCCCGCAGGTCTGACTTGGAAAAAATCTTGCCACCACATATGCGGTCAAATAATTCTGAGATCAATGGCAATGGATACTTATTTTTCACCGTGTTCTGGTTGAGACCCCAGTAGTCAATACAAGGGCAAAGAGAACCATCCTTCTTTTTGACGAAGAAGAACCCGGCTCCTGCCGGGGAGGAAGACTTGCGTATGAAGCCCCGCTCCAAGTTCTCTCTAACATAGGCGGACATGGACAGAGTCTCTGGCAGAGAGAGAGTACAAACCCTACCACAGGGAAGGGAAGCACCAGGAACCAGCTCGATAGGACAGTCATACGCCCGATGTGGGGGCAGTGTCTCCGCCTCTTTCTTGCTGAAGACGTCCGCAAATGAAGCAAAATGACTAGGCAATCCTGCCAGTGACTGAGGCAGAGGCAATATAGACAAAGTCCCGAAGTGCGTCTGCGTTGTCTCTCCTGGGTGGATAGCTTACCCCGGTCCATCATCACAGACTCCTTAGGAAGATCGACATCTGAGGACAGCAGGGGTTGCTGCAAAGTAGGTACCAGACTAGGAGGATCTCCCTCCCGACGAACCTCTTGGAGGCGTTCTCGGATCCGCATGTCAATCCGGGCGGACAGAAGGATGAGGTCATTCAGGGTAGATGGCAGGTCTTGAACAGCAAGTTCGTCCTTAATTTTAGGAGACAGTCCATGCCAGAATGCAGCTACCAGGGCCTCATTGTTTAATAACAGTTCTCCCGCCAGGGTGTGGAAGTGGATGGCGTACTCACTCACGGAGGTGTCTCCTTAGCGTAGTTTAATCAAGGAAGCCGCTGCAGATGAGACCCGTCCAGGCTCCTCAAACACCATTCGAAAAGCCCGGAGAAAGGCTTGGAAGTCACGGGTCTCTGGTCCTTGTCTCTCCCAAATAAGGTTCGCTCATGCAAGAGCCTTTCCAGTGAGGAGAGAGATGATGAAAGCGACCCTTGCGCCGTCAGATGAAAATGTCCTAGTATACAGGCTGAAATGGATCTGGCACTGGTTCAAAAATCCACGAAAGGAACCTGCGTCTCCATCATAGCGGTCCGGAAGAGGCAAAGAAAAACGCGGGTCGACACTGCCAGGAGGTGTAGCAGGAGGAACGGCAGCTCGTGCCTCCTGCTGACATACGAGAATGTTCAAAGCCTGGAGGAGTTGGTCCTGTCGAGACTGGAGGTCCAGCAAATCCGTCCGCATCTCCTGTGACGTCGTCATGGTCTTGGATTGACCAGTGGGGTCCATGGCCTGACCTTACTGTCATGTTGGGTTTGTGTACCCACTGGGCTGGACCGTCTTGGTGGTAAGGCAGCTGGCCAACAGAATGCAGTTCAAAGTCTATAGTTCGTATAAGTACCTGTGGCAGCTCGGACAGTAGCAAGGCAGGCTAGGCAGGAACTTGGCAACAGGTGAACATCAGGCGTGGAGAAGCAGGACAGGCGTGGTATACAGCACAGCACGACACTAGATCAGGATACAGGTATAGGGAACAGGAACACTGGGAGCAGGAAACACTAGGAGGCCATGTGCAAGACAGACTAGGAATACACAACAAAGCTCAGGCAAAGAACTAGGGGGCTGGACCCCTCTTATAGTCCAGAGTACTCACGGGTCAAGGTTCATGAACGAGGTCCGGTGTGTGCGCTGCCCCTTTAAGAGCTGGCACGAGCGTGCGCGCGCACCCTACGGGATCCGGCTGGGGTGAGTAGAGCGCTGGCGTCTCCTGAGGAGGAGGTTGGGGCCAGCGCTTGCCGACTCGTGGCTGCGGCTGTCAGGGGGAGAATGGAGCTGACAGCCCGCAGCCGCGGACATTACAGTGTCTATGTATGGGGTTAATTAAAGTTTGTGGAGGGAAGCAATAGAGAATCCCGCACAGGGCACCATCCAACCTAAGCCCGGCCCCGTCTAGGTGGTCCACAGCCCGGGATATGGCTATTTATAGTGATCCCCCTTCCCTCCAGCTTCAGTCTCTCACACTGTGTGAAGCAGCTCCATGCTGATAGGACAGAGTCAGAGACTGTGAGGTAGCTCCACCTCAGGAGAATTGCTGCTGTTGACACCCACTTGTCTAGTATAGCCTCATTTGCATATTTAGAAAAAAAACTCATAACTTTTAAAATAATCAACTTTTCCGGACACAATTTTCACTAGCATTATCAGTGTGATAGCGCCTATTAGATTTGCTAGTAGATAGGGCATTACTAAACTAGTCACAGATCATATTTAAAAATACAGATTACATGTAGATTTTTTTGAGGATTTGCTGCAAATTTTACCCTTTGTACAGCTGCATGCTCTTAAACCCACAGCGGACAAATCCTCTACATGTAAATGAGGCTTTGAAAACCCCACTCACATGTATTGTACTGTACTTTAAATTTTAGTGCAGAGACTGCACTGAAAATCTACAAAAAATCTGCCTCATCTTATTGTGTCCTAAATAAATAAGTGATTACATACAAGGAGAAACAATCTCATGTTTAGGCACGGGTAGAATCCTAGCAATGCAACCCACAAAACAATTCAGGTGGCATAGTTATTAGAGAATATTAGATTTTACACGCTATTATGAAAAAGGACATATTAAAACATCTTTGACAGATTTCAGTGTAAGGCCTCATGCACACGACTGTGCAGTATTTACGGTCAGTAAATGTTGCACGGAAAGGCCACGGAGTGCCACCCACATTTGCGGACCGTGCTCACAGTAATAAGTATAGGAAAAAAAAATAGGATATGTCCTATTTTTTACGGGTCATTTCTCTATGGCCCGGACACACACCCGTAAATATACAGGAAGGTGTCCGTCATTTATAGAAATGAATGGATCAGTATTTTATGCACAATTATGTATCCCTAATTGCAGATAAAAATTACGGTCATGTGCATGAGGCGAAACTTTGGCTTTCTATCTTTTCTGTCATTTCTATTTACAGCATGTCCTTCTGCGTGCACCCATATCATGCTCACCCTCTACTGGCCAGATGTGTTGGTGCAAGAAATAATTGAAAGGAAAAGCAAAATAGGAACACCAATACTATAACAAGGTATAAATCTGATGTGTGTGAATTTTAAAAAATGGTTATTAGTAGCTTTATTAACCACGTATGGTCTGTTTTTTTAATAAAATAAATATACGATGATTTTATGTATAGTGTGCACAAAAAATATATATTTTTTGTGTTAAGACTAGATCTATCATTATACTCAGTGTTACGGGACCTTCATCTCGTAGATATTTGGAGACACCATAACCCCGCAACTATAGATTACTCCTATTTTTCTGCAGTTCATGGTTCTTTTCAGAGGTTAGACTATATATTTGTCTCAGATTCCCTCCTACCTTATACTGCATATCCTAAGATCGGGAATATTACAATATCCGATCATGCCCCTGTACATATGCATATCACATTGACTCCGTTACCGGTGAAGGAATGGAGATGGAGATTAAATGAGTCCCTACTAGACTCTGAGACTGATTGTGGGGTTCTACGAGACCATTGACAAGAATTCTTTAGGTTTAACACTTCTAGTATCACTGACCAGCCGATGGTTTGGGAATCCCACAAGGCTTACATTAGAGGTTTCTTGATTGCGCTTGGTTCCAGGGTCAAGAAGAGCAGGCAGATGGAATTGGATTCTCTTATGTCACAGATAGCGGCTTTGGAACGTGTGCATAAATCCTCCAAAGCACTTTTAGTACAAACTGACCTTATTGCACTTAGGGAAAAGTTGAGTGCTTTATTAGCAGCTAAATCGGCGAAACAACACCTTTATTTTAACCCCTTCCCCCTGCTTGCATTCTGGGCCCTAATGACCAAGCCATTTTTTCCATTTTTCCATTGTCACATTCGAAGAGCTATAACTTTTTTATTTTTGCGTCAACACAGCTGTCTTGTTTTTTGCGGGCTTGTTTTTTGCGGGACAAGTTGTACTTTTTAATAGCACCATTTTGGGGTACATATAATTTATTCATTAACTTTTATTAACTTTTTTGGGGGGTGGAACTTTCACCACTCTTTTTTTGCGCCCTAAATCTACGTTGTTTACCGTGTGGTATAAATAACAACACAACTTTATTCAACGGGTTGTTACGATTGCAAAAATACCAAATTTGTATAGATTTTGTATGTTTTACTACTTACACAGTAAAAACACAAAATTATTTGTTCTTGCGTCTCCATATTTGAAGAGTCATTACTTTTTTATTGTTCCGCCGATGCAGTTGTATGAGGGCTTTTTTTTGTGTGGGACGACTTGTAGATTTTATTGGTACCATTTGAGAGTAGATGCGACTTTTTGATCACTTTTTATCACATTTTTTTAAAGTCAGGATTAACAGAAAACAGCAATTTTTCCATTGTTTTTTATTTTACTTTTTACGGCGTTCACCGTGCGGGTTAAATAATGTAACAGCTTTATAGTTGGGGTCGTTACGGACTCAGCGATACCAAATATTTGTAACTTTTTTGCTTCATTGTGTTTTTTTTTTTTTTATAGTAAAGCATTTTGTAAGGTGAAAAAGTGAGTTTTTCATTTTTATTTTTTTTTCACTTTTTTTTAATTAACTTTATTCAACTTTTTTTTACTTTTATACTAGTCCCACTAGGGGACTTCACTATGCGATCCTCCTATCGCTATTATAATACAGTATAATACAGTGTATTATTGCCTGTCCGTTTAAAACGGACAGGCATCTTCTAGGACATGCCTCTGGCATAGCCTAGCAGGCATTTACTACGGGCAGACCTGGGGGCCTTTTTTAGGCCCCCGGCTGCCATCAGAGACACAGACACTCGGCGATCTTATTGCCGGGTGTCGGTGGGGGAGAGAGGGAGCTCCCTCCTTCTCTCCAAAACCACTCAGATGCGATGCACGCTATTGTGCACCGCATCTGAGGGGTTAAACGGGTGAGATCGATACTAATATCGATCTCACCCAGTCGAACAGGGACGCCCCCAGCCCTCAGCTACATTTGGCAGCTGAGAGCAGGGAGATTTGACGGCTCCCTGCTCTGTTTACTTTATTCTAATGCAGCGCCGTGGAATGGCGGCGCTGTAGAATAAAGCCCATTAATGACCGCCGTGAAAAGGCTTATCGGCGGTCATTAAGGGGTTAAACATGAAGTTTATGTACACAGTAATAAAGGAGGTAAACTTATGCTGTCATTCATAATGAAAGCTAGAACCAAAGCGCATATTAACGCTATTAAAGATGAGTCAGGTATGGTGAAAACCTCGACTAAAGATATTACACAGGCCTTCCAAGTATTTTACTCTCAGCTTTATAATCTATACCAGTTTGAACCCTCTAACACTGCGATTGATAGAACGGAAGCTGTTGCTTCTTTCCTTAGTGCCCTTAATCTGCCGATTATAGGGGCTGATGTAGCTGCTGGTCTTTTAGCTCCGGTCTCCCTATCTGAACTGCAGAAAATTATCAATAGTATCCCGCCGGGGAAAAGTCCGGGACCTGACGGTTTTCCTCTTATATATTACAAAATATTTCAGGAGATCCTTCTACCACAGCTTGTACTTACCTGCAATGCTTTATTGACGGGCTCCTTGCTCCCTAGACAGGCACAGAAGGGTCATGTCACTTTGATATTGAAAGAGGGTAAAGATCCATTGTCATGTAGTAGCTACAGGCCCATCTCTCTTCTGAATATAGATGTGAAGATATGAGCTAAGCTCATTTCCACTAGACTAAACACTATCATACCAACCCTGATTCATGTGAATCAGTCAGGTTTTGTTAGGGGCAGAGAGGGTAGGGACAACTCGACTAAACTTTTCCAAGCTATTCAGTTAGCTCGATCTCATGATATCCCCCTGGTCTTTCTTGGTATCGATGCCAAAAAGGCTTTTGATAGAGTTGACTGGGCCTTTATGAAAGCTACCTGTTAAGGATCTGCCAGGCACAGCTTCTGTATCTACGCCCATAGGTAATCAGTCTGCACCTGCTTCTATGTCTGTGAGACTGACTCCATCTTCCACCACTCAGGATGGCAGGCTTAGGAGTGAGAGAGCCTATCACAGCCTGGCCAGACAGAGCTAGCTCCTGCCCTCTGTCTATTTATACCTGCCTTTCCTGTTCCTCCTTGCTTGTGATTCTTCTCGTTTGGTTTCCTGGCCCTGCTGCAGCTTCTTGAACTATTTGACCCTGCTTCATATTGACCCTTGCTTACTGACTACTCTCCTGCTCTGCGTTTGGTACCTCGTACACTCCTGGTTTGACTCGGCTTGTTCACTACTCTCCTGCTCTGCGTTTGGTACCTCGTACACTCCTGGTTTGACTCGGCTCGTTCACCACTCTTGTTGCTCACGGTGTTGCCGTGGGCAACTGCCCCTTTTCCCTTGCCTCTGTGTACCCTTGTCTGTTTGTCTGTCGTGCACTTATTGAGCATAGGGACTGTCGCCCAGTTTTACCCCGTCGCCTAGGGCGGGTCGTTGCAAGTAGGCAGGGACTGAGTGGCGGGTAGATTAGGGCTCACTTGTCTGTTTCCTTACCCCCGTCATTACATAATCACAAGCCCATATACCTAGTCTACCCTTGTCCCTCACACTACTATGGACCCCTTTGAGACCCTGGCTCAGCAAATGCAGGGTCTCTCCTTACAGGTCCAGGCCTTGGCTCAGAGGGTCAACCAGCCTGATGCTACCATGGTAGTGCCCCTCACCTCACCTCTTGAACCCCACCTCAAGTTGCCTGACCGGTTCTCAGGGGACCGGAAGACTTTTCTCTCCTTTCGGGAGAGTTGTAGGCTCTATTTTCGCTTAAAGCCCCACTCCTCAGGTTCTGAGAGCCAGCGGGTGGGTATAATTATGTCCCGGCTCCAGGAAGGGCCCCAAGAATGGGCCTTCTCCTTGGCTCCTGACGCCCCTGAACTTTCCTCCGTTGATCTTTTCTTTTCTGCTCTTGGACTCATTTATGACGAGACTGACAGGACTGCCTTTGCCAAGAGTCAGCTGGTGACCTTACGTCAGGGTAAGAGACCTGTTGAGGAGTATTGCTCTGACTTTAGGAAGTGGTGCGTAGCTTCTCGGTGGAATGACCCTGCCTTAAGGTGCCAGTTTAGATTGGGTCTGTCGAACGCCCTGAAAGACCTGCTAGTTAGCTATCCCTCTTCTGACTCCCTAGACCAGGTTATGGCTTTAGCGGTACGACTTGACCGACAGGGAACGACAACGTGAACGTTTTTGTGTTTTCTCCTCTGACTCCCCCATGATGCCTCCCGAGGTTCCGTTGCTTCGTTCTTCCACGGAAGACTCGGAGGTACCTATGCAACTCGGGGCCTCCGTGTCCCCCCAACAATGTAGAGAGTTCCGCAGGAAGAATGGTCTCTGCTTCTATTTTGGGGATGACAAGCATCAAGTGAACACCTGTCCTAGGCGTAAGAATAAGCAGCCGGAAAACTTCCGCGCCTAAGTGATCATCGGGGAGGTCACTTGGGCGCACAGGTATTTCCCCTAAATATGAAACGTAATCAAATCTTGCTTCCCTTTCAGGTCTCTTTTGGTGGTAGGTCTGCTACCGGCAGTGCCTTCGTGGATTCAGGGTCATCTGCTAATATCATGTCTGTGGAATTTGCTATGTCTCTAGCTATGCCTTTGATTGATTTGCCTAAACCTGTCCCGGTAGTGGGTATCGACTCCACTCCTCTTGCTTATGGTTATTTTACACAGCATACCCCTGTTTTTGAACTCCTTGTTGGCTCCATGCATTTGGAGCAGTGCTCTGTACTGTTGATGCAGGGATTATCGTCCGATTTGGTTTTAGGCCTTCCCTGGTTGCAGTTGCATAATCCTACGTTTGACTGGAATACTGGGGATCTTACCAAATGGGGTAATGAATGCTTTACGTCATGTTTTTCTGTTAATTCTATTTCTCCCCCTAAGGAGGTGAACACGCTACCTGAGTTTGTTCAGGACTTCGCTGATGTTTTCTCTAAGGAGGCCTCTGAAGTGTTACCTCCTCATAGAGAATACGATTGCGCTATCGATTTGGTACCAGGAGCTAAGCTCCCTAAGGGTAGGATATTTAATCTCTCTTGTCCCGAACGTAAAGCCATGAGAGAGTATATCCAGGAATGCCTGGCCAAGGGTTACATTCGCCCCTCTACTTCTCCGGTAGGTGCTGGCTTCTTCTTCGTAGGGAAGAAGGATGGTGGTCTTAGGCCATGCATTGACTACCGTAACTTGAATAAGGTCACTGTAAGGAACCAGTATCCCCTTCCTTTGATTCCTGATCTCTTTAATCAAGTTCAGGGGGCCCAATGGTTCTCTAAGTTTGATCTACGGGGGGCGTATAACCTTATCCGCATCAAAGAGGGGGATGAGTGGAAGACTGCGTTTAACACGCCCGAAGGTCATTTCGAATACCTCGTCATGCCCTTTGGGTTGTGTAATGCTCCCGCGGTCTTCCAGAATTTCATAAATGAGATTTTAAGAGATTACCTGGGGGTATTTCTTGTAGTGTACCTTGATGACATACTTGTGTTTTCCAAGGACTGGTCCTCCCACATTGAGCATGTCAGGAAGGTGCTCCAGGTCCTTCGGGAAAACAAACTGTTTGCGAAGACCGAAAAATGTGTGTTTGCGGTGCAGGAGATACCATTTTTGGGTCAAATCCTCACTCCTCATGAATTCCGCATGGACCCCGCCAAGGTCCAGGCTGTGGCGGAATGGGTCCAACCTGCCTCCCAGAAGGCGTTACAGTGCTTCTTGGGGTTCGCTAATTATTCCAGGAGATTTATTGCTAACTTCTCGGTCATCGCTAAGCCTCTTACGGATCTCACTCGCAAGGGTGCTCATCTCCTCCGCTGGCCTCCTGAGGCTGCCAGGCTTTTGAGGTCCTTAAGAAGTGCTTTATCTCGGCCCCGGTGTTGGTTCAGCCCAACTAAATGGAGCCATTTATCGTGGAGGTTGACGCGTCCGAGGTGGGAGTGGGGGCTGTCTTGTCCCAGGGTACCAGTTCCCTCACCCATCTCCGTCCCTGTGCCTACTTCTCCAGGAAGTTTTTCGCCAACTGAGAGTAACTATGATATTTGCAACCGCAAACTCTTAGCCATTAAATGGGCATTTGTAGAGTGGCGCCACTTCCTGGAGGGGGCTAGGCACCAGGTAACGGTCCTTAGCGACCACAAAAATCTGGTTTTCCTAGAATCTGCCCGGAGGCTAAACCCGAGACAAGCTCGATGGGCGTTATTTTTTACCAGATTCAACTTTTTGGTTACCTATAGGGCTGGGTCTAAAAATATTAAGGCTGATGCACTGTCGCGTAGCTTCATGGCCAGCCCTCCTTCGGAGGAAGATCCTGCTTGTATTTTGCATCGAGGTATAATCATTTCCTCTATTGATTCTGATTTAGTTTCGGAAATTGCTGCTGATCAAGGTTCAGCTTCCGGGAAACTTCCTGAGAACAAGCTGTTTGTTCCCCTGCAATTCCGGCTAAGGGTACTTAGGGAAAATCATGACTCCGCACTATCTGGTCATCCAGGCATCCTGGGTACCAAGCACCTCATTGCCAGAAACTATTGGTGGCCTGGGTTGCCTAAAGACGTTAAGGCCTACGTCGCCGCTTGTGAGGTTTGTGCTAGGTCCAAGACTCCCAGGTCCCGACCAGCGGGCTTACTACGTTCTTTGCCCATTCCCCAGAGACCTTGGACCCATATGTCCATGGATTTTATCACCGATTTGCCTCCATCTCAAGGCAAGTCGGTGGTGTGGGTTGTAGTAGACCGCTTCAGTAAGATGTGCCACTTTGTGCCCCTCAAGAAACTACCCAATGCTAAGACGTTAGCTACCTTGTTTGTCAAACACATCCTGCGTCTCCATGGGGTCCCTGTCAATATTGTTTCTGACAGAGGGGTATAATTTGTTTCTTTGTTTTGGAGAGCCTTCTGTAAAAAGTTGGAGATTGATCTGTCCTTCTCCTCTGCCTTCCATCCTGAAACTAATGGCCAAACTGAGAGGACTAATCAGTCTCTAGAACAATATTTTTTTTCTGTAATTTTGGGTTTAATCCACGGTTCTCCTCCGTTTCACCTGGTAGTTCCAACAATCCCGAGGTAGAGGTCGTTCATCGGGAACTGTGCACAGTCTGGGCCCAGGTTCAGAAGAACCTAGAGGCGTCCCAGAGCATACAAAAAACTCAGGCAGATAGAAGACGTTCTGCTAACCCCTTGTTTATGGTCGGGGATCTGGTGTGGCTATCGTCAAAGAACTTGCGCCTTAAAGTCCCGTCCAAGAAGTTTGCTCCCCGGTTTATAGGGCCGTACAAGGTCATTGAAGTCCTCAATCCTGTCTCCTTCCGACTGGAGTTGCCCCCATAGTTTCGAGTACACAACGTGTTTCATGCCTCCCTCCTTAAACGCTGCTCCCCGTCCTTGGCTCCCTCGAGGAAACCTCCTGTCCAAGTTCTCACCCCTGAGGGGGTAGAATTCGAGGTGGCCAAGATTGTGGACAGCAAGATGGTCCAAGGCTCCCTCCAGTACCTGGTCCATTGAAGAGGATACGGGCCTGAGGAGAAGACTTGGGTACCCGCCCGGGATGTTCACGCTGGGGTATTGGTCAGGAGGTTCCACCTTCGTTTCCCCAATAAACCAGGTCCATCTAGAAAGGGGTGGGTACTGTTAAGGATCTGTCAGGCACAGCTTCTGTATCTACGCCCATAGGTAATCAGTCTGCACCTGCTTCTATGTCTGTGAGACTGACTCCATCTTCCACCATTTAGGATGGCAGGCTTAGGAGTGGGAGAGCCTATCACAGCCTGGCCAGACGGAGCTAGCTCCCACCCTCTGTCTATTTATACCTGCCTTTCCTGTTCCTCCTTGCTTGTGATTCTTCTCGTTTGGTTTCCTGGCCCTGCTGCAGCTTCTTGAAATATTTGACCCTGCTTCATATTGACCCTGGCTTACTGACTACTCTCCTGCTCTGTGTTTGGTACCTCGTACACTCCTGGTTTGACTCGTCTTGTTCACTACTCTCCTGCTCTGCGTTTGGTACCTCGTACACTCCTGGTTTGACTCGGCTCGTTCACCACTCTTTTTGCTCACGGTGTTGCCGTGGGCAACTGCCCCTTTTCCCTTGCTTCTGTGTACCCTTGTCTGTTTGTCTGTCGGGCACTTATTGAGCGTAGGGACTGTCGCCCAGTTGTACCCCGTCGCCTAGGGCGGGTCGTTGCAAGTAGGCAGGGACTGAGTGGCGGGTAGATTAGGGCTCACTTGTCTGTTTCCTTACCCCCGTCATTACACTACCCTGCTGATATTTAATTTCCCTCCTTCCCTGATACGTGCTATCTTTACTTTATATGAACAACCACATGCTAGACTGAAAGTTAATGATACTCTTTCCCCAACATTCCGCATTTCGAATGGTACTTGTCAGGGGTGTCCCCTCTCTCCCACCCTTTTCATCTTAGTCATTGAAACCCTTTTTGAAACCGTTCGACAGGACCAGGAGATCAGGGGAATTCAAACACACGACTCTCAGTTCAAGGCCACTGCGTTTGCAGATTTGTTATTTGTGGTCACTAACCCAGAGACGGGTCTTGCATGCATCACAAAGCTCCTCTTTCTGTTTGGTACCCTCTCTAACTTCAAGGTTAATTTGAGCAAGTCCGAGGTGTTAAACATTTCCCTACCCAGGACTGTTGCAGAGAGGCTTAAACGGACCTTGCCATATAAGTGGTCTAGAGAAGCAATCACATATCTTGGCATACAGATACCAGCTTTATTGTCGGACATATAGCGTCTTAATTACCAACCCCTCTTATCAAAAATTTCTAGCCTCTTGAGATCCTATGATATCCCCCTGGTCTCCTGGATGGGACTAATGAATTTGTTGAAGTCATATGTACTTCTGAAAACTCTTCTATGTTATGCAGATGGCGCCTATACACCTGCCCCCTCTCTTTTTTTCAAATCTATCAGACGTAGGTCTTCTGTGTTTCTTTGGTCCAAACCTACACCTAGACTAGCTCACAAATTATTGGTTCAAGACAAGTCAGCTGGGAGTACCGGTCTACCTGACATTTTAGCATATTATACAGCAATTCAACTCAATAGTTGGTTAGAATCGGTTAATCCGTGCAAAAATTTTGAGATGGTGACAATCGCAAGGGATACATATGGTCCATCCTTTTTGTCTGACATTTGGCTTCCACAGCTTAAGATGTACAAGGCTCCTGAGTTCAATCCATTATTGAAAGGGGTACTTGAAGTTTGGCATGAGAGACGTACAGTACCTTCACCTACCCCTTCCCCACTCTCCCCTGTACGTCTCCTTCCTGAGTATATAGGTAGCAAGACGGCCTCAATTACGCCTATGTGGAATTCTTTTGGTGCTTTATCTGTGCATGAAATGTTTACTGACATTGTGGTTCCTGATGAACCTTCTTTTAAACAACTGGTCTCTCCACTTCGCCATAATTTTCTTCATTACCAACATTTTAAAAAGTCTTGTTTCCTGTTCCTAAAGTCACATGAGGTTACTAGACCTTTCACGGCATTTGAGAAAGTACTTGCTGTTAAGTTCCCTGTTTCTAGGAAGATTTCAAAATTATACCGTCATTTTCTGGTTACCCCTACAGTTGGCAGACCGAATTTCTTATTAGCTTGGGAAAAGGAATTGAATGTTGCCTTGTCTGACTCTGAGTCCAAATTTATATTATCTCACGCACATGGTTTTTCTTCTTGTGTTTTACTACAAGAAAACCATTATAAATTACTGACAAGATCGTACAGAACCCCAGAGTTTTTATTTAAATGCAACTTTTCTGACTCCAATCTATGCTGGAGGTGGAAAGGTGGTGTGGGTTCCCTCTCGCATATTTGGTGGCAATGTCGGGGTATTTTGAGTTTTTGGGAGCAAGCGTTCTATTATGGGATTTGATCTTAACCATAGATATGGTTGTTTTGGCCAGACCAAGTTCTCAGTCTATTCCTTCAAAACGCAACCTAGTTACCCACCTTATTACGGCGGCCAAGACCTTAATATCCCTAAATTGGCTGCAGACTCTTCCTCCTACTTTACAACAATGGCATGCCAAAGTTAACCACCTTTCTAGATTTGAGGAACTATCCAGTTGGACAAATAAGACTCATGATAAATATATGTCTACTTGACACAAATATAACTTGGATGTGCGTTCTAGTTGAATTATCCTTTGCTTGGTTCTAGGGGTTCGGTCTGGCAGAGGGATTTTTTTCTCTCATGCTCATCTCTATTAGACTCTGGAAATTTTGGGGTTTTGCAGATTGTACACTATCTTTGTATACTTCCATTTTGTATAATTGTCTCTACCCCCCTACATCCCCCCCCCTTCTTCCCTCCTTTGTCTCCTTTTCACTTTTAATTGTTTTTTTTAGTTCTTGTCATTACGTGTTGATGCAGAAAATATTTCATATGTAATTTGCATGTTCTTATTCTGTTATATTTTATAAAATTCAATAAAAAATATGAATAAATAAAAAAAAAAAGATTAGATATATCAAACGCTTTCATATTTAGGCCCCACCCCATGCGCACAGCCCTATTATGGTTTCATACAAGCTCCAAGTTGTACGGAACCTAATACAGGACTCATAGAAGTCTATGGATCCCTGCTGTACCTCTGTATACCTCCAATTTCATACAGAGGCATTTGGAGGTTTTTATACAGAAGAGTTATTCTTTCCTAGAAACATTGCTTCTAGTAGAGTATATCTCTGTAATACAACATCCAATTGGATGCCCCATATGGTGGCACACTGTCTATGGCCTTGTAGTACGGAGCCCATGACTCTACCATGTGCATGTTTCACTGTCTCATCCGGCTTCAGGAATGCCAGGCAGGGCATGCGCAGAGTGTGCGCTCACCTGGCCAATAAACAAAGCAGGACGGAATATTTAATCCTCAATTACACTGGCCTCAGTACTATTAATAAGGTTATTTTCGCAATGTTTCCCTTAATAGTGATTTGACTCCTGTTTGACCAGACTCATTTCACTTCTTTTTTGCTACTGAACCTTGGTTTGTCTGACCAACTCATGACTACCGCTACTGTATCGCATACCCAGTTCTGCTTGACTACTGTTTCCCGACTCTTGGCTTCCTGAGTATGTTTGCGCCTCACTCCTGGTACTATATCTGATTTGCCTTACTCCCATTTGGCAATTTCTGTTCTGACCTCGCTTTTATCTCCATCTCCGTGTTATACCCTTCCCGGTACATTTATATAGACTTTTGTTTGTCGTTGGCCCTTGCAACCATATCTCAAATCCCTCTTATTTTTGGTCTGGATCCCAATCAGCTAATGTTATCCCAAAAATTGACCACCTGGCAAACTAGATGCACCTATGTGCTGGGACTGGCTTAGTACCCCGACTCTAACCAAAGTTGTGGGAAAGGAGGGTTCTATAGGTGAAATTGTGCCTTCCGACTGTTCTTTCTCTGGGCATCCTAGGAATCAGACCGTTACAACATAAGCCCTAAACAGGTCTTTAGCACTACACTGAATTAGGTGATCAGCTGTTCTGGCTGCCTCCGGGCATTGAATGTTATGCAGTGACCGTTGTCGGGAGCAGATGGCTCCGTACACTGTATAGCGGCCGTGCTGCAGTACTGCACTTGAATAGGAGCAGAGCTGCAGTACTGCAACACAGCCGATATACTGTGACTGGAGCCGTCTGTTTCAGGCACGGACATCCGAAGGCAGCAGGAACAGCTGATCTGTGCGGGATCCGGATGTCTGACCACCACCGATCATATACTGATGATCTATCCTGTGGATAGGTCATCAGTATGAAAAACTGCCCCATCCCCGGACAACCCCTTTAACCCCTTAAAGACCAGGCCAAATTTGAGTTTTTTCATTTTCGTTTTTTCATTTTCGTTTTTTCCTCCCCGCCTTCCAAAAGCCATAACTTTTTTATTTCTTCGCTAACATAGCTGTATGAGGGATTGTTTTTTTTGCAGGACAAGTGTTGTAGTTTTTCATGGCACCATTTATGGTACCGTGTAATGTACTGGGAAGCTGAAAAAAAATTATTTGTAGGGGGAAATGGGCAAAAAACAGCGGTTACACCATATTTTGGGGAGTTTTGTTTTTATGGCGTCCATCAGGTGGTAAAAATGACATATTCACCTTTTTCTACAGGTTGATACTATTATGGCGATACCAAATTTATATGTTTTGTTTTATGTTTTACCACTTTTAGAAAAACAAAACTATTTGTCAAAAAAAAATGTTTTGTGTCACTATATTCTGAGAGCCATAACTTTTTTATTTTTCCATCAATTTTGCGGTGTGATGGCTTACATTTTGCGGGGCGAGCTGTAGTTTTCATTGATACCATTTTGCGGTACATGAGACTTTTTGATCACTTTTCATGAAATTTTTTTGGGGAGCTAAGGTGACCAAAAAACAGCACTTTCCGTGTTTTTATATATATATATATATATATATATATATATATATATATATATATATATATATATATATATATATATTATTTTCACTTTCATCTTTTTTTATGCCGTATACCGAGCGTGTTAAACAAGGCTATGTTGTGATAGTTTGGACTTTTACAGACGCGGCGATACCAGTTATGTTAACTTTAATTTTTTTGAACATTGCTTTGGGAAAAAATAGGAAAAGTTGTTTTTTTTAAACTTTTAATATAATTTTTTTTTTAAACATTAAAGAAAGCTTTATTTTAGGCGGAATTCACACGACAGGGTTTCCCGGCCAGGTGACGGCCGTTCATAAATCGGCCGTCACCCGGCTGCATTAGGAACAATAGACCCCTAATGGGGCTATTCACACGACCGATTTTTTGACGGGCCGGGAAAACCGGCCGTCAAAAAATGGGACATGCCCTATTTTCGGCCGGGTACCCGGCCCCCCGGCTCCCATAGAGGTCTATGGGGCCGGGTAATACACGGCCATCACCGGAATGTGTCCCGAGTGATTGCCATGTATTCCGTCGCTCGTGCTCTCTCTCCTCCTTCTCCTCACAGTGCAGAGTGCATGTGAGGAGGAGGAGGGTCTTTTTTTGCTCCCTATAGGAGTCGAAATCCCCAATCCCCGGCCGGGGATTCCTCTACAGGAGAAGTGTGTGACTACACTGTCCATATATGGACACAGCGAAGTCACTCACTTCTGCAGCGGAATCCCCGACTTTATGGCCGGGGATTCCGCTACAGGAGAAGTGAGTGACTACACTGTCCATATATGGACACAGCGATGTCACTCACTTCTGAAGCGGAATTCCCGACTTGTGGCAGGGAATTCCTCTCCAGGAGAAGTCTGTGACTACACTGTCCATATATGGACATTGAAGTCAGTGACTTCTCCTGGAATGTGGGGGGGGGGGGGATGGGTGCAACCTACAGGGGGCTGTGTGGCATCACCTACAGAGGAATTGGTGGCAACCTCTACAGGGGACTTGGTGGCATCACCTACAGGGGGCTGGGTGGCATTACCTACAGGGGGCTGGGTTGCATTACCTACAGGGGGCAGTGTGGCATTACCTACAAGGGGCAGGGTGGCATTACCTACAAGGGGCAGGGTGGCATTACCTACAGGGGGCAGGGTGGCATTACCTATAGGGGGCAGGTTGGCATTACCTGCAGGGGGCAGGTTGGCATTACCTGCAGGGGGCAGGGTGGCATTACCAACAGGGGTCTGGGTGGCATTACCTACAGGGGTCTGGGTGGCATTACCTACAGGGTTCTGAATGGCATTACCTACAGGGGTCTGGGTGGCATTACCTACAGGGGTCTGGGTGGCATTACCTACAGGGGGCTGTGTGGCATTATCTACAGAGAGCTGTGTGTGGCAACAAATTTAAATGAAATTCATCCGATTTTAAAATGGACACGGAAAAAAACGGATCCAAATCGGGTCCAAATCGGCCGGTAAAAACGGCAACACGGCCCGGAACGGAATCGGAACGGATGCAAACCGGATGCAAACCGTCCGGGAAAATCGGCCAAAAACGGCCGATTTTCCCGGCCGACACTCGGACCCTGTCATGTGAATGAGGCCTAACTGGTTTTCACTAGTCTCCCTAGGGGAGTTGAACCAGCGATAGTTGGATCGCTTGCATGATATACTGCAATACTAATGTATTGCAGCATTTCGTGATGCTGATGGACTCCTTTGAAGCCCTGCCAGAGGCAGGGCTTCATAGGGGTACAAAGATGGCAGACCTGGGGACCTTCATTAGGCCCGCAGGCTGCCATGACAATCTTCGGCACACCCGATTGCATCGTGGGAGGGGTGATGGCACATTGGAGGATGGTGTCCCCCTGATTCTATGATTGACTGAGGCATTTAAGGTGTTAAATGGGCGGAATCAAAGTGATCTTTGATTCCACCCATTGCAGTGAGGTGTCGGCTGTATTGCACAGCTGTCACCTGCCTAGTATGGGGTGTGCTCAGCGCTCCATACGTTAAGGGGTTAACTTTCAACTTGGTGGTGAGGGGGTCAAAATTATATAAAAGTTTAGACTTTATTCACTTCTACATTCTGGTTTTCTCTTGTCCTGCTCCATCATAGGAGCAGAACAACGGAAAGCCGGGAGCGCCGGATGCATTGCAAGACGGACACTAACAACGCCCATTGATTTCAGTGGGTTCCGTCGGGTTTCCGTCATGGTTTCTGTAATTTTACCAGACACAATAGCGCAGCATGCTGTGCTAATTTTTCCAGCATTTCTCACCGGATCTGTGATGGGGGCTCCTAATGGTGAACACAGCCGTATTAGGACATTGTTCTAATAGTGGTGCTTTATTATAATGCTACTCTTTTCTGAATGCAAGTAATCTTTATTTTGAGCGGGTCAAAATGCACCAGGTCTCTGCATGTAAGTGAACTTTTGAAATTGCAGCTCCATAGCCTTGCAGATTTATTTACCTGCCTACAAAAATATAAAATAAAGTTGTAGCATGCAGGCTACATTGGTCCATGATGGTAGCGAAATTCATGTGTCATATTTGTGTGATGCATGTCTGAGTACAAGGACTGTCCCTTTTTCTTTTCAACCAAGAAAGATAAATAAGGTAGAAGGATTATGTTTAATACGAAAGACATAGAAAATAGAAACAGTCTAACATATACATTTGGATCATGCTTCATGCTCAGAGGGAAGTGTATGAAGTCACTAGGCTTACACCATTGAGCCAAAAATTTAAACCATCTGTTAAATATTGTGTAGGGGGTCCCACTCGTGCCACTAAATCAGCTCCAACCTATCAAGGCATTGCCTCCACAAGACCTCTGAAAGTGGTATCTGGCACCAAGAGCAGCATCTTTTAAGTCCTGTAAGTTGCGAAGTGAGGTCTCCATGGAATGCTTTCGGAAGAGCACAGGGGGATAACATGGGCACTCTGACCGGTCTGTGGCGACGCAGACCCAAATGCAGCAAACTCTGTGATGAACTGTGTGTTTTGACACCTTCTGTGGGATTGGACCAGATGGGATATTCTTTGCTCCCCACATACATCAATCAATGAGCCTTGGGCCCCCATGACCCTCTTACAGGTTTACCTGTTATCCTACCTTGGACCACGTTTGAAAGGTTACTAACAGGGCCGTCGTCCGCACCTGGCGTAACCGGACTAGTACCAGGGCTCACTGTGCCGAGGGGGACCCACTAGATTTGGATCCGTCTGGTTCTCCCAGGTTCTTCCAAATAGGTTGTTAAAATTTCAACCGGTTTGCACAATGGGGAGAAAAATAGTTCCCCCTGCACCCAATTGCATCCGCATCCATAGGACATGGATACAATTGAGTAGTATAGCGCTGGCGAGGCACGGGTACTATCACCTCCCTGCTTTACCATTCTGTGATGCAAGCAGAGCGATGAAATCATCGCACCACCTCTGTCGTTCCGCTGAAGCAGGCCTGGTCAGAAGAGACCAGGTCTGTGTCGCAGGAGGACGAAACGGGAACAGGGGCAGATGAGTAAGTAAAGCTTTTTTGTTTTTTTTTCCCCCAGGGAGCAGTGGGAGTGGCACTGTCTACAGGGTGCTTTATGTCAGGCACTATCTACAGGGGGTTTATGAGGGGCACTATCTACTGGGGCCTCTATGTGGGGCACTATCTATGAGAAGCACTATCTACAGGGGGCTTTATTAGGGGCACTATCTACAGGGGTTTCTACTTTCAGGCACTATCTACAGGGGGCTGTATGTCAGGCACTATCTACAGGGGGTTTATGAGGGGTACTATCTACAGGGGCCTCTATGTGGGCAACTATTTATGAGAAGCACTATCTACAGGGGGCTTTATGAGGGGCAGTATATACAGGGGGCTCTATGTGGGGCACTATCTACAGGTGGCTATATGTGGGGCACTATCTACTGGGGACTCTATGTGGGGCACTACCTACAGGAGACTCTATGCGGGGTGCTATATACAGGGGGCTTTATGAGGGGCACTATCGACAGGTGGCTCTATGTGGGGCACTATCTACTGGGGGCTCTATGTAGGGCAATACCTACAGGAGGCTCTATGCGGGGCACTATATACGGGGGCTTTATGAGCGGCAATATCTACAGGGGGCATTGGGAATGGCATGATGTACAGGGGGCATTGTGCATGGAACATTTTACAGGGGGGATTGTGAGTGGCACTATCTACAGAGGGCAATGTGTGTGTAGTGCTTTACTTCATAGTTTTGACACAATTATATTCAGGGGCACAGTGTATGGTACTATTATATTCCATTGTGCAGTGTATGGTACTATTATATTCAGGCGTCTCTGAGCATGCGTGGTTTCTACCCTAGCAGTGTTTACCACTCGTGCACACTCCCTGCGCGTTATTTTCTCTCCCCTAGCAGCAATCGGGAACTATCAGAAGAAAGGGAGACATGTAAACAAACTGAACGATGTAAACAAACAACATTTACATCATGGAAAGAAAAGGAAAACAAACAAAAGGTTCTTTGAGATTTTATTTCTGCCTGTTAATTATAAAAAAAATTAGATCTCGGAAAACCCCTTTAATCATACACCTGACTATAATCCTACAAAAGCCATGACTTTGTGCAAGTGTAACTAGAGGAATTTATGCTGTTTTGATATTGATTTAATTTAGATTTTTCTTTTGTTCGTTCCCTTTGTATTTTGTTAATTGTTAAAAAAAATATGAACACTTTTTTATTTTTTAAAGCATTCTTACTTTGAAGCATTTTTCCACAACTGCCTAAAACTTTTGCACAGTACTGTGTATGTGTGTGTGTATATATATATATATATATATATATATATATATATATATATATATATATTGTAGTAGTACAGCTACTGAGAGCCATTGGGCCCCGAATGTAATAATTAAAAGGAATGTTACTGGAGAAAGTGTCCTTTCTCTATACATTTATTATGTATGAAACCTGGAAAAGGTCTGGGTTGCTGGAGTGGAAGAGATGTTCCACTTCCATCTTTAGGACAGTCCAGGATTTCGGCTAACCTAGGAGTCTCATTAGCTGCCAGCTGTGAGGGCTCCTTTAAAAAAAGGTGTGATCTATTCGCACAATGCTCCCAGTCTGGAGAAGACCGGCATTGCCAGCCTGTGGAAGGCAGAAGTTCAGGTAAAAACACATGTTTGTTGTGAGGTGGTGGGCAGAAGGCTGCACAGACCATGGTTTATTTTGAACTGTTTTGTAAAAACTGCTTTTCATGTGTGAAGACAATAAAGCTGGCTGTGGCCTGTGTTGGACTGAAAATATTCAAGTGTGCCAACCATCTTGACCCTGGAGATGGCGATCCTGTGAGCTAGCTTAAGTTGTCACATAATATATATAAATATATATATATATATATATATATATATATACACACTACCGTTCAAAAGTTTAGGGTCACTTAGAAATTTCCTTATTTTTGAAAGAAAAGCACAGTTTTTTTTCAATGAAGATAACATTAAATTAATCAGAAATACACTCTATACATTGTTAATGTGCTAAATGATTATTCTAGCTGCAAACGTCTGGTTTTTAATGCAATATCTACATAGGTGTATAGAGGCTCATTTCCAGCAACCATCACTCCAGTGTTCTAATGGTACATTGTGTTTTCTAACTGTGTTAGAAGTCTAATGGATGATTAGAAAACCCTTGAAAACCCTTGTGCAATTATGTTAGCACCGCTGTAAACAGTTTTGCTGTTTAGAGGAGCTATAAAATTGAACTTCCTTTGAGCTAGTTGAGAATCTGGAGCATTACATTTGTGGGTTCGATTATACACTCAAAATGGCTAGAAAAAGAGAGCTTTCATGTGAAACTCGACAGTCTATTCTTGTTCTTAGAAATGAAGGCTATTCCATGCGAGAAATTGCCAAGAAACTGAAGATTTCCTACAACGGTGTGTACTACTCCCTTCAGAGGACAGCACACAAGGCTCTAACCAGAGTAGAAAGAGAAGTGGGAGGCCCCGCTGCACAACTGAGCAACAAGACAAGTACATTAGAGCCTCTAGTTTGAGAAATAGACACCTCACAGGTCCTCAACTGGCAGCTTCATTAAATAGTACCCGCAAAACGGCAGTGTCAACAGACGAATCGAAGTTTGAGGTGTTTGGAGGTGTTTGGATCACACAGAAGAACATTTGTGAGATGCAGAACAACTGAAAAGATGCTGGAAGAGTGCCTGACGCCATCTGTCAAGCATGGTGGAGGTAATGTGATGGTCTGGGGTTGCTTTGGTGCTGGTAAAGTGGGAGATTTGTACAAGGTAAAAGGGATTTTGAATATGGAAGGCTATCACTCCATTTTGCAACGCCATGCCATACCCTGTGGACAGCGCTTGATTGGAGCCAATTTCATCCTACAACAGGACAATGACCCAAAGCACACCTCCAAATTATGCAAGAACTATTTAGGGAAGAAGCAGCAGCTGGTATTCTATCTGTAATGGAGTGGCCAGCACAGTCACCAGATCTCAACCCCATAGAGCTGTTGTGGGAGCAGCTTGACCGTATGGTACGCAAGAAGTGCCCATCAACCCAATACAACTTGTGGGAGGGCCTTCTGGAAGCATGGGGTGAAATTTCTCCCGATTACCTCAGCAAATTAACAGCTAGAATGCCAATGGTCGGCAATGCTGTAATTGCTGCAAATGGAGCGTTCTTTAACGAAAGCAAAGTTTGAAGGAGAAAATTATTATTTTAAATAAAAATCATTATTTCTAACCTTGTCAATGTCTTGACTATATCTTTCAGTCCATTTTGCAACTCATTTGATAAATATAAGTGTGAGTTTTCATGGAAAACACAAAATTGTCTGGGTGACCCCAAACTTTTGAACGGTAGTGTATGTATATATATATATATATATGTATATATATATATATATGTATATGTATATATATATATATATATATATATATATATATATATATATATATATATAGATATATATATAGATATATATATATCTAACAACCATAGAGCATTTTTTATATTCAACTTGAGCCTCTGGTAACGAGCACATGGCCTAATTTATAGATATGTTGGAGTGCTGTGTTAATTTGTTCTTAAAAACTTTATTAAACTAGTTTTTAAATTTTTGGAACATGAGATCAATACTTTTGTATTGGAGTGTGTCGTGGAAATCCATCGCTCAAAATATATTAGACTGAAATTTATACGAGTCCAAACAGACTCTCAAGGCCAGACCCCATTAGTCAGTATCCTAATTAGGATATTTCACCGATATATATCGAGAGAGTAGAAGAAAACACACAGACATGCTGATATGTTCAAAATGCTCCTCTGAAGGATTTATTACCAAACTCAAACTGTTAAACTGAAATTCAGAAGGGGTATAAGCTTGAGGTAAACCAATCAGAGACAATGTAACAATATTTGTTATTCAGTAAAAAGCATACAATAAAATACATCCCAGATACATCATTCTAATTCTTCACACATTAGGGTTTGCAGGTGTCTTATCTCTTTTGGACAGAATATTCTCGTGGAGATGGGGGAGACCTTCCCTCACGCATACTTGCCACCCTCCCATCTCCCTCCCTGTCCATTCTCTACCAACTTCGCATGGGAACCAAGGTCAAAGATAAAACATACGAAATCAACATTACTTGTATTAAAGGAACAATGACTTTTCTATTCACTACAATAAAACCAAGATGGGAACTCCAGACAAGATGGCTGCTGCACGAAACTAAATCATTTAAACATTATCATCACTTTCACATATTACATATCTTAGTAATTCGGCATCCTGCTTGATAATTCACAATGTAATTTCATACAGAGAATATAAGCAAATAAATCATCCTTCACAAGTGTATTGTGCTTTTCGCATCCTCCTATTAAAAGCACTGTGCTTAATAGAAGGACCAAGATGTCTGTATTGGGGTCCTTATTAGGTCCCTGGCTGCCATAACAACCCATGAGCAGCCAGGGATTGGGTTCCGGAGGGTCCAATGAGGAGACAGAGTGCACCCCCTCTATCTAACGACTTATATACTTATCTATACTGCATTTATGCAGTAAACGACCATGATCTGAGTTCTTTCCGATCCAGGCCGTTAGAGTGTATTCAGCTGTAATATGCCGCTAAATAATATAATATAACTCTCCATACTCCTCCCTTTCCCCCCTATGACACACATGTACATCAAATGTTGGTAAGGGGTTAATAGGATCCTTCTTAGTTTTCTTCCAGTAGATAAAAATCTATTCTGGCCATGTAAAGGACGCACAAGAGTACAGCTCATTACAATTTCAGTACAGTTTTCAGAGATCTGTTTTGTAACGAGCCATGCCCCTAGGCACCTAGAAGTAAACAATGAAGGTTTCTTTTGAATGGCTACAAGCAGAGATCATGAAAATTGGAAAGAACTGATATATAAATTCTATTGGATTATTCTAAAAATGTTTGTTAAACAGTGAATATACTTTACGTGATGAAAACCATAAGGGTGATTTTTCACATTTGGGAAAAACGGTGCATTTTCTTAAAAAAAAAATTTGTTGCGTCTTGGCCTGCACGCTGCGGCCAAATGGTAGCTAAGAGTCTATAGGGAAATATAAAATGTGCTACAAACAATACTTCTTTTGTTTGCCATTTTTGTGGCCTTTTGGTCAGCTATTTGGGACAGTGGCGTGTTTTTCAAAACAAATCATGCTTTTCTTCTGGTGTTTTTCCCAAAAAAGCTTCTCTATAGGACGTGAACAATGGCCGAAAAAAATGCATGTTACAAATTTTAAAAAAAAAGCAATGAAAAATACTTGCAAATGAAAAAAAATCCCAGAATGAAGACCGGCCTAATATCTCTTTAAAGGAACCTGAAACTAATAAATGAAGTAGCCTTTTATAAAAGAGATTCTAATAGCACAAATGTATTTGTTAATTTTTTTAGGGCTCTTAAAAACTCAATATACAGGAGATAAATATGGGTGGGGAAATTATCTGTATTATCTGTAAGGGCGCAGCGGTTTCAATGGCACTAGTAAAGAAGAACACTATATTATGACATGGGTGGGGAAGCAGCCATTTGCTAGAAAGAGTATTATCTCACAACCATTGAAATTTTTGTCCTTAGGACTGAGGCCCCATGCACACGACCGTATTTTTCATCTATCCGTAAATACTGTCTGTAAATACAGATTCGTAGTCCTTTATAGTCATCAGTAAATCATCTGCATGTACAGAACGGTGTCCGTAAATACAGTCCGTAGTGCATCTGTAATGCATCCGTATTTACTGATCCATTAAAAAAAACAGGAAGGAATCTTGGGTAATCTCCTGGCTTTGCATAGCAACGCTTCCGTAATTACGGACAGCTACGGATGCACATCTGTAGCCGTCCTTAATTATGGAATCGATCATAGACTTTTATTGGGATCCCCATCTGTAGAGGCCTGACTGTGTAATACTTAGCATTTATAGCATCACAGTGGAGTGACGTCATCTTCCAACACCAGATAACATCAAAGAATATCTTTTAATGTGATAGGACAGTCCTGTCTAGCTGTCTGAGTATTAAAAACGAGACTATTTGTTAAATAGGCACTGGAAAGTGGTACAGAAGGATATGGGCATTATGACACTTGGCACAGTGTCAAGTCTGACATATCTCAATTTATGTGATAATAACTTTGGAGTGGTTTTACTTATCCAGGCAATTCTTATATTGTTTTCTCGTGACGCATTGTACTTTATCTTAGTTGTAAAATTTGGCCGATGCATTCAGTTTTTAATTGTGAAAAGCACCAAAATTTTGAGAAAATGTGGAAAATTTTTAATGTATCAGTTTGTAAGACAAAGGGTAATACCACACAAAATATTCACTAGTTAACATTTCCCATATGTCTACTTTATGTTGGCATAATTTCTTTTATTTTTCTAGGACGTTACAGGGCTTGTAACTTTAGCAGCAATTTCTCACATTTTCAAGAACATTTCCAAAACCTATTTTTTTAGCGACCAGTTCAGTTTTGAAATGGCTTTGAGGCACCTACATATTAGAAACCCCAATAAATGTACCCCATTTTAAAAACTGCACCCCTCAAAGTATTCAAAACAGCATTTAGAAAGTTTCTTACCGCTTTAGGTGTTACACAGGATTAAAAGCAAAGTGGGGTGAAATTTGTAAATTAATTTTTTTTTTCAGAAATTCATTTTTAATCAATTTTTTCCCTGTAACACAGAAGGTTTTAACAGACAAATGCAACTCAATATGTATTGCCCAGGTTCTGCAGTTTTTAGAAATGTCCCACATGTGGCCCTAGTGTGCCATTGGACTAAAACACTAAAACACAGGCCTCAGAAATAAAGGAGCATGTAGTAGATTTTTATTAGAATATATTTTAGTCACCATATCAGGTTTGAAGGAGTCTTGTGGTGTCAAAACATAGGAAACACCCCCCAAAAGCCACCATTTTGCAAACTACACCCCCTCCGAAGGAATTTATCTAGGGGTGTAGGGAGAATTTGACCAAACAGATTTTTTTGCTGAATTCATTGTAATTAGGCCATGAAAATAAAAATAGTTTTTTTTTCCCATGAAAAGAAGTTTAAGCAATTTCTCCCGATTATAGTAATACCTGATATGTGATCATGAACTGCTGTATGGACAAATGGCAGGGCTCAGAAGGTAAGGAGTGTAATTTGGCTTTTGGAGCTCACATTTTGCTGGATTGGTTTTAGGGTGCTATGTCGTATTTGCAAAGCCTTCGAGGGACCAAAACAGTAGAAACCCCATGAAAGTTACTCCTTTTGGGAAACTACACCCCTTAAGGTGGCAAATCCGCATGTAATACGCATTGTGTACATGTGACCTGAACGTACAAATGAATTGTAATGGCAGGAAGGAGGTGAAGGGAAAGTGAGCCCTAATCTACCCACCGCCCTGTCCCTGCCTACTTGCAACGACCCGCCCTAGGCGACGAGGTACAACTGGGCGGCGGTCCCTACGCTGGCTAAGTGCACTGGAAGACAAACAGGGAACACGCAAGGGAAGGGGCAGTAGCCACGGAACGCCACGAGGAAACGGGGCGGCGAACGAACAGTCAGGACCAGGACGAAGTGAGTACACCCGAGCGGGCACGGTGACAGGAGCAAGCCAGGGCAAGCAAAGCAGGTCAAGCAGAACTGCAGCAAGGCAGAAGCACGGCAGAAGCAGGCTGGAGCAAGCAGCAGTGGGGCCAGGAATCCAAAAGAATTACAAGCACTGAGGGAGAGCACAGGGCAGGTAATAAAGGGCAGGGGGCGGAGCTAACTCCGAGAGACCAGGCCGCGATAGGCTCTCCCACTCCTGAGCCTGCCACCCTGGTTGGTGGGAGATGGTGTCAGTCGAACAGGTCTGGCCTCAGGTATGGATTGATTAATCCCAGGAGTATAGCTAGATGAAGTACCTGGCAGATCCCTAACATGAATGATAAATTAAATAGGAGATTTCCCACACATTTTGTCAGTCTGCAAGATTGCCTGCATATTCCTGAAGTAACAATCCTAAAACAAGGTGTTCATTTCATCCTGATTTGTTACACTTTTTGGCTGGCAAACAGCTATGGGGGTGGAGTTTAGCCAAGGGGTTGGGGCTTAATAGGGTTGACTGCTTTATGTATAATTTTAACAACTATGTGGGAAACATGAATATAGGTTACTTACTTATTGTTAGCAAAGCCTGGTCTTCCGACCGCATGCTGCTACTGTCCAGAAAATGGCCGTAGATGGAGGGGCATGTGTGGATACAGGTCTATCAGGTGAAAGATTGGCATAATGCTTTCATCTGTGCATTTGTGCATCTGCGCATCCAGTTGTCTATGGCCTTGTTCACATGTCTGAATTTTGACACGCACTCCGACGCGATTTCTGCATCAGTATCAGCGTAAAAAATGCTTGTAGCAAGCCTTCTATCCAACTGGAAACCGCTCTATTGTTCAAATGGGATGGATTTTTCAACAGGCGGAATTGCAAACTACCTCGCTAAAACTTCCTTGCCTAAAAACTTCTTGGCACAGGCTCCGTGGCATATTACGGCGTGAAAACAACAGCAGGTAACCATAGGAAGGGGGCTCCCTCAGGAA
Organism: Rhinoderma darwinii; assembly: GCF_050947455.1. Lineage (NCBI taxonomy): Eukaryota > Metazoa > Chordata > Amphibia > Anura > Rhinodermatidae > Rhinoderma > Rhinoderma darwinii. The sequence continues at coordinate 49,401,282 of NC_134689.1, forward strand.
CTGTCTAGTAATAGTTTGTTAGGGCATACCTTAGGTAATCTACTGCTATACAGACATATGACAGTACATTATGTTAAAAAAAAAAACATTGTTAAAAAACACAAGATCACAATACAAAAGAATCTGAAAAGTGTTTTTTTTTTTTATAAATTCATTTTTTTCATCAAAGAAAAAACATATAAAACATATACTTATAATATATCCCCAACACGCCTGGACCTGTGAACACCGTAAAAAAAACAACCCAAAAAAACAATGGTAGAATTGCTTTTTTATGCATACCCCATACAAAAAAAATTAATCTAACTTACACGCTACTATATATTTACCCTAAAATAACGGTTTAAGAAAAAGCACAATGTTCTGCAAAAAACAAGGCCTCAAATAGCTACGTAACCTTAAAGGGGTTATCTACTTATCAAAAAATAAGCAAAAATGGGTAAGATAGCAGTAAATCACCCAATGTAGTCTGCTTTCAGTTTGCACTAAGAGGTCCACGAGATAGTTTCTGATGACAACACAGGAACAATCTGGCACTACCTGCAACAGCATGACATTTCATCTGCCGATCACATTGGGTGCTCCCGGGTATCCCCGCCCCCTCAGACGAAAGGAACTGGACGACCGTTTCTTCAAGTGCACCGCTTGGGAAGCCCCTAAGCACAGTTGCTGCCATCTTTGTTTCTGCCGCCATTAAACAGCTTTAGTACAAAAGCTGAAATACGATGCTGTCTGCTGCTAATGCGCATTCCCAGAAGATGGGTGGAGCGCTGTCACGTGAAGTAGGAAGGCTGACAGCTGATAGAATCCATGAGTGATTTGTTAGTGACGTTATCTTCATGAAATTAGATAGACACAGTTGCAATTAAAATTACCTGGATTTCTGCATTGATTACTATATAATATATATTCTGTTTGTTATCTAAAGGCCCATTTACATGGGCCAATAATCGGCCCATCAAGCTTTCTTATGAACACGTGTTCCCGATCACTGGCCTGTGTAAACATGGCAGCGATCAGTCGACAAACGAGCAAACATTTGTTTGTCAGCTGTTACATAGCTTATGTAGTCAATAAAATCAATGTTGTTGGCAGCACATCTCCCAGTGTAAACAGGAGATGTGCTTCTGTAAATTATGCAAACTGTATGGGGACCAAATGATCGTATAAACGATCATTCATTCCCATACAGTTTTCATCGGCCCGTGTAAAAGGTCCTGTAAACGAGCGCTGATCGGCTTGTTATATCATTATGAGCTAAAATCTGCCTGTGTAAATTAAACTTTAGTCACAATTTTAGAAAATAGAATCTAGCTAAACTAATAATACACAAACAGTTGTACTGTTCATGTCTTATTGAGCATTAAATTAAAGCTACGTTCACACAAGCATGTCCGATATACATGCGTAAAAAACGCAGCATATTTCTTGCATTTCATGTCCGTGTGCCATCAGTGTGCGTTGCGTATGGCATCTGTGTGGTTTGCGTGTGGTTTGCGTTTTTCACGCCCGTGCAAGCAGCTTTTTTTAAAAAAACAATTTTTTCTGCATTTGATGCATGAAACGCGGACATCACACAGATGTCGTCCATGTGCTGTCCATGTTTTTCACGCACCCATAGACTTCAATGGGCGACAAGGTGCGCAAAAACGTACCAATACAGGACATGCAGTGTGTTTCACGAAACTGACACTTGCTGCATGGAAAGTCACGCATGTCTGAGTAGCCCCACTGAAATGAATGGCTCCGTGTGCTGTCAGTTATTTCAACGGACAGCACATGGACGAGGATTACGCTTGTCTGAATGAGCCCTAAGTGAACCTCTGTCTTAATTACTTTTCTAAGAGCTAATTTGCAAAAGGTGTTTCAATGAAGGAGATGAGATTGGAAATGTGAGTTTCACAGGTGCTTTGTTATTACATAAAGGCACACAAAGCCTGGTTACTCATAAATCTGTTCTTCTCAAAAAAGACTAGTTAGTGTGAACCATGACTCGAGAAAACTTTCAGAAGATGAGTTATAGAGACTCATGAAGCTGGAAAAGGCTACAAAAGCATTGCTATAGACCTGTGTACATCAGTTCATGGTTAAAAAAAAATTCTACAAATGTAGAATATTCAGGACTGTTGCTACTCTCCCTAGGAGTGCGTCTCCTGTTAAGATGACTCCAAGAGCACAACGGGCAGTCCTTAAAGAGGTGAGAAAGAACCCAAGGGTAACAGCAAAGAATACTCTACAAATCACAAAAATTTCTGTGTATGTCCATTATTAGAAAAACACTGGACAAGAATTGTGTTCATGGAAGGACACCATGAAGGGAGCTGCTGCTGTCCAAAAAAAAAACATTGCAGCATGTCTTACGTTTTCTTGAGACCACCTGGATGTTCCTCCAATGCTTCTGGGGAAAGGACAGATGAGATAAAAGTGGAACTTTTTAGCACAAATGCATAACGCTATGTCTGGAGGGAAAAGAACACTGCACAACAACACCTCATCCCAACTGTGAAGCATGGTGGAGGGAGAATCATGGTTTAGGGCTAATTTGCTGCCTCAGGTACTGGACACCTTACGATTATTGAGGGGGTCAATGAATTCAAAGGTGTATCAAAACATTTTACAGGAGAATATAAGGGCAGCAGTCCATAACCTAAACCAGAAGAGACATTGGGTGAAGCACACAAGTAAATCAACTAAAGAATGATTGAAAAAGAAGAACATTTTTTTTTGGAATGACCAAGTCAGAGTCCTGCCCTCAACCCTATCAAGATGCTGTGGCATGACCTGAAAAGAACTGTGCACGCAAGGCATCCCAGAATAATTGATGAACAAACACATTTGCGGGTAGGAATGGTCCAAAATTCCTCCTGAACATTTTGGAAATATTATTTGCAGCTACAGGAAACATTTGGTGGAGGTGGTTGCTGCTAAAGGGGTATGTAGAGGTTATTAAACTCAAGGGTTCACTTACTTTTTCTCCCTGCACTGTCGATGTTTAATCAAGGTGCTCAATAAAAGTACTGTTTGTTTGTTATTAGTTTAGTTAGATTATGGTTTGTGTATAATTGTGACTTAGATAACAATCAGGCCACATTGTATTAGTAATCAATGCAGAAATCCAGGTAATTCAAAAGGGCTCACTTACAGTCAGACAGGTATTTGTAGCTGAAGGACCTGTCAGCAGTCACGTTGGGCAGGATGTAGGCCGGTCCCTTCACCAAGAAGTGTCGAGGGCCTGGAAGCGGCTTAGGACTGAGTAGGTAAATATTTTTTAGAAAAAAAATTGCTACATTATTTATTTTGGGCTAATCTCACCACTTTATTTTTTCTTTTAACTTTTTCTGGCTGTATGACAACCCTTTTAAAAATAAAAAAAATTATGGCAGGCAGAATGCAAAAATGAAAACATTCTATGGTTCCTTAAAGGTTAACTAAATGTTCAACAAACTTCTGACGTCATATTGGCATGTCAGAAGTTTTGATTGGTGGGGGTCAGAGCACTGAGACCCCCACCAATCGCTAAAACTGAGCGGCAGAAGTGCTGGTGTGAGTGCTGAGCCGCCTCGTTTCTGTTTGGCTTTTCTTTGACTTTCTATTGAGCCCGTACACTGCTACACTGATTTCCGGAAAAAGCCAAACAGAAACGAAGCTGCTTAGCGCACACACGAGCACTTCTGCAGCTTTGTTTTAGCGTTTGGTGGGGGTCTCAGTACTTGGACCCCACCAATTAAAACTTCTGACGTCACTATGACATGTCAGAAGTTTGTTGAACGTTTAGTTACCCTTTAAAGGGAATGTGTTGCCAGCAAAACATGTTTGTTTTTTTTTAGTTAAACAATTAGTGTGTAGGTGATTAAACATTGTTCTCATTTTTTTTATTTTTTTCACGAGTCAGGAAATATTATAAATTGGATTCATCCGATTCATTAATCTTACTGTCCGGCCGCGACTTCCGGTCCACAGGAAAATGGCGCCGGACGGCGCGCATTTCAAATTGGACTGTGTGGGAGCGGCGCATGCGCCGTTCCCACACACACGGCGTACACCATAGTGGATGGAACGGGCCCCGTTCGCAGTCCCTATGGGACTGGAGCTGCCGTATTCCATGTCTGTATGTGTCGTTAATCGACACATACAGAAATGGAAAAAAAAATGGCAGCCCCCATAGGGAAGAAAAAGTGTAAAAATAGAAAAAAGTAACACACAAACACACAAATAAATATAAACGTTTTTAATAAAACCCTAACATAAAACTGATATAAAAAAAATAATTTTGGTGACACTGTTCCTTTAATGTCAAAATTGGCTCAGTCCTTAAGGGGTTAAGAGAGCTTTGAAGCTCCAGTGCCATAGCTTCAATCTACACCCTCATCCTAAAGTCTCATAATAAGATATTTTTTGTCTTGTAGCCTCCTCATTTACATAACTTTTTCATAATGGCAATTCAATAACTTTTATTACCTTTTTTGTCTTACTGCAAATTTACACATCAAATAAACTGATCACATTTGTTAGTGCACATTTTGTAAAGGTGGTGAAAACTAATTTATCCAAACTATTATTTCCCTTTTATGTTTTACTGAAATGTATTAAGTCAAAAAGCTTTCAGATACAATTAGCTGCTTAAAAACAATTAAAATACAATCTATTGTTAATGTCTTCAAGTGAGAAAAATACCAAACTGACTTTTTGTCTTCTGATGTGATAATAATTAAAGGAGGATCTGAGACTTTCATAACTTGTCCTGATCAAAGGCTTTAATAGCAGAGGTTGTGTGGCCGCTTAGATGTGCTCTGCGTCTGATCACATATTATAAACACTTAATATACGGTTTTTCAATAATTACAAAAGTCTTTTTGTAATATATACTGATATTCAACAAGTATTTTTTTGCAATCTAGTCTACCATTCTATTTTACTGCATATTATATTTTTAATTGTTACAAAAAACAACAACACATTCTGATCTTTTATAAGATAAAACATAAAATTGGAAATTCGTTATATTTTCCATATTTGCCTTTAAAAGAGAAATATTATTCCCCAATATGCCCCAAGCTGGAAGGGGACAATGTCAGATATGTGTATTTCTGGGGGTTCATAGGACTCAAGCGTAACTAGATATCACCGAATTTATTAGCACACAGCTAGGCTTCAGTAATATGTCCATTGTAATTTCCCATCACATGGCTACATTGTCCAGTAACTTACCATAGACATTACATATAGAGGAAACATCACTGAAGTAAACATCACCACAGCATACAGCTGGGCCTAGGTGCCGCACGAGAGCTCGTGGGAACGGCAAATAATTTTGTCAGTAATTACGTTGTTTTTTAAAGGTTGGTAGGTTTTTGTGGTCTCAGAATCTGCCCTGTACATATTTTTTATGAGCAGTCAGATCTCATTATTGCTTATACGGAGTGATAAATCCCCTTCCATAGTTTTAATAAAATTTGAGCTGCATATGGGAGCTCAATAGTAGCAGTATAAATCTGTATGCATTGAGCTCTAGTGTTGACTAAAGACAGCCAGAATGACGGGAAACTGGCGATTCAGAGCTCCGTATTAGAAAAGCAGGCCCCCACCCTCACGAAGATGGTGCAATTTCCAGATGGAGGGCTGTGGGTCCCCTAATACTATAGGCCTATGAGCTGTGTCCGATTGCCCAGATGGTAAGTCTGCTCCTTAACCTGCAGGGATATGTAGCATATGGTTTTTTGAAATGAATAGAATATTTAGCATCTGTACCTGGTGGTAAGTTGGCATTTGGATCCTAGAAGTCATTGTTACAGTAAGTGTCCATTACCTGGTGGTCTGTGGCACAGCCAGTATCTGATCTTTAGTGATGTGTACGACATTAACTTGCTCCATGGTAAATGTAATATTAGGCACTCTATCTTCACAGGTAACTGGATCACTCAGAGCAAGGATTCTGGTGGTACATGGTAAAGTCAGTGCTACTGCAAGTTTTTACATTTCAAATGGACATTTCTCAACAGGGTCCCAACTACCATGTGCTATTGAGAATACTGTTGTCTTTTTATGTGGCAGAGGGGCCTTTCAAGCACAGGGACCCGAGTGTGACTGTTACCTCGGCACCCCCTATAACTACCTCCCTGTTTCACCACTAGTACACTTTGCAAGTTAAGCTGGCCAATGAAATATTCCCCCCTGTTTGCAGCCTGACATATCCGTTGATTGGTCAGATGTTCTTCTCACTACAGCCTGATTAGTTGTGAATTAAACAAGGGAAAATTATTAAAGTATTGTTGTGTTGTCATTTAGAGAAGAACTGTCAGAAGCATCCCTAGTAAAGGAATACAACAATATCAATTTAGACAGTGGAGACCTCAATATGGCAGTGCTAAAATCAGCATAAACAGAAACAGTCCACTATTTTCTATAAGAAAAAGTGCAATTAAAACCAAATTCTGTAGCAACACGCCATATACAGAAGAATTATCTTTAGGATATGTTCACATAGTGTAGAGTTTTTGCAGGCAGACAAATCTGCCTCAAAATTCCTTCAGGAATTTTGAGGCAGATTTTGACCTGCCTGCACTTTCTTAGCTACGTTTGTTGTGGCATTTTCCGCAGGGGTTTTCGGCCACACCAAAAAACGCAGCGAAAACCGCTTTCTCTGCCTCCTATTGATTTCAATGGGAGATCAGAGACAGAACTGGGGGAAGAATGAGCGGAAAAAAATGCCCCTGCCTCCCATTGAAATCAATCGGAGGCGAGTTTGGCAGTTTTTCAGCGTGGTTTCCGACAAGGTTTCTGCGCCCAAAAAGTAGACATCAAGGATCTCTTGTGCCCTTAATAAAATTATAGTGTTTATAATAAAGACACGAGCCATGCTGAAACCGGCCCCAACCTGGCTTTTGCCAAATTTCCCCCGGAAGAAGCTGCAATTCGCAAAACTCAGGCTCGGGCCAGTTTGAATGTGCCTCGTGGTTTGATTATAAGTGCTTACAGAATATGTGACTATATATAATAAGGATTTCCTTGATTTTTACCGACTTGAGGAAGTCTGCACAATATCCTCTGCTTAGGGCCCAGCATAGAAATACATACAAAGGAGTGTCAATATATATCTGCACTGATATTTACATTGGGTCGGAGCTATTAGCCCTTGTTGAGAATGAACGTATTCAAACACTGGAATTTGAATGTGTTATCTTCTGAAGAAGATAAGATGATTTTATTTTCATCTGACTCTGTATTATAAATTTTCCCCCTGTTTGACGGAATAAGAGAGCTTTGATCTGGACTTTTAGATCATTATTCTGTATATGGTGTGTCGTTAACAAATTGTTTTTTTTTGGTATATCTAGTAAAGGGCCTGAAGGGCAATGCATGGCACAGGGATTTTCTCGTGAGTACCACTGCCCCATAATGCTGCACTAGGCAAATCATAGGCACATCTCAGTTTTGCTGCCAAAAGTGTTCCCTGTATATAATGTATTAATAGAATATTGATCAGTTTGTTTTCGGTATATTCCTCCATCTAGGGCAGACAACCTTTGATTCTGCAGAGAGCTACAGGGAAGTGACTGCTTAGGTTCATATTGTGTACTTGACCAAGTAGCTCTTCTGTAGACAGAAAGTTTATCCTATGTGGAAGCCAACCATACTCTTGTATACTCAACACTGGGTAGCTCTTTCCCTACAGCTCTCTGGTGCAATATTGCCAACCTTTCTTAGAAGATTCTATAATCAGGAAGACGGATAGTATAATTTGTCGCCAAGACCGCCTCAACCGAATGGTTTGTTGTCTCCCTGGTGCCAGGGTTCGGCATGTGGTGGAACGGGTGGACAAATTGCTGGGAGGGGCTGGTGATAATCCAGCTGTCGTGGTCCATGTGGGTACCAACGACAGAATAAATGGTAGGTGGAGGAGCCTTAAGAATAATTTTAAAAAACTAGGCTACAAGCTGAAGGGAAGGACCTCCAAGGTAGTATTCTCAGGAATACTGCCTGTGCCATGCACATCACAGGAAAGACAGCGGGAGATTAGGGAGTTAAATGCATGGCTTAAGTTTTGGTGTAGAGGAGAAGGCTTTGGGTTCCTAGAGCACTGGGCTGACTTTTCATTGGGGTACAAACTGTATTCTGCAGATGATTTGCACCTAAATGGAAGGGGATCCACTCTGCTGGGGGAGAGAATTCTAGCTGGGGTGGCGGAGTATTTAAACTAGGGCTGAGGAGGGAGGCCAATGTAGAAAATAAAGGGGTAGTTAGGTTAGAGAGGGGTCAGCCTATATTGGTGGGGTGGAGAAACAGACGGTGGGGAGAGGACTAGGCAACAAGATAAGGAGATCCTTTCGTTACAAAACAGCAGTGAAAATAAAATAAACCAAATAAGTCTAGCAAGCAAAATGGGGGAGTTTGAGGCCTTGGTACTGGAAGAAAATATAGATATAGTTGGTGTTGCTGAAACATGGCTAGACTCTTCTCATGACTGGGCTGTAAATCTACAGGGTTTTATACTGTTTCGGAATGACAGGGCGAATAGGAAAGGCGGTGGTGTATGTCTGTATGCGAGAAGTGATATGAAGGTGAGTGTGAAAGAAACATTAGAGGGTGAAGATTGTGATGGGTTGAAACCTTGTGGGTGGAATTTCAAAGGGAGGTAAACACTGAAAAAAATACTTTTGGTGTAATCTATAGACCCCTCAATATAACTGAGGAGATGGAAGTTCAGCTATATAAACAGATGGAGCAGGCTGCACAGGCAGGTACTGTAGTGATAAAGGGAAATTTTAATTACCGGGATATTAATTGGTGTCATGGTTCGGCTTCAACAGCAAAGGGAAGACATTTCCTCGACCTATTGCAGGAAAATTTTATGGGCCAGTTTGTGGAAGACCCGACTAGAGGTGAAGCTCTGTTGGATCTGGTCATTTTTAATAATGCAGAGCTTGTTGGGAATGTCAATGCTCGTGAAAACCTTGGTAACAGTGATCATAATATAGTTATATTTTACCTATACTGTAAAAAACAAACACAGGCTGGGAGGGAAAAAACACTTAATTTTAAGAAGGCCAATTTCCCCAGGATGAGGGCTGCAATTCAGGATATAGATTGGGAAGAACTAATGTCAAATAATGGGACAAATGATAAATGGGAGATTTTCAAATCTACTTTGGGTGATTATACTGCAAAATGTATTCCTATAGGTAACAAGTATAAACGACTAAAATTAAACCCCACATGGCTTACACCTTCTGTAAAAAGGGCAATACATGACAAAAAAAGGGCATTTGAAAAATACAAATCTGAGGGTACAGCTGTAGCCTTTGTAAAATATAAAGAGCTTAATAAAATCTGTAAAAAGGTAATAAAATCAGCAAAAATACAAAATGAAAGGCAGGTGGCCAAGGATAGTAAAACAAATCCCAAAAAATTCTTCAAGCAAATAAATGCAAAAAAGCCAAGGTGTGAACATGTAGGACCCCTAGATAGTGGTAATGGGGAGTTGGTCACAGGGTATCAAGAGAAGGCAGAGTTACTAAATGGGTTCTTCCGCTCTGTATATACAACAGAAGAAAGAGCAGCTGATGTAGCCGCTGCCAGTGCTGTTAATATATCAGTTGATATACTGAATTGGATGAATGTAGATATGGTGCAAGCTAAATAAAATAAAATAAACATACACAAGGCCCCGGGACCAGATGGGTTACACCCTAGAGTTCTTAAGGAGCTTAGTTCAGTTATTTCTGTCCTCTTCATAATATTTAGAGATTCTCTCGTGACTGGTATAGTGCCAAGGGACTGGCGCAGGGCAAATGTGGTGCCTATTTTCACAAAGAGCTCTAGGCCTTTGCCGGGTAATTATAGACCAATAAGCTTAACATCAATTGTGGGGAAAATGTTTGAGGGGCTATTGAGGGACTATATACAGAATTATGTGACAAAAAATAGTATTATAAGTGACAGCCAGCACGGTTTTACTAAGGACAGAAGCTGTCAAACCAACCTGATTTGTTTTTATGAAGAGGTGAGCAGAAACCTAGACACAGGGGCCGCTGTGGATATAGTGTTTTTGGACTTTGCAAAGGCATTTGACACTGTCCCCCATAGACATCTAATGGGTAAATTAAGGACTATAGATTTAGAAAGTATAGTTTGTAATTGGATTAAGAATTGGCTCAAGGACCGTATCCAGAGACTTGTGGTCAATGATTCCTACTCTGAATGGTCACCGGTTATAAGTGGTGTACCCCGGGGTTCAGTGCTGGGACCACTATTATTCAACTTATTTATTAATGATATAGAGGATGGGATTAATAGCACTATTTCTATTTTTGCAGAAGACACCAAGCTATGTAATATAGTTCAGACTATGGAAGATGTTTGTGAATTGCAAGTGGATTTAAACAAACTAAGTGTTTGGGCAAATGAAGTTTAATGTAGATAAATGTAAAGTTATGCACCTGGGTACGAACAACAATCATATGTCCTAGGGGGAGCTACACTGGGGGAGTCACTTGTTGAGAAGGATCTGGGTGTACTTGTAAATCATAAACTAAATAACAGCATGCAATGTCAATCAGCTGCTTCAAAGGCCAGCAAGATATTGTCGTGTATTAAAAGAGGCATGGACTCACGGGACAGGGATGTAATATTACCACTTTACAAAGCATTAGTGGGGCCTCATCTAGAATATGCAGTTTAGTTCGGGGCTCCAGTTCATAGAAAGGATGCCCTGAAGTTGGAAAAAATACAAAGAAGAGCAACAAAGCTAATAAGGGTCATGGAGAATCTAAGTTATGAGGAAAGATTAAAATAACTAAACCTATTTAGCCTTGAAAAAAGACGACTAAGGGGGGACATGATTAACTTATATAAATATATGAATGGCACATACAAAAAATATGGTGAAATCCTTTTCCATGTAAAACTCCCTCAAAAAACAAGGGGGCACTCCCTCCGTCTGGAAAAAGAAAGATTCAACCTGCAGAGGCGACAAGCCTTCTTCACTGTGGGAACGGTGAATATATGGAATAGACTACGCAGGAGCTGGTCACAGCAGGGACAGTAGATGGCTTTCCTAGAACAAAAAAATATTAGCTCCTATGTGTAGAAATTTTTTCCCTTCCCTTTTCCCATCCCTTGGTTGAACTTGATGGACATGTGTCTTTTTTCAACCATACAAACTATGTAACTATGTAATAGAAGGCACAAAAAAGCTGTAGGCAAATTTTTACCTCCAGAAAGAACTGGGCTTGGACACGCATTTATTTCTTCTTTGTTATAATACAAAGCACATGAAATATAGTTAAGATTGTTCTGACAGGTCCCATTTTAAGGCCCAAAGTTAGAAAAACTGTACAATACAGTGATCCCTCAAGTTACAATGGCCTTGGCTTACAATATTTTCAACACAGAATTTTCGTTCCTGGGCCATCGTAACCCAGGCTTGCTGAAACTTTAGAGAGACTCCCAGAAATAGGGGTGATGCCCTGGACATTCAGAGTAAAAGACTCATCTCCCAGGCACTACAAATACTCACATTTCCCCATTACTGCAATTCTCTGCACTACCGGATGCCACCGCAAACAAGGTCCTGAAGCTCACCTGAGCAGCGGCGCCCAGGTGTGCTGAGGAGTGCAGGAACAGTGAGAGGTGAGTATCTGTGCGCATGGTCTGGGCCTGTATTACGGGGATAGTAGTCTGGTCTGGGGTCTGTATTTAGTGGGAATCTAGTCTGGGGTTTTCATTTAGGGGGAATCTAGACTGTAGTCTTTATTTAGGGGTATAGTCTGGGGTTGATATCATAGCCCTGTAAAAGTACAGCTGTGGTCTGATTTGCTATAGTCAACTGTCTAATGTTGTTTCCTGCACTTATTCTTGTAAATAAGGAAATACAGTGCGCATTTATAACGTTGAACCATATTTCAGTCCGAAAATACAGGACAGCATGCTTTGTAAAGCGGTTTGGCTTCCGAAAAGAGGTGTGGTCTGAAAAAAGGGGCATTACTCACATTTAAATATATCTTCCTAAAACCCATTTCCAAAAGTTGGAAGTGAAAATACGTGTTACTATAAAATACTAAGTGCAAAAACAATGAGTATAACTGACTTGGAAAGGAACTTAGGAATTTTAGTTGACAGTGAACATAACTGTAGCAGCCAGTGTCAAGCCGCTGCTGCCAAGGCAAATAAGATCATGGGGTGTATCAAAAGGGCCATAGATACGTATGATGAGAATATAGTTACACCACTTTATACATTTCTAGTTAGACTGCACATGGAATATTGTGTACAGTTTAGGGCACCAATGCAAAAGAAAGACCCAGTAGAACTTGAGAGGGTTCAAAGGCGGGCAACAAAAGTAATAAATGTAATGGGTGGACTACAATACTCAGAAAGATTATCATTAAAACTACAGCTTATCCTGCAAGAAAATAAGCCTTCATACCACTTAATCAACAAAAAAAGAAAAAGTTATGGCTCTCAGAATTTGGCGAGACAAAATAAATTGTATTTTTTACACTTAGGTTTTTACTTCTAAAAGTAGTAAAATATAGAAAAAACTATATATATTTGGTATCGCCGTAATCGTATTGACCTACAGAATAAAGTTAACATGTTTTTTGTACCACCATTTATTGTGCCATGTAAAAACAATGGAGGAATCACTGTTTTTTTAATTTTCTACCCCACAAATATTTTTTTTCCTGTTTCCTAGTACTTTACATGGCACAATAAATGGTGGTACAAAAAACTACAGCTCGTCCCGCCAAAAAATCAAGCCCTCATAGGACTATATCGACGGAAAAATAAAAAAGTTATGGCTTTTGGAAGGTGGGGAGGATAAAACAAAAATGAAAATCTGAAAAATGGCTGCGGTCGGATGGGGTTAAAGTGTAACGAATCTAAAAAACTTTTGACATGTCATAGTGACATGTCAGAAGTATTGATTAGTGTGGGTCCGATCACTGAGACCCACATTCATAACTAAAACGAAGCAGCAGAAGCGCTAGGGTGAGCGCTGTGCTGCATCGTTTCTCATCGGCTTTCCTAAGCCACGCCCCTAATCCTGTCTAGTCTCCACCCCAACACACCCAGTTCAGCCCACACAGTATAATGCCCCCAAAGAGCCCCTCCATACAGCATAATGCCCCTATAGTGGCTTCCACACAATATAATTCCCCCACAGCTTCCACCATATCCAGTATAATGCCTCCATAGTACCTTATAAAAAAAATTTAAAAAAATTACTCACTTAACTTCGTTCCCACGATTAGTGGAGGAGATCTCTGTGCTACTACAGTCAGTGTATTGAGTGGCTCAGCGCAGACAGGCGCATAGACGTCACTGCAGGCCAGCGGGACACCACTTGGAATACCGGACTTTCCTGCTTTATCCAGGGCGGTTGGGAGGTATGCCTTAGGCTAGGCCACCACTTTTAGCAGGGTGTCCCATGTGGGCTGGAGTGGCTCCTGCTCTAAGAGTTGCAGTTTTTTTTCCTGATTGCGATCATTTAACCCCTTAGATGCCGCTGTCAATCTAAGTAGTTTCAGAGGGAGAGGGATCCCTCTGTCACCCATTGGCGGTCTGCAAATGCGATAGCGGGTTGCCGATGGGTTGCCATGGCAGCCATAGGCTTAACAAAGGCCCCAAGGCCTGCCATGGCTATATGCCTAATACTTTTACACTGACAGGCAACAATAAGTGATTAAAAGATTGCATAGGAAAGTCCACCAGTGGGACTAAAAAAATTATTAAAGTAAAATAAAAATTAATAAAAATGGTGAACAGTAAAAAAATCAAAATAAAACCATTTTTTCCCCATAAAAGTGGTTTTATTTAGTAAAAGTGTAACAAAAATAAAAAAATATACATAAATGGTATTGCTGCCATTGTAATGAGCCAAACAATGAAGTTGAATGCCGTAATAAAAGCGCAAAAAACAACTGAAGAATTGCTACTTTTTTTATTCCCTACCCAAAAACATAATAATAAAAGTTAAAGAGGCTCTGTCACCAGATTTTGCAAGCCCTATCTCCTATTGCAGCAGATAGGCGCTGCAATGTAGATAAGAGTAACGTTTTGTTTTTTTAAAAACGAGCATTTTTGGCCAAGTTATGACCATTTTTATATTTATGCAAATGAGGCTTTCTAAAGTACAACTGGGCGTGTTTAAAGTAAAAGTACGTGAAATTGGTAGAGTAGACCTACAATTTATATTATAAGTTGTTAAATTTATCCCTCCATGCTCTGGTGTACACCACCCATTAAATCATGAAAAATGTAGGTATAGGGAGAGAGGAGGAAAGGTAGAGCATGGTGGACAATGTCGCCTTCAATTTTTTAGGCGACAGATTGGAGCCATGAATAATAATTAACTAATCCTGCCGAATTCAAGTCCGCTCCAGACAGCTGGAGGGAACGGAGGTAGTGGCGACACTTGAGACCAGTGTGTTGCTGAGTGCCCATGACGTCGCGGCACTCACAGCCAATACTCTGAAACAGACAGCAATCCTTACAACTGCACGAACCAGTAGTTTTCACTGCTAACAGGCAGGCTGTCTGTTTGCCTAAACACAGCGTACGCTGCTGTCTCTGTATTGCCGCCGAATTGTGTATCGCAGCGGCAACGCTGAGAACACTAAATAAAACACAACAGGCAGTTTGTCTCTCTGCATTGCCGCATAATTAAGAACCGCAGCGGCAACGCTGAGAACACAAAACGCACTCGGTGACCAGCTAGCTGCTCACTGAGATAGATTGCTTTCTGTCCGCGTTGCTGGCCGAGCTGCTGCTTGAGCCAGGAATGGAACAGCAACGCTGGTAACAGAACAAATACAACACAATCTGAAGACTAATTAACTGTTCATTGACACAAAAATGTTAATCCTTTTGCGCTGCTACTCACCAAAAGTTTGGAGCGGCAACGCTTAAAAGGTAGTCAATGATCAGGCAGTTGCTCATAGAGATTGAACACAACCTCCTGTAGTGTGCATATGCAAGGTATCTTACAGATACAAAAATATCCCTTGCAGCACCACCTCGTTTATTTCCACCTGAGTAGTAGGGCCAACAAGCTCCCTACCCAGTGGAATTTGTTTAAAGCTGTAATCACACTGTGCAATAATTTAATCAAAATACCACACAATGTGACAATAAAGGGGACATTGCACAGTATAATCCTTCTCCTACTACACTAGTCGGTATCAATAAAAAATTGAAGGCAACGTTGTCCACCATGCTCTACCTTTCCTCCTCTCTCCCTATACCTACATTTTTCATAAAGTAAAAGTACAACTGGGCGTGTATTATGTGCGTACATCTGGGCGTTTTTACTTCTTTTACTAGCTGGGCGTTGTGAATGGGAGTGTATGATGCTGACGAATCAGCATCATCCACTTCTCTTCGTTAACACCCAGCTTCTGGCAGTGCACAGACACACAGCGTGTTCTCGAGAGATCACGCTGTGACGTCACTTCCCCAGTTCCTGCATCGTGTTGGACGAGCGAGGACACATCGGCACCAGAGGCTACAGTTGATTCTGCAGCAGCATCAGCGTTTGCAGGTAAGTAGTTTATTCTGTGGATGTCTTAAACCCCCCATGCCCATCCTATGATACAAAAGGGGGCGCTATTCCACTGTTCGCCTCTGGCAACAGAAAGGCTAGTTGCACCCCTGAATAAAGCCCATCAGTGGGCACTGTATTATTTATGTCCATGCAGTGATTGGCTGTCTAGTAGCACCACTACAGTACAATACATATCTATCTGTTCTGTTACCCTACATTTGCCAGGATGAGCAGTTCCTTTGAACACCAGCTGAGGGCTGCTCCATTTTATTTTAGGGTATGTTCACACGCTGAGAGGCAGTTACGTGTGAAAAGACAGACTGTTAACAGCTGCCTCGTTTCACACGTAAAAGCTCCTCCTCGTAATTTACGAGGCGTCTGAGACGCTCGTAAACCTTGAGCCGTGCTTCATTGATTTCAATGAAGAACGGCTCAAATTACGTGGCAAAGAAGTGCCCTGCACTTCTTTGCCGAGGCAGTAAATTTACGGGTCGTCGTTTGACAGCTGTCAAACGACGACTCGTAAATAACAGGTCGTCTGCACAGTACGTCGGCAAACCCATTCAAATGAATGGGCAGATGTTTGCCGACGTATTGCAGCCCTATTTTCAGACGTAAAACGAGGCATAATACGCCTCGTATACGTCTGAAATTTGGCCGTGTGAACATACCCTTAGTGTACACTGAAAGAAGCTCTTGTCCTCAACATAGAATGTGAATCCCCAGATTCCTGCAGCTCTTTATGACTGTTAGGGTATGTTCACACGGCCAAATTTCAGACGTATACGAGGCGTATTTTGCCTCGTTTTACGTCTGGAATTACGTCTCAAATACGTCGGCAAACATCTGCCCATTCATTTGAATGGGTTTGCCGACGTACTGTGCAGACGACCTGTTATTTACGCGTCGTCGTTTGACAGCTGTCAAACGACGACGCGTAAAAATACAGCCTCGTCAAAAGAAGTGCAGGACACTTCTTTGGACGTTTTTGGAGCTGTTTTCTCATAGACTCCAATGAAAACAGCTCCAAAAACGGACGTAAAAAACGCCGCGAAAACGGCGTGAAAACGCCGCGAAAAATGCGAGTTGGTAAAAAAACGTCTGAAAAGCAGGGTCTGTTTTCCCTTGAAAACAGCTCTGGATTTTCAGACGTTTTTGTTGACTATGTGTGAACATACCCTAAGGCTATGTTCACACTGGGTATTTTGCCGAGTTTTTTGACGCGGAAACCGCGTCGCAAAACTCGGCAAAAACAGCCCGAGAACGCCTGCCATTGATTTCAATGGGAGGCGTCGGCGTCTTTTTACTGCCTCGTGGGAAAAAGAAGCGACATGCCCTAACTTCGGGCGCTTCCGCCTCTGACCTCCCATTGACTTCAATGGGAGGCAGGAGAAAGCGTATTTCTCGCTGTTTTATGCCCGCGGCGCTCTATGGCCGCGGGCGAAAAACGGCGCGATAATTGGCGCGAAAATCGGCGTGCAGGGAGAGGAATATCTGCCTCAAAGTTCCAAACGGAATTTTGAGGCAGATATTCCTCCCCCAAAATACTCCGTGTGAACATAGCCTTATATGTTAAGACTTGCCTTTTCAGTATTTATTTGCTTATGTTTTTTCAATCCTAATTTTATCTTATTTCATCTTCATTTATCTTCATTTTATCTTATTTATCTTCAAGTCAAATATTTTCAAGTTAAAATAGTCGTCCAGAAACAAATTTATATTGTAACTAGCGGGAGCACTGTTCACAGGGCTGGCCTTACATTGACTGTCGCCCTGTGTGGTACAATCAGTTGGTGCCCACCTTCCCTATATGGTGTTTTGTCATACAGTGTACAAATTACCATACCAAACAGTGCCTACCATACGGTATTATATGTTGGCCAAATAACAATACTACATATTGCAGTCACCACCACCAGCATACACTGCACAAATAATATACAGTACAGTGCCTAAGCAGCAATGCCACACAATACCTAAAGGCCCTTTTACATGGTCCAATGTTTGTTGGCAAACAAACCTTTATACGAACGCTCGTTCCTGATCATTGTGCTGTGTATACAGGAAGATGTGCTGTCTCCATACATCACCGACTATTGCTCCTTGTAAATGAAGCTAAGGGTATGTTCACACGTAGTCAACAAAAACGTCTGAAAATCCAGAGCTGTTTTCAAGGGAAAACAGACCCTGCTTTTCAGACGTTTTTTTACCAACTCGCATTTTTCGCGGCGTTTTCACGCTGTTTTCGCGGCGTTTTTTACGTCCGTTTTTGGAGCTGTTTTCATTGGAGTCTATGAGAAAACAGCTCCAAAAACGTCCAAAGAAGTGTCCTGCACTTCTTTTGACGAGGCTGTATTTTTACAGCTGTCAAACGACGACGCGTAAATAACAGGTCATCTGCACAGTACGTCGGCAAACCCAAATGAATGGGCAGATGTTTGCCGACGTATTTGAGACGTATTTCCAGACGTAAAACGAGGCAAAATACGCCTCGTATACGTCTGAAATTTGGCCGTGTGAACATACCCTAACGATCACCAATCGACATGCTATATCATCGATCAGAGCTTGTTTTTTTCTTGCCAGTATGTGGCCGTGTAAAAGGACCTTAAAGAGGCTCTGTCACCAGATTATAAGTGCCCTATGTCCTACATAATCTGATCGGCGCTGTAATGTAGATAACAGCAGTGGTTTTTATTTTTAAAAATTATAATTTTTGAGCAAGTTATGAGCAATTTTAAATTGATGCTAATTAGTTTCTTAATGCCCAACTGGGTGTGCTTTTACTTTAGACCAAGTGGGAGTTGTGGAGAGAAGTGTATGACGCTGACCAATCAGTGACCAATCAGCGTCATACACTTCTCATTGTTCCAGCCATTGTTAGGGTATGTTCACACGAGGGTGTCCGTAACGGCTGAAATTACGGGGATGTTTCAGCCTGAAAACATCCCCGTAATATCAGCCGTAACGGCATGTGCAGGCGCTTGAACGCCGCGTCAATTACGGGCGTAATTGGCGCTGCTATTCATTGGAGTCAATGAATAACGGCTCCAATTACGGCCAAAGAAGTGACAGGTCACTTCTTTGACGCGGGCGTCTATTTACGCGCCGTCATTTGACAGCGGCGCGTAAATTACGCCTCGTGTGAACAGACAAACGTCTGCCCATTGCTTTCAATGGGCAGATGTTTGTCAGCGCTATTGAGGCGCTATTTTCGGACGTAATTCGGGGCAAAAACGCCCGAATTACGTCCGTAAATAGGCCATGTGAACATACCCTTACAGTGTGATTGTGCAGTGAAAGAAGGTACGCTGGAACAATGAGAAGTGTATGACACTCATTGGTCACTGATTGGTCAGCGTCATACACTTCTCTCCACAATGCCCACTTGGTCAAAAGTAAAAACATACCCAGTTGGGCATTAAGAAACGAATTAGCAATAAATCTAAAATTGCTCATAACTTGCTCAAAAATTATCGTTTTTTAAAATAAAAACCACTTTTGTTATCTACATTACAGTGCCGATCCGACTATGTAGGAGATAGCACACTTATAATCTGGTGACAGAGCCTCTTTAACTAAATATCACTAAGGCTATGTTCACACGACAGCGTCCGTAACGGCTGAAATTACGGGGATGTTTCCTCCTGAAAACATCCCCGTAATTTCAGCCGTAACGGCATGTGCAGGCGCTTGAACGCCGCGTCCATTACGGACGTAATTGGCGCTGCTATTCATTGGAGTCAATGAATAACGGCTCCAATTACGGCCAAAGAAGTGACAGTTCACTTCTTTGACGCGGGCGTCTATTTACGCGCCGTCATTTGACAGCAAAAACGCCCGAATTACGTCCGTAATTAGTGTGTGTGCACATACCCTAAAGAGTGCTCAAATAATACCAACATACAGTCACGAAATAACAGCTACATGTGTAATTTAATAGCAGTACTGTACAATTAATAATAAGACTTCTGGTGGTCACAAATGCATCTGACATGCCACTGCACAGGTCACACACCCCTGAGGTCAGTCTTGACTGAATATTTAATCATATTTTGATAAATTTAATAAATTATATCATATGACTACATAGATAAGATGATCACACAGATAGTTTTCTGTGAATATTTAGCCAATAGCTAAAATAAAGAGCCTGAAGTTTCCCGTAAGGCCCTGTTTACAGAGTTTTTTTGCAGGTAGAAAAAATCTGCCTCAAAATTCTTTCAGCAATTTTCAGAAACCTTGTTTTAGCAATTAGTCCCAGCTGCTATTGTGCTCACAGATTTTTAGAGCAACAGTTTCAGAAAAAAAAAACATTGCGGTACCACACATAAATACCTGTGTTTGCGGTTTTTATATGCAATTTTGTTGGTGCCGTTTTCCCCCATTAAAAACAATAGAGAAAGCTGCATGTTGCAGTTAAGAAAAATAAATGCACAATTTTTGTTGTGTTTTAAAGTGTTTGTAAAAATCTCCTGTAATTTTGTCTCTTTTTAAATTTGTGTTATTTGGACAAGCATTTGTCCAGGCATTTTTGACGTTATATTGAAAAGTCTATGGAGAAAAACATTTCTGCAACTGAAAATCAGTTCCATACATCTCAATTGGTTTGTTGCTACAACATGTGCATGAATTTCTGCAAACTCTTTTCACATGAATGGAACAGTTGCAGAAATGTATGCAACAAATCTTCCATATGTGAACATACCCTTAGGCTGGATTCACACATCACGTATGCTGCTCTTTTTGAGCTTGCTGGACTAAGGGTACGGCCACACGGAGCGGCCCTGACACGGTCGCAACGTGGCCAACAACCGCTGGCACTATGTAGGAGCGGCTGTCAAATACCTCGTTAAGGGGTATTCCGGTTACATGCGCATGCTCACTGCTGCTCCATTCATTCTCTGGGAGCGCCGGAGAGAGCCAAGTGCAGTGTTCGGCTTTTTCCGGCTCTGCCATAGAGAATAAATAGGAGGTAAGTTGTTGTAATTTGCTAAATCGTGCAGATAAAGGGACGGTTTACCCGCGTTAACATGCGGCCACTAACGGGCTGTTTGACAGCCACACCGAACATGGTGCCGGCGCGGTTGTTAGCCGCGTTGCGACCGTGTCAGGGCCTCTCCGTTTGGCCCTACCCTTAGTGGCTTGTGAAATAAGTGGAGTTAATAAACCGGAGAGGGCTGCTAAGTGTTATTCTGTGAACGGATTGAGTGCTTGCAAGTAGAAGTTAGCAAGGTGTTTTTTTGTGTGTGCAGCTTATGTTCTAACTACTGACACTATTTTAAATATTTTTTTTCTTTTCTGCTGTGAACCAAATTAAGTGGAGGGGTTAATTGCTCTCAGGTGATTTAAATTAACTAGCTAAAACTCACTTTTGTGCTTGCTCTTACTGGGCTTGCTGGACTAAAGGCCCTTTTACTCTGGCCAATTATCGGGCAAACGAATATTCAAGGAACCCTGCGTGATGGATGGTCCATTTGCTTATATTTTCTGTATTAAATTACATTATGAATTATCAAGCAGGATGCCGGATCATGCAGTGATATAATTTCTATTCCAACTGCAATGACCCCCCCCCCCTATTTTCAGAAATATACAAAATCTCTGTGTGTTCTTTGTTGCCTTGATGAGGTTGGCGGTTGGCAGTCCGGCTGAGCGCCCAGACATGGAGTTATCACATTCCTTATTATTTATTATTTGTTTCTATCCTAATATTCACATACATATGTGAATATTGTCACGATATTGGGTATGTGGACCCACTGGGCCATACCGCCGTAGCCGGATAGCAGCTGGCCAAACAGTGTACCAAGTGAATGTCTATGTAGTCTAAGCACAAGGGTACTGTAGCAGTTCAGACAGTAGTAACAGCTAGGCTCAGATGGGACTTTGGCAGCAGACACCAGGCGTGGAGTAACACAGCAGGCAAGAATGATGGCACATCACGACTCCAACTTTTTAAGGCACAAGAACAACGGTAGCACGGGATACAGGATACAGTTAGCAGGTAAGAAAAGGGAAGAGCCCTTTTTATAGTCCAGGGTATTCATGGGTTAATTGATGATTATTTTCATGTGCGCGCGCTGGCCCTTTAAGGCCGGGTACAAGCGTGTGCGCGCACCCTATGTGACACAGCAGAACGGAGTGGAAGTGAGTGGTGGTATCTCCTGGGGAGGAGATGTGGGCCAGTGCTCCCAGTTCAATGGCAGCAGCTGTTGGGGGTGAGTAATTCCGATGGTCCGCGGCTCTCGACGCTACAAATATAACTCTTCCACACCCACCATTTAGAAGAACAAGCTATTGTATTCTTGCCAAATAGAACAGATGCAAGTCTGACGTAAGAATCTAATGAAATTATAATATTACGTTTGAAATGTATTGTATGTCTGTGATTGGCTCAATATGAATTATTCTCATTGTATGCTATTGGCTGCATTAGAGTTATTGTCACATTGCCTCTGATTGGTTAACCTCAAGCCTACACCCCTTTTAAATGATATTATTGTAATTGTTTGATCAATAAACCTCAGAGGAGTATTTTTGAGCATACAAGCAATGTCTGTGTCTCTTACTTCTCTTCTGATATATATCGATATAATCTATGCATGGAGATGGATACATTTCTGGAGTGAGTGTCTGTTGGAACACTCGTCTAAAATTTCAGTCTAATATATTTTGATCCATGGCTTCCTCAACAGATCGTTCCTGACAATTGCCCTGCGTAAACAGGGCAGCGATTATCAGATGAACCAGCAAAAGTTTGCTCGTTTATCAGGTGATTCTATAGTTTTAAATATGTAAAATATTATCATTGTTGGCAGCACATCTCCCTGACGTGCTGCCAAAATGATACAAATGTATGGGGACGAGCGATCGGAGTAATGATCGCTCGTTCCCATACTTGCTCCTTGTGAAAGGAGCAAACGAGCACAGATCCATGAGCAATCTGGTTGATCGGCGCTCGTTGCACTGGACAAATTTGGCAGGTGTAAAAGTACCTTATGTGGCTTGTGAAATAAGTGGAGTTAATAAACCGGAGTGTGCTGCTGTGTGTGTTTTTGAGAAAGTATTGAGTGCTTGCAAATAGAAGTTAGCAAAGTTTTTTTGTGTGCAGCTTGTGTTCTAACTACTGACACAATTTAAAGAGGCTCTGTCACCAGATTCTCAAATCCCTATCTCCAATTGCATGGAATCGGCGCTGCAATGTAGATAACAGTAACGTTTTTCTTTTTTTTAAAACGTTCATTTTTGGCCAAGTTATGAGCTATTTTATATATATGCAAATGAGGTTTGAAATGGACAACTGGGCGTTTTTTTTTCGTTATGTCCAACTGGGCGTGTATTGTGTTTTTAACTGGGCTTGTTTACGTGTATGACGCTGACCAATCAGTGACCAGTCAGCATCATACACTCATCTCCATTGATTTACACAGCAGCGATGTGCAGCCACATAAACAGAGATTAACGTTAGTCAAGTGTCCTGATAATGAATACACATGATCATCCAGCCTGGACTTCATGTGTATTCAGAATCCTAACACTTCTGAATCTTTTCTGTGAGACTCCGGCAAGGGAAGCGAAATCTCGCGAGATTACGGAGGTAAACGAGATTTCGTTTCACTTGCTAGAAATCTCAAAGAAAAGAGTCAGAAGTGTCAGGATTCTGAATACACATGACGTCCAGGCTGGATGATCATGTGTATTCATTATCAGGACACTTGACTAACGTTAATCTCTGTTTATGTGGCTGCACATCGCTGCTGTGTAAATCAATGGAGATGAGTGTATGATGCTGACTGGTCACTGATTGGTCAGCGTCATACACGTAAACTCGCCCAGTTAAAAACACAATACACGCCCAGTTGGACATAACGAGAAAAAAACGTCCAGTTGTCCATTTCAAACCTCATTTGCATATATATATAAAATAGCTCATAACTTGGCCAAAAATGAACGTTTCAAAAAAAAACAAAAAAACTTTACTGTTATCTACATTGCAGCGCCGATCACATGCAATAGGAGATAGGGATTTGAGAATCTGGTGACAGAGCCTCTTTAAAACCATTTTTTTCTTTTCTGCTGTGCACATAAATAAGGGGAGGGGCTAATTGCTCTTTGGTGCTTTAAATTAACCTGCTGAAACTCATTTTCAGCTTGCTCTCACTGGGCTTGCTGGACTAAGTGGCTTGTGTAATAAGTGGAGTTAAAGGGGTTTTCCCATCTTGGACATTTATGGCATATCCACAGGATATGCCATAAAAGTCCAATAGATGCATGTCCCACCTCTGGGACCCGCACCTATTTCTAGAACGGGTGACCTAAACCCCGTTCTAGCTTTCTAGGCTCAGCTGCCTCCTGGCCACTTCCTGGTTAGGTGGTTGGGAGTTGTGGAAATGTCCGAATGCTCGCTGAGCTACGCTGTTTCGTAACTCCCATAGAAGTGAATGGGAGTTACTGAAACAGCATAGCACGATGAGCTATGAGCTACGGAAACAATGCAGCTCACCGTGCTATGCTGTTTCCGTAACTCCCATTTACTTCTATGGGAGTTACGAAACAGCGTAGCTCAGCGAGCACTCGGCCATTTCCGCAACTCCCAACCACTTAACCAGGATGTGGCCGCGAGGCAGTAGGATCCTGCTACAGCGGTAGTTATGCTACTGGATCAACTTTTCTCCTCCCTCCTGGATCAACTTTTAGCTTTATTTAAAAAATCTGCATCAAAATCTTCACCAAAAACTGCAACAAATTGCAATGTGTGAACATAGTCTTATAGCAGTCATAGAAATATAGTTTAGATTTGTATGATTGGAAAGGGAAGTAATTTCTCCTTTATTTGGAGCAGTGATCTACACATCAACTACTGCAAAAAAAAAACAACAACTTTGTTGTGGAAATGATCACAACCATCAAGTACACCACGTTTCAGTTACCCCACAAATTTTCAGTTTGATGTTCTGTTGATGGTGCCAAAACATCTGCATGTAGACTAAGTTATGAGAAAGCCTAGGGCTCTGCGATCTAGAGGATAAAGAATTGAAATAAACTTCAAGAATATAGCTAAAAGGGTATTGTTCATATTTGCATTTTTATAATTGTCCTTACCTTTCAATTTACTGTGATTTATTGTTAATTCCTGTGATGATCTTTGCAGTAGTACACAACATATTTTCTCGTGTCCATTAGGCCAGGATCACACACGCAGTTTTTGTGGCAGTTTTTGGCTCCGTTTTTTTAGACCAAACCAGAAGCGGATCCAAAAGAAAGCAAAAGCATAAAGAAAAGACTGATGCATCTCAATTTCTTTTGTGTCCATTTCTGTGCTTGTCTTATAAAACTGAACTAAAAACGGCCACAAAAGCAAAATCAAAATTGTGTGCGGGAACCTGGCCTTAAATGGGTATTTTCAGAATCTACAATTATCACCTATCCTGTGGATAGGTGAAAATCGTCGATTCTGGAAAAAACTATAATTGTCTGATTGCTGGGGGCCCCACAGATAGGACCTCCACTGATCGCAACAACTGTGGTCTTGATCTTGTTGATTCTTGGACCCCTCTAAACATGGTTGACAGATACAAATATACATGATACAGCCTAATTTATCAAGTGTTGCTGAAAATTACTATTTTAACCCCTTTCAAATTTGACGTGTCACTTTATGGGCATGTTCAGATGTGGCAGAATTTTTCCGCTACAAATGTTGGTGCAGATTTGGGGCAATTATGCAACGAATCTGCAAAAACGTTTGCATATTTGACAGGTAATTCAGACGTTGCAGACTGCATTGCAAAGGCTGAAATCCGCAGTGAAATTCCGCTTCTTCTCCGCAATGTAATGAGCATGCTGCGGAGGGAAAAATCAGCACCGCGGCCTAATTTCCGCACAGTTATTTTCTGCAACGTCTGAACTAACTTTCCTAAAAATGTATAGAAAGAAATGAAAAAAAACGGCTGCTGCAGAATTCCACTGCGGACTGTCCGCAGTTGAATTCAACAGCAATTCCGCCACGTCTGAATGTGCCCTATTTGGTAATAACTTTGGAAGGCTTTTATCTATCCAAGCGATTCTGTATTTGTTTTCTTATGACACATTTTATTTTATATTAGTGGTAAAATTTGGTTGATATACTCAGTGTTTATTTGTGAAAAATATTTGTATTTTTCTAAATTTAAATGTATTTGCTTGTAAGACAGATAGTAGTACCACTAATAATCAGTTCTGAAGTGGCTTTGAGGGCCTTATATATTAGAAAGTCCCCATAAATCACCCCCCATTTTAAAAACTACACCCCTCAAAGTATTCAAAACAGCATTCAGAAAGTTTCTTAACACTTTAGGCGTTTCACAGGAATTAAAGCAAAGTAGAGGTGAAATTTACCATTTTTATTTTTTTTGCCAAAATTAATTTGTAATATTCTGCAGTTTTTAGAAATATCCCACATGTGGCTCTAGTGTCCTAATAGACTGAAACACAGGCCTCAGAAGCAAAGCACTTAGTGGACTTTGGGGCCTCCTTTTTATTAGAATATATTTTAGGCACTATGTCAGATTTGAAGAGGTCTTCTGGTGCCAAAACAGTGGAAACCCCCCCCAAAGTGACCCCATTTTGGAAACTACACCCCTCAAGGCGGTGCCTAAAAGGCTTCCGTACTTGGCAGACCAGAGGCCGTTGTTATGCCTCTGGTTGCCATGGCAACCATCAGCATCCCAGAGACTACGTCTCAGGGGTGCCGACAGGATAGAAACCACCTAGATGCAGCGATCGCTTTTGATCGCTGCATCTAAGGGATTAATCGGCCGGATCGGAGGTTAGCTCCGGTCCTGGCCGTTACAGCGGGGTGTCAGTTGTAATATACAGCCGACACCCGGCGGTGATGGCGCTGGCTCAGCTTCTGAGCTAGCTCTATCATGTCCTGTTACGTGAGGATGCGCTAACACACTAGTCCCATCACGTAACTGTACGTGCTTTTGTGGGAAGGGGTTAAACCTCGGACATTAGAATTTTGTCCAGCAAAACCTGTCGATCTTAATTTTAGACCCTAATGTCTATGACAGTTTTTTGCACTTTTAACCGGTTCCGGACCGGGCTATTTTGAGCCTTCAGGACCAGACACCATTTAGCCATTTTTAGCACATGATAGTTAAACGGCTCTAACTTTTTTATTTGTTGGGCTAGTGACATGATTTTTGGGCTATTTTTTTCATGGACAATGCAGGTTTCTTTTTTGTCAAGTTTATCTGCCTCCTTTATGCAAATTTAGAATTTTCAGGCTTATAGTTTAATAATAATATTAAAAAACATATTTACATTTCAGCTAACTTTTTCTGGTAATAATAACGTTTTACCATAAAATAGACCTTTTCTTTGTGATTGTCATTGTCTACCGTAAATGTTGATATATTACATGTCTATTTTAGGGTAATTGAATCAGGGCTAGCGTTACGACAATGATTGGCAGGGGGGAACATTATGTTTTGGGTGGGTATTTTATGTGTATTAATTATTTTGTTTATTTGTACTTTAGTTTACTTTTATTTTTTTATTTTTATGGTCTGCCCTCAAAGGTCAGAATAGAACTTTGGGGGAACAATTTTTTTCTTTTACATGTTGTTTTTCCACGGTTACTGGGACTGCATAGCAGCCAGCTAAAACCTGCGCCGTAGATACACTATGGCGCGGATTTTAAGGACCTTGACTGCCGGCCGTTTATATACAGCCGGCAGTCAGCAACCAGTTACTTAAATTCTTTCTTCAAGCTGCAACAGGAAAAAGCAATGCTATTTATGCAGATTAAATCCCCTTGCGTTCTGTACTACACTGCTTCTAGGGGAGGACACCTTTGTATTATGGCATGTAATAGATCATGCCACAACTTCATATGCTTATATGAAATCAGAGACATATGGAGGTACAGTAAGGTCCAATGCATCTACGGGTGCTTTATTCAAGCTTTGTGCAACACAAAGCCATAATACAAACGTGCGAATAAGGCCCAAAAAGAACAACAACCACTGTGTGAAAAGTTAGCCTGCAAACAATAGGTAATCTTTAGAAGGGACCAGGCCTGCATCGCTGGAGAAGTGGATGTCGTGGGAACAGGGACAGGTGAGTGTGGAACTATCTACAGGAGCATTATCTAGAGGGAACACTGTGGCGCTATCTAGAAGGAACACTATGACACTATCGACCTGGATTTTAGAGATTTCTATGACTATTAACAGAGGAATGGCACACCGCAGAGATATGATCTAGAAGTGTTATCTTATGGGGAATACAAGTATTTATCAAAATACACATGTCACCTAGATACCCAATTTTCTCCAGCACTGACCCTGGTCAGGAACCTGCGGTTCCAGCAGGGTCCCTCACACCGTGTTTTCACCTCCTGGCATGATAATGGTATTAACTCCTTGGGGGCCCTTTTGCATCCCACGCTCCACACAATGCTCTCTCTGTAGGACTTACAAATTAACTATCCACATATCTCCCTCCCCTTCTTTAACTATTTACAGGCCCAGAGTTATACGCAATTGGTGCTGAGTCACATTTCGCCCGATGAATAGACTTCCCCTTTTAAATCATTGATACTAGAGCCAGGAACACATCTCGCGCGAATATCTAGATTATACAAGTTTCTTCACCCCTCCATAGACTATAGTACTCCTGGCTTAGGCCTCTCAAAATGGGAGGTAGACGATGCGACTTTAACCCCTTCAGTCATACTCCAGGCCACAATTTTTGCGTACAAACTCTTGCCCTCAGCAAGATATGTGGAAATGTGGCTCAAGGTGGCTCATCGAGCATATATTACACCTCAAAGGGGCCACAGGATGGGACTGTATGAGACCTCGGACTGTTTTAAATGTGGTGAGACGGAGGCAAACTTATACCATTGCTTATGGGCGTGCCCTCGCATTCGGGAGTTCTGGGAGAGGGTTGGATACTTCGCAAAGACTAACATGACGGGTCAGTTCTCTTTGACCTCCCAATGAGCAATACTGGGGTACGTGGAGACAGGCACACAGGACCATACCCGACATGAACTCCGCATTCTACATTTATTGACAGCAGCAGGCAGGAAGGCGATACTGCAGGTGTGGAACCACACCCAGGCCCAGCACCTTCAGGTTTTCCTGGAAAAATTATCCTTTATGATTAAGACTTTCTTTAAAGGGAATGTGTTGCCAGCAAAACATGTTTTTTTTTTTTTTTAGTTAAACAATTAGTGTATAGGTGATTAAACATTGTTCTAATTTTTTATTTTTTTTCACGAGTCAGGAAATATTATAAATTGGATTCTAATTTATAATATTTCCCATTGCTGGTCACTAGATGGAGCCATTCCCAAAATTGCAGCATTGCATGTGGTAAAGCAACCACATTGCTTTATGCTGCAAAATTGGGTAAAAAGCCCTCGCTCTAGTGAGCTCTCAGCATCCCCCCCTCCTTTATCCTGGCTAGTGCCGGGATAAACGAGGGGATTGAACGGTCTAACCTCCTACACTGTGTGTCGCCATTTTTTGAGCTAACACACAGTGTAGTAGGTTTACATACAGTAGTAAACACACACAAACACGAACATACATAGAAATCTCTTACCTGCTCCTGCCGCCGCGGCTCCCTCCGGCCTGTCCGCTGCGTCTGCTGCCGCTGGTCCAAGTGCACAAGTCCGGAAGCCGCGACCGGAAGTAGTAATCTTACTGTTCGGCCGCGACTTCCGGTCCACAGGAAAATGGCGCCGGACGGCGCGCATTTCAAATTGGACTGTGTGGGAGCGGCGCATGCGCCGTTCCCACACAGACGGCGTACACAGAAGTGGATGGAACGGGCCCCGTTCGCAGTCCCTATGGGACTGGAGCTGCCGTATTCCATGTCTGTATGTGTCGTTAATCGACACATACAGAAATGGAAAAAAAAAATGGCAGCCCCCATAGGGAAGAAAAAGTGTAAAAATAAGAAAAAGTAACACACAAACACACAAATTAATCCAAACGTTTTTAATAAAGCACTAACATCTTTAACATATTAAAAAAAAAATTGTGGTAACACTGTTCCTTTAAGATCTGGGAGGGCTTCATTTCTCTACTACCCCAACGTGTAAAAGATAAAATACATACATGCTTCCAACCCACAACATGGTATCAGAGGCGGAGGCTGGCTGGGGATATTCTGCTGTAGGACTTCCATTCATGCCTGAGATAGGGTGTAGAAGGAGGGGGAGTGTAGACAGCTGGGAACAGGGAATGGATGTTACGGACTTCTGAAAGGAGGACTGGGGGGATGACACGTGATTTACAAGAGAGGCGGCGAGCAATGAAGATTTTATTTTCTGATAGTATTTTGGTTTTTATGTTTGGTTATGTGTCCGAGCAATAAGGCCCACGGTTGTGTGGCCAAGACGCGGGCTAGAGTGCACGATTATTCCCTTGCTGAGACGAGAAAAACACTACGGAGACAGTGGTAATGACATGTATAAACTCTCGTTCTGTATATAGGCAAAGAGAATGTATTATTTGAATGTACCTACCTGCCTGACTTGCAAGTCAGTTTATGCTTTTCAAATGCACTAAGTCGCTTGAGATTATTTTATGTTGTTATTTTGTTATTTCATACTGAAAAATAATAAAAACAAATTAAAAATACACATGTCAGAAGAGGTGACAGGTTCTCCTTAAGGAAAGAGGGACTACCAGTAAAGCAGGCACTAATGTAAGCGATTCTTTATGAAGCACTGATAGCAGCCCTCAGCGCAAACCTCAGGGATTTAATCACATAGCAAGTGTGTATGTACCATCTAAGTAGGCAAAGAAGTTAGAGAAAAGTAAAAGGCTTACTGGGACTGGTGCTACCCGCTAGCAGGATGACTATTCTCAGTGATTCATGGTTCATTGGAGTAGAGTAGTCTTAAATAATGCATTTCTGGGAACTACGCCAATGTATTAGTTTAGTTATATAATTTGTATTTGTTATTCACATTTCTGAAGTGAGAACAGTTCAACATATTCATGCCAGCATTACACATCAGATTCTCAATATTAAGTAACCTTTTTATGATCTTGTGGACTCTCTTGATCATAATTGGTTTATCACCGGCTAAACCAAAGCACTGTGTCTAACTGATGACCCCAATCTTATAAAGGTATGGAATTTGGATCCCCAGGTCGAGACCCTTGAAATTATCAATATTTGGAGGTCATTGCCGAGATGGAGGACAAGTTGACATTCACATTAGTAGTATGACTAGGTGAAAAGTGGAGCAGATGGTAGCAAGCAGCAGACAAATCTAACCAGAATTGCAGAGCAAATGTAGTTGGACAAGTTGGGGGTTGACAAGGCACAAGAAACAGACAAAGTCCAAACAAGCCAAAAGGTCATCAACAGAAACACAGGATAAAGTAACAGGCACCAAAAATGCTTATACAGCAAGGTAGAAAGGTGAAGTAGTCCTTTAAACCTCTTCATTCCAAGTACTGAAGGTTATTCGAGAGGTCCTGCAGGTTTAGCCACATACAAAGTGGTGCGGGAGTGAGTACAGATGACTAACAGCACCCTGAAATAAGAACAGGTTTGGTTGATGCAACTGTATAAAACACTGTCCGATTATTACAGTTCATCTCATTGTTGCATAATCCGCATTTCATGTGAAAGTGGAGAAAGTAATTTGGAGTACTGTTTCTTTGAATGGCAGAATTTTCAGTTTCATTTCTTCTAAAATAGCTTTATATGTGGGTTGTTTTTTGTGCTTTTTTTATACCAGTGCTGAAACATAATGTTTTTAGAGAAAATGTTGAAGACCTGGAACAAAACAATCTGTTCTTTGAGGGTCTGTTATTTAGTTTGACATTGGGGCAATGATGTCACTTAGGCTTTATTCACATTAGCCTCATGGCTTCTGTTCATGGAGCCATGACAGCTGTGAGGGAAATGTTTTCAAACGAATCCTAATGAATCCTGACAGATCCCGTTGACTTATAATTAGTCCGTCAGGTTTCCATTGCATTATGCAACCAAATAAATACAGTACAACTTTAGTCAATGGAGTGTAGATATGAGTCAAGACTTCTTGTGGGAGTTAGTGATGGGATGCATTGGAAACAACTTTATAGCTTCCTATAATAAATCAGTAGTATATGTGAGTAATATATTACATTTTGTGATATTTTTGTGTTATTAGGGGAATGTGGCATCTTCCTCAACTTCCAGCGGCCTGTAGTTCCCGTTTCCTTGCTTGCAGACTCTCCGTAAATCTTTAGAAACCTCCTCAGTCAGCAAAACATGTGTCTAATGTAAATACGATAAGGAAGAAGGGAGAAGAGGAGCACAGTTTCTCACTAAGTGTTTCAGAGAATGAGGAAGATATCGGAAGGGTATGTCACCAGGAGACCTATGACAAATTTGAGGGAGCTACAAGATTCTGTGGCCATAAAAAGATGCTATGATTGGAGTAAGCCAAACACCAAAAACTAACCCTGCACATCACTACAAACACACTATCCATGCCAAAAAGCATCCTGTTGTGGGGTGCTTTCCTACAACAC
Organism: Rhinoderma darwinii; assembly: GCF_050947455.1. Taxonomy (NCBI): domain Eukaryota; kingdom Metazoa; phylum Chordata; class Amphibia; order Anura; family Rhinodermatidae; genus Rhinoderma; species Rhinoderma darwinii. The sequence goes on from NC_134689.1 coordinate 49,433,367, forward strand.
ATCCTGGAAGGCTTGCGAAGGTAGAGGGTACAGGGGAATTCTGGAGGAACACATGATGAAGTCAATCTTGAGGCTGGGCTAATAATATTTTAGTCCTGGAAAACTCTTTTTAGGAGAAGATTTATTCTCCAGAAAGACCACTATCCCAAACATATAGGAATGGCATAAACATCATAATGTTAATGTCCTGGAGTAGAGTCCAGACCTCATTCCAATTGAGAATTTTGGGCTGGGCATAAAATTAACTGTTCACTCATTGTCCTCATGCAAATGGACAGAGTTTTAACAGTTTAAAAAACAAAATAAAAAAATATCAGGAGCTTCAGTATCCTATTAAAGTCTACATACTTTAGTAGCTGATCTTTATATAAAGGTTCTCCTTTTTATATGCATTCAAACTTCCATGTTGTGAATCCAAGAGGTCATACATATACAACTTTGTTTCTCAAGTACGTCTCTTAAAGAAGACCGGTCATCTCCCCAGAAAAGTTAACCTGCCGCCATACCTGTATTGCTACCCCCCCCCCCCCCGATACCAACTCCATTTATTTGATGTTTCTAGATGCCTCCATTCCCCCACAATCATTAATTTTGGGGGGCTGATATGCTAATTAATGAATAAATTTACAACTGGGCGGTCTCCACATGTCAGAAGTTTGTTGAAGGTTTAGTTACCGTTTAAGCCCCCACTAGTGGTGGCTGCAGGCAGTTGGAATTGAATCATTTAACTCTATTATATACTTAACTATATATAGTTTTATAGTCATTGGATGACATATCAGTCTAACTTTGCCTACCACCGTAAAAATAATTTACAATACAATAGTTATATAGATATAAAATTAAACTTTGTCATTTAGTAAGTATCCAGTACGAAGGTCAATTCTTGATGGACCAGTTGTGGCAATTGAAATAGATGAAGCAGTAACACATATTGTTTACCATAATTTTTTTTAAAAAAAGTAGAATTTCTATTATATGAGTTCATGAAAAAGAAAATCAGGATTTCGGTTTGGCCTATTTCATATAGTAGGTCATATGTCAATACATATTGAATGTGTTCTGAAGATAATCTCAACCATAGAAAACTGAGCTAGAAGAGCTGTTAAAACTGAACATGTGACTCAAATGGAAAAATCTATATTTGTGAAATGCAGAATGTTTTATGTGGCTATCAATACCGCAAACACCCCCATGCAAAGCCTCTGTATTGTGGTCTTTGTTCCATCTATTGTGGTACCCAAAGTAACAGTTATATGGCTTTGAAAGGTCACAATGTACACAGTCTGACCGCTTACATCATGTACAATGTTATGGATTAGGTGATATTTTCAATGTTATAAAAAAAAAGTTTCCTAGTCATTTTGATAAAAAATTATTTAGACAATGATGTGGGTTTTCGAAATGTAAATAATAAGCTGTAATTGTAATGACCTTATTGCATATCTGCAGGGAAAAAAAAAGTGACATAATCTCTTCTGAGGCTCTGAGCCATACTGACCACTCTATACTGAAGTGTAAAACCATTCTTTGACCCCTGATACTACAAACATTTCTTCATTTTATTAATTATGTTCCACCGTGATTTGGTAACTCTTGCATCCACCACTGGATACACATATGAAGTGCCTATAGTGTAGACTTGTAGACAGAAATACCTGTATATAAAGGTTGCATGATATCACAGCAAGACCATCTATAGGCTAGGTCCTCCTGTGTCTATGACAATGGTCCTGTATGTATGGAGGCTGCTTCCATGGGAGAATATCTGCGCGAACACAGATTTATAGAGCCTGTACAGCTCCATACTAAAGAAGCTGTACAGTGCCAGTGTGCATGCGGCCTTACCCTGGCTGTAGGAATAAATGAAACATGTGACAAAACTTCTTGACTGGTTGTAAATTAAGGAAGGGGCAGAAAGCTGATGCCACTGAGGAATGGGTCAAACAGCAACCTATGCATTCATCCTATTGTAAACTTCCCCTCCCTACGCTTTTAGCAGGGCTCAGGTAATGCGCAATTTTCAATGAGCAATCTTGCCCAATCACACTTATGAAACATAACCCCTTCTACAAATGTTGTAAGGAAAAATTCAGGTGAATAACAGAATTAAGTTCAAATAAAATAACACTTTTGCTAAAAATGCAATACAGAGCTGATGTTAGTGGAAGCAATGTCATAGTCATTACGGTCTGTACGGGTTTTTGGTATTTTTAGTGTTTTTGGTTTAAAAGGTTGCTATCACTCCAGAAATAGCACCACTCTTGTGCATGGACTGAGCCTGGTATTGCAGTTCAGCCCAATTCACTTGAAAAGGAAATGCTAAGGAAGGGGAGGAATGGTACAGCACCTATGGTGATACGTTGCTAGTTGTGGACTGGGATTTATTAAATGGGTTAAATTGTTGTATGCAAAATAGGGCGTTTTTTAAAGGGTCTTTGCAACCAATTTTCATTTATTGCTCCAATTAAAAAATATCATATTGCTATGCAGACCTATGTGCCTACATGCATACATACTACAAACCAACCCTGTGTAGTCTCATCTTACAGTCCTGTGTTTCTTTGTTCAATCCACCCCTAAGAGTATGTTCCCACACGTAGGATATGCTGCTTTAAAAGTTTGCATCATATCCGACCTTGAACCTGCAGGGAATTCTGGCCAAAAAGCTGCACCAAATTGTGGTGCAGATTTTCGGCCGTAATTGCCGCTGTGGAAAACGGAGCTGGAGAAAATAAAATCCAATATTTACCTTCACTGGCATTGCCATAGCGAAGTGTCCCTCTGTTCTCTGTGCAACGCGTCCTTCTGTGATGATGCTGAAGGCCAAGTGACCATCATCCCAGTAGGCCGAGCTGCAAGGATAACAGCTGGGAAGAAAAGATCCGTCGCTATAAAAATGGCAGTGGGGTAAGTATAGACTTTTTTTTATTAAATGTAAACAAAAAAAAGGTTTTTGTTTATTTAGATTTGCGCTTCTTGCGGCGGAATCACAGCGTTTTTGACACAAAAATTGCAACATTTGCTCTTTGTTGCGGGTTTTACCGCCCCATTGAATTTACTGGGGAAAACCCGCAACAAAAGTGAAATAATTCCAAAGCATAAATTGACATGCTGCGGATTACAAAAACGCACCGCAGGTCAATTTATTCTTCTCAGCAGTTTTTTTTCCCGCAATGTGTGGATGAGGTTTGTTCAAATGTAATCTACTCTGCTGTTACTGTAAATGCTGCGGATTGTCACACATTTCCGTTGTGAGCCCTGCCTGATTCTGACTGACCTACCAAATATGTGTTAGCAAGTAAGGAACAGATGGAAGTACAATGGTGTAAATACTTAAGAAAACCTTATGGAGGACAATAAAAACAAATTCATTGTTGACCAGAAAACCAGGGGCGTAACTAGGGGGGAGCAGGCGGGGCATGTGCCCCGGGCGCAACCCGGTGGTAGGGAAGGGGGGGCGCCGAAGAGCAGCTGATCGCTGCTGATAGGCGCCCTGTATATTGAACACCTGCAGCAGCTTTAGGAAGAGCCAGGAAATTACGGCGTTCTGACTGGGGTCTGTGACGGCCAGGGAGTGGACCTGTCACCTGACTTGTCACCTGACCTCACATCAGTGACATGAGGTCAGATGAGACTCAGGTCAGGGGACAGGTCCACTCCCGTGCTGCAGCCTTCCAGCTCTGCTGTTACACATGCCGGGAAGCAGAGAGGAAGCTCCGCCCACAGCCTGTCCTGACCTGTGATGCTGTCAGCAAGGAGACATGGTGAGTGTCTGTGTGTGTAGTGTGAATACAGTGTGTGTGTCTGTGTGTGTAGTGTGAATACAGTGTGTGTCTCTGTATTTGTATGTGTATATGTTACAGTGTGTGTGTGTGTGTGTGTGTGTGTGTGTGTATGTCTGTCTGTGTCTCTGCATGTGTTTGTATCTTACATCTACTAAATTATCTGTACTCAGAGAGTTATAACTGTGTTATCTGTGGTGTTACATAGGACTGCAGGTAACACTACTACATTATCTATACTCAGAGAGTTATCACTGTGTTATCTGTGGTGTTACATAGGACTGCAGGCAACAGCTACTACATTATCTGTAATCAGAGAGTTATCACTGTGTTATCTGTGGTGTTACATAGGACTGCAGGTAACATCTACTAAATTATCTATACTCAGAGAGTTATCACTGTTATCTGTGGTTTTACATAGGACTTCAGGTGACATAACTACATTATCTGTACTCAGAGAGTTATCACTGTGTTATCTGTGGTGTTACATAGGACTGCAAGTAACACTACTGTCTGTACTCAGAGAGTTATCACTGTGTTATCTGTGGTGTTACATAGGACTGCAGGTAACATCTACTACAGTATCTGTACTCAGAGTTATCACTGTGTTATCTGTGGTGTTACATAGGACTGCAGGTAACATCCACTACATTATCTGTACACAGAGAGTTATCACTGTGTGTTATCTGCACTGGCGTAGCTATAGGGGTCGCAGCGGTCGCAATTGCGACCGGGCCCTGAAGCCTGGGGGGCCCACAGCCCCCCGCACCACATCAATAAAAAGTTACTATAGTAACTCGGGCCGCAGGCCCCTGTTACTATAGTAACAGACTGTACTTACCTTCCTGGTTCCGGATCGCAGCGGAGGTCCTGACGTCAAGCACTGTGCGCAGCGCATGACGTCACAGCGCTATGCGCCGCGCACAACATCGAGAGGACAGAACTTCCGCCGCGGCTGAAGAGGAAGGTAAGATTAGTTGCCCTGACTGCTAAAGCTGACTGGCGGGGTCCGACTCCCTGGACCGCCAATCAGCTGTTTTGAAGGGGCCGCAGCACTCGTACGAGAGCTGCTTCCCCTTCATTCCGGTCACACTGTGAATCGGTTTCGGCGATTCACAGTGTGAGCGAGTGGTGAAATGAAGGGGAAGCAGCTCTCGTACAAGTGCTGCGGCCCCTTCAAAACAGCTGATTGGCGGGTCCCGGGTGACGGACCCCGACACATCAGCTATTGATGGCCTATCCTGAGGATAGGCCATCAATGTTTAGGGACTGCACAACCCCTTTAAGCCTACGATGTAGCAGGCTTAGAGGGCCCATAAGACAGGATCACAGATTGTGTGATGTTGTCTGCTGGGCCCTGTATCTAAGCCAATCACATGGTAGGCTTAGATACATGGCCCATGTGTGATCTTGTCTGATGGGCCCTGTATATAAGCCTACCACACTGTAGGCTTAGATACAGGGCCCCAGCACACCGTAATCTTATACTGTATAAGATTACTGTCTGCTGGACCCTGTATCTAAGCCTACCTTGTGGTAGGCTTAGATACAGGGTCCCACAGACAGTATCACACATGGGCCCTGTATCTAAGCCTAACATGTGTTACTAATCGTTTTTTTTGTGTGTTTTCTTACAGGTTCGGTCGTTGGACTACGTCGGATTCCAGGACTACTTCGATGACTGCTTTTTTTTTATTATCAATAAAATGGTTAATGAGGGTTGTGTGTTTTTTTTTTTTTATTTCAATAAAATATTTTTTCTATGTCTTTGTGTTTTTTTTGAAACTATATTGCTACCGCCTTAGTAATGGCCGCTGGCTGATTGACAGCGTCCATTGCTAAGGCGGGGCTTAGTGTTAGCCGGTGCAGAGGCTAACACTAACCCCCTTTATTACCCCGGTACCCACCGCCACCAGGGGTGCTGGGAAGAGCCGGGTACCATCCAGTACTTGACCATCTGTAATGATGGTCGGCCACTGGGGCGGCCGCAGGCTGGTATTATCAGGAGGGGAAAGGCCAAAAACAGTGGCCCTTCCCACCCTGGTAATGCTAGGCTGTTGCTGCTTTATTGTATCTGGCTGATTAGGAAAAATGGGGGTGACCCCACGTCATTTAAAAAAAATAAAATAAAAAATAATTGGAAAGAACGATGTCGGGTCCCCCCCCGAATTTTCATAACCAGGCAGATACAACACAGCAGCAGCAGGCAGCATTACCAGGGTGGTAGGTGCCACTGTTTTTGGCCTTCCCCAGCCTAATACTACCAGCCTGCGGCCACCCCGGTGCATGCTCGTCACTACAGATGGACGGGTACTGGTTCGGAACCCGGCTCTTCCCAGTACCCCTGGTGGCGGTGGGTACCGGGTAATAATGGGGGATAGTGTTAGCCTCTGCAGCTGTATAACATTAAGCCCCGCCTTAGTAATGGAGGTTGTCAATCAGCCGGCGGCCATTACTAAGGCGGTGATAATAAAGTTTAAAAAGATACAAGCACATAGAAAAAATATTTTATTGAAATAAAAAAACACAACCCTCATTAACCATTTTATTGAGAATAAAAAAACGCTGTCATTGAAGTCTTCATATCCGAATTCCAACAACCGAACCTGTAAAAAAACACAATCACACAAAAATAATCCGTAACACATAAAGAAGCTAAATTATTATTCTTACCTTTCCTGGGTCCAGCGCTGGAGCCGCAATGTCTTCTGAGCCACTGTATCTAATCCTATCATGTGTGATACTGTCTGCTCAGCCACTGTATCTAATCCTATCATGTGTGATACTGTCTGCTGAGCCAATGTATCTAATCCTATCCATAGTTTATAGGGTCGTAGTGCTATAGATATGCTATGCTGTCTCCTATACACACATTTTTTTTTTGGGGCGGACACATATGTATTGGGGGTGTTTCCCCTGACATTGTAAGTCCTTAGTGACGCCCCTGGCTGCTAGTGCTGCATTGTTGGGTGACTTAGGAGACCCAGCGATGCAGCTGAAAGCTGCGGACCGTCGGCCATGAGAAGTTTGCGCGGGGGGGGGGGGCAATAAGAACTTTTGCATCGGGGCCCATGAGCCTTTAGCTACGCCCCTGGTTATCTGTGTTGTTACATAGGGCTGCAGGTAACATCTACTACACTATCTGTACTCAGAGAGTTATCACTGTGTTATCAGCGGTGTTACATAGGACTGCAGGTAACACCACTACATTATCTGTACTCCGAGTTATTACTGTGTTATCTGTGGTGTTACATAGGACTGCAGGTAACATCTACTACATTATCTGTACTCAGAGAGTTATCACTGTGTTATCTGTGGTGTTACATAGGACTGCAGGTAACATCTGCTACATTATCTGTACTCAGAGAGTTATCACTGTGTGTTATCTGTACTGTTACATAGGACTGCAGGTAACATCTGCTACATTATCTGTACTCAGAGAGTTATCGCTGTGTGTTATCTGTGTTGTTACATAGGACTGCAGGTAACATCTACTACATTATCTGTGCTGTGTACATATATGCTTGTGTGCGTATATATGGGTCTGTTTGTGAATGTGTCTTTGTGCTTGTATATTTGTGCCTTTTATGTATTTGTATATTTTCCTGACTGGGTATATATCTGCCGTTGTGTGCGTATATGTGTCTGTACGTCTATATATTTACCTGTATGTATATATTCCAGATGTTTGTATGTATATTTGCCTGTATGTGTAAATATCTATCTTTATGTACAGTATATATGTTCCAGCGTGTCCATATATGTGGTTAATTTTTGGTTTGTGTTGGGGGCGGGAATAGAGAATCCCGCACAGGGCGCCATCCAAGCTAAGGCCGGCCCTGGCTGTCACCAACCCTATTCAGAAGGAACTCCGTCGCTGCCTGCGCCGAATGACCACCTCGACTTCTCCGGTAAGTCACACCAGGCAGAGCGGAGAGTGGTAGCGGTAGGCTACCGCTCACCGCTCTGTTCACAGTGTTGCGCAAAGTGCAAGGGGGGGAGTGTGGCGCTATTTAAAAGGGGGGGAATGTGGCACTATTTACAAGGGGGGGAGTGTGGCACTATCTACAAAGGGGCAGCGGGCTGTGTGTGGCACTATCTACAAGGGGGCTGTGTGGCGCTATCTACAGGGGGCTGTGTGTGGCCCCTTTAATTTATTTTCTTTTAATTTATTTTTATGTTAATTACATTATAGAACTACATCGCTTGTAAAATGTAGAAATGCATTTATAGTCGAGTTCCAAAAAAAAATGGTGAAAAAAAATTACACCTCATTGATTGGTAGGGAAAGAAAACATGGCGAGGGGGAAGGAGATGTCGGGAAATAAATTGGGGGGGGGGGGGCGCCAATCTGATTCTTTGCCCCGGGTGCAGGAGAACCTAGCTACGCCTCTGAGAAAACTGTATTATGTTGGATAGCAAGCAATGGGCAGACATTTATGTTTAATGGGTGCCCAGCAATACTTTTTTGCTATCTCTCCTGACGCCTCTATTCTAATAAATACTTGTATTACTCATCATGAAATATTAATTCTGAAGCATTTTTTCTTAGAACTCTGAACTGGGTGGTGTTATTATTACTCTTAGGGGGAAAGCATGTATTTACTTAAACAGACATGTCAGGAGAGGTGACAGGTCCTCTTTAGCTAATGATCAATGGAGCTCCCAACTGATCAATTTCTCTGTTCTCTATAGAACTAATGCACAAAGAGTACAGCATAGATAAGGTTTAGTAACTGAACATATAATAACCATTTTAACTAGGTCATCTTTCCCATTAATGAGGCTTTCACATGCGGTGAAGTTACAGTAAGTCCACTCTTTTCATTAATATTCACAACCTTCAAAGAGCCGTAGACCACCTGGTCACATTATATTTTGACACTTGCCGGGGATGTCATTATAGTTATAATAGTGTCAAATTGACTACAAGGGGTTGTAATGAATGGATCGGTCTAATATCAGAAATAACTCAAAGAGAACTGAATGTTCATTACTTGTACCCATTTTAAAGGATAATGTTATGCTTGTTTGTATGAACTTTTCTTAACTATAACTAGCAGGCTTGTAATAGTGTCTAATATAGGAGCATATAGTATATACTCTTTCAGTTTCAGGTTATAGTGTCTATCCGCTTTTAGGACAAAATTATAAATGTGATGGGGTATATGGATTAACATTACCTAATCCCTTCCAGTTGTGCTCCTCTGCGTTTTAGGGTATATTCTGTTTTGTCTCAAAATGGCCACAGCGCTTCTCAGCCTGAGTCTAAGACACTCCCTCTGTTCACGGATTGGACAGAACTGCTCATGTAAGAAGCACTGGCCAATCAAAGGACAGTGTCTCAAACTCGTAGTCTCAGAAGCACTGCATCCATTTTGGAACAGCACAGAGGGGACCGTAAAACGGTGGATCCATGGCAGAGGTACACAACTGGAGGGCATCAGGTAAAATGACTCCATATACACCATCATATTTTAAATGTTGTTCCGGCACTGGAGGGTCGCTTTAATGCCTCCTAACTTATTCATCGGTTTTCAATTTTTTTGTGCATTTTTTGACATCGGTCTGAAATGTTCTTATTCTTTTGCCATCTCTATCATTTTGCAGGCCCGGGCTTACTGTAAAAGGCAGACTTTAATAAATGGTACATATATATATATTTTTTCATTGAATGTGACCTAATATTGTTTATGTGCAATATATACTGTATGATAGTAGCATATACACTGCTCTTTATAACAGCTACAAATCAGTGTGTCACAAAGAAGGCTGAAGCCTATGACCTTGACCTCATTAATGTTTTTACATATAGATTATAATATAAGAAAGCAGTCTCACAGCCGTCCACTAGCAGGTGATTGCGTGGGCACACTATGACCACCACGTACATGTGGATACTAGAAGGGTTTAAGCCAGTATCTGATCAATGTTTAGTCCTGGCAATCTGACTTTGCGCAGAAATGGGGGCTCACAGGCATATAGCCGCAGAGCCAGGGACTGTTGCGGTGAAGGGGTTAAGTGAGGGTTAGTAGTCTCCCTCCCCCTACCCTGTCCTTAGGTGGTGGGTAAGTCAGAGTTAGGTAGGGGCGTTAAGGGGGGAAAAGGAGTGGGTTTAGCGTAATGGGGTAAGGGTATATAGGGGCTGCTTACATGGTGTGCGGCCTATTTTCCCTGTTTTTCTTCACTGACATGGACCGTCAAGAGATGCTTGGGGCGCTGCGCACCACTATTGCTGAGGTGGGGAGTGACTGACTGCAGTCCCTGCTGCGGGAGTCGGCTCCTTCATCTGTGGCCGGGCGGCATTGTTCGGCTCGGGCCTCTCGTCCGCCGGTCCGGCTCTCTCCTTCCACTTCCGGTGGGGAGCGGCCGGCGGCGATGGCTGCTAGTGCCGCAAGTGTTCCGGCCCCTCCCCCATCTACAGTGCTGCTTCCTCCGGCGCCGGTGCTTCCGGTAACGGGGGTGTTGGCGGCCATTGTGGGGGATGTGGTTCCCCCGACACAGGGGACCAGGGAAGCCATGGGTGTGGTGGGCCTCAGGCCCCGCCCACTGGACGGGAGGGGATCTGTGGGGCAGGCCCTAGCATCGTCTCCCATTTTAGCGGCAGCAGCTGCTTCACCTGCTGGGAGCCTTCCACTGCTCCTGACGTTTGAGGGGAGAGAGGTGGGGGGGTTTGAAGGGGAGGGGGGGCAGTGGCTGGAGGATTCGGGGGAAGACGGCTCATTCGATGGCTTGGAGCTGTTCTTCTCAGGCCGGTCAGCTAGGCGGGTGGCATATCAGGCGGCAGCCCCTCCCGCTGATGTGCTGCCGGTGCTGCTCGAGCCTGCGGCGGTGGGCACAGGGTCGGCATCACGGGTCGCAGTCGGTCGCGGAGACATCGGCGCCGTCATTCTCGTCGGTTTAGGCAGTCTCCGTCTGACTCATCGTCATCCGACGTTTTCCGGGGGAGTTGGAGGGCGGACCGGAGCAGTAGCAGGAGTTGTCGTGCTGCATCTGACCGGGGGACTCTGAGTCATCGTTCCTCGGTTGGAGTAGTGGGGGGCGCTGCCCCTACGCCAGAGGTGGTTTCGGTGGCCCCGGTGGCCACACCGGCTGAAGTAGCTTTGTCCGTGCCTGGAGGTGCGTCTGCTGCTGGACACGGTGAGTATGCCTGCCTTCGGGCTTGGAATGCTGATAACATGTCTGCCACTGATTTACTGTCTGCTGTGCAATCTCTGGTGGCCGGGGGCCGTCTCTTTGCCCGTGGGACCGTCGTCGCAGGCTGTGGTTGCGAGGTCCACGGTGGAGGTGTCCACTTCCATGGCCACTCCTTCGGTCCCTGCTTTCAGAGATTCTTATTTTTGTAATGTGTCTGCCTTGGGTGCTCATGTGTCTGACGCGGTGCGTGAGAAAATCAGGAAGAATGCTTACATTGATATTTGGTTTCTTTTGTCGATTGATTCGTCGACGGTTGATAAGGAGCGTAGAATTGAGAGGGGTGTGTTGAGTAAGCCTAGGGTCGTGCGTTCGTTAAATAATTGGGTGCAGGCGTTTGCTATTTGGGGGGGGGGGTGTTTAGTCAAGCTCGGCCTTAGTGTGCGGGGCAGTTGTTTGTCTATTTGGACACTATTTTTAGTGCGTATAAATCGCATGGTGGCACAGGCCGTGCCAGTACGACGAGTACGACGAGGAGTTCCGTTGGCGGTTGGGTCAGAGGCCGAAAGAATGGTGGGATACGAAAGCGACTGATGTGTGGTTGCGCTTGATGATGGCGCAGTGGCCCTTTTAGCCCGCCGCCCCCCGCCTCTTCCCCTTCTGGTGGGGGCGGGGTTGGCGGTGGGGTTGGGGGTGTCCATAGAGTGGGGGCCTGTTGGCTCTTTAATGAGGGACACTGTAGATTTTATGCCTCTTGTAAATTCTGACACGAGTGCTCCTCGTGTGGAGGTACCCACGTAGTGGTTAGGTGCTCCCGTCGGGTGGCGGCGGTCGCCCGCCCTTCGGGTGTTCTTCGAGGGTAGGATGCCGGTGCGCATGTCCGCATGCTCCCGTGGTTAAGCCGCTATCCCAAGATGGCGGAAGTCGCCCTGCTTAGAGTTGGTTTTTGTTTTGGGTTCTTTATTCCATTTACTGCGCAGGCGGACCCGGTGATGTCACGAAATTTCAAGTCGGCGGAGGAGTTTCCAGCCGCCGTTAGGGAGAAGGTGGAAAAGGAAGTGGAGCTTGGCCGGATGGCCGGCCCATTTTCTGCTTTGTCCTTCCCTAATCTTCGGGTGACGCCCCTGGGGGTGGTTCCTATGAAGGAGTCGGGCAAGTTCCGTCTGATTCACCATCTGTCTCATCCTAAGGGGCGGTCGGTGAATGACGGGATTGACAGTGACTTGGCGACGGTCTCGTATGTTTTAGTTTGATCGGGCAGTCGACTTGGTGTGTCGGGTGGGGGCCCTTATGGCCAAGTCTGATATTGCGTCCGCTTTTCGTTTGTTGCCTGTTCATGCGGATTGTTTTCGTCTGTTGCGCTGTGCTTTGGAGGGGTTTTTCTATTATGACATGTGCTTGCCGATGGGCTGTTCGATTTCTTGTTCTTATTTTGAGGTGTTCAGCTCATTTCTGGAATGGGAAGTGCGGGATCTCACGGGTTCTGGGTCAGTAACTCATTACCTGGATGATTTTTTGTTTGTAGGGCCCGCTTCCTCGGGGTAGCGTCCGTTTTTGTTGAGGTCCTTTCAATTTCTTGCTCAGCGATTTGGGGTCCCCCTTTCTGAAGAAAAGACGGAGGGACCGGTGATGGTGTTGTGTTTTCTCGGCATTGAGATAGATTCGGTTGCTATGGTGTTGGAGGGCGCCTTCCATCTCAAGCGTGGACTTGGAGTTGTTTACGGACGCGGCTGGTGCGGTGGGATTTTGGGCGTTGCTGGGGTCGACGTGGTGCGCCGAAGCTTGGCCTGATTCCTGGCGGGACAAGGGGTGGTGTGCGAATTTGACGTTGTTGGAACTTTTTCCCATAGTTGTCGCCGTTGAATTGTGGGGGGCGCGCCTCTCCAACAAGTCTGTGGTGTTTTGGTCAGATAATATGAGTGTTGTTTTTGCTGTTAACCAACTTACTTCTTCCTCAGGTCCAGTTTTGACTTTGCTCCGTCATTTGGTGTTGCTTGCAGTGTAACATCCGTTTTCGAGCTCACCATATTCCAGGTGTTCACAATGTTGTTGCTGATGCCTTATCTCATTTTCATTGGCAGGTTTTTCGCTCTCTTTGCCCGCAGGCGGAGCTGGAGGTGGCCCGCTGCCCGGAGTGCTTGTGAAGGCTGCTGGATCAGAGTTAGTGCCGTTGGTGAGGTCGTCCCTTGCGCCCTCTACGTGGGCTACTTATGGTAATGTGTGGAAGGAGTGGCTGAGCGCTGAGGGGGATAGGTTGGTGGGGATCCGGTGCTGTGCACGACTGTGACGCTTGAATATTTGACAGCTTTGCGTGAGCGTGGTGTTTCGGGGGTGGTAGCTCAGCGGCGTCTGGCCGGGGTTGTTTTCTTTTCCAAGTTAAGGGGGTGGTCGGATGTGACCAAGTCCTTTTTTATTTAACAAGCCTTGAAGGGCTGGAAGAAGTTGGCCTCCAGGAGTGAGTCGCGTCGTCCGGTGTCCTTTTGTTTATTGCAGGAACTTATAGCGGCACTACCGTCGGTTTGTTCTTCTCCTTATGAATCCGTTTTATTTTCAGTGGCTTTTTTGGGGCTCTGCGGATTTCGGAGCTAGTTCCGATGGGGGCGGCTCGTCCGGGGGGTCTGCTTTTTGAGGATGTAGTGGTTTCTTCGGTGGGGGTTCATTTGCGTATTCGTCGCTCTAAGATGGAAGTGTTTGGTCGGGGTTGTTGGGTTTCGCTTCGGCCAGTCCCGGGTTCAGCTTGTCCGGTGGCAGCGGTGGCGGTAAGCCTCCAGGGGAGTACGGTACAATTCTTTCCGGGCATACAGCCGCTGAGCCAGGGACTGTTGCGGTGAAGGGGTTAAGTGAGGGTTAGAAATCTCCCTCCCCCTACTCTGTCCTTGGGTGGTGGGTGAGTCAGAGTTAGGTAGGGGCGTTAATGGAGGAAAAGGGGTGTGTTTAGAGTAATGGGGTAAGGGTATATTGGGGCTACTTACCTGGTGTGCGGCCTCTTTTCCCGGTTTTTCCCTCCCTCCCTTATGTAAGGTTTTGTTAATGGTATGATTTGGTTGGTTGGTGGCGGAATGTGTATAATTATGTAAAAAAAAAAAAAAAGAGGCCTCAAACTTTACACTTATATGGAAGGTGTTTTTTTAAAAAAACAAAAAAAAGCAAACAAACATGGAAAATGAGAAAAGAGCAGGTGAAACTGTTCTGTGTGCTGGAAAAGAGTGTTTTTAAAAAAAAAAAAAAAAAAACCCACAAAAGAAATAAATAAATTGAGGATATAAAAAATAAAAATAAAAAGGTATTCCACAAGGTGGACAGAGATTTGTTTACTGGGTTGTTTTGGGCACAATGGTGTATTACTGGGTTATTTTGTATTATAGTTGTTTTATGTCACAGCGGGCGGTAGTAGAAGGGGATTTACCTACATGTCCTTGGGTTAGGCAGGCATAGAGTTTGTTTATTGACCTTTGTTAACCCCTTAATGACCGCCGATACGTCTTTTTACGGCGGTCATTAGTGGGCTTTATTCTAGAGCGCCGCCAAACTACGTCGCTGCTGTAGAATAAAGTAAACAGAGCAGGGAGCCGTGAAATCTCCCTGCTCTCAGCTGCCAGAAGCAGCTGAGGGCTGGGGGCGTCCCTGCTCTGCCGGGTGAGATCGATATTAGTATCGATCTCACCTGTTTAACCCTTCAGATGCGGTGCACAATAGCGAGCACCGCATCTGAATGGTTTTGGAGAGAGGGAGTGTCTGTGTCTTCTATGGCAGCCGGGGGTCTAATAAAGACCCCCAGGTCTGCCTGCAGCGAATGCCTGCTAGATCATGCCGCAGGCATGACCTAGCAGATGCCTGTCCGTTTTAAACGGACAGGCAGTAATACACTGCAATACAAAAGTATTGCAGTGTATTATAATAGCGATCGGAGGATAGGGAAGTCCCCTAGTGGGACTAGTAAAAAAGTAAAAAAAGTTAAATAAAGTTAATAAAAAAAAAAAAGTGAAAAAAAAAAAAATGAAAAACCCAGCTTTTCCCCTTACAAAATGCTTTACTATTAAAAAAAACTACAATAAAGCAAAAAAGTTACACATATTTGGTATCGCCGCGTCCGTAACGACCCCGACTATAAAGCTGTTACATTATTTAACCCGCACTGTGAACGCCGTAAAAAATAAAATAAAAAACAATGGAAAAATTGCTGTTTTCTGTTAATCCTGACTTTAAAAAAATGTGATAGAAAGTGATCAAAAAGTCGCATCTACTCTCAAATGGTACTAATAAAAACTGCAAGTCGTCCCGCAAAAAACAAGACCTTATGCAGCTATGCCGACGCAAAAATAAAAAAGTTACAGCTCTTCGAATGTGACAATGGAAAAATAAAAAAAATGGCTTGGACATTAGGGCCCAGAATGCCAGCAGGGGGAAGGGGTTAAAGTCATTTAGTGTTTATATATTTTGTCAATATGTTATTTCAATTTTATTGTATTAATAAAGCTGTGGCCGACTCCCGGGTCAACCCCACTTTAAAAGAGAATTACGTGTCGGTTGTTCTATTATTTTAGATAATGGGGGAGGGAGACTTATAGGATAGATGCTGCTATATGCATACAGTCCTGGGTAATAATTTTGAATTTCACCAGAGCCAGAAGATCTTTAACAATGAGCTATCCTTCTTGATGCTCCCTTACTTAGAAATCACTGTCCAATAATCTAGAATATCACCCATTAAGGGAGTTTTAAATTTTACTGTAATTGTAAATATAATACTTGTGACTGCTTATAGATAGAACGCGAGGATACTAAAAGAGCGAGACTATAATATCAAGCCTTAGTAGAAATGTATGGATTGTGAAAACTTTACTTGGTATTGGACCAACTATATTTAATAAACTAATTCAATGAGGTTGAATTCATGATTTTATTTTTTAAATGAATTTTTGGGACTTTGAAACACATCACCCTTTTTCGTCTGCTTGCTGCTCCACAACTGACAATAAACCTTACCTGGGAAGTGATGCATTATCCTGATGTCATGTCCTTGTGGTTATGTGATATAATTATGGGCAGATCTGTTGGGCCAGGGACAGTGCGGTCACATGGTCTCAGAGTCTATACGTAGCAGATCTATTGCGGTTTTGCCACAATTTTTTTAAAAGCAGCACCAAAACATTGTGGATTTGAGAAACTGCAATGATTTTGCCGCAATTTTTCAAGAATTACAGGTAAACACAACAAGAAAAACACAACGTGTATCCTTAACCTAGGAGACCTATAAATAAATTGAACAATTCAAAATAATGTTTCTTTCTTGAAAAAAATAAATAAATAATAAAGCAGGAGCTAAACTTTAAGCAAAGTTAAATTAGATCTGCAGAGCAATTAAATTAATTTCTCGCTTTAGTTTGAAAGAGATGGGCGCCTTGATGATTTATGATGAATGAAAAATAAAACAATAGTTTCATAATAATAATAATTATAAGACACACATTAACCCCTTCAAGACTGAGCCTGTTTTGACCTTAAAGGACGAAGCCGATTTTTTCAAATCTGACATATGTCACTTTATGTGGTAATAACTTTGGAATGCTTTTATGTATCCAAGTGATTCTGAGATTGTTTTCTCATGACATATTGTACTTTATGTTCGTAAAAAACATTTGGTCGATAAATTCAACATTTATGTGTAAAAAGACCAAAATGTAAATAAAAATTTGCAAAAATTTGATTTTTTTCTACATTTAAATGTATCTGCTTGTAAAACAGATAGTAATACCACCCAAAATAGTTACTATTTCATACATCCCACATGTCTACTTTATGTTTGCATCGGTTTTAGAACATTCTTTAATTTTCTACGACGTTACAAGGCTTAGAACTTTAGCAGCAATTTCTCATATTTTCCAAAAAATTTCAAAAGGCTATTTTTTCAGGGACCAGATCACTTATGAAGTGTCTTTGAGGGTGTTATATATTAGAAAGTCACCATAAATCACCCCATTTTGAAAACTGCACCCCTCAAAGTAACAAAAACAGCATTCAGAAAGTTAACCCTTTAGGCGTTTCTCTGCAATTAAAGCACTGTAGAGGTGAAACGTACAAATTTCAAATTTTTTTGCCAAAATTCATTTGGAATACTTTTTTTTCTGTAACACAGAGGGTTTTACCTGAGAAATGCAACTCAATATTTATTGCCCAGATTGATGCCAGATAGAAATATCCCACTTGTGGCCCTAGTGTCCTAATGGACTGAAAAACAGACCTCAGAAGCAAAGTAGCACCTAATGGATTTTTTGGGGTCTCCATTTTTTTAGAATATATTTTAGGCACCATGTCAGGTTTAAAGAGGTATTGTGGTGCCAAAACAGTAAACTCCCCAATTTTGGAAACTACACCCCTCAATTAATTTTTCTAGGGTATAGTTAGCATTTTGACCCCACAATGTTTTTGCTAAATATATTTGAATTAGTCAGTGAAAATGAAAATCTACTTTTTTACTGAAAAAAACATAGAAATTAATTTTTTACTGGGAATAAAGTAGAAAAAACACAGCAACATTTGTAAAGCAATTTCTGTAAAGTACAGAAATACCCCATATGTGGTAATAAACTGCTGTTTGGACCCACGGCAGAGCTCAGAAGAGAAGGAGCATAATTTGGATTTTGGAGCGAAGGGGTTAATGCGCAGCGAATGGTGCAGAGTGAAAATTCAAATTTTCCACTGGTATGCCATTATAGTGCACAATATGTTGTCCCCAGTTTGTGCCACTGAAGACAAATACCTCATGAAATATTAAGCAGGTTCTCCTGGATATGGCAATGCCATATCTGTGAATGTAAACTGCTGTTTGGGCACGCTGCAGGGCTGAGAAGGGAGCGAGCGCCATTTGGCTTTTGGAGCACAGATTTAGCTTGGTAGTAGTTCTGTTTGGAGTTTTACTGGTATTTCAGTTTATCATATAGGGGCATATGTAAGCTGTGCGGAGTACATCAGGGCATAATAAAAGGGTATAATAATGCCTTAAATAAATAATATTTCACAGATTTGTGGCCATTGTCACTCTGATAAATGGTGCCCAATCTTATCTGCTTTTGGAACGTTCTGCACATTTTGCGACGCCATATTCTGAGAGACAGAACTTTTTTATTTTTTCTCCACCGGAGCTGTGAGGGCTTATTTGTTGCGTGACAATCTGTGGTTTTTATTGGTACCATTTTGGGGTACATGCAATTTTTTTTTATCACTTTTTTTGACAAGCAGGGTGACCAAAAACAATGAATTCTGACAATGTTTTTTATCATTTATTTTTTACGGAGTTTACCGTGGGCTATAAATGACAATTTTACTTTATTCGGCGGGTTGACACAATTACGGCGATACCAAATGTATATAGGTTTTTTTTATGTTTTGCAGCGTTTTTGCAATAAATTAATTTTTTTAATAAAATTATTTATTCTTTGTGTCACCATATTCTGAGAGCCATAAATTTTTTATTTTTCCAGTCAAAAAAGCTGTGTAAGGGCTTGTTTTTTGCGGGACATTTGACTTTTTGTTCACTTTTTATTCTATATTTTGGGAGGGATGGTGACCAAAAAAATAGTGATTCTGGCATTGTTTTTTTACATATTTTTTAAGCGGTATTCACCGTTCGGGAAAAATAATACTATAGTTTTATAGTTTGGGTCGTTACGAACGCGGCGAGACCAAATATGTGTACTTTTTTTAACGTGTTAATTTTTTTCCTATAATAAAAGACTTATTATAGGAAGAAAAAAGCATTTTTTGTTTATGTAACGTATAGCTTTTCTTTTTATACTTTTATAAAACATTTTTATTACCTTTTTTTACACTTTTTTTTTTGTCCCACTATGGGACTTGAAGACTTGCAACTCTGATTGCTGCTAGAATATATTACACTACCTACGTAGTGTAATGTATTCTAAGGGTATGTTCACACGTCTGTAAACGCCCGAAAAACGGCCGAAAAATCGGATGCAGAACGCCTCCAAACATCTGCCCATTGATTTAAATGGGAAAAACGGCTTTCCAAGTTCCATGCGATTATATAGGTGAAAGAACAAAATAAATATACTACACCCGTTAAATATAAAATACTTGACAACAATAAAACATTTTTTTACCCTGTACAGTGACGTCTTTTTTTTTTATTCAGAAGAATCTTTCTTTGTTTCATGTTTTTACAGGTAGTTGAGCACCTAACACATTTACAGCATGTGAAAAAGCCACATGAAATTGTTTTGATGTTCTTCATCCTATTTTCATGTGTATATCTCTAACAACTGCAGTCTGATAAGGATCTCACATGAGGCTTGTGCAAAAAGCTGAGCATAACAAACCACACGCTAACTTTTGGGCATACCAAGATTTTGTTGTTACGGTTACTCACATCTTCCAGTACCTTCAAAGTTCATACAGGAAGCAAGAGGGTTTTTTTTTTTCACTTTTTCCCCCCTCTGATGTCAACAACTTTTTATTGTTCGATCTGTACAGTTCTGAAAAACAGCTGCCAGATATTGGAAGCCTCTAAGTTATAGAAAAAACTTGTGCTTTTGTCTTTTATGACAGTTGTGGCATTTAAAAAAAAAAAAAAAAAGCAGAGCATGTGGGTCGATCTCCTATGCTGCAGAGACATACATGCAAAGCTCTATCCCACCACTATATAGCAGGGACTTTCTTAAATCATACAGGATATAGGCAAACTTCTCTTTAAATAGCACATTAAGTATAAAGGTTACGTTTCCTTTTCCTTATTTACTGCCTGAAGTAGAACGATTAAAATATTGTTTAATTGATAAATCTTTAAAAATGAGCTATCCTAGCCCTCATTACAATAGAACAGGCTTCAGATAAGGTGGTCAGTCATTAGGAGAGGAATACTAGTGTGATGATGTTATTCCAACCACCAAGCAAAACCTCTCCTCTTATAGTATATTGCACTGACACACCTCACTGAAATAGGGGATAATCCAACGCGTTTCCGTGCCACTAGTACAGGTGACACATCATCAGGGATTATCAAATCAATTTATTTATCGTTTCATCTATTACTGCCGTTGAGCACAGTTGTGTGCTAAGATGAACCTCACGGCGCGTGTACGACTCTAATGCATTGGCCGCATGCATTAGAGTCGTACACGCGCCGTGAGGTTCATCTTAGCACACAACTGTGCTCAACGGCAGTAATAGATGAAACGATAAATAAATTGATTTGATAATTCCTGATGATGTGTTCTACTGTCATTCTACTTCAGGCAGTAAATTCGAATAATTAACGGAACGTAACAACCTTATCATTGTGCACATTTTGTTTCCTTTTCCTTACAGCATAAATAGCAAAAATGTATTATATGTAATTTTTAATATCACACGTGTACTAACCGCGTGCATGCTGTACGCCAATTTTATTCGGCGTTTTAGACACTTTTGTGGGGCCAGCAATGAGGTGGCGTAAGGAAGATAAAAGTGTCTAACACGTTTAGCAAGATGTGCCAAATTTTTAAGACAGCATTCACCACTGTAATAAATTTGGCCCAGTTTCTGACTGTTTGAATTAGATTTATACTGTCAATGTTTATTAATAAATCCCCACCAATATCTCCTGAAAAGGATCAGGTGGCAGTAATATTTTAACTTGTGCACATTATTTTACCTGTACCAGGAAATTATAAATCTGAATGAAATGCAAGAAATAACAGACCTTGGGCGTCCAGTTTGCGTAAATACGCTGTGTGCCAGTTATCTGCCAGTTATAGTCGACAAAACTCTCTTCATTTGAAGTGATTGGCAACAACTGTTACCATGTCACTTCCCTAGTCACAAACACATCCCCATCCCCTACTTCTATCCCTACTACAGTGTGGGGCGGGCAAAACATTCCATAATTGTCACCCACTGGTATGTGATGGTCAGATTTGTTGACGGCGTTGTCTGCTCCCACACCAAGCATCATTGGGTAGGCGGAAATCAGTTTGCTATCCCTACTCAGAAAAGTGACAGCTCTTCCAGTGCTTCTTGTTTCTGTGAAACCCTTGACCAGGTTCCAAGGAACAGAGTTTATTAGGAGTATTCCTCTAGAAGTTGATGTTATGCTCTAAGATCTAAACTCTACAGGCTGCCTCTAGATACAAATCTATGAAAACATTCTAGTTACTTAGGCTTCATTCACATCTTCGTTGGGACTCCGTTCATGGGCTCCGTCAGAGCTTTCCGCCAGGGGAACCCATGAACGGAATCCAAACTGAAAAAATGGAAACTATAGGTTTCAAAATGACGGAACCTGTAAACAACGGTGACAAACGCAAACCATTTGCAATTTATCCATCACCATTGAAATCAATGGTGATGCAAACAATAACCTAAGGTTTCCGTTTGTTTCAGTTTCGATTCCATTCATGGGTTCCTCTGATGGAAAGCTCTGACGAAACCCACCAACGGAGTCCCAACGCAGATGTGAACGGAGCCTAAACATTCTCAGCAGAATATCCTAGTGTAGAGGAAGCAAGCTTCCTCTAAAATGTCCTTTATGTCTTAATAGTTTTCACTGTGTTTGTTGTTCATACCTGCAGTATAAAAATTAGATAGTATATACCCAAGGGCAGATTTATTTATAGGTATAGTAGGTCTGGAGGAAGAGTGCCTGCTGAATGGCAAATTTACATATAAATACATTGAACAGTGTGTATTTATATGCAAATTGTATGCATTTACATGTCACGTCCGGGGTGCATCCATCCGATATCACACATCCCCCATAGACTAGAGTTTAAGGAGGGATGCGTGAAGCGTGAAAAAATAGGAGATGTCCTATTTTCTCACGGACCCTTCACACGGTCCGTTGAAACAACGGCCGTGTGAACAGCCACATTTAATTATATAGGTCCATGTGACAGCCATTGTTTCATCGGCCGTCCCACGGAAAATGTATATGTCACCTATAGGCTTCCATTGAAAAATATATATATACAGTGTGGTATATATTTTTTACTGAATGTCTCTATATAAGAAAGCTCAGCAGACTACACTTTCCTATAAAGTGAAAAAAAAAAAAGGTATACACACTCTTTTGGCATCCGTCGGGTGAATTGGGCCCTATAGATATGGCCGGTATGTGTGCTCTGGTAGCTTTCCTGCTTCATATACTGAACACACTGCAAACGCAGTTTGAGTAGAGAAGGTAGAAATGTGTCTAGTTTGAGTAGAGAAGGTTGAAATGTGTCGGTCAGTATGGTAACAAATAAAAACAGAGGTTTCCTGTGGACTATGGAAATAGCAATTACTGCTGCTTAGTTGTCGAACTAAGGCTGAGTTCGCACGGTAAGGTCAAAATGCGTTTTTCTTGCCGTATATCTTCTTAAACTTTAGGCAAAATGCCACAGTATTGCTATGGTCGTGGCAAAAAATGCATTTTGATCGCACTGTGTGAATCCAGTCTAAGGGCCCATTCAAATGAGCGTGAATAACGTCCGAGTGCTGCGGATGGAAATCACACGCAGCACACGGACCCATTGATTTCAATAGGGCTGTTCATACAGGCGTGAGATGTGCTTTGCGAGTGCGTGAAAAACACATGCCACTCGCAAAGCACACTGATGCATAACGCAACACACATGGACCAGGTTCACACGTGAATCTGATATGTTCGTGTGAATGTAGCCTACTCTGAACCTGTCAATGATATACCAGAGGACCTCGATCTACTGATTGCCTACCTAGGGTCTAGGGGATTTGGAGCTCTGTATCAGAAAAATTAAGTTTTAACCACTATAAAAAACATTCATCTTAACGTAAGGCTACACCGAGCGGCCCTGATACGGTCGCAATGCGGCTGTCAAATACCTTGTTAAGGGGTGTTCCGGTTATATGCGCATGGGCACTGCCGCTCCATTCATTCTCTATGAGAGCTCCATTACTTGTTGTAACCTGCAAAATTGTGCGGCCATAAAGGGTGTATTAATTCATGGTCTCACGATTTTGCAAAGGGACGGTTTACCTGCATTAACGTGCGGCCACTAACAGGCTGTTTGACAGCCGCACCGAACATGGTGCTGGCGCGGTTGTTAGCCACGTTGCGACCGTGTCAGGGCTGCTCCGTGTGGCCTTACCCTAAAGCTTTATTGACAAAGGGTTGTTGATGTGTTTTGAAATAATACATTTCGATAAAACATTTTTTTATCATTATGTGAGTTGCCATGAATTTAAAAAAAAAAAAGTATTTTCCTTGGTTCTTTCACTGCTGCTTTTCTGTAGTTGTTTTAAGCAATCTCATTTACCGTTCAAAAACATCTTTTAATTTTCCTAAGTATAATGATAATAATTATGTGTAGTATCCGATATTTGCCATTACACAGGGCTAGACACTGACTGCGAAGTGCCCCATGGAAGAAGTGTGATTGGGAGGCTATCCTTCAATACCCACAAAGCTATAATATATCCCTCATATATAAAAATATATTATATCAATTAAAATAATGCATACATGGCATTCATATTGCATACACGTCACTTACAGTATCATCACCCCCACAGCTGCTATGCCACTTACACATTGGACACGTACATTCAGTATATTAGCAAGAAGAAGGGGACAGATAGAAGGTAATATGACCGCAGGATGAAAGTACACATGGTTTGTTTGTAGTGGAATAATTTTAATCAAAAATATTTGCAAAATTGCTTAATAGAAAATGGCTGCAAAAGAGGACATATGCTTAAACTGTTTCCTACTGTTAGCTTACCGAAACGGTTCAGCTCTTTATGCACTTTTTTTGATGAACCTGTTCGAATAAATCCACAGCAACTTTTTTACACTGCTAAAGAGTCTCCGTGGTGCTGTGTCCTCCTTGACCATATTGATGTTGGATTAGCTATCCTATTGACAGCGTGCACACTAGAGCTCCCCTGCGTGCTGGTTTTTCTTCTTTGATATATTGTATATATATTTTTTTAAACCACAGACCTTTGTTAAATTCCCACCTAAGAATTTACATAGCAAAAACACTGCAGATGTTCTGCGATGGATTTCATTGCAGAAAATCGGCAGCGTATTACAGTAGCAACAGAGTAGAGGAAATTTGAACAAATCTCCATACGCTGCGTTCATACATTGACCTGGACGAGAACAAAAGAAAGCGTTGCTGTGACAACAGAGACTGGTAAGAATAAAAGTTTTTTCTTCAACCACTGTTTTTCGCACTGGACACAATTATCTGCGGTTTTTCGGGTGGAATTCCCTGAGGCATCCAGAACGGATACACTGTTTACTTTTATGCAGCGTATGCGTATGCGCTCTGTGTCAACATGGCCTTACTGTCAATAAATTTAACGTTTTATGTAGATACATTTAAATAACAAACATTTAGGCCATGTTCACACAGGCTGGATACGTCTGCGTAAATGTTCACAGTGTATCCGTCCTGGAATGTGCAGGGAATTCCGCCCAATAAAACCGTTTATATGTTATAGCGGCGTTTTTCTTCTGTTTTCATCCAGGCCGGCCTCCTGGGATGATGCTGAAACCCATGTGACCGCTGCAGTTCGTGATTGGCTGCAGCGGTCACAAGGGACGAAACATCATCCCAGGAGGCCAGAATGCACAGAGAACAGAAGAAAAACATCACTATGACAATGTCCAGGTAGTAAGTATAAACCTTTTTATTCATTTTAAACTAAAAAAAGCTTCTTTTTTCTGAGTTGCGATTTTTGCGTCCGAATCTCAGCTTTTCCGCAGCACAAAATGCTAAATTTTAATTCAATGGGGAAGACCTGCAACAGAAAAGCAGTGATTACAAAGCATAAATTGACATGCTGTCAATGTATGAACGTTTTTTCGGTGGATTTTTTACGCAGCGTATGGATGAGATCTGTTCAATTCTCATCCACTCTGCTGCTACTGTAAATACGCTGCAGATTGAAATCGATTTTGAAATATCTGCAGTGTTTACGCTATTTATGAACATACCCTTAATGTAAAGCAGTAATAAATACCTACATTTAAAGGGAACTTGTCACCAGCATTTCACCTATTAAACCAGCAATACCTGGTGGAAGTGGGTGAAAAATCATTTTTATGTAACTTATAATTATCTTCTTAATATTCTGTTTTTTTCTGTTCCCGCACCATATGCAAATGAGCACAAAAGAGTCATATCTTCATTTGAAAAGAGTCTTATCTTCATTCCTCAAGCCTTTCTGAGTTAAAAACCGCCTCCTTATTTTTGATTGACAGCTCCTCACCCCCCCCCCCCAGCACACACGAAATTCCACACTTATGCACCGATGTCCCGTTCTGGTGCGGGCACACAATGGGACACCATAGTGGCACATGTGCAGTAACTAGATTTGAGGCAAAGACGAAGCAGGGAAGGGTATCGCACCATGTAAGTGCGCATGCGCCGTCAATCTCAGATGAGATTTTGGCATCCAGGGTGGGCCAGTTTTGACGGTTTTTATGGATGGAGGAGTAGTTTAGGAGAGGGGATAACGGCAGTAAACTTTTGACAGCAGTGGCCAGCGAGGGGTGAGGAGAGTTCAATAGGTGAAATGCTGGTGACAGGTTCCCTTTAACCTTGAATCTTAACAGTGTAGAGATGATGATTAACCCCTTAACAACCATCCACTATGACCAGTGGCGGGTCTCCATAGGTCCATTATGGGCGGCTGCCCCGGGGCCCGAGGCTCCCGGGGGACCCATGGCCGCCCAAAGACCACATCGCAGTTTTGTCTAATTTTTGCCGCAAATCGCGACAACACAGAAGGCCCCTGCACTAAATTGTATCCACGTCCTTTGAAAGTAAATACAATTGACATTGCTGGCAAGGCAAAGGAATCATCGGTTCCCTTCCCTGCCATTTGTACTTTTTTTGTGATGCAGGCAGGGTATCACTCCACAGGATGCGGCCTGGTCAGAAGAAACCAGGCCTGCATCGTTGGAGAAGAGGACGGTGCTGGAATGGGGACAGGTAAGTGTGGCACTAACTACAGGGTGGTGGCGCATTTTACAGTGGGGCTATGTACCATATCTACAGTGGGATGTGTGGCGCATTCTACAGGGGGCTGTGTGGCGCTATCTACAAGGGGGGTCGTGAGATCTACAGGGGATGTGTGGCACTATCTACAGGTTTACTGTGTAGCACTATCTACAGATAGGCTGTTTGACACTATCTACAGGGGGCTGCATGGCGTTATCTAGTGGGGGGGTGGTACTATTTCCAGAGGGGTCTGTGTGGTGCCATCTATAGTGGCACTATTTATAGGGGGGCTGTATGGCACTATCTATAGGGGGCTGTGTGTGGCGCTACTTACTGAGCTGTGTGTGATGCTATCTACAGGGGGTGTGTAGCACTTTCTACAGGGGACTGTTTGTGGTGCTATCTACAGGGGTGTGTGATGCTATTTACAGGGGCTTTGTGTGGCGCTATATTTGTGGGGGTGTGTGGCCTTATCTACAGGCGGCTGTGTGTGGTGCCATCTACACGGGGCACTGTGTATGTGGTGCTTTACTTTACAGTGTTTGACACAATTATATTCAGGGGTGCAGTTTATGGTCATTATTATATAGAAGTCGTCATGAAGTCTGGACCTGATAGACGAGAGAAGAGAAAAGAATACTACTAGATTCTGAGAAGACATCACCTGTGAGTCACTGTATTTATAGAGAAACTGTCACCTCTCCCGACATGTTTATTATAGGAAATCCTTGTATTCCACATAATGTCTTTCTGCAGTCCAGGACTAATAGACAAATGGGTGTTACCATTCCCTTTGTCAGGAAGATGTGTCCCTGCACAGTGTGATACTGTCAGCGATGGTTGGAGACTGTCAGTATGTAGGGACACAGCCATTTGACAAGGGGAATCGTAACACCCATTTGTTAATGCTTGCACAAAAAGGTAGTGTTAACAATAGTTACAGCGCTGCAGGGTGGCGGTGGAGAAGGGGTGCCCAAGTTTGGGTAACAGTCCAGGGCCTATGGTCTACTTAATCCGCCACTGACTATGACACCACTATGCTATGGTAGCTCAAGTTACAGGGAAAATATGTGGTAAAAATTTATGAAAAATACATATATGTAAAAAATAAATAAATCATAATGTTCCTGAAGGTCTTTTCTGACATCTTGGAGGACAAGTTGTAATTTAAAGAGGCTCTGTCACCAGATGATCAAATCCCTATCTCCTATTGAATGTGATGGGCGCTGCAATGTAGATAACAGCCAAGATTTTTATTTTTTTAAAACGATCATTTTTGCCCAAGTTATGAGCAATTTAATATTTATGCAAATTAGATTTTCAATGGACAACTGGGCATGTTTTCTCGTTTTACCAACTGGGCGTGTATTGTGTTTTTACCAACTGGGCATGTATTGTGTTTTTACCAACTGGGCGTTGTGAATAGAAGTGTATGACGCTGACAAATCAGCATCATACACTTCTCATCGCTCCCACCCAGCTTCTTTCACAGCAGACACAGCGTGACGTCACCCACAGGTCCTTCAACCTTGTCGTCGGACAAAGAAGATACATCGGCTCCAGGCGTCGAAAAGGTTAATATGCTCGTCTCTAGGGAGTTTTCTATGCTTACCTGCACATACCCTGCACTGTACTCTCTGACGCCTGGTGCTGATGTGTCTTCTCTCTTCCGATGCCAAGGTTGAAGGACCTGTGGATTTTTACGAAAACATGTTGGTGCCAGAAATGATTTTTTTATTTTAAATTGTATTCAGTTTTTACATTTATATAAATACATATAAAATAGATCATACAAATAGATAATAAAGAAGGAGGCTTTAAAGGGAATGTGTAGCTAGAAATTATTATATTTTTTTCAGTTAAACAATTAGTATTTAAGTGATTACACATTGTTTTAATTTTTTTATTTTTTCACAAGTCAGGAAATATTATAAATTAGATTCTAATTTATAACATTTCCATGTGCTGGCTGTCACGGTCACAGGGTATGTGGACCCACTAGGCCGCTCTGCTGTAGCGGAGAGGCAGCTGACCAGGTCACAGTCTATACGAAAGTCAATAGTAGATAGTACCGCTTGGGTACCTGGACTAGTCCAGAAGGTGGCTATGGCTTCAGCACGAATGGAGGCCGGTGCAGCAGGTAGCGCCAGACGTGGCGGGCATTATCCGATGTGGCAGAAGACACTGGACGTGGCAGAAGACACTGGACATGGCAAGCGACAGCAGGTGCAGTAGACATGACTCCAACACTAGTAGGCACAGGAACAAGAACAGCAGGGGATACAGGAACAGGTAACATGGCATGGGTAACAGATAAACTAACAATGCTCAGGCAAGGATCAGAAGGGCTGGGGCCTTCTTATAGACCAGGAAATCATGGGCCGTTGATGGTGATGATTTCCTGATTGCGCGGGACACAGCAGAACCTAGTGCAAGTGGCCGCTGGCATCTCCTAGGAAGGAGATGGGGACCAGCGCTCACGGATCCATGGCTGCGGGCATCGGGAGGTGAGTAGATCCGACGGCCCGTGGCCATGGACGCTACACTGGCCACTAGAGGGAGCAGTTCCCAAAATTGCAGCATGGTCACTGCGGTAAAGCAACCTCATTGATTTATGCTGCAAATTTGGGGTGGACACACTCTCCAACCTCCTACACTGTGTGCCGCCATTTTCTGAGCGACTGCACAGTGTAGGAGGATTAGATACAGGGCTCAGCAGATAGTATGCCACGAACATACATGAACATAATACACACATCACATACACGAACATAAATTACCTGCTCCTGCCGCCGCTTCCGCTGGTCTACGCTCCTATTTCTAGCGCCTTCGCTTCGTTGAACCTATGGCTGGAAGTCGCGGCCGGAAGTCGTCATCTTGCTGTCCGGCAACGTCTTCCGGTCCACATGAAAATGGCGCCGGATTTCGCTCTACAAGCGAGCTTCGTTTTGGTCTGTGTGGGAGCACATATACGCATCTGAGAATAGAACGGCTTCCTGCTACCTCAGATGCCCTAATACTTCTGGCAACCTGGATCGACATGAGGATCCAAGAGCGAAATTTGTTGGGAGAAAAGGTCTTGTCGACTGGCACCAAAATGTCAAAGGCCACTAATGCCCTGTTCTGCTGCACCTCCAGAGGAGCCTATGCAGGTAGACAGACTCCGACTGTCCGACCAGGAGTGGCAACACAGACGATCGACTGGGTTATATCTATACTGTGGCCACAAGAGACATTTCCTGGTCCAATGCCCGCAAAAGCCAGGAAACTCTAGCACCTAGGCTGGATTGGAGAGACAAACCTAGGTGAATCTCCCTCGACCACTAAATTCTCTCCCAAACTTTCTATTCCTGTGTCCATCATCACCAGTGAAGGATCGCACTCTGTCCTTGCTTATCTGGATTCTGGAACGGCTGCATATTTTATTCAGCAGGACTTAGTTGATCGTCTCTGCTTGACTACAGTTCCTCTGGAGAAACCTCTGGCGGTCACTTCTGTAGATGGACAACCTCTGCCTGACCCTATCCTGTCTATCACTAAACCACTGAGACTACAGTGGTTTAGTGATAGACCAAACCACTGTAGTCTCAGTGGTTTAGTGATTGACAGGCTAAACCACTGAACCACTGAGACAACAGATAGGAGTCCTCCATTCAGAGCTGATAGCTTTCTATGTCTTATCCAAAGCTATCAACCCCATCCTGCTGGGATTGTCATGGCTTCGCCAACACGCTCCAGTTCTTGATAGGAATTCCGGAGAAGTCCTCCAGTGGGGATCCCGATGTCTGCACTGCTGCCTGCCTCAGGTTTGTCCCGTTCTTTCTCTACTACCTCAGTCACTCTCTGGATTGCCTCCACGGTATGCCAGCTATGCGGATGTTTTCAGCAAAAAAAAGGGAGAGGTCATTCCTCCTCATTGTCCATATGACTGTCCTATTGAGTTGCTCCCTGAAGCCTCACTCCCTCGTGGACGGGTCTACCAGCTTTCCCTGCCTGAAACCCAGGCCATGTCGGAGTATGTCAAGGAGAACCTGGTGAGGGGGTTTATCAGGAATTCTACTTCACCAGCTGGAGCCGGATTCTTCTTCGTGGAGAAAAAGGATGGATCACTCTGACCGTGCATTGATTACCGTGGGTTAAACCAAGTCACTGTAAAAAACAAGTACCCCTTGTCGCTTATCTCTGAGCTCTTCGACAGGATGCATGAAGCCAAGGTTTTCGCTAAGCTGGATCTACGCGGGGCCTATAACCTGATTCGTATAGACAAGGGTGACGAATGGAAAACCACATTTAACACCCGAGACGGTCACTACGAGTATCTTGTCATGCCCTTTGGACTGTGTAACACTCCAGCAGTGGTCCAAGAATTTGTGAACGACATCTTCTGTGATCTTCTGTATGTCTGTGTGGTGGTGTATCTGAACGACATGTTGATCTACTCACCTGATCTGACGATGCATCGGAAGCATTGTACGCCAAGTCTTGTTGGGGGGAATAAATTATATGCAAAACTGGAAAAGGGCGTATTTGAAAAGAAGTCCTTGCCCTTCCTGGGCTATATTGTCTCCGATCATGGCCTTCAAATGGATCCATAAAAGGTGAAGTCCGTCTTGGAGTGGCCACTTCCTCAGGGTTTCCGAGCTATACAGAGATTTCTTGGATTCGCTAATTTCTTGTCCCTTACTGCTCCCATCTCCGCTGTTACCAGAAAGAGAGTGAACGCTAAGGACTGGACCCCTGAGGAAGAGTTAGCATTCTCCAACCTCAAGAAAGCCTTCACTTCTGCCTTTGTTCTTCGTCATCTTGATGTTACTCAACAGTTTTCCGTGGAGGTTGATGTCTCTTCCAATGATGCAGGAGCACTCCTGCTTCAAAAGAATTCCAAGGGTAGGGCAGTATCTTGCAGATTCTTCTCTAAACGCTTTTCTCCTGCTGAGTGCAACTACTCCATTGGGGACTGAGAGTTACTCGCTGTCTAGTTAGCCCTGGAAGAATGGAGACACCTGCTAGAGGGGTTTGCTCATCCCATCATCAACCACACTGATCACAAAAATCTTACGTATCTGCAGTTTGCACAGCGACTGAACCCTCGTCAACCAGATGGTCGCTGTTTTTTGACAGATATTGATTTCTTCTTCACTTCCGCCCTGCGGACAAAAACATTAAGGACGGTGCCATGTGTCGGTCATTCAAAACTGACGACTCTGCTGAAAAACCTCAACACATTATTGATCCTTCCGCCCTGCTGACAAGAAAAGAGTTCTCCGCTGGGGCATAATTCCAAATTGATGCCGGCAAGACTCAGAATTTATTGCTCGTCTTTATTAGTGGCCCTCGCTACCTAGAGATGTCTTGGACTTTGTTTCCTCCTGTGCTAATTGTGCCCTAAACAAGTCTCCTCATTCTCAACCTGCTGGTGTGCTCCAACCTTTACCGGTGCCTGATGCTCCCTGGCAACAAATTGCCATGGACTTTATCACTGACCTTCCCCCTTCTGCTGGATGTACTACGATCTGGATAGTAGAGGACCGTTTCTCCAAGTTGGCACATTTCGTTCCTTTAACGGGCCTTCCCTCAGCTCCTCGTCTGGCAGATCTATTCATTCAACACATTTTTCGTCTACAAGGACTACCTCTTCATATTGTGTCTGACTGGGGTGTATAGTTCACATTTAAATTCTGACGAGCCCTATTTTAGAATAATATTTTAGATGTGAAACTGGACTTTTCTTCTGCCTATCACCCACAGTCTAACGGTCAAGTGAAAAAAAAAATTAACCAAATACTAGAGAATTTTCTCCGTCATTATGTCTTTGTCCAACATGACAATTGCATACAGCTTCTGCCTTGTGAGGAATTCTCATACAATAACCATACAAGTGAGTCTACTGCTTTCTCTCCATTCTTCATTGTATACAGTCAGCATCCACGAGTTCCTCTTCCTGTGCCAACTATATCTCAAGTGCCTGCAGCCAATTCTTCCTTCGGGACATTTCTTCCCATCTAGCAGCAAACTAAGTCCGCGATTCTTCAGGCAGTTGATTGCACGAAAGCATATGCCGATAAGAAGAGTAGCATTCCTCCCCAGTCTCTCCCTGGAGTCAAGGCCTGTCTCTCTTCAAGGAACATTCATGTGAAGATACCTTCCCACAAATTCGGGGTGTTACAACTGATAAACCCTGTGTTCTATAAGCTTTGGCTGCCTCCTACCCTCAAAATCCTCAACTCGTTCCATTTTTCTCTCCTGTGGTCCTGACCCGTTACAGCAAAAATAATAAATCTTGCTAAAAAGTCCCTGCATCTTATAGTCGGCAGTCAAGGAGACCGGCTGCGGCAGACCCCCTGACTGCTTCCTTAACCCCTACCTGAGCCATGACGTGGAGCCACTTGATACACTGCAGGTGTCAGCTGTGTTTTACAGCTGACACTCTAATGAAGGCCCCCAGGTCTGCCTTCTGTCTGCCTCTGCTAAGCCATGTCACCGGCAGGGCTTAGCAGAAGCCTGTAAAAGTGACAATATACTGCAATACATTTGTATTGCAGTGTATTGTACCAGCGATCTAATGATTGCTGGTTCAAGTCCCCTAGGGGAACTAATAAAATGTGTGGAAAAAAAGATACATTTTCAGGAGAGTAAAAAATAAAACAATATTAAAAGTTTAAAAAAACAAACTTTTCCCATCTTCCCCAATGTAAAAAATAATAATAATTAGTATCGCTGCATACGTAAAAGTCCAAACTATTATAATATACCATTATTTAACTCGCACGGTTAATGGTAAAAAAAACAAAAAAACATTTAAAATACCAGAATCGTTGTTTTTAGGTCACACTAGCGCTAAAAAAAAAATGAAATAAAAAGTGATCAAAAAATCATATGCACCAAAAAATGGTGCCAATAAAAACTACAACTCGTCCCGCAAAAAAATAAGCACTCACACCGCTCAATCGATTAAAAAATATTAAAGTTATGTCTCTCAGAATGTGGTGAAACAGAACAAATTTTTTTTAACATAGTTTTTTCTTTGTAAAAGTAGCAAAATATGCAATATTTTTTTCCTATTTTCTGTTGTCTAAAACCTGGGTGCGTCTTATAGTCCTCAGCGTATTACAGTAGCAGCAGAGTGGATGAGATTTGAATATCTTCCACACGCTGAGGAAAAAATCTGCTGAAAAAACATTATTAATTTTATTTTACAATATTTTAAAATGTAAACTGTCTATTTTTTACTTGAGATGAAAATATGAATAATTAAAGGATTTTCCAGTTGTTTTATAAAAAATAAAGCTTAATCGTATATATATGAAAAGTTCTACAACTTTTTTGGTAAATTAATATTTATTGAAAAGCATACAAAAATAACAGTGCAATAAGGACACAGTGAGTATGGTTACAAAAATGATGTGTGTCCAATGTAGTATAGCAGTCTGTACATATGCAGACAAGTGAACCAACGTAAGCAGTCACCAGGTGGACTGCAGCAGGTAACAAAAAAAGGGACCCATGTGGAACCTATGAAGTTAGTTAAGCGAAAACACTGTATGACATTATCATCTACTAATCTGAAACAAGCCAGGCATGCATATTAGGAGAGGAGTGAAAAGACATCCAATGAAATTTTGGTAAAGAGATAATGGCGATCTCTATCAGTTGCAGTAAATTCCTCCATAGGCATGACATGGTTTAAGCATTCAACAAATTCCATTCTGGAAGGGATTGAGCGTTACTTCCAATACCTTGGAATCGTAGCTCTAGCAGCCCCAATAAAATGTCAGAGCAAACCTCTCTTTGGTGTGCAGAGAGCTTCAGGTAGAAGTAAAAGCAAGGCAATTATACAGAGAGAAGATCGCCTTCCAGAAGAGTTGAAGAATTGGACAATCCCACCATATATGGGCATGGGTACCTTTGTCTACCATACAGACACGACAGGATTTGGACGTAGTAGGAAACATCTTATGTAGGGTTAGAGGACACATATACCAGCGAAATAGGATCTTAAAGTTCCGTTCTTGACACATCCCAAAAAGTTAGATTTATGGGTAAGGGAGAAAAAGACCTGTTCAGCTCAGATTTCCATTTAAGTATATAAGGAGGATCCGGCAATATATAGCAGAATCGTCCCGTCATCTCTCAGCAGTGCATAGACCCATGATATGGTATAGGAAGGGGCAGATTGTCTTAGACATACCTTTTCAAACTGAATCAGGGATCGAGAAAGTAAAGAGATGGGAGACAGCGTGGAAGTAAAATGCTTGAGTTGATTGTATAACAGCCAGTCCCTTCCCAGGGCAGAAAGTGGACGTAAACCCCTTCCGAGTCAAGTCATCTATCACCCTAGGGATAGGTGTCAATGGTAAACCAAGTAGACTTCCATGTCTATTCCAGATATCAAATTGTGGATTATCCACAGAGGAATGAGAGGTCCCGGCCGCAAGGATAGTGGCCATCTATGAATCAGGCAATCCCATAATTATGACCAAATCCTGGACAAATATGGGGAAATAACAAGGGGCTGACGAATGGACGGAGTGAGCCAAAGATGAGGTCAGCAGCGGCTTCCAAAGCCACCCATTGTTTGGTTCCGGAATTATGAAATAAATCAATAATGCAAGAACCAATGGCTGCTTTGTGATAAATATTGAAGTCAGGAAAGCCAATGCTATCATCAGATTTATGCCTAAAGGTCCTCTTACACGACCCGTCCTGTGCAGTATAAATGAGCGCCAATAAACGAGATAGCTCGTTGATCGGTGCTCGTTTGCTCCTTTCACAAAGAGCTAGTATGGGGACGAGTGATCGTTACTCCGATCGCTCGTCCCCATACATTATTATCATGTCATGCTTACACAGAGAGATGTCCTGCCGACAACGATAATGGTTTTTATTTTTAAAACGATACGATCAGCAGATGAACGAGCGTTTGCTGCCCTGTTTACACAGGGCAATTATTGGCAACAAGCGTTCTATGAACGAGAGTTTGCCCGATAAGTGGCCCGTGTAAAAGGGCCTTTAGTCTTGCTCTCAGCTGAGAAGTTGGTACAATTATACCCAGGCTAGACAAAGCTCTTTGAGATAAACAGCCAAGACTCCAGACTGATACATTGCAGCAAAGTATCAATGAGATTTGTGCGGCTGTTGCAAATATATATAGGCCCTGTTCATGTCTGCGACAGTGGCTCAGTTAGGGGCTCCATTGCAGATTCTGTTATTTTGCTGGGCAAAATTACTATTTTGCAATTTTGGCATGGTTTTTGTTGCGAATCACAGCAAAAAACGTGACTAAACGGCTTTCTAAGGGACCTGTAGATAATAAGTCACATGACCATGTGTTATACAGGGCTTGTTACAGTTGAAAGTAAAGCAGCATGAGTGCGAGCTGCTATGTAAGTGTTTGGGGTCTATATTAGTTTAGGGTCTGGGGGTCTGTATTTAGGTGTTTGGTCTGGGGTCTGTATTAGCTTAAAGTGTCCGGGGACTGTATTAATTAGGGGGTCAGGTCTGGGATCTTTTTTAGTTTAGGGGGTCTGGTCTGGTATCTTTTTGAGCTTAGGGGTCTTGAGTCTGTTTTAGTTTAGGGGGTCTGAGGTCTGTTTTAGTTTAGGGGGTCTGGTCTGGGGTCTGTATTATATTTGGGGGTCTGTATTTGTTTAGGTGGTCTAAGGTATGTATTTGTATAGGGGGCCTAGGGACTTAGATTAGGAGATCAGGTCTGGGGTCTGTATTAATTTAGGGGTCTGGAGGTTGTATTTAGGGGCCCTGGCCTGAAGTCTTTATTAGTATAGCAGGTCTGGGTTCTGTATTTAGGGGGTCTGGTCTGGGGTCTGTATTTAGGGGTCTGGGGTCTGTGTTTAGAGGGTGTGGTCTGGGGAACATTTTCGTTTAGGGGCTTGGTCTGGGTTCTGTATTTATTTAGGTTGTCTGTTCTGGGGTCTGGTTTGGGAACTGTATTTGTTTAGGGAGTATGGTCTGGAGTCTGTATTAGCTTAGGGGGTCTGGTCTGGGATCTATATCTGTTTAAGGGTTCTGGTCTTGGGACTGTATTTATTTAGGGGGTCTGTTCTAGGGTCTGTATTTGTTTAGGTGGGGTCTGGTGACTGTAATAGTTTAGGGATTCTGCAGTCTGTATTTAATCTTGGATCTGGTATAGTGTCGGATCTTTGGTCTGAATTTATTTATGTTACCACAGAGGTTGCTACAGAAGCTTCGGAATTGAGGGGCCAAAGATATTTCAGCAGGAAACTCTGCAGTCGCCAGGAGAAGTTGCAATGGCGGTCTGGGCTGGACAGAGAAGAAAAGGAAAGAGAAGACCTATGAGTCACAGGATTTATAGATGATCTGTTACCTCTCCTGACATGTCTGTACTAGATAATCCTTGTATTTCACAAAAAGTATTTGTGTAGCCCAAGACAACTTGATCTTACCATTCACCTTGTCAGGAGGATGTGTCCCTACACAGTGTGATACTGTCAGCGATGATTGGAGACTGTCAATATGTAGGGACACAGCCCTTTAACAAGTGGAATGGTAACACCCAGCTGTCAATGGTAGCACAGAAAAGAGTACTAGGGACACGTCGTGGCAGGGCGACAGAGGAGAAGGGGGACCCAAGTGCTGGGAACAGCTGAGGGCCTATGGTCTACTTAAAGAGGCTCTGTCACCAGATTTTGCAACCCCTATCTGCTATTGCAGCAGATAGGCGCTGCAATGTAGATTACAGTAATGTTTTTATTTTTAAAAAACAAGCATTTTTGGCCAAGTTATGACCATTTTTGTATTTATGCAAATGAGGCTTGCAAAAGTCCAAGTGGGCGTGTTTAAAGTAAAACTCCAACTGGGCGTGTATTATGTGTGTTACATCTGGGCGTGTTTACTTCTTTTACTAGCTGGGCGTTCTGACGAGAAGTATCATCCACTTCTCTTCAGAACGCCCAGCTTCTGGCAGTGCAGACACACAGCGTGTTCTCGAGAGATCACGCTGTGTCGTCACTCACAGGTCCTGCATCGTGTCAGACGAGCGAGGACACATCGGCACCAGAGGCTACAGTTGATTCTGCAGCAGCATCGGCGTTTGCAGGTAAGTCGATGTAGCTACTTACCTGCAAACGCTGATGCTGCTGCAGAATCAAATGTAGCCTCTGGTGCCGATGTGGCCGACACGATGCAGGACCTGGGGCAGGAAGTGAGTGACGTCACAGCGTGATCTCTCGAACACGCTGTATGTCTGCACTGCCAGAAGCTGGGCGTTCTGAAGAGAAGTGGATGATACTTCTCGTCAGAACGCCCAGCTAGTAAAAGTAGTAAAAACGCCCCGATGTACGCACATAATACACGCCCAGTTGGACTTTTACTTTAAACACGCCCACTTGGACTTTTGCAAGCCTCATTTGCATAAATACAAAAATGGTCATAACTTGGCCAAAAATGCTCGTTTTTTAAAAATAAAAACGTTACTGTAATCTACATCGCAGCGCCTATCTGCTGCAATAGCAGATAGGGGTTGCAAAATCTGGTGACAGAGCCTCTTTAATCCGCGGCTGGTGACATCACATGATTAAACAGGAACTAGCATGATATTGAGCACTATTTGCTACAAATAGTCTGCTGTGAACTGAACAGTATGAACAGTTACACACAACACATTTTGATTGGCAACTGTTTAGGCAAATAAAGACAGTGGAAGAACTGTTTGTTACCAACATCAGGCCTGATTTTATAGAGACACACATTTTGCATGACTGCAGATCCCAGAATTGGTAAAAATTGCTAATCCCCGAATACCTCTTTTTGGCCAAAAGTAAAGAAATATTGTGAATATTATGAAAACATAAAATTTTCTTATGCCTTTTCTTGCATTTTCACCATGTTGGATAGAATCATACTATATGGAACATTACCAGCATGTAAAACCCTATCACCAGCATGATAATGCAATTGTTAGTAAAAAAAACAAACAAACAAACAAACAAACCACCATGTGAATAATAGTTTCTCCTTACCTGGAAGGTATGGTCACACGGCTACCACCTGCTTAACCTAAACAGCATCTGTAAAACACTTCATATTCTGTTTACTTTGAACAGCTGATGTAATTTTTTTTATACTATACTATAGGAAATGCGCACAAAGAGTTATTGTCTTACTTTCAGTTACCAGTACACCGCAGACATTACAAGATTAGATACATCGAACTGTGTTTAACTTTTTCATTTTGTATCACTTTGTTATCATGTACTATGTAAATATAGAGAATGACGTGTACTATAAGGAAGGCTACATTCAGGTGTCCGGTTTGCATGCGTAATAAATGCAGCATTGTACGCGCGAGAGTGTCTCCGTTGTATTTCAGTATGTCAGTTATTTCCACGCGCATGACACATTTTTAATACGCGCAAAAAAACGGAAGGACTTTTGTCACAATTCTTGTGCCAATCATCTGGGAGTATCCACGGGGCGGTCACATGATCACAAAAAAACATTTTCTATTGCTTTTACAGCGTAGAGAGCTTTGTCTGAATCCTCCGCTATTTGACTTGGATTTTAACTACTTTTTTGGTTTGGAACATGACATCAAAAGCGATGGATCATGTTCTTATGTTGTGGCTGATCACTCGCACATATGGAGATTGACGGCAGATGGTAGAGGAAGAACCGAGGAGGAGAAGAAGGCTTTGGGTTCATCCAATTGTCTCCCAACGTGCTTCCAAAGGACACTTCCACACCCTTTATGTGGACCTGCGGGTGCATCCGGGGAAATTTAATTCCTTCTGTCGGATGTCAGTCGCAACATTTGAACGGCCACTGGACGAGCTGCTTTCCGGACTAACTTTATGGAACACAAACATGCGACGCAGCATTTCACCAGAGGCAAGGCTCATTGTCACCCTGAGGTAGGTGTTTTAAAAAAATTTGCTCTTTCAGTCTAATAAATATTAAGGTAATTTGTAAATGAAATTTCACTATTGATAACCTCAAAGAGGATAGTTTGTGTAATTAATCTACTTTTTAAACTTTTTTCTTCAGATTCCATGCAAGTGGAAATTAGTTTTCATCCCTTCATTTTAAATTCCTATTGGGGACGTCGACCATTTCCGGGATTATGAGGTCCACCTCTGAGTTCATCTGGCGTAAACTGAAAGACACCGTGATGCCTCAACCCACAACAGAACAGTGGATAAGTAAAGCGGATAGGTTCATGGACAACACACAATTTCCTAATTGGGGCGCTGGACGGAAAACATATCCGGGTGAAGATCCGCCCTCAGGGTCCCTATCCTACCATTACAAACAGTATCTCTCGGTAGTGCTGTTGGCCTTGGCTGACAGTCAATACCGGTTTGTTATTGTAGACATTGGTTGCTATGGTAGCACTGCAGATGCTGGCATCTTGAGGCCTTCCCGAATGGGTCAGCGGCTTCTAAATAACCAGTTTGCTCTCCCTGAACCCCGTCTACTGCCCGGATCTTCTGGACCATTTGTGATAGTGGCAGATGAGGCCTTTGGACTCTCCACCCATATTATGTGCCCCTTTCCTAGATGTGGTTTGGACAACCGGAGGCGCATTTACAATTATCAGCTTACCAGGGCTCGTCGGTATGTGGAGTGCACCTTTGGTGTACTGGCAAATAAATGGAGGGTGTTCCTGTCTACAATCCAAAAGGATGCAGACAATGTGAACCACATAATGAAAGCCTGTGTCATCCTGCACAATTTCACCAGGATGTGTGATTCTGCAGGTGATGGTGACGTGGAACATCAAATGGCCACTGGAACTCTGACTTCGGATGAGACAGCTCAAGGAAGACCAGAAACATCTGGACTCAGAATCCATGAATTATATGCTGATTGTTTTGTCAGCTCTGAGGGAGCAGTGCCCTGGCAGCAAAACTCTATCTCATAGAAATGCCATGTGTGAAGTTATTTTAGTTAGTTCTGTTATTACATTGTTTATAGTTTTCTTAGGTTAGTGTAGGGACTCGCAATACAATGAGGACCCTTGACACAGGTTGTGGGCTTTCATATTCAGGTCAAAAAATGAATATGTTACTTTATTATAAAATACTTTTTTATAATTAATTATACACATTAATATTTTGACCAGAATATAAACCAAATACCTCATTTTTGTATTCTTGGTAAGTATTTTTTTTTTTTTAGAAATAACATTTTAAGACAAAATTATGTGATCTGTAGTGTGTAGTGTGTTTTTGTACAGGACACATTCATGCCCACCCACCACCAAATATGAGAAATAAATTATTGGAATATTTTTATGAGAAACTTTCTTTTTCTCCAAAAAATATAAAACACATCAGTGCATAAAACCTGTAGAACTGAGGCTTCACATAAATCAAACATAAGTAAACCTGAATATATTAACCCCTTAATGACCAGCCTATTTTAGACCTTTATGTCCAAGCTATTTTTTACGTTTTTCCATTGTCTCATTCAAAGAGCTATAACTTTTGTATTTTTGCGTCGACATATCTGTATAAGGTCTTGTTTTTTGTGGGACAAGTTGTAGTTTTTAATAGCACCATTTTGAAATACATAGAATTTATTGATTATCTTGTATTAACTTTTTTTTTGGGGGGGGGGGGGATAGAAAAAAACCCAGCAATTTTGCCACACTTTTTTGCGTTCTAAATTAACGCCGTTTAGCGTGTGGTATAAATAACACTATAACTTTATTCAGCGGGTTGTTGCGATTGCAACGATTCCAAATTTATATAGATGTTGTATGTTTTACTACTTTTACACTTCAACACTTTTTTTTCAAAATTATTTGATTTTGTGTCTCCATAATTGAAGAGCCATAACGTTTTTCTTTTTTCATCGATGCAGTTGTATGAGGGCTTTATTTTTGCGGCGACTTGTAGTTTTTATTGGTACAATTTTGGAGTAGATGCGACTTTTTATAACTTTTTAATCACATTTTTTTTAAGGCAGGATTCAAAGAAAACAGCAATTTTTTTAATGTTTTTTTTAATTATTTTTTCCGACATTCACCATGCCGGTTAAATTATGTAATAATTACATAGTTGGGGTCGTTATGAACGCGGCGATACCAAATCTGTGTAACTTTTTTTTTTACTTTATTTTGTTTTTTAATAATAAAGCAGTTTGTAAGGGGAAAAAGTGAGTTTTTCCTTTTTTAATTTTTTTTTTTTTAAACTTTCTATTAAACTTTTTTTTTACCCTTCTACTAGTCCCACTAGGGGACTTCACTATGCGATCCTCCGATCGCATTTATAACACACTGCAATACTTCTGTATTGCAGTGTATTACTGCCTGTCCGTGTAAAACAGACAGGCATCTGCTAGGCCATGCCACTGGCATGACCTAGCAGGTATACACTACAGGCAGACCTGAGGGCCTTTATTAGGCCCCCGGCTGCAATAGAAGACACCGGCACCTGCGATCTTATCGCCGGATGCCGGTGGGATGAGAGGGTGCTCCCTCCCTCTCTCCAAAACCACTCAGATGAGATGCTTGCTATTGAGCGCCGCATCTGAGGGGTTAAATGGGGGAGATCGATACTGATATCTATCTCACCCGTTAGAGCAGGGATGCCCCAGCCCTCAGCTACCTCGGGTAGCTGAGAGCAGGGAGATTTAACGGCTTCCTGCTCTGTTAATTTATTCAGATGCAGCGCCGTAAAAAGGCTATTGCATCGGAATAAAGCCCGTTAGTGGCCGCCGTAAAAAAAACACTATGGGGCGGTCACTAACGGGTTAAATTACAAAAAAAAAAAAATATAAACTAAAGGGATCCGGAGATGATGGTGGGGCAATTGCAGGAGTGGACTCCATTCCCTCAGAGGCAGATTGGCATAAAGGTTGTTATGGTAGCAGATTGCCATAATAAGGCTTCTGTAGGCTGTAGTAAGCCCCACCTATAACCACTTAGGTGGTCTTGAGGCATTTGCCTTGGAAAATATTGCAGTTGATACGGCATTGGAGGAGGCGAAGTGCTAAAGCAATGTGATGCTCGAGCCTGAGCCATAATGTGCTCAAACAAGCGCCCATGCTCTAGAGCTATAAAGAACTCCCTGGGATTGTTAGGTGGTG
This sequence comes from Rhinoderma darwinii, assembly GCF_050947455.1. NCBI lineage: Eukaryota > Metazoa > Chordata > Amphibia > Anura > Rhinodermatidae > Rhinoderma > Rhinoderma darwinii. Next base: position 49,475,320 of record NC_134689.1, read on the forward strand.
TAGCAGATTGCAGCAAAATCCAAAAAGATGTTTTTGTGCGTAGGTGATGCTCTGCCGGTACAAGCCGCAAATATGGACCCAGGCTATGGGTAAAAGTGTCCACCTCATCCTCTGGTTGATTTTGATTCAGACGGTCCAGTGTCCACCTGGCTAGCCGTAGAAAGTTAATTTTTTCTCCTCTTACTTGCCGCACGAGAGAATTTGCAGAGGGGTAGGACTGAATGGACTGGGTCCAGAAGATGTGCCAGGATCCAGTTCTGGGGTTGGAAGAGCGGAGTCTTGCTCCTCTCTACTTTCCTCCATCTGTCTACTCTCCTCTTCCTCCACATTCTTCTCCAGGTTGTCTTCGGAGCTAAATATGGATAAAAAATTAACAAATGAATATATATTAAATGTATTTTGCATCATGGAAATTAGTGACATATCCACACGTTACATTTTTAAGATATTTTGTGGATACGTCATAAATTTCCATGGTGGGAAAACCCCTAGAACGTTTAGTTTATTTTTGTTTTATTTTGGGATACTTATGGAAGATCAAATATGGGCCCCGGGAAAGAAAGCTGTTTGGTGTAGATGTATGGCCTTTTCTTTGGGGGCGCAAAACCACTCTTCCCTTTTTGGCTCAGCTCCCTACGTTATTGGTCCCTCGTACTACGCCAACAGATTTTGAAGAAATCCACTGTTGAAAAAAACCAAATCAATATATATATATATATATATGTATGGATATATGTGTATTTAACATTGGGGCCAGTATACTAAACATGTACTACTAGTCCAACATGAAATGAATGGTTCATTTTAGCAGTGACACTGTGTCTATCAGGAACACATGGCGTAAATTACTTTAAAAGTTGCACAAAAACGCAATCAACATTGACACAAGACATCTATAAAGGGGGCAGTAATGGAGACACCGTGTCTATCAGGCCCACATGGCGTAAATTACGTTAAAAGTTGTGCAAAAACGCGACCAACATGGACACAAGGCATCTATATAGGGGGCAGTAACGAAGACACCATGTCTATCAGGACCACATGACGTAAATTACTTTAAAAGTTGCGCAAAAACGTAATCAACATGGACACAACGATGCAGGCTATACTATGCTTGCACTTACCAAATTTGGTTCTGTCAGCAGACGTCACACTACTCCACTCATTTGAGAGCATCACTTTTGCAATGGCCTCCCACACATTGTCTTTGCGGTGGCGGTCGTGGTAGGCTTCCGACCTCGTGTCCCACAACTCCAGCCTCTCCTGCACCAACGTGTGAAAGGAAATGTAATTTCCAAAGTGTTTTATACCTACTGTATGCCTTATATACTCATATCCTTACATGTTTGTACAAGTTAGTTATATTAGAAGGTAGATGCTCTGCAGATACTCTGCAGAGCTGGGACTTTAAGGCAGTAGTGCCGTGTGCAAATTATTACAGAGACTAAACATGGGCGAATCACGCGTTACTATTCATGATTGCACGAGGGAACGGCCCCTCTAAGAACCATTTAAGTTGTGGGACTATGCCTAAACTTTATGACTCATTTGTTATTGTCCGTCTATAAATATCCGCTGCTGATAAGAATAAACTAGAAGGATTTCCATACAGTAACGTGTCTCTGTGTGTATTTGCTTCTCCGAGCTGCTCGTATTCATAAATTGATTCTTAAAAGCCAATTTGGAGTTGGATGGAACTCAAGGCGTAGTGGGTTTCTAAATTGCGCTCACAAACGTGATAATCCTCTCCACATTTAGAGCCTGAGACATGATGTCTGGCTGCGCACAGGACTGTCTGGGGGATGCTCCTGTAGCTGGTCACGCTGCTCTGATGTTACATGTACCAGTGTTTTTAAACTGTAGGAATAGCACTACAGACCTTTTTTTGCCATCAATAATATGTCAACTCAGACAGAACAAAGCACCATTGTGAACAGAGCCTTAACCAGAAAATTACATCAGTTATTTGAATCTGGTTCTATTCTTAGGACCCAAAAACATAGCATGGACTCTGTAGTTTTGACTCCCAGTGTAAAAAAATATATATCATACAGTGTACATTTTTTGCCGGGATACTCCTTATATACAAAACGGAAGTCTACTGCATAATATCCACCGAAACGTACCCCAGAAGGACACTCGTTTTGGAGGCGTGACCTGACGCAGCTAGGAGAAGTCGTGTTTTTCTGAGCTCCGACTGAACATTTTCATCCGGCCGAATCCTCCCTCCGTGCTGCACAAAAGGGCATGATATCGGGATATCCAGTGTCTGCGGCACGATGGGAACATTTTGACACCAAGCTCAAGTAGTTCTGAACATTTTTGTAATCGCGGCCTAGTGCCGCATGGAGGGCCAGTTACTCGAATTTGGAGCTATACCGCCCACGGACCTACTCACCACGGAAACCACCATGGAAACTTCCAAACAAGGCAGAGGACCTTCCTACCTATTGAGGCCTATCAAGGCCTGTCGGTGGGAAGAATCCCTGGCCTCGCCTAAAGCTTGCGGCCCGGTCGGGTTGCGTAGGCGGACGGTCATGCCACAGCCGGCCAAAAACAGAGTTCTTACCCCTCTCACCTAGAGTAGAGGGATCCCCATAGACCTAGGGGATGAGGTTTTGAATAAGACTTGCTCACTGGACACCAGAGGTGACTGGGAAGGGATCGGAGAACCTGGTGGATGCCATCTTGCCAGTACGTGCTGTCCCATGTGCAGCTATATCACAGCAAAGGATCCTTCTGGTGACTAAGGTTAGTTAAGAGGGGCTTATTCACCCCTCTTACAACCCCAGGACAGCTTTCTGACCCTCCCTATAATATCCCATTTGTCTCCTAACAACCATATCTAGTAAGCCCTGCATACAAGCTTTTCACTTACCTTGTGTATAGCGGAAATAACAACTCTTGGAGCCCACAGTGCCTATGTAAAGGAAATGAACTAAATGGCCCTACCTCAACTCTAGAGATCCTTGCTTTCTCTCCCTCCTACTATGTAGCTGACATAGTCCTGCACCACCAAACGGAGCAACAGATTTTTATATGAGTATTGCAAGTAATATGATCTCTCGCTTTCTCTCACACCTGTTTGAATGCACATAGCTCGCATAACGAATATCTTGTTACGCTGATCATAAGATGGTTAAAATTGGCCCACAGAAGCAAAAAGACGGCACAGGGGCTCCCAAAAGTGGTAACCTGGATAACTTTGTGAAGAAATCGCAGCTTGACATGCCTGTTACACAAAACGTGCTTCCTCATACTAATAAGAGGAACCTACCTAAACTTTCTTTTTATAACATTCTTTTTTATTTGCCTTTTATCTTTTTTACATCAAATCAAAACAACATTGAAGAACATATGAACATTTGCCAAAATCTATTGATGATACTGTAAGAAATATGGAAGAGCAACAATACAGATAAAACATTACATTTTCTTTAGCTTGTTCCCTACAATACAAGTCAGTCATGTTTATTCCAAAACATTTGATAATTCAAACCTGGATCGCAGCCCGAGGTTGATTGTTTCCAACATCATAAATGACCTTACAAGCTATAAATCTGTGCATGGCCTTTTCTTAACTTTGTACATTGTCTACCTATATCCCCTTCCGCCCCTCGTACCGTAAAGAACCTTTTTAGGTTGCCTAGCTATAACTGACATTTTTCTGGCATCAAGTCCTCGCCGAAATATCTAGATCTCCCAAGGAACCACTAAGGTGTTCTTTAACATACCATGCTGTGTATATAAAAGGGGACATCAACTCTTTGATCTCCTGACCATTTAATTAAGTAAGGATAAATCGTTTCCATTTTCTGAAAAAGTGAGCTGTCTCCCTTTCCTTATGTCTTTCTGTATCAAGACGTTCTATGTTCAAGAGCCTTTTCAGCTGTATAATTAGCTCTGTTATCGTTGGAACTTCCGCGATCAACCAATTTTGTAATAAACATCTCTTTGCTACCATGAGGATAATGTGTATTATTGAGGGCACCCTTCTAGGATTCGCAGTGTCATCCTCCTCAGGTGGTCTCACTTGATGAAATAACAAACATTGTGGTGACATTGGTAAGGAGGTTACTGAATATATTGTCACAAACCTACTCACTTCCACCCAAAATTGTTTTCGGGGGTAAACGCACGAAAAACGGCCGAAAAATCAGAAGCAGAACGCCTCCAAACATCTACCCATTGATTTCAATGGGAAAAACGGCGTTCTGTTCCGATGAGCCGTTTTTTTACGTGCCCGTTTTGAAAAACGGCCGTGAAAAAGAAGTGCAGGTCACTACTTGGGACATTTTTCATAAACTCTATTGTAAAAAGCTCCAAAAATGGCGCGAAAAATGGCGCGAAAATCGCGAGTGGCTTAAAAAACGTCTGAAAATCAGGAGCTCTATTCCCTTGAAAACCGCTCCATATTTTCAGACGTTTTTGACTCAGCATGTGAACATACCCTTAAACAGATCTTTATTACGATTCTGGGGATTACTATTCTACGCCCATTGACACAGAGTTCATAGAGCATTGCGACCTAAACCACCTCCTCAGGAGCCTCCAAGAGACATTGTATGCCGTATTTTCAGCTCCGCTGTCAGAGACGATATCCCAAGAAAAGCCAGAGACTGTGAACCTAAAATGTGGGAAAGCTCGAGAATCCTCATCTTTGAAGACCTCGCCAGGATTACCCTCAACAAACGAAAAATCCTTAAACCTCCTACAGATGCTCTTAGACATAGAAAGATTGTCTATAGATGGCTTATCCCCTTCAGTCTCGTTTGTACTATCTCTTCACAGAGATTTGTGATCAAAAATCATTCCGACCTTCCAGATATTCTAGCCATGTTAGACCTATCGGATCTGGTCATTCCAGAAGTTGTTGCCTCTGGAAAAGGAATTAGGAACCAAAAGAAAACTGGGAAACTAACCCCTAAAAGAATAAACATGGATGTAGCCTGAAGGACTTATTTACTTATCCATATCCGTTCTCATATAACCGTCTTATGTGCCTTTCGAATACTTGTTTTACTCCCATCTGTTTTGGTAATACTCTTAACATTATGAGAACTTTCATTGCTTTCAGTATTACCACGCCTTCTATAGTTAATTAAATTTATATTACTACTTCATATAGATTTCTAACCGGATAATCTCAAAGCTATTTACTTAATACCTGGGTTTGAGACCAAACGCTCCAACTAGAGAGCTTGGTTGGCTTCCACTCCATCCTAGACGCTACACCTAGTGTAATAACGGGGTAGGGAGACAGACAGGCGAGCCCTAATCTACCCACCACTCAGTCCCTGCCTACTTGCAACGGCCCGTCCTAGGCGACGGTGTACAACTGGGCGACGGTCCCTACGCTCAATAAGTGCACAGCAGACAAACAGACAAGGGTACACAGAAGCTAAGGGAAATGGGGCAGTTGCCCACGGCAACACAGTAAGCAACAAGAGTAGTGAACGAGCCGAGTCAAACCAGGAGTGCACGAGGTACAAATCGCAGAGCAGGAGCGTAGTCAGTAAAGCCAGGGTCAAAAATGAAGCAAGGTCAATAATCATAGCAGGAGCAGCAGAGCCAGGAAACAGAAAAGAATCACAGGCAAAGGAGGAGCAGGAAATGCAGGTATAAATAGACAGAGGGCGGGAGCTAGCTCCGTCTGGCCAGGCTGTGATAGGCTCTCCCACTCCTCAGCCTCCCAGCCTGACTGGTAGAAGATCGTGTCACTCTCTCAGACTTAGGAGCAGGTGCAGACTAATTACCCACGGGCGTCGACACAGAAGCTGTGTCTGGCAGATCCTTCACAGTACCCCCCCTTTTAAGAGTGGGCCACTGGACCCTTTCTAGGTGGACCTGGCTTATTGGGGAAGCGAAGATGGAACCTCCTGAGCAATACCCCAGCGTGAACATCCCGGGCGTGTACCCAAGTCCTCTCCTCAGGCCCGTATCTTCTCCAATGGACCAGGTACTGGAGGGAGCCTTGGACCATCCTGCTGTCCACAATCTTGGCCACATCTAATTCTACCCCTTCAGGGGTGAGAACAGGGACTGGAGGTTTCCTCGAGGGAGCCAAGGATGGGGAGCAGCGTTTAAGGAGGGAGGCATGAAACACGTTGTGTACTCGAAAAGACGGGGGTAACTCCAGTCGGAAGGAGACAGGGTTAAGGACTTCAATGACCTTGTACGGCCCTATATATCGGGGAGCTAATTTTTTTGACGGGACTTTAAGGCGCAAATTTTTAGAAGATAGCCACACCAGACCACAAACAAGGGGTTAGCAGAACGTCTTCTATCTGCCTGAGTCTTTTGTATACTCTGGGACGCCTCTAGGTTCTTCTGAACCTGGGCCCAGACTGTGCACAGTTCCTGATGAACGACATCTACCTCGGGATTGTTGGAACTACCAGGTGAAACGGAGGAGAACCGTGGATTAAACCCAAAATTACAGAAAAAGGGGGAGACCCCTGACGAGTTACTGACCCGGTTATTAAGGGAAAATTTGGCGAGGGGAATGAAGGAGACCCAATCATATTGACAGTCAGAGATAAAACACCTTAAATATTGTTCTAGAGACTGATTAGTCCTCTCAGTTTGGCCATTAGTTTCAAGATGGAAGGCCGAGGAGAAGGACAGATCAATCTCCAACTTTTTACAGAAGGTTCTCCAAAACAATGAAACAAATTGTACCCCTCTATCAGAAACAATATTGACAGGAACCCCATGGAGACGCAGGATGTGTTTGACAAACAAGGTAGCTAACGTCTTAGCATTGGGTAGTTTCTTGAGAGGCACAAAGTGGCACATCTTACTGAAACGGTCTACTACAACCCACACCACCGACTTGCCTTGAGATGGAGGCAAATCGGTGATAAAATCCATGGAGATATGGGTCCAAGGTCTCTGGGGAATGGGCAAAGAACATAGTAAGCCCGCTGGTCGGGACCTGGGAATCTTGGACCTAGCACAAATTTCACAAGCGGCGATGTAGGCCTTAACGTCTTTAAGCAACCCAGGCCACTGTAGCGTCCATGGCCGCGGGCCGTCGGGTTTACTCACCTCCCGATGCCCGCAGCCATGGATCTGTGAGCGCTGGCATCTCCTAGGAGGGAGACGGAGACCAGCGCTCACTTCCGCTCCGTTCGGCTGGGTCCCGTAGGGTGCGCGCACACACGCTCGCGCCCGGCCTTAAAGGGCCAGCGCGCGCAATTAGGAAATCGTCATCACTATCAACTGCCACGATTTCCTGGTCTATAAGAAGGTCCCTGGCCTTCTAATCCTTGCCTGAGCGTTGTTAGTCTTTCCCAGTCTGTCTCGCAATGGTCCCTTAGTGTCTCCTGTTCCAGCTGTTACCTGTGCCCTGTTACCGTTCCTGTATTCCGTATTGTTCTAGTTCCTGTGCCTACCAGCGTTGAAGTGTCATCTGCCACGTCAAGCGTCTTCTGCCACGCCAAGTGTCATCTGCCACGTCAAGTGTCATCTACCACGTCAAGTGCCATCTGCCACGCCAAGTGTCTTCTGCCACGTCAAGTGTCTTCTGCCACGCCAAGTGTCTTCTGCCACGTCAAGTGTCTTCTGCCACGCCAAGTGTCTTCTGCCACGTTAAGTGTCTTCTGCCACGTCAAGTGTCTTCTGCCACGCCAAGTGTCTTCTGCCACGTTAAGTGTCTTCTGCCACGTCAAGTGTCTTCTGCCACGCCAAGTGCCATCTGCCATGCCAAGTGTCTTCTGCCACGTCAAGTGTCTTCTGCCACGCCAAGTGTCTTCTGCCACGTCAAGTGTCTTCTGCCACGCCAAGTGTCTTCTGCCACGTTAAGTGTCTTCCACTTCATCGGACACTGCCCGCCACGTCTGGCGCCACCTGCCGCACCTGCCTCCATCCGTGCTGAAGCCACAGCCACCACCCGGACTATTTCAGGTACCCAAGAATTACTGTCTGCCATTGTCTTTCGTATAGACTGTGACCTGGTCAGCTGCCTCCTCGCTACGGCAGAGCGGCCTAGTGGGTCCACATACCCTGTGTCCGTGACAGCCACCAATAGTTTCTGGCAATGAGATGCTTGGTACCCAGGATGCCTGGATGGCCAGATAGTGCAGAGTCATGATTTTCCCTGAGTACTCTTAGCCGGAATTGCAGGGGAACAAACAGCTTGTTCTCAGGAAGGTTCCCGGGAGCTGAACCTTGATCAGCCTCAATTTCGGAGACTAAGTCAGAATCAACAGAGGAAATGATTATACCTGGAGGCAAAACACATGCAGGATCTTCCTCCGAAGGAGGACTGGCCATGAAGCTACGCGACAGTGCATCAGCCTTAATATTTTTAGACCCAGCCCTATAGGTGACCAAAAAGTTGAATCTAATAAAAAATAACGCCCATCGAGCTTGTCTCGGGTTTAGCCTCCGGGCAGATTCTAAGAAAACCAGATTCTTGTTGGTCGGTAAGGACCGTTATCTGGTGCCTAGCCCCCTCCAGGAAGTAACGCCACTCTTCAAATGCCCATTTAATGGCTAAGAGTTCGCGGTTGCCAATATCATAGTTACTCTCAGTGGGCGAGAACTTCCTGGAGAAGTAGGCACAGGGACGGAGATGGGTGAGGGACCTGGTACCCTGGGACAAGATAGCACCCATTCACACCTCGGAGGCGTCAACCTCCACGATGAATGGGTCCATTTGGTCAGGCTGAATCAGCACTGGGGCAGAGATAAAGCACTTCTTAAGGATCTCAAAAGCCTGGACCACCTCCGGAGGCCAGTGGAGGAGATCAGCACCTTTGCAAGTAAGATCCGTAAGAGGCTTAGCGATGACCAAGAAGTTAGCAATAAATCTCCTGTAATAATTAACAAACCCCAGGATGCACTGTAATGCCTTCAGGGAGGCAGGTTGGACCCATTCAGCCACAGCCTGAACCTTGGCAGGGTCCATTCGGAATTCATTAGGAGTGAGGATTTGACCAAAAAATGGTATCTCCTGCACCCCAAACACATATTTCGGATTTAGCAAAGAGTTTGTTTTCCCAAAGGGCCTGGAGCACATTCCTGACATGTTCAATGTGGGAGGACCAGTCCTTGGAAAACAGAAGTATGTCATCAAGGTACACAACAAGTAATACACCCAGGTAGTTTCTTAAAATCTAATTTCTGAAATTCTGGAAAACCGCGGGAGCATTACACAACCCAAAGGGCATGACGAGGTATTCGAAATGACCTTCAGGCGTGTTAAACGCAGTCTTCCACTCATCCCCTTCTCTGATTTGGATAAAGTTATAAGCCCCCCGAAGATCAAATTTAGAGAACCATTGGGCCCCCTGAACCTGATTGAAGAGATCAGGAACCAAAGGAAGGGGATACTGGTTCCTTACAGTGACCTTATTCAAGCTTCGTTAATCGATGCACAGCCAAAGACCACCATCCTTCTTCCCTATGAAAAAGTAGCCAGCACCTACCGGAGAAGTAGAGGGGCGAAGGTAACCCTTGGCCAGGCTTTCCTGGCTATATTCTCTCATGGCCTCACGTTCGGGACAAGAGAGATTAAAAATCCTACACTTAGGGAGCTTAGCTCCTGGTAACAAATCAATTGCGCAATCGTATTCTCTATGAGAAGGTAACACTTCGGATGCCTTTTTAGAAAAAACATCAGCGAAGTCCTGAATAAACTCAGGTAGAGTGTTCACCTCCTCAGGGAGAGAAATAAAATTAACAGAAAAACAGGACGTCATGTATTCATTACCCCATTTGGTAAGATCCCCAGTATTCCAGTTAAACGTGGGATTATGCATCTGCAACCAGGGAAGGCCTAGAACCAAATCGGACGATAATCCCTGCATCACCAGTACAGAGCACTGCTCCAAATGAATGGAGCCAACAATGAGTTCTAAAACAGGGGTATGCTGCGTAAAATAACCATTAGCAAGTGGAGTGGAGTCGATACCCACTACCGGGGCAGGTTTAGGCAAATCAATCAATGGCATAGCTAGAGACATAGCAAATTCCACAGACATAATATTAGCAGAAGACCCTGAATCCACGCGGTACTGCCAGTGGCAGACCTACCCTCAAAAGAGACCTGAAAGGGAGGCAAGATCTTATTAGGTTTCATATTTACGGGAAATACCTGTGCGCTCAAACGACCTCCCTGATGGTCACTTAGGCGTGGAAGTTTTCCGTCTGCTTATTCTTACGCCTTAGACAGTTGTTCACTTGATACTTGTCATCCCCACAGTAGAAGCAGAGACCATTCTTCCTGCGGAGCTCTCTACGTTGTTGGGGAGGCACGGAGGCCCCGAGTTGGATTGGTTGATCCGAGATTCCCATGGAAGAACGAAGCAAATGAACCTCAGGAGCCATCATGGGGGAGCCAGAGGAGAAGGCATAAGAACGTTCAAGTCGTCGTTCCCTGAGACGTCGGTCAAGACGTACCGCTAAAACCATAACCTGATCTAGAGAGGCAGAAGAGGGATAGCTAACTAATAGGTCTTTCAGGGCGTTCGACAGACCCAGTCTAAACTGGCACCTCAAGGCAGGGTTATTCCACCGAGAAGCTACGCACCACTTCCTAAAGTCAGAACAGTATTCCTCAACGGGTCTCTTACCCTGACGTAAAGTCACCAGCTGACTCTCGGCAAAGGTAGTCTTGTCAGTCTCGTCATAGATGAGCCCGAGAGCAGAAAAAAAAAGGTCAACAGAGGAAAGTTCAGGGGCGTCAGGAGCCAAGGAGAAGGCCCATTCTTGGGGGCCGTCCTGGAGCCGGGACATAATTATACCCACTCGCTGGTTCTCAGAACCTGAGGAGTGGGGTCTTAATCGGAAATAGAGCCTACAAAGGAGAAAAAAGTCTTCCGGTCCCCTGAGAACCGGTCAGGCAACTTGAAGTGGGGTTCAAGAGGTGAGGTGGAGGGCACCACCTGGTTAGCATCACGCTGGTTGCACCTCTGAGCCAGGGCTTGGACCTGTAGGGAGAAACCCTGCATTTGCTGAGCCAGGGTCTCAAGGGGGTTCATAGTTGTGTAGGAACCAGTGTAGAAAAGGTATATGGGCCTGTGATAATGTAATGACAAGGTAGGGAGACAGACAGGTGAGCCCTTATCTACCCGCCACTCGGTCCCTGCCTACTTGCACGGCCCGTCCTAGGTGACGGCGTACAACTGGGCGATGGTCCCTACGCTCAATAAGTGCACGACAGACAAACAGACAAGGGTACACAGAAGCTAAGGGAAATGGGGCAGTTGCCCATGGCAACACCGTGAGCAACAAGAGTAGTGAACGAGCCGAGTCAAACCAGGAGTGTACGAGGTACCAAACGCAGAGCAGGAGAGTAGTCAGTAAAGCCAGGGTCAATTTGAAGCAGAGGTCAATAGTACTAGCAGGAACAGCAGAGCCAGGAAACCAGACAGAATCACAGGCAAAGGAAGAGCAGGAAATGAAGGTATAAATAGACCGAGGGCGGGAGCTAGCTCCGTCTGGCCAGGCTGTGATAGGTTCTCCCACTCCTCAGCCTACCAGCCTGAGTGGTAGCAGATCGAGTCACTCTATCAGACCTAGGAGCAGATGCACACTGATTAATCATGGGCGTCGACACAGAAGCTGTGTCTGGTAGATCCTTTACACTATCAACCCCAGTCCAATGGGCAAGTTGAGAGGATCAACCAGATCATGGATAATTATCTCCCCCACTTCATCTCTTTACAGCATGATAACTGGGTACAGCTTCTTCCATGGGCTGAGTTCTCGTACAACAACCACACAAGCGAGTCCACCACTTCCACTCCATTTCACATTGTGTACAGTCAACATCCTAGAGTCCCTCCTCCAGTGTCGACTACATCTCAGGTACCCGCTGCTGACTCTGCATATGGGGACTTTCTGCAAATCTGGCAACAGACCCGGTCCTCTATTTTGCTGGCAGTCGATCGCATGAAGCGAAAAGCAGATACAATGAGCAGATACCGCCTCAGTATCTTCTGGGTACCAAAGTCTGGCTGTCCTCTCAGAACATTCGTTTGAAGGTGCCTTCATACAAGTTTGCTCCCAGGTTCCTTGGTCCCTTCGAAATTCTGCAACAAATAAACCCTGTCTACATTAAGCTGCGGCTGCCTCCTACCCTCAGTATCCCCAAATCCTTTCATGTGTCCCTCCTGAAACCTGTGGTCCTGAACAGATACAGCAGGACTTCTAGTTCCACAGTTGCTCCCAGCGGTTCTTCTGATGTGTTTGAGGTGAGGGAGATCCTGGACTGCAAAAGGGTAGGAGGAAGGCCTTTCTATTTGGTGGACTGGAGAGGTTTTGGTCCTGAGGAGAGGTCCTGGGAGCCAGAAGAGAACCTCAGTGCTCCTGCTCTTATTAAAAAAATCCTCTCTCGTCTGGCTCCAAGAAGAGGGGGCGTAAGAAGGGGGATACTGTAGCGTCCATGGCCATGGGCCGTCGGGTTTACTCACCTCCCGACGCCCACAGCTATGGATCCATGAGCGCTGGTCCCCATCTCCTTCCTAGGAGACGCCAGCGCTCACTTCCCCTCCGCTCTGCTGTATCCCGTAGTGTGGAAATCATCATCATCAACTGCCCTGGTCTATAAAAAGGCCCCAGCCCTTCTGATCCTTGCCTGTGCGTTGTTAGTTATCCCAAGTCTGTCTTGCAAATGGTTCCTTAGTGTTTCCAGTTCCAGTTGTTACCAGTGCCCTGTTACCTGTTCCTGTATCCCGTGCTGTGTTCTTGTTCCTGTGCCTACTAGTTGGAGTCGTGTCTACCGCACCTGCTGTTGCCTTGTCACATCCTGTGTCATCTGCCACGTTCTGAGGGATTCCCCACATCTGGCGCAAGGTGCGGCACCTGTTGCCATCCGTCATGTCCTGTGTCATCTACCACGTCCAGTGGGATTCGCCATGTCTTGCGCAACCTGCGGCACCTGCTGTCATCCGCCACGTCTGGTGTTACTTACTGCACCCACCTCCATCCGTGCCAGAGCTGCGGCCATTGTCTGGACTATCCAGGTACCCTTGTGCGGAACTTTGTATTCTGGGGTTCCTGTTGTTTGTCCAGCTGCCCTTCTGCTATGGCAGAGTGGCCTAGTGGGTCCATATACCCACAAATCGTGACACAACCTCTTCCAGTGCCTGATGCCCCCTGGCAACACATCTCTATGGACTTTATTACAGACATTCTCCCTTTGGCTGGATGTACTAGCATCTGGGTAGAAGTGGACCGTTTCTCTAAAATGGCACATTTCGTACCGTTGACCGGCCTCCCATCTGCTCCTCGCCTGGCAAATCTGTTAATTCTGCACATATTTAGTCTACACGGACTACCTCTCCATATTGTCTCGGACCGGGGTTTACAATTCACATCCAAATTCTGGAGAGCCCTGTGTAATCTGCTAGATGTGAAGTTGGATTTCTCTTCTGCTATCACCCGCAGTCTAATGATCACATGGAAAGGACCAATCAAATATTAGAAAATTATCTTCGCCATTTTGTTTCTGCCCTACATGGCACTTGGGTACAGCTTCTGCCTTAGGCAGAATTCTTTTTATAATAACCATACAAGTGAGTCTACTGCTTCTTCTCCATTGTGTACAGTCAACATCCACTAGTTCCTCTTCTGGTGGCAGTCATGACTCAAGTACCCGCAGCTAATTCTTAATTTTAAACTTTCCTTCTCATTTGGCAGCAAACCAAGTTTGCGATCCTTCAGGCAGTTGATCGCATGAAAAGGTATGCCGATAGAAAAAGAAAAGTTCCTTCTCATTTGTCTCCTGGAGTCATGGTCTGGCTATTCAAAAAAATATTAGTCTCAAGTTGCCATCTCACAAATTCGCTCCCAGTTTGCTCGGGCATACTCTTGTGCCCACGGTCGCTGACTGCCGTCACACTGTATTCACCGGCAGCAAACTGAAGGCTTGCCGTTGTCTCCCTCCCATGAGACGCCAGCACAAGCGGATGCACTGCTCTGCTCACCAGTAAATTATTCTCTACCCAATCCACAGATCACCCTGGATATAAATAGGATTCTGCCCTCTCCCTCCTTGTCTGAGCATTGTTGTGTCTACCCATGTTCGATATTGCAAATGGTCCCTTAGTTGTATCCAGTATCCTGTGTTCCCGTATCCTGTGTTCAATAATTGTGTTTGTTCTTGAGCGAAGTGTAGTGTTGGAATCGAGTTCAAATTCTGTTACATGTGTCATCTGCCATGCCAAGTGTCGTCTGCCTTGCCAAGTGTCATCTGCTATGCCAAAGCGTCTGCTATCCAACGTGTCTGTCAGAACATCTATACAGGTACTCAAGTTCTATAGACTTTCATTGACTGTAGTTTGGTCAGCTGCTACTCTGCTACGGTGGAGCGGCCTAGTGGGTCCACATACCCCACAGCCGTGACAAAGTTTCCTGTATTCTTGACGGAAAGAATAGCGCAGCCTGCAGTGATATTATTGCCGTCACAAATACCGGAACCATAATGGAAACCTGACGGATCCCATTATAAGTGGAAGTAGTACAACAGGATTTTTTCAGTATCTATTTAAAATCAGGATCTGGATCTGGCATAGCGGTCATGGCTATGTTATGAACAGAAGCTATTGTTAATCAAACCTTAGTTACCTAGTTATAATTTATAGAATAGTCTTCTCTTCTGCTAAGTGATGATCTTGTTGCACCTCATCTATAAATGGAAGGATTTTATTGTTCAATACATTTTCTTCAAGCTTATACAATAATGCAACAAAATCCAAATGCCTTTTTAGCAGCTGTTTGATAAAAAGATACCATGAATCCAAGAAACCTTCTAACATCATAAACAGAGTAGAAAATATATAGTCTTAAGACTCTGTTAAAGTAATTTTGACACAACTTCATATGAACCTTGAGAACAATTGGATTTTTTTTGTGGTGAAGCTTTGAAACACCTGCACTAACTGTCTTTATTTCTCTTCACGTTCTCCTTCAATATGGGTCAGTATGCGGTATATTGTAAGATCTAGTGGTAGATGTGCAGGGATAAGAAAGAAGAAGAAAGTTGGTGCTTGAAAGACACCAAGAAGTTATTGTCTTAAAGTAATACGTATATTAGATAAATATATTACATAAAAGTAAAATCTAACATCCTTACAATATCTCATTACCTTTTCTGCTGTCCTCACTTCGCTGTATCTGTTGCATTCACAGTGGCATAACGTCCCTTGATTGCATCCTCCAATTGCCGACACAGGATAGTAAGATATTAATGCACTGCAGCCTTATTTTCAGTAGTGGCAGTAGGGGACAGAAAAACTTCTATAGTACCATTTTTCTTTAATTTCTTTCATGTTTTGGATGTTTTGGACCCCATGTCTCAGATAACCTCTTTACTTAACTTGGCTGTAAGGTGTAGGACTAAACATGATGTCTGGGATCACGCTCGTTAAAATGAAGTGTCGGCTTTAGCATACAGCTGACACCCACGTTGTATGGAACAGGCTCAGTCATAATTCCCCTACCTGTTTATGACGTAAGTATACGTCATATGTCGGGAAGAGGTTAACAGTTAACATTATTAACAACGGTACAACACCAACTAGAGACAGTTAGCCAAGTTATAAACATCAGCTAGAGACAGACAGCATTGTTATACATCACCTAGGGATAGGCAGCCATGCTATACATCATCTAGAGACAGACAGCCATGCTATACATCCACTAAAGACAGATAGCCATGTTATACATCACCTAGAGACAGGTCACCATGATATACATCACCTAGCGATAGGTAGCCATGTTATACAGCTGCTAGAGACAGGCAGCCATGTTATTAGGGCCAGAATAGGACAAAGTAGCAGCCCTGGCACACAAACCCCACCAGGTGTATGCTCACTTTTCCAGTCAGGGGTAAGTGTATGCTACCACTATACAGGAAGCAATATAACCAATAATACTGCCATACAGTGACCATATTGTTGTCAGATACCAGTTATAAGGAAGTGATCTGCAGAGAATTATCATAATGCAGATAACAGAAGAGAATACAGTACTGATCAAAAGCAGTCGCAGGTAGAGTACATAACAATTAAAGAGGACCTGTCAGCTCTTCTGACCTGTCTGTTTTAGTAAATACTTGTATTACCCATGAAAGACCCCCGGACGAAGCAGGTGGCGAAACTCGTGTTGGGGATCAGGGTCCCCCTTTTTGTGCCTGTCTAGTCTAATTGTTTTCCCTAACTCGACACTAGTCAATATATTGCTGCTGCATTTATTGTTCAGTCACTTGCACTTTGCTGTGTTTATCTATGCATTTTTTTTTTATAGGAATTTTTTTGTATTTATGTGTGGGGATCCTTGCATCATGGGTTTGTCATTTTATAAATTTTATATTCTGTATTTTATTTTGTGTCTAATAAAGATGTTGTATTTTTCATTATACTGGTTATCCTGTCTGTAGTTTGTGATAGGAGTACTTAGTAAATACTTGTAATACCCATGAAATAACAATTCTGGAAACATCTTTTCTAAGAACCCTGGATTGTACCATTCCTCTGTTATTCCTCCTTTAAATTTATGAATAAATTGACAACTGGGTGTTACCATTCCCCTTGTTAAAGGGCTGTGTGTCTACACAATCTGACAGTGTCCAATCATCACTGACAGTATCAGACTGTGTAGGGATACATCCTACTGACAAGGGGAATGATAACACCCAGTTGTCAGTTAGGCCTGGACTACACAGAGACTTTTTGTATCACTACTGATGGATTTTAATTATCAAATGACAACTGCAGTCCACAAGATTGCATGCAAGTCAGCGTATTACTTTCTACTGGAGTTGTAGTTACAAAAATCCTCCATGAAGGCCAAGCCTTAGTCATGCATTTCCAGGAGGAATAACAGAGAAATGTCAAAACACAAAGTTCTAAATAAAAATGCCCCAGAATTGTAATTTTATGGGGAATACTAGTATTATCTAAAACAGGAGAGGTGACAGATTCTTTATAAACCCATTGAATTACAGGTGACGTCATTCTCTTTCCATTTCTTCTACATCAAGTCCAGACCAGCTATGACAACTCTTCTGCTGACTACAGAGATCATTGATGAGACATCTTTGGTCTTATGCTTTTGCAGCCATTCCCAGCCTTTATAGCAGCACAAATAAATTTAGACCCCTGACCAGACCCCTAAATAAGTTCAGACCCCAGATATAGGAGAGAAAGGACGTCAGACAGAAAGTTACTTATGGTAAAACACAGAATACAGATGAATAGTGTATTAGTGTCAGTGAGTGTGTTTGATAGTGAGGAGAAAAGAATAGATAGTTGGATTTACAATAATTTGATAGAGAGATACATAATAGAGATATAGGAGTCAGTCAGTTTCAGCGTGTTAGTTAGGCAGGCACAGTCAGGCAGCCATTGCTATGAGTGAGTGCTGCTGCAGCTATATAATTCTTACATCAATTTGTGAATCACAAATCTCCATCACATTAGTCACAAATCTTCTTCAATAATATTAATCTTGGTACTGGTAGCGTGCCACTGCCTCCTCAAACAGACGTCACTCATTCTTTTGCATATATCTAGTGCTACCACAAATTGGCATATCGTTTTGCATCAAGCATTTATACAGCACTCTTATACTTCAGTCTGTGTCCAAGTGACATTTTTTTTTCAAATAAATAGATTTTATCTTAATTTAAATCCTGGTGCTGACAGCGTGCTTCTGCCTGCTGATAAAGGCGTCACGGACCTGACATCACTCATTGTTTTGCATATATCTAATTGCTAATAATAGTACCACCAAGAATTGGCATATTATTCTGCGTTAAGCAGTTATACAGTGCCATTATACATCAGTCTGTGTCCAAGTGACAATTTTTTTTCAAATAAATAGATTTTTACATTTACATTTTGGTGCTGATAGCGTGCCACTGCCTGCTAATACAAACGTAATGGACGTGATTTCACTCATTATTTTGAATATATATAATTACTAATAGTGGCACCTAAATTTTACATATTGTTCTACATAAAATTATCCAACAATAACAGCAGCAAAAAACAACAAGCAGCAATACAGTGCACTTTTAGTAGATACAGTGTATGACTTCTGAATTTGTTTCTTTATAATTATAGGTCTTGTGGTCAGAATGACCAGCGCAGGCCGGGGCGTAGCTAGGGAGAAGGCGGGGCATGTGCCCGGGCGCAACTAGGTGATAGGGAAGGGGGGGGGCCGAAGAGCAGCTGATCGCTGCTGATAGGCTCCCCGTATGTTGGACACCTGCAGCAGCTTTATCAAGAGCCAGGAAATTACGGCGTTCTGACTGGGGTCTGTGACGGCCAGGGAGTGGACCAGTTCAGTCACCTTACCTGTCACCTGACCTCACTTCAGTGACATGAGGTCAGATGACACAGGTCAGGGGACAGGTCCACTCCCGTGCTGCAGCCTTCCAGCTCTGCCTCTACACTGAGCTCTACAAACACGCCGAGAAACAGAGGAGGAAGCTCCACCCACAGCACGTCCTGACCTGTGATACTGTCAGCAAGGATACATGGTGAGTGTATGTGTGTGTAGTGTGTATACAGTGTGTGCCTCTGTCTTTGTGTGTGTGTGTGTGTGTGTGTGTGTCTCTGTCTCTGCATGTGTTTGTCTCTTACATCTACTACATTATCTGTACTCAGAGTTATCACTGTGTTATCTGTGGCGTTACATAGGACTGCAGGTAACATAACTACATTACCTGTAATCAGTTATCACTGTGTTATCTGTGGTGTTACATAGGACTGCAGGCAACAGCTACTACATTATCTGTAACCAGAGAGTTATCACTGTGTTATCTGTGGTGTTACATAGGACTGCAGGTAACACTACTATCTGTATTTAGAGAGTTATCACTGTGTTATCTGTGGTGTTACATAGGACTGCAGGCAACAGCTACTACATTATCTGTACTCAGAGAGTTATCACTGTGTTATCTGTGGTGTTACATAGGACTGCAGGCAACACTACTACATTATCTGTAATCAGAGAGTTATCACTGAGTTATCTGTGGTGTTACATAGGACTGCAGGTAACATCTACTACATTATCTGTAATCAGGGACTTATCACCATGTTATCTGTGGTGTTACATAGGACTGCAGGTAACATCTACTATATTATCTGTACTCAGAGAGTTATCACTGTGTGTTATCTGTGGTGTTACATAGGACTGCAGGTAACATCTACTACATTATCTGTACTCAGAGAGTTATCACTATGTTATCTGTGGTGTTACATAGGACTGCAGGTAACACTACTATCTGTACTCAGAGAGTTATCACTGTGTTATCTGTGGTGTTACATAGGACTGCAGGTAACACTACTACATTATATGTACTCAGAGAGTTATCACTGTGTGTTATCTGTGTTGTTACATAGGACTGCAGGTAACATCTACTACATTATCTGTACTGTATATATATCTGCCTGTGTGCGTATATATGGGTCTGTGAATGTGTCTTTGTGCTTGTATATTTGTGCCTTTTATGTATTTGTATATGTCCCTGTCTGTGTATTTATCTTCCGGTGTGTGTGTATATGTGTCTGTATGTCTATATTTTACCTGTATGTATATATTCCAGAATATGTGTATGTATATTTGCCTGTATGTCTAAATATCTGTCTTTATGTATGTACAGCATATATGTTCCAGCGTGTCCATATATGTGGTTAATTTTTAGTTTGTGTAGGGGGCGGCAATAGAGAGTCCCGCACAGGGCGCCATCCAACCTAAGGCCGGCCCTGGCTGTCACCAACCCTAGTCAGAAGGAACTCCGCCGCTGCCTGCGCCGCATGACCTCCTCTGCTCCTCCGGTAAGTCACACCAGGCAGAGCGGAGAGTAGTAGTGGTAGGCTACCGCTCACCGCTCTGTTCACAGTGTGGCGCGAAGTACAAGGGGGGGAGTGTGGCGCTATTTAAAATGGGGGCATTGTGGCTCTATTTACAAGGGGGGAGTGTGGCGCTATTTACAAAGCTTGTAAAATGTAGAAATGCTTTTATACTCGAGTTACATAAAAAAAATGTGAAAAAATTACACCTCATTGATTGGTAGAGAAAGCAAACATGGCGAGGGGGAAGGGGATGTCGGGAAATAAGTTGGGGGGGGGTCGCCAATCTGAATCTTTGCCCCGGGTGCAGGAGAACCTAGCTACGCCTCTGAGCGCAGGCTCAGTGGTGCCTCATTAAAAAATAAAATGTTTGGTACTCATGCCACGTCATCCACCAGTAAGAATGTGGTTAGCCATAGCAAAGTGTAGCAGCACTGTTGGCACCAGCCGTCCGGCAAGTAGTAGCAGTCTACAGCTGTCTGCAGCCTCCGGTAGGCTTAATATTGTAAAGGAAGGAGATGACATTGTGAACTGGATGGCTTACTAATCATCTTATCATCTCGTCACAAAAGGATAATTTTCCCATTTCCCGAAAAGTTGCGAGCATTTCTAATGTTGGGGTTTGTGCGGGCCCATGTGGGAATTTTTCTTTACATCGCCAGCCGACAAAACCATTGCAGTGGGCAAGCTCTGCAGGCAGTGAATAAGTCGTGGCCATTCAGTACCAAATGTAGGAACTACGAATCTCCTTCAGAACATGAAGTGGCATCACCTTCTCACGTGGAAAAATCTAACTGGCCAGCAATGTGAGCAAGTCCGTCCTCCTCCTCCCCGTCATTATTCTAGTAGTTAGGCCACATCCACAAGTAGTACATGGTCGTTGTTGTCATCATCACCGTCAACATCATCATTCACTGCTTCTCCTGTTCCTCCTACACCTCCGTTCCATCGTCAGTCTTCCATAACGGAATGTGTGTGGAGGAAACAACAATACGATACAGTAATCTGCTTGTGTGCCAACTGAACTCCAACCTGGCCAAGTTGCTGGCAGTGAATTTGCTGCCGTACCTCTTAGTAGATGTTCAATGTTTTTTAAAAACGTATTGTGGCTTGCAGAAGGTGCTGCTGACCATTTGACCATTTCAAGGAGAGTGTCTGCGCATTTCAGCTGTTCTTATGTGGCTAAGAATGCACTCCTGGACTTGCAGCAACAGAACATTTTGTCTTTGCACCGCTTGATCTGCGATGTTCTAACTGGAATTCCACTTTGCATATACGCTATGATTACATCATGCACTAGACCACCAACACAGAGAGCATGTGCTATTTTGAGCTTATCAGAGATGAGTGTCGCCTACTCAGGGCCTTCAAAGAGGGCACCAGATTTGTGAGGAAGGACAACAGCGGCATCAACAATGTCATCCTCCTTAAATATATATTGGAGCAAAGGCTCATACTGATGCAACAAGGGATGGAGGAAAAGCAGCTCCTACATCGGTCTCGCCGCCTTGTGGCTGTTTGGGGATCGCACAATGTAGTGTGTAGGAGGAAGGGGAGGAAGAGAATCATACAGTTGTCCAAAATGTCTTGGTATCAGTACCATTTCCCTTTACTGGAACTAAGGGGTCTGCGCCAACCCGTGAAAAATAGCCTCATAGCATTATCCCTCCTTCACCAAACTTTACAGTTGGCACAATACAGTCAGGCAGGTAATGTTCTCCTGGTATTCACCAAACCCAGACTCGTCCATCAGACTGCCAGAATACGCCACCCCACAGAATACGTTTCCACTGCCCCAGAGTCTAGTGATGGTGTGCTTTACAACACTCCATCCGACGCTTGGCATTGTGCTTGGTGTGTAAGACTTGCATGCAGCTGCTGGCCATGGAAACTTATGCCATAAAGCTTCTGGCGCACAGTTTTTGCCAGAGGTTTATGCTAGAGGGGGGTTGGAACTCTGCAGTTATTAAGTCAGCAGAGCAGTGTCGACTTTTTTTCACTATGCGCCTCAACACTCTGTAGCTTTACATGGTCTGCCATTTCGTGGCTTCCAAAACACTTCTACTTTGCAATAATACCACTCACAGTTCATTATGGAATATCTAGGAGGGAAGAAATTTCACAAAATGACTTGTAGCGGTGGCATCTTATTACAGCTCCATGCTCAAATTCAGTGAGCTCTTTAGAATGACCTGTTCTTTAACAAATGTTTGTAAAGGCGGGCTGCATGGCCAGGTGCTTGATTTTATACACCTGTGGCAATGGGACCGAATGAAACACTTAAATTCAATGATTGTGTCCCAATACTTTTGTCCATAAAGTGTGTATATATATATATATATATATATATATATATATATATATATATACAGTGAAGGAAATAAGTATTTGATCCCTTGCTGATTTTGTAAGTTTGCCCGCTGTCAAATACCTGAACAGTCTAGAATTTTTAGGCTAGGTTCATTTTACCAGTGAGAGATAGATTATATAAAAAAAAAAACCTGAAAATCACATTGTCAAAATTATATATATTTATTTGCATTGTGCACAGAGAAATAAGTATTTGATCCCTTTGGCAAACAAGATTTAATACTTGCTGGCAAAACCCTTGTTGGCAAGCACAGCAGTCAGATGTTTTTTGTAGTTGATGATGAGGTTTGCACACATGTTAGATGGAATTTTGGCTCACTCCTCTTTGCAGATCATCTGTAAATCATTAAGATTTCGAGGCTGTCGCTTGGCAACTCGGATCTTCAGCTCCCTCCATAAGTTTTCGATGGGATTAAGGTCTGGAGACTGGCTAGGCCACGCCATGACCTTAATGTGCTTCTTTTTGAGCCACTCCTTTGTTGCCTTGACTGTATGTTTCGGGTCATTGTCGTGCTGGAAGACCCAGCCACGAGCCATTTTTAATGTCCTGGTGGAGGGAAGGAGGTTGACACTCAGGATTTGACGGTACATGGCTCCATCCATTCTCCCATTGATGCGGTGAAGTAGTCCTGTGCCCTTAGCAGAGAAGCACCCCCAAAACATAATGTTTCCACCTACATGCTTGACAGTGGGTACGGTGTTCTTTGGGTCATAGGCAGCATTTCTCTTCCTCCAAACACGGCGAGTTGAGTTAATGCCAAAGAACTCAATTTTAGTCTCATCTGACCACAGCACCTTCTCCCAATCACTCTCAGAATCATCCAGATGTTCATTTGCAAACTTCAGACGGGCCTGTACATGTGCCTTCTTGAGCAGGGGGACCTTGCGAGCACTGCATGATTTTAACCCATTACGGCGTAATGTGTTACTAATGGTTTTCTTGGTGACTGTGGTCCCAGCTGCCTTGAGATCATTAACAAGTTCCCCCCGTGTAGTTTTCGGCTGAGCTCTCACCTTCCTCAGGATCAAGGATACCCCACGAGGTGAGATTTTGCATGGAGCCCCAGATCGATGTCGATTGACAGTCATTTTGTATGTCTTCCATTTTCTTACTATTGCACCAACAGTTGTCTCCTTCTCACCCAGCGTCTTACTTATGGTTTTATAGCCCATTCCAGCCTTGTGCAGGTCTATGATCTTGTCCCTGACATCCTTAGAAAGCTCTTTGGTCTTGCCCATGTTGTAGAGGTTCGAGTCAGACTGATTAATTGAGTCTGTGGACAGGAGTCTTTTATACAGGTGACCATTTAAGACAGCTGTCTTTAATGCAGGCACCAAGTTGATTTGGAGCGTGTAACTGGTCTGGAGGAGGCTGAACTCTTAATGGTTGGTAGGGGATCAAATACTTATTTCTCTGTGCACAATGCAAATAAATATATATAATTTTGACTATGTGATTTTCTTTTTTTTTTTTTTATATATATATAATCTATCTCTCACTGGTAAAATTAACCTAGCCTAAAAATTCTAGACTGTTCATGACTTTGACAGTGGGCAAACTTACAAAATCAGCAAGGGATCAAATACTTATCTCCTTCACTGTGTATATATATATATATATATATATATATATATATATATATATATATATATATATATATATTTTTTTTTTTAAACTTTTGATCAATCAGGCTTTTCTAAATAAAATACTAAATACAAAGGAAAAAAACTATTTAATACCTTCTAATATCAACATGCCATTTTTTTATCATCTGCCCAAAATACATAAAAATGCTAAAATACCACCTGGCAGACCTATCATATCGGGAATCCAATCACCTACTTGCAATTTATCCCACTATTTGGATATACTTCTCCAGAAATATGTTGTAGAATTCCCAAGCTACCTTAAGGATTCTACACAATTAATAAGGGAGCTTGGTTCAATCACTGCGACAGATAGCTCACTTCTCATCACTTTAGATGTCAATTCCTTATATAGTAACATTGAGCATGAGATAGGTTTGAAAAACCTAAAAACAAGATTAGACAGAGATCCACTCCTTTTACCACTACAAAATTAATTTTTAATTAAAAGCATGGAATTCATTCTTAAAAATAATATTTTTACTTTTAATAAAGGAATATATCACCAAACGAGAAGTACAGCTATGGGGACTCGTGTAGCACCTAGCTATGCTAACATTTTTATGGGTATGTTTGAAGAGGCACATATTTGGCAACACATGTGGGCAACCACCCATTTGACTTTTTTTTAGGAGATTTATAGATGACCTCTTTATCATTTGGAAGGGAGATGTCTCTTCTGCTTTGTCTTTCTGCCAGTCCCTGAACAATAACATCTGGGGCATGAGTTTTACTTTTAACATCCAAGAAAAAGAAATTCAATTTTTAGACTTAGTAATTACTAAATCAAAAGAAAATTTTATTACACGGACCCACTTTAAATAAGTGGACAGTAATAGTTACCTAGACTACAAAAGCGGCCACTACCGCAAATGGCTTCAGAACATACCTTATAGCCAATACATGCGCATCAGGAAAAACTGCACATCAAATACAGATTTTAACATACAAAGCCGTATCATTTATAAACGTTTTAGAGAGAAAAATTATCCCTGCACTCTTCTATCTGATGCCTACAAAAAAACAAAAGACTTAAAACAACTGGATTGTGTTAAAATAGTTGAGCCAAAAAAAGCAATATTAAGTGAAGAAAAAAACAATACATTTTCATTTAATTTTATCACAAAATATAATAGTGAACACAAAAAAATTAGGAACATCATGTGCAAACATTGGCACATCTTGCAAAGAGACCCATTTTTAAAACACAATTTACCATTGAAGCCGTCAATTACTTTCAGAAGAGCGAAAACCATTAAAAATATACTAGCACCCAGCAGAGTAATTTTTCCTGATCACAAAAATGAAACCGAAGTAACTACTATTGTCAAACATAACAAAAAAGGCAGTTCGAAATGTGGGAAAATAAGATGCCTATGTTGTAACATGATCACTGAAACTGATACTTTCATCAAATCAAACAAAAAATTTACATAAAATTGATAAGCATTTAAATTGTCAGTCACAATATGTCATCTATTTGATAAACTGCCAATGTGGCTTACAATATGTGGGCAGAACTACACAACAATTACACTGCCGTGTAAATAAACATAGGTCCAACTGCAAGAACAAATTAATGCTACATAGTGTCTCTAGACACTGTATGTTGTCACATAGTAATAATTTTGATTGTTTTAAAATGACTCCCATTGAACAAATCACGGCATCTAATACCAACAGATTTGCGACTTTATGCAAGAGAGAGAACTTCTGGATCTACAAATTAAAAACATTAGTTCCAGAAGGATTGAACGAAAAAATGAAGACAGTCATCTAATTATAACAAAACTATCACTTATTTATAATAAAGTTTTTATAATAGGATAACTTTTTTAACCTATAAGACTACTCATTTTATAATCACATAAGAACGCAATAACGGCAAGTGGTTTCTTTTACACATTGAACGAATATTCACATTAAAAACAAAATAGCTTATTATTGTTAACGAATGACAATAAAAATACAGTACTATGATATGATTATATAAAAAATAATAAATATCCATTCATTATAAAGTTGGTTAACCACAATAAAAATGAATTACTTTATTTCTTGCATATTAAAACTGATGTTTTGATATTTTAATATATTTTAGTCAATATTATAACTACATTTCTCCTATTTAAAATTATTTTAGTTGTCTATTTAATTTTATAACATTTATAGTACACTCTCTCTGATATGACAGGTCGTTCTGTCCCTTTTAAATATTGATATCGTTTTTACCATTGTATATTTGTATATTTAAACCAATGGACAAATATAAGACCAAAATAATTCTACTATAATACATAATGTTTAAACAAATTATTTTTATACTAATATTGAATTTTGACAGAAAAACTAATTATTTATACATACCCTTCTTTTATGCTGTTGTTTGACCTGTCAATCTGACCCGGTAGTTGTTTCCTTGTTAACTCCTCGTCTGTGTTATAAAACAGAGACTGTTTTCCATTGTTAAACACTCGTACACTACCTGAGGAAGAGATCAGTACGATCTCAAAACTTTTTTGTTGTAATTGTACCTGAATAAAGTCCGTTTTAGCCTGAAACACCTCTCTTGAATGAAAATACTTTTCAGCGAAGGATGCGCCAGAGGGAAATTCCTATTTTTCTATCCATTCCCTATTGTCTTTGAAACATCGAGTCTGTTTACAGACTTCGAATTGGATCCCCGGCTGCACCTGAACCATAGCTGTCGCTGCTACAAAGGATCTCCTCCTTTATTCCACGCAACTATGGATGTTATGCTCCGAGCATAACTCCACAAGGTGAGCAGATATTGTTACCTTTACCAGACCAGCACCACCACTGGTTCATGCACTATTGTGCGCTTTGCATTTTTTCTTTTGTATTTTATACAAAGACTATTATTAACTGTTGTCTGACCAGCTGCTACTCCGCTACGGCGGAGCAGCCTAGTGGTTGCACATATACTATAGCCGTAACAGTATGCTTAGGACATGGATCCCGCTGGTCAACCCAAAACCGTGGTCCAGATGATGCAAGTGGACATACGTGACCTCCGGGCACGCCAGGATCAGCTCCTACAGGCTGTAAACACCATAATTACTCATTTCGATCTTCCAACTGTATCTCCTCTGGCTGTTTCTGCTGTTCCACCACCTGCTGTCCCTCCTGCCTGTCCTGGGTCTACAATTTCATTGCCTCTACCTCCTCGCTACTATGGGGATCCTAAGACATGTAGAGGCTTTATCAATCAGTGTACGATCCACTTTAAGTTAGAAGCCCATCTCTTTCCCTCTGTTGAGGCCAAGGTTGCTTTTATTATTTCTCTCCTGGCTGGCAAAGCCCTGTCATGGGTGAACCCCATCTTGGAACGAGAGGGTCTGGAATTCTCTGATTTGCCCCTGTTTTTGAGACCTTCGGTACAGTGTTCAAGGAACCGGGTCGAACAGGCTCTGCAGCTGCCTCACTGCTGACCTTCAATCAAGGGGAGTGAACTGTTGGGGAGTACGCCATCTCCTTCCAGACGCTGGCAGCACAGCTGACTTGGAATAATAAGGCTTTAGTGGCTACTTTCTGGCAGGATCTTGCCTCTCATATAAGGATGAACTGGCAGCTCGAGAGCTTCCTGATACCTTGGATGCCCTAATAAGTCTGGCAACCCAGATTGATATGAGGATCTAGGAACACACTCTGGAAGTTAGTCGGGAGAAAAAAATCTTGTCGACTGGCGCCAAAATTTCAAAGACCTCTGCTGCCTTGTTCTGCTCCACCTCTGGAGGAGCCTATGCAGATAGACAGACTACGACCGTCCGACCAGGAACGGCAATGCAGACGATCGACTGGGCTGTGTCTGTACTGTGGCCACAATGGACATTTCGTGTGCCAATGCCCTCAAAAGCCAGGTTTCTCCAGCACCCAGGCTTGATTGGAGAGACAATACTAGGTGAATCTCCCTTGACCACTAAATTCTCTGCAAAATGTTGTATTCCTGTGTCTTTTGTCATTGATGATGGATCGTACTCTGTTGCAGCTTACTTAGATTCTAGACCAACTGCAAACTTCATCCAGCAAGATTTAGTCGACCATCTCCACTTGGCCACTGTACCTCTGGAGAATCCTCTGGCGTTCGCTTCTGTTGATGGACAACCTCTGCCTCCTGTCTACCACCAAACCTTTGAGATTACAGATAGGGGTCCTTCAGTCTGAATCTATAACTTTCTATGTCCTATTAAAGGCTAGAAACACACTCCTGCTGGGATTGTCATGGCTTTGCCAGAACGCTCCAGTCCTTGATTGGAATTCCGGAGAGGTCCTCCAATGGGGACCCCGATGTCTTCAACTCTGTCTGCCTCAGGTTCAATCTTTTATTTCTGATAGTGGTCTTCAAAAGGATCCAGAAAAGTTGAAGTCCGTCTTGGAGTGGCCACGCTCTCTTGGCCTCCGAGCTGTACAGAGATTTCTTGGGTTCACCAATTTTTATCTACTGTTCATCCAAAATTTCTTGTCCCTTACTGCCCCATCTCAGCTCTTACCAAGAAGGGAAACAGAGTCGGCATTCTCCAACCTCAAGCGCGCCTCCACTTCAGTCTCTGTTCTTCATCATCCTGATGTGACTCGATAGTTTGCCTTGGAGGTTGATGCCTCTTCTATCAGTGCAGGGGCACTCTTGTTTCAGAGGAATTCCAAGGGGAAACAGTGTCATGTGGATTCTTCTCCAAGCTCTTCTCTCCTGCTCATTACAACTACTCCTTTGGGGACCGAGAGTTACTCGCTGTCAAGTTGACCTTGGAAGAGTGGAGACACCTGCTGGAGGGGGCTGTTCATCCCATCATCATCTTTATGGATCACAAAAATCTCACATATTTGCAGACTGCACAGCGCCCAATTCCTCGTCAAGCCAGATGGTTGCTGTTCTTTGCCAGATTTAAATTTTTTCTTTACTTCCGTCCTGCAGACAAAAACCATTAAGGCTGATTCCCTGTCCCGGTCATTCGAAACAGATGACTCTGAAGAAAGTCCTCAACATATAATTGACCCTTCCAGGATTAATGCTGTAAACCCTCTACAGGTCAAGGACATTCGTCCCGGAAAAATATTTGTCGTCCAGTTGACAGGAAAATAATTCTCCGCTGGGGACATAATTACAAACTGGCTGGGCACTATCGTGTCCGCAAGACTCGGGACTTTATTGCTCGTCACTACTGGTGGCCGGCGCTGCCTAGAGAGTATGTTTCCTCCTGTGCTAACTGTGCCTTAAATAAATCTACCCATTCCACACCTGCTGATCTGATCCAGACTGTGCCTGACGTCCCCTGGCAGCACATCGCTATGGACTTTATTACAGATCTACCTCCTTCTGCTGGATGTACTACTGTCTGTGTAGTAGTGGACCATTTCCCCAAAATTGCACATTTAGTTCCTTTCACTGACCTTCTCTCAGCTCCTCGTCTGGCAAATCTGTTCATCCAGCACATTTTTTGTCTACACGGACTATCCCTCCATATTGTATCTGTCCGGGGTGTACAGTTCATATCCAGATTCTGGGGAGCCCTGTATAAGCTGCTAGATGTGAAGCTGGATTTCTTTTCTGCCTATCATCCACAGTCTAATGGTCAAGTGGAAAGGAACAATCAAATATTATAAAATTATCTTCGTAATTTTGTTTCACTTCAACATGACAACTGGATACAGCTTCTGCCTTGGGCGGGATTCTCCTTTAATTCCTTAACGACCGCCAATACGCCTTTTCACGGTGGCCATTAAGGGTACTTATGCGAGAGCACCGCCTTTTCACGGCGCTCTGACATAAGCCCAGCACGGTTGTCCTGTGCCGGCTAAAGCAGGTCTAAAGACACCCCCAATTCCTGCACTAACAGGCGGGATCGATTTCAACATTGATCTCACCTGTTTAACCCCTTGGATGCGGCGCTCTTACCCCATCGGCAACCTGCAATTGCAATCACAGGGTGCCAATGGCTTCTATGGCAGCCGGGTGTCTATCAAAGGCCCCCAGATCTGTGGTGGATGCCTGGTAAGCCATGCCTCAGGCATGACCTAGCAGGTGCCTGTCAGTTTTACAGTATTGCGGTGTATTATAGAAGCGATCAGGAGATCGCATAGTGAAGTCCCCCAGTGGGACTAAAAATAAAGTTAACAAAAAGTTTAAAAAAGTTAATAATAAATAAATTAAAAAAAATGAAAAACCCACTTTTTCCCTTATAAAATAATTTAATATGAAAAAACGAAAAAAGAAATAAAACATTACACATATTTGGTATCGCCGCGTCCGTAACGACCCCAACTATAAAGCGATTACATTATTTAACCCACATGGTGAACGTCGTAAAAAATAAAAAACAATGCCAGAATTGCTGTTTTCTGTTCATCCTGCCTTCAAAAAAATTTGATAAAAAGTGATCAAAAAGTGCATGTACTCCAAAATGGTACCAATAAAAACTAGAAGTCGTCCCGCAAAAAACAAGCCCTCATACAACTGCATTGGCGTAAAAATAAAACAATTATGGCTCTTAAAACATGGCAACATGAAAACAAATAATTTAGAAAAAAAAGTTGTTTTACTGTGTAAAAGTAGTAAAACATAAAAAATCAATATAAATTTAGTATCGCCACAATCATAATGACCCACTGAATGAAGATAGTATGTTATTTATACCACACAGTAAACGCCGTAAATCTAAGACGCAAAAAAGTGTGTCGAAATTTATGGTTTTTTTCCTTTACCCCCCAAAAAATGTTAATAAAAGTTAATCAGTAAATTATATGTACCCCGAAATGGTGCTATTAAAAAATACAACTTGTCCCTCATAAAACAAGACCTTATACAGCTATGTCGACGCAAAAATAAAAAAGTTATAGCTCTTAGAATGTGACGATGGAAAAACGCAAACAATAGCTTGGTCATTAACCCCTTAGTGTCTAAGCCTGTTTTGGCCTTGTGGACACAGCCGATTTTTGAAAATCTGACATGTGTTACTTTATGTGGTAATAACTCCAGAATGCTTTTGCCTATCCAAGCGATTCTGAGATTGTTTTCTCGTGACATGTTGTACTTTATGATACTGAAAAAATGTTGTCGTTAAATTCAATATTTATTTGTAAAAAACACCAAAATTTAGAGAAAATGTGCAAAAATCTGCATTTTTCTAAATTGTAATGTATCTGCTTGTAAAATAGATTGTAATACCACAAAAAATATTTACTAGTTAACATTTCCTATATATCTACTTTATGTTTGCATCGTTTTTTGAACGTCCTTTTATTTTTCTAGGACGTTACAAGGCTTAGAACTTTAGCTAGAATTTCTCGCATTTTCAAGAAAATTTCAAAAGGCTCAGTTCAGTTCTGAAGTGGCTTTGAGGGCTTTATATATTAGAAAGTCCCCATAAATCACCCCATTTTAAAAACTGCACACCTCAAAGTATTCAAAATAGCATTCAGAAAGTATTTTAACCATTTAGGCATTTCACAGAAAATAAAGCAAAGTAGAGGTGAAATTTACAAATTTCAATTTTTTTAAATGAAATTCATTTGTAATACATTTTTCCTGTAACACAGAAGGTTTTTTGAGAGAAACGCAAGTCAATACTTATTGCCCAGATTCTGCAGTTTTTATAAAATATCCCACATGTGGCTCTAGTGCGGTAATGGACTGAAACACAGGCTTCTGAAGCAAAGGAGCACCTGGTGGATTTTGGGGCCTCTATTTTATTACAATATATTTTAGGCACCATGGCAGGTTTGAAGAGGTCTTGTGGTGCCAAAACCGTGGAAACCCCCCAAAAGTGACCCCATTTTGGAAACTACACCCCTCAAGGAATTTTTTAAGAGGTATAAATAGCATTTTTAGACCACAGATTTTTTGCTAAATTTATTGGAACTGGTCTGTGAAAATGAAAATCTACTTTTTTTCTGAAAAAACATACAATGTTTTAGTTTTTACAAGGAATAAAGGAGAAAAAGCACCCCAAAATTTGTACAGCAATTTCTCCCGATTACGGCAATACCCCATATGTGGTAATAAACTGCTGTTTGGACCCACGGCAGGGCTCAGAAGGGAACGAGGGCCATTTGGATTTTGGAGCGCACATTTTGCTGGAATGGTTTTCGGTGCTATGTCGTGTTTGCAAAGCCCTGGAGGGACCATAACAGTGGAAACTCCCCAAAAGTGACCCCATTTTGGAAACTACACCCCTGAAGGAATTTTTCTAGGGGTATAGTTAGCATTTTGACCCTACACGGTTTTTGCTGAATTTATGGGAATTATGCTGTGAAATTGAAAATCTAAATTTTTTTCTAATAAAATGTCATTTTAGCTCAGATTTTTTCATTTTTACAATAGATAAAGGAGAAAAAACACCTTAACCCCTTAATGACCGGGCCATTTTGCACGTTAATGACCAAGGATTATTTTTTGTTTTTTCACGGTCACATTCCAAGAGTCGTAACTCTTTTTTTATTCCGTCGACATAGCCGTATAAGGGCTTGTTTTTTGCGGGACGAGTTGTATTTTGTAATTGTACCATTTTTAGATGCTTATAACATATTGATTAACTTTTATTAACTTTATTTTAGGAGAGAATTGAAAATAAGCAGCTATTCCAGCATTAATTTTCACGTTATAAATTTACACCGTTTACTATGCAGCGTAAATAACATGTTAACTTTATTCTATGGGTCGGCACGATTACGGGGATACCAAATATGTAAAGCTTTTATATGTTTTTCCTACGTTTGCACAATAAAAAGCCTTTTAGAAAAAAATTACTTGTTTTTGCATCGCCGCGTTCCAAGAGCCGTAACGTTTTTATTTTTCCGTCGATGTGGTCGTATGTGGGCTTGATTTTTGCGGGACAATGTGTAGTTTTCATTAGTACTATTTTGGGGTACATAGGACTTATAGATTAACGTTTATTTTATTTTTTATGGGGGGAATGGGAGAAAAGAGCGAATTTTGACGTTGTTTTTTGCGTTTTCTTTGGACGCCGTTCATCCGGCGGTTTAATTAATGTGTTCATTTTATTGGTCAAGTTGTTACGATCGCGGGGATACCATATATGTCTATGTGTGATTTGTTTTGACAGTTTTACTAAATAAAACCACTTTTTGGGCCAAAAAAGTAGTTTTATTTGACTTTGACTGTAATTTTTTTTATTTTTTTTTTCACAAACTTTATTTAACTGTTTTACTTTTTTTTTTTTAGTCCCACCAGGGGACTTCACTATGCGATGTGCCGATCGCATATATAATGCTTCGGTATACTTCGTATACCAAAGCATTATTGCCTGTCAGTGTAAAACTGACAGGCAACCTGTTAGGTCATGCCTCCGACATCGCCTAACAGGCAGATGCTGAAGACAGACCTGGGGGTCTTTGTTAGACCCCCGGCTGTCATGGAAACCCGACGGCGACCCACGATTTGTTTGCGGGGGCGCCGATCGGGTGACAGAGGGAGCTCCCCCCTCTGTCAAACACATTAGATGCCGCTGTCACTATTGACAGCGGCATTTAATGGGTTAAACTGCCGGAATCGGAGCGCGCTTCGATTCCGGCAGTTGCAGTAGGAACAAGGCTGAGTATAACAGCCGTGCTCCTGCCGCTGATCGCGTGGGTACAGTCTCAGTCTCAGTCTCAGATATATCCGTCCTCCTGCGCGAACTAGCAGCTGCTGAGGACGGATATATCCGTCCTTCGGCGTTAAGGAGTTAATATTTGTAAAGCAAACTCTTCTGAGCACAGCAATACCCCATATGTGGTAATAAACTGCTGTTTGGACACATGGCGGAAGTTAGAAAGGATGGAGCACCATTTGACTTTTGGAGCTCATGTTTTGCTGGAATGGTTTGCGGCCCTATGTCACATTTGCAAAGCCACTGAGGGGCCAAAATAGTGCAAACGCGGCAAAAGTGACCCCATTTGGAAAACTATACCCCTCGTGGAATTTATCTAGTGGTATAGTGAGAATTTTGACCTCACAGTTTTTTTGCTGAATTATTGGAATTATGCAGTGAAAATGAAAATCGACATTCTTTCCACTAAAATGTTGGATTTTTTTCATTTTCACAAGGAATAAAGGAGAAAAAGCGCCCCAACAATTGTAAACCAATTGCTCCTGAGTACGATAATACCCCACATGTGGTCATATACTGCTGCTTGGATACACCACAGGGCTCAGAATGGCAGGAGTGCTACTTGGCATGTAGATTTTGGTTGATTGTATTTTGGGCGCCATGTCGCATTTGCAGAGCCCCTGAGGTACCCGAACAGTAGAAACCCCTGAGAAGTGACTCCATTTTGGAAACTATACCCCTCAGGGTAATAATCTAGGGGTGTACTGAGCATTTCGATCCCACAGGTGTTTCATAGATTGTATTAGAATGAGGCAGTATGAAAATGAAAAAAAAAAATTGTTGCCAAAAATATGTCGTTTTGCACCCAATTTTTTTTCCACAAGGGGTAATAGGAGAAAAAACAACACATAATTTGTTACCCAATTTCTCCCGAGTACGGCAATACCCCATGTATGGCCCTAAACTGCTGTTTAGGCACATGGCAGAGCTCAAAATGGAAGGAATGCCATGTGGCTTTTAGAGCTCAGATTTTGCTGGACTGGTGTATGGGCGCCCTGTCGCATTTGCAGAGCTCCTTTAGGAACCAGAGTAGAGTGTAAAACCCTGAGAAGTGACCCCATTTTGTAAACTACACCCCTCAAGGCATTTATCATTTGCCTGGACATATGACAGGGCTTAGGAGTGAAAGGCGCATGTGAGACCTATTTTGGTGATTTTCACAGCATTAGCCCACAATGGCAGGGCTCTGGGGTCAAATAGTAAAACAAACCCCCAAGTAGTGACCCCCATTTTGGAAACTGCACCCCTGAAGGCATTTTATTAACGGGTGTAGTGAGCATTTTGACCACACAGGGTTTTTTTTTCTATAATAAATGAATGCTCAGTGGATGGTCCACAGGTATATGCCATTTCAGTGCACAATATTTTGTGCCCAGTTCATGCCACTGAAGACAAATACCTCAAACTGTTAAGCGGGTTCTGCCATATATGTGGACATAAACTGCCCGTTGGGCACGCTGCACGCCTCAGAAGGGAGTGAGCGCCATTTGGCTTTTGGAGCACAGATTTTGCTTAGTGGTAGTTTTGTTTGGGGTTTTGCTGGTATTTCAGTTTATGGTGTGAGGGCATATGTAAGCTGTGCGGAGTACATCAGGGGCATAATATGGGGGTATAATAATGGGGTAAATAAATAATAATTCATAGATATGTGGCCGGTGTCGCACTGATAAATGGTGCCCAATCTTATCCGCTTTTGGAACACTCTGCACATTTTGCATTGCCATATTCTGAGAGCCAGAACTTTTTTTTTTTCTCCACCGGAGCTGGGTGAGGGCTTATTTGTTGCGGGACAATCTGTAGTTTTCATTGATACCATTTTGGGGTACATGCGATTTTTTTTTCTTATTCAAAGTTTTTTATTAATTTTCAATACACAAAGTTACAAGACATAGTGGAGGGAAGGCCTCCACACAGTAAATGGAAGAACAACAAACAAGGTCAAGGACCAAAGCAAAAACAACAAACTAAAATCAAATGTGCATCACAACTCAATACATAGGACATTTTTCAGTATATGTTAGCAGCATGAATGAGCCAAGAAGCAAAACATCATTGTAAAGGATCTGCCAGGCACAGCTTCTGTGTCAACGGCCATAGGTAATCAGTCTGCACCTGCTTCTATGTCTGTGAGACTGACTCCATCTTCTACCACTCAGGATGCAGGCTTAGGAGTGGGAGAGCCTATCACAGCCTGGCCAGACGGAGCTAGCTCCCGCCCTCTGTCTATTTATACCTGCCTTTCCTGTTCCTCCTTGCTTGTGATTCTTCTCGTTTGGTTTCCTGGCCCTGCTGCAGCTTCTTGAACTATTTGACCCTGCTTCATATTGACCCCGGCTTACTGACTACTCTCCTGCACTGCGTTTGGTACCTCGTACACTCCTGGTTTGACTCGGCTTGTTCACTACTCTCCTGCTCTGCGTTTGGTACCTCGTACACTCCTGGTTTGACTCGGCTCGTTCACCACTCTTGTTGCTCACGGTGTTGCCGTGGGCAACTGCCCCTTTTCCCTTGCTTCTGTGTACCCTTGTCTGTTTGTCTGTCGTGCACTTATTGAGCGTAGGGACCGTCGCCCAGTTGTACCCCGCCGCCTAGGGCGGGTCGTTGCAAGTAGGCAGGGACTGAGTGGCGGGTAGATTAGGGCTCACTTGTCTGTTTCCCTACCCCCATTATTACAATCATAACATATATTGAGGCCACTGAGTTCAAGCGGAGAAGGAGAGGCACATCACCCTAGACAGGGGAAGAGAGAAAATAGATAAAATCCCCAAGAGAGGGAGAAATAGAAGGGAGGGGAAAGGACATGGGGATCCTGGACTCCTGTTGCGGGGTATTATGAATGAAGCCAGCAGCAAAAAGGCACTTCAGTACCCCTCTCAGGGGCATAGGCCAACTCAGGTTACGGCCGTAAGGTATGAAGAGGAAGAAAGGAACACTATCCATGGAGACCATGTGGATGTATATTTTACCACGGCTTCCGGGGAATGAGACACCAGGTGTTCCATACGCTGTATCAAGGCAACTTCCCGAAACCACTCATCTAATGTTGGGGGTATGGCCGTTTTCCACCTACGCGGGATCACCGACTTTGCCGCCTGAAGGAGATGTCTAGTTAGGGACCTTTTATAAACGTGTATTGGCATCGGGAACATAAATAAGAGAGCTGCTTCTGGAGAATTGGGAACAGAGACTCCAGTAACCTCCAGTATTACTTTAAGTACTGCATCCCAAAAACTCCTCAACGAAGGGCAACTCCACCACACATGAGACATGGAGCCTCCCACAGCACCACAACGCCAACAATTGTCAGGCACAGACGGATACCATTTATGAAGAGCAGCCGGGACCCGGTACCATCTAGAGATGATTTTGTAACTCGTTTATTGGGCCCTAATGGCTATAGAGGCTTTTTGAGAAAGGGAGAAACACCGCTTCCATTGCGCCTCCGTAAATGTAGCCTGTAATTCTCTCTCCCAGGCCCCGCAGAAGGAGGGGAGTTGGTGGGACCGCTGTGAATGGAGTAGTGCATATAATGTGGAGATGGCATGAGTAGGGGGCTGGGTGGAGACACATAAGCGTTCAAAGTCAGTCAGCAACCGATGGAGATGTGCGCGCCGATTAATGACTCCATAAAAATGCTTTAGCTGGGCGTATTACATGCGATTTTTTTGATCACTTTGTACTTCATTTTTTTTTGCAAGCAAGGTGACCAAAAACCTGCAATTCTGATGTTTCTTATAATTTTTTTTAAGGCGTTCGCCATGCGCTATGAATGACAATTTTACTTTATTCTGCGGGTCGGTACGATTACAGCGATACCATATGTATATAGTTTCTCTTATGCTTTGCAGCGTCTGCACGATAAAATCACTTTTGTTTCAAATAATTTATTTTTTGTGTCACCATATTCTGAGAGCCATAACTTTTTTTATTTTTCCGTCAAAAAAGCTGCAGGAGGGCTTGTTTTTTGCGGGACGGGCTGCAGTTTTTAATGGTATAATCTTGGGGTACATGCAACTTTTAGATCCCTTTTTTTATTCTGTTTTGCGAGGGGTAGGGACTAACAAAAAGCGATTCTGGAATAGTTTTTATAAAAAAAAATTACGGTGTTCACCGTACGGGTAAAATAGCATGATATTTTTATAGTTTGGGTCATTACAGACGCGGGGATACCACATATGTGTATTTTTTTAATGTTTTTTTGTTTTTCCTATAATAAAAGACTTATTATAGGAAAAAAGGCTGTTGTAGTGTCTTTTGAAACTTATTTTTCTCATGAAACTTATTTTTTTTTACTTTTTTACAACATTTTTATTAACTTGTTTTAACTTTTTTTTGTGTCCCACTAGCGAACTTGAAGGCATGAAGCCCTGATCGCTATTCTAATACACTGCACTACCTACATAGTGCAGTGTATTAGAGCTGTCAGCTATTCACTGACAGCAAGCCTATTAGGCTTCGCCTCCCGGCGGGGGCCTAATGGGCTTCCGTACTAGGAAGCGATTCTTAGGCTATGGTTGCCATAGCAACCATCGGAACACCCGCGGGTGCCGATGGTTGTCATTAGCAACCATAGCGTGCGATCTAAGGGGTTAATCAGCCGGATCGGAGCCTAGCTCCGGTCCTGGCCGTTAGAACACGATGTCAGCTGTGACAAATAGCTGGCGCCCGTGGCAACCATCGTGGTTGCCGACAGGCTGCAAGACACTTCGATGAATCGATCGCGTTGATCGATGCATCGAAGGAGTTAATCGGTCGGATCGGAGCCTAGCTCCGGTCCTGGCCGTTGCAGAGGGGTGCCGGACAGCTGATTACCGGCGATGATAGCGCTGGCTCAAGCTGAGCCAGCGCCATCACATACACCACGTCATGGAGCTGTGATTGGTCAGTCTGCTTTGACTGACCAATCACAGCGATCGCCAGCAGGAGACAGCTGTGAATGGTCCCCTGCCGTCTTACTGTGCTGGTCAACTGTCATAAACAGTTGACGGCACAGTTCTGTCACCTTGTCCTTTGACAGGGTGAGTTTTTAGCCAGGACGCACCAGTACGTCCCGGTGCCTTAAAGCACTTCAATGCAGGAGGTACCGGTGCGTCCTGGTGCGGTAAGGGGTTAAGGTTTAAAATGGGCTGGTCATTAAGGGGTTAATAATCATACAAGTGAGTCTACTGCTTTTTCTCCATTCCTCATCGTGTACAGTCACCATCCATGAGTTCCTCTTCCTGTGCCAGCTATGACTCAAGTACCTGCAGCCAATTTTTCCTTTGGATGTGTCCTTCACATCTGGCAGCAAACCAATTCTGCGATTCTTCTGGCAGTTGATTGCATGAAAAAGTATGCTGATAGGACAAGAAGAGTTCCTTTTCAGTTTCCTCCCAGAGAATAAAAACATTTGTCTTAAGATCCCATCTCACAAGTTCGCTCCCTAGTTCCTCGGCCCCTTCGAGATCTTGCAAGAAAAAAACCCTGTATACTATAAACTTCGGCTGCCTTCTTCTCTCAGGATTCCCAACTCGTTCAATGTGGTCCTTAACCGTTACAGTAAATCTCCTGGTTCTACAGTTTTTCCCAGCGGTTCTTCTGATGTCTTTGAGGTGAAGGAGATCTTGGATTTCTAGCAGTCTAGGAGATTTTGATATAGGAGGGTAGGAGGAAAGACGTTCTATCTGGTGGACTAGACGGGCTTTGGTCGTGAGGAAAGGTCTTGGGAGCCAGAAGAGAAC
Organism: Rhinoderma darwinii; assembly: GCF_050947455.1. Classification (NCBI taxonomy): domain Eukaryota; kingdom Metazoa; phylum Chordata; class Amphibia; order Anura; family Rhinodermatidae; genus Rhinoderma; species Rhinoderma darwinii. Next base: position 49,514,494 of record NC_134689.1, read on the forward strand.
GTTTATGCCCCAACTCTCATGAAGAAGTTCCTCTTACGCTTTGGACCTAAGAAGAGGGGGCGTAAGGGGAGGGTACTGTTGTGCCCGCGGTCCTTGATGGCGGCGCGTCCTACTTACCTCTGGCAGCCACTACCGCAGGACACTCTCTTAATGCCGGCGTCTCCCTTCAGGGAGATGCCAGCACACATGGCTGCAGCTCCCCACTGCTTCCTGTAGGGTGCACACGCTTGTTCCAGCCTTAAAGGGCCAGCGCACCAATGTGAAATGTTCTCTAACCAATCCCTATGCAGCCTGGACTATATAAAGTCATCTGCCCTCCTCCTCCTTGCCTGAGTGTTGTTGTGTCTGTCCATGTTCATAATTGCAAATTAGTCGTATCCTGTTTTCCTATGTCCCATATCCAGTAATTGTGTTTGTTCTAGTGCGTGGTCTAGTGTTGGAGTCGAGTGTCATCTGTGCCAAAGTGTCATCAGTGCAAGAGTCATTGTGAAGTTTTAGATCCTCGTTCCCAGTTAGTCAGCCTGGTTTTCACCGAGTAGCGCAGGAAGAATTACACCAGAAGCAGAGCTCATGTAGAATATCCTCTCTCGATGAGATAGGAGCACAACACTTTATTTAAAACAATGCAAAACTTATATAGCAAAAATGGCGTCAATTATCAGTATATGATCTTGTGACACCTCCAAGGTTCTAATTGGTTCTTGTTCAAACATGCCCTTTTCTTATTTGTTCAGTAAGTTTGTGGGTTAAAACTCCATATTGCTTTTTTCACATTCCAGGGCGTTGTCTCATGCTCCGGCACCATCTTATCATACTACATAGCATTATAGCAGAATATGATATCCTGAGAAGCTTTATGTAAGAATAATAATAATTTTTGCAAGCACACAAATATACATAGTGGCGATCCTTCACATCATCTGTGCCAAAGTGTCATCTGTGCCGAGTGTCATCTGTGTCGAGTGCCAACTGTGCCGAGTGTCATCCGTGGCAATTGTCATCTGCGCCACGTGTCTGCCACGCCGTGTGTCTGCCAAATCTTCTATTCAGGTACTCTTGTCCTAAAGACTATCATTGACTGTTGACTGGCCAGCTGCTACTACGCTACGGCGGAGTGGCCTAGTGGGTCCACATACCCTATAGCCGTGACACTGCTCAGATTCTAGTATAATGCCGGGAACGCCACCGCACAATTTCATAAGTTTTAATTGCCTTGGAATATTATGCACATGTACTGTATATACACCATATCATACCAGTTCACCAAGGACTCCTGAGGAAGCAGGGTCTTTTCTGGCCGGGTTTATCTTGGTATGTGCCCCCGTGCTGGATCCATACCGATATCTGACCTAAATTTTGTCTGGGTACGTACTTCTTTGTATTGGATTTCATATTGTGGTATCGGCTATTCATATTGATGTGGAGTAATCATATGTTTTACATATAATCTGTTTAGTCCAGCAGGTTTGTATTTGTTTTAAATAAAATATTTGAATTTTTAATATTGGCTGGCTTTGCATTTCCATTCTTTTTGCCCTACCTTTTTGCTAGTATTCGGTAGTATCATATAGGTTTTGCCCTTCGTACATGTTTAGTGTGGCCGCCCAACTTTATTGTTTCTCATATATGGACAGTGACGTCAAGGGCTTCCCAGGACCGGTCTTCCCAACCGGAGCGCTTGCGATGCTCTGGCCAGGGACTCCAGCATTAGAGCTTCTTAACTTACTGTGCATATATGGACAGTGACATCAGGAGCTTCCCCGGGCACAGTTCTTCAGGGAGTGCTCTGCCCGGGGGCATCGGGCAATGTATGCCACTGTATGCCTATTCAGTGATATACATCACTACCTTCCATCCAATGTATACATCGGGACTCCTCCGGGCGTAGACCTCCAACGGAAGGAAAAATCATGATGTAAATGAGGCCTAAGGGTATTTTTGGTTTATTGCTGACATCTTCAGGCCATTTTTGTATAGCAACAGTAGAAAACTAGTAGACATACACAAAAATATTTAAGGGATTGTCTTACTTTGATGACCCCTGTCTATACGCCCTGTTAAGGTCATATAGGTAGGACAACCAAAGCTTCCTTGCATTACATGGACGGCCATTCCACAACTGATCGCAGAGGGTGTTAGAGAAGCTAGACCTGCTGACTTATTTTTTTATTTTTTTTCTTTAATAAACAGATTTTTATTGATCCAGTATACATCTAATCATTACATACAGCAATGAAACATTGCAAACAAAGCATTGGGATAAGGATCAAATTATTTTTTATTTTTTTACCATTGTCAAAATTCTAGGCCACTTTCACAGCATTTTTTGGTCCGTATTTTGTATCAGTGTTTATAAGGGCGTGTTCACATCAGCGTCGGGCTTCTGTTCATGAATTTTGTACTACCTTTGCGTCGGAGGAAGCGATGAACGGAAAGCCAAACGGAAACCATAGCTTCCCTTTGCATTACCATTGATTTCAATAGTAATGCTACCGTAGCAAATGTTTTCCGTTTGTTTCCGTTCCGTAAGGTTTCCTTTTTTTAGCAGAAACAAAAGCGTAGTTGACTGCATAGTTTCCTGGCGACAGATTGACGCTGACTGACAGCTGAAGCGATGAATTGATGTAGATGAGCTAGACAACTACCTAACAACTAAATCGAATTACTATTTTTAAGGAATCATGATTGGAAAAAAAAAAACATCTCTCTTTTACACTGGGAGGTGGTGGAGTCACACACTGGAAATAGGGGAGCTGAAAATTAGGGTTTATTTTAGTTTTTTTTTTATGCTGAGGAGCACACAACACGACACAGGCTCTGATCTCTCCAACTTCTCTTCACCAACAAAGTACCTGTGTCTGGTATTTTTCTCCTGCTCTGGGTGAAAACACAGTAATTGGTGGGTCTGAACAGACCCACCAATCGCCGGCAATGGCCTGCTATTGCCAGGAACGTTTTTTAAAACCTTTAATGTGGCTACAATGTGATCGATGGATCTGTACAGATTCACCGATCACATCGATCGCCGGCATGGGACCGCTATTCTTGGTCAACTGCCGGTAACTCAAGAGTGTTACCTGTCGGGCACAGCTGATCTCATGGCAGAGCCGGCGTTAGCACCCAGCGAACCCGGGCAAGTGCCAGGGCCCACTACCCTTTGGGGGGCCCACTCGGCCGCCGGGTGCTGTCGCTGCCGTCGTCACGGCATCACTGTCCATATATGGACAGTGATGTCAGGTGGAGAGGAGTCCCTGGCAGAGCGCTGGAGGCTCTGCTACAGGTCTCCATCTCTGGTGAAGCCCCTGATACCAGTGTCTATATATGGACAGTGATGGTAGAGGAGTCCCAGGCAGAGTGCTACAAGTGGCTCTGCTCCGGGACGCCATCTCTGGGGAAGCCTCTGATATCACTGTCCATATATGGACAGTGATGTAAGGAGGAGAGAAGGATTTCCAGGAAGAGCGCTAGCGGCTCTGCTCCGGGACTCCATCTCTGGGGAAGCCCCTGACATCACTGTCCATATATGGACAGTGATGTCAGAGGGAGAGGAATCCCACGCAGAGTGCTAGAAGCGGCTCTGCTCCAGGATTGTCTCTGGAGAAGCCTGAAGCCCCTGACATCACTGTCCATATATGGACAGTGATGTCAGGAAGAGAGGAGTCCCAGGCAGAACGATAGAAGCGGCTCTGCTCCAGGATTGTCTCTGGAGAAGCCTGAAGCCTCTGACATCACTGTCCATATATAGACAGTGTTGTCAGGAACAGAGCAGTACAGACAGAGTGCTAGTAGTGATCTGCCAGGGACTATGGCTCTCGGGTTGCCCCTGACAGCACTGTCCATATATGGACAGTGACGTCAGTGGAATCCCCAGCCAGAGCATCGGCAATGCTCTGGGTGGGGATTCCACTCCAAGAGGGAATCCCAAAGTTGCTACCTACAGGGAGGGAGGCTGTGTAGTACTACCAGGGAGGGTGGCTGTGTGGCACTAACAGGGAGGGGGGCTGGTTGGCACTACCAGGGAGGGGCGCTGTGTGGCACTACCAGGGAGGAGGGGGCTGTGTGGCACTACCTGGGAGGAGGGAGTTGTGTGGCACTACCTGGGAGGAGGGGACTGTGTGGCACTACCTAGGAGGTGGTGGCTGTGTGGCACTACCTGGGAGGTGGTGGCTGTGTGGCACTACCTGGGAGGTGGTGGCTGTGTGGCACTACCTAGGAGGTGGGGGCTGTGTGACACTACCTGGGAGGTGGGGGCTGTGTGACACTACCTGGGAGGTGGGGGTGTCAGGGATCATTACCATGTATATTGTTTGAAAAATATTATCCTTACATATATATATATATATATATATATATATATAAAAGCAGAAACAAGCAAAGCAAAAGCAGCACCGTTCTTCTAGTGTAGGGTGCAAGTCCCTGTTCAGACACACGACCAGTGTCCCAAATCCACAGCAAAATCCAATACACAGGTCAGCACTCCAGGTTTAAGTGAAAGAAGGATCTTTTTATTCGCCACATGCAACGTTTCAGCCCTGCTCAATGGGGCCTTTCTCAAGCAATACATTTCAGTGTTAGGTGCACATATAAATACATAATTTGTAACATCCTTGTAATCATGCAATAAAATTTCAATCATGCATAAAATCTTGATTCTAGTGTAAAACAATGTGATCAAAGAATCACCATATGGTGTTTACATTTTGTCAATAAAATACGTGCAGTTGATAATAAGGGCAAACCACCCAAGTTGTAGAAAATTTTAAAATACAATCTAATTGGCTAAATGCCAATAGAGCCAGTGCAGGTGTAAAATATTCCAATAAAATAAACAAAATTAATTCAATTGTATTGAATCCGGCTCACCATTGCTTGAATCCCCTTTCCTCTACCATGCTGATTGATTACGCCGATATTTCCGGGTACCTGTGCGCATGCGTCGAATAGCATGTCACACATAAGAACTTAGAATGAGTCGTGGAACGCACTCACTCCAATGGCACGCATCTCGCGCATGCTCTGTCTATCAATATGTTGGAAATCGTAGAGGACGCGATACATTCACTTTTCACTCTATGATTTTGTGTATCTTAGATAATTCCCACAACTATGAATAAACCTACTTAGTTTTGCAAGATATTTTAGTATTTAACCCCTTAAGGACGCAGCCTAGTTTTGGCCTTAAAGGAACAGTGTCATCACAAATTAATTTTTTATATGTTAAAGATGTTAGTGCTTTATTAAAAACGTTTATATTCATTTGTGTGTTTGTGTTTTACTTTTTCTTATTTTTACACTTTTTCTTCCCTATGGGGACTGCGAACGGCTCCCGTCCCATTGACTGCAGTGTACGGCGTCTGTTTGGGAACTGCGCATGCGCCGCTCCCACACAGTCCTATTCGAAATTGGCGCCGTCCGGCGCCATTTTCCTGTGGACCGGAAGTCGCGGCCGGACAGTAATATTACTACTTCCGGTCGCGGCTTCCGGATTTGTGCACTTGCACCAGCGGCAGCAAACGGAGCGGACGGGCCGGAGGGAGCCGCGGCGGCAGGAGCAGGTAAGAGATTTCAATGTATGTTCGTGTTTGTGTGTGTTTACTACTGTATGTAAACCTACTACACTGTGTGTTAGCTCAAAAAATGGCGACACACAGTGTAGGAGGTTACATCGTTCAAACCCCTCGTTTATCCCGGCACTAGCCAGGATAAAGGAGGGGGGGATGCTGAGAGCTCACTAGAGCGAGGGCTTTTAACCCAACGTTGCAATGCTGCAATTTTGGGAACAGCTCCATCTAGTGACCAAAAATGGGTAGTATTATAAATTAGAAATAATTTATAATATTTCCTGGACTCGTGCAAAAAAATAAAAAATATTTGAACAATGTTTAATCACCCACACACTAAATGTTTAATTTTTAAAAAAAAAACATGTTTTTCTGGCAACACATTCCCTTTAAGGCTCAGAGCCCATTTTTTAAATCTGACATATTTCACTTTATGTGGTAATAACGTCGGAATGCTTAAACCTACCCAAGCGATTCTGAGATTGTTTTCTCGTGACACATTGGGCTTCTTGTTCGAGGTAAAATTTGGTCGATATATTCAGTGTTTATTGGTGAAAAATTGCAAAATGTAGAGAAAATTTTGAAAAAATAGCATTTTTCAGAATTTAAATGCATCTGCTTGTAAAACAGACGGTTATACCACCCAAAATAGTTACTAGTTCACATTTCCCATATGTCTACTTTAGATTGGCATAGTTTTTTGAACATTCTTTTATTTTTCTTGGATGTTACAAGGCTTAGAACATAAACAGCAATGTCTCATATTTTTAAGAAAATTTCAAAAGCCTTTTTTTTAAAGTACCTCTTGAGTTCTGAAGTGGCTTTGAGGGGCCTATGTATTAGAATCCCTGATAAAACACCCCATTTTAAAAACGAGACCCCTCAAAGTATTCAAAACAGCATTTAGAAAGTTTTTTAACCCTTCAGGCATTTCACAGGAATTAAAGCAAAGTGGAGGTGAAATTTGCAAATTTCATTTTTCTTGCTGAATTTCAATTTTATTCATTTTTTTTCTGTAACAAAGAAGGTTTTATCAGAGAAACACTACTAAATATGTATTGTCCAGATTCTGCAGTTTTTAGAAATGTCCCACATGTGGCTCTACTGCGCTCGTGGAATAAAACACAAGCCCTAGAAGCAAAGAAGCACCTAGTGCATTTTGAGTCCTCTTTTTTATTAGAATATATTTTAGGCAGCATGCCAGGTTTGAAGAGGTGTTGAGGTGCCAAAACAGTAGGAGTCCCCCAATAGTGACCCCATTTTGGAAACTACACCCCTCAAGGAATTCATTTATGGTTGTTGTTACCATTTTGACCACACAGTTTTTTCACAGCACGTATTTGAATTGGGCTGTGAAATGAAAAAAATGTAATTTTTTCCAATAAAATGTCATTTGTGATCAAAATTTCTTATTTTCACAGGAAACGAAATACTCCATTTTGTTGCCCAATTTGTCCTTAGTGTGGCAATACCCCATTTGTGGTGATAAACTGCCGTTTGGGCTCATGGGAGGCCTCAGAAGGAAAGAAGCGCTGTGTGTTCTTTGGAGTGCAGATTTTGCTGGTTTGGTTTTCGGGTGCCATGTCACATTTGCAGAGCCCCAGAGGTATCAAAGCAATGGAAACCCACCAGAAGTGACCCCATTTTGGAAACTACACCCCTCAAGGAATTCATTTATGGATAATGTGACCATTTAGACTCTATAGTTTCTTCACAGAACTTATTTGAATTGGGCTGGGAATGAAAAAAATATATATTTTTTCCAATAATATGTAATTTTAGCTCAAAAATTCTTATTTTCACAAGAAATAAAATACTCAATTTTGTTGCCTAATTTGTCCTGAGTGCGGCAATACCCCATTTGTGGTGATAAACTGCTGTTTGGGCCCATGGGAGGGCTCAAAAGCAAAGGAGCGCTATTTGTTCTTTGGAGTCCAGATTTTGCTGGATTGGTTTTCGGGTGCCATGTCACATTTGCAGAGCCCCAGAGGTATCAAAGCAATAGAAACCCACCAGAAGTGACCCCATTTTAGAAACTACACCCCTCAAGGAATTCATTTATGGGTGTTGTGACCATTTTGACCCCATAGATTTTTCACAGAACTTATTTGAATTGGGCTGGGAATGAAAACAAAATTATTTTTGCAAATAATATGTCGTTTTGGCTGAAAATTTCTTATTTTCACAAGAAACAAAATACCCCATTCTGTTGCGCAATTTGTTCTGAGTGCAGCAATACCCCATTTGTGGTGATAAACTGCCGTTTGGGCCCATGGGAGGGCTCAGAAGGAAAGGACCACCATTTGGCCTACTGGGGATTTTCTAGTGCGAAGTCATGTATGCAGAAGCCCCTGAGGTACCAGTACAGTGGAAACCCGCAAGAAGTGACCCCGTTTTAAAAACGACACCCTTAAGGCATTCATCTAGAGGTGTAGTGAGCATTTTGACCGGAGACCTACACCCCATAAACTGTAATGTGGGTTCTCCCGGGTATGGCAATACCCTACATGTGACTGTTATCAGCTGCCTGGGCACACAGCAGGGCTCAGAGGGGAAAGACGAGGGGGGATAAGCTGTGCGGGGGACGTCAGGGTAAGTAAAATTCGGGTAAATTATAAACCAAGGGATGTATGATAAATTTTAAAACACTCTTTCATACAGAGCTCTGGTTATTCGGGACACGTGTCACATTGATATATTGTGTCATCCCTTATAGCAGACTTTGCACCTCTTTTGACTTTTTCCCTTCTTGCCAGTTTGGGGAACTTCTCCTGGAAAGTGTTGCCGCCCTGGTACGATGCGTGTGGCCCCGCTTCCAGAAGTACTGGGTGCCCCCCCTTCTTGGTCCCTAAAGATTAGGTTCTTGATAATCACCTCTTGAAATTCCAGGAAAGTCCCCGTCTGGCCTGCACATCGACGTAGCACGTACGCATTGTACAAAGCCATCTGTATGATGTGCCCGGCCAGCTTCTTATACCTCACAGCATGGCGCTGTAGGGCTTCAGGATTTGATCTGATAAGTCCATCCCTCCAATGTACCTATTGTAGTCCAGGATGCAGTCTGGTTTGGGGGTGGCCTTTCCTTCATATATCCTAAACCTGTAGGTATACCCGGATGCACTCTCGCAGCTTATACATCTTCACGCCATACCTTGCCCTCTTACCCGGCAGGTACTTGCGGAATTGAACCCTCCCTTTAAAATGTACCAGAGACTCATCAATAGAAATACACTTCTCGGGGGTGAATGCTTGGGAAAACCGGGCACTGAAACGGTCTAATAGGGGTCTCAGTTTATACAAGCGGTCAAAACTGGGGTCACCTCGGGGTGGGCATGGCTCATTATCAGTATAATATAAGAAGCGAAGTATTGCTTCATTTATTTATTTTTTTAAGATTCCAGTTCAGTTCTGAAGTTGCTTTGATGGGCCCATATATTAGAAACCCCTATCAAACACCCCATTTTACAAACTAGACCCCTCAAAGTATTCACAACAGCATTTAGAAAATGTATGAACCCTTTAGGTGTTTCACGGGAATTTAGAGCAAAGTAGGTGTGAAATTAAAAAAATTTTGTCAGAAAATCCTCTTTATACCATTTTTTTACAACACAAAAGGATTTATCAGAGAAACGCAACTTAATACTTATTGCCCAGATTCTGCAGTTTTGAGAAATATCCCACATGTGGCCCTCGGGCGGTAATTGACTGAAGCACCGGCCTCCGAATCAAAGGAGCACCCAGTGGATTATGAGACCTCTTTTTTATTAGGCACCATGTCCGGTTTGAAGAGGTCTTGTGGTGCCAAAACATTGGAAACCCCCCAAAAGTGACCCCATTTTGGACACTAAACCCCTTGAGGAATTCATTGTAGTTTTCATGGGGTGCATGCGGTTTTTTGATCAGTTTTTATTCTATTTTTAGGTGGCGTGGTGACTAAAAAACAGCAATCCTACTGTTGTTTTTTTATTCTATTTTTTTTACAGCGTTCACCGTGCGCTATAAATGACATATTCACTTTATTCTGCGTGGCGATATGATTACGGCGATACCAGATGTTTATAGTTTTTTTTATGTCTTATGGCGTTTGCACAATAAAATAAGTTTTGTAAAAAATCATTCACTTTTGGTGTTACCTTATTCTAAGAGCCATAACTTTTTTATTTTTCCATCAATAAAGCCGTGCGAGGACTTATTTTTTGCGTAACGAACTGTAGTTTCCATCAATACTATTTTTAGGTACATGCGACTTTTTGATCTCTTTTTATTCCATTTTTTGCAAGGTGAAGTGACCAAACAATTGTGATTCTGGGACGGTTTATTATTATTTTCTTTTACGGCGTTCACCGCGCGGGATAAATAATGAAATAATTTAATAGTTCAGGCCGTTACGGACGCGGCGATACCAATTATGTATAGTTTATTTGTTTGTTTATATATTTTTATTAATAATTAATGACTGATCAGGGAAAAGGGGGGATTTTTACTTTTAATACTTTTAAATCTTTTATTTTCTTATTTTTACACATCTTTTTTAACTTTTTTACTTTGTCCCACTAGGGGACTTGAGGACAGGAGGCCCTGATCGCTATTCTAATACACTGCACTACATGCGTAGTGCAGTGTATTAGAACTGTCAGCTACTCACTGACAGCAAGCATAGTGGGTCCTGACGTTGTCAGGACCCATTAGGCTTCCGTCTAAGGCATAGCCGGACGCCATTGTTTGGTGTCCGGTTGCCATAGTCACCATCGCCGGCCGCTATCGTGTAGCAGGCCGGCGATGGCAGCTTAACCCCTAAAAAGCCGCGATCTCTATAGAACGCGGCTTTTAAGGGGTTAATCAACGGGGACACAGCGATCGGTCTCCGCTGTAGGAGCTGTGACAGCTGAGGTACGAGACAGCAGCTGTCACAGCTCCTGTATGTGTCGGGAGGACGGCCGAAACGGCCGTTACTCCCGAGACGTACTATTCCGTCATGGAGCGCGAACAGGGTGCTTTCCATGACGTAATAGTACATTACTGAGCGTTAAGGGGTTAATCCATTCTATATAGAACGTGTTTCTCTGTAATGTGTAAACTGGTTGTATCATAAAGGGAATAAACAATGGCAAATAGAGGAAGTGGATGTAAAGCCCTATTGATTTAATAATAACATACAGATTAGACGTATAGACATATTTCATATAATTTGATCTATATGATTCAGGTCAAAACTCTAAATTGCGGAACAAGGCATCAATTCTTTTTTTAATATTATAGCATGGAGTCAGGATGAGGGGATCCATTACAGGTGAGTCTTCATATATTATCTGAAATAGACAGGAAAAAAACCAGAAAAAAATATATATGTTAGTATAGTAGTATGTACACACTGTCTAATCATAATCCCTGATATACAGAGTAAAAAGCAAGGCCATGGGCAAACCACCTCCTATCTTATACCACTCAATTTGAAGTCAAAGTTTAGTCCATAAGGACGTAATGTATTCAACCTATAGATCCATTCTAACTCCCGTTTTTTCAAAAGAGATATTCTGTCCCCACCACGTCTCGGTTTAGTGATATGGTCTATTATTCTAAATCTTAGATCTTTCTCTGTGTGATTGGCTTCCGCAAAATGTTTTGATACTGGTAAATCCAATCTTTTGGAGCGTATACTGAATCTATGATTATTGATACGTGTCTTACAATCTAACGTTGTCTCTCCTACATAAAGGAGATCACAAGGACACTGCAACAGATAGATTACATAATCTGATGTGCAGGTAAGAAATTGGTTGATTTTAAATTCCATGTTCGTTATGGGATGAATGAACGATTCACCTTTGTTCATATATCTACAGTTAACGCAGTTCAGACAAGGGAAACAACCCAGTTTTTTCTTATCAAGGAAGGTTTGTGTCACTTTCTTGTTTGAGCCAATATCTGCTTTCACCAGATTATCCTTAAGGTTTTTCGAACGTTTATATGACATCAGTAGGGGGGTGCTGAAAATTCCGGGACATATTTTAGATTACTCCCCAATATGGACCAATGTTTGTATATAATTTTGGCAACCTCGTTGCTAGTTTCATTAAATGTTGACACAAAAGGTATCCTGTTGGCCATGTTACTTTTGTTCTTTTTGACTGATTGTGTGGGCATTTCTGTAGATAATAGTGTCTCTCTATCTGTCAGCAATACCCTATCCCGATGTTGTTGGATCAACTTTTTGGGGTACCCACGGGATATGAATTTTACACCCATTTCATCCAACCTCTTTTCACTTTTCTCGTCAGTGTCTAAAAAGATCCTTCTTTCACTTAAACCTGGAGTGCTGACCTGTGTATTGGATTTTGCTATGGATTTTGGACACTGGTCGTGTGTCTGAACAGGGACTTGCACCCTACACTGGAAGAACGGTGCTGGTTTTGCTTTGCTTGTTTCTACTGTTGACCGATAAAGCTTTGCACGTTCAGAAAATGTCTACTACTAAGGATCATCATCAAGATTCTAAACAACCTGATGGAGAGGATACTGCAAGGCGCAGTGGGAGATGCCACATTCTTATTGATTCCCTCAAGTAGAGAATCAAAAAAGAAATATGAGTATGAAAAGAAAAGAACCATTACTATGGGTTTACACCTGTCCACCCTGACGGAATACTACAGAGCACACAGGATTCCGAGAGGTATGCGTTCTCAAATGAGACCTAACCGTTTCTTTCAGAATAGTGATTTCTGCACCAGGTATACGCAAATTTCCAACAAATATGCATTAGATATCCTACTACTCAACATCGAATATTTACAAAAAGATTTATTATCTACCGAGGATAAAATGCATACTGCTGAGTTATCACTGAAAACACTGTTGAATACAGAAGAATTTGATGAATATATGGCCAAATTCAATAGCCATTTGGAAAAATTCAGTTCGGGATTAGAAGAGACGAAACGTCAAAAATGGCAGAGAGATGCCGATGATTATACCAATGGAAACATCTACAATTGGCAAATCGAACAAAAAAATTTCCGGCGTTATGTTGGAAACGATAAATCCCAGAACAGACGTACACGCTTTGATGACAGGAGGGATGAGAATTTCATTGCGGAACACAACCAACGCGTTCAGAATAGACGCACACATGACGACGAAAGGGGAGATGAAAATTACGCTACAGGACATACCCAAAAAGATTTTTTAGGACGTACGAGGGACGAAGGTCGTCCACACATGGCCAAAGGAGGACTCGACGTGGTGGAAGAAAACATTCCAGACAACGGAAATCCCTTACAACCCAGATCACCCAGATCAGTGAGGACACGGACACAATCCTTTCGCAAGATGGACTTTCCACGGAAACGTTAGTGGTAAATATTTTATCCGTTTTTCTTACCAATGCTCAATGCACAGTATTAAATAAAGGTTTATCGTTTTGCCCCACATCCAAAACTGATTGGTTTGAACTAGAATTAGATCTGTATAGATTTTATCGTACAATCAAACTTAAAACCTGGTTTGCAGAACGTAGTTATGTCTCTACTGATGTTAAAATTGGGGAATTGAAATTATGTGATTTTGATCTTTTTTTAAAAAGTGATTTTGTCCCATGCTGCAATTTACCGGCTTTTGAAACTTTCATTACAGCCGTGAAGTTGGATATTGGAACATTGAAAGAGAAATGTAAAAATCAGAGATTTAAACATCCCAACATGACTAGAGAGGAGATTAAGGCTATATCCGAACTTAAAAATAATACCAAAATTACTATTAACCCCTTCCCTCTTTGGCCGCTTTTGACCTTCCTGACAGAGCCTCATTTTTCAAATCTGACATGTTTCACTTTATATGGTAATAACTCCGGAATGCTTTTAGCTATCCAAGTGATTCTGAGATTGTTTTCTCGTGACACATTGGACTTTATGTTACTGGCAAAATTTGCCCGATACATTCAGTATTTAATTGTGAAAAACACCAAAATTTAGCGAAAAATTGCAAAAATTTGAATTTTTCTCAATTTAAATGTATCTGCTTGTAAGACAGGCAGTTATACCACACAAAAATGTTGCTAACTAACATCCCCCATATGTCTACTTTAGATTGGCATCGTTTTTTGAACATCATTTTATTTTTCTAGGACGTTACAAGGCTTAGAACTTTAGCAGCAATTTCTCACATTTTCAAGAAAATTTCAAAATGCTATTTTTACAGGGGCCAGTTCAGTTGTGAAGTGGCTTTGAGGTCCTTAGATATTAGAAACCCCCAATAAGTCACCCCATTTTAAAAACTGCACCCCTCAAAGTATTCAAAACAGCATTTAGAAAGTTTCTTAACCCTTTAGACATTGCACAGGAATTAAGGCAAAGTAGAGGTGAAATTTACAAAGTTCATTATTTTTTTCCAGAAATTCATTTTGAATCCATTTTTTTTGTACCACAGAATGTTTTACCCAAGAAATGCAACTCAATATTTATTGCCCAGGTTCTGCAGTTTTAGGAAATATCCCACATGTGGCCCTGGTGTGCTACTGGACTGAAGCACCGGCCTCAGAAGCAAAGGAGCACCTGGTGGATTTTGGGTCTCCTTTTTATTAGAATATATTTTAGGCACCATGTCGGCTTTGAACAGGTCTTGTGGAACTAAAACAGTGGAAACCCCCCAAAAGTGACCCCATTTGGGAAACTACACCCCTCGAGGAATTTATCTAGGGGTGTAGCAAGCATTTTGACCGGCCAGTTTTTTTGCAAAAATTTTTGGAACTAGGCCATGAAAATTAAAATCTACATTTTTTCAAATAAAATGTAGGTTTAGCTAATTTTTTTTCATTTCCAAAAGAACTAAAGTAGAAAAAGCACCACAGCATTTGTAGAGCAATTTCTCCCGAGTAAAACAATACCCCACATGTGGTAATAAACGGTTATTTGGACACACAGCAGGGCTTAGAATGGAAAGAGCGCCATTTGGCTCTTGGAGCTCAAATTTAGCAGGAATGGTTTGCGGAGGCCATGTCGCATTTGCAAAGCCCCCTAGGGGACAAAACAGTGGAAACCCCCAACAAGTGACCCCATTTTGGAAACTATACCCCTCAAGGAATTTATCTAGGGGTGTAGCAAGCATTTTGACCGGCCAGTTTTTTTGCAAAAATTTTTGGAACTAGGCCATGAAAATGAAAATCTAAATTTTTTTCAAATAAAATGTAGGTTTAGCTAATTTTTTTGCATTTCCACAAGGACTAAAGGAGAAAAAGCACCATAAAATTTGTAAAGAAATTTCTCCCAAGTAAAACAATACCCCACATGTGGTAATAAACGGTTGTTTGGACACACGGCAGGGCTTAGAAGGGAAAGAGCGCCATTTGGCTCTTGGAGCTCAAATTTAGCAGGAATGCTTTGCGGAGGCCATGTCACATTTGCAAAGCCCCTAAGGTGACAAAACATTGGAAACCCCCAACAAGTGACCCCATTTTGGAAACTACACCCCATGAGGAAATTATCTAGGAGTATAGTGAGCAGTTTGACCCCACAGGTGTTTTACAGAACTTATTGGAAGTAGACCGTAAAAATGAAAATCTAAATTTTTTCAAATAAAATGTAGGTTTAGGTATTTTTTTTTCATTTCCACAAGGACTGAAGGAGAAAAAGCACCATAAAATTAGTAAAGCAACTTCTCCCGAGTAAAACAATACCCCACATGTGGTCATAAACGGCTGTTTGGACACACGGTAGGGCTCAGAATGGAACTAGCACCATTTGGATTTTGGATAGTGTCTGGGCGCCATGTCACATTTGCTGAGCCCCTGTAGTACTAGTACAGTGGAAACACCCCAAAAGTGACCCCATTTGGGAAACTGCACCCCCTGAGGAATCATCTAGGGGTATAGTGAAAATTTTGATCCCAAAGGTTTTTTGCTGAATTAATTAGAATTAAGCTATGAAAATGAAAAATATTTTTTTTTTCCAACAAGATGTAGTTTTAGATCAACATTTTTCATTTTTACAAGGAATAGAGAAGAAAAAGCACCCCAACATTTGTAAAGTAATTTCTCCCGAGTACGGTAACACCCCATATGTGGTTATAATAGGCTATTTACGTATATGGGAGCATTCAGAAGAAAAGGAGCGGTACTTATCTTTTGGAGCGTAGATTTTGCTGGAATGGTTTGTGGACGCCATGTTGCATTTGCAAAACCCCTGATGTACCAAACAAAAGTGACCCCGTTTTAGAAACTACACCCCAAAAGGCATTTATCAAGGGGTGTAGTGAGAATTTAGACATCACAGGTGTTTTTCAGAAATGAATACGCAGTGGATGGTGCAAAGTGAAAATTGCAATTTTTCCACTGATCTGCCCATTCACCGCACAAGATGTTGTGCCCCTAGAGAATCTTACCCCATAAATTGTTAAGCGGGTTCTCCCGGTATGGTAATGCCTTACTTGTGAACATAAATTGCTGTTTGGGCACACTGTAGGGCTAAGAAGGAATAGACCGCCATTTTGAGCATGGATTTTGCTTGGTAATAGTTCTGTTTGGGGTTTTGCTGGTATTTCAGTTTATAATGTGGTGGCATATGTAATCTGTGCGGAGTACATCAGGGTATATGTAATCTGTGCGGAGTACATCAGGGCATAATAAGAGGGTATAATAATTGGGTAAATAACACAATTATCCATAGATGTGTGTGACTCTGTGAAGCGATCCGTTATGCGCAGGCCGGTGTCACATTGATAAACGGTTTTCTTTCTTATTCCCCTTCTGTAACGCTCTGCACCTTTTGGGGACTTTTTCTCCTTCGTAGTTTGGGAAATATTACTGGGTAAGTTTTGCGCTGGTATAATACGGCGGATGTGCTATGTCCCTTCCCTTTCCTAGTTACTAAATACTAGGGCCCTGAATCTGAAGGAATGTTCCCCTCCGGCCTGCGCATTGAGATGTTTTTTCATCACCGCATTACTAGTGCCGTAACTTTTTTATTTTTCAGTTGATTGAGCGGTGTGCGGGCTTGTTTTTTGCGAGACGGGCTGTAGATTTTATTGGTACCATTTTAGAACACATACGACTTTTTGATCACTTTTTATTTCATTTTTTGGTAAAGGAAATTACCAAAAACAAGCAATTCTGGAATCGTTTTTTATTGGTTTTTTTATCGGCATCCACAGTGTGCCCTAAATTACATGTTGGCTTTATTCTGCGGGTCGATACGATTACGGCGATACCAAATTTATATAGTTTTTTTTATGTATTGCGGCTTTTGCACAATAAAATCACTTTTTTTATAAAATCATTTGTTTTCTGTGTCACCATATTCTAAGACCCATAACTTTTTTATCTTTGCGTGCACAAAGCGGTGTCAGGGATTATTTTTTGCGGGACGGATTTTCGTTTTTATTAGTACTATTTTGGAGTAAATGTGACTTTTTGATCACTTTTTATAGCATTTTTTGGAAGGAGATGTGACCTAAAAACAAAGATTCTGGCGTTGTTTTTCATGGTTTTTTTTTACGGCGTTCACCGTGCGGGATAAATTACATAATAGTTTTGTAGTTTGGGTCGTTACGGACGCGGCGATACCAATTATGTATAGTTTTTTTAATTTTTACGGTTTACGGTTTTTCCCATAATAAAAGACTAACTATGGGAAAAAAGTGAGTTTAGCTTTATTTTTATTTGAAATGTGTGTGTTTTTATTGTTTTACCACATTTTTATTAACTTTTTTTTACTTTTCTGACTTGTCCCACTAGGGGACATGAGGGCCTGATGCCCCGATCGCTACTCTAATACACTGCACTACATACGTAGTGCAGTGTATTAGCGCTGTCAGTTATTCACTGACAGCAAGCCTATGAGGACACGCCGAAGGCGGGTCCTCATGGGCTCCCGTACAAGGCAGACTCGGACGCCATTTTCTGGCGTCCGATTGCCACAGCAACCCAGCGATTGCATCACTGGGTTGCCGATCGGGTGAAAACCTATCAGATGCTGCGCTCTATTGAGCGCAGCATCTGAGGGGTTAATCTGCCGGATCGGAGAATAGCTCCGGTCCTGGCAGTTACAGGAGGGTGCCAGCTGTATAATACAGCTGTCACCCCGCGGTGATGGTGCCGGCTCTGCTTCTGAGCCCGCACAATCACTGCGCCGTACATGTACGGCGCTTTGCGGGAAGCACCTCCCGACAGCGCCGTACATGTACGGCGCATGTCGGGAAGGGGTTAAACAAGCAGACAAAGGGGGAGCGGTAGTGGTGATGGATACCAAGGATTATGTAGATGAAATATTGAGACAACTACAAGACAGACAGGTGTATGGGGAATTATCATCTGACCCTAAATTCAATATACAAAGACTCCTAGATAGAATCATTGAGAAAGCCACACAGAATAAAATTATTGACAATGACTTAAAACAATTTTTATTGGATAAACACCCTGTTACACCAATCATATATACACTCCCCAAGATACACAAATCCCTCAATAAACCTCCTGGCAGACCCATAGTATCCAGTATGGGTTCTGTTCTGGGAAATGTCTCCATATTTCTAGACAAAATATTGCGACAATATGCAATCGAGGCACCATCTTACATACGTGATACCTCTGATTTTTTATTAAAAATTAGGGAGATACAGATCCCCAACACTGCCCTGCTATGTTCGTTCGACGTAGTGAGCTTGTATACGTCGATTGACCATGGGAGAGGCACTTCTTCTATTTATAAGACTCTGCGTAATAGTGAGTATTCACAAACCTGCATTGAATTTATACTTGCTCTATTAGATCTTGTATTGAGATACAACTATTTTCTGTTCCAAGATCAATTTTTCATCCAACTAAGAGGTACTGCCATGGGTACAAATGTGGCACCCACCTATGCCAATATCTTCATGGCTACCCTCGAGAGGGAGTTCGTCTATGTGTCCCACCATTTCGGACATGTACTGAGTTGGTGGAGATACATAGACGACATCTTCTTCATCTGGCTGGGGTCCGATGCAGAATTGGATTCATTTCATGACTATATTAATCACATTGACCCAGACATCAAGTTTACACTAGTCAAGTCTAGTCAATCTATTGAATTTCTAGACACCACTATAACCAAATCAGATTTGAAATTAACATCAGACATCTTCACCAAAACCACGGATAGGAATAATCTCCTACGGTTTGAAAGCAACCATCCTAGGGGTCTTATTAAAGCGCTTCCATATAGCCAATTATTGAGAGTCAAGAGGATTGTAGACACTGACGAGAAAAGTGAAAAGAGGTTGGATGAAATGGGTGTAAAATTCATATCCCGTGGGTACCCCAAAAAGTTGATCCAACAACATCGGGATAGGGTATTGTTGACAGATAGAGAGACACTATTATCTACAGAAATGCCCACACAATCAGTCAAAAAGAACAAAAGTAACATGGCCAACAGGATACCTTTTGTGTCCACATTTAATGAAACTAGCAACGAGGTTGCCAAAATTATGTACAAACATTGGTCCATATTGGGGAGTAATCTAAAATATGTCCCGGAATTTTCAGCACCCCCACTGATGTCATATAAACGTTCGAAAAACCTTAAGGATAATCTGGTGAAAGCAGATATTGGCTCAAACAAGAAAGTGACACAAACCTTCCTTGATAAGAAAAAACTGGGTTGTTTCCCTTGTCTGAACTGCGTTAACTGTAGATATATGAACAAAGGTGAATCGTTCATTCATCCCATAACGAACATGGAATTTAAAATCAACCAATTTCTTACCTGCACATCAGATTATGTCATCTATCTGTTGCAGTGTCCTTGTGATCTCCTTTATGTAGGAGAGACAACATTAGATTGTAAGACACGTATCAATAATCATAGATTCAGTATACGCTCCAAAAGATTGGATTTACCAGTATCAAAACATTTTGCGGAAGCCAATCACACAGAGAAAGATCTAAGATTTAGAATAATAGACCATATCACTAAACCGAGACGTGGTGGGGACAGAATATCTCTTTTGAAAAAACGGGAGTTAGAATGGATCTATAGGTTGAATACATTACGTCCTTATGGACTAAACGTTGACTTCAAATTGAGTGGTATAAGATAGGAGGTGGTTTGCCCATGGCCTTGCTTTTTACTCTATATATCAGGGATTATGATTAGACAGTGTGTACATACTACTATACTAACATATATATTTTTTTCTGTGTTTTTTTTTCTGTCTATTTCAGATAATATATGAAGACTCATCTGTAATGGATCCCCTCATCCTGACTCCATGCTATAATATTAAAAAAAGAATTGATGCCTTGTTCCGCAATTTAGAGTTTTGACCTGAATCATATAGATCAAATTATATGAAATATGTCTATACGTCTAATCTGTATGTTATTATTAAATCAATAGGGCTTTACATCCACTTCCTCTATTTGCCATTGTTTATTCCCTTTATGATACAACCAGTTTACACATTACAGAGAAACACGTTCTATATAGAATGGATTAAATACTAAAATATCTTGGTTTATTCATAGTTGTGGGAATTATCTAAGATACACAAAATCATAGAGTGAAAAGTGAATGTATTGCGTCCTCTACGATTTCCAACATATTGATAGACAGAGCATGCGCGAGATGCGTGCCATTGGAGTGAGTGCGTTCCATGACTCATTCTAAGTTCTTATGCGTGACATGCTATTCGACGCATGTGCACAGGTACCCGGAAATATCGGCGGAATCAATCAGCATGGTAGAGGAAAGGGGATTCAAGCAATGGTGAGCCGGATTCAATACAATTGAATTAATTTTGTTTATTTTATTGGAATATTTTACACCTGCACTGGCTCTATTGGCATTTAGCCAATTAGATTGTATTTTAACATTTTCTGCAACTTGGGTGGTTTGCCCTTATTATCAACTGCACGTATTTTATTGACAAAATGTAAACACCATATGGTGATTCTTTGATCACATTGTTTTACACTAGAATCAAGATTTTATGCATGATTGAAATTTTATTGCATGATTACAAGGATGTTACAAATTATGTATTTATATGTGCACCTAACACTGAAATGTATTGCTTGAGAAAGGCCCCATTGAGCAGGGCTGAAACGTTGCATGTGGTGAATAAAAAGATCCTTCTTTCACTTAAACCTGGAGTGCTGACCTGTGTATTGGATTTTGCTATATATATATATATATATATATATATATATATATATATATATATATATATATATATATATATATATTCAGTATATTACACAAAGAGATTGGATTCATGGAGCACAATAAGCAAGCATAACACGCCTATGGAAGACACCGCCCCCTGGAATGCAAAGAGGAGTGTGCAGTAGAATGTACAGGAGAACTTACAATTGAGGAGCCAATGGGACTTAAGCAAATCCCACATCTCTAGGGAGGGGCATGTGTCTTTTCTCTGTGTGTTTCTTTGTTCTGAATAAAGGGCAGTTCTCCTCCTGTCTGATCTAGGGAAAGCTGTGTACCAACAACTTTGGCTGGTTTACTTCTTTCCAGGCATGCCTTCAGCTTTCAATTTACAGAGGTGGTTATTCGGTGTGATATAACAGGGAGAAGGGAGCTACCCTGATATACGGACCTGACAGGGGCTGTGTGGCACTACCTGGGAGGTGGGGGCTGTGTGGCACTACCTGGGAGGTGGGGGCTGTGTGGCACTACCTGGGAGGTGGGGGCTGTGTGGCACTACCTGGGAGGTGGGGGCTGTGTGGCACAACCTGGGAGGTGGGGGCTGTGTGGCACTACCTGGGAGGTGGGGGCTGTGTGGCACTACCTGGGAGGTGGGGGCTTTGTGGCACTACCTGGGAGGTGGGCGCTGTATGGCACTACCAGGGAGGGGGGATGTATGGCACTACCCAGGAGGGGGGCTATGTTGCACTACCAGGGAGGGTGGGCTGTGGCACTACCTGGAAGGGGGGCTGTTTGGCATTATCTACAGAGGGCACTAAATTTATGGGTTAAATCGAAAAAGACCCAAATAAAAAACAGAGAAATTAACATGTGTAAAAAATATATTTTATTTACATTTCTTAAATGTCAAATATATATATATATATATAAATATAGAAGAAATGTATCAAAAAATGATGTCAACATAGAACAAGGTACACAGCTGCGATTAATAAGCAAAGGTAAATAAAACTAACTTTTATACAGCAAGTTGGTCCTAGTTGTCACGTAGGGTACGTGGACCCACTGGGCCATACGGCCTTGATGGTATGGCAGCTGGCAAACAGGACACAGGTCACAATCTATAGTTCGTATAGGTATACTTGTGGTAGCTCAGACAGTAGCTAGACAGGCTCGGCTGGGACTAGGCAGCACGCAAAACTTGACGGACATGTCTCCGATGAGTCATCGGATCTGGGGAAAAAAATCAAGATGTCATCAAGATAGACCATAAAACAAACATAGAGGAGGTAACGGAAGGTGTCATTAACAAACTCTTGAAAGACTGCGGGAGCATTACACAGGCCGAAGGGCATTACTAGATATTCATAGTGTCCGTGTTAAATGCAGTCTTCCATTCGTTACCCTGGCGAATCCGGATTAGGTTGTAAGCCCCACGCAGGTCCCGCTTCGAAAAAAATCTTGGCTCCTCGTATACAATCAAACAGTTCAGAAATCAATGGCAACGGATATCTATTTTTTACCGTGATCTGGTTGAGACCCCGGTAGTCGATGCAAGGACGCAGAGAAACATTCTTTTTCTTGACGAAGAAGAACCCGGCCCCTGCCGGGAGGAAGTCTTCCGTATGTAACCCCTCTCCAAGTTCTCCTTAACATAAGCGGACATGGACAGAGTCTCTGGCAAGGAGAGAGGATATACCCTACCACAGGGATGGGATGCACCAGGGACCAGCTCGATAGGACATTCATACACCCGGTGTGGGGGTGGCATCTCCGCCTCTTTCTTGCTGAAGACATCCGAGAATGCAGAATAATGACAAGGCAATCCTGCCAAGGACTGAGGAAGTGGAGGCTGGGCTGGATGAATCTGTACGAGGCAGCAGTTGAGAGACTCGGGACCCCACTGGAGGACCTCTCCAGAATTCCAGTCCAGGACTGGGGCATGTAATCGAAGCCAGGGCAGGCCCAGCAGCACAGGGTCGACGGCTTTAGCCAGGACAAAGAACGAGCCGAGCTCGGAATGGAGGGCTCCCACTTGGAGCCTCAGCGGCTTGGTCACAGCTACCACCGGGTCTGGCAGAGGCAGTCCATTCACAGATGCAACCATCAAAGGCCTCTACAGAGGGGTTGTGAGCAATTGCAGAAGATCCGCCAGGTCTCTTCGAATTAAATTAGAAGCGGATCCAGAGTCCAGATAAGCAGAGACTGGGTGCGTTTTCTCCCCAGACACTATGGTCACGGGAATGGGCAATTTAGACAAATGTCCTTCTTCACCAAGGGTTATCTCTCCCACCAACCCTAGGCTCTGGGGCTTTTGGGGGCACAGACACACAAGATGGCCTCCGAGGCCGCAATATAGAGAGAGTCCCGAGGTGCGTCTGCGTTGTCTCTCCTGGGTAGACAGCTTAAACTGGTCCATCCTCACAGACTCCTTTGGAGGATAAGTTTCTGAGGACAGCAGGGGTTGTTACAAAGTAAGAACCGGGCTAGGGGCGTCTTCCCTCCCGACGAGCTTCTTGGAACCATTCTCGGATCCTTATATCAATCCGGGCGGCCAGAAGGATGAGGTCATCCAGGGTAGACGGTAGATCTCGGGCGGCCAGCTCGTCCTTAATCTCAGGAGACAGTCCCTGCCAGAATGTAGCCACCATAGCCTCATTGTTCCATGACAAGACTCCTCCAGGCTCCTCAAACACCGTGCAAAATATCCGTAGGAACCCCTGGAAGTCACGGGTCTCAGGTCGTTGTCGCTCCCAGATAGGGTTCGCCCAAGCTAGGGCCCTGCCAGTGAGCAGAGAGACGATGAAAGCGACCCTCGCACCAGCGGTCGAAAATGCCCTTGCATACAGGCTAAAGTGGATCTGGCACTGGTTCAAAAATCCACGGCAGGTCTTCACGTCTCCATCATAGCGTGAAGTAGCGGCAAAGAAAATCGGGGGTCAGCACTGCCAGGAGTTGTAGACAAAGGATCTGTACTGCCAGGAGGTGTAGTAGGAGGAATGGCAGTTTGCACCTCCAGCTGATGTGCAATAATGTTCAATGCCTGGAGGAGTTGGTCCTGTCGAGACCGGAGGTCTAGCATATCCGCCCACATCTCCTGTGACGTCGTCATGGTCTTGGATCGACCAGCGGGGGCCATGGCCTAAGCTTACGGTCACGTGGGGTACATGGACCCACTGGGCCGTACCGCCTTGATGGTATGGCATAAAAGAAAGTATCCGGCACACCAATTTGAAAAAAAGTAAATTCTTTATTTTTCGTTTTTAATGGCAGTGGCAGAGTGCAACGTTTCGGTCAATACAACCTTCTTCAGGCACTAGAATGGTTAAAGGACAATAGTCAGAAAATAGGTATGCATATTGTACATTACAAGGCATAAGGGGAGGTGGAAAAACAACAAGGGTATATTAACAATAAAATAAATGCATGTTATGTTGAACAAGTATTGTATTCAATTTAAATATAAAGACTCGACAGGTTAAATCACAAGTTAGGTGCCATTGACAAGTGTCTGAGAACCTCTAATATATGGTTATATCATAGCAAGCTTCGTTGCATAATAAAGAACTTTGAGAAAAAGAAGCCGTGACGCCACAAATGTTAAAGATATAATTATAAATTTTATTAGGACATACAACATAAGATAACATATATATAAAATTTAAAGGGATCTAAAAGAAAAAGTGTGGTTGTTTCAAATCAATTAATTCCAGAGTGTCTTGCATAAAGAGTTCTTTAGCAGTTGTGTGAAGCCTCGCAACAACCAACAATCACGTGTCTGAATCATATGGTAAGGGCGTATATGCAACCTATTAGTGAAAACACAGGTAAAGTTTTGAGGGAGATAAAGGGTTTAATAACAACACCCTATACTCCTGCGTGCCCAAAATCAAAAGGTTGCGTAGCCAGTTACGCCATGGAGAACAATAGATCATGGGAGAGAGGTCAGAGCCAGGCAAACACGACCGAACAAGAGTTCAAATATCCAAATTGTTCACAAAACAGAAAAAGTCTGTTCATGCATAGTAAATATGTCTGCAAGCTTACCCATGGAGGTAGATAGTATAATAGCCCCACAATGCAGCCTGATATGGTAGCGCCCCGACGCACGTTTCGCCAATCTGGCTTCCTCAGGGGGTAGTGACGTCAATGTTGACGTGTCGTCACTAGACGCACAAGGGGATGTGACCTTCAGGCGAGGAGCGTGATTGGCTAAGGCGCTCCAAGCTAATAGTGCAGTCGATGACAGGAGGTCAGGGCGCTACTGGTCGCTAGGATACAGGGGAGAGGAGGAGAAGGATACGACGACTGTTTCCAACCCGGTGGGGCAGGCCAAAAGGTAAATATAGTAATTACTATTTGTCTAAGATTGACCTATGTTAGCCTATGTGTCGTAGCCTAGGGAAGGTACCCTGAGCTGGGTAAAATAGTAGCGAAGGTTTATAATACTATATGTGTATGACAAAAGAATCAATATATTGGCATTATTTGCAATCCATAATAGATGTGGATAAATGGTATATTATGCGGTGAAAAGCTGAGAATGGTGTTGCAAACCCAAAAAAAGGGTAGGAAAAAAGGAGGTAGAAAATAGTAGGTATAAGAACGCTCTTATATCTATAAAAAAGCTCATATTATATCTATACAAAAAGGGATACCGTGGTGTTCTAGTGGGTCTATCACGGTTCTTGGTGGTAAGTAGTAACTCTGTCAGCGTGTCTGGAGGAGGAAACATTCATGTTAGCATCAGTAGGGGTACATAGCATTACAGGATGTATGTAAATCACGGTACATTTCAGGTACAATTCCAGTTTTTTCCACATACTATAATAGCCTCTAATCAGACAGTATGCGACTTTATAGGAAACTACTGAGTTCGTAGTCCCTATTAAGTCCCTTAGGTTCCAATGTTTGTAGTTTGTGAATCCAAAATGCTTCCCTTCATTTGTGGGTCTTGATCCTTTCCCCCCCCTCTTCTAGGGGCTGGTATGTGTTCAATAACCTGGAACCTAAGTTGTGCGATGTTGTGATGTTCTTTGATAAAGTGCGCTGGAATCAAACACAAGAGGTCAACACTGGTCTTCAGAATCATCATTATCTGGGTCAAGAGGAGAAGGATCAAAATTTTTACCAAAGAGGATACAACTACAACAGTCATTTTTTAGGCCACCGCCACAGCAGAAGATCAAGAAGAGGACGAGGCGAGGGGGCCAACATCGTAGAGGACGCGAATCGGACCATGGTGATGAGGTTACAGGTATGAGCAACACGACACAATCTCTAGTTGTGAATATCTCATCAAAATCCCTGAGCCCGGCACAGCTACTCCTCCTACAGAGAGGTCTGTCGTTCTGCCCCACGTATAGATACGATCTATTTAAACTTTATATGGATTTGAATTGTTTCTATAGGTCCTTGCGCCTCCGGGTCTTTTTCTCCAATAATGGGGAGACCCCTAGCAAAGAGGAAAGGACCGCAAGCACAGTGACCCCCACGGTCACTACGAAAGACTTGGGACTAAGGAACAAGAGCTTGTTCTCTCCTCCCAAAAACTCACCTTTCCTTGAGACATTCATCAAATTGGTACACAGGGATGTGGACCGATTCAGCCATGACTTTGGCTTAGGCTACTACAAGTGCCAAGCCAATCTTAGTAGTCTAGACAGGCAAGCTCTCTCCTCACTGGTGGATGATAAAGACCTGGTCATCAAACCAGGGGACAAAGGAGGAGCATTGGTGGTTATGGACAAATCCCTTTATGTGGAGGAAATCCATAGACAATTGAGGGATAGAATGATTTACCAACCCATTAATCAGGACCCTATCCACAAGATAGATAAAAAATCAGGGCCACCTTAGAGAAACATACACTGGCAGGCACCATTGATCAAGACACAGCCAGCTATTTAACAAAACGACATCCGATCACACCAGTCTTTTACACATTACCCAAAATCCATAAAAGACTAGATGATCCCCCAGGACGCCCGATAGTAGCCTCCACTGATTCCATACTATCCCCACCTTCCATCTTTCTGGAGAAACTTCTCACTTCCCTGATAAAAAACACCAGGTCATTCCTTCTAGACACCAACACCTTTTTGACAGCCACACGAACCTTAAGTCATATTCCACCTGATACCTTCCTAGTCACTTTTGATGTTTGCAGTCTGTATACCTCCATACAACAAAACAAAGGCTTGACGGCGGTACGTGAGATCATGACCAGATCAGAAAAAGAACCGAAAATAATCGAGCTGAGCACTGACCTACTCACCCTAAAACTTAAAGAAAACTACTTCCTATTTGAGGATACCTACTATATAAAGAAACAGGGTACTGCCATGGGCTCTAATGTTGCTCCTCCATATGCCAACAGTTACATGGCCTTCTTTGAAGAACACTACATCTACCCCCACACCGATTTCCAAGAAAATATAATGATGTGGAAAAGATACATCGATGACATTTTTTGCCTTTGGCATGGCCCACTTGATAAATGACCCATGACACAACAAACATTAGCTTCCTTGACACAATGGTCAAAAAAGACAAAGCGAGTAAACTTAGCACGGACCTACATATCAAAGAAACGGATAAAAATGGCCTACTCCTTTACACCAGCTGCCACCCCCAATGGATAAAAAGATAATATACCCAAATCACAATACAATCGGGTACAAAGGATTGCAGATGACGAACAAACCAGATCCCGAAGAATAGACAAACTGACAGTAAAATTTAGGAACAGAGGCTATCCTATTGACACATTAGATAGAGCAAGGGAAAACACCTCAGATAGGACCAACAAAGAAAAAAACAAACGTATCCCTTTCGTACATACTTACCACCCCATCTCACAAAAAATACAGCACATAATAAGGAAACATTGCCCCCTCCTAAAAGAAGCGTACCCCCAGATTGACTAATTCAAACATCCATATTTACCTTGTACTAAGAAACCCAAAAACCTCAGAAACAAATTAGTCAAGGCAGATATAGGCTCTAACAAAAAGATACAACGCCAAACGTTCCTTAGTACACCTAAAAAATGAACCTTCCCATGCCGATCCTGTATGCAATGTTCCCACATTTTAAAAGGTGACAAGATACATCACCCACAGACTGGTCAGGACATACAGATTCATGACTTCTTCACATGTAACACTAACTATGTGGTCTACCTGATAAAATGCCCGTGTGGTTTGGCTTATGTAGGAGAGACTACGCAGTGCGTCAAAGAGCGCATTAGTCAACATAAGTCAAACATAAGATGCAGTAAGACACTACTCCCGATTCCAGCGCACTTTATCAAAGAAAATCATAATATCGCACAGCTTAGGTTCCAGGTTATTGAACACATACCAGCCCCTAGAAGAGGGGGGGACAGAATCAAAACCCTCAAACGAAGGGAAGCATTTTGGATTCACAAACTACAAACATTGTTTCCTATAGTCGCATACTATCTGATTAGAGGCTATTATAGTATGTGGAAAAAACTGGAAATGTACCTGAAATGTACCGTGATTTACATACATCCTGTAATGCTATGTACCCCTATTGATGCTAACATGATTGTTTCCTCCTCCAGACACGCTGACAGAGTTACTACTTACCACCAAGAACCGTGATAGACCCACTAGAACACCACGGTATCCCTTTTTGTATAGATATAATATGAGCTTTTTTATAGCTATAAGAGCGTTCTTATACCTACTATTTTCTACCTCCTTTTTTCCTACCCTTTTTTTGGGTTTGCCAAACCATTCTCAGCTTTTCACCACATAATATACCATTTATCCCCATCTATTATGGATTGCAAATAACTCCAATATATTGATTCTTTTGACATACACATATAGTATTATAAACCTTCGGTACTATTTTACCCGGCTCAGGGTACCTTTCCTAGGCTACGACACATAGGCTAACATAGGTCACTCCTAGCCTAATAGTAATTACTATATTTACCTTTTGGCCTGCCCCACCGGGTTGTAAACAGTCGTCGTATTCTTCTCCTCCTCTCCCCTGTATCCTAGCGACCAGTAGCGTCCTGACCTCCTGTCATCGACTGCACTATTAGCTTAGAGCGCCTTAGCCAATCACGATCCTCGTCTGTGGGTCACACCCCCTTGCGCGTCTAGTGATGACACGTCAACATTGACGTCATCACCACGCTCACGGAATCTCTTAACTTGGTGCCCTATTTAAAGGACATGTGTCGCGTAAATTTTTTTTTTTAGATCAATTTGATTTTAGTGTGTTATTAAAATACATTTTATTTATTTGTGTGTTTGTGTTTTACAAAAAAAGGGTAGGAAAAAAGGAGGTAGAAAAGAGATTTACCGTTCAGGGGTCTGGGAAAGCTGGGTGACCACCATTACCCCTCCTACTGGAGTGTGAGAGGTTCATTAGTCACATCCCCAAACACTCCAGTAGGAAGGGTAATGGTGGTCACCCAGCTTTCCCAGAAGCAGATATAACCAGGAAAGGGCTGGATGGAGGGGCTGAGGGTATACAGGGTTTTTGGTGATCCCCCTCTGTCATGTGATTGGACCTAGGTTACCGGTTCTGATGCAGACGGGGTTCATGTGACTATAAATCTGTCCATAACAAGAGACAGTGCACTCAGGACAAGCCCTGCCCTCATGCCATAGTTGTGTGGTTCTGTCTGCAGTGATGGCGGTGGGTGGCTCTGACACCCGCCTCCCCCGTCGGGTCATCTCAGTACAGAAGGGGTGTCCAGATTGGAGACACAGCGCCGCACCTGTCCTCAGGTTGTGTCTGGTATTGCAGTTCACCTCCACGGAAGTGAATAGGACAGAGCTGTAATACCACACACGACCTGAGGACAGGTGCGGCGCCATGTTTTCCTGGACGACCCCTTTAAGACTTTTCCCGTGTGTGTGTGTGGCAGAGCGGAGTGTGCACGGGCGCCGCTGATACCTCATAGCCGCTTATCAGCTGTTTTGAAGAATCAGCGGCGAGCACCCCCCCCCACACACACACACACACAAATCCCCCCCAAACACGCAAAATCAAGTGTAATCAAGCGTTTTTTTTAATGTGGTTTTTTGCATGTAAAATGTGCCAAAAAAAACGTGTCAAATACACGGCGTGTGAACCGGTCAACTGAGAAGTCATTCACTTCACTTTCATCATTCTAAGGGTATGTTCACACACAATGTTTTCAGCCGAAAAATCGGAAGCAGAGCCTACAAGCATCTGCCCATTGGTTTCAATGGGAAATACGGCGTTCTGTTCCGACAGGGCGTTTACGTGGTCGTTTTCCAAAACCGGCACGTAAAAAGACGCCCACCAAAATGAAGTGCACATCACTTCTTGGGACGTTTTTGGAGCCGTTTTTCATTGACATCAGGATCTGGTTTCCCTTTGTTTAGTAAGGGTGTGAACATACCCTGAGCCTTTTGGTGTTCTATAACTTCTGCCAGCTGCAGAATCACACCCAAAATGGGTGCCGGACACTGCTTAGCAATTTGAAGACACCTTTTCCTGGCTTGTAGGAGGGGGGGGGCGAGATTCCCTCCCACATTTACAGCAGCTGTGAGTCAGGTTGCTTTGCCTTATTCACCTTGCTGTAATTCTGGGAAGTGCTTTCCCTGGTGGCCAATATAGGAAAACATGTCAAATTATTATTTAATTTTTAATACTTTCCACCATATGGAAGAAAAAAAAAAATACAGCAAGAAACGTAAAAAATATAATAGAAATAAGTAACGACACTTAAAAAAAAAAGTTTCATTTGTGACACATTCCCTTTAAAGTGAACGTAGAACGCTCACATTCAGCGCCATTACAAAGCGGCAAGCCGCTATTAACACAAGCACTCGTCTATGCAGTATTCCCAGCACGGCTCAGGTATAGTGACAGTCTAGATATACGAACGGTACTCTGTCTTTAGTTTGGTTTGACTTTTTCGTTTTGACTATGCATGTTCCATTCTTTTTCAAACTGCTATGATTCTATCATTATATACCTATCCATGTCTGCCTTTCCTTTTTACCAACGATTCTAGGTCCGACATAACTCTGTGTGTGTTAACACGGAGTCTGTTTCTGTAAAGTTCATTCTATACTTGTGCCTTCACTGCCATCTAGTGGATAGTTACACTCATACTTATTACTTCCTTAATTTATATCTACAGATACCGATGTAGTATTGGATTCATTGATTGTACTATTTTTGCTACAGTATAATGCTATATGATTATGGTTAATAGCCTCCAGGTACAAAATTTTACTGGGCTAGCTATTGTTCCGAAGAACATCCTCCCATTATTTAAGGCAACTCTATAATAGATAATACAAGAGAAACAGAGTCTTAAAGCCAATATATGTCAAAAAATGCTTTATTTAAATATACAGAACAACAAACATTTAAAAAGATATGACAGGAGAAACTCAATAAGTAATCAACATAGAAATACATCAGGAAAACCAGAGTTATGGACTGGTATAAGGTATGGTAAATTACACTCAGTACACATATTAGTACTAATACAGGACATAATTAGTCCAAAGAAGAAACATAGTGTACTAGAGAAATAGATATAGACCGTACCCTGAATCTTCAGGGAAAAACAGGATATTCTTACCCATGAGTATCTTTAAATGTTTCCTGATGATCTCTGTGTGTGCCCCGACGCGCGTTTCGCGACTGTCCGCTTCCTCAAGGGGGTGTGACAGTTTGTTGTTCTGTATATTTAAATAAAGCATTTTTTGACATTTTTTGACATATATTGGCTTTAAGACTCTGTTTCTCTTGTATTAAGTATAATGCTATATGTATACCTGCACTTGGATGTTCCTGCCTGCTCCTAATTGTATGCTCTTCTATTAAAATAATTTTTGCCACTTGGAGCAATTGGAAAAATTTTAAACTTAAAGAGGCTCTGTCACCAGATTCTCAAATCCCTATCTCCTATTGCATGTGATCGGCGCTGCAATGTAGATAACAGTAAAGTTTTTTCGTTTTTTTTTTTAAAACGTTCATTTTTGGCCAAGTTATGAGCTATTTTATATATGTGCAAATGAGGTTTGAAATGGACATCTGGGCGTTTTTTTTTCGTTATGTCCAACTGGGAGTGTATTGTTTTTAACTGGGCGTGTTTACGTGTATGACGCTGACCAATCAATGACCAGTCAGCGTCATACACTCCTCTACATTCATTTACACAGCAGCGATGTGCAGCCACATAAACAGAGATTAACGTTAATCAAGCGTCCTGATAATGAATACACATGATCATCCAGCCTGGACGTCATGTGTATTCAGAATCCTGACACTTCTGACTCTTTTCTGTGAGATTTCCAGCAAGTGAAACAAAATCTCGTTTACCTCCGTAATCTCGCGAGATTTCGTTTTCCCTTGCTAGAAATCTCAAAGAAAAGATTCAGAAGTGTCAGGATTGTGAATACACATGACGTCCAGGCTGGATGATCATGTGTATTCATTATCAGGACACTGCAGTAACGTTAATCTCTGTTTATGTGGCTGCACATCGCTGCTGTGTAAATGAATGGAGAGGAGTGTATGATGCTGACTGGTCATTGATTGGTCAGCGTCATACACGTAAACACGCCCAGTTAAAAACACAATACGCGCCCAGTTGGACATAACGAAAAAAAAAACGCCCAGTTGTTCATTTCAAACCTCATTTGCATATATATAAAATAGCTCATAACTTGGCCAAAAATTTACGTTTTAAAAAAAAACAAAACGTTACTGTTATCTACATTGCAGCACCGATCACATGCAATAGGAGATAGGGATTTGAGAATCTGGTGACAGAGCCTCTTTAAATACAATACTTGTTCAACATAACATGCATTTATGTTATTGTTAATATACCCTTGTTGTTTTTCCCGTTTTTCCACCTCCCCTTATGCCTTGTAATGTACAATATGAATACCTATTTTCTGACTATTGTCCTTTAACCATTCTAGCGCCTGAAGAACGTCGTATTGACCGAAACGTTGCACTCTGCCACTGGCTTTAAAAACGAAAAATAAAGAAGTTACTTTTTTTCAAATTGGTGTGCCGGATACTTTCTTTTATACTCATAATTTTGGGTTGGGCCCCTATCCGTGCAAAACCACTTCCACCCAGTATCTGGTGCTATCTGAACCTATACACTAATTGATGGTATGGCAGCTGGCCAACAGGACACAGTCTATAGTTCGTATAGGTATACCCGTGGTAGCTCAGACAGTAGCAAGACAGGTGTAACGTCCGTGGTCACTGACCACGAACTCCTTCCATCCAGTCGACGCCCTTCTCTCAAGAGATGCCTGCACATACGGCCGTCCTACTCCACAGTGACCACCAGGGTGCGCTCACGAGTTCAGTCCAGACTTGAGAAGCCAGAGCGCAAGCATGTTGGTGATTGAGCTAATTGGTCCAGAGCACACTGGGCTATAAGAAGGTCTCAGCCCCATCCTCGCACGCCTGAGCTTTGTTGTTGTATTCCTAGTCTGTCTTGCAAATGGTCCCCTAGTATTTCTGGTTCCTCTAACCTGTAACCTGTATCCTGATCTAGTGCCGTGCTTAGCTGTAGCCGTGCTGTATACCATGCCTGTCCTGCTGCTCCACGCCTGACGTCTACCTGCTGCCTAGTTCCTGCCTAGCCTGCCTTGCTACTGTCCGAGCTGCCACAGGTACCCTATATAAACTATAGACTCTGGCTTGCACCCTGTTGGCCATCTGCCATACCGCCAATTCGGTACGGCCCAGTGGGTCCACGAACCCTACGTGACAGTAAGCTCAGGCCATGGACCCCGCTGGTCGATCCAAGACCATGATGACGTCACAAGAGGCAGATATGACCTCCGGTCTCAACAGGATCAACTCCTCCAAGCTTTGAACATTCTCGCACGTCGGCAGGAAGCAAGAGCTGCTGTTCCTCCTACTACACCTCCTGGCAGTGTTAATACTCAGACTACACCTCCTGGCAGTGTCGACCCGCGTTTTTCTTTGCCACTTCCGGACCGCTATGATGGGGACACAGGTACCTGTCGTGGATTTTTGAAATAGTGCCAGGTCCACTTCAACCTCTATACTAGGACATTTTCATCTGACGGCGCAAGGGTCGCTTTCATCATCTCTCTCCTCACTGGCAAGGCTCTTGCATGGGCGAACCCTATCTGGAAGAGACAAGGACCGTGGACCAGTGACTTCCAGGGCTTCCTCCAGACTTTTCGCATGGTGTTTGAGGAGCCTGGATGGGTCTCATCTGCAGCGGCTTCCTTGATTAACCTACGCCAAGGAGACACCTCCGTGAGCGAGTATGCCATCCACTTCCACACCCTGGCGGGAGAACTGTTATGGAACAATGAGGCCCTGGTGGCTGCATTCTGGCATGGACTGTCTCCTAAAATTAAGGACGAACTTGCTGCTAGAGACCTGCCATCTACCATGGATGACCTCATCCTTCTGTCCGCCCGGATTGATATGCGGATCCGAGAACGCCTCCAAGAGGTTTGTCGGGAGGGAGGCCTTACTAGTCTGGTCCCTACTTTGCAGCAACCCCTGCTGTCCTCAGATGTCGATCCTCCTAAGGAGTCTGTGATGATGGCCTAGTGTAAGCTATCCAGCCAGGAGAGACAACGCAGACACACTTTGGGACTCTGTCTATATTGCGGCCTCGGTGGCCATCTTGTGCGCCTGTGTCCCCAAAAATCCCAAAGCCTAGGGTTGCTAGGAGAGGCAACCTTTAGTAAGAAAGGACTTCTGTCTCAATTGTCCATACCAGTGACCATAGTGTGCGGCGAGAGAACGCATCAGGTCTCTGCGTATCTGGACTCTGGATCCGCTGCTAATTTCATCCGTTGAGACATTGTGGATATTCTTCAATTACCCACTACCCCTCTGGAGAGGCCATTGACAGTTGCATCAGTGAATGGACTACCTCTACCAGACCCAGTTATATCTGTGACCAAGCCGCTGAGGCTCCAAGTGGGAGCTCTTCACTCCGAACTCCTGTAGTTCTATGTCCTAGCCAAAGCTGTTAACCCTGTGTTGCTGGGCCTGCCTTGGGTCCGACTACATGCCCCAGTCCTGCACTGGAATTCTGGAGAGGTTCTCCAGTGGGGCCCAGACTGTCAAAGCCGATGCCTGGTGCAGATTCGTTCGGCTCAGCCTTCGCTGCCTCGATCATTGGCAGGATTGCTGGGTCATTATGCTGCATTTTCGGACGTCTTCAGCAAGAGGGAGGCGAAGACATTGCCTCTACGCCGGGCGTATGACTGCCCTATCCAGCTGACTCTTGGTGCATCCCTTCCCCGTGGTAGGGTATATCCTCTCTCCTTGCCAGAGACTCTGTCCATGTCCGCCTATGTGAAAGAAAACTTGGAAACTAGACCTGCGTGGGGCTTACAACCTAGTCCGGATTCGCCAGGGTGATGAATGGAAGACTGCATTTAACCCCCGTGATGGACACTATGAATATCTAGTAATGCCCTTCGGCCTGTGTAATGCTCCCGCGGTCTTCCAAGAGTTTGTTAATGACATTTTCCGTGACCTCCTCTATGTTTGTGTAGTAGTCTACCTTGATGATATCTTGATATTTTTTCTCCAGATCCTGTGACTCATCAGAGACATGTCCGTAAATTTTTGCTGTGGTTAAGGTAGAATCGTCTGTTGGAAAAGTGCGTGTTTGGAAAAAGATGCTCTACCCTTCCTGGGCTATATTGTCTTGAATCGAAGTCTCGAGATGGTTCCTGAAAAGGTAAAGTCTGTTTTGGAATGGCCATGCCCTCAAGGCCATGCCCTCAAGGCTTGAGGGCCATACAGCGCTTTCTGGGATTTGCCAATTTTTACAGAAAGTTTATTCCAAACTTCTCCTCACTAACTTCTCCTATCTCTAACCTCACTAAGGGCATGAGCGCCAAGGTGTGGACTCCTGAGGCAGAGTCCACATTCTATAGCCTGAAGAGTGCCTTCACGTCATTCTCTATCCTCCATCATCCAGATGTCTCTCTACAGTTCTCGTTGGAGGTGGACGCATCCTCTGTTGGTACTGGTGCACTCCTGTTCCAGAGAGGCTCCAAGGGCAAGTCAATGGTATGTGTATATTCTTCTCTTCTCTTCCGCAGAACACAACTACTCGATTGGGGGTCGGGAGTTACTAGCCATCAAATTGGCTCTGAAGGAGAGAAGACATCTACTAGAGGGCGCAGCTCATCCCATCCTGATTTTTACGGGCCATAAGAACCTTACCTATCTTCAGACGGCCCAACGGCTGAACCCTCATCAGCCCAGGTGGTCACTGTTCTTTACCAGGTTACAGTTTGAGCTCCATTATCGCCTGGCCGACAAGAATGTGAGGGACGATGCTTTGTCCAGGTCTTTCGAGACAGAAGACACCATGGAGATTCCACAGAACATCATTGATCCATCTTGCATTGTTTCTGTCAATCCCCTGCAAGTTGGGGGCATTCCTCCAGTGAGGACTTTTTTGCGCCTGGCTGAGCATGGAAGAATCCTCTGCTGGGGACACTCCTCTAGACTGGGAGGTCACGCGGGGACCCGTAAGACTCAGAATCTGATTGCTCATCATTTCTGGTGGCCCACGCTGCCCAAGGACATTATGGACTTTGTTCAGTATGTGCAGCCAACAAGGTCGCTCACTCCAGACCTGCTGGTCTGCTCCAGCCATTGCCTGTGCCCAATGCCCCCTGGCAGCATATAGCTATGGACTTTATTACAGACCTGCCTCTCTCTGCCGGATGCAGTACTGTCTGGGTGGTGGTGGATCGATTTTCTAAGATGGCCCACATCGTTCCTCTGAACGGTCTTCCTTCTGCTCCTCTGCTGGCCCAGCTTTTCATCCAACACATCTTTCGCCTGCACGGATTGCCGCAGCATATTGTGTCTGATCAGGGGGTTCAGTTCACGCCGAAGTTCTGGAGAGCACTCTGCGCACTCCTAGGTTTAAAGTTGGACTTTTCCTCGGCCTACCATCCTCAGTCCAATGGTCAGGTCGAGAGGATCAATCAGATCTTGGAGAACTACCTACGCCACTTCATCTCCAAACAGCATGATGACTGGGTGCAGTTGCTTCTGTGGGCTGAGTTGTCTTACAACAATCATACCAGCGAGTCCACACAGAAGACACCGTTCCTTATTGGCTATGGCCAGCACCCACAAATTCCTCTCCTGGTCCCTGTTACATCCGAGGAGCCATATGCTGACACGGCCTTTGGGGACTTTCTGCAGATCTGGCAGCAGACTCGATCCTCCATCCTGCTGGCGGTCGACCGCATGAAGCGGAAGGCGGACACAAGGAGAAGAGAAGCCCCTCAGTTCCTTCCTGGCATGAAGGTCTGGCTGTCCTCTAGGAATATTCGACTGGGGGTGCCGTCGTACAAGTTTGCTCCCAGGTTCTTCAGTCCCTTCGAGATCCTGCAGCAGATCAACCCTGTCGCCTACAAGCTTCGGCTGCCTCCTACCCTCAAGATCCCCCAACTCCTTCAATGTTTCTCTCCTGAAGCCAGTGGTTCTGAACCGCTTTACCAAGACTCCAAGCCCTGCGATTGCCTCCAGACACCTTCGAGGTTAAGGAGATCTTGAACAGTAAAAAAGTAAGAGGAAGAACCTTTTATTTAGTAGATTGGAAGGGGTTTGGTCCAGAAGAGAGATCCTGGGAGCCAGATGAGAATCTCAACGCTCCTACCCTCATGAAGAGGTTTCTCTCTCGTTCTGGTCCCAAGAGGAGGGGGCGTAAGAGGGGCGAACTGTAACGTCCGTGGTCACTGACCACGAACTCCTTCCATCCAGTCGACGCCCTTCTCTCAAGAGATATATGATCATACGGCCGTCCTGCTCCACAGTGACCACCAGGGTGCGCTCTCGAACTCAGTCCAGACTTGAGAAGCCAGAGCGCAAGCATGTTTGTGTTTGAGCTAATTGGTCCAGAGCACCCTGGGCTATAAATTGTCCCAGCCCCATCCTCCCACGCCTGAGCTTTGTTGTTGTATTCCTAGTCTGTCTTGCAAATGGTCCCCTAGTGTTTCCTGTTCCTCTATCCTGTAACCTGTATCTTGATCTAGTGCCGTGCTTAGCTGTAGCCGTGCTGTATACCATGCCTGTCCTGCTTCTCCACACCTGACGTCTACCTGCTGCCTAGTTCCTGCCAAGCCTGCCTTGCTACTGTCCGAGCTGCCACAGGTACCCTATATAAACTATAGACTCTGACCTGCGCCCTGTTGGCCAGCTGCCATACCGCCAAGGCGGTACGGCCCAGTGGGTCCACGGACCCTATGTGACAACAGGCTCGGCTGGGACTAGGCAGTAGGCAGGCGCCAGGCGTGGTGAAGTAGGACAGGCGTGGTACTCAGTCAGCACAGCTCCGACTCAATACGGTACTTGACCAGGGTAGCACAAGATACAGGTAGCAGAAACGGGAAACACTGGGAACTGGAAACTACTTAGGAGACCATTTGCATAGACAGACTAGGGTAACGACAACAAAGCTCAGGCAGAGCATGTAGGGGTAGAGCCCTTCTTATAGTCCAGGGTGCTTTGGGAGCAATCAGCTCAATCTCACACCTGTGTGCACTCTGGCTCCAAGGCAGGACTGAGTTCGAGAGCGCACCCTGGTGGTCACTGTGGAACAGGACGGCCGCATGTGCAGACATCTCTGAAGAGAAGGGCGTCGACCGGATGGAAGAGGTTCGTGGTCAGCGACCACGGATGTTACACAAGTTGATGCAAAAATGTCAATACCCAAAAGAAGGGAGAGAAAGGGTATATGTCTGATACTGTAACGATAATAGGCTAGACACGTTCCGAAGACAAACAGTAAGTATTAAGTGTAA
The DNA here is from genome assembly GCF_050947455.1 of Rhinoderma darwinii. Lineage (NCBI taxonomy): Eukaryota > Metazoa > Chordata > Amphibia > Anura > Rhinodermatidae > Rhinoderma > Rhinoderma darwinii. The sequence continues at coordinate 49,553,026 of NC_134689.1, forward strand.
TAACCCCAATATAATGTATCAGACATCTAATTGAGCATCATACAAAGGTGAAAGTAAAGACGAACAGTAACTTTTAGCTGCAAACAAAAGTCAGTTAACGTGCAACTTACTTAAAGAGCCTCTGTCACCACATTACTATCAAGTACTGTGATAAAAACAAAAAATTATTTAGAGAATTAAAAACCACAAAAGGTGCTATACACAACCAATTATGCTGATGCCAAATCTCCATGTGCATCAGGAAAGCGAATACACAAAAATAAAACACATTTTTAGAGGAATTTTAACTCCTTTGAAATTCCTAGAAATTTTTTTTGTATTTTTGTGTATTCACTTTCCTGATGTATACGGAGATTATTTGGCATCAGCATAATTGGTTTTGTATAACACCTTTTGTGGTTTTTAATTCTCTAAATAATTTTTTGTTATCACAGTCATGCATATGTCTAACCTTATTGTGTTTTATGATAATTTTTCATCACCAGCTTTTATGTATTATTTTATTCGGTTGAATTATTTGTTTTTCACACACATATATATATATATATATATATATATATATATATATTGTGACAACTTGGGGACCACTTAGCTCGTGGGATCGCCATCCCCCGGTGTAAAGGATCTGCCAGGCACTACGTCTGTGGATACTCCCAGGATTAATCAGTCGACACCTGAGGCCAGACCTCTTAGACTGACACCGGCTCCCACCAATCAGGGTGGCAGGCTCAGGAGTGGGAGAGCCTATCGCGGCCTGGTCAGTCGGAGTTAGCTCCGCCCCCTGTCCATTTATACCTGCCGTTTTCTCTTCCTCATTGCTTGTGACTCTTCTTGGATTCCTGGCCCCACTGCTGCCTTGCTCCAGCCTGCTTCTGCCGTGCTTCTGCCTTGCTTCAGTTCCCGCTTATCCTGCTTCGCTCTGCCCCTGGCTTGCTTCCTGCTCCATGCTCTGCGTTTGTATACTCCATTACATCCTGATCCTGACGGGCTCGTTCACCACTCCGTTTCCTCACGGTGTTCCGTGGGCTACTGCCCCTTCCCTTGCTTGTTCCCTGTTTGTATCCCCTTGCACTTAGTCAGCGTAGGGACCGCCGCCAAGTTGTACCCCGTCGCCTAGGGCGGGTCGATGCAAGTAGGCAGGTACAAGGCGGTGGGTAGATTAGGGCTCACTTGTTCCCTTCACCTCCTTCCTGCCATAACACCCGGGTGAGATGGTTGGCACACATAGAAAGTTCACTCCAAAAAGGTTTAAACCAGCCGCAGCTAGCTTTATTGTCTTCACAACAGCAGTCAGTGGTACAACAATAAACATACAAAATAAATCCTAGGCCGTCCAGCCTCTAACTAACACATTCAGTGTCCCTCACTACGTGACACTGAGCCTTGTGCCCAGCACCTCAAAACCTTCAGTTTTACCTCACACGGTGGTGACTCTCACAGGCTAGCATGCCTGTCTTCCCCAGACTGAGGGCCCTGTGTGGACTGCACACACCTGATATAAAAAGCCGTCTCAGGTGGAGCCTAACTAGGCTCATCAGACAGCCCAAGCACCAGCAAAGAAAACCCTCTCTGCTGTACATGCTCCCTGGTTGCTTAAAAACTGAGTTTCTGCACTGTCCAGTAGCTGCACTGCTACAATATATATACGCAGCTTTAGAGACACTGTTGACCCGACTACTTTTACCTGCCCTCTGAAAGTGTGCTTTTTTCTTTAGTCTGGTCCCTGGTCCCGAGCTGCTGCCGCAATTTTGTGGGTGTGTATGTGGAGCGCCCCCTTTATCGCAGACTGGTCCAGATGGGTCTGTGGGTGGTGCTCTTCCGTACGCAACGCGCAGTGCGGCAGTGGTTGGAGGACAATTCGGGCTATCCAGCTATCGAAATAAGCGCCCGTGAATGCAAGAGGTTCATTTGATCGTGGATTCGCCTATTTATTTTATCATTCGAATTTCATACGAATATAAATGATGACATTATTTTATGACCATGCTTACTGGTATATATATTCACTAAAAATATACCGGCCGCCGTTGTGCGCATGCCGGTTCCCCTCTCGATCATGTGATCTCGATGGCTGATGTTGTATTCCTCTCATCGAGGTCGCGTGGTTGAATTTGGGATCCGTCATGTGCAGTGATGGTTCGGGCTGAGCTTCACATAAGGTCATGTGAGCTTTCATAACATCCGCTTACTGATACAATCAGTATAAACATCCGTCACCTGTTAACATTTATAGTCCTCTCCTATTGGCCAAAAGTCCCTATATCCACTCCCCCCTGTATCTTTCTAGCCAAGCCTCCTGAGGAATACCTAGTGCAGAGGCGTAGCTAGGTTCTCCAGCACCCGGGGAAAAGATTCAGTTTGGCGCCCACCCCAACCTCTTTCCCGACAGCTCCTTCCCGCTCGCCATGTTTGTTTTCTCTACCAATCAATGATGTGTCATTTCTTTTCCACATTTTTTAATGTAACTCGAGCATAGAAACATTTGTACATTTTACAAGAAATATAGTTCTATACACAACACCAGAACCAAGCTCATTACATATATGCAGCACCAGAACATAGCTCATTACATATATAAAACACCAGAACCAAGCTCATTACATATATACAGTGCCAGAACAAAGCTCACCAATCTAGGTAAACAAGGACCATCTGTCCACGAGAAGTCAGTGAAAAAAGAAAAAGAATTTCGGCGCCATAATCGCCATATTGCGCATGCCCCAACTCACACCGTCTATTGGCTGCTGCCAACACGTGCAAAACAAAGCACTATGACCCTGTACATCGCAGTCTGATTACAACATCATAGAGGGGCCGCAGTCCCGCGCAGGCGCAATGCGATAAAACGCTTTAGCCACGCCATAGTGAAAACTGGAAAACTTGCCAGTAATGCGATACCATTCTCGGGATGTATGCACAGCAATGGCTGAAAAAGAACCCTGCACGGAGAGATATATATCACATCAGTATTCACAAAATATGTGGTAAGAATGTAGGTAGATAAAGATAGTAAATAACATCACAATGAAGTTTTATTAAAACCCAAAAGACAAGGTATCCCCCAAATGAATCAATCAAGGGAATACCATCATATGAAGAATCTCGACATGCAAATATGTCAGATCCTCATCCCGGATACATTTTAGGTTACTTCGTGTTTCAAGTTATGAGAAAAAAAGAGCTTATTCCCCTATCAACTACCCCCCTATTAATTCTGGTACACAATATATATCATCTGTGTAGGTCAGCGCTGTAGTATCTTCTACACAGTAGAGACCTTTCTTGAAACTCTTGAACATTCTCGTAGGCAGAATAAAGTACAAAACATATAAAAGTAGCCTTCCTAATACCAGTTGGTAAGTGTCCTTCAGTGTTAATCTCAACATCTCAAAGTCTTCAATCTACAAGACAAAAGAGAATCAAATTAGTAAACACATTAAAATCAATTTATAATATAATTACTCCTATTCCATACATCAAAAATATAAAAATTTTCAGAGTAACAACTAAATAATGAATGGTACCATCAGGCAAGAGAACCCCAGGGTCCACAAAGGTACATCAAACAAATGCCCTAAAAAGAGAAGGACAGACATCCAAAAGTTTAACCACATCCAAAAGTTCTAACTGTACACATACAATCAGCGTTTGAATACATTCAAAGGATAATCCATGTTAAGACCATTGGGATGAAGGGAGTTAAGTTTATGAATCCATTGAACCTCCCGTTGTTTGAGGACCAGTTCCCTATTGCCCCCACGTTTAAGGGGGGGAACCCTATCAATAATACAGAATCTAAGCTGTTGCACGCTATGTCCCAACTCTACGAAGTGTCTAGGTACAGGAAGTTCAACTTTCTTCGTTCGAATGCTAGATTTATGGTTATTCAGTCGCAACCTGCATTCAGTTGTAGTTTCACCCACATAAATCAGATTACACGGGCATTGTAAAATGTAAATGACAAAATCACTTCGACATGTGTAATGTGAAGTGATTCTGTACGCTCTACCAGTGGTGGGATGTATGAAAGAACTACCCTTTAACAAGATAGCGCAACTGTCACACGACAGACAAGGGAAACACCCATGGCGTGTCACATCATGTAGTCCATCTCTAGCCCGACTGTTAACTGCACAGACATCTGTCTTCACAAGTTTATCCCTCAAGTTCCGAGGTCTTCTATATGAGAAGAGGGGGGGTGACTGAAATTCTACCACTCCATCATAGTAATTGGACAAAATCCTCCAATGTCTCCTAATGATGCCTGCAACATTAGAACTATAGATACTGAATGTAGAGGTCATAGGGAATCTGACAGCAGTCTGTCGATCCCTCCTACTATCCTGTCTCAATTGGATCCTATCAGTTTGTTGTACTCTCTGGATATGTTTTTTTAAAAGTCTATCCGGGTAACCTCTGTCCAGAAATTTACCCACCATCATGTCCAGTTTGTGGTCCAGGCATGTAGGGTCATCAACTATCCGTTTAACCCTCAATAGTTGGCTATATGGTAGAGACCTGATCATCCCCCTCGGGTGGTGACTGTTAAAACTCAATAGGTTATTACAATCTGTTTCCTTGACATACAGATCCGTCATAAGTTTGGAGTCCTGAATATAAACCCTAGTGTCTAAAAATTGGATACTAGTGTCAGACATTACCATGGTAAATTTAATATCAGAATCAATATCATTGAGATATTCAAAAAACCCATTGAGACCAAGCAGGTCACCCGTCCAAATAAGGAAGACGTCATCTATGTAACGCCACCACCCAAGTACCGAGGTAAAGTGGTGGGATACATAGATCGACGTCTCCTCTAGGTCAGCCATCACAATGTTGGCGTACGTAGGGGCCACATTTGACCCCATAGCCGTACCACGGAGTTGCATAAAAAACTCGTTGTTGAAGAGAAAATAGTTACAGGTTAGAACTATATCAAGGAGACCCATCAGGAATTCCCTGCATTCACCGGAGAACTCAGTGTTTCTCAGTGCTTTGTCCACACTGTTCATACCCCTCACATGAGTGATAGAGGTGTATAAACTAGTCACATCAAATGAGACCAACCGGGCCCCATTAGGAACATTGATGTCACTGATTTTATTCAGGAAGTCCGACGTGTCCCTAATGTAAGATCTAGCAGACACGGCGAACTTCCTCAAAATCTTGTCAAGAAAGACTGCAAGAGGGCAGAGCAACGAATCCCTGCCCGAAACAATGGGTCTCCCAGGGGGATTAGTAATACTCTTGTGTATTTTAGGTAGACAGTATAGTATGGGTGTTATTGGATAAAGTGGTGTTAAGTAAGTATACAGATCTCTGTCAATCATATCATTAGCAAAAGCATTGTCAACCAGTACTCTAATACGTTTCTGAATGTCCCTCACAGGGTCAATCGAGATTCTCCTATAGACCTCTATATCATTGAGTTGTCTATAGACTTCATTTAGGTACAGGGTTCGGTCCATAATGACAACCGCACCCCCTTTATCCGCGGGTTTAATAATGAGGTCATCATTACGGACCAATTTATCCAAAGCTACTTTCTCTTTAATGGACAAATTGTGTCGGGTATGCATAGATATATCAGAGCAACATTCCTGTTTAAATTCTGAAACATCTTTAAGCACTGATGCAATAAACGTTTCAACCACCTGCAAACATGCAGGGGGCTGGAAGTTGCTCCTATTGGACAAACCCCAATGTTTGAGGCATAGTTCTATATCTGGCCCTGGATTACTATTCATCACCGGAATAGGCTGTTGGGAAAACCAAGTCTTCATCCTGACTGACCTGAAAAAATTATTCAGGTCAATATCAAGTTGCAGCCAATCCATGTTTTGAATAGGGCAGAACGATAACCCCTTATGCAAAACCGACAATTCATCAACAGATAAAGTATAATCAGAAACATTTACCACTAATTGGTGGTCACAGGAGACCTCTTTTTCACTTGTGCCGTCGATCTTAGCTGTTTGATATTCTTGCTTCTTACATCCCCGCCTGTATTTTCTGCCACCTCTCCTTGTACAAGCTGACTTTGCTCTGGTACGCTGGTTGCTTCCCCTAAAAAATCAACCGTAGGGGAGTCCCTATTTCTTTGAAATCTTCCTTTTGTGTCCTTCCAAATGGGCCTCTTCTGTTGTATTGGTTGTTCCTTCTTCCAGTTGTAGATCTTGCCTGAAGCATAGTCGTCTCTGTCACGAAACCACTTATGTCGTTTTATCTCCTCCTGTTCACGTTGAAACTTTAGTAGAATACCCTGGAATTTCTCCTGATAACCAGAAAGTTCATCACCTTCCATGACCGTCCGTAATTTTTCCTCTAATTCAGCCTTCTTGAATCCACACTTCTCAATCTCCTTCTGAAGAAATTCAATGTTGAGTAGAATTACATCCAAGGCATATTTGTTGGATAAGCCCTCCAGGCTCATGCAGAAATCCACGTTATTTGGGAACAGGTTGGGCTTCAAATGAGATCTTAATCCACGTGGGATGATTTGGTGCCTGTAGTATTCGCCCAAAATAGACAGATGTAGCCGCAGGTTAATATATCTCCTTGACTCAAATTCAAAGCATCGTTTGATGTCAACCTTTGCTGGAATCCCCAGGAAGGTCCCATCTCCCAATGAACCATTCAAAATCCTGTTCACATCCTCTGTGGTGTAGGAAAAAAGGTTGGGTGAAGTATTCAGAGCCCCAGTCGGCTCCATGTTGTAGTATACACGTGCTAAAGCCTCCTCGTCACACAATATATAGAAGATCCAAACATAGGAGCAGCACTGTGTCAATAGCCAGAAACGGTTGGTGCTAGCTTCAAAATATCAAGGAGTGACGAGCTCCTCATGCATATATCCAAGAAAAAGAGACTGGAAGCAGCACTCAGCAAAAAAATGTGAATTTATTCACCCAACACAGCAACGTTTCACTTCCTCCATGGAAGCATTTTCAAGCAATAAATGAAAACCACACATTGACATATATAGACAGAGCCGCAGCCCAATTAACAGGTGTAATGAATCGTAGTAGTTATACAATGTATCAAAAAATACGATATATTATAAAAGTGTAGCAAAAAGTATAGTGCAGAAACATATGAGTCAATCACTGACATTTAGATGTAGATAATCACAACTGTATTAAGTGACATGTATGTGTATATAATAGTGAAAACATATTAATTACAGATTAATCAACAATCACAGTATGATACACAGAAGCTGGCACTCACCAATCTAGGTAAACAAGGACCATCTGTCCACGAGAAGTCAGTGAAAAAAGAAAAAAGAATTTCGGCGCCATAATCGCCATATTGCGCATGCCCCAACTCACACCATCTATTGGCTGCTGCCAACACGTGCAAAACAAAGCACTAGAACTGATAGGATCCAATTGAGACAGGATAGTAGGAGGGATCGACAGACTGCTGTCAGATTCCCTATGACCTCTACATTTAGTATCTATAGTTCTAATGTTGCAGGCATTATTAGGAGACATTGGAGGATTTTGTCCAATTATTATGATGGAGTGGTAGAATTTCAGTCACCCCCCCTCTTCTCATATAGAAGACCACGGAACTTGAGGGATAAACTTGTGAAGACAGACGTCTGTGCAGTTAACAGTCGGGCTAGAGGTGGACTACATGATGTGACACGCCATGGGTGTTTCCCTTGTCTGTCGTGTGACAGTTGCGCTATCATGTTAAAGGGTAGTTCTTTCATACATCCCACCACTGGTAGAGCGTACAGAATCACTTCACATTACACATGTCGAAGTGATTTTGTCATTTACATTTTACAATGCCCGTGTAATCTGATTTATGTGGGTGAAACTACAACTGAATGCAGGTTGCGACTGAATAACCATAAATCTAGCATTCGGACGAAGAAAGTTGAACTTCCTGTACCTAGACACTTCGTAGAGTTGGGACATAGCGTGCAACAGCTTAGATTCTGTATTATTGATAGGGTTCCCCCCTTAAACGTGGGGGCAATAGGGAACTGGTCCTCAAACAACGGGAGGTTCAATGGATTCATAAACTTAACTCCCTTCATCCCAATGGTCTTAACATGGATTATCCTTTGAATGTATTCAAACGCTGATTGTATGTGTACAGTTAGAACTTTTGGATGTGGTTAAACTTTTGGATGTCTGTCCTCTTTTTAGGGCATTTGTTTGATGTACCTTTGTGGACCCTGGGGTTCTCTTGCCTGATGGTACCATTCATTATTTAGTTGTTACTCTGAAAAATTTTATATTTTTGATGTATGGAATAGGAGTAATTATATTATAAATTGATTTTAATGTGTTTACTAATTTGATTCTCTTTTGTCTTGTAGATTGAAGACTTTGAGATGTTGAGATTAACACTGAAGGACACTTACCAACTGGTATTAGGAAGGCTACTTTTATATGTTTTGTACTTTATTCTGCCTACGAGAATGTTCAAGAGTTTCAAGAAAGGTCTCTACTGTGTAGAAGATGCTACAGCGCTGACCTGCACGGATGATATATATTGTGTACCAGAATTAATAGGGGGGTAGTTGATAGGGGAATAAGCTCTTTTTTTCTCATAACTTGAAACACGAAGTAACCTAAAATGTATCCGGGATGAGGATCTGACATATTTGCATGTCGAGATTCTTCATATGACGGTATTCCCTTGATTGATTCATTTGGGGGATACCTTGTCTTTTGGGTTTTAATAAAACTTCATTGTGATGTTATTTACTATCTTTATCTACCTACATTCTTACCACATATTTTGTGAATACTGATGTGATATATATCTCTCCGTGCAGGGTTCTTTTTCAGCCATTGCTGCGCATACATCCCGAGAATGGTATCGCATTACTGGCAAGTTTTCCAGTTTTCACTATGGCGTGGCTAAAGCGTTTTATCGCATTGCGCCTGCGCGGGACTGCGGCCCCTCTATGATGTTGTAATCAGACTGCGATGTACAGGGTCATAGTGCTTTGTTTTGCACGTGTTGGCAGCAGCCAATAGACGGTGTGAGTTGGGGCATGCGCAATATGGCGATTATGGCGCCAAAATTCTTTTTCTTTTTTCACTGACTTCTCGTGGACAGATGGTCCTTGTTTACCTAGATTGATGAGTGCCAGCTTCTGTGTATCATACAGTGATTGTTGATTAATCTGTAATTAATATTTTTTCACTATTATATGCACATACATGTCACTTAATACAGTTGTGATTATCTACATCTAAATGTCAGTGATTGACTCATATGTTTCTGCACTATACTTTTTGCTACACTTTTATAATATATCGTATTTTTTGATACATTGTATAACTACTACGATTCATTACACCTGTTAATTGGGCTGCGGCTCTGTCTATATATGTCAATGTGTGGTTTTCATTTATTGCTTGAAAATGCTTCCATGGAGGAAGTGAAACGTTGCTGTGTTGGGTGAATAAATTCACATTTTTTTGCTGAGTGCTGCTTCCAGTCTCTTTTTCTTGGATATATATATATATATATATATATATATATATATATATATATATATATATATATATAAAAAAAATGTAGAAAGCAGTGACGGCACCAGGACTTCAAGACAGATGCAAGCAAAGTGGATTTATTCACCTCAAAAAAGACAGCAACGTTTCGGTTCAACAGGAACCTTTCTCAAGCCATGACAAACTTACAAAAGTGCCAAGTATATATAAGGAGGACGTACATCAACTGGCAATCAAACAAATTGACAGTACAATTCTCATAAGATACAAAAAATGAGAATATCACAGTGTATTATAAATTTTATACAGACAGTGCAGCAATGAGTCTTCAAAACACTATTAATAGACGACAATGGATTTGAAGACATGATTTATACATATCATAAATAGTGAAAACTCAGTGTAATAGGATCAATTAGGAGGACAGCAGAGGCTAATTAATGATTAATTTAATTCAATAAACTTACAGTTTTGAACTCTCTTCATATGCCCAGCGTGTGAAGTTCGCGCGCATACACTGCGCATGCTCCAAGATGGCGTCAAAACCGGATATGAAATCCGGTGAAGCGCATCGTGGAACGCAATCGCTACCGCGCATGCGCAGGGATGGAGCTTGCGTTCCAATCCCATTGCGCAGGCGCGAGTAGCGAAAAAATAGAATAGATTAGATATATACAATTGAGTCTTATAGGCTATCTGGAGGGTAATAGATGGACAAATATTGCACAAATCGGGATGTAGAGAGATCATCAATGTAAGTGGGCATGAATTTAAAAATACAGCGATTTTTTGTATATATATATATCTATCACATATCCCATATATGAAAGATGTGACTATAGTCACATATGGGATTGATAGGCACAGCATCATGGATATACATTGATGATCCCCGACATAAATGTCAAATACATTAGATGTTTCAAAAAGAAGAAAAAATTGATATATGGCATATATATCCTAGACAATATATTACTGTTAAGGAAATGCTCATCAATGAAAAAAAATGGCAAACCTACAATATAATAAGAACCATGCTCCAGAATAAATGTAATAATCTATAGATTTATGCATAATAGGTATACTATAGTGCTAAGATCAAGGCTGGATATAGAAAAAAGTGAGTCAACAATTTCATATGGGACATAATAATCCTAATGCTAGACCTCTGCTGCTCTCCGCAATCCTTCATAGTGCTTGACACATCCGTATGTATCTAAGGACATATAAAAAGAAAGGCAAATTACCATATAATATACATATAATCACAAAACCAAATAAAAATTAAAAATGTCTGCATAAAAAGAGTAAAAATAGGACTCCAAAATATGCATACATAAAGCACAAACAATACCAATCGGGAATATAAACCCATCGTATCCCCCAGATCAACAGGCAAGTCACCCCCCATTTTTTTGTGTAAAGAGAGAGAATATATTTTTAAATATGTGGACCATAAGGATATTCTATATTCAGCCCTTTAGGAGACATAGTTTCCAACTTATAGATCCACTCTAGCTCTTTTCTCTTGAGAGCCAAACCTCGGTCACCACCACGTCTCATTTGAGGTACAGAATCAATGATCCTGAACCTCAACTGTGACAGGCTATGATTTTTTTCGCAAAAGTGTCTTGACACTGGTAGATCCTGTTTCTTTGTTTAGATGTTAGATTTATGGTTTCTCAACCTGAGACGTATTTCCGTTGTGGTCTCACCAACATAGTGTAGACCACAAGGGCAACTCAATAGATAAATCACAAAAGATGAATGACATGTGAAAAAGCCCTTGATTTTGATAACACTGCCAGTTTGTGGATGATTAAACGAGTCACCCTTCATCATGTGCTCGCAAATATTACAACCCAGGCAGGGGTAACAACCCGATTTAGGAGGTGCTAAAAATCTTTGACTCAATCGATTAGACCCAATATCAGCTCTCACTAGACTATTCTTGATCGTTTTGCCTCTTCTGTAGGCCATCATGGGTCTCTCCTGGAATACAATTATTTCCGGAAAGGCTCTACTCAGAACCTTCCAGTCCCTCCTCAAAATCTCACCAATTTGTGAGCTTAGTGTGGAGAAGGTGGAGACAAAGGGCATACGAACCTTCTTTTCTACACTTAGCTTTTTACCCAAGAGGACCTGTCTGTCCAATACATCCACCTTCCGTCGATTCTGCTCCAAAATATGATTTGGATAGCCTCGATCAGAAATTTTTTTGCACATCTGATCAAGTCGTGAGGATAGTCTGTCATCTTGACTTACCACCCTCTTGACTCTGATCAATTGGCTATATGGTAATGATTTCAGCATAGCCCCCGGGTGTCCACTTGAAAAATGTAATAGATTATTTCTATCCGTCTTTTTAGAAAACAGGTCAGAAATTAGCCTGTTTTCATTGATAGAAATCCGAGTGTCTAAAAATTCAATTGTAGTGGTAGAAAAAGACATGGTAAATAGAATAGTAGGATTTATACCATTAAGAAATGCCACAAACTCCTGTAGTTGACTGATTGATCCGGTCCAAATGAGGAAGACATCGTCTATGTATCGCCACCACCGCAGCACTTGGCTGAAGTGGTGGGACACATAGACAAGGTCCTCCTCAAAACGCCGCATAAAAATATTAGCATAGGTAGGGGCCATATTTGACCCCATTGCAGTCCCTCTCTTTTGCAAATAGAATTTATCTCCTACCAAAAAATAGTTCTTCATCAGGATCAACTCCAATAGTGATTTGACAAAATCAACCTTGTCCCTAGAGAAGCCCGATCCTTCAAGATAAGAAAGTGAGGCCTCAATGCCCTCTTGATGTATGATTGAGGTATACAGACTACCCACATCAAGGGTAACCAAGACCGACTGGTCAGGGATCATAAGATCCTGAATCCTGACCAGGAAGTCTGAGGTGTCCCTGATGTAGGAGTCCGCACCAATGGCAAACTGCCTGAGTATTTTATCAACAAACATGGCTATCGGAACAAATAGGGAATCATTCCCTGATACAATAGGACGTCCAGGGGGACGAGTTAGATCCTTATGGATTTTTGGCAGGAGATAAAGTACGGGAATAACAGGAAATCTAACCCGTAAAAATTCACATAAATTTCTATCAATGATTTTCCTCTTAAATGCGCTAGAGATCAAATTGTCAAGCTCATGTAAATATACAAACTTCGGATCACCTGGTAATATCGCATATATGTTGGTATCATTAAGTTGATTAGCCATTTCCTGTAGATAGAGGGAGGTGTCCATAACAACTATGGCACCTCCCTTATCCGCAGGTTTAATGGTCAAATCCCTATTACCCATTAGGTCTTTAAGTGCCAGATTTTCGGCACGTGTCAAATTTTTTTGGACAAACTGGCTACTCTGCATTCTCTTTAAAGAGTCTACCTGATCTTTAACAAATAAAATATAAGTTTCAACAGCATGGACATTTTGGGGAGGCTGAAATTTACTTTTATTACATAGCCCATAATCCCTAAGATGGAACATCTCACTAGTTGAGGCTACACATATATCAGTAACACATTTAGGTTGCTCTGAAAAGTATACCTTAAGCCTTAATGACCTAAAGAAACTTTCCAGATCTAGATTAAGCAAAAACCAATCAATGGGATTAGTAGGACAAAAAGACAGGCCACGATTAAGAACTTTGATCTGTGGGTCAGTTAACACATGTGACGATATATTCACCACTAGATCTGGGGGTTCTTCTTCCTGGTCTGATATTGCCGTGTCCCCCGTGTTGAAGTCATCCGTCCTCTGGATTTGTTGTAGATGGTTCTTCCTCCTATGTTTCCTCCCGCCCCTGCGGGTTCGCTTTCTCCCACCATAGGAGCCTCCATGTTGTCGCCTAAAAAAGATGTGGCATATTGATCATCAGAGAGTTCTGAATCCGTGACATATGGTTCAGCCCCTCTCTGTCGTCGTCTTCTTGGTCCTCTTTCGATCCTCCTGGGACCCCTTGGGTCAGCATCTTCTCCCTGCCAACAGTAGATTTTGCCTGTGGCATAATCATCAAGATCTCGCTGCCATTTCTGGCGCTTTGTCTTCTCAATATCTCCTCTAAATTTCTGTAGGTAAGAGGTGGCTTTATCTTTTAAAGTTGTCAAATCTTGAGAGGATACCATCTCCTTCAGCTGAGTATCCCTTTCACTCAGGCGTGTTTTAACCATATCAATCTCCTTTTGCAGATATTCCAAATTCAGTAGCAGAAGATCTTGAGAATATTTATTTGAAATGGCTTCAAATCTCTCTTTAAATACTACGTTTGTAGGAAAGAGATTAGGTCTCAAGTGTGAACGCATGCCACGCGGTATTCTGAGACATCTGTAGTACTCACCGAGTGTGGATAGATATAATTCAAGGGAGATTAATCTCTTGGAATCTGCCTCCCATTTTCTCCTCACATTTTCAACAGTGGGTACACTTAGGAAGGCAACATCTCCCGATAGACCCTGAAGGATACGATCAGCGTCCTCCTTGGTATAGGTAAAAACTTGAGGTGTAATCACACCTATATCCAGCTCATCTTCAGTTGACAACATTTTGTAATGGGTGCACGTGTTTGATTCAAATAGATACAGTCCAGCAATGGATAAAAGGGTGGTTTTATTCACCTCAAGTGAGCAGCGACGTTTCAGTCCAACAAAGAACCTTTCACAGCTATATATTTGACATTCATGCCGTTGTTTTAAGAAATGTAAATAAAATATATTTTTTACACGTTAATTTCTGTTTTTATGCTCCCATTTGGGTCTTTTTGGGTTTAATATATATTGAGGAGTTTAAACCACCATAACATTGTTATGGATACTATATGAGTATTTATAAAGTAAATTTATGGGGGTACAAACTGGGGCCTAACTTCTATATGGGGACATAAACAGGGCCTAACGTCTATATGGGGACACAAAGTGATGTTTTCTGCCATTTTACTGCCGCCGTGAGTTCCCCCGCAAAATGGCCTACTAAGTCTGTGTCGCACAAGGGCCCACATAAACCTGGAGCCGGCCCTGTCTCCTGGTGCACACTGTAACTTCCAGCCAGGACGTACAGTTGCGTCCTGGTGCGCCTAGGGGTTAAGAAACACTGCCCTTTACAATTTCGACTCACCATCAAATTGTTCTATGGTAACATATCTAGTGGCTTCAAAGTACAATTTGATTAATCTACCTTTCATGTTTAACAGATAATTTGGAAAATTAAAGTAGAAACCTGATTGCTAGCCATGGGCAGCTACTCCACTTTTCCTTTGCACCACTTTTGATAAATATCTCCAATGTATTTGCAAAGATACTTCGGGCCCATTCATATATTGCGGTTGAGGTGAGGTCTGAGAACCGTATGCGTTTTTACCGCGATTTAGTACGTTTGTGGTAAAAACTGAATCGGATCGAAACCACACTACATCGCGGTACGAACAACCTGCATGCATCATATGTCCTAGGGGGAGCTACACTGGGGGAGTCACTTGTTGAAAAGGATCTGGGTGTACTTGTAAATCATAAACTAAATAACAGCATGCAGTGTCAATCAGCTGCTTCAAAGGCCAGCAAAATATTGTCGTGTATCAAAAGAGGCATGGACTCGCGGGACAGGGATGTAATATTACCACTTTACAAAGCATTAGTGAGGCCTCATCTAGAATATGCAGTCCAGTTCTGGGCTCCAGTTCATAGAAAAGATGCCCTGGAGTTGGAAAAAATACAAAGAAGAGCAACGTAGCTAATAAGGGGCATGGAGAATCTAAGTTATGAGGAAAGATTAAAAGTACTAAACCTATTTAGCCTTGAGAAAACTTCAACCTGCAGAGGCGACAAGCCTTCTTTACTGTGAGAACGGTGAATTTATGGAATAGCCTACCGCAGGAGCTGGTCACAGCAGGGACAGTAGATGGCTTTAAAAAAGGCTTAGATAATTTCCTAGAACAAAAAAATATTAGCTCCTATGTGTAGAAATTTTTTACTTCCCCTTTCCCATCCCTTGGTTGAACGTGTCTTTTTTCAACCGTACAAACTATGTAAAAGGAAAATATATACTATGTATGTAAAAAAAACGCATGCAATTTTCAGGTGTGTTTTTTCGATGTGGTTCTAATGTGTGAATGGACCCTTTAGGGTGGCTTCACACACAACATTTTTAGGAAAAACCATGTTTTTTTGTGGCGTTTTTTCTGACCTTCGTTTTGGCAAAATAACACTGTGGCCAGATATTAGCTGGAAGTCAATAAAGGAATATAGAACGCACTACAAACAATGCGTTTTTTCCCTTTTGACTTGCGTTTTTTGGGTCGCTAGCGTGTTCTCAAAATCGCCATGAGGCTGACTACAGGGTATTTTCAAGCATTTAGTGGTGTTTTTCTCCCATAGACCTTCATAGCTTTTTTTTCCTCTTCGAAACAACGTAGGTGTCATTGTGTGTTTTGTGAAACAGACTACTTGCAAAAAACACCCCCAAAAACACCATAAAAAAAACGCATGTACCATTTTACAAAAAAAAAACTTGAGGTTTTTGTTTTGCTTTTTTCGGCCAAAAACACCACACAAAAGGTTTGTATGTATGCGGCTATATGCTGATTGTAAGCTTTTATTATTTAACCCCTTAAGGAAACAGCCTGTTTTTGCCTAATAGACCAGGGCATTTTTTTCAAATCTAATACTCGACTGCGCTATTGATTCCGTAAAAAAAACGGAAACCTGCCGGAACGGTGACAAACGGAAACCATTAGCAATGTTTCCGTCACAATTTATATCAATGGTGATGCAAACAGAAGCTAAGGTTTTTGTTTGACTTTCCGTTGAGGGGTTCCACGATGGAAACCTCAGACGGGACCCCTGAACTGAAAGCCCACACTGATGAGAACAGGCCCTATCGTGTCACTTTATGTGGTAATAACTTTGAAATGCTTTTATTTTTTCAAGCGATATTGTACTTTAAGTTAGGCCGGATACACATGAGCGTGTTCGGTCCACGATATACGGTCCGTATGTCGGCAGTATTTCCCAGACCAAACACACTGCAGGGAGCCGGGCTCTTATCGTCATAGTTATGTATGACGCTAGGAGTTGCTGCCTCGCTGTGGGAAAACTTTCCTGTACTGTAATCATGTTTTCAGTACGGGACAGTTTTCCCGCAGCGAGGCACATAAGAGGCACATCTGTGACGATAAGAGCCCAGCTCCCTGCAGTATGTTCGGTCCGGGACATACGGACCGTATATCGTGGACCGAACACGCTCGTGTGAATTCGGCCTCAGTGGTAAAATTTGGTTGATACAATCTATTTATTTGTGAAAAACACCAACATTTTGAGAAAATTTACTCTACTTTATGTTGGCATCGTTTTTTGAACATTCTTTTATTTTTCTAGGACATTACATGGCTTATAAATTTAGCAGCAATTTTGCACATTTTCAAGAAAATTTCAAAAGCCTTTTTTTTATGGACCAGTTCAGTTCTGAAGTGGCTTTGAGGGCCTTACATATTAGAAACCCCCTATAAATCACCCCATTTTAAAAACTGCACTCTTCAAAGTATTTAAAACAGCATTTAGAAAGTTTCTTAACCCTTTAGCTATTTCACAGAAATTAAAGCAATGTGGAGGTGAAATTTACAAATTAAATTTTTTTCTGAAGGTTTTACCAGAGAAACGCAACACAAAAATTATTGCCCAAGGGGTATAGTGAGCATTTTCACCCCATAGGTTTTTTGCTGAATTTAGTGGAATTAGGATGTAAAAATGGAAATCAAATAAAATGTGGAAATTTTCAATTTTTACAAGGCATAAAGGAGAAGAAACACCCCAACATTTGAAAAGCAATTTCTCACGGTTATGTAAAAAAAACCTATATGTGGTAATAAACTGCAGATTGGACACACGGCAGGGCTCAGAAGGGAAGGAGTGCTATTTGGCTTTTGGAGCTCAAGTTTTGCTGAAACGATTACGGCATTTCCAAATGTATATTTTTTTTTTATGTTTTGCAGCGTTTGCACTATAAAATCACTTCTTTTTACAGCGGTAGCCACATTGAATAGTATCTGCGTGCTTAGGACACAGATACTATTGTACACTATGGCAGAGCAGGGAGGTATCTCCCTGCTCTGCCGGTTACAACAAGTTACCCCCTATCCATAGGGTAAGGGGTAACTTGCTGATCAGTTTGTGTCAGACAGCTGGGACCCCCACCGTTTCCGAGACTGAGGATGCCGAGCCCCTCGTTTGAACCGAGCGGCAGGTCACTCATGCGCACTGACGCTCCATTCATTCTCTATGGAGCGGCAGTGCCCATGAGCGACCTGCCACTCGGGTTCAAACAAGGGGTTCGGGACCACCGTTTTTGTAAACGGTGGGGGTCCCAGCAGTCGGATACCTACCGATCAGCAAGTTACCCCCTACCCTAAGGATAGGGGGTAACTTCTTGAAACCAGAATACTCCTTTAACTAGGCTGCAGGCCGAACGGCTTGTAGCGTATCAGGCGCAGGGACAGGATCTCTGGGCAGGCCGGCGTGATGACATCACTGGATCACGTCGGCCTATGCAAGGATCCCGTCGCGTTGCGGTGGCTGTGTAGAAACTCCGTTCATCGTGGGAACAGGGCCTAGGTGATAACGTTTTTGGTTTGGGGGGATGCTATTTACAGGGGGGCTGTATGGTGCTATCTACAGGGGGGCTGTATGGTGCTATCTACAGGGGAACTTTATGGCACGGTCTACAAGGGGGGCTGTATGGCATGGTCTACAAGGTGGGAGGGGGCACGATCTACAAGGAGGTGTTACACTGTCTGCAGGGGGGGCTGTATGGCACAATCTACAGGGGGACTGTATGGCACAATATACAAGAGCACTTGTATGGCACAATCTACGGGGGGGGGCTATTTACAAGAAGGGAAGTGTGTCACCGTAGGGGACGGGAGGCACAGTCAAAAGTTTGCTATGGGGCCCAGTCTTTCCTAGTTATGCCCCCGATTCCGTTTATGGGTTCCCCTGACGGAAAGCTCAGCAGAACCCATGAACGGAGTCCCTACGCAGATGTGAACGAAGCCTTATATGTTGCAGATTAAAAAACGCGCTGCATGTCAATTTATACGCGTTTTTTTCTCCAGCGTGTTGATGAGATTTGTTCAAATCTCAGCCAGTCTGCTGCTACTGCTACACTGCGGATTTTCCACAATTAAATCTGTTGCGGAACATCCGCAGCTAATGAGCCCAGTGCAGTAATTCCACAGCGTTCTCACAACATAAAATGACAGTGAAAATCTATACAGCATGTCAATTTCAGCACGTCTTTTGTGCGAGTTTTTTCCGCAGCGTGTGGATTCGATTTGTTGAAAGTTCATCTACCTTGCTGCTACTGTAAACCTTGCGGAATTTCCACACAGAAAATCCAGCCAAAAATTCAGCAGTGTTTACGCTGTGAACATACTCTAAGGCCACATGCACATGATGCATATTACATGCTGATTTCACCACTTGGAGTTTCCTGCAGCAATACAGTAACAGCAAAGTAAATAAGATTTCAAGAAATCTCATCTACACGTCGCATTTTTCCCCACGTGAATTGACATGCATTGCAAATTTTAAAATCTGCAGCAAGTCAATTTATCTTGCGTTTCTATCTCAGAATTGTTTCTGACAAATTTATAAAAAAAAAGTACCAGCAGAATTGCCCGTGTTTATCTGCCGTTTTAATGCAGATTTTTGGATTTCAATTCTGCAATGTAATATTAGAGTAACTTTCTTTACTAATAGAAGTTGTAGAGGATCAGGGATTTCACCGGCCGGAAGATAAGTTATACGCAGACACCTTTAGCGTTTAACGGAATCTGAGGGAGATCCCATAGTTCCCTTTATTTATTTATAACAAGGTCTCATTCACATGACCGGGATAAGCGGCCCGGGTGACGGACATTTTTTTAACGACCGTCACACGGCTGTATTAAAAATCAATTCATGTCTATGGGGCTATTCACGCGGCCATTTTATTAACGGACCGTGTGAAGGGACTGGGAAAAAAACAGGACATGTCCTCTTTTTGCCCGTTTTCCTGGATCCCTCAATAGACTCAATTCTTGCACAGGTAAAAATCCGATTTGACAACTGGTCAAGTAAATAAAGTCTAATAGAATACATTATGATGCGGTTCCAATCATTCGACGAGACTCGGTTGTTGACAACCAATCAAAATAAGTAAAGATAAGTAAAATATGCATACATTATTGCAGGAAAGAAACTAAAATGTTCTATCATTCTGCTAGCGTGCTCTGTTGGGGTCAGTTCACACGTTGCGTAAATATTGCCGATTTTCCACAATGGAATTTGTGGCGGAAAATCCGCAGCAAATACAGTAGCAACAAAGTGGATGAGATAAAAAAAAACCTCATCCACATTCTGCGGAAATACTGAGCGGAAAAAACGCTCAGAAATTGACCCGCGGTGCAGAATTTTATTCCGCAGCATGTCAATTCTATTTGCGTAAACTCTACTTATTTGTTGCGATTTTTTCCCATTGAATACAATGGGCGATAAAACCGACAACCAATAGCAGTTGTTGCGTTTTTTGCTGCGGGTTCACATCGATTTTGCCGCAAAAAAACACAACTCAGAAAAAATAATAATTTATACTTACCCAGAAGTCTGTGTTTCTTCCTCCAGGCCGGCCACATGGGATGACGTTAGAGGGCTGGCCTCCTGGGGTGACGCTTCATCCCATGTGACCACCGCTGCAGCCAATAACTGGCTGCAGCGGTCTCCTGGGATGAAACATCATCCCGGGAGGCCGGCCTGCTAGCAGTCCGGCTAAGTGCTGCAGTTTTTCGCAGCGGACATTCCGGCCGAAAATCTGCGACAGTTTGGTGCGGTTTTTCACCCAGAATTACCAGCGGCGTACAGGGCAGATACGCTGCATGCTTTTACGCAGCGTATCTGCCCCGTGTGAACTCAGCCTTGCGCATGTCTACTGATAACAACCTAAGTTCCAAGGCCATGCACATTCTACTGGTTATACAAATTATTCTTAGCCCTTTAATCTTATAAATAGAAATATAAGAAAATTATTTTAATTCATTGGTTACTATTTCAGTGTGCATGTAGTCCTACCTTTTAAAAAACTTGCTGTTATTAATATATCCTTTTAGAATATGTTCACACATTGCATAAAAATTACGCTGTGGAATGGCTGAAAAATCCGTAGAAAAAAATGGATTATTTTTTTGATCTTAGTGCGGAACTTAGCTGCAGATTTTCATTCCTTTTATTGCAATAAATAAATCCCGCTGTGAAGGTCCGCTACATTTCCTAAACAGATAGGCCATGCGGATAGAAATACGTTTGTGTGAATAAGGCCTGAAACTGCATGCTATGAGAGGGGAGGCGGGTCGAAGTGGGGAATCCATCACCATGGAATCAGGAGTGAAAATCTGCATTTTAAAACACATACGGAGGGATGGAAAAAGGCCCCAAAAAGCAGGTTAGATGTGAAATTTTTGCTGCATTGCATTTAAGGGCCTGTTCACATCAGCGTTGTTTTTCTGTTGAGGGGTTCCGTCTGAGCTTTCCATCGGGGGAATCCCTCAACAGAAAGACAACGCTGATGTGAAAAGGCCCTAATACCCATGTACAGCTGCCCAAAGAATTGCTGTGATTTGCTTGTATCAATACTCACAGGTCCTGCATCGTGTCGGCACCAGAGGCTACAGTTGATTCTGCAGCAGCATCAGCATTTGTAGGTAAGTAGCTACATCGACTTACCTGCAAACGCCGATGCTGCTGCAGAATCATCTGTAGCCTCTGGTGCCGATGTGTCCTCGCTCGTCTGACACGATGCAGGACCTGTGAGTGACGTCACAGCGTGATCTCTTGAGAACACGCTGTGTCTGCACTGCCAGAAGCTGGGCGTTCTGAAGAGAAGTGGATGATACTTCTATACACAACGCCCAGCTAGTAAAAGTAGTAAACACGCCCCGATGTAAGACACATAATACACGCCCAGTTGTACTTTTACTTTTCAACACGCCCAGTTGTACTTTTGCAAGCCTCATTTGCATAAATACGAAAATGGTCATAACTTGGCCAAAAATGCTCGTTTTTTAAAAATAAAAACGTTACTGTAATCTACATTGCAGCGCCTATCTGCTGCAATAGCAGATAGGGGTTGCAAAATCTGGTGACAGAGCCTCTTTAAGCTAAAGTCTTCTCTAAGGGTATGTGCACACGACCTCTTTTCAGACATAATGGAGGTGTTTTACGCCTCAAATTACGCCTGAAAAGACGGCTCCAATACGTCGGCAAACATCTGCCCATTGCTTGTAATGGGTCTTACAATGTTCTGTGCAGACGAGCTGTCATTTTACACGTCACTGTCAAAAGACGGAGCGTAAAATTACGGCCATGTCAAAGAAGTGCAGGACACTTCTTGGGACGTAATTGGAGCCGTTTTTCATTGATTACATTGAAAGCCAACTCCAATTACGTCCGTAAAAGACGCCGCGAAAAACGCATGCACTTGTAAAAACGTCTGACATTCTGGAGCTGTTTTCTCCTGAAAACAGCTCCGTAATTTTAGACGTATTTGGCGTTGTCGTGTGCACATACTCTAACCAAGCAAAATCTGCGCTCCAAAAGCCAAATGGTACTCACTTTTTTCTGAGCCCTTCAGCTTACATCCACATCAAACAGCTTACATCCACATATATGACATTTTAAAGCCGGGAGAACCCGCTCAACTTTGTATGAGGTATTTGTCTTCAGTGGCACAAACTGGGCACAACATATTGTGCATTAAAATGGCATATCAGTTTAAAATTTAAATTTTGCACAATCCGCTGCGCATTAACCCCTTCGAGCACCACGACTTAATAGCATGTCGTGGTGCGGGGGGTTATATATGGAGCGGGCTCATGCGCTGAGCCCGCTCCATATGCTGCAGGTGTCAGCTGTGTATTACCTGGGACTAACGGACAGGAACAGCGATCACGCGGTTACAGGAGCCTGTAAAAATGACATTATACTAATGATCGCTGGTTCAAGTTCCCTAAGGGGACTAACAAAATGTGTAAAAAAAAAAAGTAAATAAAGTTATTATTAGTGAAAAAAATTATATCATAAATTTAAAGTCCCCAAAAAAAAAACCTTTCCCATTTTTCTTTTAAAGCAATGTAAAAAAAAAAAAAAAAAAAATTGGTATTGTAAAATTTGTAAATTGCATTTGTAAAAGTCCAAACTATCATAGTTATGACTCTCGGAATGTGGTGAAACAAAACGTATTGTTTTTTTAACAAGTAGTTTTTACTTTGTATCACCGTAATCGCATTAAGTCTCAGAATAAATTTAAGTTGTCGTTTTTACCGCACAGTGAAAGCCGTAAAAAAGAAACCCAAATAACATAGAGGAATCACAGCTTTTTCCAATTTCAGCCTGCAAAGAACTTTATTTTCAGTTTCCCAGTACATTAAATGGTACTTTAAATGGTGACACTAGAAACTACAACTCCTCCCACAAGAAATAAGTCCTCACGCCAATCTACTGACGGAAAAATAAAAAAGTTATGGCTCTTGGAAAGCAGGAATGGAAAAACTAAAATGAAAAATAAAAAAAATGGATCAGTACTGAAAGGGTTAATTAATTTCTAATGAAAAACCATTTATGACCTCGTGGGGTATTGCCGTACTTGGGAGAAATTGCTTTACAAATGTTGGGGTGCGTTTTCTCTTTTATCCTTTGTGAAAATGAAAAAATTCAACATTTTAGTAGAAATAATGTTTATATTCATTTTCACTGCCTAATTCTAATAAATTCTGCAAAAGACCTGTGTGGTCTAAATGCTCACTATACACCTAGATAGATTCCTTAAGAGGTGTAGTTTCCCAAATGGGGTCACTTTTGAGGGGTTTCCACTATTTTGGTCTCTCAGCGGCATTGGAAATGCGATATTACCCCCAAAAGCTATTCCAGTTAAATCTGAGCTCCAAAAGCCAAATAGCGCTCCTTCCCTTCTGAGTCCTGCCGTGGGTTCAAACATCAGTTAATTACCACATATGGCATATTGCCGTAATCAGGAGAAACTACTTTACAAATTTTGGGGTCCTTTTTCTCCTTTATTCATTGTAAAAATTAAACATTTCTATGTTTTTTCAGAAAAAAAGTAGAATTTCATTTTCACGGTCCAATTCCACTAAATACAGCAAAAAAACTGTGGGGTCAAAATGCTAACTATACCCCGAGAAAAATTAGTTGAGGGGTGTAGTTTCCAAAATGGGGTAACTTTTGGGGCGTTTCCACTGTTTTGGTCTCTCCAGGGCATTGCAAACACAACATGGCACTGAAAACCAATCAGGCAAAATCTGCACTCCAAAATCCAAATGGCGCTCCTTCCATTCTGAGCTCTGCCGTGGGTCCAAACAACAATTTATTACCACATATGGGGTATTGCTGTAATCGGGAGAAATAGCTTTACAAGTTTTGTGGTGCTTTTTATTCCTTGTAAAAATAAAAAGAAAGTATATTTTTTATTTTCACAAACTACAATAAATATAGCAAAAAAAACCTGTGGGGTCAAGATGCTCACTATACCCCTAGATAAATTCCTTGAGGTGTGTAGTTTCCAAAACCGTGTCACTTTTGGGGAGTTTCCATGTTTTGGCACCACAAGACCTCTTCAAACCTGACATGGTGCTTAAAATATATTCTAAAAAAAGAATGCCCCAAAATCCAGTAGGTGCTCCTTTGCTTCTGAGGCCGGTGCTTCAGTTCATTACCACACTAGGGCCACATGTGGGATATTTCTAAAAACTGCAGAATCTGGGCAATAAATATTAAGTTGAATTTCTCTGGTTAAACCTTCTGTTACAGAAAAAAATGTATTACAAATGAATTTCGGCAAAAAAAATTACATTTGTAAATTTCCCTTCTACTTTGCTTTAATACCTGTGAAACGCCTAAAGGGTTAAACTTTCGGAATGCTGTTTTGAATACTTTGATGGGTGAAGTTTTTAAAATGGGGTGATTTATGGGGTCTATCTACTACATAAGGCCCTCAAAGCCACTTCACAACTGAACTGGTCCTTGAAAAATAGCCTTTTGAAATTGTTTTGAAAATGTGAGAAATTGCTGCTAAAGTTTTAAGTCTTGTAACGTAGACATATGGTGAAATAGTAACTATTTTGTGTGGTATTACTGTCTGTTTTACGAGCAGATACATTTAAAATTAGAAAAATCATAATTTTCTTTACATTTTTGTGTTTTTTTCACTAATAAGCAATGAATTTATTAACCAAATTTTTCCACTAACATAAAGTACAATATTTCACGAGAAAACAATCTCAGAATCGCTTGAATAGGCAAAAGCATTCCAGAGTTATTACCACATAAAATGACACGTCAGATTTGAAAAAATGGGTCTGGTCCAGAAGGCCAAAGTGAGCTCGGTCCTGAAAGGGTTAAACTTTTATAAAAAATTTTTTTTAAAGGGGTTAATGGAAAAATACAGCAATAATACCACTGTTTTTAGGGTTTCGTTTTTATGATTTCACTGTGCGGTATAAATGACATGCTAAATTTAATCTGTGGGCTGTTACAATTACAGCATTATCAAATGTATATATGTTTTAATGTTTTTCTTCTTTTGCAAAATAATAAGGCATTTCATGGTAAAAAATTATTTACGTTGTTGCAATCCAAAAGCTCTAACTTTTTTTTTTTCCCCTGTCGATGTAGGCGTATGACGAGTGATACTTTTTAAAGAACCATTTTAGGGAACAAATAAACTAATAATGAGCTTTAAAAAAATATTGGTGCGGGAATGGAAAAAAAAAAAGCAATTACACCATTGTTTTTTTGCAGTTTAACTTTATTATATGGGTCGTATTATACGAGTGCGGCAATATCATATTTGTATTTTTTTTTTAACACTTTTGCAGGGGACTTCACATCTCGATAGTTTGATCGCTTCTATAATGTTCTGGTATACTCAGTGAACCAACCTGACTGGCAATCTATTATAGGCATACAGCCATGCCAGGCCTGGGGGCCTTTGTTAGGCCATGTTCACACAGCTCATCCAGCCTGGAACTTACAGAGAATTCCGCCCGAAAATCTGCTTTAGGGCTTATTCAGACGAACGTAAACTACGCGCGTGCAACGCGCGTGATTTTCACGTGCGTTGGCCGTAGCTATATTTGTCAATGGGGCCGTGCAGACATGGCAGCGTTTTTTGCGCAGCGTTGCTCCGTTGCAAAAAACTCACGACATGTCCGTTGATTCAGCGTTTTCAACGCATCACGCACCCATTGAAGTCAATGGGTGCGTGAAAACCACGCATGTCGCACGGAAGCACTTCCGTGCGAACTGCGTGTTTGCGCAACAGCTGTCAAAAGGATGAATGGAAACAGAAAAGCACCACGTGCTTTTCTGTTGCCGAACATCCAAACGGAGTGTCTTTGCGATTAGCGAACCCCGACAACCGAAGCTAAGTTCACCGAGTTCGGCCAAACTCGTTTTGGCCGAACCCGGCAAAAAAAATTACGGTCCGCGACGCCGGGAGACATTCACTGTGCATGGTGCTGAAAGAGTTAAACTGTTTCAGCACCATGGACAGTGACTTGCGATCACAAAATACATGAACCTGTAAAAAAAACCGAAGTTCTAACTTACCGATTACTCCTGTCTCCTTCCTGCAGTCCGACCACCCGGGATGACACTTCAGTTCAAGTGACAGCTCCAGCCAATCACAGGCCAAGCACAGGCTGCAGCCAATCACAGGCTGCAGCGGTCACTTGGACTGTCGCGTCATCCAGGGAGGTGGGGCCCGATGTCGAGAGGCGCGTCACCAAGGACGCGTCACCAAGGCAACGGCCGGGAAGTTCTCGGTAAGTACGAACTTTTTCTTTTTTTCACGGCATTCACTGTCGAGGGTGCTGAAAGAGTTAGCTCTTTCAGCACCTAGGACAGTGACGGGCGTCGACTAGACTCATCTCTATGATGGCGGCTGCGCGAAAATCACGCAGCCGCGCATCAGACACGGATGACACACGCAGCTGTCAAATGGTGTTTGCGCGCGCAAAACGCAGCGTTGTTTGCGCGTGCAAAAACGCAACGCTCGTGTGAATCCGGCCTTAAATTGTGATGCAGTTTATCGGGCGGAATGTCCACTGTGGAAACCAGTGGTTCTCCATTGTCATGTTGATGCGTCCCCCCTATTGTCCGTGCAGTCTGGCCTCCTGGGAAGATACTGCAGTCCACGATTGGCTGCAGCAGTCACATGGCATGAATTGTCATCCCAGGAGGCAGGTTTGGACAGAGAACAGAAGAAAAAGCGTTGCTATGACAACGTCCGGGTTGCAAGTTTAAGGCTGGGTTCCCACGTAGCGTATACGCTGCAGAATTTACGCAATGGAATTCTGTGCGGAAATTCCGCAGAATTTCCAGTAGCAGCAGAGTGAATGACATTTAGAAAATCTCATGCCGATGCTGCAGAAAAAAAATTAGCAAAAGTCGTGCGGAAAATGCTCTGCAGTGCGTTTTTCAATTCTGCATCCTGTCAATTTTTGAAGCGTGTTCTGTGCGGAGATGATACGTGTTTGGCCCATAGACTTCAATGGGGAGAAGAAATTCCGCAACAGATTTATGTTGTTGTGGTTTTTACAGCGGAAACGCAGTAAAAAACACTGAAAATCCGCAGGTGCACATATACCGTATTTTCGGACTATAAGACGCACCTGACCATAAAGACGCACCCAGGTTTTAGACAACAGAAAATAGGAAAACATTTCATATTTTACTACTTTTACAAAGAAAAAACTATTTGTTAAAAAAAAATTAGTTCTGTTTCACCACATTCTGAGAGCCATAACTTATATATTTTTTCATTGATTGAGCGGTGTGAGGGCTTATTTTTTGCAGGACGAGCTGTAGTTTTTATTGGCACCATTTTTTTGGTACACACGATTTTTTTATCACATTTTATTTCATTTTTTTAATGCTAGGTTGAACAAAAAACAACATTTCTGGGGTTTTTTTTGTTTGTTTTTTCACGCCTTCCACCGTGCGAGTCAAATAATGCTATATTGTAATAGTTCGGAACTTTTACAGACGCAGCGATACCAATTTATCTTATTTTTTTTACATTGTTCTTGGGAAAAAAGTTTTTTTTTTTTTTACTTTTAACTGGCTCCTGACCACTGCCTGTGTATTCCTTAAAACCCATGCCATAGACTTTTTACACCGCGGGTTTTAACTTGCTTCCCCCGAGCGATCGGGCAGCTGTATGTCGGTTCTCCGGCAGTCAGTGACTGAGCAGCTTTTGCTGCTTCTGTCTTCTCTGATCACTTGTAACCAGCGCTCAATGAACGCTGTGTATAAGAATAGAGGCAGCGGCCGTGGTCACATGATCGCCGGGTGCCGTTAGTGGCAGACTGCTGCTGGGTCTTACAAGGCCCAGCACAGCCCTATTAGTGACAATCGTCACTATGAGACGGCTGATTTCCCCTGTAACAGCGGCCCCAGTTACAGTGGAAAAAGATGGTGTAAAAGAAATGTAAATATATATAAAGTTCCCCAAAGGTCTTTTTTGACCTTTGAGGGACAGACCATAGTAATAAAAAAAATAAAAGTAAAGTAAAGTGCAAAAAAAATTTATAATAAATACACATAAAATACCCATCCCAAAAAAAACATCCACCATCAATCATTGTTGTAACGCTAGCCCGAACCCAATTACCCTAATATAGACATGTAATATCTTAAAATTTACGGTAGACAATGACGATCACAAATAAAAGGTCTAATTTAAAGTAAAACTATGTTATTACCGAAAAAAATAGCTGCAAAATTAAAACAGCTTTTTTTTTTACTATTATTTTCAAACTTTAAGAACAAAAATTCTAAAATTGCAAAAAGGATGTGTATAAAAAAAGAAAACTACATTGTCTACGTAAAAAACATCGCAAAAATCACGTCGCTAGCGAAACAAATAAAAAAGTTATAGCCATTTAACTAACGCGTGCTAAAAATGGCTAAACGGTGTCTGGTCCTGAAGGCTCAAAATAGCCCGGTCCTGAACTGGTTAATATTTCTTTACCCTGAAAATATATCTAACTTTTTTAACACTTTTTATTAGTTCCCCTAGGGGACTTGAACCAGCGATCGTTAGAACACACTGAAATACATGGATGAGTTACGGAAACAGCTGAACTCGCTGACCTACGCTCTTTCCGTAACTCCCATAGTAGTGAATGGCAGTTACAGAAGCAACATAGCATGCAAGCTACGCTGTTTCCGTTACTACTATTCACTTCTAAGGGAGTTACGGAAACAGTGTAGCTCAGCAAGCACTCGGCTGTTTCCGTAACTCCCGTCCACCTAACCAGGAAGTGGCCGGGAGACAGTGGAGTCGGGTAAGATAGAACGGGTTTAGGGGTCCTGTGGATATGTCATAAATGTCCTTCATGGGAAAAGTCCTATAAATGCCGCGGTCGCTGTTGACCGCGGAATTTAACTAGTTAAACTACCAAGAACAGCGTCAGCTGTAAAACACAGCTGACACCTGTAGTGTATGGAGCAGGCTCAGCGCGTGAGCCCGCTCCGCTCCAAACATCATCCTCTCCCGCTCCATGAAGTTCCGGGACATCATGGGTCGGGAAGGGGTTAAGTGAGGAGCAGCCGGGTCCCTTGACTGCCGACTATAAGGGACTTTTTAGCAAGATTTATTCCTGTTAAAAACTGCGTCTTATAGTCCGAAAAATACGCTACTTTGCTATAACCACTGTTTACTAAGGTTATGTTCACACGCTAAAGTAAAAACGACTGTAAAATAAGGAGCTGTTTTCATGGGAAAATCAGCCTCTGATTTTCAGCCGTTTTTTAAGCATCAAAAGTTTTTTATGTGTTTTTTTTTTAGCCATTTATGGAGCTGTTTTTCTATTGATGCAATGATAAACGGCTCAAGAAGTGACATGCACTTCTTTTTACAAGACGTTTTTTTACGCGCCGGTTTTTCAAACGAATGCGTAAAAAAATGCCCTGTCTGAACGAAACGCTGTCTTTGCCATTGAAATCAATGGGCAGATGTTTATAAGCATTCAGCTTCCATTTTTTTATACCTTAAAAACACCTGAAAAACACTGTGTGTGAACATATCCTAAGGGTACGAACACACACGGCGTGTTCAGGGCGGATACGCTGCATCAAGCTTGACGCAGCGTATCCGCCCTGAACACCGCAGGGAATGCCATCCGAAAAATCACGCCTCCTGAGGAATACCTAGAGAAACGCGCATTGGGCGTAGTACACTCGCTAAGGAAATACACTAAGAAAGTAAGTTCCACCATCAGTGACTCTTTGCCTACAACTTAAAGTTACCATTCAATATACCCCTTCCCTTCTATTATGTTGAATCCTGCAGCAGATACATGATACTTTATGACCGATTGAGTTGATATCTTTTGCATGTGTTTGGATATGACATTTATTCCCAGGTTGTTTTTGCATACTCAATTTTGGCTACTGGTTTAATACAGACCTATGTTCTGACTTTTTCATCATATTGGCCAACACCTGTGCTGTCAGTCTGCATCTGCGCTTCAAATATGGCTTTCTCCATGCTGTGGACAAAAATCCAAACACTCACTTACCTCTGCTTATGAAACATAGCGATGTACTATTTTCATTGTTGACACCACTGTCTTTTGTCATATTCTGTCATTATTTATATTTACATGTGGTGTAATATTCATGCTTTTGTTTTTAAGACATTCAACTTAATAAAAAATATTTTTATGTACGCTAATCCTCCTGGTTTTCAGGCTCCTAATTGATTAGTTTTTGGTTTAATATATCTGAGGAGTTTAATCACCATAATCTTGTTATGGACTTTAACCCCTTAAGGACACGGCCAATTTTAGCCTTGAGGACAGAGCAATTTTTTTGACATTTCCCTCTTTGCATCCCGACGCTCATAACGCTTTTATTTTTTGTACGACGTAGTTGTATGAGACTTTGTTTTTTGCGGGTCGAGTTGTACTTTATGTACGTAACATTTTTTGGTACAAATACATTATCGTTTAATTTCTATACATTTTTAATTAGATTAAAATGCTGAAAAAAAGCAGTTGCGCAGCAGTTTTAATATATATTTTTTGACACCATACACCGATCATCATAAATAATGTTATACATTTGTTGTACAGGTTGTTACGGTCGTGGCGATACCAAATATGTCTATATTATTTCATGTTTTGGGACTTATATTTTAAAAAGTTTATTTATTATAAAAAATGTGTGTTTCTGTGTATTTTATTTACTTTTTATTTATTTATTTACCATTATTTTTTTTTTACATTCATTTAACTTTTTTTTTTAATCCCATACAGGGATTTATCATTTTGATTTTGATTTTGTAACTGCAATGTACTGGCATAGATCTATATGCCAGTACATTAGCCTGTGTACTGATTGTACACAGGCAGTTGTTAGGGCATACCTCAGTATGCCCTAACAACAGGAAATATGTTCAGACAGCCCTGGGGTCCTTCACTGGACCCTGGGCTGTCTGGCCATACGAGTTGTGGGCTTTGATCGCGTCACAGTTATTTTCTGTGACGCGATCAATGTGCAGTCCCCTCTCCTTGAACGCGTTCAAAGGGTTAACAGCGGAGAGAAGATGTTTCTCTCCGCTCCGCTGTCAGAGCGGGGCCGTGGCTGTGTATTACAGCCGTTGCCCCGCTCTCGATCGCGCGCACAGACGCGCGCAGGGACGGCTGTCACACAGGACGAGTATGCTCGTCCTAATGCGCGAAGTGCTTGCCGCTCAGGACGAGCATACTCGTCCTGTGTCGGCAACCAGTTAAATGAGTATAATAAAAAATTTTACGCCTTAAAAACACCCGAAAACACTGCGTGTGAACATACCCTAAGGGTACGAACACACACACGGCGTGTTCAGGGCGGATACGCTGCGTCAAGCTTGACGCAGCATGTCCGCCCTGAACACCGCAGGGAATGGCATCCGAAAAATCAAACCACTTTGTGGTGCGTTTTTCTAGCAGAAGTTCCGCTGTGTACAGCAGCGCCGTAAAAAAAACAAAAAACTTTCATACTTACCTCCTCTCTCTTCTCTGCTCGCAGTCCGGCTTCCTGGGATGACGTTGCAAGCCATGTGACAACTGCAGCCTGTGATTGGCAGCAGCGGTCACATGGCATGAAACATCATTTCAGGAGGTCAGACTGGAGAAGCAGGGAACTCTGGGTAAAGCCCCATGCACACAACCGTGCTTGTAATTACGACCCGTAATTTTACAGGCACGGCAGGCCACGGACAGCCGTCCATTTTTACGGGCCATGCTGCCATTATAAAGTATGGTAGCACGGTCCGTAAAATTAAAAAATAGGACATGTCCTATTTTTTTCGGCCAGTTTCTACAGCACGGACACCTTCCCGTAAATATACGGGAAGGTGTCCGTCGGCCATAGAAACGAATGAGCCCGTAATTCCGGGAAATTTTACGATCGTGTGCATGGGGCCTAAGTTATCTACATACATTTTTTGTTTTCTTACTTGCGATTTGATTCCGCCGCAAATTTTACAACACACACTGCTTTGTTGCGGGTTTAAGCACCCCATTGAATTCAATGGGGAAAAGCAGCAACAGAAGAGCTGCGATTTATGAATCATTAATTGACATGCTGCGGTTGAAGTAACCGCACCGCAGGTCAATTTATGTGCATTTTTTTGGGCGGATATTTACTGTAGTGTGGGGACGAGATTTGTTGAAATCTCACCCACACTGCTGCTACTGTAATATGTTGCAGATTTTCCGCAATGAATCCGTTGCGGAAAATCGGCAGTTTACACTGTGTGTGTTCGTACCCTAAATCCGCAGCAATAAGAGCAGGAAAAACGCACTATTTGGTGCAGATTTCTGTGAGAGACTTACCAGCGTTTTTCTAGAGATTCTGCCGCAGATTTCCTGTTGCAGATAATCTGCAACGTATCCTGTGTGTGGGAACATAGCCTAAACCTTTTTATTCATTTTAAACAAAGAAAACAAATTTTTTTCTGAGTTGCGATTTTTGCGCATGAATCGCAGCTTTTTACATTCCCGTTGAATTCAATGTTGAAAACCCGCAACAGAAAAGAGGCGTTTCCAAAGCATCAATTTACATGCTGCGGAGTAAAAAAGAAAACACTGTGTGTCAATTTATGGAATTGTTTTATGCAATTTTTTTTACGCAGCATATGGATGAGATTTGTGTCCACTCTGCTGCTACCGTAGTACGCTGCAGATTATCCGCAATGAAATACGGTGTGAAAAATCCTGTGTTTACGCTACATGTGAACATACCCTTGGACTCCCAGCTGCTATGGCAACCTAGATAGTTTCACAGGGCACCAATGCGGTGACAGAGAGCCGTCTTCCTCTGTAGCCACTGAGATACCGCGGTCGCCATTGACGGTGGCATCCAAGTGGTTAAATGGCCAGAATCTAAGTTATCTCCTTGCAATGCACATATATCATATCTAGAATGCATTCACCAGTGCAGGTTTGGTTTAGGCTATGTTCACACGCACAATTAAAAACGGCTGAAAATTAAGGAAAACAGCCTCTGATTATCAGCCGTTTTTGAAACAGAAAATGTTTTTTGAGGCTTTTTTTTAGGCTGGGTTCACAGATAATTCTGTTTGGAATTTTGAGGCAGATTTTGCTCTGCCTGCACGCCGATTTTCGCGGCCATTGGGAGCTGCGGGCAAAAAACCGCAATGAAATACGCTTTCTCTGCCTCCCATTGATGTCAATGGGAGGTCAGAGACGTAAACACCCAAAGATAGGGCATGTCGTTTCTTTTTCCCGCGAGCCCTTTTTTACGCTCGCGGGGGAAAAAACGCCTCCGCCTCCCATTGTAATCAATGGGAGGCATTTTCGCCGCAGTTTGAAAACACTGCGTGTGTACATAACCTTATGCAGTTTTTAACGCCAAAACCAGGTGTGGATCATAAAGGGAAAGGAAGTATAAAGGAAAAATTCTACTCTTATTTTAAACCACCCCTGGTTTTGGAATCAAAAACTGCATGAAAAAACCTGAACAAAACCTGATCATGACCCTTACCTGTGAACTGTGGCGTAACTATCGCTGCAGAAGCTGCTACGGGGCCCGCGGCATAATGGGGCCCCCATATGCCCAGTGGCGCCGCTAGCTGCAGTTATAGCTGCTACAGCGGTAGCGAAGCTACTACGGGGCCCGCGCCGCCTAGCCTCTAACATTTATGGGCCGGGCGGCACAGACCCTCTCATGCCCGATGGCATTGCTAGCGTCGGAGGGAGCCTCGGTGCTAGCGACAGCCACACCCTCTTGCAGTAATTGTACCTGCGTCTATAGCACGCAGGTACAAATGCATGCATTAGCGCTGAATGGCCGGGCACGTTTCGTGCCCAACCATTCAGCACCTTACAATGACACTGATTGGCGGGGCAAAATGATTTGCCCCACCAATAAGCGCCTTTCAACTACGCTAGTGGCGCGATGACGTCATAGCGCCACTTCTGTGGTTAAAAGGCGCTGATTGACAGGGCAAGTTATTCTGCCCTGCCAATCATTGCCTTTCAACGACGCGACGCTTGCAACGTTCAGCTCCAGCAGACCTGCTCAGAAGACAGCGCGGGAACGGGATCGGGGTGAGTATGTAAAGTTTTTTTTTCTACTAAAACTGTGATTGATATTATCTATAGTGGGGGCTCTATCTACATGGGGGGTCTATATTTGGGGATGTGGAGCAATATATACAGGGGGAGCTATATGTGGGACACGATATACAGGGGTGGGCTATATGTGGAGCACTATCTATAGGGGGAGCTATTTGTAGGGCACTATCTATAGGGGTGGTTTATATGTGGGACACTATATACAGGGGTGGGTTACCTGTGTGGCACTATCTACAGGGGCTATATGTAGGGCACTCTTTACAGGGGTGGGCTATATGTGGGACACTATATTCAAAGGTGGGCTATACGTGGAGCACTATCTATAGGGGAAGCTATATGTAGGGCAGCACGGTGGCTCAGTGGTTAGCACTATTGCCTGCAGCTCTGGAGTCCATATGTGGGGAACTATCTACAGGAGCTCCTATGTAGGGCACTATCTACGGAGGCTCTATGGGGGCTCTATCTACAGGGGGCTGTATCTATGTCAGAGCTTGGTTCTAGT
Organism: Rhinoderma darwinii; assembly: GCF_050947455.1. NCBI lineage: Eukaryota > Metazoa > Chordata > Amphibia > Anura > Rhinodermatidae > Rhinoderma > Rhinoderma darwinii. The sequence goes on from NC_134689.1 coordinate 49,587,713, forward strand.
GCTGTATTTATGTACTGAGCTGGGTTTGGTACTCTATATATGTATTGAGCTTGGTTCTGGTGTTGTATATATGTACTGAGCTTTGTTCTGGTGTTGTATATATGTACTGAGCTTGGCTCTAGTGCTGTATTTATGTACTGAGCTTGGTTCTTGTGCTGTATTTATGTACTGAAGTTGGTTCTGGTGCTGTATATATGTCAGAGCTTGGTTCTAGTGCTGTATTTATGCACTGAGGTTGGTTCGGGTGCTGTATTTATGCACTGAGCTTTGTTCTGGTTCTGTATATATGTCAGATCTTGGTTCTGGAGCTGTAATTATATAGGATATATTTATAATAACAAAATTGCAGTGCAGATTAAATTGTTTTCAATTGATTGTATATTTAATGGGAACCTGTCTGGTAGTTTTAACCCCTTGAACCGCGACCATGCGGTAATACATGGCCTGACAATATTTCCAAATGTATGTTTTTTTCAGATGCAGCAAAATCTATAAAATCAACTTTTAAACTAGTGCACACCATATGCTAATTACTCATTAAAGGGTCATGGGGCGGTGCCGCTATCCTGAAGTGTCACATAGTCCTGCCTCCAAACCCAACTTTCCATGTTTGATTCCCATCCTGGCTGATACAACATTCTCAGACGCTCCATTGCCTTGTACTACTCGGGGGGATGTGAGGCAATATATACAAGGGAGGGCTGTGAGGCACTATATACAAAGGAGGGCTGTGAGGCACTATATACAAGGGGGGCTGAGTGGCACTATACGCAAGGGGGAGCTGTGTCACACTATGCACATGGGGGAGCTGTGTGGCACTATATACAAGGGGCTGTATGGCCAGGGATGGCCTTAGGAGTGTGCGAGCTGTGCGAATGCACATGGCGCTGCACCCTCCCAGCATGTAGGGGCGCCACTGGGCTCTGCCTCTACTCTGTGCTCTGCTGTTAAACACACAGAGTAAATAACAGCAGAGGAGCAGGAGGAAGCCAGTCCTACAAAAACCTGTGATCCTGTCAGCATGGTGAGTGTCAGTGGCATAGCTATAGGGGTCGCAGCGGTCACAATTGCGACCGGGCCCAGAAGCCAGGGGGGCCCGCAGCCCCCCGCACCACATCAATGAAAAGTTACTATGGTAACTGGGGCCTATGTAATAAACTACACGGGCCCGTTACTATAGTAACTGACAGTACTTACCCTCCTCTTCCTGGAGCGCATCAGAGGTTCTGACGTCACAGCGCTATGCGCATAACGTCATGATGCTATGCGCTGCGGCCGAAGAGGAGGTAAGTTTAATTTTAGTGTCTTGCTGATGGGTTGGGGTCAGACACCCGGGACCCCCACCAATCAGCTGTTTTGAAGGGGTTGCAGCCGCTTGTACGAGCGCTACTTCCCTTTCATTCCGGTCACTTTCTCACACTGAATCGCCGACATGGATGTGTCAGCGATTCAGTGTGAGCAAGTGAGGGAAATAAAGGGGATGCAGCACCCGTACGAGCTCTGCACCCCCTACAAGACAGCTGAATGGCGGGGCTCCCGGGAGAGGGACCCCGACCCATCAGCTACTGATGGCCTATACTGAAGATAGGCCATCAATGTTTAGGGACTGGACAACCTTTAAAGTGTAGCTAAACGTTCGACAAACTTCTGACATGTCATAGTGACATTTCAGAAGTTTGTATTGGTGGGGGTCCGAGAACTGAGACCCCCACCAATCTCTAGAACGAAGCAGCTGAAGTTTCCGTCACCATTGAGATCAGTGGTGAGGGAAACTGAAGCGGAGGTTTCAGTTTGCCTTTCTGTTGAGGGGTTAACCCGACGGAACCCATCAACGGAAGGGCAGCGGTGATGTGTACAGGCTCTTACAAATGTTTTTTTTTGTGTTTTTTACAGGTTCGGATTCGAGGACAGCTTTTTTATTCTCAATAAAATGGTTAATGAGGGTTGTGTGGGGGTGTTTTATTTCAATAAATCTATTTTTTCTATGTCTTTGTATTTTTTTTTTTACTTTATTGCTGCCAACTTACTAATGGCCGCTGACAGATTGACTAAGGCGGGGCTTAGTGTTAGCCAGTGAAAAGGCTAACACTAACCCCCATTATTACCCCGGTACCCACCGCCACCAGGGGTGCCAGGAAGAGCCGGGTACGATCCAGTACACAACCATCTGTAGCTGCTGCTGTGTTGTATCTGGCTGGTTATGAAAAATGGGCGTCATTTTTTTTTTTTTATAAATAATTGGACAGCACGATGTGGGGTTCCCCCATTTTTATAACCAGCCAGATACAACATAGCAGCAGCAGCCCAGCATTACCAGGGTGGGAAGGGTCACAGTTTTTGGCCTTTCCCAGCCTAATAATACCAGACTGCGGCCGCCCCAGTGCCCCTCTGTCACTACAGATGGTCAGGTACTAGATCGTACCCGTCTCTTCCTGGTGGCGCTGGGTACCAGGGTAATAATGGGGATTAGTGTTAACCTCTTCATGTCTAACATTAGGTCCCCCCCTTAGTGATGGGCGTTGTGAATCAGCCAGCGACAATTACTAGGGCGGTAGTTATAAAGTTTAAACAAAGACATAGATAAAATATTTTATCCATTTTACTGAGAATAAAAAAAAAACGCAGTTATCGAAGTAGTCCTCGAATCTGAAGTAGTCCAACAACCGAACTTGTAAAAAAACAAACACAAAAAAAGAATTAGTATCACGTCAAAAAGGAAAATCCTGTCTAATCCTATCATGTGTGATACTGTTTGTTGAGCCACTGTATCTAATCCTATAATGTGTGATACTGTCCACTGGGCCCTATATCTAATTCTATCATGTGTGATACTGTCTGCTGAGCCACTGTGTCCAATCCTATCATGTGTGATACTGTTTGTTGAGCCACTGTATCTAATCCTATCATGTGTGATACTGTCTGCTGGGCCATATATCTAATCCTATAATGTGTGATACTGTCCACTGGGCCCTATATCTAATTCTATCATGTGTGATACTGTCTGCTGAGCCACTGTGTCCAATCCTATCATGTGTGATACTGTTTGTTGAGCCACTGTATCTAATCCTATCATGTGTGATACTGTCTGCTAAGCCACTGTATCTAATTTTATCCATAGCTTTATGGTCATTGTGCTATAGATATGCTGTCTCAAATATATATATATATATGCACATATTCATACACGCACACATTTTTTTTTGGCTGTGGCACATATGTATTGGGGCTATTCCCCCTGATGTTTTAAGTCCTTAGTGACGCCCCTGGCTGCTAGTGCTGAATTGTTGGATCACTTAGGAGACCCAGCGATGCAGCTGAAAGCTGCGGGCCATCGGCCCTGAGAAATTGAGGGGGGGGGGGGGGCCCAAGAAGAACCTTTGCATCGGGACCCACGAACCTTTAGCTACGCCCCTGGTGAGTGTCCATGTGTGTCTGTGTATACAGTATGTGTCTCTGTGTTTGTATGTGTATATGTTACAGTGTGTGTATATGTGTGTGTGTCTCTGTCCATGCATGTGTTTGTCTCTTTGTAAAAGTGTATTCAATATTAAAGTAGAACAGATAAAATACAGATCTGTGCTGCCTCCTCTATACCCTGCTGCGCCTAGATACCCTTCTGCCCCCTATATATCCTGCTGCCCCTAATATAGTGTGTGTGTGTGTGTGTGTGTGTGTGTGTGTGTGTGTGTGTGTGTGTGTGTGTGTGTGTGTGTGTGTGTGTGTGTGTGTGTGTGTGTGTGTGTGTGTGTGTGTGTGTGTGTGTGTCAGTCAGACGTAGCGGCATGAGGGAGCGCCATGACCGGAGGCTCCGCTAGCAGCTGCTATGGCTGCTACAGCGCGACGCCACTGAACACTACGGCAGAGCAGGGAGGTATCTCCCCGCTCTGCCAATAAACAAAAGACATGTATCCCCTATCCAAAGGACAGGGGATACATGTGTGATCGCTGGCAGCGATAGGGAGAACGGGGGACTGAAAGTCCCCTGAAGTTCAACATCACAAACCTCGGACTTCCTGGGTCTGTGTCGGCAGCTCCGTAAAAATGAATGGAGCGCCGGTCGTGCTTGTGCGCATGCGTGACCAGCTCTCCTTTCATTTTTATTGAGCTGCGCAGACGCCGGAAGTCAGAGGTTTGTCATGGAGAACTTCAGGGGGACTTTCGGTCCCCCGTTCTCCCTATTGCTGCCAGCGATCACACATGTATCCCCTATCCTGTGGAGATTCTGTGGAGAGGGGATACATGTCTTTTGTAGGACACACTGTAGGTCGCATTTTTTTGGGAGGGGGGACGCTGTATGGCGTTCGCTACAGGGGGGGGGCTGTGTGGCGTTCCCTACAGGGGGGGGCTGTATGGCGTTCCCTACATGGGGGGCTGTATAGTGTTCCCTACAGGGGGGGCTGTATCACTTTCCCTACAGGGGGGCTGTATAGCGTTAACTACAGGGGGGGGGCTGTATGGCGTTCCCTACAGAGGGGGGCTGTATAGCGTTACCTACAGGGGGGCTGTATGGCGCTCCCTACAGGGGGGGCTGTATGGCGTTCCCTACAGGGGGGGCTGTATGGCGTTCCCTACAGGGGGGGCTGTATGGCGTTCCCTACAGGGGGGGCTGTATGGCGTTCTCTACAGAGGGGGCTGTATGGCGTTCCCTACAGGGGGGGGCTGTATGGCGTTCCCTACAGGGGGGCTATATGGCGTTCCATACAGGGGGGGCTGTATGGCGTTATCTACAGGGGGGGGGGCTGTCAAGAGTTTACTATGGGGCCCAGTCTTTCCGAGTTACGCCCCTGCCTGTGAGCACACCCATACACCAGCTATGAGCGCTCCTGACATTTCTAAGGTCAGTCACACGATGATAATAATGGAGCTGTGGATTGGTCTGCTGCCTCAGTATCCGCTCTCTGCGCCTCCCAGTAATCGGAGCTCCATTCACATCAGACTTCTGGGATTCAGCCGCCAGGGAGATTCAATCACGTTCCAGAGGGAGTGCTGCTGACGTCACTTCGACACTCCGAGACTTTCCCCAGTGCTCCTCCCCTTACCGCTCCGCCTCCTGCGCTGTCAGTCACATCTGAAGCTGCAGCACCGCGGTCTGTGACACACAAAGGTAAGAGCAGCGCCGGGACTGCCCGGTAATCCCGTCATATAACGCATGTATGGTCACGTACTGTCGCTGCGGCACCGTCCCGGGGGCCGCGCTGTCCTGAAGTGTTCCCGGATACATGAGGCCATGGCTGCCCGCGACCTCTGCAGCTGTTCGGTGCATGGCGCCGGTTGTGGGGTTGTAGTGTGCTGTGCAGGGTGGTGGTTGTGGGACAGGTGAGGACCGTTTGACTTGCTGCACACTCGGCCTGATCTCCGTACTCGCAGCTCTCGGGAGACCTCCATTGTCTGCATGGATTAGTCTCCTGCCTGACATGTTCTATATGTCCCTTACCGGACTGATGGCCTCAAGACCTTGGACGGTGTCTACCTCGCGGGCGATCTCTCTCTATCCATCTCCTCACAGCTGTGGTGGGAACACGATGTTGGCTCATGGCCCTGCAGATCCTCTCTGGACCATTCACCTTGAGAGGAGCGTTGTAATAATGATGCTCTGCCAGGCCTCGTACTGCTCGCCATGGATGCGGACATTTACTATAGATTTGCCCTGCTCAAGGTCGTCCAGGGCATGCTGCCAGCGGTGATTATAACGTGTGGCATTCTAGTGTTCTCCTGTGACTGGGGTAGTAAGTCGCACCCAAGTAATGGAGTGGCATTCACCAGCTGTTACCCCAATGTGAGAAGATGCTGGAATTCTGGGAATCCAGGACCAGAGCCGTGTGTTGTGGCCCTGAAATAAGATGTCATTTGACCCTGAGTGTGAAGGACGCTCCTCATTTGGCGTCATTCCCTGAAGGCATGGGTATGACGTGCAGCGTGTAGGCCTCCACATGTATGTGTGTATATATATATATATAATTGAAGTCTACTAGCATGTAATATGAGGATTATACGTAGCCATGGCTGCTTTCCTGGGATACTCGTATGTTCGGTGGATCGTGTCTAGGCCTGAACGACATATTCTCCATGAATGTGGGACAGTTCTGTCTGTAATATATAAATGAACAGATGGTAGACATATTGTACGCTCCTGTGAAACCATGCCGATTGTATTGTTAACCATTGACGGATCCTTATCTGCACCGTCACTTTCCGGTATCCTTCACCTCCACACGCCTGTGCTGCATACATACTGATGGAGTCCTGGGAAATGAACTCTAATGTGTATGCCGGAGAGAGCGATATTCCAGTGTGTTACATGCCGTCATAGTTGCCAGGTGTCCATTTACAAATCGGACAAAGGCAATCTGAAAAATAGCCCAATGTCAAACCTCCCGACCGTTCTGGAGCCAGCGGAGAAATCCAGACTGTTTCCTGGGCGGCCGGCAACATGTCCTGGTATCAACTGTCTTCTTCAGGATGCAGATATAGTTGAATCCGATGAGTAGGGAGCTGTCAGCTCCCTGCTCCACCATTCGCACTGTGACTCTTGGCGCAGACACGTGATGCAGTGACGTAATCGCCCGTTTGCTTTGAGCCATGCATGGCACAGACTGGAGGAAACCTGCAGTGGCAGCTCCTCCATTTATCGTGGGAACAGGGCTAGGTGAGTATAATATTTTTAGGATCCACTAAGAGGCATTATACTGTGGGGGGGAGCATTATAGGAAAATTTTACTGTGTGGGCGGGCACAGAGCGCATTAAACTATGGGAACATTTTACTGTGTGGAGGGCATTATACTGTGTGTGTGTGGCACTATGGGGGCTTCATACTGTGCGGGGGGGGGGGGTACTATGCAGGCAGGATACTGTATGGAGCATTATATTGTGTGGGGGCATGATACTGTGTAGGGTCACAAAGGAAACAGGATATGTATGGACAGGGTTTGGGAGGGGTAAGAGGCATGGCTTAACATTTAAAGAGACTCTGTCACCACATGATAAGTCGCCTATATTGTACATAATGTGATCGGCGCTGTAATGTAGATTACAGCAGTGTTTTTTTTTTTTTTGTTTTTTTATTTAGAACGATAATTTTTGACTGAGTTATGACCTATATTAGTTTTATGCTAATGAGGTTCTCAATGGACAACTGGGCGTGTTTTACTATATGACCAAGTGGGCGTTATAAAGAGGTGTATGACGCTGACCAATCAGTGACCAATCAGCGTCATAACTTCTCTCCATTAATTTACACAGCAGATAGCGTTCTTATTCCATCACTATGTGCAGCCACATACACACACACACCAACGTTACTCATGTGTCATGACAATGAATATACATTACCTCCAGCTAGGACGTGAAGTCTATTCATTCTCCTGACCACTTCTGTAGCGTCTCTGTGATTTACAGCATAGCAGGCGTAGTCTCTCAAGAATACGCTGTAAGCTGTCATTCACAGCGAGAGCTCGCTGTGCTGTAAATCACAGAGACGTGCAGAGAAGTGGTCAGGATTCTGAATAGACATCACGTCCTGGCTGGAGGTAATGTATATTCATTGTCAGGACACTGCAGTAATGTTAGTGTTTGTGTATGAGGCTGCAGAAAGCGATATATCTATATCGCTATCTGCAGTGTAAATGAATGGGGAGAAGTATATGAAGCTGATTGGTCAGCGTCATACACTCCTCTATAAAACGCCCACTTGGTGATATAGTAAAACACGCCCAGTTGTCCATTGAGAAAGTCATTAGCATAAAGCTAATATAGGTCATAACTCCGTCAAAAATGAACGTTTTTCGAAATAAAAAACACTGCTGTAATCTACATTACAGAGCCGATCACATCATGTACAATATAGGGCACTTATAATGTGGTGACAGAGCCTCTTTAATAAAAATGTCTTTACATGAGTTGTCTCTCTGTACATCATTGAAAGTTGGGAAGTTTGCCTAGAGTAGAAAATCTGCACGTAATACTAATGTGTGCACGTGGCCTAGGGGTAATACACATGTGACAGATTTTTTACACCACAGATCTGACCGCAGTGAATCCGCCACAAAATATGCATGTTTCTCATATGTAGATTTGCCACAGACCTCGCGAGATCACGCTGTAAATGACAGGTTACAGCGAGATTACGCTTTGCTCGACTGTAAGTACCACATAAACGTTAACGAAGTCCCGGGAATGTGAATAGACATCCCGTCCTGTCTGGAAGGAATGTCTATTCACTATCTAAACACTTCAGTAACGTTAATATGTAAGTATAAGACAGCACATAGTGATCTAGCAGGATCCCTATATGCTGAGTAAATGAATGGAGAGAAGTGTATGACGCTGATTGGTCCGCGTCATACACTTCTCTCCACAAGGCCCACTTGGACTAAAGTAAAAACACGCCCAGTTGGGCATTAAGAAACAAATTAGCATAAATCTAAAATCGCTCCTAACGTGGTAAAAATAGTTTTTATACATAAAAAGCATTACTGTCACCTACATTACAGCGCCCATCTCATTATGTAGGAGACAGGGCACTTATAATGTGGTGACAGAGCCTCTTTAAGCTCAGTAGCATGCAGAATTAAGAATGCAGCTGTGGATGAGAATTGGCTATACTGAGTTACAGCATGCATAAGATAAGCACTTGCAAAGTAAAGGCCCTTTTATGCCGGCTGATCGGCCGTGCAGCGAGCGCCGATCAATGAGACATCGTGATCGGCGCTCGTTTGCTCCGGTAACGCGCGGCTATGGATGGGAACGAGCGCTCGTTACTACAATTGCTCTTTTATTGCTCTTATTATCATGTCTGCAGCGCATCTCCTTGTTTACACAGGGAGATGTGCTGCTGGAACGATATTTCGCTTTTTTAAAACTTACGACCAGCAGATGATCGAGCGTTTGATCGTTCATCTGCTGATCGCTGCCCTGTGTTCTTTGAACGCTCGTCTGCCCGATATTCGCCCAGTGTAAAAACCCCTTTACTAGAAGGTGAATATTTAGGTGCAGCATTTCTAACCTTCACCATTTCTATCCACTTTGCTGTTGCTTTGCAGCAGTTACCGCGCGCTCCCCTGAGGGAGGACCTGTGAATGGGAAGCGGAGATTTCTGCCTTTCCGGCTTAGGGCTGAGTAGCTGAGTCATGGCCAACTGTCTGGTTGCTACATACACCCAGCCTAACAAGCGGCTTTTATATGGACGGTCTCCCATTATGCAAATCTTGGCCTAGCAGAGGGCAGTGAAAGGGCAAGGAACCTTTGTTGTACACAAACTACTGTATATATATATTTTTTTTTATGTCATTCTCCAAGTTTTTTTTACCTGTTCTAAAGACTTCACACGGGATTTTTCTTTTTTTAGGGATATGCTTCAGAAGTAAAATGTTAAGTTTAAACTTGCCATCTATCTGCAAGGCGCAACCAGATGCAGGCTCCAAGGTGGACACTGGTGGGTGGCAGCCCAGGTAGAAGCCTTGGAGAGTTGTTGGGTTCCCCTAAGCTCCGGCAAGGGGGGGATCATTGATCCTCAATCCTCTTGGCCTATGGTTTGGGGGGTCGGGGAATGGTTATGCGGGGCTTCTCTCCTTTAGGAGTAGGGCTGCGATAGAACGCATACTTTGTGCACTTTTTTGTGTGGCACCTCTGCACTTTTTTTTGCACTTTGGGTGACAGCACAACTCGGGCTTTCTATAAAAAAAGAAATCTACCTGCAATAACAGACTGGATAACTGATCTAAGTCATAACTCAAGCATGAGTGAGGACACGCATCGCAGCGGGCCGCAAAATGGTGGATTCCAGATTTAGAGCTAATGGCGATTTTGCAGGTAATTCTGCAGTTTCAGCGTCCACATCATGATTGCTGCTATTAAAACCATATAGTATGTGTATCGCGAAGCCGCGCAATGGATACGGTTTATAAAAATGAATCATAGGGTAACATGGAATATTGAAATAAAGGTTATGAAATGTAATTTTTCTGATTGGTTGCTTTAGACCACTCTTAGCTCACACTTTTTTTTATTTTTTTCGATAAATATTTTATATGAACTTTATAAGAGTTCTCCTTTAAGATGAGCAAAAATATGTTTGGAGTTAAAAACGTAAAGCGCTTAAACAGCAATGATTGTCACTAAACTAGGTAAAGACTCTCCCTCCAGTGCCAAAAATGTTGGTGTTTTCTCAGGGGCCAATTTCACGTCTCTGCGCCACCATTAGTAGAGTATTGAAGTGGGTGTCTGGCATCTGTGACATCAGCTACTTACACACAGGGGACAAATATAGAGCTGTATAATTGGCACTTTATAACATAGATTTTCAGGACACATTGAGCCAGATGTATTAACCGAGTTTGGCGCAATGTAAAAACTAAATATCTGACACATCGCATGGCTCATGATCAATGTCTAAGGCTATGGTCACACTGAGTATTTTGCAGGCAGAATTTCTGCCTCAAAATTCCGTTTGGAAGTTTGAGGCAGATTTTACTCTCCCTGCACGCCGATTTTCGCGGCGTTTTTCTTTGCGTTTTTTGCACGCGCCCATTGTGCGCTGCGGGCATAAAACGCAGTGAAATACGCTTTCTCTGCCTCCCATTGAAGTCAATGGGAGGTCAGAGGCGGAAACGCTCGAAGATAGGGCATGTCGCTTCTTTCTCCCGCGAGCCGGTTTTACTGCTCGTGGGTGAAAACCGCCCCCGCCTCCCAGTGAAATCGACGGGAGGCATTTTCGGGCCGTTTTTGACTAGCTTTTTGGCGCGGTTTCCGCGTCAAAAAACTCGTCAAAATACTCCGTGTGAACATAGCCTAATGCTGCAAGCTGGTAAAAATGAAACCGAAGTCTGCGCCAGTTCTGAAATGTTGTACATGTGCTCAACTCCTATACCACACTGCTAAATACGGTGCAACTGGAACTAACAGCCACCCCCGAAATGCTCCTTTTACAGATAAAATTCAACGTAGTTTGGGTATGATCGGCTTCCGTTGATTTCTTCCGTCAGACCTTTCTGTCACGAACCCATCGACAGAAAGGCAAACGTAAACCATAGCTACCGTCTGAATTACCGTTGATTTAAATGGTAATGGTTCCGTTGCAATTGGCTTCCGTTTTGTTTTCGTTCCGTAAGGTTTCCATTTTTTTTTTTTTTTTTTTTAGCAGAAACCATAGTGTAGTCCGCTGCGCTATTGATTCTGTGCAAAATAACGGAAGCCTTACGGAACAGAAGCCTTTAGCAACTAAATCATTACCTTTTGAAATCAATGGTAATGCTAATGGAAGCTATGGTTCCTGTATGGGTTCCTCAGACGAAACGCATCAGCAGAAACTGAATGCTGATGTGAACAGGCCCTGTTAAACAAACATTTTGGCTGGGTTCACACACCGTGGGCCATTTGCATTTTTTGCCACAATTTTCTGAAAATCGTGACAAAACTGTGCCAATTTGTCATGATTTTGCGTAAATTGCGTCAAAAAAGAAATTTGACCTTGCCATGTGAACAGTCTTTATAGGGACTTAAATGCTGCAGATAACGTCATTTGAATTTTTTTTTAAATTTATTTATTTTTCAGGATTCTCTTACCTAGCTTGACCATTAACCCCTTGATGTATTATCACGTACATGTATGTGATGAGCATTAGGCTGGATTCACACGAGCACATTACGTCCGTAATGGACGGAACGTATTTCGGCCGCAAGTCCCGGACCGAACACAGTGCAGGAAGCCGGGCTCCTAGCATCATACTTACGTACGATGCTAGGAGTCCCTGCCTCGCTGCGGGACAACTGTCCCGTACTGTAATCATGTTTTCAGTACGGGACAGTAGTTCCACGGAGAGGCAGGGACTCCTAGCATCGTACATAAGTATGATGCTAGGAGCCCGGCTCCCTGCAGTGTGTTCGGTCCGGGACTTGCGGCCGAAATATGTTCCGTCCATTACGGATGTAATGTTCTCGTGTGAATCCAGCCTTATAGCGAAGCATGGAGCGCACCCACAGGCTGAGCGCACGCCATACCCTGCAGGTATCAGCTGTGTCTTATAGCTGAACCCGGGACTAACGGCCAGGAGCAGCGATTGCGCTGTTCCTGGCCATTTAACCCCTCAAATTCTGCCGTCTATCGTGACCACGATATCTGAGGCATTGATAAGTGGGGGGCTCATCGGCAGCTGGTTCAAATCCCTTAAGGGGACTAATAAAAATTGTAAAAAAGCAAAAAAAATAAAAATGTAAAAGTTGAAAACTTATTGTAAACAATAATCAAAATTGGTATCGCTGCATCTGTAAAAGTCCGAATTATTACAACTCAACATTTTTTAACTCTCACGGTGAACGCGTGTGAAAAAAATTTAATTAATTAAAATTTGCCAAAATCGCTGTTTTTATTTTCCTTATTTTTTTTTGTCACCCTAGCTTAAAAAAAATAAAGAAATTGTAATAAAAAGCGTTAAAGTTCTAAAAAGTGGTGGTACCAAAAATGGTACCGATAAAAACAGCTCGTCCTGCAAAAAATAAGCCCTCACACCGCTCAATCGACGAAAAAGTTAGTTTTTAATAAATGGATTTTTCTTTGTAAAATATAAAAAAAACCTGTATAAATTTGGTAGCACCTGAAGGCTGCATTCACACAGGATAGAAATCCTGCAGATTTTCCACAGCATTTCTGAAGGGTTTTCTACAGCAAAAGGTGCACATTTTGTGTTCTTTTTTTTTTTACATTTTTTGTTTTTCTGAAATCCGCAGTGAACATCCAGAACAGAATGACCATACTGCGGTTTTGAAAATCCACAGCACGCTTTGATTTCTGTCCAGAAAATGTTTATCGGCATTTGGCTGGGAGTGTCTGGTTGGATTCACACAGGACAGAAATGCTGCAAAGTCCATCTGACATAAGGTCCTTCGAGGCTCTGTCACCAGATTATATATCTCCTGCATAATCTGATCGGCGCTGTAATGTAGACAACAGTGATTTTTTTTTTTTATTTGAAAAACAATCAATTTTTTTTTACACATTGTCTCTAGGCTGCAGTGTTGTTTTTTTTTTGTTTTTTTTTTTGTTTTTTTTTATGCTGCGTATTTTTAGGTTTGTGTTTTTTAGGATGTGTTGCTTTGCGGTCATGCATTGCTACTTATCCAGCTCTGTCCCATCTACAACTGTCATGTTTGTGATTGACAGCAACAGCTAAATGGTTAAATTTAACCGGTGACATCAGCAGGTGTAGCTCTAGTAAACTGCACACGCACAACCATCTAACATGAGGGTAGGTTTTATATCTGGACAAATGAGCTGCATCCCTTTGTTTTCCTCTGTTTTGCCTTTGGATATTGTGATATTATATTACCTGATTGTTTTGAAGAATAATAGCGGTCATCTAAAGTTTAGAATGAGTAAAAGTGCCCATACACATTAGACGAAAGCTGCGAAACGTGAACGGTTTTGATCAAACGTGTGAAATTCTAACTGGGCGATCGATGACAGTCATCTTCTAAAAATCAGGTCGGAACGTGTTGGAATTTGTTTTCTGAGTATTGGAAAAAGTTAAATTGTATTTGGGTCATTCAGATGAACTGCACGCGATTGTCCGAGGAGGAAAGTAGGCGGCGTTAACATTAAGTGGGTGGTGCTTTCTTGCGGGAACATTGGAAATCGATACCATTTTATTCATTACATCACTCTTGGCTTTACCTCGGCTGTTACTCTTCTTCAGTCGTCGGACATGTAGAGAACAATGCACCGATATGGGCAATATCTGAAATGTGTAAAGTTAAGTCGGCTTAACGAATATGAATCGGATGAACGATTGTCCGAACATCACCCTACTTATCTCACGTGTATGGTACCTTTTAAAGGGATTGTCCAGCGAATAAAAATTATTGTTAAGCCAGCTCACAATGGTGTGCATTTTGTATGCACTGGACAACCCCTTTAAGGGTATGTTCACACGCTTAGCAAAATCCGTCTGAAAATACGGAGCTGTTTTCAAGCGAAAACGGCTCCTGATTTTTCAGACGTTTTTGTAACAGCTCACGGTTTTCGCGGGCATATTTTACGGCCGTTATTGGAGCTGTTTTTCAATGGAGTCGATGAAAAACGTCCCAAGAAATTACCTGCACTTCTTTTGACGCGGCGTCATTTTACGTGCCGTATTTTGACGGCGCGTAAAAGTAAGCCTTGTCGGAATAGAACACCATAAATCCCATTGCAAGCAATGGGCAGACGTTTGGAGGTGTAATGGTGCTGTTTCTTCAGGAGTAATTCGAGGTGTAAACTGCCCAAATTACGTCTGAAACGACTGCGTGTGAAAATACCCTAAGGCAACGCGTAACGGATGAGCTGCGGCCAAAACTGCAATAGCATAAGTGTTTGCCTTGTTCGGTTTTTGGCCACGTGGTGCTTGCAAAAAAAAAAAGTGTCTGCTTTATCCGCCAAACACGCTTGCCAAAGAAAAAGTACAAAAATGAAGCACTGATATTCTTGTGTAAAAGAGGCCTTCTAGGTAGGGAAGTGGCGCTGTAACACACGGTATAGTGCTCACTATCTATTCCGCTATTACTGGCATCCCCTTTCTACCAATCCATATAGGCATTTCTGCATTAACCGAGAGGGGAGGGGGCTCCCATAGCAAACATCAAAATGACCTATTGTGAAGGATTTTAACACCCAGACAGAAAGGTCTTGTTTGTTCCCTCCTCCACCCCCTTTCTATGGGCTATAGTGCAGTTTCTGGGGCAGGTCCTGCACAGGTTCTTGGCACGCAGTACCAAAGGGCTTCGCCCCTTCTCTACTAGTGCCCCAAAGCCGTCCACGCTTGTCTATATACTTAGTAAGATCGTTCTTGTAGAATTATCTGCTCTGAGATTATAACTTTCAAGGATCAGAGTTGCTTCAGGGATGTTGATTTCGATTTTATATAATTTTAACCTTTGATTTATTATAGTTTAGCGTTTACCAACCTAATTTAGTGAAACTTGCCACTCTTTACCATCACTGTCCTAGAATTTGGTGTGTAACAGAGATCTCAAATTTTTTGCCCAGGATGCATCCAATTTTGCTTCTTTCTCGCAACTCCTACTGGCTGGAAGGCAGTCTGCAGCAGCAGGAACCTCCCCACCAATTCCCCCTCCCACAGCCATGTGTACAGTAAGAGACCAGACAAACAATCCCACAGTTGGGTCCCATTACACAGCCCGGCGAGGGTCATGTAAACGAGTGCCGATCGACGAGACTGCTCGTTGATCGGCGCTCCTTTCACAGGGATCTATTATCAGTAATGTATGGGGAAGAGCGATCGCTACTCCGATCGCTCCTCCCTGTACATTTCTATCATGTCTGCAGCGCATCTCCTGGTTTACACAGGGAAATGTGCTGCCGACAACGATATTTTAGGCTGCGTAAACGATGCAATCAGCTGATGGGCGTTTGCATATTCGTCGGCGGATTGTTGCTGTTTACACAGGGCAGTTATCGTGAATGAGCGTTTTGCGAATACTCGTTTGCCTGATAATTGGCTGGTGTAAAAGGGTCCCTGCTCCCCAGTCACATGTGAGGATTAAGAGTAAATGAGCCCTGTTGTAGGCACTTGTAGTCTTGCACGTTTCCTAGTTTAGTGTCCCCCTTTAAATCCCACCACTGACTGTGGTTACCAAGCAAGGGAAAGAGAAAACATCACCATTTAATGGGAATTATTTGCTGGCCGCTTCTAGTACTCTAGGATTAAAAAGAAATCACTATCTGTTTTACTATGAAATATATTGCATAATGTGGTTTTGTTAAACTCTAGATTTCTTACAGTTTTTCACGTATTATTGGAACGGTGCTAAAGGCAGAGGCTTCAGTTATGACTTCATATTAGATAAGGGCTATTTTCGAAGTGTTGTCATGAACCGCAATAGGGCATATGGATGCTGTAGAGAGGGTTGGGACGCTACAAAGTACGGCACTTCCTCTGGAGGATCCAGCCTGCCATTCGTCATACCGGTAGGCCATTTATTTTAATGGGCATCTTAAGTGATACTGGAGAGACAGGGACTTGCTGATTATGGGGTCCCAGCAGCAGGAACCAACAAGCCACACCAATTCCCTTCTTCCCCTGCATTCAGCTCACCGTTGGGTGGGGGGGGGGGGGGGGGCTACAACAGCCGCTTTGAAAAATATCCTTATATGTTTGGTTCACATGTGCGGATAGCCAAGCACATCTGGCCTCTACTAAGCTCTTTTCCCTGCTAGATTGTAAAATGGCAGATTACCCAGAAGGCATTAGGAGCAGCAGTGCGTGATGAATCGTTCCTGACATTCTGCTTGGATAGAGTGGTTGGTTTTGAGTCCTCTTAATTTGCTCTCTTTTTTTTTTTTCCTGCCTTTGTGGTTATTTGCAGCAGTGCTAGACGGGAGAATGTCGGCACTGTATATGCTTCGCACGGCATACAACAGTGCGGAATGTGTGACTAAGATCCGTGTTACAGCGCTGCGCTACAGTGTGGGAAATAGAAGTGTAGTGTGTACAAGCTGTCATTGATGGGAGCCCTTTATACTGTTCATACAATTCCCTCTGCTCATAGGGAGGGCCAGACGTATCCTTTTGATTTGATGGTTTGGCTGGGCGAGAAGGTCTCTTTAAATCTTCCCGCTGTCTTCATCAAATCCTAATGGGAGCTGTTCCAGGTTTTTAGTTTTTTTTATGAGGCTACAGTTATCTAATATCTCGTGCAACTTTAGTGAGCTGTGCTTTCCTAAGTTTATTATTATTGATTTTTAATAATGTTTTTAATTTTCCTTTCTTTTTTGTAGAAAATGGCAGTACCTCCGTCTTATGCTGACCTGGGAAAATCTGCTCGAGATGTATTCACCAAAGGATATGGTAAATTCTGAACTTTTCTTTACTCTCCTGTAATCAGTATTCTATACTAGGGGACATTTGCTAAGCAAACGGCGCCAGGATTCTGGCACAAATTGTGTCAGAAAAGTGCGTACAGCTGTCACCCTTCCGGAAACCGCGCCGCAAAACTCTTCAAAAACGGCCCTATAATGCCTCCCATTCATTTCAATGGGAGGTGGGCACGGTTTTCTCCCGCGAGCGGTAAAACAGCCTCGCGGGAAAAAGAAGCGACATGCCCTATCTTCGGGCGTTTACGCCTCTGACCTCCCATTGACATCAATGGGAGGCAGAGAAAGCGTATTTCGTGGGTTTTATGTCCGCGGTGCTCCATGGCCGCGCGTGAAAAAACGAATGAACATAGCCTAATTCTTCTTGAAGGTTCTCTAACCTTTATTGACTGTTTAAGAATCTTATCAAGTCCCATTGACACTGGATTAAAATAATCTTACTGTACATATTCAGGAATTGCTATTTATGTAATGTATTAGTAGCTGCAGACCAGGGCTCCACTGGTTTGAATTTTCTTCTATATTGGAGATTCTCCGGTTGAGGCCCATGCAGCTGATCCTCACAGCAGATTTATACATCCTATAGTTTGTGGGACCTGAGGCTTGTGACACTCCGCACAGTGGAGCTTAGGTTTAAAGAGGCCCATGATGCTGATTGGTCACTGATTCGTCAGCATCATACACTTCTCTCCACAAAGCCCAGTTAGTAAAACAAGTAAACACGCCCAGTTAAAAACACAATACACGCCCAGTTGGACATACGAAAAAAAACATGCCCAGTTGTCCATTTCAAAGCTCATTTGCATATATATAAAATAGCTCCTAACTTGGCCAAAATTGAACGTTTAAAAAAAAAAAAACTAAAAAAAACACGTTTCTGTTATCTACATTGCAGCGCCGATCACATGCAACAGGAGATAGGGATTTGAGAATCTGGTGACAGAGCCTCTTTAAAGACAGTGTCATCACAATTTTTTTTTTTATATGTTAAAGATGTTAGTGCTTTATTAAAAACGTTTGGATTAATTTGTGTGTTACTTTTTCTTATTTTTACACTTTTTCTTCCCTATGGGGGCTGCCATTTTTTTTTCCATTTCTGTATGTGTCGATTAACGACACATACAGACACGGAATACGGCAGCCACAGTCCCATAGGGACTGCGAACGGGTCCCGTCCCATCCACTTCTGTGTACGCCGTCTGTGTGGGAACTGCGCATGCGCCGCTCCCACACAGTCCAATTTGAAATGCGCGCCATCCGGCGCCATTTTCCTGTGGACCGGAAGTCGCGGCCGGACAGTAAGATTACTACTTCCGGCCGCGGCTTCCGGACTTGTGCACTTGGACCAGCGGCAGCAGACGGAGCGGACGGGCCGGAGGGAGCCGCGGCGACAGGAGCAGGTAAGAGATTTCTATGTATGTTCGTGTTTGTGTGTGTGTGTTTACTACTGTATGTAAACCTTCTACACTGTGTGTTAGCTCAAAAAATGGCGACACACAGTGTAGGAGGTTACACCGTTCAAACCCCTCGTTTATCCCGGCACTAGCCAGGATAAAGGAGGGGGGGATTCTCAGAGCTCACTAGAGCAAGTGCTTTTTTCCCAATTTTGCATCAAAAAGCAATGTGGTTGCTTTACCACATGCAATGCTGCAATTTTGGGAATAGCTCCATCTAGTGACCAGCAATGGGAAATATTATAAATTAGAATTTAATTTATAATATTTCCTGACTCGTGAAAAAAATAAAAAAAATTTGAACAATGTTTAATCACCTACACACTAAATGTTTAACTAAAAAAAAACAAAACATGTTTTGCTGGCAACACATTCCCTTTAAGCCATGTACATGGCCAGCATCAGAATGACTGTATTGTTAACTGTCAATCAGAAAAGACTCCGGATGTGGAATTGTGTATTTTTTTTTTTATCCTTGCTTCCTAATGTATCGGTTTCTTTTATTTTTTTTAGGTTTTGGCTTCATAAAGCTGGACTTAAAAACAAAATCTGAAAATGGGCTGGTAAGTTGAAATAACCTCCTGAGGGCTTGTCCACACAAGTTTCAGAAAATTTCTGCAGCAATTCCGTTGAAAAACGCAGACATTCCGCTGCGGCAAAAACGCATCATTTCCTACTGTTTTTACGGCAGAAAATGGTGCGTACTTTGCTTTGTTTTTCACAATGTTGGGAGATGGAGACCTCTCCTCTGGCCTCTTTCTGCAGTAGGAATTGACCTGCGGTCTGAAAAATACGTACTACAGGTCCATTTCTGCTCTGAATTTTTACGCAGCATGTGGATGAGATTTGTTAAATTTCATCCACTATGCTGCTAATGTTTTCTGCTGCGTTTTTTCCATCCGGGAAAAACGCGGCAATTCCGAAGCGTGTGGACGAGCCCTTTATAGTGTGTGCCAACCAGGATCAGCAAACACATTGCAAAAAGCAAAGGAGAAACATGCATTACTAATTTTACACATTTGATGGCACTATAAAAAATAGATTATATTAAGGAACTGCATAAATAGCAATTCCATAATTTAATCATTATTCAAAGTTGAACCGCTTTAATACTGTTCTAGTCAATAAGCCCTCGTCGCCTGGAAAAAGTCTAGCAGAGACAAAAGTAGAAGTGGCACGCTGCGAATATTGCTTTTACTTAGTTTTATCAGTCGGCGTGGGTCACATTAGTTGGATCCCTGCCAACCGGACATTGGGCAGCACATTATATCGATAATACAATCAATTATCATGAGTCATACAGTGGTTAATGTTGAAGTTTTTGAGATGCACTGTCAGTATGTCATTCCCTACGTGTGACATTTACGTTGAGATTCTTGCTATGTTCTGACCAAAAATAAATTATCATAGGGACAAATGGCTGTAAATGGGGAAGTTGATCATATTAGTTTAGGGGCTTAAACGGTGGTCTCAAAGAATACCTCTTAGTAAAAAATGATTGGGGGTTGGATTGATTTAAGATTTTATTGTGATGTATAAACCCAGCTTTAGGAGTAGGTATTTTTTACGCTGAGTTTCTTATTTGTACAGAAATTTAGCACTCCAGGTCCGGCAGGTACTGACAAAGCTAACACAATTATGAGATGCACACCTATGAGGTGGTAACCATCGTTTTTGTTTATCCAGGAATTTACAAGCTCCGGTTCAGCAAATGCAGAGACCAGTAAAGTCAGTGGCAGCCTGGAAACCAAATACAAGTGGTCAGAATATGGACTGACGTTTACAGAGAAGTGGAACACTGATAACACACTAGGCACTGAGATCACTGTAGAAGATCAGGTAAGGAAGAGACCTGACAAAATGTAGTAGATTCACATTCCTAATCTGTATCCGACAAAAGTAAATGCAACTGGCCAATTTCTTTTTTTGTTCAGCTTGCGAAAGGACTGAAGTTGACCTTTGACTCTTCGTTTTCTCCTAACACTGGGTAAGACGTGACTATATAACTATGCCTACACCCGGATTCCTTGATTCATGTAATGTGTAATATTCTAGTGAGCTTTGTGTCACAATTTCATGATTTTAATACAAGAGCTATATTGGTGATGTCATTCGAATGACACAATGCCTTGACATGTCTCCAACAGTCTTGATTCTTTAGGAACAGCTCAACTGTCCCTTAAAGTCTAAGGACCTGTTTGACATGTGAAAATTATTTTTATATATGTTAGT
This sequence comes from Rhinoderma darwinii, assembly GCF_050947455.1. NCBI lineage: Eukaryota > Metazoa > Chordata > Amphibia > Anura > Rhinodermatidae > Rhinoderma > Rhinoderma darwinii. The sequence continues at coordinate 49,608,261 of NC_134689.1, forward strand.
AATTACCTTGAAGGGGTTGTCCAGGCAGGGGGTGTCTTTTCATACTGATGACCTATTCAAAGGATAGGTCATCAGTATAATAATTGGTGGGGGTTCAACACCCGGACCTCACACGATCAGCTGTGTCGGCTCCAATCCGGATATTAGAAGTTATGCAGTGGTCGGTGCTGGAAGCAGGTTGCTCTGTACACTGCATAGCACCTGTGCTGGGTTACTGCAGCTCTGCTCCTATTAACTTGAATAGTAGCAGAGCTGCAATACTGCGACCAGAGCCACCTGCTTCCGGCACCGACCACTGCATAACTTCCGGTGCGTGGAGGCACAGCTGATCGGTGCGGGGTCTGGGTGTTGAACTCCCACCGATCATATACACTGATGACCTATGCTTTGGATAGGTAATCAGTATGAAAAACCACCCCCTGCCTGGACAACCCCTTTAAGTAAAAGAACATTTTCAGACCCTCTGATATTCAGTTTTCATCCTACCGCTAGTTTCTGACTTTTCTCCTGTTGATGTGTCCCTGCCAGTAATGCATTCTGGATGCGTGGACTGTGACTCCAGGATGCTGCTGTCTCCACTAGCTCTCATGTATTATCGCAGCTTAATTTCTGACATAAGAGACATTCGAAGATCACCGTACCCCTGTCCTGCCAATAGGTGAGGGTCCTAGAGCAGAGGCGTAGCTAGATTCTCCTGCACCCGGCCAAAGATTCATATTGGCGCCCACTCCCAACTTATTTCCCGACATCTCCTTCCCTCTCGCCATGTTTATGTGTAAAAAAAATTGTCACCATTTTTTTTAACCGGTTAAGGACTAGGCTGTTTTACAGCTAAATGACCAGAGCAAATGTCACAATTTTGCTATGCGCATCTTTAGATGACTATAACTCAGCAGGTGAATAAAGTTCATCTTTGAATTTTACATTCTTTTTAAAGGACAGATAGGGCTTTGTTTTAGTGGCATTTGTCAGTATATATCATTTTTATTTTTTTCTCTAAAGTGGGCAAAATTGGAAAAAAATGCAAGAATTTAGCAATTGCGTCAGTTTATGCCAGCATTTTTCACACACGGTATGGACCACGGACAAAATTAATCTCCTTTAACATTCTTCCACTTCTCCCGTGCATGGGGATACCAAATATGTGTGCCTTATTCACTGTGTGGGCATGTGCCAGGGCTTGGCATAAAAGGAGGCTTTTTGGCCTTTTCGGTCCAGGAATTTTGCATTTGATTTTATAGCCGCATACGGTTTTCTGGGGGGCGTAATGCTGCTGAAAGATTACAATCACCCCATGAATTACTTCATTCACGCAAGTAGACCCCACAAGGTTTTCTTCAAGGGGTTTATCATATTTTTAGACAGTCCAGTTTTCTTCTGAAAGTTTCTTGAATAAGATGGATCAAAATAAAATTAGCAATTTTTTAGCAAATGCGTCAGTTTATACCAGCATTTTTCACACACAGTATAGACCACGGTCAAAATTCATCTCCTTTCACATTCTTCCACTTCTCCTGTGCATGGGGATACCAAATATGTGGGCCTTATTATCACATAGAGAAGTAGGAGGGCGGACGATAGAAGAAGCTTATTTCACAAATCGCTTTTTTTCAAAGCTGGTTTTACAAAACTCAACAGAGTTTCTATAACACTTCCAAAATATCTGCTCTTGAAGCAGAAATCCCAAAATATTCATCTAGGGGTATAATGGGAATTTATTTTTTGGGGTTTTCTAAAATAAGAAATTGCAGGTTTATGCAAATGGAGCTCTCCAGCAGATGAACTTTAGAGAATATGCAAACATGACATCCACCCCCCACCCACCCATTCCCTCCCTCACCCTTGGAGTAAAATCAGGGGAAAAATAAAAACGTAATGTAGGGCAAATATATTTTCAACGAATTAACTAAAATCTAATAATTCAGAACAGTGTGGTATTTTTTAAAACATGGCTCAATGCACAAGCCTGGTTGCGAGGGACATGAGGGACAGAAATATCGGGACTCTTTGCGGTGCCCGTCTTTTCTGCAGACGCGGCACCTTTTCTGGGGGTTGCTTCTGGTTGGTGTTGGGGGAATCCGACTGATGAAGTGTCTTTCAGTCAGTCGCGTGACATCCTCAGACTGGGGGCATTCTCGGGTGTCCTGAACATCAAATATGAGGCCTTCAATAATTTTCTCCTGGAAATCCAGGTATGTGTCTCTGCCTCTGTTTTTTTTTTTTATAGAGCACAAATGAATTGTGGATTGCCACCTGTAACAGATAAATGGCCACTTTTTTGTACCAGGTTTTAGTTTTGCGTTTTACTAAATAGGGCTGTAAAACCTGGTCGCTTAAATCCACCCCCCCCCATGTACTTGTTATATTCGGACACGCTCACTGGTTTGTGCTTGTCCGATGTTGCCCCTCTTTCCCTCACTGCCACTGTTCCTCCGGTATGAATCGTGCTTAGCACATACACATCTTTGCAATCCCTGAACTTGACCGCCAGCAATTCTTCAGATGCATAAGCACAGGAGTCCCCCTTTAACATGCGCTTCCCCACTAATTGCTGTGGAAAACCAATTCTGTTTTTGCGCATGGTACCACATGTCCCAGTCCTTGCAGCATGCAAATGCCTAAACAGGGGCACACTCGAATAAAAATTATCACAGTACAGGTGGTACCCCTTGTGAAGCAGAGGCTGCATTATCTCCCACACGATCTTACTGCTGGTGGAAAGATCAGGGGGGCATCCAGGAACATTTATTGTGCGGTCCCGCCCTTCATAAATTCTGAAGGCGGTGGTATATCCTGACCCGCTTTCACACAATTTATAAAGCTTAACGCCATATCTTGCCCTTTTTGAAGGTAGATATTGGCGAAAGCTAAGTCTGCCATGGAAGTTGAGGGATTCGTCCACGCTTACATTCTGCTCAGGGGTGTAGAGTTGCAGAAATAAATTATTCAGGGAATTTATTAGCGGTCTTATTTTGAACAACCGATCCCGGTTTGCATCGGTACTTGGGGGGGCCTGTGCGTTGTCATTGAAGTGGAGGAACCTCATTATTGTCTCATAACGAGACCTGGGCATTACTGCAGAATATACTGGGGTGGCTTGGGCAGGTCTTGTTGACCAGTAAGACCTAATGGAGGGCTTTTCGACAATACCCATATTTAGGGTGAGCCCCAAAAAATTTTTTAATTCCTGCAAATTGGTGGGCGTCCAATCTCTGGCATGGGTGGATGAAGGTTTCTGCCTTATATATTGAGTGGCATATAAATTTGTTTCGTGGACAATCTGATTTAGGATGTCGTCCGTTATAAATAAATGGAAGTAATCCATTTGGACAAAATTTGTATTTTCCACGGTTATGCCAGGAGTGGCAGTAAATCCGTGGATTCTAGGCCCAAAAGATGGGGCAGGTGCCCATACAAGAGCCTGAACTGGAGGGACCAGGCTGTCCCGTGCTACAGCGCTACTTGGCACTGCGCTTTCATGTTCTGCAGTTTCAACTGCATCAGGGACAACGTCCCCTGAAGATGAACCTGAAGTGACGCTATCATCGTCACTGCCCAAAACAGGTTCCATCTCTGACGCCATCTCTGATGCGGTCTCCGACTCAGACCACAGCATGGCGTATGCCTCCTCGGCGCTAAACAACTTCCTCGCCATAACGTAACTAACACTAACTAAACTAATTTTTTTTTTTTTAATATAAAACACACAAACTAACTGCTATATATATCTACACTACCGCTAACAAAAAACTAAACCGCTATTGCTATATATATTATATATATGTGGATATATATATAATTATATACTCCCTACATGCCTATTCTAATAGAATAAAAGAAAGAAAGGTAGATAGAAAAAAAGATAGATGGATAGATAGATTGTATAGATAGATAGAAATCTATCTATACAGAGAATGTTTTATAGTGTAACTGTATTTTTTGTGTAACTGTAACTGTAATCTTCTGGCAGCAATTCTCCCGAGTCTCTTCTTCTCCTTAAACTGAAACAATGTTTGAGGAGAAGAAAAGAGGCAGGAGATTTGCTGCCAGAAAAGTCAAAATAAAACAAATGTGGTCGCTGTGGTTTTCACAGCGACCACATGTTCAGGGACCATCAGATTGGTCCCTGATACTCTGCCCAGTGCCCAGAGCTGTTGGTAACAGCGTGGGCACGGGGCTGTGTGCACGCGATCGCGTGCACACTGTTTTCTATGCAGAAATGCATGTGATCGCTGTGATTGGTTGTCACAGCGATCACATGTTCAGTGGCCAAAAGATTGACCCCTGACATTCTGCCCAGTGGCCATGGCTGTTAGCAACAGCCAGGGTATAGAGCTGTGTGCACGCGATCGCGCGTGCACAGTCTCTGAAGTGCCGCCGTAAATAGTCTATACGGCGGACTTCAGAGACCCTGACCGCTGGCCGTATAAATACGGCCAGCGGTCGGGAACCTGTTAATGTAACAAGCATAAAACCATTTCTACATTTTACACCACACAGTCCCCTGTAGATAGCGCCACACACAGTCCCCCTTATATATAACGCCACACAGCCCCCTGTAGATAGCTCCACACACAGCTCCCCCTTGTAGTTAACGCCACACAGCCCCCCTGTTGTAGATGGCGCCATGCACCTCGCCCCCTTGTGAACGGCAGCGCCGCGCACCTCGCCCCCTTGTGAACGGCAGCGCCGCGCACCTCGCCCCCTTGTGAACGGCAGCGCCGCGCACCTCGCCCCCTTGTGAACGGCAGCGCCGCGCACCTCGCCCCCTTGTGAACGGCTGTGCCCCCACCCGTCGGTGCCGTGCACATCGCCCCCCTGGTCGTTTACCCTTACAAAAATCTGATTAGTATGGCTCAGTGACAAGTGTATGCCTATCTTCCTTTAAAAAGTGGTTACCTGGGTTGTTAAATGTTTTTTGTAAGGGCTGTAAATTAAATAAATAAGCAAAAGAAGCGGTACTTATCCTTGCCCCGGCAATCCAGCACGGACGCTCTAGCGGCAAGCCCGATGGTTGTTTACATCCAGGAAGCATGTGAAAATAAACAGCAGTAGGACCCGTGTAAGAAAAGAGGATGCAGAGAAAATACCACAGGGACCGCCGCCCCGATGTCTTAGAACTCTTTCGTTAGCAAGTTATGATATATCCTGGTAGGGTTCAGTGGACATGTGTTGTATTTCCACCATTAGGCGGGAAATACGATTCGTCACCAATGAGCCCTCTGATTGGCTGCGGCAATTACATGCGATGTGCCTGTAAACAAGCATTGGGCGTGCCGCTGGAGCGTCCGCTAAGTACTGCTTTTTTTTTGCTTATTTCATTTCCATTCCTTACAAAAAAAAATTCACAACCCAGGTAACCCCTTTTACTACTTGTCTACTGTTCACTCAGTGGCAACTCGGCTAAGATCTGATTCATTTGAGTGTGGTTTGTAGGGTTGCGATGCCTGACAGCCCCATGTAAAGGCCCGCAGTTATTTCTTGCATCCAGTATGTTGGACTTGACTCCGATCTGGATTGGCTCTGTGACAGCGGAGGAGGCGGCAGCAGCTTGGGCAGTCATGCCATGGAATTCCACATGTCAGCAGCACGCATTATAAATTCTTTTTTTTTTTTCTACAAAGAAGTTTAGGAGCATACATTTTTGTTTCAAGGACGCCTTTCATTTTAATCAATGGAATCTTTGTGAACTGTGACCATATCTTTACATCGGTTTGTCCTTGTTTACACGTTTAAACTGGTAAAATGGCATGTATTGACTTTGGGAATGCGATACGTTCACGTTCTCGTGCCACGTTGAGCCGGCTCCATTTGTGTTTGAATCTGTTTTTATAATTATCAAATCTTTCTGGCTTCAGGTAGGTATGGAGATTACTTCAGCATAGCTCTGCTTAGTAGGTACTATTGGAAAACGCTACTGTATTTTGAGGCTCTGCTACAAATCTACTCCAAGTTAATCATGGGCCTTGTAAGCAAGCGAGCCCACCACCACCTATAGGTGTTGATAGATTTTCTTTTAATAAATCGGTCTAAAATTGTGCTCTGATGAATTTCATTATATGCACAGGGGTCAGAGTTTTTGAGCCCATTGGACCATTTTACGAAGTTTAGGAATTTTGTTTTTCCGTTACATAATGTAGTAGTGTATCAGAGTAGACCTGAAGTTGAAAATTCTCAAGACAGATACAGGGAAAATAAATCAAATGATGACCATATATAATAGAAGATATCCATAAAATGTAGGACATTCTCTAGGATATGGGTAAACCTATGTTACATGTACTTTAGATACTCGCTATTGTATGAATAGACTGTAAAAACTAAGTGTCCTATTATATGGTCCGTGAAAACGAGCACCCATCGATGAGCTATCTCGTTGATCGGTGCTCGTTTGCTGCTTTCACAAGGAGCAGTGATTGGTTATGTAGAAGTACGAGCCATCGTCCCCATGCATTTTACATTGTGATGGCAGCGCGTCTACACCGGGAGATGTGCTGCCGACAATGGTAATATTTAATGGTGCGTAAATGATATGATCAGCGATGGACGAGCGTTTGCTTGTTCATCGGCTGATCGTTGCCCTGTTTTACCTTGTGAAAGGGCCTTTAGTGTTAACTGAGAATCTACTACTATGCTGATTCTATGTGCAGATATTTTCTGTCTATAGTACTTTACTTCGTATGCTTATTTATATATTACTTTGTTGTAAAACCAAAATCCTGTAAATAAGGAAAAATGCTAAAAAACTTTCTATTAGGGCTTATACAGACGAACGTATAATACGTCCGTGCGACGCGCGTGATTTTCTTGTGCCTCGCACGGGCCTATGTTAGTCAATGGGGCCGTTCAGACAGTCCGTGAGTTTCATGCAGCGTGTGTCCGCTGCGTAAAACTCACGACATGTCCTTGAAGTCAATGGGTGCGTGAAAATCACGCGCAGCACACGGAAGCACTTCCGTGTGACGCGCTTGATTCTCGCAACAGCAGTAAAAGCTATGAATGAAAGCAGAAAAGCACCACGTGCTTTTCGGTTTACAAACCGTGTCATAATGATGGCGGCTGCGCGAAAATCATGCAACCACGCATCATATGGTGATGACACACGGAGCTGTTATGGAGCTTTTGCACGCGCAAAACGCACACGCTCGTGTGAATCCGGCCTTAAAATTAGGGGCCTTGACCACTGATCTTGGAGGACACCGTTGCAGGATGGGGGGGGGGGGCGGGGGTCATTGTTTATTTACTTTTTTTATTGACCAGCTGTCGGTCAATTCTTGTATATCAAAAACCCTGACCTATAAGAAAGGGGGCACGAGTGGAGGCAAACCAAAGGGAGCGATAACCTAATCAGGGAGTCATAGAATTATGCAAACACAGGGGTTGACTTTCTTTACATTTCAGTCATACATCATCTGCTGTGAAATGAGTTAAATGTTCTCTAATAGGTAATATCAGCCAGAACCTGCAGCTTAATCCTTGGATTTAGGAGTAAAAGAATATTCTGCACTCCCAACTATGTTGTACTTTAAAGAGGCTCTGTCACCACATTATATAGGAGATGGGCACTATAATGTAGGTGACAGTAATGCTTTTTATTTAATAAAACGATCTGTTTTCACCACTTTATTTGCGATTTTAAGCTTTATGCTAATGAGTTTCTTAATGCCCAAGTGGGCGTGTTTTTACTTTAGACCAAGTGGGCGTTGTACAGAGGAGTGTATGATGTTGACCAATCAGCGTCATGCACTTCTCGCCATTCATTTACACAGCAGCATCGCGTTCTTACTAGAACACGATGTGCAGCCACAAACACACACACTAACATTACTGGTCCGCGTCAAACACTCCTCTGTACAATGCCCACTTGGTCTAAAGTAAAAACACGCCCAGTTGGGCATTAAGAAACTCCTTCGCATAAAGCTAAAATAGATCGTTTTTCTAAATAAAAAGCATTACTGTCGCCTACATTACAGCGCCCATCTCCTTATATAGGAGATAGGGCACTTATAATGTGGTGACAGAGTCTCTTTAACGGTGCGGGGTCCAGGTGTCAGACCCGCACCGATGATATACTGATGACCTATCTGGCGGATAGGTAATCCGTTGTTCAGTAGTGGACAACCCCTTTAGCAGCCTGTATGATCTGCCCTTCCTTAACACTTCATAGCTTTCCTCCTCTCCACATATTGATTATCTGTGTACAACCTCCTCCTCCTCCCTGCTGCTATCTCGAACACTGAGAGAAGAGTGTGGGGGGGGGGGAGCAGTTGAGTTAGCCGTCAGGACCATTGGAATTAGGGTGTGTTCACACGCTTACTAAAAAACGTCTGAAAATACAGAGCTGGTTTCAGAGAAAACAGCCTCTGATTTTCAGGTGTTTTTGAAGCTGAAAATGAAGCTATTAATTTGGCGCTTCTTTTTAGGCTTCTTTTCAGCCGTTTTTCGAGGAGTTTTTCATAGAGTTCAATGGAAAATCGGCTACAAAAAAACACCTCAACTACTTCTTTTTACGGAGTGTCTTGATTTCAATGGGCAGATGTTTTGGAGTCGTTCTGCTTCCGATTTTTCAGGCGTTTACACCCCGAAAATAGGCAGTGTGAACATACCCTTACAGATTTGAGTTACAATTTGCAGGCGACCAGCCAAATTGTAGGACTTTTTTTTTTAATGAAGACTATTTAGAAAGTTGCTTACGTTTTTTTCATTTAGGAAGCAAATAATAAAAAAATTAACTCCGCCTTTAATCCTTGTTAAATAGGCAATGCATATATAATGTACACAACGTTTCAGTCCAAACACCATGGACCTTTGTCACAATTTATGCAGCTGTAAGTAGGCGATCAATTTGTTTAAGCGATGCAGCAATATTGAGAGCGACATCTGTCACAGCAGGTATGCGCTCATCCATATCTTGTATGAGATCTAGCCATTCATCACATTGGATTGTTTGCACCATCATTACGTTATCCGTAATGGCTTGATCAGCCTTTAACTGCATCTCAACTACTCCGGCTCTATTAAAGACGCTATTACAGTAGGTTGGCTTCACATAGGCCCTTTTTACAGCGGATTTTGACACATTTACTGATGTATTTTTCATAAATAAAAAAAAATACTTCATTGTTTCACTGTCCTTTTTACAGATGCAGCAACAACTATAGGGGATGCAGAGGTAGCAGTCGGGTTCTGGTGCCTGAGAGGGCCCAAAGGCCCATGCCACATAAGAAAACCGTCTTCAAAATGGCACATAATAGATAGGGGCAGTGTTACAGATTTGCATTGTGGCCCAGGAGCTTCAGGTTACTCAGCCTATGGTGTGAGGCCATACATTGACATTTTTGACTGACTTCTCATCGTCATCCGCGTGTATAACAAGCTTAGCTTATCCTTTTACAATTCACATGCAGTGACCCACAGTTACACAGACAAATTTACGTAAAGGTTAGGGGGCACTAATTGAATTCAAGTATCACTTTGTAGCTTGTTTACATAGTATATTAACCCAACATCTCCTTTAGATCGCTGTAAGCAGAGTGCTTATTCATCCGACAGCTAATGCCTAATATATATATATATATATATATATATATATATATATATATATATATACATATATATATGTGTGTGTGTGTGTATGTATGTATATATATATATATATATATATATATATATATATATATATATTAGGCATTAGCTATGTGTGATGCCTGTTCACATTAGATTGTAGGCACATCACATCGAAATCCTCAGGATGCGCCAATAATTAGCTGATGTGTGCGCTTCAATTCCCTAATGTAATGTTGGTGGCATTGCTGCCTTCAGGACTTTCCTGCATCCGCTGGGGGAAGAATGCATGCACCCTGCGGAGAGAGGTTATTGCCATACCAGTCTGCACATTGTAACGTCCTGTCTGTTTGATCTATTCCCAGAATACAGGCTGCTGTAAATAGCATCGGTATCCTTCTGACTGCTCCCTGTTTTATTATAAGCATCGTTTGTATTTTGTTGTGCTGCGTGTCATATACTTCCATAAATGATACCTATTATCCTCTTTTTACATTGTGGTAACACTTTTTCTCTACAGAGAACACATTGTGCTTATGTAACTTTACTAGACCATCTATTTATACCTGCGCTTCTGTAAAGAGCAACTTGACTGTCTCTTGTTTTCTCTAAATATTTAGAAAGAAGAATGCGAAAATTAAGAGCGCATACAAGCGGAAGCACGTTAACGTGGGCTGTGATATGGATTTTGATATCGCCGGCCCATCCATACGCAGTGCTGTGGTGTTTGGCTATGAGGGCTGGATAGCTGGCTACCAAATGACTTTTGAATCCGCGAAGTCAAGAGTCTCTCAGAGCAACTTTGCCGTTGGGTATAAAACCGATGAATTCCAGTTGCACACCAATGTGTAAGTAAAAACAAAAAATGTTTTTCAGTAAAAGTTTAGCATGAAAAGTCATTCCCTGCTGTATAGCTTCAGTCAATCCCTACTCTATCGTCTTTGACCGGGCAACGGATGACCTATCCACCAGATGACCTATCCACCAGATGACCTATCCACCAGATGACCTATCCACCAGATGACCTATCCACCAGATGACCTATCCACCAGATGACCTATCCACCAGATGACCTATCCACCAGATGACCTATCCACCAGATGACCTATCCACCAGATGACCTATCCACCAGATGACCTATCCACCAGATGACCTATCCACCAGATGACCTATCCACCAGATGACCTATCCACCAGATGACCTATCCACCAGATGACCTATCCACCAGATGACCTATCCACCAGATGACCTATCCACCAGATGACCTATCCACCAGATGACCTATCCACCAGATGACCTATCCACCAGATGACCTATCCACCAGATGACCTATCCACCAGATGACCTATCCACCAGATGACCTATCCACCAGATGACCTATCCACCAGATGACCTATCCACCAGATGACCTATCCACCAGATGACCTATCCACCAGATGACCTATCCACCAGATGACCTATCCACCAGATGACCTATCCACCAGATGACCTATCCACCAGATGACCTATCCACCAGATTTTCCACACCCCCGAAGATCTGCAGTTTCAATGATTTTTAAACTTTTTTGTATTTCCTATATTATATCACAATGCAAATTTATAATCAAATCTTTTAAACAAAGTCAGAAAATAGAAGTGTGAATTAGTATTTGATGTACATTTTAGACCCTGTTCACGTCACGTTTCGGCCCCTACGTTTAGCGTTTCGGAAAAGCTAAACGTAGGCTAGCTCCGACAGAGGCCAAAATAGTGTCCTTGGCGTAGTAGACTCTGCTGTTCTATAAAACGGGTTGCCGCAAAAAAACATTGCACATATGGGTTTTTAACATGGGGAAACTACGGGCGACGTATGACAATGTTTGGCTTATGCCACAGGAATTTTATTTAATGTGTGTGTCACAGGCTTTTCCATCGCTTTTTAATGAATACATTAAACAGATACCATAATAGTCTATGGTTGGGGGATGCCTGTGAAGAATGCCTGACCGTAGCATCCGTTGCCTATAATGGTGTCCATTTAACGGATATGTCATGAAAAGGGTCCTGAGAGTTCATGACCTATACGTCATGATGACATATGCCACTATTAAGGCATCTGTCACAGTATTTTTAATGTATATGTTGACATCTTTTCCTGGCGTATGCGTGAAACCTAGGCCAAAAGGCTATGTGCACAGAGCCTAAGTTGTACATATGATCTCCTGTCTGCTCACAACCTGTTTGTTTACTTCTATTCACTTATTTTTGATATATATATTGATTTCAATTTATCTCCAAGCCCCGCTGTTAGTCAATGGCGAGCTTCTGTGCCCGCGCAATCACCATGACATAACTGTATGGCATGGTGGCTTAATAGAAGTCAAACCATGACGTACAGTTATGTCACAATGGCTTAAGACGTTAAAGGTTTTATTATTACGATAAATGAGTCCCAACTGTAACAACCTGTACAATACATTTTTTAACCCTTATTAATGATCGGTGTATGGTTTAAAAAAAATAAAATAAAAACCTTCAGGTTCTCAAGGCCAATCGTAACCATACACGCCCAAAAATATGATTTTGTGATTGTGCCTAAGACCTCATGCACATGTTCCTATTTATGCAGCGCTGCAATAGGGCTCTTGTTTAAGTGCGTGGTTCCCCTAGTGTACAATTCTGTAGGAGTCTGACTGAATAAAACTCGTGGCGTGCTCCACCACATGCCGTATGTAAGGTCTATTCTAGTCTAAAGAAGCGCAGTACATATGGCATCCGACAGAGCCTCCCTGGAGGAAATGCGACGCTGTACTAGGGAGCACTATGGCTTTTGTGCACTGCGTTCATGGGGCCTTTCATCTTATACGTTATTTTCGATTGTTGCTGAATCTGGAAAAGTTTTGGTTCTAGCTGCCGTTTGTCAGCTGTTCTATATAGGACATTCGGTGTTCATAATGTCTCTGATGTGAAAATGTCAGGAGTGCAGAATATCTGGTTGACCTTCGAATGTACATGGATTCCCTTAAGGCTCTGTGCACGCTACGTTTTGGCTCATGTTCAGCGTGTACATCGGGAAAGCTCCCGATTTACGTGCTAAATGTGTCCATAGGGCTCCAGTGGAGGCCAAAAGAGCTTTAGGCCTCCGCGGGGTGGTATACCTTTTTTTTTTTTATTTTTTTTTTTTTACCCTGGTAGTTTGTGGGTGACGAATGCAACTGCATGGCATATTTCACAGGCATGTTTTAGTATTGGTCATGGTATTTTCAATATCCTTTCATGACGTAGTGGCTAAACAGATACCATTATAGTCTATGATCGATGTATGCGTTACACTCATCCGTCGACCATAGACTATAATTGTATCCGTTTAGCATAAACGGGGTCGTGAGGGTTAATGATGTACACGTTTTAACGTGCACCATTAAACTCTATGGTGACTATTAATGCATCCGCCACAGCCAACATAAATGTCAGGAGCTTTTCCCGGCGTATACGATAAACATAGGCCAAAAACATGATGTGCGCACTGCCCAAATTGTGCATTTAACATCTTGTCTGGTCACAACCTTTGTTTACTTCTGTTGAATTATGTATATGTGACCTATTGCCAACAGGAACGACGGTACAGAATTTGGAGGTTCGGTATATCAAAAAGTAAATGACAAATTGGAAACTGCCATTAACTTGGCATGGACGGCAGGAAACAGTAACACTCGCTTTGGAATTGCAGCCAAATATCAAATCGACACAGATGCTTCATTCTCTGTGAGTATGCACCCGAACGTCCATAGAGGGCAGTGTTGTCATGTGTACAACTGTCATATGTACTGGCCGCACAGAAGTGATGAGGCGATTGTGGTCTTTACAATACTTCATTTTAGGGACTGGATTAGGACCGGGATACAATGTACAGCATAGTGAATAATAGTAAAATCACTCTTAATCATTTATTTCTATTTACAGTAATGTTTGTATAGCAATATCTGGGTTTACATGCAATCCAGTTAAACATCACCATCTATTGACCATTGTCGTTTCAAATAAGATGGTCGTGATTGTCATCAAATGAAGGCATCAATGCTTGTGCCTCCAGAAAAGATGTCAAACTGGGCTTCCCTAGATCTGTCAGGGTAAGGCCGGATTCACACGAACGTGGGAAAACTCTGATGTGAAAGCCCCAGTGTGGGTTCCGTTTTCACGGATCCCCATAGACTTGAGTTTATGGAGGGATCTGTGAAAACGGAACAAAATCAGATCTGTTCTATTTTTCAAGGTACCCTTCACATGGTCTGTTAAAACAGCCGTGTAGATTGGCCCCATTGAAATACATGCGTTCACGTGACGGCCGTTGTCTTAACAGCTGTCACACAGACGTACTCTACATTAGTCTGAATTCAGCCTTGCTTGTATTCATTGACTGCAAGAATCCGTGGACTAATCTTCCGCCTGTTCAGAAACCCTTGTGGGGGTGGATAAAATATTCAACTAAGCTCAGCCAGCTCATGTTTTGTCTGCCCTCACAATGATGGGCAATGACTAGCTTTGATCCGTGCCATGCCTATTGTAAATTGATCAATAAGTCCAGGATGGAGAATTGTCTGCTGTGTGTGATTGGGTGAATGTTCTGTGTTGGGCGGGTTCCATGTGACGTCGAATTTTTTTTTCATGGTCTCCCATGTAGTGAAAACAGGAGTCACTGATTTAGCATTGGACGTGGTGGTTGGACAGTAGCAGAATCCAATTCCATATGAGCTTACCAAGATCAGTGACTTAAACTGCCCAGTGTTAAGGGAAGTCAATTTTAACAATTCAGTCTATTTCTTATAAACCCCAAATTCAAATACCATTTTATAACGCATCAGCATAAACCGATAGAGAGAATAGCTGCACATTACTATGGATAATACAATGTACCGGTGTGTCATGAGAGCTTTATAATACTGTATGCACATTATATATCTGTCTCATTCTATAAAAGTGAATTGTGTGGAACGGATTAATAATCTTTATTAAGTCATGATTTTTCTTCCAGGCTAAAGTGAATAACTCAAGTCTGATTGGATTAGGATATACTCAAACCCTTAAACCAGGTAAAGATTTTCTGGTTGCTAAATAATATCCAACTAAATGCGATTCTTGCCATGAACCGTGGGACGGCCTAGTCTACATTTTGCATCCTATATAATGCGTGTCAGTAATCTAGTGAAAAACCTATAACCCCTTCAGGACTGAGCCTGTTTCGGCCTTGAGAACGTAGCCGATTTTTTTTCAAATCTGACGTGTCACTTTATGTGGTAATCGCTCTGGAATGCTTTTATCTATCCAAGTGATTGAGATTGTTTTCTCGTGACATATTGTACTTTGTTAGTGAAATAATTTGGTCGATAAATTCAGTATTTATTTGTGAAAAACACCAACGTTTTGAGGAAATTTGCAACAATTAGCATTTTTCTAAATTTAAGTGTATCTGCTTGTAAAACAGATAGTAATACCACACAAAATAGTTACGGTTTCACATTTCCCATATGTCTACTTTATGTTTGCATCATTTTTTGAACGTCCTTTTCTTCTAGGACGTTACAAGGCTTAGAACGTTAGCAGCAATTTCTCACATTTTCAAGAAAATTTCAAAAGCCTATTTTTTTTTTTTTTTAGGGACCAGATCAGATCTGAAGTGGCTTTGGGGGTCTTATATATTAGAAAGTCCCCATAAATCACCCCATTTTGAAAACTGTACCCCTCAAAGTATTCAAAACCGCATTCAGGAAGTGTTTTAACCCTTTAGGCGTTTCACAGGAATTAAAGCAAAGTAGAGGTGAAATTTACAAATTTCCTTTTTTTTTTTGCCCAAATTTATTTGTATCTGAAGCACCTAGGATTTTGGGGCTTCTTTTTTTATATATATTTTAGGCACCATATTCGGTTTGAAGAGGTCTTGTGGTACCAAAACAGTGGAAACCCCCCAAAAGTGACTACATTTTGGAAACTCTACCCCTAGATAAATTCCTTTAGGGTTGGAGTTAGCATTTTGACCCACAGTTTATTTGCTGAATTCATTGGAATTAGTTTGAAGATCACATTTTTTTTTCTGAAAAAAAGTAGACCTTTTTACAAGGTATAAAGGAGAAAAAGCACCCCAACGTTTGTAGAACAATTTCTCCCGATTACGGCAATATGCCATATGTGGTAATAAACTGCTGTTTGAACCCACAGCAGGGTTTAGAAGGGAAGGAGCGCTATTTGGCTTTTGGAGCTCAAATTTAGCTAAAATGGTTTTTGGTGTCATGTCGCATTTGCAAACCCCCGAAGAAACCAAAACCGTGGAAACACCCCAAAACATCTAGGGGTATAGTGAGCATTTAGATCCCACAGGTCTTTTGCAGAATTTGTTAGAATTGGGCCGCAAAAATTAATATCAACATTAATTCCGCTAAAATGTTGTTGTATTTTTTTCATTTTCACAAAGCATTTGTAAAGCAATTATGCCCGAGTACGGCTATAACCCACATGTGGTCATAAATGTTTATTAGAAATTAATTAAGCCTTTCCGGAACTGATCCATTTTTGCTTTTTCTTTTTCATTTTTCCCTCCCCGCTTTCCAAGAGCCATAACTTTTTTTATTTTTCCGTCAATATAGTGGTGTGAGGGCTTATTTCTTGCAGGAGGAGTTGTAGTTTCTACTGACCCCATTTAAAGTACCATTTAAAGGGGTTATCTTGGGAGTAAAAAACTAAACAAAAAAAAACCCCACCAACTTTCTCAACCACATGTATATCTTTATTGAAATACTTTCTATTAAAAAAATATATATATTTCTGCGTTACTTACTGATCCCTGTTGTAACGCTGCAGCCGAGGTCACACTTTGGTTATTATTCGGGACCTGTGCTTTCTGTGCGCTTATTAAACTACAAGTCCCATCATGCGCTGCTTTCCTCCTTGCCATGTGCCCCTGCCCCCTCCAACTTCCACCCAAGCACACCCCACTGATTACATAGTGTAATCCCTGTGCTCTCCCGCAGTGTGTCCAGTCCCCAATCCCCTTTCAGCACTTGTACACCATACATCGTTATGGCAATGTGCATGCCCCAGGATTGGATGCTGTTAAAGAGGACTAGTTTAGTACTGCCGGAACGCCATAGCGCCAGCCCCCTAGTGGTCACATTACGCGTTGACTGAACTGGAGGGAGAGCACAAGTAACCCTACAACACACTGACCCTTCTACATCTAGCGGTCATGTGACTTCATGATGCTCCGACACCACTGAAGGGGGAGAATGCTATCAATCACGTGGTCATGTGTAGAGTGTCATCATTATGACACTAAATACAGAATTTCTGGCGTCAGTGGTGGCTTATAAAAATTAGTAAAACCATTTTTGCGGTTTAAATTTTTTATTTTTTATTTATTTTTTACGGCGTTCAGCGTGCTAGTTAAATAATGTAGTGTTATAGTTAAGACTTATACGGACGCAGCTATACCAATTTTGTATTTTTTTTTTTTATGTTACTCTAGAAAAAATGGTAAAAGGTATTTCAGTTTTTTTTGGACTTGCTAATACTCACTAACTTTATTAACTTTTTTTTTTTACATATTTTATTAGTCCCCCTAGGGGACTTGAACCAGCGATCATTAGAACGCTGGTACAATACACTGCAATACTAATGTATTGCAGGATATTGTAATTTTTATAGGCTCCTGCAACAGCACAAACGCTATTCCTGTCTGTGTCCGTCCACTGTAATACGCAGCTGACACCCGCAGCGTATGGCGTGGTCTCCCCCGCAACATGACATTCTATTAAGTTGTGGTGCGCGAAGGGGTAGAGGATGGTGCAGAGTGAAAATTACAATTTGCCACTGATATGCCATTTAGTGCAGAATATGTTGTGCGACTGAAGACAAATACCTCATAAAATGTTAATCTGGTTCTACCGGGTTTGGCGACGCCATATCTGTGGACGTAAACTGCTGTTTGGGGACGCTGTAGGGCTCAGAAGGGAGGGAGCGGCATTTGACTTTTAGAGCGCAGATTTAGCTTGGTAGTTCTGTTTGGGGTTTTGCTAATATTTAATTTTATAATGTGGGGGCATATGTAAGCTGTCTGGAATACATGAGGGTATAATAATGGGGTAAACAAATAATAATCCGAAAATAGTGCCCAATCTTAACCGCTTTTGAAACACACTGCATATTTTGCGGCGCCATATTCCGAGAGCCAGAACTTGTTCTATTTTTTTTTTTCTCCACCGGAGCTGTGTGAGGGCTTATTTGTTGCAGGACAATCTGTAGTTTTCATTGGTACCATTTTGGGGTACATGCGCTTTTTTTTTTCTTTTTTGATCACTTTTTGTATTCCATTTTTTTTGGCAAGCAAGGTGACCAAAAACCATCAATTCTGACATTTTTTTTTTTTTTTTTATTCATTTTATTTTTTTGTGTCCCACTAGGGGTGTTGAAGACTTACAGCTCTGATCGCTGCTGGAATACGTTACACTACCTAGGTAGTGTAAAGTATTCCAACTGCCATTGTGACGTGACAGGAAGCCTGATAGGACCAGCTTCCGGCTGGTCCTCATAGGCTTCGGTACATGGCAGCCCGTAGGCCATTGTGTGGCCTCCAGTTGCTATGACAACCATCGGCAGCCCCCGAAATTGCATGTTGGGGCCGCCGATCTGCTCTAAACCCCTCAAATGCAGCGATCTCAATCGACTGCCGCAGCTAAGGGGTTAGTTGCCGAATTGAGCAGCAATGAGCCACTGATCGGCAACGGGGAGCGCAGGGTAGGCACTCCGCACAGTTAACCGCCGCTGCGGTGTAGCGCCACACAGCGGTTAACTGTTAATGCTCGGACGTAACTGCACGCCCAGTTGCGCTAAGATACTGCTCACCTGGACGTGCATGTACGCCAAGGTGCGTGAAGGGGTTGAATCCATCAGAAAGCTCTCCTGCAAATGTACTTCGATTAGGCATAATCAACTTTATTGAGATAATAGGGGAAAAAAAAGATGTTAAAAAAGTCCTACACAAAAAAGGCAGAAGCCACATGGTCAGATGTATATAAAGAATCCAAAGATGGTCAAAAGACAAAACATTTAAAACAAACAAACAGGGTTTGCAGTATGCAAAGCGGTTACATGAACGTAGGATAATGTAAACATACATTGTATACTGCCATAAGTAAATGAGGACATATACGGTAAATGCAAATTGACACAGGTCCAAAAATGCAGACAGACCTAGAAAACGATAACCATACAATTGTATAAAAATAAACTATACCACTTGGGCAATCGGTCAACCTCCCCCCTCCTCCCTGTGTATGGCCCTGGATAGAGCCACATAGTCCCTCTTGGCCAATCAGCTGAGGAGGCTGCTCCACTTACAAACAGGGTGGGGGCAATATTACCTGTGGGATTGTGTCTAGAATGGTGGCAGATCCCGTGTAATCCGGACCGGTTTGTGGACCTAGTACTTGTCTACACTCAGTAATTGCAGCCAGAGCCGGATATTTGCTTATGAGTCATTGTGTGCATTACGGCAGTAAAGGTCATGCAATGCTGTGCAAGGCTTGGTATTTACTTGTGTTTACAAGTTAGTCCTGTTCAGAACCCGAACTTAAAGGGACACGATCATCAAGAAGGGTGTGTTTGTTTGTTTTTAAAGTGTTTTAGAACAAATGGATGTACAATCTCAATATAGTTACCATGTGGGGTTGTCACTTCGCTTTCCTACAGTTCTGAACAGCAAGTCTACATAGTTATGCGGTGATATTCCCGCTTTTCTTGTATGATAGTATAGTTGGGTTAATTATGCGTTTCAGAATAGCTTTGTGATGAACACAAGGGGGCTGACATGACATTTATTAAGGTTGTCACTCCACTTTAAGATAAGAATGCAAGAGATGAATGAATAAAATGTTTACCTTCTAGAGAGAAGACAGACCCCAGACTAGACCTGCCCCCCCCCCACCTGTATACAGACCAGAGTCGTACCCCCCCCCCCCCCATTTACAGGGCCGGTTTTAGACGGTGCGGCCCCGGACAAAGTTTAAAGTGGGGCCCCAAATACTGAATTACGGCTTGTTCACATCAGCGTCTGGGTTCCATTAATGGGTTCCGTCGGACCTTTCCAGTCGACTTCGCTATTGTTTCCTCCAGAAATACGGAAACCTTACGAAACGAAGGCAAACGAAAACAATTTGCAGTGGAATCATTACCATTGAAATCATTGGTAATGCAAACGGCAAGCTATGGTTTCCATTTGCCTTTCCGTTGAAGTGTTCCTCCGATGGAAGGTCTGACTGAATCCATCAACGGAAGCCAAACGCTTATGTGAACACACCCTTACTGCATTTAATAATGCAGTCTATACAGAAGGCGGTGTGCAGAGAACTGGATCGCTGATTTCTAGCGTGTCCAGGAGTGTTGCAAGACCCAAAGCATATGTCCCCCACCCCCGTCACACAAAAAAATTATCTATATACATATACCGTTATTATATCATACCACTATACCAGATGAAATATTACCTGCATACTGTTACTGAATAATACCCCCGCACTGTTACTGAATAATACCGCCGCACTGTTACTGAATAATACCGCCACACCATAACCACATAGTGACGGAATAATACCCTCATACTGTAAC
This sequence comes from Rhinoderma darwinii, assembly GCF_050947455.1. Classification (NCBI taxonomy): domain Eukaryota; kingdom Metazoa; phylum Chordata; class Amphibia; order Anura; family Rhinodermatidae; genus Rhinoderma; species Rhinoderma darwinii. Next base: position 49,628,457 of record NC_134689.1, read on the forward strand.
TGAATAATACTGCCACACCATAACCACATAGTGACGGAATAATACCCCCATACTGTTACTGAACACAACTCACTATTATAACACCAATAATAATAACACAATAAAAGGTCCACATAATATCGCCACACCACAACCACCTAGGGATTAATATTCCCATACTGTTACTGAATGATACCACCACACCATAACCATATAGTGACTGAATAATACCCCCATACTGATACTGAATAATACCTCCACACACTAAGCCTATAGTGACTGAATAATATTAATATACGGTTACTGAATGCCTCCACACCATAACCTCATAGTGACTGAATAATACCCCCATACTGTTACTAAATAATACCCCCATACTGTTACTGAATAATACCTCTATACTGTTACTGAATAATACCCCCATACTGTTACTAAATAATACTTTCATACCATAACCCTATAGTGATTGAATAATATTAATATACTGTTACTGAATAATACCGCCACAACATAACCACATATTGACTGAATAATACCCCCATACTGTTACTGAATAATACCTCCACTCCATAACCACATAGTGACTGAATAATACCCCCATACTGTTACTGAATAATACCCCCATACTGTTACTCAATAATACCCCCATACTGTTACTGAATAATACTGCCACACCATAACCACATAGTGACTGAATAATACCCCCATACTGTACTGAATACCCCCATACTGTTACTGAATAATACCGCCACACCATAACCACAGTGACTGAATAATACCCCCATACTGTACTGAATAATACTGCCACACTATAACCACATAGTGACAGAATAATACCCCCATACTGTTACTGAATAATACCCCCGCACTTTCTGAATAATACTGCCACACCATAACCACATAGTGACTGAATAATACCCTCATACGGTTACTGAATAATACCACCACTCCATAACCACATAGTGACAGAATAATACCCCCATACTGTTACTGAATAATACCACCACTCCATAACCACATAGTGACTGAATAATACCGCCACACCATAACCACAGTGACTGAATAATACCCACATACTGTACTGAATACCCCCATACTGTTACTGAATAATACCACCACTCCATAACCACATAGTGACAGAATAATACCCCCATACTGTTACTGAATAATACCACCACTCCATAACCACATAGTGACTGAATAATACCCCCATACTGTTACTGAATAATACTGCCACACCATAACCACATAGTGACAGAATAATACCCCCATACTGTACTGAATACCCCCATACTGTTACTGAATAATACCACCACTCCATAACCACATAGTGACTGAATAATACCCCCATACTGTACTGAATACCCCCATACTGTTACTGAATAATACCGCCACACCATAACCACATAGTGACTGAATAATACCCCCATACTGTACTGAATAATACCTCAAACCATAACCACATAGTGACAGAATAATACCCCCATACTGTTACTGAATAATACCCCCGCACTTTCTGAATAATACTGCCACACCATAACCACATAGTGACTGAATAATACCCTCATGCGGTTACTGAATAAAAATCACTATACAAAGACCAATATTACCACCATGTAGTGACCATATTGTGGTAGATGAGTTATACACAGGAGCTCTGCAGACGATATAAGTGATTACAGCACATGCACATTTATATCCAGTGACCCACAGGTGATGTTTTCTCTGATTAGTCGTCCACATTCCTTTTTTTTTTTTTTTTCTCTCCATCCGGCCCAGACCACTGTGACAACTTATTCCAGCCACGACTCGGCTCATCCGAATTTGACAGACATGTGGATTTCTTGCTTTACCAGCATCCTCCACACCTATACCCCATCTTCTAAACAAACTCGTAATCCACAGTGACCCAGATGGTAATAATGATCCCTCAGTGCTCTTCACAATAAAAGTGACTTATCGGTAACCGTGCCCCCACAGTTATAATTCCCCCTGTATGTAGCGCCACAGCCCCCCTCAAAAAAATATTGTACTTGTCTTGCCTTGTTCCCGCGACAGACGGAGCGCAGCACAGCCTCCCGGCAGGATGCTTGCGCAGACCAGCGTGATGCAGTCATGTCATCACGTCGGCCTACACAGGGGGCCTTCCCAGCGCCTTATAGGCTGCAGGCTTAACGTGGCCTGCAGCATATAGTATTCAATTGTATCTGCATCCTGAGGGCACAGATACAAGTGAATGTGGCTGTTGGTAGCACCGGGTCCCCCTCCGGTGCCAGCGACAGCCCCACATCACAGGATGTCCCTAGTAATCCGCTGTAATTTCTAGAGAACTTAGCAGTAAGTGTGCAATACTACAGAGGAAATGAATCCTTACACAGTGACCAGTGAAATCGATGGGCTATCCGTATAATTCACTGATTTGCCGGCTCCTTCAAACAGAAACTATTTTTGAACAGGAGACACCCCTCTCTATTAACCCAGAATAATCAAATGGGGTATGTAAAAAAAAAAAAGGGTTTTCCAAACCAAATAATCGCCAAGATCACGCTGCCCTAACCGCAGGTCTGATGATTTGTAATCCGCCTTCGTGTTTTATAGAAAACATGGCTCAAACTCCGGGTTGCGGTTAATGTTATATACTGGGGTTGGGAAGAAGTGTCTGCTGAAAGGCTTTCCTTATACACATATAAGAGACCTATCAATCCTAGTCAGCCAGACAGGGGAGCCACATTACAAATGTATTATTTTTTTTTTTCTAAGAATTTAATATTTATATATATATATATTTTTTCCCCCCAGGTATCAAATTAACACTATCTACGCTGCTCGATGGCAAGAACATAAATGCAGGCGGTCACAAACTGGGCCTAGGACTAGAATTTGAAGCATAATGGATCTCACTCCGCACCAGATTGTTGTCCGATGTTCTGCAGCATAGATATCCTAAGAATCTAGTGTACCTTTGTAATGTCCTGCGTCCTGGATGCAAACAACCTTCTCTGTCAATGACCAGTGTTTCCAACGGGGAAAAAAAAGAAGAAATGAGCTTTAAAGTGTTATTGCTATGGAATGCACTTCAGGGAATAGATTTTGCTACTCCAGGATGAGATTGAAATACTTCATAGCTACTCATTTCTACCATGCTTGTTACACTGGAAATTGTTCATTGCCTTTTTTACCAGAGTAGTTCTAAAATTCTATCGACAAACACAGTAATATATTTTAGATTATTCAATTCTGTATCACAGCATAGCATTGTCAGGGTCCTACATTGAGAAAAAGGGATTTAAAGTTGTGATCACCGACCAGCTAAACGACAAGAAACTTCACAACCAAGTATTTCATGGATTCTAAAGAAGATCTAGTCTTATGACCGTTGTCTGACATTACAAATGTTGTCCATAGACCATCTTAAGGTATTTTTGTGTCTTAAGGTCTCGCACCTTGTAATTCCCTTCCCTGAAACACTACAGGAAAGCTTGATCGAGCCATATGCAAGGGAAGAGACATTATTCCTCAAGTTCTTACAGTGATATCGTGTAACCATCGTTTACCAAAAGACTTATTCTGCTTTCCTGCACCACTTTTACATTTTTGTTCTTTTAGCAACTGATCCATGTAGTGTCTTCCATTTTGTGAATCTAGACTCCCCCCTATATGCTGTATGCAACATCCACTCAAATAAATCCCAAATACGAGACTGGTGTGTGATGTATGTGACTTTTGTATCTCCTACATTTGCTGTCCTGACAAATTCAGTCCATCTTCCCTGTTCTCAGCCATTTCAGATGGGGCTGAACAGTGTTCTTCAGTGCGATTACTGACAGAAAAATTTCTTTATTAACATTTTGTAAGTGTGAATATTCGCAGCATAAAGGCTATGTACACTTCAGAAAACCATTATATATATTTGTTTGGTGTAGCTTTTGTAATTACATTTTATTAAAGATAGTTTTAACTTTTTGAGATGCTGCTGCTTTGTATCCTGTGTACAGAGCAGCTGTATCTAGCGCTGAAACCTGTATCAGTCAGGACAGTGGTCAGGTAATGAGGGTCTGACATGCAGGTTCGAGCTGTTATGGATCACATCTAAGTTTTTAACTTAGATGTGGTCGATTGCAGGTGGATCGTTATTTGAAAATTGTTTTCAAAGATGTTCATAGCCTTTAAAGAGGCTCTGTCACCAGATTCTCAAATCCCTATCGCCTGTTGCAAGTGATCGGCGCTGCAATGTAGATAACAGTAACGTTTTGTTTTGTTTTTTTAAAACGTTCATTTTTGGCCAAGTTATGAGCTATTTTATATATATATGCAAATGAGCTTTGAAATGGACAACTGGGCATGTTTTTTTTCGTATGTCCAACTGGGCGTGTATTGTGTTTTTAACTGGGCGTGTTTACTTGTTTTACTAACTGGGCGTTGTGAATAGAAGTGTATGATGCTGACGAATCCGTGACCAATCAGCATCATGCACTCCTCTCCATTCATTTACACAGCACATCGTGTTCTTACTAGAACGATGTGCAGCCACATACACAAGTGTCCTGATAATGAATACACATGACCTCCAGCCTGGACATCATGTGTACTCAGAATCCTGACACTTCTGAATCTTTTCTGTGAGATTCAGCAAGCCGCGCGTAATCTCGCGAGATTACGAGTTAAACGAGATTTCGTTTCCCTTGCTGGAAATCTCACAGGATTCTGAATACACATGACGTCCAGGCTGGAGGTCATGTGCATTCATTATCAGGACACAGAAACAGGCTGTAGGCTGTTTAACATAGTGTTTGTCGAGCTTTATACTGCTCAAATGCACTGTTCAGGTCCATTCAATATAATCGCGTAGGGGGCAGAGCATGAGGAGACTGCTGTAAAGTATGCTCAGGGTTGTTGTCACTTTACTTTACAGCAGTGAGGTGAAACTGATTTCTCGCTTGCGTGAAAGGCAACTTTCAGTTCCCCTAGATCAGCACAAATAAAACAGAAGTTTGTGTGAGCTATTGGTAGCTGTAAGGGTATGTTCACACGCAGTGGCCAAAAATGGCTGAAAATACGGAGCAGTTTTCAGGCGAAAACAGCTCCTGATTTTCAGACGTTTTTGTAGCAACTCGTGTTTTTCGCGGCGTATTTTACGGGGATTTTTGGAGCTGTTTTTCAATGGAGTCAATGAAAAACGTCCCAAGAAGTGACATGCACTTCTTTTTCGTGGGCGTCTTTTTATGCGCCGTATTTTGACAGGGACGCGTAAAATGACACCTAGTGGGAACAGAACACCGTAAAACTCATTGAAAGCAATGGGCAGATGTTTGTAGGCATATTAGCGGCGTTTTTTCAGGCGTAATTCGAGGCATAAAATGCCCGAATTACGTCTGAAAACATTGTGTGAACATACCCTAACTGTCCGCTCTGAATTATTTCTCAACTCTGAACTGCAGCTTTCAAATTTACGAAAACGACAAGTTTTAGAACTAAAAAAAGGGAAAAAAAATCTTAAGTGGTTAATAAATACTCCTTATGTATAAATAAGTTATAGAAGATCTGTCATGGGAGAACCAAGTCATCAAGGGTCCTTTTTACACCGGCCAATATGGGTCGTAAAAACTAGCGCCGATCAACAAGATTTCTGTCTCAAAAATGATAAAAAAACCTGCATTGATCACGGTGGAAAAAAATAAAAAAAAATCCCGTAGCTAGCCCAACAAATTAAAGAGTTGTAGCCATTTAACGAACGCTTTCTAAAAATGGCTAAACTGTGCCTGGTCCTGAATTGGTTAATCCTGTGGAAAAAAAATCATTGAGCTCTTGGTCCATGTGCACATGCAGTGGATATTTTCAGCTGCGGAGTTGGCCTGAAATCTGACAATTCTGCATGTGTTTCATGGGGATTTTGCAGTGGATTTCACGGGTCTCGTGCCCTTTTCTGTGAAATATTTTAACCCCTTAATTACCAGGCTTGTTTGCATGTTAATGACCAAGGATAATTTTTTTTTGTTTTTTCACTGTCGCATTCTTAGAGTTGTAACTTTTTTTTTTTTGTTTTATTCCGTCGACCTTGCCGTATAAGGGCTTGTTTTTTGCGGGACGAGTTGTATTTTTCAAATGCACCATATTTGGGTGCATATAATATAATGATAATTTTTATTAACTTTTATTTTAGGAAAGAATTGAAAATAACTATTCCAGCATTGATTTTTGCGTTATAAATTTACGCTGTTCACTATGCGGAATAAATAACATGTTACCTTTATTCTATGGGTCTGCACAATTCCGCAATACCAAATATATAAAGGTTTTCTGTTTTCCTACGTTTGCAAAATTGAAATACCTTTTTATCCAAAAATATACTCCTTTTTTTATTTTTTTGCATCGCCGCATTCCAAGAGCCTTTACTTTTTTATTTTTCAGTCTATGAGGCTGTATGTGGGCTTGTTTTTTGCAGGACTAGGTGTAGTTTTCATTGGTAGTATTTTGGGGTACATGGGACATATTTAACTTTTATATTTTTTTGGGGGGGGAATGGGAAAAAAAGGAATTTTGCTGTTTTTTTGGGCGCCATTCACCCGGCGGTTTAATTAATGTGTTAACTTTATTGTTTGAGTCGCTATGATCGCGACGATACCATTATATGTGTGTTTTTTATTTTATTTTGTTACTCTTAGGCCTGCGTGGAAACCGGTCGGCAATTTCGTTGCGGGGCTACCGATGGGGTGACAGAGGGAGCCGCCTCACTCTGTCAAACACATTAGATGCCGTTGTCGCTATTGACAGTGGCATCTTATGGGTTAAACTGCCGAAATCTGAGAGCACTTTGAATCTGGCAATTGAGGCAGGAGCCTGGCTGTGTATGCCGCTGATCTCGTGGGTACAATGGCAGTACCCACGAAATCAGAGCGACTGATATATCTGTCGCCATGCAGGAACTGGCACCTGCTTGTGACTGATATATCTGCTGTTCGACGTTAAGGGGTTAATATTCCGTGTAGCCATTTCTGAACAATCTTGGATCTTTCCGCTATGGCTGGACGACAACTTTTGGCTGCCATTTTTGTCTCCTCCTCATGCACAAGACTGACCATACATATTATTTTTGGGCAGTCTGTCAATTTTTGAAATTTTAATATATATGTGGGCTGCCAGATCCTTGCCTAAAGTCTGTTTTTAGGGGAAACGTTATACATGATGGACTTGGTTGCTCACTCATGTTCTGTTAGATAGAGTAGCTGTCGCACATCTGACCCCACCTATCATGAGGGTATCAACTTTTCTTAAAAATGTTTTGGCCAGCAATTATTGCATGTCTAGAGCTTTCCAATGTCATCACCTGCCTTAAAGCAAGCAATAAACACTACCCCACCACCTTCATTTTAGTTGGAAATGCTTTTCAAAGCTCTGTTCATAACACCATTCGGCTGGCCATACGCAAGATAAACAATCGCTAAAAAATTATCGCGATGGCCAACGGCAGATGTTTGTCTGGGAGATCACATTTTCCGCAAATTGGAAAATTTGGGCTGAAAGTGCATGTGTATGGCTTGATCATTTGCCACATTGCATCAGCCCCTGGGAGACAGTTTTTTTTTTTCTTTAAAATCCACGACTCCCTGGTCAGCCAGTTTAGTCTTTTGTGTTGCTGATGGGATTGTCTGTATAAACAGCCAATTGATCGGCCGCATTGCGGGTTTTCATTGTCTTGTGTGTGGCCGGCCTAAACCCTATTGCACACGACCATGCGTGCTGCCCGAGTCCCATCATTGGAAAGAGAGAACCTGTTCTAGCTTTCCACAGGTCGCAGAGACTGGTCCGTTTTCATGGACCCGATTCACCCACTGAAGTAAATGGGTCCGTGAAATTTAACGGAAGTCTGTGAAAAACTGCCTGTGTGCAACTGGGCTTAGGGTATTTTGCTTTTTAAATGCCACAGTAGCATAGTCTGCTGCACTAGGCTTTCCTTTAGGGTATGTCTACACGCAAACGCAAAATACATCTGAAATTACGGAGCTGTTTTCAGGCGAAAACAGCTCCTGAATTTCAGACGTTTTTCACGGACGTAATTGGAGCTGTTTTTCATTGGAGTCAATGAAAAACTGCTCCAAAAACGTCCCAAGAAGTGTCTTGCACTTCTTTGACGCAGGTGTATTTTTACGCGCCATCTTGACAGTGACGCGTAAAATTACACCTCGCCTGAACAGAACATCGTAAAACCCATTGCAAGCAATGGGCAGATGTTTGCAGACGCAATGGAGCCGTCTTTTCAGGTGTAATTCTTGGCGTAAAACACCTGAATTATGTCTGAAAATAGGTCGTGTGCACATACCCTTAAAGCCTCCGTTAGGCTAGGATCACACACACAGTTTTGATGCAGTTTTTCTTTTCTTTTTTTTAAAGAAAAACACAGGATTGAACACAAGAAAGGAGATGCATCAGTCTTTCTTTTTATGTCTTTCTTTTTGTATCCACTTCTGGCTTTGGCTAAAACAAGCCATGTGTGAGATCCTGGCCACAGGGTGTATACACATGGAGCGGTTGTGGCGCGTTTTCTGCCTTGCGCGCAAAAACCACATTAGTTTTTACTGTTTGAAAAATTGACGGAAATACGCTTGCGGTTTTCGGCCCTGCGGCAAAAAAACCGCACCCTTGCAAGCACTTTTTATTGTGTTTTTTAAGAATAATGTATAAAACACCATGCATTTCAAAACAATGGTAGGCTTTCTTCACACACGCTTCTTATGAGGCTTTTTTGTGTTTGGAAAAAACGCCATAAGTTTCATGCATTTTCTACAACTTTTTTGGGTGCCATTTTTTTTAGTCTTTTTTTATTTATTTATTAGGCAGTTCTTTTTTCTGAATAAAAAAAACACCAAACTAACTCGTAGCTGCGATTTTAAGAAATGCCACTGACCCAAGAAACGCAAGATAAAAGGAACAGAAGCCACAAATAAAGTATACGGTTTGTGGTGCATTTTATATTTGCCTATTGACTTACAGCAAACATCTGGCTGCCGTGTGATGCTTTTTTTTTTTTAATACTAAACAACTCCAGGGAAAATCGCCACAAACAAATGCTGTTTGACAGTGTCGGTGTGGTGTTTTTTTTTTTATTTTGTGTCATTTTGTACGGCCTGGTTTTCCTGGAAGAATGGTATGTGAAAGCCGTGACCATGCCCAATTTGCCATTGCATTATTTATACACACTGCTTATAGAAATTGACACTTGGGGTCCTTTTACATCGGCCAATTTTGGCTATAAGAGTCAGAGAGACGGCTCGTTGATTGGCACTCTTTTGCGCCTGTCACGAGGAGCTATGATCAGTAATGTGGGGACGAGCGATCAGTACTATAATCGCTTGTCCCTAGGCATTACCATCATGTTGGCAGCACATCTCCCTGTTTACTGCGGACAACTATAAAATGTTCTGCTGCATAAACGATACGATCAGTCGATGAATGAGCATTTTCTCATTCGTCAGCTGATCGTTGTCCTGTTTATATGAACGCTCATTTTCCCGATCATCGGCCTGTGTAAAAGGCCTTTAGTATCTGTGACAGAAGAGCAGTGCCCAGTGCAAGTATATTTCCATCATTGTTATATGGCATTCGCCTGGCTCCATTCTAACAAAAGTGTAATCAGAAAGGTGTCACGTTGTCTGCTGATAAATGGCCGAGGTGCGGCCCGTTAATTACCTCTAGTTATCCATGAATTCCACACAGCCTGTTGTGTACTGAATGTTTTTATACATTTACATTTCCATGGTAAGGTCAAATACCTGACGCATTTACAGTCCCATGACATTTGGCTCTAGTATATACACAGTTAATGAATCCAAACCTAATGTAATTCAAAAGACAGTATAACAAATGGACAGAAAGGAATTTATATTTTGAAGGGACAGGAAAGCTGGCCATAAACCTTAGGTTGTGCTTGGTGGATCCTGCTTAGGCTGGATTCACACGAGCGTGTTCGGTCCGTATTTCGGCCGCAAGTCCCGGACCGAACACACTGCAGGTAGACGGGCTCCTAGCATCGTAGTTATGTATGACGCTAGGAGTCCCTGCCTCGCTGCGGGACAACTGTCCCGTACTGTAATCATGTTTTCAGTACGGGACAGTAGTTCCACGGAGAGGCAGGGACTCCTAGCGTCGTACATAACTATGATGCTAGGAGCCCGTCTACCTGCAGTGTGTTCGGTCCGGGACTCTCGGCCGAAATACGTTCCGTCCTTTACGGACCAAACAGGCTCGTGTGAATCCAGCCTTACAACGTAACATTGATGGGAGCTGAGAAACAGTCCCCCTGATTTCTATGTGGAAGCACAGATCAGGCAAGTTAAATTTTTTCCTCCCCCACTAGTGAATCAACCCACACACTTGTCAAAGCAGAACATGGAGTTTAATGGGGGAGTTGGGGCTGTTAGATTTTGGTCACACCACATTTAACCCCTTCAGGACTGAGCCTGTTTTGGCCTTCAGGACGAAGCCGATTTTTCAAATCTGACGTGTCAATTTATGTGGTAATAACTCCGGAATGCTTTTACCTATCCAAGCGATTCTGAGATTGTTTTCTTGTGACATATTGTAGTTTATGTTAGGGAAAAAATTTGTTCGATAAATTCAATATTTATTTGTAAAAAACACCAAGATTTAGAGAAAATTAGCAAAAATTTGCATTTTTCTAAATCTAAATGCATCTGCTTTTAAAACAGATAGTAATACCATACAAAATACTTACTATTTTATATTTCCCATATGTCTACTTTATGTTTGCATAGTTTTTTGAACATTCTTTTATTTTTGTAGGACGTTACAAGGCTTAGAACTTTAGTAGCAATTTCTCATATTTTCAAGAAAATTTCAAAAGCCTATTTTTTCAGGGACCAGTTCAGTTCTGAAGTGGCTTTGAGGGCCTTATATAATAGAAAGTCCCCATAAATCACCCCATTTTGAAAACTGCGCCCCTCAAAGTATTCAAAACAGCATTTAGAAAGTGTTTTAACCCTTTAGGCGTTTCACAGGAATTAAAGCAAAGTAGAGGTGAAATTTACAAATTTCATTGTTTTTTTCGAAAATTAATTTGTAATAAATTTTTTCTGTATCGAAGGTTTTACCAGAGAAACGCAACTTAATATTTATTGCCCAGATTCTGCAGTTTTTAGAAATATCCCACATGTGGTCCTTGCGCGGTAATGGACTGAGGCACCAGCCTCAGAAACAAAGGAGCAACTAGTGGATTTTGGGGCCTCCTTTTTTTAGAATCTACTTTAGGTACCATGTCAGGTTTGAATAGGTCTTGTGGTACCAAAACAGTAAAGACCCCCAAAAAGTGACCCCATTTTGGAAACTATACCCCTCAAGGAATTTATCTATGGGTATAGTTAGCATTTTGAACCCACAGTTTTTTTGCTAAATTTATTTGAATTAGTATGTGAAGATGAAAATCTACTGTTTTTGTGAAAAAACGTCAAAATTTTAAATATTTACAAGGAATAAAGTAGAAAAAAACACCACAACATATGTAAAGCAATTTCTTACAATTATAGCAATACCCCCTATGTGGTAATAAACTGCTGTTTGGACCCACAGCAGGCCTCAGAAGGGAAGGAGCACCATTTGGATTTCTGATTTTGCTGGAATAGTTTTCAGTGCCGTGTCACGTTTGCAATGCACTGGAGGGATGAAAACCCCCCCCCCAATAGTGACCCCATTTTGGAAACTACACCTCTCAAGGAATTTTTCTAGGGGTAAAGTTAGCATTTTGACCCCACAGTTGTTTTGCTGAAGTCATTGGAATTTGTCTGTAAAGGTAAAAAAAAAAATATTTTTTCAAGGAATAAAGGAGAAAAAGCACCCCAACATTTGTAAAACAATTTCTCCTGATTACGTAAATACCCCATATGTGGTAATAAACTGCTGTTTGGACCCACACCGGGGCTTAGAAGGGAAGGGGCACCATTTGGCTTTTGGAGCTCAAATTTAGCTGGAATAGTTTTTGGGTGTCATGTCGAATTTGCAAAGCCCCATAGGTACTAAAACAGTGGAACCCTCTCAAAAGTAACCCCATTTGGGAAACTACACCACTTAAGGAATCTATCTAGGGGTATAGTGAGCATTTAGGCCCCACACGTCTTTTGCAGAATTTATTAGAATTAGGCCGTGAAAATTAATATCAACATTATTTCCACAAAAATGTTGATTTTTTTCAATTTCACAAAGGATAAAGGAGAAAATGCACCCCAACATTTGTAAAGCAATTTCTCTCGAGTACGGCAATACCCCACATGTGGTCATAAATGTTTTTTCAATAGAAAATAAATTAACCCTTTCCGGACTGATCCATGTTTTTCTTTTTCGTTTTTCCTCCCCGCTTTCCGAGAGCCACAACGTCTTTATTTTTCCGTCAATAGAGCGGTGTGGGGGCTTATTTTTTGCGGGACTTTTTCAGCACTTTTTATAAAAAATTTTGGTAGAGCGAAGGTGACCAAAAAACTGCGATTTTGCCATTTAAAATTCTTTATTTTTCACGGCGTTCACCGTGTGAGTTAAATAATGGTATATTGCAATAGCTTGGACTTTTACGGACGCAGCAATACCAATTTTGTGTATTTTTTTTATTTTTTTACATTACTTTAGAGAAAAAATATGAAAAGGGTTTCTTTTTGGACTTTAAATATTTATTTAATTTTTTTCACTAATAATAACTATTTACTTTTTTTTTTACATATTTTATTAGTCCCCCTGGGAGACTTGAACCAGCGATCGTTAGATCACTGGTAGAATACACTGCAATACTAATGTATTCAGTATATTGTAATTTTTACATGATCCTGTAACAGCGCGATCGCTGTTTCTGTCCGTTAGTCCGGGTATCAGCTGTAATACATAGCTGACACCCGCAGCGTATGGCACGCTCCATATATCACCCCCCACACCACGACACGCTATTAAGTCATGGTGCGTGAAGGGTTTAATTCGCAGCCGATGGTGGAAAGTAAAAATGACAATTTTTCACTGATGTGCCATTTTAGTGCACTATATGTTGTGCCGCAAATAAAATATTAACAGGGTTCTCCCGGGTATGGCGATGCTATATCGGTGGACATAAACGGCTGTAGGGCTCACAAGGGAGGGACGCCATTTGGCTTTTGGAGCGCATATTTTGCTTGGTAGTAGCTTTGGTGTTTTGCTGGTATTTCAGTTTATAATGTGGGGGCAAATGTAGGCTGGGCAGAGTATATCAGGGCATAATAAGAGGGTATAATAATGGGGTAAATAAATAATAATCCGCAGATATGTGGCCAGTGTTGCACTTATATTATAAATGGTGCCCGATCTTATCCGCTTTTGGAACGCTCTGCACATTTTGCATCGCCATAATCTGGGAGCCGGAACTTTTTTTATTTTTTCACCACCGGAGCTGCGTGAGGGCTTATTTGTTGCGGGACAATCTGTAATTTTCATTGGTACCATTTTGGGGTACATGCGATTTTGTTGATCACTTTTTATTCCATTTTTCGCCAAGCAAGGTGACCAAAAACCATCAATTCTGACAATGATTTTTATTTATTTTTTATAGCGTTCACCCTGGGCTATAAATGACCGTTATATTTTATTCTGCGGGTCGGTACGATTACGGTGATACCATATGTATCTAGGTTTTTTTATGTTTTGCAGCGTTTGCGCAATAAAATAACTTATTTAGAAAATAATTTATTTTCTGTGACACCATATTCTGAGAGCCATAACTTTTTTATTTTTCAGTCAATAAAGCTGTGTAAGGGCTTGTTTTTTGCGGGACGGGTTGTAGTTTGTATCGGTACATTTTTGGCGTACATGCGACTTTTTGATCACTTTTTATTGTATATTTTGTGAGGGGTGGTGACCAAAAAATAGTGATTCTCGCTTTGTTTTTCATTTTTTTTTTTTGCAGTGTTCACCGTGCGGGAAAAATAATATTATAGTTTTATAGTTGGGGTCGTTACGAACGCGGTGATACCAATATGTGTACTTTTTTTTACGTGTTCATTTTTTTTCCTATAATAAAAGACTTATTATAGGAAAAAAAGCAGTTCATGTTTGTCACTTATAACGTATTTTTACACTTTTTTTGAAACATTTTTATTTTTTTTTACTTTTTTCACTTGTCCCACTAGGGGACACTTAGACTTGCAGCTTTGATCGCTGCTGGAATACACGTAGTGTAATGTACTCCAACTGTCATTGTGACGTGACAGTCACACTGACTGGAAGCCTACGACGACCACCCTCCGGGTGGTCCTCATAGGCTTCTGTACATGGCAACCCGGAAGCCATTGTCTGGCGTCCGGTTGCCATGGGTACGATCGCCAGCCCCCGTGATTTCACATGGGGGCTGCCGATCGGCGCTAAACTCCTTAATTGTGGCGTTCAAATCGACCGGCGCAATTAAGGGGTTAACTGCCGAAATCAGCGGCGATAGGCCGCTGATCGGCAACGAGGAATGCAGGGCAGACGCCCTGCACAGTTAACCGCCACTGCGGTGTAGCGCCGCGTGGCGGTTAACTGTCAAAGCACAGACGTAACTGCACGTCAAGGTGCGCGAACTTACTGCACACCTCGACGTACAGTTACGTCAAGGTGCGGGAAGGGGTTAATGTCCTACGGTTGACATATACGCCAGTGTATAGTCACAACACATTTAATAGCCTCTACATCACCCTGAACCCTTTCAGAACCGAGCTAATTTTGGCCTTCAAATCTGACGTGTCATTTTATGTGGTAATAACTCTGGAATGCTTTTGCCTATCCAAAGGATTCTGAGATTTTCTCGTGACGTATTGTACTTTGTTAGTGGAAAAATTTGGTCAATAAATTCATTGCTTATTTGTGAAAAACACCAAAGTTTTAAGAAAATGAGCAAAAATTATGATTTTTCTAATTTTAAATGTATCTGCTTGTAAAACAGATAGTAACTATTTTGGGGGGTATTACTATTTCACATATTCCATATGGCTACTTTATATTTGCATCGTTATTTGAACATTCTTTTATTTTTCTAGGATGTTACAAGGCTAAGAACTTTAGCAGCAATTTCTCACATTTTCAAGAAAATGTCAAAAGGCTATTTTTCAAGAACCAGTTCAGTTCTGGAGTGACTTTGAGGGCCTTATGTACTAGATAGATCCCATAAATGACCCCATTTTAAAAACTGCACCCCTCAAAGTATTCAAAACCGCATTCAGGAAGTTTCTTAACCCTTTAGGTCGTTTCACAGGAATTAAAGCAAAGTATAAGGGAAACTTGCTAATTTTATTTATTTATTGCCGAAATTCATTTGTAATAAAAAAAAATTTTGTAACACAGAAGGTTTTACCAGAGAAACACAACTCAATAGTTATTGCCCAGATTCTGCAGTTTTTAGAAATATCCCACATGTGGCCCTAGTGTGCTAATGGGCCGAAACACAGGTCTCAGAAGCAAAAAAGCACCTAGAGGATTTTGTGGCCTCCTTTTTTTAGAATATATTTTAGGTGCCATGTCAGGTTTGAAGAGGTCTTGTGCTGCCAAAACAGTGGAAACTCCCTAAAAGTGACACGGTTTTGTAAACTATACACCTAAAGGAATTTATCTAGGGGTATAATTAGCCTTTTGACCCAACAGGTCTTCAGCTATGTTTATTGGAGTTTGTCTATAAAAATGAAAATCTACTTTTGTTCTGAAAAAATATAAAAAACTTTTTTTATTTTTTGGTCGATTGAGCGGTGTGAGGGTTTATTTTTTGCGGGACAAGCTGTAGTTTTTATTGGTACCATTTTTTGGTACGTACAACTTTTCTATCACTTTTTATAAAATTTTTAAAAAAAGCTAAGGTGACCAAAAATTTTTTTCTTTTTTTACGGCGTTTACCGTGCGAGTTAAATAATGGTATATTGTAATAGTTTAGACTTTTACGGATGTAGCGATACTAATTTTGTTTATTTTTTACATTACTTTAGAGGAAAAATGGGAAAGGGGTTTTTTTTTTCACTAATAACTTTTATTTACTTCTTTTTTTACAAATTGTATTACTCCCCCCTAGGGGACTAGAACCAGCGATCATTAGATCGCTGGTACAATACACTGCAATTCTAATGTATTGCAGTATGTCATTTTTACAGGCTCCTGTAACAGCGCGATCGCTGTTCCTGTCCGTTAGTCCCGGGTGTCAGCTGTAATACACAACTGACATCTGCAGCATATGGAGTGGGCTCAGCGCATGAGCCTGCTCCATATATAACCCCCCCCCCCCCCCCGCGCACCACGAAAATGCTATTAAGTCGTGGTGCGCGAAGGGGTTAATGCGCAGATGATGGTGCAAAGTGAAAATTAAAATTTTCCACTGATATGTCATTTTAGTGCACAATATGTTGTGCCCAGTTTGTGCCACTGAAGACAAATACCTCATAAAATGTTAAGTGGGTTCTGCCGGGTATGGCGATGTAATATATGTGGACGTAAGCTGGCGTTTGGGCACGCTGTAGGGCTCAGAAGCGAGGGGGTGCCATTTGGATTTCGGAGTGCAGAATTTGCTTGGTAGTAGTTCTGTTTGGGGTTTTACTGGTATTTGAGTTTGTAATGTGGGGGTATATGTAATCTGTGCGGAATACATCAGGGTATAATAATGCGGTAAATAAATAATAATTCATAGATCTGTCGCCAGTGTCGCAGTGATAAATGGCGCCCGATCTTCTCTTCTTTTGGAACGCTCTACACATTTTGCATCGCCATATTCTGAGAGTCAGAACTTTTTTATTTTTTCTCCACCGGATCTGTGTGAGGGCTTATTTGTTGCGTTACAATCTGTAGTTTTCATTGGTACAATTTTAGGGCACATGCGATTTTTTAATTAATTTTTATTAGATTTTTTTGGCAAGCAAGGTGACAAAAAAAAATTCTGTTTTTTGTCCTATTTTTTAATTTATTTTTTTACAGTGTTCATCGTGCGCTATAAATTACATTTTACTTTATTCTGCGGGTCGAGACAATTATGGCGATACCAAATGTATACAGTTTTTTATGTTTTGTGGCGTTTGCGCAATAAAATCACTTTTATAAAATTATAATTTTTTTGTGTCACCATATTCTGAAAGCCATAACTTTTTTATTTTTCAGTCAAAAAAGCTATGTAAGGGCTTGTTTTTTGCGGAACGGGTTTTAGTTTTTATTGGTACTATTTTGGGGTACATGCGACTTTTTATTCTATATTTTGGAAGGGGTGGTGACCAAAAAAAATAGTGATTCTGGAATTGTTTTTGAATTTATTTTTTTGGCGGTGTTCACCGTGCGGGAAAAATAATATTATATTTTTATTGTTTGGGTCGTTACAAGCACGGTGATACCAAATATGTGTACTCTCCTTCCAGTCATCCTCTGCCAAGTCAGGGACATCCCCTCTCCATCGCATAAATGCCCTATCAAACAGTCTATGGCCAAGGTATGTCAGTAAAGTGTATACCTGGGTGAGGACCTTTGAAATATCTGGAGCTCCAAGAAGGTCCTCCAACCTAGAGAAACCCACCTGAGGTGACATAGATCCAAATTGGGCACACCAAGTATGTCGCAGCTGGAGATAATGGAAAAAAAACTGTCCTTGGAATATTAAACCTCTCCTGAAGATCTGCAAAGAATACAAAGCCAGAGTCAACAGTAAACACCTGACCCATGAATTTGACTCCCGACCACATCGCTGCTCTCGGTAGTGACTCAAGATGGGACAACCAACGATTATTCCATAGTGGAGTTCTAGGTGAGTATACAGGGACCGTAGGAACCCCCAACAAAGTGTGAGCTGCCCTCCAAGCCACAGCCACCGTCCGAAGAGGCAGTGGAATGCAACCTGGGGATTTAAATCTATATAACAAATTTGTAAGATGTCATAAGTGCGCCCACCAGTGCAGTGGCTGCATTGCTCCTATCTATATCTACCAGCGTGCCAACACCAGCTGGGAAGCCAAGTAATACATATAAAGATTTGGCGTCGCCATGCCCCCCATTCCTTTAGGGGCTTGTAACAGACTAAGCTGAATCTAGGAACGCCCCCTGCCAGTAAAAAGAACGGAGAATACTATCTAGTTGTTTAAATAATCTTTTGGACAACACAACAGGACAGGCACGAAAGAGGTACAAAAATGTAGGCAAATAGATCATTTTAAATAAATTAATCCTGCCATACAGTGACAGCGGGAGGTTTTTCCATGTATTTAGCTGCTTTTCAGTGGTCACAACCAATGGGTCAAGATTAAGTTCACCATACCTTGATACATTAAGTGAGATCCTAATCCACAGGTATGTAAATTGGGAGACTACTTGCAACGGTACAGGGAGGCTCTGTCGGGAGCAATAGCCAGGAGTAAGCGGGAAAAAAAACGGATTTTTAGCCCAATTCACCGATAAGCCAGAGAAACTACCAAATACATCAATCAGTTCAAACAAAGAAGCAAGGGAGGGACCATCATCTGCCAAGTATACCAGTGTGTCATCGGCATAATGAGATATTTTTTCCGTTAGGTGACCTCTAGTAATACCATGTATTTCAGTAGAGTGGCATATAGCCACTGCCAGGGGTTCTATTGCAAGGGCAAATAATAACGGGGAGAGTGGGCATCCCTGACGTGTACCACGTTTCAATGCAAAGGGTTCAGATATATCCAAATTCGTTCTCACCCTAGCACAAGGACCCTCATATAAGAGACCAACAAGAGCCATAAATCTCGGGCCAAAATTCAACTTGGAAAGAAGCATCCAAAGATAATGCCACTCAACCGAGTCAAAAGCTTTGTATGTATCCAGAGAGAGAACGAACCCCGGCGACAAGTCATGCCTTGCCGCATCAATATTCAAAAACAGTCTATGTATGTTAGGCCTGATTTACACGAGCGTGTGCGTTTTGCGCGCGCAAAAAACGCTGCTTTTTGCGCGCGCAAAAGGCATTTGACAGCTCCGTGTGTCATCCGTGTATGATGCGCGGCTGCGTGATTTTCGCGCAGCCGCCATCATAGAGATGAGGCTAGTCGACGCCCGTCACTGTCCAAGGTGCTGAAAGAGCTAACTGATCGGCAGTAACTCTTTCAGCACCCTCGACAGTGAATGCCGATCACAATATACAGCAAAATGTGAATAAAAAAAGACGTTCAAACTTACCAGGAACTGCCTGCTTCCTCCAGTCCGGTCTCCCGGCCGTTGCCTTGGTGACGCGTCCCTCTCTTGTCATCCGGCCCCACCTCCCAGGATGACGCGGCAGTCCATGAGACCGCTGCAGCCTGTGATTGGCTGCAGCTGTCACTTGGCCTGAATTGTCATCCCGGGAGGTCGGACTGGAGGAAGGAGCCGGGACTTATCGGTAAGTCCGAACTTCTGTTTTTTTTTACACGTATATGTATATGGCGATCGAAAGTCACTGTCCATGGTGCTGAAACAGTTTAAGTCTTTCAGCACCGTGGGCAGTGACTGTCTCCTAACGTCGCGTACCCGAAAATTTTTTGCCGGGTTCGGTCAAAACGAGTTCGGCCGAACCCGGTGAAGTTCGGTGCGCTCATCTCGAATTTGACACTCCGTTTGGATGTTTGTAAACAGAAAAGCACGTGGTGCTTTTCTGTTTACATTCATCCTTTTGACAGCTCTTGCGTGATTTTCGCGCATGCAACGCAGTAGCGTCCGTGTGGCATGCGTTGTTTTCACGCACCCATTGACTTCAATGGGTGCGTGTTGCGTGAAAAACGCACGATTATAGAACATGTCGTGAGTTTTACGCAACGCACTCACGCTGCGCAAAATTCACGCATCGTCTAAACTGCCCCATAGAGTAATATAGGTGCGTACGACACGCGTGAAAAGCACGCGCGTCGCACGCGCGTCGCACGCGCGTATATTACGCTCGTGTAAATGAGGCCTTAATGTCAGTACTTTTCCCAGGCATGAAGCCAGTCTGATCCAGGTGAACTAAGAATGAAATTATCTTCTTTAATCTGTGGGCAAGAATTTTGGCCAGTATCTTAACGTCAGAGTTAATAAGCGATATTGGACGATACGAGTCCGGTAGAGCAGGGTCCCTCCCTGGCTTCAACAATACCACTATAAGCGCCTCCCGCATGGAGGCCGGCAAAACGCCCAACTCAAGAGCCCCAGAATATGTCCTGTAGTCTCGGTACCAACCTATCACAATTGGCCCTATACCACTCACCCCCCAACCCATCAAGACCAGGAGTTTTCCCAGACGGCAACGATTGAATAGCTGTTTTAATTTCTCCATCAACAATTGGATCATCCAACTCCAGTTTCTGCTCGGCAGACAGATGCCATAAGGAAAGTGATGTTAAAAATTGCTCCATAATAGTAGAGGAAACACAACATTTCGAACTATACAGTGCTAAGTAAAAAATCACAACATACCTAATTTACACACACGGTACCCTCCGAAGATAGAGCGGATGGAATAGACACACAGGGACGCTCCGACCTCGACAAGTAAGCCAGGAGTTTACCATTCTTATCACCAAATTCGAATATGGATGCCTCGGTAGCCAGCACACGCTTTTTAGTCTGTGTAGTATGCAACAGAAGCAGCTCCCTCTGTGTCCTGGCCCACCGGCTCTTGGAGTCAGGCTGAGGATTCACAATATATTCCTCCTCTGCCCTTTGTATCTCGCATGTTAGAAATCTCTCTTTCTCCCTAGACACCTTTCTACATTTTGCCACCCCAGCTGCAAATGCTCCCCTCACTGTAGCTTTGTATGCATCCCACACAATTAACGGGTCCGGATGTGAGGAGTTATGCTCCCAATATAGCTCATGAGAGGCCGAGACCTCTGATGCAACCTCAGGAGAAATCAGCTATGCCGGATGCAACTTCCAGACCTTAGAGTCAATTGGAGGACCCGTCAAAAAAGTCAAAATGAGAGCTGAATGATCCGATATACCCCTGGGTGTGAGGGCAACGGAAGTCACTGCAGGCAAGAAATCCCCCGAGGCCATAGCCAGATCAATCCTAGAAAATTATTTATGAGCAGAGGAATAATATGAATACATTTTATCTGTTGGAGATTTCCATCTCCAAACATCAGTGAGATGCAGGGCTGAGGACCAAGCGCTAAAGGACAGGTGTCGCGCAATTTTTTTTTTCAATATCAATTTGCTTTCATTGTGTTAATAAAATAAATGTAATTTATTTTTGTGTTTGTGTTTTCCTATTTTCTTTTTTCTAACTTTTACTTCACTATGGGGGCTGCCATTTTTTTTTCATCTCTGTATGTGTCGATTAATGACACATACAGAGATGGAATACGGTACATACATCCCCACAGAGAATGCGAACGGGAGCCGTTCCATTCACTATGGTGTACGCCGTCTGTGTGGGAACGGCGCATGCGCCGCTCCCACACAGTCCAAAAGGAAGGTCTTCGGCCGAGCGACATCCGGCGCCATTTTCTTGTGCACCAGAAGCCGCGGCCGGACAGTAAGATGACTACTTCCGGTCCCGGCTTCCGGACGTGTTCAGAAGCAAGGACTAGAAGCGGAGGGAGCGGCGGCGGCAGGAGCAGGTAAGTTATGTTTCTGTATGTTCGTGTTTTACTGTGTGATTACCACTGTATGTAAGCCTACTACACTGTGCATTCGCTCAAAAAATGGCGGCACACAGTGTAGGAGGTTTGAACATTCAACCCCCTCCTTTCTCCTGGCACTAGCCAGGATAAAGAGGGGGATTAATTGAGCACACTAGAGCAAGTGTGTCTTCTCCAATTTTGCAGCATAAAGCAATGAGGTTGCTTTACCACATGCCAATGCTGCAATTTTGGGAATTGCTCCCTCTAGTGACCAGCACATGGAAATGTTATAAATTAGAATCTAATTTATAATATTTCCTGACTTGTGAAAAAATTAGAACAATGTCTAAACATGTATATAATAACTGTTTAACTAAAAAAAAAAAAAAAAAATCGGACCCCCCGTGCGATACACCGAGGCATCTGGCACTGCATTGAAGTCACCCACAGACAAAACTGCGCACACCGGAAATTGAGATAATTTACTAGCCCCCAAATCCAGCATTTCAGGATCCAGAGGTGGAGGAACATATAAGTTTATAATGTTGAAAACTGACCCATGTATTAAGCAGTGGATAATAATTTAACGACCAAAATGCTCACAAGCTACTCGCAGCACCTCCAGACGCAGATTCTTGGCTATGAGGAGTGATACACCACGAGAATAAATAGAGTAAGAGGAGTGATATCCCTTCGCTATCCAAGCACGTTTAAAGGGAATGTGTTGCCAGCAAAACATGTTTTTTTTTTTTAATTAAACATTTAGTGTGTAGGTGATTAAACATTGTTCAAATTTTTTTTATTTTTTTCACGAGTCAGGAAATATTATAAATTAGATTCTAATTTATAATATTTCCCAGTGCTGGTCACTAGATGGAGCTATTCCCAAAATTGCAGCATTGCATGTGGTAAAGCAACCACATTGCTTTTTGCTGCAAAATTGGGAAAAAAGCACTCGCTCTAGTGAGCTCTGAGAATCCCCCCCTCCTTTATCCTGGCTAGTGCCGGGATAAACGAGGGGATTGAACGGTCTAACCTCCTACACTGTGTGTCGCCATTTTTTGAGCTAACACACAGTGTAGTAGGTTTACATACAGTAGTAAACACACACAAACACGAACATACATAGAAATCTCTTACCTGCTCCTGCCGCCGCGGCTCCCTCCGGCCCGTCCGCTCCGTCTGCTGCCGCTGGTCCAAGTGCACAAGTCCGGAAGCTGCGACCGGAAGTAGTAATCTTACTGTCCGGCCGCGACTTCCGGTCCACAGGAAAATGGCGCCGGACCGCGCGCATTTCAAATTGGACTGTGTGGGAGCGGCGCATGCGCAGTTCCCACACAGACGGCGTACACAGAAGTGGATGGGATGGGCCCCGTTGGCAGTCCCTATGGGACTGTGGCTGCCGTATTCCATGTCTGTATGTGTCGTTAATCGACACATACAGAAATGGAAAAAAAAATGGCAGCCCCCATAGGGAAGAAAAAGTGAAAAAATAGAAAAAAGTAACACACAAACACACAAATAAATAAAAACGTTTTTAATAAAACACTAACATTAAACTGACATGAATTTTTTTTTGTGGTGACACTGTTCCTTTAAGAGCCAGGACCTTCTGGCCAGTCAGATGAATCTCCTGCAAACATATGATGTGTGGAGAGTGTTTCTTTACAAAATTAAAGACAAGAGCTCTCTTAAATTTTGAATTAAGCCCACGCACATTCCAACTTAAAACTTTAATTGAAACCATAATGCATCTGGACATGATATAGCAGCCCGAGACCACCAGCCGTCATATAACCTAGGGGGAAAGAAAAACCAGAGCACCACATTCACACTGTCAGACATCAGCAGTAACATAAAAACATTACCATATAGTCAATACTAGTCCTTAACTAACTCCTGTCAGGCACTAAACTAGCGAAGTGTAGACCTTTACCCTGTAACTGATAAACTAATAGAGAACAATGGTCTGCGACTAACCTAACACCTGCTACACTAATAGCATCCTGAGACCCAACTCCTTTTAAGGAGATAACAGTGAATCAAACATATCACTTAGCAGTTTTCGCATGGTTTTGAGGAGCCTGGACGGGTCTCATCTGCAGCGGCATCTTTGATTAACCTACGCCAAGGAGACACCTCGGTGAGTGAGTACGCCATCCACTTCCGTACCCTGGCGGAAGAACTGTTATGGAACAATGAGGCCCTGGTAGCTGCATTCTGGCATGGACTGTCCCCTAAAATTAAGGACGAACTTGCCGCTCGAGACCTGCCATCTACCCTGGATGACCTCATCCTTCTGTCCGCCCGGACTGATATGCGGATCCGAGAACGCCTCCAAGAGGTTCGTCGGGAGGGAAACCCTCCTAGTCTGGTACCTACTTTGCAGTAGCCCTTGCTGTCCTCAGATGTCGGTCCTCCTAAGGAGTCCGTGATGATGGACCGGGGGTAAGCCATCCACCCAGGAGAGACAACGCAGACGCACTTCGGGACTTTGTCTTTATTGCGGCCTTGGTGGCCATCTTGTGCACCTGTGCCCCCAAAAGCCCCAACGCCTAGGGTTGCTAGGAGTGACAACACTAGGTAAAAAAGTACTTTTGTCCAAATTGTCCATACCAGTGACCATAGTGTCCGGCGAGAAAACGCATCAGGTCTCTGATTATCTGGACTCTGGATCCGCTGCTAATTTCATCCGAAGAGACCTGGTGGACCTTCTTCAGTTGCCTACCACCCCTATGGAGAGCCCGTTGACAATTGCTTCAGTGGATGGTCTACCCCTGCTAGACCCAGTTATTGCTGTGACCAAACCACTGAGGTTCCAAGTAGGGGCTCTGCACTCCGAACTGCTGTCGTTCTATGTCCTACCCAGAGCCATTGATCCTGTGTTGCTGGGCCTGCCTTGGCTCTGACTACATGCCCCAGTCCTGGACTGGAACTCTGGAGAGGTTCTCTAGTGGGGTCCCGAGTGTGACAATCATTGCCTGGGACAGATTCGTTCAGCTCAGTCTCCTCTGCCTCAGTCACTGGCAGGATTGACTAGTCATTTTGCTTAATTTGCAGACGTCTTCAGCAAGAAAGAGGTGGAGACACTGCCCCCACATCGGGTGTATGACTGTCCTATCGAGCTGGTTCCTGGTGCTTCCCTTCCCCGTGGCAGGGTATGTTCTCTCTCTCTGCCAGAGACTTTGTCTATGTCCGACTATGTTAGAGGGAACATGGAGCGGGGCTTCATACGCAAGTCTTCCTCCCCGGCAGGAGCCAAGTTCTTCTTCGTCAAAAAGAAGGCTGGTTCTTTTCGTCCCTGTATAGACTACCGGGGTCTCAACCAGATCACGGTGAAAAATAAGTATCCATTTCCATTGATCTCAGAATTATTTGACTGTATACGTGGTGCCAAGATTTTTTCCAAAATAGACCTGCGGGGGGATTACAACCTAATCCGGATTCGCCAGGGTAACGAATGGAAGACGGCATTTAACAACTGGGACGGACACTATGAATATCTAGTAATGTCTTTCGGCTTGTGTAATGCCCCCGAGGTCTTCCAGGAGTTTATTAATGACATTTTCCGTGACCTCCTATATGTTTGTGTTGTAGTCTATCTTGATGACATCTTGATTTTTTTCTCCAGATCCTATGACTTATCAGAAACATGTCCGTCAAGTCTTGCTGCGGTTAAGGGAGAATCATCTGTACGGCAAATTGAAGAAGTGCGTATTTGAGAGAGATGCTCTACCCTTCTTGGGCTACATTATCTCGAATAGAGGTCTCAAGATGGATCCTGAAAAGGTAAAGTCTGTCCTGGAATGGCCACGTCCTCAAGGCTTGAGGGCCATACAGCGCTTTTTGGGATTCGCCAATTTTTACAGACAGTTCATCCCAAACTTCTCTTCACTGACATCTCCTATCTCTAACCTTACCAAGAAGGGCATTAACGCCAAGGTGTGGACTCCTGAGGCAGAGGTCGCATTCAATACCCTGAAGAGTGCCTTCACGTCAGCCTCTATCCTCCATCATCCAGACGTTTCCCTGCAGTTCTCCTTGGAGGTGGACGTGTCCTCTGTCGGTGCTGGTGCACTCCTGTTCCAGAGAGGTTCCAGGGGCAAGTCTAGGGTATTTAGATATTTCCCTAAGCTTTTCTGTTCCGCAGAGCGCAACTACTCGATTGGGGATCGGGAGTTACTGGCCATCAAATTGGCCCTGGAGGAGTGGAGACATCTACTACAGGGCGCAGCTCAGAACCTCACCTACCTCCAGACAGCCCAACGGCTGAATCCTCGTCAGGCAAGGTGGTCACTGTTCTTTGCCAGGTTCCAGTTTGAGCTCCATTTTCAGCCGACTGACAAGAATGTGAGGGCCGATGCCTTGTCCAGGTCTTTTGAGACAGAAGACACTATGGAGATGCCCCAGAACCTTATCGACCCGTTCTGTATTATTTCAGTAAATCCACTGCAAGTTGGGGACATCCCTCCAGGGAGGACTTTTGTGCGCATGGCTGACCGAAGGAGAGTCCTCCGCTGCAGACACGCCTCTAGACTGGCAGGTCACGCGGGGATCCGTAAGACCCGGGATTTGATTGCCCGTCATTTCTGGTGGCCCACGCTGCACAAAGATGTTATGGACTTTCTTTCCTCCTGCTCTGTGTGTGCAGCTAACAAGGTCGCTCACTCCAGACCCGCTGGTCTGCTCCAGCCATTGACTGTGCCCGATGCTCCCTGGAAGCATATAGCTATGGACTTTGTTACTGACCTGCCTCTCTCTGCCGGATGCAGTACTGTCTGGGTGGTGGTGGATCGATTTTCAAAGATGGCCCACTTCGTTTCTCTGACCGGTCTTCCATCTGCTCCTCAACTGGCCAAGCTGTTTATCCAACACATCTTCCGCCTGCACGGCTTGCCGCAGCATATTGTGTCTGATCGGGCGGGTTCAGTTCACCTCGAGGTTCTGGAGAGCCCTCTGCGGACTTCTAGGTGGGAAGTTGGACTTTTCCTCGGTCTACCATCCTCAGTCCAATGGACAGGTCGAGAGGATCAATCAAATCTTGGAGAACTACCTGCGTCACTTCGTCTCTAGGCAACATGATGACTGGGTTCAGTTGCTTCCGTGGGCTGAATTCTCCTACAACAATCATACCAGTGAGTCCACAAGGAACAGTTCGTTCTTCATAGTTCTTGGCCAACACCCACGAGTACCTTTCCCGGTTCCTGATTCATCCAAGGTACCAGCTGCTGACGCGGCCTTTAGGGACTTTCTACAGATTTGGCGGCAAACTCGATCCACCATCCTGCTGGCAGTTGACCATATGAAACGGAGGATGGACACAAGGAGAAGAGAACCGCCTCAGTTTCTTCCTGGCACAAAGGTCTGGCTGTCTTCCAGGAACATTCGACTAACATTGCCGTCATGCAAGTTTGCTCCCAGGTTCCTCGGACCATTCGAGATCCTACAACAGATCAACCCTGTCGCCTATAAGCTTCGGCTGCCTCCTACCCTCAAGATCCCCAACTCCTTCCATGTATCCCTCCTGAAGCCAGTGGTCCTGAACCGCTACACCAAGACTCCTAGCCCTGTGGTTGTCGCCAGCGGCCCTTCAGACACCTTTGAGGTTCAAGCGATCCTAGACTCCAAAAGAGTGAGAGGAAAGACCTTTTATTTCGTGGATTGGAGGGGATTTGGTCCTGAAGAGAGGTCTTGGGAGCCAGAGGAGAACTTCTGCTCTTCTGAAAAAGTTTGTCTCTAGCTGTGGTCCCAAGAAGAGGGGGCGTAAGAGGGGGGATACTGTAACGTCTGTGGCTGCGGGCTGTCAGCTCCGTTCTCCCTGACAGCCATAGCCACGAGTCGGCAAGCGCTGGCCCCAGCCTCCTCCTCAGGAGAAGCCAGCGCTCTCATCTACTCACCACAGCCCGCTCTTAAAGGGGCAGCGCGCGCACCGGACCTCGTTCATGACCCTTGAGTACTCTGGACTATAAGAGGGGTCCAGGCCCCTAGTTCTTTGCCTGAGATTTGTTGTGTCTTCCTAGTCTGTCTTGCATATGGACCCCTAGTGTTTCCTGCTCCCAGTGTTCCTGCATCCTATACTTGTATCCTTATCTAGTGCCGTGCTGAACTGTAGCCGTGCTGTGCTGGATTCCACGTCTGTCCTGCTTCTCCACGCCTGACGTCCACCTGCTGCCATGTTCCTGCCTAGCCTGCCTTGTTACTGTCCGAGCTGCCACAGGTACACCACACGAACTATAGACTTTGACCTGCGTCCTGTTGGCTAGCTGCCTTACCGCCAAGTCGGTACGGCACAGTGGGTCCACGAACCCAACGTGACACTCTGCATTTGGGGACTTTCTGCAAATCTGACAACAGACCCAGTCCTCTATTTTGCTGGCAGTCGATCGCATGACGCGAAAGGCAGATACTAAGAGAGCCGCCTCAGTATCTTCCGGGTACTAAAGTCTGGCTGTCCTCTCGGAACATTCGTTTGAAGGTACCCTCATACAAGTTTGCTTCCGGGTTCCTTGGTCCTTTCGAGATTCTGCAACAGATAAACCCTGTCTCCTATAAGCTGCGGCTGCCTCCTACCCTCAGGATCCCCAACTCCTTTCATGTGTCCCTCCTGAAACCCGTGGTCCTGAACTGCTACAGCAAGACTTCTAGTTCCACAGTTGCTCCCAGCGGTTCTTCTGATATATTCGAGGTGAGGGAGATCCTGGACTGCAAGAGGGTAGGAGGAAGGACTTTCTATTTGGTGGACTGGAGAGGGTTTGGTCCTGAGGAGAGGTCCTGGGAACCAGAAGAGAATCTCAGTGCTCCTTCTCCTATTAAAAAATCCCTCTCTCGCTCTGGCCTTAAGAAGAGGGGGCGTAAGAGGGGGGATACTGTAGCGTCCATGGCCACGGGCGTCGGGTCTACTCACCTCCCGACGCCCTATAGATCCATGAGCGCTGGTCCCCATCTCCTTCCTAGGAGACGCCAGCGCTCACTTCCCCTCCGTTCTGCTGTGTCCCTTAGGGTGTGCGCGCACGGTCGTGCCCGTCCTTAAAGTGCCAGCGCGCGCACATCAGGAAATCATCATCATCAACGGCCCATGATTTCCTGGTCTATAAGAAGGCCCCAGCCCTTCTGATCCTTGCCTGAGCGTTGTTAGTTTATCCCAGTCTGTCTTGCAAATGGTCCCTTAGTGTTTCCCGTTCCAGTTGTTACCCGTGCCCTGTTACCTGTTCCTGTATCCCGTACTGTTCTTGTTCCTGTGCCTACCAGTGTTGGAATCGTGTCTACTGCACCTGCTGTCGTTTGCCACGCTCCGTCTTCTGCCACATCCAGTGTCTTCTGCCACGTCCAATGTCTTCTGCCACATCGGATACTGCCCGCCATGTTTGGCGCTGCCTGCTTCATCGGCCTCCATCCGTGCTGAAGCCACAGCCACCGTCTGGACTAGTTCAGGTACCCAAGCGTTACTAGCTACTATTGACTTTCACATAGACTGTGACCTGGTCACTCTCCGCTACGGCGGAGCGGCCGAGTGGGTCCACATACCCTGTGACCGTGAAAGCATATTGAGGGGTTTAGGTGGGTGAGTGGGGGTTTCTATTGTTTGCCACAGAGTGGCCCCCTCCTAGAGATTCTTGTTTAGCATTTTTATGTTATTTTTAAATGTTTTTATCATCTATGTGGCGTATTAACTTTAAATAAATATAATTGTTTGTTACTTATATAGTCATTTCATGGTATCTTTTTTGCCTCATATACATACCCATTCGGTGCTTTGTGTTTCATAATGTAGAAGAGTTTCCATCACCATTACAAATAGTAATGGTGAGAGTGGGCAACCTTGTCTCATACCATTGGATATCTTAACCTCTTCCCGCATTTGAACGTGTCTGTACGTCCAGATTCAAAGTGCATTCCCGCACAAGGGCGTACAGTCACGCCCTGTAGATGAAGCAGCCACAGGAGCTGTGCCCGCTTCTTCTTCAGCGGCTGTCAGCTGTAATACACAGCTGACATCCCGCTGCAATGGTGGCGATGGCAGTTACCGCCGATCGCCGCTGTTTAACCCCTTCAATGCGGCTGTCAATGGCGTCCGCATTGAAGTGGTTGACAGAGGGAGGGTGCTCCCTCTGTACCCCCTCCGCGATGGAGCGCGGGTGGCGATGGTTGCTATGGCAACCAGGAAGCCGTTTTTAGGCTTCCTGGTTGCCCAGGTACAGAAGCCTATTAGGTCCTGCCCGAGGCAGGACCTAATATGCTAACTGTCAGATGAAGAATGACAGTTACAATACACTGCACTACATAAGTAGTGCAGTGTATTGTACCGGGGATCAGAACATCAGATCTTCAAGTCCCCAGGTAAGTGTAAAAAAAAAAGTGAACCCCTTCCCCCTGCTTGCATTCTGGGACCTAATGTCCAAGCCATTTTTTACATTTTTCCATTGTCACATTCGAAGAGCTGTAACGTTTTTATTTTTGCGTCGGCATAGCTGTATAAGGTCTTGTTTTTTGCGGGACGACTTGCAGTTTTTATTGGTACCATTTGAGAGTAGATGCGACTTTTTGATCACTTTTTATCACATTTTTTTTAAGTCAGGATTAACAGAAAACAGCAATTTTTCCATTGTTTTTTATTTTATTTTTTACGGCGTTCACAGTGCGGGTTAAATAATGTAACAGCTTTATAGTCGGGGTCGTTACGGACGCGGCGATACCAAATATGTGTAACTTTTTTGCTTTATTGTAGTTTTTTTTAATAGTAAAGCATTTTGTAAGGGGAAAAGCTGGGTTTTTCATTTTTTTTGTTTCACTTTTTTTTTTTTTATTAACTTTATTCAACTTATTAACTTTTTTACTAGTCCCACTAGGGGACTTCACTATCCTCCGATCGCTATTATAATACACTGCAATACTTTTGTATTGCAGTGTATTACTGCCTGTCCGTTTAAAACGGACAGGCATCTGCTAGGTCATGCCTGCGGCATGATCTAGCAGGCATTCGCTCCAGGCAGACCTGGGGGTCTTTATTAGACCCCCGGCTGCCATTAGAGACACAGACACTCGGCGATTTTATCGCCGGGTGTCAGTGAGATGAGAGGGAGCTCCCTCCCTCTCTCCAAAACCATTCAGATGCGGTGCTCGCTATTGCGCACCGCATCTGAAGGGTTAAACGGGTGAGATCGATACTAATATCGATCTCACCCGGCAGAGCAGGGACGCCCCCAGCCCTCAGCTGCCTCTGGCAGCTGAGAGCAGGGAGATTTCACGGCTCCCTGCTCTGTTTACTTTATTCTACAGCAGCGACGTAGAATAGCGGCGCTCTAGAATAAAGCCCACTAATGACCACCGTAAAAAGACGTATCGGCGGTCATTAAGGGGTTAAAGAAAACAAAATAAATAAATAAAAGTCTTAACTAATAAAAACAGCTATCGCCCTGTTTCCCTGATCAACTCCTTTATAATTAGAAAAAAAATGAAAACATGAAAATAAAACTATACATAATAGGTACCGCCGCGTTCGGAACGGCCTGATCTATAAAAATATCACATTATTTTTACCGCACGGTGAACACCGTAAAAAATGTAATAAAAAACAATAACAGCATTTTATTTTTTGGTCATCTGGTCTCAAAAAAAATTTAATAAAAAGTGATCAAAAAGTTGCAAGTACCGGAAACTACAGTTCGTCACGCATAAAACAAGTCCTCCCGCAGCGATATCAACTAAAAAATAAAAAAAGTTATGGCTGTCAGAAAATGGCGACACTAAAACATGATGAGTATTTTTATTGTGGGAATGTAGTGAAACGTAAAAGAAAGATATAAATTTGGTGTCGCTGTAATCGTATCGACCCAGAGAATAAAGTTAACATGTTGTTTATACTGCATGGTGACCACTATACAAAAAAAAAGTTCTAGCATTGCTGTTTTTTGGTTTCCTCATCTCCCAAATGGAATAAATAGTGACAAAAAAAAAATCGCATGTACCCCAAAATGGAACCAATAAAAGATTACAGTAGCTCATTCCACAATAAACAAGCCCTCACACAGCTCCGTCAACGGAAAAAAAACACGTTATGACTCTCAAAACGCAATGATGCTAAATGATTCTAAATGACGGCCCAGACTCATTTTTTAGGTCCAGTAGAATTTCACTAAATACCCCACATCGCCAATTGTTGGACCCCACAGGTGGACCTTGTAGATGCAGCGGAGATGAGGAAACTTTAGGGCCTTGTGCTGCTTATAGGGCTAGTGAAGAAGTCAAAGATTAGGCAATACTGGAGCGCAGATATTTTGTATAATACCCAATAAACGCAGCCTGTGCATAAAGGATTGGTTCAAAGCGTACTACACCAATTCATGGATTATTCATTCACCCCATTATTACATTATCCTATTATGCCCTGATGCACTCCGTCAGTTTACATCTACACTGATGTACTCCGCCCAGCTTACATATGCCCCCACATTATAAACTGAAATACCAGTAAAACACCAACCAAAATCTGCGCTTCAAAAGCCAAATGGAGGTCCAACTGAGCCTGGCAGTGTGCCCAAATGGCAATTTATGACCACATATGGGGTATTACTGTATTCTGGAGAACCCGCTTAACAATTTATGGGGTGTGTGTCTACGATGGTACAAGCTGGGCACAACACATTGGGTGCTGAAATGGCATATCTGTGGAAAACGTCAATTTTCAATCTGCAACATCTATTGTGTACTCATTTTTGCAAAACACTTGTGGGGTCAAAATGCTCACTACACCCCTAGATAAATTCTTTGAGGGATCTAGTTTTCCAAATGGGGTAAATTTTCGGGGTACCACTGTACTGGTACCTTAGCTCAATTAAACATTGTGTCAAAAAACGAATCTTCTAAAATCTCCACTCCAAATACTAAATGGCGCTCCTTCCCTTTAGAGCCTTGATGTGTGTCCAAATAGCAGTTTATGACCACGTGTGGGGTATTGCCTTACTCTGGAGAGAATGCTTTACGAACGTTGAGGTGCTTTTCTCCTATAGTCTTTGTGAAAATGCAAAATTTTGGGCTAGAACTACATCTTTTTGAAAAGAAAAAGTTAATTTTTATTTTATTTTCACATCCCAATTCTAATAAATTCAACAAAAACCTGTGTGGCAAAATGCTAACTACACCCCTAGATTAATTCCTCAAGGGGTGTAGTTTACCAAATGGAGTCAGCTTTAAGGGGTTCTTACTGTACTGGTACCTCAGGGGCTTTGTAAATGCAACATGGCTGTAATGACAGGGTAGGGAGACAGACAGGTGAGCCCTAATCTACCCGCCACTCAGTCCCTGCCTACTTGCAACGACCCGTCCTAAGCGACGGGGTACAACTGGTCGATGGTCCCTACGCTCAGTAAGTGCAAGACAGATAAACAGACAAGGGTACACAGAAGCTAGGGAAACGGGGCAGCTGCCCACGGAGACACCGTGAGCAACAAGAGTAGTGAACGAGCTGAGTCAAACCAGGAGAGAATGAGGTACAAAACGCTGAGCAGGAGAGTCGTCAGAATGCCAAGGTCAATAACAAGCAGAGGATGAGTAGTACAAGCAGCAGCAGCAAGCCAGGAAACAAGCATAGAAGAATCACAGGCAAAGGAGGAGGGGTGTAGTTTCCCAAATGGAGTCACTTCTGGGGGGTTTCCACTGTACTGGTACCTTAGGAGCTTTACAAATGCGACATGGTGCAGAGAAATCAATCCAGCAAAATCTGTACTCCAAAAGCTAAATGGAGTGCCTTCCCTTCTGATCCTTGACGTGTGCCCAAACAGCAGTTTATGACCACATGTTGGGTATTTCCGTACTCTGGAGAAGTTGCTTTACAAATGTTGGGGTGCTTTTCCTCATTTATTTGTTGAAAAAATTAAAAATTCTGAGGTAAAGTTACATCTTATTGGAAAATAATGTAATTGTTCAATTTCACTGCCCAATTCTAATGAAATCTATGAAATACCTGTGTGGTCAAAATGCTCACTAACCCCTAGATGAATTCCTCTAGGGGTGTAGTTTCCCAAATGGAGTCACTTTTGTGGGGTTTCCTTTGTTTTGGCAACAAAAGACCTCTTCTAACCTGACATCGTGCCTGAAATATAATTTAAAAGGAAAGCCCTAAAATCCACTAGGTGCTCCTTTGCTACTGGGGCTTGTGTTTCAGTCCAGTAGCGCACTAGGAACATGTGGGATATTTCTAAAAACTGCAGAATCAGGGCAATAAAGATTCAGTTGTGTTTCTCTGGTAAAAACCTTCAGTATTACAGGAAAAAAGGATTAAAATGGAATTTCTGCAAAAAAAAAATGAAATTTGCAAATTTCCCTTCCACTTTGCTTTCATTCCTGTGAAACGCATAAAGGGTTAAGAAACTTTCTAAATGCTGTTTTTAATACTTTAAGGGGTGCGGTTTTTAAAATGGGGTGATTTGTGAGGGTTCCTAATATATAAGGCTCTAAAAGCCACTTCAGATCTGAACTGTTCCATAAAAAAATAGGTTTTTGAAATTTTCTTGAAAATGTGAGAAATTGCTGCTGAACTTATAAACCTTGTAACGTCCTAGAAAAATAAAAGGATGTTAAATAAATGATGCAAACATAAAATATGCATATGGGAAATGTTAACTAGTCACTATTTTGTGTGGTATAACTATCTGTCTTGCAAGCAGATACATTTGAATTTAGAAAAATGCTAATTTTTGCAAATTTTCTCAAAAGTTTGGTGTTTTTCACTAAAAATATTGAATTTATGGACCAAATTTTTTCACTAACATAAAATACAATATGTCACAAGAAAACAATCGCTTGGATAGGTAAAAGCATTCCGAAGTTATTATCACATATAGTAACACATGTCAGATTTAAAAAATGAGGCTGTGTCATTTGGTCCAAAAGTGGCTGCGTCCTTAAAGGGAATGTGTCGCTAGAAATTATTATAATTGTTTTATTAAACAATTAATATTTAAGTGAT
This sequence comes from Rhinoderma darwinii, assembly GCF_050947455.1. Classification (NCBI taxonomy): domain Eukaryota; kingdom Metazoa; phylum Chordata; class Amphibia; order Anura; family Rhinodermatidae; genus Rhinoderma; species Rhinoderma darwinii. Next base: position 49,662,951 of record NC_134689.1, read on the forward strand.
TACACATTGTTTTAATTTTTTCACAAGTCAGGAAATATTATAATTTAGATTCCAATTTATAACTTTTCCATGTGCTGGCCACTAGAGGGGCAGTTCCCAAAATTGCAGCATGGTCAATGTGGTAAAGCAACCTCATTGCTTTATGGTGCAAATTTGGGGTAGACACACTCTCTCAAGTGTCCTCACACAATCCCCCCTCCCTTATCCTGGCTAGTGCCAGCAGAAGGAGGGTTTTGAATCTTCAAACCTCCTACACTGTGTGCCACCATTTTCTGAGCGACTGTACAGTGTAGCAGGATTAGATACAGTGCTCAGCAGACAGTATAACACGAACATACACAAACATAATACACACATCACATACACGAACATAAATTACCTGCTCCGGCCGCTGTTGCCGCCTCCGCTCCTATTCCTTGCGCCTTCACTTCCTTGAACATATGGCCGGAAGCCGTGGCCGGAAGTCGTCATCTTACTGTCCGGCAGCGGCTTCCGGTCCACAAGAAAATGGCACCGGATTTCGCTCTGCGAACGAGCTTCGTTTTTGTCTGTGTCCACGCAGACGGCGTACGCTGCAGAGAATGGAACGACTACCGTTTGCATTCTCTATGGGGTTGTATGTGCCGTATTCCATCCCTGTATGTGTCGTTAATCTGTTGTTAATCTGTGTCTAAAATAATGGCAGAAGTAAAAGTAAGTACAAAGTAAAAAGTAGAACCCCGAGAACACAAATAAATAAAATTTATGTTAATATCATATTAACCCGTTAGTGACCGGCCCATAGTGTTTTTATGTCGGTCACTAACGGGCCTTATTCCGATGCCATAGACATTTTACGTCGCAGCATCGGAATAAGTAAACAGGGCAGGGAGCTGTCAAATCTCCCTGCTCTCAGCTGCCAGAGGCAGCTGAGGGCTGGGGGCGTCCCTGCTCTGCCGGGTGAGATCGATATTAGTATCGATCTCACCCGTTTAACCCCTCAGATGCGGTGCTCAATAGCGTGCACCGCATCTGAGTGGTTTTGGAGAGAGGGAGGGAGCTCCCTCTCATCCCACTGACACCCGGTGATAAGATCGCCGAGTGTCAGTGTCGCCGATGGCAGCTGGGGGCCTAATAAAGGCCCTCAGGTCTGCCTGTAGCGAATGCCTGCTAGATCATGCCGCAGGCATGACCTAGCAGATGCCTGTCCGTTTTAAACGGACAGGCAGTAATACACTGCAATACAAAAATATTGCAGTGTATTATAATAGCGATCGGAGAATCGCATATTAAAGTCCCCTAGTGGGACTAGTAAAAAAGTTAAAAAAAAAGTTTAATAAAGTTAATAAAAAAACATTTTTTTTTAAAAATGAAAAACCCACTTTTTACCCTTACAAACTGCTTGACAATTAAAAAAACAAAATAAAGTAAAAAAGTTACACATATTTGGTATCGCCGCGTCCGTAACGACCCCGACTATAAAGCTATTACATTACTTAACCCACATGGTGAACGCCGTAAAAAATGTAATAAAAATTGACGGAAAAATTGCTGTTTTCTGTGAATCCTGACTTTAAAAAAATTTGATTAAAAAGTGATCAAAAAGTCGCATCTACTCCAAAATAGTACCAATAAAAACTACAAGTCGTCCCGCAAAAAAAAAGCCCTCATACAACTGCATCGACGAAAAAATAAAAACATTACGGCTCTTCAAATATGGAGACACAAAAACAAATAATTTTGAAAAAAAAGCGTTTTTACTGTGTAAAAGTAGTAAAACATACAAAAACTATACAAATTTGGTATCGTTGCAATCGTAACAACTCGCTGAATAAAGTTATTGTGTTATTTATACCACACAGTAAACGGCGTAGATTTAGGACGCAAAAAAGAGTGGCAAAATTTCAGATTTTTTTCTATTCCCCCCCAAAAAAGTTAATAAAAGTTTATCAATAAATAATATGTACCTCAAAATGGTGCTATTAAAATATACAACTTGTCCTGCAAAAAACAAGACCTTATACAGCTATGTCGACGCAAAAATAAAAAAGTTATAACTCATGGAATGCGACGATGGAAAAACGTAAAAAATGCTCGTTTTTTAAAAATAAAAACGTTACTGTAATCTACATTGCAGCGCCTATCTGCTGCAATAGCAGATAGGGGTTGCAAAATAACGGGAGTTTTTACGGTCGTGTGCATGAGGCCTCAATGTGTGGAACTAGGAATTCAGGAGGAAGATCTTACCCATGTTAGGGTGCTTCAGGAGCTGTGGGTGAGGGTCCCTTCACTGATCTGAAGGCATCCTCAACCAAGAATCCACCTCTTAAAGAGGCTCTGTCACCAGATTTTCAAACCCCTATCTCGTATTGCAGCAGATCGGCGCTGCAATGTAGATTACAGTAAAGTTTTTAGTTTTTTTTAAAAACGAGCATTTTTGGCCACGTTATGACCATTTTTATATTTATGCAAATGAGCCTTTCTTAAGTACAACTGGGCGTGTTTAAAGTTATGTACAAGTGGGCGTGTATTGTGTGTGTACATCTGGGCATTTTTACTTGTTTTACTAGCTGGGCGTTGTGAATAGAAGTGTATGATGCTGACGAATTAGCATCATCCACTTCTCTTCGTTAATACCCAGCTTCTGGCAGTGCACAGACACACAGCGTGTTCTCGAGAGATCACACTGTGACGTCACTTCCTGCCCCAGGTCCTGCATCGTGTCGGACGAGCGAGGACACATCAGCACCAGGCGACAGAGGCTACATTGACTTACCTGCAAACGCCGATGCTGCTGCAGAATCAACTGTAGCCTCTGTCGCCTGGTGCTGATGTGTCCTCGCTCGTCCGACACGATGCAGGACCTGGTGTAAAGGATCTGCCAGGCACAACTTCTGTGTATACGCCCATAGGTAATCAGTCTGCACCTGAGTCTATGTCTCTGAGACTGACTCCATCTTCCACCACTCAGGATGGCAGGCTTAGGAGTGGGAGAGCCTATCGCAGCCTGGCCAGACGGAGCTAGCTTCCGCCCTCTGTCTATTTATACCTGCCTTTCCTGTTCCTCCTTTGCTTGTGAATCTTCTCGTGTGGTTTCCTGGCCCAGCTACAGCTTCTGACTATTTGATCCTGCTCCATACTGACCCTGGCTTACTGACTACTCTCCTGCTCTGCGTTTGGTACCTCGTTCACTCCTGGTTTGACTCGTCTCGTTCACCACTCTTGTTGCTCACGGTGTTGCCGTGGGCAACTGCCCCATTTCCCTTAGCTTTGTGTACCCTTGTCTGTTTGTCTCATGCACTCACTGAGCGTAGGGACCGCCGCCCAGTTGTACCCCGTCGCCTAGGGCGGGTCGTTGCAAGTAGGCAGGGACAGAGTGGCGGGTAGATTAGGGCTCACTTGTCCGTTTCCCTACCCCCATCATTACACCTGGGGCAGGAAGTGACGTCACAGCGTGATCTCTCGAGAACACGCTGTGTGTCTGTGCACTGCCAGAAGCTGGGTGTTAACGAAGAGAAGTGGATGATGCTGATTCGTCAGCATCATACACTTCTATTCACAACGCCCAGCTAGTAAAACAAGTAAAAACGCCCAGATGTTACACACACAATACACGCCTACTTGTACATAACTTTAAACACGCCCAGTTGTACTTAAGAAAGGCTCATTTGCATAAATATAAAAATGGTCATAACTTGGCCAAAAATGCTAGTTTTTGACAAAACAAAAACGTTACTGTTATCTACATTGCAGCGCCGATCTGCTGCAATACGAGATAGGGGTTTGAAAATCTGGTGACAGAGCCTCTTTAAGGTCTAAAATAGGCTGGTCATTAAGGGGGTTAAAAGAAATATGATAAAAAATAATAATTTCATAACACCTTCCCTTTAAGGGGTTAAAGGGCGATGACAATAAACCATTGACGGACAAAGAGGCAGAAGGAGAATGAAACATTGCAAATATAGCTGAAATTAAAGTGGATGGAAAATTGAATTTGTGTAAAACCTTTTTTATGTAGCCCCAGCTAAGCCGGTCAAAGGCCTTTTCTGCGTCTGTCCCTAAAAGCACTAGCGGTGTTTTCTGTTTTTTTGCGAGGTATATTAAATGTAGAATTCTTGCTGTGTTATCCTTTCGTTCCCTGTGTTTAGTGAAACCAACTTGATCGGAGTGGATCAAATTAGGAAGTATATTCGTCAGTCTATTAGAAGTCATTTTAGCCATTAATTTCAGGTCAATATTAAGCAGTGAAATGGGCCTGTAGTTGGAACAAAGTGACAGATCCTTACCGTCTTCCGGAATTAATGATATGTAAGCGTGTGTCGTGGAATTTTTAAAGGGGCAGCCCTGCAATGCTAAGTTACAAATAGATAAAAGATGAGGGAGTAGTGTTTTCTCAAAAGTAGAGTAGTATATAATAGGGAAGCCATCAGGTCCAGGGCTCTCTCTGTCGGCAAGCTCTTAATGGCTGATTCCAGCTCTGGTACTGTAAAGGGTCTAGCCAAAGACTCGGATTGTTATAAAGTGAGAGATGGAAGGTCCAGAGATTTAAGAAAAGCGTCTGTCTTATGTTGTCTGTCTAAAAGTGTAATAGGGACAGGGTCTAGTTCGAAGTTGTATAAGTCATTGTAAAAAAGTCTGAACTGCCCTGCAATATCTGTAGAAGAGGAGATCATACGTCCACTTGGAGTTTTAATCAGCGGAATAAAATTTTGGGTATTTCTTGGTCGACTGTGCTATTGGTTCTCGCAAGAACAACGGAACCCCGTCACAATGGTGACAAACGGAAACCGTTAGCTAGGTTTCCGTCACCATTGATATCAATGGTGAGGTAAACGGAAGCTAAGGCTTCAGTTTGCCTTTCCGTTGAGGGTTTAACCCGACGGAAACCTCAGACGGAATCCTACGACGGAACTCCTCAACGGAAGGGCAACGCTCATGTAAACAGGCCCTTAGCATATTTAGAAAAACGCTCATAAGTTTTCAAATATAAACGTTTTTTAAAACAAATCACACTGTAGTTACCAGCAGCAAAGCGCCTATTAGATTAGTTAGGAGATAGGGAATTAATAAACTGGTGACAGAATATTAATTGTCTGGTTTTTATAAACATAGAAATCTGGCCATAATAGGATAAATGTCCCAATATTGGAACATTTGTTAAATGAATAAGTACAATGGCAAACAACTGGAGTTTCATCATCATCATCATCATCATCATCATATTAGACAAATTCTATTAAAGAGACACTAAAGTCTAGAGATTATTTTATCTACATCTACTATGCAGATCAATGCAATCTATTGTTGTCTGGAAGCAGCCATTTCAGGCATGGCTGAGGCTGATAAATGGGATTACTGATAGGAAGTCCAGAAAATGCCTGCCCGTAAAATAACTACATTATCTCACATATCTCCAGTTCTGAGAACCTCCAGAAATACTTACCTAAATAAGTTTAAGTTATATAAAAAGTTATTTTTATAAGGTTCTGTTCACACTTTACATATCACGAGCCTGTTTTATTATTTTAGCATAGTGTAGGACATAAACTTTGACGAGTTGCTAAGGGCAAGAAGAGCACTATATAAGCCACTTTTCATCCCGATTACCCATTTAGGCTTCGTTCACATCTGTGCTAGGGCTTCGTTCCGACTGAGCTTTCCGTCGTAAACCTGACAGACACAAATGGAAACCATAGGTTTCCGTTTCCATCACCATTGATTTCAATGGTGACGGATCCGGTGCCAATGGTTTCCGTTTGTGTCCGTTGTGCACGGAGCCCTAGTGCAGATGTGAACGAAGCCTTCTTTCATTCAACAGAGCAAATGCTCAAAAATAATCTATCAAAAAATTGTCTGTTTTGTTAGAATTAATTTATTTTTAGGTCTACGTTAACCCCTTAGTGACCACCAATACGCCTTTTCACAGCGGTCACTAAGAGGCCTTATTCCAATACATTAGACTTTTTATGGCACATCGGAATAATCCCAGCATGGGTGTACCTTGTCGGAAGGAGCAAGTGCTGGGCAAGCTGATGACAGCCGAGTTCCTGCTCTAATGGCAGTGATTGGAGTTAACTCTGATCGTAGTGGTGTAACCCCTTAGATGCAGCAGTCAATAGTGACCACAGCATCTAGGGGGTTCCCTCTGTCACCCATTGTTGGCCCACAAATGCGATCCCAGCCCGATAGGTTGCCATGGCATCCGGGGGCCTAGTAAAGGCCCCCAGGCCTGCCATGGCTGTATGCCAATAAGGCTGTGCTAGAGGCATGGCCTAATAAAATGCCTGTCAATTTTATGTTATATTTAACCCCTTAAAGGGAATGTGACGCTAGAAAAAAATGTTTTTTTTTTTAGTTAAACAATTAGTGTATAGGTGATTAAACATTGTTCTAATTTTTTTCACGAGTCAGGAAATATTATAAATTAGATTCTAATTTATAATATTTCCCAGTGCTGGTCACTAGATGGAGCAATTCCCAAAATTGCAGCATTGCATGTGGTAAAGCAACCACATTGCTTTATGCTGCAAAATTTGAGAAAACTCACTCGCTCTAGTGAGCTCTCAGAATCCCCCCTCCTTTATCCTTGCTAGTGCCGGGAGAAACGAGGGGATTGAACGGTCAAACCTCCTACACTGTGTGTCGCCATTTTTTGAGCTAACACACAGTGTAGTAGGTTTACATACACTAGTAAACACACAGTAAAACACTTACATACACAGAAATAACTTACCTGCTCCAGCCGCCGCCGCTCCCTCCGCTCCGTCTGCTACCTCCCGCTCCAAGTGCACAAGTCCGGAAGCCGCGACCGGAAGTAGTAATCTTACTGTCCGGCCGCGACTTCCGGTCCACAGGAAAATGGCGCCGGACGTCGCACAGTTCAACTTGGACTGTGTGGGAGCGGCCCATGCGCCGTTCCCACACAGACGGCGTACAGCATAGTGGATGGAACGGGTCCCGTTCGAATTCACTATGGGACTGTATGTGCCGTATTCCATGTCTGTATGTGTCGTTAATCGACACATACAGAAATGGAAAAAAAAATGGCAGCCCCCATAGGGAAGAAAAAGTTAAAAAATAAAAAAAAGTAAAACACAAACACACAAATAAATATAAAAGTTTTTAATAAAACACTAAAATCAAACTGATGTAAAAAAATTTTTTTTCGTGACACTGTTCCTTTAATACTGAAAGTGTTTTAAACCTTAGTGACCAGAGCAATTTTCGCAGTTTTGCAAGATGTTTTTCAGATGTAACGCAATATAACTCTGTATGTGTTTTATGTATCGATGTTTTGCACTGTTTTCTTGGGACATGTAGTGCTTCCTTTTTGTGGTATATATGTATAGGTAACATTTTTGTTACTTTTTTTATAGCCATGGAAAGACAGAAAAAAAAGAAAAATTTAGATTTTTCATCATTTAAAATGTAATAGTTTGAAAATAAAAGTAATTGTATCATACAAATGTATTAAAATATATATTTTCATTTATCCTTATCATAAGGACACCTGACTTGGAGGTGTAGTTTATTTTTTTTGACCAGCAATATAGTAGAAAACACAATTGCCCCTTTTTTCAATTGCGCACTAAAATGTCTTAATTTTGTTTTTTACACCATGGTATTAATGTATGGGTAATGGACTTGAAGTCCAATAAATAATGGTAAAAAAAACATTGTGTTCTACAAAATAGACACTCTAAAGTCTATTTCTAGTGGTTCAATTTCTGTTTTAACCCTTCACACTTTTTACAGAATTTGTCCAAACGTGGGCCAAAAAAATTTAAATTGCATTTTTTTTTACAAAAGTGGCACTTTTCTTTAACCATTTCGAAACACCATATGACATACTGGTAAAAGTGACATCTTTCCACATTCTGCTATTTCTCCCATGTACAGCGATACCAAATATGTGTGTCTAATCTATTATATGGACCCGTTATAGGGCATATCATAGAAGGAGTCCATTTTGGCTTTTGGAGGCCTGTCACACCAGAATTAATTTTAATGCACTATGCTGTATTTGCCATAGTACCGGAGTGGCAGACTGTCAGAATTTACCAAAAATGACCATGATACAAAAAAATACATACCCCAAATTCTATTTCTAGCGGTTCAATTTCTGTTTTAACCCTTCAGACTTTTTACAGAATTTGTCCAAACTTGGGCCAATAAAATGTAAATTGGATTTTTTTTTTTTTTTTTTACAAAAGTGCCACTTTTCTTAGGCCATTTTGAAACACCATATGACATACTGGTAAAAGTGACACCTTTCCACATTCTGCTATTTCTCCCGTGTATGGCGATACCAAATATGTGTGTCTAATCTATTATACGGACCCGTTATATGGCATATCATAGAAGGAGTGCATTTTGTCCTGCTAATATTCATCTAGGGGTATAGTGAGTATTTTTAATAGGTGGAAAGAAATAAAAAATAGTTTTTTCCAGAAAATACAGTATTGCTGCATTTTTACAGTGAAACATTATCCAATAAGCAACCCTCCCTTTTGGTTCTCCCTACAAAAACAGTGTAAAAGTGAATAATGTGGGTAATATCACGGTCCTTGCCTTCATAGATTCTATAGGCAGATGTGTAGCCTGTACCGCTCTCACAGAGCTTGTAGATTTTAACCCCATATTTTGCTCTCTTATAGGGGATGTACTGGTGGAATGAGGGCCTGCCTTTGTAACTCATCAGCAATTCATTCACCGCTAGGTTTTTTAGGGGTTGTACATCGGAATAAATAACTCCTCCAAAATTTTTATCAGGGGCCTTTTTTTATACAGGCGCTCACGGCCTGTATCACTACTGGGGGGGGGGGGCTGGTGTTTGTCGTTAAAACGAAGGAAGCGCATTGGCACCTCATATCTGCTTCTGGTCATAACGGCTGGAAAAACAGGTGTGGCATGTGTAGGGCTTGTTGCCCAATGTGACCGGATAGAGGGCTTTTTCACTAACCCCATGTTGAGGATGAGCTCCAAATTTTTTTTAAGTTCGCCAGTATTTGTGGGGTGCCCCTCCTTTGCATAGGAGGACGTTGGCTTTTCAGCAAAGAATTGGCGAGCATACAGACTGGTTTGGTTGACAACCAGCTCCAATAGTTCATCTGTAATGAATGTTTTTTTAAAAATCGAGGGCTGTAAAATTTTCCACATTAATATTTATCCCTGGTGTGGCAATAAATTCTGGGATATTAGGGGAAAATGACTCTGTGCGTACCCACTCAATATATTATGGGGGAATAGAGTAGGCCGTGTTTTGTGGTACTTCTGCGACATGCCCTGTGCTTGTGGACTCTGCAGCGACACTTGCATTTGCAGAAAGCGTATCACTGTCGTCGCTATCACTGGTAGACAACATTTTACCTCGGACGCGGTTTCTGTATCGCTTTCATCAGAGTCAGAAATTAACATGGCGTATGCCTCTTCCACCGTGAACCTTCTATGGGCCATTGTAATTACACATTACGTACAACAAAGACTGTAACCAGACGCACACGCAGACAAATTTTATTATTTTTTCTTTACTCTTTTTCACAAACAAAAATACACGGACGTCACAAAAGCACGCTCCACAAAAAACTGATGTCGAACAAACACGTAGACTATAAAACTTTTTTTTACCTTTTTTTTTTTTTTGCACAAAAAAAATACACAGACGTCACAAAAACCCTAGGCTAAACCTAGACTAAACCTAGGCTAACCCTAGACTAACTCTAGAATAGAACTAGAACAGAAGAGTAGATGGGATCCAGCGCAGTGAAATAATTCCCAAAGGTTATATTTAAAATGGAAACTTGTTCCAATTTTCTTAGTAACAGAGTAAAAACGGGAGTCAATATCCCACGGAAGAAAGGTGGATGTATGAAAAAATACGCTGCCAACGCGTTTCAGACGATCTCCTCGTCCTTAGTCATGGCTGAAGTGAGTGTTCTGACAACAGGTTTGGGGTTTATATCCGGTCCATCACAGGTGATATTTGATTGCGGTTCAACGGAGTTAAAGAAAGTAACTGGAGAGATATCGGCACGTGTCACACGATAAGAACCAACCACGTGTGCGATACAGTGCCGAAGATCATGGAGCGTGTTTGATAAGTAAAAAACGTTTTTGTATATTTGTTATTAACGGTTGGTTTGTTAAATGACGTTTAAGTTATCAGGTAATATATTATTCTTCAAACAAACTGGTAGTTTGCTGTTTGGACCGGAGATAAGCCCCGAGGTGATGAAAACCTGTGCGCCAGAAATGGTACTTAGGAAATTGTGTGAATACAACATGTTGGTAAATATTTAAAACTTATGTAAAATATGGGATAAAAAGTGACTAACATTGACACGTAGATATATGTACGATAAACAAATTCATTTGTGTTACATTGATTCGAAAATTGCAGGACCTACACAGTAATTGTGTGTATGTATAGGTATAATGTAAACATAAATGTAAATGTAGTGCCGAAGCGGAGGAAAGTTTGATGCCGTGAGCTAATAATTATTAGTCAGATAATTCGAAAGATTTATGTTATGGAGAAGGCTGACGTCTATGATTTATCTTTTTTGGTCAGAAGTTTACCATAAACTAGAATAACTTGGTGTACTTAAAAGAGGTATTCTGTTATGCTTGGATGAATCTCAAAGGTTCTATAATTATGAACTCGTTATTTATGTTACTCTTAAGAGCTTCTATTTCAAACCAACGTGTGCCGACACGAGGATCCGAGCGCATCAGGCAGCGAATTTTCTGCCATAAGGTGAGTTGGAGGTTTTCCTTCTACATACTTTCTATCTAGAATAGAACCTAGAATAACCCTAGACTAACCCTAAGGGCACGTTCAGACGAGTGGAATTCTCCAGCGGACGTTTTTTACATTTGTTTCTATCCTTTTTTAGGAAAGGTAGTTCAGACGTTGCGGAAAACTCTGCTGTGGACCATAGGCTGCGGTGCAGAATTTTCCCTCCGCAGCATGCACTGTCTGTTGCGGAGAAGCGGAGTTTCACTGCGGATTTCATTCTTTGCAATGCAAAAACTGAAATCTGTGGCAAGTTCGCTGTCTTTTCTGCAACGTCTGAATTACCTGTCAAATATGCAAATGTTGGTGCAGATTCGTTGCGTAATTGCCCCAAATCTGCACCAACATTTGCAGCGGAAAAACTCTGCCACGTGTGAATGTGCCCTAAGGATAACCCTAGACTAGGTATACAATTGAAGTTTATATCAAGTTTATATATTAGATTTTTTGTAATTTTGTGTCTTTGGTGTCACAGTAAAATTCTCTCTCTGTCTCTTCTCATACAGAGTAACAAGTGTGAGGAGAGACAGGTAGGAGAAACACTTCGTTTTTCATTTTGTGATCACTGTGAATGGTTCTCACAGTGATCACATGAACGGAGACCACTGTTATTGGTCTCCGATCATCACTCTGAAGCCAAGGCTGTTGCTAACAGCCTTGGCTTCAGAGGCAGATTACCCAATGACCGGGAAAACCACTCCGATGCGGCCCCCTCCCTCCCAAACCACTCAGATGTGGCGCTTGCTATTGAGTGCCGCATCTGAGGGGTTAAAACTGATCGGAGACCACAGCTAGTGCCCTGAAGCCTGAGGCTGTTACCAGCAGCCCGGACTTCAGGAGATCCCCGCGAAAACCACTCCGATGCGGTCCCCTCCCTCCCAAACCACTCAGATGCGGAACTTGCTATTGAGTGCCGCATCTGAGGGGTTAAATATGGTCGGAGACCACTGCTAGTGATCTCTGATCGTTGCCCTAACAGCCCGGTCTTCAGGAGATCCCCGCACGATGGCAGAAAAGTTCTTCTGAAGTGCCGACGTGAAAAGCCGACACTTCAGAAGAACTACCCTGAACGGCCGACGTAAAAACACTTTACGCCGGTCGTTAAGGGTTTAAATTTCATTGCAGAAAATCCACAGCGTTTTACAGTAGCAGCAGGGTGAATGACATTTGAACAAATCTCATCCACACGCTCATCCAAATTAGTAGAGAAATCATTCATAAATTAAACTGGGGTATGATTTTTCAATCCGCTCTTTTATTGCGGTTTTTTTCCCCATTGAATTCAATGAGGAGGTTAAACCCACAACAAATAGAGATTGTTGGGTTTTTTTGAGTTGGAAATGCTGCAATTCTGCCTCACAAATCAGAAAAAAAACCTTGTTTTTGTTTCAAATGAATAAAAAGTTTAATACATAGCCCCCGTGGTTTGCCATAGCGATGCATTTCTCTGTTCTCTGGCCAGGCCGGTCTCCTGGGATGACGGTTCATCCCATGTGACTACTGCAGCCAATCACAGACTGCAACAGTCACATGGACTGCAGGATCATCCCAGGAGGCCGGGCTGCACGGAGAACAGAGGAATGCGTCTCCCTGGCAATGCAAGTAAGTATTGTTTTTTTCTTTTTTTCAAACACAGTTTTCCGCAGCAAAGATTTCTCCTGAAAAACTGCACAACAATTTGGTGTGGCTTTTTGGTTGGAAATTCCTTTGGAACCAAGGGTGGATACGCTGTGTACTTTTACTGTTAGGGATCTGCCAGGTACTACGTCTAGGTATACTCCTGGGATTAATCAATCCACACCTGAGACCAGACCTGTTAGACTGACACCGTCTCCCACCAACCAGGGTGGCAGGCTCAGGAGTGGGAGAGCCTATCGCGGCCTGGTCAGTCGGAGTTAGCTCCGCCCCCTGTCCTTTATTACCTGCCGTGTTCTCTTCCTCAGTGCTTGTAATTCTTCTGGATTCCTGGCCCCACTGCTGCTTGCTCCAGCCTGCTTCTGCCGTGCTTCTGCCTTGCTGCAGTTCCGCTTAACCTGCTTCGCTTTGCCCCTGGCTTGCTTCCTTCTCCGTGCTCACGTTGGTATTCTCCACTTCATCCTGGTCCTGACTATTCGTTCACCGCTCCGTTTCCTCGCTGCGTTCCGTGGGCTACTGCCCCTTCCCTTGCGTGTTCCCTGTTTGTTCTCCCGTGCACTTAGACAGCGTAGGGACCGCCGCCCAGTTGTACCCCGTCGCCTAGGGTGGGTCGTTGCAAGTAGGCAGGGACAGGGCGGTGGGTAGATTAGGGCTCACTTTCCCTTCACCTCCTTCCTGCCATTACATAATTACAAGCCCATACCTAGTCTACCATTCTCCTACGCTGACGCTATCATGGACCCCCTTGAGACCCTGACCCAGCAGATGCAGGGCCTCTCCCTACAGGTCCAGGCCCTGGCCCAGAGGGTCAACCAGGGTGACGCTGCCTTAGTAGTACCCCTCACCTCACCTCTAGAACCCGACCTCAAGTTACCTGACCGGTTCTCAGGGGACCGTAAGACGTTTCTCTCCTTCCGGGAGAGTTGCAGACTGTATTTCCGCCTAAAACCCCACTCCTCAGGTTCCGAGAACCAGCGGGTGGGTATCATCATATCCCGACTCCAGGAAGGGCCCCAAGAGTGGGCCTTCTCCTTGGCTCCTGACGCCCCTGAACTTTCCTCTGTTGATCGTTTTTTCTCTGCCCTCGGACTCATTTACGACGAGACTGACAGGACTGCTTTAGCCGAGAGTCAGCTGGTGACCTTACGTCAGGGTAGGAGACCGGTTGAGGAATACTGTTCTGATTTTAGAAAGTGGTGCGTAGCTTCTCGGTGGAACGATCCGGCCCTAAGGTGCCAGTTTAGGTTAGGATTATCTGACGCCCTGAAGGATCTGCTGGTTAGCTACCCCTCTTCTGACTCCCTTGACCAGGTTATGGCCCTAGCAGTACGACTTGACCGACGTCTCAGGGAACGTCAGCTTGAACGTTTCAATGTGCTCCCCTCTGACTTTTCTGCGATCCCCCCCGAGGTCCCGTCCCCTCGCCCCTCCACGGAGGACTCGGAGGTACCTATACAACTCGGGGCCTCCATGTCCCCTCGACAACGTAGGGAGTTTCGCAGAATGAATGGTCTCTGCTTCTACTGTGGGGACGACAAGCATCTACTGAACACCTGTCCCAGGCGCAAGAATAAAAAGCCGGAAAACTTCCGCGCCTAAGTGATCATCGGGGAGGTCACTTGGGCGCACAGGTATTTCCCGTTAATGTGAAACGCAATAAAATTTTGCTTCCCTTTCAGGTCTCGTTTGCTGGCCGGTCTGCCACGGGCAGTGCTTTCGTGGATTCTGGCTCATCTGCTAATATCATGTCCGTGGAATTTGCTATGTCTCTAAAGATGCCTTTTATTGATTTGCCTTATCCTGTCCCGGTAGTGGGTATCGACTCAACTCCCCTTGCTAATGGTTATTTTACTCAGCATACTCCTGTTTTTGAACTCCTGGTTGGCTCCATGCATTTGGAGCAGTGCTCTGTACTGGTGATGCAGGGATTATCGTCTGATCTGGTATTAGGTCTTCCCTGGTTGCGGTTGCATAATCCCACGTTTGATTGGAATACTGGGGAGCTTACCAAATGGGGTAATGAATGTCTTATGTCATGTCTTTCTGTTAACTCTATTTCTCGCCGGGAGGAGGTAAACACGCTTCCTGAGTTTGTTCAGGACTTCGCCGATGTGTTTTCTAAGGAGGCCTCCGAGGTGTTGCCCCCCCATAGAGATTACGATTGCGCCATCGATTTGGTGCCTGGTGCCAAGCTTCCTAAGGGTAGGATATTTAATCTTTCATGTCCTGAACGTGAAGCTATGAGGGTGTATATCCAAGAATGCCTGGCCAAGGGTTTCATTCGCCCCTCGACTTCTCTTGTAGGTGCTGGCTTCTTCTTCGTGGGGAAGAAGGATGGTGGTCTTAGGCCGTGCATTGATTATCGTAACCTGAATAAGGTCACCGTAAGGAACCAGTACCCACTTCCTTTGATTCCGGATCTTTTTAATCAGGTTCAGGGAGCCCAATGGTTTTCTAAGTTCGATCTACGGGGGGCATATAACCTTATCCGCATCAAAGAGGGGGATGAGTGGAAAACTGCGTTCAACACACCCGAGGGTCATTTCGAATACCTGGTCATGCCCTTTGGGTTGTGTAATGCCCCTGCTGTCTTCCAGAATTTTATTAATGAAATCCTGAGAGATTACCTGGGTAATTTTCTTGTTGTGTACCTTGATGACATACTGGTGTTTTCCAAGGACTGGTCCTCCCACGTGGAGCATGTCAGGAAGGTGCTCCAGGTCCTTCGGGAGAATAATCTGTTTGCTAAGACTGAAAAATGTGTCTTTGGGGTACAGGAGATACCATTTTTAGGGCAAATCCTCACTCCTTATGAATTCCGCATGGACCCTGCCAAGGTTCAGGCTGTGGCGGAATGGGTCCAACCTGCCTCCCTTAAGGCGTTACAGTGTTTTTTAGGGTTCGCCAACTATTACAGGAGATTTATTGCCAACTTCTCGGTCGTCGCTAAGCCTCTTACGGACCTTACTCGCAAGGGTGCTGATGTCCTCCATTGGCCCCCTGAGGCCGTCCAGGCCTTTGAGACCCTCAAGAAGTGCTTTATCTCGGCCCCCGTGCTGATTCAGCCCAACCAAGAGGAGCCTTTTATTGTGGAGGTTGACGCATCCGAGGTGGGAGTGGGGGCCGTCTTGTCCCAGGGTACCAGCTCCCTCACCCATCTCCGCCCCTGTGCTTACTTCTCTAGGAAGTTTTCGCCCACGGAGAGTAACTATGATATTGGCAACCGCGAACTTCTAGCCATTAAATGGGCTTTTGAAGAGTGGCGGCACTTCCTGGAGGGGGCCAGACACCAGGTAACGGTCCTTACGGATCACAAGAATCTGGTTTTCCTAGAATCGGCCCGGAGGCTTAATCCTAGACAAGCTCGGTGGGCACTATTCTTTACCAGATTTAATTTCTTGGTTACCTATAGGGCTGGGTCCAAGAATATTAAGGCTGATGCTCTGTCACGTAGTTTCATGGCCAATCCTCCTTCCGAGAAGGATCCTGCTTGTATTTTACCCCCTGGTATAATCGTTTCTGCCACGGATTCTGATTTAGCTTCTGATATTGCGGCTGATCAGGGTTCAGCTCCCGGGAACGTCCCTGGGGACAAACTGTTTGTTCCCCTGCAATACCGGCTAAGGGTACTCAGGGAAAACCATGACTCCGCTCTATCTGGTCATCCTGGCATCTTGGGCACCAAACACCTCATTACCAGAAACTATTGGTGGCCTGGGTTGCCTAAAGACGTTAGGGCTTACGTCGCCGCTTGTGAGGTTTGCGCTAGGTCCAAAACCCCTAGGTTCCGACCTGCGGGCCTACTACATTCCTTGCCCATTCCCCAGAGACCTTGGACCCATATCTCCATGGATTTTATCACCGATTTGCCCCCATCTCAGGGCAAGTATGTGGTGTGGGTGGTAGTAGACCGCTTCAGCAAGATGTGCCACTTTGTGCCCCTTAAGAAACTACCTAACGCCAAGACGTTAGCTTCTTTGTTTGTGAAACACATCCTGCGTCTCCATGGGGCCCCAGTCAATATCGTTTCTGACAGAGGGGTACAATTTGTTTCCTTATTTTGGAGAGCTTTTTGTAAAAAGTTGGAGATTGATCTGTCCTTCTCCTCCGCCTTTCATCCCGAAACTAATGGCCAAACGGAAAGGACTAACCAATCCCTGGAACAATATTTAAGGTGTTTCATCTCTGACTGTCAATTCGATTGGGTCTCATTCCTTCCCCTTGCTGAATTTTCCCTGAATAACTGGGTCAGTAACTCGTCAGGGGTCTCCCCGTTTTTCTGTAATTTCGGGTTTAACCCAAGGTTCTCCTCCGTTTCCCCTGCTTGTTCCAATAATCCTGAGGTAGAGGATGTTCATCGGGAACTGTGCACAGTCTTGGCCCAGGTTCAGAAGAACCTAGAGGCGTCCCAGAGCGCACAAAAGATTCAGGCTGATAGTAGACGTTCTGCTAACCCCCGGTTTGTCGTCGGGGATTTGGTCTGGTTATCGTCCAGGAACTTGCGCCTTAAGGTCCCGTCCAGGAAGTTTGCTCCCCGATTTATTGGACCTTATAAGATCATTGAAGTCCTCAACCCTGTATCCTTCCGTCTGGAGCTGCCCCCATCCTTTCGCATACATGACGTCTTCCATGCCTCCCTCCTCAAACGCTGCTCCCCGTCCTGGTCCCCCTCGAGGAAACCTCCTGTTCCCGTTCTCACCCCTGAGGGGGTGGAATTCGAGGTGGCCAAGATTATGGACAGTAGGATGGTCCAGGGCTCCCTCCAGTACCTGGTCCATTGGAGAGGATACGGGCCGGAGGAGAGGACTTGGGTACCTGCCCGTGATGTTCACGCTGGGGTATTGATCAGGAGGTTCCACCTTCTCTTCCCTACTAAACCGGGTCCTCTTAGTAAGGGTCCGGTAGCCCCTCATAAAAGGGGGAGTACTGTTAGGGATCTGCCAGGTACTACGTTTAGGTATACTCCTGGGATTAATCAATCCACACCTGAGGCCAGACCTGTTAGACTGACACCGTCTCCCACCAACCAGGGTGGCAGGCTCAGGAGTGGGAGAGCCTATCGCGGCCTGGTCAGTCGGAGTTAGCTCCGCCCCCTGTCCTTTATTACCTGCCGTGTTCTCTTCCTCAGTGCTTGTAATTCTTCTGGATTCCTGGCCCCACTGCTGCTTGCTCCAGCCTGCTTCTGCCGTGCTTCAGCCTTGCTGCAGTTCCGCTTAACCTGCTTCGCTTTGCCCCTGGCTTGCTTCCTTCTCCGTGCTCACGTTGGTATTCTCCACTTCATCCTGGTCCTGACTATTCGTTCACCGCTCCGTTTCCTCGCTGCGTTCCGTGGGCTACTGCCCCTTCCCTTGCGTGTTCCCTGTTTGTTCTCCCGTGCACTTAGACAGCGTAGGGACCGCCGCCCAGTTGTACCCCGTCGCCTAGGGCGGGTCGTTGCAAGTAGGCAGGGACAGGGCGGTGGGTAGATTAGGGCTCACTTTCCCTTCACCTCCTTCCTGCCATTACATTTACATATCCGTCCTGTGTGAACATACCTTATACTGACAGGCTGTTAAGGATCTGCCAGGCACAGCTTCTGTATCACCGCCCATAGGTAATCAGTCTGCACCTGCTTCTATGTCTGGGAGACTGACTCCATCTTCCACCACTCAGGATGGCAGGCTTAGGAGTGGGAGAGCCTATCACAGCCTGGCCAGACGGAGCTAGCTCCCGCCCTCTGTCTATTTATACCTGCCTTTCCTGTTCCTCCTTGCTTGTGATTCTTCTCTGTTGGTTTCCTGGCCCTGCTGCAGCTTCTTGAACTACTTGTCCCTGCTCCATATTGACCCTGGCTTACTGACTACTCTTCTGCTCTGTGTTTGGTACCTCGTACACTCCTGGTTTTACTCGGCTTGTTCACTACTCTCCTGCTCTGCGTTTGGCACCTCGTGCTCTCCTGGTTTGACTCTGCTCGTTTACTACTCTTGTTGCTCACGGTGTTGCCGTGGGCGACTGCCCCGTTTCCCTTTGTTCTGTGTTTCCTTGTCTGGTTGTCTGTCGTGCACTTACTGAGTGTAGGGACCGTCGCCCAGTTGTACCCCGTCGCCTAGGGCGGGTCGTTGCAAGTAGGCAGGGACTGAGTGGCGGGTAGATTAGGGCTCACTTGTCTGTTTCCCTATCCCTGTCATTGCACAGGCACTAATACTTTGGTATATGAAGTATACCAAAGAATTATAGAATCCATCAAAGCATCTCATTGTAAAGTCCCATTGTGGGAGTAAAAGAAATAATGTTGAATAAAACTAATTAAAAAACTGCACAGTAAAAAAAATAATAAAATCACTTTTTATCATTAACATGGTTTTATTTTGTCAAAGTGTATAAAAAAAATACACATATATGGTATCGCTGTGATCAAAACTACCTGAACAATAAAATTAGCACGTTATTTAAACCGTATGGTGGACGGCATAAGAAATAAACGCCAAAACCTTCCCCCTTTCTCAAAATGTTTTATATAATTCAATCAAGAGAACTCTATGACGCTGATTGGACAGCGTCATACAGAAAACATCCAATCAGCCAATGGAAGATCAGCATTAGAGCGTTTTGGGCGGCCGCCCGCCCAGGGCCCCAGGCTCCTGGGGGGCCTATAGCCGCCCAAAGGACAATGCAGTTTTGGTGCGTTTTTGCAGCGAATCGCGGCAAATAATGTGACAAAACTCCATTGTGTGTGTTCTGAAAAATTACCTGCAAACATAAGGTCACATGACCTTACCTCTGCAGTAAGAACACAGTGAAAAGTTTAAAGTCACAACACTAATAAATACAATTTTTGTTTATATTTTATTAAAAGCAAAATAATAATAAAAAAAAAAAAACATGACACCTTCCCTTTAAAGATCTGCTGGTCACATGACTGCAGGTGCTAGAACAACAGCAAGACTCCGCAGAGAAGACTATGGTTAGCTGCTAGGTAAGTATAAGGTGATGGATTTCTTTAAGGGGTCTGTATTTAGGGGGTCTGTTCTGGGGTCTGTATTTAGGGGTCTGGTCTGGGGTCTGTATTAGTTTATGGGGTCTGTATTTAGGGTTCTGGTCTGGGGTCTGTATTAGTTTAGGGGGTCTGTATTATTTAAGGGAGTCAGGTCTGAGGTCATTATTAGAGTTAGGGGTCAGGTCTGGGGTCTGTATTTAGGGGTCTTGTCTGAGGTCTGTATTTATTTAGGGTGCTTGTTCTGGGGTCTGTTTTTATTTAGGGTGCTTGTTCTGGAGTCCGTATTTGTTTAGGGAGGTCTGGGGACTGCAATAGTTTAGAAGGTCTGGGGTCTGTATGTATTCTATGATCTAGGCTGGGGTCCGAAGTCTGAGTAAAAGTATTAGTCTGAGTAAAAGGGGTTGTCCGGGCACGTGGATAGGTCATCAGTTTAAAAAAAACTGGTCCGTTCCCGGACAACCCTTTTAATGCATGGTCCTGCGCTTTGGTGTCTGAATTTGTGTATTTCTATAGAGGCTGGAAATGGCTGCAGAAGCGAGCAAAATGAAAAAATAAAAAATGGCTGCGGCAGCAAGGGGTTAAGATAAAGGAGTAGTAGACCTTTCTGTTTACCATCCATATGCAATGAAGTAGCATCCATGAGACATCACATGATAGAGGCAGCCAATTGATGCCCAAAGCCATGACGTAACATCAATGCTCATATCATGTTATATAATTGTAAGTAGCTACCACAATGACGTAATGTGACCACTTATGGCCGTTACATAACAGCATTTAGATGGCAATCAGAAAAGCCCGTGGACAGGAAGACAATTTTGTTTATTTTTAAGTTCTATTGAAACTCATTTAACCCCTTCCCGCTGCAGCCACTTTTGATCTTCCTGACAGAGCCTCATTTTTCAAATCTGACATGTGTCACTTTATGTGGTAATAACTTTGTAATGCTCCTATCCAAGCGATTCTGAGACTGTTTTCTCGTGCCACTTTGGACTTTAAGTTAGTGGTAAAATTTAGTCAATGTATTCAGTATTTAATTGTGAAAAATACCCACATTTTGTGAAAAATTGCAAAAATTTGCATTTTTCTAAATTTAAATGTATCTGCTTGTAAGACAGATAGTTATACCACACAAAATAGTTGCTAATTAACATTTCCTATATGTCTTTAGATTGGCATCGTTTTTTGAACATCCTTTTATTTTTCTAGGACGTTACAAGGCTTAGAACTTTAACAGAAATTTCTAAAATTTTCAAGAAAATTTCAAAAGGCTATTTTTACGGGGACCAGTTCAGCTGTGGCTTTGAGGGGCATATACAATACAAACCCCCATAAATCACGCCATTTTAAAAACTGCACCCCTCAAAGTATTTAAAATAGCATTTGGAAAGTTTCGGAATCCTTTAGGCGTTTCACAAGAATTAAAGAAAAGTTGAGGTGAAATGTACAATTTTTTTATTTTTTTGCAGAAAATCATATTTAATAAAAGATTTTAAGAAGAAGGTTTTACCAGAGAAACACAACTCAATATGTATTTACCAGATTCTGCAGTTTTTAGAAATATCCCATATGTGGCCCTAGTGTGCTAATAGACTGAAGCACAGGCCTCAGAAGCAAAGGAGCACCTAGAGGATTTTGAGGCCTTCTTTTTATAAGAATATATTTTAGGCACCATGTCAGGTTTGAAGAGGTCTTGTGATGTCAAAACATAGGAAAGACCCTATTTTGGAAACTATGCCCCACAAGGAATTAATTTAGGGGTGTAGTGAGCATTTTGACCCCACAGGTGTATTCATAGATTTTATTAGAATTTGGACGTGAAAATTAAATTATTTTTTTTCTTCCAATAAGAGGTAGTTTTAGCTAAAAACGAAAAAAAAAATTCCACAAGGAATAAAGAAGAAAAAGCCCCCTAACATTTGTAAAGCAACTTCTCTAGAGTACAGAAATACCCTATATCTGGGCATAAACTGCTGTTTGGGCACACGGCAGGGCTCAGAAGAGAAGGAGCGCCATTTGGCTTTTGGTGTACACATTTTGCTGGATTGGTTTCATTAGATAACTACACCCATTGAAGAATTCATATAGGGGTGTTTTGACCACACAGGTGTTTCATAGATTTTATTAGAATTGGGCAGTGAAAATAAAAAAAATCCTTTTTCTTCAATAAGATGTAGCTTTAGCTCAAAGTTTTTAATTTTCTCAACAAATAAAGGAAAAAAAGAATCCCAACATTTGTAAAGCAACTTCTCTGGAGTACGGAAATACCCCATATGTGGTCATAAACGGCTGTTTGACACGGCAGGGCTTAGAAGGGAAGGAGCGCAATTTGGCTTTTGGAGTGCAGATTTTGCTGTATTGGTTTCTGGTCGCAATTGCAAAGCCCCTGTGGGACCAAAACAGTGGAAACCCTCCAGAAGTGACCCCATTTTGGAAACTACACTCCTAAAGATATTCACCTAGGGGTGTAGAGAGCATGTTAACCCCTTTGCAGAAATTAGTGTGAACTAGATGTTGCAGAGTGAAAATGGGAATTTTTCCATAGCTATGCCAATATGTGGTGCCCAGCTTGTGCCACCATAACAAGACAGCTCTCTAATTATTATGCTGTGTTTCCCGGTTTTAGAATCACCCTACATGGGGTACTAATCTTTTGCCTGGACATTGGACAGGGCTCAGGAGTGAAAGAGTACCATGCGAAATTGAGGCCTAATTTGGCGACATATAAAGTATTGGTTCACAATTGCAGGGCTCTGATGTAAAGTAATCATAGAAACCCCTGAGAAGTGACCCCATTTTAGAAACTGCACCCTCAAGGCATTTATTAAGGGGTGTACTGAGCATTTTCACCCCACAGGTCTTTTCCATAAATGATTGCGCTGCGGATTGTGCAAAGTAAAAATTACAATTTTTCCCTACATATGGCATTTCAGTGGAAAATATGTCGTGCCCAGCTTGTGCCACTGGAGGCACACATCCCAAAAATTGTTAAAAGGGTTCTCCCGGGTATGGCGATGCCCTATATGTGGAAGTAAACCCCTGTTTGGGCACACTGTAGTGCTCAGAAGGGAGGGAGCGCCATTTGGCTTTTGGAGCGTGGATTTTGCTTGGTAGTAGTATAATAATGGGTAAAAAAAACAATAAAACAATCCACACAATCCTTTCTGCACAGGCCAGTTTCGCACTGATAAATGGTGTCCTTTTTTTATCCGCCTTTTGGTCCACACTCCGCACTTTTGCAGTCTGGGGAATTTTGCTAGGAAAGTATTGTCCTGGTATAATACGGGCACCCTCGCTTCCAGCAGATATGTTGGGACTTTCCACTTCCTGGTTCCCTAATTTTAAGGCCTTGATAAATCGCCTCTTGAAACAGAAGAAATGTTCCCCTCGGGGCTGCACAACTGGATATTTTTATTTCCTGACTTATTGGAGCCCTAACTAATTTTTTTTTTTCATAGATGTAGTGACATGAGAGCTGTATTTATTATTGGTAGCATTTTGGGGTACATGCAACTTTTTGATCACTTTTTATCCTATTTTTTGGGAGGCAAGGTGACCAAAAACCAGCAATTATGGCATAGTTTTTTTTTAAGCCGCTCACCACGCGTTATAAAATTACTTTTGTAAAAAGAATGTATTTTTTTCTGTCGCCATGTTGTGAGAACCATAACTTTTTAATTTGTTCATCGACGGAGCTGTATGATGGCTTGTTTTTTTGCGAGACGAGCTATAGTTTTTGGATACATGCGACTTTTTGATCACTTTTCATTCCAATATTTGTAGGGCGAAGTGACCAAAAAACAGAAATTCTGGCATTGTTTTTTTTACGTCGTTTACCGCGTGGAATAAATAACATTATATCTTTTTTTAATTCAGGTCGTTACGGTCGCAGCGATACCAAATATGTATGGTTTATATTTTTTTTCAATAATAAAGGACTTGATAAGGGCGAATGTGTTTTATTTTATTACTTGAAACGTTTATTATATATTTTTTCACTTTTTTTTGTCCCACTAGGGGACTTGAACGTCCAACTGGCAGTTTTTTTTACACTGACAGCAAGCCAATTAGTCTTATCCTCCAGGCGGGGTCGAATTGGCTTCCGTAATGGCAGAGCAGGAGGCCATTGTTAGGCCTCCCTTTGCCATAGCAGCAGTCGGCAGACCTGGGATCTCATTGCCGATCTGCTACCAACCTCTAAGATGCAGTGATCGCTGCATCTAAGGGGTTAGTGGCAGGGATCGGAGCAAGCTCTAGTTTCTGCTGTTACAGGTGGATGTCAGCTGTAACATACAGCGGACATCCACCGCTGATGACGCCGCCTCAGCTCCTGAGCCGGCACCATCTTGCCGGCAGCAACGGAAGCCTTTTAGGCCCTGCCTCAGGGCGGGGCCTGAACGGCTACCGTACTAGGCAGACCAGTAGGCCACTATTGCTGGGGTGCCGATGAGCTGCAAACCCATTAAATGCAGAGATTGCTTTTGACCGCTGCATTTAAGGGGCTAATGGTGGGGATCGGAGCTAACTTCAGTCCCCGCCATTACCCCAGGGTGTCAGCTGTAACATGCAACTGACACCAGGGGATGATGACACAGGCTTAGTTCCTGAACCCGTGTCATCCATTTGTCGTATGGATACGGCAAAATGCGGGAAGCACTGGCTTTCCATGACGTATCCATACGACATATTTCACACAGAGTTTTTTGCAGGCATCCTGAAGGAATTTTGAGGCAGATTTTGACCTGCCTGCACTCTGTTTGCCGCGTTTTTTGCTACATTTTTCGGACCTGGCAATTGAGCTCCAAGGGCAAATAACGTGACGAATACTGCTTTCTCTGCCTCCCATCGATGTCAACGGGAGGTCAGAGACGGAAACGCCTGAAGAAAGAGCATGACGCTTCTTTGTCCCATTGAAATTAATGGGAGGCATTTTCTGACATTTTTTGGAATGATTTCCGACGTAGTTTCTACGTCAAAAGCAAAGCCAAAAAACTCAGTGTGAGTTGTATCTAAGGCAGTGGTTCCCAGTTGTATCTAAGGCAGTGGATGAGCGGCACTCCGCTCATCCACTGCAAAAAAAGAAATAAAAATGTAACTTTTTTTTTTCTTTTTGCTACAAGCTCCGCCCCCGACGTTGTAGCAGACGTGACGCGCGGATGTCTATTACGAGTACAGCTCACCGCTTTCTACTAGAAGCCTGACGGAGGTAGAGGAGCCATTAACGCTGGGCAGGGTAAGTGTTTTTTTCCTTTACTTTGTTAGCAGTTGTGTGAGAAATGGAGCCAGGGGAATGCCGGAAGTTGTAGTCCTCTCCTCTTATACCTCCTCTCTGTAATGTCCTCTGATATCCCATAATAACGTCCTGGACATGCTGGTAGTTGTAGTCCTCTCCTCTTATACCTCCTCCTTGTAATGTCCTCTGATATCCCATAATAACGTCCTGGACATGCAGGGAGTTATAGTCCTCTCCTCTTATACCTCCTCCCTGTAGTTGTAGTCCTCTCCTCTTATACCTCTTCTCTGTAATGTCCTCTGATATCCCATAATAACGTCCTGGACATGCAGGGAGTTGTAGTCCTCTCCTCTTATACCTCCTCCTTGTAATGTCCTCTGCTATCCCATAATAACATCCTGGACATGCTGGTAGTTGTAGTCCTCTCCTCTTATACCTCCTCTCTGTAATGTCCTCTGATATCCCATAATAACGTCCTGGACATGCTGGTAGCTGTAATTCTCTCCTCTTATACCTCCTCTCTGTAATGTCCTCTGATATCCCATAATAACGTCCTGGGCATGCTGGTAGCTGTAATTCTCTCCTCTTATACCTCCTCTCTGTAATGTCCTCTGATATCCCATAATAACGTCCTGGACATGCAGGGAGATATAGTCCTCTCCTCTTATACCTCCTCCCTGTAATGTCCTCTGATATCCCATAATAACGTCCTGGACATGCTGGTAGTTGTAGTCCTCTCCTCTTATACCTCCTCTCTGTAATGTACTCTGATATCCCATAATAACGTCCTGGACATGCTGGTAGTTGTAGTCCTCTCCTCTTATACCTCCTCTCTGTAATGTCCTCTGATATCCCATAATAACGTCCTGGACATGCTGGGAGTTGTAGTTCTCTCCTCTTATACCTCCTCTCTGTAATGTCCTCTGATATCCCATAATAACAGTCTGGGCATGCTGGGCGTTGTAGTTCTCTCCTCTTATGCCTCCTTCCTGTAATGTCCTCTGATATCCCATAATAACAGCCTGGACATGCTGGGAGTTGTAGTTCTCTCTTCTTATACCTCCTCCTGTAATGTCCTCTGATATCTCATAATAACAGTCTGGACATGCTGGTAGTTGTAGTTATCTCCTCTTATACCTTCTCCCTGTAACGTCCTCTGATATCCCATAATAACAGTCTGGGCATGCTTGGAGTTGTAGTTCTCTCCTCTTATACCTCCTCCTTGTAATGTCCTCTGATATCTCATAACAGCCTGGACATGCTGGGAGTTGTAGTTCTCTCCTCTTCTACCTCCTCCTCCTGTAAACTTTCTCTGATATCACATAACATCCTGGACATGCTGGGAGTTGTAGTTCTCTCCTCTTATATCTCCTCCCTGTAATGTCCATTGATATCACATAATAATAGCCTGGACATGCTGGGAGTTGTTGTTCTTATACCTCCTTATTTATTCTTTCCCCAGGGGTAAGCACCCCTTCTCTCTGTGATGGTCACTTTACTAGAGGGGCTGATGGTCATTTTACTGGGGGGGGGGCGATGGACGGAGGCTGATGGTGACTTTACTGGAGGGGGCTTATGGTCTCTTTACTGAGGTGTCATTATACTGTGAGTGGGGGGCTGATGGTCATTACTGTGAGTGGGGGGGGGCTGATGGTCATTTTACTGTGAGTGGGGGGCTGATGGTCATTACTGTGAGTGGGGGGGGGGGCTGATGGTCATTTTACTGTGAGTGGGGGCTGATGGTCATTACTGTGAGTGGGGGGCTGATGGTCATTTTACTGTGAGTGGGGGGCTGATGGTCATTACTATGAGTGGGGGGTTGATGGTCATTACTGTGAGGGGGGGGGGCTGATGGTCATTACTGTGAGTGGGGGGGGGGCTGATGGTTATTTTACTGTGAGTGGGGGATGATGGTCATTACTGTGAGTGGGGGGCTGATGGTCATTTTACTGTGAGTGGGGGGCTGATGGTCATTTTACTGTGAGTGGGGGGGCTGATGGTCATTTTACTGTGAGTGGGGGGCTGATGGTCATTTTACTGTGAGTGGGGGGCTGATGGTCATTTTACTGTGAGTGGGGGGGCTGATGGTCATTACTGTGAGTGGGGGGGGGCTGATGGTCATTTTACTGTGAGTGGGGGGGCTGATGGTCATTACTGTGAGTGGGGGCTGATGGTCATTACTGTGAGTGGGGGGCTGATAGTCATTACTGTGAGTGGGGGGCTGATAGTCATTACTGTGAGTGGGGGGCTGATGGTCATTTTACTGTGAGTGGGGGGGCTGCTGGTCATTACTGTGAGTGGGGGGGCTGATGGTCATTACTGTGAGTGGGGGGGGCTGATGGTCATTTTACTGTGAGTGGGGGGGCTGATGGTCATTACTGTGAGTGGGGGCTGATGGTCATTACTGTGAGTGGGGGGGGGGGGGCTGATGGTCATTTTACTGTGAGTGGGGGGGCTGATGGTCATTACTGTGAGTGGGGGGCTGATGGTCATTACTGTGAGTGGGGGGCTGATTGTCTTCGAGTGGTTTCCGCCTCTGACCTCCCATTGAAATTAATAGGAGGCGAAAAAAACCTGCTGCGCTCGTTGGGTGCTTTTTTGTCTGCGGTTTTTGCATTCGCTTCAACGGCTTAAAAAAAATATGGCCAAAAAACACAGAAAAAAAAAAAGTCAAACAACGCTGTCAATTCAAAATCCGGCTCAAAATTCCTAAATGAATTTGGAGGCAGATTTTTAGTTTCTGCCTTACAAAAAAACGTTGTGTGAACATACCCTAAGAGTGTAGTGCTTGTTTTTAGCCATTTTTTGTCATTTGGTAAACAATTTTTGGTAGGGGTGCCCTGAGAATGTTCACACAGAGTTTTTTGCAGGCAGAAAAATCCAGAAGAAATTTTGCCCTTCACGCACTTTCCTTACAGCGTTTTACGGCCGTGGCTATTGAGCACCGCAGGCGGAAAACGTTTTCTCTGTCCCCCATTGATTTCAATGGGAGGTTAGAGACAGAACCGTGGGAAGAAAGAACAGTGTTCCTTTTTTTTTTTTCTCATTTCTTTAGCAACTGGTGCGTGAAAAACACGGACATCACACAGATGTCGTCCACGTGTTCACCGTGTTTTTCACGCACCCATAGACTTCAATGGGCAACGTGGTCCGCAAAAACTGACCAAAATAGGCCATGCAATCAGTTTCACGCAACGGACACTCGCTGCATGAAAAATCACGCATGTGTGAACAGCCCCATTGATTTACATAGGTCCGTGTGTTGTCAGTTATTTCAACGGAAAGAACACGGACGTAAAGGTCAATTCACACAGAGCTCCCCGCACCTCTTCCCCCAAACGCCACCGATCGATTTCAATGGGAGGCAGAGTTTCTTTTGGCCGCAACGGAAAAAGAAGCGGCAAGCTCTTTCTCCAAGCGGTTTCCGCCTCTGATCTCCCAATGGGAGGCCGAAAAAAACATGGTGCTCGTTTTAAGTGTTTTTGGCCACATTTTCTACATTGGATTCAAAGACCGCGGCCAAATAATGCAGCGAAAGCGTCAAAACACAGGCAATTCAAAATCTGGCCGATTTTTTCTGCCTGTAAAAAACTCAGCTGTATAAATCTATGTTAATTGTAGGCCAATCGCCAGCAGACGTGAGGGGTCCGTCATCTACAAGGACAGTAAGCCCCAGTATTTTACTCAGCAACCAGCTCTATGGGTACCACAGTGTCCCCTGAGAAGGGCGGCAGCACTCGTCGCGATTTCTGATTGGAAGATGGCAGCAAAGGGGTGGAGTAGGGGTTATAAATACCGGCAGCCGTCAGCCGTCCATTCACTTCACATACAGACTCGCACAGTGTGGTTGCGTTGTAGGGTTATCTGACGTCACACAGCCTGGTTTCTGCCAGCACGATTCTTCCTAGTTCATCATGGCCGCCTTCAAGACGTCGCGGAGACTCGGGAGCTCCTGGCTGCTCTTTGTCATTGCACTCCTCTTCAACGTTGGTACCGTCTCAGCGGACGTTTTAGAGGAAGAAGAGCGTAAGTGTGGATATTGTTAATTTACTGCTGGTTATACTCACTGCGTTACTAGGGAGGAGTCAATGACTGGACTACATTTCCCATGACGCCTTAGGTGGATGCGCGTCAGACTTGTCTGAAGTTCTCAAATTGTTTGTCGCTTTTGTAATGTCTGACGTGCTGAAGATCGTTGATCGCCCGGATCGCAGGAGATCCCATAGTCCTTGTCACGGCCGTGTCTTTTCTCGTATTCCGGCTTTATAGACTTGACTACTTTATATAGTATGATCATTGGCGTAATCCCTGTGATCGCAACTTGTGTCTCCACGTAATGTTGTTAGGTGACCGTTCATATAGGCCAGATTGAGGTCGTTCCCTATAGACGTCGTGTCTACCAGGGCCGCCCGGGCAGTTGTACTGAGTCAAGTTTTGTCCTATAGAAGTCAGTGGGAAGGCGCTTGTCTCATGTAGCTACAAGCATTTTAACTGCTTGTATGGAATGACTATCCATTCAATAATTAGGTTGTATTCACACTTGCAGGTTAAGGTTATTTGATGCAGTTTTTGAAACCAAAACAAGGAGTGAATGCAAATAAGAGAAGTAGAATATGTCCTTTATACTTTTTCTCCATTAATGACCCACACCTGGTTTGGCTCAAACTGTTAACAAAAAAACCTCTGTGATTACACCCATAGAAATGCTGCATGGACAGTTCTGGCGCTACGTTAACCGCATTTACAAGGGTAGACCAAGGGAACCCCTTCTGCTCTGGAGTCTGTTACTTTTTACATTGGCCTTAGTCACAACTTAGAGGCCCTGTCACCACATTATAAGTGCCCTATATTGTACATGTGATCGGCGCTGTAATGTAGATTACAGCAGTGTTTTTTATTTCTAAAAACGATCATTTTTGACGGAGTTATGACCTATATTAGCTTTATGCTAATGAGTTTCTTAATGAACAACTGGGCGTGTTTTACTATATGATCAAGTGGGCGTTGTGGAGAGAAGTGTATGACGCTGACCAATCAGTGACCAATCAGCGTCATACACTTCTCCCCAATCATTTACACTGCAGATCACTATGTGCAGCCACATAAACACACTATAACGTTACTGAAGTGTCTGGACAGTGAATATACATTACCTCCAGCCAGGACGGGATGTTTAGTCAGAATCCTGACACTTTGCTAACGTTTGTGTGAGATTTACAGCAAGGTAAACTGTAAACTGTCATTTAAAACGAGATTACGCTTGCCTTGCTATAAATATCACACAAATGTTAGCAAAGTGTCAGGATTCTGAACAGACATCACGTCCTGGCTGGAGGGAATGTATATTCATTGTCAGGACACTGCAGTAATGTTAGTGTGTTTATGTGGCTACACATAGCGATATCGCTATATGCTGTGTAAATGAATGGGGAGAAGTGTATGACGCTGATTGGTCAGCGTCATACACTTCTCTGCAACGCCCACTTGGTTATATAGTAAAACATACCCAGCTGTCCATTTTGAAACTCATTAGCATAAAGGTAATATAGGTCATAACTCTGTCAAATATGATCGGTTTTCTAAATAAAAAAACACTGCTGTAATCTACATTACAGCGCCGATCACATCATGTACAATATAAGCCACTTATGTGGTGACAGACGCTAAAAATGTCTAAGTTTTCTGGTTTTTTTTTTTTTGTTTTTTTTTTTCCTCGCCTATTTTGGTTTTAAGAAGAAAAAAAACATTGGGGGAATTGGTCAAACTGGTGTAGAAACGTTGCAAAAGAGCCCAGAAGTTTGCGGTGTAAACTGCGACTTTTAGCCTTTTTTATGCCGCCCTCACTACTTTTGTGGAAAAGGGCGTGGCTTCACAAGAGCGTCACAGCGACCCGACAAATTTATTATAATTGACGACCCATAAGCTCCCCTCTTATTGGTCTACAGCCCCAAACCCTCCCCCTTTTAGACCATTAAATAAATGAAGACTAGATTATACTCACCTCACTGCTCCTGTGTGTCTCATGATGACGCGGCTCATTACATCCTACTGATGCCAACGTCAGGGCCTCGTATGAGCCGCAGCATGCAGAGGGGGACTGGAGGAGTGATGAGGTGAGTACAACTTTTTATTTTATTCCTGATTGGGGGAGGGAATGGATGGCGCATGGCCGCTCTCGCTGCGTCACAATTATGGCGCATCACCCTGATCACCGGCCAGCAGGAGGAGGATGCCACAGATCTATTAAGAGGTGTTAAGGTGTTAAAGGAGCAGGTAAACTGGAGAATGAAATGCCAGTCTTGGTAAATCTGCCCATTGTGTTTGTGAGTTGGCAAGATTATTAGAAGTTCTGACCTGGTCACGCATGGCTGCGTTTACTTCTATAGCATGTGGTTCATGTTCTCTAGTATAAGACGTGGATGATGCCGCTGCTTGGCACTAGCCGCACACTGGGCATGGTGGTGACAGTGGTTTTGTATTCTGTCATAGGTAAACGCTTACTAATCTGACTTTTCTGTGGGTGGTCTGTAATGTTTGTCCATCATGAAGCCACGGATCTGTTGATCGTTGTGTAGCTGCTTTGAATAGCCGGAGACCCTACATGTAGACAGTCTCTTTACATGAGATTACAGATCCTTAGTCTCTGTTGGTAAGTGCAGTCTCTTTTCTTCTTCACTTTCTGCTGATAACCAAATTACAGGTCTTTCACCTCCATTGTTTGGTTAAGACGACTGTAGCCCCCTACTGCTAAATAAAACAGTCCTGATGAAGTGGTGGTAAGGACGGGTTTAGACAGGTTTATTCTCGTGTTTAAAAGCCGCATAAAAATGAACAAACAAAATGGCTGCAGTCTCCTAAAGTTGTAAGTGTTTTTAATGCTTTTGGTTAAGGCATAAGTCTGCCCCCCCCCCCAAAAAAAAATAAAATATCCATTCTATGTCAGATTCTTCCCTAGAAGCAATGCTTGACGAAGCATTGTATGGCAGCATGCGTAGTGCCAGACAGCGCAGCATCATACACGTCTCATTGTTCCAGCCCAGCTTCCTTCACTGCACAATCACACTAACAATGGGCTGGAACAATAAAACGTGTATGACGCTGATTGGTCAGCGTCATACACTCCTCTGTACAATGTCCAGTTGGTAAAAAGTAAATACACGCCCAGTTGGTCATTAACCCCTTGAGTACCCAGCTCATTTTGGCCTTGAGGACCAGACCCATTTTTTCAAATCTGACATGTATCACTTTGTGGTAATAACTCCGGAATGCTTTTACCTATCCAATTGATTCTGAGATTGTTTTCTCGTGGCATATTGTACTTTAGTTTAGTGCAAAAATTTGGTCGATAAATTCATTGCTTATTTGTGAAAAACACCAACATTTAGCGAAAATATGAAGAAATTATGATTTTTCCAATTTTAAATGCATCTGCTTGTAAAACAGATGGTAATACCACACAAAATAGTTACCAATTAACATCTCCCATATGTCTACTTTATGTTTGCATCGTTTTTTGAACATCCTTTTATTTTTCTATGACCTCACAAGGCTGGGAATTTTAGCAGCAATTTCTCATATTTTTAAGAATTTCAAAAAGCAATTTTTTTCAGGGACGAGTTCAGTTCTGAAGTGGTTTTGAGTGCCCTATATATTAGAAACCCCCATAAAACACCCCATTTTCAAAACGGCACCCCTCAAAGTATCCAAAACAGCATTCAGAAAGTGTTTCAACCCTTTAGGCGTTTTACAGGAATTGAAGGAAAGTAGAGGTGAAATTTTCAAATTTCATATTTTTTTACAAAATTCATATGTAATACATTTTCTTCTGTACCACAGAAGGTTTTACCTGAGAAACGCAACTCAATATTTATTGCCCAGATTCTGCAGTTTTTAGAAATATCCCATATGTGGCCCTAGTGCGCTAATGGACTGAAACACAGGCCTCAGAAGCAAAGGAGCACCTCTTGGATTTTGGGGCCTCCTTTTTTCAGAATATATTTTAGGCACCATGTCAGGTTTGAAGAGGTCTTGTGGTGCCAAAACAGTGGAAACCCCCAAAAGTGACCCCCATTTTTTAAACTACACCCCTCAGGAAATTTATCTAGGGGTATAGTTAGCATTTTGACCCCACAGGTATTTTGCTATATTTTCTGGAGCTAGTCTGTGAAAATGAAAATCTACTTTTTTTTCTGGAAAAACGTAAAAATTTCTAATTTTTGCAAGAAATAAAGGAGAAAGCACCCCAACATCTGTAAAGCAACTTCTCGCGATTACGGAAATACCCCATATGTGGTAATAAACTGCTGTTTGGACCCACAGCAGGGCTCAGAAGGGAAGGACCCCCATTTGGATTTTGGAGCTCTGATTTTACTGGAATGGTTTTCAGTGCCGTGTCACGTTTGCAACACACTGGAGGGACCTAAACAGTGGAATCCCCCCAAAAGTGACCCCATTTTGGAAACTATACCCCTCAAGGAATTTTTCTAGTGGTATAGTTATCATTTTGACCCCACAGGTTTTTTGCTGAATTTATTGGAATTAGTCTGTGAAGATGAAAAGAGACTTTTTTTTGGAAAAAACACAGAATTTTCTAATTTTTATAAGGAATAAAGGAGAAAAAGCACCAACATTTGTAAAGCAATTTCTCCTGATTACGGAAATACCCCATTATGTGGTAATAAACTGCTGTTTGGACCCATGGCAGGGCTCAGAAGGGACGGAGCACCATTTGGATTTTGCAGCTCAGATTTTGCTGAATTGGTTTCTGGGGGCCATGTCGCATTTGCAGAGTCCCTGAAGTACCAGTACAGTAGAAATTCCCCAGATGTGATCCCAATTTGGAGACTATACTCCTGAAATAATTAAATTAGAGGTGTAGTGAGCATTTTGAGCCCTCAGGTGTTTTATAGATTTTATTAGAATTGGTCCGTGAAAATGAAAACCTTTTTTTTTTTTCCAATAACCTGTAGCTTTAGCTCAGAATTTTTCATTTTCACAAGGAATACAGGAGAAAAGACACCCCAAAATGTGTTACACAATTTCTCCTGATTACGGAAATACCCCATATGTGGTTGTAAACGGCTATTTGGACATACGGCAAGGGCTAAACGGACAAAGTGCAATTTCGTTTTTGGAGTGGAGATTTTACAAAATTTGTTTTTGACGCCATGTTGCATTGCGCTGAGGTAAGAGTACAGTGAAAACCCCCGAGAAGTGACCC
The DNA here is from genome assembly GCF_050947455.1 of Rhinoderma darwinii. NCBI lineage: Eukaryota > Metazoa > Chordata > Amphibia > Anura > Rhinodermatidae > Rhinoderma > Rhinoderma darwinii. The sequence continues at coordinate 49,696,789 of NC_134689.1, forward strand.
CATTTAGGAAACTACACCTCAAGGAATTCATCTAGAAGTGTAGTGAGCATTTTGACCCCCAAAGGTTTTGCAGAAATTAGTGCACAGTGGATGTCGCAGATTGAAAATTGACATTTTCCACATATATGCTATTTCAGTGCCCAATGCGTTGGGCCCAGCTTGTACCACTGGAGACATACGCCCCATAAATTGTTAAGCGGTTCTCCAGAGTACGGTAATACCCCATATGTGGTCATAAACTGCTTTTTGGGCACACTGCCAGGCCCAGAAGGAGTGCCATTTGGCTTTTGGAGCGCAGATTTTGCTTGGTAGTAGTTTTGTTTAGTGTTTTACTGGTGTTTCAGTTTATAATGTGGGGGCATATGTAAGCTGGGCGGAGTGCATCAGGGTATATGTAATCTGTGCGGAGTACATAAATTTTTTGCGGGACAGTCGTTTTTATTGGTACCATGTTTGGCTACGCACGACTTTTTGATCACTTTTTATTCCATTTTTTTGGAAACAACGTGACTAAAAAAGGAAATTCTGCCATTGTTTTTTATGGTATTTTTTTTACGGTGTTCACCGTGCGGGATAAATATATTTTTTTAGGTCAGGCCGATACGAACGCGGCGATACCAATTATGTCTAGTTTTTGTCTTTTTTTTTTTTCATTTTTTTTCTAATTATAAAGGGCTTGATCAGGGAAACAAGGCGATTTTATTGTTTTTATTACGTAAAACTTGTATGTATTTTATCTAAAACTTTTTTTCACTTTTTTTTTTTCACTTTTTATTTTACACATACTAGGGGACTGGAAGATCTGATCTTCTGATCCCCTGTACAATACACTGCACTACTTCTGTATGTACTGATGTAGTGCAGTGTATTGTAACTGTCACTTTACAACTGACAGTTGAGCCTATTACGTCCTGCCTTGGGCAGGACCTAATAGGCTCCCGTACCTGGCAACCAGGAAGCCGTTGCTAGGCTTCCTGGTTGCCATTGCAACCATCAGAACCCCGCGATTTTTCGCGGGGGGGGGCAATGGGGTGCAGAGGGAGCCCCCTCCCTCTGTATCAATCACTTGAATGCCACTGTCGCTATTGACAGCGGCATTTAAGGGGTTAAACTACAGCGATCGGAGAGGACAGTGATCGCTGTAGTTGCAGTGGGATGTCTGCTGTATATTACAGCCGACATCCGATGGAGCGAGCACAGCTCCTGTGCCCGCTTCATCCTCAGGGCGTTACTATATGCCCATTTTCGGGAAGGGGTTAATAAAAATAGTGGTGTTTTTTTTTTTTTTTTACACCGCTTTCTCTGATCTCCTCACGTATCTCACAGAAGTGAGGAGATCAGAGAAAGTGACAGGAGCTTTCTCCTGCAGACGACGTCACAGACGGCTGTGATTGGTCAGTCTTCAGAGACTGACCAATCACAGCAATCGCCGGCATTGGGGACTGCTAATTGGTCCCCAGGCCGGTAGCAGAGACGGTTAGCTGTCAATGACAGCTGCCACCGCTATTCTGTCACTGTGATTTCACATAGTGACAGTTTATTCCTGAGCCGTAATAGTACGTCGAAGGTACGCTGGAATAAGCGGCCAGCGACGTACTATTACGTCGAAGGTACGCAAGGGGTTAAGAAAGTAATTAGCATAAATCTAAAATTGCTCATAACTTGCAAAAAATGATCGTTTTTCAAAATAAAAAACACTGCTGTTATCTACATTACAGCGCCAATCTGATTATGTAGGAGATAGAGCATTTATAATCTGGTGACAGCCTCTTTAAAAAAACTACTGTAAATCAGAGGCTGGATTCCCTTGAAAACCGTGCCGTATTTTCAGCCAGTTTTAGTTAAAGAGGCTCTGTCACCAGATTTTGCAGCCCCTATCTGCTATTGCAGCAGATCGACGCTGCAATGTAGATTACAGTAACGTTTTTATTTTTTAAAAACGAGCATTTTTGGCCAAGTTATGACCATTTTCGTATTTATGCAAATGAGGCTTGCAAAAGTACAACTGGGTGTGTATTATGTGCGTACATCTGGGCGTGTTTACTACTTTTACTAGCTGGGCTTTCTGATGAGAAGTATCATCCACTTCTCTTCAGAACGCCCAGCTTCTGGCAGTGCAGATCTGTGACGTCACTCACAGGTCCTGCATCGTGTCGGCACCAGAGACTACAGTTGATTCTGCAGCAGCATCAGCGTTTGCAGATAAGTAGCTACATCGATTTACCTGCAAACGCCGATGCTGCTGCAGAATCATCTGTAACCTCTGGTGCCGATGTGTCCTCGCTCGTCTGACACGATGCAGGACCTGTGAGTGACGTCACAGCGTGATCTCTGGAGAACACGGCTGTGTCTGCACTGCCAGAAGCTGGGCGTTGTGAAGAGAAGTGGATGATACTTCTCATCAGAACGCCCAGCTAGTAAAAGTAGTAAACACGCCCCGATGTACGCACATAATACACGCCCAGTTGTACTTTTACTTTTCAACACGCCCAGTTGTACTTTTGCAAGCCTCATTTGCATAAATACGAAAATGGTCATAACTTGGCCAAAAATGCTCGTTTTTTAAAAATAAAAACGTTACTGTAATCTACATTACAGCGCCTATCTGCTGCAATAGCAGATAGGGGTTGCAAAATCTGGTGACAGAGCCTCTTTAAGGGTTTGAACATAACCTTAGAGTTGTTACCTTGTGTAAGGTATATTTTTAGCGTTGGCTTGTATTTCTACCAGAGTAACAGATGGTGGATGACAACAAGTTAGTCTCCATTCACATGGATGCTGAACAGTGGCATTAGTCACCAACAGACTTATCGGTAGGGTCCAACCACTGGGACCCCCACCGATCAGGAGTACGATCTCACCTCGCTGTTCCTGGGAGCCCCATTTGAACAGTGGTACTGCACATGCTTGGCCGCCACTCCATTCAGTTCTATGGGGTTGCCGAGTGCTATCTGTGTAGTTGATAAATATTGATTATGGGATAATCCCTTTAACCCCTTAGTGACCACCAATGTGCCTTTTCACATTGGTCACTAAGGGACCTTAGGCTAGGCTGACGCCTTTTCATGTGAGCCTAGTCTAAGTCCTGCACAGGTCTCCCGTGCAGGCTGGAGCCGGGGCTCTGCTGTCTGACAGCCGGGCACCTGCTCCAACACCCGCGATCAAAGTTTACTTTGATCGTGGCCGTTTAACCTGTTAAATGCCGCCGTCAATAGAGACCGCTGCGTTTAACTTGTTTACAGAGGGAGTGAGCTCCCTCTGTCACCCTTAGGCGGCCCGCAAATGCAATCGCGGGTCTCCGATGGGGTGTCATGGCAGCCGGGGGCTTGATGAAAGCCCCCAGGTCTGCCCTGGACATATGCCTATTAGGACTCGCCGGAGGCACGTCCTAATAGATTGCCTGTCAGATTTACACTGACCGGCAATGCTCTGGTATACGAAGTATACCAAAGCATTATAGCAGCGATCTGAAGATCGCACAGTAAAGTCCCCTAGTGGGACGAATGAAATAAATAATAAATGTGAAATAAAGATTAATAATAATTACAGTAAAAAAATCTATTTTTTCCCATTAAAAGTGGTTTTATTTAGTAAAAGTGTTAAAAACAAAAGTACACATATATGGTATCGCAGCGACCGTAATGACTCAATTAATAAAGTTAATATGTAATTTAATCCGCAAGGTGAACACCGTAAAAAAAACCGCAAAAAACTATGGCGAAATTGCAATTTTTTCCCATTGCCCCCCCCAACAAAGTCATAAGAAAAATGAATCCAGAAGTCCCATGCAGCCCAAAACAGTACCAATCAAAACTACGTCTCGTCCCGCAAAAAACAAGCCCAAAAAATCACTACATTGATGGAAAAATAAAAATTACGGCTCTTGGAAAGCAACGATGCAAAAACAAATCATTTTAGTTCAAAAGTGTTTTTATTGTGCAAAAGTCGTAAAACATAAAAAAAACCTCTACATATGTGGTATCGCCGTAATCGTACCGACCCATAGAATAAAGGTAACATGTTACGCCGCACAGTGAACGGCGTCCATTTAAAAACGCATAGAACAATGGTGGAATTTCAGTTTTTGTATTTTTTTATAATCCCACCCAAAAAGTTAATAAAAAAATTATATGTACCCTAAAATGGTGCTATTAAAAAGTACAACTAATCCTGCAAAAAACAAGTCCTCATACAGCTATGTAGACGAAAAAGTTATAGCTCTTTGAATGCGACTATGAATAGAATGCCGTTTTCCTAATTTCAGGTGTGTGACTTCCTGCAGAAATATACGTTTATTCTCTATATGCAAATGAGCTATTTGGAGCAACAAGGGCGTCACCGCTCCTCCGAACAGCTCTATCTTCTCTCCCCAGAAGGCCGGTTTGTGGTGACTCTTAAGAGATCATTATTGCCTATGGTTAACGATGGCACTGTGAGGCATTTGTTACCGGCATCTGTCACAACATTGTTATCGGTTTAATGTATACATCATGGAAAGCCCAGGATGTATGTTAAACCGATGCCTGGGATGTAGGCTCCCATGTAGAAAAAAAATATATACATGTTTTCTTTAGGGATAACTTTGTATGGAAGAGGATAGTCTACTACGCTATTCCATACTTTTAAAAAAATAAAAAATTAGAAAAAAGTATGCCGATGTATTCAGATGGAGGTCAAAAGAACACACTTTTAGCCATGTCGGACTAATGGATCTCTATGGACACGTTAAGTGTGTAATTTGGGAACTTTCCCGATGTAAGCGCTAAACGTAGGGAAAGCACGTGGTTTTTAATGGCGCCTAAAAGCCATTACCAAGCTTTCCACACACTGAGTGACAAATTTCCAATATTCAATTACATTCCTCAACAATGCCTTGGGAAAGCAGAGTGACAAACCCTCAAGATGCTATTACAGGTTCCTGTTAGATGTCACCTAGCAGCTATAACAATGGAGACCAAAGTAAACAACTGAATCAATGTACACCGTAAGAATTTCTTTAATTTTTTATTAAATCCATGCATTTAGAGACTAGCCCCTTTTACACAGGCCAATTATCGGGCAAACAAGTGTTCACGAACGCTTATTCATTGGCTTATTGTATAGTTTTAAATGCCTGTGAAAACTGAGACGTGCCAACAATATGGTGCAAATTCATTGGACGAGCAATCTTATTAACCATCGCTTGTACTCCTACATAACCAGTCACTGCTTGGTGTGAGAGCAGCAAACAAGCGCCGATCAACGAGCTGAAATGTAAGGGGACGATCGATGGGAGTAACAAGCGCTCTTCCCCATACTAGCTGTCTCGTTGATTGTCGCTCATTTACACGGCCCACGTCGGGCCGTATAGAAGTACTTAGGCCCTATTCAGAGTTTTGACGTAGAAACTATCGGAATTGGCTCCAAAAAATAGACCCCTCAAAGTATTCGCAAACGCATTTAGAAAATTTATGAACCCTTCAGGTGTTTCACGGGAATTTAGAGCAAAGTAGAGGTGAAATTTACTTTTTTTTTTTTTTTTTTATAACACAAAAGGTTTTACCAGAGAAATGCAACTTAATACTTATTACCCAGATTCTGCAGTTTTGAGAAATATCCCACATGGGGCCCTAGTGCGGTAATGGACTGAAGCACCGGCCTCCGAAGCAAAGGAGCACTTAGAGGATTTTGAGGCCTCTTTTTTTTTATTAGGCACCATGTCCAGTTTGAAGAGGTCTTGTGGTGCCAAAACAGTGGAAAACCCCCAAAAGTGAGCCCAGTTTGGAAACTAGACCCCTTGAGGGGTCATGTGACTTTTTGATCAGTTTGTTTATTCTAGTTTTAAGTAGCGTGGTGACTAAAAAACAGCAATTCTACTATTTTTTTTTTTTATTCAATTTTTTTTTTTTTTTTTTACAGCGTTCACCGTGCGCTATAAATGACATATTCACTTTATTCTGTGTGGCGATACGATTACGGCGATACCAGATGTTTATAGTTTTTTTAGGTCTTATGGCGTTTGCACAATAAAATAAGTTTTGTAAAAAAACATTCACTTTTTGTGTTACCTTATTCTAAGAGCCAGAACTTTTTTTATTTTTTTCCCATTAAAGCCGTGCGAGGACTTATTTTTTGCGTAACGAACTGCAGTTTTGATCAGTACCATTTTTAGGTACATGCGACTTCTTGATCTCTTTTTATTCCATTTTTTGGGAGGTGAAGTGACCAAACAATTGTGATTCTGGTACGGTTTATTTTCTTTTACTGCGTTCACCGCACGGGATAAATAACGAAATAATTTTGTAGTTCAGGCCGTTACGGACGCGGCGATACCAATTATGTATAGTTTATTTGTTTGTTTATATATTTTTATTAATAATAAAAGACTGATAAGGGAAAAGGGGGAATTTTTACTTTTATCACTTTGAAAACGTATTTTCTTATTTTGACACTTTTTTTTTTATTTTTTTTTTTTTACTTTATTACTTTGTCCCACTAGGGGACTTGAGGGCAGGAGGCTCGGATCGCTATTCTAATACACTGCACTACATGCGTAGTGCAGTGACTTCGTCAGGACCCACTAGGCTTCCGTCGATGGCGTAGCCAGAGTCCATTGTTAGGATTCTGGTTGCCATAGTAGCCATCGCGGCCCGCTATCGTGGGTCGGGCCATCGATTGTGGCTTAACCCTTAAGAAGCCGCGGTCGCTAATGAACGCGGCTTCTAAAGGGTTAATCGGCGGGGGACCTCCGCGATCGGTCCCGGCACATTGAGCTGTGATAGTCTGCTGTCTGAAACAGCAGCTGTCACAGCTCATAAACACGGTGCCGTTCACGCGGGGCGCGTTCACTCCATGACCTACTATTAGGTCACTGAGCGCGAACACTAGTTAGCATGACCTAATAGTAGGTCATGGAGCGTTAAGGGGTTAAAGGAGTTTTCCCACAATTAAATTTTACCACCTATCCACAGTGACACTTGGTGACGTATTCCACTGTATGCCTATACAGTGAGATACGTCTGTGCCTTCTGTTGGAGGTATACATCAGGACTCCTCCCAGCGTATACCTCTGGAAGGAGGAAAACGAGATGTGAACAGGACTAAGGTGGAGATTGGTCAGGTCACCCATTGACAACTTGGTCAGTTGTTAGGCGACAGGCCAAAGTTATCATAGTTGCTGCTTTTGGTTATAAAAGCATAAAAATATTCATTAGTGTCAGAAGAACTAAATAATTTCACTGGAGTCTCTGCCTACTATCAAAGGATTGTTCTATAGAAAAGATATGGTCACTCTGAAGTAACTTTATTTTTATTTTTTTTTTTTTTTTTAATATAATACATTACCTGCCTTTTTCTTGGTATCAGATTTTGTTGGAACGATTTGTTGTACTTTGACCAACTATTCTGTGCGAGGAAGTTTAACCACATCTGAGGCCATGAAGCCCTCACCTTGACCACAAGGCAACTGTTCAAGAAAGATACAAACTGGTTCTGTACATGAATACAGTACAGCTGGAGATGCCTTTTTCCATGTACATGGCCACTTGTCCTTCCCAAACCACCATACATATTGTATATCAAAAACTATATAGTGGATATACAGATTTATTGCAATAATATCCTTTCTCTAATGGAAAAGGTACAAAGATCCCCTAGAACTTAGGGGAAAAAAAATCACTGCAGTAAAAGGGCCCTGTTGAAGAGGCTCTGTCACCAGATTATCAAATCCCTATCTCCTATTGCATGTGATCGGCGCTGCAATGTAGATTACAGTAAAGCTTTTTGTTTTTTAAAAACGATCATTTTTGGCCAAGTTATGAGCAATTTTATATTTATGCAAATGAGCTTTGAAATGGACAACTGGGCGTGTTTTTTCGTATTTCCAACTGGGCGTGTATTGTGTTTTTAACTGGGCGTGTTTACTTGTTTTACTAACTGGGTGTTGTGAATAGAAGTGTATGATGCTGACAAATCAGCATCATTCACTTCTCCTCGTTCCCACCCAGCTTTCACTAAAGACACACAGCGTGACGTCACCCACAGGTCCTTCAAACATGGTGTTAGAAATACAAAAAAAAAAGCCCAGTTGGAAATACGAAAAAAAAACACGCCCGGTTGGAAATACGAAAAAAAAACACGCCCGGTTGGAAATACGCAAAAAAACCACGCCCGGTTGGAGATCCGAAAAAACCACGCCCGGTTGGAAATACGATAAAAACCACGCCCGGTTGGAAATCCGAAAAAAACCACGCCCGGTTGGAAATCCGAAAAAAACCACGCCCGGTTGGAAATCCGAAAAAAACCACGCCCGGTTGGAAATCCAAAAAAAAACACGCCCGGTTGGAAATACGAAAAAAAAAACGCCCGGTTGGAAATACGAAAAAAAACACACCCAGTTGTCAATTTCAAAGCTCACTTGCATAAATATAAAATTGCTCAACTTGGCCAAAAAAAAACCACGTTACTGTTATCTACATTGCAGCGCCGATCACATGCAATAGGAGATAGGGATTTGATCATCTGGTGACAGAGCCTCTTTAAGCATGCTGTCAGTAACTACGCTTTCATTGACAGGTAGAATGACAAACCGCTTCACTGAAAAGAGTAAGGCTGGGTTCACACGACCCATTTTCAGACGTAAATGAGGCGTATTATGCCTCGTTTTACGTCTGAAAATAAGGCTACAATACGTCGGCGAACATCTGCCCATTCATTTGAATGGGTTTGCCGACGTACTGTGCAGACGACCTGTCATTTACGCATCGTCGTTTGACAGCTGTCAAACGACGACGCATAAAAATACAGCCTCGTCAAAGTGCAGGACACTTCTTTCAGACGTAATTTGAGCCGTTCGTCATTGAACTCAATGAAGCACAGCTCAAAACTTACGGCTGTCAGAGAAGCCTCGCAAAATGCGAGGAGGAGCAATTACGACTGAAACGAGGCAGCTGTTTTCTCCTGAACAGATGTAAATGCCGGCTATCGTGTCCACATACACTTAGGCCCTGTCCACACTGAGTTTTTTTTATTTTTTTTATTTTTATTTTTTTTTTTTTGCAGGCAGGAAAATGCCTCAAAATTCCATCTGGAATAAAACGCCTCCGCCACCCATTGAAATCAATGGGATGCGTTTTCGCGCTTTTTTTTGGTGCGGTTTCCGCATCAAACGTTTAGAGAATCTGTGTAAACTGCCCCTTACATGCCACTTCTTGACATGGTTTCCATAACGTATTCTGCCATGTAAGCAGCGTCTGAAGTCACAAGCCGATTATCCTCAATGAATGGTGATAATCTACATGTAAGAAGTCTGTAAACTGCCAAATAGCGGCAGAAATCCAAGGGTCCGCTTCTGATGCGAAATATCTGCAGTATACTTGTTGTGTGAATGAAGCCAAAAGTTTTTCCTGACTTACTAGTAGGGTTGGTCATAAACCTTGTTTTGTAGAGGGCCATAGAACAAGGCAGTTTGACTTTCAGTCTCTGTAGCGGAGCAGTGACCCCATGCACGCCCTGTCCCAATTATGCTGCTGAACATTTTCAAATTCTCAGCATGCTCGTTCTGTTCTGGATGTTCACTGCGGATTTCACCCTCTTTGATGTAGAACTTAGAACGTGCTACGTGTGGGTACCCTACCTAACTAATGGGATTTCCGTACTGCCTAGAGCTTCGAGACTTCCAAAAACGTTTATATGAAAATCTTCTGCGAGTTTGATGGTCTTAGTTCACATAAGCTTGAAAGTGTTAAATGCGTGATAAGTTGATCCTTGTACATGGGAGTGCCGTGTCTGTGTCACACAGCAATGCGTTAATATTATGCCATAAATAGTTGTAGCAGCAAGTACGGAAGTGGTGTGCCACCTACGTAAACCAGCACTGAAGGAGACAGGTTTGATCATGCTGGATAAAATAGACTGACACTTGCTCATTCCAGAACATGCCCAAGTTTTCCAATCTGTCAGCTTCTATTAGGTGTAATTCGTGGGGTAGATGCTGCGTTTCAGGCTGGACTTGATGGGGGACATTCCTTCACCTATTGTCTACGTCTGAAAGACCTATTCAGGCTTCCTGTCAGCAGCATTATAGGTCAGACTTTCAGATACGTCATCTGGTAAAACCCAAGCATCTGACCTCTTGCACCGCAATACAGTAATATTCCGTATATCTGGCATTGATAGTCCAGCACTTGTTTTCGGTATAGGTCATATGACAGATTAAAGAAATTGTGCTGTATTTGCTGCTAAAAGGAGAAAAAAAAACTTCGTACAGCTCAACAGATTCTCATTCCCTGTGTGCGTGCTACCCAACTTCCCAGACTTGGGGCTCTTATTACATGGACCAATAATCGGGCAAACGAGAGCTCATATGATCGCTTGTACCCAATCACAAGGCAACGATCAGTCAATGAACGAGCAAATGCTCGTTTATCGGCTGAGTCGTTTATGCAGCAAGAAATATTCTTTGTCGGCATCGCAGCTCGCTGTGTAAACTGAGATGTGCTGCCGACATGATAGAAATGTATGGGGAAGAGCGATCGTAATAATGGGCACTTGTCCCTATGCATTACTCATCATACCTCCTTTTGAAAGGAGCAAACCAGCGCCAATCAACGAGCTGTCTCGATCAGTGCTTGTTTTCCTGCGCGGTGTAAGAGGAGCTTAACCCCTTAATGACCAGCCTATTTTAGACCTTAATGACAAGCCATTTTTTTAATTTTTCCATCATTCAAAGAGCTATAACCTTTTTATCTTTGCGTCGACATAGCTGTATAAGGTCTTGTTTTTTGCGGGACAAGTTGTAATTTTTAATAGCACCATTTTGGGGTACATAGCATTTATTTCACTTAACTTTTTTTTTGGGGGGTGATAGAAAAAAAATAGCAATTTCACCACGCTTTTTTGCATCCTAAATTTACACCGTTTACTGTGGTATAAATAAAACTAACTTTATTCAGTGGGTTGTTGCGATTACAACGATACCAAATTTGTATAGTTTTTTTTTTTTTTGTCTTACGACTTACACAGTGAAAGCACTTTTTTTTTTTTTTTTTTTCCCTTGTCAAAATGATTTCATTTTGTGTCTCCATATTTGAAGAGCCGTAACGCTTTTATTTTTTCGCCGATGCAATTGTAGGAGGGCTTTTTTTTTTTTTTTTTGCAGGACTGCTTGTAGTTTTTATCGGTACCATTTTGGAGTAGATGCGAATTTTTGATCACTTAGCAATTTTTGCATGGTTTTATTTTTTACGACTTTCACATTGCTTGTTAAATGATGTAATAAATTTATAGTTGGGGTCGTTACGGATGTGGCGATACCAAATGTGTTTGTTTTTTTTAAACTTTATTTTGTTTGTTAATAAAGCAGTTTGTAAGGTGGAACGGGGGTTTTTCATGACCTAGCAGGCATTCACTACAGGCAGACCTGGGGGCCTTTATTAGGCCCCCAGCTGCCATCAGAGACACACACTCGGTGAACTTATCGCCTGGTGCCGGTGGGATGAGAGGGAGCTGCCTCCCTCTCTCCAAAACCCCTCAGATGCGGTGCACGCTATTGAGCACCGCATCTGAGGGGTTAAACAGGTGAGATCGATACTAATATCGATTTCACACATTCGAACAGGGACACCCCCAGCCCTGAGCTGCCTCTGGCAGCTGAGAGCAGGGAGATTTGACAGCTCTCTGCTCTTGTTTGTTCCGATGCAGCGATTTAAAGTGTCTATTGCATCGGAACAAAGCCTAATAGTGACCGTTGTAAAAACACTATGGGCCGGTTAAAATGGCAAAACTAGGTAGCTATGGAGCGGCACCTTTCCTTTTCCAGGTTGCTGCTTAAATGCCCTATCGCACTGGCCGATTTTTGGCTGTTGCAGCGAGCGCCGTTCAATGAAACCGCTCGTCAATCGACGCTTGTTTGCTCCAGTCACACTGAGTTATGGATGGGGACAAGCGCTCGTTACTACAATCGCTCGTCCCTGTACATTATCATGTCTGTAGCACGTCTCCCTTTTTACACAGCGAGGTGTTCTGCCTACAACATTTAACTTTTTTAGAACTATACGACCAGCAGATCGAGCGTTTGCTCTTTCATCTGATCGCTACGCTGTTTATACAGGGCAATTATCGGCAACGAGCGCTCTATGAACTATCGTTTGCCCGATAATTGCCCAGTGTAAATCCCCCTTTACTATGCATACACCAGTGTTGGAGCTCCGATAATATTATGAAATGACTAAATAGTTGGACAACTCGGACTTTACTGGTGACTTTCCATAGAAATGCTTTAATGTATGAATTAACTGCAGTAAATGTATCGAGGTTCTTCTCTTCCAGTCAGATGAGCGCACCAGTACATACATCCAGTAAAAAGTACCACTTGGTATGTCATAGATGCATAAGATATGATCATGTTCATGTAGCCTGCAATCTTAGACCACCACTGATTTCTAGAAATAAATTTGATGTGCTCCATAACTATTTTGTGGGGAATACAAGTATTTACTAAAACTGATGCGTCAGAAGAGCTGATGGTTCCCCTTTACGCACTTTTGCCCCAGAAATTAATGGTGGTCTGAGATCAGACTTCACCGATGTGATCATCTTATATGTATCATCTTTTATATACAGATGTAGCAAACTTACACTTGACATTTAACGTATTAAATACCATGACGCAGCTAACTTTAACCTGACGTTTTGGCATGTGATGTGTTAAGTAGACTTTTTCTGCATCATGGTATGTAGCTTGTTAAATGTCAAGTTTACGTTTGCTACATCTGTATCAATAAACTATTTTAACTGGATGTTCTCTTTAAAACACATGAAAACAAAACTATCCTATGTTCGGAGCCGTTTATGGTAGTGTTCGGATTGTAGTAATAGACTTCAATCGGCTTGTCACCACAGCTAAATATTGCTTGGTCTGTGGCTGCAGTATACAGTGTAATAGCCGTATATATCACTGTTATAACCAGTTTTATTAACTTTCTTTACCTGTACACACATTCTACACCTTACACTGCCTCTGCCATATGTATAACAGTCCCTGTCGAACAAATCACTGTTATTAGCCGTGTAGTAAGCACAAAGACCTAGTGCCGCAGATGGCACCGTTCAGCATCTGGAATTTTGTAAGAATGAATTTGAACATCTGGACGCACATAACCAATAGCTTGTAAAAAGGCCATTTAATAGCTCTGAGGGCCTGTTCACATCAGCGTTGGCTTTCTGTTGAGGGGTTCCGGCAGAGGTTTGTCGTGAACCCCTCAACGGAAAGGCAAACGGAAACCTTGCATCATTGGTGACAAACATTGCTAATGGCTTCGGTTTGTCACTATTCTGTCAGGTTTCCGTTTTTTTACAATAGCGCAGTCGACCGCTATTACTAGGAACTACTAGTTCTCTTGCTGGCTGTCAGCAGCATACTCACCGATGCAGCGCAGTCTTCAGGTGTGGTCTCGTCTTCACGGGTTCTGTAAAGGCGATGCGTCTGACATTGTTATGGGGCACTGGCTGGCATTGTATTGGGGCGCTTTGGTACCCTATTGTCTCAATATTACCCAGGAAATGTACAGTTAAAGACAACCTTTTTTTCATCTTTTATTCTACAATTTATGGGTGCATCTTATGGTCCAGTGCTTCCTATATTCAGTAAAATAAGGTAATTAACATATCAATACATATTTCGTTATGTTGTGTAGTTGGCGATGGGTCCCGGTGTCCTCACCACGGCAGTTTGTAGACACCGCTATTGCACATGTCAAATCTCCCCTCTCCCGGTTTTCAGTCAGTTGCTAGGATACCTCTACAGACATTGCTGCGCTTATCATATTCTCGAATTCCTGACCCTCAGCATGTTACTAGGATACCTCTAAACAAATCCTCTTATTGGCCAGACTTGATACACTTCTCATTGGCTCAATAGCTTACATTTTTGAAGCTCGACTTATCTTGTCAGAAAACAGAATTTGGGCATCACGGTGTGCTTCACAGCTGGGCTGCTATCATATCATATACTCCACATAGAAAATCCATCCTATCCTCTAAGCATCTATTTACCCACCTTCAAATAAAGGTGCATTTTATATTTTCCTATAAAAAAAATGAATTCTTTTAGTATTATAGAAAAATCACAATATGGGTCAAGATACATATTTAATGTGTAATCTACACGTGACACTACACAAATTCAGTTTCAGTATCCTGTCCCAATCTGATTATTCAGTTAAATACGTTCAGATTATATTCCAAATTTAATCCATTAGGTCATAAACGATCTAATTCATAGATCCATTTAGTCTTTGTTTCAGTTTGGGTTCCTGGTCACCACCCTGCCTTGGAATGGGCACAATATAATTCTAAAACCTAGCTGACACACGGTGCCCACATTCCACTAAATGTTTGACAACCGGTAATTCAACTCTCTTTTGATGTATTGTTTTGTGATTGGAAATTTCCATAGTGCTTTCCCAAATATAGATGAACCCACATGAACAATGAATCATATAAACCATGTACCTTGAGCTACGAGTAGTTTTCTGTTCTAGTGGTTTTTGCCCAACAGCGGATGGGCAAACTTATTTCCCTTTATTAAATTGTTGCAATTGCAACAATTTGAACACGAGTAATTACCCATTTTATCTGAATCTTATCTTGCTACCTATATATATCCAAGTGTGTCAAAGTATCTTCTACATTCTTCTTCCTCTTGTGTGCCACGACAGGTAGGCCACTGAATTCTACCGCCTCCTCTCCAAGGTTCCGCATAAACCAGCCCCACGCAATACGTATGATCTGTGAGATTCTTAAACGCAAGTGGCTTTTAGGCTTTGTATGTCGACCTCTATTAGATAAAGTATCCTTCCAGAATTAATTCTACCTGTTTCTTCAGGAGTTATCCAGTATAATACCGATCCAGGAATCGATTACATATTGGTGCAGCATTTGTTTTTGTAAATTTTATATCTTTACCTGTTATGGGATAAGTATGTAAAGGACTAATGGTGGAATAATGAATGACTACTTCACTGTGCGTGTATTTACTTGTATAAAGTGTCTTTAGGTGTCGCATTAATAAAGTTAACAGTAAGAAAAGAAAATGGCACACGCAGGAGACAGGGAGAATAATGTAGGAGCTGCTCCTAGACTGTGGCTACTGTGCTGGTATAAAAGGAATGTGAGCAGAATTTTAAACATATGTATATTAGAAAACTCATTCCTAGTCTATAAATACATCCAAAAAATTAAAAGCGTACAACTCCTTTAACCCCCTTAACGACATATCACATACCTGTAAGTATGAAGCAGGCTGAGCACGCTCCATATTCAGTGGGTGTGTAATACAGCCGACACCTTACTGCTAACACCTTAAATGCAGCGGTTGTGGCCGCAGCATTAAATCGTTAGAATCGGGGGGCACCCACCTCAGACATGCCATCCGCCCCCCTTGATGTAACCGGGGGGGGGGGGGGGGGGGTGATGGCATGGCTGAGAGGGCTGCCCCTGATTCTAACGATTTAAAGATGCTCTGTCACCAGATTATAAGTGCCCTATATTCTTCATGATGTGATCGGCGCTGTGATGTAGATTACGGTGGTGTTTTTTTATTTAGAAAAACATTCATTTTTGTTCTGACCTATATTCGCTTTATGCTAATGAGTTTCTCAATGGACAACTGGGCGTTTTTTACTATATGACCAAGTGGGCGTTGTGGAAAGAAGTGTATATCGCTATTTGCAGTCACATAAACACACTATGACGCTACTCGTGTGTCCTGACAATGAATATACATTACCTCCAGCCAAGACGTGACGAGTATTCAATCTCCTGACCACTTCTGTAGCGTCTCTGATTTACAGCACAGCAGGCGTAGTCTCGCGAGATTACGCTGTAAACTGTCATTTACAGCGAGATCTCGCTGTGCTGTAAATCAGACGCTACAGAAGTGGTCAGGAGAATGAATACACGTCATATCCTGGCTGGAGGTAATGTATATTCATTGTCATGACACATGAGTAGCGTTTATAGTGTGTTTATGTGACTGCAAATAGCGATATAGCTATATCTCCATCTGCAGTGTAAATGACTGGAGAGAAGTGTACGACGCTGATTGGTCACTCCTCTGTACAACGCCCACTTGGTCATATAGTAAAACACACCCAGTTGTCCATTGAGAAACTCATTAGCATAAAGCTAATATAGGTCATAACTCCGTCAAATGATCGTTTTTAGAAATAAAAAACACTGCTGTGTTATACATTACAGCGCCGATCACATGTACAATATAGGCCACTTATAATGTGGTGACAGCCTCTTTAATTGCTGCGGTTATGATTGACCGCTGCATTTAAGGTCTTGAAGGCCCCCAGGTCTGCCTTATTTGTACTCCTTTGAAACTCTGGCTATTTTTTGAAGCGGGCTCACGCACTGAGCCCGTCTGATACACTGCAGGTGTCAGCTGTGTTTTACAGCTGACACGTTGCTCGAACAGCCAGGAAGAGCGATCGTGCCTGGCTGTTGAACTAGTTAAATGCTGCGGTCAATAGCGACCGCTGCATTTATAAGAATTTTCCCATGAAGGACATTTATGAACTATCCCCAGGATATCATATCTGCATCTATCTAACACTTATGACCTATCCTGTGGATGGGTCATAAATGTCCTTCATGGGAAAACCCGACCGATCGTGTTGCCCTCCCACCCCTGACGGCCCAATGCCCCCCCGCAACTTCATCAGTGGATGCTGATGGTTGTCATGGCAGCTTTGGGGCCTAATAAAGGCCCCCCAGATCTGCTTTTTGTCTGCCACTGCTAATCCGTGGCTCTGGCAGGGCTGATCAGAAGCCTGTATAAATCGCCATATGTATTGCAGTGCAGTGTACTAGCATTCTAATGCTGGTTCAAGTCCCCTAGGGGAGCTAATACAATTTTTCCCAAAGCAAAATGTAAAAAATAACAAAAATTTAGGCTTCGCTGGTCTCCGCTGTTAGAGCGGGGCTGTGGCTGTGTAATACAGAATTTGCCCCGCTCCTGACGACAACAAGTGCGCGTGTGGTGAGGATGAGGTGATGCTGCCGATGCTGCACTAATGAGCGGTGCACGGCATCGAAATAGTACAGATAGTATCGATATTTCGATGCATCGTGCAACCCTACTTCACTCTGAAAGGGGTTATCTTATCGCATCTCAGACTTTAATATGAGCTCCTATTTCAATCCGCTGATCACCATGGGTCCAGTTGCCATTGGTGATTCCCATTTCCCTGCTACACAGGAAATTTAGTAGATCATGTCCGCCATTCAGATAAACAACTGTCCATGTAATTATACATGGTCCACCTGAGCTGAGCCGTTGTAGCTCGGGGTTCCTAGGTGGTCTATTCGGACAATATCTTTAAGAGCTATGTCCAGAAAATAACCACTGTGGGTGATCATTGCCCCTTATTGTGGTCCATGGGGTATATTTCCTGATGGGGCATCTTCATTTTCCTGAGTTCAATGCCCAGACCTATCTGACTATTTAATACTTCTGCTAGAGCTAAATAACAATCCACCCCCAACACTGCTGACTTGTACCAGACCATACATAACCCCTTGTTTTTTTTACTCCGCTGAGTGCAGTACATTGTGATTTTACGGCGCAAGTTCTTTGGGAAAGCATAATGTTATATCATTAACCCCTTAATGACTGCCCAGTCTTTTGACATTAGGCGGTGCAGGTGCTTTGTCTACAGCGACGTCTTCTGGCGTCGCAGTAGAAGAGGATGATGAGTGCTCATCCTTTAAGCAGGAGCTGTAACTAACCGCTCCTGATCTTAGAGCAGCCTGCTAAATACAGCTCGGGTCGGAAAACATTCAGACCCCAGCTGTTTAACCCTTTGATCACCGAGGTCTATAACCGCAGCATGAGCAAAGTAAATTCTCCTCTTTGATCGGGTCACTGGAAACCTGGTGACGTGATCGAAGAGCAGGGGATCCCTCTGCAGTCAGCCCTGGGGACCTAGAAAGGACCCCCATGGCTGTGTGTTCAGTAAGCCTGCTGTTAGGGCACACTATGTGCTACCTGAACAGCAGCCTGTCAGTGACCAGTATAATGTATTTGCATACAAGAGTATGCTAATAAATTAGAAGTACAAAATAAAGTTATCCCTTAATGGAATTTAAAAGTCACAAGAAAAGACTCGGTAATTTTGCATAAAATATCTTTTATTGCCCCTACATTAAATAAAAACACAACGTACACATTAGGTATCTAAACATCTGTAATAACCTAAAGAATTAATCTAACCGGTTATTTAGCATGAAACAAGAACAGTATAAAGAAACAAGAAACTGTTAAGAGCTGCTTTTTCCTTTTATTCACACTATAGAAATAATTTTTTATACCCCCAAACTGAAAAATAATACAATTTCTCCCGCATAAAACAAGGCCTCATACGGCCACGTCACTGAAAAAATAAGGTATGGCTGCTGAAAGGCAGAGGTAAAAATGGAAAACTGTAGCTGGTCATTAAGGCCTTCTCAGGCCCGGTTATTAAGTGGTAATGTATCTCTTGTTGCTGTAAGTGCCAAGTGCTCAAATAATTTTTCCTTTTCCATTCATATGCAATAAACTGATGCAGAACGTTTATGGGTTGGAAGAAGTGTTTTTCCTGTGACTCCTCTACTCAGTGATCCGTCATAAATGTTTTTATTCAAGTTCATTTAACACTTTCTTTGGTGCAGTTGTGGTCTGCGCAGGCTGTTTCATATTTTCCATCTGGTCAGCTGACTTTTCAGTTTCCATTGTTTCTGGGGTTATATACTGGTAGAGTAGGTTTTTGCTACGCAGTAAAAATAGTCCCAGTAAGTGTACCTATATAGCAAGAATCAGATTTTTTTTTTTTTTTTTTTTTTTTTTGTAGCACCTGTGACCTGGACACTAACAAGGGGCGGAATCTGTCAATCTCACTCTGCTTAACACTGATTCATCCAATTACTTTGTTTTCATTTGTTTTTTAAAGGCTTATTTTGTTTTGTTTTTTTTCCCCCATACAGGTGAATCCGCAACACCCCTATATTACTCTCTCGGCACACAGGATGACTCTTCCAGCAACAGTCCTTTTATTAATATTACAAGTTTGCCGACTGTACCTGGAAATGAAAGTAAAAATAAAGGCAATATAACCACCACTGTTGCTGCAATTAATACCACCATTCCTGCAAAAAAGGTTGCACCAGCGCAAAATGCAACACAAGCGGAGGGTGTCAACACTACACAAGTGGTGGACAAGAAAGTGGACTCGGTTACTTCTGCCTTCATTACCAAGCTTCTGAAACCTCAGACAACTACTGAAGCCGAGCCAACTGAAGACACTTCTATAGAGGGAAACCTAATATTTAAGGGCAAGGATACTGTCATTACCACCCTACAATCTGCCAAACCATCAGTGGCAGAGGATGAGGAGTATGTATTTGGAAATGATGAGTATGATGCAACTGGTAAGAGTAACGAGAAGTTGGCAAAAGAGGACATGTTGACACCAGGCTTGAACAACAAAGAGCCAGTTGATCTTGAATATGAAGACAATTCAAATGACTATGACATTAAACCCAATGATTCAGACACTGATGAAGACAGTCACTTCTTTATGCACTTGGTCATAATCGCATCATTAATCGCTATAGTCTATATTGCTTACCATAACAAACGCAAGGTATGTATTTCATTTCCTAGAACTTCCATAGCCCATGTGGGACAACTCAACATTGCAGCTTTTTTTATACATTAGTATTTTTTGTTTTAATTGTTTTTGTACAGGCTATATAAAGGGCATATATCAACTCCAACGTAAGCTGTGGAGCGCACCCAAGTAATAAAAACCTACAAGACGTAGTTCAAAGGTTCTCATATAGCTGTTGGCTGTCCTATATCTCTATTGCAATACAAATAATGAAAACTAATACTGTGGATAAAACCTCAATCCCACTGAAAACGGTCACCTACTGGAGTTAATAATCAATGCCGTGCAAATCGACATGACACAGTCCCTAACATACCTGGCGGGTGCAGAGAGATTAAACCATGTTACTAGTGCTGGCTAGTTCTCAAATGTCTAATAGGGATAAAATAGCATAGTAAAAGGAAGTATACAGAACCGTGGCGACTGTATGCTTAATGCGCATTGGGCACGTGTTTGACACTAGTCTGTATGCTAGTTTTATTCTATTATATTACTAATCGACATCTGAGAACAACGTATGCTAATCTAATGGTATACCTGATGTAAACTAACTTTGTAACTTACTTACTGTTAAAATGTAGTTGTTTCATACATGCAAATTCGGTGTGAAATGACTGCTACTAGGGGTCTCCCTTCATGTAATCTGCTGTCCACCTCCTGTTAAGCAAGAACAGTCCCTAGTCAGAGTAGAATTGACACCCTGCAAAAATTGACGGCCTGCCAATAGAAGTGTATGGAAAGGGGAGCAGAAGCAAAGTGAGAAACCAAGATGTGCTGCAGCTTCTTGGTATGTGTTTTATTTCACCCTAGTGCTGGATTCTCAACTACACTGCTCATGAATGTTGTGTAATGTCATCTGTACTGCTGCAGCTTGGATAGGAGAGCAGGATTCTCTTCCCTGTGCTGTGTATAGAAGACATGATAGCAGTTAGGTGCCACCCATTAGCTCAGAACTGAAGTAGAGAGCCTGCAGAGGGGAAAACTGCTTAAAATAAATACAGAATACAAGTAATGGCCAGAAAGTGATATCCCGCATGTACACACATGACCGCTTATTCTAAAGTCACCTGTAAAGCTAGGTATGCTTTAAAGTAGTGCATAATCTTTCTGTACCAGCCAGGTATGTTAATGACCTGTATTTTATGTCAATTTGCATGCCATTTATTAACTCTGGATGAAAACGGGAGATAAAACACTCGCACTGAAGGCAGTCACCTACACAGTATTTATTACTGTTTTAATGATGTGTTGCAATAAAGATGATAACTTGTAAGAGCCTTTGAACTGTGGCCAATTTTTTTTTTTTTTTTGAGTTTTTAAAAATCTTTATTTTTTGGATAAGTGGCATAGTTCAGTTTGAGGCGTACATGGTCATCGATGGAAACAGATTTGTTTCCTGAGTGTGCCTGACAATCATAGGAAAAAGCAGCTGAGAGGTTGACTACATCTTTTTAAATAAAAGCTGCAAAGCTGATCGCCACAGATCCAGCTTCTCTAACCGTCGGCAATCAGCTGTTCTTGTCTGGAAAGACTGGTCTGGCGATGCATTTCCCCCAAATAAACTGCCAACCATGTAATGCATGGTTGGGCTGAGTCCACCGGAGCGAAAGCAACTTTGAGCGGCATTCTGCTCTGTCTCTTAAAGGTGGTCTTGAGTGATGGGTTCATCTCTGATGCCCATTGACCCTAATATATAGCACATGGATAACCCCACTGAAGGGTAAATCTTATTAAAGGAGCTGCTCAAATAATAAGCTACTAAGACATTTTTGTGATGGAATTTGCTAGTTATAGCTATAGGAGAAGACTTAAGCAGCTGCCAAAAAACCTCCAGCTCTAGAAATCCTTGGGGATGAATGAAGAGATTAGCATAAAAAAATTTGTGCTTGACTGCCTTTTTTTGTTTTTGTTTTGTTTTTAAACTGCTTTTTATTTAAATTGAATTATCCAGGAAGTAAAAAGCAGAAGTGACCGTTTCCCTTTTTGGTGCATCAGAGGCATAAAGAGTATAATTAGTCCTAGATAACATGAGCTGCACAACCTTAAAACTGCACTGTGGTTAGTTGCTATAGGCAACAAGAAGTTTTATTTTTGGTTAGACCGTTTTGACAAATGAGGCCCAATGTATGCAGCTATATAGATGTGTATGTGTGAAGAAGACCTACAGCACACAATGTGGGAAATTAATCAAGGCGGATGCGAGAAAGTGGCGCAGTCATCTATAGCAACCAATCCGTTTCTAACACATTTTTCGGGTGCCCTGTGGTAAGTGAAAGCTGCCTCCATTTTGTTAAATCGCACTGCTAATTACTGCTGTATGTCTTCCATGTGGGATCTTTCAGACTAGATGCCGGAATGACGCACAATTTTATCAGATGTCTGGCTCGGGCATAAAGCCAACCTATAGACGTGAACTCAACCTTACTTGTATTGTGTTGAAAATAATAGAGATGCTAATGGTTTCGTCTTTTTTTTTTTTTTTTTTTTCCCAGATCTATCTTTTGATACAGCGAAGTAGATGGCGTGACGGTCTTTGCTCAAAGAACACAGGGTATCGTCGTCTAGATCAGAATGTGAACGAAGCTATGCCTTCCCTAAGAAACTCCAAAAATTATGCATTTTGAAGGACGTTAAGCATTCCCAAACTTTTTTGGGCCTATTTTTAGGCCCCTTTGCCATAAATATTTTACTTGATTGCTTAATTCCGATTAAAGATTTTTATAAGTCTATGAAGTTGATCTAGAGGAAATATGTTCTAGACAATTGTTTGTTTTTCCACTAGAAATTTTATTTTTCATTAATACAAGTGAATTAAAAAAACTTTTATATTTTGTTTTCGATAAATTTCATTATACTAGTGGGAAAATTCGCACTTGAATGAACTTGCTCGGTATAATCTACCTAAGGTTATTTAAGCCACACAATAACATTTTACCTCTTAAAACGGTCACACCCATTGGTTATATAACGCTCATTGGGTCACACCACGATTCGGGTACCACCAAATCTTGAAATATTTTCCCCTACTCAGCATTGCTAGAAGTGTTATAGCAGGACAGCTCACATGCAAAGGGGTTTTGACTAGTAAAATATTTCTTATAATTTTACCAATACTTTGGTTTAGGAATCCTATCTGTTGTGTGTGCTAAAACTATGCATGTGTGGGCTACAGGTAAATAGCCTTGGCTTGGATATTTGGGATAGTTTGGCTCAAACACATAAAATAATATCTCGACCTATAAACTGCAAGATTATAAAAGTAATGAATGGGGTTGTTCTTACTAAATTAACCCAAATGGTATGATGGGAATCATTGTATTGTGCACACATGTGGCTATTTCCCTCCTGTTAGTATAATTCTTTGGTTCTAGTCACACATTTGCAGTCTGCATAAGGTCTTTTGGTTTTGTCTCAAAAAATAATATAACTCCGATTCTCTAATAGTATCCAATCCAGGTTTTGCATAGACTAGACAGACCTCACGAGGACTGCACATATGGTCAAGTGAATGTACTCCTTTTAATACCATGGTTCGGAGGTTGTAGCAACTTTTTTTTTCCTCGTACGCAGCTCAAGATACCCTGACTCCCTTCACGCAACTAAAGAGATGTGTTTTAAGTTCTGTCTGCTTGCAGCTGTCATTAGGGGGTGCTTAGGAGCTGACTTTGTTCAATGTATGAATCTATATGCAATAAGCTCCCCCTAGTGGCTCCTTGTGAAGGAGCTTGATATTTTGTTTTCCTAAGTGACCAACTACTGTGACATGTTAAGAGTTTGATACCAGTCTCCCTTTAAGCGGTGTTCTTGTATTAGTCTAAGACAGGCCATCTTTAACCCCTTGAGTACCCAGCTCATTTTGGCCTTGAGGACTAGACCCATTTTTTCAAATCTGACATGTATCACTTTATGTGGTAATAACTCCGGAATGCTTTTACCTATCCAATTGATTCTGAGATTGTTTTCTCGTGACATATTGTACTTTAGTTTAGTGCAAAAATTTGGTCAATAAATTCATTGCTTATTTGTGAAAAACACCAACATTTAGCGAAAATATGAAGAAATTATAATTTTTCCAATTTTAAATGCATCTGCTTGTAAAACAGATGGTAATACCACACAAAATAGTTACCAATTAACATCTCCCATATGTCTACTTTATGTTTGCATTGTTTTTTGAACATCCTTTTATTTTTCTATGACCTCACAAGGCTTAGAACTTTAGCAGCAATTTCTCATATTTTTAAGAATTTAAAAAAGCAATTTTTTTTTTTTTTTTTTTTTTTCTTTCAGGGACGAGTTCAGTTCTGAAGTGGTTTTGAGTGCCCTATATATTAGAAACCCCCATAAAACACCCCATTTTAAAAATTGCACCCCTCAAAGTATCCAAAACAGCATTCCGAAAGTGTTTCAACCCTTTAGGCGTTTTACAGGAATTGAAGGAAAGTAGAGCTGAAATTTTCAAATTTCATTTTTTTTTTTACAAAATTCATATGTAATACATTTTCTTCTGTACCACAGAAGGTTTTACCTGAGAAACGCAACTCAATATTTATTGCCCAGATTCTGCAGTTTTTAGAAATATCCCACATGTGGCCCTAGTGCGCTAATGGACTGAAACACAGGCCTCAGAAGCAAAGGAGCACCTCTTGGATTTTGGGGCCTCCTTTTTTCAGAATATATTTTAGGCACCATGTCAGGTTTGAAGAGGTCTTGTGGTGCCAAAACAGTGGGAACCCCCAAAAGTGACCCATTTTTTTAAATTACACCCCTCAGGGAATTTATCTAGGGGTATAGTTAGCATTTTGACCCCACAGGTATTTTGCTATATTTTCTGGAGTTAGTCTGTGAAAATGAAAATCGATGGTTTTTCTGGAAAAACGTAAAAATTTCTAATTTTTGCAAGAAATAAAGGAGAGAAAGCACCCCAACATTTGTAAAGCAATTTCTCGCGATTACGGAAATACCCTATATGTGGTAATAAACTGCTGTTTGGACCCACAGCAGGGCTCAGAAGGGAATAACCCCCATTTGGATGTTGGAGCTCTGATTTTACTGGAATGGTTTTCAGTGCCGTGTCACGTTTGCAACGCCCTGGAGGGACCTAAACAGTGGAATCCCCCCAAAAGTGACCCCATTTTGGAAACTATACCCCTCAAGGAATTTTTCTAGTGGTATAGTTATCATTTTGACCCCACAGGTTTTTTGCTGAATTTATTGGAATTAGTCTGAAGATGAAGAGACTTTTTTTTGGAAAAAACACAGAATTTTCTAATTTTTATAAGGAATAAAGGAGAAAAAGCAGCTCCACATTTGTAAAGCAATTTCTCCTGATTACGGAAATACCCCATTATGTGGTAATAAACTGCTGTTTGGACCCATGGCAGGGCTCAGAAGGGACGGAGCACCATTTGGATTTTGCAGCTCAGATTTTGCTGAATTGGTTTCTGGGGGCCATGTCGCATTTGCAGAGTCCCTGAAGTACCAGTACAGTAGAAATTCCCCAGATGTGATCCCAATTTGGAGACTATACCCCTGAAAGAATTAAATTAGAGGTGTAGTGAGCATTTTGAGCCCTCAGGTGTTTTATAGATTTTATTAGAATTGGTCTGTGAAAATGAAAACTTTTTTTTTTTTCCAATAACCTGTAGCTTTAGCTCAGAATTTTTCATTTCCACAAGGAATACAGGAGAAAAGACACCCCAAAATGTGTTACACAATTTCTCCTGATTACGGAAATACCCCATATGTGGTTGTAAACTGCTATTTGGACATACGGCAAGGGTCTAAAGGGAAAAAGTGCAATTTCGTTTTTGGAGTGGAGATTTTACAAAATTTGTTTGACGCCAGGTTGCATTGCGCTGAGGTACGAGTACAGTGAAAACTCTCGAAGTGACCCCATTTAGGAAACTACACCCCTCAAGGAATTCATCTAGAAGTGTAGTGAGCATTTTGACCCCCAAAGGTTTTGTAGAAATTAGTGCACAGTGGATGTTGCAGATTGAAAATTGACATTTTCCACATATATGCTATTTCAGTGCCCAATGCGTTGTGCCCAGCTTGTACCACTGGAGACATACGCCCCATAAATTGTTAAGCGGTTCTCCAGAGTACGGTAATACCCCATATGTGGTCATAAACTGCTGTTTGGGCACACTGCCAGGCCCAGAAGGAGTGCCATTTGGCTTTTGGAGCGCAGATTTTGCTTGGTAGTAGTTTTGTTTAGTGTTTTACTGGTGTTTCAGTTTATAATGTGGGGGCATATGTAATCTGTGCGGAGTACATACATTTTTTGCGTGACACACTCGTTTTTATTGGTACCATGTTTGGCTACGCGCGACTTTTTGATCACTTTTTATTCCATTTTTTTGGAAACAACGTGACCAAAAAAGGAAATTCTGCCATTGTTTTTTATGGTATTTTTTTTACGGTGTTCACCGTGCGGGATAAATAATATGATTTTTTTTTTAGGTCAGGCCGATACGAACGCGGCGATACCTATTATGTCTAGTTTTTGTCTTTTTTTTTTCTTCTAATTATAAAGGGCTTGATCAGGGAAACAAGGCGATTATTGTTTTTATTACGTAAAACTTGTATTTATTTATTTATCAAAAACTTTTTTTTAACTTTTTTTTTCACTTTTTATTTTACACATACTAGGGGACTGGAAGATCTGATCTTCTGATCCCCTGTACAATACACTGCACTACTTCTGTATGTACTGATGTAGTGCAGTGTATTGTAACTGTCACTTTACAACTGACAGTTGAGCCTATTTACGTCCTGCCTTGGGCAGGACCTAATAGGCTCCCGTACCTGGCAACCAGGAAGCCGTTGCTAGGCTTCCTGGTTGCCATTGCAACCATCAGAACCCCGCGATTTTTCGCGGGGGGGGGGGGCAATGGGGTGCAGAGGGAGCCCCCTCCCTCTGTATCAATCACTTAAATGCCGCTGTCGCTATTGACAGCGGCATTTAAGGGGTTAAACTACAGCGATCGGAGAGGGCAGTGATCGCTGTAGTTGCAGTGGGATGTCGGCTGTATATTACAGCCGACATCCGATGAAGATGGAGCGAGCACAGCTCCTGTGCCCGCTTCATCCTCAGGGCGTTACTATACGCCCATTTTCGGGAAGGGGTTAATAAAAATAGTGTTTGTTTTTTTACACCGCTTTCTCTGATCTCCTCACGTATCTCACAGAAGTGAGATCAGAGAAAGTGACAGGAGCTTTCTCCTGCAGACGACGTCACAGACCGCTGTGATTGGTCAGTCTTCAGAGACTGACCAATCACAGCAATCGCCGGCATTGGGGACTGCTAATTGGTCCCCAGGCCGGTAGCAGAGACGGTTAGCTGTCAATGACAGCTGCCGCCGCTGTTCTGTCACTATGTGATTTCACATAGTGACAGTTTATTCCTGCGCCGTAATAGTACGTCGAAGGTACGATGGAATAAGCGGCCAGCGACGTACTATTACGTCGAAGGTACGCAAGGGGTTAATTTAGTTACCTCTTAGAGCTCAATTTAAGAGCAGGTATTTTTTAGTTTTATTCTTCCAGTTAAATTACTTGTGTAAACCATTATTTTTAAATATTTTATTTAATGTTAGGAAATTTCTAAGACTACAAACACTAGACATTTAATACATGCATTTGAGAGCCATGAAGTTTTGCTGACATAAGCTAAGGCTCTTACCATTGTGCTGCTCCAAATGTTTGTATACGTTTTATGAATAAATTAATAACCCTAACTTTTTAACTCCTTAATGACCGGGCATGTTTGTACCTTAATGACCAAGCCAGATTTGTCAAATCTGGTATGTGTGACTTTATCAGAGAATAACTCTGTGAAAGTTTTGAATATCCAAGTAATTCTGACATTGTTTTTTCGTCACATGTTGTACTTTATTTTAGTGGTAAAAGTAGACTGATACGATTTGCGGAAAGTAATTAAAAAATAGAGAAATTGAAGAAATTTTGTAAAAATTATCATTTTTTCCCTATTTTTAACTGCAATATGTCACACATGTACATACATACTGCACAATTTTTTTAATTAAATATATATTTCCATCTCTTTACTCTATTTTGGCAGCACTTTTGAAAAAATATTATTTTTTTTTAGCAATTTGGAAGACTTACAAATTTAGTAATCATTTTATACATTTTGAAGTACATTTTGTTTTCCTGCACCAAGCCAGGTTTTCAGAGGCTCATAGGTGTCAGAATGGTGGAAACCCCCACAAGTGACCCCATTTTGAAAACTACACCCCTTACGGTATTTATTAAGGGGTGTTGTAAGTATTTTGACCCCACAGTTTTTTTGTAAGAATTCATGCAAAGCAGGCGTAAAAAAATATAATTTCACTTTTTTCATAAAAGTATCACTTTCAAGACCGATTTCTGTGTAAAGTGACCATGAGAATGAAGAAACACACCCCAAAATATATCACCCTGTTTTCAAAAATACCCCCATTGTGACCCTAATGCATTGCTTGGACACACGACAGGGCCCGAAAGGGAGGGAGCACCCAGAGGCTTTCAGGACTCATATTTTGCTTGAAAATGTTTTAGGCCCCACTGTACATTTGGAGAGGTTTTGAGCTACCAGAGCGATAGAATCTCCCCATAAACTACCCCATTTAGAAAACTAGACCTCTTAAGGTATTTATCTAGGGGTGTAGTGCGTACTTTGACCCCACAGTTTTTTGCTAAATTTAATGCATAGCAGGTGAAAAAAAAAACAAAAACACTTTTTTCATAAAAGTATCACTTTGAAGACCGATTTCTGTGTAAAGCGACCATGAAAATGAAGAAACACACCACAAAATCTATCACCCTGTTTTCAAAAATGCCCCCATTGTGACCCTAATGCATTGCTTGGACACACGACAGGGCCCGAAAGGGAGGGAGCACCCGGAGGCTTTCAGGACTCATATTTTGCTTGAAAATGTTTTAGGCCCCACTGTACATTTGGAGAAGCTTTGAGCTGCCAGAACGATAGAAACTGCCCATAAATGACCCCATTTCGAAAACTAGACCCCTTAAGGTATTTATCTAGGGGTATAGTTAGCATTTTGACCACACAGGTTTTTCGCTAAATATATTGGAATTGGTCTGTAAAAATTAAAATGTACTTCTTTTCTGAAACAACATAGAAATTTTTATTATTTACAAGGAATAATGAAGAAAATGCACCCCAACATTTGTAAAGCAATGTCTCCCGATTACGACAATACCCCATATGTGGTAATAAACTGCTGTTTGGACCCACAGCAGGGCTCAGAAGGGAAGGAGCGCCATTTGGATTTATGATTTTGCTGGAATGGTTTTCGGTGCCATGTCGCATTTGCAATGCACTGGAGGGACCAAAACAGTGGAAACCCCACAAAAGTGACCCCATTTTGGAAAAACCTTCAAGGAATTTTTCTAGGGGTATAGTGAGCATTTACACCCCACGGGTCTTTTGCAGAGTTTATTAGAATTAGGGCGCGAAAATTAATATCTACATTTTTGCGACTAAAATGTTGCATTTTCTCATTTTCACAAGGGATAAAGGAGGAAAAAAACAACCATTTTTTATAAAGCAATTTCTCCTAAGTACGGAAATACCCCACATGGGGTCATACGGTTTTTTCATTAGAAATGAATTAACCCTTTCAGGACTGATCCAGTTTTTGCTTTCTTATTTTAGATTTTCCCTCCCCGCTTTCCAAGAGCCGTAACTTTTTTATTTTTCCATCAATAGAGTGGTGTGAGGGCTTATTTCTTGCGGGAGGAGCTGCAGTTCTTATTGGTACCATTTTTTGGTACATAAAAAGTGATTCAAAAGTTGTATTACATTTTTTTTTTAGAGCGAAGGTGACAAAAAAAAAAAAACTGCGATTTTGCCGGTTTCAATTATTACATTTTTTTAAGGTGTGCACTGTGCAAATTAAATAATGGTATATTGTAATAGTTCGGACTTTTACGGACGTAGCGATACCAATTTTGTTCATTTTTTTACATTACTTTAGAAGAAAAATGCGAAAAGGTGTTTTGTTTTTTAACTTTAAAAAAAAAAATTCTCACTACTAATAACTATAATTCTTCTACACATTTTATTAATCAATCCCCTTAGGGGACTTGAGCCAGCGATCATTGGATCACTGGTACAATACACTGCAATACTAATGTATTGCATTATATTGTTATTCTTACAGGCTTCTGTAACAGAGCGATCGCTGTTCCTGTACGTTAGTACCGAGGGGGCCTGCTGTAATACACAGCCGACACCCGAAGTGTATGGAGCGGGCTCAGAACGTGAGCCGGCTCCATACATCAACCGCCGCACCATGACGGGCAATTAAGTCATAGTGTGCAAAGGGGTTAATGCACAGCGGATGGTTCAAAGTGAAAATTGCAATTTTCCACCGATATGCCATTTTAGTGCATAATATGTTGTGCCCAGTTTGTGCCACAGAAGACAAATACCTCATAAAACGTTAAGCGGGTTCTCTCGGGTATGGCGACACCGTATGTGTGGGCGCAAACTGCTGCTTGGGCACACTGCAGGGCTCAGAAGGGAGGGAACGCCATTTTGCTTTTGGAGCGCAGATTTTGCTTGGTAGTTTTTCTGTTTTGGGTTTCGCTGGTATTTCAGTTTATAATGTGGGGGGCATATGTAATCTGTGCGGGGTACATCAGGGTATATGTAATCTGTGCGGGGTACATCAGGGCATATGTAATCTGTGCGGGGTACATCAGGGCATATGTAATCTGTGCAGGGTACATCAGGGTATATGTAATCTGTGCGGAGTACATCAGGGTATAATAAGAGGGTATAATAATGGGGTAAATAAATAATAATTCATAGATATATGACTGGTGTCACACTGATAAATGGCGCCCGATCTTATCCGCTTTTGGAACATTTTGCATCGCCATATTCTGAGAGCCAGAACTTTTTTATTTTTTCATCACCGTCATGTGAGGGCTTATTTGTTGCGGGACAATCTGTAGTTTTCATTGGTACCATTTTGGGGTACGTGCGATTTTTTTTTTTTTTTTTTTCTTTATCACTTTTTGTTCAATTTTTTTGAAATCCTGAGCAAAAAACAGGAATTCTGACCCCATTTTTTAGGTTTTCTTTTTGCGGCGCTCACCGTACGCTATAAATTTACATTTTTACTTTATTCTGCGGGTCGGTACGATTACGGCAATACCATATGTACATATGTGTGGTCCTTTTTTTTAGCGTTTGCACAATAAAATGACTTATTTATAAACCCAAAAAATTTCTGTGTCACCATATTCTGAGAGCCATAATTTTTTAATTTTTGAGTCAAAAAAGCTGTGTAAGGGCTTGTTTTTTGCGGGACAGATAGAAGTTTTTATTGGTACTATTTTTGGGAACATGCGACTTTTTGATCACTTTTTATTCTTTATTTTGGGAGGGGTGGTGACCAAAAAAATTGTGATTCTGTCGTCGTTTTTTATTGATTTTTTTTGGGGTGTTCATCGTGCGGGAAAAATAACATTATAGTGTTATAGTTGGGGTCGTTACGAACGCGGTGATACAAAATATGTGTACTTTTTTAACGTGTTCATTTTTTTTCTATAATAAAAGTCTTATTATAGGAAAAAAAGCATTTAGTGTTTATAGAACTTATAACTTTTATTTTTACACTTTTTTTTAAACATTTTTATTACTTTTTTTTACTTTTTTTACTTGTCCCACTAGGGGACACTTAGTCTTGCAGCTTTGATCGCTGCTAGAGTACATTACACTACACACGTAGTGTAATGTACTCTAACTGTCATTGTGACGTGACTGTCACACTGACAGGAAGCAGAGGAGGAACGGCCGGAGGCTGTTCCTCCGAGGCTTCCGTACATGGCAACCCGGAGGTCATTATCTGACCTCCGATTGCCGTGACAAGTATCGGTAGCCCCCACGATCACTTCGTGGGGGCTGCCGATGTGCTTCAAACCACTTAAATGCTGCGACGGCAATCCGTCGCCGCACTTAAGGGGTTAACTGCCGAAAGCAGCGGCGATGGTCCGCTGTCCGGCGAGACTGATGTCTCAGCTGTCTAGGACAGCTGTCAGCGCGGGTCTGTCACTCTGTGTTTACACAGAGTGACAGTTTGAAATGCGGACGAAAATGCACGTCCTGGTGCGGGAACTAGCAGCCGACCAGGACGTGCATTTTCGTCCTTGGTCGTGAAAGGGTTAAACTAATATATAGTCATTATTTTGGACTTCTATCCACGTGCACACTGAATCATCGAACGTAGATAACTGAGAATGGGCTCATTTGACTCTGCAGTCTGGCTGACCTAAAGCATTTTCTTTAAAGGGAAGGTGTCGCTAGAATTTTTTTTTTTATTTATTTTTTTATTTTTATTTTTTAGTTAAACAATTAATATTTGTCATTACAGTTTGAATTTTTTCACAAGTCAGGAAATATTATAAATTAGATTCTAGTTTATAACCTTTCCATGTACTGGCCACTAGATGGAGCAGTTACCAAAATTGCAGCATGGTCAATGTGGTAAAGCAACCTCAGCTGTGCTGCAAATTTGGGGTAGACACACTCTCTCGTTTCCTCACACAATCCCCCCTCCCTTATTCTGGCTAGTGCCAGGAGAAGGAGGGGTTTGAATCTTCAAACCTCCTACACTGTGTGCCGCCATTTTCTGAGCGACTGCACAATGTAGGAGGATTAGATACAGTGCTAAGCAGACAGTATAACACGAACATGCACTAACAAATTACCTGCTGCTGCTGCCTTCGCTCCTATTCCTTGCGCCTTCGCTTCCTTGAACATCTGGACAGAAGCTACGGCTGGAAGTCGTCATCTTACTGTCCGGCAGCGGCTTCCGGTCCACAAGAAAATGTCACTAGATTTCACTCTGCGAGCGAGCTTCGTTTTGGTCTGTGGGAGCAGCGCATGCGCCGTTCCCCCACAGACTGCGTACACTGCAGGGAATGGAACGGCTCCCGTTCGCATTCTCTATGGTGTTGTATGTGCTGTATTCTATCTCTGTATGTGTCGATAATCGACACATACAGAGATGAAAAAAAAAATGGCAGCCCCCATACAGAAGTAAAAGTAAGTACAAGGTAAAAAGTAGAACACGAGAACACAAATAAATACAATTTGTTATCATATTAAAAGCAAAATTATTAAAAAAATTACATTTATGACACCTTCCCTTTAAGGACATGGCTCACAACAGAACCCTGTCTATATATGCCCACATGGATGTCATAAAGGGGGTCCCCAGCTTGCAGACTCCCCCTTAAAGCGAGAGCTGATTTGTTTGATTCGTTTGCCTGTAATGCTACATGTGTCTGCAGGAGAAATGTATAGCTAGAGTGACTTCCACTGCTGTGAACGCCTGATTGCCAGCGGTTATAGTAGCTTGGCTGGGTGAGCCCACACCCAAGTATATTTATGTTCATTATTTAGATAGTTGATAAAAAGTCTACAAACCCCTGTTAAAATGCCCGGTTTTTGTCAGGTTACAAAATCGGTCCAGGATGAAAAGGTGGAAAAAGTTCTGAAATTAATGTCCCCTATTGTCTGTACAATTTTATTGAGGAAAAAATTTATTTTATTTTTCCGTCCTGGAAGATTTCAAAGAACAAAAATAATGTGGTTGCATAGATATGCACTCTCTTAACCCCTTCAGGACTGAGCCTGTTTTGGCCTTGTGGACGCAGCCAATTTTTTAAAATCTGACGCGTCACTTTATGTGGTAATAACTTGGGAATGCTTTTACCTACAAGCGATTTTGAGATTGTTTTCTCGTGACATACTGTACTTTAGGTTAGTGGAAAAATGTGATCAAGAAGTTCAGTATTTGAAAAACACAACTTTAGAGAATTTGCAAAAATTTGCATTTTTCTAAATTTAAATGTATCTGCTTTTCAAACATAGCAATACCACACAAAATCGTTACTAATTAACATTTCCCATATGTCTACTTTATGTTGGCATCGGTTTTGAACATCCTTTTTTTTTTTTTTTTTCTAGGACGTTACAAGGCTTAGAACTTTAGCAGCAATTTCTCACATTTTCAAGAAAATTAACAAAACCTATATTTATAGGTACCAGTTCAGTTCTGAAGTGGCTTTGAGGGCCATATATATACATATATCCCCATAAGTTACCCAATTTTAAAAACTGCACCCCTCAAACTATTCAATACAGCATTTAGAAAGTTTCTTAACCCTTTTAGGGGTTTCACAGGAATTAATGCAATGCAGAGGGGAAATTTACTAATTTCTATTTTTTGTCGGAAAATCCATTTTTTTTTTCTGTAACACAAAAGGTTTTACCAGGAAACGCAACTATTTTTATTACCAGGTTCTGCAGTTTTTAGAAATATCCCACATGTGTGGTAATGGACTGAAGCACAGACCTCAGAAGCAAAGACGCACCTAGAGGATTTTGGGGCCTCCTTTTTATTAGAATATATTTTAGGCACCATGTCAGGTTTTAAGAGGTCTTGTAGTGCCAAAACAGCGGAAACTCCCCAAAAAGACAACATTTGGCAAACTACAGACCTCAAGTAATTCATCAAGGGGTATAGTGAGCATTTTAAACCCAAATGTTTCTTTGCTGAATTTAGTGGAATTAGTCTGTAAAAATGAAAATCTAAATTTTTATTTTTTTTCCAATAAATCTTAGAAATGATTAAAGGAATAAAGAGAACCTTTTTTTTTTTAGTTAAACAATTGTTATTTAAGTGATTACACATTGTTTTAATTTTTTCACAAGTCAGGAAATATAAATTAGATTCTAATTTATAACCTTTCCATGTGCTGGCCACTAGAGGGAGCAGTTTCCAAAATTGCAGCATGGTCAATGTGGTAAAGCAACCTCATTGCTTTATGCTGCAAATTTGGGGTAGACACACTCTCTAGTGTCCTCACACAATCCCCCCCCTCCCTTATTCTGGCTAGTGCCAGGAGAAGGAGGGGTTTGAATCTTCAAACCTCCTACACCGTGTGCCGCCATTTTCTGAGCGACTGCATAGTGTTGGAGGATTAGACAGTGCTCAGCAGACAGTATAACACTAACATAATACACACATCACATACACAAACATAAATTACCTTCTGCCGCCGCCACCTCCGCTCCTATGCCTTGCGCCTTCGCTTCCTTGAACATATGGTCGGAAGCCGTCATCTTACTGTCTGGCAGCGGCTTCCGGTCCACATGAAAATGGTGCCGGATTTCGCTCTATGAACGAGCTTCGTTTTGATCTGTACGCTTCTGAGAAAGTACAGGCTGGACCTGGCAGAATGCCATAGGGGGAGGCCACCATTATCAGGGATGTTAGGAAGGGAAGGAGTTAGGTGGGGGTGGTTAGGAGAGGGCGTATGTGAGTGGGGCGAGGTCAGGTTACTTAAAGGGAATGTGTTGTTAGCAAAAAAATTTTTTAGTTAAACAATTAGTGTGTAGGTGATTAAACATTGTTCTCATTTTTTTTATTTTTTTCACGAGTCAGGAAATATTATAAATTAGATTCTAATTTATAATATTTCCCAGCACTGGTCACTAGATGGAGCAATTCCCAAAATTGCAGCATTGCATGTGGTAAAGCAACCACATTGCTTTATGCTGCAAAATTGGAAAAAAATCCCTCGCTCTAGTGAGCTCTCAGAATCCCCCCCTCCTTTATCCTGGCTAGTGCTGGGAGAAACGAGGGGATTGAACGGTCAAACCTGCTACACTGTGTGTCGCCATTTTTTGAGCTAACACACAGTGTAGTAGGTTTACATACACTAGTAAGTGAAGGAATAAAAGCAAAAAACGGGTGTCTTCCATGCGCTACTGATCGAGGTAGTCATCCATACCATCCAATTTATGCAAAGTCGGAAATTAGTCCGTGGTAAAAAGGATTTATTGAATATAACACTACTTTGTTGCAACTTCTTTTGTTTTCCATCAAAATTAATACGGCTCGGTGCCAGAAAATTCTTCATAGTTTTTGCTCTTTTAAAAGTTATTTTTGGTTTTATTGGCAGGCTATTTTTTAAAATAATGTGAATAATACAAATACAATTTCAAATCTAGAAACATTGGACACCATTAGACATACAGATCTAAAACCGGCATCTAAATTTTATCCTGTGGGAAACCAAGGAAATTTTATTAATACCTTTCATCACCTAGTCCTTAAGGATCTAGATGATCTAGATTCATATAAAATTCGAGGTAAAAACAACTTAACCCATAAAGAAAAAACAGCTCTAAAAAATTTGAAAAATAATGATCAAATAGTCATAAGATCAGCAGACAAGGGCGGGGGGACAGTAATACAAAATATTACAGATTATCATGCAGAAGCTTTGAAAATTTTATCAGACGAGAACTATTACAAGAATCTAGCAGATAACCCATTATCGACAATTATGGAGAACCTCAAAAATATGGTTAATCAAGCCTTTTCTAATAATATTCTAAATAAAAAAGAGAAAAACTATTTGATTCCAGAAAATATTAATATGCCCTTTTTTTACCACTTACCAAAAATTCACAAGAATCCAGTCAATCCCCCAGGGAGACCAATTATATCAGGCATGCAATCGCCTACCTGTCACCTCTCTCATTATCTGGATATAATTTTACAAAAATATGTGATGGAGTTTCCAAGTTTTTTAAAAGATTCAACACAGCTAATAGGAGACCTAAAGAAAATTTCAATGAGAGAAAATCTACTATTTATTACTCTAGATGTGACTGCTCTCTACAGCAACATTGAACATACATTGGGTTTGGAAAAATTGAAAATAAGATTGGAGAGAGATATGGATCTTCCACCTATACAAATTATTTTTTTTTGCAATTGCATGGAATTTATCCTCAAGAATAATATTTTTTTATTTAACCAGAAACTATATCACCAAGTAAAAGGCACAGCTATGGGGACACGGGTAGCTCCTAGCTATGCAAACATTTTTATGGGATTGTTTGAGGAAGAACATATCTGGCAACATTCATGGGCAACCTCTAATATTTTATTATTCAGAAGATACATAGATGATCTGTTCCTAATCTGGGAAGGTGATGTTACGACAGCGACAAAATTTTGTCAATCTCTAAATAACAACATTTGGGGGATAAATTTCACTTTTAATATTCAATCAACTGAAATTGATTTTCTGGATCTTACGGTTGTAAAAGCTACAAACAAAATCATCACCCGTACACATTTTAAAAAAGTGGATAGTAATAGCTACCTAGATTATAAGAGTAGCCATTACCATAAGTGGTTAAAAAACATTCCGTATAGTCAATACAAAAGAATTCGAAAGAACTGTACATTGGATAAAGATTTTAACGATCAGAGTCGTATATTGCAAAAAAGATTTAAAGAAAAGAATTACCCACAGACACTACTTAGGGATGCATATAAAAAAACAGTAACTCTAAGTCAAGAGGATTGCCTACCTCCTAAAAACATACCATTGAATGAAAATGAAATAGGGGACAAGACAGACTCAAAAAAAGTAAAGGAGAAACAACAAACGAACTCCTTTTCCCTCAATTTCATAACTAAATATAATGCAGCACACAGAAATATAAAAGATATCATGAATAAACATTGTCACATTTTACATACTGACCCGTTTTTAAAAAATAGCCTGCCAATAAAACCAAAAATAACTTTTAAAAGAGCAAAAACTATGAAGAATTTTCTGGCACCGAGCCGTATTAATTTTGATGGAAAACAAAAGAAGTTGCAACAAAGTAGTGTTA
This sequence comes from Rhinoderma darwinii, assembly GCF_050947455.1. Lineage (NCBI taxonomy): Eukaryota > Metazoa > Chordata > Amphibia > Anura > Rhinodermatidae > Rhinoderma > Rhinoderma darwinii. The sequence continues at coordinate 49,734,235 of NC_134689.1, forward strand.
TATTCAATAAATCCTTTTTACCACGGACTAATTTCCGACTTTGCATAAATTGGATGGTATGGATGACTACCTCGATCAGTAGCGCATGGAAGACACCCGTTTTTTGCTTTTATTCCTTCACTTCTACATTGAGACTTCATAGTCTAAGTTCTCAAATCGGCTCCTATGCTGCAAATCTGATCCTGACACCTGCATTGTGAAGCTGCCCACATCGTGGAGGCTATCGTTTTTTGGATTCTGTTACACTGGATGTTATGCTCCCAGCATAACCGCACCAGGTGAGCCATTTCAGCTCTTGTTCACACGCTGCATATCACAGTGTCATGCACTATTGTGCGCTTTGTGTTTTTTCTATCTCCTTCTACATACACTAGTAAACACACACTGAAACACGAACATACATAGAAATCACTTACCTGCTCCTGCCGCCGCCTCCGCTCCGTCTGCTGCCGCTGCTCCAAGTGCACAAGTCCGGAAGCCGCGACCGGAAGTAGTAATCTTACGGTCCGGCCGCGACTTCCGGTCTACAGGAAAATGGCGCCGGACGGCGCTCAGTTCAACTTGGACTGTGTGGGAGCGGTGCATGCGCCGTTCCCACACAGACGGCGTACACCATAGTGGATGGAACGGTCCCCGTTCACATTCACTATGGGACTGTAAGCTGCCGTATTCCATGTCTGTATGTGTCGTTAATCGACACATACAGAAATGGAGTAAAAAATGGCAGCCCACATAGGGAAGAAAAAGTGTAAAAATAAAAAAAAGTAAAACACAAACACACAAATAAATATAAAAGTTTTTAATAAAAGACTAAAATCAAACTGATGTTAAAATTATTTTTTTCGTGACACTGTTCCTTTAAGGGTAGGAGAGAGGAAGGTGTCGCCATCTTTAGTAACAGCACAGGGAAGCTTGTAGCATCACGGGAAGCTCGTCCAGGACTTTACAATGGATGCACTACTTACCCAGCTCCGGGCGGCAGTAGCAGAAAGAGGCATGGCCTGGCTAGCGGAGGGGCTGGGGCTTTCCGGCCCGCTGTCTGGGGCTCCGAGCTCGGCGGTGAGCGGACGAGAGGATGATTTTTCAGCCCCCTGGTTCGGGGGCGAGTACGGAGGATGCGGCTGTGTTTGGATCCGAGGCGCGGGCGGTGCCATACTCTCCTCCCCGGCGGCGGTCACGTCGCACGAGGCCTCCGGAGAGGTTGAGCCCGGAAGTGATGCCACGAGCCAGGCGCAGGGTAAGGAGCCCCACGAGGGACCCTCCAGGCCGGGCCCCTCGTTCGGCTGCCGTGAGCAGGACGGCCCGGTCTGAGGAATCCTGGAAGCCGGCCTGGCTCAGCGGAGGTGGTAGGGCAGGCGCCCGTGCAGCTGGGACCTCCCTCTGCCTCCAGACGACGGGACCCAGGACTTGCGGTGGGCCGTGCTGGTGATGCTCCAGTCGAGCGGCCCACCTGTACCCAGGATGATGCAACCAATTCCAGGCGTGTGCCGCGGTCGGTGGTGACACGGCGGGCAGGAGGGCGGCTACCTGCGGGCCGCGGGGTGGACGAGGCCCCCTACAGACGGGCGGAGAGGCCCAGTTCATCGGCGCAGGTCCGGAGCGCTCCATCAGAAGGTCAGGGATGTCATGCGTGCGGCGCTTGTCCTGGGCCGTCTGGGCAGGATGAAGTGGACGACTGCGAGATCGGTGACCAAGAGGGACGTCTGGATGGATCCTTCGCCCCGGCTAGTGGGGACACAGCACCTGCGCAGCCCGGTGAGTCGCTGTCTCCAACTTTTTCATTGCCTGCTGTATTTCGGTCCCCTGGGGTAGGGGTTCACTTTCGCCTACAGGGTTGCTGGGGTGTAGCGGGGGGATTACAGGAAGTACAGGTGGTGGGGGTGAGATTCAGGAATTGTGTTGTGTGCGTGACCTTTTGGCGCGATGCATAGCGGGGGGCGATGGGTTCCTCGTCCCCGGTTGCAGCGTGGGTGGGGCCATCGGGGCCTGCAGTGGTGGATAGCGTGCTATGTGGAGCTGGGGTGGTGTCTAGGGAATCGGGCGTGGCAGTGTCGGTGCAGACAGAAAATGATGGGGCAGTGGATGAGGTGCGGTTGGATGATAAGGCGAAGGGCGAGGTCTATGTTTGTTTTGAGTGCCCATTGAGGGCGCATCTGAAACCGGAAGTAAGGGAAAAAATATGGAGGGATGTGGAAATTTTTTCATTGTTGCCGTTGGAGAAGTTCAATTTAGATAAAGGGAAGTGGTTGGAAAGCAAGAAGGAGAAGGAGGAAAAACGTCGGTATCGGTTGATTCCCCAAACTTTTGTTAATTGGTTGCAGGCGTTTGCGATTTTGGCAAGCGTAATTGGACAGAAGACGCCGGAACATTGTTCCAGCCTCTTCTGTTATATGGATGCTATCGGAGAGGCTCATCGAGTTTACGGCGGGCAGACGTGGCTGCGCTATGATGAGCAGTTCCGACAGCGGAAGGCAGTGAGGCCTGACATTAGGTGGTATAACAAAGACATAGGGTTATGGTTGCGGGTCATGGCTCCAGTGCGTTTTGGCCAGTCCTTTCCAGGGTGGTGGGGTCGGGGTGGCCGGCCCCTCATTGCCTTCTGGGGGGGAGCAGGGGTGGCAGGAGGAAAATCCGGGTTCTGCTGGCAGTTTAATGAGGGCCAGTGTAAGTTCGGACCGGGTTGTAAGTTCAAACATAGCTGCTCCTCCTGCGGGGGGGATCTCTCACGGAGCGGTTAAATGTTTTCGGAAGGGGAAAGGACGAAGGGCTGGGGGCGCTAGTCAAGGGCCGGACACCGGTGAGGTGGGAAGACATGGAGCCCTTTCTAAATAGGTACCCTGATAGGTCCAGGGCAAGTTTGTTGTTGGATGGTTTTTGGGTTGGTTTCCGTATCCCTGACCCTGCATACAAGGTGCCGTTTACCTTGCGTAGTTTGCGTTTAGCGTTGCAGTATCCAGGGGTAGTAGGGGATAAGTTGCGGAAGGAGGTGGAGTTGGGGCGCATGGCAGGTCCGTTTGAGAGTTGCCCTTTACCGGATCTGGTGGTGTCACCGCTGGGAGTGGTGCCTAAGAAGGCGCCGAATAAGTTTAGGCTCATACATCATTTATCTTACCCGAGGGGGCGATCGGTTAATGATGGGATTTCTCCGGAACTTTGCTCGGTGGCTTACACGTCGTTTGATGCGGCAATTGCGTGGGTGCGCCGCTACGGTGTGGATGCATTAATGGCAAAAACGGATATTGAGTCGGCCTTTCGTCTCCTCCCTGTGCATCCTGAGAGCATACGGCTGTTAGGATGTTATTGGGACGGGGCTTATTTTGTGGATCGCTGCCTCCCTATGGCGTGTTCTATTTCCTGTGCCTATTTTGAGGCTTTTAGTTCTTTCCTGGAGTGGGTGGTTTGCGATGTTGCGGGTGTCTCGTCGGTCATACATTACTTGGATGATTTCCTGTGTGTTGGTCCGGGCGGGTCTTCGGTTTGTGCTACATTGTTGAGCACGATAGAGTGGGTGGCAAAGATGTTCAGTGTGCCTTTGGCCCAGGACAAAACGGAGGGACCTAGCTCCTGTCTGGTCTTTTTAGGAATCACCATTGATTCTTTGAGGATGGAGTGTCGGCTCCCGGAAGATAAATTGGTAGCGTTACGGGCGGAGGTTGACCGGGCTAGGCATTTGCGTAAGATCACTTTACGTGCATTATGCCCATGGGCCGGATATTCAGCAGGCGGCTGTCGGGAGCAACGGCTGGGGTGACAGCCCCTCATCATTTTATTCGTCTGACACAGGCGCTGAGGGCGGATTTGGCAGTTTGGTTTGAGTTTATACATCGTTATAATGGGAGGTCCTTGATCATGGTGATTGACAGCTTGGATTGGGAGTTGTTTACAGATGCTGCGGGGGGCGTGGGATTTGGGGCTTACTGTAGGGGTCAGTGGTGCGCGGCGCGGTGGCCTGAGGAATGGGCGGAGTTGGGTTTGGTGAAGAACCTGGCATTCCTAGAGCTGTTTCCCATAGTAGTGGCGGTGGAAATTTGGAGTGAGAGGTTTCGGGACAGCAAGGTACGGTTCCATTGTGACAACTTGGGCGTGGTGGGGGCTATTAACAACGTGTCAGCGTCATCCCCCCCCCCGGTCGCCCGGCTGTTGAGGCATTTGGTTTTACGTTGCTTGTCTTTGAACGCTTGGGTTGTGGCGGTTCATGTGCCAGGGATCAAAAATGACATCGCAGATTCTCTTTCTCGCTTGCAGTGAGAGCGTTTCAGGATGGTGGCTCCGGACGCGGAGGAGGATGGGATCGCTTGCCCGGAATGGCTGTGGGGGCTGGGTTACGAGCCGCAGGAGGTTTGATTCAGGCTTCGCTTGCTCAGGGTACTTGGGCTGCTTATGATTCGGCGTGGCGAGAGTGGGAGAGTTGGTTGGCAGTTCTGGAGGGTGTAGTGACGGATGATGATTGGGTGGTGGCGTTGTTGGTTTTTCTGGGGCAAGTCTCTATCGCGGGCTGGTCAGTGTCCAAGGTAAATCGTTTTGTGGCAGCCCTGGCTTTTGGTTTTAAGATCCGGGGGTACACGGATGTTACAAATAGTTTTTGGGTTGGCCAAGCCCTGAGGGGGTACAGGAGAGGGAGGACGTTGCCGGATGTCTTTTATGTTGTTGGAACAGTTGTGGGGGGTGTTGTGTGACATTTGTTTTTCCAGCTACGAGGTGACCCTGTATAGGTTGGCGTTCTCGTGGGCATTTTTTGGGGCCCTGAGGGTCGGGGAGCTGGTGGTGCCCAGCACAAGGAGACCTGGGGGGTTGAGAATGGAGGATGTGTTGGTAAAGGATCAGAGTGTGGAATTCTGGATCCGGCGGTCTAAGACGGATCAAGGGGGTCGGGGTAAGAAAGTGGTGTTGGGGGTGGCAAAGGGGGTCAGGATGTGTCCGGTCGCCTGCTTTGCGGGGTTCAGAGAGGTTTCAACGGTGCATAGGGGACAGTTGTGGTGTCATGAGGATGGGTCCTTTATGTTCCGGTATCAGTTTACGGGGGTTTTTCGTAGGTGTCTGCGGCAGTTGGGATTGGAGGAGGCTTTGTTTTCCCCCAATTCTTTTCGGATTGGGGCAGCGATGGAGGCGGTGGCATGGGGGTTGGGGGAGGAAGTGGTAAAGTGTATAGGTCGATGGGATTCCCGCCGTTTCCAGCTGTATGTGCGCCCCCAGTTTATATGATAGACAAGTCATAATCCCTCTTTCTCTACACTCCCTCCTGCCCCCTCGTAGTTTTTCTCTCCTCCTCCATGTTCCGCTTGCATCCTTACTCGTTTTGTTAATCAGTGGTTTTATTTTTCAGGACCCGCGGGCCGATTGGTGTGGATCGTCGGGCATTCCTACGTTCATTGGGGGGCGGAGCAGGCGGATGTTCGTCCGGACGGACGGGCGGCAGTTGGGTTTTCGGCGGGAGGATGTAGTCGTGCGGTGGCTGGGGAGTAGGGGGATGCTGTGGAGTCGGGTGTTGCCGGACGTGCATCGGTTTGCGCTGATGGACAGGGCCCCGGATGTCTTGGTGTTACACGTCGGGGGTAACGATTTGGGTAGTCGTCCTTTTCGGGAATTGATCAGGGATATAAAATACGATCTATTCAGGTTATGGTCCGTTTTCCCGGGTATTAAGGTGGTGTGGTCGGAGATTGTCCCGCGGAAGGTTTGGCGGCATGCAAGATCAGTGCCGCGGTTAAATAAAGCCAGGGTTAAGGTTAATCGGGCAGTTTCGGGTTTCGTGGTGAGAAACGGGGGGGGGGGGGGGTCTTCGTGCATCATTATGACTTCGAGGATGGCCAGGGTAATTATTGGCTAGGTGATGGTGTGCACCTGACGGCCGTGGGGATCGACCTGTGGACTCTGCGCCTGCAGGAAGGTATCGAAAGGGCCCTCTTGTTGGGTGGGGGCTCGCATACTTAAAGGTGTCTAAGTATGTTCGTGTGGCGGATTGGGGGTCCTTGGAGTTGGTGGCAAATTACTGTGGGGGGGGGATTCATAGGGGGTATGGTCCCTCCCCAATTTATTATGGTTGGTAGTCTGGTCAATTTGGGCTCCTGCTGGGTGGTGTCCCGGGGAGTGGTCAATGTGGGCTCCTGCTGGGTTGTGTCCCGGGGAGTGGTTGCGGTTGAGGTCAGCCAACTGCAGGTATAACGGTGCCCCTGAGCCAGTAGGGTGACGGCTGGGAGTAAAATACTATGCAGGTGGGCCCTTTCGTGACAGACTTTTGTAACTCCAAGGACTCCCCTGCCATTGTTATGATTATTATTTGTAAATTGTTGTTTTTGATGTTTGTTTGTAAATAAAATGGCTGCTGTGGCCAAATTTATCCAACCCAAGGGTCTGAGTCTTACTAGAGGGACGACGACGGAGGGGGGGGGGGGGGGTGGGGGGGTTTGGAAAAGGTATGGCCGTTAATGGGGAAGGGGGGTAGGTGAAGCCACGTGTCCCTGATACGAGTGTACACACTCTACAGTCCTCTGATCAAGTACAGGCTGGACCCGGCAGAATGCCATAGGGGGAGGCCACCATGATCAGGGATGTTAGGAAGGGAAGGAGTTAAGGAGCTAGGTGGGGGTGGTTAGGAGGGGGCGTATGTGAGTGGGGCGAGGTCAGATTACTTAAAGGAACAGTGTCATCACAATTTTTTTTTTCATATGTTAAAGATGTTAGTGCTTTATTAAAAACGGTTATATTTATTTGTGTGTTTGTGTTTTACTTTTTCTTATTTTTACACTTTTTCTTCCCTATGGGGGCTGCCATTTTTTGTTCCATTTCTGTATGTGTCGATTAACGACACATACAGACATGGAATACGGCAGCCACAGTCCCATAGGGACTGCGAACGGGTCCCGTCCCATCCACTTCTGTGTACGCCGTCTGTGTGGGAACTGCGCATGCGCCGCTCCCACACAGTCCAATTTGAAATTGGCGCCGTCCGGCGCCATTTTCCTGTGGACCGGAAGTCGCGGCCGGACAGTAAGATTACTACTTCCGGTCGCGGCTTCCGGACTTGTGCACTTGGACCAGCGGCAGCAGACGGAGCGGACGGGTCGGAGGGAGTCGCGGCGGCAGGAGCAGGTAAGAGATTTCAATGTATGTTCGTGTTTGTGTACGTTTACTACTGTATGTAAACCTACTACACTGTGTGTTAGCTCAAAAAATGGCGACACACAGTGTAGGAGGTTAGACCGTTCAAACCCCTCGTTTATCCCGGCACTAGCCAGGATAAAGGAGGGGGGGGGATGCTGAGAGCTCACTAGAGCGAGGGCTTTTTACCCAATTTTGCAATGCTGCAATTTTGGGAATAGCTCCATCTAGTGACCAGCAATGGGAAATATTATAAATTAGAATATAATTTATAATATTTCCTGACTCGTGAAAAAAATAAAAAAAATTTGAACAATGTTTAATCACCTACACACTAAATGTTTAATTAAAAAAAAACAAACATGTTTTTCTGGCAACACATTCCCTTTAAGGGTAGGAGAGAGGAAGGCGTCGCCATCTTTATTAACAGCACAGGGAAGCTTGTCCCACCCTCCCTCCCAAAATGTTGTGTTCATCTGTGTTACTATTTTGGTATTTTGCTTTGTTGCTCGTTGTTTTTATTTTTCCGCAGGTACCGGAGGATGCTGTGGAACAGTTTTGCAATGTCGCAGCAGTTGTATGGCGGATTGGGGGTCCTTGGAGTTGGTGGTAAATAACTGTGGGGGGGATTCATAGGGGGTATGGTCCCTCCCCAATTTATTATGGTTGGTAGTCTGGTCAATTTGGGCTCCTGCTGGGTGGTGTCCCGGGGAGTGGTCAATGTGGGCTCCTGCTGGGTGGTGTCCCGGGGAGTGGTTGCGGTCAGCCAACTGCAGGTATAACGGTGCCCCTGAGCCAGTAGGGTGACGGCTGGGAGTAAAATACTATGCAGGTGGGCTGTTTCGTGACAGACTTTTGTAACTCCAAGGACTCCCCTTCCATTGTTATGATTATTATTTGTAAATTGTTGTTCTTGATGTTTGTTTGTAAATAAAATGGCTGCTGTGGCCAAATTTATCCAACCCAAGTGTCTGAGTCTTACTAGAGGGACGACGGGGGGGGGGGGGGGGGGCTTGTTTGGAAAAGGTATGGCCGTTAATGGGGAAGGGGAGTAGGTGAAGCCACGTGCCCCTGGTACGAGTGTATGCACTCTACAGTCCCCTGATCATGCAACGGCTCCCGTTCGCATTCTCTTTGGGGTTGTATGTGCCGTGTTCCATCTCTGTATGTGTTGTTAATCGACACATAAACAGATGAAAAAAAAAATGGCAGCCCCCATAGAGAAGTAAAAGTAAGAACACAGTAAAAAGTAGAACATGAGAACACAAATAAATACAATTTATATTAATATCATATTAAAAGCAATATGATAAAAAAATAATAATATCATGACACCTTCCCTTTAAAGTTTTTGTAGTCCGGTTGGAGACTTCTATTGCACTCGTTCATTATCTATACGCTCTGCAGTATTAAATATTGGTTGCTTTGGCCCTCATGGAGCCTTCAAAATAACACTGACCTTAAAATTAAATCCCAATCTAAGGTGACATTTGGTGGTGTGCACTATTACAACAGCAAGAACGCACTCCTTTTAACCCCTTCCCGCACAATCACGTTACTGTACGTGACAATCGGCGGTGCTTTCCCGCATTCTCATTTACAGTAACGTCCCGACGATAAACTGTCACCATGACCAATCACATCATATTGAATGACCAATCACATCATATGTAAACAAAAGACAGAGCATTCTTCTCATCGCCGGCTCTGACAAGCTCATTTCTGTCAGAGATCTTGTGAGAGTCTGTGTGTGAAGCCCTGTCAGAGGAAAAAGTAAAAATAAAGTGAATAAAGATCTCTTCTAGATCTCCCCAGATCTCCTCAGATCTCTCCTGTCCCAGTAGTTATAAAATAATCCCCAAATCGCCCACCCATTACCCCAGTGAAAATACTGCGCCATATTACGTTAGGCGATAGCCTAAATACCCCCAGATCACCCCCTCACTGCCCAGTGAGAGAACATTGATCCGTGTCAGTGTCCAGTCCGATCCACACAGATCGCCACCATTCACTGTTGCCGTGCCACATACAGTGACAGTTTTACCCAGTGACCCAGTCAGTTCCATCCCGCTCCTACGTTTTTGAGAGTGCCAGTTTGTTTCCAGTTAGGGACAGTTAAGTTTTAGGGTTACGATAAACTTAGATCTGTTACATTGTAGTGTACATTACTGCAATATGGCACAGAGATTTTATAGCCCAGAGGAGGCATACGCTATGGTGTGCTCAGATACAAACTCTGTTAGCGAGGATGAAATGCAGTTCGTGCTGACATCATCTTCGTCTAGCGAGTCTGATGAGCCCCCCCAGCAGCGCAGAAGAGTTGCTGGTTCTGACCAGCCCCCCGATAGTGAGGCGACATGGATGCCTGTTACAAGTTATGCCCCCCAGGTTCTCGACTTCACCGCATCCTCGGGAATCCAAGTGGAGACCACGGGGTTTGGAGAGTTAGATTTTTTTAAATTATTTTTCTCTGCTGAATTTATAAATTTAATGGTGAAACAGACTAATTTATATGCGGAACAATTTCTCGCCCACAATCCCACATCCTACTATACCAAAGGCCAAAATTGGACCCCCACAAACTGAGGAGCTTTGCAAATTTTGGGTCCTGTTACAGAATATGGGCCTCATAAAGAAACCCAGCATTAGGGACTACTGGTGATCTGATGTCCTATAGAACACCCCCCTTTATGGCACCATTATGACCAGAAAAAGATTTGAGGTCATCCTCAAATTTCTGCATTACGCAGATAATACCCGCTGCCCACCCCCCGATGATCCAAATTATGACCGTTTATTTAAAATAAGGCCTGTCATCAATCATTTTAATTAAAAATTTGCCCAAATCTACACCCCAGGTAAAAATATTGCGGTCGACGAGTCTCTCGTCAGTTAAGGGAGGGCTCCACTTCCGTCAATACCTCCCAAATAAAAGGGCTCGGTATGGAATAAAGCTCTTTAAGATCTGCGAAAGTTCCACCCGGTACACTCATTGTTTCCGGATTTATGAGGGAAGGGATTCCAAAATTGATCCCTCAGAGTGCCCCCCTTCCCTTAGTGTCAGCGGAAAAATTGTGTGGGATCTTATACACCCACTACTTCGCCAGGGATATAATGTCTATATAGACAATTTTTATAACCATCCCTCTCCAAAAGTGCCTTTTGGCAAGAGCGACAGTGGCCTGTGGCACGATCAAAAAAAATTCTAAGGGCCTCCCCAAAACCCTCCTGGGCCAGACATTGCCAAAAGGAGAAAGCAAAGCAATGTGCAGTGACAACATGTTCCTAGGGAAATATAGGGACAAGAAAGATGTCCACATTCTAACTAGCATCCATAAGGATAGCAGCATCCACGTTCCAGTTCGTGGCTCCAGCACCACTAATGCCAAGCCTGCCTGCGTACTGGATTATAACTGCTTTATGGGTGGGGTGGATCTATCTGATCAGGTCATAAAGCATTATAGTACCATGCGGAAAAGTAAGACCTGGTACAAGAAGCTGGCAGTCCACCTCACCCAAATGGCAATGTATAACGCATTTGTGGTGTCCGGATACGCAGGCAATAGAAACACATTTCTCCAATTTCAGGAGACAATAATCAAGGCCCTTTTATTTGACAACCCAGAAGGGGAGGGCACTTCTTCGGGAGATTACAGTTGCCGTATAATTCCAGGCCAGCACTTTCCCTCAGTAAATCCCCCCACTGACAGGAAAACAAGACCCCAGAAAAGATGTCGGGTGTGTTCCAAAAAAGGCATTAGGAAAGACACTATCCACCAGTGTGAGACATGCCCCACAAAGCCAGGCCTGTGCATCAATGAATGCTTCAAAATTTACCATACCTCCACTGAGTTTTAGATTATTTTATTTATACACCTGTTTATTTTACAAATTGGCCATTCTAAATAGATTTTTGAAGCTGAGTAATTTTATATCATATATTTTTGCCCACAAAATTTAAAAGAAGCCCAAACAAAACTAAAAATTCTTACTACACCCCTAGATGAATACCTAAAGTGGTTTCACATTATAATTAGTCACACCAAATTAAAATATTTTTGAAAAACCCCTAACAAAATTCTCACTATACCCCTAGATAAATACCTACGTGGTTTCATGTTATAATTAGTCACACCAAATAAAAATATTTTTGAAAAACGCCTAACAAATTTTCACACTATACCCCTAGATGAATACCTTGAAGGGTAGAGTTTTCAAAATAAGGTCAGTTGGAATCACTGAAATAGCATGCTTGAGATAAAAATAAAATTTTTATTTGACAGCATCATTTCATATAAATAATATTCCTTCAATACATATTTTTTTTAATTATTTTACTGAGTTTGCCTATTATTATAACTATGTCCTGCCATATAAAGCTGTTATATTAATTCTTATAAACTGTGTGGTGATATGGGCATAGTTCTTTATATTTGGAGGTTACTCAATTTACGAGCTGTTCCTGATCAATACATTATGGGCTTTTTTGTTGTTTTGTTCAGGTTTTTGCACAACCTGTTAAACCCGAAAATACTTCCAGGAAAACTGACAATATTTTAGGGGATTAGTGATCCTTTACTGTCCATAAAGATGGTGTTGGACACTGCCCTTTTATATATTCTGTAGGTGATTGGTTGTTTTGCGCAAATTACGGTTCCTACTTTGACGGGCAGGGACCTGTAATGGTGTGCCAACTTCCCTTGGCACGTTCGTCTCTGATATAGAGATTAATGGGGCTAAAGAGATGTTGTATGACCAGTCCCTTTGAAAAAAAGAAGTGACATTATAAAGCCCTGTTCTTTCATCCTGTGAACATGCTCAAGTTCTAAATTTTTTCCTCCAGTTCTCAAATATATTGCCCTTCAGTCCAATACAGTTCTAATTTAAATTCTCCCTGCTTTAACTGTTGTTAACAGCTGTGGACTGACACATTTGTTGGTCATCTGCTTTGTTAGCATGACATAGTTACATACACTGGCAAATGCACTGCTACGTGTTAATATGCTGTGGAAGGCAACCATGCCCGAAAAATAATAGATTTGGTAAAAAAATTACCACCTAAATATCATGATTCCGGCTATGAAAACCTAGCGGTACAAACACTCATTAAACCACTAGGTGAATACCTTAGGGGTGCAGTTTTCAAAATGGGGTCACTTCTAGGGGTGTCAGATAGTTCTGCAAGCTCAAATCCTTTACAGGCATGGAATGGGGCCTTAAACTCATTCAAGCTAAAATTATGTTCTGAAAAGCCAAAGGGTGCTTCTTTGCTTTGGGGTCACACTGTGTGGGCATGCAGCAGATTACGGCCTAAGTGGGGGCATTTCTTGACACAGGAGAAACTAGGTAATAAATGTTGGGATGTGTTTCATCAGTTTCATGTACTATTTTGGAAAAATATGTCCTAGAAATGACGCATTTGTGAAAAAAATTAAAATGTTACTCTTGAGGGGTGTAGTTTCCAAAATGGGGTCACGTTTGGGGGTTTCTACTGTTTTGGTCCCTCCAGGGCGTTGAAAACATGACATGGCACCGAAAACCATTCCAACAATATCTGCGCTCCAAATGGCACTCCTTCCCTTCTGAGCCCTGCTGTGGGTCTAAACAGCCGTTTATTACCACATATGGGGTATTGCCGTAATCGGGAGAAATTGGTTTACAAATGTTGGGGTGCTTTTTCTCCTTTATTCCTTGTAAAAATTAGAAAATTCTATGTTTTTTCAGAAACAAAGTAGATTTTCATCTTCACAAACTAATTCTAATAAATTCAGCAAAAAAACTGTGGGGTCAAAATGTTAACTATACCCCTAGAAAAATTCCTTGAGGGGTGTAGTTTCCAAAATGGTGTAACTTTTGGGAGTTTCTACTGTTTTGGTCCCTCCAGTGCATTGCAAACGCGACATGGCACCTAAAACAATTGCAGCAAAATCTGCGCTCCAAAATCCAAATGTCGCTCCTTCCCTTCTGAGCTCTGGCGTGGGTCTAGACAGCCGTTTATTACCACATATGGGGTATTGCCGTAATCGGGAGAAATTGCTTTACAAATGTTGGGGTGCTTTTTCTCCTTTATTCCTTGTAAAAATTGGGGACTTTCTAATATTTAAGGCCCTCAAAGCCACTTCAGAACTGAACTGGTCCCTGAAAAAATAGCCTTTTGAAATTTTCTTGAAAATGTAGGAATTTGCTGTGAAAGTTCTATGTCTTGTAACGTCCTAGAAAAATAAAAGGACGTTCAAAAAATGATGCAAACATAAAGTAGACATATGGGATATGTGACATAATAGCTATTTTGTGTGGTATTACTATCTGTTTTACAAGCAGATACATTAAAATTTAGAAAAATGCTAATTTTGGCAAATTTTCTCTAAATCTTGGTGTTTTTCACAAATAAATATTGAATTTATCGACCAAATTTTTTCACTAACATAAAGTACAATAAGTCACGAGAAAATAATCTCAGAATTGCTTGGATAGGTAAAAGCATTCCAGAGTTATTACCACATAAAGTGACACATGTCAGATTTGAAAAAATGGGGCTGGTCTTGAAGGCCAAAATGAGCTCAGTCCTGAAGGGGTTAAAGGGGTTATTTCAGAATCGTGTTGTTTTTACACAACCTCTTTACCCTTCTAAGTATTAAACATATTCGCCCGTTCCCTTAAGCTTTTGTAGTTTGTTTCTATCTTTTTGACTTCTGGCTCTTCTGTGCAACTTTTTCAAAGTATAAGCTAGGAGTCCCTGTTGAGCAGAAGGCGTGTACAGAGAACTGTATTGCTGATTTCTAGCATGTCCAGGAGTGTTGTACCCCCCTCACAAAAAAAATATTATATATATATATATATATATATATATATATATACACATACATACACAGTTATTAGATCATACCACTATACCAGATTAAATATTACCTGCATGCTGTGACAGTGACTGAATAACATCACCACACTATAACCACAGTGACTGAATAATAATACCCCCATACTGTTACTGAATACTAACCCCTATACAAAGACCAATATTACCACCATGTAGTCACCATATAGTGGTAGATGGGAGATATGCATCGGAGCACGCAATATAAGTAATTACAGCACATTTATATCTAGTGACTCACAGGTAATGTTTTCTCTGGCTAGTCATTCACTTTCCCTTTTCTTTCTCCATCTGGCCCACAGTGACGACTTAAACCCTGTTTATACGCAGTTTTTTTATGCAGATTTAGATGCGGAAACTGTGTCGATATCAGCGCCAATGCAGCAGAAGTCGCCCCCACCCATTAATTTCAATGGAAGACAGGCGGTTTTAGCCACTCGTGGGAAAAAAGCGGCATGTACTTTCTTGCTGCATTTCAGTATCTGGCCTCCCATTGAAATCAATGGGACCCAGAAAAGAAATAGCACAGCTCGTTTCGCAGCGTTTTTTTTTTTTGCCAGTGTACCTTGCATTAGCTGCAATGGCCGAAGGCAAAAAATTGCAAGAATGTCAAAATCTGCATTAACATTCCTGAATGAATTTTTATTTTTAATTTTAAACATATTTTTATTGGATTTTTCGAAAATACAGATCATACAATAATATATTGCAGTAGTACAACAATACAAAAAAGAAATACAAAAGAACAACAAAAAAACGGCCTACATATCCTGTTATCGCAATTGTTGGGTATCCCTGTAGACCTAGTGACATAAACTCATTTAACTACCTAATTAACGAAAACCAAAACTGGAGCTTCGTAGAACAGTTCACCCGCTCAAGCGACTAGGTGGTGAGAAAAAAAAAGGAGATATAAGCGTTATTCGCGTGATACCTTTAGTGCCCCTAAGGTGCACTTGAGATCCTCAATCAAATATCAAGGCGTTCCTGTGAATGGGCCCATGATGTCCCTTCGTTCTGAACTAGTGAAATGGTTTGTAAGAAAAAGCCTCCATTTCTCGAAGAATTTTTTACTCTGTGTGTCTTTGTTTTGCAGTATGCTAATGCGATCTAGATAGAACAATTTCCGCAACCCCTGGACAACCATATTCTGGGTTGGTACCTCTGCTATCAGCCAGTTCTGGAGTATGCATCTCTTTGCCACTATCAGTGTGGCATGAGCCATGGGGGAAAGATGTGTCACTTCCGCCTCTTCCAATTCTCCCTCATGTCGCACATGAAATAAGACCTCCATTGGCCCCACCGTCCCATTGAACCTGCCCACCTGCTGCAATAAGGATGTTATCTCCCTCCAGAATGGCTGAATGTGTGCGCACGCCCAAAGGCCATGATACATGTCCGTCTTTGGGGTATTGCATCTAGGGCAGGAAGTTTTCCTATCTGGTTGTGAGATGGAAGGGGCCAGAGTGCATATATTGCTTGATGTACAATCTTCAATTGGGTTTCCCTCCAGTTCTCGTTATGAACGTGCGCCCTGAAATCCACCAACCCCATTTCAATATGCTTTTCAATACCTTGCATACTAAACAGTTTTTCCCATCTCCCAAAGGCCTGTTCAGGGGACATTTTTAGTAGTAATGGTCTGACAGTATTATATATTTGGGAAATGGAGCGTCTGTGATTATCTGAGAACAATGAGTCGAACAGTTTGGAGGGGACCTCATCCGCTATGTCCGCAAGTTTAGTTTTGCAGTGAGTTACTATTTGCAAATATTGTAAGTGCTGGTGCCGTACAAAGTCATATTTAATCTGGAGCTCCTGTAGGGTCAACCACCTCTTATCCTGTGCGTGAAACATATCCCCCAAAGTCGCTATCCCTTTCTCCCTCCATTTTGAAAATAGTTTGTTAGATCTTCCCGCTGCGAACTCCGGGTGCTGCAATATTTTCCAGGCAATGATGGTATCTCGTAACAGAGATGACGGTCTTGACGGTCCTCGGGATACAGGCAAACGTTGTGTGCACCAGAGCCATAAGATCCCTACGTTCTGCCAGCTGCCTCTCCAATCTGGTGTTGGAGTGAAACCCTGTGTCATGTTTCCAATCTAACAGGTGTCTGCTCAAACACGCCAGGTTATACCCCCGAATGTTGGAAAAATTAACCCCTCCCTCTGCCTTCCGCATCATGAGTTTCGTGAGTGCTATTCTTGGTTTCCCCCCCCCCCCCCAGATGAATTTGGTAAAGGATGAATTGAGTATATAGTCTGGAGTGGATAGAGTAGTTTCACAAACCCTGACATTTTGACCAGGCAACACCTTCCCATGAGTGATAGAGGTAAGTTGTGCCATCTCAAAAGATCCGCTTGGATATCATGTATAAGAGGAGGATAATTTAAATCATATAGGGAGTTAGGCACCTGGCCCACCTTAATTCCCAGGTAAGTTATATTTGATTTTGCGATCTCAACATCCAGGGTGGCCAGGGACCGTCTGAATGCGGGATCCCGTGTCCCCAAATCCAGTAACTGACATTTTGACATGTTAACTTTGTAACCTGAAGTCCCAAAGTCATTCAATGCCTGGAAAATACGCAGAACATCCGTAAGGGGGTTTGAGAGAAATAAAAGTATGTCGTCTGCAAATAACGTTTCCTTGACCTCCATCCTCCCCACCATTATACCCGTATATAAATTGGATGATGCCAAGTAGCGCGCTAGAGGCTCCAAAGCCAGATTGAACAATAGAGGCGACAGCGGACATCCCTGCCTAGTACCCTTGCACAGACGGAATAGTTGAGATAGAAAGCCCGGTGTGGAAATTCTAGCCTTAGGGTCCTTGTAAATGTGTTGCAATAAAATCCTGAAAGCCCCAGTTATTTCCATCCTATCCAGGACAGCATCCAACCATTTCCAACGGACATTGTCAAAAGCTTTTTCCACGTCTAGTAAAAGTAAGGCCGAATGTTCCTTAGGTAATGGACTATGCTGTACCCTATTTAGCACTGCTAGAACTGTCCTAATGTTTGTGACCGTCGACCTACCTTTATTAAAGCCTACTTGTTCTGGGGCTATGAGGTGTGGCATTATATTCGCTAACCTATCAGCGATAATTTTAGAAAGGAGCTTTGCGTCCACATTAATAAGCGAAATGGGCCTATATGACCCTGGCAGTAGGGGGTCCTTTCCGGGTTTTAGTAATAATTTCACATAAGACGTGTCTGCTGATGGTGGTAGTCCCTCCTCTCCCAAAGCATTGTTAAACAAGGAGACCAAAGTCTCAGTAACCTGTTCCCGCATTGCTTTAAAAAATTCTCCAGTCAAACCGTCTGGGCCAGGTGCCTTACCATTTTTTAGGTTTCTAATTGCCCCATCTACCTCCTCCCTTGTAACCTTGGCATTTAGGAGTTGTAGCTGTTCCGCAGAGATGACCGGTAGGGTGACCTTGTCCAACAGTGTGTCTATCAACGGAGGGGAGGATGCATCGGAGTATAGCTCCTCGTAAAATTTGGCCAGAATAGCGTTTATATGAGAAGGATCGCATGTTTCTCGCCCATTATGATCCTGCAATTTCGCTATGTGTTGCATTGGACGTTTTCCTCGAGCCACTGTGGCCAAGAGCTTGCCCGCCTTATTACCGTACCTATGCAAAGTAGCTTCAAAATCACGGTTATGTAATATTTCTTTCTGAGCGGCCCACTCGTCAAAGGATTGTTTTGCCTGAATCAAGGCCTGTCTAGCCTCTAATGTAGAATGTGCCAAGTATGCTGTATAAGCTGTCCGCAGTGTAGCACTAGAGGCGTTAAATTTTTGCGTTATTTCCCGTTTTTTACTTACGGTGTATGCCAGTACCCTCCCCCTCAGCACCGCCTTGGCCGTATCCCAAAAAAGTGAGGGGTCATCCCTGTGTCCTGAATTAGTTGAGGCGTATTCCAACGACCAACCCCGCAGCTGTCTCACGAAAGTGTCGTCCGACGCTAAGTGAGCCGGGAATCTCCATATAAAATCTGACCCGCTGGGATGGATTTCCTGAAAAGCAACCCGTACCGGGGCGTGATCTGAGATCACTGAATCCCCTATCTCAGCTGACCCCAACCTCGGTTGTAATGTTGGAGACATTAAAAAGTAGTCTATCCTGGACCAGGACTGTTGAGCGTGAGAGTAATGCGTAAATTCCCGGGCATCAGGGTTATCCCTTCTCCAAGGATCTATTAAGTGTGTGCTTTCCAACAAAGGTCCCAGCACTCGGTCCTGTTTTCTGGGGGCCTTTGTGGGAATGGATTCAGAGTTGTCTGGATTGTGTGAGCGTCTATCCTCCCTATGGTCAGAGACTGAATTAAAATCACCTCCCACTTGTTTGTGCTGGACAGTATCTGACAAAAGGTCCCTTTCCAGACCGTTGAAAAATTAGACATTATCACTGTTAGGTCCATACACTTTATAGAGGCTTAAGACCCCGCAAGGTGTGCTTAGAGCAGACGTCCGTCCTTATCTGAATCAGTATGAATTACCTCATGTACCAGGTTCTTATTGATCAAAATAAGTACCCCCGCCTTACGGCCACAAGCTGAAGAGCCGTATACTGAGCCCACCCACAATTTTTCATGCGGTGGAAGTCACTCTCCTCCAAATGAGTCTCCTGAAGAAGAGCGATATCTGTGTGGAGTTTTTTTTAAATAGCGGTGTACCATCATTCTCTTATTAGGGGATCTGAGCTCCTTTACATTCCAAGAGGTCAGCTGCATAAATTGGGTGTCCCGAATAGGTTCAATATTAACTGGTCATACATATCTATGTCTAGGCAAGAGTGCCCCACTACCTTGGTAGCCACTCGGCGGTGTCTGCTCCAGTTTACTCCCAACATTACAATAACAACATGAACAATCAATGCCAGAAAATTGACATAACCCATAAAAACAAAATACCCATCCAGGAGTGTCACCAGCAATCCCAGTGAAACAAGCTTCAGATCGGCATACATGACTTCACTTTTTTCTGATCTCTGACCCATCCCCCCCTCCCCTTCCCGCCGTTAGTTAGTTACAGACCGAGACAGCATATTCCAGGACAAGTTGGCCTCTCTAGACATTATAAATACAAATGCTTATGTCTAATAGAGCAGGAACTCTGTCTAATAACGTCCAACCAAGACCTGTAGCCACATGTATGTAAGGCACAATCAAAAGCGGTCATTTAGCACATATGAGATACTTATCAGTCCGGGAGAGTTGCAAGCAGGTTTTCTGAACGTTGTCGATGTAAGGTCTTGGACGATTCTGCCCGTTGTTTAGGTGAGGAAGGGCGGGCGATATCAGACCAATTACAGTCCCTCGGTGAAGAAGCTGATGAAGGGGGCCCGTCCCCTCTAGTACCTTGACTCGTATTCTCGGTCCCCGGGATCCAGGGATCTTGTCCACATACAATGCCGCCTCCTCAGGAGTGTGGAATACCTTGGTGGAGCCATCCGTCTGTGTGATCCTCAGGGTAGCCGGATATTGTAGCTGAAATTTTATTTTGCGTTTGTAAAGGGAGGTGCAGATCCCTCCAAATGCTCTCTGGCGTCTTGTGACCTCTGCCGAATAATCTGCAAACAGGATGATTTTTGCTCCCCTTATATGTAGAGGGGTGTTACGGTTCCGGAAAGTGCGCAAAAGTTCCTCTTTGTCGTTTTAGTCCAGATAACGCATGATCACCTGGCGTGGTCTGGATTGCGGCTCTCCTTTGGCGTTGGCGCTCGGACCCGGAGGGCCCACTCGATGCGCCCTTTCCACTCTGCAGGATCTGGTCAGGCCCAACGCTTCTGGCAACTCCGTCTCACATATCCCCTGGAGGAGCTGTGGTCTAATATGCTCAGGTAATCCTACAATCCGCAGATTATTCCTTCTGGAACGATTTTCAAGATCTTCTAAACAGTCCCTGAGTTTGGTGTTATCTCGCATCAGGCCACTAATGCAGGTATGGGCCCCTGCAGATTCATCTTCCATGAGGCCAACACGCTGTTCCAATTCATCTAATCGGTTGCCATGAGATATCACATCGTTTTGGAGTTTCTGGAGCGTTGTTGTAACTGTGGCTATTAGAGAGTCTCTTATGTCGGGGGCCAGTTGGGTAGCCACCTCTATTGCCAGCTTCCGGTAAACTAATTGTGTGTCGGTAACTGCCGACGGCGATATCGTCTCCCTATGGAGTACTGGGCTCTGAGACCGGCTCTGTGAGAGTGATGGCTGCATCGGCGCTGCCATCTTGGATTGCGCCTCACCTCGTGTGCTGTATTCGGCTGGGCAGGAGATCTCTCTGCTGCCGCTCCGGAGGAGATATCTCTCCATAAACCCTCCGGTTCCTGTCACCAAGCCCTCCGCTAAGTGCCGGGGCAATTATATCCTGCGTGTGTGTGGCGGCGGTGGGTTAGGGGATCAGGGCTTCAGGAGCTCATGCAGCTCCGTCCTCACATCTCAGCGCCGGAACCGGAAGTCTCTCCTGAATCAATTTTAAGGCAGATTTTTTTTTCCTTGCAAAAACCTGTGTGAATTAGGCCTTACTCCAGCCACGACTTGTCTTAAGAATTATTTTGAAACTCAGACATGTTGGTTTCTCACTTTTCCAGCACCGTCCACAACTATATCCTCTAAGGCCCCCTGTACATGGCTGTGCCCGTAACCACCGTTCGCAATTACGGGCATGGCTGCCCACGGAGAGCCACCCGCGTTTTCAGCCCGTGCTCCCATACAAAGTATGGGAGCATGGTCCGTAAAAAGCAAAAGCTGGGACATGTCCTATATTTCGCAGAGGCTTTCTATGGCCCGAACCCCTTCCGTGGTCAATAGAAGTGAATTGGTCTGAAATTGGGGACAGTAATTTCAGACAAATTCTACGGCAGTGTGCACAGGACCTAAACAAACCCGTACTCCACAGTACCCCAGATGGTAATGATCCCTTAGTGCTCAACACGATAAGGCTCAGTTCACACGTAGCGTTAATACTGTGGATTTACTGCAACGGTTTTCTTTGCGGAAAATCCGCGGCATAATACAGTAGCAGCAAAGTGGATAAGATTTGAACAAATGATTACACTGCGTAAATGAGTGGAAAAAAACGCTCAAATTGACATGTGAGAATTTTTAATCCGCAGTATGTCAATTGTACGCTGCATATTTGTTGCGGATTCTCCCCTTTGAATTCAATAGGAGGTGAAACCTGCAACAAATAGCAAATGTTGGTTTTTTTGCAGTGGAAAAGCAGCCATTCTGCCGAAAAATATGCAATTAAAATAAAAATAAAAGACAGATAGGAAATACAAGGCACTCACCGCAGTGGCAATAAAAAAGATTTATTGAGGTTGATCTGTGTCAGTAATGATATGGAGGATGCCAACGACCGTTTCACGCTACAAGCGCTTTGTCAAGGCTCCTGGAAAATGGTTCCTTACACAGCTTCATTGACAGAAATAAAATTAACGTAAGTTTTGCTGTGCTGTGAATAATGTAAAATGAAAAAAAGAAAACTGGAGAAATTGCGTTTTTTTTTCATTCCACGACACAAATTTTTTTTTTTAAACGTTTTTCAGTACATGATGTGATACATTAAATGAGGCCATTAAATAGTACATCTCGTACCGCAAAAAACAAGTCCTGATACGGCTATGTCGACAGAAGTGTTGGCTCTTGGCAGGCAGGGAAGGAAAAATGAAAACTAGAAGGTCATGGTATTCAGAAGGAATTGGTGATGGTGTGGGTGGTGGAGATAGCAATTGTGTGTTCAATACTTGTGGTTGTCCGGTTTTCTAATGTATCTACCTTTGATATCTGTGAGCTCCTTAAGCGCCGGTTACATCTCTGTAGTGAGGATATGTTTCAAATTGACTCTTGAGAGGGGGAGGTCAGGTTGTTTCTTATGTGATTAATCTGTGCTAGAGGCTTCACTTTTTGAGTCTTTAGATCGGTGGCTCATTTTGTATGGGCGTGGGAGTCCTCTTATTCTCTTTGAGCAAGTACTGAGCCAAATGTTTTTTGATGTATTTTTCAATATCTGGTTGTGTGGAGATGCTTTTGCTCTTAGCAGAAATTAAAGCTCCTTTATCTTATGTAATCTTTCCTATATTCTGTCTGTTGGTGTGACAAATTACTTCAGGAAAAGCAAATAAACCTGCAGCTCAGTTCTGCCTAAGGGCATGTTCACACAGGCATATTGCAGGCGTTTTTTTAAGCCTCGTAATACTCCCCAAAATACGCCTAGAAACAGCTCCAATAAACCAGGCGTTTTTGAGGCTGATTGTCCCACGCCATTTCTTTTTAATTATTTATTTATGAAAATGGTTCCAGCATTCCTATTTGAATAATTTTCATAAATTAAAAAAAAACTGCGTGGGGTCCCCCCCTATTTCCATAAACAGCCGCAGTCTGATATTATCAAGATCAGGTCTATGGTGATTGGTCATAACAAAGTTACAAACGTACAGAGCTATACTTTCATCCAGAAGATGAGTTGTGACATTGTCTTCACTCCTCTCTCTCCACTGATACTGCTCTAGCCGGAACCTCTGCAAGGTAACCAGCAGAGGAAGTGCCAGTAGTGGTGGACCAGCGCTGATGTCATTGGCACTGGTTCATCAGAGGGCAGTGAAGGAGGAAGGGGTGTGTCTCAGACTTGCATGCTTGGTTCCCTATGCAAGTCTGAGACAGCAGTGGCCGTCTTGGATAGAAGATAACGGGGACCGAGAAAGAGGCAACGGAGCAAGAATAAAGAAACAGATGGACACCAGGTAAGTTAAAAATAATTTTGCAATCGATAGTTCCGTTTTTTGGGGAGACTGGAGGGTCGTTTTAAGTAAGGAGAGGATTTGGAAACTTAGAGTTTTATTAGGTTAGTTTGCCTGTTAGTATCAGGTTTAGTACCTCTATTTCTGCCTTACTTCTGAGAAAGGATCTAATAAAAAAACATTTTATTTTGTCATAAAGACATATGAGAACATCATATACTGGTTGAAGAGAAGTAACTATGAACGCACATCCACAATATTGATCAATGAACAGGAGGTTCTTGATCAAATTGTATAAGCCAACTTGCCACTTCAGTGTGACCTCCGATAAGTGGGTCCCTATTCTATTGGTTGCAGCACCGCATGGCGGCGCCCGACACCACAATACCGCAACCCAGAGGCCCAGAAGAACTCCTGCTGCCAGGCCGAGCCACCTTGGCTATGGCCACGTCGCCCCACAAGTGCAGCACCACAGCACCGTGTGAAAAGATGGAATGAACTCACCTCTAGATGTGCCCCCAGTGGCCAACTGAGAGCACAAGAGCAGAAATACTTATGAGGTCATTCCTTAATTAAAATCAGCTGGGTTAAAAGTGTGGAGTGCTGGTACCAGAAATTGCAAAAAAGGGAAAGAATCTATAAATATACTGGTTCAAGAGCAGAAACAAGGACCGCACATCCACAATCAATGAACATGAACAGGAGGTTCTTAGTAAAAGGGGTTTTCCAGCGATACAAAATTCTGTCAAAAATCGGAACGCATGTGTTCCTACTCATCCTACCTCTGGCCGACCGGATTTTCTGCTTTTCCTCCTAGTGTTTTTTACTTCGACACACGCACGAGCGTTATTATGCAGACAGACCTGTGTCGATACCTCACTGGTTTGACATTGAAGCATAAGCAAAAATGAACGGTGCGGGTATTGAGGAGGCTGTGGACCAATAGGATGCCTCAAACCCGGGTATACGTTAGAAGTCCCAGGTATGAGGCATCCTATTGACCCACAGCCTCCTCAATGCCCGCCCCGTTCTTTCTTTGCTTATGCTTCAATGCCGGCACAATTTTCTTCTCGTTCATGCTATTGCTCAGTGCTCGTGTGCTGCTCGCCACAAAATTTTTAAAACTGGTGCAAAGGAAACTGGAAAAGTTGCCTACTAGTCAGATTGCTTCTTTAATTTTCAAAAGGGCCTGTAAAAAATGAGTGCTCAAACACGATTCGTTGCAATGAGCAATTACTCCCCTTTTCCTCTGCACCAGTTTTGATAAATTTCCACCTATAGTGTCCGATTCCTACAAATCTACAGTATGAGTAAGGCCAATCGTGTTGAAGGACTCATACACATTGCTGTATTACGGACCCGTATTGTAGGGATCCATAATATGGCCCGCATAGCCTGCTATAGGCCCATAATAGACCTGCTCCATCATATGTCATATTATGAAAGAAGCATTGCTCTAGGGGAGTATATGATTCCTTACGGAGACAATATACAGGAACACACAGGGAGTAAATACAGATCTGTAATATGGACCCATAGGGACTGTATGGTTGCCCTGATGTGTTCATGGACCCTACGCACTCTATAGAGCCACTTTGTTCTCAAAATCATTAGTGGTCCGAGATCTTTAACTTCACAAATGTTATAATCTCATATTTACCTACACTTATCAGAAGATCATTTTGACTAGACTTCTCTTTAAAATGAAATCATAATTTTTAGGGAGGGATAAACATTTTTATGAAATTTTCATCATTTATAATTCTAATTAAATACACCTAATTCTGCTGCAACTAATAACGGAAAGGCAATCGTCGATTTCTCAGTTCACCATAAAATGTGCTTACTTTTAGCATAACATAGTGGAATGAAGTACACAGCATTAACCACATGGTGGCAGTGCAGGACTATACACCGCTGTATTTCTGAGTCTTGACTTTCTCACAAGGAAGACCATTGTGGTTAACTCCTGTAAATGGCTCTTCTGACTTTTAAGACAATCCCTATTTTAGAAAATCTCATGCCCACACTGCGGAAATAAACCGCAGTGTAAACGTTAATAAATTGACCTGCGAATTTAATTCTGCAGCATGTCAATTTATGCTCCAATTTAGTTGATTTCAGGTTTTCCCAATT
Source organism: Rhinoderma darwinii (assembly GCF_050947455.1). NCBI lineage: Eukaryota > Metazoa > Chordata > Amphibia > Anura > Rhinodermatidae > Rhinoderma > Rhinoderma darwinii. The sequence goes on from NC_134689.1 coordinate 49,759,092, forward strand.
AAATTCAATGGGGATGCAAATCCCACAAGAGAAAGCCAAGTGTTGCAACTTTTGCTGCGTATTTGCAGGGATTATGCTGCAAAAATCACAACGACGAATAAATAAAAAAAAAACATGCTTACCCAGAAGTCAGTGTTTCTTCATCCAGTCCGGCCTCCTGGGATGACGTTGCGTCCCATGTGACCGCTGCAGCCAATCACAGGCTGTAGCGGCAGTCACATTGAATGAAACCATCATCCCAGGAGTCTGGCCTGGATGACGTCAGAGGGCCGGCCTCCTGGGATGACGTTACATCCCATATGACTGCCGCTGCAGCCAATCACAGGCTGCAGCGGTCACATGGACTGCAGTGGTTACATGGACTGCAGTGTCATCCAGGGAGGCCGGACCGGATGACCGGACCGGGCCGGACCGGCGTTGCCATAATGCTGGCCTAGGTAAGTATGAGCGTTTTTTACCGCTGCTTTCCGCAGCTGAAAATCTGTCCGAAAAAGCGCACAACGATGTGGTGCGATATTTCAGACAGAATGTACTGCGGGTTCCAGGTCGGACACGCTGCGTGATTTGTACGCAGCATATCCGACCCGTGGGAACCCGGCCGAACGGTCTATCAGTATAAATTCTGATAAATATACCTATTTTCTCTGGTAGTAAGACATACTGTATTTGCTAGACATGAGTGTAACTTCACAATGTTGATACCAAAATGGGGTTAAACAGATTAGATAGGGTGGCGTATACTGCAAGAGTTAATGGGGATTTAGTGGGGGGGGGGGGGGGGGGTTTGGCTTGGTACTTAGGAAAGTCACTAGAAATAAATGTGGACCTGTGACAGTGTGGAGTCTTTATAGGTACATATCCATGAAGCAGGCAATAGCAGTAAATTACTAATCGGACAGGGGCGTAACAATCACCTGGCCTGGAAAGGGAGCGGGCCCATCAGTCCTCGGCCTCTGTGAAAGTGCTGCTTTGTTTACCATGGTGGAACAGGGAGCTGTTGGTTCCCTGCCCCACCACTATTACTGAGGGAATATACATTTTTGTAATCTTTGTTAAAGAGAGATAAAAGCCTGTGATTCCAAAGTAATACTGCCTCTCCATAAATCCCTTGTAAGACCACATCTCAAAAATAGCTTTCAGTTTTTGGCTCCACATTTTAAAAATGATATACAGAGATGTCCACCCTTACCTTTGCCTGAATTTGGTTAAAGACTCCAATTTCTCATTAAGCAAATTCAATACAATATCGCGATATGCTAGCAAAACCCTTGACAGGATGCAATGCACATCACAACCACTGGGTGGCCACACACAGACACATATAGCATAGATATCCCTTGATCGCAAAATCATGTTATTTTTTTTTCACTTCACTTCAAAATATGTTGACATATGAGGAAATGTAAGGGCCTGTTCACACTGAGTTTTTGCAGGCAGAAAATTCTGCCTAGAAAAATCAGCTCCGTTTTTTTAAAGTGGTTTTGCACCACATGTGTTTTATGACGAGGTTTTTGCTGCGATTTTAGACACGTTTTTTCCGCGATTATTTAAAGCCATTTTTTCCCCTATTTCTTCAAGTGAAAAACCGTGCTAGTTTTTTTTGACAAAAAACGCGGCAAAAATTGCGGCAAAAAACGCGGCAAAAAATGTGTTTATTTCCGTCTCCCATTGATTTCAATGGGGTTTTTGAGGCGGAAAACTCCTCAAGATAGGGCATGTTGCTTCTTTTTCCCGTGAGCATTTTTTTTTTGCTTGCGGGAAAAAAACGCCTCAGCCTCCCATTGACATCAATGGGAGTCAATTATGGAAGTTTTTTTACGCGGTTTCTGCGGAAAAAAATGCGGGAAAAAACTCAGTGTGAACAGGGCCTTAGGAAGGACACATCTGGAAGGGATCTGGAGAAGCTTCAATGGCGGGCGACTTAATGAGATGAGAGGTCTCGCTTACAATGAGAGGTTACAAAAATTGATCTTGTCCGGTTTGAAAAAAAAATGCCATAGAGGTGATTCTATCAGCATGTATAAATATATGTATTGTCAAATCAAAGTATTGGCACATGATTTATTCATTCCAAGAACTGTACAATTGACTATGGGACATAAAGTGTGGAGGTAAGGCAATTCAGACATCGATATAGGAAAGGATTCTTTACAGTAAGGGTATGTTCACATGCAGTGTTTTCAGACGTAATTCGGGTCGGTTTAGGCCTCGAATTACGCCTGAAAAAACGCCCCTAATACGACTACAAACATCTGCCCATTACTTTCAATGGGTTTTACGGTGTTCTGTTCCCACGAGCCTTAATTTTACGCGTCGCTGTCAAAATACGGCGCGTAAAAAGACGCCCGCGAAAAAGAAGTGCATGTGACTTCTTGGGACGTTTTTGGGGCCGTAAATGACGCCGCGAAAAACACGAGTTGCTACAAAAACGTCTGAAAATCAGGAGCTGTTTTCGCCTGAAAAACAGCTCCAATAACGGCTGTAAATGACATGCACTTCTTTTTCGCGGGCGTCATTTTACGCGCCGTATTTTGACAGCGACGCGTAAAATTATACCTCTTGGGAACAGAACACCGTAAAACCCATTGAAAGCAATGGGCAGATGTTTGTAGACGTAATGGAGCCGTTTTTTCAGGCGTAATTCGAGGAGTAAAACGCCCGAATTACGTCTGAAAACACTGCGTGTGAACATACCCTTAAAGTAATTCAACTTTGGAATGCTCTAACCCAAGAGGAAGTAATAGCAGATACCTTGACAGCATTCAAAAAACGGCTAGATCCAATGACAAATCGCATAGAGGGTTATAAATATTTAAGCAGTGAGTGATTTATAATAACTACGTACAGTATGTAACTATAAGGCCTCATGCACACGACCGTAGCCATGTGCACGGCCGTGATTTTCGGGTCGGCTGGCAGTGGAGTGTCACCTGCGAGTTGCCTGCAAATTGCGGGCCGTGCACATGGCCACGGCCATTATTTGCTATGAGCCCGGAACACAGAACACGGCCATAATAAGACATGCCCGTTCTTTTTCGGTCCGGGCTCCTGGGCCATGCACGGACCGTGAAAACCACGGTCGTGTGCATGGCCCCATAGGAATGAATGGGGCCGCAATTCCCCCGGGATTTTTGGGGGAATTGCGGCCGCAAAAGCACGGGGCCTAAGTGAAACTCTAAAATGTTGTTTTGCCGACTAAATGAATCTTTAAGTTTAGAGAATGTTTTTTTTAACTAAACCTTTTAAATTGTAGCCTGGCCAAGCTGTAAATAAACTTATAGACCTGCTTCACACACTCTTATTTTCAGCGCTTTTAAACACATGTAAAAAACGCAATGGTATTCAAGCATTTTTAATGGCATTTTCTCCATGTATTTTTGGTGATGTTTTTATTTAATGTTATTTTGTATATTGCGTTTTTCCAGGCACTTTTAAAATTCTATAGAGAAGCCTATGGAAAAAAAACCCAAGAACAAAACACCATATTGAGGCATGTTGCATTTTGAAAAAAAGGCCATGGTACCTCAAAAATTGTACAAAAATACCACAAAACAAAATGCTGCATATGTAGGCTCTCTCATATTTTACTACAAACTTTAAAGTAACATCTGGCCGCAACATTTTCTGGGGGGGAAAAAAACATCAAAAACACAGCTAAAAACTGCACGGAAAACCGCTGTGTGTAAATCCAGCCTTACACCTCATTCGGACAGGATTATTCAAATACGATACCAAAATGTTTGTGTTAGGACCTGTACAAAAAAACCAGCATGTCCTTTCTTGCTGGGGTTCCGCCTCCGACCTTCCGTTGAAATCACTGGGAGGTAGAAAAAACCCACGGCGCTAGTTTCCGAGTGTTTCTCGCAGGTTTTTTTGCCTTATTATTATTGTCAGCATTGGGCTATGTTCACATCTACATTGGACACTTTCACACCACAGTATTTCTATTAATATAATGTATGTGCTGATAAAGCTCCCAGAAAATGCATTAAACAGTTTAAAAAAAACAGATGTCTCTACTGTCCGCCCTCCAAAGGCCCCCATGTTAAAAAAAAAAAAAGCACATATGCATGAAACAGCGCAGCCTTCGAAGCTATTCCACCCAGCAAAAAAAAACACCTTTTTTAGCTTCCATTGGGTGTGGTGTCTATGGATCCATTTATCAAATGTATTAGAAGCTTTCCTGCCACATACAGTAAACTGATAGAGATACCATGGTGTGAAAAAAGCCGAAGAAGCTTCCATTGCAGGAAAAAAAAATGGTGACCAAAATAGCACAGCATGCCGGACAGCAAGTGGTCAGGGTACTATGGGGAACAGAAAGTGTCAGGGGGGGGGGGTCTAATACGGTGCAGGGGACACTGAAGAGGATTTTTAACTCTATTTGTGGTGGGGGGCACCAACAGTGGCAGAGGCTCTGTGGGAGGAGGGGGAGAGGAGCATAGGAGGAGGCAGATATTAAGTGGGGGGCGAGGGGGAACGTATAGGTGAAAGGTGGGCCGTATTTACAGTTGATATATCCAGAATATTTCATCCCATGTGACTGCTTCAGCCTATTAAAAACTGCAGTGGTCACATGGACAATAGCGCCATCCCAGCAGGCCGGGCTGCAGTAATAGCAGAGGGACGTGTCGCCATGACAATGCCCAGGTGGTAAGTATAAACTTTTTCCTTTTCCTGCAGTATTTCCGCAGCGGACATTCCATGCGGTTTCCAGGATGAATACGCCCCGTGTGTCCTTACTCTAACATTTTAAAACGGTTTTAAATGTGTTTTCAAGTTCTATATAGAAGCCTATTGGAAAACCGCCAGAAAACCCCCATACCCAGAGCATTTTGAAAAAGAAAGTCACAAGTGCCAAAAATGGTATTTAGGGTATGTTCACACGGCTTATTTTCTGTCCCGACAGGGCATTTTTTTACACGGCTGTTTTAAACGCCCGCGAAAAAGAAGTGCATGTCGCTTTTTGAGCTGTTTCTGGAGCCGTCTTTCATTGACTCTATAGAAAAATAGCTAAAAAGCGGCTCTAAATAACGCAGCGAAAAACGCGAGTTTGCTAAAGAAAAAAACGGCTGAAAATCAGGAGCTGTTTTGACTTGAAAACCCTAAAGGGGTTTTCCCAAGAGAGACATTTATGACCTATCCATAGGATAGGTCATAAATGTCTGATAGATGCGGGCCCCACCTATGGGACCGCACCTATCTCCAGAACGGGGCCCCCTAATCCCCGTTCAGCCGCTCTGGCTGCCTGGGGGCCTAATAAAGGCCCCCACGTCCGCCATCTTTGTGTTCATATTAAGCCCTGCTGGAGGCACGGCTTAATAGAAGCCGGTCAGAATCACGATATACTGCAATACTAATAAAAAGAGTAAAAATGTGTTAAATAAAGGGTTTTTTTTTAATGTAAAAAATAAATTCAAAATTAAAAGTTCAGAAAACCCCCCTTTTCCTATTTTCCCCCTAGAGCATAGTAAAGAAAATAAACATAATTGGTATCGCCGCGTCCATAAAAGTCTGAACTATTACTATATATCATTATTTAACCCACATGGTGAACGCCGTAAAAAACAAACAAATTGGTCACCTCATCTCCTACAAAAAATGAAATAAAAAGTGATCAAAACGTTGCATGTACACCAAAATGCGTCTCATGTACATGTATACACAAGAAAAAAATTCTCATACAGACATATGTAAGTCCACAATAATTTTATTGTTCCATAGATGGAATACCCTCCCAAAGATATCTATACAAAAAACATTCAATTTAAAACATACTTAAAATCAGACATTCCGAGATGATCAATTCACCACCATAGCCTATATGTTGGTACAAAGTATACTAACAACAGGTAGATAGCACCACAAAGTGGGACTTAAAAATCTACAACCCAGTGCAGAGTTATATGATGTCAGTCTACCCACTATCCAAGTATAGGAATATCCCTATTGTAATACTAGTTAACATACATCATTGTGAGACATAGTTGCATATCGTTTACCTGAAGCTGGCATGGTGGCTATTGACGGTCTCAGAGAAATAACACCTCGACGCGCGTTTCGCACCCTTCGTCAGGAGGTGATGCTAGTGTGCAGGAGTATGGTATAAGTACTATACCTGTATATTTGTAACCAATGGCGCATGATGATTAATTAGGTCCTCCCACGTGTGTCTTCCGCGTCAGGAGCGTTCCGTGCAGAGATGGAATCCCCCATCTCTGCACTTCCGCCCTCACTATGACAACTTCCGGCACAGCATGTGGAGGGTTAATCAAGCGCATGCACACGTTACCCTATGTGTCAAGTTGTCTGGCGATATATTATAGATCAGCCATTTAGACTGTTTACAATGTATTTCTGCAGGGAGAGGTTTAAATATAGATAAAGTCCGTCACCAACCATCAATGCCCTATTATAGTTTATTGTACTCGCCATACACATATATGTATCGTGAAAATTTGGGTCCCCATGCCTACAGTGAGATACATTAAAGTATAAATATAAATTTGTCATAAGATGTACGGTACGCGGGGATGAACGGGGGAGGGAGACCACTACCCATGCCCAACACAGGCGGTGGAAATCCCCCACCCAGACACCCACAGCAGCAGCACCGGGACCCACAAGTCATAAATATACATATCCAATACTTGGGACACTCTATAAGAGTATATCAACCGTCAAGTTACACGGAATGCACCATCGACGGTTGGACGCGCAGGGCAGACAAAACCCCATGAGCCCAGCCCCGGGGGTTGAGTGTCTCCTGCCCGGACACCCGCGATGCGCACCCCGCGCCCCACAATAACGCGGGACACTCCAGAATAGAGGAAGTGTATTAAATGCATACATCCACATGTACATGTATAAATAGCTTATTTATCTGGGGTACACTCGGCAAAGGCCTCCATCCGAATGGGCAGTCGCAGTCCACCGAGAGCACCCCAGACACAAGGATACAACAATAGAGATGTGGTGCTATATGTAGTATTACGCAAATACATTCCCTTTACATGGGTGATAATAGAAACAAATAACATCTATATATAATATATTAAGCTATTGCCTAAACAAAAGATAAAAAAGAATATATTATAAGAAAAATATACTAGAGTACGAGGAGGGTGGACTGCAGCCACACTCCTCATACAAAATACCATAAAATCTGTCCATTGGTCGCCGGAACAGCCCGGAAAAAACTCCAAACCCATCCGGGAAGCAAGGGACAGATAATTATCAGTGAATCCATGTGCTAAAAATTCAAATAACAACGTAAAAAATTTTGTTATTAGTGTTAATTGATTGATAAAACTAGAATGTGTATATAGTCAGGTATGATGATAGTGGACATTCAGCCACATTCAACATACAACTGTTTACAAAGAATCTGTCAATTGGTCACCGGGACAGCCCGGGACCAATTCCAGACCAGTCCAGGAAGCGAGGGACAGATATACATAAAAATAAAAATATCCATTGTGATAAAAAAATACCAGTAAAGTGCACATTAGTATCATTCCATATGAACAATGTTACAATTTATATGTACCAATAAAAAAGTGATTAATTCCATATAAATGCACCATATATTCAATATATCAGTGATCTCATCCCATACATCACTACATCTAAAGATATATTCATTAATTATGGACCCCAATAGCCACCACAAAAGGTCTCAATCATTAGGACCATCTATACATAAAGACACTGTTTTGTAGTTCTCCTCTCCACGTCCTTCTCCACTTGACACATAGGTTCAATCGACATCCCAATAATGTGATTAGCTAACGATTTTCATCCAATTCCACACACTGAAAATGGATGAAAATCGTTAGCTAATCACATTATTGGGATGTCGATTGAACCTATGTGTCAAGTGGAGAAGGACGTGGAGAGGAGAACTACAAAACAGTGTCTTTATGTATAGATGGTCCTAATGATTGAGACCTTTTGTGGTGGCTATTGGGGTCCATAATTAATGAATATCTCTTTAGATGTAATGATGTATGGGATGAGATCACTGATATATTGAATATATTGTGCATTTATATGGTATTAATCACTTTTTTATTGGTACATACAAATTGTAACATTGTTCTTATGGAATGATACTAATGTGCATTTTACTGGTATTTTTTATCACAATGGATATTTTTATTTTTATGTATATTTGTCCCTCGCTTCCCGGACTGGTCTGGAATTGGTCCCGGGCTGTTCCGGTGACCAATGGACAGATTCTTTGTAATCAGTTGTATGTTGAATGTGGCTGAATGTCCACTATCATCATACCTGACTATATACACATTCTAGTTTTATCAATCAATTAACACTAATAACAACAATTTTTACGTTGTTATTTTAATTTTTAGCACATGGATTCACTGATAATTATCTGTCCCTTGCTTCCCGGACTGGTTTGGAGTTTTTTCCGGGCTGTTCCGGCGACCAATGGACAGATTTTATGGTATTTTGTATGAGGAGTGTGGCTGCAGTCCACCCTCCTCGTACTCTAGTATATTTTTCTTATAATATATTCTTTTTTATCTTTTGTTTAGGCAATAGCTTAATATATTATATATAGATGTTATTTGTTTCTATTATCACCCATGTAAAGGGAATGTATTTGTGTAATACTACATATAGCACCACATCTCTATTGTTGTATCCTTGTGTCTGGGGTGCTCTCGGTAGACTGCGACTGCCCATTCGGATAGAGGCCTTCGCCGAGTGTACCCCAGATAAATAAGCTATTTATACATGTACATGTGGATGTATGCATTTAATACACTTCCTCTATTCTGGAGTGTCCCGCGTTAATATGGGGCGCGGGGTGCGGGGTCGCGGGTGTCCGGGCAGGAGACACTCAACCCCGGGGCTGGACTCATGGGGTTTTGTCTGCCCTGCCCGTCCTCCTGTCGATGGTGCATTCTGTGTAACTTGACGGTTGATATACTCTTATAGTGTGTCCCAAGTATTGGATATGTATATTTATGACTTGTTGGTCGCGGTGCTGCTGCTGTGGGTGTCCGGGTGGGGGATTTCCACCGCCTGTGTTGGGCATGGGTGGTGGTCTCCCTCCCCCATTCATGCCAGCGTACTGTACATCTTATGACAAATTTATATTTATACGTTAATATATCTCACTGTAGGCGTGGGGACCCAAATTTTCACGATACATATATGTGTATGGCGAGTACAATAAACTATAATAGGGCATTGATGGTTGGTGACAGACTTTATCTATATTTAAACCTCTCCCTGCAGAAATACATTGTAAACAGTCTAAATGGCTGATCTATAATATATCGCCAGACAACTTGACACATAGGGTAACGTGCGCATGCGCTTGATTGGCCCTCCACATGCTGTGCCGGAAGTTGTCATAGTGAGGGCGGAAGTGCAGAGATGGGGGATTCCATCTCTGCACGGAACGCTCCTGACGCGGAAGACACACGTGGGAGGACCTAATTAATCGTCATGCGCCATTGGTTACCAATATACAGGTATAGTACTTATACTATACTCCTGCAAACTAGCATCACCTCCTGACGAAGAGTGTGAAACGCGCGAGGTGTTATTTCTCTGAGACCGTCAATAGCCGCCATGCCAGCTTCAGGTAAACAATATGCAACTATGCAACTATGTCTCACAATGATGTATGTTAACTAGTATTACAACAGGGATATTCCTATACTTGGATAGTGGGTAGACTGACACCATATAACTCTGCACTGGGTTGTAGACTTTCAAACTCCCACTTTGTGGTGCTATCTACCTGTTGTTAGTATACATTGTTACAACATATAGGCTATGGTGGTGAATTTATCATCTCGGAATGTCTGATTTTAAGTATGTTTTAAATTGAATGTTTTTTGTATAGATATCTTTGGGAGGGTATTCCATCTGTGGAACAATAAAATTATTTTGGACTTACATATGTCTGTATGAGAATTTTTTCTTGTGTATACATGTACATGAGACGTATATAGGTTTTCTAGTTGTAGATTATGTCTTATGGCTATTGTGCTGCCCAAGGGGTATTATAGGTGCTAATTGTACATCAAAATGGTATTATTAAAAACTACAGCTTATCCCGCAAAAAATAAGCCCACATACTACTTAATAGACGGAAAAATAAAAAAGTTATGGCTCTCGGAATTTGGCGACACAAATTTTACTTGTAAAAGTAGTAAAATATAAAAAAAACTATATATATTTGGTATCGCCGTAATCGTATTGACCCACAAAATAAAGTTAACATGTTGTTTTAATTGCACAGTGAATTCAGTAAAAACGACGTGCAAAAAACAATGGAGGAATCACTGTTTTTTTCATTTTCTACCCCACAAATAATTTTGTTACCATTTCCTAGTACATTATATGGCATAATAAATGGTGCTATTAAAAACTACAACTCGTCCCACAAAAATCAAGCCCTCATAGGACTATATCGACAGAAAAATAAAGACGTTATGACTTTTGGAAGGTGGGGAGGAAAAAACGAAAACGAAAATCTGAAAAGGGGCTGCGGCGGGAAGGGTGTTAAAATTTTGCACTGCAGGCCAATTTCTGCACAGAAATTGTGTGGATGAGATTTTTCAAATCTCATCCACTTTGCTGCTACTGTAACTATTTCCACCTGCAAATCCGGACAATCTGCAGCAGTTACGCGACGTTTCAAGGTAGCCATATAGGGGAATACACACATTATTGGAGTGGGGGGTCATATGCTTGTGACCCCCCCTCCTCTATGAACCAGAGCAGAGAGCCGTTAAAGGGGTTTTCCCACAATCATAAATTATCACTTATCCACAGGATAGGTGATAATTGTCTGACCGCTGGAACCTCCAACGATTGTCAGAACTGGGGTCCCAAACTCCCAGATCCTCATCATTGCTCAACCGCAATAAGGAGGACATTGAAGCTGCGGTCGAGCATGTGTGCTACTGCTCCATTCAAAGTTTATGGGAATGGTGGAAGCAGCGGAGTTTCAGTGCCCCGCTGTTTCCCTCATTCCCATAGACTGTGAATGGAGCAGCAGCACACATGCTCGACCGCAGTTCCACTCAATGCCTTCCTCACTGCAGTTGGAGGAACAGGGGTTCTGAACCCCCATTCTCACAATTGGTGGTGGCTCCAGACATAATTTATGATGTGGGAAATCCCCTTTAAGTTTCTGGGGGCCTCGACCTGTACAGTACATGGATGACCAATTATTTTAATACTGCCATATAATATTACATCTTATATATAATCCGAGGCACAGTTGAGAGGACACGTGACATCACGTGAGGTGCGTTCCAGCCATTCAGGAAGAGGTGAGAATGGTGGGAGAGGGCCTGGAAGTTGAAACAACAACAACTGGTGTGCAGACATCTCTGGAAAGAAGGGCATCGACAGGATGGGAGGAGTTCGTGGTCAGTGACCACGGACATTACAACAGGGTTATCTATTCTAGGAATGTCCCTTTAATGTTATTAAATATGTTTTGTAATAATGCCTTATAAATGTCTTCCAATGTCTGTTTTATCATGCTCATTTATATTTTTGAATCACATGTTTTTAATGACTTTTTTATTAAAGTGATGTTCAGATCATTTCTAATTTCTTCAAAAGATTAAATTTTCCCATTTCGAGTGAGGTGGAAAACAGCTGGGAGGTGTTGATCCAGCCACCACTGATAGGCAGCAGAAGTTTGACCTGAGGGGAAATTCGGGTTATGTAAGAGGTTTTGCAAGGAGGAGGGGTTTGAAATTAGGTTAAAATGATTACTATGAATATACCCTAGTCGCAGGGAATGCACTACTGCTTTAGTATTAACAGATCTTAGGTGTGTGCCCAGATGCCGCGACCACTTCAGGGCCCGTGGGATAACTATTTGTCCTTACTTGGGTATTAACCTCAAGTTGTACACCTGTTCAATAGCCATATATCATGTGTTCTCGAATGAACCATCCTATTTTCTGTCCGGACATTAAAATATATGTCTGCCTAAGGGGGGATTCACACGAGCGTGATTTTCGTGCGTGCAGGCCGCGTATTTTTCGCGCGCCACGCACAGCCCTATAGAAGTCAATGGGGCAGTTCAAACAGTGCGTGATTTGTGCGCAGCGTTTGTTCGCTGCATACAAAACGCGACGGGTTCAATATCTCCGCGTATTTCGCGCATCACGCACCCATTGAAGTCAATGGGTGCGTGAAAACCACGCAGGTCGCACGGAAGCACTTCCGTGCGAACCGACTGAAGCAGCGCACCAGCTGTCAAAAGGATGAATGTAACCAGAAAAGCACCACGTGCTTTTCTGTTTCCAAACATCCAAATGGAGTGTCTTTGAGATGAGCGAACCCGGACAATCGAACCGAACTTCACTGGGTTCGGCCGAACTCGTTTTGGCCGAACCCGGCAAAAAAATTTCCGGTACGCGACGTCAGGAGATAGTCACTGTCCAGAGTGCTGAAAGAGTTAAACTGTTTCAGCACCATGGACAGTGACTACCGATCCCAATAAACATGAACCTGTAAAAAAAAAACGAAGTTCTGACTTACCGATAACTCCCGGCTTCTTCCTCCAGTCTGACCTCCCGGGATGACAATTCAGTCCAAGTGACAGCTCCAGCCAATCACAGGCCAAGCACAGGCTGCAGCGGTCACATGGACTGCCACCTCATCCAGGGAGGTGGGGCCCGATGTCAAGAGAGGCGCGTCACCAAGGACGCGTCACCAAGGCAACGGCCGGGAGGGAAGTTCTCGGTAATTACGAACTTTTTCTTTTTTTTAACAGGTTTCTCGATATTGTGTTCGGCATTCACTGTCGAGGGTGCTGAAAGAGTTACTGCCGATCAGTTAGCTCTTTCAGCACCTTGGACAGTGACGGGCGTCGACTAGCCTCATCTCTATGATGGCGGCTTCGCGAAAATCACGCAGTCGCGCATCATACACGGATGACACACGCAGCCGTCAAATGTTTTTTGCGCGCGCAAAACGCCGCCTTGTTTGAGCGCGCAAAAACGCAACGTTCGTCTGAATCTGCCCTAACTATGCTATGACTAAGATCACTCTGCGTGCCTGAAACGTGTAAATAGACTTTTTGCACCATGTCTTGTTATCGAGTTTGGATTTTGACCTTGTGCCATAAATAAAGCAGTAGATTTTACTGACATCCACAGGTGCTGGATTTTTCCTTTCTGAACTATTTAATTCCAGCGTTCCCTGACATTCCTGTGCACAGAGGATTCAATGCCTGTGGTGAGCTGCTTTCTCTATGTGATTTCTTTATTAGGTTTGCTTTCAGCCTGCTCCCTATAACAGCTCTTTCTGCACATACGAAATATGGCACAGGATAAATACAATAATCTTATAGCCAGACACTTTTGTTAATATGGTAAGACTTTCTTTGAAACCATTGTTCACACGCTTAGCAAAAAACGTCTGAAAATACAGAGCTATTTTCAAGAGAAAACAGCTCCTGATTTTCAGACGTTTTTGTAGCAACTTGCGTTTTTCGGTGCGTTTTTTTACGGGCGTTTTTGGAGCTGTTTTTCAATGGAGTCCCAAGAAATTACCTGCACTTCTTTTGACGCCACGTCATTTTACGAGCCGTATTCTGACAATGACGCGTAAAATTACGCCTCGTGGGAACAGAACACCGTAAATCCCATTGCAAGCAATGGGCAGATGTTTGGAGGCATAATGGTGCCGTTTTTTCAGGCGTAATTCGAGGCGTAAACGGCCCGAATTACGTCTGAAACCACTGTGTGTGAAAATTCCCTTAGAAGACTAGACTATGTAGATCTCATGGGCATTATGGCTGCAATTTTTCATTTATTGGTTGCTGACACACAGGACATAGTAGATTTAAAAATTCTGCAGCGGACATTCCGGGTGACGCATGTAAACATGGCACCGATTATATAATTGTATCGTTTTTGGCAGCACATCTCCATGTGTAAAGAGGGAGACGTGCTGCTGACATGATGGAAATGTATGGGGACGAGCGATCGTAGTGAGAAGCGCTCATCCCCATCCTAGCTCCTTGTGAAAGGAACAAATGATAGCCGATCAACGAGCTGTCTTGTTGATCGGCGCTCGTTTAGGCTGGCTTCACAGAACTATTTTCAGACGTAAACGAGGCGTATTATGCCTCGTTTTACGCCTGAAAATAGGGCTACAATACATCGGCAAACATCTGCCCATTCATTTGAATGTGTTTGCCGACGTACTGTGCAGACAACCTGTCATTTACGCGTCGTCGTTTGACAGCTGTCAAACGACGACGCGTAAAAATACAGCCTCATCAAAAGAAGTGCAGGACACTTCTTTCAGACGTAATTTGAGCCGTTCTTCATTGAACTCAATGAAGCACAGCTCAAAATTTACGGCTGTCAGAGAAGCCTCGCAATATGCGAGGAGGAGCAATTACGTCTGAAACGAGGCAGCTGTTTTCTCCTGAAAACAGTCTGTCTTTTCAGACGTAAAAGCCTCTCATCGTGTGCACATACCCTTACACGTCGTGCCGTGTAAACGTACCCTATTCATTCTACATTTTCTTCTTCTGATCCAGTGTTTTCAACCACATATAGCTGTGAATATAAAAAGATCTGTAACTTTATACATAAATATATTTCTCTTTTGTACCAGGATTTAATTTTTTTCAAGATAGTAAGTGCAAGATATAAATGTGTATCAAAATGTGCACCCACTCTAGGTAAACTATCAACCAGTTTATTTATAAACCAAGAGCAAATTACATCCACTTGGTTGATACAACCTGGTACATTTAACCCCTCAATGACTGCCAATACGCCTTTTCACAGCGGACATTAATGGGCTTTATTCTAGGCCGTCGCCTTTTCATGACGTCCTAATCAATGTCCTGCACGGGTGTCTCGTGCAGGCTGGAGCAGGGCTCGGTTGTCGGATGACAGCCAGGCTCCTGCTCCAATGATAGCGATCGAAGTTTACTTAGATCACGACCGTTTAACCCCTCAAATGCCACGGTCATTAGCGACCACTGCATTTGAGTTGTTTACAGAGAGAGTGGGCTCCCTCTGTCACCCATCGGCAACCCGCAAATGCAATTGCGAGCATTTGATGGGGTGCCATGACATCCGTGGGCCTATAGCCAGGCCTGTCCTGGCTATATACCTATTAGGCCATGCCATAGGCACGTCTTTATAGATGTCTGTCAGCTTTAGGCCGGATTCACACGAGCGTTTGCGTTTTGCGAAAAGGCACTTAACAGCTCCGTGTGTCACCCTCGCATGATGCACGGCTGTGTGGTTTTCGTGCAGCTGCCATCATTATGACACTCCGTTTGGATGTTTGTAAACAGAAAAGCACGTGGTGCTTTTCTGTTTTCATTCATATTTTTACAGCTGTTACGCGAATCACGCTCGTCCCATGGAAGTGCTTCCGTGTGGTGCGCGTGATTTTCACGCACCCATTGACTTCAATGGGTGCGTGATGCGCAAAATACGCCCAAAGAACGGACATGTCGTGACTTTTTCGCAGCGGACTCACGCTGTGTAAAAATCACGCAACTGTCTGCACTGCCCCATAGACTAATATAGGTCCGTGCGACACGCGTGAAAATCACGCGCGTTGCACGGACGTATATCCCGTTCGTCTGAATAAGCCCTTACACTGACAGGCAATAATACTCTGGTGTATGAAGTATACCAAAGCATTATATTGCATAGTGAAGTACCCTAGTGGGACTGAAAAAATAATTTATGTGAAATAAAAATGTTCACATAAAAAAAATGAAATCACTTTTTTCCCCATTAAAAAATTGTTTTATTTAGTAAAAGTGTAAAAATAAAATCAAAACGACACATATATGGTATCCTTGCAATCGCAATGACAAAAAATAAAGTTAGCATATTATTTAAACCGCAAGGTGAACGTCGTAAAAAACAAACGCAAAAAACAACGGCAAAATTGCCATTTTTTTCCATTCTCCCCCAAAAAATAATAAAAGGTTAATCAATAAGTCCCATGTACCCCAAAATGGTAGCAATGAAGACCCACAAAAGACAAGCCAGGCGAGAATTGACGTAAGAATCAAAAAGTTATGGCAAAGTTATGGCAAAAGTTAAGCAGCGATGCAAAATAAAATAATTTTAGTTCAAATGTGTTTTTATATTGCAAAAGTAGTAAAACATAAAAAAAGATACATATTTGGTATCGCCGTAATTGTACCATCCCATAGAATAAAGGTAGCATGTTATTTACGCCGCACGCTAAACGGCGTAAATGTAAAATGCATAGACCAATGGCTAAATTGCTGGTTTGTTTTTTTATCCCCCCAAAAAAAGTTAATAAAAAAAAATTCTATATACCCCAAAATGGTGCCATTGAAAAATACAAATGCAAAAAACAAGTCCTCATATTGTCATGTCCACGTGAAAATAAAAAAGTTATAGCTTTTTGAATGTGATGATGGAAAAACTAAAAAAATTGCTTGGTTATTAGTGCCCATAATGCATGCAGGTTGAATGCGGGCATGATAGATGCCTTTGTTGCAGGCACACCAAGGAATCCAATGCGTTTCATTCATTCACTAACACAAACAATATATTAATTGCAACTTCGTGGTTTTTCTCATCAGGGGCACCATGTCCATTCTACAATACAGTTTGTGGGTTGCACCACTTAAAATTAAAAAATAAGGATCAGGAGAGACAGTCTGATGTCAATAGCAACAATATCACCAAAATACCTGCAGCCTCCTTACATTTTAAGTAGAAGCATAAGGCTGGGTTCACACACCCTATTTACGGACGTAATTCGGGCGTTTTAGCCCCGAATTACGTCCGAAAATACGGCTCCAAAGCGTCGGCACACATCTGCCCATTCATTTGAATGGGTTTTACAATGTACTGTGCCAACGGTCATTTTTTTTACGCGCCGCTGTCAAAAGACGGCGTGTAAAAAAGACGCCCGCGTCAAAGAAGTGCATGTCACTTCTTGAGACATAATTGGAGCCGTTTTCCATTGACACAATGGAAAAACAGCTCCAATTACGTCCGTAATGAACGCAGCGAAAAGCGCCTGCACTTGCCATTACGTCTGAAATTGCGGAGCTGTTTTCTCCTGAAAACAGCTCCTTGATTTCAGCCGTTACGGACGTGTACATACCCTAA
Organism: Rhinoderma darwinii; assembly: GCF_050947455.1. Taxonomy (NCBI): domain Eukaryota; kingdom Metazoa; phylum Chordata; class Amphibia; order Anura; family Rhinodermatidae; genus Rhinoderma; species Rhinoderma darwinii. Next base: position 49,776,239 of record NC_134689.1, read on the forward strand.
GGCCTCACTCACACGAGCATGGCGTTTTTGCGCATGCAAAAACGCGGCGTTTTGTGTGCGCAAAAACCACTTAACAGCTCCGTGGGGCAGCAGCATATGATCATCATTATGGCACTCCATTTGGATGTTTGTTAACAGAAAAGCACGTGGTGCTTTTCTGTTTTCATTCATCCTTTTGACAGATGTTGCGCGAATCACGCTTGTCCCACGGAAGTGCTTCCGTGCGACATGCGTGGTTTTCACGCACCCATTGACTTCAATGGGTGCGTGATTCGCGCAAAACGCCCAAAGAACGGATATGTCGTGACTTTTTTTCAGCGGACTCACGCTGAGTAAAAATCACGCACATGTCCGCACGGCCCCATAGACTAATATTGGTCCGTGCAACGCGCGTGCAAATCACGCGCGTTGCACAGACGTTTTTCCCGTTCGTCTGAATAAAGCCTTAAGGTGATGTTTCCTCCTTTTCTTTTCGAGTATCGGAAAAGGTATACCAACCAGTTTGTGGCGGTGATCACGGGCGGTTATTCCTCAATGGCGAGGTATACTGGATATTTGTATTGAACATTTGTATCCCATATAGTTTAAGCAAAAGACAGAATCTTATTTTACATTATTAGGCTCACATGGGGCGGATATGCTGCGTACAGTTATACTGCGCATCAGCCCCGGTGGCCGCAGGGAACTCCGGGCAAAAAAATGCACCAAACTGTGGTGCAGTTTTTCGCCCGGAATGTCCACTGTGGAAAACTGCATCATTCAGCCGACCAGCTGAGCCGGCCTCCTGTGAATGGCTGCAGCGGCGATCACATGGGATGAAACGTCATCCCAGGAGAGGAGCCCTCTGACATCATTGACCTGGGATGACGTGTTGTCCCATTTGACCGTCGCTACAGCCTGTGATTGGCTGCAGCCGTGACATGGGATGAAACGTCATCCCAGGAGGCTGGCCTGGACAAAGGAACACAGAATTCTGGGTAAGTATAAGATTTTTTTTTTTCTGAGTTACTTTTTTTGTAGCGGAATCACTGCGATTCCACCGCAAAAATTGCAACAACTGCTATTTGTTGTGGCATTTACCTCCCAATTAAATTCAATGGGGAAAACCCGCAACAAATAAGCAGCGTTTATGCAAATACAATTGACATGCTGCGGAATAAAATACTGCACAGCATGTAAATTTCAGAGCTGTTTTTCCGCTCAGTATTTACGCAGCGTGTGAATGAAATTAGATTTATCTCATCCGCTTTGCTGCTACTGTATTATGCTGCAGATTCTCTGCAACTAATTCCGATGCAGAAAACCTGCAGTATTTACGCAACGTGTGAATTGACCCTTAGGGTGCGATCGCCCCATTCTTCTTAAAATCGGGTTGTGACAACACTGTTTCATGTGAAAATACCTTTATAGTTCCATTTTGTTCTGTGAAATTTCAGCTTCTTGACAATACTGTACTACTTGTAACAGTCATAAGCTGATCAATGTTATTAAATAAGTCTTGTAATAATTCCTGATAAATGTGTTCCAATGTCTGTTATATAGTGCTCATTTATATTTTAGAATAGTTTTTTTTTTAACAAAATCTTTGTATCCCCAACAGAAGAAAAGTGCACAAAACATCAAAGAACAAATGGAATGCAATGTGTATATATATATATATATATATATATATATATATATATATATATATATATACATACATATATATATATTGTGAGGGTTTAGCATCAGGAGAGGTTGGTACAGCGGTTTCTTTGTAGCCAGAGACAGGGACACCGTGCATTAAAAGTCATAACAGGGCTTTGCCTGTGTTTTTATTCTTGTCAAAGAAACAGCCTCTTGCACAACAAGGCAAAATACAAAAGGAATCCTGCTCGTCTGAGCACTAACTAAACAAGATATTATCTAACTATACCGAGTGCCTTCCTACCAGGCACTGGACACAAGGTAACACAGGTCTTTACTCACATAGAATACAGGCTACTCCAGCCTTAGTAGTCTCCAGTCTGAGTCAGGGGTGAGACTCCCACACACTGTGTCTGCACCTTTTTATACACAGGCTACAGGTGCAGCTAATTGAGCAGCAGCCTTGTCCTACAAACAGAGATGGACTAGGGATTGGGGAACCCGCCCTGCTCTTTTCCAATACAACTCCAGGCCCTTTTTCCGGCTTTTCCTTAAGCCGAGATTGGAAAGCTAGAGCTTTGTATTGCAAGAACTACTCATTCCCTGGAGCCTAGGATACATATGACAGGATTCTAGGGGAAATGTACCTTCCCTCAATGACTTTATCTGTCACTGTCTCACATACCCTCTTCCTCTGTTCGAGCCCGTGGGATCGGACACATTTAGCTACAAGGCAGTGTGTCCTAGACAAAGCGTCAGCATTGCCCTGCAGTTTTCCTGCTCTGTGTTCCACAGTATATTTGAAGTTCTGCAACGTAAGAAACCACCGTGTAACTCTTGCATTTCTCTCTTTAGCTTGACACATCCATGTAAGAGGAGAGTGGTCTGTGACCAACCTAAACCAACGACCCAATAAATAATATCTCAGGGACTCAAGTGCCCACTTTATTGCCAAGCACTCCCGTTCAACTGTACTATAGTTTTTCTCAGCCGGGGTAAGTTTTCTGCTCAAATAGGTCACAGGATGTTCCTCACCACCCACCTCTTGTGACAGAACTGCTCCGAGCCCCACATTAGAAGCATCCGTTTGGACAACAAACTCCTTTTTGAAGTCAGGAGTGACTAAGACTGGTTGGTTACACAGGGCCAGTTTCAACTCTTGAAAGGCGCTTTCCTAGAAAAGCTCTGATCTGCTTTTTGGTTGAGGGCTAGGGCCAGTTTTGGATAGCCTCAACTTTGTTGACCTGTGGCTTTATCACCCCTCTCCCAATTATGTACCCCAGATACCGTGCTTCCTCCAAGCCTAAGGAACATTTCTTTGGGTTTGCTGTTAACCCCGTGGCTCTGAGGGAGTTTAGTACTGCTTGTACTTTTGGTAAGTGGCTTTCCCAGTCATCACTAAAGATTATAATGTCGTCCAGATGTGCCGAAGCATACCGACGATGGGGTTTGAGGACTATGTCCATTAACCTTTGAAAGGTCGCTGGAGCCCCATGTAGCCCAAATGGTAAACAAATATATTGAAACAGACCATCCGGGGTGATGAACGCAGTTTTCTCTTTGGCGCCCTCCGTGAGGGGTACTTGCCAATAGCCTTTGGTTAAATCAAGTGTTGAAAAATACCTTGAATGGCCCAGTCTCTCTATTAACTCGTCAACTCTTGGCATTGGGTATGCGTCAAACTTTGACATCTCATTTAAATTGCGGAAGTCGTTACAGAAACGCAATGACCCATCTGTTTTCGGAATCAATACAATGGGACTTGATCATTCACTTTTTGACTCTTCAATAATCCCAAGGTCTAGCATTTTCTTGACCTCCTCAGATATGGCTTGTCTACGAGCTTCAGGGACTCTGTAGGGTTTCAAGTGGACCCGAACCTGAGGCTCGGTCACAATGTCATGTTTTATTATACTGGTCTGTCCTGGCAGTTCTGAAAACACGTCTGTGTTTCTCTGCACAAACTCTTTTGTCTCCTGTTTCTGTGGCTTTGCGAGGGATTCTGACACATACACATCTGGGTTAGGACTATAGGGGGTCCTTACTGCCACAAGGGTCTCTCTTTCTTTCCATGGCTTAATTAAGTTTACATGGTATAACTGCACTGTCTTCCTTTTACCTGGTTGGTAAACTTTATAATTTACATCCCCCACCTTTTCAATTATCTCATACGGCCCTTGCCATCTAGCAAGAAATTTGCTTTCTACGGTTGGCACTAAGACCAACACTCGATCACCAGAGTTAAAATGTCTAACTTTAGCAGTTCGGTTATACACCCTGCTCTGAGCATCCTGAGCTTGCTCCAAGTGTTCCTTAACTATCGGCATGACCGCAGCGATTCGGTCTTGCATCAACGTGACATGCTCAATTACACTCCTATAAGGTGTGGACTCTTGCTCCCAGGTTTCCTTGGCTATGTCCTGGAGACCACGGGGTTGTCTGCCATATACAAGTTCGAAAGGAGAAAACCCTGTGGATGATTGAGGAACTTCACGTACAGCGAACATCAAATAGGGCAGAAGACAGTCCCAATCCTTCCCATCCTTACTAACCACCCTCCTCAACATGCCTTTTAATGTCTTATTGAATCTTTCGACAAGACCATCAGTTTGAGGGTGATATATAGAGGTACGCAGGTGTTTAATTTTCAGCAGTTTACATAATTCCTTGGTGATTTTGGACATAAAGGGAGTTCCCTGATCGGTAAGGATTTCCTTAGGTAAACCAGTACGGGAAAACATGTAAAACAACTCTCTTGCAATGGCTTTTGAAGAGGAATTTCGCAAAGGGACTGCCTCAGGGTAGCGTGTGGCATAGTCCAACACCACTAGGATATATTGATGTCCTCTAGAGGATTTGACTAAAGGGCCGACCAGATCCATGGCAATTCTTTCAAAAGGGATCCCAATGATAGGCAAAAGCACCAGCGGACTCCTAAAATGTGGCATAGGAGCCGTTATCTGACACTCCGGGCAGGACTCGCAATACCTCTGAACTTCCGTATATACCCCCGGCCAGAAGAATCGTTGTAAGATACGCTCCCTGGTCTTTTCGCAACCTAGATGTCCACCCAGCACGTGTTTATGAGCCAGGTCCAACACCGTTCTACGATACGGTTGGGGTATCACCAGCTGTTCAACAACCTCCCCACGTACGTTATCTATCCGATACAGCAAATCCTGGTTAACCGCCATGTGTGGAAACACCTTATCAGCCCCTGGATGTTGAGGTACTCCATTTAATACCTTAGTATTTTCCCTGGCTTTTACCAATGTGGGATCGCTAAGTTGAGCGGTCCCAAAATTGTTACGTGATACATTTAACTCTGGTATCTCAGAAATTTCCTCCTGCTCATCTGTTTCACCAGCAAAAACAGCCAGAGGAAATTTATCAGGCTCAGTGGTCACCCCTACTGCTGGCACCTCAGCATCTTCGTTAAAGGGTTCTGTGCTAATCACAGCGCACACATTAATACCAACATTTACAGTGGAGGTTACATCTTTCTTCCTCCACAAGTCCCAGAACACTGGGAAGTCTCTCCCCAGGATCACACTGTGCATCAGGGACTTGACCACAACCAGTTCATGGCAAGCGGTTCCACAGGAAGTCTCTAGAGTGACCAAAGCGGTGGGGTATTCTTTAGTGTCCCCATGTATGCACAGGACCCCTATACTATGTCCGCTGAATGTTCCAGGGTCTATCAGGCTGGCATGCACCAGGGCAACCAGACTCCCAGAATCCAGCAAGGCACTCACAGTACACCCTTCCACTTTTACGACACACATTTGTTGCTCAGTCTCGTAAACAGTCTCAGCAGAACAAACAGGACGTGCAAACAAGGATATTCGCCTTGCTGCATCACACTCCATTGGCTCAGTAGTCAGGGGACAATTGGCAGCAATATGCCCAGGTCCATAACACCGCCAGCACTGTATGCGGCCCCGGTCCCCAACTTGAGACCCTGGTCTGGCCTTCAGTGTCTCTCTGGGATTTCTTCCCTCCGTCTGCTCCCCTTCTGAGCCACCTCCCTTAAAGACATATCTCACCCTTGTAGTAAATGGAACAGTCTTACCGGGTGCTCCGCACGATTTGCTGTTCCTGGGGTTAGAACATCCAGGCGGTACTTCTTGGAGTAGATCCTGAGTAGCTCTGTACCTTTCAATCAGGTTCACCAGCTGTTCCGCATCTGTAGGATCTCCTTGACCGACCCAACGCTGAACCTTGGGGGGTAAGGAGCGGATGTATTTGTCAAGCACCACTCTCTCCACGATCTGCGCAGGGGTTGATTCCTCTGGCTGTAGCCATTTCCTTGCAAGATGGACAAGATCATACATTTGTGATCGCGCAGGTAGGTGTTCCACGAAAGTCCAGTTGTGCACCCGTCGAGCACGCACATTCATATTAACACCCAGACGGGCAAGGATCTCACCCTTCAGCTTGGAGTAATCCTTGGCATCCTGCTCATTGAGATCAAAGTACGCCTTTTGCGGCTCTCCGGTTAGGAAAGGTGCCCCCACTGCTGCCCACTGATCTGAAGGTAACTTCTCTCGTTCTGCCACTCGCTCAAACACCATGAGATAGGCCTCAACGTCGTCGGTGGATGTCATCTTCTGCAGAGATGTCTGTACCGCTGCACGAGTGGTTTGGCGCAAACCATGAGGCCCCGCTGACCTCTCCACTGAGGCCTGAATTTGGTCTTGCAAATAGCGATTAATTTGCTGCTGTTCTTTTAAGGCCAGTCTGTGGGCTTCACCCAGCAGAATATTGGTTTCAGCCTGTGCACGCATGGCTTCCTCATGCACCATTCGCTGAGTCGCGCTGGCTTCTTGCAGAGCTGTGCTTATCTTCCCCTGGTTGATATTAGCCTGAATCAGCTGTTTAAGTATTTCATTAATTTTAACAGTCTCTTTTAGCCCTGTTGCCGCCTTCACCCAAGACATACACTTCCAAGCACTCTCGGGGAGAAAAAATTGTGTTGTTGCCCCTAGCAACGATTTTCCACTTGGAGCAGCAAAAGTCCTTTTAAATAGGTGTATGTCTCTTTAAGACCGCGCCCGCATCGGCCACCATATGTGAGGGTTTAGCATCAGGAGAGGTTGGTACAGCGGTTTCTTTGTAGCCAGAGACAGGGACACCGAGCATTAAAAGTCATAACAGGGCTTTGCCTGTGTTTTTATTCTTGTCAAAGAAACAGCCTCTTGTACAACAAGGCAAAATACAAAAGAAATCCTGCTTGTCTGAGCACTAACTAAACAAGATATTATCTAACTATACCGAGTGCCTTCCTACCAGGCACTGGACACAAAGTAACACAGGTCTTTACTCACATAGAATACAGGCTACTCCAGCCTTAGTAGTCTCCAGTCTGAGTCAGGGGTGAGACTCACACACACTGTGTCTGCACCTTTTTATACACAGGCTACAGGTGCAGCTAATTGAGCAGCAGCCTTGTCCTACAAACAGAGATGGACTAGGGATTGGGGAACCCGCCCTGCTCTTCTCCAATCCAACTCCAGGCCCTTTTTCCGGCTTTTCCTTAAGCCGAGATTGGAAAGCTAGAGCTTTCTATTGCAAGAACTACTCATTCCCTGGAGCCTAGGATACATATGACAGGATTCTAGGGGAAATGTACCTTCCCTCAATGACTTTACCTGTCACTGTCTCACAATATATAGAACCATAGGACAAAATAACGGCACCAGGACCTCCAGATAGATGAAAAAAGGGTGGATTTATTCACCCCAAGTGAGCAGCGACGTTTCGGTTCGTCACAGAACCTTTCTCAAGCTGTACAACACTACACACATTGTCAGATATAAATAGGAGGTACATCCAATAATTAACATAAAACCAATTGATGTACAATTTGCAAAAAATCAAGTATATACATAGAGCTTCCAACCCATACTATGGAGCAGTTTTACAAAGTGCATAAGTACAGTGTACGTGGATACAAAATATATAAAAACAATCTACTGTGCTTTAACTAGCAATTAGGCTAATCAATGAAAGCTGCAGAGGCCAATCTAAAAGATATAGTTATATGTAGACCACATCAGAAATCACACATTACCAATCTGTTGCACATCTTGAGACTGCAGCGTTCGTGCACGCCTACTGCGCATGCTCAAAGATGGCGCCAAGACCGGAAATAGAGTCTATGGAAAGCAAGCGGAGAAAACATCAACAAAGCACATGTGCCGGATCGGAACTTGCCTTCCAGCCCATTTGCGCATGCGCGGGCTGCGTTTACCCAATGTCCCAGTTCTAAAAACCTAAAGGACAACCTAACCAAAAACCTCACACCAACTGAATGGCATGTAATGGGGTCCCCTATAACAGTTAAACCTAAAAACGAACCAATTGGGACATATCCCTGAAAGAAATATTGTACTCAATATAAAAAGTACAAAAAATATCTTTATTAAATATAATGACAAAATAACACAATGATAGGAAAAAGAGGAATGATACAACAAATGCGGAGACATAAACAGCAGGGTCAGATGTACAAGACCATGACCGACAGAATCAACCGTCCACTAATGACCTACAACACGCTCAGATGATAATGAGTAACACACAAGCCCAGGGGTGTATGATGTGACATATGGCACAATATTGCTGGCAAAAAATTCCCGTGTACAGAGATAGTAACCTATACACCGACGAAAACTACACAGTATATGATAAGATATAGAAAAAGCAATGTGCATATAGCAATCTACATGTAATAATGCATAAAGGCCAGTACGATAAGTAAAGGGAGCATCAAAATAGGTATGCATCCAATAGAACGTACAATGCTAGCACAAGAAATAATGCAGATACCAATGTATATCAAAAAGGTGTAATAGGACGTGCAGTACTAGCACAGAAGGCAATGTATATCAGAAGGTGTAGCAGCTCAGGTAGTAAAAAAAGAAAAAACTGCCATAGCAAGACCAAATGAACACATACCCTGAGACATGTTTAGGAGCGTGAGGGGTCAGAAGAGCTGGATGGGTGAACAGACGCCTCGACGCGCGTTTCGCCCGATAGACCGGCTTCGTCAGGAGGCTAGTTTGATATGATTCTCAGGGGGTTTATAAATGAGTAAAACAAAGTTGAAATCACCTGTGATGAGTGCAAATCGGCGCTCGGCACCCACGCCCAGTGACGCCCACAACACGGGACGCGCCGCGCGTCAGATGCATGGCGAAACATCACCATGACAACGTAAGACGCCAAGCGGCACTCCCGGATGCGAGCCACACTGCGCATGCGCAGTCGAGCGTCTGTGTAGACGCCACAGGGGAGACAACATAGAACATAGCAGTGAGTGGGAAATGGAGAAATGAAAAATGAATGAATGAATGAAACGGATCGGACAGGACCTAATCGCAAAAGATTAATAGATGGAACAACATATTAGAAAATAATAAAAAATAAAAATAAAAATAAATATAAATAAAAATGAAAATATATTAGAAAATAATAAAAACATAAAAATAAATATAAAAAGTGCACTATTGAAAGTGAAAAAAACCGTGCACAATAAAAGATCAAGTGAAACATATTGTGCAGTAATAGATGAATAAATAGTGCAAAAAATATATATATAACAGGATAAATATATAATAATATAAACATGTGAAAACAAACACCCATACTAAAAGTAATAAATATATATAATACAACCATGTGTGTACAGTGAATACATATAAATGTATAAGCTTATGTAAAACTTACAAACATAGAATGTGCAATACATATATATATAATAAAAAATATATATAAAAAATATGTGAAATATAAAATATATATATCGTCCATCAGATTATATACAAAAATATACAGAAGCAGATAATATAAGATCCAATACATATTAATAAACAAAATAAAATCCATAATGCTAAATATCTCAGAAGTACAAATATACCCATAAATGCATTAATAAATGTACAGAGTACTGCAGCCAAAAATTATATATACACAAAAATAATAATAATAATAATAATAATAATAATAATAATAATAATAATAAATATAGTGATAGAAAGATAATAAATATATCAAAGATATATAATATAATAGCAGCACTCACAGCACATATATAAGAAGCACATATATAGGCAACAATAGTACTACAAAAAATACTAAAAATACACAATACATCAAGAACATATTCAATATACATATATATATGGATCTTCTCCGCCTCTTGATTTGCAATAGCAACCATGTACGATCCTCATTGATGTAGAGAAATTTGACCCACTCACAGGATAGGATAAACTGAAACAGACAAAAAAGATATAAAAAACACAAGAAAAAAACCCTAGAGAGAATAAAATTCACGCATGGTTAAAAAATTACAAAAAAGGCCTGAAACTAGTGGCTTCATTTAGACCAAATGGGGCCACAGTATTAAGTAACGTGATCCATTTCATCTCTTTTCTCAGTAGTGCTGTGCGTACATCCCCACCTCTACAACCCAGGGAGATTCTGTCTATTCCACGTACCTCAAAGCCCTTGGGGTTACAAGAATGGTGCTCACGAAAATGTCGAGCAACAGGCTGGAGTTTATCCATGTCCAAAACATTAGAAGCCAACTTAATTTTGCTGACATGCTCCAGTACTCGCACCTTCAATTGCCTGGTAGTCATACCAACATAGATAAGCCCACATGGGCAGGTGGCAAAATACACCACAGCTACGGTGTTACACGTAATGTGGTAGACAATTTTATAATCTTTCTTTCTGTTTGAACTGTGGAAGTTAAAGGTCCGTAGGACGTATTTACAAGCAGAACAGTTGCCGCAGTTATATGAGCCCCAGGGTGGGCCTTTACTCCCAAATGGATTGGGGGGAGCACTGGGGATATAATGGCTAGCTGTCAGGAGGTCCTTGAGATTTTTAGAACGTCTCCAAGTAATGGAGGGATAATTAGATAGGACCCCTGACAAATCCCGGTCAGTGAGAAGGACCTGCCAGTGCTTTTGCAAGATATCACGGATCTCGGTCCAATGGGGGTTAAAAGTGGTGATAAATCTGACATTCTGATCTATTTTATGTCTCTTAGGTCTACTCACCAGAAGTCCGTCGCGAGTCGAATTTTTAGCTCTGAAATAGCCTTTCTTTATAACCCTCTGGCTGTACCCACGGTTCTTAAATCTTGCCGTCAAATCCAATGCTTGACGCTCAAAGTTGCTGTCACTGGAGCAGATACGCCTAGCCCTCAAAAATTGGCCCACGGGTATAGATGTTGTAACCTTCGGATAGTGGGCAGACGTAGCATGGAGGAGGGCATTAGTGGAGGTTTTTTTCCTAAAAATATCGGTAGAAATAAAGCCGCTATCATTTCTACAGATACAAATATCCAAGAAGTCAACGCGAGCTGAACTGAACTGCCATGTGAGTTTTATATTAACATCATTCCTATTCAGGGAACCGAGGAAGGATTCCAAATTAGACGTGGAGCCCTGCCAGATAAATAGAATATCGTCTATATACCTTGACCACAGGAGCACTGAGTCATGACCCGGAGTCTGTTGCACAGTTTCCCACTCCCACAGCCCCAGGAACAAATTAGCATATGAGGGCGCACAAGTAGCCCCCATTGCTGTGCCCTGGAGCTGTAGGAAGAGGCGATCCTTAAACACAAAAAAATTATGTGTTAGTGCAAAATCAAGAAGACATAAAATAAATTCAATAAGGTCCGGGTCATGATTAGTCATCTGTAAAAAATATCTAGATGCTCGTCCTCCCAAATTAGCGTTCTGCAAAAGGGTCTGTCCTTTTCCCCTACGGGTAAATTTGATCTTTTCACTACTATCAAAGATTTGGCTCTCTTCTCCAGAAAATTACTCTTCAAAAAACATTTCTGTAGAAGTGATTATAGTGTTTCTATGGGTTCCTCGGCAGAGATACAGGCACTCGATGCCCTTCTGTCATTACTAGAGGAACAAGAGGGTAATACCGATCCCAGACTTCCCATGCATCTGTGCCGCCGTTCTCAACATTTCCCCCCCTTCACGTTATGTCCCTCAGTTGATATTTTTTTTAAACTGGTCAAGAAAGATCTTGAAAATATCTCCGATTCTAGTACATCATATAATCTTAACTATAAGGAGAGGCAGGCTATTTTGGAACTTAGAAAACTGAGGGATGTTATTATTAAACCAGCTGATAAGGGGGGGAATGTTGTATTATGGCCGGCACTGATGTATGAATGTGAGGCCTTTCGTCAACTTGGAATGAGCAATTGTTATCGTAGGTTACCATCGGATCCCACGCTAGTTTTTAAAGCAGAACTTGATAGCTTATTACAACGAGGTGTTGATTCAAACATTATCACCTCCAAATTAAGAGAGGGCCTTTCTGTGGATTTTCCCATTAAGCCCACGTTCTATTTACTGCCCAAAGTGCACAAAAATGTTACCTGCCCCCCCGGTCGTCCAATAGTATCAGGGATCGGTGGCTTGTGCGAGAATATCTGCAGATTTGTGGATTTTTATCTACAGAAATGTGTGGAAACACTGCCGTCCTATATCAGGGACACTACGGATATGCTACAACGCCTCGACGGTTTGCATCTTGAGGATGACATGTTCCTTGTTACATGTGACGTGGAGTCCCTGTACACGTCTATATGCCATGACCACGGGATCCGAGCATCTAGATATTTTTTACAGATGACTAATCATGACCCGGACCTTATTGAATTTATTTTATGTCTTCTTGATTTTGCACTAACACATAATTTTTTTGTGTTTAAGGATCGCCTCTTCCTACAGCTCCAGGGCACAGCAATGGGGGCTACTTGTGCGCCCTCATATGCTAATTTGTTCCTGGGGCTGTGGGAGTGGGAAACTGTGCAACAGACTCCGGGTCATGACTCAGTGCTCCTGTGGTCAAGGTATATAGACGATATTCTATTTATCTGGCAGGGCTCCACGTCTAATTTGGAATCCTTCCTCGGTTCCCTGAATAGGAATGATGTTAATATAAAACTCACATGGCAGTTCAGTTCAGCTCGCGTTGACTTCTTGGATATTTGTATCTGTAGAAATGATAGCGGCTTTATTTCTACCGATATTTTTAGGAAAAAAACCTCCACTAATGCCCTCCTCCATGCTACGTCTGCCCACTATCCGAAGGTTACAACATCTATACCCGTGGGCCAATTTTTGAGGGCTAGGCGTATCTGCTCCAGTGACAGCAACTTTGAGCGTCAAGCATTGGATTTGACGGCAAGATTTAAGAACCGTGGGTACAGCCAGAGGGTTATAAAGAAAGGCTATTTCAGAGCTAAAAATTCGACTCGCGACGGACTTCTGGTGAGTAGACCTAAGAGACATAAAATAGATCAGAATGTCAGATTTATCACCACTTTTAACCCCCATTGGACCGAGATCCGTGATATCTTGCAAAAGCACTGGCAGGTCCTTCTCACTGACCGGGATTTGTCAGGGGTCCTATCTAATTATCCCTCCATTACTTGGAGACGTTCTAAAAATCTCAAGGACCTCCTGACAGCTAGCCATTATATCCCCAGTGCTCCCCCCAATCCATTTGGGAGTAAAGGCCCACCCTGGGGCTCATATAACTGCGGCAACTGTTCTGCTTGTAAATACGTCCTACGGACCTTTAACTTCCACAGTTCAAACAGAAAGAAAGATTATAAAATTGTCTACCACATTACGTGTAACACCGTAGCTGTGGTGTATTTTGCCACCTGCCCATGTGGGCTTATCTATGTTGGTATGACTACCAGGCAATTGAAGGTGCGAGTACTGGAGCATGTCAGCAAAATTAAGTTGGCTTCTAATGTTTTGGACATGGATAAACTCCAGCCTGTTGCTCGACATTTTCGTGAGCACCATTCTTGTAACCCCAAGGGCTTTGAGGTACGTGGAATAGACAGAATCTCCCTGGGTTGTAGAGGTGGGGATGTACGCACAGCACTACTGAGAAAAGAGATGAAATGGATCACGTTACTTAATACTGTGGCCCCATTTGGTCTAAATGAAGCCACTAGTTTCAGGCCTTTTTTGTAATTTTTTAACCATGCGTGAATTTTATTCTCTCTAGGGTTTTTTTCTTGTGTTTTTTATATCTTTTTTGTCTGTTTCAGTTTATCCTATCCTGTGAGTGGGTCAAATTTCTCTACATCAATGAGGATCGTACATGGTTGCTATTGCAAATCAAGAGGCGGAGAAGATCCATATATATATGTATATTGAATATGTTCTTGATGTATTGTGTATTTTTAGTATTTTTTGTAGTACTATTGTTGCCTATATATGTGCTTCTTATATATGTGCTGTGAGTGCTGCTATTATATTATATATCTTTGATATATTTATTATCTTTCTATCACTATATTTATTATTATTATTATTATTATTATTATTATTATTATTATTATTATTATTTTTGTGTATATATAATTTTTGGCTGCAGTACTCTGTACATTTATTAATGCATTTATGGGTATATTTGTACTTCTGAGATATTTAGCATTATGGATTTTATTTTGTTTATTAATATGTATTGGATCTTATATTATCTGCTTCTGTATATTTTTGTATATAATCTGATGGACGATATATATATTTTATATTTCACATATTTTTTATATATATTTTTTATTATATATATATGTATTGCACATTCTATGTTTGTAAGTTTTACATAAGCTTATACATTTATATGTATTCACTGTACACACATGGTTGTATTATATATATTTATTACTTTTAGTATGGGTGTTTGTTTTCACATGTTTATATTATTATATATTTATCCTGTTATATATATATTTTTTGCACTATTTATTCATCTATTACTGCACAATATGTTTCACTTGATCTTTTATTGTGCACGGTTTTTTTCACTTTCAATAGTGCACTTTTTATATTTATTTTTATGTTTTTATTATTTTCTAATATATTTTCATTTTTATTTATATTTATTTTTATTTTTATTTTTTATTATTTTCTAATATGTTGTTCCATCTATTAATCTTTTGCGATTAGGTCCTGTCCGATCCGTTTCATTCATTCATTCATTTTTCATTTCTCCATTTCCCACTCACTGCTATGTTCTATGTTGTCTCCCCTGTGGCGTCTACACAGACGCTCGACTGCGCATGCGCAGTGTGGCTCGCATCCGGGAGTGCCGCTTGGCGTCTTACGTTGTCATGGTGATGTTTCGCCATGCATCTGACGCGCGGCGCGTCCCGTGTTGTGGGCGTCACTGGGCGTGGGTGCCGAGCGCCGATTTGCACTCATCACAGGTGATTTCAACTTTGTTTTACTCATTTATAAACCCCCTGAGAATCATATCAAACTAGCCTCCTGACGAAGCCGGTCTATCGGGCGAAACGCGCGTCGAGGCGTCTGTTCACCCATCCAGCTCTTCTGACCCCTCACGCTCCTAAACATGTCTCAGGGTATGTGTTCATTTGGTCTTGCTATGGCAGTTTTTTCTTTTTTTACTACCTGAGCTGCTACACCTTCTGATATACATTGCCTTCTGTGCTAGTACTGCACGTCCTATTACACCTTTTTGATATACATTGGTATCTGCATTATTTCTTGTGCTAGCATTGTACGTTCTATTGGATGCATACCTATTTTGATGCTCCCTTTACTTATCGTACTGGCCTTTATGCATTATTACATGTAGATTGCTATATGCACATTGCTTTTTCTATATCTTATCATATACTGTGTAGTTTTCGTCGGTGTATAGGTTACTATCTCTGTACACGGGAATTTTTTGCCAGCAATATTGTGCCATATGTCACATCATACACCCCTGGGCTTGTGTGTTACTCATTATCATCTGAGCGTGTTGTAGGTCATTAGTGGACGGTTGATTCTGTCGGTCATGGTCTTGTACATCTGACCCTGCTGTTTATGTCTCCGCATTTGTTGTATCATTCCTCTTTTTCCTATCATTGTGTTATTTTGTCATTATATTTAATAAAGATATTTTTTGTACTTTTTATATTGAGTACAATATTTCTTTCAGGGATATGTCCCAATTGGTTCGTTTTTAGGTTTAACTAAAAACCTAAAGGATCCAGAATTTATAAACATATTGGACTAATGCAGTAAAGAAATGCCTGAATAGATGACATGGTGTGTGAAACATGGTAAAAAAATGCAAAACATCTACCTTCAAATGGCACAGTGGTTAATACTCAGTTAAAGACGTATAGCTCAACTAGATAAGCTTCACTACAAATCAATTTAAGTGGGAAGAGGATCATCCCATATGGGATTTCACACTTGATCCACACCAATACTCTCTAGAGGATACATTTATATATGGAATATTATTCAAATAGAGATTGTGTCTAGAAAAGAGTAGCTGAATCCACATGTACCAAATATCTATATAAAAATAGAGTGTATATAGAAACAAATTTTTATACCATGATTCTAACGCACTAGAGTACTGAACTTATACAGGGTTGAAGAACTAAAAGAACATGTAATTTTCGTAGAACAATAGCGAACATATAAAACAGGCCTCTGCTGCTTTCATGCAGCCGTCAAATTGCTTCACAATTAGAGCAAATCTAAAAAAATAGAAAAAGCAAACAATTAATATATAGTACACATAAGCACCATAGTGATGCAACAGGTTTAAAAATACATGTAAACAAAAACGTCCAAATCAGACCTCTGAATTACATATATGTACAGGTAAACTATACCATTAAACGAGTCCACCAACAATATCCTACATGTATCAGGAGAGAAGCCACCTTACTTCTAGATATGTGGACCAAACGGGTATTCCACATTCAATCCCTTAGGAGACATAGTTTCAAGTCTATATATCCATTCCAATTCCTTTCTTTTAAGCGCCCACTCCCCATTCCCACGTCGTCTCATTGGGGGTACTGAGTCTATAATCCTGAATCTAAACTGTGATATCCCATGATTATTATCCAAAAAGTGTCTGGATACTGGTAGATCCCATCTTTTAGTTTTTATGTTGGACTTGTGATTCCTCATCCTCAACATTACCTCCGTTGTGGTCTGATGTCTGACACGTATAGAAACCCCGAATGGTCATAGGTTTACCGGTTTGTGGATGGTTAATGGTATTGCCCTTAATCATATTATTAGAAATGTTACATCCCAAACAGGGATAACAACCCTGTTTCGGAGGAGCCAAAACCAATGTCAGTCTTAACTGCACTGTTTTTGATAGTCTTGCCCTTTCTATAGGCCATCATGGGTCTCTCCTGAAACTCAACAGTCTTAGGAAATACTCTACCCAGTACACTCCAATCTTTCCTCAAGATCTCACTGACTTGTGGGCTAATCGCAGAGAAGGTAGAAACAAAAGTAATGCGAACCTACTTTTTCCATGTTTCACACACCATGTCATCTATGCAGTCATTTCTTTACTGCATTAGTCCAATATGTTAGTAAATTCTGGATCCTTTAGGTTTTTAGAACTGGGACATTGGGTAAACGCAGCCCGCGCGAGCGCAAATGGGCTGGAACGCAAGTTCCGATCCGGCGCATGCGCATTGGTGATTTTTTCACCGCTTGCGTTCCATAGACTCTATTTCCGGTCTTGGCGCCATCTTTGAGCATGCGCAGTAGGCGTGCGTGAATGCTGTTGTCTCAAGATGTGCAACAGATTGGTAAAGTATGATTTCTGATGTGATCGACATATAACTATATCTTTTAGATTGGCCTCTGCAGCTTTCATTGATTAGCCTAATTGCTAGTTAAAGCACAGTAGATTGTTTTTATATATTTTGTATCCACGTACATTGTACTTATGCACTTTGTAAAACGGCTCCATAGTATGGGTTGGAAGCTCTATGTATACACTTGATTTTTTGCAAATTGTACATCAATTGGTTTTATGTTAATTATTGGATGTACCTCCTATTTATATCTGACAATGTGTGTAGTGTTGTATAGCTTGAGAAAGGTTCTGTGATGAACCGAAACGTCGCTGCTCACTTGAGGTGAACAAATCCACCCTTTTTTCATCTGTCTGGAAGTCCTGGTGCCGTTATTTTGTCCCATGGTTCTTATGCATTCAAGTTGGGGAACTGATTCATCCTCTGGTAACGTGCACATGGCCCAATATATAGCTACGTGGAGTGCTGTGTTCATCTACAATTGGACTGTATATATATATATATATATATATATATATATATATATATATATATATATATATATACAGTGAAGGAAATAAGTATTTGATCCCTTGCTGATTTTGTAAGTTTGCTCACTGTCAAAGTCATGAACAGTCTAGAATTTTTATGCTAGGTTAATTTTACCAGTGAGAGATAGATTATATTAAAAAAAAAACAGAAAATCACATAGTCAAAATTATAAATATTTATTTGCATTGTGCACAGAGAAATAAGTATTTGATCCCCTACCAACCATTAAGAGTTCAGCCTCCTCCAGACCAGTTACACGCTCCAAATCGACTTGGTGCCTGCATTAAAGACAGCTGTCCTAAATGGTCACCTGTATAAAAGACTCCTGTCCACAAACTCAATTAATCAGTCTGACTCTAACCTCTACAACATGGGCAAGACCAAAGAGCTTTCTAAGGATGTCAGGGACAAGTTTATAGACCTGCACAAGGCTGGAATGGGCTACAAAACCATAAGTAAGACACTGGGTGAGAAGGAGACAACTGTTGGTGCAATAGTAAGAAAATTGAAGACATACAAAATGACTGTCAATCAACATCGATCTGGGGCTCCATGCAAAATCTCACCTCGTGGGGTATCCTTGATCCTGAGGAAGGTGAGAGTTCAGCCGAAAACTACATGGGGGGAACTTGTTAATGATCTCAAGGCAGCTGGGACCACAGTCACCAAGAAAACCATTAGTAACACATTACGCCGTAATGGATTAAAATCCTGCAGTGGTCCACCTGCTCAAGAAGGCACATGTACAGGCCCGTCTAAAGTTTGCAAATGAACATCTGGATGATTCTGAAAGTGATTGGGAGAAGGTGCTGTGGTCAGATGAGACTAAAATTGAGCTCTTTGGCATTAACTCAACTCGCCGTGTTTGGAGGAAGAGCAATGCTGCCTATGACCCAAAGAACACCGTCCCCACTGTCAAGCATGGAGGTGGAAACATTATGTTTTGGGGGTGTTTCTCTGCTAAGGGCACAGGACTACTTCACCGCATCAATGGGAGAATGGATGGAGCCATGTACCGTCAAATCCTGAGTGACAACCTCCTTCCCTCCACCAGGACATTAAAAATGGCTCGTGGCTGGGTCTTCCAGCACGACAATGACCTGAAACATACAGCCAAGGCAACAAAGGAGTGGCTCAAAAAGAAGCACATTAAGGTCATGGAGTGGCCTAGCCAGTCTCAAGACCTTAATCCCATCGAAAACTTATGGAGGGAGCTGAAGATCCGAGTTGCCAAGCGACAGCCTCGAAATCTTAATGATTTACAGATGATCTGCAAAGAGGAGTGGGCCAAAATTCCATCTAACATGTGTGCAAACCTCATCATCAACTACAAAAAACGTCGGACTGATGTGCTTGCCAACAAGGGTTTTGCCACCAAGTATTAAGTCTTGTTTGCCAAAGGGATCAAATACTTATTTCTCTGTGCACAATGCAAATAAATATATATAATTTTGACAATGTGATTTTCTGTGTTTTTTTTAATATAATCTATCTCTCACTGGTAAAATTAACCTAGCCTAAAAATTCTAGACTGTTCATGACTTTGACAGTGGGCAAACTTACAAAATCAGCAAGGGATTAAATACTTATTTCCTTCACTGTATATATATATGGGCAGTGCAGCACCAAATCATATAAGCATTCAATAATTGGGGAGAGAAGTTGGAAGGTGAAAAATCAAGGAGTAAAAAGGGGTGGGGAGGTGGGAACAATAAACAGTAGAATAACAAGTTGCTTCTTAAAAGAAAATAAACCGGTCATTAGCGTCTAGAAGAGAAAAGTTAAAAAGTCAGTAGCCAGAGATTCTCCATGTCAGAAGAAACCATTTCCCTCCGCGTGTTCCACTTTGGAGAAGAAGTTTTGCCGTCTTGACCAAATAGCCTCATAATTCAAGACTTTGTCTTCTAAAGTTATTTCAAACTTATAGCAAAAATCGATCTTGCAGCAGACAGAAAATCAGTCAACAGTCCATGCTATTTTTTAGAAAAATTCGAAATCGGGGCATTACGTATTGTCCACTAAGGGCACAAGCTGACATAGAGATCAGTTTAGCCCGGATCCATCTTTCAACGCATTTCCAATGAGTTTGAGCTTCTGGGCAAGTCCACCAGATGTGACATAATGAGCCCAGACGCATAGATTAGATTGGAAAAATGGAAAACATTTTGTCAGTCGGACAGGAGTTAGATACCATCTAGTCAAGACTTTTTAGGATGTTTCCTTAATGTTATATGAACGAGAACAGATGTGGACATTCTCCCTTATCCGCTGCATAATAATGATAGGGATAGGACCAATTTCCTTTTACCATGCCGCCACATAGGAGGGGGAATCAGAAGAACTCAGGTTCCTAAATTAAGAGTGCAGTTGATAAATCATCCCTTTATTTTTAGAGGTCAGTCTGCAAATATTTTCAAATGTATAATTGAGGTGTGATTTTAAATAATGTTGAAATGCAGTGATTTATTTGCTTATATCTATAATGTTCTCTTAAAGGGATATTCAGGTCATTTCTTCAAAAGATTTAATTTTCCCATTTCAAGTGAGGTGGAAAACAGCTGGGAGGTGTTGATCCATCCACCACTGATAGGCAGCAGAAGTTTGACCAGAGGGGAAATCCAGGTTATGTAAGAGTTTTTCCAAAAAGGAGGGGTTTGAAATTAGGTTAAAATGATTACTATGAATATACCCTAGTCGCAGGGAATGCACTACTGCTTTAGTATTAACAGATCTTAGGTGTGTGCTCAGATTTAGCGACCACTTCAGGGAGTGGGGGGACTATTTGTCCTTACTTGGGTATTAACCTCAAGTTGTACACCTGTTCAATAGCCATACATCATGTGTTCTTCAATGAACCATCCTATTGGCTGTCTAGACTTTTTAATATATCATGGTTGTTTAACTCAGCTATTCTATGACTAAGGGCACTCTGCATTACCTACTTTCTGCTAAATACCACCCTCATACATTGGGATTAGCAGCGTCTGACGTTCGGTTCTCAATGCCCAATTATATGCCTTTTTAATGCTTTTTTTAGAGTAATTTCTCACTGACAGTCTGTTCTTCAATTCAGCTGCTCTTGTCTTAAAGAGCTGAAAAGTTGAGCAATTCCGTCTAAGACGCAAAAATTCCCCCTTAGGGATCCCTTTAATGGTATTTATAGAATGAGCACTAGTGGCATCTAAAAGCCTATTTGTAGCCGTATCCTTGCGAAACAGGTCAGTCTCAATAATTCCATGTTCATTTACAAAGATCTTCACATCCAAGAAGGGAATTGAGTGTTGATCGTATATCGTGGTCAATTTTAAATTAAAGTTGTTAGTGTTCAGAATTTTTATGAAATTTTCCAAATCATTGGCGGGACCCTTCCAGATAAACATGATGTCATTAATATAACGCCGCCAAATATTGATGTTAACTGTAAATTGATCTATTGAAGGACAGAAGACAAATTTTTCCTCCCACCAACCAAGATATAGATTCGCAAAGGTTGGTGCCACTGCCGCTCCCATCGCCGTTCCGCGTACTTGTAAGTAGAACCGTCCATCAAAAACAAAATAATTGTGCTTGAGAATAAATCTAAGTGCACGTAATACAAAGATCCTACGGATGGGATTGTAGTCCTCCTTTCTTAATAAAAAGAATTCAACTGCACTGCAACCCGTGTCGTGGTCAATACTGGTGTATAAAGACTCTACGTCACAGGTAGCTAGCCATTCGTTCCCCTCCAGGGAGCTACCATCCAGATCCTTTAGGATTTGCATAGTGTCCCTCGTGTAAGAAGGTAACTGATAGACAAATTCCCGCAGCTCTTGATGCAACCAGTGATTACAATTTTCCGTCAAATTTCCCACACCAGAGACAATAGGCCTCCCTGGGGGGTTAGTCGAATTCTTATGAATCTTAGGCAGGAGGTAGAATGTTGCAATCCTAGGGTCTTGTACTTTGAGAAAGTCTCTCTCAGTAGCAGTAATTGCCCCTCTTTCGAAACCTTCTAAAACCATGTTGTTATATTCGGTGACAAACTGTGACGTGGGGTCACCCCATAATGGGTGATAGCATGCTTTATCCATCAATTGTCTTTTCGCCTCATGTATGTACTGATCTTTAGACCAAATGACTACATTGCCCCCTTTATCAGAGTTTTTGAAAACAACATCCTCCCATTTTTTCATTTCTTGTAAAGCTCTTTCTTCATCTGGGCTAATATTATTAAATGGGCATTTGGCGGGCAATGAAAGTAGATAGTTTGTTACTAAATCTATAAAAACTCTCATCGCCGGGCAGTTGTCAAGTGGGGGCATTACACGGTTTTTAGATTGAAGTTTGTTTTTATTTTTGTTGGAAATTGAAGAACCCATCACATTCCCTTCCAGTGTTGTTGAGTTCTCAACAAGTAATTCTTCCAGATCCCTAAACTTGTGAATTGGTCAAAACATGTTTAGAAAGGTTAATAACTCTGAGGCAATTCTCACGTGTATCACCTAAATTAGTGTTCATTTCTTGTGGGTTCTCTGATGACCTCCTCTCCCTTGTTGGGAGCCCCTGAAGCCCCATCTCCCTCTGTCCCGTAAAAAAGGGACCTCGGTATGATTTTCAGACTTTTTGGACAGATTTTTATGTCTTACAGGGTATCTGCCCTGGGACTGCTGCGGGTCTACATCAGAATCCGAGAGATCCGTACCATCAGTCCCGGTATCGGAGAAATCATGTGAGTCACTGGGTTAAGTGTTATTTTGCACCCTATTATGTTGACTTTTATTAAGCCTTAGAGATTTTGTTTTACCCCAGTCATAGATCTCGCCTCTAGAATAATCTGCCTTATCATGTGAATATTTCTTTCTCTTTCTGTTCTTGATCTTGGTCTCTACCTGATCAATATGATCCATTGTTCTCTTGAATGCTTCCGTGAATTGTGTTGAACTCTCATGGCTTTCCAAATTGGGTGTTAGGGCTTCAAGGTCCTTCTCCACAGTATTTAGTATACGTATGTGTCTCATCCTCAATTAGAATGCCCATGAGTTTTCTAGAGCATTCTGACAGTGCTGATTCCCATCTCTACCTTAGCCCAGGTTTAGACAATTCGTATGAGGGAAAGAGTGGGATACGAAGACCCCTAGATATGAGACCTTGCTCCAGATATTGTTCAAGCGTTGATTTTGACTAAGGGCACTCTGCATTACCTACTTTCTGCTAAATACCACCCTCATACATTGCTCTTAACAGAACATGAAAGTCACTATGTTTATAAACATTTCTTTCAAATCCTTCAGGGCTGAGCCTGTTTTGGCCTTGAGGACGAAGCCGATTTTTTCAAATCTGACATGTGTCACTTTATGTAGTAATAACTTTAGAATGCTCTTATGTATCCAAGTGATTCTGAGATTGTTTTCTCGTGACATATTGCATATTGTACTTTATGTTAGTAAAAAAATTTGGTCGATAAATGTAATATTTATGTGTGAAAAACACCAACATTTTTGGAAAATTGGCAAAAATTAGCATTTTTCTAAATGTAAATGTATCTGTTGTAAGACCGATAGTAATACCATACAAAATAGTTACTATTTCATATATCCCATATGTCTACTTTAGATTGGCATCATTTTCTGAACATTGTTTTATTTTTCTAGGACATTACAAGGCTTAGAAGTTTTGCAGCAATTTCTCGTATTTTAAAGAAAATTTCAAAAGCCTATTTTTGCAGGGACCAGTACAGTTTTGAAGTGGCTCTGAGGGCCTTATATATTAGAAAGTCCCCATAAATCACCCTATTTTGAAAACAGCACCCTTCAAAGTATCCAAAACAGCATTCAGAAAGTGTTTTAACCCTTTAGGCACTTATCAAGAATTAAAACAATGTAGAGGTGAAATTTACTAATTAATTTTTTTTTGCCAAGATTCATATGTAATACATTTTTTTCTGTAACACAGAGGGTTTTACCCGAGAAATGCAACTCAATATTTGTTGCCCAGATTCTGTAGTTTTTAGAAATATCCAACATGTGGCCCTAGTGTGGTAATGGACTGAAGCACAGGCCTCAGAAGCAAAGAAGCACCTAGTGGATTTTAGGACCTCCTTTTTTTTTTTAGAATATATTTTAAGCACCATGTCAGGTTGGAAGAGGTCTTGTGGTGTAAAAACAGTAAAAACTCCCAAAAGTGACCCCATTTTGGAAACTACACCTCTCAAGGAATTTTTCTAGGGGTATAGTTAGCATTTTGACTCCACAGTTTTTTTTTTTGCTAAATGTATTTGAATTAGTCTGTGAAGATGAAAATCAACTTGTTTACTGAAAAAAAACGCAGAAATTGATTTTTTTGCAAGGAATAAAGGAGAATAAACAACCCAACATTTGTAAATTAATTTCTCCCGATTATGGCAATACCCCATATGTGGTAATAAACTGCTGTTTGGACCCACAGCAGGGCTCAGAAGAGTAGGAGTGTCATTTGGATTTTGGAGTGCTGATTTTGCGGGAATAGTTTTCAGTGCCATGTCGCATTTGCAATGCACCGGAGGGACCAAAACAGTGGAAACCCCCCAAAAGTGACCCCATTTTGGAAACTCCACCCCTCGAGGAATTTTTCTAGGGGTATAGTTAGCATTTTGACTCCACCGTTTTTTTTTTGCTAAATGTATTTGAATTAGTCTGTGAAGATGAAAATCAACTTGTTTACTGAAAAAACATAGCCATTTTTAATTTTTACAAGAAATAAAGGAGAAAATGCACCCCAACATTTGTAAAGCAATTTCTCCCGATTATGGCAATATGCCATATCTGGTAATAAATATCTGTTTGGACCCACAGAAGGGCTTAGAAGGGAAGGAGTGCTATTTGGCTTTTGGAGCTCAAATTTAGATGTAATGGTTTGTCATGTCGCATTTGCAAAGCCCCTGAGGGAGTAAAACAGCGGAAACATCCCAAAAGTGACCCCATTTGGAAAACTACACCACTTAAGGAATCTATCTTGGGGTATAGTGAACATTTAGAACCCACAGGTCTTTTGCAGAATTTATTAGAATTAGGCCGTGAAAATGAATATCAACATTATTTCCATTAGAATATATGTATATATACATACATATATATATATTGTGAGGGTTTAGCATCAGGAGAGGTTGGTACAGCGGTTTCTTTGTAGCCAGAGACAGGGACACCGTGCATTAAAAGTCATAACAGGGCTTTGCCTGTGTTTTTATTCTTGTCAAAGAAACAGCCTCTTGCACAACAAGGCAAAATACAAAAGGAATCCTGCTCGTCTGAGCACTAACTAAACAAGATATTATCTAACTATACCGAGTGCCTTCCTACCAGGCACTGGACACAAGGTAACACAGGTCTTTACTCACATAGAATACAGGCTACTCCAGCCTTAGTAGTCTCCAGTCTGAGTCAGGGGTGAGACTCCCACACACTGTGTCTGCACCTTTTTATACACAGGCTACAGGTGCAGCTAATTGAGCAGCAGCCTTGTCCTACAAACAGAGATGGACTAGGGATTGGGGAACCCGCCCTGCTCTTTTCCAATACAACTCCAGGCCCTTTTTCCGGCTTTTCCTTAAGCCGAGATTGGAAAGCTAGAGCTTTGTATTGCAAGAACTACTCATTCCCTGGAGCCTAGGATACATATGACAGGATTCTAGGGGAAATGTACCTTCCCTCAATGACTTTATCTGTCACTGTCTCACATACCCTCTTCCTCTGTTCGAGCCCGTGGGATCGGACACATTTAGCTACAAGGCAGTGTGTCCTAGACAAAGCGTCAGCATTGCCCTGCAGTTTTCCTGCTCTGTGTTCCACAGTATATTTGAAGTTCTGCAACGTAAGAAACCACCGTGTAACTCTTGCATTTCTCTCTTTAGCTTGACACATCCATGTAAGAGGAGAGTGGTCTGTGACCAACCTAAACCAACGACCCAATAAATAATATCTCAGGGACTCAAGTGCCCACTTTATTGCCAAGCACTCCCGTTCAACTGTACTATAGTTTTTCTCAGCCGGGGTAAGTTTTCTGCTCAAATAGGTCACAGGATGTTCCTCACCACCCACCTCTTGTGACAGAACTGCTCCGAGCCCCACATTAGAAGCATCCGTTTGGACAACAAACTCCTTTTTGAAGTCAGGAGTGACTAAGACTGGTTGGTTACACAGGGCCAGTTTCAACTCTTGAAAGGCGCTTTCCTAGAAAAGCTCTGATCTGCTTTTTGGTTGAGGGCTAGGGCCAGTTTTGGATAGCCTCAACTTTGTTGACCTGTGGCTTTATCACCCCTCTCCCAATTATGTACCCCAGATACCGTGCTTCCTCCAAGCCTAAGGAACATTTCTTTGGGTTTGCTGTTAACCCCGTGGCTCTGAGGGAGTTTAGTACTGCTTGTACTTTTGGTAAGTGGCTTTCCCAGTCATCACTAAAGATTATAATGTCGTCCAGATGTGCCGAAGCATACCGACGATGGGGTTTGAGGACTATGTCCATTAACCTTTGAAAGGTCGCTGGAGCCCCATGTAGCCCAAATGGTAAACAAATATATTGAAACAGACCATCCGGGGTGATGAACGCAGTTTTCTCTTTGGCGCCCTCCGTGAGGGGTACTTGCCAATAGCCTTTGGTTAAATCAAGTGTTGAAAAATACCTTGAATGGCCCAGTCTCTCTATTAACTCGTCAACTCTTGGCATTGGGTATGCGTCAAACTTTGACATCTCATTTAAATTGCGGAAGTCGTTACAGAAACGCAATGACCCATCTGTTTTCGGAATCAATACAATGGGACTTGATCATTCACTTTTTGACTCTTCAATAATCCCAAGGTCTAGCATTTTCTTGACCTCCTCAGATATGGCTTGTCTACGAGCTTCAGGGACTCTGTAGGGTTTCAAGTGGACCCGAACCTGAGGCTCGGTCACAATGTCATGTTTTATTATACTGGTCTGTCCTGGCAGTTCTGAAAACACGTCTGTGTTTCTCTGCACAAACTCTTTTGTCTCCTGTTTCTGTGGCTTTGCGAGGGATTCTGACACATACACATCTGGGTTAGGACTATAGGGGGTCCTTACTGCCACAAGGGTCTCTCTTTCTTTCCATGGCTTAATTAAGTTTACATGGTATAACTGCACTGTCTTCCTTTTACCTGGTTGGTAAACTTTATAATTTACATCCCCCACCTTTTCAATTATCTCATACGGCCCTTGCCATCTAGCAAGAAATTTGCTTTCTACGGTTGGCACTAAGACCAACACTCGATCACCAGAGTTAAAATGTCTAACTTTAGCAGTTCGGTTATACACCCTGCTCTGAGCATCCTGAGCTTGCTCCAAGTGTTCCTTAACTATCGGCATGACCGCAGCGATTCGGTCTTGCATCAACGTGACATGCTCAATTACACTCCTATAAGGTGTGGACTCTTGCTCCCAGGTTTCCTTGGCTATGTCCTGGAGACCACGGGGTTGTCTGCCATATACAAGTTCGAAAGGAGAAAACCCTGTGGATGATTGAGGAACTTCACGTACAGCGAACATCAAATAGGGCAGAAGACAGTCCCAATCCTTCCCATCCTTACTAACCACCCTCCTCAACATGCCTTTTAATGTCTTATTGAATCTTTCGACAAGACCATCAGTTTGAGGGTGATATATAGAGGTACGCAGGTGTTTAATTTTCAGCAGTTTACATAATTCCTTGGTGATTTTGGACATAAAGGGAGTTCCCTGATCGGTAAGGATTTCCTTAGGTAAACCAGTACGGGAAAACATGTAAAACAACTCTCTTGCAATGGCTTTTGAAGAGGAATTTCGCAAAGGGACTGCCTCAGGGTAGCGTGTGGCATAGTCCAACACCACTAGGATATATTGATGTCCTCTAGAGGATTTGACTAAAGGGCCGACCAGATCCATGGCAATTCTTTCAAAAGGGATCCCAATGATAGGCAAAAGCACCAGCGGACTCCTAAAATGTGGCATAGGAGCCGTTATCTGACACTCCGGGCAGGACTCGCAATACCTCTGAACTTCCGTATATACCCCCGGCCAGAAGAATCGTTGTAAGATACGCTCCCTGGTCTTTTCGCAACCTAGATGTCCACCCAGCACGTGTTTATGAGCCAGGTCCAACACCGTTCTACGATACGGTTGGGGTATCACCAGCTGTTCAACAACCTCCCCACGTACGTTATCTATCCGATACAGCAAATCCTGGTTAACCGCCATGTGTGGAAACACCTTATCAGCCCCTGGATGTTGAGGTACTCCATTTAATACCTTAGTATTTTCCCTGGCTTTTACCAATGTGGGATCGCTAAGTTGAGCGGTCCCAAAATTGTTACGTGATACATTTAACTCTGGTATCTCAGAAATTTCCTCCTGCTCATCTGTTTCACCAGCAAAAACAGCCAGAGGAAATTTATCAGGCTCAGTGGTCACCCCTACTGCTGGCACCTCAGCATCTTCGTTAAAGGGTTCTGTGCTAATCACAGCGCACACATTAATACCAACATTTACAGTGGAGGTTACATCTTTCTTCCTCCACAAGTCCCAGAACACTGGGAAGTCTCTCCCCAGGATCACACTGTGCATCAGGGACTTGACCACAACCAGTTCATGGCAAGCGGTTCCACAGGAAGTCTCTAGAGTGACCAAAGCGGTGGGGTATTCTTTAGTGTCCCCATGTATGCACAGGACCCCTATACTATGTCCGCTGAATGTTCCAGGGTCTATCAGGCTGGCATGCACCAGGGCAACCAGACTCCCAGAATCCAGCAAGGCACTCACAGTACACCCTTCCACTTTTACGACACACATTTGTTGCTCAGTCTCGTAAACAGTCTCAGCAGAACAAACAGGACGTGCAAACAAGGATATTCGCCTTGCTGCATCACACTCCATTGGCTCAGTAGTCAGGGGACAATTGGCAGCAATATGCCCAGGTCCATAACACCGCCAGCACTGTATGCGGCCCCGGTCCCCAACTTGAGACCCTGGTCTGGCCTTCAGTGTCTCTCTGGGATTTCTTCCCTCCGTCTGCTCCCCTTCTGAGCCACCTCCCTTAAAGACATATCTCACCCTTGTAGTAAATGGAACAGTCTTACCGGGTGCTCCGCACGATTTGCTGTTCCTGGGGTTAGAACATCCAGGCGGTACTTCTTGGAGTAGATCCTGAGTAGCTCTGTACCTTTCAATCAGGTTCACCAGCTGTTCCGCATCTGTAGGATCTCCTTGACCGACCCAACGCTGAACCTTGGGGGGTAAGGAGCGGATGTATTTGTCAAGCACCACTCTCTCCACGATCTGCGCAGGGGTTGATTCCTCTGGCTGTAGCCATTTCCTTGCAAGATGGACAAGATCATACATTTGTGATCGCGCAGGTAGGTGTTCCACGAAAGTCCAGTTGTGCACCCGTCGAGCACGCACATTCATATTAACACCCAGACGGGCAAGGATCTCACCCTTCAGCTTGGAGTAATCCTTGGCATCCTGCTCATTGAGATCAAAGTACGCCTTTTGCGGCTCTCCGGTTAGGAAAGGTGCCCCCACTGCTGCCCACTGATCTGAAGGTAACTTCTCTCGTTCTGCCACTCGCTCAAACACCATGAGATAGGCCTCAACGTCGTCGGTGGATGTCATCTTCTGCAGAGATGTCTGTACCGCTGCACGAGTGGTTTGGCGCAAACCATGAGGCCCCGCTGACCTCTCCACTGAGGCCTGAATTTGGTCTTGCAAATAGCGATTAATTTGCTGCTGTTCTTTTAAGGCCAGTCTGTGGGCTTCACCCAGCAGAATATTGGTTTCAGCCTGTGCACGCATGGCTTCCTCATGCACCATTCGCTGAGTCGCGCTGGCTTCTTGCAGAGCTGTGCTTATCTTCCCCTGGTTGATATTAGCCTGAATCAGCTGTTTAAGTATTTCATTAATTTTAACAGTCTCTTTTAGCCCTGTTGCCGCCTTCACCCAAGACATACACTTCCAAGCACTCTCGGGGAGAAAAAATTGTGTTGTTGCCCCTAGCAACGATTTTCCACTTGGAGCAGCAAAAGTCCTTTTAAATAGGTGTATGTCTCTTTAAGACCGCGCCCGCATCGGCCACCATATGTGAGGGTTTAGCATCAGGAGAGGTTGGTACAGCGGTTTCTTTGTAGCCAGAGACAGGGACACCGTGCATTAAAAGTCATAACAGGGCTTTGCCTGTGTTTTTATTCTTGTCAAAGAAACAGCCTCTTGTACAACAAGGCAAAATACAAAAGAAATCCTGCTTGTCTGAGCACTAACTAAACAAGATATTATCTAACTATACCGAGTGCCTTCCTACCAGGCACTGGACACAAAGTAACACAGGTCTTTACTCACATAGAATACAGGCTACTCCAGCCTTAGTAGTCTCCAGTCTGAGTCAGGGGTGAGACTCACACACACTGTGTCTGCACCTTTTTATACACAGGCTACAGGTGCAGCTAATTGAGCAGCAGCCTTGTCCTACAAACAGAGATGGACTAGGGATTGGGGAACCCGCCCTGCTCTTCTCCAATCCAACTCCAGGCCCTTTTTCCGGCTTTTCCTTAAGCCGAGATTGGAAAGCTAGAGCTTTCTATTGCAAGAACTACTCATTCCCTGGAGCCTAGGATACATATGACAGGATTCTAGGGGAAATGTACCTTCCCTCAATGACTTTACCTGTCACTGTCTCACAATATATAGAACCATAGGACAAAATAACGGCACCAGGACCTCCAGATAGATGAAAAAAGGGTGGATTTATTCACCCCAAGTGAGCAGCGACGTTTCGGTTCGTCACAGAACCTTTCTCAAGCTGTACAACACTACACACATTGTCAGATATAAATAGGAGGTACATCCAATAATTAACATAAAACCAATTGATGTACAATTTGCAAAAAATCAAGTATATACATAGAGCTTCCAACCCATACTATGGAGCAGTTTTACAAAGTGCATAAGTACAGTGTACGTGGATACAAAATATATAAAAACAATCTACTGTGCTTTAACTAGCAATTAGGCTAATCAATGAAAGCTGCAGAGGCCAATCTAAAAGATATAGTTATATGTAGACCACATCAGAAATCACACATTACCAATCTGTTGCACATCTTGAGACTGCAGCGTTCGTGCACGCCTACTGCGCATGCTCAAAGATGGCGCCAAGACCGGAAATAGAGTCTATGGAAAGCAAGCGGAGAAAACATCAACAAAGCACATGTGCCGGATCGGAACTTGCCTTCCAGCCCATTTGCGCATGCGCGGGCTGCGTTTACCCAATGTCCCAGTTCTAAAAACCTAAAGGATCCAGAATTTATAAACATATTGGACTAATGCAGTAAAGAAATGCCTGAATAGATGACATGGTGTGTGAAACATGGTAAAAAAATGCAAAACATCTACCTTCAAATGGCACAGTGGTTAATACTCAGTTAAAGACGTATAGCTCAACTAGATAAGCTTCACTACAAATCAATTTAAGTGGGAAGAGGATCATCCCATATGGGATTTCACACTTGATCCACACCAATACTCTCTAGAGGATACATTTATATATGGAATATTATTCAAATAGAGATTGTGTCTAGAAAAGAGTAGCTGAATCCACATGTACCAAATATCTATATAAAAATAGAGTGTATATAGAAACAAATTTTTATACCATGATTCTAACGCACTAGAGTACTGAACTTATACAGGGTTGAAGAACTAAAAGAACATGTAATTTTCGTAGAACAATAGCGAACATATAAAACAGGCCTCTGCTGCTTTCATGCAGCCGTCAAATTGCTTCACAATTAGAGCAAATCTAAAAAAATAGAAAAAGCAAACAATTAATATATAGTACACATAAGCACCATAGTGATGCAACAGGTTTAAAAATACATGTAAACAAAAACGTCCAAATCAGACCTCTGAATTACATATATGTACAGGTAAACTATACCATTAAACGAGTCCACCAACAATATCCTACATGTATCAGGAGAGAAGCCACCTTACTTCTAGATATGTGGACCAAACGGGTATTCCACATTCAATCCCTTAGGAGACATAGTTTCAAGTCTATATATCCATTCCAATTCCTTTCTTTTAAGCGCCCACTCCCCATTCCCACGTCGTCTCATTGGGGGTACTGAGTCTATAATCCTGAATCTAAACTGTGATATCCCATGATTATTATCCAAAAAGTGTCTGGATACTGGTAGATCCCATCTTTTAGTTTTTATGTTGGACTTGTGATTCCTCATCCTCAACATTACCTCCGTTGTGGTCTGATGTCTGACACGTATAGAAACCCCGAATGGTCATAGGTTTACCGGTTTGTGGATGGTTAATGGTATTGCCCTTAATCATATTATTAGAAATGTTACATCCCAAACAGGGATAACAACCCTGTTTCGGAGGAGCCAAAACCAATGTCAGTCTTAACTGCACTGTTTTTGATAGTCTTGCCCTTTCTATAGGCCATCATGGGTCTCTCCTGAAACTCAACAGTCTTAGGAAATACTCTACCCAGTACACTCCAATCTTTCCTCAAGATCTCACTGACTTGTGGGCTAATCGCAGAGAAGGTAGAAACAAAAGTAATGCGAACCTACTTTTTCCATGTTTCACACACCATGTCATCTATGCAGTCATTTCTTTACTGCATTAGTCCAATATGTTAGTAAATTCTGGATCCTTTAGGTTTTTAGAACTGGGACATTGGGTAAACGCAGCCCGCGCGAGCGCAAATGGGCTGGAACGCAAGTTCCGATCCGGCGCATGCGCATTGGTGATTTTTTCACCGCTTGCGTTCCATAGACTCTATTTCCGGTCTTGGCGCCATCTTTGAGCATGCGCAGTAGGCGTGCGTGAATGCTGTTGTCTCAAGATGTGCAACAGATTGGTAAAGTATGATTTCTGATGTGATCGACATATAACTATATCTTTTAGATTGGCCTCTGCAGCTTTCATTGATTAGCCTAATTGCTAGTTAAAGCACAGTAGATTGTTTTTATATATTTTGTATCCACGTACATTGTACTTATGCACTTTGTAAAACGGCTCCATAGTATGGGTTGGAAGCTCTATGTATACACTTGATTTTTTGCAAATTGTACATCAATTGGTTTTATGTTAATTATTGGATGTACCTCCTATTTATATCTGACAATGTGTGTAGTGTTGTATAGCTTGAGAAAGGTTCTGTGATGAACCGAAACGTCGCTGCTCACTTGAGGTGAACAAATCCACCCTTTTTTCATCTGTCTGGAAGTCCTGGTGCCGTTATTTTGTCCCATGGTTCTTATGCATTCAAGTTGGGGAACTGATTCATCCTCTGGTAACGTGCACATGGCCCAATATATAGCTACGTGGAGTGCTGTGTTCATCTACAATTGGACTGTATATATATATATATATATATATATATATATATATATATATATATATATATATATACAGTGAAGGAAATAAGTATTTGATCCCTTGCTGATTTTGTAAGTTTGCTCACTGTCAAAGTCATGAACAGTCTAGAATTTTTAGGCTAGGTTAATTTTACCAGTGAGAGATAGATTATATTAAAAAAAAAACAGAAAATCACATAGTCAAAATTATATATATTTATTTGCATTGTGCACAGAGAAATAAGTATTTGATCCCCTACCAACCATTAAGAGTTCAGCCTCCTCCAGACCAGTTACACGCTCCAAATCGACTTGGTGCCTGCATTAAAGACAGCTGTCCTAAATGGTCACCTGTATAAAAGACTCCTGTCCACAAACTCAATTAATCAGTCTGACTCTAACCTCTACAACATGGGCAAGACCAAAGAGCTTTCTAAGGATGTCAGGGACAAGTTTATAGACCTGCACAAGGCTGGAATGGGCTACAAAACCATAAGTAAGACACTGGGTGAGAAGGAGACAACTGTTGGTGCAATAGTAAGAAAATTGAAGACATACAAAATGACTGTCAATCAACATCGATCTGGGGCTCCATGCAAAATCTCACCTCGTGGGGTATCCTTGATCCTGAGGAAGGTGAGAGTTCAGCCGAAAACTACATGGGGGGAACTTGTTAATGATCTCAAGGCAGCTGGGACCACAGTCACCAAGAAAACCATTAGTAACACATTACGCCGTAATGGATTAAAATCCTGCAGTGGTCCACCTGCTCAAGAAGGCACATGTACAGGCCCGTCTAAAGTTTGCAAATGAACATCTGGATGATTCTGAAAGTGATTGGGAGAAGGTGCTGTGGTCAGATGAGACTAAAATTGAGCTCTTTGGCATTAACTCAACTCGCCGTGTTTGGAGGAAGAGCAATGCTGCCTATGACCCAAAGAACACCGTCCCCACTGTCAAGCATGGAGGTGGAAACATTATGTTTTGGGGGTGTTTCTCTGCTAAGGGCACAGGACTACTTCACCGCATCAATGGGAGAATGGATGGAGCCATGTACCGTCAAATCCTGAGTGACAACCTCCTTCCCTCCACCAGGACATTAAAAATGGCTCGTGGCTGGGTCTTCCAGCACGACAATGACCTGAAACATACAGCCAAGGCAACAAAGGAGTGGCTCAAAAAGAAGCACATTAAGGTCATGGAGTGGCCTAGCCAGTCTCAAGACCTTAATCCCATCGAAAACTTATGGAGGGAGCTGAAGATCCGAGTTGCCAAGCGACAGCCTCGAAATCTTAATGATTTACAGATGATCTGCAAAGAGGAGTGGGCCAAAATTCCATCTAACATGTGTGCAAACCTCATCATCAACTACAAAAAACGTCGGACTGATGTGCTTGCCAACAAGGGTTTTGCCACCAAGTATTAAGTCTTGTTTGCCAAAGGGATCAAATACTTATTTCTCTGTGCACAATGCAAATAAATATATATAATTTTGACAATGTGATTTTCTGTGTTTTTTTTAATATAATCTATCTCTCACTGGTAAAATTAACCTAGCCTAAAAATTCTAGACTGTTCATGACTTTGACAGTGGGCAAACTTACAAAATCAGCAAGGGATTAAATACTTATTTCCTTCACTGTATATATATATGGGCAGTGCAGCACCAAATCATATAAGCATTCAATAATTGGGGAGAGAAGTTGGAAGGTGAAAAATCAAGGAGTAAAAAGGGGTGGGGAGGTGGGAACAATAAACAGTAGAATAACAAGTTGCTTCTTAAAAGAAAATAAACCGGTCATTAGCGTCTAGAAGAGAAAAGTTAAAAAGTCAGTAGCCAGAGATTCTCCATGTCAGAAGAAACCATTTCCCTCCGCGTGTTCCACTTTGGAGAAGAAGTTTTGCCGTCTTGACCAAATAGCCTCATAATTCAAGACTTTGTCTTCTAAAGTTATTTCAAACTTATAGCAAAAATCGATCTTGCAGCAGACAGAAAATCAGTCAACAGTCCATGCTATTTTTTAGAAAAATTCGAAATCGGGGCATTACGTATTGTCCACTAAGGGCACAAGCTGACATAGAGATCAGTTTAGCCCGGATCCATCTTTCAACGCATTTCCAATGAGTTTGAGCTTCTGGGCAAGTCCACCAGATGTGACATAATGAGCCCAGACGCATAGATTAGATTGGAAAAATGGAAAACATTTTGTCAGTCGGACAGGAGTTAGATACCATCTAGTCAAGACTTTTTAGGATGTTTCCTTAATGTTATATGAACGAGAACAGATGTGGACATTCTCCCTTATCCGCTGCATAATAATGATAGGGATAGGACCAATTTCCTTTTACCATGCCGCCACATAGGAGGGGGAATCAGAAGAACTCAGGTTCCTAAATTAAGAGTGCAGTTGATAAATCATCCCTTTATTTTTAGAGGTCAGTCTGCAAATATTTTCAAATGTATAATTGAGGTGTGATTTTAAATAATGTTGAAATGCAGTGATTTATTTGCTTATATCTATAATGTTCTCTTAAAGGGATATTCAGGTCATTTCTTCAAAAGATTTAATTTTCCCATTTCAAGTGAGGTGGAAAACAGCTGGGAGGTGTTGATCCATCCACCACTGATAGGCAGCAGAAGTTTGACCAGAGGGGAAATCCAGGTTATGTAAGAGTTTTTCCAAAAAGGAGGGGTTTGAAATTAGGTTAAAATGATTACTATGAATATACCCTAGTCGCAGGGAATGCACTACTGCTTTAGTATTAACAGATCTTAGGTGTGTGCTCAGATTTAGCGACCACTTCAGGGAGTGGGGGGACTATTTGTCCTTACTTGGGTATTAACCTCAAGTTGTACACCTGTTCAATAGCCATACATCATGTGTTCTTCAATGAACCATCCTATTGGCTGTCTAGACTTTTTAATATATCATGGTTGTTTAACTCAGCTATTCTATGACTAAGGGCACTCTGCATTACCTACTTTCTGCTAAATACCACCCTCATACATTGGGATTAGCAGCGTCTGACGTTCGGTTCTCAATGCCCAATTATATGCCTTTTTAATGCTTTTTTTAGAGTAATTTCTCACTGACAGTCTGTTCTTCAATTCAGCTGCTCTTGTCTTAAAGAGCTGAAAAGTTGAGCAATTCCGTCTAAGACGCAAAAATTCCCCCTTAGGGATCCCTTTAATGGTATTTATAGAATGAGCACTAGTGGCATCTAAAAGCCTATTTGTAGCCGTATCCTTGCGAAACAGGTCAGTCTCAATAATTCCATGTTCATTTACAAAGATCTTCACATCCAAGAAGGGAATTGAGTGTTGATCGTATATCGTGGTCAATTTTAAATTAAAGTTGTTAGTGTTCAGAATTTTTATGAAATTTTCCAAATCATTGGCGGGACCCTTCCAGATAAACATGATGTCATTAATATAACGCCGCCAAATATTGATGTTAACTGTAAATTGATCTATTGAAGGACAGAAGACAAATTTTTCCTCCCACCAACCAAGATATAGATTCGCAAAGGTTGGTGCCACTGCCGCTCCCATCGCCGTTCCGCGTACTTGTAAGTAGAACCGTCCATCAAAAACAAAATAATTGTGCTTGAGAATAAATCTAAGTGCACGTAATACAAAGATCCTACGGATGGGATTGTAGTCCTCCTTTCTTAATAAAAAGAATTCAACTGCACTGCAACCCGTGTCGTGGTCAATACTGGTGTATAAAGACTCTACGTCACAGGTAGCTAGCCATTCGTTCCCCTCCAGGGAGCTACCATCCAGATCCTTTAGGATTTGCATAGTGTCCCTCGTGTAAGAAGGTAACTGATAGACAAATTCCCGCAGCTCTTGATGCAACCAGTGATTACAATTTTCCGTCAAATTTCCCACACCAGAGACAATAGGCCTCCCTGGGGGGTTAGTCGAATTCTTATGAATCTTAGGCAGGAGGTAGAATGTTGCAATCCTAGGGTCTTGTACTTTGAGAAAGTCTCTCTCAGTAGCAGTAATTGCCCCTCTTTCGAAACCTTCTAAAACCATGTTGTTATATTCGGTGACAAACTGTGACGTGGGGTCACCCCATAATGGGTGATAGCATGCTTTATCCATCAATTGTCTTTTCGCCTCATGTATGTACTGATCTTTAGACCAAATGACTACATTGCCCCCTTTATCAGAGTTTTTGAAAACAACATCCTCCCATTTTTTCATTTCTTGTAAAGCTCTTTCTTCATCTGGGCTAATATTATTAAATGGGCATTTGGCGGGCAATGAAAGTAGATAGTTTGTTACTAAATCTATAAAAACTCTCATCGCCGGGCAGTTGTCAAGTGGGGGCATTACACGGTTTTTAGATTGAAGTTTGTTTTTATTTTTGTTGGAAATTGAAGAACCCATCACATTCCCTTCCAGTGTTGTTGAGTTCTCAACAAGTAATTCTTCCAGATCCCTAAACTTGTGAATTGGTCAAAACATGTTTAGAAAGGTTAATAACTCTGAGGCAATTCTCACGTGTATCACCTAAATTAGTGTTCATTTCTTGTGGGTTCTCTGATGACCTCCTCTCCCTTGTTGGGAGCCCCTGAAGCCCCATCTCCCTCTGTCCCGTAAAAAAGGGACCTCGGTATGATTTTCAGACTTTTTGGACAGATTTTTATGTCTTACAGGGTATCTGCCCTGGGACTGCTGCGGGTCTACATCAGAATCCGAGAGATCCGTACCATCAGTCCCGGTATCGGAGAAATCATGTGAGTCACTGGGTTAAGTGTTATTTTGCACCCTATTATGTTGACTTTTATTAAGCCTTAGAGATTTTGTTTTACCCCAGTCATAGATCTCGCCTCTAGAATAATCTGCCTTATCATGTGAATATTTCTTTCTCTTTCTGTTCTTGATCTTGGTCTCTACCTGATCAATATGATCCATTGTTCTCTTGAATGCTTCCGTGAATTGTGTTGAACTCTCATGGCTTTCCAAATTGGGTGTTAGGGCTTCAAGGTCCTTCTCCACAGTATTTAGTATACGTATGTGTCTCATCCTCAATTAGAATGCCCATGAGTTTTCTAGAGCATTCTGACAGTGCTGATTCCCATCTCTACCTTAGCCCAGGTTTAGACAATTCGTATGAGGGAAAGAGTGGGATACGAAGACCCCTAGATATGAGACCTTGCTCCAGATATTGTTCAAGCGTTGATTTTGACTAAGGGCACTCTGCATTACCTACTTTCTGCTAAATACCACCCTCATACATTGCTCTTAACAGAACATGAAAGTCACTATGTTTATAAACATTTCTTTCAAATCCTTCAGGGCTGAGCCTGTTTTGGCCTTGAGGACGAAGCCGATTTTTTCAAATCTGACATGTGTCACTTTATGTAGTAATAACTTTAGAATGCTCTTATGTATCCAAGTGATTCTGAGATTGTTTTCTCGTGACATATTGCATATTGTACTTTATGTTAGTAAAAAAATTTGGTCGATAAATGTAATATTTATGTGTGAAAAACACCAACATTTTTGGAAAATTGGCAAAAATTAGCATTTTTCTAAATGTAAATGTATCTGTTGTAAGACCGATAGTAATACCATACAAAATAGTTACTATTTCATATATCCCATATGTCTACTTTAGATTGGCATCATTTTCTGAACATTGTTTTATTTTTCTAGGACATTACAAGGCTTAGAAGTTTTGCAGCAATTTCTCGTATTTTAAAGAAAATTTCAAAAGGCTATTTTTGCAGGGACCAGTACAGTTTTGAAGTGGCTCTGAGGGCCTTATATATTAGAAAGTCCCCATAAATCACCCTATTTTGAAAACAGCACCCTTCAAAGTATCCAAAACAGCATTCAGAAAGTGTTTTAACCCTTTAGGCACTTATCAAGAATTAAAA
Source organism: Rhinoderma darwinii (assembly GCF_050947455.1). Lineage (NCBI taxonomy): Eukaryota > Metazoa > Chordata > Amphibia > Anura > Rhinodermatidae > Rhinoderma > Rhinoderma darwinii. The sequence continues at coordinate 49,815,341 of NC_134689.1, forward strand.
CAATGTAGAGGTGAAATTTACTAATTAATTTTTTTTTGCCAAGATTCATATGTAATACATTTTTTTCTGTAACACAGAGGGTTTTACCCGAGAAATGCAACTCAATATTTGTTGCCCAGATTCTGTAGTTTTTAGAAATATCCAACATGTGGCCCTAGTGTGGTAATGGACTGAAGCACAGGCCTCAGAAGCAAAGAAGCACCTAGTGGATTTTAGGACCTCCTTTTTTTTTTTAGAATATATTTTAAGCACCATGTCAGGTTGGAAGAGGTCTTGTGGTGTAAAAACAGTAAAAACTCCCAAAAGTGACCCCATTTTGGAAACTACACCTCTCAAGGAATTTTTCTAGGGGTATAGTTAGCATTTTGACTCCACAGTTTTTTTTTTTGCTAAATGTATTTGAATTAGTCTGTGAAGATGAAAATCAACTTGTTTACTGAAAAAAAACGCAGAAATTGATTTTTTTGCAAGGAATAAAGGAGAATAAACAACCCAACATTTGTAAATTAATTTCTCCCGATTATGGCAATACCCCATATGTGGTAATAAACTGCTGTTTGGACCCACAGCAGGGCTCAGAAGAGTAGGAGTGTCATTTGGATTTTGGAGTGCTGATTTTGCGGGAATAGTTTTCAGTGCCATGTCGCATTTGCAATGCACCGGAGGGACCAAAACAGTGGAAACCCCCCAAAAGTGACCCCATTTTGGAAACTCCACCCCTCGAGGAATTTTTCTAGGGGTATAGTTAGCATTTTGACTCCACCGTTTTTTTTTTGCTAAATGTATTTGAATTAGTCTGTGAAGATGAAAATCAACTTGTTTACTGAAAAAACATAGCCATTTTTAATTTTTACAAGAAATAAAGGAGAAAATGCACCCCAACATTTGTAAAGCAATTTCTCCCGATTATGGCAATATGCCATATCTGGTAATAAATATCTGTTTGGACCCACAGAAGGGCTTAGAAGGGAAGGAGTGCTATTTGGCTTTTGGAGCTCAAATTTAGATGTAATGGTTTGTCATGTCGCATTTGCAAAGCCCCTGAGGGAGTAAAACAGCGGAAACATCCCAAAAGTGACCCCATTTGGAAAACTACACCACTTAAGGAATCTATCTTGGGGTATAGTGAACATTTAGAACCCACAGGTCTTTTGCAGAATTTATTAGAATTAGGCCGTGAAAATGAATATCAACATTATTTCCATTAGAATGTTGAGTTTTTCATTTTCACAAAGAATAAAGGAGGAAAAAGCACCCCAACATTTGTAAAGCAATTATCCCAGAGTACGGAAATACCCCATATGTGGTCATAAATGTTTTTTATTAGAAATTAATTAACCATTAATTAACAACTGATCCATTTTTTTCTTTTTCATTTTTCCCTCCCCGCTTTCCAAGAGCCATGACTTTTTCTGTCAATAGAGTGGCTTGAGGGCTTATTTCTTGCGGGAGGAGTTTCAGTTTCTATTGCCACCTTTTAAAGTACCATTTAATGTACTGGGAAACTGAAAATAAAATCATTTGCAGGCAGAAATTGTAAAAAACTGTGATTCCTCCATTGTTTTTAGTTTTTTTTTCATATTCAAAATTTTTATTGATTTTATTGATTTACAAACAGGTACACACACAATCGGAAAAATGTGTCCCCATAATAAAAAGAACATGACAATAAGGGCACAGCCCAAACATGAGAGTGAACATCACAAGCCATAACAAGCGCAAAATACAATCACAGCAGTCTGAGGAAGCCGAACGGAAGGGAGCATTGTAACAAAAAGAAAAGAGAATACACCAATCCAGCCACACAGACATCCTAAAATGCAATGGCAATAGCATGCAAGCGCAATCACAGGAAGTAATGACCACTCGCAATAGACACAATAAGGGAAGGAAAAGATAGATACAAACACGGGTAGAGGAAAAAGAAAGGGAGGTTGTGGCGGTCCTGGACTCCAGCACCGGAACATCATAGTTAAAATGAAAAGAAGCAGCCATGCGCCTGTCAGAGATGTGGTTGGAGCAAACAAACCCTAATACACCGGCCTGTAGTCCCTACGGTGATGAAGTCTCATGGGAAAGGGTGATGATCTCAGGTCACTGCAGAGCGATATGTGGAAGAAGAGAGCAACATAAGCCAGTGAGACCAAGTATCCTTGTACCGTATAGAAGAGGCTGGGGAATGAGCCAGAAGGTGCTCCATTCGCTGTATCAAAGCGACCTCCTGGAACCACTCATCCAACAGTGGAGGGACTGCCGTTTTCCACCTACGAGGGACAACCGACTTGGCGGCTTGGAGGAGATGTCTAATTAAGGAACATTTGTAAATGGGTAGCGGCATAGGGAACATGAATAAAAGGACCGCCTCAGGAGAATTAAGTTCCAAAACCCCAGTAACTTCCAATATAAGAGAGAACCTGAGTGAAGTACATGGGGTTGGTCGAAGACCTAAGACCTACCCAGGAAGGAGAGACGCGCCTCCCCGGCCGGAAAGGAAGGGTTGTCAGTGATGGGGGTCAAAGGACCCAATGGGTCAACGAGTGAGCCCATCCTCCCAGAGGACCGCAGTGCCAAGAGGGTATGGAAAACGATAAGGCGGCGGAAGTCGGTCTATTCCCAATCAGGGTCCAAGGCAGAGTAGAAAGGGTACGAGTACAAAGCTGTTGGGCTAAATGGACCCAGAGTTTAGAGTCATGATTGTGAAAAAAGTCTAGGACCCGAACAGGAGTTGACGCCAAATAGTAAAAGCGACAGTCCTACAGACCAACCCCACCTGCACCCCTGGAACGAGTAAGAATCGCCCTACTCAGACAGGGACGACCTGCTGGCCTGATGAAGGAACCAAAACATTATTGGATACGTAGCCAATAAGAGGATGGGCTGGAGACAGGGATCGTCTGCAGGAGGTAGAGCAGTCTGGGAAGAAGTGACATCTTAATAATATTAATACGGCCAAACCAGGAGAATTCCTTTTTATTCCAAGAGGCAAAATTTGGCTAGTAAAGGGATAAAGTTATTGGTGAAAAGTTGGGAGAGATCAGAGCTTATACGTGCAACCCAAATATTTTATAACCCTAACAGGCCAGGAGAAGGGGAAATTATTTTTGAGGAGCGATCGTATCGAGGATGGAAGGGATATATTCAATGCCTTAGACTTGGAGAAGTTAATCTTAAAATTTGACCATATTCCAAAGCGTGACAGCTCGTACATCTACGAGGGAAGTGATACATGCGGGTCCGTGAGATAAACCAATAGGTCATCAGCAAAGGCAGAACACTTATATTCAGTCCCACCTATGAGAACGCCCATAATATCCGAGCTGCTCCGAATGGAGGCCATAAGATGTTCCATAACGAGGACATACAACAGTGGGGATAGAGGGCAACCCTGTCTGGTACCATTATGAATAGCAAATGGAGCAGATAGGGAGCCATTTACTTTTAGTTGGGCGGATGGAGAATGATAGAGGGCCATTATTTTACTTATAAGGGAAGGTCCCAGTCCTATATGTTGAAGAGTTTGGTGAAGGGCAGGCCAGGATATCCTGTCAAACGCCTTTTTGGCATCTAGGGACAGGATCATGAGGGGGATGTGGTGAGTCTGGGAATGGTGGATAATATCAAAGGTTTTAAGAGTATTATCGCGCGCCTCCCGACCCGGCAAAAACCCCACCTGGTCTGTGTGGACTAATTCAGGGAGATGTTTATTCAACCTGTTAGCTAACAACTTGGCATAAATTTTTAGGTCGACGTTGAGCAAGGAGATGGGGCGATAACTGGGGTAGAGCTGGGGATCTTTACCCGGTTTAGGGATAACCGTTACATGGGCCAAGGTAGAGCCAGGGGGGAACAAGACGTCAGGTGAAATCGAATTAAAGGCCTGGAGCAGAAGTGGCGTTAAACAGTCAGTCAATGATTTATAAAATTTGGCAGTATATCCATCCGGCCCAGGACTCTTTCCCCTGGGAGGTCCTTTATAACAGCAAGGATCTCCGATGAGGTAAAGTCAGCCTCCAACTCCTCCGACATTTCCCTGGACAAAGGTGTGAAGGGAGAGGGGAAAGAGGCCCGATCCGGGGGTGAGGAGTCAGTGGAGGGTCGAAGGTTATAAAGGTCAGAATAAAATGCATGAAAACAGTTCGCAATCTCAGGGGTTGTATAGACCACATGGCCTGAGGAAGATTTAATACTGGGTATATGGGATTGGGCCAGTTGAGCCTTTAAAGCTCTGGCTAACATGCGTCCGCTTTTGTTACCAAATTCATAAAACTTGCTCTGGCACCCCTGGAGGGCCAGCTTTTGAGCCCAGTCCAACAGACGACGGGCATCTTGTCGGGCACTCTGTAACTCCCGTAAGAGCGGAAGAGAAAGCGCACGCTTGTGAGCCAGTTCCAGGGAACAAATTTTTTGGAGAGTAAGTTTCAAGGAATGGGCCCTTTCTCGTGGGTTTTGTTTTTAATACTTTCACCATGCAGTAAAAATTACAACTTTTTTCTGCAGCTCAATACAATTATGGTGATACCAAATTTATATAGTTTTTTTTTTACATTTTACTACTTTTACAAAGTAAAAACAATTTGTTGAAAAAAAATAAATTGTTTTGTTTCACCACATTCCGAGAGACATAACTTTTTCATTTTTTGGTCGATTGAGAGGTGTGAGGGCTAATTTTTTGCTGAACGAGCTGTAGCTTTTATTGGTACCATTTTTTGAGCACTTTTTCTAAAACATTTTTTTAGAGCTAAGGTGATGAAAAAACACAGATTTTGGCATTTTAAATTCTTTATTTTTAATTTTTATTTTTTACGGCGTTCACTGTGTGAGTTAAATAATGGTATATTGTAATAGTTCTGACTTTTGCAGATGCAGCGATAACAATTTTGTGTATTTTTTTTTACATTACTTTAGAGAAAAAATGGGAAAAGGTTTGTTTTTTGGACTTTAAATATTTATTTTTTTGACTAATAATAACTTTATTTACTTTATTTTTGTACACTTTTTATTAGTCCCCCTAAGGCCCTGTTCACACGGAGTTTTTTGACGCGGAAACCGCACCGCAAAACTCGTCAAAAACCGCCCGAAAATGCCTCCCATTGATTTCAATGGGAGTTGGACGAGTTTTTTTTACCGCGAGTAAAAAAAACGCGTCGCGGTAAAAAGAAGCGTCATGACCCATCTTGAGGCGGTTTCCGCCTCCAAAACCCCATTTCCATCAGTCAGAAAGAGGAAAAAAAAACGCCTCGACGAGTGTTTTGACGAGTTTTTGTCAAACCACTGTGCAAAAACCGTCTGGAGCAGTTTTTGCAGGAGGAATTTTCCTCCTGCAAAAAACTCCGTGTGAACATAGCCTAAAGGGGACTTGAACCAGCAATCATTGGATCTCTGGTACAATACATTGCAATACTAATGTATTGCAGTATATAGTCATTTTTACAGGCTCCTGTAACAGCGCGATCGCTGTTGCTGTCCGTTAGTCCTGGGTGTCAGCTGTAATACACACGTGAGCCCGCTCAATACATCATCCACCCCGCACCACGACGTGATAATAAGTTGTGGTGCAGGAAGGGGTTAATACGCAGCGGATGGTGCGCAGTGAAAATTACAATCCACTGATATGCCATTTTAGTGCACAATATGTTGTGCCCAATCTGTCGTTTTCAAATCAATACATTTTTTATTGAAAATTTTTACAATTTTTACAACAGTATAAACCATCCAATCTGTCGTTTTCATTGGTACCATGTTGGGGTACATGCGATTTTTTGCTCACTTCTTATTCCATTTTTTGGCAGGCAGGGTTACCAAAAACTTTCAATTTTGACAATATTTTTTATTCTTTTTTTTATGGTGTTCACCATGGGCTATAAATGACAATTTTACTTTATTCTGTAGGTGGATATGATTACGGCAATAATAAATGTCACCATATTCTGAGAGCCATAAACTTTTTATTTTTCAGCCAAAATATCTGTGAAAGGACTTGTTTTTTGCGGATGGGTTGTAGTTTTTATTGGTACTATTTTGGGGTACATGCGACTTTTTATTCTATATTTTGAGAGGGATGGTGACCAAAAAATAGTGATTCTGGCATTGTTTTTTCCTTTTGCAGTGTTCACCGTGCGGGAAAAATAATATTATAGTTTTATAGTTTGGATTGTTAGCAGGACAATCTTTCCAAAAACTTTTGATTGGGCATGATTTCCCTGGTTTCTTCTTATGGGGTTTAATGTGTTTTTGATACAGAATATACAGTATGCAAAGTTAATGATCACATAGCCATCTGAATACAGCATAAGGCCCCAATTAAGAAAAAATGCATCTAAGAATTGTTTCATGTGGCCATTGTACAAATGTTGATCAATTCCAGGTAATCTAAGTTCCATGGTAATCTATATTTAATTCAGTAGAACCGTGTGAATTAATACGGACCCTAAAATGTTTCTATATTATGGCCATGTTAGACTATGTTCTGAACTGATCAGACACAGTCACATAATACATAACTATTAAATCCAGTGACTCACAATCTTCTCTGATTTTAGATATTCTCTTTTTATTTTTTAGATATTCTCTTTTTATTTCTTCTCTATTTAGTTTATGACCACTATGACAATGTTTCCTGATGACTGCAGCATTTGCTACTGAGACATCTTTGGCTCCTCACTTTGGTAGCTTATCCCCACCCTATATTGCAACACAAACCCCGAATACTTTTACAAGGCACCGGGAACTGATGGTCTTGCCTAAACTGTTACTTAGGGGCAGCTTCCAGCCTCTATGATGCAAGCATTGATTATAGTTCTTCTAAGAATTCAGGTAAGAATTCGGAGTCTCTACTCCCCACAGACGTGAAGATATTGACTAAAATATTGGCGATTCGTCTGGGGTCGGTTATTGAGTCAGTGGTTCACCCAGATCATGTAGGCTTCATGCCCTCTAAATCCACAGCTATTATTATTCGGCGCCTCTTCCTTAATCTCCAGGCGGTCCCAGATAACCCTGGGACTCGCGCTGTCTTTTCTTTGGATGCAGCTAAAGCGTTTGATTGTGTGGAATGGAATCTGTTGGGTCGTTCTTGAGAAAATGGGATTTAGACCTCGTTTTATTGGTTGGATCAAGCTAATGTGCAGAGCTCTGATGGCCCATCTGGGGATTAATAATATGGTTTCTGACCAGATAGAGTTGGGAAGGGGCACACGGCAGGGTTGCCATCTGTCTCTTCTTCTTTTTGCTCTAGCAGTGGAACAACTAGCTGCAAAACTGAGATCTGCTCCTGGGATTGTAGTGTTGAGGTACAGATCATTGGAGGAGAAGGTAGCATTATACGCCGATGACCTCTTAATATTTTTGGGTGACACTGGAGCGTCATTGTCCTGTGTCGTTCACATTATTACCGAGTTTGGGGGGTCCTCTGGCTTTTCCATCAATTGTGACAAATCAGAGCTACTTCCTCTAGATCTTCTAATAAATCCCTTGCCGACGGGAGTGGAAATGGTACAGGTTGCCAAGCATATACAAATTACATGCTGGGTTATGGACTTTGTTCCCTAAACCTTTTGGCTCTACTTGGTAAGTTTAAAGGAAATGTGTCGCAAATGAAACCTTTTTTTTTAAGTGTCGTTACTTATTTCTATAATATTTTTTAAGTTTTTTGCTGTATTTTTTTTTTTTCCGTATGGTGGAAAGTATTAAAAATTAAATAATAATTTGACATGTTTTCCAATGTTGGCCACCAGGGGGAGCACTTCCCAGAATTACAGCAAGGTGAATAAGGCAAAGCAACCTGACTCACAGCTGCTGTAAATGTGGGAGGGAACCTCACCCCCCCTCTCACAAGCCAGGTAAAGGTGTCTTCAAATTGCTAAGCAGTGTCCGGCAGCCATATTGGGTGTGATTCTGCAGCTGGAAGAAGTTATAGGACACACCAGAAGGCTAAGTGTATGTTCACACGCTTAGGCTGGGTTCACACGAGCACATTAACGTCCGTAATGGGCACCTAGCATCGTAGTTATGTACGACGCTAGGAGTTCCTGCCTCTCCGTGGAACTACTGTCCCGTACTGAAAACATGATTACAGTAAGGGATAGTTGTCCTGCAGCGAGGCAGGGACTCCTAGCATCGTACATAACTATGATGCTAGGAGCCCGGCTCCCTGCACTGAGTTCGGTCCGGGACTTCCGGACTAAATACGTCCGTCCATTACGGACGTTAATGTGCTCGTGTGAACCCAGCCTTACTAAACAAAGGGAAAACAGCTCCTGATTTTCAGCCATTTTTTAATCAAACTCGCGTTTTTTAACGGACGTTTTTGGAGCTGTTTTTCTATAAAGTCAATGAAAAACGGCTCCAAAAACATCCCAAGAAGTGATGTGCACTTCATTTTGGTCGGGCGTCTTTTTACGTGCCGTTTTTGGAAAACTACCACGTAAAAAATGCCCTGTCGGAACAGAATGCCGTATTTCCCATTGAAGCCAATGGGCAGATGCTTGTAGGCGTTCTGCTTCCGATTTTTAAGCTGAAAACATTGTGTGTGAACATACCCTTAGGGTATGTGCACTCGCTAACTGCATTTACGTCTGAAATGACGGAGCTGTTTTCAGGAGAAAACAGCTCCGTCATTTCAGACGTAATTGCTCGTACTCGCGTTTTGCGAGGCGTCAATAACGGCCGTAATTTGGAGCTGTTCTTCATTGAATTCAATGAAAAACGGCTCAAATTACTTCCCAAGTAGTGTCCTGCACTTCTTTGCCGAGGCTGTTATTTTACGCGCCGTCTTTTGACAGCGACGCGTAAAATTACAGGTCGTCGGCACAGTACGTCGGCAAACCCATTCAAATGAATGGGCAGATGTTTGCCGACGTATTGGAGCCGTCTTTTCAGGCGTAAATCGAGGCTTAAAACGCCTCGTTTACGCCTGAAAATAGGTCGTGTGAACCCAGCCTTAGAATGATGAAAGTGAAGTGAATGACTTTTCAGTTGACCGGTTCACACACCGTGTATTTGACATGTTTTTTTTTTGCACATTTTACGTGCAAAAAAAACACATAAAAAACGCTTGATTACACTTGACTTTGCGTGTTTGGGGGGATTTGTGTGTGTGTGTGTGTGGGGGGGGTGCTCGCCGCTGATTCTTCAAAACAGCTGATAAGCGGCGCCCGTGCACACTCCGCTCTGCCACACACACACACGGGAAAAGTTAAAGGGGTCGTCCAGGAAAACATGGCGCCGCACCTGTCCTCAGGTCGTGTGTAGTATTACAGCTCTGTCCTATTCACTTCACTGGAGGTGAACTACAATACCAGACACTACCTGAAGACAGGCGCTGTGTCTCCAATCCGGACACCCCTTCTGTCCTGAGATGACCCGACGGGGGAGGCGGGTGTCAGAGCCACCCACCGCCATCACTGCAGACAGAACCACACAACTACGGCATGAGGGCAGAGCTTGTCCTGAGTGCACTGTCTCTTGTTATGGACAGATTTATAGTCACATGAACCCCGTCTGATGAATCGGTAACCTAGGTCCGATCACATGACAGAGGGGGATCACCAAAAACCCTGTGCATCCTCAGCCCGTCCATCCAGCCCTTTCCTGGTTATATCTGCATCTGGGAAAGCTGGGTGAACACCATTACCCCTCCTACTGGAGTGTGTTTGGGGATGTGACTAATGAACCTCTCACACTCCAGTAGGAGAGGTAATGGTGGTCACCCAGCTTTCCCAGACCCCTGAACGATAAATCTCTCTAATTGTGCTGAGACTGAGAGGTTCATTAGTCACATCCCCAAACAGTCTCAGCAGAACTAGAGATTTATCGTTCAGGGCTTTCCCAGTACAGTTTCATCATGTGTCCTTCATACAAGGGGGGGGGGGGCGTTAGGGGGGGGGCCGTCGGGGGCGTCGGGTGGGGGGGGCCCATCGGGGGTCACGAGAGCGGGGGTCTGTGAGATAGAGAGTGGGACATGCAGAGACACACATCTTACCTGCAGTGCAGCTGGTCTTCAAGATGGCGCCTGCTCTCTCCCTGCAAACAGCTGCTCTGCTCTGTGTGACTCTGACCTGCGTCTGCGCAGTACAGAGCCAGAGAGCAAAGTCAATGGAACGGCTCCCGTTCATTGACTCCTATGCACTGTAGCTGCCGTATTCCATCTCTGTATGTGTCGTTAATCGACACATACAGAGATGAAAAACAAAATGGCAGCCCCCATAGTGAAGTAAAAGTTAGAAAAAAGAAAAAAGTAAAACACAAACACACACATAAATAAAAGATTTTATAATAAAACACTAAATGCAAATTGATATCAAAATTTTTTTTTCGTGACACTCGTCCTTTAACCCCTTAATGACCAGCCTATTTTAAACCTTAATGACCAAGCCATTTTTTACGTTTTTCCATCGTCGCATTCCAAGAGCTATAACTTTTTTATTTTTGCATCGACTTAGCTGTATAAGGTCTTGTTTTATGCGGGACAAGTTGTATTTTTAAATAGCACCATTTTGAGTTACATATTATTTATTTATTAACTTTTATTAACTTTTTTTGGGGGGAATAGAGAAAAACCTGAAATTTCGCCACTCTTTTTTCGCCGTTTACCGTGTGGTATAAATAACACAATACCTTTATTCAGCGGGTTGTTACGATTGCAACGATACCAAATTTGTATCTTTTTTGTATGTTTTACTACTTTAACCCAGTAAAAATGCTTTTTTTTCAAAATTATTGGTTTTTGTGTCTCCATATTTGAAGAGCCATAACTTTTTTATTGTTCCGCCGATGCAGTTGTATGATGGCTTGGACCAATCACAACTTTTTGTTATCCACAGGGTGGACCATACTCTAATACTTGTACATCGGATGGGTCTCCGGACTGATGCTAAATGACCAAGGTGTCCAGATGGTCAGGCTGATATTTTGCACATGTTATGGAGTTGTCCGGTTATTCAACATATTTGGGATCGAGTGTTTCGACTCTTGAATACTTTATTAATGGTGACAGTTCCCTGTACTCTTTTAGTGGGGGTGTTAGGCTTTGAAACTGACTGCTCAAAATATATGGTATCCGGCATGCAAACTACTTGCTATTCAATGCCTAGATACTAACCTATCATGCTATAAAGAACTTGTTAATGGGTTTAACGGTATCATTCTTATGGAAAAACATATTTACTTGAAAATGGGGGCTCGGAGGAAGTATGAGGGACAATTGTTAGTATGACTTAGGATACCTGGTCTGCCTGCTGCGGATCTTCTCTGAGACTTCGCACCCTTGATACAGGGCTCTGTTTAAATATTTTCCCTATTTTGTGTGACTAGACCTCATGAGAGTTTCATATTTCTTTCTTATTTGTGAGGGACTGGTGTTTATGGTGCTTCTTGTTCTCTCAGGGAGAGAGGGTTGTGTTGAAGGGGCAAGGATTTATTATTTGTATTGGGGGTATTTTCTGTATGATTCATCTTTTTATCTTTTTGTATGTATTGTTATCTTTGACTGTATTTACCCTGTAAACTGTTAATAAAAACTAACTGATTTAACCCCTTCCCTCTTTAGCCACTTTTGACCTTCCTGACAGAGCCTAATTTTTCAAATCTGACATGTGTCACTTTATGTGGTAATAACTCCGGAATGCTTTCACCTATCCAAGCGATTCTGAGATTGTTTTCTCGTGACACATTGGACTTTATGTTACTTGCAAAATTTGCTCGATATGTTCAGTATTTAATTGTGAAAACACCAAAAATTAGCGAAAAATTGCAAAAATTTGCATTTTTCTCAATTTAAATGTATCTGCTTGTAAGACAGGCAGTTATACCACACAAAATTGTTGCTAATTAACATCACCCATATGTCTACTTTAGATTGGCATCGTTTTTTGAACATCCTTTTATTTTTCTATGACCTCACAAGGCTTAGAACTTTAGCAGCAATTTCTCACATTTTCAAGAAAATTTCAAAAGGCTATTTTTACAGGGGCCAGTTCAGTTGTGAAGTGGCTTTGAGGGCCTTATATATTAGAAACCCCCAAAAAGTCACCCCATTTTAAAAACTTCACCCCTCAAAGTATTCAAAACAGCATTTAGAAAATGTCTTAACCCTTTACACATTTCACAGGAATTAAAGCAAAGTAGAGGTGAAATTTACAAATTTCATATTTTTCTGCAGAAATACATTTTTAATACAATTTTTTTTATAACACAGAAGGTTTTACCAGAGAAATGCAACTCAATATTTGTTGCCCAGTTTCAGCAGTTTTAGGAAATATCCCACATGTGGCCGTAGCGTGCTACTGGACTGAAGCACCGGCCTCAGAAGCAAAGGAGCACCTAGAGGATATTGGGGCCTTATTTTTGTTAGAATATATTTTAGGCACCATGTCAGGTTTGAAGGGCTCTTGCGGTGCCAAAACAGTCAAAATCCCCCAAAAGTGACCCCATCTGGGAAACTAGACACCTCAAGGAAATTATCTAGGGGTGTAGTGAGCATTTTGACCGCACAGGTTTTTTACAGAAATTATTGGAAGTAGGCCGTGAAAATTAAAATCAACATTTCTTCAAAGAAAATGTAGGTTTAGCGATTTTTTTTCTCATTTCCACAAGGACTAAAGGAGAAAAAGCACCGCAAAATTTGTAAAGCAATTTCTCCCGAGTAAAACAATACCTCACATGTGGTAATAAACGGTTGTTTGGAGACACGGCGTGGCTGAGAAGGGAAAGAGCGCTATTTGGCTTTTGGAGTTCACATTTAGCAGGAATGGTTTGCGGAGGCCATGTCACATTTACAAAGCCCCTGAGGGGATAAAACAGTGGAAACCCCCCACAAGTGACCCCATTTTGGAAACTACACCCATTGAGGAAATTATCTAGGGGTATAGTGAACGATTTGACACCACAGTTTTTTTGCAGAAATTATTGGAAGTAGGCCCTGAAAATAATAATCTACATTTTTTCAAAGAAAATGTAGGTTTAGCTAATTTTTTCTCATTTCCAGAAGGACTGAAGGAGAAAAAGCACCACAAAATTTGTAAAGCAATTTCTCCCGAGTAAAACAATACCCCACATGTGGTAATAAACGGCTGTTTGGACACACGGCAGGGCTTAGAAGGGAAAGAGCGCTATTTGGCTTTTTGAGATCACATTTAGCAGGAATGATTTGCGGAGGCCATGTCACATTTGCAAAGCCCCTGAGGGGACAAAACAATGAAAACGCCCAAAAAGGGACTCCATTTAGGAAACTACACCTCTTGAGGAATGCATCTAGGGGTGTAGTGAGCATTTTGACCCCACAGATGTTTCATAGAATTTATTAGAATTAGGCAGTGAAAATAAAAACAGTCCTTTTTCTTCAATAAGACGTAGCTTTAGCGCAAATTTTTTCATTTTCTCAACAAATAAAGGAAAAAAAGAACCCAACATTTGTAAAGCTATTTCTCCCGAGTACGGCAATACCCCATATGTGGTCATAAACTGCTGTTTGGGCAAACCGCAGGGCTCAGATGGCAAGGACCGCCATTTGGAGTGCAGATGTTGCTGGATTGGTTTCTGGGCACCTGTGGGCCCAAAACAGTGGAAACCCCCCAGAAGTGACCCCATTTTGGAAACTACACCCCTCAATGCATTTACCAAGGGGTGTAGTAAGCATTTTAACCCTGCAGGTGTTTTGTAGAAATTAGTGTGCGCTCAATGTTGCAGAGTGAAAATGGGATTTTTTTCCATAGATATGCCAATATGTGGTGCCCGGCTTGTGCCACCATAACAAGACAGCTCTCTAATTATTATGCGGTGTTTCCCGGTTTTAGAAACACCCTACATGTGGCCCTAATCTTTTGTCTGGACATATGACAGGGCTCAGAAGTGAAGAGTACCATGCGGAGTGGAGGCCTAATTTGGCGATTTACAAAGTATTGGTTCACAACTGCAGAGGCTCAGATGTGAAATAATAAAAAGAAACCCCTGATAAGTGACCCCCACTATGGAACTGCACCCCTCAAGGCATTAATTAAGGGGTGTAGTGAGCATTTTCACCCCACAGGTCTTTTCCATAAATGAATGCGCTGCGGATGGTGCAAGTTAAAAATTTATATTTTTCCCTAGATATGCCATTCAGTGGCAAATATGTCATGCCCAGCTTATGACGCTGGAGACACACACCCCAAAAATTGTTAAAAGGGTTCTCCCGGGTATGACGATGCCATATATGTTGAAGGAAACTGCTGTTTGGGGACGCTGTAGGGTTCAGGGCCGAGGGAGCACCATTTGGCTTTTGGAGAGCGGATTTTGCTTGGTACTATATTTGTTTGAGTATTGCTGGTGTTTTATAATGTGGGGGTACATGTAAGCGGGGCGGAGTTTATAAGGGGCATAGTCAGGTGGTATAAAAAAATAAAAATAATCCATAGATGTGTGTTACGCTGTGAAGCAATCCTTTCTGCACAGGCCGGTGTCGCACTGATAAATGGTGTCATTTCTTATCCCCCTTTTGGTCCACACTCCGCGCCTTTGTAGTTTGGGGAATTTTGCTGGGAAAGTGTTGTCCTGGTATAATACGGGCACCGTCGCTTCCAGCGGATGTTTGGGCCCTCCCCTAATTTTAGGTCCTTGATAAATCGCCTCTTGAAACAGAAGAAATGTTCCCCTCGGGCACAACTGCATATTTTTTTATTTCCTGACTTATTGGAGCCATAACTAATTTTATTTTTCATAGACGTAGCGGTATGAGGGCTGGTTTGTTGCGGGACGAGCTGTAGTTATTATTGGTACCATTTTGGGGTACATGCGACTTTTTGATCACCTTTTATCCTATTTTTCGGGATGCTAGGTAAACAAAAAAACGCAATTCTGGCACAGCTTTTTTTGGTTTTTTTATACAGCGTTCACCACGCATTATAAACTACATGTTAACTTTATTCTGCGGGTCAGTACGATTCCGGCGATACCTAATTTATAGCACTTTCTTATGTTTTACTACTTTTTGCGCAATAAAATTACTTTTGTAAAAAGAATGTATTTTTTCTGTCGCCAAGTTGTGAGAACCATAACTTTTTAATTTTTTTGTCGACGGAGTTGTATGAGGGCTTGTTTTTTGCGGGACGAGCTATAGTTTTTATAGGTACTATTTTTGGATACGTGCGACTTTTTGATCACTTTTTATTGTAATATTTGTAGGGCAAAGTGACCAAAAAACAGAAACTCTGGTAAAGTTTTTTACGGGTTTTTTTTACGCTGTTCACCGCGTGCAATAAATAATATAATATTTTGATACCTCCGGTCGTTACGGTCGTGGCGATACCAAATACATATGGTTTATTATTATTTTTCAATAATAAAGGACTTGATAAGAGTAAAAGGGGGATTGTGTGTTATTTGATTACTTGAAACTTTTATTGTTTTCAAACTTTTATTTTTTGCACTTTTTTTTACACTTTTTTATACTTTTTTTTACACTTTTTCTCAAGTCCCACTAGGGGACTTGAAGGTCCAACGGTCAGATTTTTTTTTTTCTAATACATTGCACTACCTATGTAGTGCAATGTATTAGATCTGTCAGTCATTCACTGACAGCAAGCCGTTTAGGCTTCGCCTCCCGGCGGGGCCTAAATCGGCTTCCGTAATGGCAGAGCAGGAGACCATTGTGTCTCCTGTTGCCATAACAGCAGTCGCCAGTCCCGATTGCCTATCAGGGCTGGCGATCTGCTAGTAACCGCTACGATGCAGCAATCGCTTTCGATTGCTGCATCGAAGGGGTTAATGGCAGGGATCGGAGCTAGCTCCGGTTCCTGCCGTTACAGGTGGATGTCAGCTGTACAGTACAGCTGACCTCCACCGCTGATGACGCCGGATCAGCTCCTGACCCGGCGCCATCTTGCCGGCAGCTACGGAAGCCGATCAGGCTCCGCCGCCGGGCGGATCTTGACCGGCTTCGGTGCTAGGCAGACCGGGAGGCCAGTATTAGGCCTCCGGTTGCCATTGCAGCCACCGGAACCCCGGCAATTTCATTGCTGGGGCTCCGATGAGCTGCAAACACCTTAAGTGCAGCGATCGCGTTTGAGCGCTGCACTTAAGGGGTTAATGGCGGGGATCGAAGCTAATTTCGGTCCCCGCCGTTACAGTCGGATGTCAGCTGTAAGATACAGCTGAGATCCGACGATGATGGCACCGCCAAACGTTTGACGTACATGTACGGCATTTTGCGGGAAGTCAATGCTTTCCATGACGTACATGTACGTCAAATGTCGGGAAGGGGTTAAAAAAGAAATGGCTAAATAAATTCAGACCCCTAAAGAAATTTAGACCCCAAACCAGAACAAAAATATCAGACCCAGGGCTCTTTTTTAAAACGAATAAACCATACATACAGACACTTCATGATACATTATGCACAAACACTACACATGCACACAGACACTACACTACATAAGCACTAGATACACACAGTAATTACAACACACCACTAACAAGCATCCCACAGCTCCATATGTGCTTCCAGTGCAGCCCCACACAACTACCAAGCATTACACAGCTCCCCATGTGTTTCCAGTGCAGTCCAATATAGACTGCTCCCCATAAACCCTCTTTTTCACACACTGCTTCACCATTTTTCATACAGACTGCCCCCCATGCCACCCTTTTTTACACAGACTGCTTCCCATGCCCCCTCTCTCACCCAGACTGCTTCCCATTCCCCCCTTTTTCACACAGATTGGTCCGCCATGCCACCTCTTATGACACTCTTTTTCTCATGCAGACTGCTCCCCATATCACCCTCTTTTTCACACACTGCTTCACCATTTTTCATACAGACTGCCCCCCATGCCACCCTTTTTTACACAGACTGCTTCCCATGCCCCCTCTCTCACCCAGACTGCTTCCCATTCCCCCCTTTTTCACACAGATTGGTCCGCCATGCCACCTCTTTTCTCGCACATACTGCCCCATGCAGCCCTCTCTTTCACATAGACTGCTCTCCATGCCCCCTCTCTCACACAGACTGCTCCCATATCACCCTCTATTTCACATAAACTGCTCTCCAATGCTGCAACTTTTCTCACAAAATTGCTCCCCCATGCCGCTATCTTTTTTACACAGACTGCCCCGCCATGCCGACCTTTGTTTTACACAGACTGCTCCCATGATGCCCTCTCTGACAAAGACTGCCACATGCCATTCTCTTTCACAAAGACTTCTCCCCATGACACCCTTTTTTTAAACACACTGCCCCCTATGCTTCTCTTTTTCTTACAGAGACTGCTCCCCCATGCTGTCCTTTTTCTCACAGAGACTATTCTCCAGGGGGCATGGCAAGATGCCGAGGAAAAATCTAAGCCTCGCAGGAGCTCACCGAAGCTCCCATCTATTTCAGCAGCAGGCACAACTCCATCACTACACATTATCTCTCCACTACAGATGTGCAATTGCCTCCCTGCAGGAAACATTTGAAAGAGACAATGGAGGGAATTTGTGGATGCAGCAGCTATTTTATCTGGGTGGTCCATATGATCTCCACAAGATGGTGCTAATTCTCCACTAACCAAGAAAGCAGCCACTCTAACACAAGAATGGATAAAGATAAGTTCCAAAAAATCTCCTAAGGCAAGCACCTAAACTCCAGCTTGAATCTGCAGAAAGGTACCAGATTACCTTGCTTTGTTTGCAAGTCACTACCAGTACAGATCCCCCAAATCCAATACAATTTAAAAAGTCTAGGCTCAAAGGCTTGCATAAACATGTGACTATGGTCAACTTACTATCACCTCTACTACCAACAAAAAGGTATAACGCAGAATTATTAGAACAAAACTATTACTCTACAATGGTACTAAAAATTTCCTCCTGAAACGTAAAAGGTCTCAATAGCCCCTTTAAAAGATCTATTTTCTGGAAAGGGGTTAAGAAAAAAAAATGTGGCGTGAAATGTCATTTCACGAAATAGATTGTGATGACCAGCGGTTTGTGGACCCACTGTGCTACTCCACTGATTTGACATAGGGTCACCTCTAAGGGCGTTCTATAAATAGACTTCCCGATTTAACCCCCATACAGGGTTCTGGACTTCGCTGTGGGGAGACTGCAAGATTGCTACTTCTTGATGTGATCCCGGTGTGAGTAGAGGCTGGCCCAGTGGATCAGGATACAACCGTGTTGCACACCAAGGGTACAGGCACTGGCAGATGGTACATTGTCAGGTGGATGTGGATCAGAAAACACAATTCGTATTAGGAAGGAAGCTTCAGGCTCGTCACAGGTAATTGGATACAGACTAGCAGTAGACAGCGGGATGCAGGCTGATGGTGGATAACAGGATGCGAACTGTTAGCAGGCAGCAGGACGCAGACTGGTAGTGGGCAGCTGGATGCAGTCTGGCAGAAGACAGCTGGATACAGTATGATAATAGAAAGCTGGATACAGGCTGATAACAGAAAGCTGGATACAGGCTGGTAGCGGATAGCTGGTTACAAGGTGATAACAGATATCTGGATACAGGCTGGTAGCGGATAGCTGGATACGGGCTGATAACAGATAGCTGGATACACACTGGTAGCAGATAGCTGGATACACACTGGTAGCAGATAGCTCGACGTTGGCTGATAACAGATAGCTGGATACAGGCTGGTAGTGGATAGTTGGATTCAGGCTAATAACAGATAGCACGTGTGAACTGGATTTAGGATGCAAAGATGAACCTCTGCAGGACACAAGTAGGTTGCACCAAAATTTCTCAGGCCCCAGGTGAACTGTGGAGGTGCCTTGTATAGTACAGGAGCAATCAGGGATTGGTTAGTGGAATCTTGAATTGAACGTGTGTCACGATCTGTGGGTATGTGGACCCACTAGGCCGCACCGCCGTAGCGTTGTAGCAGCTGGCCAAACAACAGTGTACCAAGTCTATACAAAGTCCAAGCACAAGGGTACCTGTTATAGTCCATACAGTAGCAGCTGCTAGGCACAGATGGTTTTAGACGGCAGGTGATGCAAAATGTGGCAGGAAGTACCAGACGTGGCAGATGACACAACACGACTCCAACACGAAAAAGGGCACAGGAACAAATACAGCACAGGATACAGGTAGCAGGGCACGGGAACACTGGGAACAGGATACGGCTAAGGGCCCATTTGCAAGACTAACATAGTCATACAAACAACGCTCAGGTAAGGAGTGAAAGGGCAGGGCCACTTTTATAGTCCAGGGTGATTAGGGCTGTGCGCGTTCTGGCCCTTTAAGGCTGGGCATGAGCGTGTGCGCGCGCACCCTACGGGACACTGCAGAGTGAAGCGGAAGTGAGTGCTGGCGTCTCCTAGGGAGGAGATGCTGGCCAGAGCTCACAAGTTCATGGTCTCAGCCGTCAAGGGGTGAGTAGCAACGGCGGTCCACGGCCGTGGACATTACAGTATCCCCCCTCTTACGCCCCTTCTTCTTGGGACCAGAGCGATAGAGGAATTTCTTAATGAGGGAAGGGGCATTGAGGTTCTCTTCTGGCTCCCAAGACCTCTCCTCTGGACCAAACCCCTTCCAATCCACAAAATAAAAAGTCCTTCCTTCTACTTTCTTGAAGTCCAGAATCTCCTTTACCTTGAAAACGTTGGAAGAACAGCTGGGAGCAACTGCAGGGCTAGGAGTTTTAGTGTAGTGGTTCAAGACCACAGGCTTCAGGAGTGACACATGAAAGGACTTGGGGATTTGGAGGGTAGGAGGCAGCCGAAGCTTACAGAAGACAGGGTTAATTTGTTGCAGGATCTCAAAAGGTCTGAGGAACCTGGGAGCAAATTTGTACGAAGGCACCTTCAGATGGATATTCCTTGAGGACAGCCAGACCTTGGTAGCCCGGAAGATACTTGTCACGTTGGGTTCGTGGACCCACTGGGCCGACCGCCTTGGTCACAGTTCACAGTTCGTATAAGGTACCTGTGGAAGCTCCTACAGTAGCAAGGCAGGTTCGGCTGGGACTAGGCAGCGGGCAGACATCAGGAGTGGAGCAGCAGGACAGGCGTAGGTACAGCACAGCACGACTACAGCACAGCACAGCACTAAAACAGGATAGCACGGGATACAGATTACGGGATGCACGAACAGGGAACACTGGAACTGAAAAACACTAGGAGACCATTTGCTAGACAAACTAGGATGTGACAAACAACGCTCAGGCATGGGAGGATGGGGCTGGAACCTTCTTATAGCCCAGGGTGCTCTGGGGGCAATCAGCTCAATCTCCCACATGCGTGCACTTATGCTTCTTAAGTCTGGACTGAGCTTGCGAGCGCACCCTGGTGGTCACTGTGGAACAGGACGGCCGTATGTGCCGACATGTCTGGAGAGAAGGGCGTCGATTGGATGGAAGGAGTTCGTGGTCAGCGACCATGGATGTTACAGTATCCCCCCTCTTACAGCCCCTCCTCTTGGGACCAGAACAAGAGAGAAACCTCTTAATGAGGGTAGGAGCGTTGGGATTCTCTTCTGGATCCCAGGACCTCTCTTCTGGACCAAACCCCTGCCAATCTACTAAATAAATGGTTCTTCCTCTTACTTTTTTAATGTCCAGGATCTCCTTAACCTCGAAGGTGTCTGAAGGACCGCTGGAGGCAACCGCAGGGCTAGGAGTCTCGGTAAAGCGGTTCAGAACCACCGGCTTCAGGAGGGAGATATGGAAGGAGTTGGGGATCTTGAGGGTAGGAGGCAGCCGAAGCTTGTAGGCGACAGGGTTGATCTGCTGTAGAATCTCGAAGGGTCAGAGGAAGCTGGGAGCAAACTTGTACGACGGCATCCTCAGTCGAATATTCCTGGAGGACAGCCAGACCTTCATGCCAGGAAGAAACTGAGGAGGTTCTCTTCTCCTTGTGTCTGTCCTCCGTTTCATGCGGTCGACCGCCACCAGGATGGAGGATCGAGTCTGCTGCCAGATCTGCAGAAAGTCCCTAAAAGCCGTGTCAGCAGCTGGTACCTTGGACGTATCAGGCACCGGGAGAGGAATTTGTGGGTGTTCGCCATAGACAATGAAGAATGGTGTCTTCTGTGTGGACTCGCTGGTGTGATTGTTGTATGAGAATTCAGCCCACGGAAGCAACTGCACCCAGTCATCATGCTGCTTGGAGATGAAGTTGCGTAAGTAGTTCTCCAAGATCTGATTGATCCTCTCGACCTGACCATTGGACTGAGGATGGTAGGCCGAGGAAAAGTCTAACTTTACACCTAGGAGTCCGCAGAAGGCTATCCAGAACTTCGAGGTGAACTGAACCCCCTGATCAGACACAATATGCTGCGGTAAGCCGTGCAGGCGGAAGATGTGTTGGATGAACAGCTTGGCCAGTAGAGGAGCAGAAGGAAGACCGGCCAGAGGAACGAAGTGGGCCATCTTCGAAAATCCTTGTCTCTCCCAGATAAGATTTGCCCATCCAAGGGCCTTGCCAGTGAGAAAAGAAATGATGAAACGACCCTTGCCCCATCAGACGAAAATGCCCTTGAATACAGGCTTAAGTGGATCTGGCACTGGTTCAAAAATCCACGACAGGTACATCATAGTGGTCAGGAAGTGGCAAAGAAAAACGACGATCAACACTGCCAGGAGGTGTAGTCTGAGGAACAGTACTGCCAGGAGGTGTAGTAGGAGGAATGGCAGCTCGTGCCTCCTGCCGACGTGCGAGAATGTTCAAGGCCTGGAGGAGTTGGTCCTGTCGAGACTGGAGGTCTAGCATATCCGCCCGCATCTCTTGTGACGTTGTCATGGTCTTGGATCGACCAGCGGGGACCATGGCCTGAGCGTACTGTCACGTTTGGTTCGTGGACCCACTAGGCCGTACCACCTTTGCGGTATAGCAGCTGGCCAACAGGGTGCAGGTCACAGTTCGAAGTTTTCCATAAGTTAGCTTGGACAGTAGCAAGGCAGGCTCGGCTGGGAGTAGGCAGCGGGTAGACGTCAGGCGTGGAGCAGCAGGACAGGCATAGGTACAGCACAGCACGACTACAGCACTGCACGCCACTAGAACAGGATAGCATGGGATACAGGATACGGGATACAGGAATAGGGAACACTGGAACTGAAAAACACTAGGAGACCATTTGCTAGAGAAACTAGGATATGACAAACAACGCTCAGGCTTGGGAGGATGGGGCTGGAACCTTCTTATAGCCCAGGGTGCTCTGGGAGCAATCAGCTCAATCTCCCACATGTGTGTGCTTAGGCTTCTTAAGTCTGGACTGAGCTTGCGTGTGCACCCTGGTGGTCACTGTGGAACAGGACGGCCGTATGTGCAGACATGTCTGGAGAGAAGGGCGTCGACTGGATGGAAGGAGTTCGTGGTCAGCAACCATGGACGTTACAATACTGAGGTGGCTCCCTTTTTCTTGTCCCCAGTACCTGAGATGTAGCCGAAACAGGAAGAGTAAATCTTGGATGTTGACCGTTCACAATGTAGAATGGAGTAGAAGCGGTGGACTCACTTGTGTGATTGTTATATCAGAACTCTGTCCATGGAAGAAGCTGTACTCAGTCATCATGCTGCTTGGAGATGAAGTGACGAAGATAATTGTCCATGATCTGGTTAATCCTCTCGACTTGACCAATGGACTGGGGGTGGTAGGCTGAGGAAAAGTCCAATTTCACATCCAGGAGTTTACAGAGGGCTCTCCAGAATTTAAGGGGCAAGCTATACAAACGAAAGATGTGCTGAATCAAGAGATTAGCCTGTCGAAGAGCAGAAGGTAGACCGGTCAGTGGGATAAAATGTGCCATCTTCGAGAACCGATCCACCACCACCCAGACAGTATTGCATCCTGCTGAGGGAGGAATATCTGTGACAAAGTCCATTGCAATATGCTGCCAGGGAGCGTTGGGCACAGGCAGAGGTTGGAGCAGACCGGCAGGCTTGGAGTGAGCAACCTTGCTAAAAGCACAGACAGTGCAGGAAGAGACAAAGTCCACAATATCTTTGGGCAGCATGGGCCACCAGATATGATGAGTTATCAGGTCTCGAGTCTTACGAACACCAGCGTCCCCAGCGAAGGATTATTTCCCTGTCTGCCAACCGAACAAAAGTCCTCCACGGAGGGATGTGTCTAACTTGCAAAAGATTGGCAGTGACAATGCAGGAATGGTCCATGATATATTGAGGGGTCGCCACAATGTCCTCTTTTTCAAATTACTTGGATAGGGCATCGGCCCTCACATTTTTGTCAGTGGGACCTTAGTGGAGTACAAATTGGAAACGGGTGAAGATCAGCAACCACCTGGCTTGGTGGGGGTTTAGCCGTTGAGCCGACTGGAGATAGGTAGGGTTCTTGTGGTTGTGTTTATCAGGATGGGGTGAGCTGTGCCCTAAAGCAGATGTCTCCACTCCTCCAGAGCCAATTTGATGGCCAGTAACTCCAGATCTCCAATAGAGTAATTGTGCTCTGCAGAGGAAAAAAAGTCACGAGTAATAGCCACATACTACTGCCTTTCCCTTGAAGCTTCTCTGCAACAGAAGTGCACCTGCACCAACAGAACAAGCGTCCACCTCCGACGAGAACTGCCGAGATGATGGAGGATCAAGGCTGAAGTGAAGGCATTCTTGAGACTACTGAATGCTGATTCTGCCTCTGGAGTCCACACCTTGGCATTCATACCTTTCTAGGTAACGGTAGAGATGGGCGCTCTCAGTGAAGAGAATTTTGGGATAAATTGCCAGTAGAAGTTAGAGAATCCCAAAAAACTCTGTATGGACCACATGCCCTGAGGACGTGGCCACTCCAGGATAGACTTTACTTTTTGAGGATCTATCTTGAGACCCTGATTCTAGATTATGTAGCCCAGGAAGTGCAGAGAATTTTTTTCAAAAGTGCACTTCTCCAGCTTGGCATACAGACGATTCTCTCTTCGCAGCAGGACTTGACGGACATGCCTCCAATGTGTTGTCGGATCTGGGGAGAAGATTAAAATGTCATTGAGATATACCACAACACAGACATAGAGGAGATCTCGGAAGATATCATTGACGAATTCCTGGAAGACCGTGGGGGCGTTATACAGACCGAAGGTCATCACCATGTATTCATAGTGCCCGTCTTGAGTATTAAATGCCGTCTTTCACTCGTCACCTTGACGGATTCGGATTAAGTTGTAGGCCTCACGCAAGTCTACTCTAGAGAAGATCTTGGCTCCTCGTATACGAGCAAATAATTCTGAGATCAGTGACAAAGGGTATTTGTTTTTGACCGTGATCTGGTTGAGACCACGGTAGTCAATGCAGGGTCAAAGGGATCCGCCTTTTTTCTTTACAAAAAAGAACCCGGCACTGGCCGGAGAGGAGGATTCTCCCCTTGATATAGGCCGACATGGACTGAGTCTCTGGCAAGGAGAGGGGGTATACCCGTCCACGGGGAGGTGAAGCATTAGGAACCAGTCCAATCGGGCAGTCGTAAGCCCGGTGTGGGGGAAGCATCTCAGCTTCCTTCTTGCTAAAGACATCTGCAAACCTCTGATGAGAGCAGCAGGGGTTGCTGTAATGTAGGAGTCAGCCTAGGAAGTCTTCTGGCCCGGCGAATCTCTTGAGACCGTTCCTGGATCTTCAAGTCAACCCGGGTGGCTAGAAGACTGAGGTCATCTAGGGTAGAAGGCAGATCTCTTCAGGAGGAGCAGTAGGAGCAGGTGCCGTGAAGGCTGCAGTTTGCGTATCCAGCCAATTAGCAATAGCATTCACCGCCTGGAGGAGTTGGTACTGTCGGGACCGGAGGTCTCGCATATCAGTCTGCATAATTTGTGACATCATCATGGTCTTGGGTTGACCTGCGGGGTCCATGGCCTGAGCGTACTATTACAATCTATGGGTATGTGGACCCACTAGGCCGCACCACCGTAGTGGGGTAGCAGCTGGCCAAACAACCGTGTACCATGTCTATACAAAGTCCAAGTACAAGGGTACCTGTAATAGTCCATACAGTAGCACCGGCTAGGCACAGATGGTATTAGATGGCAGTTGATGCAAAACGTGGCAGGAGATACCAGGCGTGGCAGATGACACAACACAACTACAACACTAGAGAGGGCACAGGAACAAATACAGCATGGGATACAGGATGCAGGTAGGAGGGCATGGGAACACTTGGATTTAGATACGATTAAGGGACCATTTGCAAGACTAACATAGGAATACAAAGAATGCTCAGGCAAGGAGTTAAAGGGCAGGGTGATTAGGGCTAAATAGTAACATATTTTCATGTGCACACGCTGGCCCTTTAAGGCCGGGCACGAGCGTGTGCGCGCAGCCTACGGAACACTGCAGAGTGGAGCGGAAGTGAGTGCTGGTGTCTCCTAGAGAGAAGATGCCGGCCGGCACTCACAAGTCCATGGCCGCGGCCGTCGAGGGGTGAATAACAACGACGGTCCGTGGCCCTGGACGTTACAGCGTGCACTGGCCCTTTAAGCGGCGTCCAGAACGCATGTGCCCTAAGGGGAGACCGGCCGTGAGCAGAGGGAGAGGCAGAATGAAGACGCCAGAGGCCACACAGAGGAGAAGGAACAGGCGGCTGGCGAGGCAAGTAAGAGATCCGATGGCAGGAACCGCTGACCAGAACGGCACCCGCCACTACCAGTACATAAGGCATATATTCAATCAGCCCCTGATGATATGCATAAAGACTATACAGATTGTATGCACTATATACTTATGTTTTTATTCAATAATGGAGATCTGTTTTTATTTAGTAAAACTATAAAAATATAGAGAACAATTAAAATATAGCTTGTCGTATACAATTAAATTAGTTAGCAGAGTCATTTTCTAAGTGTAAATTCTGTGAAATTAGAATTTGTGTTTTTTCCTTGTGAGACACTTGTAAATTACTGTGAATTGAAAATGTTTGCTAGATGTTGGTGACGATGGCGTATAATTAACAGTGTTCCCTCCATGTGCATACTGACAACAATTAACAGGCTGGTGAAATAATATCAGGAAAGACACGTCAAAGAAATAACTTCTTTTTATTGTGTGAATAATATGAAATTCCATTACATATTACCATTTAATCTGCTTGTTAGGAAAATACAGTATAAATGTGAGGTTCTTAGTGCACATTTTGATGAAATTGTGCTAGCCCATCTGCCACAGATGGGTCCGTACACTGAGCATTATACCTGTACACTAGGAGACTTTACCTCTCTTTTAGGCCTGGCCTACAAATTGAACTCAGGGTACATAGGAACCAGCTTTATTCTGTTCTTATTACAAACAGCCTTGGACAGGTAAGAGGAGCTCACCACTAAGATGCAAAAGAGGAGGTTAGTCAGCACCTCCTAACAAAGTGAAATAAATGGACATTGCATCTTTGGGGGGGGGGGGGGGGTGGTTGTGATTTACTCCATCTTGGTCATGCACTCCCCCATCTTTCCAAGGCCGTTTTTATTTAGGCCCCTATTGGAAAATCAGGGCAGACTACCCAAATGAAGACATTGGATCAGTTTAAATGTAACTTATCTTAGCCTGATCTCTTTCACTTAAAGGACGGGTGTTGCTTTTAGTATGTTATTAAAATAAATTGTATTTATTTGTGTGTTTGTGTTTTACTTTTTTATTTTTTCTAACTTTTACTTCACTATGGGGGCTGCCATTTTGTTTTTCATCTCTGTATGTGTCGATTAACGACACATACAGAGATGGAATACGGCAGCTACAGTGCATAGGAGACAATGAACGGGAGCCGTTCCATTGACTCTACTCTCTGGCTCTGTACCCCCCGACAGGCGCCCCCCCCGACGGACCCCCCACCAGTCGTGCAGGAGACTCTGTATAAAGAAATTATAGGTATGGGGAGAGAAGGAAAAGAGAGAGCATGGTGGATTGAATGTCGCTTTCAAGTGTTTTATTGATACCGACTATTATGATAGGAAAGGATTATATTGTGCAATGTCCCCTTTTATTGCCACATTGTGTGTTATTTTATTAAATTAATACAAAGTGTAGTAACGACTTTCATCTGATTCCACTAGGTAGAAAGCCTGTTGTTTGCCTTACTACTTTAGTGAAAATAGAAGAGGTAGTGCTGCAAGGATTATTAGTGTATTGTAAAATACCCTGCATCAGCACTCCGCAAAAGGTTATGTTGAATCTCTGTGAGCAGCTGCCTAGTCACGGAATACGTTGTTGGCGCTGCCGCTCCAATCAAGTTAGTTGTGCAGCAGCGCAAAAACAATTGCGATTAATGTCAGTGAAAGGTTTCTTAATCTGCAAGTGCGTTTTAATTATTATCTTCCCTGCACTGTCGCTTCGATCCTATTTTGAGCAACAATTAATTCAGCAACCTGAACAATAGAATTCTCACTCAGTGAGCAGCTGACTAGTCACCGAGTCTGCTGTATTGTGTATTTTCAGCGTTGCCGCTGCGATTCTCAATTCGGCAGCAGTGCAGAGATATTAGCTTTTGCTATGTTTTAGCAGATAGACAGACTGCTTTTTAGTAGTGAACACTACTGCTTCGTAAAGTTGTTAAGCTCGCTGGCTGTACGCCAGCAAGCTGTCAAAGTATTAGCTGTGAGTGCCGCGACGTCATCAGCACTTACCAGCTCAGTAGCCTGTAGTGATACTCCCACTACGTGCATTCGTTCCAGCTTTATAAGGAGCGAAGTAAATGCGGTGAGATTAGTTTTTAAATTCCATTGAACTAATCTTGCCCTCTATAGTCATTAATCTTTCCCTATCTTCAGGGTCGGTATGGTCCCGACGCGCGTTTCACTGAACTAAGTCAGCTTCTTCCGGTATTATTATAGTATTGTAGGGCATCTGTGCTAGCGCGTGCCCAGGTTTGCCGAGTGCTGTTGCTGGCCTTGATAATGTCTTGTGAGCTCTGTGCATCTTGTAGATGCTGATGTTGCACTTACCCAAGAAATGATTAATTGGGATTTTATTGTGTTCCTTTCTATATCAATTTTGCTTTTTAACAACATATACAGATGTGCCCTTTCTCACCTTTTTTCTTATCTC
This sequence comes from Rhinoderma darwinii, assembly GCF_050947455.1. Classification (NCBI taxonomy): domain Eukaryota; kingdom Metazoa; phylum Chordata; class Amphibia; order Anura; family Rhinodermatidae; genus Rhinoderma; species Rhinoderma darwinii. The sequence goes on from NC_134689.1 coordinate 49,843,274, forward strand.
AACATATACTAAAATGTGGGGTGCGAGATGACAACGATGAAACAACATGAATTTGTGATACTCTGTCACAAGATATCTATGCTATATGTGTCTGTGTGGCCACCTAGTGGTTGGGATTTGTATTGCAGCCTGTCATGAGTTGTGGTAGCATGTTGCGATATTATATTGAATTGGTTTCATGAGAAATTGGAGTCTTTAACCAAATTCAGGCAATGGTAAATGTGGCTACATCTGTTACTTGGTTTAAGGATGAATAAAATCAAATTTGAATAGATGTATTTTCTACGGTTTCTTTCCTTTTAGTAACATATTTACACTATCTTTTAAAATGAACTATATTATTCAATAATCTTGTAGTGTAAAGTAGTTTTAGTGGTGAATGTTGTCACGTGGTCACGTTTTATGATTCTGTTCACTATGAAAGAAAGAGAACGTTAATAACCTCTTATCTCTTGGCAGTGTTTACGTTTAAGCTCTTCTGTTATATGTGATATTATATTTAATTTGACAATAGACATCAGCATACGAATCAGCATACGAAATTTGTATCAGCATACGAAATTTGTATGTATTTGTATCAGCATACGAAATTTGGCTTTCTAAGAAAATTAACAATTCAGTAATATTAAGCTTTAATATTGTATGATGGATATGAGTACAATCAAGTGCTTACTGCAATTTTCTACATTTGTGAGATGATGTTAATTATCTAAAAAGAATCCTGGACTATTTACAATGTCAAAAAGCAGGAGATGATGTGTTTAGAACTCAATGTTTCATGCAAAATTTGTTTTGTATATTGGACATTTCAATAGGAAAATCGTTTGATTTCATATACATTTTCCAATGTAACATTTTCTTGGTGCCTTGCAGCAAGGAGATAATTTTTTTTTTTTTACTAAATAACATTTTCATTTTTTTCAATGTAAGCAAAACTGCAAAAATCACAGTGCCATATGCATGGTCGGAATTCAGTGTATCATTATCACAAGCCATGATTAAGAACGCAAGCGGCGTTCGAAACGCGTAGGCCATCTAATCTATTCTACCCATTATCTTGGCAACACAGGACATTATTTTTTTCATAATTTTTTCTATGGACCCTCATTTTAAGTAACCGAATTAAAACTTGTAAAAAGTTTCTTTTTATATCAGCGCTGGATCTACCCTCCCCCGTTTTTTCTTTATCATTATATACTGTAATACTCGTCAATGTAAATTTTCCATTGATATGTCTAACAATAGCATTTGTATAAACATCAGATTCTGATGTCTGAACATGATGATTATACAGCGATGAGTGGCTTTACACAGCACCGCTTATCTCACTATCTGTCAAGTACAATTCTCTATCTTAGAAAACAAATCCCTGAGTTCTAAAGCCGGCAAGTGTGCCAAGGCATGCAGAGAAAAGAGAAGCATATAGATTTATACTACTAGCATTGAAGTCAATGCAAGTTGTTTAAAGGCTTACACCTTTGAAATAGTTTTATAAATATATATATATATATATATATATATATATATATATATATATAGATGTGTATCACTGTGTTTATTGCAAGTTTCTAAATACTTTGTATTAAAAATTATTTTTACTTTTTGAGATACAGCTGCTTTGTAACCTGCATACAGAGCAGCTGTATCTTGCGCGGAGACCTGAATCCGTCAGGTAAGCGGCACTGACGGGTTCAGTGACAGCGGGTCCTGCGTCACCTGTTATCGATCACATATAAGTTATTAATGATTTCAAAGGTGTACATAGTTGTACACAGCCTTTAAACCTGTATGCAATGAGATCCTGCTAGTGGCAGCTGCAGGTATCAGCTATAATATTATCATGTCAACCAATGGAAGCAGTTCAGTGCCCCATAGTAGACGCGTGCCCTTCCGCTATGGTAAATTTTTTTTTTAACAATCTAACATATAGCACAGGGTTGCCAAGTGTCTGTAAATTCCTAAATAGTCCGTAAAAATAGGACACTTTTTTCCAGTGTCTGCAAAAACAAAATTGATGCAATTGAGCTTGTACGGATTATTGGAATTATCATATTTTTTGAGGTCACAGTACATCCTGCTAATTTTAATATCACTATTCTGAGCTTTAGACTTCTATTACTTAGCATCTGTATAATTCATTATGGTTTTCCAATTTGTCCGTAAAAAAGGTTTGCTGTCTGTGATTTTTGGATAAATTCTCCTGAAAAAGAAAAAATCAGGTTGTCAACCCTGACATAGTACAAGGAGCTACTCATTTTGGTGCAGGAAATTAGCATTATAGGACATGCATTACTGTACTGTTCTCTAGAGAGGCGCTACTATACAGTCAATCAGTGCATGCACTTTAGTAATACCAGTGTTTTACCAGTAAAATGCCCCTGCTGATTGGCTATATCTTCCAGTCAATTACACTTGCCACAGGACCACACTGTCTGTGGCATTGTGTGTTGACTGTGGTTTCAAGTTACAATGGCCCAGGAAAGCCCATTATATGTTGAAAATATTGTAACCTGAGGCCATGTAATGCGAGGAATATTATATATTTATCAAGTAAAAAAAAACAGACCTCCCCTTATCCTGAAGATATATAATAAAATTCAGCAGCAGAGAATTTTGCACCTAAAATCATAACGGTGTACATTGATTAATAAAGGCATAGTTCATTTGGCGGAGCTCTGAGTGTGTGTGGGGGAGGATGGGGCTATTATCTTTGTACACCCCTGGACTGAAGCCATAGAGCTTTGAAATAAAGGCTACAAAATGAAGTTTCTGGGGCCAGTCAGTGCTGGTGAAGGGATCTGATCTTAAGATGAAGGTGTGTTATTGTGCTATGGCGGAAACCGCATAAACAGCCTAGATATTATTTTTGCAATTTGCAGGAGATCGAGGACAATATAACACCATATTATATTTTATAACATAAGTTAAGGCTTATTCAGCCATTTTTTTAACGACCGTCACACTGCTGCATTAAAATTAATACATGTCTATGGGGCTATTCACACGGCCATTTTTTTAACAGACCGTGTGAACAGCCTGGAAAAGTGAGGACATGTCCTATTTTTGCATGTTTTCCCGGATAACTCAATAGACTCAAGTATATGAGGGATCAGTGAAAACGGGCCCCGCACGGGTGCAAATCGGGCGTGAAAAACAACCGATTTGACACTCGGTCGTGTGAATAAAGCCTTGGCCATAACTGATCCAGTTTTCTAAAAGAGACATATCTTTAATTGTAGTAAATTAGAAGTAACTGATCATCTTCTAGATTTTCAAGGGTAAGAACCTCTCTTGAAATGCTTACATTTTTGATATATCAAACATAGCAAAGGTTCTTCGTAAACAAAAGTTCAAGGTAACCATAAGGTCTGATTGTACTTGGGTTTTATATCCCTTTGGGGACATAAGAGAATATGCAGTAAATAAAACCTATTGTCATCATATTCACTGACTATGTTTTACAAGGCATGGCGTTGGCCAGTGATTACACCAGTTTTACACCTCATATACTTTCATTTCTGTTGTGCTCTGCACTGTTGAAAATGATAAATAAATGAAAAGTAGAGTATGCAACTTACATATTGACTTTGAAGTTTGAAGTCATATAAAAGCCATTATCACTGTGCTGGTTGAATAACTATCTGCAAAATGCTAATTAGTTTCACATTTATCAAAACACCCTCAACATACTGAATCTATGTAAAACATGAAATCAGAAAGTCCCAGAAAAGAATACTACATGCTCCCTAAAATACACAAATCTAGACATCACAGAAAGCCCACTGTGTCACTACGGAATGCCAATGAATAGTAAGCATGACCACCAGAAGAAATGCACTCCTCAACATTGAAATTGCAACACCAAGAAGGGCGAGCGTAAGGTTATTGAAATCAAGGAAGAAGCGGGTGTCGCTAAGATCTGCAAATTATTAAATTTTCAAGCACCTATCTCTAATCTGAGGCATGTGGGAGGGGGATAAAAGCTAGATTCAAAGCAAAGTTTTTTAGCCACAAAAAACCTCTGAATCGGATCAAGTGGTGTGGGATGATTCTGCCTCCTGTTCATCGATGTGCCAGTTATCGCCATTTGTCACAAACTGAGAGGGACAGAATCTTTGAACGGAGAGTCCTTGGTTTATCACTCCGGCAGATTGCTACGTGCCTAGGCCGAGATGTCACCACTGTTAAACGTTGCATGTCCCAGAGGTTGGGAGAACAACAATGAACTGGAATAACAGCAACAGGTGCGTGGAGGCGAACCTCTACACGGACGGATGATCTGATTGGAAGAATGGCGCGTAGTGATTCATTCTGTACTGCAAGTGGAATTAGACATCAGATTCCTAGCCTAGGGAGGCAACCAGTGTCAACACAAACCATCAGAAGACGTTTGCACGACATTGGGCTATGAGCCAGACGTCCAGCTACAGGTGTTCCATTGACCACACACCACCACTCTCAAAGGCTATCATGGTGCACAGCAAGACCGCAATGGAGGCTGGAATGGAGGTCTATCCTCTTCTGCAATGAGTCCCACTTTTGTCTCTGACGCAATGATAGCCCGAGATTGGTCTGGAGACCTCGTGGGAAATGCAATAATGTACGGCAGCTGGACCCCTCTAGTCTTCATTTCAGGCACACTAACAGCTCGGCATTATATTGATTTGGTCGTGGAACCAATGGTACGGCTTTTTTTCCAAAGTGTCCCAGATTCAGTTTTGTAACAGGACAACGCCAGGCCGCATGTTGCTCGTACTACAGTGAGCAGCCCACGCGTCCTAAACGTGTTACCATGGCCTGCAGCGTCTTCGGACTTGTCTCCCATTGAACACATCTGGGACGTCATTGGTCGACAATTGCAAAGGGAGCTGCCAGCAGCCAATCTTGAAGATTTGCGTGCCCAAGTGTATTCAGCGTGGCATATCATTCCTCAGACAACCATTACTAACCTCATTGATAGCATGCCAAGTCGTCAATTCTGAATAAATCATGTTTGGAATATTTTGTTTCCATTTTTTTATCATTTGCATGTCATTAACGTCTATTGATCCTGTGAATTCCACAATTCTAAAACTTTTCCATCTTGTTGTTGCAATTTTAATGTTGAGGAGTGTGTATTTAAGACATGTACCTTAAAAATTTAAAAAATGTTTTTCCATATCTTACTGTGCTTATGATCAGTATTTAAAGCCAGAGACCCGAAACCAGAGGGTACTATTCTAGACAATATTTATTTATCTGTCTTCTCTCAAGTTAAATATAAAAAAAATAATCACCAGTCACATCATTGTGTACACATATATTCCCATGCCAGTATTCAAGCCATTCTGGATGTACATATTGATGTGAAGGCTTATTTAAAGAGGCTCTGTCACCATATTATGTGGCCTATCTTGTACATAATATGATCGGCGCTGTAATGTAGATTACAACAGTGTTTTTTTTATTTTGAAATTCAATCATTTTTGACAGAGTTATGACCTATTTTAGCTTTATGCTAATGAGTTTCTCAATGGACAACTAAGCGTGTTTTACTATATGACCAAGTGGGCGTTGTGGAGAGAAGTGTATGACGCTGACCAATCAGTGACCAATCAGTGTCATACACTTCTCCCCATTCATTTACACAGCAGATCACTATGTGCAGCCACATAAACACACTATAACGTTATTCAAGTGTCCTAACAGTGAATATACATTACCTCCAGCCAGGACAGGATGTCTATTCAGAATCCAAACACTTCTGTAGCATCTGTATGATATTTACAGCAAGGCAAACGTAATCTTGTTTTAAATGACAGGTTATATCGTAATCTCGCAAGATTACGTTTTCCTTGCTGTAAATCTCACAGAAACGCTACAGAACTGCAGTAACGTTATAGTGTGTTTATGTGGCTGCACATAGTGATGTAATAAGAACGCTATCTGCAGTGTAAATGAATGGGGAGAAGTGTATGACGCTGATTGGACTCTGATTGGTCAGCGTCATACACTTCCCTCCACAACGCCTACTTGGTCAAAAATTAAAACACGCCCAGTTGTCCATTAAGAAAGTCATTAGTATAAAGCTAAAATAGGTCATAACTCCGTCAAAAATGATCGTTTTTCTAAATAAAAAACTTCTGCAATCTACATTACAGCGCCGATCACATCATGTACAATATAGGCCACTTATAATGTGGTGACAGAGCCTCTTTAAGTCCATACAATGGGGGAATTTACCAACTTTCCACACCAGTTTTATGACGTAGAAAAGTTGCAACTGGTTTAAAAAATGTCAACTTTTGTGCCATTTCTGCCGCTCTCGCCACTTTTCTAAAAAGTGGGTGAAAGTTAGTGGAAGGGGCAAAGGCAACTTGCAGCGCAAATTATTTGCTATGATTTACAAAAGAAACTGGCGTCAATTCTAGCAGAATTCTATACCAGCTGGTGTAGATTTTACTTATTTGCGCACGGACAGCCAAAGATGCAACACAGTTATGAAGAGGTGTGCGACTCCTAATAAATTTTTTGCATCTTAGTTTAGCTTGTTTGCTTCTAAGGCTGGCGTATAAAACGCCAGTCTTAACAAATTCCCCCAATGTCTCAATGACAACACTGAGAAAAACAGGAACTGTTGTCATGAGATCGCCACAGCACTGTATCCTCAGGCTTTGGCCCTGTAACCTCAAGTACTATTAGAAAAGATTTATATTTTATAAGTACAATGGAGATTTTATATATTACTTATTGCATTAAACCCTTTGCGAGATGCCACGTACTATTAGGCAGGGTTCACACACCCTATTTACGGACGTAATTCGGGCGGTTTAACCTCGAATTACATCCGAAAATACGGCTCCAATGCGCCGGCACACATCTGCCCATTCATTTGAATGGGCTTTACGATGTTCTGTGCCGACGGTAATTTTTTTTACGCGCCGCTGTCAAAAGACGGCGCGTAAAAAAGACGCCCGCATCAAAGAAGTGCCTGTCACTTCTTGGGACGTAATTGGAGCCGTTTTCTATTGGCACCATAGCAAAACAGCTCCAATTACGTCCGTAATGGACGCAGCGAAAAACGCCGGCAACATGCCATTACGTCTGAAATTCAGGAGCTGTTTTCTCCTGAAAACAGCTCTGTGATTTCAGCCGTAATGGACGCTGCCGTGTGAACATACCCTTAGGGTATGTTCACACGCTTACTAAACAACATCTGAAAATACGGAGCTGTTTTTGAGGGAAAACAGCTCCTGATTTTCAGACGTTTTTTGCGCCACTCGCGATTTTCACAGCGTTTTTCGCGGCGTTTGTTATGGTCGTTTTTGGAAAAAAACGCAGCGAAAAATGCTCCGTCGGAACAGAACGCCGTCTTTCCATTGAAATCAATGGGCAGATGTTTGGAGGCGTTCTGCTTCCGATTTTTCGGCCGTTTTTCGGGTGTTTACGGCCGTGTGAACATACTCTAACATTGCTGTCAGCAAGGGAAAGTATGGAGTGCTCACAGGCTGAGCACGCTCCATACTCGGCGGGTGACGGATGTTTGGTACAGCCGACACCTCACTCCAGCGGATGTAATCAAAGTTCACTTTGATTACGCCCGTTTAACACCTTAAATGCTGCGGTCAATCATGACCGTGGCATTTAAATAGTTAGAATAAGGGGGGCGCCCCTGAAAACACACCATTGCGCCCCCCCGCGGCGCGATCGGCAGTTTACAATGTTTGTTATTGCAGCCTGGGGGCCTAATAAAGGCCCCAGGTCTGTCATCTTTGTACTTCTTTGAAGCTCTGCCTCTGGCAGGGCTTCAAAGGAGACTGTCCGTATCACGATATACTGAAATACATTAGCATTGCAGTATATCATGCGATCGCCGGTTCAAATCTCCTAGGGGAGTAATAAAAAAAAAGTAGAAAACTGTTAAATAAAGTTTTTACAATTTTTCCCCCTAAAGTAATGTTTAAAAGAATAAAAGATAACAACTTGTATTGCGCGTCTCTAAAAATCAGAATTATCACAATACAGCGTTGTTTAACCTGCTCGGTGAACGCTGTAATAAAATATATATAAAACACGTAAATTGCTGTTTTTTGGTCACCTTAGCTCTCCAAAAAAATTCAATAAAAAGTGATCAAAAAGCCGCATGTACCCAAAAATGGTATCGGTGAAAACTACAGCTCGCCTTGCAAAAATTAAGCTCTCACATCACAAAAAATAGAAAAGTTATGGCTCTCAGAATATGGCGACACAATTTTTTTAACAATTTAAAAAAAAAAAAAAGTGGTAAAACATTAAACAAAACATATAAATTTGGTATCACCATAATCGTATCAACCTGTAGGATAAGGTGCACATTTAGTTTTCACCGCTTGATGGATGCCGTACAAACAAAAACCCCTCAAAATATGGCGCAATCACAGTTTTTTTTCCCATTTCACTCCAGAAATAATTTTATTTCAGCTTCCCAGTATAACTTTTCCTATGTCAACAAAAAAACAAAGAAGTTATGGCTTTTGGAAGGCGGGGAAGAAAAAAGGAAAATGAAAAAACTGAAATTAGCCGTGTCTCCAAGGGGTTAAGTATCCTTTAACCCCTTCCCGACATTTGAAGTATCATACGCCAAAGTCGCGTAGGGGAACTATGGAACGGGCTCACGGAGTGAACCCACTCCATACGATGCCGGTGTCGGCTGTTTGTTACAGCCGACACTTCAGAGTAACGAGCGACATTAGCATTGCAGTATATCGTGCAAGCGATCTAACGATCGCTGGTTGAAGTCCCCTAGGGGGACTAATAAAAAAAGTAAAAATTTGTAAAATAAAAAATGTTTTCATGTAAAAAAATATAAAAAATGAAATGTTCAAAAAACCCCCCTTTTCCCATTTTCCCCCTAGAGCATAGTAAAAAAATAAAAAAAATAAACATAATTTGTATCGCCGCGTCCGTAAAAGTCTGAACTATTACAATATATCATTATTTAAACGCACGGTGAACAAAATTGTAAACGCCAGAATCTCTATTTTTTGGTCACCTCATCTCCCATAAAAAATTAAATAAAAAGTGATCAAAACGTCGCATGTACCCCAGAATGGTATCATTAAAATCGACAGCTTATCCCGCAAAAAAAGCCCTCATACAACTTAATCTACGGAACAATAAAAAAAGTTATGGCTCTCAGAATTTGGCAACACAAAATAAATTTTATTTTTTACACTTAGGTTTTTACTTGTAAAAGTAGTAAAATATAGAAAAAACGATATATATTTTGTATCGCCGTAATTGTATTGACCCACAGAATAAAGTTTACATGTTTTATTTGCACAGTGAATTCCGTAAAAACGACACGCAAAAAACGATGTAGGGATCGCTGTTTTTTTCATTTTCTACCCCGTTTCCTTCTACATTATATGGCTACAAGAAACTACAACTCATCCCGCAAAAATCAAGCCCTCATATTACTATATCGACGGAAAAATAAAAAACGTATGGCTTTTGGATTGTGGGGAGGAAATAACGAAAATGAAAATCTGAAAAAGGGTTGCGGCGGGAAGGGGTTAAATGGGATTTCCATGTTTACCTGTTTTAACATTGTGGTCAAAGTAAGCTACCGGACCCTAGAATAAATCCTGCACATGTAGGCAGTTTGTTCTTGTTGGGAAGGCATAAGCAGTGAATGTGGAAACCTTTTCAGTCACTTAGTCAATAAACACAGCTAAATACCATCAGGACACTGCTGGACTAGGTAGTACCAAACAGTTGTAAATAAGCAAGCTTATAGAGTGTACTTTTTTTTGACTACCAATTTAAGAGAACAGAATCTGTCTAAGGCTTGGTTCACACCACGTATTTGCATCCTATTGAGAGGCACTGTTTTTTTTTTTGTCAAGTTTACCTTTTAAACAGGATGCAACAGGACACACATGTTTGCGCCCGCCTTTTTTTTGTCCGTTGAAGAACAGGATCCAATGAGATCCTATTTTTTTGTACAATAGAAGTTAACGGTAACATGATGCAACATGCATCCCATTGCCTCCTGTTTTAAATTTTCCTTGGTGGCGTGACACTAGACTGGAAACATATACAGGTCATTATATTAAATTGCCACTGTTTTATTCTCTATTCAGTACACACCTCGTTCCAAATTATTATGCAAATGTTATTTTTCGCTGATTTTCCTAAACAGTCGATGCAAATGACAGTCAGTATGATCTTCAAGCCATCAACCGTTGGAGTATAATGCAAATTTTATTGAACAAATCTCCTAATGATAACAGATTTTTTTTAGAAGTAAAAAACTCAAAATGCACTGTTTCAAATTATTATGCACAGCAGAGATCAAAACATTTTAAAGGTTGTAAAGAGAACTAAAATTGTAATTTGTTGAATTTGCAGCATCAGGAGGTCATATTTACAGAAATCAAAAGCTCTTTCAATCAAAAAAAACTTAGCAGGCCAAGTTACATGTTAACATAGGACCCCTTCTTTGATATCACCTTCACAATTCTTGCATCCATTGAATTTGGGAATATTTGGACAGTTTCTGCTTGAATATCTTTGCAGGATGTCAGAGTAGCCTCCCAGAGCTTCTCTTTTGATGTGAACTGCCTCCCACCCTCATAGATATTTTGCTTGAGGATGCTCCAAAGGTTCTCAATAGGGTTGATGTCAGGGGAGCATGGGGGCCACACCATGTGTTTCTCTCCTTTTATGCCCATAGCAGCCAATGACACAGAGGTATTCTTTGCAGCATGAGATGGTGCATTGTCATGCATGAAGATAATTTTGCTACGGAAGGCACAGTTCTTCTTTTTGTACCACGGAAGAAAGTGGTCAGTCATAAACTCCAAGTACTTTGCAGAGGTCATTTTCACACCGTCAGGGACCCTAAAGGGGCCTACCAGCTCTCTCCCCATGATTCCAGCCCAAAACATGACTCCGCCACCTCCTTGCTGACGTCGCAGCCTTGTTGGGACATCGTGGCCATTCACCAACCATCCACTACTCCATCCATCTGGACCATCCAGCGTTGCACGGCACTCATCAGTAAACAACATGGTTTGAAAATTAGTCTTCATGTATTTCTGAGCCCACTGCAACCGTTTCTGCTTGTGAGCATTGTTTAGGGGTGGCCGAATAATAGCTTTATGCACACTTGCAAACCTCTGGAGGATCCTACACCTTGAGGTTCGCGGGACTCCAGAGGCACCAGCGGCTTCAGCTGCTTTGCAATGGCATTTTAGCAGCTGCTCTCCTAATCCTATTAATTTGTCTGCCAGAAACCTTCCTCATTATGCCTTTATCTGAACGAACCCGTCTGTGCTCTGAATCAGCCACAAATCATTTCACAGTACAATGATGACGCCTAAGTTTTCTTGAAATATCCAATTTTTTCATACCTTGTCCAAGGTATTGCACGATTTCAAGCTTTTCGGCAGCAGAGAGATCCTTTTTCGTTCTCATATTGCTTGAAACCTGTGGCCTGCTTAAGGGTATGTTCACACGGCGGGGGTCCGTAACGGCTGAAATTACGGGGATGTTTCAGCCTGAAAACATCCCCGTAATTTCAGCCGTACCGGCATGTGCAGGCGCTTGAACGCCGCGTCAATTACGGCCGTAATTAGCGCTGCTATTCATTGGAGTCAATGAAGAGCGGCTCCAATTACGGCCAAAGAAGTGACAGGTCACTTCTTCTACGCGGGCGTCAATTTACGCGCCGTCATTTGACAGCGGCGCGTAAATATACGCCTCGTGTGAACAGACAAACGTCTGCCCATTGCTTTCAATGGGCAGATGTTTGTCAGCGCTATTGAGGCGCTATTTTCGGGCGTAATTCGGGGCAAAAACGCCCGATTTACGTCCGTAAATAGGCCGTGTGAACATACCCTTATAATGTGGGAAGTCCTTCTTAAGTAATTTTTCTTTGATTGGGCACACCTGGCAAACTAATTATCACAGGTGTCTGAGATTGATTACAATGATCCAAAGAGCACTAAGGGTATGTTCACACGCTGAGCCAAAAACATCTGAAAATACGGAGCTGTTTTCAAGGGAAAACAGCACCTGATTTTCAGACGTTTTTTGAGCAACTCACGTTTTTCGCGGCGTTTTCGCGGCGTTTTCGCACCATTTTTTCGGCCGTTTTTGGAGCTGTTTTCAATAGAGTCTATGAGAAAACGGCTCCAAAAACGTCCCAAGAAGTGTCCTGCACTTCTTTTGACGAGGCTGTAATTTTACGCGTCGTCTTTTCGGCACAGTACGTTGGCAAACCCATTCAAATGAATGGGCAGATGTTTGCCGACGTATTGGAGCCGTATTTTCAGTCGTAAATCGAGGCATAATACGCCTCGTTTACGCCTGAAAATAGGTCGTGTGAACCCAGCCTTAGACACAATACCATCCATGAGTTTAATTGAAAAACTAATAATTAAATTAAATTTCTGACACTTAAATCCAATGTGCATAATAATTTGGAACACGGTGTATATTACCAGAATCAGAATTCTTTACCGTATAGAGCATGCAGAAATGGAAAGAAATATATGCAAACTGCTAAATGATTCATTCACCAATATATAATATTCTTCAATAAGATACATCAGCTCCTTTGGTCTGAATAGCAATGAATAGCAATTTAAAGACAGAGACAGAAGAGACTGTCAGAAATGGCAGACAAATTAAAGAGGCTCTGTCACCAGATTTTGCAACCCCTATCTGCTATTGCAGCAGATAGGCGCTGCAATGTAGATTACAGTAACGTATTTATTTTTAAAAAACGAGCATTTTTGGCCAAGTTATGACCATTTTCGTATTTATGCAAATGAGGCTTGCAAAAGTACAACTGGGCGTGTTGAAAAGTAAAAGTACAACTGGGCGTGTATTATGTGCGTACATCGGGGCGTGTTTACTACTATTACTAGCTGGGCGTTGTGTATAGAAGTGTCATCCACTTCTCTTCACAACGCCCAGCTTCTGGCAGTGCAGCACTGTGACGTCACTCACAGGTCCTGCATCGTGTCGGCACCAGAGGCTACAGTTGATTCTGCAGCAGCATCAGCATTTGCAGGTAAGTAGCTACATCGACTTACCTGCAAACGCCGATGCTGCTGCAGAATCATCTGTAGCCTCTGGTGCCGACACGATGCAGGACCTGTGAGTGACGTCACAGTGCTGCACTGCCAGAAGCTGGGCGTTGTGAAGAGAAGTGGATGACACTTCTATACACAACGCCCAGCTAGTAAAAGTAGTAAACACGCCCCGATGTACGCACATAATACACGCCCAGTTGTACTTTTACTTTTCAACACGCCCAGTTGTACTTTTGCAAGCCTCATTTGCATAAATACGAAAATGGTCATAACTTGGCCAAAAATGCTCGTTTTTTAAAAATAAAAACGTTACTGTAATCTACATTGCAGCGCCTATCTGCTGCAATAGCAGATAGGGGTTGCAAAATCTGGTGACAGAGCCTCTTTAAGGTCCTTTTTGCAAAATGTCTGAATTGTTGTGTCTTTCATCCTAAGTACATTGTGCAAAAGAAGTTAATTGTCAATTCTCCTTGCTTGGTTTATTTAGTTTGATTTCTAGAATATAGTATATTATGATAAATATAACTGATGTTCTGAAGTCATGTAGCTGCATGGTGATGCTATGACCAACTATACATTTTTTCAAAATTGTATCACTCTTAGGCTACATTCAGCTCTGCTTGGCTTAACCATGAGCTCTGCTGAATATGGCAATGCAGTGTACCTGGATCTGTACAGGGGTGTCGGGACTGCGCTAAGAGTACACAATACGGACCCATAGGTACTGTATGCACCTTTTTATTTCACGGAATCCATTAAACAAAAGATATATAAACAGCATACCTCCCAATCGTCCCGGATTCAGCGGGACAGTCCCGGATTTTGTGAAAAGGTCCCGGGCGACCTGTGGTATGTCTTGGACTCCCGGTGTCAACTGTATCTGCATCCTCAGGACTCCATCTCTGGGGAAGCCCCTGACATCACTGTCCATGTATGGACCCAAGGTCCAAGGTCCCAAGCAGAGCACTAGAAGCGGAACTGTTTCGGGACTCCATCTCTGGGGAAGCCTCTGACTGTCAGGGGCTTCCCCAGAGATGGAGTCACGGAGAAGAGCTGCTTCTAGTGCTCTGCCTGGGACTCCTTCTCCTCTCCTGACATCCCTGTCCATATATGGACAGTGATGTCAGGAGGAGAGAAGGTGTCCCAGGCAGAGCGCTAGAAGCGGCTCTGCTCCGGGACTCCGTCTCTGGGTAAGGCCCTGACATCACTGTCCATATATGGACAGTGTTGTCAGGAGCAGAGCAGTGTACCAGGCAGAGTGCTAGTAGCGCTCTGCCCGGGACTTTGGCTCTGGGGTTGCTCCTGACATCACTATCCGTATATGGACAGTGAGGTCAGGGGCTTTCCCAGAGTCAGAGTACTGGAGCAGAACCTTCACTAGCGCTCTGCCCGTGACTTCAGCTCTGTTCCGGACATCACTATTCATATATGGACAATGATGTCAGGACCAGAGTAGGAGCTCCAGGTGGGGTGCTAGTAGTGCTCTTCCCGGGACTAGGGCTCTGGGGTTGCCCCTAACAACACTGTCCATATACGGACAGTGACGTCAGGGGCTTCTCCTGAAGCGGAATCCCCAGCCAGAGCGTCGGCAATGCTCTGGATGAGGATTCCACTCCTAGAGGGAACCCCAAAAGGCGCTACCTACAGGGAGGAGGGCTGTTCTGCTCTACCAGGGAGGGTGGCTGTGTGGCACTACCAGGGAGGAGGCTGCCTGGCACTACCAGGAAGGGGGCTGTGTGGCACTACCTGGGAGGAGTGGGTAGTGTGGCACTACCTGGCAGGGGGGGGGCTGTGTAGCACTACCTGGGAGGGGGGCTGTGTGGCACTATCTACAGAGGGCACTACATTTTTGGGGGTACAAACTGGGGGCCTAACTTCTATATGGGGGCATAAACAGGGCCTAACGTCTATAAGGGAAAACAAAGTGACATTTTCTGCCATTTTACTACCGCCGTGAGTTCCCCCACAAAGGGGCCTACTAAGTCTGTGTGGCCCAAGGGCCCACATAAACCTGGAGCCGGCCCTGGTCTCTGTCTATATATAGACAATGACATCAGTAGGTCCACAGTGACATCAGGGGTCCCTTCTAGGAGCGGAATCCCCGTCCAGAGCATCGGCAATGCTGGCAGGTGATTTCGCTCCAGGAGGAACCCCTGACATCACTGACTATATCTGGACAGTGACGTCAGGGATTCCCTTCTAGGAGCGGAATCCCCAGTCAGAGCATTGGAAATGTTCTGACAGGGGATTTCGCTCCAGGAGGAGCCACTGACTGTCCATGTAGTCGACTACGCTATTAAGCTAAAAAAAACGAAACCTTACAGAACGGAAACAAACGGAAACAATTTGCAATGGAAGCATTACAATTGAAATCAATGGTAATGCAAACGGAAGCTATGGTTTCCATTTTGCTTTCCGTTCATGGGTTCCTCCGACGGAAAGGTCTAACGGAACCCATGAACAGAAGGGTGACACTGATGTGAACAGGCCTTTGCAGGATTAAACACGGAAGCAACACGGAATGAGGAACAACACAACACTAGACTAGAACACACGATCTGACTAGCACATGGCAAACACACATAGCAAGTACTCAACCGAAGCCATCATTTTGAGGCCAGGGATTCTTAAGCAGAGGGAGACCAATCAGGTTGCTCTCTCTAAGCAAGCCACAGTAACTCCGCTCAGTATGATCATCTGACATACACTAATTAATCAGCTGTGCAGCCGTTGCCTCGTTAACCGCCCCATCTACTGCTCGTAACAGTGACCACCAGTAACAGTCTTCCAGACCTAATAAAGATTTTTGTTTTTTTTCGTGTACTGTTGCTAAGCACACCCCAAATATGTTCAAGCTGTTGGTTAGTGAAGATTACTGCAGTAGTCGGGAGATCTAAACATACCTGTGCAGATCAGTAATGTCCCTTTATAAAAAAAAGGGCTGGTGTCACATCTTAGTGAGTGCTATGGCCATAAACACTTCTAAATTCAGTGGCTGAATAAAGATGAAAACTGGTCTCCCATTGCTGTACACATTTCACAAATATATATTACATTTCTTTACTTTCTTTAATGTCATGATTTTACAAATGGGACAAGATCAGGGATTTTTTTTTTTATCTCCTTACTATTGACTAGCCTACAATACCAGGGTTGTACTTATGAGAAAAATCATCCAAAATATTGAAATGACCTAAATTAAATAACTTTCAAATTAATACTATAGTTATTGCCACAACTCCAATTGCAAATGTTACGAAGTAATCAAACGATAAACTTTATTGTAAACTGTTATTATTATTATTATTATTTTTTTTTTAAATCAACGAGTAATTCCAATATGTATATATGTATTTTTACTGTTAAATAGTTATCAATCAATAAAAATCATTTATTAAAAATAAATCATGTTTATTATATACTTCACTGTGCACATTATTCCGATGCTGTGTGCTGTGTGTGCCATACCAACGGCGCTACGCGTGGGGTTTCAGCCACACTCTTGCCCTCACAGGAGGAACCAGTCTTTAATTCCACCAGCATGGTGTGGTAATCACATGTTTTTCTATCTTGCACACTGTCTTATTATTTATTTATATTGTCTTTGCATTCTATATTTGACGTTGCATTTTCAGTCATTAAAATGCAGATTTTTACCAGGTGTCCTTTCTTTTAAGTGACATTTCTCCTGTTTAAATTCTAATAGGGCCATAGTGGAGGTCCCTTTGGCATTTATTTAGGCCAAGAACATGTGCTCTCTGTTCTTTGCTTTTAATTTTTTAGATGTTTTTTCCCTTTTGAGTACTGTTGTGCTCATTGTTTGTACTTTTTCATGTATATTGCAATAAAGTAACTTAAATTGTTTTGGATGTGCGACCTTAGTAGCATTTGTCTTTCCTCTCGTTTTTGTATCACTGCGTGCAGTAACACTTTTCTAAGTGTTTATTATGCATGTACTGTGAAATCGCTGTTAGTTATTCCTGTTTTGTGGCATCAGTTTTTGCATCCTCCTTATATAATTAAACACTCTGACCATGATAAACTTGATATCACCTGTGTATCCCTTTTCATATTTCTACACAGTTTATTATTCATGTACTGTGACATCACTGTACTGTGACATCATATGACAATGATTCCTATGCTGTTGTAAGTCAACGACTATTGCAGGTAAGCTGCAAAAAATTGCCCAGGTGTTGCTTACCAAAGTCCTTTACTAGGCTGGACAACAAATACACGGCTACAAAGAAAATCAGAAGTCTTCTCCTTCATGTGGGGAAGCACAGACTTAAACAAAATGGCTGCTTGACTTACAGAATTGGGGGCTCATGTAGTTCTCCACTAGACAGAGTACCTGGTGCAGTAGATGTCTGTTTTTTTTCATGATAAGACCTTTTTCTGGTCGCAATCCCACCTGACTTATCACTTTTGACACAGGAAGGTCCCAGGCACTCTTCATCCGCTGTCCAACGCTGCCTACACACAACTGTCACGAAGCCCGTGGGACTTTCAGTCACAGGGCCAGCAAAGAGCAGTGTGAACCCACCTTGTCACAAAGGATTTGATGTGGGGCTAAACAGGGGGGGCGGAGTGTAAGGGGATCCCTGGTCTTCACCCTTTAACCATTGTACAAGGATATGGACTTCACTGCAGGGAAACCCCAGGTCGCTACCTCCAGAGTAGTCTCCCTTGGTGACGGCAAACGTAACAGGTTTTGCTGACAAGACTACCTAAATACGTTGAGAAATTAATTTGAATTGTCCTCAAACTGCTATTGTGTCTGTCGTGGAAGTCAATGGCTCAAAATATATTAGACTGAAATTTAGACGAGTGTTCCAACAGACACTCACGCCAGGCACTTTATCCAGCATCCTAATCAGGATATTTCATACCGATATATATAGAGAGAGGAGAAATAACACACAGACACTGCTGATATGCTCAAAATACTCCTCTGGGGGTTTATTTCCAAACTCAATTACAATACTATCATTCAGAAGTGGTGTAGTCTTGAGGTTAACCAATCAGAGACAATGTGACAATATTTGTTATTCAGCCAATTACAGACATACAATACATTCCAGATACATCATTATAATTCTTCACACATCAGGTTTGCAGGTGGCCTTATCTCTCTTGGCAAGAATGTTCCTGTAAGATGGGGGAGGCATTCCCACAAGCATATTTGCCCCAGTCCCATCTCACTCCCTGTGCCTTCTGTTCCTTCCCTGCAAACTTCGTATGGGAACCAAGGTCAAAGATAACTGACTAAGAAACATACGAAATCAACATTAATATACTTGTCTTAAAGGAACAATGACTTTCTTATTCACTACAAAAGAACCCTTAATGGGAACTCCAGACAAGATGGCTGCTGCACGAAATTAAATAATTTAAACATTATTATAATCACTTTCACATAATACATATCTTAGTAATTCGGCATCCTGCTTGATAATTCATAATGTAATTTCATACAGAGAATATAAGCAAATAAACCATCCTTCACAAACCCCCCTTTTTCTCATATTAAATTACAGAAATGATATAGTATGATTATAAAATGTCAAACAATATATCAATAGGGCCACAACTAATATGATGCCATCACCCACCAATGTCCGGTTTGGGTATAGGGTACCACCAGTGCGTTGACAAGACCTGTACATCATCATCCTCTTTTATCTTCTGCTCTTCACTGACTGTCACCCTCAGGGTAACCCACACAATTGTGGAGTCAGACTGTACGGTGGTGTCCAGTGGGGGATTTATTATTACCCCCTCATGGTTACTTACTTATTAAAACACTTGGAAGCTGCAAGTGGATTCACTTTTTTTGGTCTTTGCTTTACTTTGACCTTTGCTGATGTCATCAGGACTTGGCTTGGTCCTTCTCATCTGTCAGACACCGTCTCTTTTAGTATACATCACCGGGCTGTACTGTGAGCCTGGGGTGAGTTCCCACAGAGACGGATTAGTGGAGTTTTATTGTGACTACCACAAACCCTCCGCATCTGTCCTCTTTCTCCGGTAAGTTACTTGTCTGGGCGGCTGCTTCGAATTGTGACACTGCCGTCAGTTCAGGACAAACGCGTTGTATTGGCTCCGGCTGCGCCTGCCGCATCTCAGTGATGGAGTTATGTTAAAGTCTTTTAGTTCATGTTTACTGGAACTTGCTGGGAACCCCCAACCCTTGTCAATTGTTAAAATAAATGCTAATCTGGTGATAACATCATCTACGTAATATAAAAATTGTTCTAAGTACATGCAATAACAATGTCAGGCCCTTAAACTAAATCAAACACACACCTTTATATAAGAAAAACTTCTCTGTTCCACTGGACAGGGCACCTAGAAGATGTGTAGTTACTGGGTACATTGTATTTGCACTTGGTATTACACTTTTCAGCAGGATTTGTACCTTGATCTGAGCTGATTGCCTGGAACAGCTCCAACTCACAAAAATATACACAGATTCCACTTGTTTATGTGACAAATGTCGCAAACCAATTTTTCTTACTCTGATTTGTATTGCCTGGGAAGGCCTCTAAAGGTCTGTTCTCTTTGTGGGAGACGGGTATGATAAGGTTGGCACCGGTCTGCCAGGACTGTTCTGTAGGCAAATCAAACAGCTCTAACAGAATTTAGCAGCAACAGCTGTAAAAATCTGGGACATACCAATTAGATGTTACCACATCGATCCTTGAAGTCTTGGGCAATATGTGAGGTCATACACCATTAATGCAAGTACCATCAAGAGTGCCTTGGGTGCTATCAGTTTACCTTCTTTTATCCTTCCACATTCTGTTAGAATCTGTTTTTTACGCCTTCCACTCCCAGTTGGAATCTTCCTGTGGAGAACAATCTTTTTCATCGCATAATCATTAATTGATCTTAATCAGATAATTAAATTGGAAAAAAAAAACATTAACAAATAACATCTTTACATTAAACATTCACATTGAGCAGTAACTAGAAGTGATACTGTAAAGGATCTGCCAGACACAGTTTCTGTGTCGACGCCCGTGGGTAATCAGTCTGCACCTGCTCCTATGTCTGTGAGACTGACTCCATCTTCCACCACTCAGGATGGCAGGCTTAGGAGTGGGAGAGCCTATCACAGCCTTGCCAGACGGAGCTAGCTCCTGCCCTCTGTCTATTTATACCTGCCTTTCCTGTTCCTCCTTTGCCTGTGATTCTGCTCTGCTTTTTTCCTGGCTCTGCTGCTGCTGCTTGAACTACTGTTCCTCTGCTTGTTATTGACCTTGGCTTACTGACCACTCTCCTGCTCAGCGTTTTGTACCTCGTGTACTCCTGGTTTGACTCGGCTCGTTCACTACTCTCGTTGCTCACGGTGTCTCCGTGGGCAGCTGCCCCGTTTCCCTAGCTTCTGTGTACCCTTGTCTGTTTGTCTGTCGTGCACTTACTGAGCGTAGGGACCGTCGCCCAGTTGTACCCCGTCGCCTAGGACGGGTCGTTGCAAGTAGGCAGGGACTGAGTGGCGGATAGATTAGGGCTCACCTGTCTGTCTCCCTACCCTGTCATTACAGATACATGCAAACTGATTTGTCTGAAAATGTTCCTTTCACAACAAAAAAATGTTTTCAAATGGGAATATCCCACTGCTGTACCTTTTATCTGACGCCTCCCATAGTCCAATGCTGAGTCACGCTGGTCTAGAACTTTACATAAAACTTAACTTCAGTTTTTACTTTTTGAATACAGTTATTAAACAAACTAACTTTGGAATAACATCTGGAGAACTGCTGATATCTTATTGTACAAATACCAGTTCAATACTTGGGATAAAAACTATTCCCGTGAAGATACAGGCCGGGCTTCAAGCCACCCTGAGAACAGGTCTACACATACAAGCAAGTTTCCATACACACCTACCTCGGGTAGTTGTATGTTCTGCAGTCGCTGGGATGGGTAATCTGGCCGGGGTGCACTTTTCACAGGTACCTTTGCTGTTTTACCTATGTCATGCCGTGCGCACATCATGCAGGCTGCTACAAACCTAGCGGTGGCATTATTGTATCCATGGACAAGCCAATTTACTGATACATGGCTGCACATACTCTTGTTGTCAGTTCTGTCTTCTCTTGCTCTCTCAATTGGCTTACCCGATGATCCAATAAAGGTCCTACTACCAATGGGCCCATAATTGTGGGCAATGCCAAAAGTGTACCTAGAGTCAGTGTAAATGTCGGCCGTCTTACCTTCTACCTTCTGCCAGGTTACAGCCTCAGCGAGCCTCCTTGAGCTGAACAAGAATGTGAAAGTGGTTTCTGGATGATTTACCTTGTGCCTCATATCCTGTCTTGTACATACTGTATATGATAAAGTATCTCTACATTACAAATTTACATTGGAAACCCATGTCACATATAGATAGAACATTTCAAAAGGATGGAATTTTATTTTTCCACATTCATCTGATGATCCAGGACACTTGTAAATCCACCAGGTTCTGTAAATACCTGATTAATACAAAAACAAAAAAATTATTTTACTGAAATCCGGCATAAAATAATGAATTTGAATTGTCCTCAACCTGCTATTGTGTCCCAACATTTTCCCTGTTATACGCGCTGCATGGAGGACAGAGTAGGATGGATCTTCAGGAGGCGCATGTGATGGAACTTGGGATTCACTTTCAGAACGTAGCAAACATTACAGAATGTCAGAAATACTTCTTGGACATTCTGAATAGCGGCACAGGAGGGATCCACTAATGTACACTGAAATGGTTTGTGTGATATGTGGTATGAGGGCATTTTCACTGGCAATAACTAATAATACATCATCACTAATGCTAAATACCAGGCATGCTCGGCTAAATGCCAGGTGATTCTGAGACGCTTGCAGAGAGCACCAAGAGCGCTGCTAGATACTCCCTAGATCCGGTCGCATGCAGACGGACTGCACATGCGTGTCCTCCAGCTACAGCATTGCTGGAAGGACGCGTAGAAAGGGAAATACAGGAAAACAGCAAGGGGCGTCATCCCAGTGAATAAAAGGTAATATCTAGGGAATGCAGCATTTTTACAAAAACCTTTCAATTGTAAAATAAGTTATTTTTAGACATGAAATCCTTTTATTTGCACTTTTGTGGGACAACCCCTTTTTAACTTAGCCGATCCAGGCACATGTAGAAGACTCTTTACTCAATCCACTATCAGAGATTCACAGTCTCTCTCACGGTTTGTTCACACGCAGGGTTTTCAGGCATATTTAGGGGCATAAACATGTAACGGCTTCCGCTAATAATCACTGACACCACTTGAAGTTATTTCTAATGCGTTTACTTAGGTTATTATGGTACAACGAGTATAATGTCAACTTTTCTGCATCACTGGATATATACAACAAGGCTTCGTTACTATGGTAGCAGACGAACTTCCGGCTTTGCGATTGGGGGGTCTCTGTAGGGTCTTTCTCCTAGTGGCTGCGCCTCAACACTCCCTATACACCTGGTACGGCAGGTTACAAGGCCACCTCCATTGGTCATGGTGGGGCTACCCACTACCCTTCGCGGACTCCCCAAGACTGGAGGCTATGCCCCGTCACCCTTGGCTGTGGCGGGAGGTTGATATATGGATACACTCTGAGCCTTTGCGGGTCGACGTCGGAGCTACCCACTACCCTGCGAAATGACCACTATAAGGGGAATGCTGAAGTCACTGTTGGTCCTTTGCTGGGGTCTGGGGATTCGCTCTTGCTTCCGGGGACTGTCCTTGTGTCACGTGTCACTGTTCCCTGACACGCCACTTTCCTTTTGACACAGTCTTCAATAGCAATTCATGGCTGATAATCTAACATATGCCACACATGCAAGTGATCTTCTGGTGGGAGCGACTCAGCAGACAGTACGGGGTTTAAATAGCAGATAGGGGTTGCAAAATCTGGTGACAGAGCCTCTTTAATACTACTTCCAGGCTGTTCCAAGCCCTAACTTCATGTCCCAGTGACAACTTATCTTCTGCTCTTTGCCTAACACAGGCACCAGTCCAATCACAGCTCTCTCTTTGGCTTCAGATCACACTAATCAAGATTCATCAGCTAACACAGTCCTCTGCAGTAATTCTCAGCAGTATCAGATCTCACATTGACGCCATTAACAGTGTGAGCATAGGGTTACACAGGGCACTTATCTCAGGTGCTTGCCAGCTCCAAGTCTTATCTCTCTTGGCACCTCCTCTGCTGTCCCCTGATCTCTACACCTCCAATGCTGGCTGTCTCCTCGCTTCCCTCTGCATCCTCTCTCTTTCTCCACCATGTCACATGGCAACCACTGACTTCCACTTCCTGTCCAACAGTTCTGTCTCCTCCGTCACTGGTTCTGCAGTGATACCTTGTGGCTGCTAATAACATGGCAGGCATACACAGGATAACACATATAGTAGGTGCAGATAAAACAGAAGCAGTCATCACTCCAGACAAGAGGGAACACAGAATAAAAGTACCACTAAACATGAAAGATGTACAGGGAAGACAGTTCAATTTAAAAGGACAGTATCACCCCCTTACAAACACCTTCCCATTGTAATCAATAGGAAAACGGCATTTAGTTCACCTGGGGTGTTTATTTACCCTGCTGTTTTAAAAAAACGCGTGTAAAAGAAGGAGCATGTCACTTCGTGAGCCATTTTTTGAGCTGTTTTTCATAGGGTCAATTGAAAAACAGCTCCAAAAAGGTCGAAAAAAAAAAGCCTCAAAAATCTTTTCCTGTTTCACAAACGTCTGAAAATCAGAAGCTGTTGGCTGTTTTCCCTTGCAAACAGCTTTGAATTTTCAGTCGTTTTTTCTTGTGCGTGTGAACATAGCCTCACCATTACAGCTGTCAAGGGCCAGTGATCTTATGGGACAGTTTTACCTTCAGCTGTGGCCTACAGCGACTGAACATTATTTAATTACTAAAGCGCAGTGTAAGGCTGGGTTCACACAACCTATTTTCAGATGTAATGGAGGCGTTTTTTACGCCTCGAATTACGTCTGAAAAAACGGCTCCAATACGTCTGCAAACATCTGCTCATTGCTTGCAATGGATCTTATGATGTTCTATGCCGACGACCTGTCATTTTACGCGTCGCTGTCAAAAGACGGCGCATAAAATTACAGCCTCGTCAAAAGAAGTGCAGGACACTTCTTGGGACGTAATTGGAGCCGTTTTTAATTGACTCCAATGAAGAACAGCTCCAAATTACGTCCGTAAAAGACGCCCCGCAAAACGCGAGTACATGCAATTAAGTCTGAAATTCAGGAGCTGTTCTCTCCTGAAAACAGCTCCGTAATTTCAGATGTAATTGCAGTTATCGTGTGCACATACCCTTAGACACGCAACATGTCTACGCTTATGCGCCCTCATGCTGTTACGGGACAGCGTTCCCTAACACATGGTTCTCCCAGCGCCAAGCATAAAGTCATTAAGCCGCCAATTCCCTGCACCCACAACAATGAATGCATTATATAAAAAGCATCGCAACAAAAATCTTAACACATATATTAACCCCTTCCCGACATTTGCCGTATGAGTACGCCATGGAAAGCTAGTGCTTCCCGCAATTTGCCGTATCCATACGCCAAATGCTTGGCATCGGCTCAGAAGCTGAGCCGGTGCCATCATAGCCAGATCTCAGCAACCGGAGGCCTAATACTGGCCTCCCAGTCTGCCTAGCACAGAAGCCGGTTAAGATCTGCCCAGTGGCGGAGCCTGATCGGCTTTCATAGCCGCCGGCAAGATGGCACCAGCTCAGGAGCTGATTCGGCGTCATCAGCGGTGGAAGTCAGCTGTATGTTACAGCTGATATACACCTGTAACAGCAGGAACCGGAGATAGCTCCGATCCCTGCCATTAACCCCTTCGATGCAGCAATCAAAAGCGATCGCTGCATCTTAGCGGTTGCTAGCAGATTGCCAGCCCTGACAGGCAATCAGGACTGGCGACTGCTGCTATGGCAACAGGAGACACAATGGCCTCCTGCTCTGCCATTATTTAAGCCGATTAGGCCCCGCCGGGAGGCGAAGCCTAATCGGCTTGCTGTCAGTGAATAACTGACAGATCTAATACATTGCACTACGTAGGTAGTGCAATGTATTAGAAAAAAAATAATCTGACAGTTGGACCTTCAAGTCCCCTAGTGGGACTTGAGAAAAAGTGTAAAAAAAAAGTATAAAAAAATGTAAAAAAAAAAGGGAAAAATTTCCCAGCAAAATGCCCCAAACTGCAAAGGTGCAGAGTGTGTACCAAAAGGGGGATAAGACAGGACACCATTTATCAGTGCTACATCGGCCTGTGCAGAAAGGATTGCTTCACAGCATAACACACATCTATGGATAATTTTATTGTTTTTTTTAACCCCATTATTATACCACCTGACTATGCCCCTGATCTACTCTGCCAAGCTTACATGTACCCCCACATTATAAACGGAAACACCAGCAATACTCAAACAAAACTACTACCAAGCAAATCCACACTCCAAAAGCCAAATGGCGCTCCCTCTGCTCTGAACCCTACAGTGTGCCCAAACAGCAGTTTCCTTCCACATATATGGCATCGTCATACCCGGGAGAACCCTTTTAACAATTTTTGGGGTGTGTGTCTCCAGTGCCATAAGCTGGGCATGACATATTTGCCACTGAAATGGCATATCTAGGGAAAAATATAAATTTTGAATTTGCACCATCCGCAGCGCATTCATTTATGGAAAACACCTGTGGGATGAAAATGCTAACTACACCCCTTAATAAATGCCTTGAGGGGTGTGGTTTCCAAATAGGGTCACTTCTGGGGGTTTTCTTTTTAGTATTTCACATCTGAGCCTCTGCAATTGTGAACCAATACTTTGTAAATCGCCAAATTAGGCCACAATTTTACATGGTACGCTTTCCCTCCAGAGCCTGGTCGAATGTCCAGGCAAAAGATTAGTGCCCCATGTAGGGTGTTTCTAAACCCGGGAAACACCGCATAATAATTAGAGAGCTGTCTTGTTATGGTGGCACAAGCTGGGAACCACATATTGGCATATCTATGGAAAAAAATCCCATTTTCACTCTGCAACATCGAGTGCACACTAATTTCTACAAACACCTGCAGGGTTAACATGCTTACTACATCCCTAGGTAAATGCATTGAGGGGTGTAGTTTCCAATATGGGGTCACTTCTGGGGGGTTTCCACTGTTTTGGTCCCACAGGCGCCCAGAAACCAATCCAGCAAAATCTGCACTCCAAATGGCGCTTCTTCCCTTCTGAGACCTGCCGTGTGCCCAAACAGCAGTTTATAACCACATATGCGGTATTGCCGTACTCGGGAGAAATTGCTTTACAAATGTTGGGTTCTTTTTTTCCTTTATTTGTTTAGAAAATGAAAAATTTTGCGCTAAAGCTATGTCTTATTGAAGAAAAAGGATTGTTTTTATTTTCACTGCCCAATTCTAATAAATTCTATGAAACATCTGTTGGGTCAAAATGCTTACTACACCCCTAGATGAATTCCTCAAGGGGTGCAGTTTCCTAAATGGAGTCACTTTTTGGGCGTTTTCATTGTTTTGTCCCCTCAGGGGCTTTGCAAATGTGACATGGCCTCTGCAAACCATTCCTGCTAAATGTGATCTCCAAAAGCCAAATAGCACTCTTTCCCTTCTGAACCCTGCCGTGTGTCCAAACAGCTGTTTATTACCACATGTGGGGTATTGTTTTACTCCGGAGAAATTGCTTTACAAATTTTATGGTGCTTTTTCTCCTTCAGTCCTTGTGGAAATGAGAAAAAATTAGCTAAACCTACATTTTCTTTGAAAAATTTTTTTTAAAACTTCTTTTTATTGAACAGTTTTTTCTAAACAATTAAGTCTGTGGGGAAAACAGAAGGAAAGAAGGGAGGGGGAACCATGTAATGCAATCAGCAGTCCAGAGGATCAGTTAGATTTCCAGTAAACACAAGTTACACATCATCAAGAGATTGACCTAACTGGTCACCAGGTTAAGTAGATGGGGGTGCGGGGCGGGGAAGGGAGTGAAGGGGGGAGAAAAGAAAACAAAATAACTTACATTTTTATCTTGCTGTGCTTATGAAGGAAACACTGCAGATTAAACACTCACATTAGTTTTAAATTGTAAGCAATTCCCCACCCCATTGAATTTTAAAAAGCAAAACATAAATCAGGGATGGAGGCTTCCACGGGAACCAGCCCACCGCACACAGCCACCCCAACAGAACCCATCATATCTATGTGGGGACAGGGGAGCAAGAGGAAAGACATGAAGAAGAAGAAGCATATCTCTCACCCACACCAGACAACCACCGGGATTCTGACCACATCTTACACGGGTGCATTCAAATGTAGTTTTTTTATTTTCAGGGCCTACTTCCAATAATTTCTGGAAAAAACCTGTGGGGTCAAATTGCTCACTATACCCCTAGATAATTTCCTCAATGAGTGTAGTTTCCATAATGGGGGTCACTTGTGGGGGGGGGGGGGGGTTTCCACTGTTTTGTTCCCTCAGGGGCTTTGTATATGTGAGATGGCCTCCGCAAACCATTCCTGCTAAATGTGATCTCCAAAAGCCAAATGGCGCTCCATCCGTTCTAAGCCCTGCAGTGTGTCAAAACAGCCGTTTATTACCACATGTAGGGTATTGTTTTACTCGGGAGAAATTGCTTTACAAATTTTACAGTGCTTTTTCTCCTTCAGTCTTTGTGGAAATGAGAAAAAATTACCTGAACCTACATTTTCTTTGAAAAAATTTAGATTGTCATTTTCAGGGCCTACTTCCAATAATTTCTGCAAAAAAACTGTGATGTCAAAACGCACACTATACCCCTAAATAATTTCCTCAATGGGTGTAGTTTCCAAAATCAGGTCACTTGTGGTGTGTTTCCACTGTTTTGTCCCCTCAGGGCCTTCGTAAATGTGACATGGCCTCCGCAAACCATTCCTGCTAAATTTGAGCTCCAAAAGCCAAATAGCGCTCTTTCCCTTCTAAGGCTGGATTCACACGACCATGTTACGTCCGTATTGGACGGAACGTATTTCGGCCGCTAATCCCGGACCCAACACAGTGCAGGGAGCCGGGCTCCTAGCATCATAGTTATGTACGATGCTAGGAGTCCCTGCCTCGCTGCCGGACAACTGTCCCATACTGTAATCATGTTTTCAGTACGGGACAGTTGTCCTGCAGCGAGGCAGGGACTCCTAGCATCGTACATAACTATGATGCTAGGAGCCCGGCTCCCTGCACTGTGTTCGGTCCGGGATTAGCGGCCGAAATACGTTCCGTCCATTATGGACGTAACATGGTCGTGTGAACCCAGCCTAAGCCCTGCCATGTGTCCAAACAGCTATTTATTACCACATGTGGGGTATTGTTTTACTTGTGAGAAATTGCTTTACAAATTTTGCGGTGCTTTTTCTCCTTTAGTTCTTGTGGAAATGAGAAAAAAAATAGCTAAACCTACAATTTCTTTGAAAAAATGTAGATTTTAATTTTCACGGCCTACTTCCAATAATTTCTGTAAAAAACCTGTGCGGTCAAAATGCTCAATATGCCCCTAAATAATTTCCTTGAGGTGTGTAGTTCCCCAAATGGTGTCACTTTTGGTGGATTTCCACTGTTTTGGCACCGCAAGAGCCCTTCAAACCTGACATGGTGCCTAAAATATATTGTAATAAAAATAAGGCCCCAAAATCCACTAGGTACTCCTTTGCTTCTGAGGCCTGTGTTTCAGTCCAGTAGCACGCTAGGGCCACATGTGGGATATTTCCTAAAACTGCAGAACCTGGGCAATAAATATTGAGTTGCATCTGTCTGGTAAAACTTTCTGTGTTATAAAAAAAATGGATTCAAAATTTATTTCTGCAAAAAAATGTGAAATTTGTACATTTCACCTCTACTTTGCTTTAATTCCTGTGCAAAGTCTAAAGGGTTAAGAAATTTTCTAATTGCTGTTTTGAATACTTTGAGTGGTGAAGTTTTTAAAATGGGGTGACTTTTTGGCGGTTTCTAATATATAAAGGCCCTCAAAGCCACTTCACAACTGAACTGGTCCCTGAAAATATAGCCTTTTGACATTTTCTTGAAAATGTGATAAATTGCTGCTAAAGTTCAAAACCTTGTAACGCCCTAGAAAAATAAAAGCATGTTCAAAAAACGATGCCAATCTAAAGTAGACATATGGGGGATGTTAGTTAGCAACAATTTTGTGTGGTATAATTGCCTGTCTTACAACTAGATACATTTAAATTGAGAAAAATGCAAATTTTTGCAATTTTTCACTAAATTTTTGTGTTTTTCACAATTAAATACTGAACATATCGAGCAAATTTTGCCAGTAACATAAAGTCCAATGTGTCACGAGAAAACAATCTCAGAATCGCTTGGATAGTGTGAGGGTTTAGCATCAGGAGAGGTTGGTACAGCGGTTTCTTTGTAGCCAGAGACAGGGACACCGTGCATTAAAAGTCATAACAGGGCTTTGCCTGTGTTTTTATTCTTGTCAAAGAAACAGCCTCTTGTACAACAAGGCAAAATACAAAATAAATCCTGCTCGTCTGAGCACTAACTAAACAAGATATTATCTAACTATACCGAGTGCCTTCCTACCAGGCACTGGACACAAAGTAACACAGGTCTTTACTCACATAGAATACAGGCTACTCCAGCCTTAGTAGTCTCCAGTCTGAGTCAGGGGTGAGACTCCCACACACTGTGTCTGCACCTTTTTATACACAGGCTACAGGTGCAGCTAATTGAGCAGCAGCCTTGTCCTACGAACAGAGATGGACTAGGGATTGCGGGTCCCGCCCTGCTCTTCTCCAATCCAACTCCAGGCCCTTTTTCCAGCTTTTCCTTAAGCCGAGATTGGAAAGCTAGAGCTTTCTATTGCAAGAACTACTCATTCCCTGGAGCCTAGGATACATATGACAGGATTCTAGGGGAAATGTACCTTCCCTCAATGACTTTACCTGTCACTGTCTCACATACCCTCTTCCTCTGTTCGAGCCCGTGGGATCGGACACATTTAGCTACAAGGCAGTGTGTCCTAGACAAAGCGTCAGCATTGCCCTGCAGTTTTCCTGCTCTGTGTTCCACAGTATATTTGAAGTTCTGCAAAGTAAGAAACCACCGTGTAACTCTTGCATTTCTCTCTTTAGCTTGACACATCCACGTAAGAGGAGAGTGGTCTGTAACCAACCTAAACCGACGACCCAATAAATAATATCTCAGGGACTCAAGTGCCCACTTAATTGCCAAGCACTCCCGTTCAACTATGCTATAGTTTTTCTCAGCCGGGGTAAGTTTTCTGCTCAAATAGGTCACAGGATGTTCCTCACCACCTACCTCTTGTGACAGAACTGCTCCGAGCCCCACATTAGAAGCATCAGTTTGGACAACAAACTCCTTTTTGAAGTCAGGAGTGACTAAGACTGGTTGGTTTACACAGGGCCAGTTTCAACTCTTGAAAGGCGCTTTCAGCCTTCGTGTCCCACTTGACCATGACAGACTTACTTCCCTTGGTAAGATCTGTCAGGGGCGCTGCTGTGCTGGCAAAGTTTGGAATGAACCTGCGGTAATAACCTACAATTCCTAGAAAAGCTCTGACCTGCTTTTTGGTTGATGGCTGGGGCCAGTTTTGGATAGCCTCAACTTTGTTGACCTGTGGCTTTATCACCCCTCTCCCAATTATGTACCCCAGATACCGTGCTTCCTCCAAGCCTAAGGAACATTTCTTTGGGTTTGCTGTTAACCCCGCGGCTCTGAGGGAGTTTAGTACTGCTTGTACTTTTGGTAAGTGGCTTTCCCAGTCATCACTAAAGATTATAATGTCGTCCAGATATGCCGAAGCATACCGACGATGGGGTTTGAGGACTAAGTCCATTAACCTTTGAAAGGTCGCTGGAGCCCCCATGTAGCCCAAATGGTAAACAAATATATTGAAATAGACCATCCGGGGTGATGAACGCAGTTTTCTCTTTGGCGCCCTCCGTGAGGGGTACTTGCCAATAGCCTTTGGTTAAATCAAGTGTTGAAAAATATCTTGAATAGCCCAGTCTCTCTATTAACTCGTCAACTCTTGGCATTGGGTATGAGTCAAACTTTGACATCTCATTTAACTTGCGGAAGTCGTTACAGAAACGCAATGACCCATCTGGTTTCGGAATAAATACAATGGGACTTGACCATTCACTTTTTGACTCTTCAATAATCCCAAGGTCTAGCATTTTCTTGACCTCCTCAGATATGGCTTGTCTACGAGCTTCAGGGACTCTGTAGGGTTTCAAGTAGACCCGAGCCTGAGGCTCGGTCACAATGTCATGTTTTATTATACTGGTCTGTCCTGGCAGTTCTGAAAACACGTCTGTGTTTCTCTGCACAAACTCTTTTGTCTCCTGTTTCTGTGGCTTTGTGAGGGATTCTGACACATACACATCTGGGTTAGGACTATAGGGGGTCCTTACTCCCACAAGGGTCTCTCTTTCTTTCCATAGCTTAATTAAGTTTACATGGTATAACTGCACTGTCTTCCTTTTACCTGGTCGGTAAACTTTATAATATACATCCCCCACCTTTTCAATAATCTCATACGGCCCTTGTCATCTAGCAAAAAATTAGCTTTCTACGGTTGGCACTAAGACCAACACTCGATCACCAGAGTTAAAATTTCTAACTTTAGCAGTTCGGTTATACACCCTGCTCTGAGCATCCTGAGCTTGCTCCAAGTGTTCCTTAACTATCGGCATGACCGCAGCGATATGTCCAGGAGATCATGGGGTTGTCTGCCGTATACAAGTTCGAAAGGAGAAAACGCTGTGGATGATTGAGGAACTTCACGTACAGCGAACATCAAATAGGGCAGAAGACAGTCCCAATCTTTCCCATCCTTACTAACCACCCTCCTCAACATGCCTTTTAATGTCTTATTGAATCTTTCGACAAGACCATCAGTTTGAGGGTGATATATAGAGGTACGCAGGTGTTTAATTTTCAGCAGTTTACATAATTCCTTGGTGATTTTGGACATAAAGGGAGTTCCCTGATCGGTAAGGATTTCCTTAGGTAAACCAGTACGGGAAAACATGTAAAACAACTCTCTTGCAATGGCTTTTGAAGAGGAATTTCGCAAAGGGACTGCCTCAGGGTAGCGTGTGGCATAGTCCAACACCCCTAGGATATATTGATGTCCTCTAGAGGATTTGACTAAAGGGCCAACCAGATCCATGGCAATTCTTTCAAAAGGGATCCCAATGATAGGCAAAGGCACCAGCGGACTCCTAAAATGTGGCATAGGAGCCGTTATCTGACACTCCGGGCAGGACTCGCAATACCTCTGAGCTTCCGTATATACCCCCGGCCAGAAGAATCGTTGTAAGATACGCTCTCTGGTCTTTTCGCAACCTAAATGTCCACCCAGCACGTGTTTATGAGCCAGGTCCAACACCGTTCTACGATACGGTTGGGGTATCACCAGCTGTTCAACAACCTCCCCACGTACGTTATCTATCCAATACAGCAAATCCTGGTTAACCGCTATGTGTGGAAACACCTTATCAGCCCCTGGATGTTGAGGCACTCCATTTAATACCTTAGTATTTTCCCTGGCTTTTACCAATGTGGGATCGCTAAGTTGAGCGGTCCCAAAATTGTTACGTGATACATTTAACTCTGGTATCTCAGAAATTTCCTCCTGCTCATCTGTTTCACCAGCAAAAACAGCCAGAGGAAATTTATCAGGCTCAGTGGTCACCCCTACTGCTGGCACCTCAGCATCTTCGTTAAAGGGTTCTGGGCTAATCACAGCGCACACATTAATACCATCATTAACATTTACAGTGGAGGTTACATCTTTCTTCCTCCACAAGTCCCAGAACACTGGGAAGTCTCTCCCCAGGATCACACTGTGCATCAGGGACTTGACCACACCCACTTCATGGCAAGCGGTTCCACAGGAAGTCTCTAGTGTGACCAAAGCGGTGGGGTATTCTTTAGTGTCCCCATGTATGCACAGGACCCCTATACTATGTCCGCTGAATGTTCCAGGGTCTATCAGGCTGGCATGCACCAGGGTAACCAGACTCCCAGAATCCAGCAAGGCACTCACAGTACACCCTTCCACTTTTACGACACACATTTGTTGCTCAGTCTCGTAAACAGGCTCAGCAGAACAAACAGGACGTGCAAACAAGGATATTCACCCTGCTGCATCACACTCCATTGGCTCGGTAGTCAGGGGACAATTGGCAGCAATATGCCCAGGTCCATAACACCGCCAGCACTGTATGCGGCCCCGGTCCCCAACTTGAGACCCTGGTCTGGCCTTCAGTGTCTCTCTGGGATTTCTTCCCTCCGTCTGCTCCCCTTCTGAGCCACCTCCCTTAAAGACATTTCTCACCCCTCTAGTAAATGGAACAGTCTTACCGGGTGCTCCGCACGATTTGCTGTTCCTGGGGTTAGAACATCCAGGCGGTACTTCTTGGAGTAGATCCTGAGTAGCTCTGTACCTTTCAATCAGGTTCACCAGCTGTTCCGCATCTGTAGGATCTCCTTGACCGACCCAACGCTGAACCTTCGGTAGTAAGGAGCGGATGTATTTGTCAAGCACCACTCTCTCCACGATCTGCGCAGGGGTTGATTCCTCTGGCTGTAGCCATTTCCTTGCAAGATGGACAAGATCATACATTTGTGATCGCGCAGGTAGGTGTTCCACGAAAGTCCAGTTGTGCACCCGTCGAGCACGCACATTCATATTAACACCCAGACGGGCAAGGATCTCACCCTTCAGCTTGGAGTAATCCTTGGCATCCTGCTCATTGAGATCAAAGTATGCCTTTTGCGGCTCTCCGGTTAGGAAAGGTGCCACCACTGCTGCCCACTGATCTGAAGGTAACTTCTCTCGTTCTGCCACTCGCTCAAACACCATGAGATAGGCCTCAACATCGTTGGTGGATGTCATCTTCTGCAGAGATGTCTGTTCCACTGACCAAGTGGTTTGGCGCAAACCATGAGGCCCCGCTGACCTCTCCACTGAGGCCTGAATTTGGTTTTGCAAATAGCGATTAATTTTCTGCTGTTCTTTTAAGGCCAGTCTGGGGGCTTCACCCAGCAGAATATTGGTTTCAGCCTGTGCACGCATGGCTTTCTCATGCACCATTCGCTGAGTCGCGCTGGCTTCTTGCAGAGCTGTGCTTATCTTCCCCTGGTTGATATTAGCCTGAATCAGCTGTTTAAGTATTTCATCCATTTTAACAGTCTCTTTTAGCCCTGTTGCCGCCTTCACCCAAGACATACACTTCCAAGCACTCTCGGGGAGAAAAAATTGTGTTGTTGCCCCTAGCAACGATTTTCCACTTGGAGCAGCAAAAGTCCTTTTAAATAGGTGTATGTCTCTTTAAGACCGTGCCCGCATTCTCCACCATATGTGAGGGTTTAGCATCAGGAGAGGTTGGTACAGCGGTTTCTTTGTAGCCAGAGACAGGGACACCGTGCATTAAAAGTCATAACAGGGCTTTGCCTGTGTTTTTATTCTTGTCAAAGAAACAGCCTCTTGTACAACAAGGCAAAATACAAAATAAATCCTGCTCGTCTGAGCACTAACTAAACAAGATATTATCTAACTATACCGAGTGCCTTCCTACCAGGCAATGGACACAAAGTAACACAGGTCTTTACTCACATAGAATACAGGCTACTCCAGCCTTAGTAGTCTCCAGTCTGAGTCAGGGGTGAGACTCCCACACACTGTGTCTGCACCTTTTTATACACAGGCTACAGTTGCAGCTAATTGAGCAGCAGCCTTGTCCTACAAACAGAGATGGACTAGGGATTGGGGGTCCCGCCCTGCTCTTCTCCAATCCAACTCCAGGCCCTTTTTCCGGCTTTTCCTTAAGCCGAGATTGGAAAGCTAGAGCTTTCTATTGCAAGAAGTACTCATTCCCTGGAGCCTAGGATACATATGACAGGATTCTAGGGGAAATGTACCTTCCCTCAATGACTTTACCTGTCACTGTCTCACAATAGGTAAAAGCATTCCGAAGTTATTACCACATAAAGTGAAACATGTCAGATTTGAAAAATGAGGCTCTGTTAGGAAGGTCAAAAGTGGCCAAAGAGGGAAGGGGTTAATGACGACAGCTCTGCTTAGCCTGTGATAAGGCAAAATAAATGTGCATCTTAAAGGGACCATACACAATAACAATCTCTTAGGTAAAATAATTACGGCAAATATAATACTGGAAGGGAGAACCCCCTTCCCACATTTTACACTCTTACTTCAATTTGGTCATTTTACATGTATTGTGGCATCACTATTTTTATTATCCCTGTGCATAGATATATTTGTATTTGCTATCCCTGTACTGTGACATCACTATTTTTATTATCCCTGTGCATAGTTATATTTGTATTTGCTATCCCTGTACTGTGGCATCACTATTTTTATTATCCCTATGCATAATTATATTTGTATTTGCGATCCCTGTACTGCGACATCACTATTTTTATTATCCCTGTGCATAGTTATATTTGTATTTGCTATCCCTGTACTGTGGCATCACTATTTTTATTATCCCTGTGCATAAATATATTTGTATTTGCTATCCCCGTACTGTGGCATCACTATATTTATGTTCCTTTTGCAGAGACATTACTGTGTTTATTATCCCTGTGCGGAGATATTACTGTTTATTTTCTCTGTATTGTGACTTCATTGTATTTATTATACTTGTACAATGACATCACTGTGTTTATTCCCCCTGTGCACGTAAAATCCCTGTTTATTTTCCCTGTGCTGTTTATTATCCCTGTGGTTGGATAATATTGTGTCCATTATTGTAACAAAAGGCCCTAATTTCAGTGTCAAGCATTGTCTTTCAGCCAGTATCAGAATTGGAGCTCTCTCCGGTGGGCGGCGTATATTACTACACTCTGGCGCTCCCTCGGGTGGTCAAAATGCAGTACTACATGAGTTTCGTCTACAGGTCAGTGTGCATAACTATCTCCAAATTAGAAGACCTCCCTCTGCGTCACATGATTTAATTGAAATGCCTTTTTACGTCTCTTTCTGAGCATCAACACATGCCAAAGTATTAGGTACCATCCTGACTCCAGCACTCTTTTTCTACTACCTGTGATTGACTATGGTGTACCGGACCTTAGCTAGCGACTCCGCTTCTGAGTTATTGCTTGTGACCTTAGGTTTGTTTGACTATTCTCTTGGATCTTCGTTTGGCACGGCATCCTCACACAGCCATCTGTCTGTCTCCAATAAGCCACGTTAAGGAGACAGTTAGAGGGCCACGACCTGCAGGTCCCTGGCAGCTCATAAAACCTTGCAATGGTCCCTGGTAAAAACCAAGGGTCCTGTTAGACCCCGCACCTCAACACTGCCAGCACTTGTCCTTAAAGAGGTTTTCCAAGATCTAAATTTTTTTTCCTACTGCTTTTTTTTCCCCATAAATAAACCCCCCTAAATACCTTTTTGGCTTTTTTCTTGTATTTCCGATCATTAACCCTTTTCTGCCGCAGACATTTTTTGGATTTTCACTTTAGTTTTTTCCTCCCCCCCTTCCAAAAGTCATAACTGCTTTATTTTTTTTTAACAATTTTGCCGTATGAGGGCTTGTTTTTTGTGGGACGAGTTGTAGATTTTCATGACATCATTTATTGTACCATATAATGTAGTGGGAAACGGAAAAAATATATATTTGTCGTGTGGAATAGGAAAAAAACAGTGATTCCTCAATCTTTTGGGCGGTTTTGTCTTACGCCATGCGGTAAAAATGGCATGTTAACTTTATTCTGCGGGTCAATACGATTACGGCGATCTATTTTTTATTTTTTACTATTTTTAGGCCACATGCACACGACAGTATTTTTCATCAGTAATTACTGACAGTAATAAATGACCCATTCATTTCTATTGGCCACGGACACCTTTCAGTATTTTTATGGATGGGTATCCGTGCTGAAAAAATTATAGAACCTGTCCTATTCTTGTCCGTAATTACGGCAAGGACTCTCCTATAGAAGTCTATGGGAGCGTCCGTAAATACGGACGGCTACAGATGTGCATCCATATACCGTCCATATTTACTGAAGCATTGGTAGGCAACATGTTGATGACATCATTTGCAACCTCCCTCTTTTTGTAAGGATCCGTATATACTGATGAAATACGGATGCCTACTGATCCCTATTTACTGACAGTATTTCGGGATAGATAAAAATACTGTCGTGTGCATGGGGCCTTACAAGGAAAAAAAAATTATTGTTAAAAATAACATTTGAGTTTTGTCGCCATATTCTGAGACCCATAAGTTTTTTTCGTAGATTGAGCGGTATGAGAGCTTTATTTTTTGTGGGGCAAGCTGTAGTTTCTATTGGTAACATTTTGGGGTACATGAGACTTTTTGATTACTTTTTATACCATTTTTTTTGTGGGATATGAAGTGACCAAAAAATAGCGATTCTGGATTCTGGCGATTTACAATTTTTTGTTTTACGGCGTTTACCGTGCGGATTAAATAATGATATATTGTAATAGTTTAGACTTTTATGGACGCGTCGATACCAGTTATGTTATGTTTTTCTTTTTTTTATCATTGTACTTTGGAAAAGGGGGGTTTTCTGAACTTTAATTTTTTTTATTTATTCAAAAAACTTTATTTCACTGTTTTTTTTTGCTTGTCTCCCTAGGGAACTTGAACCAGCGATCGTGGGATCGCTTGCAAGATATACTGCAATACTAATGTATTCCAGTATATCGTGATACTGACAGTCTCCTTTGAAGCCCTGCCAAAGGCAGGACTTCATAAGAGTACAGAGATGGCAGAACTTGGGAACTTCATCAGGCCCGTAGGGTGCCATATCAAACAACGGCACCCCGCGGGAGGGGGGGAGTTGGACGTTGCCAGTGGTGAACCTAGCCGCTCTGCTGCCTAAGGCGAACTATAAAAAAGCGCCCCCCCAAAAAATCTATCTGAGTTTTCTCATTACGAGCTTTACACATCAAACATGCAATATATAAATTTTTTAAATAGGAAAACATTTTATGTTTATTTGTTAAAGTGCTGTTTGAAGTATAGAAACGATGTAAAGAATTCTTCTTACTACCAATCAGTACAGTGCAAATAGTACAGTCTACACTGCACAGCCCCATATCTTTCCTCGGCAGCCAGTCTCATTTTCGGAGTCACTCTCTGCAATTACATTCAGACCACTGCAGTCCAGGACGGATCACACTAAGGCTTCATGCACACGACCGTAGCCGTGTGCACGGCCGTGATTTTCGGGTCGGCCGGCTGCGGACTGTCAGCGGACTGTCAGCCGCAGGCCGCCCGCAAATCGTGGGACATGCACATGGCCGCCGCCATTGTTTTCAATGAGCCCGGACCGCAGAACCGGGCCGTAATAAGACATGCCCGTTCTTTCTGCAGTCCGGGCTCCCGGGCCGTGCAAGGACCGCAAAAACTACGGTCGTGTGCATGGCCCCATAGAAAAGAATGGGTCCGCAATTCTCCCGTCGATTTTCGGGGGAATTGCGGCCGCAAAAACACGGTCGTGTGCATGGGGCCTTAGGCTGGGTTCACACAACCTATTTTCAGACGTAAACGAGGCGTTTTATGCCTCGTTTTACGTCTGAAAATAGGGCTACAATACGTCGGCAAACATCTGCCCATTCATTTGAATGGGTTTGCCGACGTACTGTGCAGACAACCTGTCATTTACGCGTTGTCGTTTGACAGCTGTCAAACGACGACGCGTAAAAATACAGCCTCGTCAAAAGAAGTGCAGGACACTTCTTTCAGACGTAATTTGAGCCGTTCTTCATTGAACTCAATGAAGCACAGCTCAAAATTTACGGCTGTCAGAGAAACCTCGCAAAATGCGAGGAGGAGCATTTACGTCTGAAACGAGGCAGCTGTTTTCTCCTGAAAACAGTCTGTCTTTCAGACGTAAAAACCTGCTACCGTTTGCACATACCCTTAGCGCTGTTTTGAAGCAGCACGTCCTGGGCTGGTTTCTTTCCTCTACCTTCTGTATTGTTATGTTCTGCTTGTGCTGACTTGATGCCAGTGGTGGATTAATATGATCTTAGGCCCTGGGCTGTACACAAGTTATGGGCCCACATACCACACGTAAGTATCACCTGCATGTCAAAGTACATCACATGCTACTCTGCAGACTGTCTCTTAGCCTGATCATCTGCTGCCACACTCACACTTCCCCACAGCCCACACCACAGTAATTGACATAGATTGTAAGACCAACATTACCAATAATATCCCATGCTGTTACTGAATAATACCACCACACCATAACCACATAGTGACTGAATAATACCCCCATACTGTTACTGAATAATACCACCACACCATAACCACAT
This sequence comes from Rhinoderma darwinii, assembly GCF_050947455.1. NCBI lineage: Eukaryota > Metazoa > Chordata > Amphibia > Anura > Rhinodermatidae > Rhinoderma > Rhinoderma darwinii. The sequence goes on from NC_134689.1 coordinate 49,882,723, forward strand.
AGTGACTGAATAATACCCCCATACTGTTACTGATTAATACCACCACACTATAACCACATAGTGGCCTAATAATACTTCCAAACCATGACTGCATGTTACCTCCCCTTTATACCTTACTCCGTGATAGAGCCACTTTTAGGGCCCTCACCCAGTAATAGAATTCCCACTCAGTACTAATATCCCCCTTATGTCCCCACAGAAATAATGTCTCCACTCAGTAGTAATGTGGCCTTTTATGCCCCCATTCAGTACTAATGCCACTTTTTCTGCCACACTCAGTAATAATGCCCCCATAGTAATTTTGCCTCTTTATACCCCCACTCAGTAAAAATGCCTGCTTTATGCCCCCACAATAAGGATGCCCCCTTTTGTATGCCACTTTTTTATGCCCCCTTTTTATTACCTAATAGACTTATGAATTTTAACTGAATTCAGTGGCCCGGTGTGTATGGCATGATGCAGTGACATCATCATGCCGGGCAGTTGACGTCATCAGCGTGCTCCCGATCTCTTGTAGGCCTCAGGCATAAGCCAGGCTGTGGCCTACAAGACCAAACGGCGGAGCAGGGAGCCAATGGCCAGGGGTTGGCTGGCAAATTTTAGTCTGCGGGGCAAGCACACCGCACTGGCCCAAGAGTAGGGGGCACTGGGTAATTGCAGAGTTTGCCCCCTAACACCGCTGCGGAAGAACTCTGCTACCTGTCAACGGAAAAATCATCTGCCAGGAGGAAAAATGTTTCTTGATGGCGGAGTACAAGAAAGACTGACCAGGGAATTAGACTTTCTTGTACTCTGCCATGGGGAAAAATGTTTCCCTCTGGCAGATGACTTTTCAGTTGACAGGAAGAAGAGTTACATGAAGGGGAATTATTTTTCCTTGACCTCTAGTTTCTATTGTGGCAAATGTAAGTTTTTTAAATTTTTATACTGCTAACTTTTTTTTGCTAGGTTCCGCTGTAACGTTTGGACTACGTCGTAGATTCATTGGACTACTTCTATGATCTACTTTTAAAGGGAATGTGTCGCTAGAAAAATATATATATTTTTTTTAGTTAAACTGTTAGTCAATAAATGATTGCACATTGTTCTAATTTTTTTAATTTTTTTCACAAGTCAGGAAATATTATAAATTAGATTCTAATTGATAACATTTCCATGTGCTGGTCATTAGAGGGAGCAATTGCCAAAATTGCTGCATTGCAATGTGGTAAAGCAACCTCATTGCTTTATGCTGCAAATTTGGTGTAGATACACACGCTCTAGTGTGCTCGCACAATGCCCCCTCCTTTATCCTGGCTAGTGCCAGGAGAAAGGAGGGGGTTGAATGTTCAAATCTGTGTGCTGCTGTGTAGGATGATTAGATACAGTGTAATCACACAGTATAACACGCACAAACACAAACATAACTTACCTGCTCCTGCCGCCGCCGCTGCCTCCGCTCCGTCCGCTCCCTACGCTCCTAGTCCTTGCTTCTGAACATATGGACGGAAGCCGCGACTGGAAGTAGTCGTCTTACTGTGCGGCCGTGGCTTCCGGTCCACATGAAATTGGCCGAAGACCTTCCTTTTGGACTGTGTGGGAGCGGCGCATGCGCCGTTCCCACACAGACGGCGTACGCTATAGGGAATGGAACGGCTCCCGTCCGCATTCACTATGGGGATGTATGTGCCGTATTCCATCTCTGTATGTGTCGTTAATCGACACATACAGATAGGAAAAAAAAATGGCAGCCCCCATAGAGAAGTAAAAGTTAGAAAAAAGAAAAAAGTAAAACACAAAAACACAAATAAATAAAATTGATTTTATTAACATACTAAAACCAAAAACATATAAAAAAATGTTATTTCGCGACACCTGTCCTTTAAAAAAAAAAAAAAAAAAATGGTGAAAGAGTGTTGCATGAGGGAGTTTAGATTTCAATTAAAAAACGAATTTCTTATGTCTGTTTTTTTTAATACTTTATTATGGCCTTAGTAATGGCTGCTGTCTCATTGAGAGCGTCCATTACTAAGAAGGGACTTAGTGTTAGCCAGTAAAAAGGCTATCACTAACCCCTATTATTACCCTGGTTCTCACTGCCGCGTGGTGAGTACGATCCAGTACCCGACCATCTGAAGCGACAGTAAGGCAGCAGGTCTGCCGCAGGCTACGAACATCAGTATGGGAAGGGACAAAAACCGTGGCCCTTCCCACCCTGGTAATGATAGGCTGCTGCTGCTTTATTGTATCTGGCTGCTTCGATTCTGTTTGGCTTTCCTTGGAGCAGTGTACAGGCTCAATAGAAAGTCTATGAGTCTATACACCGCTCACTCGGCTGAAAGTCGATCATAAATTAAGCGGCACAGCGCTCACCCGAGCACTTCTGCTGTTTCGTTTTAGCGATCGGTGGGGGTCTCAGTGCTCGGTCCCCCACCGATGAAAAATCACTATCAATGTGATTGGTGCAAGTTTTAATTACTTAAATTATTGTTACTTTTTGAGATACAGCTGCTTTGTATCCTGTATACAGAGCAGCTGTATATAATTCTGAGACCTGAATCCATTAGGTCGCCTATTATCGATCACATCTAAGTTATGAACTTAGATGTGATCGGTAACAGCTCGATCCTGCAGGACCCGCTGACCTGACGCATACAGGATCCAGCGCTATATACAGCTGCTCTGTATACAGGATACAAAGCAGGTGTATCTCAAAAAGTAAAAATACTTTTTAATAAAAGTAATTAGAAAGTTGCACCAATCCCACTGAACCCCCCCCCCTTGCAGTGTGTTAACTACTGAGGGTGCTATGGGGGATTATACTGCAATGAGGGTACTGACTCTGACTGCTGTGGGGGAGCTATACTGCACTCAGCTTCCTACCCCCACTAATTTAAAAGGGGGGGGGGGAGTATACTGCAAGGGGGGGGGGGGTCTGGGCGTTTTACTGACAGCAGAGGGCTCTATAGGGGGGAATTATCCCCCCCATAGTGCCCTGACTAGCGTCTGAATGACTGCTCTAAAGGGGTGGGGCAGAATCCCCCCTATAGAGCCCTCTGCAGTAAGTCAGATTCTCAGAACAGACTCCCCCCCTAATCCTTCAATTATAGTGATGTGAGGGCTCTATGGGGTGGATTATTCCAGCCCCATAGAGCACTTGGCTTTCAGTAAAACTGCTCTTCGCTCGGCCGCTCCTCCTGCAGACCTGGTCCTCTCTGGCGGCGCGTGCTGCGTTCAGCATCAGAGAGGAGGAGTGTTACACACGTGCCCATCATGTGGCACATCTACTAAGTCTGCATGCCCCCTCCCTCCAGTCCAGTCTGTCCCTGGCTGAAAATGCTGTCTCCCATTTACGGGTAGGTGGCACCGCCTGAGGCTGTCGGCTCACCTCGCCTCATGGCAGGTGCGGCACTGGGCATTGCAACGTTACAGGGGGCCGCCCCCTGTTTCTAGAAATGTAAATGCCGCGGTCGCTATTGACCGTGGCATTTAATGGGTTAAACGAGTGGAATCGTTTAACTGTAATACACAGCTGACATGCTCGTTCTATGGAGCATTCTCAGCCGGCGGATGTCGCGAAGGGGTTAAAGCTAGTCCGTTGTCCCCCTGCTGTTTATTTACATCGCTCCGTTTCTTTAGTGCCATATTCCGGTCATACTGGGCATGCGCAGTACCTTTCATTGGCTTTAAAACCTAATAGAAGGGCTGCGAAGGCACAATGGATGATTGTTGTACAGGCAGCAGGCCGGAAGAAGACTTTGTCTGGAAGTTCAGAAGAGCGATGAATGGTCGGGACGTCATCGGATGTTTAATAGATATGTATTATGCGACTTTAATTTTTTTTTTTTTTGTAAAGAGAAAAAGCCCTTTAAACTGCCGAAAAGGAATCCTACATATCCAGCCAGGGCAAAATACGTCTGAAATTACAGAGCTGTTTTCAGGAAAAAACAGCACCTGCATTTCAGACGTTTTTGCATGTACTCGCGTTTTTCGTGGCATCTTTTACGGACGTAATTGGAGCTGTTCTTCATTGGAGTCAATGAAAAACGGCTCCAATTACGTCCCAAGAAGTGTCCTGCACTTCTTTGATGCGGGCGTAATTTTACGCTCCGTCTTTTGACAGCGACGCGTAAAATTATACCTCGTCTGCACAGAACATCGTAAGACCCATTGCAATCAATGGGCAGATGTTTGCAGACGTATTGGAGCCGTCTTTTCAGGCGTAATTCGAGGCGTAAAACGCCTCCATTACGTCTGAAAATTGGTCGTGTGCACATACCCTAAGGGTATGTTCACACGGCAACGCAAAATACGTCTGAAATTACGGAGCTGTTTTCAGGCGAAAAGTGCACGGCAACGCGTTTTTCGCAGCGTCCATTACAGCCGTCTTTTCAGGCGTAATTCGATGTGTAAAACACCTCCATTACGTCTGAAAATAGGTCGTGTGCACATACCCTTAGGCCTAATTAACACAAGCATGTTCGGTCTGTGATATACGTATGTCGGCAGTATTTCCCAGACCGAACACACTGCAGGGAGCTGGGCTCCTAGCGTCATAGTTATCTATTACACTAGGTGTCCCTGCCTCTCTGCGGAACTACTGTCCCATACTGAAAACATGATTACAGTACGGGACAGTTGTCCCGCAGCGAGGCAGCGACACCTAGTGTCATATATAACTATGATTGTAGGAGCCCGGCTCCCTGCAGTGTGTTCGGTCCGGGAAATACTGCCAACATACGCTGAGTATATCACGGACCGAACACGCTCGTGTAAATTAGGCCTTAGAATTGTTACTTTTCACTGACATCACTGTGTGGATTTTCTGGTTCAGAGGTATAAGAGGTGCAGCCCAGGAACTTTAAGTTATGCTTCAGGTTCTGATGCTGAAAATCTCTATAAAACAAGGTGAAGGAAATGTTTGAAAAACTATTCATGTTCTCTACAGTATCTGCGCATGGAAAAGGCAAATATGTGTTTGTCTTAATTACTAATAATTCAGCTCTAAATGGTATCTTATATATTTCTGTAACAATTGCAATTATTTCAATATAAATGCATGGACATATTTCTGCTTCCTTCCCCTTTTATTCAGTGTTTTTGTCATGGCTTATTTTTATAAAGCTTTTCTTATAAATCCTCCTTGAACATTCTTGGTCACCTGGGAGGTATCTTGCGAATCTCCGCACTGTATTCTACTTGAGATCTATGTCTAACAAAGTGAGAAAACATTGAAATAAACATATTGAACTGTTCACCAGGGAGCAAAGCGGTGCAGCTCTGTTTTTTTTAAATGCCACAGGGGACAAAAGGCTTTGGCATTTTTACAATTATTAGATTACAAGATAAATAGAGGAAATATATAATATTAGGACAGAAATGTCTTTTATAAATAAGTATATATCCACCAGTGGCGGACACAGACTGCAAAAGGCCCCTGTGCAGATAATGTGCCAGGGCCCCCCCCCCCCACCCCGCAAACTTCTCATGGCCGACGGTCCGCTTTCAGCTGCATCGCTGGGTCTCCTAAGTGACCCAACAATGCAGCACTAGCAGCCGGGGCGTCACTAAGGCTGGGTTCACACACACACTATTTACGGACGTAATTTGGGCGTTTTAGCATTGAATTACATCCGAAAATGCGGCTCAAAAGCGTCGGAAAACATCTGCCCATTCATTTGAATGGGTCTTACGATGTTCTGTGCCGATGGTCATTTTTTTTTACGCGCCGCTGTCGAAAGGCGGCGCGTAAAAAACTGCCTGTCACTTCTTCAGATGTAAATGGAGCCGTTTTCCATGGACTCCATGGAAAACCAGCTTCAATTACTTCCGTAGTGGACGCAGCAAAAGACGCCTGCACATGCCATTACGGCTGAAATTACGGTGCTGTTTTCTCCTGAAAACAGCACAGTAATTTCAGCCGTAACAGACGCTGCCGTGTGAACATACCCTCAGGGCTTAAAATGTCCGGGAAATAGCCCCAATACATATGTGTCCGCCCCAAAAAAAAGTGTGTGTATAGGAGACAGCATAGCATATCTATAGCACTACGACCCTATAAACTATGGATAGGATTAGATACAGTGGCTGAGCAGACAGTATCACACATGATAGGATTAGATACAGTGGCTCAGAAGGCAGTATCACACATGATAGGATTAGATACACAGCTCAGCAGACAGTATCACACATGATAGGATTAGATACAGTGGCCCAGCAGACAGTATCACACATGATAGGATTAGATACAGTGGCTCAGCAGACAGTACCACACATGATAGGATTAGATACAGTGGCTCAGCAGACAGTACCACACATGATAGGATTAGATACAGTGGCTCAGCAGACAGTATCACACATGATAGGATTAGATACAGTGGCTCAGCAGACAGTACCACACATTATAGGATTAGATACAGTGGCTCAGCAGACAGTATCACACATGATAGGATTAGATACAGTGGCTCAGCAGACAGTATCACACATGATCGGATTAGATATAGGGCCCAGCACAGTATCATACATGATTGGATTAGATACACAGCTCAGCAGACTGTATCACACATGATAGGATTAGATACAGGGCCCAGCTCGCTGACATTGCGGCTCCAGCGCTGGACCCAGGAAAGGTAAGAATAATAATTTTGCTTCTTTATGTGTTACTGATTATTTTTGTGTGTTTGTGTTTTTTTTACAGGTTCGGTTGTTGGACTTCGGATACGAGGACTTCAATGACGGCGTTTTTTTTATTCTCAATAAAATGGTTAATGAGGGTTGTGTTTTTATTTCAATAAAAAAAATTTCTATGTGCTTGTATCTTTTTAAACTTTATTATCACCGCCTTAGTAATGGCCGCTGGCTGATTGACAACCTCCATTACTAAGGCGAGGCTTAATGTTAGCCGGTGCAGAGTCTACACTAACCCCCATTATTACCCCGGTACCCACCGCCACCAGGGGTACTGGGAAGAGCCGGGTACAAACCAGTACCCGACCAGCTGTAGTGACGGGCAGGCACCGGGGTGGCCGCAGGCTGGTAGTATTAGGCTGGGGAAGGCCAAAAACAGTGGCCCTTCCCACCCTTGTAATGCTGCCTGCTGCTGCTGTGTTGTATCTGGCTGGTTATGAAAATTGGGGGGGACCCGACATCGTTCTTTCCAATTATTTTTTAAATGACGTGGCGTCCCCCCCATTTTCATAACCAGCCAGATACAATAAAGCAGCAGCAGCCTAGCATCACCAGGGTAGGAAGGGCCACTGTATCTGGCCTTTCCCCTCCTGATAATACCAGCCTGCGGCCACCCCAGTGGCCGACCATCACTACAGATGGTCAGGTACTGGATCGTACCCGGCTCTTCCCAGCACCCCTGGTGGCGGTGGGTACCGGGGTAATAAAGGGGGTTAGTGTTAGCCTCTGCACCGGCTAACACTAAGCCCTGCCTTAGCAATGGATGCTGTCAATCAGCCGGCGGCCATTACTAAGGCGGTAGTAATATAGTTTAAAAAAAACCACAAAGACATAGAAAAAATATTTTATTGAAATAAAAAAAAAAAACACAACCCTCATTAACCATTTTATTAATAAAAAAAAAAGCTGTCATCGAAGTAGTCCTGGAATCCGCCGTAGTCCAACGACCGAACCTGTAAGAAAACACACAAAAAATGATTAGTAACACATGTGTTAGGGTATGTGCACACACACTAATTACGTCCGGAATTGACGGACGTATTTCGGCCGCAAGTACCGGACCGAACACACTGCAGGGAGCCGGGCTCCTAGCATCATAGTTATGTACGACGCTAGGAGTCCCTGCCTCGCTGCCGGACAACTGTCCGGTACTGAAAACATGATTACAGTACAGGACAGTTGTCCCACAGCGAGGCAGGGACTCCTAGCGTCGTACATAAGTACGACGCTAGGAGCCCGGCTCCCTGCAGTGTGTTCGGTCCGGTACTTGCGGCCGAAATACATCCGTCACTTACGGACGTAATTAGTGTCTGTGCACATACCCTAAGGCTTAGATACAGGGCCCATGTGTGATACTGTCTGTGGGACCCTGTATCTAAGCCTACCACAAGGTAGGCTTAGATACAGGGTCCAGCAGACAGTAATCTTATACAGTATAAGATTACTGTGTGCTGGGGCCCTGTATCTAAACCTACAGTGTGGTAGGCTTAGATACAGGGCCCAGCAGACAGGATCACGCATGGGCCATGTATCTAAGCCTACCATGTGATTGGCTTAGATACAGGGCCCAGCAGACAGCATCACACAATCTGTGATCCTGTCTCATGGGCCCCCTAAGCCTGCTACATCGTAGGCTTAGGGGTTGTGCAGTCCCTAAACATTGATGGCCTATCCTCAGGATAGGCCATCAATAGCTGATGTGTCGCCCGGGACCCGCAAATCAGCTGTTTTGAAGGGGCCGCAGCACTCGTACGAGAGCTGCTTCCCCTTCATTTCACTACTCGCCCACACTGTGAATCGCCGAAACCGATTCACAGTGTGACCGGAATGAAGTGACAGGAATGAAGGGGAGCAGCTCTCGTACGAGTGCTGCGGCCCCTTCAAAACAGCTGATTGGCGGGTCCCAGGAGTCGGACCCCGCCAGTCAGGGCTATCTTACCTTCCTCTTCGGCCGCGGCGGGAGTTCTGTCGTCTCGATGCTGTGCGTGGCGCATAGCGCTGTGACGTCATGTGCTGCGCACAGCGCCTGACGTCAGGACCTCCGCTGCGATCCGGAACCAGGAAGGTAAGTAAAGTATGTTACTATAGTAACAGGGGCCCGCGGCCCGAGTTACTATAGTAACTTTTTATTGATGTGGTGCGGGGGGCCGTGGGCCCCCCTGGCTTCGGGGCCCGGTCGCAATTGCGACCGCTGCGACCCCTATAGCTACGCCAGTGGTCCACGGGCCTCTGTCTCAGTCCTCAGCATCGCGCAGCTGAGAACTGAGTCGGCCAGCAGAGGAACGGGCCCCCTTCCCACGCGGGGCCCTTGTGCAGCTGCACCGGCTGCACATGCGGTATGTCCGCCCCTGATATCCACAGTGAATAACGTAAGTGCAGGGCAAAGAGGTGAAGTATAAATTATATGCAGTTTGTATGAAATATTAAATAAAAAATCATGAATGATTCACATACTCTAGTCCAGGTTAGTGAGAACGTTCTCAATTTGAAGTATTAAGGCACGCATGGTTACTTTTCCTCACTTTTTATTTTTATTTAGATCCCTTCCTATTCCTTCTCCCTTAGCAGATATAGCACTTCATACAAAAAAATGCTTACATTTATTTGTAGTGGGAAGAGAGCCCGCACCTTTAGTTCTACTACGCATATTCGTAAACGAATTGGGGGCTTGTCTGCTCCTAATTTTAACAAATATTACAAAGCAGCACAAATTGCTCAAATGACAGCAATCAATGATGACAACAAATGGGATCAGTTAACCCCTTCCCTCTTTGGCCACTTTTGACCTTCCTGACCTCATTTTTCAAATCTGACATGTTTCACTTTATGTGGTAATAACTTCGGAATGCTTTTACCTATCCAAGCAATTCTGAGATTGTTTTCTCTTGACACATTGGACTTTATGTTACTGGAAAAATTTGCTCGATACATTCAGTATTTAATTGTGAAAAACACCAAAATTTAGCTAAAAATTGCAAAAATTTGCATTTTTCTAAATTTAAATGTATCTGCTTGTAAGACAGGCAGTTATACCACACAAAATTGTTGCTAATTAACATCCCCCATATGTCTACTTTATATCGGCATCACTTTTTGAGCATCCTTTTATTTTTCTAGAACGTTACAAGGCTTAGAACTTTAGCAGCAATTTCACATTTTCAAGAAAATTTCAAAAGGCTATTTTTTCAGGGACCAGTTCAGTTGTGAGGTGGCTTTGAGGGCCTTATATATTAGAAACCCCCAATAAGTCACCCCATTTTAAAAACTTCACCCCTCAAAGTATTCAAAACAGTATTTTGAAAGTTTCTTAACCCTTTAGACGTTTTACAGAAATTAAAGCAAAGTAGAGGTGAAATGTACAATTAAATTTTCTTTTTTTTGCAGAAATGAATTTTTAATAAAATTTTTTTGTAACGCAGAACGTTTTACCAGAATAATGCAACTCAATATTTATTGCCCAGGTTCTGCAGATTTAGGAAATATAAGGAGCACCTAGTGGATTTTGGGGCCTTCTTTTTATTAGAATATATTTTAGGCACCATGTCAGGTTAGAAGGGCTCTTGTGGTGCCAAAACAGTGGAAATTCCCCCAAAAGTTACCCCATTTTGGAAACTACACACCTCAAGAAAATGATCTAGGGGTATAGTGAGCATTTTGACCCCACTGGTTTATTGCAGAAAGTATTGAAAGTAGGCGATAAAAATTTAAATCTACATTTTTTTCAAAGAAAATGTAGATTTAGCTATTTTTCTTTTCATTTCTACAAGGACTAAAGGGGAAAAAGCACCACAACATTTGTAAAGCAATTTCTCTCGGGTAAAACAATACCCCATGTGTGGTCATAAATGGCTGTTTGGACACACGCCAGGGCTTAGAAGGGAAAGAGCGCTATTTGGTTTTTGGAGCTCAAATTTAGCAAGAATGGTTTGCGGAGGCTATGTTGCATTTGCAAAGCCCCTGAGGGGACAAAGCAGTGGAAACCCCCCACAAGTGACCCCATTTTGGAAACTACACCCCTTGAGGAATTCATCTAAGGGTCTAGTGAGCAGTTTGACCCCACAGATGTTTCATAGAATTTATTAGAATTGGGCAATGACTATAAAAACCATCCCTTTTCTTCAATAAGACGTAGCTTTCGCTAAAAAAATTTCATTTTCTCAACAAATAAAGGAAAAAACAAGAACACCAACATTTGTAAAGCAATTTCTCCCGAGTATGGCAATACCTCATATGTGGTCATAAACTGCTCTTTGGGCACACAGTAGACAGAAGCGTAGCTAGGTTCTCCAGCACCCGAGGCAAAGATTCCGTTCAGAGCACCCCCAACCTCTTTCCCAACATCTCCTTCCCCCTCGCCATGTTTGTTTTCTCTACCAATCTATGACGTGTCATTTCTTTTCCACATTTTTTTTATGTAACTCGAGCATAAAAACATTAGTACATTTTACAAGCAATATAGTTCTATACACAACACCAGAACCAAGCTCATTACATATATGCAGCACCAGAACAAAGCTCATTACATATGTAGAGCACCAGAATCAAGCTCAGTACACATATACAGCGCCAAAACCAAGCTTAGTACATATATACAACACCAGAACAAAGCTCATTACATATTGTGACAGACCATGTGGAGAGGTTGTGGATGGGGTCTATATTTCCCCAAGATTTCTGTTTTCTGCTATCTGAAAACAACCAGGGAGTAAATTCAGCAGAGAATGTGGTTCTCCCTCTGCAATAGGTTTTATCTAAAACCTGGAAAAGGGCCTGGTTGTTGGAGTGGGGATTGATGGTGGGTCCCCACTCCATCCACACAGTCCTGGTCTTGGGCTATCTAGCTATTAATCAGGGGTCAGGTGTTATAGCCCTTTAAAAAGGCTGCAGTTCAGTCACACTCTCTCTCAGCCTTGGGAGAGGAGCTTGTGAGAGCAAACCGACTGCATTCATAACAGGTTGTATGGTCTGCATGGTTTATGGTGCCAGGCATTAGGCATGGACTGTGTTAGTTAGGATACCTGATTGTATAGTTAGTGCCGGACAGGCATAGAGTTTTCTTTTATTTGTTTTCTTTTTATTCATGTACAACCTGTAAATAAAACTGGCTGAGGCCAGTAGTACCACATCTTTGCTGTGCGGACTGAAATTTACTGGCGTGTTTGATACCGTGTGCCCGTCTACACCAGGAGACGACTGTCCCGCTACCTAATTCCCTTTCAATTGGTGGAGGAAGCTTTAGGCACTGTGGAAAAAAAAAAAAAAAAAAACACCTTAAAGGGCCAGAGTCCCAGATATATTGCATTTTTCCAAAGACTGATACTCTGCACCTTAGAAGATGGAGGAGATGCTTAAAGCGATGCTGCATGCTGTGGCAACTCAACAGGAGGCTACCAGAGCACAACAGGAGGCTACCAGGGTGCAGCAGATGGCTCTGGATGAAACAAACCGCAAACTAACTGCCCAACTGGAGGCTACACAGGCAGAACAAAGAAAAGACCGGGATACTTTAAAAGGTGTTGTGCAGCAAATAACCAGTGTGGTTGAAAGGGTTCCAGGTGTAGCAGGTGCCAGTTCTACATCAATAAGAGCTAGCCATTTTTTGCAAAAGATAACGGCAGCAGATGACGTGGAAGCCTACTTAACAACCTTTGAAAGAACCGCTGAACGAGAGGGTTGGCCAAAGGAACAGTGGGCAGGACTTGTGGCACTGTTCCTTTCAGGGGAACCGCAGAAGGCATACTTTGACTTGGATAACCAGGATGCCATAAACTATGACAAGCTGAAAAAGGAAATTTTAACCAGACTGGGAGTTACAGTTTCCGTCCGCGCACAGCGTGTGCACATATGGGCCTACCAAATGGACAAACCTCCTCGCTCTCAAAGGCACGACCTCATCCACCTTACCAAGAAGTGGTTGCAGCCGGAGATCCTGACAGGTCCACAGATTGTGGAACGGGTGGTAATGGATCAATACTTAAGGTCCCCGCCTGTTACCTTACGCAAGTGGGTAAGCCATGGGGATCCCAAAAATGCTGACCAACTAGTAGAGATGGTGGAGAGGTACACAGCAGCCGAGGAGCTGATGAATCTGCCACAGCGCACCCTAGCCCCACAGCGGAGAACTACAGGATTACCTGGTAAGACTGTTCTAAGGGAAAAGGGGGCTGGCAGATCTGATAGAATTGTGCCTACTTCTGGAGAGACTGAAGGGTCTAGAGACTGGCAAATTGTGCCAGGGAGGTCTGTGGCTTATAAGCGACTCTGTAAAGGATCTGCCAGGCACAGCTTCGGGGTTAACTCCCATAGGTAATCAGTCGGCACCTGAGTCTATGTCTCTGAGACTGACTCCAGCTTCCACCACTCAGGCTGGCAGGCTTAGGAGTGGGAGAGCCTATCGCAGCCCTCGGTCTATTTATACCTGCCTTTCCTGTTCCTCCTTTGCTTGTGATTCTTCTCGTGTGGTTTCCTGGCCCAGCTACAGCTTCTGACTATTTGATCCTGCTCCATACTGACCCTGGCTTACTGACTACTCTCCTGCTCTGCGTTTGGTACCTCGTACACTCCTGGTTTGACTCGGCTCGTTCACCTCTCTTGTTGCTCACGGTGTTGCCGTGGGCAACTGCCCCATTTCCCTTATCTTTGTGTACCCTTGTCTGTTTGTCTCGTGCACTTACTGAGCGTAGGGACCGCCGCCCAGTTGTACCCCGTCGCCTAGGGCGGGTTGTTGCAAGTAGGCAGGGACAGAGTGGCGGGTAGATTAGGGCTCACTTGTCCGTTTCCCTACCCCTATCATTACATAATCACAAGCCCGTTACCTAGTCTACCCTGGTCCCTGTCTCTACTATGGACCCCCTTGAGACCCTGGCCCAGCAAATGCAGGGTCTCTCCCTATAGGTCCAGGCCCTGGCTCAGAGGGTCAACCAGCCTGACGCTACCATGGTAGTGCCCCTCACATCACCTCTTGAACCCCACCTCAAGTTGCCTGACCGGTTCTCAGGGGACCGGAGGACTTTTCTCTCCTTTCGGGAGAGTTGTAGGCTCTACTTTCGCTTAAAGCCTCACTCCTCAGGTTCTGAGAACCAGCGGGTGGGTATAATTATGTCCCGGCTCCTGGAAGGGCCCCAAGAGTGGGCCTACTCCTTGGCTCCTGACGCCCCTGAACTTTCCTCCGTTGATCGTTTCTTTTCTGCTCTCGGACTCATTTATGACGAGACTGACAGGACTGCCTTTGCCGAGAGTCAGCTGGTGACCTTACGTCAGGGTAAGAGACCTGTTGAGGAGTATTGTTCTGACTTTAGGAAGTGGTGCGTAGCTTCTCGGTGGAATGACCCTGCCTTAAGGTGCTAGTTTAGGTTGGGTCTGTCGAACGCCCTGAAAGACCTGCTAGTTAGCTATCCCTCTTCTGACTCCCTAGACCAGGTTATGGCTTTAGCGGTACGACTTGACCGACGTCTCAGGGAACGACAACTTGAACGTTTTTGTGTTTTCCCCTCTGACTCCCCCATGATGCCTCCCGAGGTCCCGTTGCTTCGCTCTTCCACGGAAGACTCGGAGGTACCTATGCAACTCGGGGTCTCCGTGTCCCCCCCGACAACGTAGAGAGTTCTGCAGGAAGAATGGTCTCTGCTTCTATTGTGGGGATGACAAGCATCAAGTGAACACCTGTCCTAGGCATAAGAATAAGCAGCCGGAAAACCTAAGTGATCATCGGGGAGGTTACTTGGGCGCACAGGTATTTCCCGTAAATATGAAAGGTAATAAGATCTTGCTTCCCTTTCAGGTCTCTTTTGGTGGTAGGTCTGCTACCGGCAGTGCCTTCGTGGATTCAGGGTCTTCTGCTAATATCATGTCTGTGGAATATGCTATGTCTCTAGCTATGCCTTTGATTGATTTGCCTAAACCTGACCTGGTAGTGGGTATCGACTCCACTCCTCTTGCTAATGGTTATTTTACACAGCATACCCCTGTTTTTGAACTCCTTGTTGGCTCCATGCATTTGGAGCAGTGCTCTGTACTGTTGATGCAGGGATTATCGTCCGATTTAGTTTTAGGCCTTCCCTGGTTGCAGTTGCATAATCCCACGTTTGACTGGAATACTGGGGAGCTTACCAAATGGGGTAATGAATGCTTGACGTCATGTTTTGCTGTTAATTCCATTTCTCCCCCTGAGGAGGTGAACACGCTACCTGACTTTGTGCAGGACTTCGCTGATGTTTTCTCTAAGGAGGCCTCCGAAGTGTTACCTCCTCATAGAGAATACGACTGCGCTATCGAATTGGTACCAGGAGCTAAGCTCCCTAAGGGTAGGATATTTAATCTTTCTTGTCCCGAACGTGAAGCCATGAGAGAGTATATCCAGGAATGCCTGGCCAAGGGTTACATTCGCCCCTCTACTTCTCCCGTAGGTGCTGGCTTCTTCTTCGTAGGGAAGAAGGATGGTGGTCTTAGGCCATGCATTGACTACTGTAACTTGAATAAGGTCACTGTAAGGAACCAGTATCCCCTTCCTTTGATTCCTGATCTCTTTAATCAGGTTCAGGGGGCCCAATGGTTCTCTAAGTTTGATCTACGGGGGGCGTATAACCTTATCCGCATCAAAGAGGGGGATGAGTGGAAGACTGCGTTTAACACGCCCGAAGGTCATTTCGAACACCTCGTCATGCCCTTTGGGTTGTGTAATGCTCCTGCGGTCTTCCAGAATTTCATAAATTAAATTTTAAGGGATTACCTGGGGGTATTTCTTGTAGTGTACCTTGATGACATACTGGTGTTTTCCAAGGACTTTTCCTCCCACATTGAGCATGTCAGGAAGGTGCTCCAGGTCCTTCGGGAAAACAAACTGTTTGCGAAAACCGAAAAATGTGTGTTTGGGGTACAGGAGATACCATTTTTGGGTCAAATCCTCACTCCTCATGAATTCCGCATGGACCCCGCCAAGGTCCAGGCTGTGGCGGAATGGGTCCAACCTGCCTCCCTGAAGGCGTTACAGTGTTTCTTGGGGTTCGCTAATTATTACAGGAGATTTATTGCTAACTTCTCGGTCATCGCTAAGCCTCTTACGGACCTCACTCGCAAAGGTGCTGATCTCCTCCACTGGCCTCCTGAGGCTGTCCAGGCTTTTGAGGTCCTTAAGAAGTGCTTTATCTCGGCCCCGGTGCTGGTTCAGCCCAACCAAATGGAGCCATTTATCGTGGAAGTTGACGCATCCGAGGTGGGAGTGGGGGCTGTCTTGTCCCAGGGTACCAGGACCCTCACCCATCTCCGTCCCTGTGCCTACTTCTCCAGGAAGTTTTCGCCCACTGAGAGTAACTATGATATTGGCAACCGCAAACTCTTAGCCATTAAATGGGCATTTGAAGAGTGGCGCCACTTCCTGGAGGGGGCTGGGCACCAGGTAACGGTCCTTACCGACCACAAGAATCTGGTTTTCCTAGAATCTGCCCGGTGGCTAAACCCGAGACAAGCTCGATGGGCGCTATTTTTTTTACCAGATTCAACTTTTTGGTTACCTATAGGGCTGGCTCTAAAAATATTAAGGCCGATGCACTGTCGCGTAGCTTCATAGCCATTTAATGGCTAAGAGTTCGCGGTTGCCAATACAAGCAGAATACAAGCAGGATCTTCCTCCGAAGGGGGTTCGGAGGAAGATCCTGCTTGTATTCTGCCTCCTGGTATAATCATTTCTTCTATTGATTCTGATTTAGTCTCAGAAATTGCGGCTGATCAAGGTTCAGCTCCCGGGAACCTTCCTGAGGACAAGCTATTTGTTCCCCTGCAATTCCGGCTAAGGGTACTTAGGGAAAACCATGACTCCGCACTATCTGGTCATCCAGGCGTCCTGGGTACCAAACACCCCATTGCCAGAAACTATTGGTGGCCTGGGTTGCCTAAAGATGTTAAGGCCTACGTCGCCGCTTGTGAGGTTTGTGCTAGGTCCAAGACTCCCAGGTCCCGACCAGCGGGCTTACTACGTTCTTTGCCCATTCCCCAGAGACCTTGGACCCATATCTCCATGGATTTTATCACCGATTTGCCTCCATCTGAAGGCAAGTCGGTGGTGTGGGTTGTAGTAGACCGCTTCAGTAAGATGTGCCACTTTGTGCCCCTCAAGAAACTACCCAATGCCAAGACGTTAGCTACCTTGTTTGTCAAACACATCCTGCGTCTCCATGGGGTCCCTGTCAATATTGTTTCGGACAGAGGGGTACAATTTGTTTCATTGTTTTGGAGAGCCTTCTGTAAAAAGTTGGAGATTGATCTGTCCTTCTCCTCTGCCTTCCATCCTGATACTAATAGCCAAACCGAGAGGACTAATCAATCTCTAGAACAATATTTAAGGTGTTTTATCTCTGACTGTCAATTTAATTGGGTCTCATTCATTCCCCTCGCCGAATTTTCCCTTAATAACCGGGTCAGTAACTCATCAGGGGTCTCCCCCTTTTTCTGTAATTTTGGGTTTAATCCACGGTTCTCCTCCGTTTCACCTGGTAGTTCCAACAATCCCGAGGTAGAGGTCGTTCATCGGGAACTGTGCACAGTCTGGGCCCAGGTTCAGAAGAACCTAGAGGCGTCCCAGAGCGTACAAAAAACTCAGGCTGATAGAAGACATTCTGCTAACCCCTTGTTTATGGTCGGGGATCTGGTGTGGTTATCGTCTAGGAACTTGCGCCTTAAGGTCCCGTCCAAGAAATTTGCTCCCCGGTTTATTGGGCCGTATAAGGTCATTGAAGTCCTCAATCCTGTCTCCTTCCGACTGGAGTTGCCCCCATCTTTTCGAATACACGACGTGTTTCATGCCTCCCTCCTTAAACGCTGCTCCCCGTCCTTGGCTCCCTCGAGGAGACCTCCTGTTCCCGTTCTCACCCCTGAGGGGGTGGAATTCGAGGTGGCCAAGATTGTGGACAGCAAGATGGTCCAAGGCTCCCTCCAGTACCTGGTCCATTGGAGAGGATACGGGCCTGAGGAGAGGACTTGGGTACCCGCCCGGGATGTTCACGCTGGGGTATTGGTCAGGAAGTTCCACCTTCGTTTCCCCAATAAACCAGGTCCACTTTGAAAGGGTCCGGTGGCCCCTCATAAAAGGGGGGGGGGTACTGTAAAGGATCTGCCAGGCACAGCTACGGGGTTAACTCCCATAGGTAATCAGTCGGCACCTGAGTCTATGTCTCTGAGACTGACTCCAGCTTCCACCACTCAGGCTGGCAGGCTTAGGAGTGGGAGAGCCTATCGCAGCCTGGCCAGACTCAGCTTGCTCCCGCCCTCGGTCTATTTATACCTGCCTTTCCTGTTCCTCCTTTGCCTGTGATTCTTCTCGTGTGGTTTCCTGGCCCAGCTACAGCTTCTGACTATTTGATCCTGCTCCATACTGACCCTGGCTTACTGACTAGTCTCCTGCTCTGCGTTTGGTACCTCGTACACTCCTGGTTTGACTCGGCTCATTCACCTCTCTTGTTGCTCACGGTGTTGCCGTGGGCAACTGCCCCATTTCCCTTAGCTTTGTGTACTCTTGTCTGTTTGTCTCGTGCACTTACTGAGCGTAGGGACCGCCGCCCAGTTGTACCCCATCGCCTAGGGCGGGTCGTTGCAAGTAGGCAGGGACAGAGTGGCGGGTAGATTAGGGCTCACTTGTCCGTTTCCCTACCCCTATCATTACAGACTCAGTAAAGACTTAATAAGATGCTTTAGATGTCACATGCCAGGTCATGTGATTGCTAATTGCCCAATGACTGATGACCTTATGGAATGTGATGCTGCATATATAAACCATCGTTTGTCTTTGTATGCTCGGCCAGCATGTACTGCATTGCCTAATGTAGCTGGTGAGAAACAAATGTGCACTATTTCTGTGGAAGGTAAAGATGTAAATGCATTATTAGATTCAGGCAGTTTGGTTACTTTGGTAAAGTCTGATTTAGTAAACCCCAGAAAATGGCAGGATAAGACCATCGATGTAATTTGCATACATGGGGATGCCCGTGATCATCACACTGCTATGGTGGACATAAACACCCAGTTTGGTGCAGTAAAGTTCACAGTGGGTTTAGTACCATTGTTAATGCATGATGTCATTGTGAGGCGAGATTTCCCACATTTCTGGAAATTGTGGGAAAATAGAATTACTATTACACTGCCTGTATATGAGGACAAAAATGTTAGGGGTAACCCTAGTACAGAAGTATATATGCCTGTGGGTGTGGCTGCGGTAGACGCACAAACTTTTCCATTTTCTGTCATGGTTGGAGACTCTGAGGAAGCTGACCATAGTGATACTGTCCCTACAGAGAGTCTGAGCAATCCAGAGAGAGAAGACAATAAGTCTGACAATATGCCTGATCTTGAAGTGAGAAAAGATCTGTTTGGTGCTGAGCAGTTAAAAGATCCTACCCTAATGAGAGCCAGGGAAAATGTGAAGGTTATTGATGAGGAACTGGTGGAGCCAGATACTAGACTTTCTTTTTCCTATATGGTTATAAAAAGGGACCTGTTGTATTAGGTCGTAAAAAAGGGAGAAAATCTTTTGGAACAATTAGTGGTCCATAAAGCATTTAGAACAACGGTGTTAGATCTTGCTCTTGGCCACATTATGGGGGGACATTTTGGAGTTGAAAAAACCACTGAGAGAATCCTACAAAGATTTTTTTGGCCTAGGGTTCACAAAGATGTGAAAAATTATTGTGATTCCTGCCCTGAGTGTCAGATTTCAGCTCCCAGACCACACTATCGTAGTCCCTTGGTGCCTCTACCAATTAATGAGGTGCCATTTGAGTGAATAGCAATGGACCTGGTTGGGCCTATTATAAAATCGTCACGAGGCCACCAGCATATTTTAGTTATTATGGATTATGCTACTCGTTATCCTGAAGCTATACCATTGCGTAATACGTCATCCAAGACCATCGCTAAAGAGTTGGTGCAGGTGTTCAGTCGAGTGGGAATACCAAAGGAGATCCTTACAGGTACCCCTTTTATGTCACGAGTCATGAAGGAGTTGTGTCAATTGTTTAAGGTCACACAACTGCGTACATCGGTCTACCACCTACAGACTGATGGATTAGTAGAAAGATTTAATAAAACGCTAAAGGCGATGTTAAAGAAAGTTGTGGATAAAGATGGGAAAAACTGGGATTTTCTTCTTCCTTATCTCATGTTTGCAGTACGTGAGGTCCCTCAGTCGTCCACAGGGTATTCTCCATTTGTATTGCTATATGGTTGTCATCCCAGCGGCCTTTTAGATATAGCAAAATAATCCTGGGAAGGAGAAGCTACACCCTATAGAAGTGTCATTGAACACATTTCAGAAATGCAAGATCGAATCTCAGTAGTAATGCCCATTGTTAACTCCTTCCCGACATTTGTCGTAAGTATACGTCATGGAAAGCCAGTGCTTCCCGCAAAATGTCGTATACTTACGACAAATGTTTGGCACCGGCTCAGAAGCTGAGTCGGTGCCATAATCGCTGGATCTCAGCTGTATCTTACAGCTGACATCCGGCTGTAATGGCGGGGACCGAAATTAGCTTCGATCCCCGCCATTAACCCCTTAAGTGCAGCGCTCAAACGCGATCGCTGCACTTAAGGTGTTTGCAGCTCATCGGAACCCCAGCAATGAAATTGCCGGGGTTCCGGTGGCTGCAATGGCAACCGGAGGCCTAATACTGGCCTCCTGGTCTGCCTAGCACCGAAGCCGGTCAAGATCCGCCCGGCGGCGGAGCCTGATCGGCTTCCGTAGCCGCCGGCAAGATGGCGCCGGCTCAGGAGCTGATCCGGCGTCATCAGCGGTGGAAGTCAGCTGTATGTTACAGCTGACATCCACCAGTAACGGCAGGAACCGGAGCTAGCTCCGATCCCTGCCATTAACCCCTTCGATGCAGCAATCGAAAGTGATTGCTGTATCGTAGCGGTTACTAACAGATCGCCAGCCCTGACAGGCAATCAGGACTGGCGACTGCTGCTATGGCAACAGGAGACACAATGGTCTCCTGCTCTGCCATTACGGAAGACGATTTAGGCCCCGCCGGGAGGCGAAGTCTAATCGGCTTGCTGTCAGTGAATGACTGACAGATCTAATACATTGCACTACGCAGGTAGAAGTGTAAAAAAAAAGTATAAAAAAGTGTAAAAAAAAGTGCAAAAAATAAAAAATTGAAAACAATAAAAGTTTCAAGTAATAAAATAAAACACAATCCCCCTTTTACTCTTATCAAGTCCTTTATTATTGAAAAATAATAATAAACCATACGTATTTGCTATCGCCGCGACCGTAACGACCTGAGGTATCAAAATATTATATTATTTATTGCACGCGGTATCCAAAAATGGTACCTATAAAAACTATAACTCGTCCCGCAAAAAAGAAGCCCTCCTACAGCTCCGTCGACAAAAAAATTAAAAAGTTATGGTTCTCACAACTTGGCGACAGAAAAAAGACATTCTTTTTACAAAAGTAATTTTATTGTGCAAAAAGTTGTAAAACATAAAAAAGTGCTATAAATTAGGTTTCACCGGAATCGTACTGACCCGCAGAATAAAGTTAACGTAATTTATAACGCATGGTGAACGCTGTATAAAAAAAACCTAAAAAAGCTGTGCCAGAATTGCGTTTTTTTGTTTACCTGACCTCCCAAAAAATAGGATAAAAGGTGATCATAAAGTCGCATGTACCCCAAAATGGTACCAATAATAACTACAGCTCGTCCCACAACAAACCAGCCCTCATACCACTACGTCTATGAAAAATAAAATTAGTTATGGCTCCAATAATTCAGGAAATAAAAAAATATGCAGTTGTGCAGGTCCGAGGGGAACATTTCTTCTGTTTCAAGAGGCGATTTATCAAGGACCTAAAATTAGGGAACCAGGAAGGGGAGAGCCAAAACATATCCGCTTGAAGCGACGGTGCCCGTATTATACCAGGACAACACTTCCCAGCAAAATTCCCCAAACTGCAAAGTTGCGGAGTGTGGACCAAAAGGGGGATAAGAAAGGACGCCATTTATCAGTGCGACACCGGCCTGTGCAGAAAGTATTGCTTCACAGCATAACACACATCTATGGATCATTTTTTTTTTTTTTACCCTATTATTATACTACCTGACTATGCCCCTTATATACTCCGCCCGGCTTACATGTACCCCCACATTATAAATGGAAACATCAGCAATACTCAAATAAATCTACTACCAAGCAAAATCCGCTCTCCAAAAGGCAAATGGTGCTCCCTCCGCTCTGAACCCTACAGCGTGCCCTAACAGCAGTTTCCTTCCACATATATGGCATCGTCATACCCGGGAGAACCCTTTTAACAATTTTTGGGGTGTGTGTCTCCAGCGTCATAAGCTGGGCATGACATATTTGCCACTTAATGGCATATCTAGGGAAAAATATAAATTTTTAATTTGCAATATCCGCAGTGCAATCATTTATGGAAAAGACCTGTGGGGTGAAAATGCTCACTACACCCCTTAATAAATGCCTTGAGGGGTGCAGTTTCCATAATGGGGGCACTTCTCAGGGGTTTCTTTTTATTATTTCACATCTGAGCCTCTGCAGTTGGGAACCAATACTTTGTAAATCGCCAAATTAGGCCTCAATTTGACATGGTACACTTTCACTCCTGAGCCGGGTCGAATGTCCAGGCAAAAGATTAGGGACCCATGTAGGGTGTTTCTAAAACCGGGAAACCCAGCATAATAATTAGAGAGCTGTCTTGTTATGGTGGCACAAGCTGGGCACCACATATTGGCATATCTACGGAAAAAAATCCCATTTTCACTCTGCAACATCGAGTGCACACCAATTTCTGCCAATCACCTGCAGGGTTAAAATGCTTACTACACCCCTAGGTAAATGCATTGAGGGGTGTAGTTTCCAAAATTGGGTCACTTCTGGGGGGTTTCCACTGTTTTGGGCCCAGAGGCACCCAGAAACCAATCCAGCAACAGCTGCACTCCAAATGGCGGTCCTTCCCTTCTGAGCCCTGCCGTTTGCCCAAACAAGCAGTTTATGACCAGATATGTGGTATTGCCATACTCGGGAAAAATTGCTTTACAAATGTTGGGTTCTTTTTTTTCTTTATTTGTTGAGAAAATAAAAAAAATTGCGCTAAAGCTACGTCTTATTGAAGAAAAAGGATTGTTTTTATTTTCACTGCCCAATTCTAATAAATTCTATGAAACATCTGTGGGGTCAAAACGCTCACTACACCCCTAGATGAATTCCACAAGAGGTGTAGTTTCCTAAATGGAGTCACTTTTTGGGCGTTTTCATTGTTTTGTCCCCTCAGGGGCTTTGCAAATGTGACCTGGCCTCCGCAAACCATTCCTGCTAAATGTGATCTCCAAAAGCCAAATTGTGCTCTTTCCCTTGTAAGCCCCGCCGTGTGTTCAAACAGCCGGTTATTACCACATGTGGGGTATTGTTTTACTCGGGAGAAATTGCTTTGCAAATTTTATGGTGCTTTTTCTCCTTCAGTCCTTGTGGAAATGAGAAAAAATTAGCTAAACCTACATTTTCTTTGAAAAAATTTAGATTGTCATTTTCAGGGCCTACTTCCAATAATTTCTGCAAAAAACCTGTGGGGTCAAAACACTCACTATACCTCTAGATAATTTCCTCAATGGGTGTAGTTTCCAAAATGGGGTCACTTGTGGGGGGTATCCACTGTTTTGTCCCGTCAGGGGCTTTGTAAATGTGACATGGCCTCCGCAATCCATTCCTGCTAAATGTGATCTCCAAAAGCCAAATAGCGCTCTTTCATTTCTAAGCCCTGCCGTGTGTGCAAACAGCCGTTTATTACCACATGTGGGGTATTGTTTTACTCGGGAGAAATTGTTTTACAAATTTTACGTGCTTTTTCTCCTTCAGTCCTTGTGGAAATGAGAAAAAAAATCGCTAAACCTACATTTTCTTTGAAAAAAATTAGATATTCATTTTCACGGCCTACTTCCAATAATTTCTGTAAAAAAACCTGTGCGGTCAAAATGCTCACTAAACCCCTAGATAATTTCCTTGAGGTGTGTAGTTTCCCAGATGGGGTCACTTTTGGGGATTTTCACTGTTTTGGCACCGCAAGAACCCTTCAAACCTGACATGGTGCCTAAAATATATTCTAACAAAAATTAAGCCCCAAAATCCACTAGGTACTCCTTTGCTTCTGTAGCCTGTGCTTCAGTCCATTAGCACGCTAGGGCCACATGTGGGATATTTCCTAAAACTGCAGAAACTGGGCAACAAATATTGGGTTGCATTTCTCTGGTAAAACCTTCTGTGTTATAAAAAAAATTGTATTAAAAATTTATTTCGGCAAAAAAATATGAAATTTGTAAATTTCACCTCTACTTTGCTTTAATTCCTGTGAAATGTGTAAAGGGTTAAGACATTTTCTAAATGCTTTTTTGAATACTTTGAGGGGTGAAGTTTTTAAAATGGGGTGACTTTTTGGGGGTTTCTAATATATAAGGCCCTCAAAGCCACTTCACAACTGAACTGGCCCCTGTAAAAATAGCTTTTTGAAATTTTCTTGAAAATTTGAGAAATTGCTGCTAACGTTCTAAGCCTTGTGATGTCAAAGAAAAATAAAAGGATGTTCAAAAAACGATGCCAATCTAAAGTAGACATATGGGGATGTTAATTAGCAACAATTTTGTGTGTTATAACTGCCTGTCTTACAAGCAGATACATTTAAATTGAGAAAAATGCTAATTTTTGCAATTTTTCGCAAAATTTTGGTGTTTTTCACAATTAAATACTGAACATATCGAGCAAATTTTGCCAGTAACTTAAAGAGCAATGTGTCACGAGAAAACAATCTCAGAATCGCTTGGATAGGTGAAAGCATTCCGGAGTTATTACCACATAAATTGACACATGTCAGATTTGAAAAATGAGGCTCTGTGAGGAAGGTCAAAAGTGGCTAAAGAGGGAAGGGGTTAAAGAACATATGGCCCAGGCTCAGGTGGCACAACAAAGAGTGTATAACCGCAGTGCCAGAGTACGTTCTTTTGCACCAGATGACAGGGTACTTGTTCTTATACCAACCATTGAAAGTAAATTTCTGGCTAAGTGGCAAGGCCCCTTTGAAGTAATGAAAAAATTAAACGAGGTGAATTACAAAATTCGTCAGCCAGGGAAAAGGAAGCCTGAGCAAGTGTATCATATAAATCTAATAAAACCATGGTAAGACAGACACTCTCTTGCTGCAGAAACTTTGTCTCAACCTGAGCATGTAGGCTCGAAGAAGCCATTGCTGCTAGAGGTAACCGTACTTTACACCCTGGCAAATACCCAAAAGGTAGAGGTGCAAAGTTTCCTAATTAAAAAGAAGGATTTTTTTTCTGAGATCCCATGTCGCAGCAGTCTAATTAAACATGACATCATTACTGAACCAGGTAAAAATGTTAAGTTGAGACATTACAGAATACCTGTTAAGGATCTGCCAGGCACAGCTTCTGTATCTATGCCCATAGGTAATCAGTCTGCACCTGCTTCTATGTCTGTGAGACTGACTCCATCTTCCACCACTCAGGATTGCAGGCTTAGGAGTGTATCACAGCCTGGCCAGACGGAGCTAGCTCCCGCCCTCTGTCTATTTATACCTGCCTTTCCTGTTCCTCCTTGCTTGTGATTCTTCTTGTTTGGTTTCCTGGCCCTGCTGCAGCTTCTTGATCTATTTGACCCTGCTTCATATTCACCCTGGCTTACTGACTACTCTCCTGCTCTGTGTTTGGTACCTCGTACACTCCTGGTTTGACTCGGCTTGTTCACTACTCTCCTGCTCTGCGTTTGGTACCTCGTACACTCCTGGTTTGACTCGGCAAGTTCACCACTCTTGTTGCTCACGGTGTTGCCGTGGGCAACTGCCCCTTTTCCTTTGCTTCTGTGTACCCTTGTCTGTTTGTCTGTCGTGCACTTATTGAGCGTAGGGACCGCCGCCCAGTTGTACCCCGTCGCCTAGGGCGGGTCGTTGCAAGTAGGCAGGGACTGAGTGGCGGGTAGATTAGGGCTCACTTGTCTGTTTCCTTACCCCCATCGTTACAATACCAGAGGCAAGGAGAGTGGTTATTACAGAGGAGGTAAGGAAAATGTTGGACCTTGGAGTAATTGAGGAATCTCATGGTCAATGGTCTAGCCCAATAGTCCTCATCCCAAAACCAGATGGCAGTTGGAGGTTTTGCAATGACTTCCGTAAACTCGATTCTATTTCTAAATTTGATGCTTACCCGATGCCGCGGGTTGACGAGCTCATTGATAGACTAGGAAGTGCACGACATATAACAACCCTAGACTTAACTAAAGGGTACTGGCAAATACCTCTTTCTGAAGACGCTGAGGAAAAAAACAGCTTTTGCCACGCCTGATGGGTTGTTTCATTATGTTGTCCTGCCCTTTGATTTACATGGGGCACCAGCAACTTTTCAGAGAATTATGGATAAAATTTTAAGACCCCACATGCGGTATGCAGCAGCATACTTTGATGACATCATCATCCAAAGTCCAGATTGGGAATCCCATTTACAGAGAGTACATGCAGTTGTTGATTCCCTTGCTGAGGCGGAATTTACTGCCAATCCAAAAAAATTGACAATTGGATTGGAGGAAGCCAAGTATCTGGGGTATACAATTGCTAATGGTTTCTGTTTGTCTCAGTTTCACAAGGTTTCCGTTTTATTGTCGGTATGAATAGAGTAGTTGACTGTATCCACCTGTAATCGATCACATCTAGTTTAGATGTGATGTATTACAGGTGGATCCTGCGCGTCAGAGACACACATGACCCGCTGACACTGAACTCATCAGTCCCACAGACCCGACAAGTTCAGGATTCAGCGTAAGATACAGCTGCTCTGTATACAGGATACAGAGCAGCTGTATCGCAAAATGTAATTTTTTTAAAATAAAAACTAATTATAAAGTTGCACAAAACACACTGACTGACATTTAAAAAAAATCCCTTTCAAAGGTGTACATAACCTTTAATGTAAACAATCAGATCGTAACAACCATTGTCCAGTAAAACACGCAGCACATGCAGTTTTACCAAAACCAAGCTCAGTACACATATTCAGCGCCAAAACCAAGCTGAGTACATATATACAGCACCAGAACAAAGCTCAGTACATATATACAGCACCAGAACAAAGCTCAGTACATATATACAGCACCAGAACAAAGCTCAGTACATATATACAGCACCAGAACAAAGCTCAGTACATATATGCAGCACCAGAACAAAGCTCAGTACATAAATACAGCATCAGAACCAAGCTCAGTACATATATACAGCACCGGAACGAAGCTCAGTACATATATACAGCACCAGAACAAAGCTCAGTACATAAATACAGCATCAGAACCAAGCTCAGTACATATATACAGCACCGGAACAAAGCTCAGTACATATATACAGCACCAGAACAAAGCTCAGTACATATATACAGCACCAGAACATAGCTCAGTACATATATACAGCACCAGAACAAAGCTCAGTACATAAATACAGCATCAGAACCAAGCTCAGTACATATATACAGCACCGGAACAAAGCTCAGTACATATATACAGCACCAGAACAAAGCTCAGTACATATATACAGCACCAGAACATAGCTCAGTACATAAATACAGCACCAGAACCAAGCTCAGTACATAAATACAGCATCAGAACCAAGCTCAGTACATAAATAAAACTCCAGTACCAAGCTCTGTACATATATACAGCACCAGAACACAGCTCATTACATATATACAGTACCAGAACAAAGCTCAGTACATATATACAGCACCAGAACAAAGCTCAGTACATAAATACAGCACCAGAACCAAGCTCAGTACATAAATACAGCACCAGAACATAGCTCAGTACATAAATACAGCACCAGAACCAAGCTCAGTACATAAATACAGCACCAGAACCAAGCTCAGTACATAAATACAGCACCAGAACCAAGCTCAGTACATAACTACAGCACCAGAACATAGCTCAGTACATAAATACAGCACCAGAACAAAGCTCATTACATATAGTGTATACAGCACCAGAACCAAGCTCAGTACATAAATACAGCACCAGTACCAAGCTTAGTACATATTTTTAGTACCAGAACCAAGCTCAGTACATATATACAACACCAGCACAAATACAGCTCAATCTAGTGCAACCCCTGCCGTATAGGTTTGCACTAAATTGTTTCCAGCTCCCAGCATGGCCCGAACAATGGTAAGGATATGCTGGGAGTTGCTGTTTCACCCAAAAAATCATATCATAATCATACCACCCATCATCTCGCTGCAGGTCATACAGTGACTACAGCACTGATTAGAGGCAGAATAAACATTTACATTAAGTGACTCACCGGTGATGCCTCAGATTCTAATTCTTTTTCTCCATCCGGTCCAGATCTCTATGATGACTTCTCCCGGTCACAGCCTATTTCTACAGTTCACCGCTCAGATGTCTTCAGCTTCTCACTTTTCAAACATTTCTACACCTATAAACAAAGATAAAGTTCTCATTATACCACACACTACACCCCTAAATATAATAGCGCCATACACTGCACCTCTAATTATAATAGCACCATACACTGTGTCACACACACACACACACACGCACGCACGCACGCACGCACGCACGCACGCACACACACACACACACACACACCATGCCCCCTGCAGATAGTGCCTGCCATAGAGCCCCCTGTTGATAGTGCCCTACATATATCTCCCCCTTTAAATAGTGCTCCACATATAGCCCACCCCTGTATATAGTGCCTCACATATGGCTCCCCCTATAGTGCTCCACAGATAGCCCACCCCTCTATATAGCCCCCTGTATATATAGCCGACCCCTGTATATAGTGCTCCACATATAGCCCACCCCTGTATATAGCCCACCCCTCTATATAGTGCTCCACATATAGCCCACCCCTCTATATAGTGCTCCACATATAGCCCACCCCAGTATATAGCCCCCCCTGTAGTTAGAGCCCCCTGTAGATAAAGCCACCCCCCGAAGATAAGGCCACCCCCAGTAGATAATACCACACACTTTTTTATTAGGATAAAAAAACAAAACTATACAAACTCACCTTAATCCCATTCCCGCGCCGTCCGGCGGCAATGGAGACCTGCTGTATTCTGCGCAGGTCTCCTGGGGTTGAACGACGCAAGCAGTGATGTGATCGTGCCGTTTGCGTCTTTGAAAGGCTCTGATTGGCAGGGCAGAATGACTTTCCCTGTCAATCAGCGCCTTTCAACGCAAAGTATCACGCCGCTTCACTCGTAGAAAGTATCACGCCGCTTCACTCGTAGAAAGGCGCTGAATTCATTGCTTCTAATTGTACCTGTGTCCTATAGACGCAGGTACAATTATAGTGCAGGAGTGGGTGGCGGCGGGTGGTTTCAGTGGCGCCGCCGACCCCTCAGAGAGGCAGCAGGCCGCAGTCATGGAGGGTGCGGCCCTGGCGGCCCCCTCTAAGTTGCGCCCAGGGCACATGCCCTGCCTGCCCCCCTAGCTACGCCCGTGCAGTAGGTCTCAGAAGGGAAGGGGCGGCATTTGGCTTTTGCTGGATTGGTTTCTGGGTGCTATGTCGCAATTGCAAAGCCCCTGTGGGACCAAAACAGTGGAAACCCCCCAGAAGTCACCATATTTTGGAAACTACACCCCTCAAGGTATTCACTAGGGGTGTAGTGAGAATGTTAATCCCGCAAGTGTTTTGCAGAAATTAGTGTGCACTCAATGTTGCAGAGTGAAAATGGGATTTTTTTCCATAGATATGCCTATATGTGGGGCCCAGCTTGTGCCACCATAACAATACAGCTCTCTAATTATTATGCTGTGTTTCCCGGTTTTAGAAACACCCTACATGTGGCCCTAATCTTTTGCCAGGACATTTGACAGTTGTCAGGAGTGAAAGAGTACCATGTAAAATTGAGGCCTAATTACAAAGTATTGGTTCACAATTGCAGAGACTCTGATATGAAACAATAAAACAAACCCCTGAGAAGTGACCCATTTTGGAAACTACACCCCTCAAGGCATTTATTAAGGGGTGTAGTGAGCATTTTCACCCAACAGGACTTTTCTACAAATTATTGCGCTGCGGATGGTGCAAAGTAAAAATTTCCATTTTTCCCTAGATATGCTATTTCAGTGGCAAATCTGTCGTGCCCAGCTAGCTTGTGCCACTGCAGAGACACATCCCAAGAATTTTCAAAAGGGTTCTCCCAGGTATGGCAATGCAATATATGTGGAAGTAAACTGCTGTTTGGGGAAGCTGTAGGGTTCAGAGGGGAGAGAGCACCATTTGGCTTTTGGAGCGTGGATTTGCTTGGTAGTAGTTTTTGAGTATTGCTGGTATTTCAGTTTATAATGTGGGGGCATATGTAAGCTGGGCAGAGTACATCAGGGGCATACTCAGGTGATATAATAATTGGGTTAAAGAAACCAGTAAAATAATACATAGATGCGTGTTACGCTGTGAAGCAATCCTTTCTGCACAGGTCGGTGTTGCACTGATAAATGTCCTTCCTTATCCTCCTTTTGGTCCACACTCCGCACCTTTGCAGTTTGGGTAATTTTGCTGGGAAGGGTTGTCCTGGTATAATACGAGCACCCTCGCTTCCAGCAGATATGTTTGGGCCCTCCCCTTCCCGGTTCCCTAATTTTAAGGCGTTGATAATTCTCCACTTGAAACAGAGGAAATTTTCCACTCGGGCCTGTGCAGGCCCGAGTGGAACATTTCCTCTGTTTCAAGTGGTGAATTATCAATGCCCTAAAATTGCATATTTTTTATTTCCTGACTTATGGAAGCCTTAACTAATTTTATGTTTTCATTGACGTAGTGGTATGAGGGCTGTTTTTTGCGGGATTAGCTATAGTTTTTATTGGTACCAGTTTGGGGTACATGCGACTTTTTGATCATGTTTTATCCTATTTTTTGGGTGGCAAGGTGACCAAAAAACTGCAATTCTGGCATAGTTTTTTAGTTTTCTTATTCAGCATTCACCACGCGTCATAAATTACATGTGAACTTTATTCTGCGAGTCAGTACGATTCCGGTGATACCTTACTTATAGCACTTTTTAATGTTTTTGTACAATAAAATTACTTTTGTAAAAATAATGTATTTTTTCTGTCTCCAAGTTTTGAGAACTATAACGTTTTAATTTTTTCATCGACGGAGGTGTATGAAGGCTTGTTTTTTGCGAGACGAGCTATAGTTTATAAAGGTACCATTTTTGGATACATGCGACTTTTTGATCACTTATTATTCCAATATTTGTAGGGCAAAGTGACCAAAAAACTGAAATTCTGGTATAGTTTTTAAAGTTTTTTTTTCCACATTGTTCACTGCGTGGAATAAATAACATAATATTTTTATAGCTCAGGCCGTTACGGTCGTGGCGATACCAAATATGTAATGTTTATTTCCTTTTTTCAATAATAAAGGACTTGATAAGGGAAAAGGGCCATAGTGTTTTATTTTATTACTTGACTTGAAACTTTTATTCTATGTTTTAAAACATTTTTTTTTTGCACTTTTTTTCAAGTCCTAACTTGAAGGTCCAACTGTCTGATTTTTTTTTCTAAAACATTGCACTACCTATGTAGTGCAATGTATTAGATCTGTCAGTCATTCACTGACCGCATGCCGATTTGACTTCGCCTCCCAGCGGGGCCTAATCGGCTCCCGTAATGGCAGAGCTCGAAGCCATTGTTAGGCCTTCTGTTGCCATAGCAGCAGTCAGCAGCCGTGCTATCGCATCGCATGGCATGGCTGCCAATCTGCTAGCAACCTCTGAGATGCAGTGTTCACTTTCAATATTAGCATCTAAGGGGTTAATGGCAGGAGTTGTAGCTAGCTGTTTTTGGCCTTTCCCAGCCTAGTAATACCAGCCTGCGGCCGCCCTGGTACCCAACCTAGACTACAGATGGTTGGGTACTGGATTCTACCCAGCTCTTCCCGGTACCCCTGGTGGCACAGTGGGTACCGGGGTAATAATGGGGGGTTAGTGTTAGCCTCTGCACAGGCTAAAATGAAGCCTCGCCTTAGTAGTGGACGCTGTCAATCAGCAAGCAGCTATTAACCCCTTAAGGATGCAGCCTAGTTTGGGCCTTAAGGCTCAGAGCCCATTTTTTAAATCTGACATATAACACTTTATGTGGTAATAACGTCGGAATGCTTAAACCTATCCAAGCGATTCTGAGAATGTTTTCTCGTGAGACATTGGGCTTTATGTTAGTGGTAAAATTTGGTCGATATATTCAGTGTTTATTGGTGAAAAATTGCAAAATTTAGGGAAAAATTTGAAAAAAATAGAATTTTTCAGAATTTAAATGCATCTGCTTGTAAAACAGATGGTTATACCACCCAA
Source organism: Rhinoderma darwinii (assembly GCF_050947455.1). Lineage (NCBI taxonomy): Eukaryota > Metazoa > Chordata > Amphibia > Anura > Rhinodermatidae > Rhinoderma > Rhinoderma darwinii. The sequence goes on from NC_134689.1 coordinate 49,914,762, forward strand.
AATAGTTACTAGTTCACATTTCCCATAAGTCTACTTTAGATCGGCATTCTTTTTTGAGCATTATTTTATTTTTCTTGGACGTTACAAGGCTTAGAACATAACCAGCAATTTCTCATATTTTTAAGAAAATTTCAAAAGCTTTCAGAAAATTTAGAAAGTTTTTTTTAACCCTTTTGGCATTTCACAGGAATTAAAGCAAAGTGGAGGTAAAATTTGCAAATTTCATTTTTCTTGCTGAATTTCAATTTTATTCTATTTTTTTTTTCTGTAACACAGAAGGCTTTACCAGAGAAACACTACTAAATATGTATTGTCCAGATTCTGCAGTTTTTATAAATGTCCCACATGCGTCTCTAGTGCGCTCGTGGACTAAAACACAAGCCCCAGAAGCAAAGGAGCACCTAGTGCATTTTGGGGCTTCTTTTTTATTAGAATATATTTTAGGCAGCATGCCAGGTTTGAAGAGGTGTTGAGGTGCCAAAACAGTAAGAATCCCCCAAAAGTGAACCCATTTTCTAAACTACACCCCTCAAGGAATTCATTTATGGTTATTGTTACCATTTTGACCCCATAGTTTTTCAGAGCGCATATTTGAATTGGGCTGTGAAATTTAAAAAATTGTAAACATTTTTTACAATAAGATGTAATTTTTGATAGAAATTTCTTATTTTCACAGGGAACAAAATACCCCATTTTGTTGCCCAATTTGTCCTGAGTGCGGCAATACCCCATTTGTGGTGATAAACTGCTGTTTGGGCCAATGGGAGGGCTCAGAAGGAAAGGAGCGCTTTGTGTTCTTAGGAGTCCAGATTTTGCTGGATTGGTTTTCGGGTGCCCTGTCGCATTTGCAGAGCCCCAGAGGTATCAAAGCAATGGAAACCTACCAGAAGTGACCCCATTTTGGAAACTACACCCCTCAAGGAATTCATTTATGGGTGTTGTGACCATTTAGACCCAACAATTTTTTCACAGAATTTATTTGAATTGGGCTGTGAATTAAAAAATATATATTTTTTCCAATAAGATGTAGTTTTGGCACAAAATTTCTTATTTTCACAAGGAATAAAATACCCCATTTTGTTGCCCAATTTGTCCTCAGTGCGGCAATACCCCATTTGTGGTGATAAACTGCAGTTTGGGCCCATAGGAGGGCTCAGAAGGAAAGGACCACCATTTGGCCTACTGGGGATTTTCTGGTGCTAAGTCATGTATGCAGAAGACCCTGAGGTACCGATACAGTTGAAACCCCCGTGAAGTGACCCCATTTTAAAAACTACACCCCTTAAGGCATTCATCTAGAGGTGTAGTGAGCATTTTGACCCCACAGGTACTGTGTAAAAGATAATGCGCAACAGATGGTGCAGAGTGAGATTTATATGCCAATTCAGTGTCTGATATATTGTGCCCAGCATGTGCCACCAGAGATATACCCCCATAAACTGTAATGTCGGTTCTCCCGGGTACGGCAATACCCTACATATGGTTATCAGCTGCCTGGGCACAAAGTAGGGCCCAGAGGGGAATGATGAGGGGGGATAAGCTGTGCGGAGGGCATCAGGGTAAATAAAACTGTGGTAAATTAAAAATAAAGGCATGGATGATACATTTTAAAACACTTTCATACAGAGCCCTGGTGGTTTTTCGAGACACGTGTCACATTGATATATTGTGTCCTACCTTGTTCCCCTCTTATAGCAGACTTTGCACCTCTTTTGACTTTTTTTCCCTTCTTGCCAGTTTGGGGAACTTCTCCTGGAAAGCGTTGCCCTTGTACGATGCGTGTGGCCTCGCTTCCAGAAGTACTGGGTGCTCCCCCTTCTTGGTCTTTAATGATTAGGTTCTTGATAACCACCTCTTGAAATTCCAGGAAAGTTCCCGTCTGGCCTGCACATCAACGTAGCACGTACGCATTATACAATGCCATCCGTATGAGGTGCCCGGCCAGCTTCTTATACCACACCGCATGGCGCTTCAGTACTTGATCTGACAGGTCCACCCCTCCCATGTACCTATTGTAGTCCAGGATGCAGTCTGGTTTGGGGGTCTCTGTACTGGTACGTCGTACAGGTACATGGGTACTGGTGTGGGCATGTATTGTTGTCAATACAAGGACATCTCTCTTGTCCTTGTACGTGACACGCAATATGTTGCTGCTAGATTGTGCCCTGCTCTCACCTCTTCTTGTTTGCCCAAGCAGAGTCTTAGGGAGGCCTCTCAGATTTCTTCTAGCAGTGCTGCATGCCACAGTACTTCTGGAAGCGAGGCAATTGAAGTGTGGGACGCTGGTATAAAGACTATCCAGGTAGAGGTGGTAACCCTGGTCCAGCAGTGGGTGCACCAAATCCCACACAATTTTTGCATTAATTCCCAGTAAGGGGGGGGCATTCTGGGGGCTGAATACTGGTGTCCTTCCCTTCATATATCCTAAATTTGTAGGTATACCCTGATGCACTCTCGCACAGCTTATACATCTTCACGCCATACCTTGCCCTCTTACTCGGCCGGTACCGGCTGAGTTGAAGCCTCCCTTTAACCCATTCGCGCTCAGGTCAGTAATAGTACGTCCTGCTAAGTAGAACGTTCGCGCTCAGGTCAGTACTATTACTGACCTGAGTAAACACGGCGCCATTTAATCCCGGCGCGTGTCTGAGCTGTGATACCTGCTGTTTCCGACAGCAGGCTATCACAGCTTAGTGTGCAGGGACCGATCGCGGTGGTCCCCGCCGATTAACCCCTTAGAAGCCGCGTTCAATAGCGATCGCGGCTTCTTAGGGGTTAAGCTGCCATCGCCGGCCTGCTACACGATAGCGGGCCGTGATGGCTACTATGGCAACCAGAATCCTAACAATGGACTCTGGCTACGCCATCGACGGAAGCCTAGTGGGTCCCGACAAAATCAGGACCCACTATGCTTGCTGTCAGCGAACAGCTGACAGCCCTAATACACTGCACTACGCATGTAGTGCAGTGTATTAGAATAGCGATCAGAGCCTCCTGCCCTCATGTCCCCTAGTGGGACAAAGTAAAAAAAGTGTAAAAAAGTAAAAAAAAGTTGTGTAAAAATAAGAAAATAAAAGATTTAAAAGTAATAAAAGTAAAAGTCCCCCTTTTTCCCTTATCAGTTCTTTATTATTAATAAAAATATATAAATAAACAAATAAACTATACATAATTGGTATCGCCGCGTCCGTAACGGCCTGAACTACAAAACGATGTCGTTATTTATCCTGCGCGGTGAACGCCGTAAGAGAAAATAATAATAAACCGTACCACAATCACAATTCTTTGGTCACTTCACCTCCCAAAAAATGGAATAAAAAGAGATCAAAAAGTCGCATGTACCTAAAAATGGTACTAATCGAAACTACAGTGCGTTACGCAAAAAATAAGTCCTCGCACGGCTTTATTGATTGAAAAATAAAACAGTTCTGGCTCTTAGAATAAGGTAACACAAAAAATTAATTATATTTTACAAAATGTATTTTATTGTGCAAACGCCATAAGACATAAAATAAAACTATAAACATCTGGTATCGACGTGATCGTATAGCCCCGCAGAATAAAGTGAATATGTCATTTATAGCGCACGGTGAACGCTGTAAAAAAAATGGAATAAAAAACAATAGTAAAATTGCTGTTTTTTTAGTCACCACGCCACCTAAAATTAGAATAAAAACTGATCAAAAAGTCGCATGCACCCCAAGAAAACTGCAATGGATTCCTCAAGGTCTCTAGTTTCCAAAAAGGGGTCACTTTTGGGGGGTTTCCACTGTTTTAGCACCACAAGACCTCTTCAAACCGGACATGGTGCCTAATAAATTAAATTAAATTAATTAAATGTCACCTCTACTTTGCTCTAAATTCCTGTGAAACGCCTAAAGGGTTAATAAACTTTTTAAATGCTGTTGTGAATACTTTGAGGGGTCTAGTTTCTGAAATGGGGTGTTTGATAGGGGTGTCTAATATATGGGCCCCTCAAAGCAACTTCAGAACTGAGCTGGAAACTAAAAAATAAAATAAAAATGAGGCAATACTTCGCTTCTTACATTATACTCATAATGAGCCGTGCCCACCCCGAGATGACCCCAGTTTTGACCGTTTGTATAAACGGAGACCCTTATTAGACCATTTCAGTGCCCGGTTTTCCCAGCATTCACCCCCGAGAAGTGTATTTCTATAGATGAATCCCTGGTACATTTGAAAGGGAGGCTTCAATTCCGCGAGTACCTGCCGGGTAAGAGGGCAAGGTATGGCGTGAAGATGTATAAGCTGTGCGAGAGGGCATCAGGGTATACCTACAAATTTAGGATATATGAAGGGAAGGACACCAGTTCTCAGCCCCCAGAATGCCCCCCCTTACTGGGAGTTAATACAAAAATTGTGTGGGATTTGGTGCACCCACTGCTGGACCAGGGTTACCACCTCTACCTGGATAATTTTTATACCAGCGTCCCACTCTTCAACTGCCTCGCTTCCAGAAGTCCTGCGGCATGCGGCACTGCTAGAAGATACCTGAGAGGCCTCCCTACGACTCTGCTTGGGCAAACACTCAGAAGGGGTGAGAGCAGGGCACAATCTAGCAGCAACATATTGTGTCAAGTACAAGACCAGGGAGATGCCACACCAGTACCCATGTACGAGGTACCAGTACAGGGACCCCCAAACTAGACTGCATCCTGGACTACAATAGGTGCATGGGACGGGTGGACTTGTCAGATCAAGTCCTGAAGCCTTACAGTACTTCTGGAAGAGGGGCCACAGGCATCGTACCAGGGCAACACTTTTTAGGAGAAGTTCCCCAAACTGGCAAGAAGGGAAAAAGTCAAAAGAGGTGCAGAGTCTGCTATAAGAGGGGGATAAGGAAGGACACAATATATCAATGTGACGGGTGTCCCGAAAAACCAGAGCTCTGTATGAAAGAGTGTTTTCAAATTTATCATCCATCCCTTTATTTTTAATTTACCCCAGTTTTACTCGCTCTGATCCACTTCGCACAGCTTACCCCTCCTCATCTTTCCCCTCTGAGCCCTGCTGTGTGCCCAGGCAGCAGATAACAGCCACATGTAGGGTATTGCCGTACCCGGGAGAGCCAACATTACAGTTTATGAGGTGTATATCTCCGGTGGCGCATGCTGGGCACAATATATCGGACACTGAATTGGCATATATGTATAGAAAATTGCAAATTTCACTCTGCACCAACTGCTGCACATTATCTTTTACACAATACCTGTGGGGTCAAAATGCTCACTACACCTCTAGATGAATTCCTTAAGGGGTGTCATTTTTAAAACGGGGTCACTTCTCGGGGGTTTCAACTGTACTGATACCTCAGGGGCTTCTGCACACACGACTTAGCACCAGAAAATTCCCAGTAGGCCACATGGTGGTCCTTTCCTTCTGAGCCCTTCCATGGGCCCAAACGGCAGTTTATCACCACAAATAGGGTATTGCCACACTCAGGACAAATTGGGCAACAAAATGCGGTATTTTATTCCTTGTGAAAATAAGAAATTTTGAGCCAAAACTACCTCTTATTGGAAAAAATTAAATTTTTTTGAATTCACAGCCCAATTCAAATAAATTCTGTGAAAAAACTGTGGGGTCTAAATGGTCACAACACCCATAAATAAATTCTTTGAGGGGTGTAGTTTCCAAAATGGGGTGACTTCTGGTGGGTTTCCATTGCTTTGTTACCTTTGGGGCTCTGCAAATGCGACATGGCACCCGAAAACCAATCCAGCAAAATCTGGGCTCCAAAGAACACATAGCGCTCCTTTCCTTCTGAGGCCTCCCATGGGCCCAAACGGCAGTTTATCACCACAAATGGGGTATTGCCGCACTCAGGACAAATTGGGCAACAAATTGGGGTATTTTATTCCTTGTGAAAATAAGAAATTTTGAGCCAAAACGACCTCTTATTGGAAAAAATTACATTTTTTTGAATTCACAGCCCAATTCAAATAAATTCTGTGAAAAAACTGTGGAGTCTAAATGGTCACAACACCCATAAATGAATTCCTTGAGGGGTGTAGTTTCCAAAATGGGGTCACTTCTGGTGGGTTTCCATTGCTTTGATACCTTTGGGGCTCTGCAAATGCGACATGGCACCCGAAAACCAATCCAGCAAAATCTGTGCTCCAAAGAACACATAGCGCTCCTTTCCTTCTAATACCTCCCATGGGCCCAAACGGCAGTTTATGGCCACAAATAGGATATTGCCGCACTCAGGACAAATTTGGCAACAAAATGGGGTATTTTATTCATTGTGAAAATAAGACATTTTGAGCCAAAACTACATCTTATTGGAAAAAAGTTTTTTTTTTAAAATTCACAGCCCAATTCAAATAAGTTCTGTGAAAAAACTGTGGGGTCTAAATGGTCACAACACCCATAAATAAATTCCTTGAGGGGTTTTGTTTCCAAAATGGGGTCACTTTTGGTGGGTTTCCATTGCTTTGATACCTCTGAGGCTCTGCAAATGCGACATGGCACCCGAAAACCAATCCAGCAAAATCTGGACTCCAACAAACACATAGCGCTCCTTTCCTTCTGAGGCCTCCCATGGGCCCAAACAGCAGTTTATCACCACAAATGGGGTATTGCCGCACTCAGGACAAATTGGGCAACAAAATGGGGCATTTTGTTCCCTGTGAAAATAAGAAATTCTGATTAAAAATGACATCTTATTGGAAAAATTGTCATTCTTTTAATTTCACAGCCCAATTCAAATACGCGCTGTGAAAAAACTACGAGGTCAAAATGGTAACAATAACCATAAATTAATTCCTTGAGGGGTGCAGTTTCCAAAATGGGGTCAGTTTTGGGGGATTCCTACTGTTTTGGCGCCTCAACACCTCTCCAAACCTGGCATGCTGCCTAAAATATATGCTAATAAAAAAGCACCACCAAAATGCACTAGGTGCTTCTTTGCTTCTGGGGCTTGTGTTTTAGTCCACGAGCGCACTAGAGCCACATGTGGGACATTTCTAAAAACTGAAGAATCTGGACAATACATATTTAGTAGTGTTTCTCTGGTAAAACCTTCTTTGTTACAGAAAAAAAATAGAATAAAATTGAAATTCAGAAATAAAAACGAAATTTGCAAATTTCACCTCCACTTTGCTTTAATTCCTGTGAAATGCCTGAAGGGTTAAAAAACTTTCTAAATGCTGTTTTGAATACTTTGAGGGGTCTAGTTTTTAAAATGGGGTGCTTTATGGGGGTTTCTAATACATAGGCCCCTCAAAGCCACTTCAGAACTGAACAGGTACCTTAAAAAAAAGGCTTTTGAAATTTTCTTAAAAATATGAGAAATTGCTGTTTAGGTTCTAAGCCTTGTAAAGTCCAAGAAAAATAAAATAATGTTCAAAAAACGATGCCAATCTAAAGTAGACATATGGGAAATGTGAACTAGTGACCATTGTGGGTGGTATAACCGTCTGTTTTTCAAGCAGATGCATTTAAATTCTGAAAAATGCAATTTTTTCTAAATTTTCTCTAAATTTTGCAATTTTTCTCAAATAAAGACTGAATATATCGACCAAATTTTACCACGAACATGAAGCCCAAAGTGTCACGAGAAAACAATCTCGGAATCGCTTGGATAGGTTTAAGCATTCCGACGTTATTACCACATAAAGTGAAATATGTCAGATTTGAAAAATGGGCTCTGAGCCTTAAAGAGGCTCTGTCACCAGATTTTGCAACCCCTATCTGTTATTGCAGCAGATAGGCGCTGCAATGTAGATTACAGTAACGTTTTTATTTTAAAAAAACGAGCATTTTTGGCCAAGTTATGACCATTTTCGTATTTATGCAAATGAGGCTTGCAAAAGTACAACTGGGCGTGTTGAAAAGTAAAAGTACAACTGGGCGTGTATTATGTGTGTACATCGGGGCGTGTTTACTACTTTTACTAGCGGGGCGTTCTGATGAGAAGTATCATCCACTTATCTTCACAACGCCCAGCTTCTGGCAGTGCAGATCTGTGACGTCACTCACAGGTCCTGCATCGTGTCGGACACATCGGCACCAGAGGCTACAGTTGATTCTGCAGCAGCATCAGCGTTTGCAAGTAAGTAGCTACATCGATTTACCTGCTAACGCCGATGCTGCTGCAGAATCATCTGTAGCCTCTGGTGCCGGCTCGTCTGACACGATGCAGGACCTGGGGAAGTGACGTCACAGCGTGATCTCTCGAGAACACGGCTGTGTCTGCACTGCCAGAAGCTGGGCGTTCTGAAGAGAAGTGGATGATACTTCTCATCAGAACGGCCAGCTAGTAAAAGAAGTAAACACGCCCCGATGTACGCACATAATACACGCCCACTTGGACTTTTACTTTAAACACGCCCAGTTGTACTTTTGCAAGCCTCATTTGCATAAATACGAAAATGGTCATAACTTGGCCAAAAATGCTCGTTTTTTTAAAATAAAAACGTTACTGTAATCTACATTGCAGCGCCGATCTGCTGCAATAGCAGATAGGGGTTGCAAAATCTGGTGACAGAGCCTCTTTAAGGCCCAAACTAGGCTGCGTCCTTAAGGGGTTAAAATGTACCAAGGACTCATCAATAGAAATACTATTCTCGGGGGTGAATGCTTGGGAAAACTGGACACTGAAACGGTCTAATAGGGGTCTCCGTTTATACAAACGGTTAAAATTGGGGTCATCTCTGGGTGAGCACGGCTCATTATCAGTATAATGTAAGAAGCAAAGTATTGCCTCATTTTTATTTTTTTTAGGTTCCAGTTCAGTTCTGAAGTTGCTTTGAGGGGCCTGTATATTAGAAACCCCTATCAAACACCCGATTTTAGAAACTAGACCCCTCAAAATATTTAGAAAGTTTATGAACCCTTTAGGTGTTTCACGGGAATTTAGAGCAAAGTAGAGGTGAAATTTACATATTTATATGATTTTTTGGTCAGAAAATCCTTTTTATACAATTTTTTTTAGAACACAAAAGGTTTTACCAGAGAAACGCAACTTAATACTTATTGCCCAGATTCTGCAGTTTTGAGAAATATCCCACATGTGGCCCTAGTGCGGTAATGGACTGAAGCACCGGCCTCCGAAGCAAAGGAGCACCTAGAGGATTATGAGGCCTCCTTTTTATTAGGCACCATGTCCGGTTTGAAGAGGTCTTGTGGTGCCAAAACAGTGGAAACCCCCAAAAGTGACCCCATTTTGAAAACTAGACCAATTGAGGAATTCATTGTAGTTTTCATGGGGTGCATGCGACTTTTTGATCAGTTTTTATTCTATTTTTAAGTGGCGTGGTGACTAAAAAACAGCAATTTTACTATTGATTTTTATTCTATTTTTTTACAGCGTTCACCGTGCGCTATAAATGACATATTCACTTTATTCTGCAGGGCGATACGATTACGGCGATACCATATGTTTATAGTTTTTTTTATGTCATGGCATTTGCACAATAAAATACATTTTGTAAAAAATAATTTACTTTTTGTGTTGCCTTATTCTAGGAGCCATAACTGTTTTACTTTTCCATCAGGAAAACCGTGTGAGGACTTGTTTTTTGCGTAACAAACTGTAGTTTCGAGCAGTATCATTTTTAGGTACATGCGACTTTTTGATCTTTTTTTATTCCATTTTTTGGGAGATGAAGTGACCAAACAATTGTGATTCTGGTACGGTTTATTGTTATTTTCTTTTATGGCGTTCACCGCGCGGGATAAATAACGATATTATTTTGTAGTTCAGGCCGTTACGGACGTGGCGATACCAATTATGTATAGTTTATTTGTTTGTTTGTATATTTTTATTAATAATAAAGGACTGATGAGAGAAAAAGGGGGATTTTTACTTTTAGCACTTTTAAAACTTTTATTTTATTATTTTTACACAACTTTTTTACACTTTTTTACTTTGTCCCACTAGGGGACTTGAGGACAGGAGGCCCTGATCGCTATTCTATTACACTGCACTACATGCGTAGTGCAGTGTATTAGAGCTGTCAGCTATTCGCTGACAGCAAGCATAGTGGGTCCTGACTTTGTCGATGGTGTAGCCAGAGTCCATTGTTAGTACTCTGGTTGCCATAGTAGCCATCGCCGGCCGCTATCGTGTAGCGGGCCGGCGATTGTGGCTTAACCCCTAAGAAGCCGCGATCGGTATTGAACGCGGCCCCTAAGGGGTTAATCGGCGGGGACCGCCGTGATCGGTCCCTGCACACTGAGCTGTGATAGCCTGCTGTTGGAAACAGCAGGTATCACAGCTCAAACACGAGCCGGGGAAAGATGGCGCCGTGTTAAAGAGGCTCTGTCACCAGATTTTGCAACCCCTATCTGCTATTGCAGCAGATAGGCGCTGCAATGTAGATTACAGTAACGTTTTTATTTTTAAAAAACGAGCATTTTTGGCCAAGTTATGACCATTTTTGTATTTATGCAAATGAGGCTTGCAAAAGTACAACTGGGCGTGTTTAAAAGTAAAAGTACAACTGGGCGTGTATTATGTGCGTACATCGGGGCGTTTTTACTTCTTTTACTAGCTGGGCGTTCTGACGAGAAGTATCATCCACTTCTCTTCAGAACGCCCAGCTTCTGGCAGTGCAGACACAGCCGTGTTCTCGAGAGATCACGCTGTGACGTCACTCACAGGTCCTGCATCGTGTCAGACGAGCGAGGACACATCGGCACCAGAGGCTACAGTTGATTCTGCAGCAGCATCAGCGTTTGCAGGTAAGTAGCTACATCGACTTGGCCAAAAATGCTCTTTTTTTAAAAATAAAAACGTTACTGTAATCTACATTGCAGCGCCGATCTGCTGCAATAGCAGATAGGGGTTGCAAAATCTGGTGACAGAGCCTCTTTAACTCAGGTCAGTAATATTACTGAGCTGAACGCGAACGATGTGCTCAGCGCGACGTAATAGTACTGAGCTGAGCGGGAAGGGGTTAATAAGGCGGTACTAAAAAAGTTTAAAAAAATACAAGGACATAGAAAAAATATTTTATTGACATAAAAAAACCCACACAACCCTCCTTAACCATTTTATTGAAAATAAAAAAAAGCCGTAATCGAAGTAGTCCTTGAATCCGACGTAGTCCAACAACCGAACCTGTAAAAAAACACAAATACACCCAAAAAACTAGTAACACATAAAAAAGCAAAACAATTATTATTCTTACCTTTTCTGCGTCCAGCGCTGGAGCCGAAATGTCAGTGAGCTGGGCCCTATATCTAAGCTATCATGTGTGATATGGTCTGCTGAGCCGCTTTATCTAATCCTATCCATAGCTATAGGGTCAGAGTGCTATAGATATATATATACACAGGGTGGGCCATTTATATGGATACACCTAAATAAAATGGGAATTGTTGGTGATATTATCTTCCTGTTTGTGGGGAAACTTTTCAAGCTGGGTGCTGACCATGGCGGCCATTTTGAAGTCGGCCATTTTGTATCCAACTTTAGTTTTTTCAATGGGAAGAGGGTCATGTGACACATCAAACTTATCGAGGTTTTAACGTTACTTTATTCTTTCATGAGTTATTTACAAGTTTCTGACCACTTATAAAATGTGTTCAAAGTGCTGCCCATTGTGTTGGATTGTCAATGCAACCCTCTTCTCCCACTCTTCACACACTGATAGCAACACTGCAGAAGAAATGCTAGCACAGGCTTCCAGTATCCGTAGTTTCAGTTGATGCACATCTCGTATCTTCACAGATTAAACAATTGCCTTCAGATGACCCCAAAGATAAAAGTCTAAGGGGGTCAGGTTGGGAGACCTAGGTGGCCATTCAACTGGCCCACGACGACCAATCCACTTTCCAGGAAACTGTTCATCTAGGAATGCTCGGACCTGACACCCATAATGTGGTGGTGCACCATCTTGCTGGAAAAACTCAGGGAACGTGCCAGCTTCAGTGCATAAAGATTTAGGTGTATCCATATAAATGGCCCACCCTGTATGTATATATATATATATATATATATATATATATATATATATATAGACTACCGTTCAAAAGTTTAGGGTCACTTAGAGATTTCCTTATTTTTGCAAGAAAAGCACAGTTTTTTTCAATGAAGATGACATTAAATTAATCAGAAATACACTCTATACATTGTTAATGTGCTAAATGACTATTCTAGCTGCAAACGTCTGGTTTTTAATGCAAAATCTACATAGGTGTATAGAGGCCCATTTCCAGCAACCATCACTCCAGTGTTCTAATGGTACATTGTGTTTGCTAACTGTGTTAGAAGGCTAATGGATGATTAGAAAACACTTGAAAACCGTTGTGCAATTATGTTAGCACTGCTATAAACAGTTTTGCTGTTTAGAGGAGCTATAAAACTGACCTTCCTTTGAGCGAGTTGAGAATCTGGAGCATTACATTTGTGGGTTCGATTAAACTCTCAAAATGGCTAGAAAAAGAGAGCTTTCATGTGAAACTCGACAGTCTATTCTTGTTCTTAGAAATTAAGGCTATTCCATGCGAGAAATTGCCAAGAAACTGAAGATTTCCTACAACAGTGTGTACTACTCCCTTCAGAGGACAGCACAAACAGGCTCTAACAGAGTAGAAAGAGAAGTGGGAGGCCCCGCTGCACAACTGAGCAACAAGACAAGTACACTAGAGTCTCTAGTTTGAGAAATAGACGCCTTACAGGTCCTCAACTGGCAGCTTCATTAAATAGTACCCGCAAAACGCCAATGTCAACGTCTACAGTGAAGAGGCGACTCCGGGATGCTGGCCTTCAGGGCAGAGTGGCAAAGAAAAAGCCATATCTGAGACTGGCTAATAAAAGGAAAAGATTAATATGGGCAAAATCACACAGACATTGGACAGAGGAAGATTGGAAAAAAGTGTTATGGACAGACGAATCGAAGTTTGAGGTGTTTGGATCACACAGAAGAACATTTGTGAGACCCAGAACAACTGAAAAGATGCTGGAAGAGTGCCTGACGCCATCTGTCAAGTATGGTGGAGGTAATGTGATGGTCTGGGGTTGCTTTGGTGCTGGTAAAGTGGGAGATTTGTACAAGGTAAAAGGGATTTTGAATAAGGAAGGCTATCACTCCATTTTGCAACGCCATGCCATACCCTGTGGAGAGCGCTTGATTGGAGCCAATTTCATCCTACAACAGGACAATGACCCAAAGCACACCTCCAAATTATGCAATAACTATTTAGGGAAGAAGCAGGCAGCTGGTATTCTATCTGTAATGGAGTGGCCAGCGCAGTCACCAGATCTCAACCCCATAGAGCTGTTGTGGGAGCAGCTTGACCGTATGGTACGCAAGAAGTGCCCATCAAGCCAATCGAACTTGTGGGAGGGGCTTCTGGAAGCATGGGGTGAAATTTCTCCCGATTACCTCAGCAAATTAACAGCTAGAATGCCAAAGGTCTGCAATGCTGTAATTGCTGCAAATGGAGCATTCTTTGACGAAAGCAAAGTTTGAAGGGGAAAATTATTATTTCAAATAAAAATCATTATTTCTAACCTTGTCAATGTCTTGACTATATTTTCTAGTCATTTTACAACTCATTTGATAAATATAAGTGTGAGTTTTCTTGGAAAACACAAAATTGTCTGGTGACCCCAAACTTTTGAACGGTAGTGTATATATATACACGCACTCATACAAACATTTTTTTTTGGGGGGTGAACATATGTTAGTACAAGGATACTTACTGGTGGTCCCTGTATCTAAGTATCATGTGTACCAAAAATAGGAAAAGAGGCAGCACTCCAAAAGTCATATAAAAAGGCTGCATGGAGCAACTGAAATGTTGCATCCTACTGCACTGATGGGTGAATAAATGTATCCTTTTGATATGACTTTTGGAGTGCTGCCTCTTTTCCTATTTTTTGGTCTACATTTGTGGATTTACAAGTCGGATCCCTGAGGCTTGCACCCTGTTACCCTGGAGGTTCTGTTCTACTGTGCTGCCCATACTTTCTCTGTTTGGACATAAGTATCATGTGTAAAAATGTCTGCACTGTATCTAAGTCTATTAAGTGTGATACTGTCTGCTGTGGCCATGTATCTAAGCCTATCATGTATGATACTGTCTGCTGAGACAAGGAGGGTGTGTGGGACTACCTACATGGGACTGCATGGCACTGTCTAGAATTGGAATGTATGGCAGGGGGACTGTGTGTGGAACCATACAGGGGGTTGTGACACAATATACAGGAGTTGTGACACTGTATACAGGGGGCATTGTGTGGGGAACTCTCTACAGGTGTCTTTGATTAGATCAACGAGACATAACTTTGCTTGGGGCCCCAAAAATGCCAAATTTGCCCCTGAGGGTTAGTACAAGGATACTAACTGCTGGGGCCCTGTATCTAAGGTTACATGCACACAAACGTGACAGATTTAAGAGAGTAAAAAACGTGAGTAAATCTGTCCGTGTGCGTTACATTTTGCATCAGTGTGCTTTGCGTGTGGCATGTGTTTTTTCCACACACTCACAAGCGCTTTTTTTTCCAGTGTAATTGATGCGTAAAACACGGACAGCCCATGGATTGACTCCAATGGGCGACTAGGTGTGTGAAATATACCAATATAGGACATGCAGTGAGTTTCAAGCAACGGACACTCGCTGGGTGAAAACTCACGCATGTGTGAATAGCCCCATTGAAATGAATTGGTCTGTGTACTGTGCGTTATTTCAACACACAGGACGCGGATGAGAATCAGGCTCGTCTGAATGAGCCCTAAGCCTATCATGATACTGTCTGCTGGGGCCCTGTATCTAAGCCTATCATGTATGATACTGTCTGCTGAGACAATGCATCCAATTCTATCCAGCGGTGAAGCTATAGGGGCCTTAGTCTTATAGATATGCTATCTACGATATGTATGTAAAAATTTATTTATTTTTTTGGCGGGGAGGGGGCGTTAAATATGTCTCGGGGCTTGTGGCCCTGATCCTTTAAGACCCTAGCAACGCCCATGGTTAAAATATATTCTACTATTTTGCAGTCCCATGTGTCTCCATGGTTACAGACCACCACAAACAAGCCCCCTTCAGTCTGATCCTGCATTCATACTCCTTCTATCTGTCCCCTACTTCTTGATTACATATATTCAGTAGCTATGAGTTAAATAGGGTGCATGACTGTAGGATCAAACCACACAGTACCTGCCCCGTAGCCTATAACCACGGAGACACACAGGTCTTCATTAGAACTGAAGAGACAAACAGAATCTGATCCAAACCTCTGCATGTATTATGTATTAAAGCATACATTTACCTTCAAACCCTACTCTACAATTTCTATATAGATTTATTCTATGTAACTTTGTAAATACATTGAATTACTTCTCTGCTTTGTTCTCCATGTATTCATTGTTACAGTATGGTATCCACATTGTAGCAACTACTGCCTATTATTATTTTTATTTTTTTTCAATGGAAAAATAATTTCTTTAACATATATAAAAAGTACAGGAAAGATAAGAAGATACACAGGATACATCTATCTTTTAATATTTAGTCTCTTGGGTCTCTTGGAGGAGCCCTCACAGTGTATTGGTCCTTCATACCTCTGAGTCACTAGTGGCACAAGACCTGAATACGAAATTCTATTACTACTCCTTAGCCCAATGCCCCCTCCACAATTGAAAGCATTCTCACATACAAATTCATGAGGGGATACTAAGTTATATCTCCATTACATGTGCCCTCATAAACATCAAAACTTTACATGACCGATCCCTTAGCTCTAGACTCAGCTTTGATAGGCTCCTCATCCAAGACTCCCCCATAACATATGTCAGGTCCTGTAATATATGTAAGTCAGATCCTTTCCCCCTCTCTTCTCTTCACTTCCATTCTTTCTTTCTTTTTTTTTTTCCCTTCGCTCTTCTTCCCTTTTCTCTCTTTTTACCTCTCTGCTCCAATCTTCAACCTTGGGAGGTTCTTCTCTTTTCCAGTAATATAAGATGTTTTCTAGCCACCTATAAAGATCTTAATACAGCCAGTCACTCCTGCTTACATTTTATGCCCTCTAGATCAGGGGCCTCAAACACGCGGCAAGCTGTCATCTGTGGCCCGCAGGGCACCGCAGCTCCCTTGGGGGAGGAAAGAGCAAGCCAAAGGAGGAGTGTGCTGGCGAATGATGAAGCCCCTGATGTCGCTGTCCATATATGGACAGCGATGTCAGGGGCTTCCCCAGAGTTCCGGAGCAGAGCCTATACTAGTGCTCTGCTCCGGGACTCCTGCTCTGAGTAAGCCTCTGACATCACTGTCCATATATACACAGTCATGTCAGGAGCAGAGCTGGAGTCCCAGTGAGAGTGCTAGAAGCGGCTCTGTTTCGGTAATGCGGCTGGGGAAGCCCCTGATGTCGCTGTCCATATATAGACAGTGATGTCAGGAGCAGAGCTGGAGTCCCAGGAAGAGCGCTACTAGGGCTCTGCCCGGGACTCCGGCCCTGGGTTTACCCCTGACATCACTGTCCATATATGGACAGTGGTATCAAGGTCTTCCCCAGTGTTCCAGAGCAGAGCCTATACTAGTGCTCTGCTCTGGGACTCCTGCTCTGAGGAAGCCCCTGACATCACTGTCCATGTACGGACAGTGATGTCAGGAGCAGAGCTGGAGTCCGAGGCAGAGGGACTCTGGCTCTGGGGTTGCCCCTGACATCCCCGTCTATATATGGACAGTGATGTCAGGGGCCTCCCCAGAGTTCTGGAGCAGAGTCTATACTAGTTGTCATGATCACAGGGTATGTGGACCTACTAGGCCGCTCTGCCGTAGCGGAGAGGCAGCTGGCCTAGTCACAGTCTATACAAAAGTCTATAGCAGTTCGTAACACACGGGTACCTGAACTAGTCCAGACAGTGGCTGTGGCTTCAGCACGGATAAAGGTAGGTGCAGCAGGTTGCGCCAGATGCGGCGGGCAGTACAAGACGTGGCAGAAGACACTGGATGTGGCAGAAGACACTGGACGTTGCAGAAGACACTGGACGTGGCAGAAGACACTGGACGTGGCAAACGACAGCAGGTGCAGTAGGACATGACTCCAAAACGAAGAGGCTCAGAAATTAGAACACAGCACGGGATACAGGATACAGGTAAAAGGGCACAGGTAACAACTGGAACGGGAAAACACTAAGGGACCATTTGCAAGACAGACTTGGGATACACTAACAATGCTCAGGAGAGGATCAGAAGGGCAGGGACCTTCTTATAGTCCAGGAAATCATGTGAGTTGATGATGATGATTGATTTCATGTGCGCACGCTGGTCCTTTAAGAGCGGGCACGAGCGTGCACGCGCCCCCTACAGGACACAGCGGACCTGAAGCGGAAGTGAGCGCTGGTGTCTCCTATGAAGGAGATGGGGGCCAGCGATCACAGATCCATGGCTTCGGGTGTCGGGAGGTGAGTAAACCCGACTTTCCGCTGTCATGGACGCTACACTAGTACTTTGCTCTGGGACTCCGGCTCAGTGATGTCAGGGGCAACCCCAGCGCTGGAGCAGAGCCTATACTAGTGCTCCGCTCTCAGACTCCGGCTCTGGGGTTGCCACCGACATCACATTCCGGTCCTGCAGGATCCCCTGACGTCACTGTCTATGAAAAGTGACGTCAGGGGCTCCTCCTGCAGAGGAATCCCTGACCTAAGCGTCGGCAACGCTCTGGCTGGGTATTTCACTCCTAGAGGGAGCCCCAATGGAGCTATCTACAGGGGGGGTGTGCGGCACTATCTACAGTGGGCACTGTGGCATTATCTACAGAGGGCACTGTGGCATTATCTACAGAGGGCGCTGTGGCATTATCTACAGAGGGCACGGTGGCATTATCTATGGGTGGGTTTGTGGCAGTATCTACAGAGGACACTGTGGTATTATCTACAAAGGGCACTGTGGCACTATCTACAGATGGCATTATCTAGGGGGATGTGGCATTATCTACAGAGGGCACTGTAAGATTATCTACAGGTGTGTGTGGCATTATCTACAGGTGGGTATGTGGCAGTACCTACAGAGGGCACTGTTGCATTATTTACAGAGGGCACTGTGGCTACACCGTTGACACGAAGGAGACCAGATACTACAACCCCCATTCTCTCCAAAACAGTGCACATTACCTGCAAGGGTTGTCATTACGAACTACATTTTAAATCTACCATGTGCTGGTGCTGCGCTCGGTCCTGGGGTGCTACATATCCTTTGGGAAGCAAGCACTGACAGCTTACATATATTAGAGACAATCTTAACCCAGTTACTGTCTAAGATCTCCCCCAGATCCAAGTCCCATTTCTTTTTAATTTTCACCAATCTATTACAATCGTTATCTCTCAGATGATTATACATTTTTGTCATTTTTTTGTTTGTTTTTGTTATTGGCCATTATATAGTTTTATACAATTAAGATCACTAAATTTCTTAGTCTTCAACAGGCCCTCTTTTTTAAGCCCCGATATAAGTTGATAATAAAAAATTACTCGCGATACTTCAACCCCATACTCCCTAGAAATTTTCTGAAATGATTTAATGCCTTCTATCTTATAAAACTGTACCAGTTTAGTGATTCTAAATCTATAACAAAATTTCAACCCCCCCCCCAATTACCAAGCTCTCAAGTTGTTTCAAGGTAGTATAAATATTTGGATCCTCAATACCTAGCAATCCTTTAACCTCTTTCTACACCCTACTCATCCTATACCCCGTCATTGGGAATGTGTTCCTTAGATCTGCACACACCAGGGATTCCATTAACTTCTCCCATCCAATCCACATAGCACTATTATTTAGTATATATAATATTGACTTGATCAATGCAGCTTTCCCTGCCATAGGTAATAGAAGTTTAGACCAAATTTTAGTTTTCTTACGAAACTTTGTAATCAAAAGGTATCAAATTTAGTTCTATATATTCCTGAGGGTTCTCTGATATCTGGATCCCCAGATATTTTAACCCCTTAAGGACGCATCCTTGTTTTTTTTAAATCTGACATATTTCACTTTATGTGGTAATAACGTCGGAATGCTTACACCTATCCAAGCGATTCTGAGATTGTTTTCCCGTGACACATTGGGCTTTATGTTAGTGTTAAAATTAGTTCGATATATTCAGTGTATATTTGTGAAAAATTGCAAAATTTAGCGACATTTTTTTAAAAATAGCATTTTTCTAAATTTAAATGCATCTGCTTGTAAAACAGATGGTTATACCCCCCAAAATAGTTACTAGTTCACATTTCCCATATGTCTACTTTAGATTGGCATCGTTTTTTTGAAATTTTTTTTATTTTTCTTGGACGTTACAAGGCTTAAAACATAAACAGCAATTTCTCATATTTTTAAGAAAATTTCAAAAGCCTTTTTATTTAAGGTACCTGTTCAGCTCTGAAGTGGCTTTGAGGGGCCTATGTATTAGAAACCCGCATAAACACCCCATTTTATAAACTAGACCCCTCAAAGTATTAAATTCAGCTACTACTAAATATGTATTGTCTGCAGTTTTTAGAAATGACCCACATGTGGCTCTAGTTTGCTCGTGGACTAAAACACAAGCCCCAGAAACAAAGAAGCACCTAGTGCATTTTGGGCCTCTTTTTTTATTAGAATATATTTTAGGCAGCATACCAGGTTTGAAGAGGTGTTGAGGTGCCAAAACAGTAGGAATCCCCCAAAAGTTACCCCATTTTGGAAACTACACCCCTCAAGGAATTCATGTATGGTTGTTGTTACCATTTTGACCACACAGTTTTTTCACAGCACACATTTGAATTGGGCTGTGAAATAAAATAAAATGCATTTTTTCCAACAAGATGTAATTTTTGATCAAAATTTCTTATTTTCACAGAGAACAAAATGCCTCATTTTGTTGCCCAATTTGTCCTGAGTGTGGCAGTACCCCATTTGTGGTGATAAACTGCCGTTTGGGCCCAAGGGAGGACACGTTTCACATTGATATATTGTGTCCTCCCTTATCCCCCTCTTATAGCAGACTTTGCACCTCTTTTGACTTTTTCCCTACTTGCTAGTTTGGGGAACTTCTTCTGGAAAGTGTTGCCCTGGTAAGATGCGTGTGGCCTCGCTTCCAGAAGTACTGGGTGCCATCCTTCTTGGTCCCTAAAGATTAGGTTCTTGATAATGATGTGCACGGCCAGCTTCTTATACCACACCGCATGGCATTGTAGGGCTTCAGGACTTGATCTGACAAGTCCACCCCTCCCATGTACCTATTGTAGTCCAGGATGCAGTCTGGTTTGGGGGTCTCTGTACTGGTACCTCGTACGGTACGTGGGTACTGGTGTGGCCATGTATTGTTGTCAATACAAGGACATCTCTCCTGTCCTTGTACTTGACAAACAATATGTTGCTGCTGGATTGTGCCCTGCTCTCACCCCTTCTGAGTGTTTGCCCAAGCAGAGTCTTAGGGAGGCCTCTCAGATTTCTTCTAGCAGTGCCGCATGCCGCAGTACTTCTGGAAGCGAGGCACTTGAAGAGTGGGACGCTGGTATAAAAATTATCCAGGTAGAGTTGGTAACCCTAATCCAGCAGTGGGTGCACCAAATCCCACCCAATTTTTGCATTAACTCCCAGTAAGGTGGGGGGGGGGGGCATTCTAGGGGCCTTCATATATCCTAAATTTGTAGGTATACCCTGATGCACTCTCGCACAGCTTATACATCTTCACACCATACCTTGCCCTCTTACTACTGGTGGAATTGAAGCCTCCCTTTAAAATCTACCAAGGACTCATCAATAGAAATACACTTCTCAGGGGTGTATGCTTGGGAAAACTGGACACTGAAACGGTCTAATAGAGGTCTCCGTTTATACAAACAGTCAAAACTGAGGCCATCTCAAGGTGGGCACTGCTCATTATCAGTATAATGTAAGAAGCGAAGTATTGCCTCATTTATTTTTTTTAGGTTCCAGTTCAGTTCTGTAGTTGCTTTAACCCCTTCCCGCCGGATCACATATATAAACGTCATTAAAATCGGTGGCTTACCGCCTTTTCACGTAAATGTACGTCATGGAGATGAAGCTGGCTCAGGAGCTGAGCTAGCGACATCACCACCGGGTGACAGCTGTATGCTACAGCTGGCACCCTAAGGTATCGGCCAGGACCGGAGCTAGCCTCCGATCCGACCGATTAACCCCTCACATGCTGCGTTAAATAGAGATCGCAGCATGTGAGGAGTTTATAGCCACCGGCACCCCAGCAACGTGATCGCTGGGTTGCCGGTGGCTGCAAAGGCGATCGGAGGGCTAATGCTTACCTCCTGATCAGCCTGTAACGGAATCCTCCTATGCCCCGTGGTCGGCGGGGCCCAGGAGGCTTCCGGTAACATCGGCAAGATGGCGCCGGCTCAGCTTCCGGCTCAGAAGCTGAGCCGGCGTCATCAGCAGTGGGTGTCCGCTGTATGTTACAGCGGACACCCCGATCTATCGCCAGGAACCGGAGCTGGCTCCGATTCGTGGCATTAACCCCTTCGATGCAGCGATCCATTGTGATCGCTGCATCCTAGAGGTTTGTAGAAAATCGGCAGCCTTGCCATGCGATGGCAAGGCTGGCGACTACTACCATGGCAACAGGAGCCCTAACAATGGACTCCTGTCTGCCATTACGTAAGCTGATTAGGCCCCGCCCAGAGGCGGAGCCTGATCGGCTTGCTGTCAGTGAACAACTGACAGTTCCAATACATTGCACTACATAGGTAGTGCAATGTATTAGAACATCAAACAAACAGTTGGACATTCAAGTCCCCTAGTGGAACTAAAGAAAAGTGTAAAAAAAAGTGTAAAAAAAGTAAAAATAAAAGTTGGAAAACATACAATAAAAGTTTCAAATAATAACACAAAACACAATCGCCCTTTTTCCCTTATCAAGTCATTTATTATTGAAAAAAATAATAAAGCCATACATATTTGGTATCGCAGCGACCGTAACGACCTGAACTATAAAAATATTATGTTATTTATCCAGCGCAGTGAACGCCGTAAAAAAAAAGCTCAAAAACACTGCCATAATTACTGTTTTTTTGGTCACTGTCTTCCAAAAATTGAAATAAAAAGTGATCAAAAAGTCGCATGTATCCAAAAATGGTACCGATAAAATCTATACCTCGTCTCGCAAAAAAACAAGCCCTCACACAGCTCCATCGATGAAAAAATGTAAAAGTTATGGCTCTCACAACATGGCGACAGAAAAAATACATTCTCTTTCCAAAAGTAATTTTATTGTGCAAAAAGTTATAAAAAAGTTCTATAAATTTGGTATCGCCGGAATCGTACTGACCCGCAGAATAAAGGTAACATGTAGTTTATAACGTACGGTGAACGCTTTATATAAAAAAAAAGTGGCACAAGCTGGTCATGACATATTTGACACTGAATTGGCATATCTAGGGAAACATTTTAATTTGTACCTTCCGCAGCGCAATCATTTATGGAAAAGACACGTGGCGTGAAAATGCTCACTACACCTCTTAATAAATGCCTTGAGGGGTGCAGTTTCCAAAATGGGGTCACTTCTCAGGGGTTTCTTTTATTATTTCACATCAAAGCCTCTGCAATTGTGAACCAATACTTTATAAGTCGCCAAATTAGGCCTCAATTTTACATGGTACTCTTTCACTCCTGAGCCCTGTCGAATGTCCAGGCAAAAGATTAGGGCCACATGTAGGGTGATTCTAAAACAGGGAAACACCGCATAATAATTGAGAGCTGTCTTGTTATGGTGGCACAAGCCGGGCACCACATATTGGCGTATCTAAGGAAAAATTCCCATTTTCATTCTCCCACATCGTGTGCACACGAATTTCTGCAAAACACCTGTGGGGTTAACATGCTCACTACACCCCTAGGTGAATACCTTGAGGGTGTTGTTTCCAAAATGGGGTCACTTCTGGGGGGGATCCACTGTTTTGGTCCCACAGGGACTTTGCAAATGCAACATAGCGACCAGAAACCAAATGCAGCAAAATCTGTACACCAAAAGCAAATGGTGCTCCTTCCCTTCTGAGCCCTGCCGTGTGCCCAAACAGCATTTTACGACCACGTGTGGGGTATTGCCGTACTCCAGAGAAGTTGCTTTACAAGCGTTGGGGTTCTTTTTTTCCTTTATTTGTTGAGAAAATTAAAAATTTGGAGCTAAAGCTACGTCTTATTGAAGAAAAAGGATTTTTTTTATTTTCACTGCCCAATTCTAATAAAATCTATGAAACACCTGTGGGGGCAAAATGCTCACTACACCCCTAGATGGATTCCTCAAGGGGTGTAGTTTTCTCAATGGAGTCACTTTTTTGGCGTTTTCACTGTTTTGGTACCTCAGGGGCTTTGCAAATGCGACATGGCCTGCGCAAACCATTCCTGCTAAATTTGAGC
The DNA here is from genome assembly GCF_050947455.1 of Rhinoderma darwinii. Classification (NCBI taxonomy): domain Eukaryota; kingdom Metazoa; phylum Chordata; class Amphibia; order Anura; family Rhinodermatidae; genus Rhinoderma; species Rhinoderma darwinii. Next base: position 49,938,108 of record NC_134689.1, read on the forward strand.
TCCAAAAGCCAAATGGCGCTCTTTCCCTTCTAAGCTCCGCCGTGTGTCCAAACATCCGTTTATAACCACATGTGGGGTATTGTTTTACTCGGGAGAAATTGCTTTACAAATGTTGTGGTGCTTTTTCTCCTTTAGTCCTCGTGGAAATTAGAAAAAATTAGCTAAACCTACATAATCTTTGAAAGAATGACGATTTTTATTTTCATGGCTTACTTCCAATAATTTCTGCAAAAAATCTGCGGGGTCAAAATGATCACTATACCCCTAGATAATTTCCTCAAGGGGTGTAGTTTCCAAAATGGGGTCACTTTTGGTGGATTTCCACTGTTTTGGCACCGAAAGAGCCCTTGAAACCTGACATGGTGCCTAAAATATTTTCTAATAAAAAGGAGGCCCAAAATCCACTGGGTGCTCCTTTGCTTCTGAGGCCGGTGCTTCAGTCCATTACCGCATTAGGGGCACATGTGGGATATTTCTAAAAACTGCAGAATCTGGGCAATCGATATTGAGTTGCGTTTCTCTGGTAAAAACTTCTGTGTTACAAAAAAAATTGAATAAAAATGAATTTCTGCAAAAAAAAATGAAATTTGAAAATTTCACCTCTACGTTGCTTTAATTCCTGTGAAACGTTTAAAGGGTTAAGAAACTTTCTAAATGCTGTTTTGAATACTTTGAGGGGTGAAGATTTTAAAATGTGGTGACTTTTTGGCGGTTTCTAATATATAAGGCCCTAAAAGCCGCTTCACAACTGAACTGGCCCCTGTAAAAATAGCCTTTTGAAATTTTCTTGAAAATGTGAGAAATTGCTGCTAAAGTTCTAAGCCTTGTAACGTCCTAGAAAAATAAAAGGATGTTCAAAAAACGATGCCAATCTAAAGTAGACATATGGGGGATGTTAATTAGCAACAATTTTGTGTGGTATAACTGCCTGTCTTACAAGCAGATACATTTACATTTAGAAAAATGCTAATTTTTGCAATTTTTCACCAAATTTTGGTGTTTTTCACTGGTAAATATTGAATTTATCGACCACATTTTTCCACTATAATAAAGTCCAATGTGTCACGAGAAAACAATCTCAGAATCGCTTTGATAGGTAAAAGCGTTCCGGAGTTATTACCACATAAAGTGAAATATGTCAGATTTGAAAAAATGGGTCTGGTCCTGAAGGCCAAAATGAGCTTGGTCCTGAAGGGGTTAAGGGGCCTATATATTAGAAACCCCTATGAAACACCCCATTTGAGCAACTAGAACCCTCAAAGTATTCACAACAGCATTTAGAAAGTTTATGAACCCTTTAGGTGTTTCACAGAAATTTGGAGCAAAGTAGAGGTGAAATTTACATATATATATATGTTTTTGTCAGAAAATCCTTTTTATACCATTTTTTTCTATAACACAAAAGGTTTTACCAGAGAAACGCAACTTAATACTTATTGCCCAGATTCTGCAGTTTTGAGAAATATCCCACATGTGGCCCTAGTGCGGTAATGGACTGAAGCACCGGCCTCAGAAGCAAAGGAGCACCTAGTGGATTTTGAGGCCTCCTTTTTATTAGGCACCATGTCTGGTTTGAAAAGGTCTTGTGGTGCCAAAACAGTGGAAACCCACCAAAAGTGACCCCATTTTGGAAAGTAGACCCCTTGAGGAATTCATTGTAGTTTTCTTGGGGTGCATGCGACTTTTTGATCAGTTTTTATTTTATTTTTAAGTGGCACGGTGACTAAAAAAACAGCAATTCTACTATTGTTTTTTTACTCTATTTTTTTTACAGCGTTCACCGTGCGCTATAAATGACATATTCACTTTATTCTGCGGGGTGATACGATTACGGCGATACCATATGTTTATAGTTTTTTTTTATGTCTTATGGCGTTTGCACAATAAAATACTTTTTGTAAAATATCATTCACTTTTTGTGTTACCTTATTCTAAGAGCCAGAACTTTTTTATTTTTCCATCAAGAAAGCCGTGCCAGGACTTATTTTTTGCGTAACGAACTGTAGTTTCAATTATTATCATTTTTAAGTGCATGCAGCTTTTTTATCCCTTTTTATTCAATTTTTTGGGAGGTGAAGTGACCAAACAATTGTGATTCTGGTACGGTTTATTATTATTTTCTTTTACAGCGTTCACCGCGCGGGATAAACAATGAAAAAATGTTGTAGTTCAGGCCGTTACGGACGCGGCGATACAAATTATGTATAGTTTATTTGTTCGTTTATATATTTTATTAATAACAAAGGACTGATAAGGGAAAAAGGGTGATTTTTACTTTTATTACCTTTAAAACTTTTATTTTCTTATTTTTATACATTTTTTTTTTACTTTATTACTTTGTCTCACTAGGGGACTTGAGGGCAGGAGGCCCTGATCGCAATTCTAATACACTGCACTACATGCGTAGTGCAGTGTATTAGAGTTGTCAGCTACTCACTGACAGCAAGCATAGTGGGTCCTGACTTTATCAGGACCCACTAGGCTTCTGTCGATGGCATAGCCGGACGCCATTATTAGGTGTCCGGTTGCCATAGTCACCATCGCCGGCCGCTATCGTGTAGTAGGCCGGCGATGGTAGCTTAACCCCTAAAAAACCGCAATCTCTATTGAACGCGGCTTTTAAGGGGTTAATCAGCGGGGACACAGCGATCGGTCCCCGCTATAGGAGCTGCGGCAACCGCTGTACAAGACAGCAGCTGTCACAGCTCCTGCATGTGTCGGGAAGACGGCCGAAATGGAGCGCGAACGGGATGGTTTCCATGACGGAATAGTACGTCACTGAGCGTTAAGGGGTTAAGCTCGTCTGGGACACGGGAAAGGGTAAATCAGCAATCCCCTGATCATCTAGGGGCAAAATAACAGATTTATTACTACTAGGGCTTATTCAGACAAACGTGTAATACGTCCGTGCTTCACGCGATTTTCACGCGCGGCGCACGGACCTATGTTAGTCTATGGGGCCGTTCAGACTGTCAGTGATTTTCACGCAGTGTATGGCCGCTGCGTAAAACTCACAACATGTCCTATCTTTGGCCGTTTTTCGCGCATCACGCACCCATTGAAGTCAATGGGTGCATGAAAATCACGCGCAGCACACGGAAGCACTTCCGTGTGACGTGCGTGATTCGCGCAACAGCAGTAAGAACTATGAATGAAAACAGAAAAGCACCACGTGTTTTTCTGTTTACAAACATAAAAACAGAGTGTCATAATGATGGCGTCTGCACGAAAAATCACGCAGCCACGCATCATATGCTGATGACACATGGAGCTTTTATAGTGCTTTTATGGTGTTAATCCGGCCTCAATTAGAATCCCAGAGAATCTGGAGAATTGGTTCAGAATATGAACTGCCTCCCACAGGGAGCTTTTCGTCTCGTTCAAATATAGCAAAATGTTATCAGCTTATGGCATAATTTTTTTCCTTATGAACTTTATAAGAAAACCCTACAATCCCTTCCTCCTTCCTTATTGCAATAGCTAAAGGCTCGATAATCAATGCAAACAAAAGGGGAGAAAGAGGACACCCCTGACTGGTTCCTCTCTCAAGTTTAATTTTCTGCAATTCCCCCCCCCCCCCCCGTTCACTATCACCCTAGCGACTGGATCTGCATATAAAGTACTAAAAAATAAAATCTATAAATCTCCCCCCCATACCATAATCCTTCAGCATTGCGTGGAGGAAATCACATTCCACACAATCAAAAGCACACAATGCATCTAGTGCTACTATAGAGCTATCTCCCTTCTCTATCTCTGAGGCTTGCAGATTCAAAAATAATCTACGGATATTATGGCTGGTAGACCTCCCTGGCATAAATCCCACCTGGTCTGTCCCCACCAGTTAATAATAATCATAATGATAATAATAATAATAATAATCTTTATATATATATATATATATATATATATATATATATATATATATATATATATATATATATATATATAGCGTCAACCTATTCCGCAGCACTTTATAATTCAGGGAGTACATTGTACAGACAATATCAGACATTACATAGTGACAAAACTAATTTCAAATTCAAACAAGAGGAGTGAGGACCCTGCTCGCAAGAGCTTACAATCACTGGCGTAGCTATAGGGGTCGCAGCGGTCGCAATTGCGACCGGGCCCCGAAGCCAGGGGGGCCCACGGCCCCCCGCACCACATCAATAAAAAGTTACTATAGTAACTCGGGCCGCGGGCCCCTGTTACTATAGTAACATACTTTACTTACCTTCCTGGTTCCGGATCGCAGCGGAGGTCCTGACGTCAAGCGCTGTGCGCAGCGCATGATGTCACAGCGCTATGCCGCCGCTCACAGCATAGAGACTACAGAACTCCCGCTGCGGCCGAAGAGGAAGGTAAGGTTATTATCCCTGACTGGCGGGGTCTGACTCCCGGGACCCGCCAATCAGCTGTTTTGAAGGGGCCGCAGCACTCGTACGAGAGCTGCTCCCCTTCATTCCTGTCACTTCATTCCGGTCACACTGTGAATCGGTGTCGGCGATTCACAGTGTGAGCGAGTACTGAAATGAAGGGGAAGCAGCTCTCGTACGAGTGCTGCGGCCCCTTCAAAACAGCTGATTTGCGGGTCCCGAGAGACACATCAGCTATTGATGGCCTATCCTGTGGATAGGCCATCAATGTTTAGGGACTGCACAACCCCGAAGCCTACGATGTAGCAGGCTTAGGGGGCCCATGAGACAGGATCACAGATTGTGTGATCCTGTCTGCTGGGCCCTGTATCTAAGCCAATCACATGGTAGGCTTAGATACATGGCCCATGCTTGATCCTGTCTACTGGGCCCTGTATCTAAGCCAATCACATGGTAGGCTTAGATACATGGCCCATGCGTGATCCTGTCTTCTGGGCCCTGTATCTAAGCCAATCACATGGTAGGCTTAGATACATGGCCCATGCGTGATCCTGTCTGCTGGGCCCTGTATCTAAGCCTACCACACTGTAGGTTTAGATACAGGGCCCCAGCACACAGTAATCTTATACTGTATAAGATTACTGTCTGCTGGACCCTGTATCTAAGCCTACCTTGTGGTAGGCTTAGATACAGGGTCCCACAGACAGTATCACACATGGGCCCTGTATCTAAGCCTTAGGGTATGTGCACAGACACTAATTACGTCCGTAATTGACGGACGTATTTCGGCCGCAAGTAGTGGACCGAACACAGTGCAGGGAGCCGGGCTCCTAGCATCATAGTTATGTACGACGCTAGGAGTCCCTGCCTCGCTGCAGGACAACTGTCCCATACTGTAAACATGTTTTCAGTACAGGACAGTTGTCCGGCAGCGAGGCAGGGACTCCTAGCGTCGTACATAAGTACGACGCTAGGAGCCCGGCTCCCTGCACTGTGTTCGGTCCGGTACTTGCGGCCGAAATACGTCCGTCAATTCCGGACGTAATTAGTGTGTGTGCACATACCCTAACACATGTGTTACTAATCATTTTTTGTGTGTTTTCTTACAGGTTCGGTCGTTGGACTATGGCGGATTCCAGGACTACTTCGATGACAGCTTTTTTTTTATTAATAAAATGGTTAATGAGGGTTGTGGGTTTTTTTTTTATTTCAATAAAATATTTTTTCTATGTCTTTGTGTTTTTTTTTAAACTATATTACTACCGCCTTAGTAATGGCCGCCGGCTGATTGACAGCATCCATTGCTAAGGCGGGGCTTAGTGTTAGCGGATGCAGAGGCTAACACTAACCCCCTTTATTACCCCGGTACCCACCGCCACCAGGGGTGCTGGGAAGAGCCGGGTACGATCCAGTACCTGACCATCTGTAGTGATGGTCGGCCACTGGGGTGGCCGCAGGCTGGTATTATCAGGAGGGGAAAGGCCAAAAACAGTGGCCCTTCCTACCCTGGTGATGCTAGGCTGCTGCTGCTTTATTGTATCTGGCTGGTTATGAAAATGGGGGGGACCCCACGTCATTTAAAAAAAAATAAAAAATAATTGGAAAGAACGATGTGGGGTCCCCCCCAATTTTCATAACCAGCCAGATACAACACAGCAGCAGCAGGCAGCATTACAAGGGTGGGAAGGGCCACTGTTTTCGGCCTTCCCCAGCCTAATACTACCAGCCTGCGGCCACCCCGGTGCCTGCCCGTCACTACAGATGGTCGGGTACTGGTTTGTACCCGGCTCTTCCCAGTACCCCTGGTGGCGGTGGGTACCGGGGTAATAATGGGGGTTAGTGTAGCCTCTGCACCGGCTAACATTAAGCCTCGCCTTAGTAATGGAGGTTGTCAATCAGCCAGCGGCCATTACTAAGGCGGTGATAATAAAGTTTAAAAAGATACAAGCACATAGAAAAAATATTTTATTGAAATAAAAAAACACAACCCTCATTAACCATTTTATTGAGAATAAAAAAAACGCCGTCATTGAAGTCCTCGAATCCGAAGTCCAACAACCGAACCTGTAAAAAAAACACAAACACACAAAAATAATCAGTAACACATAAAGAAGCAAAATTATTATTCTTACCTGTCCTGGGTCCAGCGCTGGAGCCGCAATGTCAGCGAGCTGGGCCCTGTATCTAATCCTATCATGTGTGATACAGTCTGCTGAGCTGTGTATCTAATCCAATCATGTATGATACTGTCTGCTGGGCCCTATATCTAATCCGATCATGTGTGATACTGTCTGCTGAGCCACTGTATCTAATCCTATCATGTGTGATACTGTCTGCTGAGCCACTGTATCTAATCCTATCATGTGTGGTACTGTCTGCTGAGCCACTGTATCTAATCCTATCATGTGTGATACTGTCTGCTGAGCCACTGTATCTAATCCTATCATGTGTGGTACTGTCTGCTGAGCCACTGTATCTAATCCTATCATGTGTGGTACTGTCTGCTGAGCCACTGTATCTAATCCTATCATGTGTGATACTGTCTGCTGAGCCACTGTATCTAATCCTATCATGTGTGGTACTGTCTGCTGAGCCACTGTATCTAATCCTATCATGTGTGGTACTGTCTGCTGAGATGTGTATCTAATCCTATCATGTGTGATACTGCCTTCTGAGCCACTGTATCTAATCCTATCATGTGTGATACTGTCTGCTCAGCCACTGTATCTAATCCTATCCATAGTTTATAGGGTCGCAGTGCTATAGATATGCTATGCTGTCTCATATACACACTTTTTTTTGGGGCGGACACATATGTATTGGGGCTATTTCCCGGACATTTTAAGCCCTGAGGGTATGTTCACACGGCAGCGTCTGTTACGGCTGAAATTACTGTGCGGTTTTCAGGAGAAAACAGCACCGTAATTTCAGCCGTAATGGCATGTGCAGGCGTCTTTCGCTGCGTCCATTACGGAAGTAATTGAAGCTGGTTTTCCATGGAAAACGGCTCCATTTACGTCTGAAGAAGTGACAGGCACTTTTTTACGCGCCGCCTTTTGACAGCGGCGCGTAAAAAAAAATGACCATCGGCACAGAACATCGTAAGACCCATTCAAATGAATGGGCAGATGTTTTCCGACGCTTTTTAGCCGCATTTTCGGACGTAATTCAATGCTAAAACGCCCGAATTACGTCCGTAAATAGTGTGTGTGAACCCAGCCTTAGTGACACCCCGGCTGCTATTGCTGCATTGTTGGGTCACTTAGGAGACCCAGCGATGCAGCTGAAAGTGGACCGTCGGCCATGAGAAGTTTGCGGGGGGGGGGGGCCCAGTAAGAATTTTTGCATCGGGGCCCATGAGCCTCTAGCTACGCCCCTGCTTACAATCTATTCAGTAACTACCCCATTTAGTCTATCTGCCATAATCTTTGCCAATATCTTTACATCAGTGTTCAACAGAGATATGGATCTATATGATGTTGTAACCATCAGATCTTTTTCAGGTTTCAGGACCAAAACAATATCCGTCTCATACATGGTTGCTGGTAACCTACCCTTCTCTATTGCATAATTTATAACCTGCAGCAGAACCGGTAGGAGTACTGACCCAAATCTCTGATACAATTCACTGAAGTGATAAATGAGTAAAACTTATAATTTTTATTAAATAACTCTCTCAAAACAGGGGTACAATCACCACTGTGAAAACAGAAACAGCCCACCCAGGACGGGGGTATTTAGAAGCGGAAACTGCTGGCTCTGTTGTGTTGTAGGGTCCCATTCACTGATACACCAATGTTCAAACGCTGATCCCACACTTTTAAGCATACTCAATTTGAGGAGGGTTCACAAACGAACCAGCAATTGCAGTATATGTTTAATACACTTTTTAATAATCACGGTGGGCTGTTTTCACAGTGGTGATTGTACCCCTGTTTTTAGAGAGTTATTTAATAAAAATTATAAGTTTTACTCATTTATCACTTCAGTGAATTGCAATCTTTAGTACTTTGTGGGAGCACAATTTAACTATCATAAAATACAGTGAATTATTTACCAAATCTCTGATACACTTCAACTGGCAGCCCATCAGCACCTGAAGCCGCACCCTTACTCAGATTGTATGGTTTCTGCTTAATCTCTTCTAATGTAAATGGTGCATCTAGATCTTTCTGCCCTTTTTGTGAGATTTTTGGTAGAACAAGTTCTTGAATATATTTCTCTAAATCTTCTCCAGAATTCCCAGGACCTCTACTGTATAATTTTTCAAAATACCCCATAAATACCATTTTTATTTCATCCACCTTTTCAACCTTTCTTCCATTAGAATCCTAAGGCCCTGTTCACACGGAGTTTTTTGACACGTTTTTTGACGCGGAAAACGCGTCGGAAAACGCGCCAAAAACGACCCAAAATGACTCCCATTGATTTCAATGGGAGACGGAGGCGTTTTTTTACCGCGAGTAAAAAAAACGCCTCGCGGCAAAAAGAAGGGACATGACCCTTCTTGATGCGGTTTCCGCGTCCAAAACCGCATTGAAAGCAATGGGGACACGTCAAAAAACACCTCGAACTAGTGAGGTGTTTTCTGACGAGTATATTGCCGAGAGTTTCTTGCAGTCTCCTGCTGCTAGTCCAGCCCAGAAAGGGGCTGTCATTTCCTGTCTGCTCGTGGAGGCTGAAAAACATCGTGGACAGAACTCAGGGATACAGAAAACCGAAGTCCTGCATCCAAATACAAGTAAGTGCACTTGCTCCTATGTTCCATACATGCTATACATGTATGGAGCTGTGCATTTTTTTTTTTAGAATTTTTTTTTTAATTTTTTTTTCTGATTTTTTTTTCTGATTTTTTTTTTAGATTTTTTTTTTCAATTTTTTTATTTTTAATTTTTTAATTTTGTTATGCAGTTGTTCATGTATGTCATCTCTTTTTTATTTTTTTTTAACATTTCAGGAACAGAAATGACGACAGCAGAGGTGTACCACCGAATGGACATTGATGTTGGGAAATTGATTCAAGAAGTAAGTATACTTTTTTTTTTTTAATGTGGGCCTGTTCACATCAGCGTGGTTTACGCTGAGGGGTTCCGTCGGTGCTTTCAGTCAGGGGAACCCCTCAACGGAAAGGCAAGTGTGAAGTGGTGACAGATCCGTTGCTAATTGTTTCTGTTTGTCCCCGTTGTGCAAAGGGTTCTGTCGTTTCGACTGAACCAATACCGCAGTGTAGGGAATCCCATTAGCAACGGATCCATCAGCATTGAAGTCAATGATGATGCAAACAGAAAACAATGTTTTTTTTAATGTGGGCCTGTTCACATCAGCGTGGTTTCTGCTCAGGGGTTCCGTCGGTGCTTTCAGTCAGGGGAACCCCTCAACGGAAAGGCAAGTGTGAAGTAAGTTCCGTTTGCATCACCATTCATTTCAATGGTGACAGATCCGTTGACAGAAGGCTGTCAGACTGGGTTCACACGACCATGTTACGTCTGTAATGTACGGAACGTATTTCAGCCGGAAGACCCGGACCGAAGACAGTGCAGGGAGCCGGGCTCCTAGCATCATAGTGATGTACGACGCTAGGAGTCCCTGCCTCGCTGCAGGACAACTGTCCCGTACTGTAATCATGATTACAGTACGGGACAGTAGTTCCACGCAGAGGCAGGGACTCCTAGTGTCGTACATCACTATGATGCTAGGAGCCCGGCTCCCTGCACTGTCTTCGGTCCGGGTCTTCCGGCCGAAATACGTTCCGTACATTATGGACGTAACATGGTTGTGTGAACCCAGCCTCATGCGTGTGAAAACCTCGGCAAAAACAGCCTGAAAACCGCCTGGAAAACCGCCTCAAAAACCACGTCAAAAACCACATCAAACATGAAAACCTCCAGGGTCAGTTTTTACAGGAGGAATTTTCCTCCTGCAAAAAACTCCGTGTGAACAGGGCCTTAAAGGGGTTTTCCACCTTCTGACAACTGATGACCTATCCACCAGATAGGTCATCAGTACATGATCTGTGGTAGTCTGACACCCAGACCCCGCACAGATCAGCTAGTCCGATGCCTCCGTGCACCGGACGTACATGCCGGAGGCAGGTGGTTCCGGCCACGGAATAGCGGCTGAGCTGCAGTACTGCAGCTCTGCTCCAATTCAAGTGAATAGGAGCAGACCTGCAGCATGACCACTATGCTATGTACGGGGCCAACTGTTTCCGGCTCCGTACAGATCATTATGTGCCATAACATCCGCTGCCCGCAGGCCAAAGGAGAGGCTGATATGTGCGGGGTCCGGGTCAGACCCGCACCGTTGATATACTGATGACCTATAGGACATCCGTTGTCAGAAGGTGGAAAACCCCTTTAATATAACTAATAATTTTTCCAGAGTATTTTTGGATTAACTTTATCAGCAAGCCACTTCCCCATGAAGGAGGTACTTCAACCAGAAACTTATTCGTTTTCCTAACTTGTATTCCTTTAGCCTTCTCTAATTCTTGATATTTTAATTTATCCTTTGAAAATTTTGCTTCTTTTTATCCTTCTCATTAGGGGGAGATTTCACATATTCCTGTTCTGCTCTACTTACTTTAACCTCCCATTCCTGTTCTAACTTATATATTTTCTTCTTTTCCCCAAAAATTGCTCTTTTCAATAAGCCCCTCAAAAATACCTTTCTCGTGTCCCAGACGACCAAAACATCTGCTGACCCAATACTGACATAAAAAGAAGCCTTTAAGCTGCTCTTCTATATCTTTATGGGTAGTTATGGTATTTATCCAATAGGGACTGCACTTCCAAAACCTCTGCTCCTCTATATCATTCCCCCCAACTTCCAAAGTTATCATTGCATGATCTGACAAACCCCTCATACCATATTTCAATATGTGAAACATATTGCAGTGCCCTTCTATTACACACAACTATATCCAGGGCCGGCCTTAAGATAGATGGCGCCCCTTGTGAAATTATCTATCGCCACCCCACCCCATCATAAAAAAAAGCCAAATAAAAAAGTATGATGCCCCCCACAGTATAATGCCCTATATAGTGCTCCCACGTTGTATAATGCCCCTTTTGTTCCCCTCACACATTATAAGGCTCCTTTAGTGCACCCATACAGTATAATAATAACAATAATTTAATAATATATTATAACCCCTTCAAGGACACAATATTTTGTCCTTTTATGGGCCCCACACAGTATAATGCCCCCTCCCCTGGCTGCCACACACAGCCCCCCTTGTAAATAGGGCCCCCTATAGATTGTGCCATACAGCCTCCCTGTAGACAGTGCCATAGTCTCCCACCTCCTCCTTGTACACAGTGCCATACAGTCCCCCAGATCTTTCTTGTAGACCGTGACATACAGCCCCCACCTCCCCCTTGTTAGACAGTGCCATACAGCCCCCAACTCCCCCTTGTAGATAGTGCCCCCCAAACAAAAAAAAATTTACTCACCTAGGCCCCGTTCCCACAACGAACGGAGCTGCGACACAACGCCAACGACGGGATCCTTGCGTAGGCTGGCGTAATCCAGGGATGTTATCACGCCAGCCTGCGCAGGGATCCTGTGCCTGATAAGCTGCAGGCCGAATGGCATGTAGCCTAGTAGATAGCAGATCAGGGAAATACCTCCCTGCTATAGTGTTCAATTGTATCTGTGTCTTAAGGATACAGATACTATTGAATATGATGTTGCTACAGCTCTAGCGCCGCCGGGCATGGCAGGGCCCATCCTGGTGGGCACCCTGATGACTGGTGTCGACGCTAGCAGCCGTTATGGCTTCTACAGCGGTAGCGATGCCACTGAGAGAAGAAGCACCCAGGTGTAAAGGCAGTTGCAGGTATTTGGTATTCAAATGAACAGATTCACGTTCCTTTTCAAAGAAGGATAGAACAATGGATACAACAGATATTTAGTATGAAAAGTAGACAACTCACGTCCCTTTTCACAAAGCTTCGTAGGGCTTCATAGGGGGATAGGGCAGATAGAGCAAACAAAAAATGGGGTATCCAGCATGCAGTATAACCTATTGTCCCATTCCTGGTCCTAAATCCAACGTCAAACAAAGATCAAATTCAGCATGCGTCCTAATGCCACATTCCATATTCCACTACTCGCCCAGATACATCCAGGTAAAAGGTAAAGGGTTTGCAAGTAAAAGGAGATTCCCTCAAGGTTACATGCCTAGCTAAGACCAGATCCGTAAGCCAACTATCACCGGGTCTCTGAGCTGATTAAAACCGGGTCTCAAAGCTTCACATAGTGGTACAGCGGTTAAGTACGCCTGGCGATCTACATCGCTGAACACCGCTCACCACGTGGAGGACAGAGGAGGAAGCATTAGGCCCTGTGTAGCTACATCATCACAAGCGTGTCCTCGTGCTCATGGCGCAGTGTCACCGCTCATGTGATCCCATGGACACCACATATTTACATTTTTTAAATGTAATATCAATTTCTTCTTGGGAGAAGAATAAAGTAATCATACTGCTCAGTTTTCTATTTGAAAATATCATATTCTCCTCATATTAGGCAAATATCATATTCTCCTCCATTACTATGTGCTCTAGTTTTAGGAGCAGGTCTGTGGTATCTCTAATATAGGATGGAAGACTCAGGACAAATGGGCATAAGATTTTATCAATATAGATCCCTATAGTTTGGTTTAAGCGGTCAATCCCAGAGACTATTGGTCTCCCTTTGAGGGGATCTACCTCTTTATGGATCTTGGGAGTTGTAAAAACAGAGGGCATAGTCATGGAGGAAAATATAATATTTACCTCTATTGATGTAGAGGCACTATATAGCTCGGTCCAGCACCAAAATTGACTAGAAGCTGTATCCAAATTCTTGACGATGAACGGGAACCACCAACATGAACATACTTCATTTGTTATAGAGCTGCTTGAATTCAACTTAACAAAAAATGTATTTCTGTTGAAAGATTAGTACTTCCACCAGATCAGGGGCACAGCTATGGGGAGTCTGTGTACCCCCTCATATGCTAAACTGCACCTGGGCTGGTCAGAAGAAAATATAGTCTTCTCTGAGATTAATACTAAATGGCATGAATCCACAGGCATATGGCTAAGATTTATTGACTATGTATTCGTCCTATGGAAAGGGACGCAAATAGAGCTCCAACAATTTGTATTTGACCTGAATGTGAATCAAATTGGTCTGAATTTTACTTCGGAAAGTGATCCGGATAATCTGCCATTCCTGGATGTGAGGATCTCCAGGGGTGAGAGAGGTAGAATCCAAAGTGAGGTATTAAGGAAGTCTACCACAACAAACAGTCTTCTGAGGTGGGAGAATTCCCATCTTTATGCCGTTAAAAAAAGGTAGACCTAAGGGACAATACCTTCGCCTCAGAAGAAACTGTTCTAGACCTTCCTGTCACAAGCAGAGGACATGAGAAACAGGTTCCTTCATAGGGGCTGCCCAGATAGAATCTTAAAACAGGCATTCAACAATGCAATTGGAACTAAGAGACACGACCTGTTGATTCCGAAGAACAATAAAATTAGAGAACCCAAGGACAATAAGATGCGCGTTATAGGGACCTATGACGGGGCTCATGTACAAGTCAAAAAAATTATTAACAAACACTGGGGTATCCCAATGGAGGAAGAGGACCTTAGAAAAGCTATAGCGGATAGACCACAGATTACTTTTAGACGTAATAAGAGTCTCAAGGATAAACTGGTTCAGAGCCACTTTAAAGTAGAACCCCCTGAGATATGTTGGTTCAATAGGAGGCCTAAGGAGTTCTTTAGATGTGGCAGGTGCCTGGCATGTGAAGCGATACAGGTTTCTAAAACATTCACTAGCACAATGACAGGTGCAAGCTACACAAACAAACAATTTATCACTTGTAAGTCCAGGGCGTTACCTATCTAGCCAGATGTACATGCCTTAAAGATTACGTAGGGAAGACTAAGAGAGAATTTAGAAGAAGAATAAGAGACCGTCATAACGGCATTATAAATAAAAGAGATACTACAATAGCTAGACATGTATAATTGGCACATGGGGGAAACCCCAACTCTATTAAATTTCAAGGGATGCAGCAGATAGATCCAAATCTAAGAGGGGAAAAACGGGACAAACTACTACTGTTGCATGTCAGTTTGTTAAAATTGATTTAATGTGTGTTATTCCAATTTTAACCAGTTCATTAACCACGTCCCGCAAATGGGCATTACTGTACGTCCTTTTTAGTGGTGCGTTCCCACAAATGGGCGTACAGTAACTCCCTGAGGATAAAGTGGGCACAAGAGCCGTGGCGGCTTTATCCCTATGCAATGGCGGCGATCACAGTTATCTCCGTTTGCCGCCGTTTAAACCCTTAAATGCCGCTTTCAATAGCGACAGTGGCATTTAAGTGATTGACACAGAGGGAGGGGGTGCTGATGGTTGCTATGGCAACCAGGAAGCCTAGCAACAGCTTCCTGTTTGCCAAGTATGGAAGCCTATTAGGTCCTGCCGAAGGCAGGACCTAATAGGCTTAACTGTCAGGCTGGGTTCACACACGTAGTTCGGGCGTTTTAACCTCAAATTACGTCCGAAAATACGGCTCCAATGCGCCGGAAAACATCTGCCCATTCATTTGAATGGGCTTTACGATGTTCTGTGCCGACGGTAATTTTTTTTACGCGCCGCTGTCAAAAGACGGCGCGTAAAAAAGAAGCCCGCATCAAAGAAGTGCCTGTCACTTCTTGGGACGTAATTGGAGCCGTTTTCCATTGACTCCATAGAAAAATAGCTCCAATTATGTCCGTAATGGACGCAGCGAAAAATGCCTGCACTTGCCTTTACGTCTGAAATTTAGGAGCTGTTTTCTCCTGAAAACAGCTCCGTAATTTCTGCCGTAACGGACGTGTTAGTGTGAACATACCCTCAGTTGTAATATGACAGTTACAATACACTGCACTACATAAGTAGTGCAGTGTATTATACTGGGGATCAGAAGAGCAGATCTTCAAGTCCCCTATTGAGTGTCAAAAAAAAAAGTGAAAAATGAAATAAAATAAAGTTTTAGGTAATAAAAACCATAATCGCCCTGTTTCCCTGATCAAGTCCTTCATAATTAGAAAAATGAAACAATTAAATAAACCTATACATAATAAGTATCGCTGCGTTCATATCGGCCTGACCTAAAAAAATATCATATTATTTATCCCGCATGTTGAACACCGTAAAAAAAAACAAAAAAAAAACAATGGCAGAATTTCCTTTTTTGGTCACATTGTTTCCAAAAAAATTGGATAAAAAGGGATCAAAAAGTCGCAAGTACCCCAAAATGGTACCAATAAAAACTACAGTTTGTCATACAAAAAACAAGCCCTCACACAGCTCCGTCGACAACAAAATAAAAAAGTTATTGCTCTCAGGATGTGGTGACACTAAAACATTATTTTATTTAGAAAAAAGTGTTTATTGTGTAAAACATATAAAAACGTTATAAATTTGGTATTGCCATAAATCGTATCGAACCGCAGAATAAAGTATACATTTTGTTTATACTGCACAGAGAACGCCGTTAAAAATTTATAAAAAAACAGTGAGAGAATTTCTGTTTTTTGGTCTCCTCACCTTCCAAAAAATATTGAATAAAAACTGATCAAAAAAATAAATAAATTACATGTACCCCAAAATTATAGTAATAAAAACTACAGCTCGTCCCATGAAAATCAAGCCCACACACAGCTCGTCAACGGAGAAATAAAAAGTTATGACTCTCGGAACGCAATAAAGCAAAACGACGGCCCAGACTAATTTTTATGTGCAGCAGTTCTTTACCTAAAACCCCACGTCATCATTTGCTAGCCCCCCCACTGATAGACCCTGTAAATGCAGCGGAAACTATGACATTTTGGGGTCTGTGCTACATACGGGGCTAGTGAAGAAGTCAAAGATTAGGCAATGCTGGAGTGCGGATGTTTTGTACAATACCACAGACACCATTTAGAAGTGTGACACCTGCACCCAAAAACCTGGCCTGTGCATAAAGGATTGGTTCAAAGCGTACGTCACTATCCATGGATAATTTTAATATTAATTTACCCCATTATTACATATAACCTGATGTACCCCGCCCAGCTGATATGTACCTTGATGTACTCCGCCCAGTTTACATATACCCTGATGTACTCGGCCCAACTTACACATACCCTGATGTACTCTTGCCAGCTCACATATACCCTGATGCAGGGGCGTAACTAGGAAAGACTGGGCCCCATAGCAAACTTTTGGCTGGGGCCCCCCCTTCCCTGGATATCACACAAACCCCCTTGTAGATAGTGCCTCCCTATAGATTCCGCCACACAGCGCCCCCATGTAGATAGCACCATACAGCCCCCCTGTAGATAGCGCCATACACAGTCCCCCGGTATATAACACCATACAGCCCTCCCCCTGTAGATAGCGCTATACAGCCCCCTGTAGATTACACCATACAGCCCCCTGTAGATAACGCCATATAGGCCCCCTTGTAGATAACGCCATACAGCCCTCCGCCTGTAGATAGCGCCATACAGCCCCCCTGTAGATAACGCCATACAGCCCCAACCCCCTCCCCCAAAAATGGCCTATAGTTTGTCCTACAAAAGAGATGTATCCCCTATCCACAGGATAGGTGATACATGTGTGATCGCTGGCAGCGATAAAGAGAACGGGGGATCGAAAGTCCCCCGAAGTTCTCCATGAGAAACCTCGGACTTCCAGGGTCTGCGCAGTTCAATAAAAATGAAAGGAGCGCTGGTCACGCATGCGCACAAGCGCGACCAGTGCACAATTCATTTCTATGGAGCTGCCGACAGACCCTGGAAGTCCAAGGTTTGTCATTGAGAACTTCGGGGGACTTTCGGTCCCCCGTTCTCCTTATCGCAGGGCATTCCAGTGATCCCACATGTATCCCCTATCCTGTGGCGTCGCGCTGTAGCAGACATAGCGGCTGCTAGCGGAGCCTCTGGCCATGAGGGGGGGGGGGCCCGTGACGGCAAAACTACCACCAAGCAAAATCTGCGCTCCAAAAGCCAAATGGCGGTCTTTCTGAGCCTGACAGTCTGCACAAACAGCAAGTTGTGACCACATATGGGGTATTACTGTACTCTGGAGAACTCGCTTAACAATTTATGGGGTGTGTGTCTAAAGTGGAACAATCTGAGCACAACACATTGGGCACTGAAATAGCATGTCTGTGGAAAATGGCAATTTTCAATCTGCAACATCTACTGTGTACTAATTTCTGCAAAACCTTTGGGGTCAAAATGCTCAGTACACTTCTAGATAAATTCCTGGAGGGCTGTAGTTTCCTAAATGGGGTCACTTTTTGGGGGTTTTCACTGTACTGGTACCTCAGCGCAATGCAACATGGCGCCAAAATAAATTTTTGTAAAATCTCCACTCCAAAAACTAAATTGCGCTTTTTCCCTTTAGACCCTTGCCGTGTGTCCAAATAGCAGTTTACAACCACATATGGGGTATTTCCCTAATCAGGAGAAATTGTATAACACATTTTGGGATGTCTTTTCTCCTGTATTTTTTGTGGAAATTAAAAATTATGAGCTAAATCTACGTTATTGGAAAAAAAATATTTTTTAATGTCCATGGCCCAATTCTAATACAATCTATAAAACACCTGAGGGATCAAAATGCTCACTACACCTCCAAAATGGAACCACACCTGGGGAATTTCTACTGTACTGGTACTTCAGGGGCTCTGCAAATGCGACATGGCCCCCAGAAACTGATTCAGCAAAATCTGAGCTGCAAAATCCAAGTGGCACTGCTTCCTTTCTGAGCCCTGCCGTGGGTCCAAACAACAGTTTATTACCACATATGGGGTATTGCCATAATCAGGAGAAATTGCTGCACAAATGTTGAGGTGCTTTTTCTCCTTTATTCCTTATAAAAATGTGAAAAAAAAAATTTGAAGAAAAAAAGTAGGTTTTCATTTTCACAGACTAATTCAAATAAATTCATAAAAACACATGTGGGGTCAAAATGATAATTATACCCCTAAAAAAAACTCTCTGAGGGGTGTAGTTTCAAATATGGGATCACTTTTGGGTGGGTTTCCACTGTTTTGTCACCACAAGACCTCTTCAAACCTAACATGGTGCCTAAAATATATTCTAATAAAAAGAAGGCCCCAAAATCCACTCCTTTGTTTCTGAGGCAGATGTTTCAGTCCATTACCACACGAGGGTAACATGTGGGATATTTCTAAAACTGCAGAATCTGGGCAATAAATATTGAGATGCATTTCTGTGTTACGAAAAAAAATGTATTACAAATGAATTTTGGCAAAATTTTTTTGTAAATTTCACTTCTACATTGTTTCAATTCCTGTGAAACGCCTAAAGGGTGAAAACACTTTCTGAATGCTGTTTTGAATACTTTGAGGGGTGCAGTTTTCAAAATGGGGTGTTTTATGGGGGTTTCTAATATATGGGCCCCTCAAAGTCACTTCAGAACTGAACTCGTCCCTGAAAATATAGCCTTGTTAAATTTTCTTAAATATGTGAGAAATTGCTACTAAACTTCTAAGCCTTGTAACGTCCTATAAAAATAAAAGGATGTTCAAAAAATGATGCAAACATAAAGTAGACATGTGGGAAATGTTAATTAGTAACTATTTTGTGTGTTATTACTATCTGTTTTCAAAGCAGATACATTTAAAATTAGAATAATTATAATTTCTTCAAATTTTCTGTGTTTTGGTGTTTGGTCTTTTTCACAAACAAGCAATGAATTTATCGACCAAATCTTTCCACTAACATAAAGTACAATATACCACGAGAAAACAATCTCCGAATCGCTTAGATAGGTAAAAACATTCCAAAGTTATTACCACATAAATTGACACGTCAGATTTGAAAAAGGCCAAAATGAAGTTGAGTAAGTGCAAGGAATTAAAATGGGAACCAGCCCGTTGTTTTGAATCTAGGAACTTCACTAATATAACTTTTAATCTATTGTATCTGCATCCTGAGGACACAAATACAATTGCCCCTATGTCCCATGGCTTCTTTAACCCCTTCCCTCTTTAGCCACTTTTGACCTTCCTGACAGAGCCTCATTTTTCAAATCTGACATGTGTCACTTTATGTGGTAATAACTCCGGAATGCTTTCACCTATCCAAGCGATTCTGAGATTGTTTTCTCGTGACACATTGGACTTTATGTTACTGGCAAAATTTGCTCGATATGTTCAGTATTTAATTGTGAAAAACACCAAAATTTAGCGAAAAATTGCAAAAATTAGCATTTTTCTCAATTTAAATGTATCTGCTTGTAAGACAGGCAGTTATAATACACAAAATTGTTGCTAATTAACATCCCCCATATGTCTACTTTAGATTGGCATCGTTTTTTGAACATCCTTTTATTTTTCTATGACCTCACAAGGCTTAGAACTTTAGCAGCAATTTCTCACATTTTCAAGAAAATTTCAAAAGGCTATTTTTACAGGGGCCAGTTCAGTTGTGAAGTGGTTTTGAGGGCCTTATATATTAGAAACCCCAAAAAAGTCACCCCATTTTAAAAACTTCACCCCTCAAAGTATTCAAAACAGCATTTAGAAAATGTCTTAACCCTTTAAACATTTCACAGGAATTAAAGCAAAGTAGAGGTGAAATTTACAAATTTCATATTTTTCTGCAGAAATACATTTTTAATACAATTTTTTTTATAACACAGAAGGTTTTACCAGAGAAATGCAACTCAATATTTGTTGCCCAGTTTTTGCAGTTTTAGGAAATATCCCACATGTGGCCGTAGCGTGCTACTGGACTGAAACACCGGCCTCAGAAGCAAAGGAGCACCTAGTGGATTTTGGGGCCTTATTTTTGTTAGAATATATTTTAGGCACCATGTCAGGTTTGAAGGGCTCTTGCGGTGCCAAAACAGTCAAAATCCCCCAAAAGTGACCCCATCTGGGAAACTAGACACCTCAAGGAAATTATCTAGGGGTGTAGTGAGCATTTTCACCGCACAGGTTTTTTACAGAAATTATTGGAAGTAGGCCGTGAAAATTAAAATCAACATTTCTTCAAAGAAAATGTAGGTTTAGCGATTTTTTTTCTCATTTCCACAAGGACTAAAGGAGAAAAAGCACCGCAAAATTTGTAAAGCAATTTCTCCCGAGTAAAACAATACCTCACATGTGGTAATAAACGGTTGTTTGGAGACACGGCGTGGCTGAGAAGGGAAAGAGCGCCATTTGGCTTTTGGAGTTCACATTTAGCAGGAATGGTTTGCGGAGGCCATGTCACATTTACAAAGCCCCTGAGGGGACAAAACAGTGAAAACCCCAAACAAGTGACCCCATTTTGGAAACTATACCCCTTGAGGAAATTATCTAGGGGTATAGTGAGCATTTTGACCCCACAGGTTTTTTGCAGACATTTTTGCAAGTAGGCTGTGAAAATGAAAATCTACATTTTTTCAAATAAAATGTAGGTTTAGCTAATTTTTTTTCATTTCCACAAGGACTAAAGGAGAAAAATCACCATAAAATTTGTAAAGAAATTTCTCCCGAGTAAAACAGTACCCCACATGTGGTAATAAACGGCTGTTTGGACACACGGCGAGGCTGAGAAGGGAAAGAGCGCCATTTGGCTTTTGGAACTCAAATTTAGCAGGAATGGTTTGCGGAGGCCATGTTACATTTACAAAGCCCCTGAGGGGACAAAACAGTGGAAACCCCCCACAAGTGACCCCATTTTGGAAACAACACCCATTGAGGAAATTATCTAGGGGTATAGTGAGCGATTTGACACCACAGTTTTTTTGCAGAAATTATTGGAAGTAGGCCCTGAAAATAATAATCTACATTTTTTCAAAGAAAATGTAGGTTTAGCTAATTTTTTCTCATTTCCAGAAGGACTAAAGGAGAAAAAGCACCACAAAATTTGTAAAGCAATTTCTCCCGAGTAAAACAATACCCCACATGTGGTAATAAACGGCTGTTTGGACACACGGCAGGGCTTAGAAGGGAAAGAGCACTATTTGACTTTTTGAGATCACATTTAGCAGGAATGATTTGCGGAGGCCAGGTCACATTTGCAAAGCCCCTGAGGGGACAAAACAATGAAAACGCCCAAAAAGGGACTCCATTTAGGAAACTACACCTCTTGAAGAATGCATCTAGGGGTGTAGTGAGCATTTTGACCCCACAGATGTTTCATAGAATTTATTAGAATTAGGCAGTGAAAATAAAAACAGTCCTTTTTCTTCAATAAGACGTAGCTTTAGCGCAAATTTTTTTCATTTTCTCAACAAATAAAGGAAAAAAAGAACCCAACATTTGTAAAGCTATTTCTCCCGAGTACGGCAATACCCCATATGTGGTCATAAACTGCTGTTTGGGCAAACGGCAGGGCTCAGAAGGGAAGGACCGCCATTTGGAGTGCAGATGTTGCTGGATTGGTTTCTGGGCACCTGTGGGCCCAAAACAGTGGAAACCCCCCAGAAGTGACCCCATTTTGTAAACTACACCCCTCAATGCATTTACCAAGGGGTGTAGTAAGCATTTTAACCCTGCAGGTGTTTTGTAGAAATTAGTGTGCGCTCAATGTTGCAGAGTGAAAATGGGATTTTTTTCCATAGATATGCCAATATGTGGTGCCCGGCTTGTGCCACCATAACAAGACAGCTCTCTAATTATTATGCGGTGTTTCCCGGTTTTAGAAACACCCTACATGTGGCCCTAATCTTTTGTCTGGACATATGACAGGGCTCAGAAGTGAAGAGTACCATGCGGAGTGGAGGCCTAATTTGGCGATTTACAAAGTATTGGTTCACAACTGCAGAGGCTCAGATGTGAAATAATAAAAAGAAACCCCTGATAAGTGACCCCATTATGGAACTGCACCCCTCAAGGCATTTATTAAGGGGTGTAGTGAGCATTTTCACCCCACAGGTCTTTTCCATAAATGAATGCGCTGCGGATGGTGCAAATTAAAAATTTATATTTTTCCCTAGATATGCCATTCAGTGGCAAATATGTCATGCCCAGCTTATGACGCTGGAGACACACACCACAAAAATTGTTAAAAGGGTTCTCACGGGTATGACGGTGCCATATATGTTGAAGGAAACTGCTGTTTGGGCACGCTGTAGGGTTCAGGGCCGAGGGAGCACCATTTGGCTTTTGGAGAGCGGATTTTGCTTGGTACTATATTTGTTTGAGTATTGCTGGTGTTTTATAATGTGGGGGTACATGTAAGCGGGGCGGAGTATATAAGGGGCATAGTCAGGTGGTATAAAAAAATAAAAATAATCCATAGATGTGTGTTACGCTGTGAAGCAATCCTTTCTGCACAGGCCGGTGTCGCACTGATAAATGGTGTCATTTCTTATCCCCCTTTTGGTCCACACTCCGCGCCTTTGTAGTTTGGGGAATTTTGCTGGGAAAGTATTATCCTGGTATAATACGGACACCGTCGCTTCCATCGGATATGATTGGGCCCTCCCTTCCTGGTTCCCTAATTTTAGGTCCTTGATAAATCGCCTCTTGAAACAGAAGAAATGTTCTCCTCGGGCACAACTGCATATTTTTTTATTTCCTGACTTATTGGAGCCATAACTAATTTTATTTTTCATAGACGTAGCGGTATGAGGGCTGGTTTGTTGCGGGACGAGCTGTAGTTATTATTGGTACCATTTTGGGGTACATGTGACTTTTTGATCACCTTTTATCCTATTTTTTGGGATGCCAGGTAAACCAAAAAACGCAATTCTGGCACAGCTTTTTTTGTTTTTTTTTTATACAGAGTTCACCACGCATTATAAACTACATGTTACCTTTATTCTGCGGGTCAGTACGATTCCGGCGATACCTCATTTATAGAACTTTTTTATGTTTTACAACTTTTTGCACAATAAAATTACTTTTGTAAAAAGAATGTATTTTTTCTGTCGCCAAGTTGTGAGAACCATAACGTTTTAATTTTTTTGTCGACGGAGTTGTATGAGGGCTTGTTTTTTGCGGGACGAGCTATAGTTTTTATAGGTACCATTTTTGGATACGTGCGACTTTTTGATCACTTTTTATTGTAATATTTGTAGGGCAAAGTGACTAAAAAACAGAAACTCTGGTAACGTTTTTTACGGGTTTTTTTTACGCTGTTCACCGCGTGCAATAAATAATATAATATTTTGATACCTCCGGTCGTTACGGTCGTGGCGATACCAAATACATATGGTTTATTATTATTTTTCAATAATAAAGGACTTGATAAGAGTAAAAGGGGGATTGTGTGTTATTTGATTACTTGAAACTTTTATTGTTTTCAAACTTTTATTTTTTGCACTTTTTTTTACACTTTTTTATACTTTTTTTACACTTTTTCTCAAGTCCCACTAGGGGACTTGAAGGTCCAACGGTCAGATTTTTTTTTTCTAATACATTGCACTACCTATGTAGTGCAATGTATTAGATCTGTCAGTCATTCACTGACAGCAAGCCGTTTAGGCTTCGCCTCCCGGCGGGGCCTAAATCGGCTTCCGTAATGGCAGAGCAGGAGACCATTGTGTCTCCTGTTGCCATAACAGCAGTCGCCAGTCCCGATTGCCTGTCAGGGCTGGCGATCTGCTTGTAACCGCTACGATGCAGCAATCGCTTTCGATTGCTGCATCGAAGGGGTTAATGGCAGGGATCGGAGCTAGCTCCGGTTCCTGCCGTTACAGGTGGATGTCAGCTGTACAGTACAGCTGACTTCCACCGCTGATGACGCCGGATCAGCTCCTGACCCGGCGCCATCTTGCCGGCAGCTACGGAAGCCGATCAGGCTCCGCCGCCGGGCGGATCTTGACCGGCTTCGGTGCTAGGCAGACCGGGAGGCCAGTATTAGGCCTCCGGTTGCCATTGCAGCCACCGGAACCCCGGCAATTTCATTACTGGGGTTCCGATGAGCTGCAAACACCTTAAGTGCAGCGATCGCGTTTGAGCGCTGCACTTAAGGGGTTAATGGCGGGGATCGAAGCTAATTTCGGTCCCCGCCGTTACAGTCGGATGTCAGCTGTAAGATACAGCTGAGATCCGGTGATGATGGGACCGGCTCAGCTTCTGAGCCGGTGCCAAACGTTTGACGTACATGTACGGCAAGATGCGGGAAGTCAGTACTTTCCATGACGTACATGTACGTCAAATGTCGGGAAGGGGTTAAGATGGAAGCTGGGTAACCCCTCTCATTAACACACTGGTGTAGTTGGTTTTACATATCTAGAAAATCCCCAAGATTTGAGCAGTTTCTCCTGATTCTCAAATACTATCACTTTTCTAATATACATTTTTTATAAAAAAAAATATTCCTTTGTCTGTGTTCTGCAGCTTCCATGTATCCACTGTGCATAGAAAGCTGTAGAACACAGTTGTTGATGGCTCAGCTGACAGCGGCTAATGTGTGTTTCTCAGGCCTCATGCACACAAACGTAAAAATAGACTTCTATTGGCCACGCGTACCTTCCCGTATGCTTACGGGATAGTGTCCGTGCCATTGAATAATATGGAACATGTCCTGTTTCAGGCCGTAATAACGGCACGGGCAGGCCCATAGAAGTACAGTGAAGGAAATAAGTATTTTATCCCTTGCTGATTTTGTAAGTTTGCCCACTGTCAAAGACATGAACAGTCTAGAATTTTTAGGCTAGGTGAATTTTACCAGTGAGAGATAGATTATATTTAAAAAAAAAACAGAAAATCACATAGTCAAAATTATATATATATATTTGCATTGTGCACGGAGAAATAAGTATTTGATCCCTTTGGCAAACAAGACTTAATACTTGGTGGCAAAACCCTTGTTGGCAAGACAGCATTCAGACGTTTTTTGTAGTTGATGATGAGGTTTGCACACATGTTAGATGGAATTTTGGCCCACTCCTCTTTGCAGATCATCTGTAAATCATTAAGATTTCGAGGCTGTCGCTTGGCAACTCGGATCTTCAGCTCCCTCCATAAGTTTTCGATGGGATTAAGGTCTGGAGACTGGCTAGGCCACTCCATGACCTTAATGTGCTTCTTTTTGAGCCACTCCTTTGTTGCCTTGGCTGTATGTTTTGCGTCATTGTCGTGCTGGAAGACCCAGCCACGAGCCATTTTTAATGTCCTGGTGGAGGGAAGGAGGTTGTCACTCAGGATTTGACGGTGCATGGCTCCATCCATTCTCCCATTGATGCAGTGAAGTAGTCCTGTGCCCTTAGCAGAGAAACACCCCCAAAACATAATGTTTCCACCTCCATGCTTGACAGTGGGGACGGTGTTCTTTGGGTCATAGGCAGCATTTCTCTTCCTCCAAACACGGCGAGTTGAGTTAATGCCAAAGAGCTCAATTTTAGTCTCATCTGACCACAGCACCTTCTCCCAATCACTCTCAGAATCATCCAGATGTTCATTTGCAAACTTCAGACGGGCCTGTACATGTGCCTTCTTGAGCAGGGGGACCTTGTGGGCACTGCAGGATTTTAATCCATTACGGTGTAATGTGTTACCAATGGTTTTCTTGGTGACTGTGGTCCCAGCTGCCTTGAGATCATTAACAAGTTCCCCCAGTGTAGTTTTCGGCTGAGCTCTCACCTTCCTCAGGATCAAGGATAACCCACGAGGTGATATTTTGCATGGAGCCCCAGATCTATGTCGATTGACAGTCATTTTGTATGTCTTCCATTTTCTTACTATTGCACCAACAGTTGTCTCCTTCTCACCCAGCGTCTTACTTATGGTTTTGTAGCCCATTCTAGCCTTGTGCATGTCTATGATCTTGTCCCTGACATCCTTAGAAAGCTCTTTGGTCTTCCCATGTTGTAGAGGTTAGAGTCAGACTGATTAATTGAGTCTGTGGACAGGAGTCTTTTATACAGGTGACCATTTAAGACAGCTATCTTTAATGCAGGCACCAAGTTGATTTGGAGCGTGTAACTGGTCTGGAGGAGGCTGAACTCTTAATAGTTGGTAGGGGATCAAATACTTATTTCTCTGTGCACAATGCAAATAAATGTATATAATTTTGACTATGTTATTTTCAGTTTTTTTTTAAAATATAATCTATCTCTCACTGGTAAAATTAACCTAGCCTAAAAATTCTAGACTGTTCATGTCTTTGACAGTGGCCAAACTTACAAAATCAGCAAGGGATCAAATACTTATTTCCTTCACTGTATATGGGGCTCCAAGTTGATTTGGAGCGTGTAACTGGTCTGGAGGAGGCTGAACTCTTAATAGTTGGTAGGGGATCAAATACTTATTTCTCTGTGCACAATGCAAATGCATATCAGTAGTGGGCGGTTGCCCTGGCCTGCGCGTTTCAAGCACGTACTGTGCTCTTAATCATGGCAAAGAAATGTCAGGGCAACCGCCCACTACTGATATACATCTTGGGACTGCGTCTCCCTTCGATTTTAATTTCTACACCCCAATAAAAGTGGGAATACTTCTTCCTTTTTAAACAAAAGCACGACTCAGCGCTGGATCATTTCTCTTTTTCTCCACTTAGTTAATAGACATTGGATGCTGATTCTGGGCAATCCAGGTTTAGACAGACAGTTTATTTCTGATGCAGAGAAAGCCTTCCTTTGGTCCTGCTTCTGGCGGCAGCCTCGAATGTCTGTAGGTGTCATGGAGCGGTCAAACCCGAAATTCAGTCCACACCTTATCCCTACAATAAAGCCGCACATCAGGGCTAGCACAGATGTCACCCAAGCCCTCTACAGGTGCTAGAAGGAGCAGAGGTTCAGGCTACCATCTTCAGGTAAATAGCTTATATAGTAAGGTGGCTACATAAGTCAACCATGTCCGCTATAATAATCCAGGTTGCTCGTTATGCCGCCTAGGCCCCTCCTCCAAAGCACTTTCGGATTCAGCCCAATTTGGGTTAAGACAGATCTGGGACATCAGGCAAAGTTGGAGCAGGGGATTATTTAGTAATTTGGTAGTTGTCCTGCTGCGGATTGTTACAGATGATAGTTTTGAGCTCAAATATGTCTGAAATCACATCTGGACAGAGCAGCGTTCAAATAATCCTACTTCTTCTATCCAAAGTCAAATCAACACCAGGGATACAGTTCCATTGGCAGCCCATGCTGTAACACTGCATCCCCCACGTTTCACAGATGATGTCATATATTTCAGATCATGAGCTCTTCCTTTCCCTCTTTATACTGTTCTCTTACCATCATTCCAGTACAAGTTAATCTTGTTTTCATCTGTCCAAAGAATGTTGTTCCAGAACTGGGCAATATTTTAGATGTTTTCTAGTAATGTCTAATCTGGCCTTTCTGTTCTTGTTTGTTACCAGTGGTTTGCATGTTAAAGAGGATCTGTCACTAGTTTATTAATGCCCTGTCTTCTAACTAATCTAAGGCTATGTTCACACGGAGTATTTTGCCGAGTTATTTGACGCGGAAACCGCGTCGCAAAACTCGGCAAAAACGGCCTTAAAATGCCTCCCATTGATTTCAATGGGAGGCGTCGGCGTCTTTTTCCCACGAGCAGTAAAACTGCCTCGCGGGAAAAAGAAGCGACATGCCCTATTTTCGGGCGTTTACGCCTCTGACCTCCCATTGACTTCAATGGGAGGCAGAGAAAGCGTATTTCGTGGTGTTTTATGCACGCGGCGCTCAATGGCCGCGGGCGAAAAACGGAGCGAAAATCGCCGCGAAAATCGGCGTGCAGGGAGAGGAAAATCTGCCTCAAACTTCCAAATGGAATTTTGAGGCAGATATTCCTCCTGCAAAATACTCCGCGTGAACATAGCCTAATAGAGGCTATGATGCTGATTACTACAGTGTCATTTGTTTTCAAAAACTTTTATTATTTTCAAAGTTACGAGCGTTTTTCTAAATATGCTAATCTGGCAATACTTGCCAAATAGGAGGTTACTCTTTCTTTTCACTCTGGGCTGCGTAATGTTTTCTGTATGATGCTGTCCAATCAGTTTCTCCCTCTTCCCTGCTCAGCAACACAGCGTGATCATATAGTATACAGCTTCCATTCCCGACTGTGTATTTAACTGCCGATATCTCCAGTTGTTTCACAGCTAGAATTGCAATCCTGGTGTCATATGAAAGATTAGAATCTCATCTTTCATATGCCATAGTTGTAGGTGGTCCACAACCCGAGATATAGCTATTTTTAGTGATCCCCGTTTCCTCCAGCCTCAGTCTCTCACACTGTGTGAAGCAGCTTCATTCTTATAGGACAGCTTCAGAGGCTGTGAGATGGCTCCATACCAGGAGAATCGCTGCTTTTGATGCAATTTGTCAAGTATAGGCTCATTTGCATATTTAGAAAAAAGCTCATAACTTTTAAAATAATAAACGTTTTGGAACACAATATATATATATATATATATATATATATATATATATATATATATATATATATATGTATATGTATATATATATATATGTATATATATATATAAAGTCCAAATACAATGTCAGCCGCACAGCCTTGTGAATCATGGATGGATGCCGACCTTCCCAGCTCAGGGCTAACAGACCTGCTGTAGTAGAATCCAAAAATCAGGCAGCACTCCAAGGTATAAGCAAAGTAGAAAAAGGTGCTTTATTGGTCCATATACACAAGACGTTTCAGCTCAGCACAGGAGCCTTTCTCAAGTGAACAGATTCATGTCATGACCATACATTTATAAGAGAACCAATATTACAAAAAAGTATTGCCAATGAAATGCAACAACACATATAAGGTTGCCAAAAGGTACATAGTGAATTCATATATGTAACATTAAATGAGTGAGGAATGTGTAATAAAGATACTATCACAACAGGACTGTAATACATAACATAATACATTACAGAAAGTTATATAGTCTAACAATCTTTTAATTGTATATAATTAGATAGGATTGTGCACATGTGTAGATATCACTACACTTGAGGGACTCACCGAGAGTAAGGATCCGGCTCCAACGTAAACACAAACCATGTGCTGTAATCACCATTGTCGAGCTGCTACTATGCAGACTCGCAGAAGCATTAGTATTCGTGCTGCGCATGTCACGCATGCGCAATAACGAAGAGAACACCAATCAGCCATACCCGAAGAGGGCAAATGCCAATCATAAAGATGCGAAGAAAATCCACAATAAGAAATGGAGTTTACGAGTGAAGGGAAAAAACCCTTGTCACTCCTATTTAATACAGGAAGACAATATGTACTAGAATGCCAAATAGGTATGTGTATATATAAAGAAACCTCAGTCTACTACGTAGAGGATTAAATACAGAACCCTGAATCAAGGGTATTATGAAAAGATAAATCAACTCCTGATTGTGTATATATATATATTTATACACACACACATATAACGCAAAAATTGCACATATTGCATAGTTGTACATGTCTAACTCAAAACACATGTCAAATATTGGCGCGTCTCAATGCATTTGAAAATACTAATTATAGTTGTCAAGATTTTCAACAGAAATTACAATAAGCATATTTCTTTAGTATAAATGAGCCAGTCCTAGTATCGGTGAGTCGATCAATGCCGCGATGTAATATGAAAAACGTGATCTGTGAATAAAGAGAAGTGTGTTAAAAACATGTAATAACATTTTTGAAAAAGACATGAAATGGTAATCAATCCTAATACCAAGGAAGACGTGGATTGAATATCTAATGTAAGGGGTATAGTTGTCTGCAAAATTAATTTAATAACGGTACCCAGAGGAAGCTCAATGTTTAAGCCACCTGGTTTAAGTGTACCTAATCTGCAAATCCACTGCAACTCGCGGCGTTTCAACAATCTAACTCTATCGCCACCCCAGCGTAGTGGGGGTACATGATCTACTATCCAAAATTTCAAGTGTCTTTCACCGTGTTTAAAATCAGAAAAATGTTTCGAGACCGGAAGGTCAAGTCTCTTTTTTCGTATAGTATAGCGGTGTTGGTTCAGTCTCGTTTTAGCATCAAGTGTAGTTTCTCCTACATACAGGAGACGGCAAGAGCATTGGAGTACATAAATAATAAATTCAGTATTTCATGTCAAAAAGTAATTGATGAAGACTTGTTTACCAGTATCAGGATGCACAAACGGACTGCCCTTGACCAAAAGCGTACAGTTCGTACAACTGAGACATGGCAAACAACCCTTCTTCGGGGAGGATAAAAAAGTCTGTAGTTTAATTCTTCATGGACCAAAGTCCGATTTGACTAGCTTATCTCTCAAATTGGGTGGTCTATGGTAAGTAAACAGGGCCGGTTTTCTGAAAGGTTCTACATGTGGGAAACATCGACCCAACATGGGCCAATGTAACCGTATAACATCATATATCCGATTACTCATCTGTGTATGAGTGGTAATAAATGGGATATGTTTTTGATCCCTGTGTATCCTGTCCTGTAAAAGATCAGCTCTAGGGATAGAATCTACCCTACGTCTATGCTGTTCTAATATACGTTTGGGGTATCCTCTGGCTTTGAACTTATCCATCATCTGATCAAGACCAACAGAAAGTTTGTCAGTTCTATCTATGATTCTCTTGGTTCACATAAGTTGACTAAGGCTGGGTTCACACGTGGCGGAATTTCACTTGAATTCCGCTGCGGACACTCCGCAGCGTTAATCCGCAGCGGAGCCGTTTCTCCATTGACTTCCACTTAAATTTAGAAGTGTTCGTTTAGACGATGCGTAAAATTCCGCTGCGGAGCATAGGCTGCGGAGCGGAATTTGGTGTCCGCAGCATGCTCTGTCTGTTGCGGAGCAGTGGCGGACTGGTTGCGGACTCATGGCGGAATTTCTCCATTGACTTCAATGGAGATTCTAAATTCCGCAATGAAGTCCGCAGCTGTCATGCACATGTTATGTGTGCTGCGGATGCGTCTTGCTTTTTTAACATGACATTTCTTCATTCTGGCTGGACCTATGTATTTCTAGGTCTACAGCCAGACTGAGGAAGTCAATGGGGCTCCCGGAATTACGGGAGCGTTGCTAGGAGACGTCAGTAAATAGTCACTGTCCAGGGTGCTGAAAGAGTTAAGCGATCGGCAGTAACTGTTTCTGCACCCTGGATAGTGACTACCGATCCCAATATACAGCAACCTGTAAAAAAATAGAAGTTCATACTTACCGAGAACTCCCTGCTTCTGTCTCCAGTCCAGCTTCCCAGGATGACGTTTCAGTCTAAGTGACGGCTGCAGCCAATCACAGGCTGCAGCGGTCACATGGACTGCCGGGTCATCCAGGGAGGTAGGGCTGGATGCCGAAAGAGGGACGCGTCACCAAGACAACGGCCGGTAAGTATGAAATTCGTTTACTTTCACTAGGGAAAGTGCTGTCCCTTCTCTCTATCCTGCACTGATAGGGAGAAGGGAAGCACTTTTCCCGCAGTCCGCAGCAGCTAGTCCGCATCAATTTACTGCACATTTTGGGCAGATCCGCAGCCGTAATCCGCAACCCGGATTAGGTGCGGCATTGATGCGGACAGCTGCGGAGGAAATCCGCCACGTGGTGGCATGCCCTTACTGGCACAGAATTAATCATTTTTCTAGGATGTGAGCTATCATATCTCAGTAAACTATTCCTATCCGTAGTTTTAATGAATAAGTCAGTGTAGAATGTAGTTT
The DNA here is from genome assembly GCF_050947455.1 of Rhinoderma darwinii. Taxonomy (NCBI): domain Eukaryota; kingdom Metazoa; phylum Chordata; class Amphibia; order Anura; family Rhinodermatidae; genus Rhinoderma; species Rhinoderma darwinii. The sequence continues at coordinate 49,970,088 of NC_134689.1, forward strand.
CACTCAGTTCCACTAGCACATCCAAAAATTGCAAAGTACTTTTGGAACTGACCAATGTAAACTTCACTGTCTGATCTATGGTATTCAAGAAATTATGGAAATCCGTAAGCTCAGAGGAACTGCCAGTCCAGACGAGGAAGACATCGTCTATGTACCTCCACCATCTCAGCACATGCCGAAAATGTAATCCGATTGTTGTAATAATATCTCAACGGCTCTCAATCCACCCTCATGCTGTATCGACGTGTAAAGCGAAGTTACATCGAAGGAGGCCAAGATGACCTCCGCTCCTTCAACAAGTTTAATCTCCTGTAATTTATTTAAAAAATCCGATATATGGTTCATAAAAGAATTACATCATGCTGTGTAAGTGGATGTCTTCACGTGAGGATTCTTCACAGGTATGGCAATATGAAAGAATGAAACCTAAAATAATTATAATACAGTACCAAAAACTGTGTATGTACACATAAAATAGAGAAAATCAGTTACTTATGTAATTATTTTATTGCCATATCTCTTACCTATTCAACGAGAAGATGCGGACCCCTCACTGCCACTGGAGGGCAAGCCAACCTTTTATCTCATGCACCCCAATTTAAAATCCACATTCATGCCTCGTGCTTTCAACGTAGCCAATCTATAAATCTGCTATGGTTCTTACCCCTTGAGTAGAGTAACTCTATCCCTTCATCTGCACAAAATCTGGTCAATAATATGAAACCTCAAGTGACACTCTGTATGACCAGCCTCTGAAAAACTATTAAAGACAGTTAGGGGGCCATTTGCATATGTTCGTTGCCCCTGTCAGTTTCCCTCCTGCATGTTGCAGAAAAGCCGGGAGGGAAACAGATTCTAGAATGGATCCCATAGCTTTCTATGGGATCTGTTCTGGCACATGGGACATAAGTTGTGCCGCCGTACAGCGCTGGAACTGTGCAGGAGCTGGATCCAAAAACGTTACTTGCAGCAATTTTGTGTCCGTCTCCCTGGGAGGTCCGGCACCGCATCCTACGTGATGTATTATTCACAAGTTAAACGCCAGGTGCTGCTGCGTGCATCTTCCGGCAGCACCCAGCATGTGAATCCCCGGCCAGAGCATTGCCGGGGAGCAGGAGTGGAATTTAGTGCCACCCATGCCCACCCTGTAGATAGCGCCACCCCCCCTGTATATAGTGCTTCCACCCATGTATGAACAGTGAGGTTAGGGGCTACTCCTGGAGCAGAATCCACTGCCAGAACGTCGGCAAAGCTCTGACCAAAGATTCCGCTCCTAGTGGTAACCCCTGATGTCACTGTCCATATATAGACAGTGATGTCAAGGGCTCCCTGTAGGAGCGGAATCCCCTAGGGCTAATGTCTGGCATCTTTTCAGGTTCAGAAGGTCTGCTCCAAAGATCTGATCTGAGGTGTGTGGACAGCAGCTACCTCCTGGGCTCTCCCTCTCGGCGCCGGCCTGGACGCTGCACTGAATATGACACACGTGACACTACAATGCGTGTTTCAGACTTCAGTGTAGCGCCGAGGCCAGAGAAGAGAAGGAGAGCTCTGACATGCCAGGATCACGTCAGAAGTTTTGTGAAATGACAAGTACACAACATGTGTCTAATATATCATGTATCCAATCTATTACAAACTATGCACCACTCTGATAAAATGAGCACATTTTCAGACCCTAGACTACCTTTTTGGTGGACCATTGTGGTAAAAACTGATGACAACTATCGACAGCCAATGACAACTGATGGTTTTGTAGTAAAAATTTTGAAAAAGCCTGATGGCAACTGATACATTTTTGCACCAATTTTTGCATCAGTTGTAATCACTTGAGACAAAAAAACTGATGCTGATGCAACTGATTTATCTGAACGTACCCTAAGTCTAATAGTCTCTGCCTAATAGTGTACATGTGGTCATTGAAACGTGTCTTGAGATCCAATGTGGTCTCGTCCACGTACCAAAAACCACAGGGGCACTGAAGTAATTACACAACATACGATGATTTACAGGTCAAATAATTACGGATGTCAAACACCGATTGCGTAATAGGATGTGTGAATTTATCCCCTTTCAGCATTATGTAGATTGGAATTCACGCAAATCAAGCAAGGGAAACAGACTTTTTTTCACTAGACTCAAGTGAGATTGTGAATTGCCTTTCAAACTCCTTTGATCGGTTCTAAATAATCTGTTACGCAAGTTTTATACACATTTGTATGATAACTGAGGTGGAACTTGCAAATCAAGCATATAATTTAGACAGTTGCCCATAATGAGCCAATGTTTACGTATGATGGACATGACAAAATTACTCTGCTCAGTATATGTAGATATAAATGGAATTCTACTCAAATTTTGTTGGGATTTAAAATCACCCAATAGAGATGGTCTGTCAATCATACGTATCCGTTTCTGATGTTGTGTGGTAAGCCTCTTCGGATAACCTCTCTCCTGGAAACATTGGCACACAATGTCTTATCTATCATGGATTAAACCTTCGTCATCCGCTATTCTTCTAACTCGTAACGTTTGACTACATGGAAACAATCTAATTATCTTTCTCGGATGACATCTATCAAATTTCAATAAATTACTACGATCTGTGTTCTTAAAAAAACAGATCGATATCAAACTTCCCTTGTCCTACCTGGATAGTAGTGTTCAGAAATTACACCTGTTCTGTGGACCACAGAGTAAATTTCACCCCTGTATCAATAGTATTCAGAAACATATAGAACGCATCCAATTGTATTTCGGAGCCCGCCCAGAATAAGAAAATATCATCTATGTATCACCACCACCTCAGACAATGGCTGAAGTGGTGGGATACATAGATGCAGCACTCTTCCAGCATCACCATATAAATATTTACATAAACGGGCACTACATTTGAACCCATCATGTCCCTCTCAATTGGATAAAGAAGTCATATATATATATATATATATATATATATATATATATATATATATATATATATATATATATACATATACACTACCGTTCAAAAGTTTGGGGTCACCCAGACAATTTTGTGTTTTCCATGAAAACTCACACTTATATTTATCAAATGAGTTGCAAAGTGACTAGAAAATATAGTCGAGACATTGACAAGGTTAGAAATAATGATTTTTATTTCAAATAATTATTTTCTCCTTCAAACTTTGCTTTCGTCAAAGAATGCTCCATTTGCAGCAATTACAGCATTGCAGACCTTTGGCATTCTAGCTGTTAAGTTGCTGAGGTAATTGGGAGAAATTTCCCCCCATGCTTCCAGAAGCCCCTCCCACAAGTTGGATTGGCTTGATGGGCACTTCTTGCGTACCATACAGTCAAGCTGCTCCCACAACAGCTCTATGGGGTTGAGATCTGGTGACTGCGCTGGCCACTTCATTACAGATAGAATACCAGCTGCCTGCTTCTTCCCTAAATAGTTCTTGCATAATTTGGAGGTGTGCTTTGGGTCATTGTCCTGTTGTAGGATGAAATTGGCTCCAATCAAGCGCTGTCCACAGGGTATGGCATGGCATTGTAAAATGGAGTGATAGCCTTCCTTATTCAAAATCCCTTTTAACTTGTACAAATCTCCCACTTTACAAGCACCAAAGCAACCCCAGACCATCACATTACCTCAACCATGCTTGACAGATGGCGTCAGGCACTCTTCCAGCATCTTTTCAGTTGTTTTGCGTCTCACAAATGTTCTTCTGTGTGATCCAAACACCTCAAACTTCGATTCGTCTGTCCATAACACTTTTTTCCAATCTTCCTCTGTCCAATGTCTGTGTGCTTTTGCCCATATTAATCTTTTCCTTTTATTAGCACAGATATGGCTTTTTCTTTGCCACTCTGCCCTGAAGGCCAGCCTCCTGGAGTCGCCTCTTCACTGTAGACGTTGACACTGGCGTTTTGCGGGTACAATTTAATGAAGCTGCCAGTTGAGGACCTGTGAGGCGTCTATTTCTCAAACTAGAGACTCTAATGTACTTGTCTTGTTGCTCAGTTGTGCAGCGGGGCCTCCCACTTCTCTTTCTACTCTGGTTAGAGCCTGTTTGTGCTGTCCTCTGAAGGGAGTAGTACACACCGTTGTAGGAAATCTTCAGTTTCTTGGCAATTTCTCGCATGGAATAGTCTTCATTTCTAAGAACAAGAATAGACTGTCGAGTTTCACATGAAAGCTCTCTTTTTCTAGCCATTTTGAGAGTTTAATCAAACCCACAAATGTAATGCTCCAGATTCTCAACTAGCTCAAACGAAGGTCAGTTTTATAGCTCCTCTAATCATCCATTAGCCTTCTAACACAGTTAGCAAACACAATGTACCATTAGAACACTGGAGTGATGGTTGCTGGAAATGGGCCTCTATACACCTATGTAGATATTGCATTAAAAAACAGATGTTTGCAGCTAGAATAGTCATTTAGCACATTAACAATGTATAGAGTGTATTTCTGATTAATTTAATGTTATCTTCATTGAAAAAAACTGTGCTTTTCTTGCAAAAATAAGGAAATTTCTAAGTGACCCTAAACTTTTGAACGGTAGTATATATATATATATATATATATATATATATATATATATATATATATATATACATATACGTTAAACGTAGGCTGTGATGGATACCTTAATAATGGCAACCATCACAATAGAGTTTAATGGTGTAGGTTAAACTTATATGTCATGAACTCTCATGCCCCCTTTCATGACGTATGTGTTAAATAGATACCATTATAGTCTCTTTGGGCAACGAAAGCCACTATTAGGCATCCTTTTAATGCATGTGTTGCACATAGACTATCTTGATATCCATTTAACTTATACTTCATAAATGTCTACTGAAAAGCTGATGACGTATACGTAAAGCGTACACCTGAGACGTATGCTATACAGTGGCATACGTCCCCCACAGGTTCTCATGTTAAAAAAAAGCCTCTGTCGGGCTAATGGAGCCCTATGAAAATGTTTAGCTTTCCCGACAACACACTAAACATAGGACCAAAATTTTTCATGCACATAGTCTTAACCCAACAAATCCTGAGATGTATGGCCACTGCCGGATGCTATCCGTCAGTCATCTGTCGCCCATAGACTCCCATGTTAAATTGTTTTATACGTTTTAATGTATACATTTTTTTGCTGGATGGCTGTAATGGATGCCATTTGTCAGCCATCCTTCGTCCATAAACAACTATGTTAAAAAAATATATATACATTTAACATATATGTTGTTTTACTGGAACAACATTGTATTGATAAATTGTATAACTTGCCACAATTCAAGAAAAGTTTATTGTAGACACATTTGTATCATAAATAGCCCCCTGGAAAAGCTAATATTCGAATTTACTTCAATTTACTATGCTGCTACTGTATGTATGTATATATATTTATTTTATATATATATATATATATATATATATATATATATATACACACATACATACACACACACACACACACACACACAGATAGGTCCAGAATTATTTGGACAGAGACACATGTTTTGGCATTTTAGCTGTTTACCAAAACATATTGAATATACAGTTATATAATCAATATGAGCTTAAAGTGCAGACTCTCAGATTTAATTTGAGGGTATTCACATACTATTTTGAGGAATGATTTAGGAATTACAGCTCTTTAATATGTAGCTGCCTCTTTTTCAAGGGACCAAAGGTAATTGGTCAATTATCTCAAAAGCTATTTAATGGGCTGCATGGACTATTCCCTTGTTAATCCATCCTCAATTAAGCTGGTAAAAGGTCTGGAGTTGATTCCAAGTGTGGCATTTGCATTTGGAAGCTGTTGCTGTGAACGCACAACATGAGGTCAAAGGAGCCCTCAATGCAAGTGAAACAGACCATTGTTAGGCTGAAAAAAAATGAAGAAATCCATCAGAGAGATAGCACAAATGTTAGGAGTGGCCAAATCAACAGTTTGGTGCATTATTGAAAAAAAAAAAAAAAAAAAAAGGAGCACAGTGGTGATCCCGTGAACTCCAAAAGGCCTGGACATCCACACAAGACAACAGTGGTGGATGATCACAGAATCCTTTCCATGGTGAAGAAAAACCCCTTCACAACTTCTACCCAAGTGAAGGACACTGTCCTGGAAGTAGGTGTATGAGTATCTAAGTCTGCCATAAAGAGAAGACTTCATGAGAGCAAATACAGAGGGTTCACCACAAGGTGCAAACCATTAATCAGCCTAAAAAAATAGAAAAGCCAGATTAGACTTTGCCAAACAACATCTAAAGAAGCCAGTCCAGTTCTGGAACAGCATTCTTTGGACAGATGAAACTAAGATCAACCTGTACCAGAATGATGGAAGAAAGAAAGTATGGAGAAGGCTTGCAACGGCTCATGATCCAAAGCACACAAAATCCTCTGTAAAGCATGGTGGAGGCAGTGTAATGGCATAGGCATGCATGGCAGCCAAAGGCACTGGGTCACTAGTGTTTATTGATGATGTGACTGAAGACAGAAGCAGCCGGATGAATTCTGAAGTGTTCAGGGATATACTTTCTGCTCAGATTCAACCAAATGCAGCAAGGTTGATTGGACGCCACTTCACAGTACAGATGAACCATGATCCAAAACATACTGCAAAAGCAACCCAGGAGTTTTTAAGGCAAAGAAGTGGAATATTCTGCAATGGCCAAGTCAATCACCAGATCTCAACCCGATCGAGCATGCATTTCACTTTCTTAAGACAAAACTTAAGGCAGAAAGACCCACAAAGAAGCAACAACTGAAGACAGCTGCAGTAAAGGCCTGGCAAAGCATCACAAAGGAGGAAACCAGCGTTTGGTGACGTCCATGGGTTCCAGACTTCAGGCAGTCATTGCCTGCAAAGGATTTTCTACAAAGTATTAAAAAAAACATTTTATCTATGGTAATGTTAATTTGTCCAATTACTTTTGAGCCCCTGAAATGAGGAGGCGGTGTAGAAAAATGGTTGCAATTCCTAAACGTTTCACTGGACATTTTTGTTCAACTGCTTGAATTAAACCTGAAAGTCTACACTTCAATTGCATCTCAGCTGATTCATTTCAAATCCAATGTGGTGCCATGCAGATCCCAAATCATGAGGATTGTGTCACTGTCCAAATAATTCTGGACCCAACTGTGCGCACACACACACACACACACACACACACACACACACACACACACACACACACACGCAGTGCGTCTTGTGAAAGTATTCTCCACCTTGTAGTATTTCTTGTTTTGTTTCATTACAACCTGGAATTAAAATGGACCTTAAATTTGATGCTATGTAATGGACCAGACAAAATAATGAAAATTGTTACAGTGGAATGAAAAAAATTACCTTGTCAAGAAAATAAACTGAAAAGTTCTGAGTGCATACGGTATGTATTTACCCCCTTTCCTATGAAACCCTTAAATAAGGTCCAATCAAACCAATTAACTTCAGAACTCACATAATAGGTTAAGATAAGGTTCCCCTGTGTGCAATGAATGTGTCACATTATCTGTTACATGATGTCAGTTTAAATATACCTGTTCTTAAAGGTCCCTGAGTGTGGAACACCACCTTGCAAGCAACATGAACACCAAGGAGCTTTCCAAGCAAGTCAGACACAAAGTTGTGGAGAAGTATAGATCAGGGTTGGGTTATAACAAAATACCCCAAACGTTGAACATCCTACGACACCAATGATAAAAATTGGAGGAGCTCCAAAAGAGCTACAGCGGGGAAGAAAGTATCTGTCCATAGCTTTATGGTAGAGTGACTAGAAAAAAAGCCATTGCTTAAAGTTAAACATAACATGTTCAAAGTTCACCAAACAGCATGTAGCACATTCCCCAAACACATAGAAGAAGGTACTCTGGTCAAAAGAGACTAAAATGTGACTTTTTGGCCATCATTGGAAACACTTTATGTGGCATAAACCCAACACTTCCCATCACCCCAAGAACAACATTTAAACAGTGAAGCATGGTGGTGGCAGCATCATGCTGTGGGGAAGCTTTTGATCACCAGGAATTAGTAAACTGGTAGAAATATGAATGGCGGTAATACAGGGTAATTCTTGAGGAAAACTTGTCTCAGCCTGACAGGGATTTGAGAGAGTCAATGAACCTAAACATAAAGCTACAGTAGAGTGATTTATGGGGAAATAGTTAAATTTTTGGGAATGACCTAGTTATAGCCCAGACCTCAATCCAACTGAGTATCTGTGGAATGACATGAAGACTGTAGTACACAAATGCATCCTATCTAACTTGGAGGAGTTAGAGCAATTATGCCTGGAAAAATGGGCAAAAATCCCAGTGTCTAGATGTACTAATCTAACAGAGACATACGCCAAGAGACCTGCATCTGTAATTGCAGCAAGCGGTGGATCCACAATGTATTGATTCTCAGGGGGTAAACACTAATGCATATTAATGTTCTGTGTTTTTTATCTTAATTATTGTTTGTGTCACTGAAAAAAATATTTTGAACCTACAACGTGGTAGGCGTGATGTCTATATCAAGTCATCATCACCTTAAAGATTCTCTGTCACCACATTATAAGTGCCCTATCTCCTACATAAGGAGATTGGCGCTATAATGAAGGTGACAGCAGCACTTTTTATTTAAATAAACGATCTATTTTTACCACTTTATTAGCGTTTTTAGATTTATGCTAATGAGTTGCTTAATGCCCAAGTGGGCGTATTTTTACTTTAGACTAAGTGGGCGTTGTACAGGGGAGTGTATGACGCTGACCAATCAGCATCATGCACTCCTCTCCATTCATGTACACAGCGCATAGGGATCCTGTTAGATCCTTATGTGCTGTCTTATACCAACACATTAACAATACTGAAGTGTTTAGACCGTGAATAGACATTCCACGGGATGTCTATTCACAATCCCTGCACTTCGTTACTCTGTCTGTGGTAGTAGTACAAGTACAACTCCCAGCTTAACCAGACAGGTGATCAGAGCATGTTGGGGGCAGGGGAGGCATCAAATCCCTGACCTATAATAAATTCAGATCACAGATCCGACTCCAAAATAAATTCAGACTAAAGACCAGATACCTGAATAATTTCAGGCCCCAGACCATTCAAACCTTAGAATAGACCCACTATATAAATTCATACCCAAGACCCTTTGAAATGGGTTGGCCACTTTATAGTAAAACTTCTTAACATGTAATGAAGTGTTATGGTGTGTAACATTAAACATATTATAGTCTAAATGCACCTAGAAATTAATGCGGAACACCACGTTTTGTTGGTGGTGTGTCACATTATTAATGTGCCTATCCCCCCCCACCTCTTTACTGGAAGGCCTTCTGCTGCCCATAGACAAGGCATGTAAACTATGGACAGCGGTGGCCTCCACAGCCAGAGGATGGAAGATTCTGCTGCCTGTATCTGTGCATGCATTGGATGCGTTCGGTTCCTGTTCATTGTCTGTGCAAAAGGGTACGTAGGAAGGGAAAGCTGGTGAAGCGGCCAGGTGGGTAAATCACGTGAGTTCTGGCAGGCAGGTGCTGTTGAGAGGCAATACAGAAGGAAGAGTTACAGACAGCTGAGCAGGGAGTGACTGGCCCTTTCTTATTACTATTTGACTGTCTGTTCTCATGCTAATGCGTATTACAGCAGCCGCTCAGGCTGCTCTGCTGACAAGGCAGCATGGTGCCCCCTTCACAGGAACCCACCAAACTGGCCCTGAGGACGTGGTTAGGAAAACAACCTGGGTTGTAAACATAGCCAGCAGAGCTAAACACATCTTGGCAGGCTTGGAAGCCAAATGGAACATATTGCTCAGGCCTAGAATAGTGTGGGAGGGACCTTAATAAACAGGAGCACTTGGCATTTGTCCTTTAAAAGGACCTGGAGCAGGTGCATGTACGTGACATTCTCAAACAGTAGCACTGTACCAGGGGAGAGCAGAAACTGGAATCAGGGAAGTAAGCCAGGCCAACTTTATAATAACAATTTATGTATTTTCTTGTATCTAAATATTGCAGAAATATTTTTGTATCTTATGTTAAGAGTGGACTGACCAAAAAAGTTTGAAAATAAACTGTTGTTACCATGGATTCAGACTCAATCATGTCAGCCCCTTTGTTCCACAGTGGTCACAGGTAAGGTAGGTAACAGTCTGACCTGGTTACATTGTAATAATCCAGCCTGTTTTGAACATTGTGTCAATGGTTAACGTGAGAAAGATGAATATTTATGCTCTGATGAGCTTTCTCCACAAGACCGAGTAATGACATTTTTCATTAACAGCCTTGTTTGTGCTCGTTTATCTGAAAATCTGAACGTTTCACATAATATCTAGCTACAGAGATGAGTATTTGGTTTTAATATATCACTTACATTTTCAAGAATAGATCGTCTTAATAAACTTGGTGTTTTCATTCAAAACAGATGTGTCTTTTTTACTTAACCTACCCTCCAGTTTTCTGTGTTTGCAGAAGAAAAAACAAAGAATATTTCCTCTGAGAGCCGATGTGTTTAGCTGTTCTTGCAGCCTGAGGGTTAGATATGATTTTATCTTGTAGCTCACACATAGCAATAAGGTTATTTCAGTATATACTACAACATGCTAGCAATTTAGATGAACCTCCTAGGTTTCAACAGGCATTTCCCTGTGCAAAAAAACATTTTGGTTGAGAAGAGCAGCTGAGCCACCAAACCAGATTATTTGAATTGCACTTCTACAGAAAATTTAAGATTTGAACATGAATGACTGAAGTATTTCAGACTGAGGGGTTTAAATGGCTCAGTTAGGTTCTGTTCACATCACATTTGCCCCATATGTCAGACAAATATACATTTGTGTACAAATATAACAGTATACAAACATGTACTGTGACTTACCTTTTAGCTTTCTATGGGACAAGTTTATACAAAAACAGTGTCTACTTCTCAAAGGCGTCTTCTGAATTTTGCTTAGTATCAGAGGTGATGTCTAGCATAGAGGGAGCTTTTTTTATCTTCAGAAACACAGAGACAAAAGGTTTGGTTACCTACAGTTGATTGGCACTTAAAGAGGCTCTGTCACCAGATTCTCAAATCCCTATCTCCTATTGCATGTGATCGGCGCTGCAATGTAGATAACAGTAACGTTTTGTTTTTTTAAAAACGTTCATTTTTGGCCAAGTTATGAGCTATTTTATATATATATATGCAAATGAACTTTGAAATGGACAATTGGGCGTTTTTTTTTCGTTATGTCCAACTGGGCGTGTATTGTGTTTTTAACTGGGCGTGTTTACGTGTATGACGCTGACCAATCAATGACCAGTCAGCGTCATACACTCATCTCCATTGATTTACACAGCAGCGATGTGCAGCCACATAAACAGAGATTAACGTTAATCGAGTGTCCTGATAATGAATACACATGAAATCCAGCCTGGACGTCATGTGTATTCAGAATCCTGACACTTCTGAATCTTTTCTGTGAGACTCCCGCAAGCCACGCGTAATCTCGCGAGATTACGGAGGTAAACGAGATTTCGTTTCCCTTGCTGGAAATCTCAAAGAAAAGAGTCAGAAGTGTCAGGATTCTGAATACACATGACGTCCAGGCTGGATTTCATGTGTATTCATTATCAGGACACTCGATTAACGATAATCTCTGTGTATGTGGCTGCACATCGCTGCTGTGTAAATCAATGGAGATGAGTGTATGACGCTGACTGGTCATTGATTGGTCAGCGTCATACACGTAAACACGCCCAGTTAAAAACACAATACACGCCCAGTTGGACATAACGAAAAAAAAAACGCCCAATTGTCCATTTCAAAGCTCATTTGCATATATATATATATATATATAAAATAGCTCATAACTTGGCCAAAAATGAACGTTTTTAAAAAAACAAAACGTTACTGTTATCTACATTGCAGCGCCGATCACATGCAATAGGAGATAGGGATTTGAGAATCTGGTGACAGAGCCTCTTTAAGAATGTGCTGGGACATCCTGCTGTAAGAGATAGGGAGAGAATTGCTTCATCCAATGTCTTGACTGAAAAGAAGAATTATTAAAGAATTTTACAAAAGGTTGAATAGTGCCCATTTATCTTACATTCATAGACAATTTTTCTTTTTTTGGAGTGTAATTAACGGGAAATGGATCCCCAAAATTAACCCCTTAATGACCAGCCTATTTTAAACCTTAATGACCAAGCCATTTTTTACGTTTTCCATCGCCGCATTCCGAGAGCTATAACTTTTTTATTTTTCCATCGACATAGCTGTATAAGGTCTTGTTTTTTGCGGGACAAGTTGTATTTTTTAATAGCACCATTTTGAGGTACATATTATTTATTGATTAACTTTTATAAAAAAATTTGGGGGGGGAATAGAAAAAAAACTGAAATTTCGCCATTCTTTTTCGCGCCTTAAATCTACGTCATTTACCGTGTGATATAAATAACACAATAACTTTATTCAGCGGGTTGTTACGATTGCAACGATACCAAATTTGTATAGTTTTTGTATGTTTTACTACTTTTACACAGTAAAAACGTTTTTATTTCAAAATTATTTGTTTTTGTGTCTCCATATTTGAAGAGCCTTAACGTTTTTATTGTTCCGCCGATGCAGTTATATGAGGGCTTCTTTTTTGCGGGAAGACTTGTAGTTTTTATTGGTACCATTTTGGAGTAGATGCAACTTTTTTTATCACTTTTTATCACATTTTTTTTAAGTCAGGATTCACAGAAAACAGCAATTTTTCCATAGTTTTTTATTAAATTTTTTACGGCGTTCACCGTGCGGGTTAAATATTGTTATAGATTTATAGTCGGGGTCATTACGGACGCGGGGATACCAAATATGTGTAACTTTTTTAAAAACAGGAGGGTTGGATCCAGCGCTGTAGGTACGATGTCTATTAAAACGGGAGTCTATTCCCAAGTTTTATTTTATCTTGATTAAAATCGTAGCAAGTGAGCTACGTGTAGTGGTTGAGGTGACAAGTGGGTATTGTCCAAATCCAGAGGGAAAAAGAAATATAGGCGGTAGCCTACGCGTTTCTGACCTTCTCCAGGTCCTTAGTCATGGCTTATGGTAAGTCTGACTATGCAGTCTTCACTTTTTATAACCAGTCTGTCTTGTATGTAATTAGTTGATTGCGGTTCAGAGCCGAAAGAACAGGGAGGAGCCCCGTGGAACGCAATCTTCCATTTTAACACCCAGAAAAAATGTCCAAGTTCCATTGAATAAGGTATGGATAAGGTGTTACTTACTATGCGTTAAAATCCTATGTCAGAAAAAACGATCTGTGTACTTAGTAATATCTGATATTTCTTATTTTCTTCCTTTTTAAATTTCAACAGAAATAGAAAGAAGCTCGACAGTTTTCATCAGATCGCTGTTCCTCTTCGGTAACTATGTTTGATATACATAATATTTAATTACAATATTTGTTTATAATAGAAATGTCCTATTATGGTGACTTTAGATACGCAAATACGTTTAAAAGCTGGCTTAAAGAGTGAAGAAACGCCTATTGTTGACTTGAGTGAAAAGACAATGGATTGTGTGTAGATGTGAAAAGGACGTACATTTAAAATAACAAAAAATACACTGGTATTAGACTTCTTGATATACATTGGTTTTTGATTATCCATTTTCGGGTGTTCTTTAAGGTTAGTTTACTTTTTTACCTTTTTTCACTGTTTGTTAGTTTTTATTTCTCCCTTTGCGTTTTTTGTATGGATTTTTGTGTGTGAATTGACGGGAATATCTTAAAATTACTGCTGAAGTTAAAATTCTGGAAAAATTCAAACATTTCCTATGGAACTAAGGAACCTCTTATTAATTATATATATATTCGGATGTTAATTATATATATCCTGATGTATTTACACACGATTGACAGTTTTGTTTTTAGGAAAATATATATAATTTTTAATTTTTTCAAAGTGAGCGAATAGATGTTTTATTAGATATTGTAAGGGTAATCCTTGAAGTGATTCCCAGTCCATATTATTTCTTTAGACACTTATAATTCATAACGGTTTATGAATTAATGTGGTATATTGTTTGAATATAGCATAAAAAGATTTTTTATTATTTTTTATTTGTTTTTTATTTTTCGTTGTTTATATTATATTTGATACCATGGTATTTTTTATGTATTGTTTGGAACTGTTATGAATGTATTCTTGTTTATTATTTGTCATTGATCTAAATTAGTTATGTCTTTTTGGATCGAAATTTTTAATTCTGTCACTATATTCCTAGAGTATATTTGAAAATATTTAATTGGCATACAAGTTCACTGTCTATTTTAGAGCTGGATTGCCGGTTATAAGTGAAATCGAGGATGTCACCATTTTGCGTTTAGTAGTGGAACATGAGATCTTTTCTCAAATTTAAGCCTTTTGGGACCCTTGTTTGGAGACTGAAAATCCAGAAGGCTTCTCTTGTTTGTGTTATATGTCTAATATCACCGCCTCTTTTTGGATTATAAATTTTTTCAATCGCATAACAGGAAAAACCATCAATTGTTCTATTGTGTTGAGTTATAAAGTGCTTTGCTACATTTGATGTGTTGAGGATATTTGGATTGCGGATGTAGCCAAGGTGTTCAAGAATTCTTATTTTAAATTTCCTGTTTGTACATCCAATATATTTCAGGTTACATAATGTACATTCAATTATGTATATGACCGAGTCGGTGTTACAATTCATATAATTTTTAATGGGATGTGTATCAGTATTGGTTGAATTTGTGAATGTCTTTTTTGGTATCACATATGAGCATACTTTACACGGATTATTTCCACATCTAAAAAATCCTTTTTGTTCTAACCAAGAACTTGTTGTCTTGATGGGATTAAAAAACGATGGAGAGAGTGTCGTGGCCAAAGATGGAGCCTTACGTGGGACTATTCTACATCCGTTCCTGAGGATGTCTTCTAGAGCTGGATCTTCTCTGAGCATAGGTAGGTGTTTATTCACAATTCTTTTTATACTGTTAAATTGGTTAGTTTGTTGTAAGACTAATGTGGGTGTATTGGATGTTGGTTTTACATGTTTGTTTTGGGACAAAAGGGTGTCTCTACTTTTCTCAGCTATTATTTTGTCAGCTCTGTCTAAAGACCAACCTGGATACCCTCTGTTAGATAGTCTGTTATGTATAACTTGTGTTTCAGTTTTGAATTGTGCGTCTGAGCTGCAGTTGCGTTTTGCTCTGTATAGTTCGCCCACTGGGATCGAGACAATGGTCTGTTTTGAATGGTTACTACCTGCATGTAAGATGGTATTTCCTGCTGTTGGTTTTCTGTAAGTTTTTGTATGTATTTGTATCCCATCTTCTCCTTTTAGTTCCAGGTCTAGGAATATAATATTAGTTTTGGAAAATGTATGTGTGAACCGAAGGTTGTACTCGTTGGAATTGAGGAAATCCATAAATTTCTGTATGGCAGATACATCTCCCTCCCAGATAAACAGGAGGTCATCGATGTATCTACCATACCAGTTGATATTGTCTCCAAAAGAATTTTCTGTAGAGAAAATGGTTATTTCCTCCCACCACGCCATAACTGACATAGGATTTTAACGCATAGTAAGTAACACCTTATCCATACCTTATTCAATGGAACTTGGACATTTTTTCTGGGTGTTAAAATGGAAGATTGCGTTCCACGGGGCTCCTCCCTGTTCTTTCGGCTCTGAACCGCAATCAACTAATTACATACAAGACAGACTGGTTATAAAAAGTGAAGACTGCATAGTCAGACTTACCATAAGCCATGACTAAGGACCTGGAGAAGGTCAGAAACGCGTAGGCTACCGCCTATATTTCTTTTTCCCTCTGGATTTGGACAATACCCACTTGTCACCTCAACCACTACACGTAGCTCACTTGCTACGATTTTAATCAAGATAAAATAAAACTTGGGAATAGACTCCCGTTTTAATAGACATCGTACCTACAGCGCTGGATCCAACCCTCCTGTTTTTGAAGTATTTCTGACGTGTGCCGACACGAGGATCCGTGTGCTGAATTTCTTGTGACAAGGTGAGCTGGAGGATTTTTTTCTACACTTTTTCTTGTAACTTTTTTACTTTATTTTGGTTTTATAATAGTAAAGCATTTTGTAAGGGGAAAAGGTGGGTTTTTTTCAAATTTTTTTTTTTAAATTAACTTTATTAAACTTTTTTTTTACTTTTTGACTAGTCCCACTAGGGGACTTTAATATGCGAGTCTCCGATCGCTATTATAATACACTGCAATGCTTTTGTATTTCAGTGTATTACTGCCTGTCCGTTTAAAACGGACAGGCATCTGCTAGGTCATGCCTCTGGCATGATCTAGCAGGCATTCGCTCCAGGCAGACCTGGATGCCATTTTATGGTTGCATTTACCAATCTGTAACAGGGTGATCGTGGACGCATGATTGTGAGTATAAAAAGGCGGTTTTAGGAGAATTTTCCATTCTTATCAATAAAAGTTCAAGGATTCATCTGAATAAGTTGAGAAGGCGCTTCTTTTATTCTTGCAGCATGGAGACAAGTGTCAGATCAACAGTTGTCTGAGCTTCATCACATAAACTCTGGTTTATATAGGCTTTAACCACAACCAGGTGACATTTTGCACATGACAGGGAGTATCTTACACAAAAAACTAGTCTAATGCAGTTTTGCTTCATATAGCATATTTTGACACTTACAACTGAAACTAGGATAAAGTTGAACTTCCTTAAATTCCATCTGTCTTTATTGAGAAATCCAACTGTCCCAAACTTGAAAACAACATATTTAACACTTTATAAGCTAAAACATTTCCTGAGTAGCTCTGCATAGCTCAATGTATATTTAATTTCATTGCATTAAATAAGCATAAATTTAAAATAAAACTTTCCTAACAGCGGTGAGCCTGTCAAGTAGTGTTCAGTTCTGTTAGGAAGTTGGTGTGTCCTGAGCTCTGCATTTCAAGAGAGAGGTGTTGCTGCAAAGAGTGGAAAGTGTTAAAAGCTGCTATTGCAAGAGGAAAAGAGAGATATCGACTGAGAAGCTGAAACTGAGGAGCCTGTGTGGACTGGTGAGGATCGTACTACGTCATTATAAATTGTTGGGCCTGGGTGGCAACAGGTCCTGAAGCGTAAGCAGAGGTGATGTGTGAGGCCCCACTGTACAAAAAGCTGGATGGGTAAGGGTATGTGCACACGAAAACGACAATTACGGCTGAAATTACGGAGCTGTTTTCAGGAGAAAACAGCTCCTGCATTTCAGCCGTAATTACTCGTACTTGCGTTTTGCAAGGCGTCAATTACGGCCGTAATTTGGAGCTGTTCTTCATTGAAGTCCATGAAAAACGGCTCAAATTACGTCCCAAGAAGTGTCCTGCACTTCTTTGACCACGCTATTATTTTACGCACCGTCATTTGACAGCGACGCGTAAAATTACAGGTCGTCGGCACAGTACGTCGGCAAACCCATTGAAATGAATGGGCAGATGTTTGCCGACGTATTTGAGCCGTGTTTTCAGGCGTAATTCGAGGCGTAAAACTCCTCGTTTACGCCTGAAAATAGGTTGTGTGAACCCAGCCTAACAGTGAAGGGCTTGAAGAGGAGACGTGACCCAAGACAGTCAGAGTGGTGTACCGGTTAGTGGCCAGCACCAGTGAAAGACTAAGGGGAGAGTCAGTCCATGTGGAGGCTTATAAAGCCTGTATACAGAGCAACAAGCAGCCACAATTTCAAGAGGCACTAAGCCTGAACACAGTCAGTAGCCAACATTGTAAGGGCTGCTAGGCCCAAGCAGATAGCCATTGTATCAAAGAGAGTCGCACTTGGCCCTGGGTCTGCATGTCATCAGAACAAGACAGCCATCTTGCTAGCTTTAGCCGTAACTAAGTTTATGCCTCCCAGAGTGGGAGGAACTATTAATATTGTCTGTAGCCATGTGCACCATCAGTACCGGTCAGACTAGTATATATTTGAAATTGCAAATAAAAGTTTCAAGTTTGGCACTCAAACGCCTGCTTAGTTTAATCTTTTTCCGCAGCATCCCTGTGGGGTATTTTCCAATATCCTAAACCACCATTGCCCCACCCTCTATCACCTTACAGGAGGTTAAATGGCTGTCCTTGTATTTACAGTCTCTATAATATATAAATAAATTTTATTATGCTTAATGTGAATAGATCTGCAGGAAAAATTCAACACATAAATGGTATACATACTGTAGTTATCAAATACAGTCACATAACCCCACAATTCAGTAGACTTTAGAGAATAAAGTATATTGAATAGTCCAGCATGTGTACAGGTCACCCAACCTTCATTTGACCACCAGTGGTGTACATAGAAGAGAGGGTGCTCCATAGGAAACCTTTAAAATGGGCACCTTATTACAGAAGTATTTGGTGTTCCTTTCTTCCTTCATGCCTTCTCAATGATCTTTGCGCAACTCCCCCACCCTCTTGTTTGCTAACAATATAGTTCCTCTGAAGAGGGATGTCTTGCACAAATTCTAGCCAAACAGACAAAGGAAAAGAAGCCCCTCTTTTCAAGGGCCCAATAGCAGCCACATGGTCTACCTCTATACAGCCATGCCTAAAACGTTGCCACTAAAAATAAGAAATAAATGATATATCTATTTATATATATATATATATATATATATATATATATATATATATATATATATATATATATATTGTGAGGGTTTAGCATCAGGAGAGGTTGGTACAGCAGTTTCTTAGTAGCCAGAGACAGGGACACCGTGCATTAAAGTTCATAACAGGGCTTTGCCTGTGTTTTATTCTTGTCAAAGAAACAGCCTCTTGTACAACAAGGCAAAATACAAAATAAATCCTGCTCGTCTGAGCACTAACTAGACAAGATATTATCTAACTATACCAAGTGCCTTCCTACCAGGCACTGGACACAAAGTAACACAGGTCTTTACTCACATAGAATACAGGCTACTCCAGACTTAGTAGTCTCCAGTCTGAGTCAGGGGGTGAGACTCACACACACTGTGTCTGCACCTTTTTATACACAGGCTGCAGGTGCAGCTAATTGAGCAGCAGCCTTGTCCTACAAACAGAGATGGACTAGGGATTGGGGAACCCGCCCTGCTCTTCCCCAATCCAACTCCAGGCCCTTTTTCCGGCTTTTCCTTAAGCCGAGATTGGAAAGCTAGAGCTTTCTATTGCAAAAAATACTCATTCCCTGGAGCCTAGGATACATATGACAGGATTATAGGGGACATGTACCTTCCCTCAATGACTTTACCTGTCACTGTCTCCCATACCCTCTTCCTCTGTTCGAACCCGTGGGATCGGACACATTTAGCTACAAGGCAGTGTGTCCTAGACAAAGCGTCAGCATTGCCCTGCAGTTTTCCTGCTCTGTGTTCCACAGTATATTTGAAGTTCTGCAAAGTAAGAAACCACCGTGTAACTCTTGAATTTCTCTCTTTAGTTTGACACATCCACGTAAGAGGAGAGTGGTCTGTAACCAACCTAAACCGACGACCCAATAAATAATATCTCAGGGACTCAAGTGCCCACTTAATGGCCAAGCACTCCCGTTCAACTATGCTATAGTTTTTCTCAGCCGAGGTAAGCTTTCTGCACAGGGCCAGTTTCAACTCTTGAAAGGCGCTTTCAGCCTTCGTGTCCCACTTGACCATGACAGACTTACTTCCCTTGGTAAGATCTGTCAGGGGCGCTGCTGTGCTGGCAAAGTTTGGAATGAACCTGCGGTAATAACCTACAATTCCAAGAAAAGCTCTGACCTGCTTTTTGGTTGAGGACTGGGGCCAGTTTTGGATAGCCTCAACTTTGTTGACCTGTGGCTTTATCACCCCTCTCCCAATTATGTACCCCAGATACCGTGCCTCCTCCAAGCCTAAGGAACATTTCTTTGGGTTTGCTGTTAACCCCGCGGCTCTGAGGGAGTTTAGTACTGCTTGTACTTTTGGTAAGTGGCTTTCCCAGTAATCTCTAAAGATTATAATGTCGTCCAGATATGCCGAAGCATACCGACGATGGGGTTTGAACTATGCCCATTAACCTTTGAAAGGTCGCTGGAGCCCCATGTAGCCCAAATGGTAATCAAATATATTGAAACAGACCATCCGGGGTGATGAACGCAGTTTTCTCTTTGGCGCCCTCCGTGAGGGGTACTTGCCAATAGCCTTTGGTTAAATCAAGTGTTGAAAAATACCTTGAATGGCCCAGTCTCTCTAATAACTCGTCAACTCTTGGCATTGGGTATGCGTCAAACTTTGACATCTCATTTAACTTGCGGAAGTCGTTACAGAAACGTAATGACCCATTATTCGGAATCAATACAATGGGACTTGACCACTCACTTTTTGATTCTTCAATAATCCCAAGGTCTAGCATTTACTTGACCTCCTCAGATATGGCTTGTCTACGAGCTTCAGGGACTCTGTAGGGTTTCAAGTGGACCCGAACCTGAGGCTCGGTCACAATGTCATGTTTTATTATACTAGTCTGTCCTGGCAGTTCTGAAAACACGTCTGTGTTTCTCTGCACAAACTCTTTTGTCTCCTGTTTCTGTGGCTTTGCGAGGGATTCTGACACATACACATCTGGGTTAACACTATAGGGGGTACTTACTGCCACGAGGGTCTCTCTTTCTTTCCATGGCTTAATTAAGTTTACATGGTATAACTGCACTGTCTTCCTTTTACCTGGTTGGTAAACTTTATAATTTACATCCCCCACCTTTTCAATTATCTCATACGGCCCTTGCCATCTAGCAAGAAATTTGCTTTCTACGGTTGGCACTAAGACCAACACTCGATCACCAGAGTTAAAATTTCTAACTTTAGCAGTTCGGTTATACACCCTGCTCTGAGCATCCTGAGCTTGCTCCAAGTGTTCCTTAACTATCGGCATGACCGCAGCAATTCGGTCTTGCATCAACGTGACATGCTCAATTACACTCCTATAAGGTGTGGACTCTTGCTCCCAGGTTTCCTTGGCTATGTCCAGGAGACCACGGGTTGTCTGCCGTATACAAGTTCAAAAGGAGAAAACCCTGTGGATGATTGAGGAACTTCACGTACAGCGAACATCAAATAGGGCAGAAGACAGTCCCAATCCTTCCCATCCTTACTAACCACCTTCCTCAACATGCCTTTTAATGTCTTATTGAATCTTTCGACAAGACCATCAGTTTGAGGGTGATATATAGAGGTACGCAGGTGTTTAATTTTCAGCAGTTTACAGAATTCCTTGGTGATTTTGGACATAAAGGGAGTTCCCTGATCGGTAAGGATTTCCTTAGGTAAACCAGTACGGGAAAACATATAAAACAACTCTCTTGCAATGGCTTTTGAAGAAGAATTTCGCAAAGGGACTGCCTCAGGGTAGCGTGTGGCATAGTCCAACACCGTTAGGATATATTGATGTCCTCTAGAGGATTTGACTAAAGGGCCGACCAGATCCATGGCAATTCTTTCAAAAGGGATCCCAATGATAGGCAAAGGCACCAGCGGACTCCTAAAATGTGGCATAGGAGCCGTTATCTGACACTCCGGGCAGGACTCGCAATACCTCTGAACTTCCGTATATACCCCCGGCCAGAAGAATTGTTGTAAGATACGCTCTCTGGTCTTTTCGCAACCTAGATGTCCACCCAGCACGTGTTTATGAGCCAGGTCCAACACCGTTCTACGATACGGTTGGGGTATCACCAGCTGTTCAACCACCTCCCCACGTACGTTATCTATCCGATACAGCAAATCCTGGTTAACCGCCATGTGTGGAAACACCTTATCAGCCCCTGGATGTTGAGGCACTCCATTTAATACCTTAGTATTTTCCCTGGCTTTTACCAATGTGGGATCGCTAAGTTGAGCAGTCCCAAAATTGTTACGTGATACATTTAACTCTGGTATCTCAGAAATTTCCTCCTGCTCATCTGTTTCACCAGCAAAAACAGCCAGAGGAAATCTATCAGGCTCAGTGGTCACCCCTACTGCTGGCACCTCAGCATCCTCGTTAAAGGGTTCTGGGCTAATCACAGTGCACACATTAATACCATTATTAACATTTACAGTGGAGGTTACATCTTTCTTCCTCCACAAGTCCCAGAACACTGGGAAGTCTCTCCCCAGGAACACACTGTGCATCAGGGACTTGACCACACCCACTTCATGGCAAGCGGTTCCACAGGAAGTCTCTAGAGTGACCAAAGCGGTGGGGTATTCTTTAGTGTCCCCATGAATGCACAGGACCCCTATACTATGTCCTCTGAATGTTCCAGGGTCTATCAGGCTGGCATGCACCAGGGTAACCAGACTCCCAGAATCCAGCAAGGCACTCACAGTACACCCTTCCACTTTTATGACACACATTTGTTGCTCAGTCTCTTAAACAGTCTCAGCAGAACAAACAGGACGTGCAAACAAGGATATTCGTTTTGCTGCATCACACTCCATTGGCTCAGTAGTCAGGGGACAATTGGCAGCAATATGCCCAGGTCCATAACACCGCCAGCACTGTATGCGGCCCCGGTCCCCAACTTGAGACCCTGGTCTGGCCTTCAGTGTCTCTCTGGGATTTCTTCCCTCCGTCTGCTCCCCTTCTGAGCCACCTCCCTTAAAGACATTTCTCACCCCTCTAGTAAATGGAACAGTCTTACCGGGTGCTCCACACGATTTGCTGTTCCTGGGTTTAGAACATCCAGGCGGTACTTCTTGGAGTAGATCCTGAGTAGCTCTGTACCTTTTAATAAGGAAGGATGAACAATTATTTAATTTTCATATTATTCTATGTGTAATATCTTTTTATGCCTACGTGTCAGGACGATGTTTATCGCACATTGCGTGACTTGTGTAACATTTCTCTGCTTAGCTTATCTTGGGTGGTCAGACATCTTAGACAGACCCCGCCTTTATCTGTACATTTCAGCAAACAGCTTGACCACATCTTGCTGAGTAATTGTGGTTTTGTCATATATATATATGTGTTATACTTGCCAGTAAAATCAGAGAGATATTCTGACAGACAATCATGACTGCTGTGCCTGATTTGATGTACAGAGGGCCCGTATATATTTCTCAAGGCCGACATTAATTTGAACACCACTCAACAAAGAAGGGAAGTCCATTTTGCTTCTGACAAACACAGTCTACCTGAAGGGGGCTTCCTTGACACTTTCAATCAGGTTCACCAGCTGTTCCGCATCTGTAGGATCTCCTTGACCGACCCAACGCTGAACCTTCGGTGGTAAGGAGCGGATGTATTTGTCAAGCACCACTCTCTCCACGATCTTCGCAGGGGTTGATTCCTCTGGCTGTAGCCATTTCCTTGCAAGATGGACAAGATCATACCTTTGTGATCGGGCAGGTAGGTGTTCCACAAAAGTCCAGTTGTGCACCCGTCGAGCACGCACATTCATATTAACACCCAGACGGGCAAGGATCTCACCCTTCAGCTTGGAGTAATTCTTGGCATCCTTCTCATTGAGATCAAAGTACGCCTTTTGCGGCTCTCCGGTTAGGAAAGGTGCCACCACTGCTGCCCACTGATCTGAAGGTAACTTCTCTCGTTCTGCCACTCGCTCAAACACCATGAGATAGGCCTCAACGTCGTCGGTGGCTGTCATCTTCTGCAGAGATGTCTGTACCGCTGAACGAGTGGTTTGGCGCAAACCATGAAGCCCCGCTGACCTCTCCACTGAGGCCTGAATTTGGTCTTGCAAATAGCGATTAATTTGCTGCTGTTCTTTTAAGGCCAGTCTGTGGGCTTCACCCAGCAGAATATTGGTTTCAGCCTGTGCACGCATGGCTTCCTCATGCACCATTCGCTGAGTCGCGCTGGCTTCTTGCAGAGCTGTGCTTATCTTCCCCTGGTTGATATTAGCCTGAATCAGCTGTTTAATTATTTCATCCATTTTAACAGTCTCTTTTTCTAGCCCTGTTGCCGCCTTCACCCAAGACATACACTTCCAAGCACTCTCGGGGAGAAAAAAAATTGTGTTGTTGCCCCTAGCAACGATTTTCCGCTTGGAGCAGCAAAAGTCCTTTTAAATAGGTGTATGTCTCTTTAAGACCGTGCCCGCATCGGCCACCATATGTGAGGGTTTAGCATCAGGAGAGGTTGGTACAGCGGTTTCTTAGTAGCCAGAGACAGGGACACCGTGCATTAAAGGTTATAACAGGGCTTTGCCTGTGTTTTATTCTTGTCAAAGAAACAGCCTCTTGTACAACAAGGCAAAATACAAAATAAATCCTGCTCGTCTGAGCACTAACTAAACAAGATATTATCTAACTATACCAAGTGCCTTCCTACCAGGCACTGGACACAAAGTAACACAGGTCTTTACTCACATAGAATACAGGCTACTCCAGACTTAGTAGTCTCCAGTCTGAGTCAGGGGGTGAGACACACACACTGTGTCTGCACCTTTTTATACACAGGCTGCAGGTGCAGCTAATTGAGCAGCAGCCTTGTCCTACAAACAGAGATGGACTAGGGATTGGGGAACCCGCCCTGCTCTTCCCCAATCCAACTCCAGGCCCTTTTTCCGGCTTTTCCTTAAGCCGAGATTGGAAAGCTAGAGCTTTCTATTGCAAAAAATACTCATTCCCTGGAGCCTAGGATACATATGACAGGATTCTAGGGGAAATGTACCTTCCCTCAATGACTTTACCTGTCACTGTCTCACAATATATATATATGTATATATATACCAGCATAGGACGTAGTAACGGCACCAGTACTTCAAGGCAGATGAGAAACAGGGTGGATTTATTCACCTCAAAAAATAACAGCAACAATTCGGTTCAGCAGGAACCTTTCTCAAGCCATCACAAACTAACAATGGTGTCAGGTATAAATAGGGGTAGCATACATCATCTGGCAATCAAGTTGTTAAATGTACAGTTCCCATTACATACAGATGAAAATTTCACAACAAATTTCAAACAATATTACAAAAGTGCATGTCTTTGTCTTTAAGAAGCCGACCATAGGCAGTGTTTCATATATATATATATATATATATATATATATATATATATATATATATATATATATATATATATATATAAATAGTGTACAAGCATCATAAATAGTGACAATAGGAGCAATTAGAATGATTGGGAAGTAGGCAGGGGCCAATTATATCCAGTTGAGGATCAATAAACTTACAGTTAGCAGTACGTCTGTGAAGTCCACATAGCCAGCGTGTACAGTCCGCGCGCATCAACTGCGCATGCTCCAAGATGGCGTCCAAACCGGATATTCAATCCGGTGGAACGCATCAGACAGAGCGGTCGTAACTGCGCATGCGCGGAAATGGAACTTGCGTTCCAATCACAATACGCAGGCGCCAGTGTCGACGCAGATCAAAGAAATTTATGTAAATAGTGTAGACATATAGTATTTGCAGCTGAACAAAGTCCAAGAAATTAAATAGGGACTGTGATGCATCATCCAACGAGACTAATGGATTCTGCAGCACAGTGCTCATAGTAAAAAGAGAAATTGTCTATGAAAAACACCATAAACTTTAAAGCCACAGAGTTTGAGAGCACTCAAGTCCTATTAACGTGTAATGTGACTGTAGTCACCTTTAGAACACCTAGAGGAACAGGTAAAATTACTATCATCCTAACCAAGGATGTAAAATATATCAAAAAATGGACTATCATGACCAGTGGACCATATGTTCCACATATATTTATTATAAATAAATTGATATAGAGTTCGGTTTTTCAAAGAGAGAATAGGATTAAAGGTATGGGAGAATTTTTAATTAAATCTGGACTATAGTTCAGTATTGCAAAAGGAACCGTAATCATTTGATATACTGTATCACTATGGTCTATGTGGGACATTACATAAAAAGCATATAATTGAATATTTCAATTCTAAGAATCAACGATCCCAATAGATAAGCCTTTTCTGCCTTCCATCATCCTTCACAGTGCTTGACAAAAAAACGTGTATCTAAGGGGGGATTCACACGAGCGTGTATTGGGTCCGTGCGGGCCGCGTGGTTTTCACGCGCCACGCACAGACCAATACAAGTCTATGGGGCAGTACAGACAGTCCGTGCTTTTTGCGCAGCGTTTGTCAGCTGCGCAAAAAGTGCGACATGTTCAATATCTCCGCGTATTTCGTGCATCACGCACCCATTGAAGTCGATGGGTGCGTGAAAACCACGCAGGTCGCACGGAAGCACTTCCGTGCGAACCGACTGTTTCGCGCACCAGCTGTCAAAAGGATGAATGTAAACAGAAAAGCACCACGTGCTTTTCTGTTTCCAAACATCCAAACGGAGTGTCTTTGAGATGAGCGAACCCGGACAACCGAACCGAACTTCACCGGGTTCGGCCGAACTCGTTTTGGCCGAACCCGGCTAAAAAATTTCCGATACGCGACGTCAGGAGGTAGTCACTTTCCAGGGTGCTGAAAGAGTTAAACTGTTTCAGCACCATGGACAGTGACTTCCGATCCCAATATACATGAACCTGTAAAAAAAAAACGAAGTTCTGACTTACCGATAACTCCCGGGATCTTCCTCCAGTCTGACCTCCCGGGATGACAATTCAGTCCAAGTGACAGCTCCAGCCAATCACAGGCCAAGCACAGGCTGCAGCGGTCACATGGACTGCCGCTGTAAAGGATCTGCCAGGCACTACGTCTGTGGATACTCCCAGGATTAATCAATCGACACCTGAGGCCGGACCTCTTAGACTGACTCCGGCTCCCACCAATCAGGGGGGCAGGCTCAGGAGTGGGAGAGCCTATCGCGGCCTGGTCAGTCGGAGTTAGCTCCGCTTCCTGTCCATTTATACCTGCCGTTTTCTCTTCCTCATTGCTTGTGATTCTTCCTGGTTTCCTGGCCCTGCTACAGCCTTGCTCCAGCCTGCTTCTGCCTTGCTTCAGCCTTGCTACAGCTTCCGCTTATCCTGCTTCGCTCTGACCCCGGCTTGCTTCCTGCTCCTTGCTCTGCGTTCGTATACTTGGTGACATCCTGATTCTGACTGGCTCGCTGACCACTCTGGTTTCCTCACGGTGTTCCGTGGGCTACTGCCCCTTCCCTTGCTTGTTCCCTGTTTGTATTCCCTTGCACTTAGTCAGCGTAGGGACCGCCGCCCAGTTGTACCCCGTCGCCTAGGGCGGGTCGTTGCAAGTAGGCAGGGACAGGGCGGTGGGTAGATTAGGGCTCACTTATCCCCTCCTTCCTGCCATAACATAATCACAAGCCTATACCTAGTCTACCCTTTCTTCTACTCTATCATGGACCCCCTTGAGACCCTGTCCCAGCAGATGCAGGGCCTCTCCCTACAGGTCCAGGCCCTGGCTCAGAGGGTCAACCAGCCTGACGCTGCCATAGTAGTACCCCTCGCCTCACCTCTAGAACCTGACCTCAAGTTACCTGACCGGTTCTCAGGGGACCGTAAGACTTTTCTCTCCTTTCGGGAGAGTTGCAGACTTTACTTCCGTCTAAAACCTCACTCCTCAGGTTCCGAGAACCAGCGGGTGGGAATCATTATATCCCGACTCCAGGAAGGGCCCCAAGAGTGGGCCTTCTCCTTGGATCCTGACGCCCCTGAACTTTCCTCCGTTGATCGTTTTTTCTCTGCCCTCGGACTCATTTACGACGAGACTGACAGGACTGCCTTGGCCGAGAGTCAGCTGGTGACCTTACGTCAGGGTAGGAGACCTGTTGAGGAATACTGTTCTGACTTTAGAAAGTGGTGCGTAGCTTCTCAGTGGAATGACCCTGCCCTAAGGTGCCAGTTTAGGTTAGGCTTATCTAACGCCCTGAGGGATCTGCTTGTTAGCTACCCCTCTTCTGACTCCCTAGACCAGGTTATGGCCTTAGCAGTACGACTTGACCGACGTCTCAGGGAACGACAGCTTGAACGTTTCAGTGTTTTCCCCTCTGACTTCCCTGCGATTCCCCCCGAGGTCCCGTCTCCTCGCTCTTCCACGGAAGACTCGGAGGTACCTATGCAACTCGGAGCCTCCGTGTCCCCCCGACAACGTAGAGAGTTCCGCAGGAAGAATGGTCTCTGCTTCTATTGTGGGGATGACAAGCATCAACTGAACAGCTGTCCCAGGCGCAAGAATAAGCAGCCGGAAAACTTCCGCGCCTAAGTGATCATCGGGGAGGTCACTTGGGCGCACAGGTATTTCCCGTTAATATGAAACGCAATAAAATTTAGCTTCCCTTTCAGGTCTCGTTTGGTGGTCGGTTTGCCACCGGCAGTGCCTTCGTGGATTCAGGCTCATCTGCTAATATCATGTCTGTGGAATTTGCTATGTCTCTAAAAATGCCCTTTATTGATTTGCCTAATCCTGTCCCGGTAGTGGGTATCGACTCCACTCGTCTTGCTAATGGTTATTTTTCTTAGCATTCTCCTGTTTTTGAACTCCTTGTTGGCTCCATGCATTTGGAGCAGTGCTCTGTACTGTTGATGCAGGGATTATCGTCCGATCTGGTATTAGGTCTTCCCTGGTTGCAGTTGCATAATCCCACATTTGATTGCAATACTGGGGATCTCATCAAATGGGGTAGTGAATGCCTGACGTCATGTCTTTCGGTTAACTCTATTTCTCCCCGTTAGGAGGTAAACACGCTACCTGAGTTTGTTCAGGACTTCGCTGATGTTTTCTCTAAGGAGGCCTCCGAGGTGTTGCCCCCTCATAGAGATTACGATTGCGCTATCGATTTGGTACCAGGTGCTAAGCTTCCTAAGGGTAGGATATTTAATCTTTCATGTCCTGAATGTGAAGCCATGAGGGAATATATCCAAGAATGCCTGGCCAAGGGTTTCATTCGCCCCTCTACTTCTCCTGTGGGTGCTGGCTTCTTCTTCGTGGGGAAGAAGGATGGTGGTCTTAGGCCGTGCATTGACTATCGTAACTTGAATAAGGTCACTATAAGGAACCAGTATCCCCTTCCTTTGATTCCGGATCTTTTTAATCAGGTTCAGGGGGCCCAATGGTTCTCTGAGTTTGATCGACGGGGGGCGTATAACCTTATCCGCATCAAAGAGGGTGATGAGTGGAAGACTGCGTTCAACACGCCCGAAGGTCATTTCGAATACCTGGTCATGCCCTTTGGGTTGTGTAATGCCCCTGCTGTCTTCCAGAATTTTATTAATGAAATTCTGAGAGATTACCTGGGAAATTTTCTTGTAGTGTACCTTGATGACATACTGGTGTTTTCCAAGGACTGGTCCTCCCACGTGGAGCATGTCAGGAAGGTGCTCCAGGTCCTCTGGGAAAATAATCTGTTTGCGAAAACCGAAAAATGTGTGTTTGGGGTACAGGAGATACAATTTTTGGGTCAAATCCTCACTCCTCATGAATTCCGCATGGACCCTGCCAAGGTTCAGGCGGTGGCGGAATGGGTCCAACCTGCCTCCCTGAAGGCGCTACAGTGTTTTTTGGGGTTCGCTAACTATTACAGGAGATTTATTGCCAACTTCTCGGTCGTCGCTAAGCCTCTTACGGACCTCACTCGCAAGGGTGCTGATGTCCTCCACTGGCCTCCTGAGGCCGTCCAGGCTTTTGAGATCCTCAAGAAGTGCTTTATCTCAGCCCCTGTGCTGGTTCAGGTCAACCAAAGGGAGCCATTTATCGTGGAGGTTGACGCGTCCGAGGTGGGAGTGGGGGCTGTCTTGTCCCAGGGTACCAGGTCCCTCACCCATCTCCGCCCCTGTGCTTACTTCTCCAGGAAGTTTTCGCCCACGGAGAGTAACTATGATATTGGCAACCGCGAACTTTTAGCCATTAAATGGGCTTTTGAAGAGTGGCGTCACTTCCTGGAGGGGGCCAGACACCAGGTAACGGTCCTTACTGACCACAAGAATCTGGTTTTCCTAGAATCTGCCCGGAGGCTTAATCCGAGACAAACTCGATGGGCGCTATTTTTTTTTACCAGATTTAACTTTTTGGTTACCTATAGGGCTGGGTCCAAAAATATTAAGGCTGATGCACTGTCACGTAGTTTCATGGCCAATCCTCCTTCTGAGAAGGATCCTGCTTGTATTTTACCCCCTGGTATAATCGTTTCTGCCACTGATTCTGATTTAGTCTCTGATATTGTGGCTGATCAAGGTTCAGCTCCTGGGAACCTCCCTGTGGACAAGCTGTTTGTCCCCTGCAATACCGGCTAAGGGTACTTAGGGAAAACCATGACTCCGCACTATCTGGTCATCCTGGCATCTTGGGTACCAAACACCTCATTACCAGAAACTATTGGTGGCCTGGGTTGCCTAAAGATGTTAGGGCTTATGTCGCCGCTTGTGAGGTTTGTGCTAGGTCCAAGACCCCTAGGTCCCGACCTGCAGGCTTACTACGTTCTTTGCCCATTCCCCAGAGACCTTGGACCCATATCTCCATGGATTTTATCACCGATTTGCCTCCATCTCAAGGCAAGTCGGTGGTGTGGGTGGTAGTAGACCGCTTCAGCAAGATGTGCCACTTTGTGCCCCTTAAGAAACTACCTAACGCCAAGACGTTAGCTTCTTTGTTTGTTAAACACATTTTGCGTCTTCATGGGGTCCCAGTCAATATTGTTTCTGACTTAGGGGTACAATTTGTTTCTTTATTTTGGAGAGCCTTTTGTAAAAAGTTGGAGATTGATCTGTCCTTCTCATCCGCCTTCCATCCCGAAACTAATGGCCAAACGGAGAGGACTAATCAATCCCTGGAACAATATTTAAGGTGTTTCATCTCTGACTGTCAATTTGATTGGGTCTCATTCATTCCCCTTGCCAAATTTTCCCTGAATAACCGGGTCAGTAACTCGTCAGGGGTCTCCCCGTTTTTCTGTAATTTCGGGTTTAATCCACGGTTCTCCTCCATTTCTCCTGGTAGTTCCAATAATCCCGAGGTAGAGGTCGTTCATCGGGAACTGTGCACAGTCTGGGCCCAGGTTCAGAAGAACCTAGAGGCGTCCCAGAGCATACAAAAAATTCAGGCTGATAGAAGACGTTCTGCTAACCCCCGGTTTGTCGTCGGGGATCTGGTGTGGTTGTCGTCTAGGAACTTGCGCCTTAAAGTCCCGTCCAGGAAGTTTGCTCCCCGATTTATTGGGCCTTATAAGGTCATTGAAGTCCTCAACCCTGTATCCTTCCGTCTGGAGCTGCCCCCATCCTTTCGCATACACGACATCTTTCATGCCTCCCTCCTTAAACGCTGATTCCCGTCCTGGTCCCCCTCGAGGAAACCTCCTGTTCCCATTCTCACCCCTGAGGGGGTGGAATTCGAGGTGGCCAAGATTGTGGACAGTAGGATGATCCAGGGCTCCCTCCAGTACCTGGTCCATTGGAGAGGATACGGGCCGGAGGAGAGGACTTGGGTACCTGCTTGAGATGTTCACGCTGGGGTATTGGTCAGGAGGTTCCACCTTCTCTTCCCCACTAAACCAGGTCCTCTTAGTAAGGGTCTGGTGGCCCCTCATAAAAGGGGGGGTACTGTAAAGGATCTGCCAGGCACTACGTCTGTGGATACTCCCAGGATTAATCAATCGACACCTGAGGCCGGACCTCTTAGACTGACTCCGGCTCCCACCAATCAGGGTGGCAGGCTCAGGAGTGGGAGAGCCTATCGCGGCCTGGTCAGTCGGAGTTAGCTACGCCCCCTGTCCATTTATACCTGCCGTTTTCTCTTCCTCATTGCTTGTGATTCTTCCTGGTTTCCTGGCCCTGCTACAGCCTTGCTCCAGCCTGCTTCTGCCTTGCTTCAGCCTTGCTACAGCTTCCGCTTATCCTGCTTCGCTCTGACCCCGGCTTGCTTCCTGCTCCTTGCTCTGCGTTCGTATACTTGGTGACATCCTGATTCTGACTGGCTCGCTGACCACTCTGATTTCCTCACGGTGTTCCGTGGGCTACTGCCCCTTCCCTTGCTTGTTCCCTGTTTGTATTCCCTTGCACTTAGTCAGCGTAGGGACCGCCGCCCAGTTGTACCCCGTCGCCTAGGGCGGGTCGTTGCAAGTAGGCAGGGACAGGGCGGTGGGTAGATTAGGGCTCACTTATCCCCTCCTTCCTGACATAACAGCCGCGTCATCCAGGGAGGTGGGGCCCGATGTCAAGAGAGGCGCGTCACCTAGGACGCGTCACCAAGGCAACGGCCGGGAGGGAAGTTCTCGGTAAGTACGAACTTTTTCTTTTCTTTTTTTAACAGGTTTCTCGATATTGAGTTCGGCATTCACTGTCGAGGGTGCTGAAAGAGTTACTGCCGATCAGTTAGCTCTTTCAGCACCTTGGACAGTGACGGGCGTCGACTAGCCTCATCTCTATGATGGCGGCTGCGCGAAAATCACGCAGCCGCGCATCATACACGGATGACACACGCAGCTGTTAAGTGGTTTTTGCGCACGCAAAACGCCGCTTTTTTGCGCGCGCAAAAACGCAACGTTTGTCTGAATCTGCCCTAAAAGTGTAAAAAAAGAAACAAACAAAGAAAATCATTACCAAACAATATTTGTAAATATACACAAAGTACAATAAATTAAAAACATCACATATAAATAAGGAGTCAAAATAAGACTCCAAAAACTTTTATACATATAACACAAACTAGACCAAAGTGAACGTAGACCGTTCAAAAAACCCCCAGGTTCTCGGGCAAGTTACCCCCCACTGCATTAAATATGTGGGCCATAGGGATATTCTATGTTTAATCCCTTCGGAGACATAGTCTCTAACCTATAGATCCACTCCAGCTCTTTCCTTTTAGGAACCAACACTCTATCACCACCGCGTCTCAACTGAGGTACAGAATCAATGAGTCTGAATCTCAATTGCGACACACTATGGTTTTTTTCAGCAAAATGTCTTGACACTGGCAAATCCTATCTCTTTGTTGTAATATTTGATTTATGATTTCTCAACCTGAGGAGCAATTCCGTTGTTGTTTCACCAACATAGTGTAAACCACAGGGGCAGCTCAGAAGGTAAATCACAAAGGAGGATTGACATGTAAAAAAGCCCTTAATGTTTAATACTCTACCAGTTTGAGGATGGTTAAAAGAGCCGCCCTTGATCATATTATCACATATATTACATCCTAAGCAGGGGTAGCAACCATTTTTGTGAGGTGCCAGAAACATTTGACTCTTTCGATTGGACCCGATATCCGCTTTGACAACAATATTTTTAATCGATTTGCCTCTTCTGTAGGCCATCATAGGTCTATCCTGAAATTCAATTATATTTGGGAAGGCTCTACTTGTAATGACAGGGATAGGGAAACAGACAAGTGAGCCCTAATCTACCCGCCACTCAGTCCCTGCCTACTTGCAACGACCCGCCCTAGGCGACGGGGTACAACTGGGCGACGGTCCCTACACTCAGTAAGTGCACGACAGACAACCAGACAAGGAAACACAGAACAAAGGGAAACGGGGCAAGAGAGTACGAGGTGCCAAACGCAGAGCAGGAGAGTAGTGAACAAGCCGAGTCAAACCAGGAGTGTACGAGGTACCAAACGCAGAGCAGAAGAGTAGTCAGTAAGCCAGGGTCAATACGAAGCAGGGACAAGTAGTTCAAGAAGCTGCAGCAGGGCCAGGAAACCAACAGAGAAGAATCACAAGCAAGGAGGAACAGGAAAGGCAGGTATAAATAGACAGAGGGCGGGAGCTAGCTCCGTCTGGCCAGGCTGTGATAGGCTCTCCCACTCCTAAGCCTGCCATCCTGAGTGGTGGAAGATGGAGTCAGTCTCACAGACATAGAAGCAGATGCAGACTGATTACCTATGGGCGTGGATACAGAAGCTGTGCCTGGCAGATCCTTAACAGTACCCCCCCTTTTATGAGGGGCCACCGGACCCTTTCTAGATGGACCTGGTTTATTGGGGAAACAAAGGTGGAACCTCCTGACCAATACCCCAGCGTGAACATCCCGGGCGGGTACCTAAGTCCTCTCCTCAGGCCTTTATCCTCTCCAATGGACCAGGTACTAGAGGGAGCCTTGGACCATCTTGCTGTCCACAATCTTGGCCACCTCGAATTCTACCCCCTCAGGGGTGAGAACGGGGACAGGAGGTTTCCTCGAGAGAGCCAAGGACGGGGAGCAGCGTTTAAGGAGGGAGGCATGAAACACGTTGTGTACTCGAAAAGATGGGGGCAACTCCAGTCGGAAAGAGACAGGATTGAGGACTTCAATGACCTTGTACGGCCCTATAAACCGGGGAGCAAACTTCTTGGACGGGACTTTAAGGCGCAAGTTCTTTGACGATAGCCACACCAGATCCCCGACCATAAACGAGGGGTTAGCAGACCGTCTTCTATCTGCCTGAGTTTTTTGTATGCTCTGGGACGCCTCTAGGTTCTTCTGAACCTGGGCCCAGACTGTGCACAGTTCCCGATGAACGACCTCTACCTCGGGATTGTTGGAACTACCAGGTGAAACGGAGGAGAACCGTGGATTAAACCCAAAATTACAGAAAAAGGGGGAGACCCCTGACGAGTTACTGACCCGGTTATTAAGGGAAAATTCGGCGAGGGGAATGAATGAGACCCAATCATATTGACAGTCAGAGATAAAACACCTTAAATATTGTTCTAGAGACTGATTAGTCCTCTCGGTTTGGCCATTAGTTTCAGGATGGAAGGCAGAGGAGAAGGACAGATCAATCTCCAACTTTTTACAGAAGGCTCTCCAAACCAAAGAAACAAATTGTACCCCTCTGTCAGAAACAATATTGACAGGGACCCCATGGAGACGCAGGCTGTGTTTGACAAACAAGGTAGCTAACGTCTTAGCATTGGGTAGTTTTTTGAGGGGCACAAAGTGGCACATCTTACTGAAGCGGTCTACTACAACCCACACCACCGACTTGCCTTCAGATGGAGGCAAATCGGTGATAAAATCCATGGAGATATGGGTCCAAGGTCTCTGGGGAATGGGCAAAGAACGTAGTAAGCCCGCTGGTCGGGACCTGGGAGTCTTGCACCTAGCACAAACCTCACAAGCGGCGACGTAGGCCTTAACGTCTTTAGCCAACCCAGGCCACCAATAGTTTCTGGCAATGAGGTGCTTGGTACCCAGGATGCCTGGATGACCAGATAGTGCGGAGTCATGATTTTCCCTAAGTACCCTTAGCCGGAATTGCAGGGGAACCAACAGCTTGTTCTCAGGAAGGTTCCCGGGAGCTGAACCTTGATCAGCAGCAATTTCAGAGACTAAATCAGAATCAATAGAGGAAATGATTATTCCTGGAGGCAAAATACAAGCAGGATCTTCCTCCGAAGGAGGGCTGGCCATGAAGCTACGTGACAGTGCATCAGCCTTAATATTTTTAGACCCAGCCCTATAGGTAACCAAAAAATTTAATCTGGTAAAAAATAACGCCCATCGAGCTTGTCTCGGGTTTAGCCTCCGGGCCGATTCTAGGAAAACCAGATTCTTGTGGTCGGTAAGGACCGTTACCTGGTGCCTAGCCCCCTCCAGGAAGTGGCGCCACTCTTCAAATGCCCATTTAATGGCTAAGAGTTCGTGGTTGCCAATATCATAGTTACTCTCAGTGGGCGAAAATTTCCTGGAGAAGTAGGCACAGGGACAGAGATGGGTGAGGGACCTGGTACCCTGGGACAAGACAGCCCCCACTCCCACCTCGGACGCGTCAACCTCCACGATAAATGGCTTTATTTGGTTGGGCTGAACCAACACCGGGGCCGAGATAAAGCACTTCTTAAGGGCCTCAAAAGCCTGGACAGCCTCAGGAGGCCAGTGGAGGAGATCAGCACCCTTGCGAGTGAGGTCCGTAAGAGGCTTAGCGATGACCGAGAAGTTAGCAATAAATCTCCTGTAATAATTAGCGAACCCCAAGAAGCACTGTAACGCCTTCAGGGAGGCAGGTTGGACCCATTCCGCCACAGCCTGGACCTTGGCGTGGTCCATGCGGAATTCATGAGGAGTGAGGATTTGACCCAAAAATGGTATCTCCTGCATCCCAAACACACATTTTTCGGTCTTCGCAAACAGTTTGTTTTCCCGAAGGACCTGGAGCACCTTCCTGACATGCTCAATGTGGGAGGACCAGTCCTTGGAAAACACAAGTATGTCATCAAGGTACACTACAAGAAATACCCCCAGGTAATCTCTTAAAATCTCATTTATGAAATTCTGGAAGAACGCGGGAACATTACACAACCCAAAGGGCAAGACGAGGTATTCGAAATGACCTTTGGGCGTGTTAAATGCAGTCTTCCACTCATCCCCCTCTTTGATGCGGATAAGGTTATACGCCCCCCATAGATCAAACTTAGAGAACCATTGGGCCCCCTGAACCTGATTAAAGAGATCAGGAATCAAAGGAAGGGGATACTGGTTCCTTACAGTGACCTTATTCAAGTTACGGTAGTCAATGCATGGCCTAAGACCACCATCCTTCTTCCCTACGAAGAAGAAGCCAGCACCTACCGGAGAAGTAGAGGGGCGAATGTAACCCTTGGCCAGGCATTCCTGGATATACTCCCTCATGGCTTCACGTTCGGGACAAGAGAGATTAAATATCCTACCCTTAGGGAGCTTAGCTCCTGGTACCAAATCGATAGCGCAATCGTATTCTCTATGAGGAGGTAACACTTCGGAGGCCTCCTTAGAGAAAACATCGGCGAAGTCCTGAACAAATTCAGGTAGCGTGTTCACCTCCTCAGGGGGAGAATAGAATTAACAGAAAAATATGACGTCAAGCATTCATTACCCCATTTGGTAAGATCCCCAGTATTACAGTCAAACGTGGGATTATGCAACTGCAACCAGGGAAGGCCTAAAACCAAATCGGACGATAATCCCTGCCTCACCAGTACAGAGCACTGCTCCAAATGCATGGACCCAACAAGGAGTTCAAAAACAGGGGTATGCTGTGTAAAATTACCATTACCAAGAGGAGTGGAGTCGATACCCACTACCGGGACAGGTTTAGGCAAATCAATCAAAGGCATAGCTAGAGACATAGCAAATTCCACAGACATGATATTAGCAGACGACCCTGAATCCACGAAGGCACTGCCGGTAGCAGACCTACCACCAAAAGAGACCTGAAAGGGAAGCAAGATTTTACTACGTTTTGTATTTACGGGAAATACCTGTGCGCCCAAGTGACCTCCCCGATGATCCGGCTGCTTATTCTTATGCCTAGGACAGGTGATCACTTGATGCTTGTCATCCCCACAATAGAAGCAGAGACCATTCTTCCTGCGGAACTCTCTACGTTGTTGGGGGGACACGGAGGCCCCGAGTTGCATAGGTACCTCTGAGTCTTCCGTGGAAGAACGAAGCAACGGAACCTCGGGAGGCATCATGGGGGAGTCAGAGGAGAAAACACATAAACGTTCACGTTGTCGTTCCCTGAGACGTCGGTCAAGTCATACCGCTAAAGCCATAACCTGGTCTAGGGAGTCAGAAGAGGGATAGATAACTAGCAGGTCTTTCAGGGCGTTCGACAGACCCAACCTAAACTGGCACCTTAAGGCAGGGTCATTCCACCGAGAAGCTACGCACCACTTCCTAAAGTCAGAGCAATACTCCTCAACAGGTCTCTTACCCTGACGTAAGGTCACCAGCTGACTCTCGGCAAAGGCAGTCCTGTCAGTCTCGTCATAAATTAGTCCGAGAGCAGAAAAGAAAAGATCAACGGAGGAAAGTTCAGGGGCGTCAGGAGCCAAGGAGAAGGCCCATTCTTGGGGCCCTTCCTGGAGCCGGGACATAATTATACCCACCCGCTGGCTCTCAGAACCTGAGGAGTGGGGCTTTAAACGAAAATAGAGCCTACAACTCCCCCAAAAGGAGAGAAAAGTCTTCCGGTCCCCTGAGAACCGGTCAGGCAACTTGAGGTGGGGTTCAAGAGGTGAGGTGAGGGGCACTACCATGGTAGCATCAGGCTGGTTGACCCTCTGAGCCAGGGCCTGGACCTGTAGGGAGAGACCCTGCATTTTCTGAACCAGGGTCTCAAGGGGGTCCATAGTGGTGTGAGGGACCAGGGTAGATTGGGTATATGGGCTTGTGATTATGTAATGACAGGGATAGGGAAACAGACAAGTGAGCCCTAATCTACCCGCCACTCAGTCCCTGCCTACTAGCAACGAACCGCCCTAGGCGACGGGGTACAACTGGGCGATGGTCCCTACACTCAGTAAGTGCACGTCAGACAACCAGACAAGGAAACACAGAACAAAGGGAAACAGGGCAGTTGCCCACGGCAACACCGTGAGCAACAAGAGTAGTAAACGAGCCGAGTCAAACCAGGAGAGTACGAGGTGCCAAACCCAGAGCAGGAGAGTAGTGAACAAGCCGAGTCAAACCAGGAGTGTACGAGGTCCCAAACGCAGAGCAGAAAAGTAGTCAGTAAGCCAGGGTCAATACGAAGCAGGGACAAGTAGTTCAAGAAGCTGCAGCAGGGCCAGGAAACAAACAGAGAAGAATCACAAGCAAGGAGGAACAGGAAAGGCAGGTATAAATAGACAGAGGGCGGGAGCTAGCTCCATCTGGCCAGGCTGTGATAGGCTCTCCCACTCCAAAGCCTGCCATCCTGAGTGGTGGAAGATGGAGTCAGTCTCACAGACATAGAAGCAGGTGCAGACTGATTACCTATGGGCGTGGATAGAGAAGCTGTGCCTGGCAGATCCTTAACACTACTCAAGAATTTGCAATCCTTCCTCAGGATTTCACCAATTTGTGAACTTAGTGAGGAGAAAGTAAGAGATCGTGCCTATCCAATAAATCAACCTTCCGTCTGTTTAGCTCCAAGATATGATTTGGGTAGCCCCGATCAGATATATATATTGTAAAATGGGACCTTGCAGTTAGTCTTGTAGCCAAACAATTAGGCAGATTTACATGTACAGTTGTCCAGTGTTTATTGTGCACAGTCACAAACAGCAATTTAAACAGGCTTGTTTTAGCAGGAAATGTAGAAAATAAAATGTCCTTAGTTTCAAGATAACATACAACTCAAGTTCAGTGCTTCTCTCCAAGCTTTGTAGGTTCTGTCCAAATATGCTTGCTCTTTGCACCCTGGTAAGTTCAGGCTTTGTACTCCCAGTCTGGTCTTTCTGCAACACCACACACTCCACACTGCTCTCTGGCAGTCTTCTTTATTAGTCTCTCTAGACACACCTGTGACACACCTAGACACACCTCTAGACGCACACATCGGACTCCAGGTTCAGGTAGACAACATCAGGCATGGAGTATGGAGCGACCTTCTTAAATACATATT
This sequence comes from Rhinoderma darwinii, assembly GCF_050947455.1. Lineage (NCBI taxonomy): Eukaryota > Metazoa > Chordata > Amphibia > Anura > Rhinodermatidae > Rhinoderma > Rhinoderma darwinii. The sequence goes on from NC_134689.1 coordinate 50,009,277, forward strand.
TAGTCACCCACAAAACCAGGACCCAAACTCCAGTTACTTACATTACTGAGACAAGAATCCTCATTGACACATACCTGCCATCAGCTACTTTACCCACTGATTGTTTACAATATATATATATATATATATATATATATATATATATATATATATATATATATTTAATATGTCTACATGTATAGATATATTATATATGTGTGTATATATATATATATATATATATATATATACACACACACAAACATACATACAGTAGCAGCATAGTAAATTGAAGTAAATTGGAATATTAGCTTTTCCACATACAAATGTGTCTACCCTAAGCTTTTCTTAAATTGCGGTAAGTTATACGAATTATTATTGATACTTTTTTAATACAATTTCTTCCCTTCCAGTAAAACAACATATATGTTAAATGTATATGTTTTTTTTAACATAGTTGTTTATGGACGAAGGATGGCTGACGAATGGCATCCATTACAGCAATCCAGCAAAAAAATGTATATGTTAAAACGTATAAAAATTTTTAACATGGGAGTCTATGGGCGACAGACGACTGACGGATAGCATCTTGCAGTGGCCATACATTTCAGGATTTGTTGGGTTAAGACTATGTGCACAATACATTTTGGTCCTATGTTTAATATGTTGTTGGGAAAACTAAATGTTTTCCTTTATCCAGACAGAGGCTTTTTCTTTTTTAACATAAGAGCCTATGGGTGACGTATGCCACTGTATAGCATACATCTCAGGTGTACGCTTTACGTATACTTCATCAGCTTTTCAGTAGCCATTTATGAAGTATAAGTTAAATGGATATCAATATAATCCATGAGAGTTCCTGACATATACGTTTAACCTACACCATTAAACTATATTGTGATGCCACTGTTAAGGTATCCATCACAGCCTACGTTAAACATATATGTCGGGAGCTTTCCCGGAATATACGTTAAATGTAGGCCAAAAACGCAATGTGCACAAAGCCTTAAAAATAGTTCATATTACATTTTGGCCCTACGTTTAGCATTTATGTCGGGAAAGTTCTGGCGTACACACTAAACTTGTCCATAGAGCTCCATTAAGCCACTGTCGCGCTGGTTGACGTCCATATACCTTTTTCTCTTGAAGGATGGAATAGTGTAGTAAACTACAATATTCCATCCACGAGATCCTGCAAAATAATATACTATGGATGGACGTATGCTACTGTTTGACATACATCACAGGCATATATACATTATTGGCTTTTTAATACCTTTAAACAGATATATATGTTAAACAGATATCATTATAGCCTGTGGGTGTCTGATGCCTATTAATGGAATATTTCACCATTAGACTATAATGGTATCTGTTTAACGTATATATCATGAACACGGTGATATAAGTTCATGATGTATAAATTTAACGTATACCAATATAGTCTATGGTGACATAAGCAACTGTCAGGCATCTGTCACAGCCTACATTTTACATACAGTATTTGATCCCTTGCTGATTTTGTAAGTTTGCCCACTGTCAAAGTCATGAACAGTCTAGAATTTTTAGGCTAAGTTAATTTTACCAGTGAGAGATAGATTATATAAAAAAACAAAAACAGAAAATCACATAGTCAAAATTATATATATTTATTTGCATTGTCCACAGAGAAATAAGTATTTGATCCCCTACCAACCATTAAGAGTTCAGCCTCCTCCAGACCAGTTACACGCTCCAAATCAACTTGGTGCCTGCATTAAAGACAGCTGTCTTAAATGGTCACCTGTATAAAAGACTCCTGTCCACAGACTCAATTAATCAGTCTGACTCGAACCTCTACAACATGGGGAAGACCAAAGAGCTTTCTAAGGATGTCAGGGACAAGATCATAGACCTGCACAAGGCTGGAATGGGCTACAAAACCATAAGTAAGACGCTGGGTGAGAAGGAGACAACTGTTGGTGCAATAGTAAAAAAATGGAAGACGAACAAAATGACTGTCAATCGACATCGATCTGGGGCTCCATGCAAAATCTCACCTCGTGGGGTATCCTTGATCCTGAGGAAGGTGAGAGTTCAGCCGAAAACTACACGGGGGGAACTTGTTAATGATCTCAAGGCAGCTGGGACCACAGTCACCAAGAAAACCATTGGTAACACATTACGCCGTAATGGATTCAAATCCTGCAGTGCCCGCAAGGTCCCCCTGCTCAAGAAAGCACATGTACAGGCCCGTCTGAAGTTTGCAAATGAACATCTGGATGATTCTGAGAGTGATTGGGAGAAGGTGCTGTGGTCAGATGAGACTAAAATTGAGCTCTTTGGCATTAACTCAACTCGCCGTGTTTGGAGGAAGAGAAATGCTGCCTATGACCCAAAGAACACCGTCCCCACTGTCAAGCATGGAGGTGGAAACATTATGTTTTGGGGGTGTTTCTCTGCTAAGGGCACAGGACTACTTCACCGCATCAATGGGAGAATGGATGGAGCCATGTACCGTCAAATCCTGAGTGACAACCTCCTTCCCTCCACCAGGACATTAAAAATGGCTCATGGCTGGGTCTTCCAGCACGACAATGACCCGAAACATACAGCCAAGGCAACAAAGGAGTGGCTCAAAAAGAAGCACATTAAGGTCATGGAGTGACCTAGCCAGTCTCCAGACCTTAATCCCATCGAAAACTTATGGAGGGAGCTGAAGATCCGAGTTGCCAAGCGACAGCCACGAAATCTTAATGATTTACAGATGATCTGCAAAGAGGAGTGGGCCAAAATTCCATCTAACATGTGTGCAAACCTCATCATCAACTACAAAAAACGTCTGACTGCTGTGCTTGCCAACAAGGGTTTTGCCACCAAGTATTAAGTCTTGTTTGCCAAAGGGATCAAATAATTTTTTCTCTGTGCACAATGCAAATAAATATATATAATTTTGACAATGTGATTTTCTTTTTTTTTTAATATAATCTATCTCTCACTGGTAAAATTAACCTAGCCTAAAAATTGTTCATGTCTTTGATGGTGGGCAAACTTACAAAATCAGCAAGGCATCAAATACTTATTTCCTTCACTGTATATGTTGTGAGCTTTTCCCGGTATATACTTCCAACATAGGCCATTTAAAGTAATGTGAACTAGGCCTAAGCTAAGGGAGTACACACCTAAGGACATAAATTGTTTATTTCAACTTCTGTTGGCAGCAAATAATAAGTTAAATGTTTTTTTTAAATTTAGTAACACGTTATTTAACTGAAGGATCTCTAATAACAGAAAATGAAATATGCTATTTTTCATGAGTGTTACCTTTAAATCTTACAATGAATAATTACTGGTTATCAAACACTAGCAAATCATTTACAACTCTAGTACGTAGCATGGGATCAGCCCAGTTCTGTAATGAGGCCCTCTGAGATTTCTGTATATACACTCAGGTATTCGCTAGAATTTAATGTCTGCAAATTTTGATTAACTTACTGCTGACGATTTGAGAGTGATCTAAAATTTAGATCACTAATGTGTATGAGGCTTACGGAGCCTTTTCCCTATAGGAAGTTTCCTGCTATGGAACGTCCTCACATCTGGCTTAGTAAAAATATCATTATTCACTAAAGAAATCTTTGAAATAGAATGAGATATTTGAGAACTAAAAAATCCTGCCTTATTTAAATTGAAAAGGTTATCTCTTACCTGCAACAAAAACAATGTACATAGTAAGCACCTCTGCACCAGTAAAATAGAATATGATTAAAAAAAAATCATATGCTCTTAACAGTATTTTGTACAGATCACTGTACATAACCAATGTTTTCTCAGTGGGACCCTTGCTCAGTACAAAGATACATTTATTTATGGGGAATAAGATTATTCCATAGTAAATTAAAGATATTAATATTCACAATAGTTTAATGACTATATAAAGGCTCAGAGCTAGGTTAGAAGCTCAGAAATTGTATATGCCATATAATATCTAATAGTAATGTATTATTGAGGTTGCTTTATGCCATTTATTTTATACATTTTCTTATTAAACACTGAGGTGATGAGTTCAGAGATCATTGACAACACATTGTTTAACAAGAGTGTTTGACTCATACAACCGTATTACTGCCCCAAATAACCCCTGGGTCATAATATGGGAGCCATGGGGCCCTACTGTACCTCTATATGCATCAGACTTTATATGGATATATACACAGGTTTTTTTCTGTCGGATTTCGTATGAATCCAGAGAAAAAAAAATCATGGCATGCTGCATCAAACTCCATATTTCTGAGGTTTTCTCCCCTTTAAAGACTGTTTCTAGAGCATAACATAGTTCCCTATGGAAACACCATGCAGCAGGACACAAATTGCCTATGGGTCCTTTTTGGTTGACCCATATTGCAGTCTGTGCAAAATCACACAGGTTTGATGAGCCAATGTCAGTAAGCTGTAGAATAGACCATAAGGCCAAACTCCCTGAGGGGCACTGCACCTCAACCTGAAGCTTATGGCAGAGGCGTAGCTAGTTCTCCAGCACCCACGGCAAAGATTCAGTTTGGCGCCCCCCCAACCTCTTTCCCTACAGCTCCTTCCCCCTCGCCATGTTTGTTTTCTCTACCAATCAATGACGTGTCATTTCTTTTCCACATTTTCTTTTATGTAACTCAAGCATAGAAACATTTGTACATTTTACAAGCAATATAGTTCTATACACAACACCAGAACCAAGCTCATTATATATATGCAGCACTAGAACAAAGCTCATTACATATATACAGCACCAGAACAAAGCTCAGTACACATATACAGAGCCAAAACAAAGCTCAGTACATATACACTACCGTTCAAAAGTTTGGGGTCACCCACACAATTTTGTGCTTTCCATGAAAACTCACACTTATATTTATCAAATGAATTGCAAAATGACTAGAAAATATAGTCAAGACATTGACAAGGTTAGAAATAATGATTTTTATTTAAAATAATAATATTCTCCTTCAAACTTTGCTTTCGTCAAAGAATGCTCCATTTGCAGCAATTACAGCATTGCAGACCTTTGGCATTCTAGCTGTTAATTTGCTGAGGTAATCGGGAGAAATTCCACCCCATGCTTCCAGAAGCCCCTCCCACAAGTTGGATTGGCTTGATGGGCACTTGCGTACCATACGGTCAAGCTGCTCCCACAACAGCTCTATGGGGTTGAGATCTGGTGACTGCGCTGGCCACTCCATTACAGATAGAATACCAACTGCCTGCTTCTTCCCTAAATAGTTCTTGCATAATTTGGAGGTGTGCTTTGGTTCATTGTCCTGTTGTAGGATGAAATTGGCTCCAATCAAGCTCTGTCCACAGGGTATGGCATGACGTTGCAAAATGGAGTGATAGCCTTCCTTATTCAAAATCCCTTTTACCTTGTACAAATCTCCCACTTTACCAGCACCAAAGCAACCCCAGACCATCACATTACCTCCACCATGCTTGACAGATGGCGTCAGGCACTCTTCCAGCATCTTTTCAGTTGTTCTGCGTCTCACAAATGTTCTTCTGTGTGATCCAAAAACCTCAAACTTCAATTCGTCTGTCCATAACACTTTTTTCCAATATTCCTCTGTCCAATGTCTGTGTGCTTTTGCCCATATTAATCTTTTCCTTTTATTAGCCAGTCTCAGATATGGCTTTTTCTTGCCACACTGCCCTGAAGGCCAGCATCCCAGAGTCGCCTCTTCACTGTAGACGTTGACACTGGCGTTTTGCGGGTACAATTTAATGAAGCTGCCAGTTGAGGACCTGTGAGGCGTCTATTTCTCAAACTAGAGACTCTAATGTACTTGTCTTGTTGCTCAGTTGTGCAGCGGGGCCTCCCACTTCTCTTTCTACTCTGGTTAGAGCCTGTGTGTGCTGTCCTCTGAAGGGAGTAGTACACACCATTGTAGGAAATCATCAGTTTCTTGGCAATTTCTCGCATGGAATAGCCTTCATTTATAAGAACAAGAATAGACTGTCGAGTTTCACATGAAAGCTCTCTTTTTCTAGCCATTTTGAGAGTTTAATCGAACCCACAAATGTAATGCTCCAGATTCTCAACTAGCTCAAAGGAAGGTCAATTTTATAGCTCCTCTAAACAGCAAAACTGTTTACAGCGGTGCTAACATAATTTCACAAGGGTTTTCAAGTGTTTTCTAATCATCCATTAGCCTTCTAACACCGTTAGCAAACACAATGTACCATTGGAACACTGGAGTGATGGTTGCTGGAAATGGGCCTCTATACACCTATGTAGATATTGCATTAAAAACCAGACGTTTGCAGCTAGAATAGTCATTTAGCACATTAACAATGTATAGAGTGTATTTCTGATTAATTTAATGTTATCTTCATTGAAAAAAACTGTGCTTTTCTTGCAAAAATAAGGAAATGTCTAAGTGACCCTAAACTTTTGAACGGTAGTGTATACAACACCAGAAACAAGCTCATTACATATATACAGTGCCAGAACAAAGCTCATGATATATATACAGCACCAGAACAAAGCTCAGTACATGAATACAAAATCAGAACAAAGCTCAGTACAAATACATTTCAGTACAGAGATCATTTGCAAAGTCAGGTTAGCAGCTGCCAGAATGACCTGAATAATGGTAATCATATACTGGGAGTTGCTCATACCCCAAAAAATAGTACCCTCCACCCAGGGGCTTAACTAGGAAAGACTGGGCCCCATAGCAAATTTTTGACTGGGGCCCCCCCTCCCCTGGGTGTCACACAACACCCCCCTTGTAGATAGTGCCTTTTTTACAGCCCCCGCTGTAGATAACGCCATACAGCCCCCTCTGTAGGTAACGCCATACAGCCCCCCTGTAGATAACGCCATACAGCCCCCTTTGTAGATATCTACAGAGGGGGCTGTATGGTGTTATCTACAAGGGGGTCTGTATGGCGTTATCTACAGGGGGGTCTGTATGGCGTTATCTACAGGGGGGGCTGTATACACATGTACACATCACACACTATATATACACACATGAACACATCACACACTATATATACACATGTACACATCACACACTATATATACACATGTACACATCACATACACTATATACACACACATAAACACATCAAACACTATATATACACAAGAAGAGATCACATCACTATATACACATGTACACATCACATACACTATATAAACACATGTACACATCACATACACTATATATACACACATGAACACATCACACACTATATATACACACACATATGAACACATCACACACTATATATACACACACATGAACACATCACACTCTATATATATACATACACACATGAACACATCACACACTATATATACACATGTACACATCACACACTATATATACATGTACATATCACATACACTATATATACAGTCATGAACACATCACACACTATATATACACACATGTACACATCACATACACTATATATACACACACACATGTATACATCACAAATATGCACACATTATACACATATAAAGTACACATTGTAACCTCACATGCACTTACCTTTTATGTAGGATAATTGTGAAGGGAGTTCTGCAGCTTGATGGCCCGACACAGTGCCGCAGACAGTCTCCCCTCCCCCTCCCTCAAGTCCTGAATGATAACAGAAGCATCCCGAGGAGAGGTGTAAAGAGTAGGGAGGGGGAGATTTGTTAGCAGCACAGACTACAGCTGCTGTTACAGTCGGGCGGAAGTTCTTAGCTGCTGTGCCCTGCACCTGAGGCCAGAAACTCACCTAGAAGGCAGACCGTCGACACTCATCGTTGGCGCCCCCTCTAAGTTGCGCCCGGGGGAAAACATTCCCCACCTGCCCTCCCTAGCTACGCCCCTGCTTATGGTTGTAGCTGGGAGAGAGTAAGGGAGAACCGGTTTTGCATGGGTTGTGAAAGTGTCAGCTCAGGAAGCCCAGAAATCTGGCATAAATTATAGTGGAAATCTACGCAAGCTCCTAGCTGGCAAAGATTTTCCTTTGTGGGGCGTAGCAAGGTGGAGGCCTGTGCCGTGCCCCTTCCTCTGATTTGACTACCAAAAAAATAAATGTGTATAACACTATCTACAGCGGTCACTGTGTGTTGCACTTTATACAATGGGCACTGTAGGTGAACTTCATACAGGGGGAACTGTGTGTGACACTTTATACAGGTCAAGGAACTAATGTGCCTGTGGCACAGTGAAACCCAATTTCCCAACTACTAACTGAAAAATTTATAAAATATAACTTTTAATGATGTGCTTATAAAATGTCCAAAGGAAAGACAGACAACATGCGCAATAGATTAAAATGTATAGCTAAAGTCAGCTAGCACAAGCTCTATGTGAACTGTGCCTTCACTGTGGCAGGATTAGGTATCGTAGATACGGGAGTGTAACTGCTTTGTTCCGCAGCTGCAGACTGCTGATCGTTCGCTAGTGTCACAATTGATTAAGGTGTAGAGGCTAGCATGACATAACTGTTAAAATTGTAATAGCCCCCCGACATGTTTCGCTGTAAACACAGCGTCTTCAGGGCATCAAAACGGGGCTAGTGAGCGCGCGTTCAAATTCCTCTTGCTTTAAAGCCTTGGGCGTATACCACAAAAACTCCACCTGTGTAGGAACCAATAAGATTCCCTAACCAGGGACGAGCCGACATACACAAAGATTGGCATGCGAATTAGCCAGTTAGGAGGGTGAACAAAGGGTCCAATCCATACACGCGAGATGCACATGCGCATAGCGTCCCAATCTGGACATAGCCGATTTAATAGTTAAAAGAAGTAAGTGCGCATGTCTGGGCACTTAGAATCTACGATGCTGGAATTCTAAACACTAAGTTAACAGGTAAGTGATCCTAGGGAAGAAGTGCATGATAGTTTAAGTTTCAGAGACCATATCCAGAGATATATACTGGAGCTATGGAGGCAGGCAAGATGCGTAATGTATGGAGATAATGGGTGATATCCGTTAGTGATGTATTAATGCGTGAACAATATGGAGGCGTTAATTATAGTAAATAAAGGATGAATGTATCGATATCCACTCAGTAAGGCAAATTATCAATGCGCTGCATTTATGAGGATAACATTTTATGAACAAATCCTGTTTAGAAATGTATCGATTTGATACAAGGAAGAGGAATAAACATCGAACCAGATGGACATAAATTGTAATAACATGCAACTTATATATAAAGTGAAAAGAGATACCATGTATATGATTCTAGTAATAATAAGGTCAATGCTATAATGGAGTTATATCGACATTACATCAATGATTAGTATAGAGTAAAAAATAAGTGAATGAATGTACGAATACAAAATCTATAGGAAGGCTATAAAGGTAAAGCCTTCATTTAGCCCATTGGGGCTTAAAGAGCTTAATCTATGGATCCATCTGGCTTCTTCTTGCAGCAGCTTTTTATCCAAATTTCCAGCCCTGGGGCCCAATTTGATTTGGGTAATGCCCCAAAATTGAAGGGCACTGGTATTTCCATGGTGAACGGATCTGATATGTTTGGAAAGAGGTGTATCCTCTTTGGTGTTAATGGTGCTAATATGTTTATAGATCCTTCTTCTGAGCTGTTGGATGGTCTTGCCCACATACAGTTTGGGGCAAGGACACTGGGCAGCATATATAATACCGCTGCTTTGACAATTAATAAACTGTTTGATGGTAAAGCTCTTTGCATCAAATGGATTAGAGAAAGTCTTGGTCGTGGGCATAAAGGGACAGAAGGAGCATCTACCACATGGGAAGGACCCATGTGTAGGAGGTGGGAGCCAGCTGCTTAGCGGATTAGATGGTCTAGAGTAATGGCTATGTGTAAGGAATTCCCGAAGATTCTTTCCTCTCCGGTAGATGATATTAGGGACACTAGAAATTGCATCACAAAGTTCTGGATCTGCCTGTAGGATGGACCAGTGTTTTTGTAAAATGTACTTAATTTGAATGGAACAGGTGTCAAAGTTCCCTATACATCTAATAAGTGAGGATTGTTTATCGTTATCATTATTGGGGTTGTTATTCTTCTTTCTGCCATAGAGTAAATCATCTCTTGGGGTTGCCCTGGCTCTAGCATAAACTTTATGCAGAGTCTTCTTTGGATACCCACGTGCCAACATTTTTTGGTATAGTGTGTCACATTCTAATTTAAAGGTATGTTCCTCAGAGCAATTCCTCTTGGCTCTTAGGTACTGTCCTATAGGGATACCTTTCTTAAGTGCCGGTGGATGAAAGCTCCCCCAATGTAGGAAACTATTTGTGCCAGTTTCTTTTCGAAAGATGTTGGTTTGAACACCACCACCAGGATCCAGGGAGATTTTAAGAGCAAGAAAATGAATTTCATTCGTATGTATAGTTTGAGTCAATTTCATCCCAATATGGTTATTATTAAGGATGTCCATGAAGTCAAGGAAAAGAGCAATGTCACCGTCCCAGAAAATGAGTCGATATATCTCTGCCAAAATAAAATGTGACATGTGAAAAAAAGTAAATCGTCGTTGAAAATCAAAGTGTCTTCCCACCACCCTAAAAATAAATTTGCATAGGTGGGTGCACAAACTGTGCCTATAGCAGTGCCTTTGAGTTGGTGATAAAATTTACTGTCAGATATAAATTAATTGTGAGTGAGTAGGAATTTGAGAAGTGATAGATTGAATCTGTTGTGTGCCTGAAACTGGGTCCCTTTGGTGTTTAGAAAGTGTTGCACAGCATTGAGGGGGCACCATGTGGTACTATCTACAGGGGGCACCGTGTGTCACTATCCACAGGGGGCACCATGTGGCACTATCTTCAGCCGGCACCATGTGGCACTATCTACAGGGGGCACTGCGTGACACAATTTATTGAGAAAGGTTGAACTTGAGGGACCTATGTTTTTTTTCAACCAGTGTAACTGTGTAACAATTAGAATCAGAGAACATGCGACATGTCAATGAATGGAAATGTGTTTTCTCCTTCTATGTCAGATCAGTACTGTAAAGCGAGATGATGGATGGTATCATTATTTTTAGTGAAACCGCAACTTCCATCATACCCTTACCATTGTTCAGGTCATACTCAGAGCTGTAGTTTCACATGGTACATACTTATATGGCAGTGAGTTAAACTGAATATACAAATTTACAATCTGTCTGTCTGTACTGAGCTGTATTTGTGCTGACATTGTATATTTACTAAGCTTGGTTCTGTTGCTGTATATACAGTATGTACTGAGCTTGGATCTGGTGCTATATTTATGTACTGAGCTTGGTCTTTGCTGGTATTACATATGTAGTGAGCTTTCTTCTGGTGCTGTATATATGTACTAAGCTTTGTTCTGGTGCTGCATGTATGTACTGAGCTTGGTACTAGTGCTGTATATATGTACTGAGCTTTGTTTCGTGCTGTATTTATGTACTGAACTTGGTCTCTTTCTGTATATATGTACTGAGTTTAATTCTGATGCCATATTTATGTACTGAGCTATGTTCTGGCACAGTATTTATGTACTAGTCTTGGTTTTGGTACTGTATTTATGTATTGACTTAGTTCTGGAGCAGTATTTATGTTATGAACTAGATTTTGGAACTGTATCAGTGTATTAAGCTTAAATCTGATACTGTATTTGCACACTAAACGTTTACATTTGGGAGTTGTGGTAAGTAGCTGGGAGATTTGCCGTGTCATGCTGCGCACGCTGCACTGTTCTCCACCCTTCTCACAATCCAGAGCCTAACTTCATGGGTTGCATACACCTATTGTACTGAATGCGCACATATAGGTCTATACATAATAGGTAAATTTAAGATATGTGTAGGTGGGTACTTGTATGTGTGCTCAGGTATTTATGTACATAGTGTACAATCCAGTTAACATACAGTACATAGTGTACATAGTGTCCAATCCAGTTAATCCAGTGGAAAAGGGGGCGCCAAACAAGCCTGGAAACTTTCTAGGATATTACTTATACATACATGAATTTAGAGTCCACATTAATATATAACATATTTGGAATATTATAAATGTTTTATTTGATTATTAGAGTCGTAAACTTTTTCTGTGGCGCGACACACTGCCCTGCCCCAATCATGCACTTTTTTAGTCATTTGGCTGAACGTGTGTGGCATGAGAACTTTCTAGATATACTCCTTTGTTCAGGGGTGGGATTCAGCCAATTTTCCCTGTTTCTGCCAAACGGGCTATTTAAATAGCGGCCATATCGCAGAACTAAAAAGAAGTAGGACCCCAAACCACTTATGTTAAAATGTATAGGTGCCCTCAGGATGCGGATACAATTGATTGAAAGAAGTTGCAGCAGCAACTACAAGGGAGCCCAAGGTACCCTGACCCGCCAGTCCGTGGTGAAAGCCCTTTTTTACACATATGCCAGTATAATGATATTATTATGCCTCATGGGAACAGGGACAGGTAAGGGTTATGGTACTTATTTGATGTGGCATTGTCTTAGTGGACACTCTTTTAGGGGGTACTACGTGCAGCACTATTGCTGGGGGGCACTATTTGTGGCACTTTTAGGAGGCACTATGGGAATGCTATTTAAAATGAATGGGTAGTATTGTAGCAGTATCAGCATGACACAATATGAGGGTAGTAGCAGGCACAATAATAGAACAGCAGCAGCCTCAGTATTAGGGGGCAACAGGCTAGCTCTATGTAAGGCGGTGACATTGGAAAAGTGGGTAGCAGAATGAGGAGTTTGTGTTGTTCGAAAGTGCAAAGATGATGAGGAGCCAAGACATCTGGGCAGGAAACACTGCGGAAATGAGTGGTGGCTGGGAGAAATCGTCACAGTGTTCTGGGCCAAATGGGGAAGAATAGTCGCTTATGAGTCACTGAATTTCTTTGTTTAGTTTGCCTCTGACTATGTCAGATCAGTACTGTGTTCACTCATAAGGCCTGCAGCGAGATGATGGGTGGTACCATACTTATTTGATAAAAACAACAATTCACAGCATACCCTTGTCACACTGATAAATGGTGTTCTTTCTTATCCCCCTTTTGGTACACACTCTGCACCTTTGCAGTTTGAGGAATTATGCTGGGAAAGTGTTGTCCTGGTATAATACAGGCACCCTCTCTTCCAGCATATATGTTTGAGTCCTTCCCTTCCTGGTTCCCTAATATTAGGGCCTTGATAAATCGCCTCTTGAAACAGAAGAAATGTTCTCCTCGCCTGCACAACTGCATATTTTTTCTTTCCTGACGTATGGGAGCCATAACTTATTTTTTTTTTTTTCATAGACCTAGTGGTATAAGGGCTGTTTTTTAGCGGGATGAGCTGCAGTATTTATTGCTACCATTTTGGGGTACATGCGACTTTTTCTCACTTTTTTGGGAGGTAAGGTGACCAAAAGACAGTAGTTCTGACATAGTTTTTAAGTTTTTTTTTATACAGCGTTCATGCGTTATACTTGACATGTTAACTTTATTCTGCGGGTCACTACGATTCTGGCAGTACCAAATTCTTTGCGCTTTTTTATATTTTACAACTTTTTGCACAATAAAATTACTATTTGTAAAAAGAGTGTATTTTTTCTGTCGCCATGTTCTGAGAACCATAACTTTTTAATTTTTTCATCTACGGAGCAGGGTTGCCAACCTCCACTTCAGAAATTTCTGGACAACTGAGCTAAAAATCACACCTAAATTTTTATGGACACATTACAAAATCATTGCCTGTGCAGTGTGCAGTGTTCTAGGAGTAACTCATCAATCACAGCTCCGCTTGTATCTTTCCCAAGCTAACTTAGGTGATGTTTTCTCTGATTTAGTCATTCGTGTTCCCTTTTTTTCTCCATCCGGCCTAGACCACTGTGACGACTTATTCCAGCCACGACCCGTCTCTGCAGAATTTGACACACCGGTATGTTGGTTTCTCGCTCTCACCCATTTCACCCTCGCTTTCACCCATTGCAAAACCCTTTATAACAGAAGAGGCTCTTATAGATGGTGCTAATGGCTCAATTTCCAATGCAAAAAGGGAAGGGGATAGTGGGTGACTGGGTCTAGTCCCTCGGGCTAGTGTGAATGTGGGGGAGATGTGACAATTGGTTTTAACACTCGCTATAGGTTGGGCGTATAATAACTTTACCGGTCTGATAAACCTGGGACAAATCCAAATTTACCTAGTACAGACCACAGATAAGACCACTCTACCGAGTCTAATGCCTTCTCAAGGGCCAAAGAGGCCACAATTCTGGAGCCACTTGACCCAACAGTAGATGATATTCTAGTGAAGAGCCTTCGAATGTTAACATCAGTGGCCTTCCTTGGCATGAAACCAGATTGGTCAGGATGAATAAGATAAGTGTTATGGTGGGTGTGTGGACCCACTGGGCCGTACCGCCGTAGCGGGATAGCAGCTGGCCAACAGGATACCAAGTCAATGTCTATAGTTCGAATAAGGGTACCTGTGGTAATTTCAGACAGAAGCAATGGTAGGCTCGGATGGGACCTTGGCAGCAGGCAGACACCAGGCGCGGTGTAACACAGAAGGCGTAGTATACGGTACCACACGACTCCAACTCTCAATGGCACAGGAACAAGGTAGCACAGTATACAGGATACAGGTAGCAGGTACGTGAACACTGGGAACTAGAAAACACTAAGGGACCATTTACAAAGACTAACACGAGTAAACACAACAATGCTCAGGCAGTGAAGGAAGGGGCAGGGCCCTTCTTATAGTCCAGGGTGATCGTTGGCTAATTTGACATACAATTCAGGTGCGTGCGCTGGCCCTTTAACGCCGGGAATGAGCGTGCATGCGCACCCTACCCTACACAGCAGAGTGAAGCGGAAGTGAGTGCTGGCGTCTCCTGAGGAGGAAATGCGGGCCAGCACTCACTGATCCATGTCTGCGGCCACGGGGGTTGAGTAATCCCGACGGTCCGCAGCCATGGGTGTCACAATGAGAAATGCTCTTTTGCAGACGTATCACCAATATTTTGGCTAATATTTTAATATCACAATTGAGGAATGAAATAGGTTGGTATGGGTCATAGTCTTTAGGATCTTTACGGGGCTTGGGGATCATCACTATAAGAGCCTATCTTATAGAAGGGGGCAGGGTATTACCAACATTCAAGGATTGAAAAAGGTTAAGCAAATGAGGTCCAATAATTTCCACATGCAATTTCTACCACTCTTTGGGTAGACCATCTAGACCCGAGGTGTTCCTGTTTGGAAAGGAGCTTATAGCCTCAGTAATTTTCTCCATAGACGGGTCAGCCAACAGAATATCAACATCCTCTCTATCCAGAGTATGCCTAGCATGCCACTAGGTCAGGTAGATTATTTGAAACTTTAGAGAAGTATAAATCAGAATAAAATTTAGCAAAGATGTCATTGATATCCAGGGGGCTCACTGACAGGCATCCCTGTACAAGAAGTGATTTCCAAAATTGGGTTCAGGGTGGTGTCCCCTCTAGCCAACTAAGCCAGCAAAAGACCATTCTTATCCCCCTGCTCAAAAACCCTCTGTTAGGAGTACAAAGTTTTCTTCCTGGTGAGCTCAGTTAACCCCTTAAGGACGCAGCCTTGTTTTGGCCTTAAAGAGGCTCTGTCACCAGATTCTCAAACCCCTATCTCCTATTGCATGTGATCGGCGCTGCAATGTAGATAACAGTAACGTTGTTTTTTTTTCAAAAACGTTCATATTTGGCCAAGTTATGAGCTATTTTATATATATGCAAATGAGGTTTTAAATGGACAACTGGGCGTTTTTTTTTCGTTATGTCCAACTGGGCGTGTATTGTGTTTTTAACTGGGCGTGTTTATGTGTATGACGCTGACCAATCCGTGATTAGTCAGCGTCATACACTCCTCAACTTCTGCACGCTCCTCTCCTGAAATATTCTGTTCTGCTGTAAACTCTGCTCTTACCATTACGTAGCTCTCAGTCTGTTACCTCTCCTCCACTCCTGTCCTCAATAACACCTTCACATGATTGAAAGTCACCACCCCGCACAAGATCCTACTGCACGGGTGACAGCCGTCAGCTGTATAGCTAACAGCACGGTTGTGTTGGAAGCACACCCTGCTGTGTCTCACTTAGCAGCTGGGTGTGTTCCCCTCATCTAGCTGCTATGTTCTATCCTGACCGCCGGTGAATTCTCCGTGCGGTCTTCGCAGTGCTGCTACCCCGTTTACCTACGGGAGCAGAACGCGGCTCCTGAAATACTCTGTGCTGCCTTAAACTCTGTGGACAGGTCAGGATCCTTTTTTTTTAAATGCTGCTGGGGAACCCGCTCGATCCACTATATAAGGCTACGCCTCCATCCTCTTCTGCCCCAGTAACTTATTCCCAAGCACTGTAAACTTTCAGATTGATTGCGCTGTAAATATTCGGAGAACGTGATTGGTTTATGTGCAGGGTAATGAACATACAGACAAGCAGTAGAAGACTGACTAAGGGCTGAGCATTTAATTGAATTCAGTCTTCTACTGCTTGTCTGTATGTTCATTACCCTGCACATAAGCCAATCACGTTCTCCGAATATTCACAGCGCAACCAATCTGAAAGTTTACAGTGCTTGGGAATAAGTAGAATCCCCAGCAGCATTTAAAAAAAACTGGATCCTGACCTGTCCACAGAGTTTAAGGCAGCACAGAGTATTTCAGGAGATGAGCGTGCGGATCTTGTGCGGGGTGGTGACTTGCCAATCATGTGAAGGTGTTATTGAGGACAGGAGTGGAGGAGAGTTAACAGACTGAGAGCTACGTAATGGTAAGAGCAGAGATCACAGCAGCACAGAATATTTCAGTAGAGGAGCGTGCAGATGTTGAGGAGTGTATGACGCTGACTGGTCACGGATTGGTCAGCGTCATACACATAAACACGCCCAGTTAAAAACACAATACACGCCCAGTTGGACATAACGAAAAAAAAAAACGTCCAGTTGTCCATTTCAAAGCTCATTTGCATAAATATAAAATAGCTCATAACTTGGCCAAAAATGTAAGTTTTTTTTAAAAAAACAAACGTTGCTGTTATCTACATTGCAGCGCCGATCACATGCAATAGGAGATAGGGATTTGAGAATCTGGTGACAGATCCTCTTTAAGGCTCAGAGCCCATTTTTCAAATCTGACATATTTCACTTTATGTGGTAATAACGTCGGAATGCTTAAACCTATCCAAGCGATTCTGAGACTGTTTTCTCATGACACATTGGGCTTTATGTTAGTGGTAAAATTTGAACGATATATTCAGTGTTTATTGGTGAAAAATTGCAAAATTTTGAGAAAATTTATAAAAAATAGCATTTTTCAGAATTTAAATGCATCTGCTTGTAAAACAGACAGTTATACCACCCAAAATATTTACTAGTTCACATTTCCCATATGTCTACTTTAGATTTGCATCGTTTTTTGAACATTCTTTATTTTTCTTGGATGTTACAAGGCTTAGAACATAAACAGCAATTTCTCATATTTTTAAGAAAATGTCAAAAGCCTTTTTTTTAAGGTACCTGTTGAGTTCCGAAGTGGCTTTGAGGGGCCTATGTATTAGAAACCCCCATAAAACACCCCATTTTGAAAACAAGACCCCTCAAAGTATTCAAAACAGCATTTAGAAAGTTTATTTAACCCTTCAGGCATTTCACAGAAATTAAAGCAAAGTAGAGGTGAAATTTGCAAATTAAATTTTTCTTGCTGAATTTCAATTGTATTCAATTTTTTTCTGTAACACAGAACTTTTTACCAGAGAAACACTACTAAATATGTATTGTCCAGATTCTGCAGTTTTTAGAAATGTCCCACATGTGTCTCTAGTGTGCTCGTGGACTAAAACACAAGCCTCAGAAGCAAAGAAGCACCTAGTGCATTTTGAGGCCTCTTTTTTTATTAGAATATATTTTAGGCAGCATGCCAGGTTTGAAGAGGTGTTGAGGTGCCAAAACAGTAGGAATCCCCCAAAAGTCACCCCATTTCGGAAACTACACCACTCAAGGAATTCATTTATGGTTGTTGTTACCATTTTGACCCTACAGTTTTTACACAGCACGTATTTGAATTGGGCTGTGAAATTAAAAAAATTAAATTTTTTCCAATAAGATGTCATTTTTTATAAAGATTTCTTATTTTCACAGAGAACAAAATACCCCATTTTGTTGCCCAATTTCTCCTGAGTGCAGCAATACCCCAGTTGTGGCGATAAACTGTCGTTTGGGCCCATGGGTGGCCTCAGAAGGGAATGAGCGCTGTGTGTTCTTTGGAGTGCAGATTTTGCTGGATTGGTTTTGTCGCATTTGCAGAGCCCCAGAGGTATCAAAGCAATGAAAACCAACCAGATGTAACCCCATTTTGGAAACTACACCCCTCAAGGAATTCATTTATGGTTATTGTTACCATTTTGACCGCACAGTTTTTTCACAGCACCTATTTGAATTGGGCTGTGAAATTAAAAAAAAAAATTTTTTCCAATCTGATGTCATTTTTTTTTTTACATTTCTTATTTTCACAGGGAACAAAATACCCAATTTTGTTGTCAAATTTCTCCTGAGTGCAGCAATACCCCATTTGTGGCGATAAACTGCCGTTTGAGCCCATGGGAGGCCTCAGAAGGGAATGAGCGCTGTGTGTTCTTTGGAGTGTAGATTTTGCTGGATTGGTTTTCGGGTGCCATGTCGCATATGCAGAGCCCCAGAGGTATCAAAGCAATGGAAACCCACCAGAAGTGACCCCATTTTGGAAACTAAACCCGTCAAGGAATTAATTGATGGGTAATGTGACCATTTAGACCCCATAGTTTCTTCACAGAACTTATTTGAATTGGGCTGGGAATTTAAAAAAATAATAATTTTTTCCAATAATATGTAGTTTTAGCTCAAAATTTCTTATTTTCACAAGAAACAAAAAACTCCATTTTGTTGCCCAATTTGTCCTGAGTGCAGCAATACCCCATTTGTGGTGATAAACTGCCGTTTGGGCCCATGGGAGGGCTCAGAAGGAAAGGAGCGCTATTTGTTCTTTGGAGTCCAGATTTTGCTGGATTGGTTTTCGGGTGCCATGTCGCATTTGCAGAGCCCCAGAGGTAGCAAAGCAATGGAAATACACCAGAAGTGACCCCATTTTGGAAACTACACCCCTCAAGGAATTCATTTATTGGTGTTGTGACCATTTTGACCCCATAGTTTTTTCACATAACTTATTTGAATTGGGCTGGGAATTCAAACAAAATTAATTTTTTCCAATAATATGTAGTTTTGGCTGAAAATTTCTTATTTTCACAAGAAATAAAATACCCCATTTTGTTGCCCAATTTGTCCTGAGTGCGGCAATGCCCAATTTGTGGTGATAAACCGACGTTTGGGCCCATGGAAGGCCTACTGGGGATTTTCTGGTGCGAAATCATGTACTCTATGCAGAAGCCCCTGAGGTACCAGTACAGTTGAAACCGCAAAGAAGTGACCCCATTTTAAAAACTACACCCCTTAAGTCATTCATCTAGAGGTGTAGTGAGCATTTTGACAAGAGACATACACCCCATAATCTTTAATGTAGGTTCTCACGGGTACGGCAATACCCTCAATGTGGCTGTTATCAGCTGCCTGGGCACACAGCAGAGCTCAGAAGGGAAAGACGAGGGGGGATAAGCTGTGCGGAGTGCATCAGGGTAAGTAAAACTGGGGTAGATTAAAAATCAAGGGATGTAAGATACATTTTGAAGCACTCTTTCATACGGAGCCTTAGTTTTTCGTGACACGTGTCACATTGATATATTGTGCCCTTCCTTATCCCCCTCTTATAGCAGACTTTGTACCTCTTTTGACTTTTTCCTTTCTTGCTTGTTTGGGGAACTTCTCCTGGAAAGTGTTGTTGCCCTGGTACGATGCATGTGACCCCACTTCCAGAAGTACTGGGTGCCACCCCTTCTTTGTCCCTAAAAATTAGTTTCTTGATAACCACCTCTTGAAATTCCAGGAAAGTTCCCGTCTGGCCTGCACATCGACGTAGCACGTAGGCATGGTATAATGCCATCTGTATGAGGTGCCCGGCCAGCTTCTTATACCACACCGCATGGCACTGTAGGGCTTCAGGACTTGATCTGACAAGTCCACCCCTCCCATGTACCCATTGTAGCCCAGGATGCAGTCTGGTTTGGGGGTCTCTGTACTGGTACCTCGTACAGGTACATGGGTACTGTTGTGACATCTGTCTTGTCTTGTACCTGACACACAATATGTTGCTGCTAGATTGTGCCCTGCTCTCACCCCTTCTGAGTATTTGCCCAGGCAGAGTCTTAGGCTATGTTCACACGGAGTATTTTGGGGGAGGAATATCTGCCTCAAAGCTCCGAACGGAATTTTGAGGCAGATATTCCTCCCCCAAAATACTCCGTGTGAATAGCAATTATCGCGCCGTTTTTCGCCCGCGGCCATTGAGCGCCGCGGGCATAAAACACGCTTTCTCCTGCCTCCCATTGAAGTCAATGGGAGGTCGGACGCGGAAGCGCCCGAAGATAGGGCATGTCGCTTCTTTTTCCCGCGAGGCAGTTTTACTGCTCGCGGGAAAAAGACGCCGACGCCTCCCATTGAAATCAATGGGAGGCGTTCTCGGGCCGTTTCTGCCGAGTTTTGCGACGCGGTTTCCGCGTCAAAAAACTCGGCAAAAGACCCCGTGTGAACATAGCCTTAGGGAGGCCTGTCAGATTTCTTCTAGCAGTGCCGCATGCTGCAAGACTTCTGGAAGCGAGGCAGTTGAAGAGTGGGACGCTGGTATAAAAATTTTCCAGGTAGAGGTGGTAACCCTGGTCCAGCAGTGGGTGCACCAAATCCCTCACATTTTTTGCATTAACTCCCAGTAAGGTGGTGGGGGGGGGGGGGGCATTCTGGGGGCTGAACACTGGTGTCCTTCCATTCATATAGCCTAAATTTGTAGGTATACCCTGATGCACTCTCGCACAGCTTATGCATCTTCACGCCATACCTTGCCCTCTTACTCGGCAGGTACTGGTGGAATTGAAGCCTCCTTTTAAAATGTACCAAGGACTCATTAATAGAAATACACATCTCGGTGGTGTATGCTTGGGAAAACCGGGCACTGAAACGATGTAATAGGGGTCTCCATTTATACAAATGGTCAAAACTGGGGTCATCTTGGAGTAGGCAATGCTCATTAGGAGAAGCGAAGTATTGCCTCATTTTTTTTAGGTTTTTTAGGTTCCAGTTCAATTCTGAAGTTGCTTTGAGGGGCCTATATATTAGACACCCCCATCAAACACCCCATTTTAGAAACTAGGCCCCTCAAAGTATTCACAACAGCATTTAGAAAGTTTATGAACTCTTTAGGTGTTTCACAGGAATTTAGAGCAAAGTAGAGGTGAAATTTACATATTTATTTTTGTCAGAAAATCCTTTTTATACCATTTTTTTCTATAACACAAAAGGTTTTACCGGAGTAACGCAACTCAATACTTATTGCCCAGATTCTGCAGTTTCGGAAATATCCCACATGTGGCCCTAGTGCGGAAATGGACTGAAGCACCGGCCTCCGAAGCAAAGGAGCACCTAGTGGATTTTGATGCCTCTTTTTTATTAGGCACCATGTCCAGTTTGAAGAGGTCTTGTGGTGCCAAAACAGTAGAAACCCCCAAAAAGAGACCCCATTTTAGAAACTAGACCCCTTGAGGAATTCATTGTAGTTTTTGTGCATGCGACTTTTTGATCAAATATAATGGTGGTTTCTCTTGGCTCAAATACCCACAAAATCTCTCTCAGACCGGAGCAGGCAAAACTAAATTGGGTATGATCCAACAAATACCCTAAATAACATATATAACATATATAAAGTACAGTGAAGTTTACCGCTCAGACGGCACTGGTAACAGTCCAATATCATTCAGTATGGACTCTCTCCCAGAAAAATGCAGTGGACAGTCCGCAATCCAATGAGGGTGTGGATGGTAATTCTTATCCTTGTAGTTCCACCAAGCTCCTTATCATCTCTCTCCACATTCAAAGGACTCCTGGTAGGAAAAGGATCTTATGTCTAGAAGTAACAAGAAATAAAAGCATCAAGGTAAGTAAAAATCTTTAAAATTTCTAGGCGGCACGCCAAACACTCTCGCCCGACCCTGGGTTTCGCCCTTCCGGCTTCCTCTGGGGCATGGTGCTTAAAATATATTCTTTTAGATCAGTTTTTATTCTATATTTATTTGGCGTGGTAACTAAAAAACAGCAATTCTACGATAGTTTTTTTATTCAATTTTTTTTACAGCGTTCACCGTGCGCTATAAATGACATATTCACTTTTATTCTGCGGGGCGATACGATTACGGCGATACCATATGTTTATAGTTTTTTTTATGTCTTATGGCGTTTGCACAATAAAATAAGTTTTGTAAAAAATCATTCACTTTTTGTGTTACCTTATTCTAAGAGCCAGAACTTTTTTATTTTTCCATCAAGAAAGCCGTGCGAGGTCTTATTTTTTGCATAACGAACTGTAGTTTCAATCATTTCCATTTGTAGGTACATGCGACTTTTTGATCTCTGTTTATTAAATTTTTTGGGAGGTGAAGTGACCAAACAATTGTGATTGTGTTACGTTCATTATTATTTTCTTTTACGGCGTTCACCTCGCGGGATAAATAACGAAATAATTTTGTAGTTCAGGCCGTTACGGACGCGGCGATACCAATTATGTATAGTTTATTTGTTTATTTATCTATTTTTATTAATAATAAAGGACTGATAAGGGAAAAAGGGTGATTTTTACTTTTATTACTTTTAAAACTCTTATTTTCTTATTTTTACACATCTTTTTTTCACTTTTTTTTTTACTTTATTACTTTGTCCCACTAGGGGACTTGAGGGCAGGAGGCCCTGATCGCTATTCTAATACACTGCACTACATGCGTAGTGCAGTGTATTAGAGCTGTCAGCTACTCACTGACAGCAAGCATAGTGGGTCCTGACTTTGTCAGGACCCACTAGGCTTCCGTCGATGGCATTGTTTGGTGTCTGGTTGCCATTGTTACAATTGCCGGCCGCTATCGTGTAGCAGGCTGGCGATTGTAGCTTAACCCCTAAAAAGCCGCAATCCCTATTGAACGCGGCTTTTATGGGGTTAAACAGCGATCGGTCCCCGCTGTAGGAGCTGCAGCAGCTGCTGTATGAGACAGCAACTGTCACAGCTCCTGTATGTGTCGGGAGGACGGCCGAAATGGCCGTTACTCCCGTGACGTACTATTAGGTCATGGAGCGCGAACAATACAGCTACCATGACCTAATAGTACGTCCAGGAGCGGGAAGGGGTTAATAAAAGGGTATATTCACATTGCTTTGCTGAGAAGGTAGTAAAGGCCGAGGAGTCTCTAGCCCTGAGATGTTCCTCCTCCGCTGTAACCAGTTCAGCCTCCAAAACTGTACATTGTTAAGGCAGGCCCCTCCTATGTGAGGATATTGCACGTATAACCACCCCTCTGATATATGCCTTGAAGGCATCCCAAACCAGATTCCTATCTGTCGAACTTGAAATAATATTCCAAAAATCTGTCATTTCTGTTTCTAAGGAGGTTTCAAACTCATCACAGGAGAGTCATAGGGGATTTAGTCTCCAGATTTCAGGTAATGCCAAAATGAGGGGATATTGGTCTGAGATTCACCGAGGGAGGTACTGTGCATCTATCACAAATACTAAAGAAGCGTCATTGCCGAACACCAAATCAATTCTGGAAAAGGACCTATAGGTGGGTGAGTGGCACGAATAAGCTATAGAATGAGGGCAGCGAACCCGCCAAATTTCCCTTAAATGATATGTTGCGGCCTAGTTTGCTAAGGGGTACCACAGCCCAGGACTCCCCCGAGTTTGTCTAATTTAGAGCACATCAAACGATTGACATCTCCGAGGAGCAGAAAAAGGAGCAGGACTAAACTCCCCTACCAACATTATGTCAAACAGTAATTGGACTGTGGCCAGAGGGGGATTATAGACATTAACAAAAGGATGTAAAATGGATCTGACACGACAACACAATGAACCTCCTCCTAGGATCAGTTTTCACAGATGTAAAATTACATTGAAAAGATTTGTGAACCAGCAAAGAGATCCCACAGGAGTAATTAGAATAAGAAGCATGATAACCATGCCTGACCCTTGGTCGTGCAATAGCTCGCAATTTGGGACCAAGTAAATGAGTCTCTTGTAATATTATAATTTGCAAATTGCATGTGGAGGGAAAATTTACCCCTTCCCGTCGTGAACAATTTTCAGATTTTAATTTTTTCCTCCCAACATTCCAAAAGCCATAACTTTTATATTTTACCGTCAATATAGTCCTATGAGGGCTTGATGTTTGCAGGACAAGTTTTAGTTTTTTGTAGCGCCATTTATTGTGCCATATAATGTACTAGGAAACAGGAAAACAATTATTATTTCTTGGTTAGAAAATGAACAAACAGCGATTCCTCCATTATTTTTTGCGCTTAGTTTTTACAGAAATCACCGTGCAATTAAAACAACATGTTAACTTTATTCTGTGGGTCAATACGATTACGGAGATACCAAATATATATAGTTTTTTCTATGTTTTATTACTTTTACAAGGAAAAAAACGAAGTGTAAAAAATAAAATGTATTTTGTTTCGCCAAATTCTGAGAGCCATAACTTTTTTTATTTTTTCGTCGATTAAGTGGTATGAGGGCTTATTTTTTTGCGGGATAAGCTGTAGTTTTTAATGCTTCCATTTTGGGGTACATGCGATGTTTTGATAACTTTTTATAAAAAATTTTGTCGGAGATGAAGTGACCAAAAAAATAACGATTCTTGCGTTTACATTTTTATTTTTTTTACGGCGTTCACCGTGTTGGTTAAATAATGATATATTGTAATAGTTCAGACTTTTACAGCTGCGGTGATACCAATTATGTTTATTTTTTTTTTTTTTTACAATGCTTTAGGGGGAAAATTTGAGGTAGGTCTTAATAGGAGCACAAAGATAGCAGACCTGGAGGCCTTCATTAGGCCCGCAGACTGCCATAGCAACCATCGCCACCCCACGATTGCAGGGGGTGCTATGAGCTACTAAAGGGGGTCATCCCCTTTTTCTAACGGTTTAAATGCCACGGTCATTATTGACCGCGCCATTTAATGGGTTAAAGAGGCTCTGTCACCACATTATAAGTGCCCTATCTTGTATATAATGTGATTGGCGCTGGATACATCTTGTCCTGCAAAAAAAAAATCCTGATATGGCTATGGAACCCATGGAAGGCTTGGAGATAAAGAAGCAAATGAAAGAACAAAAAATGGCTGTGGCGGGAAAGGTTTAAAGAGGCTCTGTCACCACATTATAAGTGGCCTATATTGTACATGATGTGATCGGCGCTGTATTGTAGATTACAGCAGTGTTTTTTATTTAGAAAAACTATCATTTTTGACGGAGTTATGACCTATATTAGATTTATGCTAATGAGTTTCTTAATGGACAACTGGGCGTGTTTTACGATTTGGCCAAGTGGGAGTTGTACAGAGGAGTGTATGACGCTGACCAATTAGCGTCATACACTTCTCTCCATTCATTTACACAGCACATAGCGATATAGCTATATCGCTATGTGCAGCCACATACACAAACACTAACATTACTGCAGTGTCCTGACGATGAATATACATTACCTCCAGCCAGGACGTGATGTGTATTCAGAATCCTGACACTTCGCTAACACAATCCTGACACTACAGCACAGCAAGCGTAATCTGGTGAGATTACGCTGTAAACTGTAATTTAAAACGAGATTACACTTGCTGTGCTGTAGTGTTAGGATTCTGAATACACATCACGTCCTGGCTGGAGGTAATGTATATTCATTGTCAGGATACTGCAGTAATGTTAGTGTTTGTGTATGTGGCTGCACATAGCGATATAGCTATATCGCTATGTGCTGTGTAAATGAATGGAGAGAAGTGTATGACGTGGGTGTATGGAGAGTGGGTGTAATTATGTCCCGGCTCCAGGACGGGCCCCAAGAATTGCCAGTTTAGATTGGGTCTGTCGAACACCCTGAAAGACCTGTTAGTTAGCTATCCCTCTTCTGACTCCCTAGATCAGGTTATGGCTTTAGCGGTACGACTTGACCGACGTCTCAGGGAACGACGACTTGAACGTTTTTGTGCCTTCTCGTCTGACTCCCCCATGATGGCTCCCGAGGTTCCGTTGCTTTGTTCTTCCACGGAAGACTCGGATGAACCTATGCAACTCGGGGCCTCCGTGTCTCCCCAACAACGTAGAGAGTTCCGCAGGAAGAATGGTCTCTGCTTCTACTGTGGGGATGACAAGCATCAAGTGAACAACTATCCTAGGCGTAAGAATAAGCAGCCGGAAAACTTCCGCGCCTAAGTGATCATCGGGGAGGTCACTTGGGCGCACAGGTATTTCCCGTAAATATGAAACCTAATAAAATCTTGCTTCCATTTCAGGTCTCTTTTGGTGGTAGGTCTGCTGCCGGCAGTGCCTTCGTGGATTCAGGGTCTTCTGCTAATATTATGTCTATGGAATTTGCTATGTCTCTAGCTATGCTATTGATTGATTTGCCTAAACCTGTCCCGGTAGTGGGTATCAACGCCACTCCTCTTGCTAATGGTTATTTTACGCAGCATACCCCTGTTTTTGAACTCCTTCTTGGCTCCATGCATTTGGAGCAGTGCTCTGTACTGGTGATGCAGGGATTATCGTCCGATTTGGTTTTAGGCCTTCCCTGGTTGCAGATGCATAATCCCACGTTTAACTGGAATACTGGGGATCTTACCAAACGGGGTAATGAATGCATGACGTCATGTCTTTCTGTTAATTCTATTTCTCTCTCTGAGGAGGTGAACACTCTACCTGAGTTTGTTCAGGACTTCGCTTATGTTTTTTCTAAAAAGGCCTCCGAAGTGTTACCTCCTCATAGAGAATACGATTGCGCAATCGATTTGGTACCAGGAGGTAAGCTCCCTAAGGGTAGGATATTTAATCTCTCTTGTCCCGAACGTGAAGCCATGAGAGAGTATATCCAGGAATGCCTGGCCAAGGGTTACAATCACCCCTCTACTTCTACGGTAGGTGCTG
This sequence comes from Rhinoderma darwinii, assembly GCF_050947455.1. Classification (NCBI taxonomy): domain Eukaryota; kingdom Metazoa; phylum Chordata; class Amphibia; order Anura; family Rhinodermatidae; genus Rhinoderma; species Rhinoderma darwinii. The sequence goes on from NC_134689.1 coordinate 50,036,323, forward strand.
GCTTCTTCTTCGTAGGGAAGAAGGATGGTGGTCTTAGGCCGTGCATTAACTACCGAAACTTGAATAAGGTCACTGTAAGGAACCAGTATCCCCTTCCTTTGATTTCTGATCTCTTCAATCAGGTTCACGGGGCCCAATGGTTCTCTAAGTTTGATCTACGGGGGGCTTATAACCTTATCCGCATCAAAGAGGGGGATGAGTGGAAGACTGCGTTTAACACGCCCGAAGGTCATTTCGAATACCTCGTCATGCCCTTTGGGTTGTGTAATGCTCCCGCGGTCTTCCAGAATTTCATAAATGAGGTTTTAAGAGACTACCTGGGGGTATTTCTTGTAGTGTAACTTGATGACATACTTATGTATTCCAAGGTCTGGTCCTCCCACATTGAGCATGTCAGGAAGGTGCTCCAGGCCCTTCGGGAAAACAAACTCTTTGCTAAAACCGAAAAATGTGTATTTGGGGTGCAGGAGATACCATTTTTGGGTCAAATCCTCACTCCTCATGAATTCCGCATGGACCCCGCCAAGGTAAAGGCTGTGGCTGAATGGGTCCAACCTGCCTCCCTGAAGGCGTTACAGTGCTTCCTGGGGTTCGCTAATTATTACAAGAGATTTATTGCTAACTTCTCGGTCATTGCTAAGCCGCTTACGGATCTTACTCGCAAAGGTGCTGATCTCCTCCACTGGCCTTCAGAGGCGGTCCAGGCTTTTGAGGTCCTTAAGAAGTGCTTTATCTCGGCCCCTGTGCTGATTCAGCCTAACCAAATGGAGCCATTCATCGTGGAGGTTGACGCCTCCGAGGTGGGAGTGGGTGCTGTCTTGTCCCAGGGTACCAGGTCCCTCACCCATCTCCGTCCCTGTGCCTACTTCTCCAGGAAGTTCTCGCCCACTGAGAGTAACTATGATATTGGCAACCGCAAACTCTTGGCCTGGGTTGCTTAAAGACGTTAAGGCCTACGTCGCCGCTTGTGAAATTTGTGCTAGGTCCAAGACTCCCAGGTCCCGACCAGCGGGCTTACTATGTTCTTTGCCCATTCCCCAGAGACCTTGGACCCATATCTCCATGGATTTTATCACCGATTTGCCTCCATCTCAAGGCAAGTCGGTGGTGTGGGTTGTAGTAGACCGTTTCAGTAAGATGTGCCACTTTGTGCCCCTCAAAAAACTACCCAATGCTAAGACGTTAGCTACCTTGTTTGTCAAACACATCCTGCATCTCCATGGGGTTCCTGTCAATATTGTTTCTGACAGAGGGGTACAATTTGTTTCATTGTTTTGGAGAGCCTTCTGTAAAAAGTTGGAGATTGATCTGTCCTTCTCCTCGGCCTTCCATCCTGAAACTAATGGCCAAACTGAGAGGACTAATCAGTCTCTAGAACAATATTTAAGGTGCTTTATCTCTGACTGTCAATATGATTGGGTCTCCTTCATTCCCCGTGCCGAATTTTCCCTTTATAACCGGGTCAGTAACTCGTCAGGGGTCTCCCCCTTTTTCTGTAATTTTGGATTTAATCCACGGTTCTCCTCCGTTTCACTTGGTAGTTCCAACAATCCCAAGGTAGATGTCGTTCATCAGGAACTGTGCACAGTCTGGGCCCAGGTTCAGAAGAACCTAGAGGCGTCCCAGAGCATACAAAAGACTCAGGCAGATAGAAGACGTTCTGCTAAGCCCTTGTTTGTGGTCGGGGATCTGGTGTGGCTATCTTCTAAAAATTTTCGCCTTAAAGTCCCGTCCAAAAAATTTGCTCCCCGATATATAGGGCCATACAAGGTAATTGAAGTCCTTAACCCTGTCTCCTTCCAACAGGAGTTACCCCCGTATTTTCGAGTACACGACGTGTTTCATGCCTCTCTCCTTAAACGCTGCTCCCCGTCCTTGGCTCCCTTGAGGAAACCTCTGGTCCCTGTTCTCACCCCTGAAGGGGTAGAATTCGAGGTGGCCAAGATTGTGGACAGCAGGATGGTCCAAGGCTCCCTCCAGTACCTGGTCCATTGGAGAGGATACGGGCCTGAGGAGAGGACTTGGGTACCCGCCCGGGATGTTCACGCTGGGGTATTGCTCAGGAGGTTCCATCTTCGCTTCCCCAATAAGCCAGGTCCACCTAGAAAGGGTCCAGTGGCCCCTCTTAAAAGGGGGGGGTACTGTAAAGGATCTGCCAGACACAGCTTCTGTGTCGACGCCCGTGGGTAATCAGTCTGCACCTGCTCCTAACTCTGAGAGAGTGACACGATCTTCTACCAGTCAGGCTGGGAGGCTGAGGAGTGGGAGAGCCTATCACAGCCTGGCCAGACGGAGATAGCTCCCGCCATCTGTCTATTTATACCTGCATTTCCTTCTCCTCCTTTGCCTGTGATTCTGTCTGTGTCCTGACTCTGCTGCTGCTGCTTGAACATTTTGTCCTCTGCTTCATTTTGACCCTGGCTTTACTGACAATTCTCCTGCTCTGCGTTTGGTACCTCGTACACTCCTGGTTTGACTCGGCTCGTTCACTACTCTCCTGCTCTGCGTTTGGTACCTCGTACACTCCTGGTTTGACTCGGCTCGTTCACTACTCTCGTTGCTCACGGTGCTGCCGTGGGCAACTGCCCCATTTCCCTAACTTCTGTGTGCCCTTGTCTGTTTGTCTGTCGTGCACTTATTGAGCGTAGGGACCGTCGCCCAGTTGTACGCCGTCGCCTAGGACGGGCTGTTGAAAGTAGGCAGGGACTGAGTGGCGGGTAGATTAGGGCTCACCTGTCTGTCTCCCTACCCCGTCATTACACACGCTTGGCCCGAAATTCCGATGTCACGGAATCAGGCCATAAATGGCTCCAAATATGGCCCCCAGCAGCAGATGTGCAGTGTAACAGCCTCTATAGCAGCAGAGGGTTCCAGGAGGGAGTATAGTGCGGGATTGAGAATGCCGTCGGCGGAACCTCCAGAGATGCGTCTGCTACCATCGGAGTCCAGGCCACGCTCGCCCCTATAACAAGTTATGTTTACCTAATTATTGTAGACGGGCTATTCTTCCAAGGATTTTTTTTGTATTATTGCCAAATTGAGGAAAATTGGCTTTTGCCTCTTGGGGGTTTTGCCTTCCTCTGGATCAACAGCATGATAGGCTGAACTGGATAGACATTTGTCTTTTTTTGGCATTGAAAACTATGATACTATGATTTCAAACTATAATATAACTAAGGTCTGCAGACATATTACGGCTCTGCATATTTTAAGTTGTAAGAAGCTGTTATATGGCTCCCATAGCATTCTATGTGGCTCTACTGTAACTCCTTATGTCTCTCGAGGAGAATTGTAAATCAGTGGGGGAAAACTGTATTAGGACATTGTTAGCAATCACCATAAATCATTTGTTACATTTATTCTACAATTGACACAAGCGCCTCCATAGCACTAGGCCGGACAAGCACTTTGCCAGAACACATCTGTGTCCTCCTACATACTTGTGGAACAAATAAATATGGAAGGGCACGTTTAAACCAATAATTCTCATCAATAAAGATACGCATATGAAATTGGGACAACATTATAAATTAGGATGTCAGAACCATATGATCCATACATGCCGCAATAAATAAATTAAAATGCCATATATAAAAATTCATAGCATGGCAATTACAAATTAGTACATATCTGTAAAAATTATGAAAGTAACAAATGCAAATAATAATGAATAAATAAAACATAAAATACATAGGGGAAACTGAATATTAAGAGGATAAATAGATGTCCACTAAAGTGCACATTCATTATTAAAATAGAGTTGAAATTGTGATACACAAAAATAATACAAAAAAGTGGGGCAGATTTACACAATGTGGCGGATTTACTTCTGTGCCTGGCTGTAGCATGCTTCCAAAAATTTGGGCAATTTGGCGCAACATGGTGCATTTTTTCTGTTTGCACCTCGCTAGACACTTTTAAAAAATGTCTCAAAAAGGGTGTGTGGCTTAGCATGAAAAAATGTGGCTTACCAGAAAGGATGTGTGGCTTAAAATGCACCAAAGTTTGCCAAAAATGCACCAAAAACTGGCACACAATTCTGGTGCATAATAAGCCAAATCAAAGATAATATAAGGAATATAAGAAAGTGGGAAAGTGTCTAACAGGTCATGCAAGATGTGCCAAAATAATCACACAGCATGCACCACTGTGATAGATTTGTTGTATTTTGTGACTACCTAGTCTAAGTTTACACTGTCTAACTATTAGACAGCATTAGCAAATATGGGTCATAGTATTAAAAAAAAAGTGTTAAATAGTTAAAAACTATACCCACATGCTATACCAATCAACCCAACCCTTGTATTTATTTAAATGGGTTGTCCCAAAATCAACATTTATCATCTAGTATCCTGCGCCATGTAATAGGCACTGCTGCACAAACCTTGTCTCACTTTAATTTTTATTTCTTTCCTCCTCCGTTATATAGATATCGGTGCCGTTATATTTGGCGCCCGATATGTAAATAACCCCCTGAACTGTTAATGGGATGTTTCTTTATTTCGAAATGGCATGGGGGCGTGTTACTTATCGCTCTGACACTGTCCAATCAGCTACAGACAGAGTCAGGGCGGCTTGTGCTGTGATCTCTCTTGCGAGATCACTCAGTCTTGTTGTTCTGTGTGAGGGCGCATGTGAACGCTCTCTGCAGAGCGACAAGGGGGTGTTTAAATATTGGGCGCCAAATATAATGGCACCGATATCTAAATAACGGAGGAGGATATAAAAAAAATTAAAGTGAGACAGGGTTTGTGCAGCAATGCCTATTACATGGTGCACTATTACATGGTGAAAATTGATCTTTAAAGCATGTTGCAATAAAAAGTCCATGTATAACGTTTCCTTACGCTTATGTGTGTCGAACTCTGCAGTTCTTGGTCCCAGCATGAAATAGATTCATACACAAGTGATTTTTAAAACCATCATGAACCTATCACCAATCAGGTGAGTCTCAAAGAAACACAGTCTACAATTAAACCTTTCCGGTCTGGAAATTATCATATATCAGTTAGCAATAAAAATGCTCGACAAAGCTTCTCAGCAAGTTAAGCATTAAACTAAGGAAAATTTATTATCTGTCACCAGCATTTCACCTATTGAACTCTAGTCACCCTCGCTGGCATCTGCTATCAAAAGTTCATTGCCATTATCCCCTCTCCTAAACTCCTCCTCCGAATGTAAATAAGGGTCTTCAAACATTTCCCGCCTTTTATGATAATAATCCGACAGTCTCGTTCGTTCCTCTTATTATGCCTGCCCACCTCCAAAAACTGTCCTGACCTGAATGTCTAAATTTCGTTATGTATGGTCCAACACCTTTTCCTGCTTTGTTTAGTTACTGCACATGCACCACTTTGGTGTCCCGTTGTGGGCACGCACTAGTACAGGAAATCCATGCGCAAGCGTGTATTCTCGTTTGTTCTAGGGGGAGGTGAGGAGCTTTCAATCAAAATTAAGATATGACTCTTTTATGCTTATTAGCACGGGAACACAAAAAAACTGAATACTAAATGCACAGAGCCTACTTAGAAGATAATTATAAGTTGCATAAAAATGATTTGTCACCCACTTCCACCAGGTATTACTGGTTTAATAGGTGAAATGCTGGTGACAGGATCCCTTTAATCTTGTCAAAAGTCATTTACTGGTAGTGTTTTTTCAACTACTTTTAACAACAATTTTAGTGATGTTTTTTCTGAGTTATTTGCCACGGTTATCTCAAAACAAACTTTTGGGTAATATAGTTCAGGAGAGTGTAAAAGGTGTAGGACAATTGGTGATATTTTGTCCCCAGTCTCTTCAAAACTACAATTCCTAATAAAACATGGCTGTCACAGCAGAGTTTCTTAAACTGTGGAGGAGTGAGGGGTAACATATGTGATTATGCTTGCAATAACAATGAATTTTGATCTATAGATAGCAATAATCTTTTTAAAATAATATCTTAATAAATTGTGATGCACCTCATGTCATATATGATAAGATGTACAGCATGTCATTTGTCATATGTAGTATAAAACTATTTCTAGTCATTATATTCTGTATTATTTAGCCGTTTTCCCCTCTGCAGGCTCAATCTCTAATTCTCAGTTGCCTTAGAGCTAGTGGGCAAAGCCAAACTGCCATCATGTCTTTTGTACCCTGCACACATAGAGAACAGGAGAATCCTGCTGTCATATCTCTATCTTTCACATATATATAGAAGCTGCAGCAGCAGCATGGAGGAGATCATACAGCAGTAATGAGCATTAAAGTTGAGAATCCAGCACTGGGGTGAAATAGAAATCTTAGGGTATGCTCACACGGCCTATTTACGGACGTAATTCGGGCGTTTTTGCCCCGAATTACGTCCGAAAATAGCGCCTCAATAGCGCTGACAAACATCTGCCCATTGAAAGCAATGGGCAGACGTTTGTCTGTTCACACGAGGCGTAATTTACGCGCCGCTGTCAAAAGACGGCGCGTAAATAGACGCCCGCGTCAAAGAAGTGACCTGTCACTTCTTTGGCCGTAATTAGAGCCGTTATTCATTGACTCCAATGAATAGCAGCGCTAATTACGCCCGTTACGGCTGTAATTACGGGGATGTTTTCAGGCTGAAACATCCCCATAATTTCATCCGTTACGGACGCCCTCGTGTGAACATACCCTTACTTTCACATTAGTAATTTGTGCATTGTTTTCTGTATGTTTTTTTTTTATATTAAATGCTATATATAAACACATAAATGATCAGAATGTTTTTGTCCTAAAGGACCAGAAACTTTTTTTTGTGGTTTTGCACACATGGGGGTTTAATAACTAAAATTAGTTTTTTTTGGGTTAGCAAAAATGTTTTCATGTAATTTATTTTGTGACTCAGAAGGGCTGTTTTTCGTCTAATTGTAATAATCCATTTATTTTCTGTTTTAGTAATAAAATATTTTTCTCTTCTAGTTATTTAACTTTTAAATAGACGTTTAATTTTACATTTTGCAAAGCACAGTAAAAGAAAGTGTTTAAATGGTTTCCCCTTTGTTGTTTTAGTAGTTTTTATATATAAAATGTATAGACTCTGGCACTGGCGTAGCTATAGGGGTCGCAGCGGTCGCAATTACGACCGGGCCCCAAAGCCAGGGGGCCCACGGCCCCCCGCACCACATCAATAAAAAGCTACTATAGTAAGTCGGGCCGCGGGCCCCTGTTACTATAGTAACATACTTTACTTACCTTCCTGGTTCCGGATGGCAGCGGAGGTCCTGACGTCAGGCGCTGTGCGCAGCGCATGACGTCACTGCGCTATGCGCCGCGCACAGCATCGAGACGACAGAACTCCCGCCGCGGCCGAAGAGGAAGGTAAGGTTAGCCCTGACTGGCGGGGTCCGACTCCCGGGACCCGCCAATCAGCTGTTTTGAAGGGGCCGCAGCACTCGTACGAGAGCTGCTCCCCTTCATTCCTGTCACTTCATTCCGGTCGCACTGTGAATCCGTGTCGTTGATTCACAGTGTGAGCAAGTAGTGAAATGAAGGGGAAGCAGCTCTCGTACGAGTGCTGCGGCCCCTTCAAAACAGCTGATTTGCGGGTCCCGGGCGACACATTAGCTATTGATGGCCTATCCTGTGGATAGGCCATCAATGTTTAGGGACTGCACAACCCCTAAGCCTACGATGTATCAGGCTTAGGGGGCCCATGAGACAGGATCACAGATTGTGTGATCCTGTCTGCTGGGCCCTGTATCTAAGCCAATCACATGGTAGGCTTAGATACATGGCCCATGCGTGATCCTGTCTGCTGGGCCCTGTATCTAAGCCTACCACACTGTAGGTTTAGATACAGGGCCCCAGCACACAGTAATCTTATACTGTATAAGATTACTGTCTGCTGGACCCTGTATCTAAGCCTACGTTGTGGTAGGCTTAGATACAGGGTCCCACAGACAGGATCACACATGGGCCCTGTATCTAAGCCTAACACATGTGTTACAAATCATTTTTCTTGTGTGTTTTCTTACAGGTTCGGTCGTTGGACTACGTCGGATTCCAGGACTACTTCGATGACAGCTTTTTTTTATTATCAATAAAATGGTTAATGAGGGCTGTGTGGGTTTTTTTTTTTTATTTCAATAAAATATTTTTTCTATGTCTTTGTGTTTTTTTTTAAACTATATTACTACCGCCTTAGTAATGGCCGCCGGCTGATTGACGACGTCCATTGCTAAGGCGGGGCTTAGTGTTAGCCGGTGCAGAGGCGAACACTTACCCCCTTTATTACCCCAGTACCCACCGCCACCAGGTGTGCTGGGAAGAGCCGGGTACAACCCAGTACCTGACCATCTGTAGTGATGGTCGGCCACTGGGGTGGCCGCAGGCTGGTATTATCAGGAGGGGAAAGGCCAAAAACAGTGGCCCTTCCTACCCTGGTGATGCTAGGCTGCTGCTGCTTTATTGTATCTGGCTGGTTATGAAAAATGGGGTGGACCCCACGTCATTTAAAAAAAAAAATAATAATAATTGGGAAGAACGATGTGGGGTCCCCCCCAATTTTCATAACCAGCCAGATGCAACACAGCAGCAGCAGGCAGCATTACCAGGGTGGGAAGGGCCACTGTTTTTGGCCTTCCCCAGCCTAATACCAGCCTGCGGCCACCCCGGTGCCTGCCCGTCACTACAAATGGTCGGGTACTGGTTCGTACCCGGCTCTTCCCAGTACCCCTGGTGGCGGTGGGTATCGGGAGAATAATGGGGGTTAGTGTTAGCCTTTGCACCGGCTAATATTAAGCCTCGCCTTAGTAATGGAGGTTGTCAATCAGCCAGCGGCCATTACTAAGGCGGTGATAATAAAGTTTAAAAAGATACAAGCACATAGAAAAAATATTTTATTGAAATAAAAAAACACAACCCTCATTAACCATTTTATTGAGAATAAAAAAAACGCCATCATTGAAGTCCTCGTATCCGAAGTCCAACAACCGAACCTGTAAAAAAACACAAACACACAAAAATAATCAGTAACACATAAAGAAGCAAAATTATTATTCTTACCTGTCCTGGGTCCAGCGCTGGAGCCGCAATGTCAGCGAGCTGGGCCCTGTATCAAATCCAATCATGTGTGATACTGTCTGCTGAGCTGTGTATCTAATCCTATCATGTGTGATACTGCCTTCTGAGCCACTGTATCTAATCCTATCATGTGTGGTACTGTCTGCTGAGCCACTGTATCTAATCCTATCATGTGTGATACTGTCTGCTGGGCCCTGTATCTAATCGTATCTTGTGTGATACTGTCTGCTGAGCTGTGTATCTAATCCTATCATGTGTGATACTGCCTTCTGAGCCACTGTATCTAATCCTATCATGTGTGGTACTGTCTGATGAGCCACTGTATCTAATCCTATCATGTGTGATACTGCCTGCTCAGACACTGTATCTAATCCTATCATGTGTGATACTGTCTGCTGGGCCACTGTATCTAATCCTATCATGTGTGATACTGCCTTCTGAGCCACTGTATCTAATCCTATCATGTGTGATCCTGTCTGCTGAGCCACTGTATCTAATCCTATCATGTGTGATACTGTCTGCTCAGCCACTGTATCTAATCCTATCATGTGTGATACTGTCTGCTGAGCCAATGTATCTAATCCTATCCATAGTGTATAGGGTCGTAGTGCTATAGATATGCTATGCTGTCTCATATACACACTTTTTTTTGGGCGGACACATATGTATTGGGGCTATTTCCCCTGACATTTTAAGCCCTGAGGGTATGTTCACACGGCAGCGTCCGTTACGGCTGAAATTACGGTGCTGTTTTCAGGAGAAAACAGCACCGTAATTTCAGCCGTAATGGCATGTGCAGGCGTCTTTCGCTGCGTCCATTACGGACGTAATTGGAGCTGTTTTTCCATGGAGTCCATGGAAAACCGCTCCATTTACGTCTGAAGAAGTGACAGGCACTTCTTTGACGCGGGCGTCTTTTTTACGCGCCACCTTTTGACAGCGGCGCGTAAAAAAAAATGACCGTCGGCACAGAACATCTTAAGACCCATTCAAATGAATGGGCAGATGTTTGCCAACGCTTTTGAGCCGCATTTTCGGACGTAATTCAATGCTAAAACGCCCGAATTACGTCCGTAAATAGGGTGTGTGAACCCAGCCTTAGTGACGCCCCCGGCTGCTAGTGCTGCATTGTTGGGTCACTTAGGAGACCCAGCGATGCAGCTGAAAGCTGCGGACCGTCGGCCATGAGCAGTTTGCGGGGGGGAGGGGAGTGGGCCCAGTAAGAATTCTTGCATCGGGGCCCATGAACCTTTAGCTACGCCCCTGGACTCTGGTAATTGTGCTGGGCTATGAGAACGATTTGAGTTGCTGCAGGTGGTGTGTGTTTTTTTTTCTTTCTAAATAAAATATAGTATACTTATTACATTCACATATTATGTCCCCAAGACATTGAGTTCAGACGTGGCACACTTTTTCTGCCATGGATTTTTTTTTCAAGTTGCTGGTCAGTGATACAGACCTATTTGTGTAGGCAAAGTTTCACCTGTGGACTTTTTCAGTGCTATTAATTTTCCTACAGGTCAAATGATTATGGAAGTGTTCATAAAACAAGCTTAGGATACACAATATCTAAATTAATTACAAAATAGAGTTAGAATCATTTTTACCTCACTCTGGTCAAGAAAAATGCACAATTTTACCTAATGATACAAATCCATGTATCTGTGAGACTGTACATACAAATGATAATAGATGTCAAAAGAAATAAAACATTACTACAAAAGCAATAAATCATCCATTTGCTTGACAATTGATGTTTAATTACGGCTTCAATGACTTAAATGTTTGTCTGGCATTATTAATTCAAAGCTGAAATAATTTATGGGACTATATAATTGGCACATGCAAAATCAGCGCAAACAAGTCCCACTGTTGCTCTTTCATTATTTAATCTAGCTAAATTAAATGAAATTGTCAAGCCTGGGGGTAAACCACGATGGATTTGTTAATGTATTAGCCTGAAGATAAGCAAGGCATGCTGCGAGAGATTTCTTATAAAAATCTTAGTGCATTGCCTTTGATGTAAATTCTTGATTTAATTGATCGACATAATGTACTTCAAATACAAAAAAATAGAATTTTTCTAACCAATTAGTGAATCCCTGGAAGATACTTGCAGGAGACTAAACTTCAATAAGGTCTGTTGTTGAACACACTAAAAGTGAGGCAATTATCTGTAAGATGCCCCAATGTGTATAGTCAAAACTTTAGCAAAATCTTTAATGAGCCAATTGGGATAGGTTCGAGAAGGATTGCAATATATAACAAGGTTGTCTTGTTATGCCAATATGATAGTTCTTTTTATTTTGGATTTTTGTGAGCAAATCGTTGAAAACTCGTACATGACAGAAAGTGAATTGATACAGTACAGTATTTTTCATAAACTTTATTTTTTAAATATACATTTTCTTTGATTTTAATAAAAACATGACTTAAATGAGATATAGCAGAGATAAAAAATATGATATGAAAACTTACAGGGCTAGAGAAAATATTTTATAATGCTAGAGGGGTGCTGTTTAATGCTAGAAGGGTGCAAGGGACCACGTGATCATGAACCCTGCTCTGCTTCATAGTATAGATGTCTCTGTAAAGTGGCCTAATAGCAAAAAAGGTAAATGCCTCTATTAAACATTTACTCTTCTCTTTACAACAGAAATGAATGCAAATACAATTTAAAAAAAAATTCTAGTTTTTTTTGTAATGACTCATTGGTATGATAAAAGCTTTTTTTTTTCTTTTTTTTTTAAATGTGGGACCAAAGTTTACTCAAAATTAAGTGTTTAGCTTTGATAGTAGTTACAGGGTTGGACTGGTACATCAGGGTACCAGAGGATTCTTCGCTGATCCCATGCTCTGGCACAATAATGGGCCCCACTGGTCCAGGAAAAGACATCTCCATTTGGAGCTACCTTTGGAGCCAAACAATTGCCACTATTTCTTATAGCTTTAACACCTTCAGGACCAAGCTCATTTTGGCCTTCAGGACCAGACCCATTTTTTCAAATCTGACATATTTCACTTTATGTGGTAATAACTCCGGAACGCTTTTACCTATCAAAGCGATTCTGAGATTGTTTTCTCGTGACACATTGGACTTTATGATAGTGGAAAAATGTGGTCGATAAATTCAATATTTACCAGTGAAAAACACCAAAATTTAATGAAAAATTGCAAAAATTAGCATTTTTCTAAATGTAAATGTATCTGCTTGTAAGACAGGCAGTTATACCACACAAAATTGTTGCTAATTAACATCCCCCATATGTCTACTTTAGATTGGCATCGTTGTTTGAACATCATTTTATTTTTCTAGGACGTTACAAGGCTTAGAACTTTAGCAGCAATTTCTCACATTTTCAAGAAAATTTCAAAAGGCTATTTTTACAGGGGCCAGTTCAGTTGTGAAGCGGCTTTTAGGGCCTTATATATTAGAAACCGCCAAAAAGTCACCCCATTTTAAAATCTTCACCCCTCAAAGTATTCAAAACAGCATTTAGAAAGTTTCTTAACCCTTTAAACGTTTCACAGGAATTAAAGCAACGTAGAGGTGAAATTTTCAAATTTCATTTTTTTTTGCAGAAATTCATTTTTATTCTATTTTTTTTGTAACACAGAAGTTTTTACCAGAGAAACGCAACTCAATATTTATTGCCCAGATTCTGCAGTTTTTAGAAATATCCCACATGTGGCCCTAGTGTGGTAATGGACTGAAGCACCGGCCTCAGAAGCAAAGGAGCACCCAGTGGATTTTGGGCCTCCTTTTTATTATAAAATATTTTAGGCACCATGTCAGGTTTCAAGGGCTCTTTCGGTGCCAAAACAGTGGAAATCCACCAAAAGTGACCCCATTTTGGAAACTACACCCCTTGAGGAAATTATCTAGGGGTATAGTGAGCATTTTGACCCCGCAGGTTTTTTGCAGAAATTATTGGAAGTAGGCCGTGAAAATAAAAATCGTCATTCTTTCAAAGATTATGTAGGTTTAGCTAATTTTTTCTAATTTCCACGAGGACTAAAGGAGAAAAAGCAACACAACATTTGTAAAGCAATTTCTCCCGAGTAAAACAATACCCCACATGTGGTTATAAACGGATGTTTGGACACACGGCGGAGCTTAGAAGGGAAAGAGCGCCATTTGGCTTTTGGAGCTCAAATTTAGCAGGAATGGTTTGCGCAGGCCATGTCGCATTTGCAAAGCCCCTGAGGTACCAAAACAGTGGAAACGCCAAAAAAGTGACTCCATTGAGAAAACTACACCCCTTGAGGAATCCATCTAGGGGTGTAGTGAGCATTTTGCCCCCACAGGTGTTTCATAGATTTTATTAGAATTGGGCAGTGAAAATAAAAAAAATCCTTTTTCTTCAATAAGACGTAGCTTTAGCTCCAAATTTTTAATTTTCTCAACAAATAAAGGAAAAAAAGAACCCCAGCACTTGTAAAGCAACTTCTCTGGAGTACGGCAATACCCCACACGTGGTCGTAAAATGCTGTTTGGGCACACGGCAGGGCTCAGAAGGGAAGGAGCGCCATTTGCTTTTGGTGTACAGATTTTGCTGCATTTGGTTTCTGGTCGCTATGTTGCATTTGCAAAGTCCCTGTGGGACCAAAACAGTGGATCCCCCCCAGAAGTGACCCCATATTGGAAACAACACCCTCAAGGTATTCACCTAGGGGTGTAGTGAGCATGTTAACCCCACAGGTGTTTTGCAGAAATTCGTGTGCACACGATGTGGGAGAATGAAAATGGGAATTTTTCCTTAGATACGCCAATATGTGGTGCCCAGCTTGTGCCACCATAACAAGACAGCTCTCAATTATTATGCGGTGTTTCCCTGTTTTAGAATCACCCTACATGTGGCCCTAATCTTTTGCCTGGACATTCGACAGGGCTCAGGAGTGAAAGAGTACCATGTAAAATTGAGGCCTAATTTGGCGACTTATAAAGTATTGGTTCACAATTGCAGAGGCTTTGATGTGAAATAATAAAAGAAACCCCTGAGAAGTGACCCCATTTTGGAAACTGCACCCCTCAAGGGATTTATTAAGAGGTGTAGTGAGCATTTTCACCCCACGTGTCTTTTCCATAAATGATTGCGCTGCGGAAGGTACAAATTAAAATGTTTCCCTAGATATGCCAATTCAGTGTCAAATATATCATGCCCAGCTTGTGCCACTTTTTTTTTTATATACACCGTTCACCGTACGTTATAAACTACATGTTACCTTTATTCTGAGGGTCAGTACGATTCCGGCGATACCAAATTTATAGAACTTTTTTATAACTTTTTGCACAATAAAATTACTTTTGGAAAGAGAATGTATTTTTTCTGTCGCCAAGTTGTGAGAGCCATAGCTTTTACATTTTTTCATCGATGGAGCTGTGTGAGGGCTTGTTTTTTTGCGAGACGAGGTATAGATTTTATCGGTACCATTTTTGGATACATGCGACTTTTTGATCACTTTTTATTTCAATTTTTGGAAGACAGTGACCAAAAAAACAGTAATTATGGCAGTGTTTTTGAGGTTTTTTTTTACGGCGTTCACTGCGCTGGATAAATAACATAATATTTTTATAGTTCAGGTCGTTACGGTCGCTGCGATACCAAATATGTATGGCTTTATTATTTTTTTCAATAATAAATGACTTATAAGGGAAAAAGGGCGATTGTGTTTTGTGTTATTATTTGAAACTTTTATTGTATGTTTTCCAACTTTTATTTTTACTTTTTTTACACTTTTTTTTACACTTTTCTTTAGTCCCACTAGGGGACTTGAATGTCCAACTGTTTGTTTGATGTTCTAATACATTGCACTACCTATGTAGTGCAATGTATTGGAACTGTCAGTTGTTCACTGACAGCAAGCCGATCAGGCTCTGCCTCTGGGCGGGGCCTAATCAGCTTACGTAATGGCAGACAGGAGTCCATTGTTAGGGCTCCTGTTGCCATGGTAGCAGTCGCCAGCCTTGCCATCGCATGACAAGGCTGCCGATTTTCTACAAACCTCTAGGATGCAGCGATCACAATGGATCGCTGCATCGAAGGGGTTAATGCCAGGAATCGGAGCTAGCTCCGGTTCCTGGCGATAGATCGGGGTGTCCGCTGTAACATACAGCGGACACCCACTGCTGATGACGCCGGCTCAGCTTCTGAGCCGGAAGCTGAGCCGGCGCCATCTTGCCGATGTTACCGGAAGCCTCCTGGGCCCCGCCGACGACGGGGCATAGGAGGATTCCGTTACAGGCTGATCGGGAGGTAAGCATTAGCCCTCCGATCGCCTTTGCAGCCACCGGCAACCCAGCGATCACGTTGCTGGGGTGCCGGTGGCTATAAACTCCTCACATGCTGCGATCTCTATTGTACGCAGCATGTGAGGGGTTAATCGGTCGGATCGGAGGCTAGCTCCGGTCCCGGCCGATACCTTAGGGTGCCAGCTGTAACATACAGCTGTCACCCGGCGGTGATGTCGCTGGCTCAGCTCCTGAGCCAGCTTCATCTCCATGACGTACATTTACGTGAAAAGGCGGTAAGCCACCGATTTTAATGACGTTTATATACGTGATCCGGCGGGAAAAGGTTAAGCTAATAGACCTTATTGATGATATGCTCTGCGTGTGCAAAGTTAATGTAAAGGGAAGCATCCCTTTAATTATATATATATGTATATATATATATATATATATATATATATATATATATCTATATAAAATCAGTGTCCAATTTGCTGGGGCTGTAGAAACACAGCCCCGGCCATGGGAATTTGCTCCAGGCAAAACAGGACAAGACAATTAGTTATTGTCTTGTCTTGTTTACCAAAGGGAGACAGGAGAATCTGCCTTTGATCTCCTGCATCCCTACTCTGCAGGGGGGCCGGAGATGCAATTGGGGGCATATCCTGCGATGCATTCCTGCACCACAGGATGTCCCCACTAATTGCATTACCCCACCTCCCCTTGCGCGCTCATAAGTCGGCCGGTGACATCACATCACCGTGCTGATCCATGTGAGCTGGGTGCGGGCGGCGCTATTGTGTCTGTGCCCGGCTCAGGAGCGAACGCATCGGCGGGACATAAATAGCCCTGTGCCGTTGCACTCTCTCTCTCATTCTTCTTGGCTCACCAACACCAATGGTCTACCTGACCTGTTCCCTCCGAATCCCTCACTGCTCCACCAACGATCCCTCACCGCTAAGCCTAAGGGCAGATTCACACGAACGTTGCGTTTTTGCGCGCGCAAACAACGCAGCGTTTTGCGAGCGCAAAAACCATTTGACAGCTGCGTGTGTCATGCGTGTCTGATGCGCGGCTGCGTGATTTTCGCGCAGCCAGCATCATAGAGATGAGGCTTGTCAACGCCCGTCACTGTCCAAGGTGCTGAAAGAGCTAAATCTTTCAGCACCCTCGACAGTGAATGCCGAACACAACAGCGAAAAACCTGTAAAAAAAAAAGATAAAGTTCCTACTTACCGTGAACTTCCCGGCCGTTGCCTTGGTGACACGTCCTTGGTGACGCGCCTCTCTTGACATCGGGCCCCACCTCCCTGGATGACGCGGCAGTCCAAGTGACCGCTGCAGCCTGTGATTGGCTGCAGCCTGTGCTTGGCCTGTGATTGGCTGGAGCTGTCACTTGAACTGAAGTGTCATCCCGGGAGGTCGGACTGCAGGAAGGAGACAGGAGTAATCGGTAAGTTAGAACTTCGTTTTTTTTTACAGGTTCATGTATTTTGGGATCGCAAGTCACTGTCCATGGTGCTGAAACAGTTTAACTCTTTCAGCACCATGCACAGTGAATATCTCCCGACGTCGCGGACCGGAATTTTTTTTGCCGGGTTCGGCCAAAACTAGTTTGGCCGAACCCGGTGAAGTTAGCTTCGGTTGTCGGGGTTCGCTCCTCGCAAAGACACTCCGTTTGGATGCTTGGAAACAGAAAAGCACGTGGTGCTTTTCTGTTTCCATTTATCCTTTTGACAGCTCGTGCGCTGTTTCAGTCTGTTTGCACGGAAGTGCTTCCGTGCGACCTGCCTGGTTTTCACGCACCCATTGACTTCAATGGGTGCGTGATGCGTGAAATACGCAGAGTTATTGAACCTGTCGCGTATTTTGCGCAGCGAACAAATGCTGCGCAAAATACACGGACTGTGTGTACTGCCCCATAGACTTCTCTAGGGCATTGCGTGCCGCGCGAAAACCACGCGGCCTACACGCTGTCAAATCACGTTCGTGTGAATCCCCCCTAAGTATCATCCACGTGCAGCAGCAGCTGCACTTAACCCTTTCTCCCCTATACAATGAGCATTTCCCCTGGTTAACCCTTTCTACCCCTGGAAACTAGCATTCTCCCCCTATACATTGAGCACATTCCCGTGGTAATAATTTACTTCCCCTCCTGGTCCCCTGGTATTAACTGCATATGTCCCCTGTTTAACCCTTTACCTCTCTCCCCCTATACAACAAACACATTTCCCCTTGGTTAACTCTTAAACCTGCATCATTATATTTAACCCCTACTACCTGCACATTCCCCTGGTTAACCCTTTCCCGCACTACCTGCACATCCCCTGAAACCCTTTACCTCCCCTAGCCTGCACACTGGTTAACCCTTGCCCTACCTGCAATTTAACCCTTTACCTACACTAGCCTTCACTTCTCCCCTGGTATTAAACCCTTCACTTCCCCTGGAGAAACCTCTCTATTTACCCCAACCATACAACAGCTAACCCATTAGTAACAGGGACAGTTAGAGTCAGGTGGGGTTAGGACATATAAAATATGGTACACTCATACTATCTTCTATGTATGTTTAGGTATGTGGGTGGGTGTTAGGATAATATTGTAATATCTTGCTGTGCCACGTGTAGTGTCCATGTACTCAATACATATTAAGTTATTATGTGTATTGAGGTATACTGATACCATACCTTGAATATTTATTTTGTATATTATGTGTTTAACAACTGAGTGTGATTACTGTTAGTTAATAAATCTTGCTTTTATTTACTATACAATTGTGTCTTGAATCACTGCGCACACACTCGCTTAGTAGCAAGGCAAATAGATAAGCTTAAAGAGACTCTGTCACCACATTATAAGTGCCCTATCTCCTACATAAGGAGATAGGCGCTGTAATGTAGGTGACAGTAATGCTTTTTATTTTAAAAAAACGATATTTTTTCACAAAGTTAGGAGCGATTTAAGTTTATGCTAATGAGCTTTCTTAATGCCCAAGTGGGCGTACTTTTACTTTCGACCAAGTGGGCGTTGTACAGAGGAGTGCATGACGCTGACCAATCGATCGGCATCATGCACTCCTCTCCATTCATTTACACTGCACTAGCGATATAGTTATATCGCTATGTGCAGCCTCATACACAAACCCTAACATTACTACAGTGTCCTGATAATGAATACACATGAAATCCAGCCTGGACGTCATGTGTACTCAGAATCCTGACACTTCTGACTCTTTTTTGTGAGATTCCAGCAACGGATACGAAATCTCGCGAGATCTCGGAGCTAAACGAGATTTGGTTTCACTTGCCGGAATCTCACAAAAAAAGAGTCAAAAGTGTCAGGATTCTGAGTACACATGACGTCCAGGCTGGATTTCATGTGTATTCATTATCAGGACACTAGTAATGTTAGGGCTTGTGTATGAGGCTGCACATAGCGATATATCTATATCGCTAGTGCAGTGTAAATGAATGGAGAGGAGTGCATGATGCTGATTGGTCAGCGTCATGCACTCCTCTGTACAACGCCCACTTGGTCGAAAGTAAAAGTACGCCCACTTGGGCATTAAGAAAGCTCATTAGCATAAACCAAAATCGCTCCTAACGTTGTGAAAAAAGATCGTTTTTTAAATAAAAAGCATTACTGTCACCTACATTACAGCGCCCATCTCCTTATATAGGAGACAGGGCACTTATAATGTGGTGACAGAGTCTCTTTAACCCAAAGAAAAAGGTAGGGGAGCTAGAAGCTTGGCATAACCAGTCGCGTAACTACCGCTGTAGCAGCCATAGACCACGAGGGGGCCTGTGCGGCCCGCCGACATGGCCCCCCCATGTCCATTGGCGCCGCAAGCAGCGGTTAATGCTGGGGGCTGTGTGGCACTTATCTACTAGTGGGGCTCTATGGCACTATTTACAAGAGGGAGGGTTGTGTGGCACTACTAAGGGGGGGGGGGTCTGTGTGGCACTATCTACTAGGGGGCTATATGGCACTATTTACAAGGAGAGAGAAAAAGAGAAAAAACACGGCACCTCAGGTCACCAAAGAAAATGATGCGAAGAAAAAGGATGAGATTAATTATGCTCGCCTATTGGAGTTGTGGAAATGCAGGCACAACACTGTTGTAAGCAGAATATTTTAGTATGATGAAGTTGCAGCTAGGTCCCATCTGGTCCACACACGAGTTAACCACTAATTATGAAATATATTTATATAGAAAAGGTGGGCCATTGAACAGCGCTGCTAATATATCAGTTGATATACTGAATTGGATGAATGTAGATATGGTGCAAGCTAAATTAAATAAAATAAACATACACAAGGCCCAGGGACCAGATGGGATACACCCTAGAGTTCTTAAGCAGCTTATTTCAGTTATTTCTGTCCCCCTCTTCATAATATTTAGTGACTGGTATAGTGCCAAGGGACTGGCGCAGGGCAAATGTGGTGCCTATTTTAAAAAAGGGCTCTAGGTCTTCCCCGGGTAACTATAGACCAGTAAGCTTAACATCCATTGTGGGGAAAATGTTTGAGGGGCTATTGAGGGACTATATACAGGATTATGTGACAAAAAATAGTATTAAAAGGGACAACCAGCACGGTTTTACTAAGGACAGAAGCTGTCAAACCAACTATATTTCTTTTTATGAAGAGTGAGCAGAAGCCTAGACAGAGGGGCCGCTGTGGATGTAGTGTTTTTGGACTTTGCAAAGGCATTTGACACTGTCCCTCATAGACGTCTAATGGGTAAATTAAGAACTATAGGTTTAGATAGTATCGTTTGTAATTGTATTGGGAATTGGCTCAAGGACCATATCCAGAGAGTTGTGGTAAATGATTCCTACTCTGAATGGTCCCCGCTTATAAGTGGTGTACCCCAGGGTTCAGTGCTGGGACCACTATAATTCATCTTATTTATTAATGATATAGACGATGGGATTAATAGCACTATTTCTATTTTTGCAGAAGACACCAAGCTATGTAATATAGTTCAGACTATGGAAGAGGTTCATGAATTGCAAGCTGATTTGAACACACTAAGTGTTTGGGCGTCCACTTGGCAAATGAAGTTTAATGTAGATAAATGTAAAGTTATGCACCTGGGTACGAACAACCTGCATGCATCATATGTCCTAGGGGGAGCAACACTGTGGGAGTCACTTGTTGAGAAGGATCTGGGTGTACTTGTAAATCATAGACTAAATAACAGCATGCAATGTCAATCAGCTGCTTCAAGGGCTAGCAAGATATTTCCGTGTATTAAAAGAGGCATGGACTCACGGGACAGGGATGTAATATTACCACTTTACAAAGCATTAGTGAGGCCTCATCTAGAATATGCAGTCCAGTTCTGGGCTCCAGTTCATAGAAAGGATGCCCTGGAGTTGGAAAAAATACAAAGAAGAGCAATGAAACTAATAAGGGGCATGGACAATCTAAGTTATGAGGAAAGATTAAAAGAACTAAACCTATTTAGCATTGAAAAAAGACGACTAAGGGGGGACATGAGTAACTTATATAAATATATGAATGGCAAATACAAAAAATATGGTGAAATCCTGTTCCGTGTAAAACCCCCTCAGAAAACAAGGGGGCACTCCCTCCGTCTGGAAAAAGAAAGGTTCAAGCTGCAGAGGCGACAAGCCTTCTTTACTGTGAGAACTGTGAATCTATGGAATAGCCTACCGCAGGAGCTGGTCACAGCAGGGACAGTAGATGGCTTTAAAAAAGGCTTAAATAATTTCCTAGAACAAAAAAATATTAGCTCCTATGTGTAGACATTTTTTACTTCCCCTTTCCCATCCCTTGTTTGAACTTGATGGACATGTGACTTTTTTCAACCGTACAAACTATGTAACTATGTATGTAACTATGTAACCTCAAAGAGGAGTCCAGGGTAAATAAAAAATGTCAGCTTTATTGATAAGGCCAAGTATAACGGTTCTCACCGGCAGGGCCGCCATCAGGAATTTCAGGGCCCCCTACAGCTAAATTTTCTGGGCCCCCCTACCGTGGCACCGCCTGTTAACGGTACTCCGTCCAGCACTATATCATGGTACCCAGGGCCGCCATCAGGGGGGGTATTATGGGAACTGATGTGAGAGGCCCGGTCAAATCTAATTGAAAGGGGGGCCCGGCAACTGCCGCGACTTGCCTTTGGTAGAAAAAAAACAGGCCCCTGCAATGGGGCCCGTTTTTTTCACCAAAAGAATGTCGTGAGCTGCGGGCCCCCCTTTCAATTAGGTTTGGCCGGGCCTCTCACATCAGTACCCATAATACCCCCCCTGATGGCGGCCCTGGGTAGCATGGGGGTCGTCATGGGGGCCGTCAAACACTGCTGTCCGTGCGACCGATCGCGCGCACCCGCAAACTCCCGCGCATGCGCACCCGCGACCGCCTGGAACCGCGCACCGAATTTTGAGGCAGATTTTGACCTGCGCACACTATCTTGCCGCATTTTTTGCCCGCGCCGATTGAGGACAGCAGACACAAAACGCAGGGAAAAATGCATTTTCTGCCTCCCATTGATTTCGATGGGAGGTCAGAGGCGGAACCGCGGCAAGAAAGGACGTGCTGCTTTTTCTTTTTTCCGCGACTGGCTCCCATTGATTTCAGATTAAATCAATGGGAGGCGGTTTTGGAAGTTTTTTGGTGCTGATTCTGACGCAGTGTCCGAGTCAATATCAAGGCCCAAAAACTCTGTAAACTGGGCCTTATTGTTAGGGCTTATTCAGACGAACGTGTAATACATCCGTGCAACGCGCGTGATTTTCACGCGCCTCGCACGGACCTATGTTACTCTACGGGGCCATGCAGACTGTCAGTGATTTTCATGCAGCGTGTGTCCGCTGCGTAAAACTCACGACATGTCCTATATTTGTGCATTGTTCGCGCATCACGCACCCATTGAAGTCAATGGGTGCGTAAAAATCACGCCCAGCACTTCCGCAGCAGTATAAACTATGAATGAAAACAGAAAAGCACCACGTGCTACAAACATACAAACAGAGTGACATAATGATGGCGGCTGCGCGAAAATCACGCAGCCGCGCATCATACGCTGCTGACACACGGAGCGGTTATGGACCTTTTGCATGCGCAAAACGCCACGTTTTTGCGCACACAAAAAGCACACGCTCGTGTAAATCCGGCCTTAGGGTAGGAACACACTAGGCATGAACACTGCGGATTTTATGCAACACATTTTATTGTGGAAAATCCGCAGCGTATTACAGTCGCAGCAGAGTGGATGAGATTTAAACAAATCTCATCCACACGCTGCAAAAAAATGGACCTGCCGTGTGGCTTTTTAAGCCGCAGCATGTCAATGTATTCTGTGGGATCGCCGCTCCTCTGTTGCGAAAATGCTGCGGTTCTGCCGCAAAAAGCACACATGAGAAAAAAAAAAGGCACTTTTTAAAATTTATAAAAAAGTTTAGACTTGCCCCGGCCGTAGTCCTGGTGACGCGATCCTCTATTCTTAGCGCAGCCCCGCCTCCTGTCATGACGTTTCATCCCATGTGACTGCTGCAGCGGTCACATGGTCTACAGCGTCATCCCAGGAGGCAGGGCTACATTCAGAAGAGAGAGATGCGTCACCTAAACTACGGCCGTGGCAAGTCTAAACTTTTTTTTTCCCTGCAGGATTCACGCAGCGGACACGCCTCACGAAAACCTGCGCCACTATTTGGTGCGGTTTTGCTGGCAGAATTCCCTGCGGCTCCCGGGATAAGCTGTGTAGTTTTACTCCGCATATCCGGATAGTGTGTCCCTTATGATGTCGCTCCTGGAGCTGCTGCCGGTCTCTAAATAGGCAGTTGGTCCAGTAGAATTTGGAATTATTTTTTTTTGTGAACCAGCTTAAAAAAATACAAAACTTTCGTGTTAGGGCCTGTTCACATCACCGTTCGCTTCCGCTCCGGGGTTCCGTCTGAGGTTTCTGTCGGGTGAACCCCGCAACGGAAAGTGAAAGTGACAGCACAGCTTCCGTTTCCGTCACCATTAGCGCAGTCGACTGCACTATTGATTCCGTCCGAAAACCTGCCGGAATAGTGACGAACGGAAACCATTAGCGATGTTTCCGTCACCATTGAGATCAATGGTGACTGAAACGGAAGCTGTGCTGTCACTTTCACTTTCCGTTGCGGGGTTCACCCGACAGAAACCTCAGACGGAACCCCGGAGCGGAAGCGAACGGTGATGTGAACAGGCCCTAACACGAAAGTTTTGTATTTTTTTAAGCTGGTTCACAAAAAAAAATAATTCCAAATTCTACTGGACCAACTGCCTATTTAGAGACCGGCAGCAGCTCCAGGAGCGACATCATAAGGGACACACTAGGCGGATATGCTGAGTAAAACTACACAGTTTATCCGCCCCGGTAGCCGCAGGGAATTCTGCCAGCAAAACCGCACCAAATAGTGGCGCAGGTTTCGTGAGGCATGTCCGCTGCGGGAATCCTGCAGCGAAAAAAAAGTTTAGACTTACCCCGGCCGTAGTCCTGGTGACGCATCTCTCTCTTCTGAACGTAGCCCCGCCTCCTGGGATGATGCTGTAGACCATGTGACCGCTGCAGCAGTCACATGGGATGAAACGTCATGACAGGAGGCCGAGCTGCGCTAAGAATAGAGGATCGCGTCACCAGGACTACGGCCGGGGCAAGTCTAAACTTTTTTATAAATGTAAAAAAGTACCTTTTTTTTTTCTCATGTGTGATTTTTGCGGCAGAACCGCAGCATTTCCGCAACAGAGGAGCAGCAATTCTGCAGCATAAATTGACATGCTGCGGCTTAAAAAGCCAAAAGCCACACGGCAGGTCCATTTTTTTGCAGCGTGTGGATGACATTTGTTCAAATCTCATCCACTCTGCTGCGACTGTAATACGCTGCGGATTTTCCACAATAAAATGTGTTGCATAAAATCTGCAGTGTTCATGCCTAGTGTGTTCCTACCCTAAGGCCGGATTCACACAAGCGTGTGCTTTTTGTTTGCGCAAAAACGTGGCGTTTAGCGCATGCAAAAGGTCCATAACAGCTCCGTGTGTCAGCAGCGTATGGTGCGTGGCTGCGTGATTTTCGCGCAGCCGCCATCATTATGACACTCTGTTTGTATGTTTGTAGCACGTGGTGCTTTTCTGTTTTCATTCATAGTTTATACTGCTGCGGGAGTGCTGGGCGTGATATTCACGCACCCATTGACTTCAATGGGTGCGTGATGCGCCAACAATGCACAAATATCGGACATGTCGTGAGTTTTACGCAGCGGACACACGCTGCGTGAAAATCACTGGCAGTCTGCACGGCCCCATAGAGTAACATAGGTCCGTGCGAGGTGCGTGAAAATCACGCACGTTGCACGGATGTATTACACGTTCGTCTGAATAAGCCCTAACAATAAGGCCCAGTTCACAGAGTTTTTGGGCCTTAATATTGACTCGGACACTGCGTCAGAATCAGCACCAAAAAATTTCCAAAACCGCCTCCCATTGATTTAATCTGAAATCAATGGGAGCCAGTCGCGGAAAAAAGAAAAAGCAGCACGTCCTTTCTTGCCGCGGTTCCGCCTCTAACCTGCCATCGAAATCAATGGGAGGCAGAAAATGCATTTTTCGCGGCATTTTTTGTCTGCTGTCCTCAATCGCAGCGGGCAAAAAACGCAGCAAAAAACGCGGCAAGATAGTGTGGGCAGGTCAAAATCTGCCTCAAAATTCTTTAAGGAATTTTGAGGCAGATTTTTTCGGCCTGCAAAATACTCTGTGTGAACAGGGCCATACATAAACAGCACTTTGAGACACTTTACTCACCGTGTCAGAAGAGCTGCTCCCACTCCAGTCCTCTTCAGGCGATGTCTTCGGTCCAGATGTCGTCCTTCACCTCCAGGCTCTAGAAAATGGCGGGGATCGTAGAACTGCCGGCGTGCAACAACTAGACTCCTCCCCCTCTCCTTACGCAGCTACGCTCTGGATGAGGAGGCGGAGTCGGACGAGGAGGCGGAGTCGGACGAGGAGGAGGACGAGTCGGAGGCAGGCCAGCAGGTAAGTAGACTGCGCCGCTGTCCAGTGTGGCTGTCCTTCCCCCTAGATCTTGTGTTGCGGGCGCACCGCCTCCCTCTCGGCGGCGCGCCTGGTCGTTCGCGCGTGGGCGTGTGCGCGCACGCTTGCGGTCGTTCGCGCACGGCCGCGCGCTCGCTCGTACGCGCGCAAGCGTGCGGTGTTTTGCGGCGGTGATGAGGGGGGCCCGCAGCTCACGGCGGTGTTTCACGAGAGGGGGGCCCGCAGCTCACGACATTGTTTTGGTGAAAAAAACAGGCCCCATTGCAGGGGCCTGTTTTTTTCTACCAAAGGCAAGTCGCGGCAGTTGCCGGGCCCCCCTTTCAATTAAGTTTGGCCGGGCCCCCTACAGTAGTACCCCTAATACCCCCCTGATGGCGGCCCTGCTCACCGGTTTGTTTGTGGATCCTCTGTGTCTTCTGGGAGATGGTGCTTGTAACCCAGGGCAAAGCTTGGCACAGCAGATTTAGAGGCAGTCAGATGAATAGGCCAGAAGTCAGGACAGGCAGCAGACATGGTTACGGTTATGGCTAGCAATAGGTCAAGGCAGGCGGCAGGCAAGGATAGTACAAGTTTAGGCAGAGGTCACAACTGGAAATCCAGTCAAAGGTAGAAGGCAAGGTAACAGGGAAACTGGGTACAGGGAAGCTCACAGGGATAACTTGGCTGAACAAGCAAGGATCTGAGGGAGGAGGATCCTTAAATAGGAAGTCTTAGAATTTTGTCATGCACTGGCCCTTTAAGAGGGGAAGAGTCAGCGTGTGCGCCCTCTATTGGCTGCAGCTGCACATCGTGGATAACGGCCGTTGAGGGAGGTGAGAGATGCAGTTACCTGACGACGCCCAGAGCCTGCAGAGCGTCCGGATCGGGTGAGTGGAGCTCGGGACGAGCTTGAGGGAATGGAGGGGACGGGAACTGGAGCAGAGGACGTGGAAGCAGCGGGGAACGGTGCGGCAGCCGTTACACCAAGTAAACAAAGTAATGAACCAGCCATCTTATATAGTCAGTGTGGTATTATTTAAAACGCTTGAGAAAAACCGCCAAACACAGTTCAAAGTACACCTATGATGTCATGTGTGGTCAAGGTGATACAAAAGAAGCTGGGGTTATGATTATAATTGGTTGAAAGTAAAGCATCATGTTGAATGTAAATATGTAAATTAGTTACAGGGGATACAAATCTTAAAAGGTACATACAATAATCATGGCCATAATTGTCTAACAAACAAATGGTAAAAACGTATATCGGAGGTCGGGAGAGCAAACATCCAACTGGCAGCAACAACCTAAAATTTATGATGCAAAGTCTGACATAAGCAGGAAATAAAAAAGGTAGATAAGATTAAAAATAGGGATGTGTATAGGAGTGTAGGAACTCTCAGCGGGATGGAGAAAGTAACAGCAGGAGGCTACACAATACACAGGCTAATGCTAAAACAGTGTCCCTGGCGTTATAGCAACCCCAGCTAGATACAGACTACGGAAATCCACAAGGACAGTGTCACCAATTTTTTTTTTTTATATCAGTTTTATGTTAGGGTTTTATTAAAAACGTTTATATTTATTTGTGTGTTTGTGTGTTACTTTTTTCTATTTTTACACTTTTTCTTCCCTATGGGGGCTGCCATTTTTTTTTCCATTTCTGTATTTGTCGATTAACGACACATACAGACATGGAATACGGCAGCTCCAGTCCCATAGGGACTGCGAATGGGGCCCGTTCCATCCACTATGGTGTACGCCGTGTGTGTGGGAACGGCGCATGCTCCGCTCCCACACAGTCCAATTTTAAATGCGCGCTGTCCGCAGCCATTTTCCTGTGGACCGGAAGTCGCGGCCGGACAGTAAGATTACTTCTTCCGGTCGCGGCTTCCGGACTTGTGCACATGCAGCAGCGGCAGCAGACGGAGCGGACGGACCGGAGGGAGCGGCGGCGACTGGAGCAGGTAAGTGATTTCTATGTATGTTCGTGTTTCAGTGTGTGTTTACTAGTGTATGCAAACCTTCTACACTGTGTGTTAGCTCAAAAAATGGCGACACACAGTGTAGGAGGTTAGACCGTTCAAACCCCTCGTTTCTCCCGGCACTAGCCAGGATAAAGGAGGGGGGGATTCTGAGAGCTCACTAGAGCGAGGGATTTTTTCCAATTTTGCAGCATAAAGCATGTGGTTGCTTTACCACATGCAATGCTGCAATTTTGGGAATTGCTCCATCTAGTGACCAGTGCTGGGAAATATTATAAATTGAATCCAATTTATAATATTTCCTGACTCGTGAAAAAAATAAAAAAAAATTAGAACAATGTTTAATCACCTACACACTAATTGTTTAACTAAAAAAAAACATGTTTTGCTGGCAACACATTCCCTTTAACAGATAGTGGTGGGCAACCACTACATTACTGGGGGAGATAGTGTAAGTATGGAGGTTACATCAAGACAGGAACATTAGCCAAACGCAGAACCAATACAGCAGCGGAACCAGGCTGTGTCGGAAGCGTTAAGGAAACAGTAGCGTCCCAGTAGTCATGGGAACGTCTATGCAAAGAGAAAATTACGGCAAGCGAGGGGGAACAAAAAGGGGAGAGACTAAGCGGCTGATTAAGCTGAGGACAAGTGCACACGGAGGACAGAATGGAAATATGCATCTAGAAAGACAAATAGCTGTAAAGAGTTTGCAATATTGCAATGATATAATTAACCATTTAACCCCTTAATGACCAGCCTATTTTAAACCTTAATGACCAAGCCATTTTTGACGTTTTTCCATCGTCGCATTCCAAGAGCTATACCTTTTTTATTTTTGCGTCGACATAGCATTATAAGGTCTTGTTTTTTGCGGGACAAGTTGTATTTTTTGATAGCACCATTTTGAGGTACATATTATTTATTGATTAACTTTTATAAACTTTTTTTTGGGAGGGAATAGAAAAAAACCTGAAATTTCACCACACTTTTTTGCGTCTTAAATCGACGCCGTTTACCGTGCTATATAAATAACACAATAAATTTATTCAGCGGGTTGTTACAATTGCAACGATACCAAATTTGTATAGATTTTGTATGTTTTACTACTTTTACACAGTGAAAATGCTTTTTAAAAAAAATTATTTGTTTTTGTGTCTCCATATTTGAAGAGCCGTAACGTTTTTATTTTTTGCCGATGCGGTTGTATGAGGGCTTTTTTTTATGCGGGAAGACATGTAGTTTTTATTGGTACCATTTTGGAGTATATGCGACTTTTTGATCACTTTTTATCACATTTTTTTAAAGTCAGGATTCACAGAAAACAGCAATTTTTCCATAGTTTTTAATTACATTTTTTACTGCGTTCACCGTGCGTGTTAAATAATGTAATAGATTTATAGTCGGGGTCGTTACGGACGCGGCGATACCAAATATGTGTAACGTTTTTACTTTATTTTGTTTTTTTAATAGTAAAGCAGTTTGTAAGGGGAAAAAGTGGGTTTTTCATTTTTTTTCACATTTTTTTTTAAATTAACTATATTAAACTTTTTTTTTACTTTTTTACTAGTCCCACTAGGGGACTTTAGTATGCGATTTTTCGATCGCTATTATAATACACTGCAATACTTTTGTATTGCAGTGTGTTACTGCCTGTCCGTTTAAAACGGACAGGCATCTGCTAGGTCATGCCTCCGGCATGATCTAGCAGGCATTCGCTCCAGGCAGACCTGAGGGCCTTTATTAGGCCCTCGGCTGCCATTGGAGACACAGACACTCGGCGATCTTATCGCCGGGTGTCAGTGGGATGAGAGGGAGCTCCCTCCCTCTCTCCAAAACCACTCAGATGCGGTGCACGCTATTGTGCACCGCATCTGAGGGGTTAAACGGGTGAGATCGATACTAATATCGATCTCACACGGCAGAGCAGGGACGCCCCCAGCCCTCAGCTGCCTCTGGCAGCTGAGAGCAGGGAGATTTGACGGCTCCCTGCTCTGTTTACTTTATCCTGATGCAGTGCCGTAAAAAGGCATATGCATCAGAATAAAGCCCGTTAGTGGCCGCCGTTAAAAGGCGTATTGGTGGTCACTAACGGTTAAAGACTTCATTGGATACAGTGGGTAAATTGATAAAGATATTTGGACAGGAAACCTACAAAGACTGTAAGGTACTGTGTTGTGGTGATCTTGGCAAATAGGTCACAATAAATATCATAATAGAATTTATATAAAACATAAGCATAAAAATTATAAAAATTGAAACTATTAATTAAAACTGTTAAGAATTAATTGAATAAGCATATGATAGAAATATGTATGAAAATAATGAATTAATAAATTAGTAAAGTGACAAATGTAAAAGTCTATTAAGTTCTGTTGCAATAAAAATGATAATTATAATAATAAACAGGAAAATAATGATAATTAGATAAACAGTTAATCAATTTTCATAAAAAGTATGTATGTTACGTTTGAAATATATAAAGTTACGATCTTCGTCAAGTGCCGTTTTAGAAATATCATTAAGCCCCCCTGGGTGTAGACACGCCATTTTATATATTCAATAATTCTCTCTTTGTTTCGATCTTTCAAATATGTTAGGTGTATTTGCAGTGATTTATTCCATAGGGGTAATATGAATATCTTCAAAGTTGCAGTTATGGACCGCTGCAAAATGTCTCGTAACACTATGTTTCTGGAAGCAGATGCGGGTGTTAGAACGGTGCTTATTTATTCTATAGCTAAGAGGTTCAACATTCTCCCAATATATTGCAAAATGCAGGGGCATTCAAGCAAATAAATTACAAAATAAATTGCATAAATAAATCGAGAGGGGGCTGTGTGTGGCACAATCTTTAGGGGGTCTGCGTGTGGTGCTATTTACAGGGTTCTGTATGTGGCACTATCTACAGGGGTCTGTGTGTTGCGCTATCTACAGGGGTCTGTATGTGGCGCTATCTACAGGGATCTGTGTGTGGGACAATCTATAGGGGACTGTGTGTGGCGCTATCTACAGGGTGCTGTGTGGCATTATCTACTAAAGGGGGGCTGTGTGGCACTATATACAAGGGAGGGGGGCTGTGTGACACTATATACATATATGCTTTATGGTGATATCTACATGGTGGGCTGTATGGCACAGGGGGAGGTGGGCAGTGGCAGATTAAGTGGACCATAGGCCCATGGCTGTTCCACAAACTTCGGCCCCCATTTTTCACCGCCGCTCTGCTGTGTCTATAGTGAACACCACCTTTTTGTGCGAGCATTGACAAATGGTTCTTATGATTCCACTTGTCAAAGGGCTGTGTTCCTACATACTGACAGTCTCCAACCATCACTGACAGTATCACACTGTTCAGGGACACTTCTTCTTGACAATGGGAATGATAACACACATTTGTCTATTAGTCTCGGGTACACAAAGATATGTAGAGTGCAAGGATTTCCTACAACAGACATGTCAGGAGAGGGGACAGATCCCCTATAGATCCAGTGACTCAACAAGTGTTGTCTTCTCTGATGGGAGTCGTTTTCTTCTCCATCTGACGCAGACCGTCATGGCGACTTCTCCTGATGACACATTTTGCCCATCACTTCTGCAGCCATTTCCAGCCTCTATAGAAACACACAAATTTAGACACCAAGGTCCAGAACCATACATTAAAGGGGTTGTCCGGGCACGGACCGGTTTTTATACTGATGACATATCAATGTGCCTGGACAACCCCTTTTACTCAGACTAATAAATTTGCACCCCAGACTAGATCATAGAATACATACAGACCCAGACCTTCTAAACTATTGCAGTCCCCATACCCCCCTAAACAAATACAGACCCCAGAACAAGCACCCTAAATAAATAGAGACCTCAGACCAGACCCCTAAATACAGACTCAAGACCTGACCCCCTACACTAATCATGACCCAAGACCTGACTCCCTTAATACAGACCCCAGACCAGACCCCTTAAATTAATCCAGGACCCCTAAATACAGACCCTATAAACTAATACAGACCCCAGACCCCTAAATACAGACCCCCTAAATACAGACCCCAGACCTCAAACTAATACAGACCCCTTAAATACATACCCCAGACCTGACCCCCTACACTAATAATGACCCCAGACCTGACTGCCTTAAGTAATACAGACCCCAGACCAGACCCCCTAATCTAATACAGACCCCAGACCAGACCCCTAAATACAGACCCCTAAATAAAGACCCCTAAACTAATAAAGACACTAGAACAGGCCCCCTCAATAGACCCCATAAACTAATACAGACCCCAGACCAGACCCCCTAAATACAGACCCTAGAGGTCAAACTAATACAGACCCCCTAAATACTGACACAGACCCCTTAAACTAACACCGACCCCTAAATATACAGACCCTAAACCCCTTAAACTGATACAGACCTCAGACCCCCTAAACACAGACCCCATACACCTTAAACTAATCCAGACACCAAAAATCCCAAATACAGACTAGACTCCCTAAATACAGTCCCCAAACCAGGCCCCTAAATACAGACCCCACACCAGACCCCTAAATACAGACCCCTTAAACAAATCCATCCGCTTATACTTACCTAGCAGCTCACCTCAATCTTCTCATGTGACCAGCAGGTCTCTAAACAGTAGTAAGAACTTCAGACATGAGGTCATATGTCTAAAGGTCCTTTTGCAGGACATATACAATGCCATTTTGTCGTGTTTTTTGCCGAAATTCACGGCAAAATCGCGGCAAGAATGCGACAAAACTACATTGTACTTTGGGCGGTCATGGACCCCCCGGGAGCCTCGGGCCCTGGGCGGCCCCCCAAAATGCCCTATGATGATCCGCCATTGAAGGTGGGCGGCGCTATCTACAAGTGGGGTGTGACACTATCTACAGGGGGGGCTATATAGCACTGTCTACAGGGGGCTGTATGGCACAATCTACAGGGGGGGGCTGTATAGCACTGTCTACAAGGGGGCTGTGTTGCATAATCTGCGAGGGGCATTATCTACAAGGGGGGCTGAGAGTGGCACCCAGGGGAGGGAGGGCCTAGTCAAAGGTTTGCTATGGGGCCTAGTCTTTCCTAGTTACGCCCCTGGGCATAACCTTAGTGACCCTAATATAAGGAGGTAGTAATAGACAGTGGAAATAGCCCAGTGAACCCCAAATATGAGCCCTATAACTTTTGTCGAGCCAGGCCCCAACATTTGAAAAGCAATTTCTCATGATTATGGCAATACCCGATATGTGGTAATAAACTGCTGTTTGGACCCATGGCCGGGCTCAGAAGGGAAGGTGCCCCATTTGGCTTTTGGGGCTCAAGTTTTGCTGGAATAGTTTTCGGTGCCATGTCGCATTTGCAAAGCTCCTCAGGGCCCAAATCAGTGGAAACCACCAAAAAGTGACCAGATTTTGGAAACTACACCCCTGAAGAAATTTATCAAGAGGTATAGTGAGCATTTTGACCCCACAGGTTTTTTGCTGAATTTAGTGGAATTAGGCCATGAAAATGAAAATCTAAGTTTTTTCTAATAAAATTTAGTTTTAGCTCAGATTTTTCCCTTTTTCACAAAAGATAAAGGAGAAAAAAGTACCCCAACATTTGTAAATCAAACTCCTCTGAGCACGGTAATACCCCATATGTGGTGATAAACTGCTGTTTGGACCCACGGCTGGGCTTAGAAGGGAAGGAGCACCATTTGGCTTTTGGAGCTCAAAATTAGCTAGAATGGTTTTCGGGTGCCATGTCACATTTGCAAAGGCCCTGAGGGGACAAAACAGTGCAAACCACCCAAAAGTGACCCCATTTTGGAAACTACACCCCTGAAGGAATTTATCGAGGGGTATAGTGAGCATTTTGACCATACAGGTTTTTTTTACTGAATTTAGTGGAATTATGCTGTGAAATGAAAAATGACTTTTCTTCTGATAAAATGTGGAATTTTTTTGTAATTTTTACAAGGAATAAAGGAGAAAAAGCACCCCAACATTTGAAAAGCAATTTCTCCCGTTTATGGCAACATCCCATATGGGGTCATAAACTGTGTTTGGACGCACTGAGGGCTCAGAAAGGCAGGAGCGCTATTTGTCATGCAGATTTTGCTGGCTTGGTTTGTGGGCACCATGTTGCATTTGCAAAACCCTAAGGTACCAAAGTACAGTGGTAGCCCCCAAGAAGTGACCCCATTTTAGAAACTACACCCCTCAAGGCGATTATCATTTGTCTGTACATATGAGAAGGCTTAGAAGTGAAGAGCACCATGCACATTTGAGGTCTATTTCGGTGATTTTCACACCATTGGCCCACAATTGCAGGTCTCCGAGGTCAAATAGTAAAACAAACCCCCAAGTAGTGACACCTATTTTTGAAACTACACCCTTAAGGCATTTTAAGGGCTGTAGTGAGCATTTTGACCACACAGGTTTTTTTTCATGATAAATTAATGCACAGCAGATGGTGCAAAGTGAAAATTGCAATTTTCCACTGATATGCCATTTTAGCGCACAATATGTTGTGCTAGTTTGTGCCACCGAAGACAAATACTTCATAAAATGTTAAGCAAGTTCTCCCGGGTATGGCGATGCCATATATGTGGACGTAAACTGTTGTTTGGGCATGCTGTAGGGTTCAGAAGTGATGGAGCACCATTTGGCTATTGGCGTGCAGATTATGTTTGGTAGTAGTTCTGTTTGGGTTATTGCTGATATTTCATTTTGTAATGTGGGGGCATATGTAAACTTGTAGAAGAAATCAGCAGCACGACCAGAAGCTCTCAGCCAGAGGGAAACAAGGTAGAAAATCCCAGCCAGGGATGGTGCAAGCAGCAAAAAGTCCCAGGTCCAACGGGACAACTATTGCACAGTAATAAGATGAAAAACTACAGCACTCCAATATCCAAACAAGTGAAAGTTTATTCACCAAGCATAAAAGAACAGCAACGTTTCAACCCCTATTGGGTCTTTGTCAAGCTTGACAAAGACCCAATAGGGGTTGAAACGTTGCTGTTCTTTTATGCTTGGTGAATAAACTTTCACTTGTTTGGATATCGGAGTGCTGCAGTTTTTCTTATTATTACTGGGCATATGTAAACTGTGAGGAGTACATCAGGGTATATAATAAGAGGGTAGAATAATGGGGTAAATAAATAATAATTCATAGATGTGTGGCTGGTCTCGCAGTGATAAATGGTGCCCAATCTTATCCGCTTTTGGAACACTCTTCATATTTTACATCGCCATTTTCTGAGAGCCAGAACGTCTTTATTTTTTCCTCACTGGAGCTGCGTGAGGGCTTATTTGTTGTGGGACAATCTGTAGTTTTCATTGGTACCATTTTGGGGTACATGCGATTGTTTGATCCATTTTTTGGCAAGCAAGGTGACCAAAAACCAGCAATTCTTATGTTTCTTATTTCTTTTTTTATGGCGTTCACCGTGTGCTATAAATGACCATTTTACTTTAATCTGCGCTTCGATATGATTATGGCAATACCAAATCTATATAGTGTTTTTTACGTTTTGCACCGTTTGCACAATAAAATCACTTTTTTGAAAAAAATATGTATTTCTTGTTTCGCCATATTCTGAGAGCCATAACTTTTTTATTTTTCAGTCAAAAAAGCTGTGGGAGTGCTTGTTTTTTGTGGGTCTAGTTGTAGTTTTTATTGGTACTGTTTTGGGGAATGCCCAATGTAAAATTGTTAGAAATAAGCAGATTTTCATGCTGGAATCGAAGGTGATAGATTTGAAAAATCTTAGTGAAGATACTGATGCACAGCTGAATGAGTTTTCTGCTGTGATGAATGCATTTAAAGATAAGGCGGATCTACTGATGCGATTATTGCCAAGTTAAATAATGAGCTTGCTGCTAAGTCTCAATTGATAACCAGTATGCAAAACATCATTAAAGATTTTTCAAAAATGTTACTGGCCTTTTCTTTTTCAAGTCAAGGCCTGATTCCACAGTAAGTTTGCCCTCTACAGGGCAAAAAGGGGGAAATTGACAGAGTGATGGAACAGATGTCCCATATCGTAATCCCATCCAGAAATCTGAAGGTAATAATGTTATGAATGTGTTATGCAAGTGTAAGCTTACAATGATTAGAAGTGCATCCCTAGCCATGCAGCACTTTAAGAGATCATGTACTGTTGACAGCCCTAAGTCCAACAGAACATGTAATATGAAACGTTTTGCATGTTCTGGCTCAAGCCATGTGGCTAAATACTGCAAGTCTTTGGGTACTGAGATGCAGAGGAAATGTGGTCCTGTTAAATGTTTTAAATGTGGTCAGATTGGACATATTGCTGGGAATTACCACTGACACAATATAAGCAACCGTGGGAAAGCATAGTAAAATTGCAATAGAAAATTGCCACGTTACATCAAATGGTGGATTTAGGCAAGGACAAAATGGCTGTATAAGAGTCTCCTTACAGCCTTATGTGCCCCATCATGTGCTGAAGGGTCGAAATGACCAACCACAACTGGGGAGTCTAGGTGTGAATTTTAAGTAGTCCATAAATGATGTGTTCACAGTCAGGTGAAATCTCTTTGATGCCTGTACTGTGTGTTTATGGTCCGTATTATTTGTGTTTGTCCCCAGTTGTACTTTTGTTTTCATTTGTGTTTTCATTTTGTGGTTCCTTCACAGATTCTATTGTGGTATATCCCTGGTTATCAGTAAGAGTAGATTTCTAACGTTAATCTGTCTTCCCTTAGTCCTAAAAGCAGCACAATAATGGGGAAATAGCAAGAAGTAATCCCTTAGGGAGTGCCCTCTTGACTGGTGGAACTCAAAATTGACCGCTCAAGAGCCGTCTTTACGGGGAACCAAAAATTCAGTCTATAAAGGTTGATAAATATTAAGTGCGAGCTCCAAGCTGCACAGCAAATCTGATCCAGCGGGATATGACTTTATTAAGCCCAAGAGGTGGCCACTGCTCTAGTAGAGTAGTTTTTAGAAAAATTAGGTGAATTGGAGATCTAACAATGTAAGCCAGACACTTCATCTACCCAGGGTAGGTTTGGTGGATCTTAAGTCTTTGTTTCTTTCAGGAAACAATAAATTCTCAACCTTCCTAAACTCTTACTGCAAGCCAAATAGATATCAAGACAACAGCAGAGATCTAGGAATGGAGATAATGTTCCTCATGAGAGGAAGACACGTGCCAGAACACTGGAAGGTAGTTGACCTGATTTCATGATGTCATGGTTAGGGTAGACTCCCTCATGCGCAAACCGTGCAGATGCATAGGAGCCCAGTACAATTAATCTAAGGGACTGAGGTAGTGGCTCACAGTTACTGGTGCACTGTTGATATGATTGACACAACATAGTGTGCCAGGGTAAACTATTGGAGAGTATGGGGACCCAGACACCCCTCTCCCTACACGGGGCTCTCCACCGCCAATGTCCACCCTTGATTATGACCAGAAGGAAATAACTTTATAGGATAGGTAATTATGTGGAGTGGAACTTCTTCCAAAGGTTCAGAGGTAGGTGATCATAAACCTCTTAGGACTCAGGCAAAAGTCTAATTTTGCAATAGATCTGAGGATAACAGGTCTCATTTAGCAGACCGTTTCAGGAACCTTTTCACCAAGGGCTTTTGTGTCAAGGATCTTACCCAAAAAGTAAACCTGGACTAAATTTTGGTTGATAAACTCAGTCCTTTTCCGAATCCTTTCTGCTGGAGGTGTAGGATGTTGTTAAATAGGGGGTTGAAACTATCCACTCCTTGAGTGGAACTCCCCTTGTGTAAGCCTTCTTGGTAGATCCAGACCTGGACTGTGGGCAGGTCTTCATAAATTCATTGGAGAGCCCTTTAGATTATAAAAGGGGCTGGTCAACCTTCAGGCTGTCAGGTTGAAACTCTTCACGTCCTGGCAGAGTTGAGTGCTGTTAGACACCAAGTTCTGCACTGGGGGGAAGTCTCCAGTAAGATCCTCGACTCATCAGAATGAGTTAGGAACACCATGACCTCTGTGGCCTAAACGGTATGATGGCTTTTACCGTGCATTGGTCTTGCCTGATCTTCATCAATACCCTGGGTATCAAGGACACCGGAGGGAAAACATAGGCCAGCCTGAACCTCCTAGGGATGGAAAGGGCATCTGCTGCCAAGAGATTGTGCCCATGATAAAGGGAGAGAAATATTTCCCCTTAGTGCTGAACCTGTTCGCCATGAGATCAATCTCAGGCACTTTCCACATCCTGGTGATCTGCTTGAAGAGCTCTAGAATCAGAGACATTGCTCCTGGGCCTGTTGGACTTCGACTCAGTCGGTTGGAAAAATTTTTGAGGGAGCCTTGAATATATACAGCAGACAGATGGGTAGGTTCAACTCTGTCCGTATCAAGATCTTTCCCACCTCCCTGAGAAGGGGTTCTGATCGGGTGCCACCCTGCCTGATGTTATGATGTCTGACTTTACATGGACTGCTTTCCCGTGGACTTGCAAAGTATATAATATGCCTTTGATTTCCTTTAGTATTCTTAGTACTCTTTGAGGCCCAGCTTGTATACCACTGCTTGTGTACTACCAACATACTTGAGATGCATCTTGATGCAAGTTTGTTCTTGCTGGAACAATGTCTAACTTTCCCAATTTATTAACCAGCAGCGTTGGAATTACCGGACAGTAGTGTTGAAGATGTAGCATCAGATGAATCATCCAGGTATGGAACCACAGGTATCCCCTGTGTTCATGCAGGCAGCTATTGCTGTCACCACCTTGGAAAAGGTGTGAGGAGCCGAAGAGATCCTAAATAGAAGAGCTGTGAATTGCATGGTGCTTGTCACTGCCTCATATCTACACAGCTGTTTTTTGCCATTTTTTCTGCCTCTTAGAAAATATAAAATCTCATTTCGATAGATGTGATTGTCCCCTATTTGAATTTTCTGCAGCCAATCACAGGCTGTAGTGGCGGTCACGCACGTCACAGCCTTATATAGTGGATCGAGCGGGTTCCCCAGCAGCATTTAAAAGAAACAGGATCCTGACCTGTCCACAGAGTTTAAGGCAGCACAGAGTATTTCAGGAGATGAGCATGGCCGGGCACGGCCGGCCACGGGCAGCCGGTCGTTTTTCCGAGCCGTGCTCCCAAAATAAAGTATAGGAGCACGGCCCGTAAAATAAAAAAATAGAACATGTTCTATCTTTTTAACGGCACGGGGACCTTCCCGTGAGAAAATGGGAAGGTACCCGTGGCTAACAGAAGTCTATGGGCCCGCTATTTCGGGTCGTAATTACGACCCGTAATAACAGGTGTTTTTACGGTCGTGTGCATGAGACCCCGTAATGACGGGTGGCTACATGTGTGCACCCGTCATTACGGCAGCGTTGCTAGGCGACGTCAGTAAATAGTCACTGTCCAGGGTGCTGAAAGAGTTAACTGATCGGCAGTAACTGTTTCAGCACCCTGGACAGTGAATTCCGATCAGAATATAGAGTAACCTGTAAAAAAAAAAGACGTTCATACTTACCGAGAACTTTCTGCTTCCTCCAGTCCGGTCTCCCGGCCATTGCCTTGGTGACGCAGTGGCCTCTGCAGCCAATCACAGGCTGCCGCGTCAGGAAAGAAGGTCGGACTGGAGGAAGAAGAGGGACTCGTCACCAAGACAACGACCGGGTACGTATGAAATGCTTTTTATTTTATTTTTAATCAGCAGCCTCTTTTCTCTATCAGTGATTGATAGAGACAAGTGGCTGCCGATTTGTATAATATTGAAGGGGTGAGAGCAGGGAACATTCTAGCAGCAACATATTGTGAGATGTCATTGTATTGACAACAATACATGGCCACACCAGTACCCATGTACCTGTACGAGGTACCAGATCAAGTCCTGAAGCCCTGCAGCGCCATGCGGTGTGGTATAAAAAGCTGGCCGTGCACATAATACAGATGGCATTGTACAATGCGTCTGTGCTACATCGATGTACAGGCCAGACGGGAACTTTCCTGGAATTTTAAGAGGTGGTTATCAAGAACCTAATCTTTAGGGACCAAGAAGGATGGCACCCAGTACTTCTGGAAGCGAGGCCACACGCATCGTACCAGGGCAACACTTTCCAGGAGAAGTTCCCCAAACTGGCAAGAAGGGAAAAGGTCAAAAGAGGTGCAAAGTCTGCTATAAGAGGGGGATAAGGAAAGACACAGTATATCAATGTTACACGTATCCCGAAAAACCTGGTCTCTGTATGTATGAAAGTGTTTTATAATTTATCATACATCCCTTGATTTTTAATCCACCCCAGTTTTACTTACCCTGATGCACTCCGCACAGCATATCCCCCTTATCTTTCACTTCTGAGCCCTGCTGTGTGCCCAGGCAGCTGTTAACAGCCACATTTAGGGTAATGCCGTACCCGGGAGAACCCACATTACAGTTTATGGGGTGTATTTCTCCGGTGGCGCATGCTGGGCACAATATATAGGACACTGAAATGGCATACATATATAGAAAATTGCAAATCTCACACTGCACTATCTGCTGCACATTACCTTTTAGACAATACCTGTGGGGGTCAAAATGCTCACTACACCTCTAGATGAATTCCTTAAGGGGTGTAGATTTTAAAATGGGGTCCCTTCTTGGGGGTTTCCCGAAAACCAATCCAGCAAAATTTGGACTCCAAAGAACAAATAGCTCTCCTTTCCTTCTGAGTCCTGCCATGGGCACAAACGGCAGTTTATCACCACAAATGGGGTATTGCCGCACTCAGGACAAATTGGGCAGCAAAATGGGTTATTTTATTTCTTGTGAAAATAAGACATTTTGAGCCAAAACAACATATTATTGGAAAAATTTTTTTTTTAAATTCACAGCCCAATTCAAATAAGTTCTGTGAAAAAACTGTGGGGTCTAAATGGTTACAACACCTATAAATGAATTCCTTGAGGGGTATAGTTTCCAAAATTGGGTCACTTCTGGTGGGTTTCCATTGCTATGATACCTCTGGGGCTCTTCAAATGCGACATGGCACCCGAAAACCAATCCAGCAACATCTGGACTCCAAAGAACACTTAGCACTCCTTTCCTTCTGAGCACTCCCACGGGGCCAAACGGAAGTTTATCACCACAAATAGGGTATTGCCGCACTCAGGACAAATTTGGCAACAAAATGGGGTATTTTATTTCTTGTGAAAATAAGAAATTTTGAGCCAAAACTACATATTATTGGAAAAAAATATATTGCCTTCCATTCACAGCCCAATTCAAATAAGTTCTGTGAAAAAACTGTGGAGTCTAAATTGTCACAACACCCATAAATGAATTCCTTGGGGGGTTTAGTTTCTAAAACGGGGTCAGTTTTGGGGGATTTCTACTATTTTGGCACCACAAGACCTCTTCAAACCTAGCATGGTGCCTAAAATATATTCTAATAAAAAACAGGCCCCAAAATGCACTAGGTGCTTTTTTGCTTCTGGGTCTTGTGTTTTAGTCCACTAGCACACTAGAGCCACATGTGGGACATTTCTAAAAACTGCAGAATCTGGCCAATACATATTTAGTGGTGTTTCTCTGGTAACACCTTCTGTGTTACAGAAAAAAATTGATTAATATTGAATTTCTGCAAGAAAAATTAAATGTTCAAATTTCACCGCCACTTTACTTTAATTCCTGTGAAACGCCTAAAGGGTTAAGAAACTTTCTATATACTGTTTTGAATATTTTCAGGGGTCTAGTTTTTAAAATGGGGTGTTTATAATACATAGGCCCCTCAAAGCCACGTCAGAACTGAACAGATAGCTAAGAAAAAAGGCTTTTGAAATTTTCTTGAAAATATGAGAAATTGCTGTTTATGTTCAAAGCCTTATAACGTCCTAAAAAAATAAAATAATGTTCAAAAAATGATGCCAATCTAAAGTAGACATATGGGAAAGGTTAATTGGTGAATATTTTGCGTGGTATAACCGTCTGCCTTACAAGCAGATACATTTAAATTAAAAAAATATGCTAATTTTTAACAATTTTCACTCAATTTTGCTACTTTTCACAAATAAACACTCAACGTATCGAGCAAATTTTATTGCTACCATAAAGCCCAATGTGTCATTAGAAAACAATCTCAGAATCGCTTGGATAGGTCAAAGCATTCCGAAGCTATTACCACATAAAGTGAAAAATGTCAGATTTGAAAAATGGGCTCTGAGCATTAAGGCCCAAACTAGGCTGCGTCCTTAATCTGGTTAATGGGTTAAAAAACGTTTCAGCTTGGAGAGTTAACGATAACCTCTTGCATAACACAGTTTGTGTGACAGCACTTAGAGAAATGATCTAAAAATGTTTTTACTACTCATGAACATGATCAGATGCCTCTGCCTACACAGTGGGAAATGTGTTGTCAGAGGTGTACTAATACAACACGGCTCTCGCTTAACCTCTTCCCGCGCTGCGCCGCAATAGTACGTCCTGCAGCGGGGTTAGTTCCCGCATCCAGACGTACTATTGCGGAGTAGTTCCCGGCGCACACTGTCCTAACGGACAGTGTCCGGGAACCGGGAGGTCAGCTGTCCCTGCCGCTGATTTTGGCAATTAACCCCATAAATGCGGCGACGGATTGCCGTCGCCGCATTTAAGGGGTTTGAAGCACATCGGCAGCCCCCACGAAGTGATCGTGGGGGCTACCGATGCTTGTCACGGCAATCGGAGGTCAGACAATGACCTCCGTGTTGCCATGTACGGAAGCCTCGGAGGAGCAGCCTCCACCGGTCCTCCGAGGCTTCCTGTCAGTGTGACTGTCACGTCACAATGACAGTTGGAGTACATTACACTACGTGTGTAGTGT
Source organism: Rhinoderma darwinii (assembly GCF_050947455.1). Lineage (NCBI taxonomy): Eukaryota > Metazoa > Chordata > Amphibia > Anura > Rhinodermatidae > Rhinoderma > Rhinoderma darwinii. The sequence continues at coordinate 50,078,396 of NC_134689.1, forward strand.
AATGTACTCCAGCAGCGATCAAAGCTGCAAGTCTAAGTGTCCCCTAATGGGACAAGTGAAAAAAGTAAAAAAAAGAATAAAAATGTTTTAAAAAAAGTGTAAAAATATAAGTTATATAAACAAGCACTGCATTTTTTTCCTATAATAAGTCTTTCATTATAGGAAAAAAATGAACACGTTAAAAAAAGTACACATATTTGGTATCCCCGCGTTCGTAACGACCCCAACTATAAAACTATAATGTTATTTTTCCCGCGCGATGAACACCCCAAAAAAAATCAATAAGAAAACGACACCAGAATCGCTATTTTTTGGTCACCACCCCTCCCAAAATAGAGAATAAAAAGTGATCAAAAAGTCGCATGTACCCGAAAATAAGGCCTCATTTACACGAGCGTAATATACGCGCGTGCGACGCGCGTGCTTTTCACGCGTGTCGTACGCACCTATATTACTCTATGGGGCAGTGCAGACGATGCGTGAATTTTGCGCAGCGCGAGTGCGTTGCGTAAAACTCACGACATGTTCTAAAATTCTGCGTTTTTCGCGCATCACGCACTCATTGAAGTCAATGGGTGCGTGAAAACCATGAAGGTCGCACGGAAGCACTTCCGTGCGAACTGCGTGATTCGCGCAAGAGCTGTCAAACTGAATGTAAACAGAAAAGCACCACGTTCTTTTCTGTTTACAAACATCTGAACGGAGTGTCTTACACATGAGCGAACCGACCTTTACCGGGTTCGGCCGAACTCGTTCCGAACCCGGCAGGAGACAGTTACTGTGCAGGGTGCTGAAAGAGTTAAACTGGTTCAGCACCCTGGACAGTGACTTCCGAATCCAATATACGTGAACGTGTAAAAAAAAAATAAAGTTCTGACTTACCGATAACTCCCGGCTTCTTCCTCCAGTCTGACCTCCCGGGATGACAATTCAGTCCAAGTGACAGCTGAAGCCAATCACAAGCCAAGCACAGGCTGCAGCGGTCACATGGACTGCCGCGTCATCCAGGGAGGTGGGGCCAGATGTCAAGAGAGGCGCGTCACCAAGGACACGTCACCAAGGCAACGGCCGGGAAGTTCTCGGTAAGTATGAACCTCTTTTTTTTTTAAACAGGTTACTCGATATGGTGATCGGAATTCACTGTCGAGGGTGCTGAAAGAGTTACTGCCGATCAATTAACTCTTTCAGCACCATGGATAGTGACTGACGTCGACTAGCCTCATCTCTATGATGGCGGCTGCGCGAAAATCACGCAGCCGCGCATCATACACGGATGACACACGAAGCTGTCAAGTGCCTTTTGCGCACGCAAAACGCTGCGTTTTTTGCGCGCGCAAAACGCACACGCTCGTGTAAATGAGGCCTAATACTGATAAAAACTACAACCCGTCCCGCAAAAAACAAGCTCTTACACAGCTTTTTTGACTGAAAAATAAAAAAGTTACGGCTCTCAGAATATGGTGACACAGAAAATAAATTATTTTATAAAAAAGTGATTTTATTGCGCAAACGCTGCAAAACTTAAAAAAACCCTATATACATATGGTATCGCCGTAATCGTACCGACCCGCAGAATAAAATATAATGGTCATTTATAGTGCATGGTGAACGCCGCAAAAGATAAACGAAAAAACATTGGCAGAATTGCTTGTTTTTGGTCACCTGGCTTGCAAAAAAATTTAATAAAAAGTGATAAAAAAAAATCGCATGTATCCCAAAATGGTACCAATGAAAAGTACAGATTGTCTCGCAACAAATAAGCCCTCACGCAGCTCCGGTGGTGAAAAAATAAAGACGTTCTGGCTCCCATGAATATGGCGATGCAAAATGTGCAGTGTTTTCTAAAAGCGGGTAACATCCGACACCATTTATCAGTGCGACACCGGCCACACATCTATGAATTATTATTTCTTTACCGCATTTTTATACCCTCTTATTATGCCCTGATGTTCTCCGCACAGATTACATATGTCCCCACATTATAAACTGAAATACCAGCAAAACCCCAAACAGAAAAACTACCAAGCAAAATCTGTGCTCCAAAAGCAAAATGGCGTCCCTCCCTTCTGAGCCCTGCAGCGTGCCCAAACAGCTGTTTGCGTCCACATATATGGCATCGCCATACCCGGGAGAACCCGCTTAAAGCTTTATGAGGTATTTGTCTTCAGGGGCACAAACAGGGCACGACATATGTACTAAAATGGCATATCAGTGGAAAATTGCAATATTCACACCATCCGCTGTGCATTAACCCCTTTGAGCACTATGACTTAATAGCACGTCATGGTGCGAGCGGGCTCACGTGCTGAGCCCACTCCATACGCTGCGGGTGTCGGCTGTGTATTACAGCTGACACCCGGGACTAACGGACAGGAACAGCGATCGCGCTGTTACAGGAGTCTGTAAAAATAACAATATACTGCAATACATTAGTATTGTAGCATATTGTACCCGCGGATTCAATGATCGCTGGTACAAGTCCCCTAAGGGGACTAAAAAAATGTGTAGAAGAATTAAAGTTATTAGTAGTGAGAAAGAAAAAAGTTTAGTTAAAAAAAAAAACTTTTCCCATTTTTCTTCAAAAGTAATGTAAAAAAATAAACAGAATTGTTATCGCTACATCCGTAAAAGGCCGAACTATTACAATATACCATTATTTAACTCGCATGGTGAACACCGTAAAAAACTTAAATAATTTAAACCACCAAAATCGCTGTCGTTTTTGTTTTTTACCGCACGGCGAAAGCTTTAAAAACGAAAACACCAAAAAATGGAATCAGATTTTCTTCCTTTATTCCTATATTTTCCTATTTTTTTTCAGTTTACAAGTACTTTTTATGGCACTTTAAATGGTATTACTAGAAACTAAAATTCCTCCCGCAAGAAATAAGCCCTCACATCACTCTACTGACGAAAAAATAAAAAAGTTATGGCTCTTGAAAGGCAGGTAGTGAAAAACGAAAATAAGAAAGCAAAAAATGGATTAGTCCTGAAAGGGTTAATTCATTTCTAATGAAAAAAATGTATGACCCCATGTGGGGTATTTCCGTACCCGGGAGAAATAGCTTTACAAAAATTGGTTGTTTATTTCTCCTTTATCCCTTGCGAAAATGAGAAAATTCAACATTTTAGTGGAAAAAAATTGTGATATTAATTCTCTCCGCCTAATTCTAATAAATTCTGCAAAAGACCTGTGGAGTCTAAATGCTCACTATACCCCTAGAAAAATTCCTTGAGGGGTGTTTCCAAAATGGAGAAACTTGGGGGGCTTCCACTGCTTTGGTCCCTCCAGGGTGTTGCAAAGGCGGCATGGCACCGAAAACCAATCCAGCAAAATCCGTGCTCCAAAATCCAAATGGCGCTACTTCCCTTCTGAGCGCTGCCGTGGGTCCAATCAGCAGTTTATTACCACATATGGGGTATTGCCGTAATCAGGAGAAAATGCTTTACAAATGTTATGGTTCTTTTTTCCTTTATTCCTTGTAAAAATTTAACATTTCTATGCTTTTTCAGAAAAAAAGTTGATTTTCATTTTCACTGCCTAATTCCACTAAATTCTGCAAAAAACCTGTGTGGTCAAAATGCTAACTATACCCCTAGATAAATTCCTTGAGAGGTGTAATTTCCAAAATGGGGTCACTTTTGGGGTGTTTCCCCTGTTTTGGTCTCTCCAGGGCGTTGCAAACGCGACATCGCACCGAAAACCAATCCAGCAAAATCCGTGCTCCAAAATCCAAGTGGCACTCCTTCCCTTCTGAGCCCTGCTGTGGGTCCAATCAGCAGTTTATTACCACATATGGGATATTGCTGTAATCAGGAGACATTGCTTTACAAATGTTGGGGTGATTTTCTTCATTATTCCTCGTAAATATTACAAATTTCTATGTTTTTTCAGAAAAAAAAGTAGATTTTCATTTTTACAGACTAATTCCAATATATTTAGCGAAAAACCTGTGTGGTCAAAATGCTAACTATACCCCTAGATAAATTCCTTGATAGGTGTAGTTTCCAAAATGGGGTCACTTTTGGAGGGTTTCCCCTGTTTTGGTCCCTCCAGGGTGTTGCAAACGCGACATGGAACCGAAAACCAATCCAGCAAAATCCGTGCTGCAAAATCCAAATGGCGCTCCTTCCCTTCTGAGCCTTGCTGTGGGTCCAATCAGCAGTTTATTACCACATATGGGATATTGCCGTAATCGGGAGACATTGCTTTACATATGTTGGGGTGCATTTTCTATATTATCTCTTGTAAATATTAAAAATGTCTATGTTTTTTCAGAAAAAAGTAGATTTTCATTTTTACAGACTAATTCTGATAAATTTAGCGAAAAACCTGTGCGGTCAAAATGCTAACTATACACCTAGATAAAATGGGGTAACTTTTGGGGTGTTTCCACTGTTTTGGCACCACAAGACCTCTTAAAACCTGACAAGGTGCCCTAAAATATATTCTAAAAAAAAGGAGGCCCAAAATCCACTAGGTGCACCTTTGCTTCTGAGGCTGGTGCTTCAGTCCATTATCACACTAAGGCCACATGTGGGATATTTCTAAAAACTGCAGAATCTGGGCAATAAAATATTGAGTTGCATTTCTCTGGTAAAACCTTCTGTGTTACGAAAAAAAATGTATTAGAAATGAATTTCGGCAAAAAAAAATTAATTTATAAATTTCACCTCTACTTTGCTTTAATTCCTGTGAAACGCCTAAAGGGTTAAAACACTTTGTGAATGCTGATTCGAATACCTTGAGGGGTGCAGTTTTCAAAATGGGGTGACTTCTGGCGATTTTCTAATGTATAAGGCCCTCAAAGCCACCTCAGAACTGAACTGGTCCCTGAAAAAATAGCCTTTTGAAATTTTCTTGAAAATATGAGAAATTGCTGCTAAAGTTCTAAGCCTTGTAACGTCCTAGAAAAATAAAAGGATGTTCAAAAAACGATGCAAACATAAAGTAGACATATTGGGGATGTTAACTAGTAACTATTTTGTGTGGTATTACTATCTGTTTTACAAGCAGATACGTTTCAATTTAGAAAAATGCTAATTTTTGCAATTTTTTTCTAAATTGTGGTGTTTTTCAGAAATAAATACCAAAATTATCGACAAAATTTTTTCACTAACATAAAGTACAACATGTCACGAGAAAACAATCTCAGAATCGCTTGGATAGGTAAAAGCATTCCAACGTTATTACTACATAAAGTAACACATGTCAGATTTGAAAAAATTGGCTGGGTCCTGAAGGCCAAAACAGGCTGGGTCTTGAAGGGGTTAAAAAAAGAAAAAAACTTTGCCATCAACAACCTCATAACTCGAATAAAAAATCTAGAGTCTCTGCACAAGCGATCACGTTCTCCTGAGTCTTTTGCTGAACTCACCTCTGCATGTGAATCTCTACGATTCTTAGTGGATCAATCATATACCAAATTCCGTGATCGTATCTGCCGACATTAGTTTGATTTCACAGACAAATGTGGTAAACCGCTAGCTAAAGTATTACACCCAAGGACAAAGGCTACGTATATCCCTAAGGTCATCCCTCCTTTGGGTCCCGCAGTATGCGATCCCACTGCCTTTGCCTCATGTTTCCAAGACTACTATTCATCGCTATATAACATCAGAGGCCACTTTAATGATATGCTGGTTCCTGCCCTAGAAGAGAAAATTGAGCAATACATCCATGAGACAGCCCTTAAGATTTTGTTCGCAGGGGACGTCTCGAATTTGGATTCTGATTTCTCAGATACTGAGATTAAACAGGTAATTAAGGACTTTCCATTGGGCAAAAGTCCTGGACCAGATGGTTTTAACAATCGCTTCTATAAGACCTTCGGAGAGCAACTAGCTCAGTTTCTAGCCAAAGTATTTAACTCCATCTCACCCTTGTGCCCATTTGCCTCTCAATCCTTGGCAGCCCTCAGAAAACCAGGCAAGGAACCTACGGCATGTCCTAACTTTCGCCCTATTTCTCTAATTAATGTGGACCTCAAGATATATGCCTCTCACCTTTCTCCTCTGTTACCGTCTCTTGTCTATGATGACCATGTTGGCTTTGTTATGGGGAGGGAGGCTACAGACAATACAAACAAGTCCCTCCTTCTGCTATCATATACTCAGAAGCATAGAATGCCAGCTTGTATATTATCCATAAACGCTGAAAAAGCATTGTACTGGGTCCACTGGTTGTTCTTCTGCAGTGCCTTGGCTCAGATAGGTCTTGCCCTTATTTATTAGAAAAAACGATGGCTCTTTACAACAAACCTCAGGCTTGTGTATGAGTCAACGGCATTCTCTGTGACTCAGTGGGGATAGCGAACGGTACTAGACAGAGATGCCAATTGTCACCTCTGTTATATGTACTCACTATGGAGCACCTGGCTGTGGCACTGAGGGAGAATCCCAATAAACATGGCATACAGGTCGGTCCCCATTCTCACAAGCTGGCACCCTATGCAGATGATCTTCTGTTATATATTTTACGGATCCATTGGTTTCGCTGCCGTCATTGATCTGGGATTTTGAGTGGTTTGGACAGCTTAGGAACTTCAAGGTCAGTACTGCAAATCAGAAGCCTTAAATGTCTCTTTGCCGTACTCTCTAGCTGACCATGTCGCCGAACATTCTCTTTCAAATAGCAGACTACTTCTCTCAAATATTTGGGAATAGAAATTCCTAAACAACACGCTGATTTATTTACCCTAAACTATGCTCCCATCCTCAAACGTACACTCAAGGATTTGAAAACGTGTAATTGTAAATCTATATCATGGTTTGGCAGCATAAACACCATTATAATGAATGTTTTACCTAAATTTCTGTGTATATTTCAGACTGTTCCCATTATGGTTCCTTCTTCGTTTTTTTGCAAACTTAACAGAGCCATTAGTAAACTTGTATGGGGTTTATCCAGACCATGCATTAGATTCTCAGTTCTCTGTCGGCCTAAATTAGATGGGGGAACTGGATTACCAGATTTGACACAATTTCATCATGCAGCGATTCTTACAATGGTAGCAGACTGGTTCAGATCTCGCTCAGCAAACAATGGGTAAAGATTGAGAAGGAAATGTTGTCCCTGGCCATGACCTCACTCCCATGGCTGAATAACTTCCATAGACAGGCTGGTTCACTTCCTTTGCTAACTCAGCAATTTTTGATTGCATGGGATCGCATACTTCCAACTACAAGCATTTCACATAGACCAGGTCCACTCACTCCCATTTTTGACAACCCTGCCTTTCATCCTGCTGTAGGAGCAGAGGATTTTCTGGGTTGGTGGAGGTCCGATAATGTCTGTTTTTGAAGAACGCTGTTTTCAACTGGGGAGCTCTCCACTTTCAGTGTTTTGTTGGATAATTGCCTGGAGAGAAGATTGGGTTGGTTACCATATTTATAGTTAAGGTCATACATATCTTCCAAAGAAGATTGTACTGCCCTTACTCAGGATAAGACTCCCACTTAATCTTTTTTACATCAGTCTTCCTCTCTGTCTCATCTGCTTTCTTCATTCCGCAATTTCCTCCAGCCCTCCTTTTTTTTTAACACAACTCACCTGTACTAAGTCCTGGGAAAGAGAACTGAGACTTCAGATATTAGATGAAGATTGGAAGAAAGGCATTCATACTTACGCATAAACTTCCCACATCGTGTTTTGCACAAGAGTCTATGCTACATATTTGGTGGAACTGCTCAGTATTACATCCGTTTTGGATAAAAATATTTGATCTCTACAACAAACTTACTGCATCTACCATTCCTGCTACTCCTGTAGCAGGTCTACTCACTATTATTCCTGGGTCACTTTCCTGCCTTAAAAAAGGTCTTCTTAGATATTTCCTGACTGCAGCTAGAACAGTAATTCCTCGCCATTGGAAGTCTACGAATACTCCTTCTCTGGGTGAATGGGTCGTCGAGCTGAACCTTATTATGAGTATGGAGGAACTTATGTCAGATTATTACGGTAGTTCTGAGAGATTTCTTCACACTTGGGCTTTATGGGTTGAGTTCCAGGATGGTGATGACCTTTCTCAGTAGTTGGCTGGTAATAATTGACTTGTTTTCTGTTGTATAATAACTCAAAGTGAGCACGGATGTACCTTTGGTTAATCCCTTATTTCATCCCTTTCCCCTCCTCCCTTGTTGTCTGCCTCCCCTGTCTGTGACTTTTATTTTCCCTTTTATTTCCATTATTATTCTGATATTTTGGATTATTGCAATGAAAACTCTTTTTGGAAAATTTTGCCATACGTACTTTGTATTACATCTACATTGTTTTTGTTCTTCCTCCATCTTCATTACTTCACATATGCTGTTACTGAATATTTTGTATGCTTGTGTTGATATTGCATATTTTTGTACTCTTGTATTTACTTGTCTTAAAATAATGAACTCAATAATGAAAACAAAATAATAACCCAAAGACAGCAGGCGTGCTGCTTAGGAGTTATGGTAGTGCCACATACTGAGATGGAGAAATCAGGTTTAGGTAGGTTAGTAGATGGTGGGAACACAAGGAGCTCGGTTTTAGAAAGATTCAGTTTCAGATAGAGAGAGGACATGATGTTAGAGACAGCGGATGGACAATCACTGTTGTTTTGTATTAGAGCAGGGGTGAAGTCATGGAAAAAGGCATACAATTGGGTCATCAGCGTAGAGATGGTACTGGAAGCCAAATCTGCTGATGGTTTGTCCAATAGGGGCTGTGCAGAGATAAATGTGGATCATAACCTAGGACTGATCCCTGAGGAACCCCGATAGCAAGGAAAAGAGAAGTAGTAGAACCAGCACATGACACACTGAATGAGGGGTCAGAGAGATAGGAAGAAAACCAAGAGAGAGAGAGTGTCTTTAGGGCCAATAGAGTGGAGCATGTTAAGTAGGAGTTGGTGGTCTACAGTGAGAAAGGCTGCAGAGAGATCCAGAAGAATCAGTAGAGAGTATTTGCCATTCATTTTAGCCACCAAGAGATCATTTGAGACGCAGTAAGGGCAGTTTCTGTGGAGTTTAGAGTGCGGAAACCAGATCGTAGGCGGTCAAGAATGGAGTTAGCAGAGACATAGCAGATAAGGCGAGAGTAGAACAAGTGTTCCAGGAGTTTGGAGATGAAGGGGAGATTGGAGACCGGTCGGTACTTAGCAGCACTGCATGGGTCAAGAGGTTTTTTTTGTTTTTTTTTACAGTAATGGGTTTATAATGGCATGTTTAAAAGAGGAGGGAAAGATTCCAGAAGAAAGAGATAGGTTAAATATTTTAGTCAGGTGACAGCTGGGGAGAGGGACTGGATGAGGTGTAAGGGAATAGGATCACTATTTCAGGTAGGAAGACGAGAAGAAGAGAGGAGCCTAGAGACTTCTTCTTCTGTTATTGGGTCAAATGCTGAAAGAAAGGGAAGTAGAAGGAGTTCGAGAGGGATGGAGATCAATGTTACTAGGGGACTGGGAGATAATATCATGCAAGATGTTGTAAATTTTAACTTTAAGATAAGTGACCAGGTCTTCAGCACTGAGATCTGTGATTTCATCTGCACTTTAGGACTAAGGAGGGAATGAAATGTATCAAAGAGTTGTTTTGGATTATAAGATAGTGGGGAGATGAGAGAGGTGAAATAGACTTGTTTTGCTAGGTGAAGGGTAGAGTTGTAAGTTCTCAGCATAAATTAGTAATGGAGGAAATCTGCTGTCAAATAACATTTTCTCCACAGACGCATGGCACATCTCGAGTACCGCTGAAGATAGCGTGATTGAGGCTTGTGCCAGGGCTGTGGATGTTTTTGCCGGATAGTTCTGTGTGTAGGGGGGCTGCTTTATCCAAAGCATTTTTAAGAGTGTTATTGTAATGTTTGGCATACAGATTCGTACAGGAGAGGGATGAAATAGGCAACAATGTGGACTGTAGACTGTCTATGAGTTACTGAGTGTTAATGGCATGTACCTTTCTGTATGTCTGATGGGTAGTCATGTCTTGAGAAGGCAGAGAATTTTTGATAGTAAAGTAGAGAAGGTTGTGAACAGAGAGCGGGAGAGGAGAGTTGTTAAAGTCAGAAACTAAGCAGAGACGGAAGAAAACCAGGTCAAGTGAATGACCATCTTCATGTGAAGGAGAATTAGTAAGTTGTGACAGATCTAGGGAGTAGGTTAAAAATAGAAACTGGTAGGCAGATGAGGAGATTGGGTTATCAATGGGGATGTTAAAGTCACCTATGATGAGAGTGGGAGTTTCAGAGGATAGGAAGTGTGGAAGCCCGGCAGCAAAGTGATCCAGGAATTGGCGGGGTGAGCCCAGGTGGTGGTAGACAACTACCACTCGGAGGGAGAATGGGCGAAAGAGTTTGAGGGTGTGAACTTAAAGAGGCTCTGTCACCACATTATAAGTGCCCTATCTTGTACATGATGTGATTGGCGCTGTAATGTAGATTAGAGCAGTGTTTTTTATTTAGAAAAATTATAATTTTTGACGGAGTGTGATATTGTTAACCCCTTAAGGACGCAGCCTAGTTTTGGCCTTTAGGCTCAGAGCCCATTTTTCAAATCTGACATATTTGAGTTTATGTGGTAATAACGTCGGAATACTTAAACCTACCCAAGCGATTCTGAGATTGTTTTCTCGTGACACATTGGGCTTCATGTTAGTGGTAAAATATGGTCGATATATTCAGTGTTTATTCGTGAAAAATTGCAAAATTTAGAGAAAATGTTGAAAAAATAGAATTTTTCAGAATTTAAATGCATCTGCTTGTAAAACAGACGGTTATACCACCCAAAATAGTTACTAGTTCACATTTCCCATATGTCTGCTTTGGATTGGCATCGTTTTTTGAACATTCTTTTATTTTTCTTGGACGTTACAAGGCTTAGAACATAAACAGCAATTTCTCATATTTTTAAGAAAATGTCAAAAGCCTTTTTTTTAAGGTACCTCTTGAGTTCTGAAGTGGCTTTGAGGGGCCTATGTATTAGAAACCCTTATAAAACACCCCATTTTAAAAACTAGACCCCTCAAAGTATTCAAAACAGCATTTAGAAAGTTTTTTAACCCTTCAGGCATTTCACAGGAATTAAAGCAAAGTGGTGCTGAAATTTGCAAATTTCATTTTTCTTGCTGAATTTCAATTTTATTCATTTTTTTTTCTGTAACACAGAAGGTTTTACCAGAGAAACACTACTAAATATGTATTGCCCAGATTCTGCAGTTTTTAGAAATGTCCCACATGTGGCTTTACTGCGCTCGTGGAATAAAACACAAGCCCTAGAAGCAAAGAAGCACCTAGTGCATTTTGAGTCCTCTTTTTTTATTAGAATATATTTTAGGCAGCATGCCAGGTTTGAAGAGGTGTTGAGGTGCCAAAACAGTAGCAATCCCCCAATAGTGACTGCATTTTGGAAACTACACCCCTCAAGGAATTCATTTATGGTTGTTGTTACCATTTTGAGCGCACAGTTTTTTTACAGCACATATTTGAATTGGGCTGTGAAATGAAAAAAATGTCATTTTTTCCAATAAAATGTCATTTGTGATCAAAATTTCTTATTCTCACAGGGAACAAAATACCCCATTTTGTTGCCCAATTTGTCCTTAGTGTGGCAATACCCCATTTGTGGTGATAAACTGCCGTTTGGGCTCATGGGAGGGCTCAGAAGGAAAGGAGCGCTATGTGTTTGTTGGAGTCCAGATTTTGCTGGATTGGTTTTCGGGTGCCATGTCGCATTTGCAGAACCTCAGAGGTATCAAAGCAATGGAAACCCGCCAGAAGTGACCCCATTTTGGAAACTACACCCCTCAAGGAATTCATTTATGGTTGTTGTTAGCTTTTTGAACGCACAGTTTATTCACAGCACCTATTTCAATTGGGCTGTGACATTACAAAAAATGATATTTTTTCCAAAAAGATGTAATTTTTTATCAAAACTTCTTATTTTCACAGGGAACAAAATACTCCATTTTGTTGCCCAATTTCTCCTGAGTGCAGCAATACCCCATTTGTGGCGATAAACTGCCGTTTGGGCCCATGGGAGGCCTCAGAAGTGAAGGAGCGCTGTGTGTTCTTTGGAGTCCAGATTTTGCTGGTTTGGTTTTCGGGTGCCATGTCACATTTGCAGAGCCCCAGAGGTATCAAAGCAATGGAAACCCACCAGAAGTGACCCCATTTTGGAAACTACACCCCTCAAGGAATTCATTTATGGGTAATGTGACCATTTAGACCTCATAGTTTCTTCACAGAACTTATTTGAGTTGGGCTGGGAATTAAAAAAATATATTTTTTTTCCAATAATATGTCATTTTAGCTCAAAAATTCTTATTTTCACAAGAAATAAAATACTCAATTTTGTTGCCCAATTTGTCCTGAGTGCGGCAATACCCCATTTGTGGTGATAAACTGCTGTTTGGGCCCATGGGAGAGCTCAGAAGCAAAGGAGCTCTATTTGTTCTTTGGAGTCCAGATTTTGCTGGATTGGTTTTCGGGTGCCATGTCGCATTTGCAGAGCCCCAGAGGTATCAAAGCAATAGAAACCAACCACAAATGACCCCATTTTGGAAACTACACCCCTCAAAGAATTCATTTATGGGTGTTGTGACCATTTTGACCCCATAGTTTTTTCACAGAACTTATTTGAATTGGGCTGGGAATGAAAACAAAATTATTTTTTTCAAATATGTAGTTTTGGCAGAAAATGTCTTATTTTCACAAGAAACAAAATACCCCATTCTGTTGCGCAATTTGTTCTGAGTGCCGCAATACCCCATTTGTGGTGATAAACTGCCGTTTGGGCCCATGGGAGGGCTCAGAATGAAAGGACCACCATTTGGCCTACTGGGGATTTTCTAGTGCGAAGTCATGTATGCAGAAGCACCTGAGGTACCAGTACAGTTGAAACCCGCAAGAAGTGACCCCGTTTTAAAAACGACACCCTTAAGGCATTCATCTAGAGGTGTAGTGAGCATTTTGACCGGAGACCTACACCCCATAAACTGTAATGTGGGTTCTCCCGGGTATGGCAATACCCTCAATGTGGCTGTTATCAGCTGCCTGGGCACACAGCAGGGCTCAGAGGGGAAAGACGAGGGGGGATAAGCTGTGCGGAGTGCATCAGGGTAAGTAAAATTGGGGTAAATTATAAAGCAAGGGATGTATGATAAATTTTAAAACACTCTTTCATACAGAGCTCTGGTTATTCGGGACACGTGTCACATTGATATATTGTGTCATCCCTTATAGCCCTCTTATAGCAGACTTTGCACCTCTTTTGACTTTTTCCCTTCTTGCCAGCTTGGGGAACTTCTCTTGGAAAGTGTTGCCGCCCTGGTACGATGCGTGTGGCCCCGCTTCCAGAAGTACTGGGTGCCCCCTCTTCTTGGTCCCTAAAGATTAGGTTCTTGATAATCACCTCTTGAAATTCCAGGAAAGTTCCCGTCTGGCCTGCACATCGACGTAGCACGTACGCATTGTACAAAGCCATCTGTATGATGTGCCCGGCCAGCTTCTTATACCACACCGCATGGCGCTGTAGGGCTTCATGATTTGATCTGACAAGTCCATCCCTCCCATGTACCTATTGTAGTCCAGGATGCAGTCTGGTTTGGGGGTGGCCTTTCCTTCATATATCCTAAAACTGTAGGTTTACCCTGATGCACTCTCGCACAGCTTATACATCTTCACGCGATACCTTGCTCTCTTACCCGGCAGGTACTCGCGGAATTGAACCCTCCCTTTAAAATGTACCAGGGACTCATCAATAGAAATACACTTCTTGGGGGCGAATGCTTGGGAAAACCGGGCACTGAAACGGTCTAATAGGGGTCTCCGTTTATACAAACGGTCAAAACTGGGGTCATCTCGGGGTGGGCACAGCTCATTATCAGTATAATGTAAGAAGCGAAGTATTGCCTAATTTATTTATTTTTTTAGGTTCCAGTTCAGTTCTGAAGTTGCTTTGAGGGGCCCATATATTAGAAACCCCTATCAAACACCCCATTTTAGAAACTAGACCCCTCAAAGTATTCACAACAGCATTTAGAAAGTTTATGAACCCTTTAGGTGTTTCACAGAAATTTAGAGCAAAGTAGAGGTGAAGTTTACAATTTTTTTTTTGTCAGAAAATCCTCTTTATACCATTTTTTTTACAACACAAAAGGATTTATCAGAGAAACGCAACTTAATACGTATTGCCCAGATTCTGCAGTTTAGAGAAATATCCCACATGTGGCCCTCGGGCGGTAATGGACTGAAGCACCGGCCTCAGAAGCAAAGGAGCACCTAGTGGATTTTGAGGCCTCTTTTTTATTAGGCACCATGTCCGGTTTGAAGAGGTCTTGTGGTGCCAAAACATTGGAAACCCCCCAAAAGTGACCCAAATTTGGAAACTAGACCCCTTGAGGAATCCATTGTAGTTTTCCTGGGGTGCATGCGGCTTTTTGATCAGTTTTTATTCTATTTTTAGGTGGCGTGGTGACTAAAAAACAGCAATTCTACAATTGTTTTTTTATTCTATTTTTTTTTACAGCGTGCACCGTGCGCTATAAATGACATATTCACTTTATTCTGTGGGGCGATACGATTACGGCGATACCATATGTTTATAGTTTTTTTTTATGTCTTATGGCGTTTGCACAATAAAATAAGTTTTGTAAAAAATCATTCACTTTTTGTGTAACCTTATTCTAAGAGCCAGAACTTTTTTATTTTTCAATCAATAAAGCCGTGCGAGGACTTATTTTTTGCGTAACGAACTGTAGTTTCAATCAGTACCATTTTTCGGTACATGCGACTTTTTGATCTCTTTTTATTCAATTTTTTGGGAGGTGAAGTGACCAAACAATTGTGATTGTGGTACGGTTTATTATTATTTTCTTTTACGGCGTTCACCGTGCGGGATAAATAACGAAATAATTTTGTAGTTCAGGCCGTTACGGACGCGGCGATACCAATTCTGTATAGTTTATTTGTTTGTTTATATATTTTTATTAATAATAAATGACTGAATTACTTTTAATACTTTTAAAACTTTTATTTTCTTATTTTTACACATCTTTTTTTTACTTTTTTTTTAACTTTATTACTTTGTCCCACTAGGGGACTTGAGGGCAGGAGGCCCTGATCGCTATTCTAATACACTGCACTACATGCGTAGTGCAGAGTATTAGAACTATCAGCTACTCACTGACAGCAAGCATAGTGGGTCCTGACGTTGTCAGGACCCACTAGGCTTCCGTCTATGGCATAGCCGGACGCCATTGTTTGGTGTCCGGTTGCCATAGTCACCATCGCCGGCCGCTATCGTGTAGCAGGCTGGCGATGGCAGCTTAACCCCTAAAAAGCAGTGATCTCTATAGAACGCGGCTTTTAAGGGGTTAATCAGCGGGGACACAGCGATCGGTCCCCGCTGTAGGAGCTGTGACAGCTGCTGTACGAGACAGAAGCTGTCACAGCTCCTGTATGTGTCGGGAGGACGGCCGAAACGGCCGTTACTCCTGAGACGTACAATTAGGTCATGGAGCGTGAATGATACAGCTACCATGACCTAATAGTACTTCCAGGAGCGGGAAGGGGTTAAAGTGTCCTGGCAGTTATACATTGTAGCTAGACAATGTTAGAGACAGCTAAGCTAAGTGCATTAAACAAACAAATTTGCATACATTATAATAATTATTACATTTAACATTTTAGCTTTATGCTAATGAGTTTCTCAATGGAGAACTGGACGTGTTTTACTATATGACCAAGTGGGCGTTGCACAGAGGAGTGTATAATGCTGACCAATCAGTGTCATACACTTCTCTCCATTAATTTACACTGCAGATAGCGATATAGCTATATCGCTATTTGCAGTCACATAAACACACTATAACGCTACTCATGTGTCATGACAATTAATATACATTACCTCCCGCCAGGACGTGATGTGTATTCATTCTCCTGACCACTTCTGTAGTGTCTGTGTGATTTACAGCACAGCACAGCGAGAACTCACTGTGAATGACAGTTTACAGCGTAATCTCGCGAGACTACGCCTGCTGTGCTGTAAATCACAGAGACGATACAGAAGTGGTCAGGAGAATGAATACACATGACGTGCTGGCTGGAGGTAATGTATATTCATTGTCATGACACATGAGTAGAGTTATAGTGTGTTTATGTGACTGCAAATAGCGATATAGCTATATTGCTATCTGCAGTGTAAATGAATGGAGAGAAGTGTATGACGCTGATTGGTCAGCGTCATACACTCCTCTGTACAACGCCCACTTGGTCATATAGTAAAACACGCCCAGTTGTCAATTGAGAAACTCATTAGCATAAAGCTAATATAGGTCATAACTCAGTCAAAAATGATCATTTATCTAAATTTTAAAAAAATGCTGTAATCTACATTACAGAGCCGATCACATCATGTACAATATAGGGCACATATAATCTGGTGACAGAGCCTCTTTAAAAAGACGGAAATGTGAGTGAGGTTACTGGGGGAATGACCTGGAAAGTGCAATGTGGGGAAAGAAGTATGCCTACTCCTCCACCCTGCCTGTTCTCAGGTCTGGGGGCATGAGAGAAATGGAGACCACAATAAGATAGAGCAGCAGGGGAAACAGTGTCTGACAGGTGTAGTTATGTTTTTGTAAGAGCCAAGAGGTTGAGAGAGATAGAAAAGAATAAGTTATGAATAAAGGTGAGTTTGTTGAACACGGACCGAGAATTCCAGAGCACACAGTTAAAAGAGACAGGGGAAAATATACAAGGAATGTTAAGAAGATTAGCAGGGTTTCCATGGGTGGCAGGTAAAGGGTTGAGCTTAGCAGAAGAAAAGGGAGGACCAAGGTGGGGAGAGATGCCCCCAGCAGCTAATAGCAGGAGAATGGAGAGAGTCTGCAAATGGTTCAGTGATTTATAAGAGTGACTTTTGAGTTGAACAGTGGGATGAGATGATTTAAGGTGATTCAGGAAAGTGAATAGTTCATTGGAGCTGTACATGGGCGAGGGGAGGAGAGAGGGTCTGATTTGGATAGAGTTAAAGAAACTCTGTCACCACATTATAAGTGCCCTATCTCCTACATAAGGAGATCGGCGCTGTAATGTAGGAGACAGTAATGCTTTTTATTTAAAAAAAACGATCTTTTTTCACAACGTTAGGAGCGATTTTGCTTTATGCTAATGAGCTTTCTTAATGACCAAGTGGGCGTTGTGCAGAGGAGTGTATGATGCTGACCAATCGGCATCATGCACTCCTCTCCATTCATTTACACTGCACTAGCGATATAGATATATCACTATGTGCAGCCTCATACACAAACCCTAACATTACTACAGTGTCCTGATAATGAATACACATGAAATCCAGCGTGGACGTCATGTGTACTCAGAATCCTGACACTTCTGACTCTTTTTTTGTGAGATTCCGGCAAGTGAAACCAAATCTCGTTTAGCTCCGTGATCTCGCGAGATTTCGTATCCGTTGCTGGAATCTCACAAAAAAAGAGTCAGAAGTGTCAGGATTCTGAGTACACTTGGGCATTAAGAAAGCTCATTAGCATAAACCAAAATCGCTCCTAACGTTGTGAAAAAAGATTGTTTTTTTTAATTAAAAGCATTACTGTCACCTACATTACAGCGCCGATCTCCTTATGTAGGAGATAGGGCACTTATAATGTGGTGACAGAGTCTCTTAAGCAAAGGCATAAATGGGCAGTAGGATTGTAACAAAACAAAAGCTACATGAGGAGTGAGGCAGTAAACATGGTGTGGTATTTTATTTAGAAAAACAGATAAAATGTTAAATGTAATAATTATAATGTATGCAAATTTGTTTGTTTAGTGCACCTAGCTTAGCTGTCTCTAACATGGTCTAGCTACAATGTATAACTGCCAGGACACTTTAACAATATCACACTTAGACAAAGATGACATCTGCACTCATGCCACCTCTGCACAAGGGCCTTCCCTTTATGCTACAACTAAATTTATAGGGGAGTAGATGGTAAGATCTAGGCCAAATTAAGCTTGTTCGGCTATTAATCAAATAAAGTAGACACATGAGGTGAATAAGCTATGCAGAGATAAACAAACAAACTAGCTGGCCTGGAGGGATCATAAAACGTAATGAGGATCAAACAATTTGACAAAAGTTACAGAGAGAACATTAGACTAAATAGGAAGACAGGAAAGCAGAGTTATGTAGCATAAAATAAAACTTTCAGCGTTGGAAATGAAGGTTCAGCAGAGAGATAGTTAATGGCAGAATTTGAATTGATTATGTACCATCTAATAATCCAGCACTGGGGTGACATAGAAATCTAACCAGCATC
Source organism: Rhinoderma darwinii (assembly GCF_050947455.1). Taxonomy (NCBI): domain Eukaryota; kingdom Metazoa; phylum Chordata; class Amphibia; order Anura; family Rhinodermatidae; genus Rhinoderma; species Rhinoderma darwinii. The sequence continues at coordinate 50,096,690 of NC_134689.1, forward strand.
CTGTGTCTTTCTCACTATGCTCCTGCTTCCTCCTCCTGCTCCCCTCTCCCCTCTCCATAGACTTGTATGCAGCGTCTCTGTTGCTGACTCACTGTTTCTCTACTCCCTCCTCCTGCTCCCCCTCCCCTTTCCATAGACTTGTATGGGCAGGCAATGAAGAGACACACCCCCACCTTATACAGTCCAATTCTGCATTGTTAGCAGGGACAGACTTTGCTTGACAACAGGGGGTGGACAGCATATTACAGGAAGGGAGACAACCCATGGCAGTAACTTCAGACAGAATTTGCATGGATAAAACATCTAAAGTTTATCTATATCAGGTGTACTATTTAATTAGCATAAGTTGTTTGAAAAGTTGTTCGAAAAGTTAGTGTCTATTTAAACATATTGTAATACAGGACTTGAAGGAATTATTGCCTACCCGTGTAGTTGTATTAAAAAAACACATGGTGCTCCATATTGCTCCAGTATACCACCAGATATTGTTGTTATAAAACACTTAAGGGATGTGCTAAACTGTTTAAGTTATGTTTATTACAGCCACAATGATGGAAAATGATAAATGAGGGGGGGGGGGGGTTTGCTGCATAATTCAGATCGGGGCGGCCAAGTACTGGTCTGCGTGTTAGGGCACACAATTATATATTGCTATATTGGTTTATTGATTTCAGAGTTACTCATCTTTATTGGTTTATCTTGTCATGCCTAACACCCCCCTCCTCTCCCACCTTTTGATGTTACAGAACCCTTAATTCCTGGTGGTGTTTTTGATGGTTTTTTTGCAGTGAAATGTGTAGATATACTGCACGTGATTTTAATATTCTATAAGACTGATGAAGGTCTCTGTCCAACTCCAAATCTAATTGCTTTCCAAATAAAGGATGTTGTATTTCATCACTGCTGTGGTTCCCTCAGAATACTAATGATGATGGGGTTTAGAAAATGCTGAAAGTTATTGGAACATGTATTACCACCTCATATTTTATGTTAGTTTAGCCTATGATGTATCATCGTGTTTTAATTTTTTTTTACCACTGTGGAGGAATCTTAGGGTGCATTCAGATATGTCAGTTGCATCAGAATCAGTTTTTTTTGTCTCTCAGTGATTATGCAAAAACTGATGCAAAAATGTATAAGTGGCTCTCCTCGGTCACAGAGTCGGCAATGCTGTGGATTGGGATTCCGCTTCAGGAGTTTCCCCTGATGTCACTGTCCATATATGGACAGAGTCATCAAGCGGAGAACTCCAGGAGCGGAATTTCCGGCTACACAGGGATTCCACTCCTTCAGGGTGCTACAGTGGTGCTAGTAGATAGCAGAGCAGGGAGATACCTCCCTGCTCTGCTATAGGGACATCGCTACCGCCGGCCATGGGGGGTCCCGTCCCCCGTCCCGACAGGCGCCCTCATACCCGGCTATGGCTGTTACAGTGGCAGCAACGCCACTGAGTGAAGAAGCGGCTGGGTGGAAAGGCGACTGCTGAGTCGCCGGGCCCCGGCGCTTCTGAAACAAGCGGGTGAAGGGAGCCAGCGCAGCACCCCCTTCCACCTGCTGGGACTTTGCGCCATGTGCAACGGCACAGGCCGTGCACCCCTAAGGCCGGCCCTGGGTGGGAGGGTAGTTGTCAGGGTCTCCGCCTGGAGCGGAATCCCCGGCAATGCTATGACTGGGGATTCCACTCCTAGCTCACATCCACCTTCCTGCCCTGTGCTGCCAGAAGGTGGATACGGCAGCAACTGGCGTTCATCCGGCCACCATTAAAATAGATAGGATACGGCGCCGGACCTCCCTGGGAGCCAGAACCAAAAATGCTGCAGGTAACGTTTTTAGATCCTGCTCCCAGGGAGGTCCGGCACCGAACGGGGCCACAACTGATGTTCTCCGTGCCAGAACAGATCCCATAGCAACTATGGGATCCGTTCTAGCATCAGTTTGCCTCCGGCTTTTCTTCAACACGTCGGAGGTAAACTGAAGTGGACGCCGGACATATGTGAACGGCCCCTTAGTTGTGTGCACCAGCCCACTGACATTGATGTAGGGAGAGGTAACTGACATATAACTTAATAACTTAAAATGCAGTAAGATGTAGTAATGGCACAAACGGGATACACAAAGACCTTGCAATGTATAGGTATAGGAACACATGTGATTTTTTTCATTTTGACTAGAATGTTCTAAAATCAATGCATGCACATACTAATATCAGGTATGTAGATTGTTATATTTCTCAACAGAGAAGTGAATCCTCTAAGTTGCAATCGGTTTAACGCCGAGTATACTGTGGTGTAGCATTTAAGGAATCTTCCCTTTCTTCACCCTTAACCCCCGTAAGAAGGTGCACTTCCTCAGTCGGATTTCTAGATCGCGATCCCCTGAATAGTCATCAATTGGCGGCAAGTGCGCTGAAGCGAAGGACTTGCAGAAAAGTCATACACATCACTAGCGTTTGTCATTAGTAGTCAGGATGTAGCAAGCCGGGGTTGAGACAGAACTGTAGTCAGGAGTCAGACCAGGAGTCGATACCATAAGTAAAACCACAGGAACCAGTTGACAAATGCAAAAGGCGAGACAGGGGCATAATCTGGGAACAAGGCCGAAGTCAAGATAATGGTTAGGATCAAAAGTCAAGGACAGAGTGAATGAGCACAGGAAAAATAGCCAAGTAAAGGATGTACATTAGTCAGCAGGAAGGGGTCCCATAGCATCTTCTCCTTTTAATAGGCCGCCAGACCTTACATCATCATTAACTGCCCGTTGCCATGGCAACCTGACACGGCCAATACATCAAAGCAGGAAGAAGCAGCATCACTGGAGTAGGAGCAGCAGAGGAGGAGGCGTCTACTGGAAGCACGGCTACTCGCTGGGACTCGTTGCTGGAGTCAGGTGAGTGGAGTAACAGAGAAATTAACCAATTTCTGTGGGACTGTTTAATTATACAGTTTTGCACTTCCCCACCAATGTTTTTTTAGCTTGAAATACCCTTTAAGTTTATTCTAACCCATGTATCTGTTAATCTGTGATCTCACTTACAAATGTTCTACCCCAAAACCGTTTACAATTTCATAAGGCCCTTGCCAGAATTGTACCAGGGTAAAAGGGCCGCCCACATTACTTTTCTAGCCTGCATTTGGGTAATGTCAGGGACTCTTTAGTCCCAATACAAATCTATAAAAGTGCCTGTAAAGGATCTGCCAGGCACTGCTTCAGGGTTAACTCCCAGAATTAATCAGTCAACACCTGAGTGTACATCCCTGAGACAGACACCAGCTTCCTCCACTCAGGCTGGCAGGCTTAGGAGTGGGAGAGCCTATCGCAACCTGGCCAGACTCAGCTAGCTCCCGCCCTCGGTCTATTTAAGCCTGCTCTTCCTGTCCATCTGTGCTTGTGAATTCTTTCCTTGAGGTTTCCTGGCCCAGCTACAGCTCCTGCTACTTTTTGATCCTGCTCCATACAGACCCTGGCTTACCGACTACTCTTCTGCTTTTCGCTTTGTACCTCGCACTCTCCTGGCTTGACTCGGCTCGTTCACTACTCTGTTGCTCACGGTGTTTCCGCGAGCAACTGCCCATTTCCCTTGCTTGTGTTCCCTTGTTTGTTTGTCGTGTTTGTCATGCACTTACTGAGCGCAGGGACCGCCGCCCAGTTGTACCCCGTCGTCTAGGGCGGGTCGTTGCAAGTAGGCAGGGACAGAGTGGCGGGTAGATTAGGGCTCACTTGTCCGTTTCCCTACCCCCCCCACCATTACAAATTCACAAGCCATATACCTAGTCTACCCTGGTCCCTGACACCATTATGGAACCCCGTGAAACCCTGGCTCAGCAAATGCAGGGTCTCTCCCTACAGGTCCAGGCCCTGGCTCAGAGGGTCAACCAGCCTGATGCTACCTTGGTAGTTCCCCTCACCGCACCCCTTGAACCCCACCTCAAGTTGCCCGACCGGTTCTCAGGTGACCGGAGGGCTTTTCTCTCCTTTCGGGAGAGTTGTAAGCTTTACTTTCGCTTAAAGCCTCACTCCTCAGGTTCTGAGAGCCAGCGGGTGGGTATAATTATGTCCCGGCTCCAGGAAGGGCCCCAAGAGTGGGCCTTCTCCTTGGCTCCTGGCGCCCCTGAACTTTCCTCCGTTGATTGTTTCTTTTCTGCCCTCGGACTTATTTATGACGAGACTGACAGAACTGCCTTTGCCGAGAGTCAGCTGGTGACCTTACGTCAGGGTAAGAGACCTGTTGAGGAGTATTGCTCTGACTTTCGGAAGTGGTGCGTAGCTTCTCGGTGGAATGACCCTGCCTTAAGGTGCCAGTTTAGGTTGGGTCTGTCGAACGCCCTGAAAGACCTGCTAGTTAGCTATCCCTCTTCTGACTCCCTAGACCAGGTTATGGCTTTAGTGGTACGACTTGACCGACGTCTCAGGGAACGACAACGTGAACGTTTATGTGTTTTTTCCTCCGACTCCCCCATGATGCCTCCCGAAGTCCCGTTGCTTCGTTTGTCCCCTAAAGACTCAGAAATACCTATGCAACTCGGGGCCTCCGTGTCCCCTCAACAACGTAGAGAATTCCGCAGGAAGAATGGTCTCTGCTTCTACTGTGGGGATGTCAAGCATCAAGTAAACAACTGTCCCAAGCGTAAGAATGCTGCCAGAGAGCTCCCGCGTCTAAGTGATCATCGGGGAGGTCACTTGGGCGCACAGGTATTTCCTGTAAATATGAAACGTACTAAGATATTGCTTCCCTTTCAGGTCTCGTTTGGTGGTAGGTCTGCTACCGGCAGTGCCTTCGTGGATTCAGGGTCCTCTACTAATATCATGTCTGTGGAATTTGCTATGTCTCTTGCTATGCCTCTGATTGATTTGCCTAAACCTGTTCCGGTAGTGGGTATCGACTCCACTCCTCTTGCTAATGGTTATTTTACACAGCATACCCCTGTTTTTGAACTCCTTGTTGGCTCCATGCATTTGGAGCAGTGCTCTGTACTATTGATGCAGGGATTATCGTACGATTTGGTTCTAGGTCTTCCCTGGTTGCAGTTGCATAATCCCACGTTTGACTGGAATACTGGGGAGCTAACCAAATGGGGTAATGAATGTTGTACGTCATGTTTTTCTGTTAATTCTATTTCTCCCCCTAAGGAGGTGAATACGCTACCCGAGTTTGTTCAGGACTTCGCTGATGTTTTCTCTAAAGAGGCCTCCGAAGTATTACCGCCTCATAGAGAATACGATTGCGCTATCGAATTGGTACCAGGAGCTAAGCTTCCTAAGGGTAGAATATTTAACCTTTCCTGTCCCGAACGTGAAGCCATGAGGGAGTATATCCAGGAATCCCTGGCCAAGGGTTACATTCGTCCCTCTTCTTCTCCGGTAGGTGCTGGCTTCTTCTTCGTAGGGAAGAAGGATGGGGGTCTTAGGCCATGCATTGACTACCGTGGCCTGAATAAGGTCACGGTAAGGAACCAGTATCCCCTTCCTTTGATTCCTGATCTCTTTAATCAGGTTCAGGGGGCCCAATGGTTCTCTAAATTGGATCTACGGGGGGCGTATAACCTTATTCGCATCAAAGAGGGGGATGAGTGGAAGACTGCGTTTAACACGCCCGAAGGCCATTTCGAATACCTCGTCATGCCCTTTGGGTTGTGCAATGCCCCTGCGGTCTTCCAGAACTTCATAAATGAGATTTTGAGAAATTACCTGGGGATATTTCTTGTAGTGTACCTTGATGACATATTGGTGTTTTCCAGGGACTGGTCCTCCCACATAGAGCATGTCAGGAAAGTGCTCCAGGTCCTTCGAGAAAACAAACTGTTTGCCAAAATCGAAAAATGTGTATTTGGGGTACAGGAGATACCATTTTTAGGTCAAATCCTCACTCCTCATGAATTCCGCATGGACCCTGCCAAGGTTCAGGCTGTGGCTGAATGGGTCCAACCTGCCTCCCTGAAAGCGCTACAGTGTTTTTTGGGGTTCGCTAACTATTACAGGAGATTTATTGCTAACTTCTCGGTCGTCGCTAAGCCTCTTACGGACCTCACTCGCAAGGGTGCTGATGTCCTCCATTGGCCCCCTGAGGCCGTCCAGGCTTTTGAGACCCTCAAGAAGTGCTTTATCTCGGCCCCCGTGCTGGTTCAGCCCAACCAAAGGGAGCCATTTATTGTGGAGGTTGACGCGTCCGAGGTGGGAGTGGGGGCCGTCTTGTCCCAGGGTACCAGCTCCCTCACCCATCTCCGCCCCTGTGCTTACTTTTCTAGGAAGTTTTCGCCCACGGAGTGTAACTATGATATTGGCAACCGCGAACTTTTAGCCATTAAATGGGCATTTGAAGAGTGGCGCCACTTCCTGGAGGGGGCTAGGCACCAGGTAACGGTCCTTACCGACCACAAGAATCTGGTTTTCCTAGAATCTGCCCGGAGGCTAAACCCGAGACAAGCTCGATGGGCGTTGTTTTTTACCAGATTCAATTTTTTGGTTACCTATAGGGCCGGGTCTAAAAATATTAAGGCGGATGCACTGTCGCGTAGCTTCATGGCCAGCCCTCCTTCGGAGGAAGATCCTGTTTGTATTTTGCCTCCAGGTATAGTCATTTCCTCTATCGAGTCCGATTTAGTCTCTGAAATTGCTGCTGATCAAGGTTCAGCTCCTGGGAACCTTCCTGAGAACAAGCTGTTTGTTCCCCTGCAATTCCGGCTAAGGGTACTTAGGGAAAATCACGACTCCGCACTATCTGGCCATCCAGGCATCCTGGGTACCAAACACCTCATTACCAGAAATTATTGGTGGCCTGGTTTGCCTAAAGACGTTAAGGCCTACGTCGCCGCCTGTGAGGTTTGTGCCAGGTCCAAGACTCCCAGGTCCCGACCAGCGGGCTTACTGCGTTCGTTGCCCATTCCCCAGAGACCTTGGACACATATCTCCATGGATTTTATCACCGATTTGCCTCCATCCCAAGGCAAGTCGGTGGTGTGGGTGGTGGTAGACCGCTTCAGTAAAATGTGCCACTTTGTGCCCCTCAAGAAACTACCCAACGCCAAGACGTTGGCTACCTTGTTTATCAAACACATCCTGCGTCTCCATGGGGTCCCCGTCAATATTGTTTCTGACAGAGGGGTACAATTTGTTTCATTGTTTTGGAGAGCCTTCTGTAATAAGTTGGGGATTGATCTGTCCTTCTCCTCTGCCTTCCATCCTGAAACCAATGGCCAAACGGAGAGGACTAATCAGTCTCTAGAACAATACTTAAGATGTTTTGTCTCTGACTGTCAATTTGATTGGGTTTCTTTCATTCCCCTCGCCGAATTTTCCCTTAATAACCGGGTCAGTAACTCGTCAGGGGTCTCTCCCTTTTTCTGTAATTTTGGGTTTAATCCACGGTTCTCCTCCGTTTCACCTGGTTGTTCCAACAATCCCGAGGTGGAGGTCGTTCATCGGGATCTGTGCACAGTCTGGGCCCAGGTTCAGAAGAACCTAGAGGCGTCCCAGAGCATACAGAAGGCTCAGGCCGATAGAAGACGTTCTGCTAACCCCCTGTTTGTGGTCGGGGATCTGGTGTGGTTGTCATCCAGGAACTTGCGTCTCAAGGTTCCGTCCAAAAAGTTTGCTCCCCGGTTTATTGGGCCGTATAAGGTCATTGAGGTCCTCAGTCCTGTCTCTTTCCGGCTGGAGTTACCCCCGTCTTTTCGTATACACAACGTGTTTCATGCCTCCCTCCTGAAACGCTGCTCCCCGTCCTTGGCCCCCTCGAGGAAACCTCCTGTTCCCGTCCTCACCCCTGAGGGGGTGGAATTTGAGGTGGCCAGGATCGTGGACAGCAAGATGGTCCAAGGCTCCCTCCAGTACCTGGTCCATTGGAGAGGATACGGGCCCGAGGAGAGGACTTGGGTACCCGCCCGGGATGTTCACGCTGGGGTATTGGTCAGGAGGTTCCACCTGCGTTTCCCCAGTAAGCCAGGTCCACTTAGAAAGGGTCCGGTGGCCCCTCATAAAAGGGGGGGTACTGTAAAGGATCTGCCAGGCACTGCTTCAGGGTTAACTCCCAGAATTAATCAGTCAACACCTGAGTGTACATCCCTGAGACAGACACCAGCTTCCTCCACTCAGGCTGGCAGGCTTAGGAGTGGGAGAGCCTATCGCAACCTGGCCAGACTCAGCTAGCTCCCGCCCTCGGTCTATTTAAGCCTGCTCTTCCTGTCCATCTGTGCTTGTGAATTCTTTCCTTGAGGTTTCCTGGCCCAGCTACAGCTCCTGCTACTTTTTGATCCTGCTCCATACAGACCCTGGCTTACCGACTACTCTTCTGCTTTTCGCTTTGTACCTCGCACTCTCCTGGCTTGACTCGGCTCGTTCACTACTCTGTTGCTCACGGTGTTTCCGCGAGCAACTGCCCATTTCCCTTGCTTGTGTTCCCTTGTTTGTTTGTCGTGTTTGTCATGCACTTACTGAGCGCAGGGACCGCCGCCCAGTTGTACCCCGTCGTCTAGGGCGGGTCGTTGCAAGTAGGCAGGGACAGAGTGGCGGGTAGATTAGGGCTCACTTGTCCGTTTCCCTACCCCCCCCACCATTACAGTGCCCATTGTTTTTACTTTATTTTTTACTGCGTTCACCGTGTGGTTTAAATAAGAAAATTGTTTTATAGTTTAAATTGATATGAGCGTAGAGATATCAATTGTGTAGCTTTTTAAATGTTTTTTAGTTGTTTTTTTTTTATAATAAAGCATTTTGGATTAGGGAAAATGTGTTTTTTTTAGTTTTGTTACATGGGATATTAGATTTATTTATTAGTAAATTTATTAAGCTATTTTTTATTATAGGACTTGATCGCTTTTATAATACATTGTAACACTTCTGTATTGCAGTGTATTATACCTGACAGACATTCTATTAGGCACTGCCTCTGGCAGACCTAGGAGCCTTTGTTAGTCACCTGGCTGCCATGAAATCCATCGGCATTCTGCAATTGCATAGCACCCTTCCCCTGACCTTGGCATCTAGGGGGTTAAATGGCATGGATCATCGGTAACTCTTTAGACAGCCTGACACCCACTCTAGCCGGGACGTGAAAACCTGTGTCAGACTTATGACTCATTGCTGTGAAAAGGCTGCGCTGTTCCATATATACCTATAATGACCACTGTGAAAAGGCGTATGGGCAGTCATTAAGGGGTTAATTATATCCTTTTAAAAATAAGACAAAAACCAAGATAACACAACAGAAGCAGGACTAAAAATAACCTATACTTAGGTAAATTATGTGGGCGAGTGTGCCACAAAGCCTAGTTGGAGAAGAAATACTAACTGTAATGGATCTGCCAGACACAGCTTCTGTGTCGACGCCCGTGGTTAATCAGTCTGCATCTGTTCCTAGGTCTGATAGAGTGACTCGATCTGCTACCACTCAGGCTGGTAGGCTGAGGAGTGGGAGAACCTATCACAGCCTGGCCAGGCGGTTCTATTGGTCTATTTATACCTTCATTTGCTGCTTGTCCTTTGCCTGTGATTCTTGTGTTTCATGGCTCTGCTGTTCCTGCTATTACCATTGACCTCTGCTTCATATTGACCTTGGCTTGACTGACTATTCTCCTGTTCTGCTTTTGCTACCGCGTACTCTCCTGGTTTGACTCGGCTCGTTCACTACTCTGTTGCTCACGGTGTTTCCGTGGGCAACTGCCCCTCTTCCCTTGCTTCTGTGTTCCCTTGTCTTGTTTTGTTTGTCGTGCACATAGTGAGCGTAGGGACCGTCGCCCAGTTGTACGCCGTCACTTAGGACGGACTGTGCAAGTAGGCAGGGACTGAGTGGCGGGTAGATTAGGGCTCACCTGTCCATCTCCCTACCCCGACGTTACACTAACCTAGCGGAAATAGTGACATTAATTGCAGATGCCTAATCTTTACTTTTGCCCTAGATGATTTCATGATGCTACAAGAAGAAATAGATTTCTGCTCAGTTTTACTGTGTAAACCAGGACGGATACAGCAGAGGGTGGGGAATTTAATGGCAGCTTACAGCTGTATTGTACTCCTCAAAGTGTAATGCCCTCTTCATGCGGCTCAGGTTTTCTTACCTGCACTCATTGTCTTCCTCTGGGGGTGGTGCTACATTTGGTTGGTATTACTTAAATACTTCTCACTATAATAGGGGTTACTAAACAGGTGTTCAAAGATTACATAAATGCCGTATTTGCACTCCCATCTTTGTGCTCCCCAATTGAGCCCCACGTCCAATCCCTTGGTCACAAGGTGGGTTTACACCGCCTTCTGCTTGCCCTGTGACAGATAATCCCACGGCCTCTATGACAGAAGGGTTAAAGGACAGGTGTCGTGAAAATGTTTTTTTTTATATAAATTTGCTTTTAGTGTGTTATTAAAATAAATTTTATTTATTTGTGTTTTTGCGTTTTAATTTTTTCTTTTTTCTTACTTTTACTTCACTATGGGGGCTGGCATATTTTTTTTTAATCTCTGTATGTGTCAATTAACGATCCCACACAGTCCAAAAGGAAGGTCTTTGGCAGAGCGACATCCGGCGCCATTTTCATGTGGATCGGAAACCGCGGCCGGACAGTAAGATGACTACTTCCGGTCGCGGCTTCCGGACATATGTTCCAGGCAGCGAAAACGCGAGGAGTAGGATCGGAGGCAGCAGCGGCGGCAGGAGCAGGTAAGTTATGTTTGTGTATGTGATGTGTGTATTATGTTCGTGTTTATACTGTATGATTACCACTGTATCTAATCCTCCTACACTGTGTGCCGCCATTTTCTGAGCGAATGCACAGTGTAGGAGGATTAGAAGATTCAACCACCTACTTCTCCTGGCACTAGCCAGGATAAGGGAGGAGGTATTGTGTGAGCTCACTAGAGCGTGTCTATACCAAATTTGCAGCATAAAGCAATGATGTTTCTTTACCACATTGCAATGCTGCAATTTTGGGAATTGCTCCCTCTAGTGACCAGCACATGGAAATGTTATAAATTAGAATCTAATTAATAATATTTCCTGACTTGTAAAAAAATGTAAAAAATTAAAACAATGTTTAATCACTTAAATACTAACTGTTTAACTGAAAAAAAATTTTTTCTAGCGACACATTCCCTTTAAGATAAGGCAGGGCAGCAACACTATAAAAGACAGATAGGGCTTTTTTCCTCATGAAGACAACCCCTTTTTAAAAAGAAGCCAGATGATATCGCTGGGAAAGCAGCAGCCAGCCACATATTTCCCCTGCAGCTAGCCGCTGCTACAGGCAAAATGTAACTTTATATGCAAATGAATGGCCATCCGTGTAATGCGTCCACACACCGGGTCAACTAGAGCAGAATCCATCCTCCATTCTCACAGATTAGGAGGTGGGTAAAATACCCGTTCCAAACAGGACGCAAACAGGTCAGAGAATGCTGTTGATGGGAAGTGCCCAGGTGTGTTTAAATAATGTTTGGCACTGCATGCAGGGCAGCCCGCTCTCTTACAGTATGGGCGTTATAAATAGGCTGCTATTCGGTGATATATGCTGTGCCTCACTATCCAAACACTATGCCTCCATGTTTTACACACTACACTCACTTTTTTGTTTCACTCACAGCCCTGATTTCTACACACTACACTTAGTCATGTCCCCTATACCTCACATGTGCACTATACACAGTACTTTATTATTTATTTATTATTATTACACATTTACTTCCATGCCCAACACACCACTCCCCTCAAGGTTAGTGGGAGTGGCTATTATTATTTAAACACACCTGGGCACTTCCCATCAACAGCATTCTCTGACCTGGTTGCGTCCTGTTTGGAACGGGTATTTTACCCACCTCCTAATCTGTGAGTATGACCTTTTCTGTGGTTTTAATTACATTCTATGTCCCATTTTTTTTGTATATCTTAGATTTTGGAACGAAAAGTTCTAGGTAGGGACTCTCAAGTGTGGGGATCCGTGACGTGGATTGCGAGCTTGCGTTTTTTGGCCAAAACAACAACTAATACCCCATGTTTTTTCATGGTTACTTACATTGTACATACTTTTTTTCAGGATGCGCCCGGGTCTTATGATGCTGGGATAGCCTGGTGTGCGGATGTTTGGCACTGCATGCAGGGCAGCCCGCTCTCTTACAGTATGGGCGTTCTAAATAGGCTGCTATTCAGCGATATATGCTGTGCCTCACTATCCAAACACTATGCCTCCATGTTTTACACACTACACTCACTTTTTTCTTTCACTCACAGCCCTGATTTCTACACACTACACTTAGTCATGCCCCCTATACCTCACATGTGCACTATACACAGTACTTTATTATTTATTTATTATTATTACACATTTACTTCCATGCCCAACACACCACTCCCCTCAAGGTTAGTGGGAGTGGCTATCATTATTTAAACACACCTGGGCACGTCCCATCAACAGCATTCTCTGACCTGGTTGCGTCCTGTTTGGAACGGGTATTTTACCCACCTCCTAATCTGTGAGTATGGCCTTTTCTGTGGTTTTAATTACATTCTATGTCCCATTTTTTTTGTATATCTTAGATTTTGGAACGAATAGTTCTAGGTAGGGACTCGCAAGTGTGGGGATCCGTGACGTGGATTGCGAGCTTGCGTTTTTTTGGCCAAAACAACAACTAATACCCCATGTTTTTTCATGGTTACTTACATTGTACATACTTTTTTTCAGGATGCACCCGGGTCTTATGATGCTGGGATAGCCTGGTGTGCGGATGTTTGGCACTGCATGCAGGGCAGCCCGCTCTCTTACAGTATGGGCGTTATAAATAGGCTGCTATTCGGTGATATATGCTGTGCCTCACTATCCAAACACTATGCCTCCATGTTTTACACACTACACTCACTTTTTTGTTTCACTCACAGCCCTGATTTCTACACACTACACTTAGTCATGTCCCCTATACCTCACATGTGCACTATACACAGTACTTTATTATTTATTTATTATTATTACACATTTACTTCCATGCCCAACACACCACTCCCCTCAAGGTTAGTGGGAGTGGCTATCATTATTTAAACACACCTGGGCACTTCCCATCAACAGCATTCTCTGACCTGGTTGCGTCCTGTTTGGAACGGGTATTTTACCCACCTCCTAATCTGTGAGTATGGCCTTTTCTGTGGTTTGAATTACATTCTTTGTCCCATTTTTTTTGTATACCTCCTCCATTCTGGCACATGAGGAACACACCTCTAATAGGGCATATGGACCAGGGTTGTCGTAGGGAAATAACCCATATAACTAATTTATTGCAGATGCCAGAAAACACAAATCCTGCTGTATTTTCTATGTAGACAATATGGGAATAAAGTGTGTATCTTCAATATGGCAGTACAAACAGAAGCTTTAAAAATAACAAATAAATAGCCGCAAAATTCAAGAAAAAATAATAAACCCATCATTTTTTTCTATAGACTTCAATTAAATGAATGAAACTAAAATTCAATATATGATATAGTCCCTTTAAATGGACCTGTCTGATCTCCTGACATATCTGTTTTAGTAAATACTGTACGTGCCACAATTCTGCAACATATTTTCTTAGAATCCTATGTTGCGAAGTTCCTCTGTTATTCCTTCTTGGAATGTATAAATTGACAAGTGGTGTTACCATTACCATCATCAATAGGATATGTCTAAAGACAATCTGACACTGTCCAATCAGTGCTGACATCTAAATATTTGTTGTTATCTGTAATAGGGCTCATATTTAGTGGATTTACTGGGCTAGTGTCACCCACTATTACTACCTCCTTATAATAGGGTCACTAGGGTTATGCCTAGCTACCCTACCTTTTTCTTTGTATTACGATTACACCCACCCACGTACCTAAATATACATATAAAATACATTACACTCACGCTATCTTCTATGTCCCTCCTCCACCTGACTAACTGTCCCTGTTACTAAAGGGTTAGCTTTTGTGTGGTTGGGGTAAATATAGAGGTTTGTCCAGGAAAAGTGAAGGGTTAAATATCAGGGGAAAAGTTAAGGCAGGTAAAGGGTTAAATTGCAGGTAGTGCAAGAGTTAACCAGTGTGCAGGCTAGGGGAGGTAAAGAGTTACCAGGGGAATGTGCAGGTACTAGGGGTTAAAGGGAACCTGTCACCAGCATTTCACCTATTAAACTTTACTTATCCATCACTGGCGGCTGCTATCAAAAGTTCATTACCGTTATCCCCTCTCTTAAACTCCTCCTCCAAATGTAAATAACGGTCTGCAAACATTTCACACCTTTTATCGTAATAATCCGTTGTCCCTTTGTGCGCACACATCAGAAGAGGACATCAATGCACATGCGCGGGATATTGTGTGCTGGGGGAAAGCGAAGAGCTGTCAATCAAAAGTAAGGAGGCGGGGTAAACTCGGAAAGACTTGAGGAATGAAGATATGACTCTTTTATGCTCATTAGCATAAGGTGTGGGAACACTAAAAAACTGAAAACTAAAGCTACCGAGCCGACTAAGAAGACAATTATAGGTTATATAGAAATTATTTTTCACCCACTACCACCAGGTAATGCTGGTTTAATAGGTGAAATGCTGGTGACAGGTTCCCTTTAAATATAATGTTGCAGGGCTAGGGGAAGTTTAGGGGTTGTGCTAGTTGTATAAGGGGAGAGAGGTAAAGGGTTAACCAGGGGAAATATGCAGTTAATACCAGGGGACCAGGAGGGGAGGTAAAGGGTTACCAGTGGAATGTGTTCGTTGTTTAGGGGGAGAATGCCCATTTTCCAGGGGTAGTGCAGCTGCTGTACGTAGATGATACTTAGGGTTAGCGGTGAGGGATCGTTGGTGGAGAGGTGAGGGATCAGGAGGGAGCAGCTCAGGGAGAGAGGTCCGTTGGTGCTGGTGAGCCAAGAAGAATGCGAGAGAGTGCACCTACGCAGGGCTATTTATGACCACAAGGCTCAGTGTCTCGCAGTGAGGGACACTGAATGTATTAGTTAGAGGCTGGACGGCCTAGGGTTTATTTTGTATGTTTATTGTTGTAACACTGATTGCTGTGGTGAAGATAATAAAGCTAGCTGCAGCTGGTTGAAACCTTTTATTCAAGGAGTTGGAGAGAACTTTCTATTTGTGTCAACCATGTCACCTGGGAGATGGCGATCCTATGAGTTAAATTTACCCCAAGTTGTCACATATGGTGGAGAATTGCTTTGGGCACTAAAATGGCACAAGAAGTGTGCAGTGAAATTTAAAGGGCCAGAAGTCCAATTAAAGAGACTGTTTTCCGTTGCAATGGGTCTTATGGAAGAACTCCTCAAAAAGATAGTGAAAACAAATGCCAAGAAGAGGGAGGATAACCAAAGGTTCCTGGCACAGTTGGAAGCAAATCGAGAGGCTTTAAGGCCACAAGTGCTGTCCATGGATACATAGCCTTCCAAGCTAAGTGGATGCTTTTCAACGCCAGCTGCATTGATGCCGGGTACTCCGGAGGTGTTACAGACAGTTCACAGAGAAGAGCACGGCGCATGCGTACCTGTGATACAAGCTGTGAGGACCATTGCTAAGGGCAACCACCCGGACTCATGGTGGGAATGTTTGCAAGCGGACTATGGTGTGGATGGAAAAGGTGTTCCCAAGCAATGTTGGGCAGCTGTTAAAAAGCCAAGTGTGCTGAATCGCCCAGATGTGGTTGCTAGGAGCAACCAACCTCGACAGCATGTGGCGGCTGTTAAGCAGAAGGAGTGCTGTTGGAGATGCCATCAAGCAGATGGATGTGCACCTGATGGTTCTCTGGTCAGGAGGACAGAGAGAGCGTAAGAGAAAACACGTGAAGTTTTGGTTGGTGGGATTCCACTACTGGTCAGTCTGGATCTTCGCCAAGAGTTCTCGAGGGTGCATCCGGATATTTTGCTGTTCGTGAAGAAGGATCCTGAGATGGGTGAGACCGTTCTGATTGACTTGGAAACTGATGTTGGGACTGTGCAGCACAAACTTATAAAATGTCAGGAACTTGATGAGGAGTTTGTGCTGGGAAGGGACTTCCCTCATTTTTGGCAGTTGTGGGAGAAATGCAATATCTCCGATAAGCATTACAGGGAAAAGTCCTCTGCAGGGTGTGCTGCTCCACTGCCAAAAAGGGAAAATGCACCAGTTGTAATGATGTCAAGTGATAATGTGATTCAGCAAATGCCTGCTAAAGATGACGCACATGTATTTGATGCACAGCGTTTATGTGATGACACTTCTGAAATGTCAAAAATTGTGCCTAACATGTCTTTAAGCCATGAGTATGTCACACAGCCTGAGCAGGATAATGCATTGTGTGAACAGGCTGTTAAAGAAACAGCAGCCAAGACAGAAGAGGGGATTAGTTCAAGTGTGCCCCTTGAGGCCGTAGTTGAGAAAGTCGAGAGTGTCACATGTGATGCGCGTACTGTTACTGATGGTAACCCAGAGAACGTGTCCATGGTGGGGGAAACTAATGTGGTTGCATCATCTTTGTGTACCTGCGAGTGATAATGATCAAATGAGTAAAACTGGAAGTTCTCTCAAGGAGGTTGATACAGGAGATGCTGAGAAGACATTTCCACGTTTTGGAGCAGAGAGGGATCTGTTCTATAGACCCAGTGTGGTGGATGTGTTCTGGGAAACAGATGTGCCAGGTGTATCTGAGATTTCCCTAGAGGTTGGGATTGTTGATGGTGGTAACCTGGAGTACAGCCCTGCCATATCTAATGATGGTGATGAAAATGTGCATGGTGCAATAGATGTGACTGCAGCACCTTTAGAAATGTTGCCCCCTACAGGTCGTTCCTATCCTGTAGAAACTGAGACTGATGTAACGCTCACTCATTCCATGGGGTTGGGGGAAGCACAGGAGTTAGACTTCAAGTCATGTTCAGTGAGTGCTACTATAGTGTATGCTTCTGTCACTGATATTACATGTGATGTAAAACAGGTTACCAATGGGTCAAGTGTGCCCCTAGAGGTAATGGTTCACAATAACAAGACTGTTGCATGTGATGTGTGCATTGTTCCTAATGGCAAGCAGCTGTATGCTACTGCGATGGATGACAATGGGCTTACTGCTATGTGTGAGTGGAGTGGTGATAAACTCTACAGGTCTGAGAATGTGGTTGGGGTCAAATCAGAGTCCACTGAATCAAGCAGCAGTGATCCACCTTTTTATTTGAGCGACCACACCAGTGTGAATGTAGCCCTAAGTGACGCACATGAGTTCCCGGACAGTGGAGTCAGTGAATTGTGTGCGCTGGTGGCTGTGGCCTCGGTCACTAATGAACCGCCCAGTAGTGAACCAGATGTACATGAAAACATTTCTCTAGAGTTGGGGCTGTCGATGGTACCAATGAAGACACTAATGCCATGTATAGTGTGGGAAGGGTTACTGCTTCACCCTTCTAAATTCTGCCCCCTACAGGTTTTTTACATGCAGACGTAGAGACACATATAGCGCCCACACTTTCCCAGGTGGTGAGGGGAGCCATAGAGGTGGTCTTCCAGGCTTGTTCAATGGATACTAATGCAGAGTGTGCTTTAGTCATGGAAGCTGCATGTAACACAAGACAGGTTGCTAAGGGCAACAAACCCTTTTCGTGATCTTCTGCTATTAAAGAGCATGTGTATTTGCTGGGAATGTCAGTTCAAAAGACCCTGTTGGGTAGATTGTTGAGTGGAGAGAACAGCCGCATCGTCTTCAATGCGCTGAACCTGATCAGTTAAATGAGATAAGTTAGTAGCCAGAGACTGAATCTCAGTCTTATATGAGGTTTCCAAGAGCTGAATTTTTCCCTCCTTATCCATCTTGGTAGGCATGGCTGCCAAGTGATGTTTTAAAGCCTGTAGTTCATTCCCTCCCACAGTACCTGGATTATCACAGTGTAACGCAGCAGCTAGGGACCCATCGCTCGGTGGGGATGGGCAGGGCCGGTTTTAGACAAAATGTGGTCCTGGACAAAGTTAAAAGTGGGGCCCCAAAAGTTGAATTAGGGCCTGTTTGCGTCGGGGTTCTATTGATGGCATCCGTCAGACCTTTTAGTCAGGGGTGCTCTCAGGCAGCACGTCCACTCGGCGCCATGTCCAGGCCAAGCCCCTGTCTTGGGGTTATGTTTGACTCAGATCTTTCCTTTACTTCGCACATTCAACCACTTACATGCTCCTGTCCTTTCCCCTTAAAAACATCTCTAGAATCCACCCTTTTCTTACTGTGGAAACAGGCAAAACTCTCATTGTCGCTCTGATTCACTCTCGTCTTGACTACTGTAACTCATTACTAATCGGTCTCCCACTCACTAAACTCTCCCCTCTCCAATCTATTCTTAATGCAGCTGCCAGGCTCATCTTTCTGACTAATCGCTACAGCAATTCCTCTACCCTGTGCCAGTCACTGCACTGGTTGCCCATACCTTTCAGGTTTAAACTTATTCCTCTCGCCCACAAAGCTCTCCACAGTGCTGCACCTCCTTACATCTCCTTCCTCATCTATGTCTACCACCGTACTCGCACTCTACGTTCTGCTAACGACTTTAGATTAACATCCACTATAATCCAAACCTCCCACTTTTGTCTCCAAGATTTTTCTCGGGCTGCACCAGTCCTCTGAAATGCGCTGCTCCAAACAATCAGATTAATTCCTAATATCCACAGTTTTAAACGTGCCCTAAAAACACATCTCTTTAGACAGGCCTATAACATTCCCTAATGTAACTCCTTTCCCTGGCCCCCCCTTTTACCTTAGCCATGAGGGCTTGACCCCCTCATTCAGCAGTGTCTCCCACACTCCCTGCACCCTAATACACGTCATGTCTGTCATACACTGACACTGGCTGGTGACCGGCTCATGCAGCTTTATGTGTACTACTCTATATGTATAAAAGATGGCTTGACCATTGTACTTAAAGAGGCTCTGTCACCACATTATAAGTGGCCTATATTGTACATAATGTGATCGGCTCTGTAATGTAGATTACAGCAGTGGTTTTTCTTTAGAAAAACTATCATTTTTGATGGAGTTATGGCCTATTTTATCTTTATGCTAATGAGTTTCTCAATGGACAACTGGGCGTGTTTTAGTTTTTGGCCAAGTGGGCGTTGTACAGAGGAGTGTATGACGCTGACCAATCAGCGTCATACACTTCTCTCCATTAATTTACACTGCACATAGCGATATAGCTATATCGCTATGTGCAGACACATAAACAAACACTAACACTACTGCAGTGTCCTGACAATGAATATACATTACCTCCAGCCAGGACGTGATGTGTATTCAGAATCCTGATCACTTCTCTGCACGTCTCTGTGATTTACAGCACAGCACAGCGAGATCTCGCTGTAAATGACAGTAATGGCGTAATTTCGCGAGACTACGCCTGATATGCTGTAAATCACAGAGACGTGCAGAGAAGTGGTCAGGATTCTGAATACACAGCCCGTCCTGGCTGGAGGTAATGTATATTCATTGTCGGGACACTGCAGTAATGTTAGTGTTTGTGTATGTGGTTGCACATAGCGATATAGCTATATCGCTATGTGCAGAGTAAATGAATGGAAAAAAGTGTATGACGCTAATTGGTCACTGATTGGTCAGCGTCATACACTTCTCTCCACAACGCCCACTTGGCCATATAGTAAAACACGCCCAGTTGTCCATTGATAAACTCATTAGCATAAAACTAATATAGGTCATAACTCCGTCAAAAATGATCGTTTATCGAAATAAAAAACACTGCTGTAATCTACATTACAGTGCCGATCACATCATGTACAATATAGGGCACTTATAATGTAGTGACAGAGCCTCTTTAACAAGCCCTTTTTTACATGTTATTTGTCCCTTATTTTCTCATAGATTGTAAGCTCTTGCTGACAGGGTCCTCACTCCTCTTGTTTGAATTGTAAATTTGTTTTGTAATGTCTGATATTGTCTGTACATGAACTCTCTAAATTGTAAAGTGCTGCGGAATATGTTGGCGCTATATAAATAAAGATTATTATTATAGCCGTTAGGCTCAGCCCACTAACTCAGACAACTGAGAATTAGACATTGAGCCTGCAGTGGGGGAAACTGCTAAATATTGCAGAATAAAAGTCATATAATGGCCAGAAATACTGTTATTCCTCATGTACACTCATATGGCAGCTTATTCTGAAAAGTCACTTGAAAAGTTAGGTATGCTTTAAAGGGAATGTGTTGCAAATTAAACCTTTTTTTTTAAGTGTCGTTACTTATTTCTATTATATTTTTTAAGATTTTTGCTGTATTTATTTTTTTTTTTCCGTATGGTGGAAAGTATTAAAAATTAAATAATAATTTGACATGTTTTCCAATGTTGGCCACCAGGGGGAGCACTTCCCAGAATTACAGCAAGGTGAATAAGGCAAAGCAACCTGACTCACAGCTGCTGTAAATGTGGGAGGGAACCTCACCCCCCCTCTCACAAGCCAGGTAAAGGTGTCTTCAAATTGCTAAGCAGTGTCTGGCAGCCATATTGGGTGTGATTCTGCAGCTGGAAGAAGTTATAGGACACACCAAAAGGCTAAGTGTATGTTCACACGCTTACTAAACAAAGGGAAAACAGCTTCATTTTGGTCGGGCGTCTTTTTACGTGCTGTTTTTGGAAAACTACCACGTAAAAAATGCCCTGTCGGAACAGAACGCCGTATTTCCCATTGAAACCATGGGCAGATGCTTGTAGGCATGTTCTGCTTCCGAATTATTCAGCTGAAAACATTGTGTGTGAACATACCCTTAGGGTATGTGCACACGGTAACTGCATTTACGTCTGAAATGACGGAGCTGTTTTCAGGAGAAAACAGCTCCGTCATTTCAGACGTAATTGCTCTTACTCGCGTTTTGCGAGGCGTCAATTACGGCCGTAATTTGGAGCTGCTCTTCATTGAATTCAATGAAAAACGGCTCAAATTACGTCGCAAGAAGTGTCCTGCACTTCTTTGCCGAGGCTGTTATTTTACGCGCCGCCTTTTGACAGCGACACGTAAAATTACAGGTCGTCGGCACAGTACGTACGTCAGATGTTTGCCGACGTATTGGAGCCGTCTTTTCAGGCATAAATCGAGGTGTAAAACGCCTCGTTTACGCCTGAAAATAGGTCGTGTGAACCCAGCCTTAGGGGGGATTCACACGAACGTGTATTCGGTTTTCACGCGCCACGCACAGACCAATACAAGTCTATGGGGCAGTACAGACAGTCCGTGGTTTTTGCGCAGCGTTTGTCAGCTGCGCAAAAAACGCGACATGTTCAATATCTCCGCGTATTTCGCGCATCACGCACCCATTGAAGTCAATGGGTGCGTGAAAACCACGCAGGTCGCACGGAAGCACTTCCGTGCGAACCGACTGAAACAGCGCACCAGCTGTCAAAAGGATGAATGTAAACAGAAAAGCACCACGTGCTTTTCTGTTTCCAAACATCCAAACGGAGTGTCTTTTTAGATGAGCGAACCCGGACAGCCGAACCGAACTTCACCGGGTTCGGCCGAACTCGTTTTGGCCGAACCCGGCAAAAAAATTTCCGGTACGCGACGTCAGGAGATAGTCACTGTCCAGGGTGCTGAAAGAGTTAAACTGTTTCAGCACCCTGGACAGTGACTTCCGATCCCAATATACATGAACCTGTAAAAAAAAAACTAAGTTCTGACTTACCGATAACTCCCGGCTTCTTCCTCCAGTCTGACCTCCCGGGATGACAATTCAGTCCAAGTGACAGCTCCAGCCAATCACAGGCCAAGCACAGGCTGCAGCGGTCACATGGGCTGCTGCGTCATCCAGGGAGGTGGGGCCCGATGTCAAGAGAGGCGCGTCACCAAGGCAACGGCCGGGAGGGAAGTTCTCGGTAAGTACGAACTTTTTCTTTTTTTTTAACAGGTTGCTGTATATTGTGTTCGGCATTCACTGTCGAGGGTGCTGAAAGAGTTACTGCCGATCAGTTAGCTCTTTCAGCACCTTGGACAGTGACGGGCGTCGACTAGCCTCATCTCTATGATGGCGGCTGCGCGAAAATCACGCAGCCGCGCATAATACACGGATGACACACGCAGCTGTCAAATGTTTTTTTCGCGCGCAAAACGCTGCGTTTTTTTTCGCGCGCAAAAACGCAACGTTCGTCTGAATCTGCCCTTAGAATGATGAAAGTGAATGACTTTTCAGTTGACCGGTTCACACGCCGTGTATTTGACATGTTTTTTTTTGCACATTTTACGTGCAAAAAAACACATAATAAACGCTTGATTACACTTGATTTTGCGTGTTTGGGGGATTTGTGTGTGTTTGTGTGGGGGGGAGTGCTCGCCGCTGATTCTTCAAAACAGCTGATAAGCGGCTATGAAGTTTCAGCGGCGCCCGTGCACACTCCGCTCTGCCACAGACACACAGTCTTAAAGGGGTCGTCCAGGAAAACATGGCGCCGCACCTGTCCTCAGGTCGTGTGTGGTATTACAACTCTGTCCTATTCTCTTCAATGGAGGTGAACTGCAATACCAGACACAACCTGAGGACAGGTGCGGCGCTGTGTCTCCAGTCCAGACACCCCTTCTGTCCTGAGATGACCCGACGGGGGAGGCGGGTGTCAGAGCCACCCACCGCCATCACTGCAGACAGAACCACACAACTACGGCATGAGGGCAGGTCTTGTCTTGAGTGCACTGTCTCTTGTTATGGACAGATTTAGGGTATGTTCACACGCACTAATTACGGACGTAATTCGGGCGTTTTTGCCCCGAATTACGTCCGAAAATAGCGCCTCAATAGTGTTGACAAACATCTGCCCATTGAAAGCAATGGGCAGACGTTTGTCTGTTACGCGCCGCTGTCAAATGAAGGCGCGTAAACAGACGCCCGCGTCAAAGAAGTGACCTGTCACTTCTTTGGGAGTAATTGGAGCCGTTATTCATTGACTCCAATGAATAGCAGCGCCAATTACGCCCGTAATGGATGCGGCGTTCAAGCGCCTGCACATGCCGTTACGGCTGAAATTACGGGGATGTTTTCAGGCGGAAACATCCCCGTAATTTCAGCCGTTACGGACGCTGTCGTGTGAACATACCCTTATAGTCACATGAACCCCGTCTGATGAACCGGTAACCTAGGTCCGATCACATGACCGAGGGGGATCACCAAAAACCCTGTGCACCCTCAGCCCGTCCATCCAGCCCTTTCCTGGTTATATCTGCGTCTGGGAAAGCTGGGTGACCACCATTACCCCTCATACTGGAGTGTTTAGGGATGTGACCAATGAACCTCTCACACTCCAGTGGGAGGGGTAATGGTGGTCACCCAGCTTTCCCAGACCCCTGAACGGAAAATCTCTCTAGTTGTGCTGAGACTGTTTGTGAATTTGACTAATGAACCTCTCAGTCTCAGCACAACTAGAGAGATTTATCGTACAGGGGTCTGGGAAAGCTGGGTGACCACCATTACTCCTACTGGAGTGTGTTTGGGGATGTGACTAATGAACCTCTCATACTCCAGTAGGAGGGGTAATGGTGGTCACCCAGCTTTCCCAGACCCCTGAACGGTAAATCTCTCTAGTTGTGCTGAGACTGTTTGGGAATGTGACTAATGAACCTCTCAGTCTCAGCACAACTAGAGAGATTTATCGTTCAGGGGTCTGGGAAAGCTGGGTGACCACCATTACTCCTACTGGAGTGTGTTTGGGGATGTGACTAATGAACCTCTCATACTCCAGTAGGAGGGGTAATGGTGGTCACCCAGCTTTCCCAGACCCCTGAACAGTAAATATCTCTAGTTGTGCTGAGACTGTTTGGGAATGTGACGAATGAACCTCTCAGTCTCAGCACAACTAGAGAGATTTATCGTTCAGGGGTCTGGGAAAGCTGGGTGACCACCATTACTCCTACTGGAGTGTGTTTGGGGATGTGACTAATGAACCTCTCATACTCCAGTAGGAGGGGTAATGGTGGTCACCCAGCTTTCCCAGACCCCTGAATGATAAATCTCTCTAATTGTGCTGAGACTGAGAGGTTCATTAGTCACATCCCCAAACAGTCTCAGCACAACTAGAGATTTATCGTTCAGGGCTTTCCCAGTACAGTTTCTTCATGTGTCCTTCACACAAGGGGGGGGCCGTTAGGGGGGGTCCGTCGGGGGGGTCCGTGGGGGGGGCCCATCGGGGGTCACCAGAGCAGCGGTCTGTGAGAGAGAGAGTGGGACATGCAGAGACACACATCTTACCTGCAGTGCAGCTGGTCTTCAAGATGGCGCCTGCTCTCTCCCTGCAAACAGCTGCTCTGCTCTGTTTGACTCTGACCTGCGTCTGCGCAGTACAGAGCCATAGAGCAAAGTCAATGGAACGGGTCCCGTTCATTGACTCCTATGGACTGTAGCTGCCGTATGCCATGTCTGTATGTGTCGTTAATCGACACATACAGAGATGAAAAACAACATGGCAGCCCCCATAGTGAAGTAAAATTTAGAAAAAAGTAAAACACAAACACACACATAAATAAAAGATTTTATAATAAAACACTAAATGCAAATTTATATAAAAAATATTTTTTTCGTGACACTGTTCCTTTAAGGAGGTGTTATATTTATAAGTACAAGGACAAAATAAAAAAATTTTTCCTTGAAATAAGTGAGGGTTGGGAAATCCACATTAGGCTTTTTTAAGTGGTGATTGTTTAAAATGAAATGCAGATAACAAAAATAAATAACTAGAGATATACTTCCCAGAATCTAAGTGTCTCCAGAAATGATGTTCAGTTGTCAGCTGTGTTACTGCTCGGCTGATAAATGGCATTACAAACGTTTCTTTGAAGGTTGTCAAATTTGAAATAAGAAAAGCTAAAGGTATGTGTGGTAATCCCATTTATATGCATACAATGCAAGCCTGCCTACTGATATTATTTGGGAAGAACATTAAGGGAGAATAGGAACTATCTGTCACTGGTTTCCATGCTAAAAACAAAACTTGCCGGGTTGTATATAGAAATGCACAAACTTGCCAAGTTCCATTATATTAAAATACTTCTTCCTCAGGTGGTAATTCTTATTCATACTGTGGAAATAGATGGCGTTGCATATTGTTTTAGGCTTTTTATGGTTTTTCTATAGCACGTTGGAAAAATGACTAAGTGTTTCTGAATCAGGAAATATTTGCCTTATTTTAATTTGAGTTTCTCGGTGGTTATCAGCCTGCTGCTATCTACCATAAAATTGCAGAAAAAGCTTTTACTGGGTAGATGTATAGACAGAGCAGGATTCTAAGTCATTCTCCCGATTGGCCTGTCTTCTTATGCACGGATAAGCATTTTCTTATTTATCCTTTGTTCAAAGCAACTTTCATGAAATATACTTTATCTTTTCCCTTTTGAACAAGGCAACTTTCATAAATAAGTTCCATACCAAACCATGCATTTCCACAAGAATATGGAAGCCATATCAGCATGTGTTGAGAAAATTCCAGTGAGGTCCACCTGAGGAGGCTGTTCATAGTGTGTGCCCCTTCCTCATAACTCTAATCAGTAGAAACTCACAGTTAGTAATTGCTTTAGATACAATACAGTATCAGACAAGATTAATCAAGATAGGTCCAAAGGAGCAAATCAGAATTTCAGATGAATGAGACAGAAGTAGTGTTTGCTGCAGGCTGCCATTCACACTGCATGCAACCAATCCAGAATGTCATTACTGTTTATGGATGGTGGATTATGGATATATTCTAGTAAAATGCAAAATTGGATACAAAGCAAGTGACCCTCAAACAAGATAAAATAAGTCCTTAATCCAATCCTACTGTAGTGGAGCTGTTTGAGTTTACATATCTTTAAACTGCAAATAAAAATGGTCATAGATTAATTCAAAGAGCAGGGCTGCTGAAGTGTATTTGCAAATCCCATAGTCTGCTTGAATGTCCTAACTATCAGGATATCAGCAGACTAGGGCAAAGTGAAGCGAAGTTTGTGTAGCGCTGACACCCATATAGCAGCAGTGACTAAGAGCACTCATTCAAAACGCCAGAGTAGGTCAGAGACTAGAGGACCTAAATCTTTCCGAAGCCACATGGAGTAGTGAGAACTTAATACACTACACCAGGTTGTTTTATGCATGAACATTTATTTTTGCTTTTTAAAGATGTGTAACTTGAAAGAGCTCTGAGCTCTACTACTATGACTACTTAGACTAATGGGTATATTCTGTTGGGCGGAATTAAATGGTGATAAACATAGGAGCTGTGTCCCCTGTACTAATCACATAAATACATTGATCCAAAGGAAGGAAAAAAACAATGCTTAATTGGCAAAGACCAATTTGCCATAGCGTGGAACAATTCCTTCTTGACCCTCTGCTTACAATAGGACAGATCCCTGGATCAACAGTCCACATTAATAACAGTAACCCCTATATTATTTTCTCAAGTGGAATGTGCAACCCATTTTTAATCTGTCCACAACCATTACCGAATCCTGTGGGAACTGGTTCTAAAACATTACTTAATTTGGTCTGTTATGTAATTATTTTCTATTCTGTACTCAATGGGGTCCGCAAATAGAATAAGCTAAATTACAAAAAGCCTTTGATAGGGGCCACTTACATATTTATATAAAGGTATCATACTATCCCACAGTTTTCTCTTTCTGTACTATGATTGCATTTGACTCTTAACCACACTCCTATTCCTATTCTTGCCATAGATCCACATTAATCTGGTTCAACATACTTGTATAAAAACATTTGCCAAGTCAAAGTTATATTTTTTAGTTCCTCTAATGAATAAATATGTTCCAAAACCATTTCCAACCTTTTGATAAATTTCGTTTTTGTCTCCCATCTCCTTCAACAACCTCTCACTTGGAATAAAAACAGAGGGTTAGAGCAGCACTGTGGCTTGTATTAGCCAAACAAGGCCGGTGCTAAGCTTCAGAGAAAGTAGTGACCTCTCCTTGTATGATAAGGCATCAAAAAAAGGAAAGCGAAGCAGCATTCAAAGTTAAGTGGGTTTATTCACCAGACATCTGGTACGTTTCATCTTCTCAATGAAGGCATTTTCAAGGCATCTAGTACAATGTTTTACCTTCTCAATTAAGGCATTTTCAAGGCTTGAAAATGCCCTTATCAAGAAGGTGAAACGTTGTACTAGATGTCTGATGATTAAACCCACTTCACTTTGAGTGCTGCTTTGCTTTCCTTGTTTTGATCCCTTGGAATAAATATACCAATACATATTTTTCCATATCACATCCTTGTCCTCTGTTACGTAGTTGCTATAGCTTGTCCCAAAAAAAAACGTGCAATTGAAACCCTGCCATCTTTTGTAAAAAGATTGTCAGGCTGATTTAACATCGCTCATATTAATAGGTTGATATAAAATATTTTATGTGGATAATATATTATAAAATGTCCCCTTGGTAATATATATTTTGTTCTAACTTCTTGAATATCATCCACTCGTTAGTACTTGTGTTCCAACACACAGATATATAACCTTTTCATCATATTTTCCACTCTTTTAAAATTCTATCCTCTTGTGAATCACATACTACAAATGTTCCCGCAGAGTAAATATAAATATATAATTTTAAAAACATCCTCACATTTTTCTTGGTATCTTTTAGCAATATTGGCATCATTCGCTGCTTACCAGTATTGTGTTTAAGCAAGAATTACTACATAAAGGACAAATAGAAATGAGGTTTGTGTTACAAACCATTTCTGATCACCGCGTGTCCTGCTTTTTTAACCCCCTGTAGCATCACCTCATTTTATACTCTTTATCCTGAATCTTACATATCACTCTAGGTTTTCTGTCAAACAAAAGAAATTTAATAAGGGATGAATGTATCTGTAACATTGTCTTTATGTTTTATTTATGAAGATAAGGTGGGCAAAATCGATTATCTAACTAAACAAAGAAAGGAGGAGAGCAACTATCTTTCTAATCAGGGGTAGGCAGAAAATAGTAGGAACCCCCAGGCCAGGGGCATCGCAAGCACCGGGCCTTCGGGGCCCAAGCCCTAGTTCTTTGGCCCAGTGTCCCGGGATCTCCGGCGACTGCCACATTCGGTTTGCAGTAGTCGCAATTGCGAACGGGCCGCGGCCATCTGCACCACATCTATAAAAGTTACTATAGTAACAGGGAGACAGCCTAGACGCGAACCATAAGGGAACAAAAGCCCCCAACAAAATATAATATGCAAAAGTATATGCAAAAGTAGAAAATCAGGCCATGTGCTCGTTACCTGGGGGTGAATCAATTCCCCAAAACACAATAGGGAGAAGCATAGAACACAGTAACGGCACCAGGACTTCAGGGTAGATGAAAGCAGGGTGGATTTATTCACCTCAACACAGCAACGTTTCGGTTCAATAGATCCACCCTGCTTTCATCTACCCTGAAGTCCTGGTGCCGTTACTGTGTTCTATGCTTTTCTCTCTCTATATACATTATATATATATATATATATATATATATATATATATATATATATATATATATATATATATATATGTGTGTGTGTATATATATATATATATAAATATATATATATATATACATACAGTGAAGGAAATAAGTATTTGATCCCTTGCTGATTTTGTACGTTTGCCCACTGTCAAAGTCATGAACAGTCTAGAATTTTTAGGCTAGGTTAATTTTACCAGTGAGAGATAGATTATATAAAAAAAAAAAAAAATAATCACATTGTCAAAATTATATTTATTTGCATTGTGCACAGAGAAATAAGTATTTGATCCCTTTGGCAAACAAGACTTAATACTTGTTGGCAAAACCCTTGTTGGCAAGCACAGCAGTCAGACGTTTTTTGTAGTTGATGATGAGGTTTGCACACATGTTAGATGGAATTTTGGCCCACTCCTCTTTGCAGATCATCTGTAAATCATTAAGATTTCGAGGCTGTCGCTTGGCAACTCGGATCTTCAGCTCCCTCCATAAATTTTCGATGGGATTAAGGTCTGGAGACTGGCTAGGCCACTCCATGACCTTAATGTGGTTCTTTTTGAGCCACTCCTTTGTTGCCTTGGCTGTATGTTTCGGGTAATTGTCATGCTGGAAGACCCAGCCACGAGCCATTTTTAATGTCCTGGTGGAGGGAAGGAGGTTGTCACTCAGGATTTGACGGTACATGGCTCCATCCATTCTCCCATTGATGCGGTGAAGTAGTCCTGTGCCCTTAGCAGAAAAACACCCCCAAAACATAATATTTCCACCTCCATGCTTGACAGTGGGGACGGTGTTCTTTGTGTCATAGGCAGCATTTCTCTTCCTCCAAAAACGGCGAGTTGAGTTAATGCCAAAGAGCTCAATTTTAGTCTCATCTGACCACAGCACCTTCTCCCAATCACTCTCAGAATCATCCAGATGTTCATTTGCAAACTTCAGACGGGCCTGTATATGTGCCTTCTTGAGCAGGGGGACCTTGCGGGCACTGCAGGATTTTAATCCATTACGGCGTAATGTGTTACCAATGGTTTTCTTGGTGACTGTGGTCCCAGCTGCCTTGAGATCATTAACAAATTCCCCCTGTGTAGTTTTCGGCTGAGCTCTCACCTTCCTCAGGATCAAGGATACCCCACGAGGTGAGATTTTGCATGGAGCCCCAGATCGATGTCGATTGACAGTCATTTTGTATGTCTTCCATTTTCTTACTATTGCACCAACAGTTGTCTCCTTCTCACCCAGCGTCTTACTTATGGTTTTGTAGCCCATTCCAGCCTTGTGCAGGTCTATGATCTTGTCCCTGACATCCTTAGAAAGCTCTTTGGTCTTGCCCATGTTGTAGAGGTTAAAGTCAGACTGATTAATTGAGTCTGTGGACAGGAGTCTTTTATACAGGTGACCATGTAAGACAGCTGTCTTTAATGCAGGCACCAAGTTGATTTGGAGCATGTAACTGGTCTGGAGGAGGCTGAACTCTTAATGGTTGGTAGGGGATCAAATACTGATTTCTCTGTGCACAATGCAAATAAATATATATAATTTTGACAATGTGATTTTCTTTTTTTTTTTTTATATAATCTATCTCTCACTGGTAAAATTAACCTAGCCTAAAAATTCTAGACTGTTCATGACTTTGACAGTGGGCAAACTTACAAAATCCGCAAGGGATCAAATACTTATTTCCTCCACTGTGTGTATATATATATATATATATATATATATATATATATATATATATATATATATATATATTTATATAAATATAATAATAAGTGTATGTTTACATTTCATAATAACTTTATATATATATTAGTACTGTACATTGACATATACCATATAAAAATAAATATAATAAAAATAATAATAAAAAGGAAGAAAGAAAAGAAAACAAAAAATTGTAAAAATTATATAAAGAGGAAAATACACATAAATCTCCAAGAAAGACAATCTCAGAAGCCATTGGATTCAGTCTTTAGCTTGAATAAGAAGTAGCTTCCAATTCTCCACTGGAATATATCTTGCAAGAACAGTCCCACATACCTGAATCTATATAACTGTAAGATAGAAAAAGAATAAAAAATAAGAAAAACCCCTAAAAGAATAAAATTCACGCAAGTTGGAAATTTATAAGAAGGGCTTGAAACTAGTGGCCTCATTCAAACCAAATGGTGCCACTGTATTAAGTAAAGTGTTCCATTTAATTTCTTTCCTCAGCAGAGCCAAGCATAGATCCCCTCCCCTCCATCCCAAAGAGATTCTGTCTATCCCACGTACCTTGAAACCTCTAGGGTTACAGGAATGATGCTCGCGAAAATGTCGTGGGATAGGCTGGAGTTTTTCAACATCCTGTAGATTAGCAGCTGATTGAATTTTGCTCACATATTCTAACACACGTACCTTCAAAGGTCTACTGATCATTCCGACATAAATAAGATCACATGAGCAGGTGGCAAAGTACACCACCGCTTCTGTATTACAGGTAATATTATACACAATCCTAAAGTCCTTACTTCTGTCAGAATTGTAAAAGTTGAAGGCACGTGGGATGTACTTACAGGCAGAACAATTTCCACAGTTAAAGGATCCCCAAGGGGGGCCTCGACTACCAAAAGGGTTTTGGGGAGGACTAGGAACAAAATGACTGGATGTTAAGAGATCCCTCAAATTCTTGGATCTTCTCCATGTAATAGAGGGATAGCAGGGTAAGACTTGCCAGATCACGAACAGTAAGTAGAACCTTCCAGTGCTTTCGTAAAATATTACGGATTTCTGTTCACTGAGGATTGAATGTTGTTATAAACCTCACATTTTGGTCAAAATGATTTCTCTTTTTGAACTAGCTTACCAAAAGTTCGTCACGGGTATAATATTTTGCTCTTAAATATCCCCTTCAGATATCTCTCTGGCTATAGCCACGATTTTTAAACCTTGCTGTCATATCGGATGCTTGACGCTCAAAATTGCTGTCACTGGAGCAGATACGCCTCGCCCTCAAAAATTGGCCCACAGGTATGGCCTTCTTGACTTTCGGATAATGTGCAGAAGTAGCATGAAGGAGGGCATTGGTCGAAGTTTTCTTCCTGAAAATATCAGTGGAAATAGACCCCTTATCATCCTTCATAACAAGAATGTCCAGAAACTCTACACAGGTTTTACTATATTGCCACGTCAATTTAATATTGAAGTTGTTAACATTAAGGGAGGCCAGAAAGGATTCCAACTGAGACGTGGAGCCCTGCCAGATAAATAGAATGTCATCTATATACCTCGACCACAGGAGTACAGCATCATGACCAGAAGTATGTTGACCAATATCTCTCTCCCACAGCCCCAGGAACAAATTGACATATGAGGGTGCACACGTAGCCCCCATTGCCGTGACCTGGCGCTGTAGGAAGAGGCGGTCTTTAAGAGTAAAAAAAAGTTATGTGTCAAAGCAAAGTGCAAGAGGCACAAAACAAATTAAATAAGATCCGGATCATGATTGGTCATGTGCAAAAAATGTCTAGATGCCTGCGCTCTGTGGTCGTTGCATATAGACGTGTACAGGGACTCCACGTCACATGTCACCAAAGACATGTCATAGTCCAAATGTAAAGTCATTGTAGCATATCAGTTGTATCCCTGATGTATGAAGGCAGAGTCTCTACACACCCCTGTAAAAAGAAATCAACAAATCTACAAATATTCTCGCATAAGCCGCCAATCCCTGATACGATGGGACGACCAGGAGGACTGATAGAATTTTTGTGCACTTTGAGCAATAAATAAAAAGTGGGTCTAACTGGAAAGTTGACCGTAAGGACCTCCTTCAATTTTGCCTGCGATAATAGTGCTGTATATTAAGCTGGCGAAATGCTTCACTCTCATACATCTGTGCTGGCCAGATCACAACATTACCCCCCTTATCGGCTGGTTTAATAACCACATCCTTAAGATTTTTAAGTTGTTTAATAGCCTGTCTTTGAAAAAAATTGAGATTATAGGACACTTTTTCATTAGAAATAGCTTCTAAATGCTTTTTAACTAGTTTGAAGAAGATGTCTACTGAAGGACATAAAGCAAATGGGGCGAAATGTTTGGAGCAGCAGCACAGATGCATGGGTAATCTGGAATCAACCTTTTCCTCCTGTTCATCCAACAGTGACATCAGGGCATCAAAGGCCAGTTTTTCGGCCACTGAGCCCATAGGGACAATACAGTCATTTCTGTTGAAATGTTTTTTAAAAAGCAATTTCCTAGAAAAAAAGGGCCAGATCTTTATTAGTGGTAAAGAGAACAAATTTACCAGTAGGGGAAAAAGATAAACCTCTTTGTAGCACATCAACTTAGGGGAGTGAAAGAATATGCGTAGACAGATTGATTACCTTTAAAGTCTCCAGTTTCTCTTGTCCCTGTTGAATACCCCTCTGGTCTTTCTTTTTACTGCGGGTGTCCTGAGATTGTATATAGGGTCTCCATCTACTGCGGCCAGTGGTCTGTCTAAAAAACTCCCACATCCTTCCTCTGATAGAAGGGAAATGGAAGAGACGGAGCGGGACAAGGATCGAGATCTATCCCTTTTGGTATGCCACCGATAAATTTTATTAGACTGGAAATCGCCCAGATCTCTTTGGAATTTCCTAGTTTTGAGATCTTGTATCTCTTTCTCCCACTTAATTAGCTCTTCCTCCAAAGCTTTATCAAAGACACCTATCTCCTCCTTAGTCAGCGACTGTTGGTTTTTCTCTTTAAAGGGAAGGTGTCACGGAAAAATTTTTTTTTATATGTTTTTGCTTTTAGTATGTTAATAAAAGTAATTTTATTTATTTGTGTTTTTGTGTTTTACTTTTTTCTTTCTTTTACTTCTCTATGGGGGCTGCCATTTTTTGTTTCGTCTCTGTATGTGTCGATTAACGACACATACAGAGATGGAATACGGCACATACATCCCCATAGTGAATGCGAACGGGAGCCGTTCCATTCACTATTGCGTACGCCGTCTGTGTGGGAATGGCGCATGCGCCGCTCCCACACAGTCCAAAAGGAAGGTCTTTGGCTGAGCGACAGTAAGATGACTACTTCCGGTTGCGGCTTCTGTCCATATGTTCAGATGCAAGGACTAGGAGCGGAGGGAGCGGAGGCAGCGGCGGCGGCAGGAGCAGGTAAGTTATGTTTGTGTATGTTCGTGTTATACTGTGTGATTACCACTGTATCTAATCCTCCTACACTGTGCATTTGCTCAGAAAATGGCGGCACACAGTGTAGGAGGTTTGAACATTCAACCCCCTCCTTTCTCCTGGCACTAGCCAGGATAAAGGAGGGGGGATTGTTTGAGTACACTAGAGCGAGTGTGTCTTCTCCAATTTTGCAGCATAAAGCAATGAGGTTGCTTTACCTCATGCCAATGCTGCAATCTTGGGAATTGCTCCCTCTAATGACCAGCACATAGAAATGTTATAAATTAGAATCTAATTTATAATATTTCCTGACTTGTGAAAAAATGAAAAAAATTAGAACAATGTGTAATCATTTATATACTAACAGATTAACTAAAAATATATATATATTTTTCTAGCGACACATTCCCTTTAAGGAGGTCAATTTCTCTTTCCAATATTTCGAGGGTTCTGCGATCCGCTCCAATGAGTAATTCAATGAGCGTGCGTGAGCATTTAGTGAGAGAATGTTCCCACTTGGAAACAAAAGAGAGATCCTCAGTCTAGTGTTGGAAAAACCTGCAAACGTAGACCACGAGGTATAATATTTTTCTGTAAATAAATCTCTAATGCTGCCTTGTTCCACCACACTTTGGTGCGTTTTCTGAGAAGATCCCGAATTTTAAGTTTCAAACCCTTAATATTACTATTATCTGTGGCCACTACTGTATTCTCTCCGAATATAGTACCAAGTCGTATAATCGTAAATTTGACACTACGCAGCAAGTGTTGCGTTGATATATGAAGATGTACGTTCACTTGTGTAAATTAATGTATCACTGCCTATATGAACGATTAAAATGAATTTTATTATAGAAATACAAAACTAAAATAGGGCTAAATAGCCAGATTACTAAATAGAGACGTAAGCACGATTGGCCAGCGCAAGGGGGGGGGAGGTTTTGCATGTGAATGTACTGATATGTAAGTGTACCACACACTGCAAAGAGATAATTCCCCCTTTCCTGCGTAATATAATAAACACCTGGTCAATCTATGCCAATAGACCGTGTCCCTACAAGTTTCCGCACCGCTTATTGGTCAGGGTACTTCATCAGGGGTACACAATGGTAAAGATAAACACATCTAAAGTCCGGGAGACACCTATTGCGTGCCTGTATCATAGACCCGGCTCGTGCACGACACTAGTCAGCTGGTCGAACATGAGCCGAGTTAGACACCGGACATAAATAGTAACAGATCACCAATCCGCCGCAAGCCACGCGAATGATGCGGCTCGGGCGCAAACTTAAATGGAAATTTTTTTTTAAAACTCATGACAGACCAGAATGCCTGGAACTAGGCATCTCTGAGGAGGATCTTCCGCACCTCAGAACACTTAATCAACTATGGGAAGAGGGTCAAAGGAATATTGGTGATGGACCATTCACCGATCTAAGGGAACCCTCCACAAGGAATGCACCTGTCAATGACAACACACCAATTGACGTATTCCTAGAGGTAGTGGTGTATCAACTCAGAAAAATTGACACTCTCAAAACTATCAAATTTAATACTTCCAGAGACGAGATGACAGGTCTACAGGCACTTGAGCAGGATGACACAATTGTCATCAAGCCCTCAGACAAAGGGGGCAACATTGTGGTGATGGACCGTAGCCAGTATAAGAATATGTACCTCCGTATTCTGAGTGATACAGTTTGTTATAGAATCTTACCGAGTGATCCAACGAAGGTTTTTACTAATCAATTAAAGGAATTAATAAACCAAGGTAGATCCCTCAATTTTGTGAGCACTAATGAACAACAATTTATTCTGGCTGCTCACCCACAATATGCCACCTTTTACAGTCTGCCCAAGATGCACAAAGGCACCTCTCCCCTCAAAGGCCGCCCTATTGTCTCTGGGGTTGATAACCTGACTCAGAATGCTAGCCTCTATATCGATCGTATCCTCAGTCCCTTTGTATCGGCCCTTCCATCATATGTTCGAGACACGATGGATGTACTCAGAAGATTAGAGGGCATCAAATGTGATCCTGGTGTCCATCTGGCCTCACTGGATGTTGAGGCTCTCTACAGTTCCATACCCCATGCCTCCGGGTGCAGAGCTGTGGAGGCCTTTCTGAGTGAAAGGGGACTACAATTCCAGGCCCACAACGAGTTTGTGGTTAATTTACTTCACTTTGTCCTCGAACACAATTTTTTTTCTATTCGATGGCAAATTCTTTCACCAGCTCAGGGGGGTAGCGATGGGAAGTCCCTGCACACCCTCCTATGCCAGCCTGTACCTGGGCTGGGGGGAGAAGATGGTTATATTTAGCGAGGCATTTCATATAGGCAGTGATACATCAAGTCGTATAATCCAATCTTTATCTTGTTTCCTGAATCCATATATCCTGAGGTATTTTCTGTAAACACAGACACAAGTATGAATGCACAACCTACAAAAACCTCTAACCAAACTAATGGCATAAAGAGGGGTCCCTAATTTACAAGTAGACAACCTAGATGCGAACCATAAGGGAACAAAAGCCCCCAACAAAATATAATATGCAAAAATATATGCAGAAGTAGAAAATCTTTATTAGATGCAATAGACAATAATACAATACGGAATAAAAGGATGAAATATACACGAAATAAAGACAGTAGGGTCAGATTAAATAGACCATTGACTTGCAGAGACAGTCACCTTAAGTACTCGGAGTACACTCAATTACCCACAGCAAAAAAATGAATAATGCACAATAGATGACATGCTCATATATATACACAAAGACAGAGGTGCCAACTAATTGAAAGCAAGTAATGCATAATAAGACATGTCCCAAATATCAAATGCAATTCTGTGGGTCATATACCCAGGGAAGCAAAAGGTATATTGGGACATAAGGTACACAAACAAAAAGTTAGCACATACCCTGAGACATGGTGGGGATTGAAAGTGGCAACCTAGGGACCGGAAAAACAACAGCACCACGACGCTCGTTTCGCCAAACAGACCGCCTTCGTCAAGAGGCAACATTAAATAAAACTTGAGGGGTTTATATAGGAAGTAAATGGTTGCTCTCACCTGTGATGAGCGCAAATCGTCGCTCGACGCGCCCGCCAAGAGACTCACACATCACGGGATACGCCACACGTCTAGATGGTAAGGCGCGGTATGATGACGACAGTCAAGAGTCACCATAGTAATGCCGATGCTAAGCGGCGGTCCCGGATGTGGGTCCCACAGCGCATGCGCGACCGCGCGTCTGTGCGCAGACCAAAGCCGAGATAACAGGAAGACAAGGACAAAATGTATGTAAGAACCTAATATGGAACTGATGCAAAGATATGGAGATATGACACTAAATAATAATAATAATAATAATAAAATATAATAATCAGAATGTACCCCATCAAATAAATAGATAATAGAGAGTGCATAATAATAAATAATGTAATACAGTGAAATAATAATAATAAAAATAAAGAATATAAAATAAAACAAATATATATATAAAGTGAAAATAAGAAAACTGAAGTAAAAAAATATAGTGAGAATGTATAGAAAATAAATAAATATATATATATATATATATATATATATATATATATATACATACATATAAGTGTAAGATAGAGTAATAAATATAATAAACATGTAATAGTACACAGTAAAGTGAACAGCAACAATGTGATAAAACCGTGCCAAAAATAAATATTAAAAAGTGACACCAAAAATAATGCTCAAAGACCATTTAATCATAATAAATATATATACAAAAAGATATATAGTGACATTCAAACACAAGTATAACATTATATAAATAAAAAACATATAAAATATATATATATTTATATAAATATAAAAATAAGTGTATGTATACATTTCATAATAACTTTCTCCTTTTTACATAGCTAAATGTGCAAATGTGTATGCAAACAGTATTGTGTATCATGGATATTAGCAATATAGTGTATGCATGAAACAATAAATTATACATGACCCAATACAAATATATATATATATATATATATATATATATATATATATATATATATATATATATATATATATTAGTACTGTACATTGACATATACCATATAAAAATAGATATAATAAAAATAATAATAAAATGGAAAAAAGCAAAGAAAACAAAAATAATAAAAATGATATAAAAAAGTAAATACACATAAAATCTAGCATAAAAACACCGGGCCTTCTGGGCCCAAGCCACAGATCTTTGGCCTAGTGCCCCGGGATCCCCGGCGACTGCCACGTTCGGTTTGGAGTGGTCGCAATTGCGAATGGGCAGCGGCAGTCTGCACCACATCTATAAAAGTTACTAGCACCCTTAGCCGAAGAGGAGGGTAAGTGTAATGTTACGGTCTGCTGGGGTCTTGTATCTAAGACTACCTTGTGGTAGGCTTAGATACAGGGTCTAAGAGACAGAATCACACATGGACCCTGTATCTAATCCTACCACATGTTAGGCTTAGATACAGGACCCCAGCAGATAGTAATCTTATACAGTATAAGGTTACTGTCTACTGGGATCCTGTATCTAAGCTTACCTTGTGGAAGGCTTAGATACGGGGTCTAACAGACCATGTCACACATGGACCCTGTATCTAAGCCTACCACATGGTATTCTTAGATACATGGCCCAAGTCTGATCCTGTCTGATGGGCCCTGTATCTAAGCCTACACACAGCAGCAGCCTAGCTTTACCAGGGTGGGAAGGGCCACTGTTTTGGCCTTTCCCAGCCTAATAACACCAGCCTGCGGCAGCCCAATTGCCCGACCATCCCTACAGATGATTGGGTACTGGATCGTACTCAGCTCTCCTCAGTACCCCTGGTGGCGGTGGGAACTGGGGTAATAATGGGGGGTTAGTGATACCCTCTGCACCGTCTAACACTAAACCCTGCCTTTATAATGGACGCTGTCTATGAGCCAGCAGCTATTATTAAGGTAATAGTAATATAGTTGAAAAAAATACAAGGACATCAAAAAATATTTTATTGAAATACAAAATAACCCACACAACCATTTTATTGAGAATAAAAAAAGCCGTCATCGAAGTAGTCCTTGAAACGTAAACCAACAACCATCACACAAAAAAAATTAGTAGCACATAAAAAAGCAAAACAATTATTATTCTTATCTCTTCTGGATTCAGCGCTGGAGTCGCAATGTCAGCGAGCTGGGCCCTATGTCTAAGCCTATCATGTGTGATACTGACTGCTGGGGCACTGTTTCTAAGTCTATTATGTGTGATACTGTCTGCTGGGCCATGTATCTAAGCCTATCATGTATGATACTGTCTGCTGAGACAAGGTGGGTATGTGGGACTACCCACAGGGGTCTGCATGTCACTGTCTATAAGGGGGCTGTATGGCAGGGGGACTGTGTGTGGGACCATACAGGGGGTTCTGACACTATATACAGGGGGCATTGTGTGGGGAACGCTCTACAGGTGTCTTTGATTAGAGCCCCGAGACATAATTTTGCTTGGGGCCCCAGAAATGCCAAACTTGCCCCTGAGGGTTAGTACAAGGATACTTACTGCTGGGGCCCTGTATCTAAGG
The DNA here is from genome assembly GCF_050947455.1 of Rhinoderma darwinii. Taxonomy (NCBI): domain Eukaryota; kingdom Metazoa; phylum Chordata; class Amphibia; order Anura; family Rhinodermatidae; genus Rhinoderma; species Rhinoderma darwinii. Next base: position 50,135,826 of record NC_134689.1, read on the forward strand.
CTACACTCACATGAGCATCACAGATTTACGCACATAAAAAAATGCACATGGCATATGTTTTTCACGCACTTGCAAGCACTTTTTTTTTCAATGTAATTGATGCGTTAAACACGGACAGCACACAAATGTTGTCCATGTGCGTTCCGTGGTTTTCACGCACCCATTGACTTCAATGGTCGACTAGGTGAAAACGCACTAATATAGGACATGCTGTGAGTTTCACGCAACGGATATTCATGCATGTGTGAATAGCCTCATTGAAATTAACGGGTCCGTGTGCTGTGCGTTATTTCAACGCACAGCCCACGGACGAGATTCACGCTCGTCTGAATGAGTACTAAGTCTATCATGTGTGATTCTGTCTGCTGGGGCCCTGTATCTAAGCCTATCATGTATGATACTGTCTGCTGAGGCCCTGTATCTAAGCCTATCATGTATGATAGTGTCTGCTGGGGCCATGTATCCAATTCTATCCAGCGGTGTAGCTATAAAAGCCTTAGTCTTATAGATATGCTATCTCCGATATGTATGTGAAAAAAAAATTTTTTTAGGGGGGTGGGGCGGCTTGTGCCCCTGATTTTTTAATACCCCAGCAATGCCCCTGCCCCAGGCAATAATTGTCACTACAGTTAGAATACACTTGAGCTGGGTTAAATCAATGAATTGGAGGAGCATTTATCTGCAGTATGTATTGCTTTTTCCCGACATTTGCATCTCACTTGTGGCCTGTGAGCGCCTTTTAGCCCTCGGACACTTCCGTATATGCCTAAGGGTATTTTCACACGGCTTATTTTTGGCCGTTTTTCAGGCCGAAGGATCGGAAGAAAAACACCTCCAAACATCTGACCATTCATTTTAATGGGAAAAATGGTGTTCTGTTCCAAGGGGGCCGTTTTTTTACGTGGCCGTTTTGAAAAATGGCCGCGTAAAAAAATGCCTGCGGAAAATAAGTGCATGTCACTTCTTGAGCCGTTTTTGGAGCCGTTTTTCATTGACTCAATGAAAAATGAGTTTTTCATTGAAAAACAGCTCCAAAAATGGCCGGGAAAAAAAAAAGCAGTTAAAAATGCGAGTTGCTAAAAAAACGGCTGAAAATCAGGAGCTGTTTTCCCTTGAAAACAGCTCCTTATTTTCAGTTTTTTTTTCTAAGGCCAAATTCACACGAGCGAGTACATTTTGCGCATGCAAAAAAAGCTGCGTTTTGCGTGCAAAAAAGGTACTTAACAGTTCCGTGTGTCAGCAGCGTATGATGCGGGGCTGCGTGATTTTCGCGCAGCCGCCATCATTATGACACTCTGTTTGTATGTTTGTAAACAGAAAAGCATGTGGTGCTTTTCTGTTTTCATTCATAATTTTTACTGCTGTTGCGCGAATCACGCGCGGCACACGGAAGTTCTTCCGTGTGCTGCGCATGATTTTCACGCACTTATTGACTTCAATGGGTGTGTGATGCGCAAACAACGCACAAATATCGGACATGTCGTGAGATTTACGCAGGGGACACACGCTGTGTAAAAATCACTGACTGTCTGAACGGTCTCATTGACTAACATAAGTCTGTGTGAGGTGAGTGAAAATCACTCGCGTTGCACGGACGTATTACACGTTCATCTAAATAAGCGCTAAGTGTGTGAACATAGCCTAAATGGTGAGTCCAACCCTATCTCTAATCTATTATATAGTGTATTGCCACCTAAAATAATTTAATGTTCATATGTGAACATTAAACGTCCTCACAAAATAAAAACACCAAGCTAGCATACCCAATTTTTTTCCTTGTCATATTAAAATGGATCTCGACAAGGAAACCCTAAAAACTTCTGTATGCCCTTTATAAAAAAAAATTGGACACATACAGAAGTACAGCAGGGCCCCACAGAAGACTATGGGTGCTGTGTTAGGGTATGTTCACATGGCTTATTTTTGGCCCCGTCGGAACAGAACACCGCTTTTCCCAGTTAAATTAATGGGCAGATGTTTGGAGGCGTTCTGCTTACGATTTTTAATACGTGTCAACATACCCTTATAGTTCTGCACTACTCGGCGGTGGAACGGTGCCATATTATGGCCACATGCATTAACTCTAAGGGTATATTCACATTTCTATTTTCATCCGTTTTTCAGGGCGTTTACGATGGCTGAACGCCTCCAAACATCTGCCCGTTGATTTCAATGGAAAAAATTGAGTTTCGTTCCCACGGAGCGGTTTTTTACGCGACCATTTGTAAAAACGCCCCGTAAAGAAGAAGTGCATGTCATGTTCATTGTCTCAATAGAAAAACAGCTCCAAAAACGACTGTAAAAAACCATCAAAAAACGCTTGATGCATAAAAAAAGCCTGAAAATCAGAGGTTGTTTTCCCTTGAAAACAACTCCGTATTTTACCGTCGTTTTTTGTTAAGCATGTGCACATAGACTTATACTGCTCACCGCTGTAGATTTGCGACAATTGTACCCAAATAACTTACGAAGAAACACACAGGAGCCTTGCTACCAAATATAACAATACTTTATTAGTAACCTATACATATTAAAAACATACAGTAAAAAGGATACCCTCATTACACAGGTCCTAAAACCCCATATTGGCCAATGAGAATAAAGTGTAAATAGTGCAAAATAGGACTGGTGAACCATGTAAGTAAATAGTGGATATCACACTCCACAACAGTATGAAAGGAATAATGGTGAGAAGCAAGTAAAATAAGATGAGGTATACAGACCAGAACAATGGGCAGATTCAACCCCTACATGTTTCTTCTTCCGGGGGCCATACCAAGGGTGGAAGAAAGTCAACCTATAAAGCCCTATCCACCAATCAAAGAATATGACACAGCTGTATAAAATCAACACACATAATGAACAGAGTTACCTCACTATCCTATGTACATCACGTGGCTAAGATGGCAACCAAACTGCTTACCATCCCGCATTCAGTAGAAATACGCCCCAAACGGAGTCCCCCTCCATTTAGAGTACAGAGACATGACCAGGGTCCCGACTTAATTATCTTAATCAGTCACTGATTGACTGATTAGGATAATTAAGTCGGGATCTGTTACTTTTTTAGGGACCAACTCAGTTCTAAAGTGTCTTTCAGGAGCCTCTATATTAGCAACCCTGATAAATCACCCAATTTTAAAAACTGCACCGCTCAAATTATTTAAACTGGAATTTAGTAAGTAGGTTAAACTTTTAGGTGTTTCACAGGCATTAAAGCAAAGTGGTAGTGAAATTGAAAACATTTTTTTTATTTTTTTTGCAGGTAGTCAATATTAATCCATTTTTTTTCTGTACCACAGCAGTTGTTAACCCCTTCAGGACTGAGCCTGTTTTGGCCTACAGGATGAAGCCTATTTTTTTTTTTTTCAAATCTGACGTGTTACTTTATGTGGAAATAACTTTGGAATGCTTTTACCTATCCAAGTGATTTTGAGATTGTTTGCTAGTGACATATTGTACTTTGTTAGTGAAAAAATTTGTTTGATAAATTCAATATTTATTTGTGAAAAACACCAAGATTTAGAGAAAATTTGGAAAAATTTTCATTTTTCTACATTTTAATGTATGTGCTTGTAAAACAGATAGCAATGCCACACAAAATAGTTACTAGGTTACATTTCCCATATGTCTACTTTATGTTTGCATCGTTTTTTGAACATTCTTTTATTTTCTAGGACGTTACAAGGCTTAGAACTTTAGCAGCAATTTCTCACATTTTCAAGAAAATTTCAAAAGGCTATTTTTTCAGGGACCAGTTCAATTCTGAAGTGGCTTTGAGGGCCTTATATATTAGAAAGTCCCCATAACTGCACCCCTCAAAGTATTCAAAACAGCATTCAGAAAGTGTTGTAACCCTTTAGGCGTTTCACAAAAATGAAAGCAAAGTAGAGGTGAAATGTAAAAATTATTTTTTTTTGCCAAAATTCATTTGTATTACATTTTTTTATGTATCACAGAAGGTTTTACCCAAGAAATGCAACTTAATATTTATTGCCCAGATTCTGCAGTTTTTAGAAATATCCGATATGTGGCCCTAGTGTGGTAATGGACTGAAACACAGGCCTCAGAAGCAAAGGAGCACCGAGAGTATTTTAGGGCCTCCTGTTTTTAGAATATATTTTAGGCACCATGTCATGTTTGAAGAGGTCTTGTGGTGCCAAAACAGTAAAGACCTCCAAAAGTGACACCATTTTGGAAACTACACCCCTCAAGGAATTTATCTAGGGGTATTGTTAGCATTTAGAACCCACAGTTTTTTGGGTAAATTTATTTGAATTAGTATGTGAACATGAAAATCTACTTTTTTTCTGAAAAAACATAGATATTTTAAATTTTTGCAAGGAATAAAGGAGAAAAAATACCCCAACATTTGTAACGCAATTTCTCCCGATTACAGCAATACTCTATATGTGGTAATAAACTGCTGTTTGGACCCACAGCAGAGCTCAGAAAAGAAGGAGCACCATTTGGATTTCTGATTTTCCTGGAATAGTTTTCAGTGCCGTGTCGTGTTTGCAATGCACTGGAGGAACCAAAATAATGGAAACCCCCCAAAAGTGACCCCATTTTGGAAACTACACCACTTAAGGAATCTATCTAGTGGTATAGTGAGCATTTAGACCCCACAGATCTTTTGCAGAATTTATTAGAATTAGGCCGTGAAAATGAATATCAACATTATTTCCACTAATGTTGAATTTTTTCATTTTCATAAAGGATAAAGGAGGAAAAAGCACCCCAACATCTGTAAAGCAAGTTCTCCTGAGTACGGCAATACCCCACATGTGTTCATAAATTTTTTTTTCATTAGAAATTAATTAACCCTTTCCGGACTGATCCATTTTTCGATTTGTCTTTTTCGTTTTTCCCTCCCTGCTTTCCAAGAGCCATAACTTTTTTATTTTTCCGTCAATAGAGGGGTGTGAGGGCTTATTTCTTGCAAGAGGAGTTGTAGTTTCAATTGACACCATTTAAAGTTCCATATAATGTACTGGGAAACTGAAAAAAACTGTGATTCCTACATTGTTTTTTGGGTTTTGTTTTTACTGCTTTTGCGTCTCAATGCTAGCACGGTGATACCAAATTTAGATTTTTTTTTTTTTTAAATTTTACTACTTTTACAAAGTAAAAACTATTTGTTAAAAAAAAAATTCGTTTTGTTTCACCATATTCCGAGAGGCATAACTTTTTTATTTTTTGGTCAATTGGGCAGTGTGAGGGTTTATTTTTTGCAGGATGAGCTGTAGTTTTTATTGGTACCATTCTTTGGTACATACAACTTTTTGAGCACTTTTTATTAAATTTTTTGTTAGAGCCAAGGTGACCAAAAAACAGTGATTTTTAATTCTTTTTAATTCTTTCTTTTTCACGGCGCTAACCATGCGAGTTAAATAATGGTATATTTTAATAGTTTGGACTTTTACAGACAAAGTGATACCAATTTTGTGTATTTTTTAAAAAAATTGACATTACTTTAGAGAAAATATGGGCAAAGTTTTTTTTTTTGGACTTCAAATATAATTTTTTTTCACTAATAATAACTTTATTTACTTTTGATTTTACACATTTTATTAGTCCCCCTAGTGGACTTGAATCAGCAATCAGTAGATAGCTGGTACAATAGACTGCAATACTAATGTATTGCAGTATATTGGCATTTTTACAGGCTCCTGTAACAGCGCGATCGCTGTTCCTGTCCGTTAGTCCCGGGTGGGTGTTAGCTGTAATACACAGCTAATACCCACAGCGTATGGCATGGGCTCAGCACGTGAGCCCACTCCATACATCACCCCCTACACCACGACATGCTATTAAGTTGTGGTGCGTGAAGTGGTTAATACGCAGCGGATGGTGAAGAGTGAAAATTAAAATTTTCCACTGATGTGCCATTTTAGTGCACTATATGTTATGCCCAGTTTGTGCCACGGAAGACAAATACCTCATAAAATATTAACCGGGTTCTCCCGGATATGGCGATGCCAAATCTGTGGACATAAACTGCTGTTTGGGCATGCTGTAGGGCTCAGAAGGTAGGGAGCGGAATTTGGCTTTTGGAGCGCAAATTTTGCTTGCTAGTAGTTCTGTTTGGGGTTTTACTTGTATTTCAGTTTATAATGTGGGTCATATGTAATCTGTGCGGAGTACATCAGGGCATAACAAGAGGGTATAATAATGGGGTAAATAAATAATAATCCGCAGATATGTGGCCAGTGTCGCACTGATAAATGGTGCCCAATCTTATCCGCTTTTGGAGCACTCTGCACATTTTGCATCGCCATATTCTGAGAACCATAACTTCTTTATTTTTTCTCCACTGCAGTTGTGTGAGGGATTATTTGTTGTGGGACAATCTGTAGTTTTCATTGGTACCATTTTGAGGTACCTGCGATTTTTTTTATCACTCTTTATTAAACTTTTTGGCAAGCAAGGTGACCAAAAATCATCAATTCTGACAATGTTTTTTATTATTTTTTCTTTACGGCGTTCACCCTGGGCTGTAAATGGCAATTTTACTTTATTCTGCGGGTCGTTATGATTACAGCGATACCATATGTATATAGTTTTTTTTATGTTTTGCAGCGTTTGCGCAATAATATCACTTATTCATAAAAAAATATATTTTTTATGTCACCATATCCTGCCATAACTTTTTTTTATTTTTCAGTCAAAAAAGCTGAGTAAGGGCTTGTTTTTTGTGGGACGGGTACTATTTTGGGGTACATGCGACTTTTTGATCACTTTTTATTCCATATTTTGGGAGGGGTGGTGAGCAAAAAATAGTGATTCTTGCATTGCTCTTTTACTTATTGTTTTTGCGGTGTTCGCCGTGTGGGAAAAATAATATTATAGTTTTATAGTTTGGATCATTATGAATGCGGCGATACCAAATATGTGTACTTTTTTTAACGTGTTAATTTTTTTCCTATAATAAAAGACTTATTTTAGGAAAAAAGCATCTTTTGTTTATGTAACTTATAACTTTTATTTGTACAATTTTTTTAAGACATTTTTATTATCTTTTCTTTTTACTTTTTTTTACTTGTCCCAATAGGGGACATGAAAACTTGCAGCGCTGATCCCCGCTAGACGACATTACACTACTTATGTAGTGTAATGTATTCTAACTGTCATTGTGACGGGACAGTCACTCTGACAGGAAGCCTATGAGGACATCTTGCACAGTTAACCGCCGCTGCGGTGTAGCGCCGCGGGTGGTTAACTGGTAAAGCGCGGACGTAACTGCTTGCCCAGGTGAGCGAAGTTACTGCTCACCTCGACGTGGATTTACGCCCAGGTGCGCGAAGGGGTTAACAGAGAAATACAAACAAAATATGTATTACACTGACCCTGCAGTTTTAAAAAACTATATATGCAAATTAACCCTCATGAGACATTTTTCCATAGTGAACACTAATGAACTAGCCAATAATGTGGACCACATAGAACCACTGTCCACGTCCCTGTCACCTCCACCCATCACAACTGACTTCAAACCGAAGTCTATTTTATTTCCTACACACCATAAGGACAATCATATTGACACTTTCTTTGCCCTGGTCTCTACAGAATTTAAAGGAATGAATACAAATTCAAAAGACGTAAAATCAATATAATACCAAGGAGAAAAAATAACTTAACCAAAGAAGAAAGTACAGCAGTAAAAAACAATAAACAGACAATAAACAGATAATTAATAGAAATGCGTATAAAGGAGGTGAAATTGTTATAGAGGATATGAATTCCTATCTAAATTAAGCTAACCATATTCTATCAGATGAGAACAATTACCAACAAGTATCCACTGACCCTTCCCCTTCTTTTACAAAAGAATACCATTATCTCATTGAAACAGCATAAACCGGGAAACTTAAAAAAAAAAAAAGAAAGAGAGATTTCATGTTCGTCAAACACCTGACCAATCCCCCATGGAGACTCATCATTGCTGGTATAGAGTCCATGACAAGACCTCTATCTCAATATATGATATCCTCCTGCAGAAATATGTTAATAACCTAGATTTTTACCTCAAAGATTCTGCTAGTTTGATTTATCTACTGCAAGATATGGAGTGGAAGCCAAACTACAAATGGGCCACTCTAGAAATGACTTCCCTATATTAAGACCTAGGAATTTCATCCATTTAAAGATGATATAATAATGATCCTGATATGCCTTCCAAACAAAAATATTTTATTACCAAGGGTGTCCATTTTATACTGACGTACAATATTTTTTACCTTTGAATTAAAATTGTATTTAAAAACACGGGGTACTGCGATGGGCACATATTTTGCACCAAGTTTTGCAAACAAATGTTGAGAACTTTGAAGAAAAATGCATTTAGAACCAACACTTATGGTCTTTATGACATTAGCAGCAGATGTTGGGTACATTTTTGACAGACGGTAAGGCATAAAGTACCATCTATAAAATAACTTTCTACTTGCCTCCAAATGATTCACACAACGGAGAGTTGAGCTACTAATTTGGTAAACTAGCGGCCACTGATCTTCAGTAAAAGTATAAAGACGATCCTCCCATTTAGATCTAAAATATGGGGCAGTAGGAATCAACTGCAATAAAATTATCGAATGGGCTCTAGAGAAAGTTTTCTTTACTTTTTAAGGGTCCGTAAAAGAAATTCTCATACAAAGTAGACCACAAACGGCCTCAACTGCAGGTACTAGTAGAAGTCTTTGAAGGACATAAGGAAGGTTTGAGAAATGGGATGGAAGGAATATAAGGTAGGCCCTTCAAAATGTTTACTAGAGTATATATTCCATTGTTAATCCATACTGTAAAATAATATTAGGATTTAATGCTACTTTTAATGCTACTTTTTTTGATAAAGAGAATCCAGCCGCGATTGGCGGTGAGCAAATTTTAAAAGTGGCCCCAGACAATCTCAGAGACCACAATAGAGTGGAAAGGCGGGATAGCCTAATATATAAGATTTTATCTCTAACCAGTGTTTGGTGACAACATGTACCCACCAACTTTATTAAATTGGTCCAATATCCCAGCATATTAGTAAAACGTTACCCAAGGACACCCCAAGCCCCCCAGGGAAGCAGAGAAGATGCATAGTTTTAGCTGAGGATCTAGCTCTTTGGTGCTTACAAATAAATCCCATTATCTCTTTTTGAAGTTATTCAATCAAAGTTTTAGGTATGGGAATGGGCAGATTGTGAAAAATAATACAAAATTTTTGGTAGGATCAACATTTTCATTGTTGAGATTCTCCCAATCTATGAGATAGGCAATTACAAAAAGTTTTTTTGTATATATTTTCAGGTGGCTTTAAGTAGATTACCATAGTTAACTGTTCAGAGCTGGTACAAGGGAAAAGTAAGTACCATACCCACAAAGCAAATAGATACCTCCAACCATTTAAAAGGAAAAGCTTTTTGCAGTTGGGGAAATACCCATGTTAAGTATCAACGATTTATAGGAATTTATTTTATAATAACTAACAGTGCTAAACTCATGGATAATTTGACATACCTGGGAAAGAGAGGTTTCAGTCAAGGAGAGACATAGGAGGACATCATCCGCAAAGAGACCTTATACAATGCTCGATAGGGCTTATTTTAATGCCTTGTATGGTCGGAGAAAAACAAATACGCTGGGCAAATGGTTCAATCACAAGAGTAAATATCATTGGAAATAACGAGCACCATTGGCGAGGACCATTGATAATGTGAAACAAAGTAGACAATGTACCTGATATATATACCTTAGCTGAAGGGCGGGAATAGAGAGCCATTAAAAAGGTAACTGTAGTTTGGGTGAACCCAAATTTATGAAGAAATTACCTAAAATACCCTAATGTACTTGGTTTAACACCTTCTCCTCATCCAGAGTAAGGAGCATAGAAGACTTTTGCCGTTTTCTCACTACAGATATGATATCTATAATATGGCATGTGCCATCCAAAGTCTTTCGACCTTAAATAAAGTCATCATGGTCTTTCCCTATGAGTTGAGGCAAAATGTCCGTTCATCTGTGAGCTAGTACCTTAGGATATAACTTTAGATAAGTATTTCATAGGAATATAGGACTAAAATTTGAGAGAACAATGTTAACAAACTATTTACCACAATCGTTAACTTTAAACAGCCATTTAAGGGATATGTAAAAGTTTTATGTGTAAGAATAGATGCTTTTGTGAATGCATGATATGAGCCATATCTACTCAGTGCGGCTGCTAGAAGTGGCGGTGTATAAAGCCGTCCAGCTTGAATGATGAATTAATCTCTGTGGTTCTGTGAAGTTCCCATATGAGTTGCTTGCAGCCAGAGATCAATAGGTGTCCTGTCCTGTATGTGTAGATTTAGTATCTTTATTAGAAAGTAGTAGTTTTTAACCCCTAGGCGCACCAGCAATGGACCAATAGCAGTGGCCATTGCCGGCGATTGCATTGATAGGTGGGTCTGAACAGACCCACCTATCATAGTTCATTCTCAGCCGGGGGCGGATAAAGGGACAACTAACACTCCCCAGTTACAGGCATTGGACCCATAAAAGCGTTCCAATGCCGGCGATCGATGTAATCGGCGGATCTGACAGATCCACCGATTACATCGCTTCAGCAAATAACGTTTTCAAAACTGTTTCTAGACTTGAAATTAGTCTGGAAACAGTTACTATGGAACCCCCCCCCCCTGTCCCATGCCCAATGGGACCCCCCCCTCCTGTCTCATGCCCCATGTGAGCAGCAGGGAACCAATAGAAGAGGTGATTGGTGAGTCTGTTCAGACCCACCAATCACAGTGTGTTTTTCACCCAGGGCGGGTGAAAAATACCGGACACGGGCTCTGATCTCTTAGTAGGTGAAGAGAAGTTGGAGAGATCAGAGCCTGTGTCGTGTTGTGTGCTCCACACAAAGTGAAAAAAAGACTCAACCCCTAATTTCCCTCTTCACTGTTCCTAGTGTGTGACCCCACACACCTCCCAGTGTATAAGGGAGATTTTCTTTTTTTCATCCAATTTGTTAGCGTCAATCTGTAGCGCTATAGCGTTAGTTGTCAGTTGGCGTCAATCCGTAGCGTCAGTTTGGCAGTTAGTGTCAATCCGTCACTGTTAGTCGCGTCACTTGTCAGCGTCAATCCGTCACTGTTAGTCGCGTCACTTGTCAGCGTCAATCCATCACTATTAGTCGCGTCACTTGTCAGCGTCAATCCGTTACTGTTAGTCGCGTCACTTGTCAGTGTCAATCCGTCACTGTTAGTCGCGTCACTTGTCAGCGTCAATTCGTCACTGTTAGTCGCGTCACTTGTCAGTTAGTGTCAATCCATCACTGTCAGTCTCGTCACTTGTCAGTTAGTGTCAATCCGTCACTGGTAGTCGCGTCACTTGTCAGTTATTGTCAATCCATCACTGTCAGTCTCGTCACTTGTCAGTTAGTGTCTATCCGTCACTGTCAGTCTCGTCACTTGTCAGTTATTCAACATTCGTGTCAGTTAGTAAGTGGTACTAAGTGTTATAAAAAATACAAAACCCAAAAATATTCTTTGTGTTTAGTGTTTTCTGTGAAAAAAAAAAAAAAAATCTAAAAAAAAACCGTTGTGTTTCAGCGTTAGTGTTTTAGTGTGAAAAAACGAAAAAAATCTTTGTTATACAACGTAACGTTGTTACAGCTACGTGTGTATAAACTACATATATACACACACACAAATTAATAAAATGGCTGCGAAGCGTTACACCGCTGAAGAGGCGTATGCCATGATCGCATCCGATACGGACTCAGAGAGTGGTGAGGAACCAGAGTTCTTTCTCTCGTCCTCCTCCTCCTCCTCCTCTAGTGACAGCGAGGAACCTCCTCGTAGTCGCAGGAGGGTTAGTGCCCAAGTTCTGCCTGACCCTGAAACTGCCATTCTGCCTGACCCTGGTACTGCCAGCAGTGATTGGTCACCCCCAACCAATTACACACCCCAATTCCCAGAATTTACTGCTGCAGCAGGAATTAATGTGCAGACGGAAGGACTGCCTGTAATTGAATATTTCAAATTGTTCTTTACCGACAATTTGATAGAGCTTATGGTGGACCAAACAAACATCTACGGCCACCAATTTATAGCCGAACACCCAAACTCATTTTATGCCCAGCCCAATCGTTGGCAACCAACTAATTGTGCAGAAATGCAAAAATATTGGGGGTTAGTTCTCAACATGGGTCTCACTAAAAAGCCCAAAGTGAGATCCTACTGGTCTACGGATATTTTATATCATTGTCCGTTGTACCGCAATACAATGACAAGACCCCGCTTTGAGGCCCTCCAAAAATGTCTTCACTTCAGTGACAACTCCCTATGCCCCCCCCAGGATGACCCCAATTCCGACAGACTTTTTAAAATTAGGCCCCTCTTAAACTTTTTTTCCCAAAAGTTTCCTGAAATCTACACCCCCAACAAAGAGATTTCAGTTGATGAATCCCTGGTGCACTTTAAGGGTAGGCTGAAGTTTCGCCAATATTTGCCCAATAAGCGCGCCAGGTACGGGCTCAAGGTCTACAAGCTGTGTGAGTCTGAGACCGGATACACATATGCTTTCCGGATCTATGAGGGGAAGGACAGGACAATACAGCCCCCAAATTGTCCCCCCGTCCTGTCCACAACAGGGAAGGTAGTATGGGACCTCCTACACCCACTGTTAGATCAGGGGTACAACTTGTACTTGGACAACTGGTACACAAGTGTACCCCTGTTCAAATGTCTAAAAGACAAAAAAACAGTGGCATGTGGGACGGTCCTCATCGGCCAATCCCTGCAAATTGGAGAAAGCAGGGCATTGCTGCAGGATGGGATCCTGTGTTTGAAATACCAGGATAAAAAAGATGTATGCATGCTGACATCTATGCATGATGCCAGGTGCACCCCTGTCCCCACACGTGGATTCACAACCTCCACAATGAAGCCTTTGTGCATTCAGGCATATAATAAATTCATGGGGGGGGGGGGGGTTGACCTGAATGACCAGGTGTTAAAACCGTATAGTGCCATGTGAAAAAGCAAAATTTGGTACAAAAAATTGGCAGTGTACCTTGTAGAGTTGGCACTGTACAATTTATTTTTAATTTTCCGTAAAGCTGGCCACCCGGGTACCTACTTGGAGTACCAAGAAAAAATTATTAAATTTCTATTGCTTGGAGACGAGGTGGGGGAAACATCTGCTGCTTCAAGTAGTTCTTGCCGTATCATTCCTGGGCAGCACTTTCCAAGTGAAGTGCCTGCAAACGGCGGGCACAAAAAAGGTGTCGTGTCTGTGCAAAAAAGGGTATCTGTAAGGATACCATATATCAGTGCAACACCTGTCCATCAAAACCCGGACTCTGCATGAAGAACTGCTTCCGCATCTTCCACACCTCCCTGGATTAAAAAAAATTATACTTTTGAAACCCCCACACCTCCCTTTATCATTCTGGTCTTTTACCCATTTATAAAATTGGACACTCTAAAAAAAAATGTGTAACAAAACTAAAAAGCCTCATTATACCCCTAGATGAATACCTAATACTATAACATATGTGTATGATCTGCACAATTTTTTAGGCCTATGCTTGTGGCTAAAAATCATCCAAGTAAAAATAAGGCCTCAAAATCCTTGTGGTGCTTCTTCACTTCTAGGCACTGCTATGTGTCCAGACAACATATTTAGACCACTTTGGGGGTATTTCTAAAGTCAGAAGAAATACCCCAATAAATATTGAGGCACTTTACTTCACTTATATGTTGTGTCTGAAAAATCTGCCCAAAAAATGGCGCATTTGTAAAAAATTTTACATTTTATTTTGCAAGCCAGAAAAACGATGGGGGTCATAAAAGTGATCACACCCCTACATAAATTCTTTGAGGGGTGCAGTTTCCAAAATGGGGTCACTCACTGTACTGGAGCTCTGCAAATGCAACATGGCACCTGAAGACCATTCCAGCAAAATCTGTGCTACAAATTGCGCTCCTTCATTTCTGAGCCCTGCCGTGGGTCCTAACTGTAGTTTATAATCACATATGGGGCATTACCGTAATCGGAAGAAATTGCTGTACAAATGTTGTGGTGTTTTTTCTCCGTCATTCCTTGTAAAAATTAAAAAATTCTATGTTTTTTCTGAAAAAAAGTAGATTTTCATCTTCACAGTCTATTTCCACTGAATTCTGCAAAAAAAAACTGTGTAGTCAAAATGCTAACTATACCACTAGAAAAATTCCTTGAGGGGTATAGTTTCCAAAATGGGGTCACTTTTTGGGGGTTTCCACTGTTTTCATCCCTCAAGGGCGTTGCAAACACGACATGGCACCGACAAACATTCCAGCAAAATCTGCGCCCAAAAATCCAAAGATTGCTCCTTCGTTTCTGAGCCGTGCTGTGGGTCTAAACAGCGGTTTATTACCACATATAGGGTATTGCCGTAATCGGGAGAAATTGCTGTACAAATGTTGTGATGTTTTTTCTCGGGTCATTCCTTGTAAAAATTAAAAAATTCTATGTTCTTTCAGAAAAAAAGTAGATTTTCATCTTCACAGTCTATTTCCACTAAATTCTGCAAAAAAACGGTGGAATCAAAATGATAACTATACCACTAGAAAAATTCCTTGAAGGGTGTAGTTTCCAAAATGGGGTCACTTTTTGGGGGTTTCCACTGCTTTGGCACCACAAGATCTCTTCAAACCTGACATGGTGCCAAAAATATAATTTAAAAAAAAGGAGGCCTCAAAATCCACTAGGTGCTCATTTGCTTCTGAGGCCTGTGCTTCAGTCTGTTAGCACACTAGGGCCACATGTGGGATATTTCTAAAAACTGCAGAATCTGGGCAATAAATATTGAGATGCGTTTCTCTGGTAAAACCTTCTGTTTTACAGAAAAAAATGTATTACAAATGAATTTCAGCCCAAAAAAATGAAATTCTAAAATTTCACCTCTACATTAATTTAATTCCTGTGAAACGCCTAAAGGGTTAAGAGACTTTGAGAATGCTGTTTTGAATACTTTGAGGGGTGCAGTTTTTAAAATGGGGTGATTTATGGTGACTTTCTAATATATAAGGCCCTCAAAGTCACTTCAGAACTGAACTAGTCCCTGAAAAAATAGGCTTTTGTAAATTTCTTGAAAATGTGAGAAATTGCTGCTAAAGTTCTAATCGTTGTAACGTCCTAAAAAATTAAAAGTATGTTCAAAAAATGATGCAGACATAAAGTAGACATATGGGAAATGTTAACTGGTAACTATTTTGTGTGGTATTACTGTCTGTTTTACAAGCAGATACACTTAAATTTAAAAAAATTGTAATGGCAGGAAGGAGGTGAAGGGAAAGTGAGCCCTAATCTACCCACCGCCCTGTCCCTGCCTACTTGCAACGACCCGCCCTAGGCGACGGGGTACAACTGGGCGGCGGTCCCTACGCTGTCTAAGTGCATGGGAGAACAAACAGGGAACACGCAAGGGAAGGGTCAGTAGCCCACGGAACGCCGCGAGGAAACGGAGCAGTGAATGAGTTGTCAGGACCAGGATGAAGTGGAGTATACCCAAGTGAGCACGGAGGAGGAAGCAAGCCGGAGGCAAAGCAAAGCGGGTTAAGCAGAACAGCAGCAAGGCAGAAGCACGGCAGAAGCAGGCTGGAGCAAGCAGCAGTGGGGCCAGGAATGCAGAAGAATTACAAGCACTGAGGAGGAGAACACAGCAGGTAATAAAGGACAGGGGGCGGAGCTAACTAACAGTACTCCCCCTTTTATGAGGGGCCACCGGACCCTTACTAAGAGGACCCGGTTTAGTAGGGAAGAGAAGGTGGAACCTCCTGATCAATACCCCAGCGTGAACATCACGGGCAGGTACCCAAGTCCTCTCCTCCGGCCCGTACCCTCTCCAATGGACCAGGTACTGGAGGGAGCCCTGGACCATCCTACTGTCCATAATCTTGGCCACCTCGAATTCCACCCCCTCAGGGGTGAGAACGGGAACAGGAGGTTTCCTCGAGGGGGACCAGGACGGGGAGCAGCGTTTAAGGAGGGAGGCATGGAAGACGTCATGTATGCGAAAGGATGGGGGCAGCTCCAGACGGAAGGATACAGGGTTGAGGACTTCAATGATCTTATAAGGCCCAATAAATCGGGGAGCAAACTTCCTGGACGGGACCTTAAGGCGCAAGTTCCTGGACGACAACCAGACCAAATCCCCGATGACAAAAAGGGGGTTAGCAGAACGTCTACTATCCGCCTGAATCTTTTGTGCGCTCTGGGACGCCTCTAGGTTCTTCTGAATCTGGGCCCAGACAGTGCACAGTTCCCGATGAACATCCTCTACCTCAGGATTATTGGAACAACCAGGGGAAACGGAGGAGAACCTTGGGTTAAACCCGAAATTACAGAAAAACGGGGAGATCCCTGACGAGTTACTGACCCGGTTATTCAGGGAAAATTCAGCAAGGGGAAGGAATGAGACCCAATCGAATTGACAGTCAGAGATGAAACACCTTAAATATTGTTCCAGGGACTGGTTAGTCCTCTCCGTTTGGCCATTAGTTTCGGGATGGAAGGCGGAGGAGAAGGACAGATCAATCTCCAACTTTTTACAAAAGGCTCTCCAAAATAAGGAAACAAATTGTACCCCTCTGTCAGAAACGATATTGACTGGGGCCCCATGGAGACGCAGGATGTGTTTCACAAACAAAGAAGCTAACGTCTTGGCGTTAGGTAGCTTCTTAAGGGGCACAAAGTGGCACATCTTGCTGAAGCGGTCTACTACCACCCACACCCCCGACTTGCCCTGAGATGGAGGAAAATCGGTGATAAAATCCATGGAGATATGGGTCCAAGGTCTCTGGGGAATGGGCAAGGAACGTAGTAGGCCCGCAGGTCGGGACCTAGGGGTTTTGGACCTAGCGCAAACCTCACAAGCGGCGACGTAAGCCCTAACGTCTTTAGGCAACCCAGGCCACCAATAGTTTCTGGTAATGAGGTGTTTGGTGCCCAAGATGCCAGGATGACCAGATAGAGCGGAGTCATGGTTTTCCCTGAGTACCCTTAGCCGGTATTGCAGGGGAACAAACAGTTTGTCCCCAGGGACGTTCCCGGGAGTTGCACCCTGATCAGCCGCGATATCAGAAGCTAAATCAGAATCCGTGGCAGAAACGATTATACCAGGGGGTAAAATACAAGCAGGATCCTTCTCGGAAGGAGGATTGGCCATGAAACTACGTGACAGGGCATCAGCCTTAATATTCTTGGACCCAGCCCTATAGGTAACCAAGAAATTAAATCTGGTAAAGAATAGTGCCCACCGAGCTTGTCTAGGATTAAGCCTCCGGGCCGATTCTAGGAAAACCAGATTCTTGTGATCAGTAAGGACCGTTACCTGGTGTCTGGCCCCCTCTAGGAAGTGCCGCCACTCTTCAAAAGCCCATTTAATGGCTAGAAGTTCGCAGTTGCCAATATCATAGTTACTCTCCGTGGGCGAAAACTTCCTAGAGAAGTAAGCACAGGGGCGGAGATGGGTGAGGGAGCTGGTACCCTGGGACAAGACGGCCCCCACTCCCACCTCGGATGCGTCAACCTCCACAATAAATGGCTCCTCTTGGTTGGGCTGAATCAGCACGGGGGCCGAGATAAAGCACTTCTTGAGGGTCTCAAAGGCCTGGACGGCCTCAGGGGGCCAATGGAGGACATCAGCACCCTTGCGAGTAAGGTCCGTAAGAGGCTTAGCGACGACCGAGAAGTTGGCAATAAATCTCCTGTAATAGTTGGCGAACCCTAAAAAACACTGTAATGCCTTAAGGGAGGCAGGTTGGACCCATTCCGCCACAGCCTGAACCTTGGCAGGGTCCATGCGGAATTCATGAGGAGTGAGGATTTGCCCTAAAAATGGTATCTCCTGTACCCCAAAGACACATTTTTCAGTCTTAGCAAACAGATTATTCTCCCGAAGGACCTGGAGCACCTTCCTGACATGCTCCACGTGGGAGGACGAGTCCTTGGAAAACACCAGTATGTCATCAAGGTACACAACAAGAAAATTACCCAGGTAATCTCTCAGGATTTCATTAATAAAATTCTGGAAGACAGCAGGGGCATTACACAACCCAAAGGGCATGACCAGGTATTCGAAATGACCCTCGGGTGTGTTGAACGCAGTTTTCCACTCATCCCCCTCTTTGATGCGGATAAGGTTATATGCCCCCCATAGATCGAACTTAGAAAACCATTGGGCTCCCTGAACCTGATTAAAAAGATCCGGAATCAAAGGAAGTGGGTACTGGTTCCTTACGGTGACCTTATTCAGGTTACGATAATCAATGCACGGCCTAAGACCACCATCCTTCTTCCCCACAAAGAAGAAGCCAGCACCTACAGGAGAAGTCGAGGGGCGAATGAAACCCTTGGCCAGGCATTCTTGGATATACACCCTCATAGCTTCACGTTCAGGACATGAAAGATTAAATATCCTACCCTTAGGAAGCTTGGCACCAGGCACCAAATCGATGGCGCAATCGTAATCTCTATGGGGGGGCAACACCTCGGAGGCCTCCTTAGAAAACACATCGGCGAAGTCCTGAACAAACTCAGGAAGCGTGTTTACCTCCTCCCGGGGAGAAATAGAGTTAACAGAAAGACATGAATTAAGACATTCACTACCCCATTTGGTGAGATCCCCAGTATTCCAATCAAACGTGGGATTATGCAACTGCAACCAGGGAAGACCTAATACCAGATCAGACGATAATCCCTGCATCACCAGTACAGAGAACTGCTCCAAATGCATGGAGCCATCCAGGAGTTCAAAAACAGGAGTATGCTGAGTAAAATAACCATTAGCAAGGGGAGTTGAGTCGATACTTACTACAGGGATAGGATAAGGTAAATCAATAAAAGGCATTTTTAGAGACATAGCAAATTCCACAGACATGATATTAGCAGATGAGCCAGAATCCACGAAGGCACTGCCAGTGGCAGACCGGCCAGCAAACGAGACCTGAAAGGGAAGCAAAATTTTATTGCGTTTCACATTAACGGGAAATACCTGTGCGCCCAAGTGACCTTCCCGATGATCACTTAGGCGCGGAAGTTTTCCAGCTTTTTATTCTTGCGCCTGGGACAGGTGTTCAGAAGATGCTTGTCGTCCCCACAGTAGAAGCAGAGACCATTCATTCTGCGAAACTCCCTACGTTGTCGAGGGGACATGGAGGCCCCGAGTTGCATAGGTACCTCCGAGTCCTCCGTGGAGGGGCGAGGAGACGGGACCTCGGGGGGAATCGCAGAAAAGTCAGAGGGGAGCACATTGAAGCGTTCAAGCTGACGTTCCCTGAGACGTCGGTCAAGTCGTACTGCTAGGGCCATAACCTGGTCAAGGGAGTCAGAAGAGGGGTAACTAACCAGCAGATCCTTCAGGGCGTCAGATAATCCTAACCTAAACTGGCACCTTAGGGCCGGATCGTTCCACCGAGAAGCTACGCACCACTTTCTAAAATCAGAACAGTACTCCTCAACCGGTCTGCTACCCTGACGTAAGGTCACCAGCTGACTCTCGGCTAAAGCAGTCCTGTCAGTCTCGTCGTAAATGAGTCCGAGGGCAGAGAAAAAGCGATCAACAGAGGAAAGTTCAGGGGCGTCAGGAGCCAAGGAGAAGGCCCACTCTTGGGGCCCTTCCTGGAGTCGGGATATGATGATACCCACCCGCTGGTTCTCGGAACCCGAGGAGTGGGGTTTAAGGCGGAAATACAGTCTGCAACTCTCCCGGAAGGAGAGAAACGTCTTACGGTCCCCTGAGAACCGGTCAGGTAACTTGAGGTCGGGTTCTAGAGGTGAGGTGAGGGGAACTACTACGGCAGAGTCACCCTGGTTGACCCTCTGGGCCAGGGCCTGGACCTGTAGGGAGAGGCCCTGCATCTGCTGGGTCAGGGTCTCAAGGGGGTCCATGATAGCGTCAGCGTAGGGGAAATGGTAGACTAGGTAAGGGGCTTGTAATTATGTAATGGCAGGAAGGAGGTGAAGGGAAAGTGAGCCCTAATCTACCCACCGCCCTGTCCCTGCCTACTTGCAACGACCCGCCCTAGGCGACGGGGTACAACTGGGCGGCAGTCCCTACGCTGTCTAAGTGCACGGGAGAACAAACAGGGAACACGCAAGGGAAGGGGCAGTAGCCCACGGAACGCCGCGAGGAAACGGAGCAGTGAATGAGTTGTCAGGACCAGGATGAAGTGGAGTATACCCAAGTGAGCACGGAGGAGGAAGCAAGCCGGAGGCAAAGCAAAGCGGGTTAAGCAGAACAGCAGCAAGGCAGAAGCACGGCAGAAGCAGGCTGGAGCAAGCAGCAGTGGGGCCAGGAATGCAGAAGAATTACAAGCACTGAGGAGGAGAACACAGCAGGTAATAAAGGACAGGGGGCGGAGCTAACTCCGACTGACCAGGCCGCGATAGGCTCTCCCACTCCTGAGCCTGCCACCCTGGTTGGTGGGAGATGGTGTCAGTCGAACAGGTCTGGCCTCAGGTGTGGATTGATTAATCCCAGGAGTATACCTAGACGTAGTACCTGGCAGATCCCTAATAAAAATTCTATTTTTTGCAAATTTTCTCTGAATTTTGGTGTCTTTCACAAATAAATATTAAATTTGTCGACCAAATTTTTTCACTATCATAAAGTACAATATGTCACGAGAAAACAATCTCAGAATCGCTTGGATAGGTAAAAGCATTCCAGAGTTATTACCACATAAAGCGACACATGTCAGATTAGAAAAAATGGGCTGTGCCACAAGGCCAAAACAGGCTGCGTCCTAAAGAGGTTAAGTGGGTATTGGCATTTGTAGATTCAAAATATTTTAGTTAAACAAGGTTTTACTACATTTATTCAAGTGTATGTAACATTTAATTGTCAAGTGTTTTTTTAGATAAAAGATGGTCACATATAGAGATTAAAAGGATATACAGGCATGCAGTGTTGTTCTTATTTGTGGTAGAAAGAGAGAGCAGCAACACATCACAGTCCCAATATTAATGGAGGGTAATGCTACCAATGCTTCATGCATCCGGTGCACGCAGTGTGAGAGTCGTAGCCTATCAACTCCAAACAGACATCAAGAGAAGGAAAACTGCAGCACACGTGTATTGAAGGTATAAAAAAGGCACAGGAAGTTTATTTCACCATCACAGCGACGTTACCCACACTAGGGTCGAAACACCGCTGTGAAGGTGAAATAAACTTCCTGTGCCTTTTTTTTTATACCTTCAATACACGTGTGCTGCAGTTTTCCTTCTCTTGTTCTTATTTGTGATGTTATTCTTTCTGTCTTTGATATATTGATCCTAGAATGTCAGAAACCCATCCTTAACACCTTAAGGTCGCAGCCTAGTTTTGGCCTTAAAGAGGCTCTGTCACCACATTATAAGTGTCCTATCTCCTATATAATCTGATCGGTGCTGTAATGTAGATAACAACAGCGGTTTTTATTTTGAAAAACAATCATTTTTGACCAAGTTATAAACAATTTTATGAGTTATGCAAATTTTTTTCTTAATAGACAACTGCCCGTGTTTTTACTTTTTACCAACTGGGCATTGTGAGAATAGAAGTGTATGACGCTGACCAATCAGTGACCAATAAGCGTCATACACTTCTCATTGTTCCTGCCCAGCTTCTTTCACTGCACAATCACTCTGTAACAATGGTCTGGAATAATGAGAAGTGTATGACGCCCAGTTAGTAAATAGTAAAAACACGCCCAGTTGTCTATTTTTGAAACAAATTAGCATAAATCTAAAATAGTTTATAACTTGCTCAAAAATGATAGTTTTTCAAAATAAAAAACACTGTTGTTATCTACATTACAGCGCCAATCACATTATGGAATCTGGTGACAGAGCCTCTTTAAGGCTCAGAGCCCATTTTTCAAATCTGACATATTTCAATTTTTGTGGTAATAACTTTTGGAATGCTTAAACCTATCCAAGCGATTCTGAGATTGTTTTCTCGTGAGACATTGGGCTTTATGTTAGTGGTAAAATTTGGTTTATATTTTCAGTGTTTATTTGTGAAAAATAGCAACATTTTGAGAGAATTTTAGATGAATAGAATTTTTCTGAATTTGAATGCATCTGCTTGTAAGACAGACGGTTATACCACCCAAAGTAGTTACTAGTTCACATTTCCCATTTTTCTAGGACATTACAAGGCTTAAAACATAAGCAGCAATTTCTCATATTTTGAATAAAATGTCAAAAGCATCTTTTTTAAGTACCAGTTCAGTTCTGAAGTGGGTTTGAGGGGCCTATATATTAGAAACATGTATCAAACACCACACTTTAGAAACTAGACCCCTCAAAGTATTCAAAACAGCATTTAGAAAGTTTATTAACCCTTTAGGTGTTTCACAGGAATTTAAAGCAAAATAGAGGTGAAATTTACAAATTTCATTTTTTTACCAGAAGGTTTTACAAGAGAAACGCAACTCCATACTTATTGCCCGGATTCTTCAGTTTTGAGAAATATCCCAAACGTGGATCTAGTGCGGTAATGGACTGAAGCACCGGCCTCAGAAGCAAAGGAGCACGTAGTGGATTTTGAGGCCTCCTTTTTATTAGGCACCATGTCCGGTTTAAAGTGGTCTTGTGGTGCCAAAACAGTGGAAACCCCACAAAAGTGACCCTATTTGGCAAACTACACCCCTCAAGGAACTTATCGAGGGTATAGTGGGCATTTAGATCCCACTGATTTTTTTTGCTGCATTTTGTGGAATTAGGCTGTGCAATTGAAAATCTAATTTTTCCGATAAAAGGTACGAATTTTTAATTTTGACAAGGAATAAAGGAGAAAAATCACCCAACATTTGTAAAGCAATTTCTCCCAATTACAGCAATACCCCATATCTGGTCATACACTGCTGGCTGGACAAACGGCAGAGCTCAGAAATGTAGGAGCGCTGTTTGGCATGTAGATTTTGCTGGATTGGTTTCTGAGCACCATGTCGCATTTGCAGAGCTTCTGAGGTACCAGTACAGGGGAGACCCCTTAAAAGTGATCCTATTTGGAAACTAGACACCTTGAGGAATTCATGGGGTGCATGCGACTTTGATCAGTTTTTATTTTATTTTTAAGAGGCGTGGTGACTAAAAAACAGCATTTCTACTATTGTTTTTTATTAATTTTTTTTTTACAGCGTTCACTGTGCGCTATAAATGACATATTCACTTTATTTGCGGGTTGATATGATTATGGCTATACCATATGTTTATAGTTTTTTTTATGTTTTATGGCGTTTGCACAATAAAATACTTTTTATAAAAAATAATTTACTTTTAGTGTTACCTTATTCTAAGAGCCATAACTTTTTTATTTTTACATTAAGAAAGCTGTGTGATGGCTTGTTGATTGAGTAACGAACTGTAGTTTCAATCAGTACCATTTTTAGGTACATGCGACTTTTTGATCTCTTTTATTCAATTTTTTGGAAGGTGAAGTGACCCAAAAAATTGTGATTCTGGTATGGTTTCTTATTATTTCCCTTTAATGGTGTTCACCGCGCGGGATAGATAACTAAATACTTCGGTAGTTCAGGTCGTTACAAAACAGAGGAAATGCTCCCAACAATATGAGCCGATATGTTAAACTATTAGTGTTTCTGTCTGTGTAACTATTTCACTTACCTGCACTAGTACATCTACAGCAGGGTGTGTACTCTGAGCTTATTATAGACAGGGCAATCACCCGTGTATAGAATGGTCCATGACCTAAGAGAAATAAACATGGGTGTTCAATGCAGTCTTCCATTCGTCACACTGGCGAATCTGGATTAGGTTGTAAGCCCCACGCAGGTCTAGTTTGGAAAAAAATTTGGCACCACGTATACGATCAAACAGTTCTGAGATCGGATATTTATTCTTCACCGTGATTTGGTTGAGACCCCAGGAGTCAATACAAGGACGCAGGGAGCCATCCTTTTTCTTGACCGGGAGGAAGACTTCCATATGAAGCCCCTCTCCAAGTTCTCCTTAACATAGGTGGACATGGACAGAGTCTCTGGCAAGGAGACAGGATATTTCCTACCACGGGGAAGGAATGCACAAGGGATCAGCTCGATAGGACAGTCATATACCAGGTGTGGGGGCAGTGTCTCCGCCTCCCTTTTGCTGAAGACGTCCGAAAATGCAGCATAATGACCAGGCAATCCTGCCAATGATCGAGGCAGAGAAGGCTGGAATGAACAAATATGCACCAGGCATTGGCTGTGACACTCGGGGCCTCACTGGAGAACATCTCCAGAGTTCCAGTCCAGGACTAGGGCATGTATTCGGAGCCAAGGCAGACCCAGCAGCAAAGGGTTAACGGCCTTGGACAGGACATAGAATGGTAGAAGTTCAGAGTGGAGAGCCCCTACTTGGAGCCTCAGCGGCTTGGTCACAGCTATAACTGGGTCTGGCAGAGGTAGTCCATTTACTGATGCAACCATCAACGATCTCTCCTTAGGGGTATTAGGTAATTGGAGAAAGTCCACCAGGTCTCTACAAATGAAATTAGCAGCAGATCCAGAGTTCGGATACGCAGAGACCTGATGCGTTTTCTCACCGGACACTATGGTCACGGGTATGGACAACTTAGACGGGAGTACTTCTTTCCCCAGGGTTGTCTCTCCTACCAACCCTAGGCTTTGGGGCTTTTGGGGACAGAGACGCACAAGATGGCCTCCGAGGCCGCAATAAAGACAGAGTCCCGAAGTGCGTCTGCGTTGTCTCTCCTGGGTAGATAGCTTACATTGGTCCATCCTCACAGACTCCTGAGAAGGATCGGCATCTTAGGACGGCAGGGGTTGCTGCAAGGTAGGGGCCAGACTAGGAAGGCCTCCCTCCCGACTAACCTCTTGGAGCCTTTCTCGGAGCCTTCTATCAATCTGGGCAGCCCGGAGGATGAGGTCATCCAGGGTAGATGGCAGGTCTTGAGCGGCAAGTTCGTCTTTAATCTTAGGAGACAGTCCATGCCAGAATGTAGCCACCAGGGCCTCATTGTTCCACAACAGTTCTCCCACCAGCGTGCGGAAGTCGATGGCGTACTCGCCCAGAGAGATGTCTCCTTGGCGTAGGTTCAGCAAGGAAGTCACAGCAGAAGAGACTCGTCCAGGCTCCTCAAACACGGTGCGAAATACCCGGAGGAACCCCTGGAAGTCACAGGTCTCTGGTCATTGTCTCTCCCAGATAGGGTTTGCCCATGCAAGGGCCTTGCCAGTAAGAAGAGAGATGATGAAAACAACCCTTGCGCCATCAGACGAAAATGCCCTTGAATACAGGCTGAAGTGGATCTGGCACTGGTTCAAAAATCCACGACAGGTACTTGCGTCTCCATCATAGTGGCAAAGAAAAACGAGGATAAACACTGCCAGGAGGTGTAGTCTGAGGAACAGTACTGCCAGGAGGTGTAGTAGGAGGAACGGAAGCTCGTGCCTCCTGCCGATGTGCGAGAATGTTCAAGGCCTGGAGGAGTTGATCCTGTTGAGACCGGAGGTCTAGCATATCCGCCCGCATCTCTTGTGGCGTTGTCATGGTCTTGGATCGACCAGCGGGGTCCATGGACTGAGTGTACTGTCACATAGGGTCCATGGACCGGACCCACAGGGCCGTACTGCCTTGGCGGTATGGCAGCTGGCCATCAGGGCGCAGGTCAGAGTCTATAGTTCATATAGGGTACCTGTGGCAGCTCGGACAGTAGCAAGGCAGGCTTGGCTGGGAATAGGCAGCAGGTAGACGTCAGGCGTGGAGTAGCAGGACAGGCTTGGTATACAGCACAGCACGGCAACAGCTCAACACGGCACTAGATCCGGATACAGGTTACAGGATACAGGAACAGGGAAAACTGGGAGCAGGAAACACTAGGGGACCATTTGCAAGACAAACTTAGGATACGACAACAACGCTCAGGCGTGGGAGGAAGGGGCTGAGACCTTCTTATAGCCCAGGGTGCTCTGGGAGCAATAAGCTAAATCTCCCACATGCGTGCGCTCTGGCTTCTTGAGTCTGGACTGAGCTCGCGAGCGCAACCTGGTGGTCACTGTGGAATAGGATGGCCATATGTGCAGACATCTCTGGAGAGAAGGGCGTCGACTGGATGGAAGGATTTTGTGGTCAGCGACCACGGACGTTACACCAATACACCCATTATTCCCAACCCACACACCATACTCAACCAGATTCCAAGAGACAGTGAGTATTTTACTGTGATTGACCTTGCAAATGCATTATTTTCAGTCCCAGTTGAATACACAAGCCAACAGTATCTGGCCTTTACTTATAAGGACCAGCAATACACAGGAACAAGGCTACCACAAGGGGGGTCTATATCACCATCTGCATTTAGTGAGGAAGTGGCTCAGGTTCTAGACAGATGGTGACCTTTACATGAGACTACCAAAGTCATTCAGTATGTGAATGATCCACTTTTGTGTGCTACAGACAAGGTAAAATGCATAAAGCATTCGATGAGTCTACTAACTTATCTGGCACAGGTAGGATGCAAGGCATCCAAAGACAAATTACAGTTGGCCAACATACATGTTACCTTTTTAGGCCATTGTATATTGCAAAATTCTAAACATTTGACTACAGCAAGGAGTAAAGCTATTGAAAATGCAGGCATACCCACTACAGTAAGAGAGTTAAGAGCATTTCTAGAACTAGTGGTTTACTGCAGAGAATGGATACCAGCTACCTCTATATTACTACAACCATTGTATGAGCTAGGACACTCAAAGAATAAAAATTTCACTTGACAGCTTAGGAATTGACAATACTTCAGAAGCTCAAGGAGGTAATTTTAGCTGCACCAGCCTTAGGCATACCAGACTACACAAAACTAATTAACAATTAACCACTTTTGTCATGAGACAAAAGGACATGCACAACGTGTCCTTACACAATAACATTGGTCAAAACAAAGACCATTGGGGTAGTACTCTGTAAATCTAGACCCTGTGATCCAGTGGCGGATCATCATTAGGGTGGTTCGGGCGGCCGCCCGGGCCCAAGGCTCCCAGGGGGCCCATGGCCACCCAAACCCCCTCATACCCGGTGGCGTCGCTAGCACCGGAGGGAGCCCCGGTGCCAGGACCGCACCTGTCATTAGGCGAGGTGTGCTTCGCTCCTACTTAGCAGCCGTGGTCTGTGCAGCGATCTCTCCCTGTGCTGCTTTAGAAGCTCCCCCTCCAGCCCCCCTTCCCTGCTCTACACACCTCTCCTCCTGCTGCTAGAAGTCGGGACATGGGGGAGGGGAGACTGTCGGCGGGCTCTGTGTCGTGCTGTGAGCAGCAGAAGAGCTGCAGTGAAGGCTCCCACCACATCAACCTGCTGAACGCCCTTCACAAATATCCTACATAAAAGGTAAGTGCATGTGTGTTTACAATGTGTAGTTTATATGTGTATAATGTGTTTACAATGTGTACTTTATATGTGTATAATGTGCTTACAATGTGTACTTTATGTGTATAATGTGTTTACAATGTGTACTTTATATGTGTATAATGTGTTTACAATGTGTACTTTATACAGGGTGGGCCATTTATATGGATACACCTAAATAAAATGGGAATGGTTGGTGATATTAACTTCCTGTTTGTGGTACATTAGTTTATGGGAGGGGTGAAACTTTTCAAGCTGGGTGTTGACCATGGCGGCCATTTTGAAGTCGGCCATTTTGTATCCAACTTTAGTTTTTTCAATGGGAAGAGGGTCATGTGACACATCAAACTTATCGAGAATTTCACAAGAAAAACAATGGTGTGCTTGGTTTTAACGTTACTTTATTCTTTCATGAGTTATTTACAAGTTTCTGACCACTTATAAAATGTGTTCAAAGTGCTGCCCATTGTGTTGGATTGTCAATGCAACCCTCTTCTCCCACTCTTCACACACTGATAGCAACACCGCAGAAGAAATGCCTCCCGATCTGACCCCCTTAGACTTTTATCTTTGGGGTCATCTGAAGGCAATTGTCTATGCTGTGAAGATACGAGATGTGCAGCAACTGAAACTACGGATACTGTAAGCCTGTGCTAGCATTTCTTCTGCTGTGTTGCTATCAGTGTGTGAAGAGTGGGAGAAGAGGGTTGCATTGACAATCCAACACAATGGGCAGCACTTTGAACACATTTTATAAGTGGTCAGAAACTTGTAAATAACTCATGAAAGAATAAAGTAACGTTAAAACCAAGCACACCATTGTTTTTCTTGTGAAATTCTCGATAACTTTGATGTGTCACATGACCCTCTTCCCATTGAAAAAACTAAAGTTGGATACAAAATGGCCGACTTCAAAATGGCCGCCATGGTCAACACCCAGCTTGAAAAGTTTCCCCCCTCCCATATACTAATGTGCCACAAACGGGAAGTTAATATCACCAACCATTCCCATTTTATTTAGGTGTATCCATATAAATGGCCCACCCTGTATGTGTATAATGTGCATACTCATGTGTCTCTGATGTGTACATGTGTGTGTATGTATGTATGTATGTATATAGTGTGTGTGTGTGTGTGTGTGTGTTTGTGTATGTATGTATATATATATATATATATATATATATAGTGTGTGTATGTATGTGTGTATATAGTGTGTGTATATATAGTGTGTATGTATGTGTGTATATAGTGTGTGTGTGTATATATAGTGTGTGTGTGTGTGTGTGTATATGTATATATATATATATATATATATATATATATTTCTGCAGCAATTCAGCAGAAACTAGCTGAAATGCCGCTGCAGAAAAAAAGCACCATTTCCTGCATTTTTGCTGCAGAAAATGTTGCGGATTTTGCGGCGTTTTTCTCAATGTTGGGGGATGGTGATGTCTCCTCTGAAAAAACGCAGCAATTCAGTCACTTTCCGCAGCAGGAATTGACATGCTGTAGTACGAGAAATACGCACCGCAGGACAAAATGTCTGGATGAGATTTGGTAAATCTTACTCACTTTGTCACTACTGTATTCTGCATATTTTCCGGGCGGAAAATACGCAGCAATTCCGTTAAGTGTGGACAAGCCCTAATACAGTAGAAGCAGAGTAGAATAG
Source organism: Rhinoderma darwinii (assembly GCF_050947455.1). Lineage (NCBI taxonomy): Eukaryota > Metazoa > Chordata > Amphibia > Anura > Rhinodermatidae > Rhinoderma > Rhinoderma darwinii. The sequence goes on from NC_134689.1 coordinate 50,164,861, forward strand.
ATGTGAACAATTTTCGTCCACACGCTGCGTAAATGATAAATGGAAAAAAAACTCAGAAATTGACCTGCGGTGCGTTTTTTTTATTCCGCAGCATGTCAATTGTTTTTGCGTAAACGCTGCTCATTTGTTTCGGGTTTTCTCCATTTGATTAAATGGGGAGGTAAAACCCGCAACAAATAACAGATGTTATGTAAAAACGTAATTTAGAAAAAATAAAAATCTTATACTTGCCCAGAATTCAGTTTCTTCGTCCGGGCCGGCCTCCTGGTATGTCATTTCACCCCATGTGACCGCTGCATCCAATCACAGGCTGCAGCAGTCATATTGGATAAAATGACATACCAGGGCTGCACTGTAGCGACGCTGTGTAGCACTATATACAAGGGGGGGAGCGCTGTGTGGAACTATATATAACGAAGGGAGCGCTGTGTGGCGCTATAAACAAGGGGGAGTGCTGTGTGGCTCTATCTATAGGGGGTTGTGTGATTCTATCTATAGGGGGCTGTGTGGCTCTATCTATAGGGGGCTGTGTGATGCTATCTATAGGGGGCTGTGTGACGCTCTCTACAGGGTGTTGTGTTTGTGGCGCTCTCTACAGGTGTGTGTGTGTGGCACTATCTACAGGGGGGGTGTGGGGCGCTATCTACAGGGGGTGCGTGTGTGTCGCTGTCTACATGTGGGGGTTGGCGCTATCTACAGGGGCACTGTGTGTGTGGTGCTTTATTTTACAGTGTGTGACACAATTATATTCAGGGGCGCAGTGCATGGTGATATTATATTTAAGGGCTGCAGAAATGGGTCATGGCCAGGAGAACTCGTCATGAGCTCTGGACCGGATGGAGAAGAAAAGAGGAAAAAAAACTACTAGCATCTGAGAAGTCGTCACCTGTGAGTCACTGGATTTGTAGAGAATCTGTCCCCTCTCCTGACATGCTTATTATAGAAAATCCTTGTATTCAACATAACATCTTTGTGCAGTCCAGGACTGATAGAAAAATTGGTGTTACCAATCCCCTTGTCAGGAGGATGTGTCCCTGCACAGTGTGATACTGTCAGTATGTAGGGACACAGCCCTGTGACAAGGGGAATCGTAACACCCATTTGTTAATACTTGTGCAATAAGGTAGTGTTAGCAATAGTTACGGCGTGGCAGGTTGGCGGTGGTGCAGGGGGGCCCAAGATTGGGTAACAGCCCAGGGCCCATGGTCTTCTTAATCTGCCACTGCTGTGATCAGAGGGGCACCGTCATGCATCAAAGCAGCAGCAGCACTTTAAAAAAATAAAGTAGCAGATATTGTACTCGAGAGCCCCCTCACCACATTTAGTACAGGAAATTTTGTCACAGGCCAGGATAAAACATCTATCAGCTGCAAGACTTACAAAATACGAGGTAGCATTACTCACACCTCCCAACCTCCCCATCAAAAGATGCGCAGTTCTGAACCCAGCTAGATTACTTCCGCTTGGTCCAGAAGAGGGGAATAAAGAATGGGAAGAAAGGCTAGAACAAAAAGACGAGGCCTATTAGAAAGCATTAGATGGAGCAGAACATGAAGCTGATAGTCAGATAGATTGGGAATGATCATAAAATACCATACAAATGACATGCAAAATTGTTTTGAAGGCACAAATGAACTTGATAATGTGGTGGAAGCACCCATCTTTAATGCAGATCTTGAGTTTTTCATAGAATAATCCAGATTATATCCCAATGGAAAACACAAGACAGTATATGCCGTTACCACCTTACATGAAATTTTGATTCCGCAACCTCTCCCATCTGGGATTTCAGCTCAGGAGGTTGGAGCGGAAGGCACTCACTGCAGTGTGTACACAGGCCAAGGGTCAGACTGCATCCATTTATACGGTCTCGAGGTATGCTTTTGTTGTTGTACATGATTATGGCCCAATTTGGAGGAGCAGAGATTTTGTTGGCTCATCAGGTAAACCTGTGAAAAACAGTGGAGCTGTAGCAGCCCTATTTAGAGACTTACAGCTACCTAAAAAGGCAGCTATTATAAAAGTCCAGGCACATACAAAGGAACAGTTGCCCTTCGGCCGTAGGTAACCGAAGGGCAGATGAGGCTCTCCCCACAATAATACTATATGAACCTGCTGAAGCAGACCAGGTGGGGGCTGTTGACATTACAATGCTCAGATTAATCCAAAAACAGGCCGCAATGGAAGAAAAAGAATAATGAAAGGAAAAGGGGCAAAAGAAGACCAAAAGGGGCTATGGCAGACAGAAGGTATGCTGTGCTTCCCCGGGTTCTGTACCTCATGATGACACATTTGACACAGGGCTCTACACATGCAGCCAAGGTTGCCCCTGGGTACAACAACATTGCTATGTGCAGACATGTCTTCTCTGTGCCAGCCATAACACAAGGAGATCAGTAAACGTCCCCCAGAACTAGGGCTGGGCGATTATGACCTAAATCAAAATCACGATTAATTGAACATGTAACTTCGATTACGATTAATGAACGATTATTTAGGCTACACCCCTTTTTGCATACCATGCCCCTATTTGCTATGCTATTGAATTAATTTTTATCACCCAAGCCTGCTGTATACTACTGTATATAATATACCGCCTGACACTGCTCCCACACAATATACTGCCCCATAGTTCTCACCACACAGTATAATGCCCCATAGCTGCCCCCACACAAATTAATGCCCATATAGCTGCTCTCCACACAGTATAATGCCTCCCATAACTTTTCCTCCATAGTATAATGCCCACCATAACTGCCCTCCACACAGTATAATGCCTCCGTAACTGCCTCTACACAGTATGATGACCCCTTAACTACACTCCACAAAATATAATGCACCATAGCTGCCCCCACACAGTATAATGCCCCCATAGCTGCCTCTACACAGTATAATGCCCCTATAACTGCCCTCCACACAGTATAATGCCCCCAAAACTACCCTCCACACAGTATAATGCCCCGATAGCTGTTCCCCACAAAGAATAATGCCCCCATAGCTGCCTCTACACAGTTTAATGCCCCTATAGCTGCCCTGTACATAGTATAATGCCCCTATAGCTGCTCTCCACACAGTATAATGCCCCTATAGCTGATCTCCACACAGTATAATGCCCAGGAAAAATTAAAATAATTGAAAAAAACGAAATGCACAAGATGACTTTGATTAATTGATTCCTTATTTTTATTCAATGAACTGCCCAGCCCCACACAGAAGCATACCCCAAGGCCACTGTACCCATTTCAGCAACTGCAGATTGATTACATACAGCTACCCAAGGTTGGTTGGTATGAATATGTCCTTGTCTGTGTTGATATCTTTCCAGGATGGCCTGAAGCATGACCGGTGGCAACAGTCAATGCAAAAACCACGGCTAAGAAGCTGCTCAATGAAGTAGTATGTAGGTATGGTCTTCCAGAAACCATAGAAAGTGATTGAGGTACACATTTCACAGGAGAAATACTTACAGAAGTAATGTCAGCACTAAACATTAAACAGGCGTTCCATACACGCCATCACCGCCAGAGTATTGGGAAGGTAGAAAGAATGAATGGTACACCACTGAAGTTAAAAATTCAAAAGGCAAAGGCTGAGACAGGAAAACCATGGAAAGAATGCCTTCTAATAGTGTTACACTCAGTCAGAGTCACTCCAAACAGAACGATATGGTTGAGTCCATATGAGATTTTGTTTGGGTGTCCACCCGAAACAGAACTTTACTTCTCTCAACATCTCCAACATTTGCACTCAGATTTTACGGCATATGTAGGAGCATTGAATCAAAATCTAATTTCTTTGCATCATCGTGTCCATCGTTCCCTTCCAGATCCGGGGTCTCATTGCGTTAAGCCAGGAGACTGGATAATGGTAAAGAAGCACGAATGGAGAGCTTCAAACCCAGATTTGACAGACCATATGAAGTCCAGCTTACCACTCCCACTTCAGTAAAACTTGAAGGGAAAGCTTCCTGGATACATGCTAGTCACTGAAAGAAGGTTCTGAATCCTGAAGCTTCATCATGCTTACCTATCTTCTATTCCTGTAAATTACACTCACCCTAAAATGATGTCCTAAAGGAGGATTGAAACAACAAGTTTATCAAATATGAATAGACTGTAGTAAAAATGACTAACTTGTGTCCGATTATTGGAACTTCACATTGTGTGATTACAATATGTGGACAAAGTCCACATGCCAAGGATGATGGATGGATATGCGCATACTGTGATGGATGGAACCCCTCTCAAGTCGACATATGTGTCCTTTGTGGTATCTTTAGGAAAAAATCGGATAGCTAAGGATAGATGTGTGTGTGGGCAGGAACACCCCACTTTTCTTAGGAAAATTATTTATAGCTGATCTGAGGGAAAGGATATCAAGGCGTTTGACTATCCCATTGTTTATACGGCTACCCGTCTAAGATATACCACAGTTTCAGCTGTAATGCTATGTAGATTCCCCCAATTTAATAGCCACTATAGTAGTGTAGGAAGGTATCTAAGGATCTGAGTTTCTACCTTCAGGGGTTACTGGGTCCCATAGGGACAGAATAGTTGGATGCAGTATTTTGTAAAAAAGAGGGGAATGTGAGAGTAATAATATAAAATGTTATAAGTTACATAGTTACAGGTTGGATAAAGACACAGGTCCATCAAGTCTAATTTTAACGTATATTATTTATATGAAAATAGCTGCATTGAGCCATTTAAGAGATATGTAAAAGTTTTATGTGTAAGAATTTATACTCCATTGTTTCAATTCTGTATAGATAAGTCTCATGACAACTTATGAAAATTTAATAGGCATTAATAGTTAAACAGCCGTGATCGGAGTCAACTCTGATCTTTGTCATTGCAGGTCGGTATTTGAAACAGCCGGCACCCGCCTTATATGGTGTGGGCTCAGCTCCTGAGCCCCTGTCATGTTAGGGCAGCGCACATCTAATGTAACTGTTTGTTGGATGTCGCTAAGTGGTTAAAGAAAAAGGCCTCCCATCAAACATCATAAAATCAGCGATCAAGAAAGATAGCAAATGAACTCAGAGACAACTCATAGTTACCTGTAAAGGAAAAACGCCACCAAAAGAACAATACTATGACTTTCTCACTACATATAACCACTCACATGAAATTATCAAAAATATATTAGCCAAATGGCTAATACTGCTAAATGATTCACATTTAAAAGATTGATTACTTGTAAATCCAAGGATCATATATAGAGAACTAAAAACTCTCAAAAGCCATCTAGCTTCTAGCAAACTCTGCACACTAAAACCGTAAACAAAACTATCAGCACATTACTTGTACACATTGCGGGAATCCACTGATGTACTAGTACGCAGGTACGTTGTAAATGCAGTGATAGCATAAAACATAGAACCACGACTTTTAAGAGCCAAGTCACTCACGAAATCTTCAAAACCACCTTGCCTCTTCAATACAATGCGAGATACTTAATATACCTACTAGAAAGCCCATGTAAATTATAGTATGCGACTAAACAAACATAGATCAAATGTACAGTACAAAAAGGGTATTTAAAACACAGTGTTTCACGTCATGTAGCTATATCACACTGGAATCAGTATTAGAATTACTTTCAAAATCCCGTTATGAACAATGCATACATATTGTTATGATTCTATAATATATATAATACATACATTATGCTTCTTTCTTTCTGTACATTCCCTTCCCCTATTGGAATACGCTATCTCTTGCACGATTAAATGTATTTTATGAATATGTAATAATTTGAATGTTATTGCATCTTAATATGAAATTTTGCATTTCCAATTAGACCGCCCTTGGAACTATCCCTAATGTTAAAAAAATAAAAGTTAACATAACTGGCTTGCCGCGTCGGTAAATGTCCAAAATATTAAAAAAGAAGCAGGATAAAAAACAAACATTTGCGATATTCCCCAATTTATTTAAATGAACAGAATCTCATAATAGGTGTATATCAAAATGAAAAAAAAGTGAAAGTCATGCATCACCTATCGCACCGCTCTAATGTCTACTATAAACGATCAATTTCATCCATACACACTGCATTCGTATATAACAAGTCACTGCCTATTCATTCCCAAATAAGTAGGTCACATAATACCGTATTACATTGCGGGAAGAAACCAATCAAGTTCTACTACCATATTGAATCCTCCTTCCACAACACGGCTCTCCACTATGGCTGAAATTATGAATGAAAGGATTCCCAGAATGCTCCTAAGCACGGATCAATCTTTTCGTCACAACCTGAAACTCTGTTTTACAACTTACAATGGTATGTTTTTTCACTTTAATATCTATTATTAATCAAAAGTGGATTGATAGGAGATGACCACTTCACTGAAGGGAAGAGCCTAAAAAAGCTGCAGAGTGTATTAAAAAAGGGCGATAAGAAAAGACACCACTTATCAGTGTGACACCTGCCCTGAAAAACTTGGCCTGTGCATAAAGGATTGTCACAGTGCACTTTATCAAGGTTGTTCCCCATAGCCTGTATTGATAATTAGTTTGCATACTTGGTAATATGTTTATCTGGGTAGGTGGTACGGCAGTTTGTATGCCTCATCTCACTTTTGCTTATAATCCATCTATACCTTTCATTGTTTCCAGTGATACATGTGACAGCTACAAAGTCACCTCTTTGCTCAGTTGTATGCATGTGATATACTAATGATTGTACTGTGTACTTTTTATTCAGGTCTATGCACGAGTTATACTATTGATGGCACCAAACACTTTATTTTGGTTACTCTGCATAAACATTAGTGCTCTCACAGTGCAATTTTTCAAGGTTGTTCTACATACCCTGTATTGATAATCTGCATACTCTGCAATACATTTATCCAATATACTGGGTGACTTTTGGCATGTTTATATTCTCAATGATACCACATTTCTGGCATTTTTTTCTTATACAATTTGTGTGGGTGTGAGCCTGTCTCTGTGCAATAATTGGCAGTCGTCCACAAATGTAATAAAACATACACACACACACACACACACACATAAATATATATATATATGTTTTGAGTCATTTAGCTATTTTCTTGGATAAGGCACTTAGATCCTTTGCAGTAGATACTTCTTCGTATATACAAGATGCAGCTGATTTTTTACTTAAACTACAGGATATAGATCTGGTAGGTGAGAGAGATATATATCTTGTATCATTTGATGTCATAAGCCTCTATACATCTATTGATCATGAAAGGGGGATGTTGGCGGTTGCAAAAAATTATAAGGTTCTCATTTTTCCATGGAAAGTCGTCAGTTTCTAATGAATTTATTGCAGATTGTGTTGACCTGTAACTATTTCCTTTTTGAGGATGATTTCTTTATGCAGAAGCGTGGCACAGCCATGGGCGCAAATGCAGTGCCCACGTACGCGAACATTTTCATGAGTGTGTTGGAGGAGGAACACGTCTATGTATCCCACCACTTTGGACTAGTTCTTAAGTGGAGGAGATACATAGATTACATATTTCTAGTGTGGAAGGGAGATCTTTCTGAATTGAATAATTTACATACTTTTCTAAATGGGAATGATCCTGATTTGGGTTTTACCATGGAATGCTCAAAGGAGCTTATACATTTCTTGGATGTTGAAGTTAGCCTTGTTGACCAGACTATCATAACCAATTTGTATATAAAACCAACAGATAAGAATAATCTACTATGATTTGAAAGTAATCATCCTCGACCGATGATTAGATCGCTGCCCTACAGTCAATTCCTTAGAGTTAGGAAAATTGTTAATATAGAAGAGTTATTGGATGGTAAGTTAGAGACCCTGACCAAAAAATGTAGAGATAGAGGATACCCTATGTGCTTAATACAGAATCATCAACAAAAAGTGAAGAATCAGACACGTGAAGTCCTTCTACAGAATACACCAAAAGGGGACAACAAAATTCAGAGAATACCTTTTATTTCGACTTATAGTGATTTGAGTCAGCCAATATCCTCTATTATTCGGGGACATTGGCCAATGTTGGGGGGTTGTCTCCAAAAAGTGACAGAATTTAAAGCTCCTCCATTATTCTCCTACCGCCGATCCCATAATTTGGGAGATAAACTTGTGAGAGCGGTTTTGGGCCCAACACAGAAAGGGTCCCAGACTTATCTTGCCCCCATTAACAAAGGATGTTATCCATGTTTAAATTGCATCAATTGTCCCCTTATGATTAAGGGTAAGTCCTTTTTACATCCAAAAACGAATGATGTTTATTGGATTAACCATCGTCTATCATGTAATACAGATCATGTGATCTATCTGCTGCAATGTCCCTGTGACTTATGGTACGTTGGTGAGACCACGTTAGATCTGAGAATAAGAATAAACCAGCATCGGTACACAATACGTAAGAAATGGTTAGATCTACCAGTCTCCAAGCACTTTACGGATATGAAACATATGGAGAAACAATTGCGATTCTGTGTTATAGATATGGTCCCTCCGTTGAGACGGGGAGGGGACAGAACACATTTGCTTAAAAAGAAGGAATTGGAGTGGATACATCGGTTAAAAACGATTAAACCAAATGGCCTTAATATAGAGTTTAAAATGGGTGGTGTTATCGGAGAGGATTGGCTTGCCCTATGTCTTACTGTATTGGAATAGTTAACTCCTTCTAGTGTAGGTTAGATTGATAATGTCTGTTTTACTCTTTGAATGTTTTTTAGATCCGATTTATTAACATAAATTTTCTCTTGTTTTTTCTGTAAGTATAGAGTTCAAAGGACTGTGTACCCATTACGATCTGGATGGAAAACCTACTGTACGGAGTCCCTTATAGACACAGTTGCCGTAATTTTATTTGTTGTAACAATATATAATGTAACCATGTTCCCAAACAAGCATTACTTCTCTCTTGATTAAGAGAATTATAGCAATAAAAATACAACAAAATTTAGTGTTAATGGTCTGGCTATGTTAGTGGGAATGGCTGCGGTAATTGAACCAGCACTCCACAGATTTCTCTTCTTTGGGGTGGCATGCACAAACCGACTGTGCTATGAGCACACTCGGTTAGTGGGGGTGTCAAGTCATTGAGGAGTTTGAGTTGCCTATAGGAGGACTCAATGGGTCACGAGGGGGACTTTAGTGGAAATAGAAATGTTTTCCTCCCAAACATTCTAACTTGTTAAGAGTAAATAAATCCAAGACCATTCTGCTCTTTAGGTCTTTGAATCATTTGATCCAGATAGGCACATTGTTAATAATAAAAGAAATATAGAGGAAGAATCAGGCTGGCATGCCATGCACTAACATGGTGATAACTGCCTCAGACTGCATCACAGAAAAGATGGATGTCTAATTTATTCACTGCACTTGTGAGTCATGGTTACCTTGATTACGACATGAGTCATTGCAACATGTGCATAGACATGCCTAGTTGTTCTGACTAGGCGCCATAGATGGCTTGGTAATATGAGACACTGTGTCCAGCTGGGAACTCTGAGTGGTAGGTTCTTAATATGAAACACATGCATATTGTTATAATGTAATAAACTAATCATGTATATGAATTGTGTTATCACTGGCACTGTATATATTTTTAACAATTTTTTCAACTGCACTTGACACTTTATTTAACCATTGTTTTGTGGTTATCTTTTAATCTTTGGAATATTGGATTAATTCCATCTTAATATTAATATTTTACTTAACTATCACAATCATGTAATCACATGTCATTCTGTATTGAAACCTGCTATCCACATTGCTTGTTATGCTTGAGAAAAGCCCATGTGGGCTGAAACGTTGCACTGACGTATGGGTGAATAAACCTTTTTTCACTGAAATGGAACCTGTGTTGTGCTGCCTATTTCTTTGGAAATATATATATATATATATATATATATATATATATATATATATATATATATATATATATATATATATATATATATATATATATATATATATATATATACCAGAAGAAAAGACAGCAGCACTCCAACACAGTCAAATTGATATGTAAACGGGTGACAGCAAGTCGTCCAGATCCAGTGACTATATCGATATCCCAAACAAATAAATCTTGCAGCACTCCGATAGAATGAATGAAAAACTGTGTTTTTTTATTCAAGCCAACATAGAAAAAATTGTGACGTTTCAGTCCAACATTACGACTTTTTTCAAGCATGGTGATACATACACAATCCAAGGTTTATAAAGCATGTGCAAAAAACAGAACAATCAATCTCATTAGAGTAATTTAAATAATTAAAAGAATATATAAAGCATGTAGCTAAGTGTAAAATCATATTTAGGGTATCAAAACATTCCAACATTGATACAGAATTGTAAAGTGACATATTCAACAATTAAAATAATAATAAATATGAGAAAAAAGACATAATACAGACATAATTATATGATAATCAAATATTCAAAAATCTGTGTCGTAAATTAACCAAGTAGGACCATTAACCATTTGAGACCATGGTAGGCAATTCATATATTTAAATAGTGCTCACTGTTCACGGCGTCCATGTCCCTCAAGCGCGTACTTTTAATTATTTAAATTACTCTAATGAGATTGATTGCCTTGTTTTTTGCACATGCTTCATAAACCTTGGATTGTGTATGTATCAACATGCTTGAAAAAAGTCCTAATGTTGGACTGAAACGTCGCACTTTTTTCTATGTTGGCTTGAATAAAAAAAACACAGTTTTTCATTTATTCTATCGGAGTGCTGCAAGATTTATTTTTTGGGGATATATATATATATATATATATATATATATATAATGATTATAGCTAAGATTATAGTATGTAATGGAGACTTCTAGAGAAGCGGTCAGTCTATTTATGCTTAATATCGGGTATGGACAGGATAGAGACATTGTAAAACATAGAAATTAATGAGTTTTATTTGTTCATATGGTGTGTTTGGCGTGACTTATGTAATGCCGCAATTTGGATGCTAGTAGACATGCTGGCCGCGAAATCAATATAAAAAGGCCTAATTAGGCGCAGAGGGGTTATTACATGAGCTGCTGCTCATTTTACTACAAAACCAACAAAGAAATGGGTATGTATATCACAACTGAATAACGAAAACATGAAAAGTGGCACAACAATCTTTTTATTTCAACAGAAATAAATCAAAACAAACAAAATACGCGTGGGGCTTTTCAGTCCCATTTTCCACTACTAACATTCTATGCTGCATATTTTTACATATTCTGGTATTTATTAGCCGTCTGTTTTGATTTATTCATGATCAGCTATGCATGTTGAGGGGTTCTGGTGGTCTGTGGGGGCTTTTTGTTTGGTTACTTATCAGGGTGGCTAACTCCCCCTTTGGAAGTAATTTTTAGCATGTGTCTGCTATTTTAAATTATTTTAATTTGGTACATGTGGTACAAATAAAAAAAAAATTTGTGCTACTTTTTATGTTTTTATTATTCAGTTTCCATACACATACCCATTTCTTTGTTGGTTTTGCAGTTCATGATTAATAGGGTATGTGGCATTCTTATTTTTGCTGTGCCCACCAGGGATAGTTGTTACTGCTCATTTTCTCACTCCTTTTCCAGAGAGAAAATATCACCCTGCATATGACAGGGAGTACGTATGCTTTCTGATTGATAAGGTGGGGGGATGACAACATTAACAAAAGTTTATGTTATCCATCCCCCTGGAATCAGTTGAAGCCATACAAGGACAGGAGGAAAATCACAGATTCTTCTCCTTACCCTGCACAACACCAGTCTATCCCCCATTGTCTCTGGCTCTTCCTTGCTAGCCACGATTAATACACAACCCTCAAGCAAAGGCTGATGGCTGATGGGACAGGCAGGGTTTAAATAGCAGAGTTCATCAGCAGCATCCAATGGAACAACAAGAAGTTGCAAAGCACCAGAGTCCAGCACGGGAGGTGTTAATGACTGTTTAGCTGCTGCAGAGTGTGGTTGAGTAATGCACCTGAGTATGGCTGAGGCAAAGCAGGCAATGTAGTAGAGCTCACTTTAAAGTGAACACTTAACCCCACCAGGGTAAAATATGACGTTGCCAGCAGGGAAGAGGTGAGCAAGAACACATTATGTATCACCTCTCCGGATGTATGCGATATGCCTTTGACAGGGAAATGGTTAAACAAACATTGTCACAGTATCTGTGATTTGTGTATATGAAATGAAGTAAAAAAATTGGGGGAACATTTTCAAACTGTGGTGAATTGATAATGTTTTCCTAGAGATTGTATAAGGGGTCCTATAGAAGTATGTAAAACCTACTTCTTTGTAAGCATTTTTTTCAAACTGACCTGACAATCTCTATTTCTATTTAATTTTAATTTTATTGTAATTTAATTAAATGTACTTCTGTACAGTACTAACAGACTCTTGAGCAGTCATTCAAAATAATTGACTGGGCAATAGATTGTTTCCTATATAAGAGAGAGTGAACTTCCAGCAACGAGACATGTTAATCAAGTTTACATACTTCAAATGCACTACCGATGATGGGTTGTGCATAGGAATAACATTATGGGTTTATAATTTATTTTCATATTTCTTAATCATATTTCAGGAGCTAGATAGTTTATGACCTTTAGAGCCACCTTTATATTTTGACTGATGAATAGTTGGCAAATGGATTCAGCCAAGTAAGCAGTTTCTTTGTAAGGAAGGTCAATAGAGGGCTTTAAAATCATTACTCCTATTAATATGTTATAATTCAGTCAAAAGCTTTTAAATTCTGAAGGTTTTTAGAGGTAAGAGCCATAGGAGTGATTAATAGTTTTCTTCTAATGGTTAGATGAGAGCCTGAAATCTAGGCCAGAAAAAAGCACAATCCTTTTTAACACAAAGCTGGAGAAGCCTATTGTTATTCAAGTTGGATGGTAAAAGTGCAGTAAAATCCAAAAGAAAAATGGATTTTTGGAGAAGTGAAGGTTATCTGGCAAATAAACTACAAAGCAACTAATTCTTTCTTAGAGACACCTGTTTAGATATTAACAGCTTCACAATGAATGTTTGAAAATCTTGGTCTGTTATCTATACAAATTCCGAGAGTTTACTTTCGATGTTCTAAAGCTTACATTTGTGTTTGAACTGTAAAACAAAAGTTATTTTCATAAAAAGAATTGAAATCTGTCATTTTTATACAAACAGCGATAATAAATTATATAGTCTTCTGCAGACCTTTCCTAAAAAGACTATCTCTCTAAAGACGCCGATATTTGAAATAATGAAATTGTAAAATATCAAGAATATAGAAGTAATTTAAGGTAGCAAGAAAACATTTATAGATGCATAAAAAAACTGTGACATACAGCTGTGCTTGATGTTCATCTATAGGAGAAGAAATTCTCCCATCTACATTCTTTAGCACTAAGTGCCATGTTATAGTAGTTAAATGGGTTGTCCCCACCAGAAAGTTGGACTGCCCTGGGGGTGGAGCTAGCGCCTGAGCTGCATGGACACATCCCGCTGAGTCCCACAACAGCCTGTTAGTAGCTCACAACAGCTTCCAACACCTCATTATGGGGAAAATAGGCAGTAGTAAGGTGAGAGACGCTCCTGGCACTCATAAATTGGTCTCCTCATAAGGAGACATGGAGAAATTTCTTAAAAAGAAGACGGAAGTGCAAGGCGCTCGGAGCTCCAAGATGGCGCCGGACGTACACTGCACACAGGTGGAAGACATCTCTGAAGCTTCAGACAGGGACAGCGAGACAGAGGGAGCCTTGGTCTCGAGCGATTTACCACTATCTCGGGCCTTCTTTAAACAGGTATTAGCCAAAGCTTTAGAACTTAGAGATTTCGCCGACATTAAACAACGTATACTCCAGATAGGCCATATACCTGAGACAGTACCTGCTGAAGTAATTCCAGACACAATAGAAAAGATCTCCCCGCTAGGTTCCAATTACCTTGTAGACATAGAAGCACAATCTTCATGGTTACAATATATATACACTATCAGCATTGTGAGAAACTAGACATGGACCGCACAATCCACAGTATATACGTTGATCTGAGCCGCTAGGCATAATTTAGAAACATGAACATGAGGTTCTTTGTAAACATTTTGCTCAAACTGTATAAGCCCACTTGCCACTTCACGGCGACCTCTTTAAAGTGGGTCCCTACTCTAGCGGTTGCAGCACCGCATGGCGGCTACCGTCACCGCAGCACCGCTCCTGCAGAGGGAGCAACCCAGGGGCCCAAAAGCACCCATGCCTTCAGACCGTGCCAAGCCTCCTTGGCTCTGGGCCACGTCCCCCCACAAGTGCAGCACTACAGCAACAGACACCACCATACAGCACCACAACATGTGAACAGATGGAATGAGCTCACCTTGCCATGCGCCCCCAGTGGCCAACTGAGAGCACAAGCAAGAGCAGGAACACTTATGAGGTCATTCTGGAATTAAAATCAGCTGGGTATTTTTTCAAATGCGTGGACTGCTGGTACCAAGTAAAACAAAGGAAATGAGGAGGATAGACTATACAATATCAGCATTGTGAGAAACTAGACATGGACCGCACAATCCACAGTATATACGTTGATCTGAGCCGCTAGGCATAATTTAGGCATGTATAAGCCCACTTGCCACTTCACGGCGACCTCTTTAAAGTGGGTCCCTACTCTAGCGGTTGCAGCACCGCATGGCGGCTACCGTCACCGCAGCACCGCTCCTGCAGAGGGAGCAACCCAGGCGCCCAAAAGCACCCATGCCTTCAGACCGTGCCAAGCCTCCTTGGCTCTGGGCCACGTCCCCCCACAAGTGCAGCACTACAGCAACAGACACCACCATACAGCACCACAACAAGATCAAAATGTTTACAAAGAACCTCATGTTCATGTTTCTAAATTATGCCTAGCGGCTCAGATCAACGTATATACTGTGGATTGTGCGGTCCATGTCTAGTTTCTCACAATGCTGATATTGTATAGTCTATCCTCCTCATTTCCTTTGTTTTACTTGGTACCAGCACTCCACACATTTGAAAAAATACCCAGCTGATTTTAATTCCAGAATGACCTCATAAGTGTTCCTGCTCTTGCTTGTGCTCTCAGTTGGCCACTGGGGGCGCATGGCAAGGTGAGCTCATTCCATCTATTCACATGTTGTGGTGCTGTATGGTGGTGTCTGTTGCTGTAGTGCTGCACTTGTGGGGGGACGTGGCCCAGAGCCAAGGAGGCTTGGCACGGTCTGAAGGCATGGGTGCTTTTGGGCCGCTGGGTTGCTCCCTCTGCAGGAGTGGTGCTGCGGTGGTGGTAGCCGCCATGCGGTGCTGCAACCGCTAGAGTAGGGACCCACTTTAAAGAGGTCGCCGTGAAGTGGCAAGTGGGCTTATACAGTTTGATCAAAATGTTTACAAAGAACCTCATGTTCATGTTTCTAAATTATGCCTAGCGGCTCAGATCAACGTATATACTGTGGATTGTGCGGTCCATGTCTAGTTTTTCACAATGCTGATATTGTATAGTCTATCCTCCTCATTTCCTTTGTTTTACTTGGTACCAGCACTCCACACATTTGAAAAAATACCCAGCTGATTTTAATTCCAGAATGACCTCATAAGTGTTCCTGCTCTTGCTTGTGCTCTCAGTTGGCCACTGGGGGCGCATGGCAAGGTGAGCTCATTCCATCTATTCACATGTTGTGGTGCTGTATGGTGGTGTCTGTTGCTGTAGTGCTGCACTTGTGGGGGGACGTGGCCCAGAGCCAAGGAGGCTTGGCACGGTCTGAAGGCATGGGTGCTTTTGGGCCGCTGGGTTGCTCCCTCTGCAGGAGTGGTGCTGCAGTGGTGGTAGCCGCCATGCGGTGCTGCAACCGCTAGAGTAGGGACCCACTTTAAAGAGGTCGCCGTGAAGTGGCAAGTGGGCTTATACAGTTTGATCAAAATGTTTACAAAGAACCTCATGTTCATGTTTCTAAATTATGCCTAGCGGCTCAGATCAACGTATATACTGTGGATTGTGCGGTCCATGTCTAGTTTCTCACAATGCTGAATATATATACACTACCGTTCAAAAGTTTAGGGTCACTTAGAAATTTCCTAATTTTTGAAAGAAAAGCTCAGTTTTTTTCAATGAAGATAACATTAACTTAATCAGAAATACACTCTATACATTGTTAATGTGGTAAATGACTATTCTAGCTGCAAACGTCTGGTTTTTAATGCAATATCTACATAGGTGTATAGAGGCCCATTTCCAGCAACCATCACTCCAGTGTTCTAATGGTACATTGTGTTTGCTAACTGTGTTAGAAGGCTAATGGATGATTAGAAAACACTTGAAAACCCTTGTGCAATTATGTTAGCATCGCTGTAAATAGTTTTGCTGTTTAGAGGTGCTATAAAATTGACCTTCCTTTGAGCTAGTTGAGAATCTGGAGCATTAAATTTGTGGGTTCGATTAAACTCTCAAAATGGCTAGAAAAAGATGTTGCAAAAAGGCGTCATGTGAAACTCGACAGTCTATTCTTGTTCTTAGAAATGAAGGCTATTCCATGCGAGAAATTGCCAAGAAACTGAAGATTTCCTACAACGGTGTGTACTACTCCCTTCAGAGGACAGCACAAACAGGCTCTAACCAGAGTAGAAAGAGAAGTGGGAGGCTCCGCTGCACAACTGAGCAACAAGACAAGTACATTAGAGTCTCTAGTTTGAGAAATAGACGCCACACAGGTCCTCAACTGGCAGCTTCATTAAATAGTACCCGCAAAACGCCAGTGTCAACGTCTACAGTGAAGAGGCGACTCCGGGATGCTGGCCTTCAGGGCAGAGTGGCAAGGAAAAAGCCATATCTGAGACTGGCTAATAAAAGGAAAAGATTAATATGGGCAAAAGCACACAGACATTGGACAGAGGAAGATTGGAAAAAAGTGTTATGGATAGACGAATCGAAGTTTGAGGTGTTTGGATCACACAGAAGAACATTTGTGAGATGCAAAAGAACTGAAAAGATGCTGGAAGAGTGCCTGACGCCATCTGTCAAGCATGGTTGAGGTAATGTGATGGTCTGGGGTTGCTTTGGTGCTTGTAAAGTGGGAGATTTGTACAAGGTAAAAGGGATTTTGAATAAGGAAGGCTATCACTCCATTTTGCAACGCCATGCCATACCCTATGGACAGCGCTTGATTGGAGCCAATTTCATCCTACAACAGGACAATGACCCAAAGCACACCTCCAAATTATGCAAGAACTATTTAGGGAAGAAGCAGGCAGTTGGTATTCTATCTGTAATGGAGTGGCCAGTGCAGTCACCAGATCTCAACCCCATAGAGCTGTTGTGGGAGCAGCTTGACCGTATGGTACGCAAAAAGTGCCCATCAAGCCAAAGCAACTTGTGGGAGGGGCTTCTGGAAGCATGGGGTGAAATTTCTCCCGATTACCTCGGCAAATTAACAGCTAGAATGCCAAAGGTCTGCAATACTGTAATTGCTGCAAATGGAGCATTCTTTGACGAAAGCAAAGTTTGAAGGAGAAAATTATTTAAAATAAAAATCATTATTTCTAACGTTGTCAATGTCTTGACTATATTTTCTAGTCATTTTGCAACTCATTCGAAAAATATAAGTGCCAGTTTTCATGGAAAACACAAAATTGTCTGGGTGACCCCAAACTTTTGATCGGTAGTCTGTATATATATATATATATATATATATATATATATATATACATATAGTTAGGTTCAGAATTATTTGGACAGTGACACAATTTTTGTCATTTTAGCTGTTTACCAAAACATATTGAATATACAGTTATTTAATCAATATGGGCTTAAAGTGCGACTCTCAGCTTTAATTCGAGGGTATTCAGATCCTAATTTGAGGAAGGGTTTAGGAATTACAACTCTTTAATATGTAGCTGCCTCCAAAGGGAATTGGACAATTATGTCAAAAGCTATTTAATGGACTGCATGGGCTATTCCCTCGATAATCCATCATCAATTAAGCAGGTAAAAGGTCTGGTGTTGAATCCACAATATGAGGTCAAAGGAGCTCTCAATGCAAATGAAACAGACCATCATTAAGTTGAAAAAAAAAAAAGAATAAATCCATCAGTGAGATAGCACAAATGTTAGGAGTGTCCAAATCAACAGTTTGGTACATTATTGAAAAAAAAAAGTGCACTGGTGATCTGGTAAACTACAAAAGGCCTGGACGTCCACAGAAGACAACAGTGGTGGATGATCGCAGAATCTTTTCCATGGTAATGAAAAACCCCTTCACAACATCTACCTAAGTGAAGAACACTCTCGTGGAAGTAGGTGTATCAGTATCTAAGTCTACCACAGAGAGAAGACTTCATGAGAGCAAATAGAGAGGGTTCACCACTAGGCGCAAACCTTTAATCAGCCTAAAAAATAGAAAGGCCAGATTAGACTTTGCCAAACAACATCTAAAGAAGCCAGCCCAGTTCTGGAAAAGCATTCTTTGGACAGATGAAACGAAGATCAACCTGTACCAGAATGATGGGAGTAAGTAAGTATGGAGAAGGCTTGGAACGGCTCATGATCCAAACCACACAATATCCTCTGTAAAACATGGTGGAGGCAGTGTGGTGGCATGGGCATGCATGGCTACCAAAGGCACTGGCTCACTAGCGTTTATTGATGATGCAAATGAAAACAGAAGCAGCCGGATGAATTCTGACGTGTTCACGGATATACTTTCTGCTCAGATTCAACCAAATGCAGCAAGGTTTATTGGATGTCGCTTCACAGTACAGATGGACAATGACCCAAAACATACTGTGAAAGCAACCCAGGAGTTTTTAAGGCAAAGGAGTGGCATATTCTGCAATGGCCAAGTCAATCACCAGATCTCAACCCGATCGAGCTGCATTTCACTTGCTTAAAACAAAACTTAAGGCAGAAAGACCCACAAAGAAGCAACAACTGAAGACAGCTGCAGTAAAGGCCTGGCAAAGCATCACAAAGGAGGAAACCCAACGTTTGGTGATGTCCATGGGTTCCAGACGTCAGGCAGTCATTGCCTGCAAAGGATTCTCTACAAAGTATTAAAAAAAACATATTATTTATGGTAAAAATAATTTGCCCAATTACTTTTGCGCCCCTGAAATGAGGAGGTTGTGTAGAAAAATGGTTGCAATTCATAAATGTTTCACAGGATATTTTTGTTCAACTTGAATTGAGTTCCCTTGAATTAAACCTGAAAGTCTACACTTCAATTGCATCTCAGTTGTTTCATTTCAAATCCAATGTGATCACATGCACAGCCCAAATCATGAAGATTGTGTCACTGTCCAAATATTTTTGGACCTAACTGTAAGCTTGACGGTTTCACTAATAAAGGTCCTATAAATTACAGTTTTGGATTTAACTGGTGAGAAAGGGACATCGTGTTGGCTAATGGTTCAGTCTCAAGTTAAACTTGAGGTGCAGGGGATCTTTGTTCTCACATGAAGTAATGAGGTAGCGATATGCTATTCAGCTTAGCAATATAAAGTATTTTTGGTGGATCAGTCACTTGGTAGCTTGTGCCCTACCTGGCAATCTCAACTGGCATCTCTCGCCTTCCCCGGAAATCCAATCTGCCAGCTCTCGCCCTGCCTGGCTATCTAATCTGGCAGCTCTCGCCTTGCCCGGCTATACAATCTGGCAGCTCTCACCCTGCCTGGCTCACGCCCCACTTGGCAAATCAACCCCCTTTGTACTGACTTATTCTCCCTCTCCTGCTTATCCCACATGCATCATTCTTTCTGTCTCTCTCTTCTATCACTCACCAACTGTCATTAAATGAAAAAATCATTAGTATTTTTTTTTAAAGACTAGGCTCCTCCCATTTTTTTATGGCGTCCATCAGGCGGTAAAAACGACATATTCACCTTATTCTACAAATTGATACGATTATGGTGATACCAAATTTCTATGTTTTTTTTTTTTACCACTTTTAAAAAAATAAAACTATTTGCTAAAAAAAAAAGGTTTCGTGTCACCATATTCTGAGAGCCATAACTTTTTTCTTTTTCCATAAATTTAGCGGTGTGAGCTGCTTAAATTTTGCAGGAAAATCTGTAGTTTATATATATATATATATTTGACGTCGTTCACCGAGTGGGTTAAACAACGCCATATTGTGATAGTTCGGACTTTTACAGACACGGCGATACCAGTTATGTTAATTTTTTTAACGTTGCTTTAGGAGAAATATGGGAAAAGGTTTTTTTTTTAACCTTTCGTACTTTTTGTTTTGAAACATAAAAAAAACCCTTTATTTAACTGTTTTTTAATTGTCCCCCTAGGGGACTTGAATCAGCGATCGTTGGATCGCTTCCATGATATACTGCAATACTAATATATTGCAGTATATCGGGATCCTGACAGTCTTCTTTAACCCCTTCCCGACCACCCCACGTAGATTAACGGGTGGCAGCACTGGGCCTTGTGCCTACAGCCCGTTAATCTACGTGTGCTCCTAACAGAGCACACAGGCACTCCCCGTAGCCCGGCATCTCCCAGTACAGGATTCCACTAGCAGCTTTAGTACTGGGAGAAAACATCAGGTCGGATCACAGCGGTGATTAACCCCTTAAATACGGCAGTCAATAGCGACTGCCGCATTTATGTTTGTACAACAATATCGGCACCCCGCTACGCGATTGCGGGGGGCGATTGTTGCGAATGTTGCAATACCTTGGTTGATTTAAATGAGTTATGGAGGGAAGGTAACCCACTTGGGGATATAGATGGATCTAAAGAAGACATAACTAACATCATTCCGGAATACACAGGCTTGCGTAAAAAAAAGCAGTACAATGCCAAGCGTTTACTCCAATAGGTGCACACATGCATTTTTGGAGGCAATGCTTAGGGATATTGGTCTTATTGACTGGCCCTCCTTCCTGTGTGAGGACAACTTAACAAAAAGGGAACGAAAGGCTCTGAGGGAATTGCGAAATCTTAAAAAGGTTGCGATAAAACCCAGTGACAAGGGTGGAAATGTTGTCCTCCTCAGGGAGGAGGACTATGTCGGTGAAATAAAAAGACAACTAGATACTGATGCATATACCCCCCTAATGAACAATCCACTTGTGAACATAACTGGCATACTAAATAGGAAGCTAGCGTTTGTCCTAGATGAGGGCTTAATTAATAAACATGAGTTTCAATATTTGGAGATAAGGGAGCCACGAATGCCTACTATCTATGTGCTTCTCAAAGTGTATAAAAATAGAAATACCCCACCGGGCAGACCGATTATATCGGGTTGTGATTGCCCGACAGATCACCTTGGAAAACACATAGATGAGAAATTGAAACCCTTTGTTCGCACACTCCCCTCTTTTGTCTTGGACACAGGAGATCTCCTGAATAAAATTGAAAATTTGACAATTGAGGGTGACTTTCTACTCGTCGGATTAGACGTAGAATCATTGTATACCTCGATCCCTCATGACACTGTTTTAAGAGCTAATGCACACTTTCTGGAGAGGAGAGGAGGAAAACAAAACGTTTGAACAAAAACGTCCAAAAGGAATGTATATGTGTGGTTCATGTAGATGCTGTAAGTATGTGCTCAAGTCGGATACTTTCTCTGATAGTGAACACAAAAGGGAATTTAAAGTTTATAATTTTATTAATTGTCGTTCAACTATGGTTGTGTACTCAATTATCTGCCCATGTGGGAAACAATACATTGGGAAAACGAAACGAGAACTGCATATACGCATAAATGAACACATTTTGGATATTACCAGGGGAGAAAAAAAAAATCCATTAGCAGCACATTTTAAAACACATCATGAATAGAGATGAGCGAACCGGGACAACCGAACCCGGTTTCGGTCCGAACTTCGGGAAAAGTTCGGTTCGCAGGGAATCCGAACTTCACCGGGTTCGGCCGAACCCGTTTTGACCGAACCCGGCTACATTTTGGCGCCTGACACATATTACATCTAAAATGGAGGATTTCACAAGATCACCTGACATCAGGCTGCCCCATAATGCCTTGCAAACGGCTCTCCCAGCCAATCGGGAGGCAGCATAGGGGCGGGCTCAAGCCTGCAATAAAAGTCTATGCACGGAGCTCAGCGGCCATTTTACAGACAGGAGCTGTAGCGATAGCATCTCTGTGCAGTAAGTGAAAGCTTTAGGAATCTAAAAGGCAGGAATCCAGCAATCGAAGGGGCTCATCCACTACTCACTACTCAGCCAGTGTGTGAATACGCTTTTATAAGGGGCTCATCCCCGTTGCATCCAACTTGCAATACAGGCAGGCTTTGTAGTACTACAACGCCCAGCATTCCCTGAGTCAGTGCACAGTGACTGATAGAAATTCTCATTAATTGTCATTTGCCAAGCCAGTGTCAGTGTGAATATGCTTTTAGAAGGGGCTCATCCCCGGCCGTTAACATAACGAGATAACAATCCAACTTGCAATACAGGTAGCCTTTGTAGTAGTAGTAGTAGTACTACAAGGCCCAGCATTCCCTGAGTGCACCGCGGCGTGGCTGATAGAAATTCTCATTCATTGCCATTTGCCAAGCCAGTGTCAGTGTGAATACGCTTTTAGAAGGGGCTCATCCCCGGCCGTTAACATAACGAAATAACAATCCAACTTGCAATACAGGCAGCCTAGTAGTACTACAAGGCCCAGCATTCCCTGAGTGCACCGCGGCGTGGCTGATAGAAATTATCATTCATTGCCATTTGCCAAGCCAGTGTCAGTGTGAATACGCTTTTAGAAGGGGCTCATCCCCGGCCGTTAACATAACGAAATAACAATCCAACTTGCAATACAGGCAGCCTAGTAGTACTACAAGGCCCAGCATTCCCTGAGTCCATTGCGGCGTGGCTGATAGAAATTCTCATTCATTGCCATTTGCCAAGCCAGTGTGTGAATACGCTTTTAGAAGGGGCTCATCCCCGGCCGTTAACATAATGAAATAACAATCCAACTTGCAATACAGGCAGCCTAGTAGTACTACAAGGCCCAGCATTCCCTGAGTGCACCGCGGCGTGGCTGATAGAAATTATCATTCATTGCCATTTGCCAAGCCAGTGTCAGTGTGAATACGCTTTTAGAAGGGGCTCATCCCCGGCCGTTAACATAACGAAATAACAATCCAACTTGCAATACAGGCAGCCTAGTAGTACTACAAGGCCCAGCATTCCCTGAGTGCATTGCGGCGTGGCTGATAGAAATTCTCATTCATTGCCATTTGCCAAGCCAGTGTGTGAATACGCTTTTAGAAGGGGCTCATCCCCGGCCGTTAACATAATGAAATAACAATCCAACTTGCAATACAGGCAGCCTAGTAGTACTACAAGGCCCAGCATTCCCTGAGTGCACCGCGGCGTGGCTGATAGAAATTCTCATTCATTGCCATTTGCCAAGCCAGTGTCAGTGTGAATACGCTTTTAGAAGGGGCTCATCCCCGGCCGTTAACATAACGAAATAACAATCCAACTTGCAATACAGGCAGCCTTTGCAGTAGTACTACAAGGCCCAGCATTCCCTGAGTGCACCGCGGCGTGACTGATAGAAATTCTCATTTATTGCCATTTGCCAAGCCATTGTGTGAATACGCTTTTAGAAGGGGCTCATCCCCCGGGTTTTGATTCAACTTGCTGCCCTTCCAGCAGTGAAATGTCTGGTAAAAAAAAAGGTTGTGAAAGGACGGGGTAGAAGAAAAAACATCCATGCCGTCTCCTCTTCCAGTCCAAATGTTGGATCTGTGCCAGACCCAGTAGTACCAGCATTTGTGGCACAAGACATGTGCCCAGTTCCACTAGTAGCAGCAGCCATGTGCCTGCTGGTAGTAGTAGCAGTATCAGCAAGCCAGACTTGTCCATCTCCTCCGGTGGGCGGGTTATTTTAGACAATACGGCCATTGTGGACTGGTTGGCTGGCTCGCGGTCATCTCAGCAGGAAGACTCTGACGATCTGGCTTCAAGCCAGGTTTCGTTGGATTCCAGATCCTCTACAGTTCCTTGGCACAGTGACAGTAGTAATATAGGTATTTCTAGCGTTTCCATTCCATCATCTATGTCTTCGCTCCCCCTTCCTAGCGGGAAGCTATCTTTCCTGAGAGTCCCAAGAGACATCTCCTCGGGTGCGAAGGAAGATACTGAACAACATAGTGATGATGATGATTTGTTTTCCGCGAGTCAGCCTACGGAGTGTGTTGCAGCGGTGGTGGAGGTGGAAGCGGGGTCCAAGACGCATAGCTGCGTTAGTGGGGGTGTTGGTGGTGGTAGCCGTGGTGGCAGACGCAGTAATGAGGGGGGGCATGATGTCACATCACATTCACAACACAGTGACAGAAGTGGCGGGGATGATGAGGAAGGCTATGATGATGATGTTGTTTTAGACAGGACGTGGGAACCAGGTGACGAGGTGATGACGGCATCAGAGGAGGAGGGTAGTAGTGGCGGCACTGGCCGTGATAAACAGCCAAGCCGAGGTAGGGGCAGAAGTCAATCTGCAAAACGTTGCGGCGGTAGGCTCAGCTCAGGAGCCGGTGACGGCGGCACTGATGCTGGTGTAGGCTCCCGAAAAAAGCCTGCCAGACAAGGGGCAAGCTCGGGTGGTGGTGGACGTGGTACTACCTCTTTACGGTACTCTGCCATGTGGCAATTTTTCTGTACCTTCCCGGAGGACGAAAACATGGCACAGTGCCGTATCTGCAAGCAGAAAGTAAGGCGTGGGCAGGGCAGCAATGTAGGAACTACCGCTCTACGTAAACACATGGAGCGGCATCACAAGGCCATGTGGGACAATCAACATGCCCCACCATCATCATGTACATCTAATGAAGACCCCTCTGCCGCTGCTCCGAGTCCCTGTCATCTAAGTAGTAGCCAGGCCTTATCCACCATGTCGTTGTCATCATCATCATCATCATCATCACTGTCATCTAGTGCTCCTCCTACGTCCCGTCAGTTATCCATTACGGAATCGTTGTCCAATAAGCAACAATATATACCCAGTCATCCACTTGTCGTGCGGCTTAATTCACACCTGGCTAAGTTGTTGGTGGTGCAGTCGCTGCCGTACCACCTGGTCGACTCCGCCGGCTTCAAGCAATTGATGGCGTGCGCTCAGCCTAGGTGGCGAATACCTAGCCGACATTACTTCTCCAAAACAGCTGTCCCTGCCTTGCACAAGCATGTGGAGGAAAAGGTGTGCCAGTCCTTGCAATTATCCGTGTGCAGCAAGGTACATGCCACCGTCGACACGTGGAGCAGCAACTATGGGCAGGGACAGTACATGTCTTTCACGGCCCACTGGGTCAATATTTTGCAGTCCGATACACCACCGCAGCAATGCCAGGCATTACCACCTCCACGCTTGTATCTTTCTGGTTCAACTCCGGACACCAGGCGCCTACCATCCTCCTCCTCCTACTCCTCCACCTTGCCTTCCTCCTTGGAGGTCTTCCCGTCCCCGACAGGAGACAGCTTATCTTCCACTCCTCCTCCCTCCTCTTTCATAGGTGCAAGGTCAAGAGCCACAACGCTGTCTAACACCTGCTGAGCCTGGGCGAGAAAAGCCACACAGGGCAGGAGCTGCTGCTGTGCATCAAGGAGGAAATCGCACGCTGGCTGTCTCCTCTGAAACTCACACTGGGCAATGTTGTCTCTGATAATGGCAAGAACGTTGTGGCTGCACTGCGTCTAGGTCACCTGACACACGCTCCTTGCAAGGCATATGTGATCAATCTGGTCATAACAAGCTTCTTAAAGTCATATGTTGGTTTGAAGGGTGTGCTGGCCATGTCCAGGAGGGTTTGCGTTCGCTTCAGACGTTCGTATGCATTTAAGCACGCCCTCCTGGACTTGCAGCGTCAAAACAATCTCCCAGAACACAGCCTGATTTGCGACGTTCCAACACGCTGGAATTCCACCCTGCACATGTTGGACCATCTGTACGAACAGCGGAAAGCCGTGAATGATTTCCTGATGCAGCAGATGGGCAGCGTTTGGAGCCAGTGTAATTTTCGAGCTCAGGCACTGGCAGCTGGTTAGAGACGCATGTCGCGTTTTGAGGCCCTTTGAAGAGGCCACACGATTTGTGAGCCGTGACGCTAGCTACCTCTGCAATAGGCGGCGGCAGCAGCAGCGGCAGCAGCAGCAGCCAATTCAGTTTGGAAAATATGATGACAACATTTTTACATCCAATACCCCGACCTGACACACATCGTAGTCACCAAAGGGATGTTCACCATCACCAGGTGCAGCACCTAAACAACCAGGTTCACTCGTACCTGGACTGTGCCCTTTCTCTGTCAGAAATGCTGATCCCAGACCCCATGGACTTCTGGGTCAGCAGATTGGATCATTGGCAAGAACTGGCCCAGTTTGCCATGGGTGTACTGTCTTGTCCACCCTCCAGTGTAGCGTCAGAGAGGGTATTCAGCACGGCAGGGGGCTTCGTCACCCCTAAGCGAACAAGATTGTCCGCCAACAGCTTGGAAAATCTCACGTTTCTGAAAATGAATCAAGCGTGGATCGGTGAGGATTTTAAAACCCCTGTGCCTGATGCCACTGATTAGATCTGACATTGCTGCTGCTGCTGCTGCCGCTGCTGTCTGCTACTGCCACCTGCTACTACGGGATTCTGTCCTGTCCACTCTTTTTTTAATGTGCCGCTGTTGGTGCTGCTACTACTTCTACCACCAATCCACCCCCAGTGCCGTCTGCTACAAGCAGGCCTGCCCCACCACAGGGCTTTGTCCTGTGACTGTCGTCCAGTCTCTTTTTTTAATGTGCTGCTACTACTACTACCACCACCCTTGCTGTCTGTGTTGGCTACCTCTACTACCACCAATACACCTCCACTGTCGTCTGCTACAAGCAGGCCTGGAGGGCTTGTGAAAAGCCATTGCTTGTTGCTTTTACATCCATGTATGGATGAACCCCGGCAGGCATCTGCCAATAAAAAGGGTACATTTTTGAAGGGCTTGTGAAAAGCCATTGCTTGTTGCTTTTACATTACATCCATGTATGGATGAACCCCGCCAGTCAACTGCCAATAAAAAGGGTACATTTTTGGAGGGCTTGTGAAAAGCCATTGCTTGTTGCTTTTACATCCATGTATGGATGAACCCCGGCAGGCATCTGCCAATAAAAAGGGTACATTTTTGGAGGGCTTGTGAAAAGTCATTGCTTGTTGCTTTTACATCCATATATGGATGAACCCCGGCAGGCATCTGTCAATAAAAAGGGTAAATTTTTGGAGGGCTTATCAAAAGCCATTGCTTGTTGCTTTTACATTACATCCATGTATGGATGAACCCCGGCAGGCATCTGCCAATAAAAAGGGTAAATTTTTCGAGGGCTTGTGAAAAGCCATTGCTTGTTGCTTTTACATCCATGTATGGATGAACCCCGGCAGGCATCTGCCAATAAAAAGGGTACATTTTTGGAGGGTTTGTCAAAAGCCATTGCTTGTTGCTTTTACATTACATCCATGTATGGATGAACCCCGGCAGGCATCTGCCAATAAAAAGGGTACATTTTTGGAGGGCTTATCAAAAGCCATTGCTTGTTGCTTTTACATTACATCCATGTATGGATGAACCCCGGCAGTCATCTGCCAATAAAAAGGGTACATTTTTGGAGGGCTTGTGAAAAGCCATTGCTTGTTGCTTTTACATCCATGTATGGATGAACCCCGGCAGGCATCTGCCAATAAAAAGGGTACATTTTTGGAGGGCTTGTGAAAAGTCATTGCTTGTTGCTTTTACATCCATATATGGATGAACCCCGGCAGGCATCTGTCAATAAAAAGGGTAAATTTTTGGAGGGCTTATCAAAAGCCATTGCTTGTTGCTTTTACATTACATCCATGTATGGATGAACCCCGGCAGGCATCTGCCAATAAAAAGGGTAAATTTTTCGAGGGCTTGTGAAAAGCCATTGCTTGTTGCTTTTACATCCATGTATGGATGAACCCCGGCAGGCATCTGCCAATAAAAAGGGTACATTTTTGGAGGGTTTGTCAAAAGCCATTGCTTGTTGCTTTTACATTACATCCATGTATGGATGAACCCCGGCAGGCATCTGCCAATAAAAAGGGTACATTTTTGGAGGGCTTATCAAAAGCCATTGCTTGTTGCTTTTACATTACATCCATGTATGGATGAACCCCGGCAGGCATCTGCCAATAAAAAGGGTAAATTTTTGGAGGGCTTGTGAAAAGCCATTGCTTGTTGCCTTTACATCCAAGTATGGATGAACCCCGGCAGGCATCTGCCACCATAAAGGGTACATTTTTTGAGGGCTTGTCAAAAGCCATTGCTTCTTCTTTTACCACCTTATATGTATGAACCCTGGCAGGCATCTGCCGCCAAAAATGTTTAATTTTTGTACCTTTTTTAACAATGCATTAAGCATACAACATGTGCAGTGCTTTCTGTTAGTTATCACCGTGTCCCATCCGTTTTCCTATAGCCATACATGTTGGCGTAACTTTGACACTAACTTTGACTTAAAGACAGCTCAAAAGTACTTGGATACACTCATGGGTGACCTAAGAGTGTTATACAGGGCTTCTAGGGCTTTTAAACAGTGTTATACACGATTTTTAGGGGCTTTCTTGTATTACTGGTTCGGTCATGAAATTCGGCGAACCTGCCGAAACAAACTTTTCAAAAGTTTGCTCATCTCTAATCATGAACAATCACCCACGGGTTTGAAATTTATGGGGATTTACCAACTTTTTGGGGATAGAAGAGGAGGTAATCGTAACCCTATTCTCTTACAAAAGGAAACCATGTGGATATACACATTGGGCACTTTGAACCCTAGGGGACTTAATATTGAAAAAAAATTCAATATGTTCCTGTGATCTTTTATTGGGAGGGAGCACATGGACTTCCACTGGGATGGCCGTTTACCAGCGTCTTCAGTGGTCTCCATCTGCTCACTCCTATTCAATCAAACAATTCAAATTGGACTATATGATTCAAATCGCTCTACCTTACCCATCTCATTTAATCCCCTATATTTTACCTCTAGCGTAGATAATATGGACTTTATCTGAATATCCCACTTCCTAAACAAAAAATAAGATGGAAAATAACAAAGTAATATAGTTGACTTTGCCCCTGAATAAGGAATATGTAATCCGTTATGGGAACAGGTGGATTTATGTCCTCTTATATCTTGATATTGAAAGTCGTATTGTAGGGGGAATTTATATGCATGACGCCTCCCATGGTTGCTGGGGACCCGGGTCCCACTGCCTTTTTAGGCATAGGACCAATTTCCTGCCTCCCCTGGAACGCCTCATGAATTCCCCCCATAAACATTTTGTCTTGAAAATTCAAATTATGCAATATATTCTCTGGAAGAAACATACATATGCTTGCAATAGCCTGGATTTTTTGTATTGAATATTGTACCCTAATTATAGAACCAATAAATGAATGGACATATCCACATAAAGCTGGACACTATAAATACAACGTACTTGGCTGTACTTGCTAAACGGCTCTGAGGAAATCCTGATCAGGGATGAAACGCATCAGCTGATCTAATCAAGCTCGGCAGGTAGTGACGTCAAACCTTGCCTTGCAAATCCCTGGCTGTGCTGGAGACACCGCATTGAAAATATTATCGTATGATTTGGAACTTACCTTCCTGACGGCATGTGCTCTCGTCTCTTGGATCCTGTGCCTCTTTGTGTGTGCCGTGGAGCGACCTTGTACATCTGAGAAGTAAGAGTTACTTGAATGATTGCAAATTTAAAGGCATAAACTAGTATATTGCCATATGAGCCGGAACTTACCTTGTGAGAATCCTTTGAGCCTCTTGCTGAATTTGCTGTTCCTCCACATGGTCTCCCGGTGTTCTCTGGATGACTAGAGGTAAAAAAATCTATATATGCAATAGAAGTTGGAATTGCCGTATAAAAACAACTGGGAAACGGCCTCTTAAAATGACGTTAGGGATCGGGAGGGATCTATATCGACCTTATTGGTCTATGAACAGACTGTCATTTACCCCTGATCCCTATAGAAACAGGATCCAATATCTAAAGGGGAAGAGCTAAATAACCACGCCGCAAATCCATTTTTTCCATACATCGTGGCTATGTTCTTACGACAGGAACTATTATGTAAAGGAAAATCTTCCTCACAATCTCATTATCAACCCCTTTGAATAGGAACTTTTGCCAGGTTGAGGATAAGATTATATATATGTGTGGAAACCGCAAGTGTGAACACAACCCAGCGGTTTCTCTTGTTTATGCAACTGACCTTACTTTTAGGGGTATATACACTACCGTTCAAAAGTTTGGTGTCACCCAGACAATTTTGTGTTTTCCATGAAAACTCACACTTATATTTATCAAATGAGTTGCAAAATGACTAGAAAATATAGTCAAGACATTGACAAGGTTAGAAATAATGATTTTGATTTGAAATAATAATTTTCTCCTTCAAACTTTGCTTTCGTCAAAGAATGCTCCATTTGCAGCAATTACAGTATTTCAGAGCTTTGGCATTCTAGCTGTTAATTTGCTGAGGTAATCGGGAGAAATTTCACCCCATGCTTCCAGAAGCCCCTCCCACAAGTTGGATTGACTTGATGGGCACTTCTTGCGTACCATACGGTCAAGCTGCGCCCTCAACAGCTCTATGGGGTTGAGATCTGGTGACTGCGCTGGCCACTCCATTACAGATAGAATACCAGCTGCCTGCTTCTTCCCTAAATAGTTCTTGCATAATTTGGAGGTGTGCTTTGGGTCATTGTCCTGTTATAGGATGAAATTGGGTCCAATCAAGCGCTGTCCACAGGGTATGGCATGGTGTTGCAAAATGGAGTGATAGCCTTCCTTATTCAAAATCCCTTTTACCTTGTACAAATCTCGCACTTTACCAGTACCAAAGCAACCCCAGACCATCACATTACCTCCACCATGCTTGACAGATGGCGTCAGGCACTTTTCCAGCATCTTTTCAGTTGTTCTGCGTCTCACAAATGTTCTTCTGTGTGATCCAAACACCTCAAACTTTGATTCGTCTGTAGATAACACTTTTTTCCAATCTACCTCTGTCCAATGTCTGTGTGCTTTTGCCCATATTAATCTTTTCCTTTTATTAGCCAGTCTCAGATATGACTTTTTCTTTGCCACTCTGCCCTGAAGGCCAGCATCATGGAGTCGCCTCTTCACTGTAGACGTTGACACTGGCGTTTTGCGGGTACTATTTAATGGAGCTGCCAGTTGAGGACCTGTGAGGCGTCTATTTCTCAAACTAGAGACTCTAATGTACTTGTCTTGTTGCTCAGTTGTGCAGCGGGGCCTCACACTTCTCTTTCTACTCTGGTTAGAGCCTGTTTGTGCTGTCCTCTGAAGGGAGTAGTACACACCGTTGTAGGAAATCTTTAGTTTCTTGGCAATTTATCGCATGGAATAGCCTTCATTTCTAAGAACAAGAATAGACTGTCGAGTTTCACATGAAAGCTCTCTTTTTCTAGCCATTTTGAGAGTTTAATCGAACCCACAAATGTAATACTCCAGATTCTCAACTAGCTCAAAGGAAGGTCAGTTTTATAGCTCCTCTAAATAGCAAAACTGTTTACAGCGGTGCTAACATGATTGCACAAGGGTGTTCAAGTGTTTTCTAATCATCCATTAGCCTTCTAACACAGTTAGCAAACACAATGTACCATTAGAACACTGGAGTGATGGTTGCTGGAAATGGGCCTCTATACACCTATGTAGATATTGCATTAAAAACCAGACGTTTGCAGCTAGAATAGTCATTTAGCACATGATTCCTACTCTGAATGGTCCCCAGTTATAAGTGGTGTACCCCAGGGTTCAGTGCTGGGACCACTATTATTCAACTTATTTATTAATGATATAGAGGATGGGATTAATAGCACTATTTCTATTTTTGCAGATGACACCAAGCTATGCAATATAGTTCAGACTATGGAAGATGTTTGTGAATTGCAGGCAGATTTAAACAAACTAAGTGTTTGGGCGTCCACTTGGCAAATGAAGTTTAATGTAGATAAATGTAAAGTTATGCATCTGGGTACGAAAAACCTGCAAGCATCATATGTCCTAGGGGGAGCTACACTGGGGGAGTCAATTGTTGAGAAGGATCTGGGTGTACTTGTAAATCATAAACTAAATTTCAGCATGCAGTGTCAATCAGCTGCTTCAAAGGCCAGCAAAATATTGTCGTGTATCAAAAGAGGCATGGACTCGCGGGACAGGGAGGTAATATTACCACTTTACAAAGCATTAGTGAGGCCTCATCTAGAATATGCAGTCCAGTTCTGGGCTCCAGTTCATAGAAAGGATGCCCTGGAGTTGGAAAAAATACAAAGAAGAGCAACGAAGCTAATAAGGGGCATGGAGAATCTAAGTTATGAGGAAAGATTAAAAGAACTAAACCTATTTAGCCTTGAGAAAAGACGACTAAGGGGGGACATGATTAACTTATATAAATATATGAATGGCGCATACAAAAAATATGGTGAAATCCTGTTCCATGTAAAACCCCCTCAAAAAACAAGGGGGCACTCCCTCCGTCTGGAGAAAAAAAGGTTCAACCTGCAGAGGCGACAAGCCTTCTTTACTGTGAGAACTGTGAATCTATGGAATAGCCTACCGCAGGAGCTGGTCACAGCAGGGACAGTAGATGGCTTTAAAAAAGGCTTAGATAATTTCCTAGAACAAAAAAATATTAACTGCTATGTGTAGAAATTTTTTACTTCCCCTTTCCTATCCCACTTCCCTTTTCCCATCCCTTGGTTGAACTTGATGGACATGTGTCTTTTTTCAACCGTACAAACTATGTAACTATGTAACATTAAGGGTATGTTCACACGGCCTATTTACGGACGTAAATCGGGCGTTTTTGCCCCGAATTACGCCCGAAAATAGCGCCTCAATAGCGCTGACAAACATCTGCCCATTGAAAGCAATGGGCAGACGTTTCTCTGTTCACACGAGGCGTATATTTACGCGCCGCTGTCAAAAGACGGCGCGTAAATAGACGCCCGCGTCAAAGAAGTGACCTGTCACTTCTTTGGCCGTAATTAGAGCCGTTATTCATTGACTCCAATGAATAGCAGCGCTAATTACGCCCGTAATTGACGCGGCGTTCAAGCGCCTGCACATGCCGGTACGGCTGAAATTACGGGGATGTTTTCAGGCTGAAACATCCCCGTAATTTCAGCCGTAACGGACGCCCTCGTGTGAACATACCCTAACAATGTATAGAGTGTATTTCTGATTAATTTAAAGAGACTCTGTCACCACATTATAAGTGCCCTATCTCCTACATAAGGAGATCGGTGCTATACTGTAGGTGACAGTAATGCTTTTTATTTTAAAAAACGATCTATTTTCACAACGTTAGGAGCGATTTTTTATGTAAATGAGTTTCTTAATGCCCAAGTGGGCGTATTTTTACTTTCGACCAAGTGGGCGTTGTACAGAGGAGTGTATGACGCTGATCAATTGGCATCATGCACTCCTCTCCATTCATTTACACAGCAGAATCGCGTTCTTACTAGAACATGATCTGCAGCCACATACACAGCGATTCTGCTTGATTAACATTAATCCAGTATCCTGATAATGAATACACATGATCATCCAGCCTGGACGTCATGTGTATTCAGAATCCTGACACTTCTGAATCTTTTCTATGAGATTCCAGCAACGGATACGAAATCTCGCTAGATTACGGACGTAAACGAGATTTCGTATCCGTTGCTGGAATCTCACAGAAAAGATTCAGAAGTGTCAGGATTCTGAATACGCATGACGTCCAGGCTGGATGATCATGTGTATTCATTATCAGGACACTGGACACTGTGTATGTGGCTGCAGATCATGTTATAGTAAGATCGCGATTCTGCTGTGTAAATGAATGGAGAGGAGTGCATGATGCCGATTCGTCAGCGTCATGCACTCCTCTGTACAACGCCCACTTGGTCGAAAGTAAAAATACGCCCACTTGGGCATTAAGAAACTCATTTACATAAACCAAAATCGCTCCTAACGTTGTGAAAATAGATTGTTTTTTTTAAATAAAAAGCATTACTGTCACCTACATTATAGCGCACATCTCCTTATGTAGGAGATAGGACACTTATAATGTGGTGACAGAGCCTCTTTAATGTTATCTTCATTGAAAAAAATTTGCTTTTTTTTCAAAAATAATGAAATTTCTAAGTGACCCTAAACTTTTGAACGGTAGTGTATATATACATAAATGTTATCTATCTTGTAAGTGATTGAACCATCGCATAGGGGGTAGTTTCCATTTGAACGTAATTTTGTTTCCTGGCCAGGAGATTTTTTTTAAATATCTGTGTCCATTTCCCCTTTTTCCCTTTTCATATATTTATATTTCAAAAATTATTTGGAGTTCAATAAAGCATTTTTTATATTTTCTAATAACCCAAGTGTGCCTTGTTATGTTTCTGAAACATTTTTTCTTATCTTTTGTTATACATATTGCAACCGTAAGCCAGGCTAACAAAGGCTTCCGGTCTGCCATCTATGGAAGGTGAATAAGTCCTGCCAGAGGCAAGACCTAATATAAAATAATACATAAGTATTGCAGGGTATTATAACAATGATCCAATAATTGGATCTTCAAGTCCCTAGCCAGAATTAAAAAAAAGTCAACAAAAAGTTCCAAAAAAATGTACAAAAGTTACATTTTAATGTAATAAAATTAAAAATCGCCCTTTTTCCCTTTATAAAGTCCTTTATTATTAGAAAAAAATGAAAACAATAAATAAACTATGCATAATTGGTATTGCCGCGTCCGTAACGCCCTGAACTATAAAAATATATTGTAATTTATCCCGCACGGTGGTTGCCATAAAAAAAAAACAATAAAAACTATGGTTTGTTCCGCAAAAAATAAGCCCTCACACAAATTTCTTGATGGAAAAATTAAAAAGTTGTGGCTCTTAGAATATGGCAACACAAAAACTAAATATTTTCTTTAAAACGGTGATTTTTTTAAAACCAGGATTGTATCTTGTAAACACCATAAAACATGAAAAACCTATATACATGTGGTATTGCCGTAATCACATCGACCCACAGAATAAATTAAATATGTAATTTATAGCGCACGATGAACGCCGTAAAAAAAAAGAATAAAAAACTATACAAGTTTAAATTCTTTTTAGGGCTGTAGTTTCCCAAATGGGGTCACTTCTGGGGGATGTCCACTGATTTGGCTCCGCCGGTGCTTTGCAAATGCCATTACATGACACCCGAAAACCAATCCAGCAAACTTGAGCTCCAAAAGCCAAATAGCTCTCCTTCCCTTCTGAGCCCTGCTCTGTGTCCAAACAGCCGTTTATTACCACATATTGGGTATTACCGTAATCAGGAAAAATTGCTCTACAAATCTTGTGGTGCTTTTTCTTCTTTATTCCTTGTAAAAATTAATAATTTCTACGTTTTATTGGAAAAAATGTTGATTTTCATTTTTACAGACGAATTTCACTAAATTCAGCAAAAAAACTGTGGGGTTAAAATGCTCTATACCCCTTGATAAATTCCTTGAGGGGTGTAGTTTGCCAAATGGTGTCTTTTTGGGGGTGTTTCCACTATTTTGGCCCCACAAGACCTTTTCAAACCTGACATAGTGCCTAAAATATTTTCTAATAAAAAGGAGGCCCCAAAATCCTCTAGGTGCTCCTTTGCTTCTGAGGCCTGTACTTCAGTCCAGTAGCACACTAGGGCCACATGTGGGATATTTCTAAAAACTGCAGAACCTGGGCAATAAATATTGAGTTGTGTTTCCCTGGTAAAACCTTTTGTGTTACAGAAAAAAATGGATTCAAATGGATTTTCTGACAGAAAAAAAGAAATTTGTAAATTTCCCCTCTACTTTGCTTTAATACCTGTGAAACACCTGAAAGGTTAAGAAACTTTCTAAATGCTGTTTTTAAAACTTTGAGGGGTGCAGTTTTTAAAATTTGGTGACTTATTGGGGTTTCTAATATATAAGGCCATCAAAGCCACTTCAAAAGTGAACTGGTACCTATAAAAATAGGTTTTGGACATTTTCTTGAAAAAGTGAGAAATTGCTGCTAAAGTTTTAAGCCTTGTAACGTCCTAGAAAAAAAAAGGATGTTCAAAAAACGATGCAAACATAAAGTAGACATATGGGAAATGTTAATTAGTAACTATTTTGTGTGGTATTGCTATCTGTTTTACAAGCAGATACATTTAAATTTAGAAAAATGCTAATTTTTGCAAATTTTCTCAAAATTTTGGTGTTTTTCACAAAGAAATACTGAACTTATTGATCAAATTTTTCCACTAACATAAAGTAAAAGTATTTAATGAGAAACCAATCTCAGAATCGCTTGGACAGGTAAAAGCATTCCCAAGTTATTACCACATAAAGTGACACATGGCAGATTTGAAAAAATCGGCTGCGTCCACAAGGCCAAAACAGGCTCAGTCCTGAAAGGGTGAAAGCCCTGCCGGAGGCGCGATGGAGTGTTTGAGGGAGCACCCCGCTGATTTTAACAACTTAAATGATGCGTTCGCGATTGACCGTGGCATTTAACGTGTTAAACTGTCGGAATCAAAGTGATCTTTGATTCGGCCCGTTGCAGTGAGGTGTCGGCTGTATAACACAGCCGTCACGGGCAGAGTATGGGGTGAGCTCAGCTCGTGAGCCCGCTCCATACTTCCCCTTAATGGCTGTCACGTACTGGTACATGACATGTCATTAAGGGGTTAAACCCAAAAAACACATAAGGACTCTAGAGTGTATATACGAGTATAATACAGAAAGTATAAGCCAATTTACAACGTGTTTCTGACAAATTTTCAATTTTCTAAGAAATAAAATAAATAGGCTCTTTGCCCACAGTTTACAGTCATGAAAAATATAATGGGTTTTGAAACAAGGTAAATAAATAACTTTTCAATGCTAGTACTGAAAGTGAAATCTTCATTTGTACCATATATGACATATTGAAAAGTTTTCTGTTCGGCAATAGGGAGATAATTGCTTTAACTGAGGAATCTAAAATGCATATTTTTTATTTTTTTTTAATTGCATGCTCTCTGTAAAAATAGTACTATAATTGAAAATACGGTAATGTATAGTCAAATAAATGTGCGCTTAACCCCTTAAGGACTGAGCCTGTTTTGGCCTTAAGGACACAGCCTATTTTTTTCAAATCTGACATGTGTCACTTTATGTGGTAATAACTCCGGAATGCTTTTACCTATCCAAGCGATTCTGAGATTGTTTTCTCGTGACACATTGGACTTTATGTTACTGGCAAAATTTGCTCGATACATTAAGTATTTAATTGTGAAAAACACCAAAATTTTGCGAAAAATGTCAAAAATTAGCATTTTTCTAAATTTATATGTATCTGCTTGTAAGACAGATAGTAATACCACACAAAATTGTTACTAATTAACATCACCCATATGTCTACTTTAGATTGGCATCGTTTTTTGAGCATCCTTTTATTTTTCTATGACATCACAAGGCTTAGAACTTTAGCAGCAATTTCTCACATTTTCAAGAAAATTTCAAAAGGCTATTTTTACAGGGGCCAGTTCAGTTGTGAAGTGGATTTTAGGGCCTTATATATTAGAAACCCTCGATAAGTCACCCCATTTTAAAAACTTCATCCCTCAAAGTATTCAAAATATCATTTAGAAAGTTTCTTAAACCTTTAGATGTTTTAGATGTAACACAGAAAGTTTTACCAGAGAAAGGCAACTCAATATCTATTGCCCAGATTCTGCAGTTTTTAGAAATACCCCACATGTGGCCCTAGTGCACTTATTGACTGAAGCACAGGCCTCAGAAGCAAAGGAGCACCTAGAGGATTTCGGGGCCTCCTTTTTATTAGAAAATATTTTAGGCTCCATGTCGGGTCTGAAAGGCTCTTGTGGCGCCAAAACAGTGGAAATCCCCCAAAAGTGACCCCATTTTGGAAACTATACCCCTTTAGGAAATTATCTAGGGGCATATTGAGCATTTTGACCACGCAGGTTTT
The DNA here is from genome assembly GCF_050947455.1 of Rhinoderma darwinii. Taxonomy (NCBI): domain Eukaryota; kingdom Metazoa; phylum Chordata; class Amphibia; order Anura; family Rhinodermatidae; genus Rhinoderma; species Rhinoderma darwinii. The sequence goes on from NC_134689.1 coordinate 50,202,853, forward strand.
TTGCAGAAATTATTGGAAGTAGGCCGTGAAAATGAAAATCTACATTCTTTCAAAGAAAATGTAGGTTTAGCTAATTTTTTCTAATTTCCACAAGGACTAAAAGGAGAAAATGCACCACTACTCTTGTAAAGAAATTTCTCCCGCGTAAAAGAATACCCCGCATGTGGTCGTAAACGGCTGTTTGGACACACGGCGGAGCTTAGAATGGAAAGAGCGCCATTTGGCTTTTGGAGTTCAAATTTAGCAGGAATGGTTTGCGGAGACCACGTCGCATTTGCAAAGCCCCTAAGGGACCAAAACAGTGAAAACACCAAAAAAGTGACTCCATTTAGGAAACTACACCCCTTGAAGAATCCATCTAGGGGTGTAGTGAGCATTTTTTTTTTTTAACATTCAATTTTTATTGAAATTTTCCAATTAAACAACATTTGACATAAAGGTGTAATGTAACATACACAAGTATTACAACAAAGTCATCAGCAGTGATCCATTTCGTTCACATAACATATCAACAAAGAACAAGAAACAAGGGGAGAGTTCAGGGGGGAAGGGATGGGGGGGGGGGAATTGCCGAAATCTGTGTTATCTCCACCTCCACTTTATGAAATATTATCCAGGGATTCCAGAAGGCAGTATAAGAAGCATATCTATTTTGTCTAAGATAGAAAATGCGTTCGTATACACAATGTGTTGACACCTTGGCCACCACCTCTTCACATGTGGGTGATGTTGGAGACTTCCAGGCCTTAGCTATTAGTAGTTTAGCTGTAAGTAAAACAAGGCACACTAGGCGTCGAGAAACAGGAGGGATCCTCTCTATCTCTAAAGATAGCAATGCTAGCCCTGGATCTGGGAGAACAGGAATCCCCATAACCTCTGAAAGTAACCGAAAAATGTTGGTCCAGAAGTCTACCAGGCGGGGACATCCCCAAAATATATGATATATCAAGCCTTCTTGGCCGCAATTACGCCAACATAGGTTGGAAGTTTGAGGATATATCTTAGCCAATTTGGACGGAGTGTAATACCACCTCAACAGAACCTTATGGAAAACTTCCAAAAGGTTCATACAAACTGATGATTTCAAAATCCATTTAATCGCTGTATCCCATTGTGCCAGAGAGAAAGATTTACCCATGTCTCTCTGCCAGTTTAAGAAGTGTGCTCGCCTAGAAGTCTCCACATCCCCATTCAGTACATCGTATATTCTAGGCGTAAGGTTCCCTACCCCCCAACCAGACCCAGAGAGAAGTGCACTAGTAGATAGGGGTAACTGAAACTCTGCCAGAGGTGAAGCCGCTAAGTAAGATTTAATCTGAGTATACTTATAAATATCTCTATCTGAGACCTGAAACTGTTCCTGAATGTTGGCAAAGGGCTTAATATCTTTCCCCGAGAATAGGTCAGAGACAAAGTGGATGCCTGTCATCGGCCAATGTTTGATTCCTAAATTGGGAATAATTATTTCTAGCACCCCTATCGGTATCTGTATCTTACTGCTCCCAGGAACTCCAGTGGACTGTGCGATAAAGTGAAGCCAGCATTGTACTGCGACCCTAACTGTGGGGATATTGGGAAGAGGAAGGTCAGGTTTTAAGGCATACGCCAACAGTACATTAGATAAAGGTTGACCCCCTATTAAATAGTATTCAATCGATGGCCAGCTAACTCCAGAAGAGGAAGTAAACCATTTTTCAGATTGTTTAATTACTAATGGTCTATGGTAAGCTAAGAGATTAGGGACTCCCAGTCCACCTCTATGTTTCCGCTTCATCAGGAGGGACGCTGCAATCCGAGGTTTCTTTCCTCCCCACAGGAAATTCTGAAGTAGCTTCTGGAATTTAGAAAGCCATATGAGCGGTATAGGGATTGGCAGCGTACGCAGGTAATATAATAATTTGGGCAGTATGAACATCTTATAACACACATTGCGTCCTAGCCATGAGGGTTCGTGTGAAGCAATTTGATCCAATTCTTTCTGTAGGGAAGCTAGAAGAGGTTCGAAATTTATTTTGGGAAGTCGGGACAGAGGATAACCAATTTGGATTCCCAGATAAGGAATGCAAGAGTTTGATATGGGAACTCAGTTAGTATAGAGTGTTTCAGGGACGGGGTGATATAGAGCCCAAGAATTTGAGATTTAGATGCATTCACTTTATAATAAGATACTAATCCAAAGCTAGAAATAAGTTGAGAAATTTCCCTTAGGGAGGATAAAGGGTCAGTAATAGTCAAAATAATGTCATCCGCGAACAATCCAATTTTATGTTGTCGAAACCCCACTGGAATACCACGAATCAGCAAGTTAGATCTTATAGATTCTGCTAGAGGTTCCATAACCAGTGTAAATAACAAGGGGGACAGCGGGCACCCCTGCCTAGTGCCATTGGTAATATGGAAGGGGGTAGACAGGAAACCATTAGAAAGAACTTTAGCAGTAGGTTGAGTATATAACGCTTGTATAGCCTTAAATATGTTCCCCACGAATGCGAACTTCGTCAAAGTTGAAAATGCAAACCCCCAGTGTATTCTATCGAACGCCTTCTCTGCATCCAGGGTAAGGAGGAGAGAAGGCACTCGCGATTGGCCTACCTTAGTTATGAGATCAATTATTCGTCTAGTACCATCAGGAGCTTGCCTCCCTTTCGTGAAACCAACCTGATCAGTGTGGACTAACGTGGGCAGAATGTCTAATAATCGGATGGCTAGAAGTTTGGCATAAAGTTTAGTGTCACAGTTAAGAAGGGAGATGGGTCTAAAATTGCCGGGGTTGTAGGGGATTTCCCAGGTTTAGGGATCGTTACTATCGTGGCTTCCAGCATTTCCTGGGGTAAACTTCCTTCCGCCATTGCTTTATTAAAGACTGTAGTGAGATGGGGAACAAGAATGGGGTTAAAGGTTCTGTAGTATTCGTTGGAGAACCCATCTGGACCAGGAGATTTATTGGTTTTAGATAAATTAATGATTTTAGACACTTCTAAAAGAGCGATAGGGGCGTTTAAACTAGATAATTGGTCCTGAGATATAGAAGGCAACTGAACCGACTCTAAAAAGGTTTGGATATCCTTATCTGAGGGTTGTGGAGTTTGGGAATCGGGCTTCAAGTTGTATAGTTTAGAATAGTAAGAGCTGAATTGGTCCGCTATAGTTTGGGGGTTCTTGATCCTCGACCCGTCTGCTAGTGAGACTAGATGTGTGGTTTTAGTTTTTAGTTGGCGTTGTTTCATTCTACGCGCCATTAGTTTACTAGATTTATTGTAGGAAGTATAGTAGTTTAATCTTAAGGCAGCAATCTTTTTATCGAATTCATCTATGAGGAGAGCTTTCAAATTCCTTCTAAGGGACACAAGTTTATCATGCAGGGAGGGGGACTGAGTTTGTTGGAGTTCTTGTTCCACAGAACGCATATTAGACAGTAAAGATGCCAAAGCGGCCATTTTCAATTTTTTGTATCTTGCCCCCTGTTGTATCAAAAACCCCCGCATAACCGCTTTATGTGCATTCCATAGAGTGAATGGGCTTAGGTCTGGGGATCCATTCAAAAGAAAATATTCCTGCAATTGGGAGGAGATTTTCTCCTTATACTCGGGAAGACTGATAAGAAAATTATTGATCCGCCATGAAACTCTTGGCGAGAGGGTGGGTCTTAAAGAGAGAAGGAGATATGAGGGAGCATTATCTGACCATGTTATTTGCCCTATCTCAGAAGCTTTAATCCCTGATATAGAGTTCCTGTCCACCAAAAAAAGGTCTATTCTGGAAAATGATCGGTGTCTTGCGGAATAAAAGGTGAATTCTCTAGAAGATGAATTCATGCATCTAAACGTGTCATATAACTCTTCCTTAAGTAACCAAGGGGTTAGAGTTGGGGGAGACCCTCTGTCCTGGTTAGTAGAGTCCCACTTGGCGTCAGGGATTATGTTGAAATCTCCACATACTATAAGCTTCCCTTGCATAATTTTGCGGATTTTGCGCATCGTTTTGTTGAGGAAGCGTATTTGGGACGCGTTAGGAGCATATATATTAGCAATAGTGACGGGACAGTTGTTGAGCAGACCCACCAGGACTAAAAATCTCCCCCGCTCATCAATAACAGAAGACTGCATTTGAAAGGACACTGTGTCCTTAAAGGCTATCAACACTCCCGCCCTTTTCTTATCCGCATTAGATGTGTAGATTAACGGAAATTTGTGATGGGTAAATTTGGGACAGTGGGACTTGGCAAAATGTGTCTCTTGTAGATATACAATGTCAGATTTGGAAGCCAAAGCATCTTTCCATACCGATGCTCTCTTAAAGGGAGAATTAAGCCCCCTGGTGTTCAGAGACATAAATTTAACCGCCATGAATAATACATGTAAAGTACTCTATATGTAACAAAAACAGTATTAGAGCCTTGCTCGAATATGAACATATTGCGATGGACACAAATAACAACAATCTTAGAGCAGCAATTTCAAGGGAGGAGGACAGGGAAGGAAAAGAGAAACTGAGAAACTGTAGCAAGATAAACATCACTTAGTGAGAAAGTAACTCCGCCAAACGACCTGGCTGAGAGTCACCAAAGACAAGTGGGGAAAGAGTCTACTTGGACACTATCATGATCGCCAATTAGCAGCCAATACCCCGGAAATTATCAAGGTCGAGATTTCCCAATCCACTCCGGCGAAAGTCTCGAGGGGGACCTTCTAGTAGGAGCCGTGGCGGGCGATATAGGCGCGAGTCCCCATTTATGAAGTAGGGCGGAACCTTCCTCTACATCCGTCATAGTGTGCAGGACTCCATTCCTGTACACCAGTAATTTGGTAGGAAATCCCACGTCGTTTTTCCTCAACGCCAATGTAAGAGGCAGAAATTTCCTCCTAGCTTGCAGAGTTGTTTGGGAAAGATCCGCATATATGTGTATCTTCTCATAAGGTGCAGGTAGAGCCGGCATTCGTTGTGTAATCTTTGGTATGAAAAAAGTGGATCCTTGCAATTACATCCCTTGGCAATTAAGCAGAGATAGATTTAGGTTTAGGAAGCCTATGGGCTCTGTCTATAATAAGATCTGCAGGTTTGGAAGTAGGTAGCACATCCTTAATAAGTTGCTGCAAGTATGCGGTTAGGTTGGAAGGTTGGACCGACTCCGGAATTCCTCTAAATTTGACATTATTCCGTCTATTGCGATCTTCTAAGTCAGCCAACTTGTATTTTAAAGCTTGCATTTCTTCCTCCAAAGACACATGAGCATCCACTATATCGTTATGTGCATTAGTGAGTTCACTCATTTTAGACTCCACGTGGTCCACTCTGTCTCCCAAGTCGTCAATAGCATTAGAAAGCTTCGTGGATAACCCCAATAAATCGCTGTGGAAGGAGCCTCTGAGGGCTAATACCACATTTTTTATAAAAGCTTCTGAAGCAGCTTGTTCTGATGAAGATATATCCTCTATGGCCACAGTGTGTGGAAACGTATCCTCAATACTGGGAACCTGAGCTACTGTAAGACATGCAGGACTGGGGGGAGGAGACTCCTCTGATACATGAGGGGAGGACGCCATTTTAGCTATGGGGATAGCTGTTATTGCAGCAGAGCGTCTCTTCCCTATGGAAGCTGTGCTTGGCGATTCTGAATCCCCGTCCCCACAGGGCACAGACTCACCCTCGGCTGTCATCCTGGAAGGGTCATCATCCAAATCTCCCCCAGACGAGTAAGGAGAGGCGCGCGGGGCTCCGGCCGTGGAAGACGCCTCGCCGCCATGCTTGTTCTCCTTCGCGGAGAGGAAGTCAGTGAGACGCTTGGGCCCCGTTTTCGATGACTTCGTCCGGGTCATCATGTTACCGTGCTGTCGGGAATAGTAGGACTGGTAATCCGGTGGGTATGATACGTCGCTAAGGTCGTAGCTCAGAGATCTCAGAGCGGAGCTCAAGGAGATGCGACCGCTCTGTTCGGCATCCAAGCCACGCCCCCTGTAGTGAGCATTTTGAACCCACAGGGGTTTCATAGATTTTATTAGAATTGGGCAGTGAAGATAAAAAAAAATCCTTTTTTTCCAATAAGACGTAGCTTTAGCTCAAAATTTTTCATTTTCTCAACAAATAAAGGAATAAAAGAACCCCAACATTTGTAAAGCAACTTCTCTGGAGTACGGCAATACCCAATTTGTGGCCATAAACTGCTGTTTGAGCATACGGCAAGGATCAGAAGGGAAGGAGCGCCATTTGGCTTTTGAACTACAGATTTTGCTGGATTGGTTTCTGGTCCCTATGTCGCATTTGCAAAGTCCCTGTGGGACCAAAACAGTGGAAACCCCCCAGAAGTGACCCCATTTTGGAAACTACTCCCCTCAAGGTATTCACCTAGGGGTGTAGTGAGCATATTAACCCCACAGGTGATTGGCAGAAATTGGTGTGCACTCGATGTTGCAGAGTGAAAATGGTTTTTCAATAGATATGCCAATATGTGGCGCCCAGCTTGTGCCACTGGAGACACACACCCCAAAAATTGTTAAACGGGTTCTCCCGGGTATGGCGATGCCATATATTTGAAGTAAACTGCTGTTTGGGCACACTGTAGGGTTCAGAAGGGAGGTAGCGCCATTTGGCTTTTGGAGCGTGGATTTTGCTTGTAGTTTTGTTTTGAGTCTTACTGGTGTTTCCGTTTATAATGTGGGGGTACATATAAGGCGGGCGGAGTATATAAGGGGCATAGTCGGGTGGTATAGTGGGGTAAAAAAAAACAATAAAATAATCCATAGATGTGTGTTACGCTGGTACACAATCCTTTCTGCACAGGCCAGTGTCGCACTAATAAATGGTCTTTACTTATTCCCCTTTTGGTCCACACTCGGCACCGTTGAAGTTTGGGGAATTTTGCTGGGAAAGTGTTGTCCTGGTATAATACGGGCGCCCTCACTTCCAGCAGATATGTTTGGGCCCTCCCCTTCCTGGTTCCCTAATTTTAGGGGCCTTGATAATTCGCCACTTGAAACAGAAGAAACGTTCCCCTCGGGCCGGCACAACTGCATATTTTTATTTCCTGGCTTATTGGTGCCTTGACTAATTTTATTTTTTCATAGACGTAGTGGTATGAGGGCTGGTTTGTTGTGGGACGAGCTGTAGTTTTTATTGGTACCATTTTGGGGTACATGCGACTTTTTGATCACTTGTTATCCTTTTTTTTTGGGGAGGCAAGGTGACCAAAAAACAGCAATTCTGGCATTTTTTTTATTTTTTTTTATACAGCGTTCACCACGCATTATAAATTACATGTTAGCTTTATTCTGCGGGTCAGTCTGATTCCGGTAATATCTAATTTATAGCACTTTTTATGTTTTACAACTTTTTGCACAATAAAATAACTTTTGTAAAGAGAATGGATTTTTTCTGTCGCCAAGTTGTTAGAGCCATAACGGTTTTACATTTTTCGTCGACGGAGCTGTATAAGGGCTTGTTTTTAGCGAGACGAGTTATAGTTTTTATAGGTACCATTTTTAGATACATGCGACTTTTTGATCACTTTTTATTTCAATTTTTGGAAGACAAAGTGACCAAAAAATAGTAATTATGTCAGTATTTTTTAGTTTTTTTTTTTACGGCGTTTTTACGGCGTTCACTGTGTGGAATAAATAATATTTTTATAGTTTAGGTCGTTACGGTCGCAGCGATACCAAATACGTATGGCTTTATTATTTTTTTCAATAATAAATGACTTGATTAGGGAAAAAGGGCGATTGTGTTTTGTGTTATTATTTGAAACTTTTATTGTATTTTTTACAACTTTTATTTTTTTTTACACTTTTATACACTTTTTTTTTTACACTTTTCTTTAGTCCCACTAGGGGACTTGAAGGTCCAACTGTTTGTTTGATGTTCTAATACATTGCACTACCTATGTAGTGCAATGTATTAGAATCACTGGCGTAGCTATAGGGGTCGCAGCGGTCGCAATTGCGACCGGGCCCCGAAGCCAGGGGGGCCCACGGCCCCCCGCACCACATCAATAAAAAGTTACTATAGTAAATCGGGTCACGGGCCCCTGTTACTATAGCAACAAACTGTACTTACCTTCCTGGTTCCGGATCGCAGCGGAGGTCCAGATCGCAGCGCATGATGTCACAGTGCTATGCGCCACGCACAGCATCGAGACGACAGAACTACCGCCGCAGCTGAAGAGGAAGGTAAGATTAGCCCTGACTGGCGGGGTCTGACTCCCGGGACCCGCCAATCAGCTGTTTTTAAGGGGCCGCAGCACTCGTACGAGAGCTGCTCCCCTTCATTCCGGTCACTTCATTCCGGTCACACTGTGAATCCGTGTCGGCGATTCACAGTGTGAGCGAGTAGTACGAGTGCTGCAGCCCCTTCAAAACAGCTGATTGGCGGGTCCCGGGAGACACATCAGCTATTGATGGCCTATCCTGTGGATAGGCCATCAGTGTTTAGGGACTGCACATCCCCTAAGCCTACGATGTAGCAGGCTTAGGGGGCCCATGAGACAGGATCACAGATTGTGTGATCCTGTCTGCTGGGCCCTGTATCTAAGCCAATCACATGGTAGGCTTAGATACAGGGTCCTACAGACAGTATCACACATGGGCCCTGTATCAAAGCCTAACATGTGTTACTAATCGTTTTTTTTGTGTGTTTTCTTACAGGTTCGGTCGTTGGACTACGGCGGATTCCAGGACTACTTCGATGACAGCTTTTTTTTTATTGTCAATAAAATGGTTAATGAGGGCTGTGTGGGTTTTTTTTTTATTTCAATAAAATATTTTTTCTATGTCTTTGTTTTTTTTTCAACTATATTACTACCGCCTTAGTAATGGCCGCCGGCTGATTGACAGTATCCATTGCTAAGGCGGGGCTTAGTGTTAGCCTGTGCAGAGGCTAACACTAACCCCCTTTATTACCCCGGTACCCACCGCCACCAGGGGTGCTGGGAAGAGCCGGGTACGATCCAGTACCTGACCATCTGTAGTGATGGTCGGCCATTGGGGCGGCCGCAGGCTGGTATTATCAGGAGGGGAAAGGCCAGATACAGTGGCCCTTCCCACCCTGGTAATGCTAGGCTGCTGCTGCTTTATTGTATCTGGCTGGTTATGAAAAATGGGGGGGGACCCCACGTCATTTTAAAAAAAATTAAAAGAAAAAATAATTGGAAAGAACGATGTCGGGTCCCCCCCTAATTTTCATAACCAGCCAGATACAACACAGCAGCAGCAGGCAGCATTACCAGGGTGGGAAGGGCCACTGTTTTTGGCCTTCCCCAGCCTAATACTACCAGCCTGTGGCCGCCCCGGTGCCTGACCGTCACTGCAGATGGTCGGGTACTGGCTCTTCCCAGTACCCCTGGTGGCGGTGGGTACCGGGGTAGTAATGGGGGGTTAGTGTTGGCCTCTGCACCTGTTAACATTAAGCCCCGCCTTAGTAATGGAGGTTGTCAATCAGCCAGCGGCCATTACTAAGGCGGTGATAATAAAGTTTAAAAAGATACAAGCACATAGAAAAAATATTTTATTGAAATAAAAAAACACAACCCTCATTAACCATTTTATTGAGAATAAAAAAAACGCTGTCATTGAAGTTCTTGTATCCGAAGTCCAACAACCAAACCTGTAAAAAAACACAAACACACAAAAATAATCAGTAACACATAAAGAAGCAAAACAATTCTTATACTTACCTTTCCTGGGTCCAGCGCTGGAGCCGCAATGTCAGCGAGCTGAGCCCTGTATCTAATCCTATCACGTGTGATACTGTCTGCTGGGCCACTGTATCTAATCCTATCATGTGTGATACTGTCTGCTGAGCCACTGTATCTAATCCTATCATGTGTGATACTGTCTGCTGAGCCACTGTATCTAATCCTATCATGTGTGATACTGTCTGTTGAGCCACTGTATCTAATCCTATCATGTGTGATACTGTCTGCTGGGCCCTATCTCTAATCCTATCATGTGTGATACTGTCTGCTGAGCTGCTGTATCTAATCCTATTATGTGTGATACTGCCTTCCGAGCCACTGTATATAATCCGATCATGTGTGATACCGTCTGCTGGGCCCTATATCTAATCCGATCATGTGTGATACTGTCTGCTGGGCCCTATATCTAATCCAATCATGTGTGATACTATCTGCTCAGGCACTGTATCTAATCCTATCATGTCTAGCCTATAAATGAAGGTCAATTAACACTTAATTTAACCCCTTCCCGCTCCTTGACGTACTATTACGTCATGGCAGCTCTATCGTTCGCGCTCCATGCCGTAATAGTACGTCTTGCAGTTAGAACAGCGGTGCGCGCGCCCGGCGCGTTCATGCGCTGTGATAGCTGCTGTTTCTGACAGCAGGCTATCACGGCATAATGGGACGGGACCATTTACTATGGTCCCGCCTCGCCGATCGCCGCTATTGGCTAGTCAGTGAGTAACTAGCCAATAGCAGCGATCGGTCTCATTCAGCACAGCAGTGCTCGAGCCCGGCGTTCCTGAGCTGTGATAGCTGCTGTTTCTGACAGCATGCTATCACAGCATAATGGGCCGGGACCATTTACTATGGTCCCGCCTCGCCGATCGCCGCTATTGGCTAGTCAGTGAGTAACTAGCCAATAGCAGCGATCATTCTCGTCACTTCCTCTCTCTGACCTCACATCCTGCTGCAACCGCCCTGAACGCCCTGTTGGAGTTAGCGAGGCGTTGAGATCGGTTGTGAGCAGAGAGTCAGAGAGAAAAGAAGTGAAAAAAAGTGAAAAAAAGTTTCTAAAACAACGTTTTTTTTGCTTCCCACCACCCCATCCACTACCCACTCCTGTTCCCTTCCTCTTTGAGTTCTACCCACGTTTTTTGGTCAGTGATCTCCTATCACTGACCACTTTTCAGTCTTCAGGACCACATTTCTTGGTCCCTGGGGATTTTTTTTTCATTTTTTTCTATATAAAACATAAAACAAAAAAAAAAATATAAAAAGAAAAAAAAGAAACAAAAAAAAATAGTTAGTTTAGCCAATTTTGAAAATTTAACTGGTTAGTTTAGTATTAGCCCCTTCCCGCTCCTTGACGTACTATTACGTCATGGCAGCTCTATCGTTCGCGCTCCATGCCGTAATAGTACGTCTTGCAGTTAGAACAGCGGTGCGCGCGCCCGGCGCGTTCATGCGCTGTGATAGCTGCTGTTTCTGACAGCAGGCTATCACGGCATAATGGGACGGGACCATTTACTATGGTCCCGCCTCGCCGATCGCCGCTATTGGCTAGTCAGTGAGTAACTAGCCAATAGCAGCGATCGGTCTCATTCAGCACAGCAGTGCTCGAGCCCGGCGTTCCTGAGCTGTGATAGCTGCTGTTTCTGACAGCATGCTATCACAGCATAATGGGCCGGGACCATTTACTATGGTCCCGCCTCGCCGATCGCCGCTATTGGCTAGTCAGTGAGTAACTAGCCAATAGCAGCGATCGGTCTCATTCAGCACAGCAGTGCTCGAGCCCGGCGTTCCTGAGCTGTGATAGCTGCTGTTTCTGACAGCATGCTATCACAGCATAATGGGCCGGGACCATTTACTATGGTCCCGCCTCGCCGATCGCCGCTATTGGCTAGTCAGTGAGTAACTAGCCAATAGCAGCGATCATTCTCGTCACTTCCTCTCTCTGACCTCACATCCTGCTGCAACCGCCCTGAACGCCCTGTTGGAGTTAGCGAGGCGTTGAGATCGGTTGTGAGCAGAGAGTCAGAGAGAAAAGAAGTGAAAAAAAGTGAAAAAAAGTTTCTAAAACAACGTTTTTTTTGCTTCCCACCACCCCATTCACTACCCACTCCTGTTCCCTTCCTCTTTGAGTTCTACCCACGTTTTTTGGTCAGTGATCTCCTATCACTGACCACTTTTCAGTCTTCAGGACCACATTTCTTGGTCCCTGGGGATTTTTTTTTCATTTTTTTCTATATAAAACATAAAACAAAAAAAAAATATAAAAAGAAAAAAAAGAAACAAAAAAAAATAGTTAGTTTAGCCAATTTTGAAAATTTAACTGGTTAGTTTAGTATTAGGGTTAGTTAGTGTCAGGGAACCGTCAAAAAGCGTAGTTAGGTATAGTGTCAGGGAATTTAGCGTCAGGAATCGGTCACCGTAGATAGGCTTAGCGTTAGGGATCCATCACCGTAGTTAGGTTTAGCGTCAGGGAAGCTCGGAATAATTAGATAGGTTTAGTGTCAGGCACCCGTCACCGTAGTTAGGTTTAGTGTCAGGGAAGCTTGAAATAATCTAGATAGGTTTAGTGTCAGGGAATCGTCGCCGTAGTTAGGTTTAGCGTTAGGGAAGTCCACATAAAATTTAGTTAGGTTTAGTGTTAGGAACCCTCGCCCTAGTTAGCTTTAGTGTCAGGGAAGTCCACTTGCTCTCTAAAAACAAAACACACATTTGTGCTAGTTGTGCTATCCTATTGCTCCCAGTTAGGGATTTATTTTTTTGCAGTATATAAATTTTGTCTTCGCACAACAAGCATGTCCCAACGGACATTTACTGCTGAAGAGGCGTATGCATTTCTGGCCTCCGACACAGACTCGTCGGATGGCGATACAGTATTTTATTTGTCTACCTCCTCATCCAGCGATGAAGAGGAGGGACCCCCTAGGAGACGCCCCAGGACCACCACCATAGTAGAAATCCCTGAGAGAAGTGACCCCACAACAAGTGATACCCCTGAGCGAAGTGACCCCATTTGGACACCCACACCAGACCATTATGAACCCCAAATCCCTGAGTACACGGGCAGCCCAGGCATCAAATTTAACACGGCAGGGTTCAGTGAGATGGACTTTTTCAAGTTCTTCTTCACTGATAACTTTATAGAGCTAATGGTCACCCAGACTAATTTATATGCCCAACAGTATATCACCAAGAACCCCAACTCATTTTATGCCCAATCCCAGAGGTGGACTCCTGTAAACGCAGCAGAGTTGGGCAAGTTCTGGGGACTGCTCTTGAACATGGGGCTTCTAAAAAAGCCATCCATTAGGACCTACTGGAGCACGGACATCCTATACCACACCCCGATGTACCGTATGGCCATGTCCAGGATGCGTTATGAGGCAATACTTCGCTTCCTACATTATGCCGATAATGAGCAGTGCCCACCCCGAGATGACCCCAGTTTTGACCGTTTATATAAACTGAGACCCCTATTAGACCATTTCAGTGCCCGGTTTGCCCAAGCATACACCCCCGAGAAGTGTATTTCCATTGATGAGTCCCTGGTACATTTTAAAGGGAGGCTTCAATTCCGCCAATACCTGCCAAGTAAGAGGGCAAGGTATGGCGTGAAGTTGTATAAGCTGTGCGAGAGTGCATCAGGGTATACATATAAATTCAGGATATATGAAGGGAAGGACAGCAGTATTCAGCCCCCAGAATGCCCCCCCTTACTGGGAATTAACGCAAAAATTGTGTGGGATTTGGTGCACCCACTGCTGGACCAGGGTTACCACCTCTACCTGGATAATTTTTATACCAGCGTCCCGCTCTTCAAGTGCCTCGCTTCCAGAAGGACTGCGGCATGCGGCACTGCTAGAAAAAATCTTAGAGGCCTCCCTAAAACACTGCTTGGGCAAACACTCAGAAGGGGTGAGAGCAGGGCACATTCTAGTAGCAACATATTGTGTGTCAAGTACAAGGACAAGAGAGATGTCCTTGTATTGACAACAATACATGGCCACACCAGTACCCATGTACCTGTACGAGGTACCAGTACAGAGACCCCCAAACCAGATTGCATCCTGGACTACAATAGGTACATGGGAGGGGTGGACTTGTCAGATCAAGTCCTGAAGCCCTACAGCGCTACGCGGAAATCGAGGGTGTGGTATAAGAAGCTGGCCGTGCACATCATACAGATGGCATTGTACAATGCGTACGTGCTACGTCGATGTGCAGGCCAGAGGGGAACTTTCCTGGAATTTCAAGAGGTGGTTATAAAGAACCTAATTTTTGGCGACCAGGAAGGAGGGGCACCCAGTACTTCTGGAAGCGAGGCCACACGCATCGTACCAGGGCAACACTTTCCAGGAGAAGTTCCCCAAACTGGCAAGAAGGGAAAAAGTCAAAAGAGGTGCAAAGTGTGCTATAAGAGGGGGATAAGGAAGGACACAACATACCAATGCGACACGTGTCCCGAAAAACCAGGGCTCTGTATGAAAGATTGTTTTAAAATTTACCATACATCCCTTGATTTTTAATTTACCCTGATGCACTCCGCACAGCTTATCCCCCTCATCTTTCCCTTTTGAGCCCTGCCATGTGCCCAAGCAGCAAATAACAGCCACATGTAGGGTATTGCCGTACCCGGGAGAACCCACATTACAATTTATGGGGTGTATGTCTCCGGTGGCACATGCTGGGCACAATATATCGGACACTGAAATGGCATATATGTATAGGAAATTGCAAATCTCACTTTGCACCATCTACTGCGCATTACCTTTTACACAATAACTGTTGGGTCAAAATGCTCACTACACTCTAGATGAATGTCTTAAGGGGTGTAGTTTTTAAAATGGGGTCACTTCTCGGGGGTTTCAACTGTACTGGTACCTCAGGGGTTCTGCCTACATGACTTAGCACCAGAAAAGCTCCAGTAGGCTAAATGGTGGTCCTTCCCTTCTGAGCCCTGTCGTGTGCCCAGGCAGCTAATAACAGCCACATGTAGGGTATTGCCGTACCCGGGAGAACCCACATTACAATTTATGGGGTGTATGTCTCCAGTGGCACATGCTGGGCACAATATATCAGACACTGAAATGGCATATATGCATAGGAAATTGCAAATCTCACTTTGCACCATCTGCTGCGCATTACCTTTTACACAATAACTGTGGGGTCAAAATGCTCACTACACCACTAGATGAATGTCTTAAGGGGTGTAGTTTTTAAAATGGGGTCACTTCTCGGGGGTTTCAACTGTACTGGTACCTCAGGGGTTCTGCCTACATGACTTAGCACCAGAAAAGCTCCAGTAGGCTAAATGGTGGTCCTTCCCTTCTGAGCCCTGTCGTGTGCCCAGGCAGCTAATAACAGCCACATGTAGGGTATTGCCGTACCCGGGAGAACCCACATTACAATTTATGGGGTGTATGTCTCCAGTGGCACATGCTGGGCACAATATATCAGACACTGAAATGGCATATATGCATAGGAAATTGCAAATCTCACTTTGCACCATCTGCTGCGCATTACCTTTTACACAATAACTGTGGGGTCAAAATGCTCACTACACCACTAGATGAATGTCTTAAGGGGTGTAGTTTTTAAAATGGGGTCACTTCTCGGGGGTTTCAACTGTACTGGTACCTCAGGGGTTCTGCCTACATGACTTAGCACCAGAAAAGCTCCAGTAGGCTAAATGGTGGTCCTTCCCTTCTGAGCCCTGTCGTGTGCCCAGGCAGCTAATAACAGCCACATGTAGGGTATTGCCGTACCCGGGAGAACCCACATTACAATTTATGGGGTGTATGTCTCCAGTGGCACATGCTGGGCACAATATATCAGACACTGAAATGGCATATATGCATAGGAAATTGCAAATCTCACTTTGCACCATCTGCTGCGCATTACCTTTTACACAATAACTGTGGGGTCAAAATGCTCACTACACCACTAGATGAATGTCTTAAGGGGTGTAGTTTTTAAAATGGGGTCACTTCTCGGGGGTTTCAACTGTACTGGTACCTCAGGGGTTCTGCCTACATGACTTAGCACCAGAAAAGCTCCAGTAGGCTAAATGGTGGTCCTTCCCTTCTGAGCCCTGTCGTGTGCCCAGGCAGCTAATAACAGCCACATGTAGGGTATTGCCGTACCCGGGAGAACCCACATTACAATTTATGGGGTGTATGTCTCCAGTGGCACATGCTGGGCACAATATATCAGACACTGAAATGGCATATATGCATAGGAAATTGCAAATCTCACTTTGCACCATCTGCTGCGCATTACCTTTTACACAATAACTGTGGGGTCAAAATGCTCACTACACCACTAGATGAATGTCTTAAGGGGTGTAGTTTTTAAAATGGGGTCACTTCTCGGGGGTTTCAACTGTACTGGTACCTCAGGGGTTCTGCCTACATGACTTAGCACCAGAAAAGCTCCAGTAGGCTAAATGGTGGTCCTTCCCTTCTGAGCCCTGTCGTGTGCCCAGGCAGCTAATAACAGCCACATGTAGGGTATTGCCGTACCCGGGAGAACCCACATTACAATTTATGGGGTGTATGTCTCCAGTGGCACATGCTGGGCACAATATATCAGACACTGAAATGGCATATATGCATAGGAAATTGCAAATCTCACTTTGCACCATCTGCTGCGCATTACCTTTTACACAATAACTGTGGGGTCAAAATGCTCACTACACCACTAGATGAATGTCTTAAGGGGTGTAGTTTTTAAAATGGGGTCACTTCTCGGGGGTTTCAACTGTACTGGTACCTCAGGGGTTCTGCCTACATGACTTAGCACCAGAAAAGCTCCAGTAGGCTAAATGGTGGTCCTTCCCTTCTGAGCCCTGTCGTGTGCCCAGGCAGCTAATAACAGCCACATGTAGGGTATTGCCGTACCCGGGAGAACCCACATTACAATTTATGGGGTGTATGTCTCCAGTGGCACATGCTGGGCACAATATATCAGACACTGAAATGGCATATATGCATAGGAAATTGCAAATCTCACTTTGCACCATCTGCTGCGCATTACCTTTTACACAATAACTGTGGGGTCAAAATGCTCACTACACCACTAGATGAATGTCTTAAGGGGTGTAGTTTTTAAAATGGGGTCACTTCTCGGGGGTTTCAACTGTACTGGTACCTCAGGGGTTCTGCCTACATGACTTAGCACCAGAAAAGCTCCAGTAGGCTAAATGGTGGTCCTTCCCTTCTGAGCCCTGTCGTGTGCCCAGGCAGCTAATAACAGCCACATGTAGGGTATTGCCGTACCCGGGAGAACCCACATTACAATTTATGGGGTGTATGTCTCCAGTGGCACATGCTGGGCACAATATATCAGACACTGAAATGGCATATATGCATAGGAAATTGCAAATCTCACTTTGCACCATCTGCTGCGCATTACCTTTTACACAATAACTGTGGGGTCAAAATGCTCACTACACCACTAGATGAATGTCTTAAGGGGTGTAGTTTTTAAAATGGGGTCACTTCTCGGGGGTTTCAACTGTACTGGTACCTCAGGGGTTCTGCCTACATGACTTAGCACCAGAAAAGCTCCAGTAGGCTAAATGGTGGTCCTTCCCTTCTGAGCCCTGTCGTGTGCCCAGGCAGCTAATAACAGCCACATGTAGGGTATTGCCGTACCCGGGAGAACCCACATTACAATTTATGGGGTGTATGTCTCCAGTGGCACATGCTGGGCACAATATATCAGACACTGAAATGGCATATATGCATAGGAAATTGCAAATCTCACTTTGCACCATCTGCTGCGCATTACCTTTTACACAATAACTGTGGGGTCAAAATGCTCACTACACCACTAGATGAATGTCTTAAGGGGTGTAGTTTTTAAAATGGGGTCACTTCTCGGGGGTTTCAACTGTACTGGTACCTCAGGGGTTCTGCCTACATGACTTAGCACCAGAAAAGCTCCAGTAGGCTAAATGGTGGTCCTTCCCTTCTGAGCCCTGTCGTGTGCCCAGGCAGCTAATAACAGCCACATGTAGGGTATTGCCGTACCCGGGAGAACCCACATTACAATTTATGGGGTGTATGTCTCCAGTGGCACATGCTGGGCACAATATATCAGACACTGAAATGGCATATATGCATAGGAAATTGCAAATCTCACTTTGCACCATCTGCTGCGCATTACCTTTTACACAATAACTGTGGGGTCAAAATGCTCACTACACCACTAGATGAATGTCTTAAGGGGTGTAGTTTTTAAAATGGGGTCACTTCTCGGGGGTTTCAACTGTACTGGTACCTCAGGGGTTCTGCCTACATGACTTAGCACCAGAAAAGCTCCAGTAGGCTAAATGGTGGTCCTTCCCTTCTGAGCCCTGTCGTGTGCCCAGGCAGCTAATAACAGCCACATGTAGGGTATTTCCGTACCCGGGAGAACCCACATTACAATTTATGGGGTGTATGTCTCCAGTGGCACATGCTGGGCACAATATATCAGACACTGAAATGGCATATATGCATAGGAAATTGCAAATCTCACTTTGCACCATCTGCTGCGCATTACCTTTTACACAATAACTGTGGGGTCAAAATGCTCACTACACCACTAGATGAATGTCTTAAGGGGTGTAGTTTTTAAAATGGGGTCACTTCTCGGGGGTTTCAACTGTACTGGTACCTCAGGGGTTCTGCCTACATGACTTAGCACCAGAAAAGCTCCAGTAGGCTAAATGGTGGTCCTTCCCTTCTGAGCCCTGTCGTGTGCCCAGGCAGCTAATAACAGCCACATGTAGGGTATTGCCGTACCCGGGAGAACCCACATTACAATTTATGGGGTGTATGTCTCCAGTGGCACATGCTGGGCACAATATATCAGACACTGAAATGGCATATATGCATAGGAAATTGCAAATCTCACTTTGCACCATCTGCTGCGCATTACCTTTTACACAATAACTGTGGGGTCAAAATGCTCACTACACCACTAGATGAATGTCTTAAGGGGTGTAGTTTTTAAAATGGGGTCACTTCTCGGGGGTTTCAACTGTACTGGTACCTCAGGGGTTCTGCCTACATGACTTAGCACCAGAAAAGCTCCAGTAGGCTAAATGGTGGTCCTTCCCTTCTGAGCCCTGTCGTGTGCCCAGGCAGCTAATAACAGCCACATGTAGGGTATTGCCGTACCCGGGAGAACCCACATTACAATTTATGGGGTGTATGTCTCCAGTGGCACATGCTGGGCACAATATATCAGACACTGAAATGGCATATATGCATAGGAAATTGCAAATCTCACTTTGCACCATCTGCTGCGCATTACCTTTTACACAATAACTGTGGGGTCAAAATGCTCACTACACCACTAGATGAATGTCTTAAGGGGTGTAGTTTTTAAAATGGGGTCACTTCTCGGGGGTTTCAACTGTACTGGTACCTCAGGGGTTCTGCCTACATGACTTAGCACCAGAAAAGCTCCAGTAGGCTAAATGGTGGTCCTTCCCTTCTGAGCCCTGTCGTGTGCCCAGGCAGCTAATAACAGCCACATGTAGGGTATTGCCGTACCCGGGAGAACCCACATTACAATTTATGGGGTGTATGTCTCCAGTGGCACATGCTGGGCACAATATATCAGACACTGAAATGGCATATATGCATAGGAAATTGCAAATCTCACTTTGCACCATCTGCTGCGCATTACCTTTTACACAATAACTGTGGGGTCAAAATGCTCACTACACCACTAGATGAATGTCTTAAGGGGTGTAGTTTTTAAAATGGGGTCACTTCTCGGGGGTTTCAACTGTACTGGTACCTCAGGGGTTCTGCCTACATGACTTAGCACCAGAAAAGCTCCAGTAGGCTAAATGGTGGTCCTTCCCTTCTGAGCCCTGTCGTGTGCCCAGGCAGCTAATAACAGCCACATGTAGGGTATTGCCGTACCCGGGAGAACCCACATTACAATTTATGGGGTGTATGTCTCCAGTGGCACATGCTGGGCACAATATATCAGACACTGAAATGGCATATATGCATAGGAAATTGCAAATCTCACTTTGCACCATCTGCTGCGCATTACCTTTTACACAATAACTGTGGGGTCAAAATGCTCACTACACCACTAGATGAATGTCTTAAGGGGTGTAGTTTTTAAAATGGGGTCACTTCTCGGGGGTTTCAACTGTACTGGTACCTCAGGGGTTCTGCCTACATGACTTAGCACCAGAAAAGCTCCAGTAGGCTAAATGGTGGTCCTTCCCTTCTGAGCCCTGTCGTGTGCCCAGGCAGCTAATAACAGCCACATGTAGGGTATTGCCGTACCCGGGAGAACCCACATTACAATTTATGGGGTGTATGTCTCCAGTGGCACATGCTGGGCACAATATATCAGACACTGAAATGGCATATATGCATAGGAAATTGCAAATCTCACTTTGCACCATCTGCTGCGCATTACCTTTTACACAATAACTGTGGGGTCAAAATGCTCACTACACCACTAGATGAATGTCTTAAGGGGTGTAGTTTTTAAAATGGGGTCACTTCTCGGGGGTTTCAACTGTACTGGTACCTCAGGGGTTCTGCCTACATGACTTAGCACCAGAAAAGCTCCAGTAGGCTAAATGGTGGTCCTTCCCTTCTGAGCCCTGTCGTGTGCCCAGGCAGCTAATAACAGCCACATGTAGGGTATTGCCGTACCCGGGAGAACCCACATTACAATTTATGGGGTGTATGTCTCCAGTGGCACATGCTGGGCACAATATATCAGACACTGAAATGGCATATATGCATAGGAAATTGCAAATCTCACTTTGCACCATCTGCTGCGCATTACCTTTTACACAATAACTGTGGGGTCAAAATGCTCACTACACCACTAGATGAATGTCTTAAGGGGTGTAGTTTTTAAAATGGGGTCACTTCTCGGGGGTTTCAACTGTACTGGTACCTCAGGGGTTCTGCCTACATGACTTAGCACCAGAAAAGCTCCAGTAGGCTAAATGGTGGTCCTTCCCTTCTGAGCCCTGTCGTGTGCCCAGGCAGCTAATAACAGCCACATGTAGGGTATTGCCGTACCCGGGAGAACCCACATTACAATTTATGGGGTGTATGTCTCCAGTGGCACATGCTGGGCACAATATATCAGACACTGAAATGGCATATATGCATAGGAAATTGCAAATCTCACTTTGCACCATCTGCTGCGCATTACCTTTTACACAATAACTGTGGGGTCAAAATGCTCACTACACCACTAGATGAATGTCTTAAGGGGTGTAGTTTTTAAAATGGGGTCACTTCTCGGGGGTTTCAACTGTACTGGTACCTCAGGGGTTCTGCCTACATGACTTAGCACCAGAAAAGCTCCAGTAGGCTAAATGGTGGTCCTTCCCTTCTGAGCCCTGTCGTGTGCCCAGGCAGCTAATAACAGCCACATGTAGGGTATTGCCGTACCCGGGAGAACCCACATTACAATTTATGGGGTGTATGTCTCCAGTGGCACATGCTGGGCACAATATATCAGACACTGAAATGGCATATATGCATAGGAAATTGCAAATCTCACTTTGCACCATCTGCTGCGCATTACCTTTTACACAATAACTGTGGGGTCAAAATGCTCACTACACCACTAGATGAATGTCTTAAGGGGTGTAGTTTTTAAAATGGGGTCACTTCTCGGGGGTTTCAACTGTACTGGTACCTCAGGGGTTCTGCCTACATGACTTAGCACCAGAAAAGCTCCAGTAGGCTAAATGGTGGTCCTTCCCTTCTGAGCCCTGTCGTGTGCCCAGGCAGCTAATAACAGCCACATGTAGGGTATTGCCGTACCCGGGAGAACCCACATTACAATTTATGGGGTGTATGTCTCCAGTGGCACATGCTGGGCACAATATATCAGACACTGAAATGGCATATATGCATAGGAAATTGCAAATCTCACTTTGCACCATCTGCTGCGCATTACCTTTTACACAATAACTGTGGGGTCAAAATGCTCACTACACCACTAGATGAATGTCTTAAGGGGTGTAGTTTTTAAAATGGGGTCACTTCTCGGGGGTTTCAACTGTACTGGTACCTCAGGGGTTCTGCCTACATGACTTAGCACCAGAAAAGCTCCAGTAGGCTAAATGGTGGTCCTTCCCTTCTGAGCCCTGTCGTGTGCCCAGGCAGCTAATAACAGCCACATGTAGGGTATTGCCGTACCCGGGAGAACCCACATTACAATTTATGGGGTGTATGTCTCCAGTGGCACATGCTGGGCACAATATATCAGACACTGAAATGGCATATATGCATAGGAAATTGCAAATCTCACTTTGCACCATCTGCTGCGCATTACCTTTTACACAATAACTGTGGGGTCAAAATGCTCACTACACCACTAGATGAATGTCTTAAGGGGTGTAGTTTTTAAAATGGGGTCACTTCTCGGGGGTTTTAACTGTACTGGTACCTCAGGGGCTTCTGCATACATGACTTAGCACAAGAAAAGCTCCAGTAGGCCAAATGGTGGTCCTTTCCTTCTGAGTCCTGCCATGGGCCCAAACATCAGTTTATCACCACAAATGGGGTATTGCCGCACTCAGGACAAATTGGGCAACAAAATGGGGTGTTTTATTCCTTGTGAAAATAAGAAATTACATCTTAATGGAAAAAAATATCATTTTTTTAATTCACAGCCCAATTCAAATAGGTGCTGTGAAAAAACGGTGTGGTCAAAATGATAACAACAACCATAAATGAATTCCTTGAGGGGTCTAGTTTCCAAAATGGGGTCACTTCTGGTGGGTTTCCATTGCTTTCATACCTCAACACCTCTTCAAACCTGGCATGCTGCCTAAAATATATTCTAATAAAAAAGAGGCCTCAAAATGCACTAGGTGCTCCTTTGTTTCTGAGGCTTGTGTTTTATTCCACGAGCGCACTAGAGCCACATGTGGGACATTTCTAAAAACTGCAGAATCTGGACAATACATATTTAGTAGTATTTCTCTGGTAAAATCTTCTGTGTTACAGAAAAAAATGGAATAATATTGAAATTCAGCAAGAAAAATGAAATTTGCAAATTTCACCTCCACATTGCTTTAATTCCTGTGAAATGCCTGAAGGGTTAAAAAACTTTCTAAATGCTGTTTTGAATACTTTGAGGGGTCTAGTTTTTAAAATGGGGTGTTTTATGGGGGTTTCTAATACATAGGCCCCTCAAAGCCACTTCAGAACTCAAGAGGTACCTTAAAAAAAAGGCTTTTGAAATTTTCTTAAAAATATGAGAAATTGCTGTTTATGTTCTAAGCCTTGTAACGTCCAAGAAAAATAAAAGAATGTTAAAAAAACGATGCCAATCTAAAGTAGACATATGGGAAATGTGAACTAGTAACTATTTTGGGTGGTATAACCGTCTGTTTTACAAGCAGATGCATTTAAATTCTGAAAAATGCAATTTTTTCAAAATTTTCTCTAAATTTTGCAATTTTTCACCAATAAACACTGAATATATCGACCAAATTTTACCACGAACATGAAGCCCAAAGTGTCACGAGAAAACAATCTCAGAATCGCTTGGATAGGTTTAAGCATTCCGACGTTATTACCACATAAAGTGAAATATGTCAGATTTGAAAAATGGGCTCTGAGCCTTAAGGCCCAAACTAGGCTGCGTCCTTAAGGGGTTAATAGAAATATGAAAAAGCTTTATTTGACGTAAATAAATACACAAAGTAGATGAATAAAAATAGAACCATGCAGTGCAAGCAGATGTCCTGCAGGCAGAAGCAACATGGGAAGATAGAGTAACATATAGTAAATAAATATATTCACATGAAGTAACGTAATGCTGTTTCTATATTCCTACCTAAAGTCAAAGTATGTAAATATGATGACATAGAAAAAAGCCAGATGTATGGCCACAAATCAGCTTACCCATGTATGTATGCTCCTGCAACCTGCAGAGACACCAGACCCGATGCGCGTTTCGGCAGGAAATGCCTTCGTCCGGGGGGGGGGGGGGTGTTGCCTAGCAATGCTTCAGTAAATACGGACGGTATACGGATGCACATCTGTAGCCGTCCGTATTTACGGACGCTCCCATAGACTTCTATAGGAGAGTCCTTGCCGTAATTGCGGACAAGAATAGGACAGGTTCTATCATTTTTTCAGCACGGATACCCATCCGTAAAAATACTGAAAGGTGTCCAGTAATAAATGAATGGGTCATTTATTACTGTCAGTAATTACTCATGAAAAATACTGTCGTGTGCATGTGGCCTAAAAATAGTAAAACATAAAAAATAGATCACCGTAATCGTATTGACCCGCAGAATAAAGTTAACATGCCATTTTTACCGCATGGCGTAAGAGAAAACCGCCCAAAAGATTGAGGAATCACTGCACGGCCTTTTTTCCATTTTTCTATTTCTAATATGTCCTTTCTTGCGGATGGAATTGGTACTCCAGTCCCTGGTGTCTTTTCATATTCTGAGGGTGATGTCGAGCGGATCCTGCTGGGACTACAGGAGAATGTGGATTTTCTGACCACACCATCAGCCACGAACCTCAAACGCAAACTGGAAAATGAATCCAAAAGAGTGACCACTCTACAACTTCATCTGGCTACCAAGCGTACCAAGAGTACTACAAACAGAAACGGATACCCAGAGGTATGCGCTCCAACTTGAGACCTAACCTTTTTTCACAAAATGCTTTTTTCTGCAATCTGTTTAGACAACTGTCCAACAAGTATGCTTTGGACGATATTCTTTTGAGTCTTGAATTTTTACAACAGGAGATTATTTTGCTTGAGACCAATATACAGGACACTGACACAGCTTTGAGATCTGCCATCTCTAGTGAGGAATATGACAAATTCTCTTGCAATCTAACATCATTTACCCTTAGGATTAAAAATGAACAAGAGGAGATCAAGAGGAACAAATGGAACAGGGATGCCAATGACTACCTTAAAGGTCAAGTCTATAACTGGCAGAATATAGACGATTACAGAGACGGCACGGCGACTAGAGATACTAAAAGAAAGAAAAGAATCGGTCCACCTACCAGGAACAAGACCGGTGACTCACCCCCTTTTTTAGGGGCTACCCCGGGCCCTTCTATACCAACCAGAAGCGCACCAGAAGAGGGGGAAGACGACATCGTTGGCACACAGATACACAGAATGGACAGATCCAAACTGACTCTGATGAAAGGAGCGATGTCCCTGAGGAAACGATAGGGGGAAGACGACATTGTTGGCACACAAATACACAGAATGGACAGATCCCAACCCATTCTGATGAAAGGAGCGATGTCCCTAAGGAAACGATAGTGGTAAACATTTCGTGCAAAACTCTTACAGAATCTCAACTTTCTCTTATGAACAAAAGTTTATCTTTCTGTCTTTCATCTCACGTTGATTGGTTTAAAATTGAGGCTGACATGTTTCGCTTTTTCAGGTCCTTCAAATTGAAGTGGTGGTTTTCTGGACAAACTACAAGTAAGGCACACACTAACTCTGAATTATACCTTAAAAAATATGGTCTTTCCAAAGGTAGTTAATTTATGCCACCCTCCAGCACACCCATTATTGATGTCTTTATTTCGGCTGTCAAAAATGACCTAGGGGTACTTAAATCTACCTCTAGAGATACTGGCTTTTCTCATCCTAACCTCAATAGGAGTGAAGTAGTGGCCCTTGATGAACTTTCCCTTGACAATAGCATTACTATTAAGCCCGCTGATAAGGGTGGGGCGGTGGTAGTTATGGACACCTCCATGTACCTTTATGAGATTAACAGACAGCTCAGTGACCTCAAGGTCTATAGACAGATCAACTATGATCCCAAGTTTGAGATTTCCAGGGAAATCAAAAACATTGTTGATGAGGCATTACTAGGTGGCATTATTGATGATGACTTGGCCCAATACCTGATAATTGATCAGCCAAGAATCCCGGTCATTTATGTACTTCCCAATATTCACAAATCACTGACCAACCCGCCAGGCAGACCGATTGTGTCCTGCTCGGATACCATTTTTTGCCACATTTCTGTTTTTTTTACATAAAATTCAGAGAAAATATGCACTAGAAGCTAGTTCCCACATTAGAGATACTTCTGACATTCTGTGTAAATTACAAGATGTTACGTTTCTCCCAGGTACCCAGTTGAGACTTGTGTCTTTCGATGTAACCAGTCTTTACACAGTCATCGATCATTCTAAGGGCATTTCTCCTGTTATATTATGTGAACATACACCCTGTCATTTGCTTGAGAAAGGCTCCAGTGAACAGAGCTGAAACGTTGCACGGGCAATAAAGCACCCACTTTTTTCACCTAAACTATTGGAGTTGCTGCTCATTTTTTGATTCCTATATATATATATATATATATATATATATATATATATATATATATATAAAAAATATGTGTCTGTATGTCTATATATTTACCTATATATACGTGTGTATTTATATTTGCCTGTATGTCTAAATATGTCTTTATGTATGTAGAGCATATATTTGCGTGTCTATATATGTGGTTAATTTTTGGTTTGTGGAGGGCGGCAGAAGAGAGTCCCGCACAGCGCGCCATCCAACCTAAGGCCGGCTCTGACGGGATGAAATTGCAAAGAAGTATCGTAAGCCAATGTTTAAATTGCACATAATGGAAAAATTTCAACTGGGGAAGGAGTATTGATCTTTCAGTGACTCAAAAGAAAGAAGGCCAGAGGGGGAGAGAAGGTGATGAACATTTTCAAGGCCATTCACTCGCCAGAAAGCGAAGGAGTGACAGTCATTCATCGAAGTCGAGCAGAAATGAAGTGGCACAGTGCTCACCTCAGTACTTCTGCAGCTTCGTTTTAGAGATCGTTAGGGGTCTCAGTGCTTGGACCCCATTGATCAAAACTTCTGACATGTCACTATGACATGTCAAAAGTTTTTGAAAGTATATGTACAATTTATAGCAGATATCGAAGCCAAGAAGATTGAGTGAAATCTTTGTGAAAGATTGTCAATTTTTGCAGTGTAAAGGTCATGTGGTTCCATGAAAGGCAATCAAAATATCAAGAGAGAGGAACATGCCTCTGTGAGGCAGCTATATGCGTTAGGTGAATGACTCTTCTGATGTTATCACTGGCTTGGTGACGTGGAATGAATCCTGCTTGATCCCAGTGGATATGAGAAGTGAGAAACAAATTGAGGCGGGTAGCTAATATTTTAGCCAGTAATTTGATATCTATATTCAATGTTAAATACTTTTGTGTCAAAAAAGACAAAAGTATAATAGGTATGATACCTTTATTGGCTAACCATAAAAGTTCTATATGCAAGCTTTCAGAGCACAGAGGCCCCTTCTTCAGGCAGTTTACAAATGTGCTCTGAAAGCTTGCATATAGAACTTTTATGGTTAGCCAATAAAGGTATCATACCTATTATACTTTTGTCTTTTTTGACACAAAAGTATTTAACATTTCATATTGTCTCTGGCTAACACGGTACTACACAATTTTTTACTGTACTTTGATATCTATATTCAAAAGAGAAATGGGATGGTAGTTATGTAAGTCTAAATCATCCATGTTGGGTTTAGGGATCATAGCTATCTGTGCTAGAGTAGAGGTTCAAGGGGGTTCCAGACTTCAGGACATTAAAATCGGTAACCAGATGGGGGCTTAGAATAGAGGCAAATTTCATGTATTACAGGGCTGAAAAGGAATCAGGGCCTGGTGTTTTGAAAGGCTTTAACTCTTTTATAGCTGTTTGTACTCTGACATATTTGGGGGCTAAGAGGGGGAGCGTAAAACGATCAAAGAAGTCCGAAGCTAGATACGATGGAAATGGACGAGGTTTATTGTACAGTTTAGCAAGGTGTTGCCAGAACAGCTCCGAAATTTTTTGAGAGTTTGCCATAATTGTGCCCGTCAGGATATGCAGACAGTGTAAAGGATCTGCCAGGCACAGCTTCGGGGTTAACTCCCAGAACTAATCAGTCAGCACCTGAGCATACATCCCTGAGACTGACTCCTGCTTCCACCATTCAGGCTGGCAGGCTTAGGAGTGGGAGAGCCTATCGTAACCTGGCGAGACTCAGCTAGCTCCCGCCCTCGGTCTATTTAAGCCTGCACTTCCTGTCCCTCGGTGCTTGTGATTCTTTCCTTGTGGTTTCCTGGCCCAGCTACAGCTCCTGCTATTTTTGATCCTGCTCCATACAGACCCTGGCTTACCGACGACTCTTCTGCTTTTCGTTTTGTACCTCGCACACTCCTGGCTTGACTCGGCTCGTTCACCACTCTGGTTGCTCACGGTGTTGCCGTGGGCAACGGCCCCTTTTCCTTGCTTGTGTTCCTGTGTATGTTTGTCGTGCACTTACTGAGCGCAGGGACCGCCGCCCAGTTGTACCCCGTCGCCTAGGGCGGGTCGTTGCAAGTAGGCAGGGACAGAGTGGCGGGTAGATTAGGGCTCACTTGTCCGTCTCCCTACCCCCTGCCATTACAGACAGATTGGTTTATACGCATGGGTGAGGGATTTAAATAGGTGAGCTAACCAAGCACCAGGTTTATTGTTAAGTGAGTAGTAGTGCTGATTGGTCCACCTAAGTTGTTTTTCTAATTTAACATTGAGGAATAGGTTAAGTTCCAATCTGGCCTTGTCTACGGCTTTCTTGTTGTCAATTGTAGGGTCAGTCTTCCAGATAGACTCGAGGCATGCCAGAGACTAAATAAGTTGGGGTCCTTCAACTCCTGAGAGCAGATAAAAGGCATTTTTTTTGGTAGAAGGGGGGAATGGGGGCTCAAGAACTTGGGAATATCCGGATGCATGGATTTGTACAAATAAAATGCTTTCTTACGCTTTTGGGAGGAGTTAAACCCTTGAACATTATGCATGAGCAGCAGAAAGTGGTCTGGAAGCCATTTAAAGGAAAGGGAAGTCGGGAACTAGAGAGAAATGTGAAGAAGAAAGGGAAATAAAAAGGGGGAGGATGAAGGGAAAGAAAAATAAAGGCAAAAAAAAAGAAGAGTGGATGAAGAAGAAAAGCGGTAGTTAAAGGGAATGTGTTGCAAGCAAAACTTTTTTTTTTTAATTAAACATTTAGTGTGTAGGTGATTAAACATTGTTCAAATTTTTTTTATTTTTTTCACGAGTCAGGAAATATTATAAATTAGATTCTAATTTATAATATTTCCCATTGCTGGTCACTAGATGGAGCTATTCCCAAAATTGCAGCATTGCATGTGGTAAAGCAACCACATTGCTTTTTGCTGCAAAATTGGGAAAAAGCACTCGCTCTAGTGAGCTCTGAGAATCCCCCCCTCCTTTATCCTGGCTAGTGCCGGGATAAACGAGGGGATTGAACGGTCTAACCTCCTACACTGTGTGTCGCCATTTTTTGAGCTAACACACAGTGTAGTAGGTTTACAGTAGTAAACACACACAAACACGAACATACATAGAAATCTCTTACCTGCTCCTGCCGCCGCGGCTCCCTCCGGCCCATCCGCTCCGTCTGCTGCCGCTGGTCCAAGTGCACAAGTCCGGAAGCCGCGACCGGAAGTAGTAATCTTACTGTCCGGCCGCAACTTCCGGTCCACAGGAAAATGGCGCCGGACGGTGCGCATTTCAAATTGGACTGTGTGGGAGCGGCGCATGCGCAGTTCCCACACAGACGGCGTACACAGAAGTTGATGGGACGGGCCCCGTTCGCAGTCCCTATGGGACTGTGGCTGCCGTATTCCATGTCTGTATGTGTCGTTAATGGACACATACAGAAATGGAAAAAAAAATGGCAGCCCCCATAGGGAAGAAAAAGTGAAAAAATAGAAAAAAGTAACACACAAACACACAAATAAATAAAAACGTTTTTAATAAAACACTAACATTAAACTGACATGAAATTTTTTTTTGTGGTGACACTGTTCCTTTAACCGCTAAGTACAGGAAAGACAAAAAGAGGACACAGAAAAACACTTTAGAAAAATAGAGTGAACACAGCTCTTTAGTAACCAAAAGTAAGCACAGCATTCCATCCCCCTAAAAAAATTCTGACTTTGCTTAGTGTTGTGTGGCATATTCAAGACATTGACCCAATGTAACGTCCATGGTTACTGACCACAAACTCCTTCCATCCAGTCGACGCCCTTCTCTCCAGAGATATCTGCACATACGGCCGTCCTGTTCCACAGTGACCACCAGGGTGCGCTCGCAAACTCATTCCAGACTTAAGGAGCCAAAGCGCGCACAGGTGGTAGATTGAACTGATTGCTCCTAGAGCACCCTGGGCTATAAGAAGGGCTGTGCCCCTCCCTGCAATGCCTGAGCATTGTTGTCATACCATAGTCTGTCTAAGCAAATGGTCGACTAGTGTTTCCCAGTTCCCAGTGTTTCACATTCCTGCTACCTGTAACCTGTATCCCGTGCTATCCTGGTCAAGTACCGTGTTGAGCTGAAGTCATGCTGTATTGTATACCACACCTGTTTTGCTACACCATGCCTTGAGCCTGCCTGCTGCCTAGTCCCAGCCGAGCCTGTCTTGCTACTGTCTGAGCTACCACAGGAACACTATACAAACTATAGACTGTGACCTGTGCCCTCTTGGCCAGCTGCCATACCGTCAAGGCAGTACGGCCCAGTGGGTCCACATACCCAACGTGACACCTAATAATATACAGATCGCAGGTAAGATCATCTTTATGCAAATAATGCTGCACAGCGGACCAGTGCACTACTTGGCAATGATGTCGCAGGTTTTCCTTTGCATCCTTAACCAGTCCACAAAAATTTCTATCAGATATTTTTTGTGTCTTCTTTTCTTGATTATAACAGCTCTTCTTAACTTCCATTTCTTTATGGTATTAGTATGATCAGATAGCATTTAGATATAATTTGTATAGCTTTCTCCATTTTGAGAGTCAAATATTTTGATTATCAAAATCAAAATACATCTAGTCGCTCTACGTTGACTTGAATTATTTTATTTAACTGATCAAATGTCAAAATTCCTCCAGTTGTCCACTTGAGACAGACACGATGAAGTCACACTAGCTAATCTTTAGTATAAAATCCTCACCTCTCCAATTGGCATTCACTGTGTCTATACCATAAAACTTAGTACCTATTATGTTTTTTTATGTTTAAAGGGCAGAGCCCCTTAGATCTAATTTTACTTTTTTAGTGCTATTATAGTGTTCTGATATATGCATTTTTTTTTTTTCGTTTTCTGCATGTCCTACATACTTATCCCCACATGGACATTCTAAGGGCATGACCACACATGGCGGAATTCCTCCGCAACTGTCCGCATCAATGCCGCACCTAATCCGGGTTGCGGATTACGGCTGCGGATCTGCACAAAATGTGCAGAAAATTGATGCGGACTAGCTGCTGCGGACTGCGGGAAAAGTGCTTCCCTTCTCCCTATCAGTGCAGGATAGAGAGAAGGGACAGCACTTTCCCTAGTGAAAGTAAAAGAAATTCATACTTACCGCCCGTTGTCTTTATGACGCGTCCCTCCTTCGGCATCCAGCCCGACCTCCCTGGATGACGCGCCAGTCCATGTGACCGCTGCAGCCTGTGCTTGGCCTGTGATTGGCTGCAGCCGTCACTTACACTGAAACGTCATCCTGGGAGGCCGGACTGGAGACAGAAACAGGGAGTTCTCGGTAAGTATGAACTTATATGTTTTTTTACAGATACATGTATATTGAGATCGGTAGTCACTGTCCCGGGTGCAGAAACAGTTACTGCCGATCGCTTAACTCTTTCAGCACCCTGGACAGTGACTATTTACTGACGTCTCCTAGCAACGCTCCCGTCATTACGGGAGCCCCATTGACTTCCTCAGTCTGGCTGTAGACCTAGAAATACATAGGTCCAGCCAGAATGAAGAAATGTCAAGTAAAAAAAGCAAGACGCATCCGCAGCACACATGACATGTGCATGACAGCTGCGGACTTCATTGCGGAACTTTGAATCTCCATTGAAGTCAATGGAGAAATTCCGCCATGAGTCCGCCACTGCTCCGCAACAGACAGAGCATGCTGCGGACACCAAATTCCGCTCCGCAGCCTATGCTCCGCAGCGGAATTGTACGCATCGTGTAAACGAACACTGCTAAATTAAAGTGAAAGTCAATGTAGAAACGGCTCCGCTGCGGATTAACGCTGCGGAGTGTCCGCAGCGGAATTTAAGTGCAATTCCGCCATGTGTGAACCCGCCCTAAGACATACACTATATGGATAAAAGTTTTGGGACAGACATTCTAATCATTGAATTCAGGTGTTTCATTCAGTCCCATTGCCACAGTTGTATAAAATCAAGCACCTAGCCATGCAGTCTGCCTTTGAAAAATTTTGTGAAAGAATGAGTCGTCCTAAAGAGCTCACTGAATTCGAGCGTGATACTGTAATAGGATCCCACCGTTGCAACAAGCTAGTTTGTGAAATTTCTCCTAGATATTCCACAATCAACTGCTAGTTTGTGATATCCACAATAAACTGTGATTGGTATTATTGCAAAGTGGAAGCGTTTAGGAGCTACAGCAACTCAGCCAGGAAGCTGCAGACCACATGAAGTTACAGAGTGGGATTACCGAGCGCTGAGGCACATAGTTCATAAAAGTTGCCAACGCTCTGCTGACTCAATAACTGCGAGTTCCAAACCTCCTCTGGCATTAACATCCACAAAAACTGTTCCACAGTAACTTCATGGCATTGGTTTTCATGGTCGAGGAGCTGCATGCCTGTCTTAGATTACCAAGCATAATGCCAAGCGTCAGAAGGAGTGGTGTAAAGCCACTGGTCTCTGGAGCAGAGGAAATGCGCTCTGTGTAGTGATGAATCACACTTCTCTATCTGGCAGTCTGATGTACCAGTCTGGGTTTGGCAAATGCCAGGAGAACATTACCTGCCTGACTGCATTATGCCAACTGTAATGTTTGGTGGAGGAGGATAATGCTATGGGGTTGTTTTAGAGGGGTTGGCCTATGCCCCTTAGTTCCAGTGAAGGGAAATCTTAATGCTTCAGCATACCAAGATATTTTTTAGAATTTTATCGTTCCAACTCCATGGGAAAAGCTTGGGGAAGGCCCTTTAATCTCCATAAAGGCATTGTTGAGTGAGTTTGATGTGGAAGAACTTAACTCGCCCGCACAGAGCCCTAACCTCAGCCCCATAGAACACCTTTGGGATTAATTAGAACAGAGATTGCAAAGCCAGTCCCTCTCATCCAACATCAGTGTCTGACCTCACAAATGCTCTACTGGATGAATAGGCAAAAAAAATCCCAGACACACACACTTCAAAATTGGTAGGAAGCCTTCCCAGAAGAGTGGAAGTTGTTTTAGCTGCAAAGGGGGACCAA
This sequence comes from Rhinoderma darwinii, assembly GCF_050947455.1. Taxonomy (NCBI): domain Eukaryota; kingdom Metazoa; phylum Chordata; class Amphibia; order Anura; family Rhinodermatidae; genus Rhinoderma; species Rhinoderma darwinii. The sequence goes on from NC_134689.1 coordinate 50,235,869, forward strand.
CTCCATATTAATATCTATGGTTTTAGAATGGGATGTTATAAAAGCTCATGTAGGTGTAATATGTAGGTGTCCCAATACTTTGGTCCATATAGTGTATATAACCACACTAAATTTCACATAATGAAATCCTTCATTTTTAATTCATTCTGATTGTCCCCTAATATCAATACACCCATCCCACAGTGTCTCTGCTCATTATGCTGGTATGCATAATAAAAACTTCATAGTTTTATGATATAGAGATAGTGGAAGCCAATTGAAGAGGGGACTATTTTGTACAAAGTATAAGCCAGAGAGAGGATTTTGGATATATGCACTTAACCCCTTACCGCACTAGTACGTCCTGCATTGAAGTGCTTTAAGGCACCGGAACGTACCGGTGCGTCCTGGCTAAAAACTGTCACCCTGTCAAAGGACAAGGTGACAGAACTGTGCCGTCAACTGTTTATGACAGTTGATCAGCACAGTAAGACGGCAGGGAACCATTCACAGCGGTCTCCTGCCAGCGATCGCTGTGATTGGTCAGTCAAAGCAGACTGACCAATCACAGCTCCATGACGTAGTGTATGTGATGGCGCTGGCTCAGAAGCTGAGCCAGCACTATCACTGCCAGGTATCAGCTGTGCAACACCCCGATGTAACGGCCAGGACCAGAGCTAGGCTCCGATCTGGCCGATTAACCCCTTCGATGCATCGATCAACGCGATCGATGCATCTAAGTGTCTTGTAGCCTGTCGGCAGCCACGATGGTTGCCACGGGCGCGGGTGCCAGCTGTTTGTCACAGCTGACATCGTGCTCTAACGGCCAGGACTGGAGCTAGGCTCCGATCCGGCCGATTAACCCCTTAGATGCAGCTTTGGCTGCATCTAAGTGATTAGATCGCACGCTATGGTTGATAATGACAACTATCGGCACCCGCGGGTGTTCCGATGGTTGCTATGGGAACCATAGCCTAACAATCGCTTCCTAGTATGGAAGCCTATAAGGCCCCGCCGGGAGGCGAAGCCTAATAGGCTTGCTGTCAGTGAACAGCTGACAGCTCTAATACACTGCACTATGTAGGTAGTGCAGTGTATTAGAATAGCAATCAGGGCTTCATGCCTTCAAGTTCCCTAGTGGGACAAAAAAAAAGTTAAAACAAGTTAATAAAAATGTTGTAAAAAAGTTTAAAAAAAATACGTTTCATGTTTAAAAACACTATAACAGCCTTTTTTCCTATAATAAGTCTTTTATTATAGGAAAAAACAAAAAACATAAAAAAAGTACACATATGTGGTATCTTCGCGTCCGTAACGACCCAAACTATAAAAATATAACGCTATTTTACCCTTACGGTGAACACCGTAAAAAAATAAATAAAAAACTATTCCAGAATTGCTGTTTGTTAGTCACTACCCCTCGCAAAACAGAATAAAAAAAGGATCTAAAAGTTGCATGTACCCCAAAATTATACCATTAAAAACTGCAGCCCGTCCCGCAAAAAACAAGCCCACCCACCGCTTTTTTGACGGAAAAATAAAAAAGTTATGGCTCTCAGAATATGGTGACACCAAAAATAAATTATTTGAAACAAAAGTGATTTTATCGTGCAGACGCTGCAAAATATAAGAAAAACTATATACATATGGTATCGCCGTAATCGTACCGACCCGCAGAATACATTAAAATTGTCATTAATAGCGCATGGCAAACGCCGTCAAAAAATATAAATAAAAAACATCAGAATTGCAGGTTTTTGGTCACCTTGCTTGCCAAAAAAATGAAATACAAAGTGATCAAAAAATCGCATGTACCCCAAAATGGTACCAATGAAATCTACAGATTGTCCCGCAACAAATAAGCCCTCACCCAGCTCCGGTGGAGAAAAAATAAAGACGTTTTGGCTCTCAGAATATGGCGATACAAAATGTGCAGAGTGTCCAAAAGCAGATAAGATTGGGCACCATTTATCAGTGCGACACCGGCCACACATCTGTGGATAATTATTATACCCTCTTATTATACCCTGATGTTCTCCGCACAGATTACATGTACCCCCACATCATAAACTGAAATACCAGTAATACCCCAAACAGAACAACTAGCGAGCAAAATCCAAAAGCCAAATGGCGCTCCCTCCCTTCTGAGCCCTACAGCGTGCCCAAGCAGCAGTGTACGTCCACATATATGGCATCGCCATACCCGGGATAACCCGCTTAACAGTTTGAGGTATTTGTCTTCAGTGGCATGAACTGGGCACAAAATATTGTGCACTAAAATGGCACATACCTGTGTAAATTTGCAATTTTCACTTTGCACCATCCACTGAGCATTCATTTCTAATAGAAAAAAAAACCTGTGTGGTCAAAATGCCTTTAGGGGTGCAGTTTCCAAAATGTCGGTCACTACTTGGGGGTTTGTTTTACTATTTGACCCCAGAGCTCTGCCATTGTGGGCTAATGCTGTGAAAATCACCAAAATAGGCCTCACATGCGCCTTTCACTCCTAAGCCCTGTCATATGTCCAGGCAAATGATAAATGCCTTGAGGGGTGTAGTTTACAAAATGGGGTCACTTCTTATGGTTTTACACTCTACTCTGGTACCTAAGAGCGCTCTGCAAATGCGACATGGCGCCCGTACACCAGTCCAGCAAAATCTGTGCTTTAAAAGCCACATGGCACTTCTTCAATTTTGAGCTCTGCCATGTGCCCAAACAGCAGTTTAGGGCCACACATGGGGTATTGCCGTAGTCGGGAGAAATTGGGTAACAAATTATGTGTTGTTTTTTCTCCTAAAAAAAAAATGGCTGCAAAACTGCATATTTTTGGGAAAATTATTTTTTTTTCATTTTCACTGCCTCATTCTAATGCAATCTATGAAACACCTGTGGGATCAAAATGTTCAGTACACCCCTAGATGATTACCCTGAGGGGTAAAGTTTCCAAAATGGAGTCACTTCTCAGGGGTTTCTACTGTACGGGTACTTCAGGGGCTCTGCAAATGCGACATGGCGCCCAAAAAGCAATCAACCAAAATCTACATGCCAATTAGCAGTCCTGCATTCTGAGCCCTGTGGTGTATCCAAGCAGCAGTTTATGACCACATATGGGGTATTGCCGGACTCGGGAGAAATTGCTTTACAATTGTTGGGGCGCTTTTTCTCCTTTATTCCTTGTGAAAATGAAAACAATTCAACATTTTAGTGGAAAGAATGTCGATTTTCATTTTCACTGCATAATCCCAATAATTCAGCAAAAAAACTGTGGGGTCAAAATGCTCACTATACCGCTAGATAAATTCCACGAGGGGTATAGTTTCCCAAATGGGGTCACTTTTGCCAGGTTTGCACTATTTTGGCCCCTCAGTGGCTTTGCAAATGTGACATGGGGCCGCAAACCATTCCAGAAAAACTTGAGCTCCAAAAGTCAAATGGCGCTCCGTCCTTTCTAACTTCCGCCATGTGTCCAAATAGCAGTTTATTACCACATATGGGGTATTGCTGTGCTCAGAAGAGTTTGCTTTACAAATATTGGGGTATTTTTCTCCTTTATCTGTTGTAAAAATGAAAAAATCTGAGCTAAAACTACATTTTATTAGAAAAAATTTAGATTTTCAATTTCATGGCATAATTCCCATAAATTCAGCAAAAACCGTGTAGGGTCAAAATGCTAACTATACCCCTAGAAAAATTCCTCGAGGGGTGTAGTTTCCAAAATGGGGTCACTTTTGGGGAGTTTTCACTGTTATGGTCCCTCCAGGGCTTTGCAAACACGACAAGTCACCGAAAACCATTCCAGCAAAATCTGTGCTCCAAAATCCAAATAGCCCTCGTTCCCTTCTGAGCCCTGCCGTGGGTCCAAACAGCAGTTTATTACCACATATGGGGTATTACCATAATCGGGAGACATTGCTTTACAAATGTTGGGGTGCTTTTTCTCCTTTATTCCTTGTAAAAACTAAAACATCGTATGTTTTTTCAGAAAAAAAGTAGATTTTCATTTTCACAGACCAGTTCCAATAAATTTAGCAAAAAACCTGTGGGATAAAAATGCTATCTATGCCTCTTGAAAAATTCCTTGAGGGGTGTAGATTCCAAAATGGGGTCACTTTTTGGGGGTTTCCACTGTTTTGACACCACAAGACCTTCAAACCTGACATGGTGCCTAAAATATATTCTAATAAAATAGAGGCCCCAAAATCCACTAGTTGCTCCTTTGCTTCTGAGGCCGGTGTTTCAGTCCATTACCACACTAGGGCCACATGTGGGATATTTCTAAAAATTGCAGAATCTGGGCAATAAATATTGCGTTGCGTTTCTCTGGTAAAACCTTCTGTGTTACAGAAAAAACTGTATTACAAATGAATTTCGTAAAAAAAAATAATTTAAATTTGTAAATTTCCCCTCTACTTTGCTTTAATTCCTGTGAAATGCCTAAAGGGTTAAAATAATTTCTGAATGCTGTTTTGAATAGTTTGAGGTGTGCAGTTTTTAAAATGGGGTGTTTTATAGGGGGTTTCTAATATATAAGGCCCTCAAAGCCACTTCAGAACTGAACTGGTCCCTGAAAAATTTGCCTTTTGAAATTTTCTTGAAAATGCGAGAAATTGCAGCTAAAGTTCTAAGCCTTGTAACGTCCTAGAAAAAGAAAAGCACGTGAAAAAAACGATGCAAACATATAGTAGACATATAGGAAATGTTAACTAGTAAATATTTTGTGTGGTATTATGATCTGTTTTACAAGCAGATACATTACAATTTAGAAAAATGCAGATTTTTGCAAATTTTCTCAAAATTTTGGTGTTTTTTACAAATAAATATTGAATTTAACGATTACATTTTTTCAGTATCATAAAGTACAACATGTCACGAGAAAATATTCTCAGAATCGCTTGGATAGGCAAAAGCATTCTGGAGTTATTTCCACATTAAGTGACACATATCAGATTTTCAAAAATCGGCTGTGTCCACAAGGCCAAAATAGGCTGTGTCCTTAAGGGGTTAAAGAGGCTCTGTCACCAGATTATAAATGCCCTATCTCCTACATAATCTGATTGGCGCTGTAATGTAGAAAACAGCAGTGGTTTTTATTTTGAATAACGATCATTTTTTAGCAAGTCATGAGCAATTTTAGATTTATGGTAATTAGTTTCTTAATAGACAACTGGGCGTGTTTTTACTTTTTACCAACTGGGCGTTGTACAGAGGAGTGTATGATGCTCACCAATCAGTGACCAATCAGTGTCATACAGGGGTGGGATCTGGCCGGTTCGCCCCGATTCTCCTGAATCGGTTGTTAAAATGACAGCCGGTTCGCAAAACCGGGTGAAGCGGGAAGCCGTAATCGGTCCCCTTCACTCAATTGTATCCGCGTCCTTAGAATGCGGAGACAATTGAGTTGACTAGCGCTGCCCTGGCAAGGCACGTGATGCCTCGCCATTCAGCGCTTTAGTGATGATACAGTCGGCGCGATAGCGATTACGTCATCGCGCCGCTGCATCGTTCCAATGGAGGAGGACTGACCTCGCTGGAGGATGGCGCGGCAACGGGACATTTAAGAAAATTTGTTTTTTTCCTTCTACTGTGGGCATTATACGGCACTACATAGGGGACTATACAGGGAACGAGAACTACAGAAGACTATAGGGAACCAACTACAGGGGACTATATAGGGGGATATACTAAAAAGAATGAAGAAAAAGAATGAAGAAACGAATTAACATTTTTACTAATGGGAAGAAAATATAAAAAAGGGCATAATTTATGTTTGGTAGAAATGTCATGAACAGATTTTCTTTGTAGTTAATGAGGAAATAACACAAATTCCATATAAACAGACTCCTATGGAAATTCCTGTGCTTGATAGACCTGGAATGAACAGCATATATGTGTAGTTTATAAGGGAATGTGTTCATTCCAGGTCTATCAAGCACAGGAAAATAATTATGCATCTGTTTCTATGGGATATTCATTCCACTATAAACTACACATAGATCCTGTTCATTCCAGGTCTATCAAGCACAGAAAAATAATTACGCATCTGTTTCTATAGAATATTCATTCCACTATAAACAACACATAGATTCTGTTCATTCCAGGTCTATCAATCACAGGAAAACTATTACACATTTGTTTCTATAGAATTTGTTTTTATTTTCTCATTAACTACAAAGAAAATCTGTTCATTCCATGTTTTCGAAACATAAAAAACTCATATCTTTGTTTATATTTTCGCCCATTACTAATATTGTTCATTCTTTTTCTTCTTTCTTTTTAGTATGTCCCCTATATAGGGGCCCTTATCTACAGGGAACGCCACAAGGGGCCCTATCTACAGGGTAACTCCACATAGGGCCCCATGTGGCGTTTCCTGTAGATAGTGCCCCATGTGGCGTTCCCTGTAGATGTGGCGTTCCCTGTATAGATAGGGCCCCCTGTGGGGGTTTCCTGTAGATAGAGACCACTGTGGTGTTCCCTGTAGATAGAGCCCCCTGTGCCCCTGTGGCTGTTCCCTTAGATACGGCCCGATGTGGTGTTCCCTGTAGATAGGGCCCCATATGGCATTCCCTGTAGATAGGGCCCCATCTACAGCGAATGCCACATGGGGCCCTATCTACAGGGACTGCCACAGGGGCACAGGGGGCTCTATCTACAGGGAACGCCACAGGGGGCTCTATCTACAGGGAATGCCACAAGGGGCTCTATCTACAGGGAATGCCACAAGGGGCTCTATATACAGGAAATGCCACAGGGCGCCCTATCTATAGGGACCGCCACAGGGGCACAGGGGGCTCTATCTACAGGGAATGCCACATGGGGCCCTATCTCCAGTGACCGCCCAGGGCCGCCATCAGGAATTTCAGGGCCCCCTACAGCTAAATTTTTTGGGCCCCCCTACCGTGGCACCGCCTGTTAACGGTACTCCGTCCAGCACTATATCATGGTACCCAGGGCGGCCATCAGGGGGGGTATTAGGGGTACTGATGTGAGAGGCCCGGCCAAACCTAATTGAAAGGGGGGCCCGGCAAACTGCCGCGACTTGCCTTTGGTAGAAAAAAAAACAGGCCCCTGCAATGGGGCCCGTTTTTTTCACCAAAAGAATGTTGTGAGCTGCGGGCCCCCCTTTCAATTAGGTTTGGCCGGGCCTCTCACATCAGCACCCATAATACCCCCCCTGATGGCGGCCCTGGGTAGCATGGGGGTCGTCATGGGGCCGTCAAACACCGCCGCCCGTGCGACCGATCGCGCGCACCCGCAAACTCCTGCGCATGGGCACCCGCGACCGCCTGGAACCGCGCACCGAATTTTGAGGCAGATATTGACCTGCCCACACTATCTTGCCGCGTTTTTTGCCCACGGCGATTGATGACAGCAGACAAAAAACGCAGGGAAAAATGCATTTTCTGCCTCCCATTGATTTCGACGTGCTGCTTTTTCTTTTTTCCGCGACTGGCTCCCATTGATTTCAGATTAAATCAATGGGAGGCGGTTTTGGAAGTTTTTTGGTGCTGATTCTGACGCAGTGTCCGAGTCAATATCAAGGCCCAAAAACTCTGTGAACTGGGCCTTATTGTTAGGGCTTATTCAGACGAACGTGTAATACGTCCGTGCAACGCGCGTGATTTTCACACGGACCTATGTTACTCTATGGGGCCATGCAGACTGTCAGTGATTTTCACGCAGCGTGTGTCCGTGTGTCCGCTGCGTAAAACTCACGACATGTCCTATATTTGTGCATTGTTCGCGCATCACGCACCCATTGAAGTCAATGGGTGGGTGAAAATCACGCCCAGCACTTCCGCAGCAGTATAAACTATGAATGAAAACAGAAAAGCACCACGTGCTACAAACAGAGTGTCATAATGATGGCGCGAAAATCACGCAGCCGCGCATCATACGCAGCTGACACACGGAGCTATTATGGAACTTTTGCATGCGCAAAACGCCATGTTTTTGCGCGCGCAAATAGCACGCGCTCGTGTGAATCCGGCCTTAGGGTAGGAACACACTAGGCATGAACACTGCAGATTTTATGCAACACATTTTATTGTGGAAAATCCGCAGCGTATCACAGTCGCAGCAGAGTGGATGAGATATGAACAAATCTCATCCACACTCTGCAAAAAAAATTGACCTGCAGTGTAGCTTTTGGCTTTTTAAGCCGCAGCGTGTCAATGTATTCTGTGGAATCGCTGCTCCTCTGTTGTGGAAATGCTGCGATTCTGCCGCAAAAATCACAAATGAGAAAAAATAAAAAGGCACTTTTTTAAATTTATAAAAAAGTTTAGACTTGCCCCGGCCGTAGTCCTGGTGACGCGATCCTCTAGTCTTAGCGCAGCTCAGCGTTCTGTCATGACGTTTCATCCCATGTGACTGCTGCAGCGGTCACATGGTCTACAGCGTCATCCCAGGAGGCGGGGCTACGTTCAGAAGAGAGAGATGCGTCACCAGGACTACGGCCGGGGGAAGTCTAAACTTTTTTTTCCCTGCAGGATTCCCGCAGCGGACACGCCTCACGAAACCTGCACCACTACTTGGTGCGGTTTTGCTTGCAGAATTCCCTGCGGCTCCCGCGATAAGCTGTGGAGTTTTTCTCAGCATATCCGCCTAGTGTGTCCCTTATGATGTCGCTCCTGGAGCTGCTGCCGGTCTCTAAATAGGCAGTTGGTCCAGTAGAATTTGGAATTATTTTTTTTTGTGAACCAGCTTAAAAAAATACAAAACTTTTGTGTTAGGGCCTGTTCACATCACTGTTCGCTTCCGCTCCGGGGTTCCATCTGAGGTTTCCGTCGGGTGAACCCCGCAACGGAAAGTGAAAGTGACAGCACAGCTTCCGTCACAATTAGCGCAGTCGACTGCACTATTGATTCCGTCCGAAAACCAGCCGGAATGGTGACGAACGGAAACCATTAGCGATGTTTCCGTCACCATTGAGATCAATGGTGACTGAAACGGAAGCTGTGCTGTCACTTTCACTTTCCGTTGCGGTGTTCACCCGACAGAAACCTCAGATGGAACCCCGGAGCGGAAGCGAACGGTGATGTGAACAGGCCCTAACACAAAAGTTTTGTATTTTTTTAAGCTGGTTCACAAAAAAAAATAATTCCAAATTCTACTGGACCAACTGCCTATTTAGAGACCGGCAGCAGCTCCAGGAGCTGCGCTAAGAATAGAAGATCGCGTCACCAGGACTACGGCCGGGGTAAGTATAAACTTTTTTATCAATTTAAAAAAGTGCCTTTTTTTTTTCTCTTTTGTGATTTTTGCGGCAGAACCGCAACATTTCCGCACCAGACGAGTGGCGATTCTGCAGCATAAATTGACATGCTGCGGCCTAAAAAGCCACACTGCAGGTCAATTTTTTTTGCAGCGTGTGGATGAGATTTGTTCAAATCTCATCCACTCGGCTGTGACTGTGATACGCTGCGGATTTTCCACAATAAAATGTGTTGCATAAAATCCGCAGCGTTCATGCCGAGTGTGTTCCTACCCTAAGGCCGGATTTACACGAGCGTGTGATTTTTGCGTGCGCAAAAAACGTGGCGTTTTGCGCATGCAAAAGGTCCATAACAGCTCCGTGTGGCAGCAGCGTATGATGCGTGGCTGCGTGATTTTCGCGCAGCCGCCATCATTATGACACTCTGTTTGGATGTTTGTAGCACGTGGTGCTTTTCTGTTTTCATTCATAGTTTATACGGCTGCGGGAGTGCTTCCATGTGCTGGGCGTGACTTTCACGCACCCATTGACTTCAATGGGTGCGTGATACGCGAACAATGCACAAATATTGGACATGTCGTGAGTTTTACGCAGCGGACACACGCTGCGTGAAAATCACTGACAGTCTGCACGGCCCCATAGACTAACATAGGTCCGTGCGAGGCGCGTGAAAATCACGGGCATTGCACGGATGTATTACACGTTCGTCTGAATAAGCCCTAACAATAAGGCCCAGTTCACAGAGTTTTTGGGCCTTGATATTGACTCGGACACTGCGTCAGAATCAGCACCAAAAAACTTCCAAAACCGCCTCCCATTGATTTAATCTGAAATCAATGGGAGCCAGTCGCGGAAAAAAGAAAAAGCAGCACGTCCTTTCTTGCCGCGGTTCCGCCTCTGACCTCCCATCGAAATCAATGGGAGGCAGAAAATGCATTTTTCGCTGCGTTTTTTGTCTGCTGTCCTCAATCGCCGAGGGCAAAAAACGCAGCAAAAAACGCGGCAAGATAGTGTGGGCAGGTCAAAATCTGCCTCAAAATTCTTTAAGGAATTTTGAGGCAGATTTTTTTGGCCTGCAAAAATACTCTGTGTGAACAGGGCCATACATAAACAGCACTTTCAGACACTTTACTCACTGTGTCAGAAGAGCTGCTCCCTCTCCAGTCCTCGTCAGGCGATGTCTTCGGTCCAGATGTCGTCCTTCACCTCCAGGCTCCAGAAAATTGCGGGGATCGAAGAACTCCTGCCGTCGCGCAAGAACTGGACTCCTCCCCCTCTCCTTACGCAGCTACGCTCTGGAGGAGGAGAAGAAGGAGGAGGCGGAGGCGGAGTCGGACGAGGAGGCGCTGGACGAGGAGGCCGAGGAGGAGGACGAGGAGGCGGAGGAGGAGGACGAGGAGTCGGAGGCGGGCCAGCAGGTAATTAGACTGTGCGCCGCTGTTCTTGCCAGTTGATTGGTCGCTGTACTTTTGGTGCGTGCGCACCGCATCCCTCTCGGCGGCGGGCACGAGCGGGTTGCTTTCCAGCCTTCCCCAGGTCGTTCGCGCGTGAGCGCGCGTTTGCGGTAACGAGCGCGCCGGCGCGCGCTTGCGGTCGTTCGCGCGCGCGGTCGCGCGCGGTGTTTCGCGGCAGTGTTAGATGAGAGGGGGGCCCGCAGCTCACAGCGGTGTTTGATGAGAGGGGGGCCCGCAGCTCACGACATTGCTTTGGTGAAAAGAACAGGCCCCATTGCAGGGGCCTGTTTTTTTCTAACAAAGGCAAGTCGCGGCAGTTGCCGGGCCCCCCTTTCAATTAAGTTTGGCCGGGCCCCCTACAGTAGTACCCCTAATACCCCCCTGATGGCGGCCCTGTGACCGCCACAGGGGGTCTATCTACAGGGAACACCACAGGGGGCACTATCTACAGGGAACGCCACAGGGGGATCTATCCACAGGGAACGCCACAGGGGGCTCTATCTACAGGGAACGCCACAGGGGGATCTATCACACCAACTAGTGCGGCTTCATCTGATCTACCTCAGGTGGAGGAGGGGAGGACTCTAGACGTGTAATCAGTTCAATCAAACACTTTGAGTCAGCGTAGAGCGGTAAAACGTCTTATTCTGATTTTCTATTTATGGGAATTTTGGATTCTTGGTTCTCACCAGCACCGCTGTACTTTATGATATAATTGGTGATATAACTTTCTAGTTTGTTTTGCATATTTATCTTTATTTTCCATCTAAATTATTTTATAAAATTCTCAAATTATCTACACAAGATTTGGATTATTTAGACGGGATGTCTCACAGGACAAAAACGTATAAAGGTGGGAAAAACACTCAACCACCCATATGGAAAATTAGAGATAAGGACTCTAACAATATATGATAAACCAGAGAAACAGAGTCCATATATATCAATGTATGAAAAAACTAAACATCTTTATTGAAAAAATACAATAAAATACATTAAATGACAAAGACAGAGAATCTAAAAATAAATCCTTTTACGGATCACAAATGTATACATTAAGTCTATATATATATTTAATAATACACTGATAGTATACACAGTTGTTATAACTCAATGTAGCTCCAACATGGGGTGCATCGAAATAGGAATGATTTCAAAGTATAAGTTGTGTGAAGAAAGACAATATGCCTAACTCTGAAAAGGCCTATAGTGACTAAAAGGTAAGTAATTAGTGCCTGGAAAGATGGCAAAAAGCCAAATTTAAATCCAATGTGTGTACTTACCCATGTATGAGAGGTTGAGTGTGACCCAGCGGTATAGGATAGCGCCCCGACGCGCGTTTCGCCCGTAGCTTTTCTCAAAGGGTCATGTTGGAGCTACATTGAGTTATAATAACTGTGTATACTATCAGTGTATTATTAAATATATATATAGACTTAATGTATACATTTGTGATCCGTAAAAGGATTTATTTTTAGATTCTCTGTCTTTGTCATTTAATGTATTTTATTGTATTTTTTCAATAAAGATGTTTAGTTTTTTCATTCATTGATATATATGGACTCTGTTTCTCTGGTTTATCAAGATTTGGATTATGGTTGAATAAATTAATTACATTCTGAGCCTTACAATAAAATATTTTAAACAATTATACGATTGGATCAACTAGTAAAGTGCCTGCATTTTTCAAAATGTTATGTTTAATATTTCCATTATGGTAAATCCAATAGATTGTAAGGAGTGAGAACTATGTGACCCCCCCCCCCCCAACTGCAGCCTATAGACTATCTGTGTATCCTTTATTGTAGTGCATTTAGTTACCTGCTCTTACTTTAAGAAAGACTGTGGAGCTGCTTATAAACTTTCAGGACACATCGGATGATGATGTCTTGTGGATGTTTAGTTTTGTCTTGCAGATCCCTAGAGGAGGGCAATCCGCAATGTCCTGTGGTGCTTCCGATTGCATGATGCTGTCATCAACGGAGGTGTAAAGGATTCTGGGGAATAGTGACAGGGAAACAGTAGAGGATTGGCAGTTCTTGAAGAGCCTGGCACTGGCAAGAGATGAATCATGGTGACGCTGATACGGTGATGGGAGTGGGACAGAGGGGATCCAAATCTTTTGACGGCTAAAAGGAAAGTGAACGGCATGAGGTGTTGGATGGGCTGCTGGAGTTGTGCAATAGCTGAGGAACCTAGTGACCAGTGTGGGCTTGTCTTCCTGCAATAAGGCAGGAAAATGCTGCAGACTTTAGCTGCTGGGGTTGAGCACAAGAGGGGTGACATACGTGAATCAGAGACTGCTCTTTTGCCAAATAAATCAAGAATTAGGAGTAATAGAGCAGACATGAGCTATTGGGAGATTTGTACAGTCTGAGCTGAATGAGGCAGGCCAAGGAAGAGGGTAGCCTAACAAAGTACTGTGTGGACATCGCAGAAACAGAGCTCGTGGCAGAGTATTTGTTAGCTTGAGTGGTAGCTCTAGTGAGTCTGCTGGGGTTGTGGAGAGAGTCAGCCCAGGAGTGAGACCAGATGAGCAGTACTGTAAAATAACTATAAATATATTTTTTGCCTTTTAAAATCCAAATTAACCTACGCCACTAAAAGAATTAAAATTACATGTCCCTATCTGTCCTATATCATTTGTAAATGTTTGAACTTCGTCAGATAAATAGTATGCGTTTGTTATATGTATCAGTTAAATCGGCACTGTGGTGGTGTGTCTGCGGTACACACCGTCACTGAGGGATACACCCTCTAACAGGACAGTAGAGATAGTATTTAAAATCACATCAGACAAATCCCCCCCCCCCCCCCTACGACATGTTTTGCTTTTATCTCGGCATCCTCAGGAGTTTAGGCTACGGAATAAGGTGTGCACGTGCTAAACCCTTAGTAACAACTTTAAACATTAAAAACACATCATTCTTAAATTGGCAAGTAAATTGTGGCATGCGCCACGATTTATTAAAAACACATTAACCATTGGCAATACAGCGCAAGAGGAGCCTGACTTCAATCGCGACACGGCACTCCCTGAGCTGGGGCCCGCCTGCCCCCAGCTCGCATCCTGTAAACAAGGACAGCCGTGCCCCCTGCCACGGCTGTCCCCCCAGGCAGCCGTCGGACCGTCGTCCGGCTTTCGTGACTGCCCAGGCCCAAAACATCCTGGGGACCTGCCGTATAACTAGTGTCCCCCCACGTGCGAGTTCACCCCGCCGTATAACTAGTGGTAACTCGCCGTGGTCCACCACCGAAACCGCTCTTAGGATGAGTGCAGTGCCACGATCCGCCCTGGCTTTACATCACATCGCATTACATAGCATAACATAACATAGCATAACATACCCTAGCCTACCATAACGTAGCATAACATAACATTATTTCTAACAAGGGAGGGTTGGGTGGGTCTTTTCTTCTCCTGGTAAGTAATGTCTTACATCTCTGCTTTCTGGACTTATAAACCCTTATCCTGCTCCCCCTCCCCTATCCTCATTACTTATGCGCTCCTATAGTTCTTTCCACTATCACTCCCCTTTCTCCACTTATCTCACAGTGAACAATGAGTTCACCCTCCCCCTCCAGCCACGCTGGTGCCATTGGCCATGTGGCCAGCACCATTTTATATCCCTTGCTTCCTATAACCACCCTCATCAGGGACGCCCTGGCCCACCTTATGCTTCCTCGGGCCTAGTCGTCCCTCGTCCTAAATAAGGTGTGCACGTGCTAAACCCTTAGTAACAACTTTAAACATTAAAAACACATCATTCTTAAATTGGCAAGTAAATTGTGGCATGCGCCACGATTTATTAAAAACACATTAACCATTGGCAATACAGCGCAAGAGGAGCCTGACTTCAATCGCGACACGGCACTCCCTGAGCTGGGGCCCGCCTGCCCCCAGCTCGCATCCTGTAAACAAGGACAGCCGTGCCCCCTGCCACGGCTGTCCCCCCAGGCAGCCGTCGGACCGTCGTCCGGCTTTCGTGACTGCCCAGGCCCAAAACATCCTGGGGACCTGCCGTATAACTAGTGTCCCCCCACGTGCGAGTTCACCCCGCCGTATAACTAGTGGTAACTCGCCGTGGTCCACCACCGAAACCGCTCTTAGGAGGAGTGCAGTGCCACGATCCGCCACCAAAAAAGGTAGGCTCCTCTGCCGATCTTACCTTTTTTACCCCATAAAAACTCCTTACCACCAGTCCTCCAGCCCTTCCTGCAAATTGATGTTAAATATGTCCAGTCCTACATCAGATAAGTGTACGCCATCATTCCTGTACATTCCTTGGCACCCAAAGTCGATGTCCTTGTGCTGAATAAAAACTCCTTCCATCTTCATGGCCTTGTTGACCTTCTTTCTAACCTTTTCAATGGCCGCTGTTGATGTTGCCCCCATCCAACTCCGCCTTTGAATAATTTCTGACCACAAAAAACTTTACCACCTTTCTTTCCATGCAGCAACATCCCCTTTCATCCTGTTAACTAGTACCCAAGCTTTGGTACACGTCAAGTCGTTCCCCCCGGTATGTGTCACGATCACTTGCGGGCGCCCCCATTCTGCCGCTTCCTCCACCAGCTTTCTCATCTGGAACCATCGAAGACCACGTCTCCCGAACCACTTCACCTTGACCCCGTCGCCCGACAGTCCCAGTTGTAATCCATACGGATCCTTGCCCTCTCCGCGGCCCAGTACATGAAGGAATGTCCAATCACCCATACGCTTTTTCCTTCTGTGGGAGAGACAACATACAATCAGTAACATGGCAATGGATTTCCAACTCCCCAAACGCTTAATGCTCCCCACATTCGATCCCGCCGCTGCTGCTTCTGATGCCGCCCCAATTCTGAAAGAATGTGAACCAATTCTGTCCTTTTCTAGCCCCGTTGCCACTGCTGCCCTCTTAAGCATCTGACAAAACTGGAACCTGGACAGGGCGCTACCATCCCTGTGCTTAAGGAAAGCTCCTACTTCTGCTCATCGTGAGCCCAAATAATCCCTCACTGCCCCCACTGGACAAATTGCCCCCCCTTTCCTTACCATAGTCACCCATGTCCCTTTCCCATTTTGATCAGTCTTGGACCTTCTGATAAGGCACTTAACGGTTGTGCCATCCCATTTTATGTCTACGAGCTGTAACCCATCTTTACCCTTCTTTGAAGTGGACAACAATTCCCCTAACCTGAAAGCACCCGCAAAAGCCAATGTGAATGCAGCCTTAAAAGCAGCACTTCGTGCCTGTCCCTACATGTGGCCCCCAATGCTGCCACCAGCCTCTTTACTCTGCCTGAGTCTAATGGCTCCCTCTTGTCTACTCCTCGTGGCTGTGACCTTGACCAACCCTTCATCACCCGTCTAATTGCAAAAAACCTTTGTAGGGTCCTCCTCCCCTCTTACCTTTGTAATAAATGATACTGCCGCCACCAAGGTGGTGGCCCTACCTTTTGCTGCGCCATCCCTCCACATGTTACCCAGCAGCTTCCATAAACACTGCACCGTACTCCCGCCTTCGTTCCTCCTGAAAACCTCCCACTTCTTCCATTCTTTCATGTAGGTCATCCATGTGTTTGGCGCCAACGATTTTTCCACCAGTTTTTCTAGAATCGGGTCAGTACCTGCCAAATATTGTTAGGGCACACATATCCTGTTCGCTCCGCATTTGGTACCAATTGAAAAAATACCTCCCACTTCCCCCTTAACAAAGCATCTGCAATCAAGTTATTGACTCCTGGGACATGTTCAGCTCTGAAGTTGATATTCCACTCCATGCACTTCCCCACCAAATATCTTAATAGTGCCAACACTGGGGGGGGGGGGGGAGAAACTGGATAGATTGTCCACCGCTGACCCCACTCATATTTTCTGGCCAAACAATTACCAACCTGTTCCTCAGCTATTCCTTCCATAATTCCACTGCTACCACTATTGGGAATAGTTCAATCAATGTCATGTTCCTCAACCACCCCTTTCTGTCCAACGTCTCGCCATACCCCTGCTCACCACTTTCCGTCAAAAAAGGATCCAAAGCCAACTGACCCTGAAGCGTCTGAGAACAATCTCAACTTCTGATTGGAGCATGGTTCCCGTAGCCAAATCCGCACTCCATTAAGTTCACCAGGCAACTTTCCCAAAACTGCAGATCCTCTCTTAATGCCCTCATTATTCTAATTTTATGTTGTCCTGCCTTGACTCCTGCCATACTCAGCTGTAAACGCCTGGAAAATACTTTGCCCATTGGAATCACCCTACACGCAAAATTAAGGGAACCCAAGAGCGACTGCATCTTTCTTTATGTCACATTCTCGCTGGCTTTCACCTCCCTTACCTCCTCCAACAATGCCTTCCCTTCTCGACAGGTAATCTACATTGGCCTTCTAATAAGTCTATTTCGATGCCTAAATATGACAACTTTGTTACTGGCTCCACTGCCTTTTCTTGTGCTATGGGTACCCTCAAATCTTGAAGTAGCGCTATAAACTTTACTTGGCAAATTTCTGACCCTGCTGGCCCTACTAACAAAAAATCACCCAGGTAGTGGGCAATTGACTCCCTCCCACAAACTCTTTGCCAACCCTAATGCAAAAATGAACTGAATGCTTCAAAATACGCGCATGAAATGGCGCAACCCATAGGTAAGCATTTATCTTCAAAAAAAAAAAAAATGAAAAAAATAAATAAATAAATAAATAAAAATTTCCTTTCAAACGACACTCTGTTTATTTAAAACTCTCTGGATGCAATGGTAACAATCTAAAAGCAGATTCACTATCTACCTTGGACATCAATGCCCCCTTTCCCCATCCTCTTACACTTTCTACCGCTGACTCAAATGACTGATAATGTACCTCGCTCACTTCCTTCCCTATTGCATCATTTTAAATCTTGACTACAGATCCAAATCCTTCTCACCAAGCTAAACATTTGCCCTCCCCATCTTTTTTTTTTTTTTTGAAGGCCCTATCATACCACCCTATTCCACTATAAGTAGCATGTGCGTCCACCACCAGATCCATGTATTTTACAAATCCACATATTGCTTGGCTCACCATCCACCCACACTCTGGCATACACCAGAAAAAATAAATAAAAATTAATTCCTTCCACAATAGTTTTCTCCTGTTATCTATCTGCCTTGCTAAGCCCCTTCTCCTTAGCTACCTCCACTTCCTTAGACAAAACAAAACAACCACATACGTTTCCTCTCTAACCCTTCCCAAAAAATAAATAAATAAAAAGAAAAACTTCTGTGGTAAATCTGCATATGTGGGCAACACTGAACAGGCATAGGTATCCTGCTTCCCCAGCCGCTAGCCCTTTTTCTACTAGATCACTGTTCTGAACCCCCCACGCCTGTACAAATGAAGATTTTGAATTTGAAGGCCTATATAATGTTATATATTATATTATATCATATAGTGTATTTTATTTGAATGAATCAAAGATGGAGGGTCGCATGTTTCAATGAAATGTGTCTCATCAGTATGCAAGACACCTATTATTTAATCTGATTCTCCCAACAAAGGACCCAGACATTCACAGGTATCTCCTACATATGATAACCAGTAGTGTGGACAATAGAACTATTGTTGATGATAAACAAAAAGTGTCTCTGTAAAGTTTATTGCTCATGACTGTCCCTGTGTACATATCTCAATATAAATCCCAGAACAACTGCAACAGTAATTTTACTCTTTAAACAATACATTTTTGTACATACCTCTTATTTCATTTATTGCACTTACCCTTAATGTCTAACCCAGTAAAGAGGGTGGAAGAGAAAAATTCTTACACCCCCTACAGAAACAGCTTCTTTACTTATTTGCTCTTCCCTTCACTACCTTTAAATGTTTTTATTAATTTATTTTTACATGTTGAGCATTTTTTCTTAATTACTGCATTATTCCTCATCTGAACACAAATAATGCCCATCCGATGCATTGGAATCAGACTCACCCAGTTGTTGCATACTTCGGCTTCCAGGCTCTTAATGACTCTGTCCTAGGTTGCTGGTCGCTGGGCTGGCTTGCTGCAATCCCTCCTGTGCTTGTTGTGCTCTATCGCTGCTTCGCTCCCTGCAACAAAAGATATTGTGCGAGTATGTGTTCCTATGTGACCTTTCCCCTTGGCTCTGTGATAATGCTTCCTTACTGTTCCATCGCTGAAAGGCCCCATGGCCCATTGCTAAACCCCCCCGGCTTAAGGGAAGAAATATCCATGTCCTCCCCACCACCCCCCCGGCTAGGCTGAATATAGCTTGCTGGACCTGATCCTAATTGCCGTTGTACCTCTGGCTTACCGGGTCTGCTGGCTTCCCAGAAACTACTGGGGACACTATTAAATTGGTGGGGGTTTAGCATGCCCATAGGGCCACCTTGAAAATTACCCTCCCTGTGTACCTGCGGCCCATTAAAAGAATAAAACCCTGCTGGGGGGTGGCAGGGAACCTATGTGAGTGGGGGTGACATGGTTACATGTTGTGAGGGGGGGTTGTTTGGGAAAAATTGGGCTGAGATGGGGTGGGAGGAAGAATAATGGGGCACTTGGGACTGGCGTGGGGCAGGGGGCCAGAGAAGAACGCTTACGGTATGGGACCGACTTACCCGGCCTAATGGAATCCCGAAGACGCTTGGAGACCATGGTCTTCCGCCTTGGACTTGCTCCAGCAGTAGCCACCAGCTCCATTCCAGCGACAACCTCGCCAAACGACTTCTTTTGGGACGGTTCTATTTCTAACAAGGGAGGGTTGGGTGGGTCTTTTCTTCTCCTGGTAAGTAATGTCTTACATCTCTGCTTTCTGGACTTATAAACCCTTATCCTGCTCCCCCTCCCCTATCCTCATTACTTATGCGCTCCTATAGTTCTTTCCACTATCACTCCCCTTTCTCCACTTATCTCACAGTGAACAATGAGTTCACCCTCCCCCTCCAGCCACGCTGGTGCCATTGGCCATGTGGCCAGCACCATTTTATATCCCTTGCTTCCTATAACCACCCTCATCAGGGACGCCCTGGCCCACCTTATGCTTCCTCGGGCCTAGTCGTCCCTCGTCCTAAATAATACAGTAGAATACTAATAATTAAATAATTAAACTAATTTGCAGGAATATGTTGCTCCTTGCAGAGGTTGTTAATACTTCTTCTAGAACTATAGCGGGACTTTTAATTTGTCAAAGGGTGGCCAAATCTTTGCATACATCTGAATGGGTCTAATGAATAGCAAACAATCATATTCTAGATTTCTTTCTTTTTATTTTGGGCAGGATTGAAAACGAGAGAAGTGTACAGATTGGTTGCTATGTGTGGGTAACGATGACACATTTTTAAATAGTTTTTATGCATGACTGTATTATTGTAGATTTAAATTGTGTCCAAAACATTTATCACTTATTGAGCTCCATTACAGTAATTTCCTTATTCATAATTGCCCATAGATATCTATTGCAGTGTTTTAACAAATTACTTTGCATGTTCAACAAATAAATCACATTTTCTTGTTTTTTCTTTGTGTATAAATACAACCTGTTTATGGCAAATATATTTTACTTTATAATGATATTCTTAGCAAAAGAATTGAAAAGCTATTTCTGACCCATCTTGTTTACTTACATATACTTTCATGATCTCATTATTTTATTGCTCCAAGCTATATCTTCTCCCACTGTTCAAGGATTATGTTCTCCTAATTTCAATGTAATATAAGGGCATGAAATACAAAGCCCAAGCTTTCTAATATGATTTTGAGTAGAAGCTTCTAATATTATTGAAACTACTCACTTTTCCTATGTGAATTTTATAAATGTATATTTTAATTTGTAATATATAATATGCTTAAAGTATCATATGAACTGTATTGATTTAATGTAATGATTTTTTTTCTGCATGGGTAAGTATATAAACATACTACTTTATGTAGATCTATTAATGTTGTCTATTTTCACTGAGTATTGGAAATGGTAGGAATGGGTACTGATTATAACAATGTGCTTGTCTCCTCTTACAACATACCTTTCTTTTCTATTCCTGCTGAAATACATTGCATTTTCATATGGACCTGTGCCTATGTTATAGGTTTATTACAGTGGCGTAGCTATAGGGGTCGCAGCGGTCGCAGCTGCAACCGGCCCGTAAGCCAGGGGGGCCCTCAGGCCACACTAACGCTGACTGCAGGGCCGGGCTGCCTATCTGGCAAATGCCAGATTCCGGTGTATGTAGTGTGCTGCTGCTGCTACCCGCCCCCCACCTCTTTATCCCCAGCGGCGGGCCCTACTCTGTAGTGTGACATATTTCCACTCCCTGAGCAGCTCACAGCCCACTTGCTGGACGCTATACTACGCAGCCTGCTGCAGTCCAGCCAATTAGTGTGGGTCATACTGATTGGCTGGGCTGCACCAGGCTGTGTACTACAGCAGGGGCGTAGCTAGGGGGGGGGGGAGGCGGGGCACGTGCCCCGGGCGCAGCTCAGAGGGGGGCGCCAGCGCCACCTCCTCCTGCACTATAATTGTACCTGTGTCGCAAGGACACAGGTACAATAAGGGTATGTGCACACGATGAGAGGCTTTTACGGCTGAAATGACAGACTGTTATCAGGAGAAAACAGCTGCCTCGTTTCAGCCGTAAAAGCTCCTCCTCGTATTATGCGAGGCGTCTTTGACGCCCGTAATCTTGAGCTGCTCTTCATTGAGTTCAATGAAGAACGGCTCAAATTACGTTGCAAAGAAGTGCCTTGCACTTTTTTGCCGAGGCAGTCAATTTACGCGTCGTCGTTTGACAGCTGTCAAACGACGACGCGTAAATTACAGGTCGTCTGCACAGTACGTCGACAAACCCATTCTAATGAATGGGCAGATGTTTGCCGACGTATTGCAGCCCTATTTTCAGACGTAAAACGAGGCATAATACGCCTCGTTTACATCTGAAAATAGGTCGTGTGAACCCAGCCTTAGAAGCAATGAATGACCGGGCACGTTCCGTGCCCGGCCATTCAGCGCCTTTCCACGAATGAAGCAACTTGTACATTTTGTACCAGTGAAGCTTCCGTCGATGAAAGACGCTGACTGACTGACAGGGAAAGTCATCCTGCCCAGCCAATCAGCGCCTTTCATAGACACTGTGTTCAACCCCCTGGAGACCTGCGCAAAGAGAGCATGTCTCCATGGCTGCCGGACGGCGTGGGAGCGGGAATAAGGTGAGTTTGAATATTTTTTATTTTTTTTAAATTGTAATAGAAGTGTGTGGCCCTATCTGCGGGGGGGGGGGTGTCTATCTACAGGGGGACTTTATCTACAGGGGGGCTATATCTACAGGGGGGCTATATCTACAGGGGGTGGGCTATATACAGGGGGACTATATCTACAGGGGGGCTATATCTACAGGGGGTGGGCTATATCTACAGAGGTGGGCTATATCTACAGGGGTGGGCTATATCTATAGGGTGGGCTATATCTACAGGGGGGCTATATCTACAGGGGTGGGCTATATCTACAGGGGTGGGCTATATCTACAGGGGTGGGCTATATAGATATAGCCCACCCCTGTAGATATAGCCCACCCCTGTAGATATAGCCCACACACTGTAGATATAGCCCACCCCTGTAGATATAGTCCCCCTGTATATAGCCCACCCCTGTAGATATAGCCCACCCCTGTAGATATAGCCCCCCTGTGTATATAGCCCAGCCCTGTAGATATGGTCCCCCTGTAGATATGGTCCCCCTGTAGATATAGCCCACCCATGTATATAGTCCCCCTGTAGATATAGCCCACCCCTGTATATAGTATCCCACAAATAGCTCCCCCTATAGTGCTCCACAGAAAGCCCACCCCTGTATATAGCCCCCTTGTACATATAGTCCACCCCTGTATATAGTGCTCCACAGATAGCCCACCCTTGTATATAGTATATACAGGGGTGGGCTATCTGTGGAGCACTATATACAGGGGTGGGCTATATCTACAGGGGGGCTACATACATGGTTGGGCTATCTGTAGAGTACTATATACAGGGGGGGGCTATATCTACATGGGGCTATATACAGGGGTGGGCTATCTGTAGAGCACTATAGGGGGAGTTATTTGTGGGACACTATATACAGGGGTGGGCTATATGGGGGCACTATCTACCGGGGGCACAGTGTGTGTGTGTGTGATGGTGTATGGTGCTATTATAATTAGAGGTGCAGTGTATGGCGCTATTATATTTAGGGGCATAGTGTGTGGTATAATGATAACTTTTATATTTATTTATAGGTGCAGAAATGTTGGAAAAGTGAGAAGCTGAAGAAATCTGAGCAGCAAACTGCAGAAATGGTCTGTGACCGGGAGAAGTCATCATAGAGGTCTGGACCGGATGGAGAAAAATAACTAGAATCTGAGACGTCACTGGTGAGTCACTTAATGTAAATGTTTATTCTGCCTCTAATCATCACTGTAGTCACTGTATGATCTGCAGCGAGATGATGGGTGGTATGATTATGATAGGATTTATTTTTTGTGAAACAGCATCTCCCAGCATATCCTTATCATTGTTTGGGCCATGCTGGGAGCTGTAGTTTTACGCCATACACACCTATACGGCAGGGGTTGCACTAAATTGAGCTGTATTTGTGCTGGTGTTGTATATATGTAGTGAGCTTGCTTCTGGGGCTGTATATATGTAATGAACTTGGTTCTGATGTTGTGAATAGAACCATATTGCTCGTAAAATGTACAAAAGTTTTTATGCTCGCGTTACATAAAAATAAATGACACGTCGATTGGTAGAGAAAACAAACACGGCGAGGGGGAAGGAGATGTCGGGAAAGAGGTTGGGGAGGGGGCGCCAAACGGAATCTTTGCCCCGGGTGCTGGAGAACCTAGCTACTCCTCTGCATTATCTGTACTGTGTAGCAGAGCTGAGATTGTAATTTAGCACAATGTGTTATCTGTGGTTTTACATAGGACTGCAGGGGACACAACTGCATTATCAGTACTCAGAGAGTTATCAGTGTGCTATCCAGTGGCGGACCCCCCATGGCCGCAGGCTCCGCTAGCTGCCGCTATGGCTGCTACAGCGCGACGCCACTGAACACTACGGCAGAGCAGGGAGGCATCTCCCCGCTCTGCCATTAAACAAAAGACATGTATCCCCTATCCACAGGATTGGGGATACATGTGTGATTGCTGGCATTGATAGGGAGAACGGGGGACTGAAAGTCCCCTGAAGTTCTCCATCACAAACCTCGGACTTCCGGGGTCTGTGTCGGCAGCTCCGTAGAAATGAATGGAGCGCCGGTCGTGCTTGTGCGTATGCGTGACCAGCGCTCCTTTCATTTTTATTGAGCTGCGCAGACGCCGGAAGTCAGAAGTTAGTCATGGAGAACTTCAGGGGACTTTCGGTGCCCCGTTCTCCCTATCGCTGCCAGCGATCACACATGTATCCCCTGTCCTGTGGATAGGGGATACATGTCTTTTGTAGGACACACTGTAGGTCGGATTTTTTTTGGGAGGGGGGACGCTGTATGGCGTTCCCTACAGGGGGGGGGGCTGTATGGCGTTCTCTACAGGGGGGCTGTATGGCGTTCTCTACAAGGGGGGCTGTATGGCGTTAGCGCCATACAGCCCCCTCTGTAGATAACACCATACAGCCCCCCTGTAGATAACGCCATACAGCCCCCCCTGCAGGGAACACCATACAGCCCCCCCTGTAGATAACGCCATACAGACCCCCCTGCAGATAACGCCATACAGCCCCCTGTAGATAACGCCATACAGACCTCCTGTAGAGAACGCTATACAGTCTCCCCTGTAGATAACGCCATACTGCCCCCCCATGTAGATAACGCCATACAGCCCCCCTGTAGATAACGCCATACAGCCCCACCTGCAGGGAACGCCATATTTCCCCTTCCCGTAGGGAACGCCATACAGCCCCCCCTGTAGAGAACGCCATACAGCCCCCCTGTAGAGAATGCCATACAGCCCCCCTGTAGATAACGCCATACAGTCCCCCCTGTAGATAACACCATACAGCCCCCCCTGTAGATAACGCCATACAGACCCCCCTGCAGATAATGCCATACAGCCCCCCTGTAGATAACGCCATACAGTCCCCCCTGTAGATAACACCATACAGCCCCCCCTGTAGATAACGCCATACAGACCCCCCTGCAGATAATGCCATACAGCCCCCCTGTAGATAACGCCATACAGACCCCCTGTAGAGAACGCCATACAGTCCCCCCTGTAGATAACGCCATACTGCCCCCCCATGTAGATAACGCCATACAGCCCCCCTGTAGATAATGCCATACAGCCCCCCCTGCAGGGAACGCCATACTGCCCCCCCCTGTAGGGAACGCCATACAGCCCCCCTGTAGAGAACGCCATACAGCCCCCTGTAGAGAATGCCATACAGCCCCCCCTGTAGATAACGCCATACAGTCCCCCCTGTAGATAACACCATACAGCCCCCCCTGTAGATAACGCCATACAGCCCCCTCTGTAGATAACGCCATACAGCCCCCTTTGTAGATATCTACAGGGGGGGCTTTAAAAAAGGCACTATCTACAAGGGGGGGGGGGTTGTGTGACACCCAGGGGAGGGGGGGCCCCAGTCAAAAGTTTGCTATGGGGCCCAGTCTTTCCTAGTTACGCCCCTGGTGCTATCTGTAGTGTTACATAGGACCGCAGGTAACATCTACTACATTATCTGTACTCAGAGAGTTATCACTGTGTGTTATCTGTGGTGTTACATAGGACTGCAGGTAACATCTACTACATTTTCTGTGCTGTGTACATATGTGCCTGTGTGGGTATATATGGGTCTGTTTGTGAATGTGTCTTTGTGCTTGTATATTTGTGCCTTTTATGTATTTGTATATGTTCCTGTCTGTGTATTTATCTGTGTGTGTGTGTGTATATATGTGTTTGTACGTCTATATATTTACTTGTTTGTATATATTCCTAATGTGTGTATGTATATTTGCCTGTATGTCTAAATATCTGTCTTTATGTATGTACAGTATATATGTTCCAGCGTGTCCATATATGTGGTTAATTTTTGGTTTGTGTAGGGGGCGGCAATAGAGAGTCCCGCACAGGGCGCCATCCAAGCGAAGGCCGGCCCCGGCTGTCACCAACCCTGGTCAGAAGGAACTCCGCCGCTGCCTGCGCCGCATGACCTCCTAGGCTTCTCCGGTAAGTCACACCAGGCAGAGCGGAGAGTGGTAGCGGTAGGCTACCGCTCACTGGTCTGTTCACAGTGTGGCGCTAAGTACAAGGGGTGGGAGTGTGCCGCTATCTTCTAGGGGGGAAGTGGGCTGTGTGTGGCACTATCTACAAGGGGGGCTGTGTGTGGCGCTATCTACAGGGGGCTGTGTGTGGCCTCTTTAATTTATTTTCTTTTAATTTATTTTTATGTTAATTACATTATAGAACTATATCGCTTGTAAAATGTAGAAATGCTTTTATACTCAAGTTACATTAAAAAAATTGTGAAAAAAAATTACACCTCATTGATTGGTAGGGAAAGAAAACATGGCGAGGGAGAAGGAGAAGTCGGGAAATAAGTTGGGGGGGGGGGCGCCAAACTGAATCTTTGCCCCGGGTGCAGGAGAACCTAACTACGCCTCTGATATGGGGGCACTGTGTCACTATATGGGGGCCCTGTGGCACTATATGTCGGCACTGTGGCACTATATGGGGCACTGTGTTACTATATGTGGGCCCTGTGTCACTATATGTTTGCACTGTGGCACTATATGGGGGCACTGTGTCACTATATGGGGGCACTATGTCACTTTATGTGGGCCCTGTGTCACTATATGTGGGCACTGTGGCACTATATGGAGGCACTGTGTCACTATATGTGGGCTCTGTGGCACTATATGTGGGCCCTGTGTCACTATATGTGGGCACAGTGGCACTATATGTGGGCCCTACGTTACTATATGTGGGCCCTGTGTCACTATATGTGGGCACTGTGTCACTATATGTGGGCCCTGTGTCACTATATGTGGTCACTGTGGCACTATATGGGGGCACTGTGTCACTATTTGTGGGCCCTGTTTCACTATATGTGGGCCCTGTATCACTATATGTGGGCTCTGTGGCACTATATGTGGGCCCTGTGTTACTATATTTGGGTACTGTGTCACTATTTGGGGGCACTGTGTCACTATATGTGGGCCCTGTGTGACTATATGGGGCACTGTGTCACTATATGTGGAGTGTATGAAGAGGTGACAGGCAGGGGGGATGTTAGTGCATGCAGTGCATCATTGATTATAGATTCTGTTAACCTGTGCCCTACCAGGGAACACAGAACTTATAATCAATTAGATATACATTTTTCCAATGGTATTTCTGATGAAGTATTGAAATTACGTAAAATTATTATAGTAATATATTTTAAAAAGTTATTTATATAAAGAAAATAATTTATTAAATGATCTCTTGGTATTTTATTTTTTTCAGTTTATTTAACAGTAATAAGAAAATCAAGATTCAAATCGAAAATCGCGCATAGGGTTGAAAAAAAAATCTACATTTTATTTTTGGGCAAAATCGACCAGCCCTAATATACACCTTGTTTTATTATTTTACATTGTTTTTGTGTGTAAACCTCTACCGGTATGTGCGTTTAAGGCACAAATACTGTATATGTTTTATTGCTTTTTAAAAAAAAAAAATCCTGTTTGTCACAAATTAATGTGAAGGTCGACATGGCTGTCAACAGCACGTAAAGACAACTGCAAAAGCCAGGTTTTTTTCTTTATAGAAATATATAGAGTTTGGGAGTGCACTCACTTTTCAAGGTGTGTAATCCCTGCATTTTATAGGTTGTAACTTTTAAAAGTTTCATCTTAAAACCACTTGTTAGGGTTAACTTAGTCAAGAAAACTATGTGGAGGTGTAATTTTTTTCACATTCAGTTATCTACAAATATTTCACGTGTAGATGGCAAACAACTTTTCTCTTCCTTTTTCCTGTCACGATTTGTGGGTATTGTGGACCCACTGGGCCGCACCGCCTTGACGGTATGGCAGCTGGCCAACAGGATACAAGTGAAACCAATCCGAAAAAAGCAACATGAATCTACATACCCAAATGAAGAGCCTATCAAGAGTGAGATATATGTATAGCTCAGTGGGTTGATTCCAGGGTGTTATACCCTATCAGCATCAAATTTAAATAGATGGAACCAAAAGAGAAAATAAATGCTGAGAGACAAGAAGGTAATGAAAATTACAAAAATGCTTTATTTGACACAAAATACACTATATAATGATAAAACAATCCATAAACCAACAATAAAAACACGGATACTCGGCTGAAAATTTAGTGAGATATGTATAAACGGTACATGCGGATTTCCTATATAAATGTTTTACCAAGACATATGTACTGCCATAATGGATAGACCAGATATATATATAGTTGCAGATGCATATAGATCAACTAGCGCCATGAGCCAGGATCGCAGCCCACAGATAGTTAAATAATGTTGATATTACAATCTTGGTCTACTGACCTCAACATTATATGTGTCATGGTACAATCGAAGTAAATTTAGGCATGTAAAGACAAGAATTTGGATCACATCAAAAAGGAAAAACTCACGTACCCATAATGAACAAGAACAATGAGAACAGCCGGGATCCTCCCCAACGCGCGTTTCGGAGCTAATGCCTTCGTCTGGGGGCAATCCTGGCCCTAGGGTTGGAATAAATAATTTTTATCCATTTTAGAAATCTTTCCCCAACGCCAAATGACCGAAGTATCAAAGACCGTACAGGCATTTAAGGACAATAAAGCTTCATATGGAAATTTTGCACCCCCATATTGAATATTGGTAAAGGCTCTTCTGAGATTGCAAGAGATTGATTTCCCAGGAAGCAATCCTGTCTGATCCGGACTCACCAGGGAATAAATAACTGCCATAAGTCGATTGGCCAACACCTTGGTTAGAATTTTCACATCCACGTTGAGAAGAGATATAGGCGCATTCAGTGGATACTTAACCTTTTTTCGGATTAAAATAATATTTTTCTTTCATCATAGAAGGTAGATGTTTTCCCTGGGAGAAGGAAGCGGTAAATACATTATAAGGGTGTTTTGAAAGGATATCTTGATACCCAGTATATCCCTCATAAGGGATTCCATCCGGTTCTGGCGCCTTATTTTTTTGTAAATTCTTAATCACATCCCTTATCTCCTGCATTCTCAGATGTTAATACTGGAAGATCAACAGAATTCACATAGTTTTTAATTTGATCCTCCAAATAAATCTTTTTTCAAGAGTAGAGGCCTCTGTAGTAATCTGCGAACTCTGATAATATATCCTCTGACTCCATACATAATCCAGACCATCTCTTTTCCTAATTACGGGACTAAATGAGGATGCATTTTGGCTTTTGATTGTCGAGGCTGATAATTTCCCCCCTCTCCCCATCTCAAATTTTTTTTTATGTCTACCTTCATATTGAATTTGCCGATTATGCCATTTTAGCTTATTGAAATCCGAAGAATCCTGAACCATATTATATTCAGCTTTTAACGCCATTTTAACAGCCAATTCAGCTTGAAAACGTTTTACTTTCTAGGCTGACTGAGAGGACACCATCAAACCTCTGTAGAATGGTTTAAATGCATTCCAGACAATATAGGTGGGGGCAAAACCCACATTTACAGAGAAAAAAAAAGAAATGAGCTGCTGTCTTATGCTATCATCCATGAGAGAGTCCTGTATTGTATTAGGACTAATCTTGCTTTTACCTTGCCATAATTTTTTTTAGAAGAAATCGGTGAGTGATCAGATACACTCTGTGTCTCATATTAAACTCTTTTAATTAGTCTCAACATCTCATTAGCAATAGCTAGATCTAACCAGGAGAGACTGTCTGAGGGTTTAGAGTAACACGAGAATTGCTGTGTGTCCGGATGTCTAGACCGCCAGACATCAGTCCAACCCATCTCACCTAGAAAATAAAAAAAGGGGTTATTTTCTTTATTTATAAGTACATTGCCTCTACGGACTCTGTCTACTTTCTCATCCGGGGCAATATTACAGCCGCCTATAATAAGAAGAGATTCAAAAAACACTAATATGCCTAAGGCACAAAAGACCCTGATTCCCAACTACTCAAATAGTGACAGAAGGTAAACTAAAATATAACTTTTATTAACATAAATTAAACATTTCCAAAAAGGACACAAAACACACAAGGTTAAAAATAGCCAATGTAGACTAGCAATGTGTGGTGAGTCAGAATATGTTTCTAAGATATTTGAAGTGAACACATATAGTATACGACAGCATGCGTGCATCAGTCAGGGGCTGCAGAACGCTGAGGCTGGGTTCACACGACCTATTTTCAGACGTAAACGAGGCGTATTATGCCTCGTTTTACGTCTGAAAATAAGGCTACAATACGTCGGCAAACATCTGCCCATTCATTTGAATGGGTTTGCCGACGTATTGTGCAGACGACCTGTAATTTACGCGTCGTCGTTTGACAGCTGTCAAATGACGACGCGTAAAATGACTGCCTCGTCAAAGTGCAGGACACTTCTTTGGACGTTTTTGGAGCCGTTTTCTCATAGACTTCTCATAGACTCCAATGAAAACAGCTCCAAAAACGGACGTAAAAAACGCCGCGAAAAACGCCGCGAAAAACGCCAGTTGCTCAAAAAACATCTGAAAATCAGGGGCTGTTTTCCCTTGAAAACAGCTCCGTATTTTCAGACGTTTTTGGTCACTACGTGTGCACATACCCTGAACTAGCACAAAGTGACTGTTAGGGTATGTGCACACACACTAATTACGTCCGTAATTGACGGACGTATTTCGGCCGCAAGTACCGGACCGAACACACTGCAGGGAGCCGGGCTCCTAGCATCATAGTTATGTACGATGCTAGGAGTTCCTGCCTCTCCGTGGAACTGCTGTCCCGTACTGAAAACATGATTACAGTACGGGACAGTTGTACTGCAGCGAGGCAGGGACTCCTAGCATCGTACATAAGTATGATGCTAGGAGCCCAGCTCCCTGCACTGTGTTCGGTCCGGGACTTGCGGCCGAAATACGTCCGTCAATTACGGACGTAATTAGTGTGTGTGCACATACCCTTAGGGTATGTGCACACACACTAATTACGGACGTAATTCGGGCGTTTTTGCCCCGAATTACGTCCGGAAAAAGCGCCTCGATAGCGTTGACAAACATCTGCCCATTGAAAGCAATGGGCTGACGTTTGTCTGTTCACACGAGGCGTATATTTACGCGCCACTGTCAAATGACGGCGCATAAATAGACGCCCGCGTCAAAGAAGTGACCTGTCACTTCTTTGGGCGTAATTGGAGCCGTTATTAATTGACTCCAATGATTAGCAGCGCCAATTACGTCCGTAACTGACGCGGCGTTCAAGCGCCTGCACATGCCGTTACGGCTGAAATTACGGGGATGTTTCCTCCTGAAAACATCCCCATAATTTCAGCCGTTACGGACGCTGTCGTGTGAACATACCCTTAGGGTATGTGCACACGTAGTGACCAAAAACGTCTGAAAATCCAGAGCTGTTTTCAAGGGAAAACAGACCCTGCTTTTCAGACGTTTTTTGACCAACTGGCATTTTTCGCGGCGTTATTCGCGCCGTTTTCGCAGCGTTTTTTACGTCCGTTTTTGGAGCTGTTTTCATTGGAGTCTATGAGAAAACAGCTCCAAAAACGTCCAAAGAAGTGTCCTGCACTTCTTTTGACGAGGCTGTATTTTTACGCGTCGTCGTTTGACAGCTGTCAAACGACGACGCGTAAATAACAGGTCGTCTGCACAGTACGTCGGCAAACCCATTCAAATGAATGGGCAGATGTTTGCCGACGTATTGTAGCCCTATTTTCAGACGTAAAACGAGGCATAATACGCCTCGTTTACGTCTGAAAATAGGTCGTGTGAACCCAGCCTTAGGGTATGTTCACACGCTGAGCCAAAAACGTCTGAAAATACGGAGCTGTTTTCAAGGGAAAACAGCACCTGATTTTCCGACGTTTTTTGAGCAACTCACGTTTTTCGCTGCGTTTTTCGCGCCGTTTTCGCGGCGTTTTCGCGCTGTTTTTTCGGCCATTTTTGGAGCTGTTTTCAATAGAGTCTATGAGAAAACGGCTCCAAAAACGTCCCAAGAAGTGTCCTGCACTTCTTTTGACGAGGCTGTAATTTTACGCGTCGTCTTTTGACAGCTGTCAAACGACGACGCGTAAATTACAGGTCGTCAGCACAGTACGTCGGCAAACCCATTCAAATGAATGGGCAGATGTTTGCCGACGTATTGGAGCCGTATTTTCAGGCGTAAATCGAGGCATAATACGCCTCGTTTACGCCTGAAAATAGGTCGTGTGAACCCAGCCTAAGGGTATGTGCACACGTTGTGACCAAAAACGTCTGAAAATACAGAGCTGTTTTCAAGGGAAAATAGCCCCTGATTTTCAGACGTTTTTTGAGCAACTCGCATTTTTCGCTGCGTTTTTCGCACCGTTTTCGCTGCGTTTTTTACGTACGTTTTTAGAGCTGTTTTCATTGGAGTCTATGAGAAAACAGCTCAAAAAACGTCCAAAGAAGTGTCCTGCACTTCTTTTTACGAGGCGTAATTTTACGCGTCATAATTGCCGTACGACGCGTAAAATTACGCGTCGTGGGAACAATACAGCGTTATACCCATAGAAAGTAATGGGCAGATGTTTGACAACGTATTTGAGACGTATTTTCAGACGTAAAACGAGGCAAAAAACGCCTCGTATACGTCTGAAAATAGGTCGTGTGAACCCAGCCTAAGGATTCTCATATAATTGCTAGACAAACAAAGAAATTAAAAGCAAGATAGCCCCCCCCCCCCAACTTGTTACGATACAAGCATAGCGTCCTCAGGGGTATTATGGGGCTAGAGGGCACTGCTCCTTATGCCACACAAACCCAAGAGTAATTTTAAACATATTTAAAGATGATGTAGGATTATAGACTGCCACAATAACTGCCAAACCCCCTTCAAATCTACCATAAAGAGCCACAAATCTACCCTCTTTATCAGCTCATCCAGTATCTGAACCTCAATTCCCTTGTGAATAAGAATTGAAACCCCCCTTGAAAATGATGATGAGACCAAGTGATAGGCTTTACTTATCCATTGCCTTTCAATCCTCCAGTGGATTCCCTGGTTACATGGTTTACCTGGAGACACACCACTGCTGGGAGATAGTTTTATGTCAAATTATACACTGCACACTTCTTCTGCCTATTTCCAAGACCTCTAACATTTTATGATAATATTTTCATATTATAGAGAAGAGAAAAAAAAAACTTCATCCTTTCCGGTTTCCCTTCCTTCCCATTCCCCGTTAATATCAAATAATCCTCCTAGAAAGCTCCTAAACCAAGCACTGCTATCCCCCCATCATCCCACCGCCAGCTAACTTATTTTTTTTAGACTAGTTTAAATTTTATTTTATTTATTTATTTATTTTTCCTTATTCTTCCTCCCTTTTTCTTCCCTTTTCCTCTCCCGTCCTTCCATTCCTTTCTTTCACATTTTATTTTTCCTTTTATATACCTACCTATACACTATATCCCAACTTGCTAATAGGGATTTTTATCTCTTATGTATACTCTAAATACCAAAAAGCATTCCAATACCTCAACCACCCGTCACTCCCATACAATATTCTCTCCCCGACAAGAAACTGGATTTCCTCCCTAGCTACCTCCCAATCCGCCCTCCAAAATATATGCAGTGAATCCCCACTTCTAGCAATACCATATATTGAAGTTTAAATAATAAAAAAAATAATGTAAACATAGTTCCAATTTTGACAAAGAGGGTCTCTTTCAGGTGGCCAATGGGCAGACTTTCCCCTGGTAGACAAATGTAAATCAAATATTCTTGTTGTCCATCCAAATTGCTGCTTGGATTATCAAAGAAGATAGTAAGGTTTTCATAAATCACTCGAAGACGGGCCGGAAAGAGCAGAGACTATTGAATATTAGCTTTCCTCAGCATGTTTTTAACTTCAAAAAATAGAATTCTCCTTTTGGTTGTAGCCTCAGAGTAGTCAGGGTAAAGGGAAATCCTTCCTGTATTGTGGGTCAGATCACATTTATTCCTTGCTGCTCTTAGTAAGTGATCTCTGTCCCTAGCATTAAGCAACTTAATAAGAATCGACCTAGGTGGGGCCCCTGGGGGCCTTGCTTTCAACCCTGTGCGCTATATCCACTTCAAAACTCTTTGGGATAGAATTTTCTCCAAAGTTATCCAATAGCTATTTTTTTTAATTAAAAAAGAAACACATTCTGCCCCCTCTGCATTTTCGGGATAGCCCACTAGACGTAGGTTAGCCCTACAGGATCTATCTTCCATGTCTGTCAGCTTATTCGCCATTCTTTATTTGAATGTTTCAGATTTTGCATTTCTTTTTGTAACTTAGATCTTCGACACCTGATACTCTATTTTCGGCGGTCTTGACTCTGGCATTTATTTGAGTGAGATTGTCTTTTATTAAGGAGACATCTGTTCCTGGCCACTTATTTTAAAGTTAAAATTGTCAACATCCGCCATGATATTATTTCCCAGTCCCCTAGTAACATCGATCCCCTTCCCTCCTGCACTCCCTCTTCTTCACTCTCAGAATTTGACCCAATAACAGAAGAAGAAGTCTCTAGGCTCCTCTCTTCTTCTCGTCTTACTACCTGTCCAAGTGATCCTATCCCCTCACACCTCCTCCAGTCCCTCTCCCCAGCTGTCACTGGTCACCTAACTAAAATATTTAACCTCTCTCTTTCCTCTGGTATCTTTCCCTCCTGTTTTAAACATGCCATTATAAACCTATTACTGAAAAAAACAACTCTTGACCCATCCAGCGCTGCTAACTACCGACCAGTCTCTAATCTGCCCTTCATCTCCAAACTCCTTAAACGCTTGATCTAATCTCGCCTTATCTGCTATCTCTCTGCTAACTCCATTCTAGACCCCTTACAATCTGGTTTCCGTACTCTACACTTCACAGAAACTGCCCTTACTAAAGTCTCAAATGATTTCTTGGCGGCTAAATCTAACGGCAAATACTCTCTACTGATTCTTCTGTATCTCTCTGCTGCCTTTTACACTGTAGACCACAAACTCCTACTTAAGATGCACCACTCTATTGGCCTAAAGGACGCTGCTCTCTCTTGGTTTTCCTCCTATTTCTCTGACCGCTCGTTCAGTGTGTAATTTGCTGGTTCCACGTCTACTCCTCTTCCCCTTGCTATCGGGGTTCCACAAGGATCAGTCCTAGGTCCGCTTCTCTTTTCTCTCTACACAGCCCCATTTGGACAAACCATCAGCAGATTTGGCTTCCAGTACCATCTCTACGCTGATGACACCCAATTATATGCCTCTTCCCGTGACATCACCCCTGCTCTAATACAAAACACCAGTGATTGTCTGTCCACTGTCTCTAACATCATGTCCTCTCTCTATCTAAAACTGAATCTTTCTAAAACTGAGCTCCTCGTGTTCCCATAATCTACTAACCTACCTAAACCTGATGTCTCCATCTCTGTGTGATCTCTCCATCTCTGTGTGAGCACGCCCACTGTCTCTGAGTTATTTTTGACTCAGATCTTTCCTTTACTCCTCACATTCAATCACTTTCACGATCCTGTCATTTTCACCTCAAAAATATCTCCAGAATCCGCTCTTTTCTAATGGAGGAAACCACCAAAACTCTCATTGTTGCTCTGATTCACTCTCGTCTTGACTACTGTAACTCATTACTAATCGGTCTTCCCCTCACCAAACTCTCCCCTCTCCAATCTATCCTCAATGCAGCAGCCAGGCTCATATTTCTGACCAACCGCTACACCAACGCCTCTAATCTGTGCCAGTCACTGCACTGGTTGCCCATCCCCTTCCGAATAAAATTCAAACTTATTACTCTCACCCACCAAGCTCTCCACAGTACTGCACCTCCTTACATCTCCTCCCTCATCTCTGTCCACCACCCTACTCGGGCTCTACATTCTGCCAACGACCTTAGATTAAAATCTTCCATAATCCGAACCTCCCACTCCCATCTCCAAGATTTTTCTCATGCTGCACCAGTCCTCTGGAATGCGCTACTCCTGACAATCAGATTAATTCCCAATATCCACAGTTTTTAACGTGCCCTTAAAACACATCTATTTAGACAGGCCTATAACATTCCCTAATCTGACTCCTTTCCATGGCCCCCCTTTTAGATTAGTCATCAGAATAAGATTCCCTCACACTCCTTGTCTTCATGTCAGTCATACACGGATACTGGCTGGTAACCGGCTCATGCAGCTTTATGTGTATAAAAATGGCTGGACTATTGTACAGAACAAACAGTGTTACACTTTGTGTCTCCCTTATTTCCTCATAGATTGTAAACTCTTACGAGCAGGGTCCTCAGGTTTGAATTGTAAATGAACTTTGTCAGTATGTAATGTCTGATATTGTTTGTTTCATGTTCCCTCTAAATTGTAAAGTGCTGCGTAATATGTTGGCGCTATATAAATAAAGATTATTATTATTATTGTTCTAATAGCCCCCATTTGCTGGGCCAGCCCTGTCACTGCCTCTTCAATTTTTTTTAAAGTCAATAATATCTCTGACGGGATCCAGGTCCCTGCTTCAAGTTGTTCTGCTCCCATTTCCCTCTCTGACTCGTGCATGACCACTGGCATTGTTGTGCTTGGACTTAAAGGGACAGTGTCATGATTTTTTTTCAATTAATTTATGTGTTTTTATTTAATAAAATATTATATTGACTTTATTGAATTTTTCACACACAAATTTTTGTTATTGACACCTTCTTACTGTACTGGGGGCTGCCATATTTTATTTAATCTGTGTATGTGTCTCTTAACAACACATACACAGATGGAATACGGCAGCACAGTGCATAGGACACAATGAACGGGAGCCGTTCATTGCTTCTGCTATCTGGCTCTGTACTGCGCAGACGCAGTTCAGAGTCACACAGCAGATAAGCTGGTTTGTAGGGAGATAGCAGGTGCCATTATGAAGACAGGCTGCACTGCAGGTAAGGTGTGTGTCTCTGTCTGTCCCTCTCTCTTTCTCACAGACCCCTGCTCTTTTGACCCCCGGCAGGCACCCCCCCTGGTGGCTCCCCCAGCGGGCCCCCCCTGATGGCCCCCCTGGCGCTAGATGTATTGTCAGTGTGGACGGTGTGTGGACCGTGATCGGGTGAGGAGGTGAGGTATTCGTCAGCAGGAGGTCGTGGAGGAGACTGTCAGCAGCAGATGGTTATTCCTATCACAGAGTCAGGAGACTATCAGCAAGATTGTATGGTGAAGCTGGAGGAGACTGTCAGCAAGATTGTATGGTGATGATGGAGGAGACTATCAGCAAGATTGTATGGTGACGCTGGAGGAGACTATCAGCAAGATTGTATGGTGATGCTGGAGGAGACTGTCAGCAAGATTGGGTTGTGATGATGGAGGAGACTGTCAGCAAGATTGTATGGTGATACTGGAGGAGACTATCAGCATAATTGTATGGTGACGCTGGAGGAGACTGTCAGCAAGATTCGGTGGGGACGCTGGAGGAGACTGTCAGCAGGATGGCAGGGTAAAGACATTTAGCAGGAGAGGCATGTAAAATGCGCAACAAAACGTGTCAAATACACGCCATGTGAACCTGTCAAGTGAAAAGTCATTCACTTCACTTTCATCATTCTAAGGGTATGTTCACACGCAGTGTTTTCAAACGTCCCGAAAAATGGCTGAAAAATGGGAAGCAGAACCCCCAAACATCTGCCCATTTGTTTCAATGGGAAATACGGCGTTCTGTTCCGACGGGGCGTTTTTTACACGGCAGTTTTCCAAAAATGGCACATAAAAAGACATCCGCCAAAAAGAAGTGCATATCACTTCTTGGGACGTTTTTGGAGCTATTTTTCATTGACTCTATAGAAAAACAGCTCCAAAAACGCGAGTTTGATTAAAAAATGGCTGAAAATCAGGAGCTGTTTTCCCTCTGTTTAGTAAGCGTGTGAAGATACCCTTAGCCTTTTGGTGTGTCCTATAGCTTCTGCCAGCTGCATTTATACAATCACACCCAAAATGGCAGCAGGATACTGCTTAGCAATTTAAAGAGGCTCTGTCACCAGATTTTGCAACCCCTATCAGCAGATAGGCGCTGCAATGTAGATTACAGTAACGTTTTTATTTTTAAAAAACGAGCATTTTTGGCCAAGTTATGACCATTTTCGTATTTATGCAAATGAGGCTTGCAAAAGTACAACTGGGCGTGTTGAAAAGTAAAAGTACAACTGGGCGTGTATTATGTGCG
The DNA here is from genome assembly GCF_050947455.1 of Rhinoderma darwinii. Lineage (NCBI taxonomy): Eukaryota > Metazoa > Chordata > Amphibia > Anura > Rhinodermatidae > Rhinoderma > Rhinoderma darwinii. The sequence continues at coordinate 50,273,854 of NC_134689.1, forward strand.
TACATCGGGGCGTGTTTACTACTTTTACTAGCTGGGCGTTGTGTATAGAAGTGTCATCCACTTCTCTTCACAACGCCCAGCTTCTGGCAGTGCAGACACAGCCGTGTTCTCCAGAGATCACGCTGTGACGTCACTCACAGGTCCTGCATCGTGTCGGCACCAGAGGCTACAGATGATTCTGCAGCAGCATCGGCGTTTGCAGGTAAGTCGATGTAGCTACTTACCTGCAAATGCTGATGCTGCTGCTGCTGCAGAATCAACTGTAGCCTCTGGTGCCGACACGATGCAGGACCTGTGAGTGACGTCACAGATCTGCACTGCCAGAAGCTGGGCGTTCTGAAGAGAAGTGGATGATACTTCTAGTCACAACGCCCAGCTAGTAAAAGTAGTAAACACGCCCCGATGTACGCACATAATACACGCCCAGTTGTACTTTTACTTTTCAACACGCCCAGTTGTACTTTTGCAAGCCTCATTTGCATAAATACGAAAATGGTCATAACTTGGCCAAAAATGCTCGTTTTTTAAAAATAAAAACATTACTGTAATCTACATTGCAGCACCTATCTGCTGCAATAGCAGATAGGGGTTGCAAAATCTGGTGACAGAGCCTCTTTAAAGACACCTTTTCCTGGCTTGTAGGAGGTGGGGGGCGAGATTCCCTCCCACATTTACGGCAGCTGTGAGTCAGGTTGTTTTGCCTTATTCACCTTGCTGTAATTCTAGGAAGTGCTCCCTCTTTTGGCTAACCTATGTCAAATTATTATTTAATTTTTAATACTTTCCACCATGTGGAAGAAAAAAAAACTACAGCAAAAAGCGTAAAAAATATAAATAAGTAACTTACTTAAAAAAAAAAGGTTTAATTCGCGACACATTCCCTTTAAGGATTTTCTGTTAATACTTTGTTTGAGCCGCCCACTATTACTCCCCATAGGAGATTGCGAGAATGAACATAAAAATGTGCCTGACTTAGTTGAGGTCGAGGACAAACCTCCACTAGCTCTAGTATCCGTCACTTCCTCCAACTTTTTTTATTTGCGGCATCACTCAATTTAGCTGCAATATAATTAGTTTAAAAATACCACAGGACACTTTATTCCACAGGCCCCTCATTTTTCTTCTTTTTTTTTTCCCTCCTTCCTTTCCCTTTCGATACAAAAGGCTTGCAGCACATCAACTCCCAGATTTAATTAAAGCTCTTAGATCAGATACAGCACAGCAGGTTTATACAATGCACACGTAGATTTTGATTACAGTAGATTTGTAAATTAATAAAAAATGTTTTTTCAAAATGCCATGTTTCCAGTGTGCCAGGTCCCAAGCTCTTCAGATTTCACTTAAAGTGCTCAGACCAATTATTACAGCCAGGCTTTCATTCATCCACATCTATAATGAGCTTATTCCTGAACACTCAGGTTGTCCTTGTTTCAACAAATTTTTCCGGGATAGTAGTTTTAAATTATACAGAGTCACGAACATATAGGTTTTAACTGCAATAACCCCCCAAAAATACACTTTTCCAGTAAATTGAGATTGCAATGCCTATACCAATCACTGCAGACCAGAATTACTAAATTTGCTGTGTATCCCTTCCCAAATTAGCAGGTTTAACTAACAATACACAGACCAGCAGGTATGACCACCGCAAAGTGTAATGCTAGCATTCAGATTGATAGCCAGGTCTGTAACAACAATTTTCATATTAGTAAACTCCATATAATTCTTTAGGAGTCCTTAGATGATATCCAAAACCTGAGATCCAGCAGGGGGTGCAGTATATTCCCTCTTCATTGGTGTCAGCAGGATTGGTGGACAGCAAGCAGAGGTAGAATCTTTGTAGCAGCAGTCAGTCTCTCGTGTGAAACCCTGGAGGCATAAAATGCCTGTAACAAGCAAGTGTGCAAGACAGTGGGGCAATGGGAGCCAGCAGAAAGTACAGGGAAATGTGATGGATGTAGGAGGCAGGATGACAGGGAGATATGATGTTCACGGTTGGTGTTCACTGCCAATGCCAAGGCCGTATTATGAGGCCAGCACAACATATAAGGTAGGAGGCAGGCACAGGAGAGAGGGGAAATGGCAATGATGTTCACTGCCCAAACTTCATTATGAAGCCAGCGGAGGGTAGGAGGTTGGAGTTAGAAGGCAAGAGGACAGGGATTGAAAAACGCTTTATTGACAATCAATCGTCATCATACAAACATTACTGCGACACAGCACAGGCCAAACATAACATGACAGTATAACACACAGTAAGGCAAGAGTACAGGGATATTGCATATGACAGCAGAGTTCGGTGCCGTTACCAGTCTCGTCCGGACATCAGGCAGTCATCAGCATGTTCAGCAGTCCATCGCATCGGTCAGAGAGAGAGAGAGAGCGCCGGTTGAGATGGCAATGGGGGGGGGGGCTACAGAGCACATTCGCTCACATGCTCACTACCTGTTTCGATGTGGTGTAACTTGAAGCTCCTTAACCCCTTCCCGCTCCTTGACGTACTATTACGTCATGGCAGCTGTATCGTTCGCGCTCCATGCCGTAATAGTACGTCTCGGGAGTAACGGCCGTTTCGGCCGTCCTCCCGACACATACAGGAGCTGTGACGCTGCTGTCTTGTTCAGCAGCTGTCACAGCTCCTACAGCGGGGACCGATCGCTGTGTCCCCGCTGATTAACCCCTTAAAAGCCGCGTTCAATAGAGATCGCGGCTTTTTAGGGGTTAAGCTGCCATCGCCGGCCTGCTACGCGATAGCGGCCGGCGATGGTGACTATGGCAACCGGACACCAAACAATGGCGTCCGGCTATGCCATAGACGGAAGCCTAGTGGGTCCTGACAACGTCAGGACCCACTATGCTTGCTGTCAGTGAGTAGCTGACAGTTCTAATACACTGCACTACGCATGTAGTGCAGTGTATTAGGGCGGGTTCACACATAGCGGAATTTCACTTAAATTCCGCTGCGGACACTCCGCAGCGTTAATCCGCAGCGGAGCCGTTTCTCCATTGACTTTCACTTTAATTTAGCAGTGTTCGTTTACACGATGCGTACAATTCCGCTGCGGAGCATAGGCTGCGGAGCGGAATTTGGTGTCCGCAGCATGCTCTGTCTGTTGCGGAGCAGTGGCGGACTGGTTGCGGACTCATGGCGGAATTTCTCCATTGACTTCAATGGAGAGTCAAAATTCCGCAATGAAGTCCGCAGATCTTATGTGTGCTGCGGAGCGTATTGTTTTTACTACCATGACATTTCTTCATTCTGGCTGGACCTATGTATTTCTAGGTCTACAGCCAGACTGAGGAAGTCAATGGGGCTCCCGTAATGACGGGAGCGTTGCTAGGAGACGTCTGTAAATAGTCACTGTCCAGGGTGCTGAAAGAGTTACGCGATCGGCAGTAACTGTTTCTGCACCCGGGACAGTGACTACCGATCTCAATATACATGTATCTGTAAAAAAAAATATAAGTTCATACTTACCGAGAACTCCCTGCGTCTCTCTCCAGTCCGGCCTCCCAGGATGACGTTTCAGTGTAAGTGACGGCTGCAGCCAATCACAGGCCAAGCACAGGCTGCAGCGGTCACATGGACTGGAGCGTCATCCAGGGAGGTCGGGCTGGATGCCGAAAGAGGGACGCGTCACCAAGACAACGGGCGGTAAGTATGAATTTCTTTGACTTTCACTAGGGAAAGTGCTGTCCCTTCTCTCTATCCTGCACTGAATAGGGAGAAGAGAAGCACTTTTCCTGCAGTCCGCAGCGGCCAGTCCGCATCAATTTTCTGCACATTTTGTGCAGATCCGCTGCAGAATCTGCAACGCAGATTCTGTGCGGCATTGATGCGGACAGTTGCGGAGGAATTCCGCCATGTGTGGTCATGCCCGAAGAATAGCGATCAGGGCCTCCTGCCCTCATGTCCCCTAGTGGGACAAAGTAATAAAGTTAAAAAAAAGTTAAAAAAAGATGTGTAAAAATAAGAAAATAAAAGATTTAAAAGTAATAAAAGTAAAAATCCCCCCTTTTCCCTTATCAGTCCTTTATTATTAATAAAAATATATAAACAAACAAATAAACTATACATAATTGGTATCGCCGCGTCCGTAACGGCCTGAACTACAAAATTATTTCATTATTTATCCCGCACGGTGAACGCCGTAAAATAAAATAATAATAAACCGAACCACAATCACAATTCTTTGGTCACTTCACCTCCCAAAAAATGGAATAAAAAGAGATCAAAAAGTCGCATGTACCTAAAAATGGTGCTGATCGAAACTACATTTCGTTACGCACAAAATAAGTCCTCGCACGGCTTTATTGATTGAAAAATAAAAACGTTATGGCTCTTAGAATAAGGTAACACAAAAAGTTAATGATTGTTTACAAAACTTATTTTATTGTGTAAACGCCATAAGACATAAAAAAAACCTATAAACATCTGGTATCGCCGTAATCGTATCGCCCCGCAGAATAAAGTGAATAAGTCATTTATAGCGCACGGTGAACGCTGTAAAAAAAAACTAAAAAAAACCCAATAGTACAATTGCTGTTTTTTAGTCACCACGCCAACTAAAAATAGAATAAAAACTGATCAAAAAGCCGCATGCACCCCAAGAAAACTACAATGGATTCCTCAAGGGGTCTAGTTTCCAAATTGGGGTCACTTTTGGGGGGTTCCCAATGTTTTGGCACCACAAGACCTCTTCAAACCGGACATGGTGCCTAATAAAAAAGAGGCTTCAAAATCCACTAGGTGCGCCTTTGCTTCGGAGGCCGGTGCTTCAGTCCATTACCGCACTAGGGCCACATGTGGGATATTTCTCAAAACTGCAGAATCTGGGCAATACGTATTAATTTGCGTTTCACTGATAAATCCTTTTGTGTTATAAAAAAAATGGTATAAAGAGGATTTTCTGACAAAAAAAAAATGTAAATTTCACCTCTACTTTGCTCTAAATTTTTGTGAAACACCTAAAGGGTTCATAAACTTTCTAAATGCTGTTGTGAATACTTTGAGGGGTCTAGTTTCTAAAATGGGGTATTTGATAGGGGTTTCTAATATATGGGCCCCTCAAAGCAACTTCAGAACTGAACTGGAACCTAAAAAAATAAATAAATGAGGCAATACTTCGCTTCTTACATTATACTGATAATGAGCCGTGCCCACCCCGAGATGACCCCAGTTTTGACCGTTTGTATAAACGGAGACCCCTATTAGACCGTTCCAGTGCCCGGTTTTCGCAGCATACACCCCCGAGAAGTGTATTTCTATTGATGAGTCCCTGGTACATTTTAAAGGGAGGGTTCAATTCCGCGAGTACCTGCCGGGTAAGAGGGCAAGGTATGGCGTGAAGATGTATAAGCAGTGCGAGAGTGCATCAGGGTATACCTACAGGTTTAGGATATATGAAGGAAAGGCCACCCCCAAAGCAGACTGCATCCTGGACTACAATAGGTACATGGGAGGGATGGACTTGTAAGATCAAGTCCTGAAGCCCTACAGCGCCATGCGGTGTGGTATAAGAAGCTGGCCGGGCACATCATACAGATGGCTTTGTACAATGCGTACGTGCTACGTCGATGTGCAGGCCAGACGGGAACTTTCCTGGAATTTCAAGAGGTGATTATCAAGAACCTAATCTTTAGGGACCAAGAAGGGGGGGCAACCAGTACTTCTGGAAGCGAGCCCACACGCATCGTACCAGGGCAACACTTTCCAGGAGAAGTTCCCCAAACTGGCAAGAAGGGAAAAAGTCAAAAGAGGTGCAAAGTCTGCTATAAGGGGGCGATAAGGGATGACACAATATATCAATGTGACACGTGTCCCGAATAACTAGAGCTCTGTATGAAAGTGTTTTAAAATTTATCATACATCCCTTGGTTTATAATTTACCCCAGTTTTACTTACCCTGATGCACTCCACACAGCTTATTCCCCCTCGTCTTTCCCCTCTGGGCCCTGCTGTGTGTCCAGGCAGCTGATAACAGCCACATGTAGGGTATTGCCATACCCGGGAGAACCCACATTACAATTTATGGGGTGTAGGTCTCCGGTCAAAATGCTCACTACACCTCTAGATGAATGCCTTAAGGGTGTAGTTTTTAAAACGGGGTCACTTCTTGCAGGTTTCAACTGTACTGGTACCTCAGGGGCTTCTGCATACATGACTTCGCACTAGAAAATCCCCAGTAGGCCAAATGGTGGTCCTTTCCTTCTGAGCCCTCCCATGGGCCCAAACGGCAGTTTTTCACAACAAATGGGGTATTGCGGCACTCAGAACAAATTGCGCAACAGAATGGGGTATTTTGTTTCTTGTGAAAATAAGAAATTTTCAGCCAAAACTACATATTATTTGAAAAAAAAAATTTTTTTTTCATTCCCAGCCCAATTCAAATAAGTTCTGTGAAAAAACTATGGGGTCAAAATTGTCACAACACCCATAAATTAATTCCTTGAGGGGTGTAGTTTCCAAAATGGGTTCATTTGTGGTGGGTTTCTATTGCTTTGATACCTCTGGGGCTCTGCAAATGCGACATGGCACCCGAAAACCAATCCAGCAAAATCTGTACTCCAAAGAACACACAGCGCTCCTTTCCTCCTGAGCCCTCCCATGGGCCCAAACGGCAGTTTATCACCACAAATGGGGTATTGCCGCACTCAGGACAAATTGGGCAACAAAATGGAATATTTTATTTCTTGTGAAAATAAGAATTTTTGAGCTAAAATGACATATTATTGGAAAAAATATATTTTTTTTTAATTCCCAGCCCAATTCAAATAAGTTCTGTGAAGAAACTATGGAGTCTAAATGGTCACATTTCCCATAAATGAATTCCTTGAGGGGTGTAGTATCCAAAATGGGGTCACTTCTGGTGGGTTTCCATTGCTTTGATACCTCTGGGGCTCTGCAAATGCGACATGGCACCCGAAAACCAAACCAGCAAAATCTGTACTCCAAAGAACACACAGCGCTCCTTCCCTTCTGAGGCCTCCCATGGGCCCAAACGGCAGTTTATTGCCACAAATGGGGTATTGATGCACTGAGGAGAAATTGGGCAACAAAATTGAGTATTTTGTTCCCTGTGAAAATAAGAAATTTTGGTAAAAAATTACATCTTATTGGAAAAAATGTCATTTTTTTAATGTCACAGCCCAATTGAAATAGGTGCTGTGAAAAAACTGTGCAGTCAAAATGCTAACAACAACCCTAAATGAATTCCTTGAGGGGTGTAGTTTCCAAAATTGGGTCACTATTGGGGGATTCCTACTGTTTTGACACCTCAACACCTCTTCAAACCTGGCATGCTGCCTAAAATATATTCTAATAAAAAAGAGGCCTCAAAATGCACTAGGTGCTTCCTTGCTTCTAGGGCTTGTGTTTTAGTCCACGAGCGCAGTAGGGCCACATGTGGGACATTTCTAAAAACTGCAGAATCTGGACAATACATATTTAGTAGTGTTTCTCTGGTAAAACCTTCTGTGTTGCAGAAAAAAAAATGAATAAAATTGAAATTCAGCAAGAAAAATGAAATTTGCAAATTTCACCTCCACTTTGCTTTAATTCCTGTGAAATGCCTGAAGGGTTAAAAAACTTTCTAAATGCTGTTTTGAATACTTTGAGGGGTCTAGTTTTTAAAATGGGGTGTTTTATCAGGGTTTCTAATACATAGGCCCCTCAAAGCCACTTCAGAACTCAAGAGGTACCTTAAAAAAAAGGCTTTTGAAATTTTCTTAAAAATATGAGAAGTTGCTGTTTATGTTCTAAGCCTTGTAACGTCCAAGAAAAATAAAAGAATTTTCAAAAAACGATGCCAATCTAAAGTAGACATATGGGAAATGTGAACTAGTAACTATTTTGGGTGGTATAACCGTCTGTTTTACAAGCAGATGCATTTAAATTCTGAAAAATTCAATTTTTTCAAAATTTTCTCTACATTTTGCAATTTTTCACCAATAAACACTGAATATATCGACCAAATTTTACCACGAACATGAAGCCCAATGTGTCACGAGAAAACAATCTCAGAATCGCTTGGGTAGGTTCAAGCATTCCGACGTTATTACCACATAAAGTGAAATATGTCAGATTTGAAAAATGGGCTCTGAGCCTTAAGGCCAAAACTAGGCTGTGTCCTTAAGGGGTTAAAGCAAAATCTGTAACATGTGCCATTTATATTACAGGTATCTTGTTATGTGGTAGAGAGGCCTTTTGGCCACCTCAGTCACCAAAGCCGGAGTGAGACTGCTAACTGAGCACCCCTTATATCTACACACCTGTAACTTTAAAGGGGTTTTCCCATCAAGGACATTTATGACATAGCCGCAGGTTACGTTGAAGGAAATAAGTATTTGATCCCTTGCTGATTTTGTAAGTTTTCCCACTGTCAAAGACATGAACAGTCTAGAATTTTTAGGCTAGGTTAATTTTACCAGTGAGAGATACATTATATTAAAAAAAAAACAGAAAATCACATTGTCAAAATTATATATATTTATTTGCATTGTGCACAGAGAAATAAGTATTTGATCCCTTTGGCAAACAAGACTTAATACTTGGTGGCAAAACCCTTGTTGGCAAGCACAGCAGTCAGACGTTTTTTTGTAGTTGATGATGAGGTTTGCACACATGTTAGATGGAATTTTGGCCCACTCCTCTTTGCAGGTCATCTGTAAATCATCAAGATTTCGAGGCTGTCGCTTGGCAACTCGGATCTTCAGCTCCCTCCATAAGTTTTTGATGGGATTAAGGTCTGGAGACTGGCTAGGCCACTCCATGACCTTAATGTGCTTCTTTTTGAGCCACTCCTTTGTTGCCTTGGCTGTATGTTTCGGGTCATTGTCGTGCTGGAAGACCCAGCCACGAGCCATTTTTAATGTCCTGGTGGAGGGAAGGAGGTTGTCACTCAGGATTTGACGGTACATGGCTCCATCCATTCTCCCATTGATGCGGTGAAGTAGTCCTGTGCCCTTAGCACAGAAACACCCCCAAAACATAATGTTTCCACCTCCATGCTTGACAGTGGGGACGGTGTTCTTTGGGTCATAGGCAGCATTTCTCTTCCTCCAAACACGGCGAGTTGAGTTAATGCCAAAGAGCTCAATTTTAGTCTCATCTGACCACAGCACCTTCTCCCAATCACTCTCAGAATCATCCAGATGTTCATTTGCAAACTTCAGACGGGCCTGTACATGTGCCTTCTTGAGCAGGGGGACCTTGCGGGCACTGCAGGATTTTAATCCATTACGGCGTAATGTGTTACCAATGGTTTTCTTGGTGACTGTGGTCCCAGCTGCCTTGAGATCATTAACAAGTTCCCCCCGTGTAGTTTTCAGCTGAGCTCTCACCTTCCTCAGGATAAAGGATACCCCACGAGGTGAGATTTTGCATGGAGCCCCAGATCGATGTCGATTGACAGTCATTTTGTATGTCTTCCATTTTCTTACTATTGCACCAACAGTTGTCTCCTTCTCACCCAGCGTCTTACTTATGGTTTTGTAGTCCATTCCAGCCTTGTGCAGGTCTATGATCTTGTCCCTGACATCCTTAGAAAGCTCTTTGGTCTTGCCCATGTTGTAGAGGTTAGAGTCAGACTGATTAATTGAGTCTGTGGACAGGAGTCTTTTATACAGGTGACCATTTAAGACAGCTGTCTTTAATGCAGGCTCCAAGTTGATTTGGGGCGTGTAACTGGTCTGGAGGAGGCTGAACTCTTAATGGTTGGTAGGGGATCAAATACTTATTTCTCTGTGCACAATGCAAATAAATATATATAATTTTGACTATGTGATTTTCTTTTTTTTTTTTTATATAATCTATCTCTCACTGGTAAAAATAACCTAGCCTAAAAATTCTAGACTGTTCATGTCTTTGACAGTGGGCAAACTTACAAAATCAGCAAGGGATCAAATACTTATTTCCTTCACTGTATGTCATAAATGTCAGATAGATGCAGGTCCCACCTATGGGACCCGCACCTATTTCTAGAATGGGGCCACCTAAACCCTGTTCTACCGCTCTGTGTTGTGGTTCCCAACCATGAAGAAGAAAACAGCATAGCTGGCTGAGCTACGCTGTTTTCGTAAGTTCCATAGAACTGAATGGTAGTTACGTAAACAGCGTATCTCGCATACTACACTGCATCCGTAACTGGCATTCACTACTATGGGAGTGACGGAAACAGTGTAGCTCAGCCAGCTTTGCTGTTTTCTTCTTCATAGTTGGAAATCACACGGTCCAGCCAAAAAAACACAGAGCAGAAGAACGGGGTTTAGGGGGCCCCTTTCAAGAGATAGTTGTGGGTCCCAGAGGTGGGACCCGCATCTGTCTGTCATTTATGACATCTTATGGATATGTCATAAATGTTCCTGATGGGAGTACCCCTTTAACTGTTACTTTTTTTTTAAGATAGCCAGTTAGTTGAGACAATAGAGATTAAATCTTGACTTTTTGGAAAGGATTTCCCTATTCTGCTAATCTGTAGGCTTGCTGCATGGAGAATATGGCGATTTTGTCTGCAGGGATCCTATTTACTCGTAGCCAAAGTGTGAGTTTAGGAGTGGAAGGGCGTGGGGCTTGAGTGAGTCCTGAAATCATGGAGAAAACTTCTGTCCAAAAGAAAAATAGTTTATCAAATAGCCAAAAGATGTAGAACAGAAAGATCACACACACACACACACACACACACACACACACACACACACACACATACACACACACACACACACACACACACACACACACACACACACACAGGTGAGGAGACAAACAGCTTCGATATATTCTAGATAGCCTCAATGGTGAGTAATACCATCTCAGTGGTAGACTTTGGTATTGTTCCCAGTGATTTGCTTAGGTTAAGTGTAATTCTGTGTGATTTTAAGTGTGATTCTTAAGGGGAAACGGCTTTTTAAACTCTTTTTCCCAATTTACATGGAGTGTCAGGTCACCATTAAATAAAACCATTTTTTGGAAGTTTTGTTTGGAATTGAGAACATTTAAAATAGGTAGATGAAGCGGATAGGTAGTCCACAGGTGTTCTGAAAGAAATTGTCTTACCTGCAAAACAAAGAAGCAATCTTGTTTTAGTGTGTTGAACTTGTCTTGAATTTATTAATAAATATTCACAGTCTTGGCACAAATCATATACAGTATGAATTTCTGCACTGAGCCAATTACTCAGTAAAAGATTGAGTATTAGTAACACTAGCAAAGCCAGTGGTATGTTAACCTCGGCCAAAGGAGATTATGAAATTGGGACGGATAGTAACCCTTGCCAAGATGTGGGTCTAGAAGACAGCGGGTGAGACTTATGCCAGTAGGACTAGTGTGGATGATTGAGAAAGCAAAATTTTTTTCCGCTCAGTTACATTAGTCAGGCCTGCATTCAAGGGGGTACATAATTTGTCTGTATTTCACTAGTATTTGATTTGATCTAGGATAGTAGCTAGATGATAGTGGTATACATGTGGAGCATTCATTCTGCCACAGCTCTGCCTGAGTAGTGATCTACTCTTTTGGTGTGTGCCTAATGTAGGCTTGGTTGGAGGGGAAGATGAAGAACTTTTTTGCCTTTTCACGCCTGGTGATGCATCTGGAAAATATGTTTAGGTAGGTCATCAAGGATAATTGTGCTACACGAGAATCATAAATTGGCATTCCGTTGTGTCTATCTTGTTCCAATTGCAGGCCAAACCCTGTACTCATTCATTTAAAAAGAAAACTGGAAAGAGAACTCTTGCAACTTAAAAATAAAAAAAATAAATCTGAACTAAGCTTCCAATGATTCCGAGATTCTACATGAAGACTCAGCCAAGCCCTTAGTGGATTGCACTAGAAATCTAGATGAGGAAGACTTTAAGCTTTGTGACGCTTTAAAGATGTTGCCCGTTTTCACCAAAATTATTTTATTTTTTGTATAATTAAAAGTTATACAATTTTCAAATATATGTCCTGTATTAATTTCTCACATTTTTTAAGATCTCTGCTTGTTGTTAGAACATTTATAGTTTACTTCCAGTGGATAAAAATCTGTCCTAGTCCTAGTCATGTGATGAACACACAGGTGCCGGGATCATTAGAAGACACAATTCTGATGCACATATCGTAACTGTAAGGAGCCGTGCACCTGTGTGATCATCACATGACCATGGACAGAATTGTATCCACTGGGAGGAAGCAACGAATGTTCCTACTGAATAAAAACAAGCAGAGATCTTGAAAACCGTGAAGAATTAATTCAGAAAGTATATTGGAAAATTGTACAGCTTTCAGTTATTCAAAATATGACATTAATTTGCTGAAACCAGACCATTCTTAAATACAGAAGAAAAGCTGAATCATAATGCAACTTCATGGATGTGCAAGATTGCATGATCTAAAAAAATTGGGCAGAAAAAAACCTGTTAGGCTGGGTTCACACGAGTATGTTACGTCCGTAAAGGACGGAACGTATTTCGGCCGCAAGTCCCGGACCGAACACACTGCAGGGAGCCGGGCTCCTAGCATCATAGTTATGTATTTATACATTTGTTATATTGCATATGTATTTTCTACAGTGTTTTTAAGAGAATATATTAATTCACATTGAGCCCGTCCACCAGCAGAGCTTACTATTAGAATGTGTTTCTTGTTAGAACTCATTTGAACTGGGTAAAAAGCTCTGATCAGCCATGTAAAATGCCATTTATGCTCCCTTACTTGAATGCTACGTACAGGTAGGGAAACTTGTATCTACCGTGCCACGGTAAAAACATGCATACATGCTTGGGGCATAGTGAGGAAACCGCTTCTTTGGTTATCCAGAATGTCTGCCAGGCACATTCCTCAAATACTATTTACATATTTACCACCTTAAGGGCTCATTTATATAGTCAAGTTATGGCTCAGTACAACATCCAAGTTGTAAAAAGCCGTAATAGATGACTAATAAACTTTTATGGGCCCTACTGAATATCCATATGCCTTTGATTTCACACAGAGTATTTTATGTCAGATTCTGTATGCCGTAAAAAAAATTGTAGCATGCTTTTTCCAATGTCATATTACGGAGGTGTCCTTCCCTTAAATAGGAAATTACTCTGAGGGCCCACCCTTCATCGCTATAGACAATGTGTGCAGCCTCTTTTAATAAAATTTCATATTTTGTTGTTATCATTGCGCACACGCAAGACGCATTATTAATAAGGTCTAATATATTGTTTGTGAATCTACTTATAAGACAAAGACTCTAATGTCAAGCAATTTGCTCTAAAGTTTGCCCTTTATTCGAGTTATCTTCTGCTGGACCTTCGGAGCCCTGTTGTATTGGAGAACTATTATTGTGTTAGAGTACTGGCCCAACAGAGGATCCTCTGGTACCCTGGTGGGTAAATCTGACCAGTGGTGGATTAAGTAGACCATGGGCCCTGGGCTGTTACCCAAACTTGGGCCCCCCTTCCTCACCGCCGCCCTGCCGCGCCGTAACTATTTTTAACACTACCTTTTTGGGCAAGCATTAACAGTGTTACGATTTCCCTTGTCACAGCGCGGTGTCCCTACATACTGACAGTATCAAACTGTGCAGGGACACAACCTCCTGACAAGGGGAATTGTCTATCAGTCCTGGACTGCAGAAAGACTTTTTGTGAAATACAAGGATTTCCTATAATAAACATGTCAGGAAAGGTGACAGATTCTCTATAAATCTAGTGACTCACAGGTGACGACGTCTCAGATTCTAGTAGTTTTTTTCCTCTTTTGTTCTCCATCCGGTCCAGCGCTCATGACGACTTCTCCCAGCCATGACTGATTTCTGCAGAATTTGCCACTCAGACGTCTCCTCACTTTTCCAACATTTCCACACCTATAAACGAAAATAAAGTTATCATGGTGCCACATACTGTGCCCCTAAATATAATAGCACCAAACACATACACACAGCCCCCTGTACATAGTGCCACACACAGCCCCTGTAGATATTACACACCCCCATAGATATCGCCATACACAGCCCCTCTATATATCACACATCCCCCCGTAGAGAGAGTTACACACAGCCCCCTATAGATAGTGCCATACAGCCCCCCTGTAGAGAGCGCCACACAGCCCTCCCCCTCTTGTAAATAGCACCAAAAAGCCCCCCCTATAAAGAGCGCCACACACATACCACTGTGGATAGCACTACACAGCCCCCCCTTGTATATAGTGCCACACAGCCCTCCCCCTTTGTATATAGTGCCACACAGCGCTCCCCCTTGTATATAGTGCCACACAGCGCTTCCCCTTGTATATAGTGTCACACAGCACTCCCCCTTGTATATAGTGCCACACAGCGCTCTCCCTTGCATATAGTGGCACACAGCGCTCCCCCTTGTATATAGTGCCTCACAGTGCTCCCCCTTGTATATAGTTCCATAAGGTTATGTACACATTTAAAAACGTTATATTATAATTATATATATATATATATATATATATATATATATATATATAAAATGTATGTGTGTGTATCAGTGTGATTGATTGATTTTATTAAAAAATATTTTCACTTTTTGAGGTACAGCTGCTTTGTATCCTGTATCCGTCAAGTCAGCAGGACTGACAGGATCAGTGACACGCAGGATCCACCTCAAATCTATCACATCTAAGATTATAATTTAGCACAGGGCCCGTTTCACTGATTCCGTCAGTCCTGCTGACCTGACGGATACAGGATACAAAGCAGCTGTATCTCAAAAGGTGAAAATATTTTTTAATAAAACGTAATTACAAAATTACCACATTTTTATAAAAATAAAAAAAACGACGTGATTTTTGCAACGTTTTTTCCGTAGACAATGCAGGTTTCGTTTTTTATAATTTTTATACACACCTTTTTTGCTATTTTAGAATATTTATTCATAAAGTTTGAAAATAATAGTAAAAAAATAAGCTTTTTTACGTTTCAACTATTTTCTTTTTGGTAATAACATAGTTTTACCCTAAAATAGACCTTTTATTTGTAATCGTCATTGTTTACCATAAATTTTAATATATTACATGTCTATATTAGGGTAATTGGGTCAGCGCTAGCGTTACAACAATGATTGGTGGGGGGGGGAACGTTTTTTTTGGGGTGGGTATTTTATGTGTATTTATTATTTAATTTTTTTTTGCACTTTACTTTACTATTTTTTTATTACTATGGTCTGTTCCTCAAATGTCAAAAAAGACCTTTGGGGAACTTTATATATTTTTTTTCTGTCTTTTACGCCATGTTTTTCCACTGTAAGCGGGTCTGCACAGCAGCCCCAGTTACAGGGGAAATCAGCCCTCTCATAGTGACGATTGTCACTAATAGAGCTGTGCTGGGTCTAGTAAGGCCTGCCACTAACGGCACCCGGCGATCATGTGACCAGTCACATGATCACCGGGAGGAATAGAGACAGCGCCGCTGCTGCTGTCTCTATTCCTTTACACAGCGTTCATTGAGCGCTGTGTAAAAGAGATCAGAGAAGACAGAAGCAGCGAAAGCTGCTTCTGTCTTCTCCTCAGGGTCCCCGGCAGTCACTGACAGCCGGAGACCCGACATTCAGCTGCCCGATCGCGCGGGCAGCAAGTTAAAACCCGAGCCGTAGAAAGTCTATGGCTCGGGTTTTAAGGACCCGTCCCTGACCGCTGGCGGTAAAAATACAGCCAGCAGTCGGGAACCAGTTGGGCAGGAGGATAAGCCAACTAACCTCAGCGCCGGTGACCGCCCGCCCGGCTCTTCTCTTCCAGCTTTGGAGTAACAAAACAGCCGTCCGTCGCTGTTCTGTTACTCAATGGCGGCACCCGCACTGTCAGGGAGGCGTGTCCTACCCCTATCCCGGCCAATTCCCTGCTCCACCCCATCTTCGGCAGTTAGGTTTATAAGACGATGTGCGGTTCGCCCATATGATAATCCGCCACTGAGTCTGACCTGTGTATATTCTTGTCTTTTGACAATGAACTTAACAGTATTGCTGTATTTTCTATTACATTGAACCTTGTATATGTCTGAGGTAAAAATAATTCAAATATTAAGCACTACTAGTGGAAGGCTATAATTGGGATTAATTGCAGAACAGCCTAACAAATGCATCCACAATGCAGCCCTAGAATCAAAGGAGTCCGCTGTTTTGTAGAAGCTTAAAAGTTTCCAACAGATATAACGTAGCCACATTCTAATACAGTACTTATTTCATGTTAGGCCTCATGCACACGACCTTGCATTTGCGGCCGTGTACTATCCGCAATGACTTCAATGAGCCTATTTTTATTGTGGTCCGGGCTCCGGGCAATGCACAGACCGTGGAAACCATGGACGTGTGCATTGGCCCATAGGATAGAATTTGTTCTATACTATCCGCAATGGCGGATAGTATAGAACAAATTCTATCCTATGGGCCAATGCACACGTCCATGGTTTCCACGGTCTGTGCATTGCCCGGAGCCCGGACCACAATAAAAATAGGCTCATTGAAGTCAATGCAGATTTTGTGTGTGCACAGTCCGTGATTGTGGACAGCCCCCAGATGACACTCCATGGTCTGTGCCGTAATCAAGGACCATGCACATGGCTATGGTCGTGTGCATGAGGCCTTACAGTTATCAAAAATAAAGGGAATAGTTTAGCATCCTTTTGTATGCTGTTATAAATATGTTTTATTACACTATATGTTGCTTTCTATTGTAGCTCAAATTTATATAGCAAAATTATTTAGCAAATTGAAAGTCTGTTCTAAGAAAGACATGGTCCTAAATCACCTCAAAAGCTAATTGCATGAAGTCACACATAAGGAATGTTTAAACCTGACAGACTTAGTGACTTCAGATAACTCTAATTTTAAGCTTGGTCTGTTGTAATATCTATGGTTGAACAGAAAATAACAGTGTTTTCACCACTAAACTATACCTTAGAAACAGAATGTGTATGTTATAAAAGAGAATGTTACTTTTCTTTAAAAAAAACAAAAACATTAAATTCAATATTACAATATTTTACTTACACTTTTTCCAAATGACTATTCACAATATATTTTGTTGCTGGCTGATTTTCGTGTATTCTGTGCTCTCTTTTCATACAGTATGTTTAGCCTCTATTAACTGGGGAAAATGCAAAGCCTATACATTGAATCTCCACTTGGATTCACATTAGATATGTATTATTAGCAAATATGAAATCCGGCATCTAGCACAGTAGCTGCTGTTGACAAATATTATTATTTTTTTCATGAGTACAGTAAATTACGCTCTCAAGAGTTTTCCGTCTGAATGGGTCCGTTGTGTGTCTGATTGGTTAAGACTTTGATCAATAAGATTTCACAGCTACGTCTGACATCTAGCACAGCTGACGGGATCGCGACGAACGGAAACCATTAGCGATGTTTCCGTCACCATTGATATCAATGGTGACTGAAACGGAAGCTGTGGTTTCACTTTCACTTTCCGTTGCGTGGTTCACCCGACGGAAACCTCCGACGGAAGCCCGGAATGGAAAGCGAACGGTGATGTGAACAGGCCCTAAGGCTTCATTCACATCTGCGTCGGGCTTCCATTCATGGGTTCCGTCAAACCATTCCATCAGGGGTACCCATGAACGAAACCATTGATTTCAATGGTAATCCTTCCGCTGCAAATGATTTCCGTTAGTGACCATACTGCACGATATGAGAAAGAAATATATTGTTTTAATTTAGAAGAAGTTTTTCTTCCCAATTTGCCATATGAATATTTGCTAAAAATGGGGAGAATACCTTGTCAAAAGCAAAATAATTGTATCTAAGCAGGAATATCACCTTTATGCCCCATCCCTTTATGACATTAGTATATGTACTATATTGTTCCAAATAATAACTTAAGGATTGTATAGCTTGTGTGTGGTATAGGATGAAATTACATGTTTAGTTTCTCTTATGTGTTCTAGCAGAACTTTTACTAGCTGTTGACAATCGCTGTTCCTGGCCATAAGTGCAGGATGTCAGCTGTAATAAAGCCCGCTCCATACTTTTCCCCCTGCACCAGTCCCAAAAAATTTAATATCTGTTTTGGAGAGCAAATGTTCCAAAACGGACACGATGCAACCATTATAGATGTTGTGAAGAGCCTTAACACCGTAAACGGGATTGTCCAGTCCCAAAAAATGTAATATGTAATATCTGATGGGTTGGGATCCAACTCCCTGCCCCACCGATCAGCTGCTTCCCCTTAATTTCTTTTACTGCTCACACTGTGAATTGCCAACACAGTTGTAGCAGCGGTTCACAGTATTACAGCCTTCCCCTATTCACTTAAATGGGAAAAGGCTGTAATATTGTGAACCTCTGCAACAAGCGTGTCGGCTATTCACAGTTTGAGCAGTGACAGGAATGAAGGTGCAGTAGCGCTCGTACGAGCGCTGTGGCCCCTGCAAAACAGTTGATCGGCGGGGGTGCCGGGAGTCAGACTCCAACCTATCAGATATAGTTGGCCTATCTTGAGGATAAGCCTTCAATTTTTTGAGTCTGGAAAATACAACTTTCAGAGAGGGAGAAGATACAACTAATGGAAAAGCTTGTTATTTACTATCAAAGTGTGAGACAAAGTGTGGCCGGAACAGGGGGAGGCTGACTCCAGTGGAGCATGGCCTCGTTGAAGGCAGAATGCCGGGGAACAGAGGGTACGGACTGAGAGTAGTCCGGCCCTCTAATAGGATTGTTCAGGAAAGGAAAAGGGGAGGAGCTATAGGGATGTAGGAGTGAAAAGGAAAAGGGGAGGAGCTAGAGGCAGTTGAGGAGAGAGAGAGAGAGAGGGAGGATTGTCGTGAGGTGTGTCATAGAAATTGACAGAAAAACAGGTTGAGGAAAACAGAATATTAAAAGGAATTGAAGTAAGAGAGATAAAACTGGTATAAGTAAACAGCAATATTGTATTCACAATTACAAGTAATATCTCCTTAGGCCCTGTTCACACTGAGTTTTTTGCAGGAGGAAAATTCCTCCTGTAAAAACTGACCCTGGAGGTTTTCATGTTTGATGTGGTTTTTGACGTGGTTTTTGACGTGGTTTTTGAGGCAGTTTTCCAGGCGGTTTTTCAGGCTGTTTTTGCCGAGGTTTTCACACGCATGAGGTTGGGTTCACACAACCATGTTACGTCCATAATGTACGGAACGTATTTCGGCCGGAAGACCCGGACCGAACACAGTGCAGGGAGCCGGGCTCCTAGCATCATAGTGATGTACGACGCTAGGAGTCCCTGTCTCTGCGTGGAACTACTGTCCCGTACTGAAAACATGATTGCAGTACGGGACAGTTGTCCTGCAGCGAGGCAGGGACTCCTAGCGTCGTACATCACTATGATGCTAGGAGCCCGGCTCCCTGCACTGTGTTCGGTCCGGGTCTTCCGGCTGAAATACGTTCCGTACATTACGGACGTAACATGGTCGTGTGAACCCAGCCTGACATCCTTCTGTCAACGGATCTGTCACCATTGAAATGAATGGTGATGCAAACGGAACTTACTTCACACTTGCCTTTCCGTTGAGGGGTTCCCCTGACTGAAAGCACCGACGGAACCCCTCAGCAGAAACCACGCTGATGTGAACAGGCCCACATTAAAAAAAACATTGTTTTCTGTTTGCATCATCATTGACTTCAATGCTGATGGATCCGTTGCTAATGGGATTCCCTACACTGCGGTATTGGTTCCGTCGAAACGACAGAACCCTTTGCACAACGGGGACAAACAGAAACCATTAGCAACGGATCTGTCACCACTTCACACTTGCCTTTCCGTTGAGGGGTTCCCCTGACTGAAAGCACCGACGGAACCCCTCAGCGGAAACCACGCTGATGTGAACAGGCCCACATAAAAAAAAAAAAAGTATACTTACTTCTTGAATCAATTTCCCAACATCAATGTCCATTCGGTGGTACACCTCTGCTGTCGTCATTTCTGTTCCTGAAATGTTAAAAAAAAAAAAAAAAAAAAGAGATGACATACATGAACAACTGCATAACAAAATTAAAAAATTAAAAATAAAAAAAAAATTGAAAAAAAAAATTTGCACAGCTCCATACATGTATAGCATGTATGGAGCATAGGAGCAATTGCACTTACTTGTATTCGATTTGGATGCAGGACTTCGGTTTTCTGTATCCCTGAGTTCTGTCCACAATGTTTTTCAGGCTCCACGAGCAGACAGGAAATGACAGCCCCTTTCTGGGCTGGACTAGCAGCAGGAGACGACTCCTTCAAGAAACTCCTCCAAAACACTCGGCAATATACTCGTCAGAAAACACCTCACTAGTTCGAGGTGTTTTTTGACGTGTCCCCATTGCTTTCAATGCGGTTTTGGACGCGGAAACCGCATCAAGAAGGGTCATGTCCCTTCTGTTTGCCGCGAGGCGTTTTTTTTACTCGCGGTAAAAAAACGCCTCTGTCTCCCATTGAAATCAATGGGAGTCATTTTGGGTCGTTTTTGGCGCGTTTTCCGACGCGTTTTTCGCGTCAAAAAACGTGTCAAAAAACTCCGTGTGAACAGGGCCTTAGGGAATAAAAATACCTGTGGACAATACGACATATCTGTTAAATTCTGACAGTCATCCACCATTTTCTATCCTGCATTTCCTACATTGAAAAAGCCATCTGTTCTTGGCGGATTATAGTTTACAAGACTGTAATTTATTGCCTGTGGATTATAAAATTAAAAGCCATCGGTTTCTGGCGGATTACAGTTAACAAGAATTTGATCTAATCCTTGTTGGATTTCGATTGTTGTCATTTACTTCTGTGTATAATAAATACAAAATTGATTTAACCCTGTGTGGTCACTACACTTTGATTGTAAGGCTGGGTTCACACGACCTATTTTCAGACGTAAACGAGGCGTATAATGCCTCGTTTTACGTCTGAAAATAGGGCTACAATACATCGGCTAACATCTGCCCATTCATTTGAATGGGTTTGTCGACGTACTGTGCAGACCTGTCATTTACGCGTCGTCGTTTGACAGCTATCAAACGACGACGCGTAAATTGACTGCCTCGGCAAAGAAGTGCAGGACACTTCTTTGCAACGTAATTTGAGCCGTTCTTCATTGAAGTCAATGAAGAGCAGCTCAAGATTACGGGCGTAAAAGACGCCTCGCATAATGCGTGGAGGAGCTTTTACGTCTGAAACGACTCAGCTGTTTTCTCCTGAAAACAGTCTGTCTTTTCAGACGTAAAAGACCGTTCTCGTGTGCACATACCCTTAGAAGACACAGCTCTGACAGACATACTGTAACTGTAATGAGCCGTGCACCTGTGTGATCACCACATGACCATGAATGGAAACAATAAATGTTCCTACTAAATGCAGAAAGTTTATCAAACAATTTTATAACTTCTATTTATACAAAAAATAACATTAATTTAAATGTATAATGTCTTAAACCCTCTGCTGTGTGTGTATGGGGGATGGGTCACCAGACAAGTTAGGCTTAATTTACAACTGCATTCAAGGTTTTTTGTTGTTCTGCTCTGTCATAGGAGCAGACCAACAAAACAAACCCAGAAATAAGAAGTCCGTCATGTGATGGACATTGACCCCTTAAATCTTAATGACCAAGTAATTGCATTCAAAGAGCTATACCTTTTTTTTTTTTTTTCAGCTGTATAAGGACTTGTTTTTTGAAGGACAAATAGTATTTTTTAATATCACCATATGTGGTTAATTTAATTTATTGATTAACTTTTATTAACTTTTTTTGTGAGGTAATAGAAAAAAAACCTGAAATTTCGTCATTCTTTTTTGCGTCTTAAATTTACATCGTTTACCATGTGGTATAAATAACAAAATAACTTTATTCAGCGGGTCGTTCCGATTGCGGTCATACCAAATTTATATAGTTTTTTTATGCTTTACTATTACACAGTAAAAACCCTTTTTTCCTAAATTATTTGTTTGTGTGTCACCGTATTTCAAGAGCCATAACTTTTTTATTCTTCTACTGACATAGCTGTATGACGTCATTTTTTTTAGGGAGACGACTTGTAATTTTTATTCGTACATTTTGGAGTACATACGACTTTTTGATCACCCTGCCTTCAAATTTTTTGAAGGCAGGGTGAACAGAAATCAGCAATTCTGGCATTGTTTTAATATTTTATTTACGGCGTTCACTGTGTGGGTTAAATAATGTAATAATTTTATAGTTGGGGTTGGTAAGAACGTGGCGATACAAACTATGTGAAAATTTTTAACTTTTTTTCATAATAAAGTATTTTGTAAGGGGAAAAAGTGGGTTTGTAATTTTTTTTTTTCTTTGAAATTTTGATTTGAACTTTATTAAAAAAAAATTAAACTTTTTTGTTAGTCTTACTAGGGGACTTCACTATGCAATCACTTGATTGCTTTTATAATACACTGCAATACTTCTGCATTGCAGTGTATTGTGCCTGTCAGTGTAAAACGGACAGGCATCTGTTAGGCCATGCCTCTGGCATGGCTTAACAGGCATTCACTAAAGGCAGTCCTGGGGGCCTTTGTTAGGCCCCCAGCTGCCATAGAAACCATCGGTACCATGCAATCGCATCACGGGTTGCCGATGGGGTGAGAGATGGAGCCCCCTGCCTCTAAAATTACTCAGATGCGGCGGTCACTATTGACTGCCGCATCTGAGGGGTTAAATATCACCGGAGACCACTGTTATTGGTCTCAGATCGATGCACTGAAGCCTGAGGACGTTAGCAACAGCCTGGGCTTCAGGAGCACAGCGGGTGATTCGGGGAAACATCTCCTGAAGTGTCGCTGTCAAAAGGCAGCACTTGAGAAGAACTACCCTGAGAGGTCATTAAGAGGTTTATGATTGATTGATTTTAATGGGTTCCGTCTGGTTTTCGTAATGGTGTACGTCATCTTACCGTAAAAAAATAGTGCATCATGATGCACTTTTTTTCCGATACTTTTTGGATTGAATTTGCGACACAGATGTGAACAGATCCTCACTAGTTCTCATGACTCATTCAGGAGCAGATGATTGACCACATTATTAAGGCTTAGAGAACATGGGGAGCTCACCTAGGAGACTCTTCGTGACTGATCTGCTATTTCACTAGGTCACTTTCCCACAGCAGTATTTTGGTCAGAATATTGTGTCAGTATTTGTAATCCAAAACCAGTAGTTGTTTCAAAACAAGGAAGAGGTACAAATCTTTCCATTATACTTTTTGTGTGAGGGTTCCACTCCTAGTTTTGGCTTCCAAGAACTGAAGCAACATACTGACCAAAATACAGCCGTGTGAAAGTGGCCTTAGAAACAGCCACATAATTTAGGACAAACTGACAATTCGGCCCTATCCAGAAGAGCTATTTTCACGTTCGTGTACTATCTGAGCGTAGAACTGTCAGCAGACTGACTGAACCCTGGCCCATTAAAGTTAATGGGCTCATTCACATGTCCGATTTTCCGCACAGACCATTGGTCAGTGCAGAGAAAATCGCAGAATGTACTGCTTTGGTCCAATTCTTGCGTTACACTTGCCCATTCTAGTCAATGGGTCATTGAAAAAATCGGACAGCACAGTGACGTAATTCGAGTGCGGCCGGTTTTCCATTGCTGAGTTTCTTGGAGATGTTGAAAATAAAAAACCTGACACACGGAACGCACTCTGACTCAATACTGATTCAACTCGGATGTGAAATCTTCAGTTGTTCCCTGATAATAAAACAGACGAGTTTTACAACGCTCGTCTGAATACAACCTATGAGATGCCTGTAGAAAGGGAAAACTGCTGAACAATGCAACATGCAGGTGACACTGTGGTAAGGAATACTATTACACAAGTACAAACACTTATTCTGGAAATTCACCTTGAATAATAGGTAAATTGTGAATGCAAAAGATTTTTTCAAAGTCAATGTATTACTGAGTGATAGAAACGCGACCTCTCATGAAATCCAAAAAATGTTGGACTAACAGTTAACAAAAGATTAGTCAGCCTACCATAGAAACACTCTGATGCATGTTGACATCCATGTAATCCATTTTTGTTTCTGAGGAGGATTGGGAAAAGGGATAAACTTTCACTGGGATATTGTCTGAAATTTTTACACCTGCCAAAAGCACCAGATTAGAAAAACTTTGCTGTCATGCTATTTCAGATAAAGCTTGATTCCCAGATTTTGGCATTATCATTTGACATTAATGTCCTTTACTAAGTACTCACACTTTTTTCTTTCTGAATGCCACAGTCATGGCTTTGAGGAACTCATGGTCTACAAGCTTTTTTTTCATGTTGTAATTTGTATTTCCATTTTGTACTTTAACCCCTTCAGGACCAAGCTCATTTTGGCCTTCAGGACCAGGCCCATTTATTGAAATCTGACATGTGTCACTTTATGTGGTAATAACTCTGGAATGTTTTTACCCATCCAAGCAATTCTGAGATTGTTTTCTCGTGACATATTGTATTTTATGTTAGTGCAAAAATTTGGGCCATAAATTTAATATTTAGTTGTGAAAAACACCAACATTTTGAGAAAATTTACAGAAATTAGCATTTTTCTCAATTTAAATGTATCTGCTTATAAAACAGATAGTAATACCACACAAAATAGCTACTATTTCACATATCCCATATGTCTACTTTATGTTTGCATCGTTTTTTGAACGTCCTTTTATTTTTCTAGGACGTTACAAGATATAGAACTTTTGCAGCAATTTCCCACATTTTCCAGAAAATGTCAAAAGGCTATTTTTTTAGGGACCAGTTCAGTTCTGAAGTGGCTTTGAGGGCCTTAAATATTAGAAAGAAATCATCCCATTTTGAAAACTGCACCCCTCAATGTATTCAAAACAGCATTCAGAAAGTGCTTTAACCCTTTAGGCGTTTCACAGGAATTAAAGCAAATTAGAGGTGAAATTTACAAATTTCATATTTTTTGCCAAAATTAATTTGTAATACATTTTTTTCTGTAACACAGAAGGTTTTACTCAAGAAACGCAAATCAATATTTATTGCCCAGATTCTACAGTCTTTAAAAAATATCCAACACGTGGCCCTAGTGCACTCCTGGACTGAAGCACAGGCCTCAGAAGCAAAGGAGCACCTAGAGGATTTTGGGGCCTCCTTTTTTTAGAATATATTTTAGGCACCATGTCAGGTTTGAAGAGGTCTTGTGCTGCCAAAAAAGTGGAAACCCCCCAAAAGTTACCACATTTTGGAAACTACATACCTCAAAGAATTTATCTAGGGGTATAGCTAGCATTTTGACCGCACAGTTTTTTTGCTAAATTTATTGGACAAGGAATAAAGGAGAAAAAGCACCCCAACATTTGTAAAGCCATTTATCCCAATTACGGCAATACCCCATATGTGGTGATAAACTGCTGTTTAGACCCACGCCAGAGCTCAGAAGTGAAGGAGCACCATTTGGATTTTGGAGCGCAGATTTTGCTGGAACAGTTTTCGGTGCCATGTGGTGTTTGCATCGCACTGGAGGGACCTAAACAGTGGAAACGCCCCAAAAGTTATCCCATTTTGGAAACCACACCCCTCAAGAAATTTTTCTAGGGGTATAGTTAGCATTTTGACCCAACAGTTTTTTTTGCTAAATTTATTGGAATTAGTCTGTGAAGATGAAAATCGACTTTTTTTCTGAAAAAAACATAGAATTTTCTAATTTTTACAAGGAATAAAGGAGAAAAAACACCCCAACATTTGTAAAGCAATTTCTTCCGATTACTGCAATACCGCATTTGTGGTAATAAACTGCTGTGCAGAGCGTGCAGGAGCACTATTTGGATTTTGGAGAGCAGATTTTACTGGAATGTTTTTCAGTGCCATGTTGCGTTTGTAACGTACTGGACAGTGAAAACCACCCAAAAGTGACCCGATTTTGGAAACTACACCCCTATGGTATTTATCTAGGGGTATTTTGAGCATGTTGATCGCAACGTTTTAGGTGTTATTTAGGTTATTTGTGTTTTTTTCCCAAACCATTGCATTTGCCTGTACAAATAACTATGTCGTGCTAAAAAAGCAAATGACCAACAAATGTGTCAGTCCGTAGAGTTAAGAACAGCATCTCACTTTGATATATAGTAAGTTAGATTGGGAAAATTGTAAAAAATATATGAAACTGCTTTGAAGTGAAAGGCAATATATTTGAAAAGTGAAGGAAACAAATACTGAGCATGTTCACAGAATAAAAGGACAGCCATTGAACTATATAATAGTTTTTTTTTAAAGGAACTGGTTGTCTCATTAGCACAATCAATCCCTATATGAGGGACAAACGTGCCAAGTGACGCTAGCACTCCATAACAGATCCCTGCCTGACAAGGTAGGAACTGAAATGTGCGCAAAACAACCAATCACCTGCAGAATATATAAAGGAGCAGTGTCCAACACCGTATGTATAGATACAGTAAATGATCACTAATCCACAAATTATTGTCAGCTTTACCAGCAGTATTATCGGGTAGAACAAGTTGCACAAAACCGTAAAACAAGCTCAAACTGCACTGATCAGGAACAGCTCTTATACCCTCCAAATAAAAAGAGCTATGCCCGTATCACCAAAAAGTAAAAAAGTACTAAGAATGAAAATAACCTCTTTTTATGGCAGGACATAATCATAACAGGCAGAACAAAAAAAAAAATCGAATATTTAAAAACGACAACCCCCAATGTATTCATCTAGGGGTATAGTGAGAATTTTTAGTTTTGTTTTAAGGTTTTACCAGTTAATCTAATTTTGCGTGACCAATTGTAAGGCGACACCACCCTAGTTATTCATTTAGGGGTATAGTGAGAATTTTTAGTTTTGTTTTGGGGTTATTCAAATTTTTAGTAAGTGGGCAGAAAATGGGAAATAAATGAAATTATTTTATAATGGCCACTATGAAGAAAGAGGGGACTGATGAATAAGGGCATGGCCCCACGTGGCGGTTTTCCTCCGCAGCTGTCCGCATCAATGCCGCACAGAATCTGCGTTGCAGATTCTGTGGCGGATCTGCCCAAAATGTGCAGTAAATTGATGCGGACTAGCTGCTGCGTACTGCGGTAAAAGTGCTTCCCTTCTCTCTATCAGTGCAGGATAGAGAGAAGGGACAGCCCTTTCCCTAGTGAAAGTAAAAGAATTTCATACTTACCGGCCGTTGCCTTGGTGACGCGTCCCTCTCTTCACATCCAGCCCGACCTCCCTGGATGACGCAGCAGTCCATGTGACCGCTGCAGCCTGTGATTGGCTGCAGCCGTCACTTAGACTGAAACGTCATCCTCGGAAGCCGGACTGGAGAAAGAAGCAGGGAGTTCTCGTAAGTATGAAATTCTTTTTTTTTTACAGGTTGATGTATATTGGGATCGGTAGTCACTGTCCAGGGTGCTGAAACAGTTACTGCCGATCGCTTAATTCTTTCAGCACCCTGGACAGTGACTATTTACTGACGTCGCCTAGCAACGCTCCCGTAATTATGGGTGCACACACGTTGTCACCCGTAATTACGGGAGCCCCATTGACTTCCTCAGTCTGGCTGTAGACCTAGAAATACATAGGTCCAGCCAGAATGAAGAAATGTCATGTTAAAAAAGCAATACGCATCCGCAGCACACATAACATGTGCATGACATCTGCGGACTTCATTGCGGTATTTAGAATCTCCATTGAAGTCAATGGAGAACTTCCGCAACGAGTCCGCAACCAGTCCGCCACTGGTCCGCAACATCCATTGTATGCTGCGGACACCAAATTCTGCACCGCAATTTTCAGCCTCGTCTAAACGAAGCCTACTAAAAAGAAGTGGGAGGCAATGAAGAAACGGGTCCGCTGCGGATTAATGCTGCGGAGTGTCCGCAGCGGAATTCAAGAGCAATTCCGCCACGTGGGGCTTTGCCCTGAAACATAATTATGAGGTGTGAGGTTATGAGGTGTGATAAATTTTGAAGCATTCTTTTATGCATAGGCCAGGTTTTGTGGAGCAGGTATCGCATTGGTAAGTGGTGTCTCTTCTGATCCATCTTCTTGTACACACCCTACATTTTTTTTGGGGTCTTCTTTTTTTCTCGGTAGGGGGTAGAGATGAGCGAACTTATCAAAAGTTCGGTTCGGCTAGTTCGCCGAATTTCCTGAAAAAGTTTGATTCGGACCAAACTAGTTCGGACCGAACCTGTCATTTCCGTGCGCCGAGCATGCTACTGTCCAGGGTACTGATAGAGTTAATGGGCTGCACTAACTCTTTCAGCAACCTTGACAGCACATGCTCGGCGAGCGGAAAATACAATTTTAATGTAATAAAAAAATAATAATAATACGTTCATACTTACTTTCCTCCTGTCCGGCCTCCAGCGATGACGTTTCATCCATGTCGCCGCTGCAGCCAATCACAGGCTGTAGTGGCGGTCACGCACATCAGGATGACGTCAGCAGGCAGGCCTCCAGGGATGACGCTTCATCCCACGTGACCGCCTCTGCAGCCAATCACAGGCTGCAGCGGCGACATGGATGAAACGTCATCGCTGGAGGCCGGACAGGAGGAAAGTAAGTATGAACGTATTATTATTTTTTTGGCATGTATGTATGTTGGCATGTATTTATGTTGTCATGTATGTATGTATGTTGTCATGTATGTATGTATATATGTGCATGTATGTTTGCATGTATGTTGGCATGTATGTATATATGTGCATGTTTGTATGTATATTTGCATGTATATATTTGTATGTATGTATGTTTGCATGTATGTATGTTTGCATGTATGTATGTTTGTATGTATGTTTGCATGTATGTATGTTTGCATGTATGTATGTTGGCATGTATGTATGTTGGCATGTATGTATGTATGTATATATGTGCATGTATGTTTATATATATGTGCATGTATGTAATTATGTTTGCATGTATTTATGTTTGCATGTATATTTGTGCATGCTTGTATATATGTATGTATGTATCTTTGCATGTTTGTTTGTATGTATGTATGTATGTTTTCATGTGTGTGTGTATGCATGTATGTATGTATGTATGATAGTTTGCATGTATGTATGTATGTATGTATATATGTGTGTATGTTTGCATGTATGTATATTTGCATGTATATATGTGCATGCTTGTATATATGTATGTATGTATGTTTGTATATATGTATGTATGTATGTTTGCATGTATGTTTGTTTGTATATATGTCTGTATGGCCATGTATGATACTGTCTGCTGGCGCCCTGTATCTAAGACAACTTCGCGGCAGGCTTCTATACATGGTATAACAGTCAGTATCACACATTAAACTGAATCTAAGCCTACGACATGTTTTATTTCATTTTTTTTTTTTTACAGGTTTGGTGTTTGGACTACGTCGGTTTCGAGGACTACTTAGATGACGGTTTTTTTTCTACAATAAAATGGTTAATGAGGGTTGTGTTGGGGGTGCTTTATTTCAATAAAATATTTTATCTATATCTTTGTCTTTTCTTTTCAAATTTTATTACTACCACTTTAGTAATGGTCGCTGTCTGAGTGACAACATCCATTACTAAGGCGAGGCTTAGTGTTAGCCGGTGCAGGGGCTAACACTAACCACCATTATTACCCCAGTACCCACCACCACCAGGGGTGCCGGGAAGAGCCAGGTACGATCCAGTACCCGACCATCTGTTGTGATGGTCGGGCTCTGGGGCGGCCGCAGGCTGGTATTATTAGGCTGGGAAGGGCCAAAAACAGTGGACCTTCCCACCCTTGTAATGCTAGGCTGCTGCTGCTGTGTTGCATCTGGCTGGTTATAAAAGTGGGGGGGACCCCACGTCATTTTTTAAAATTATTTATTATTTATTTTTTTTTTTTTTAAAAAGACATGGGGTTCCACCCAATTTATCATAACCAGCCACATACAACACAGTGTTATTAGCCTGGGAATGGACAAAACCAGTGGCCCTTCCCACCCATTTAATGGCAGACTGCTGCGGCCTTGTATATGGCTGGTTATTAAAAATGTGGGGGACCCGTCTATTGTTAAATTTGTTAAATTAAAAAAAACAAAACGACGTGGGGGTCCCCCCCATTTTTATAACGAGCCCGATACAACACAGCAGCAGCAGCCTAGCATTACAAGGGTGGGAAGGTCCACTGTTTTTGGCCCTTCCCAGCCTCATAATACCAGCCTACGGCCGCCCCAGTACCCGACCATCACAACAGATGGTCGGGTACTGGATCGTACCAAGCTCTTCCCAGCACCCCTGGTGGTGGTGGGTACCGGGGTAATAATGGGTGGTTAGTGCTAGCCTCTGTACCGGCTAACACTAAGTACCGCCTTAATAATGGACGCTGTCAATCAGCCAACTGCCATTATCTAGGCACTAATAAAGTTTAAAAAAAACCACAAAGACAATTCTTTTTTATTGAAATAAGAAATCCCCAACAAAACCCTCGTTAACCATTTTATTAAAATTTGAAAAAACGTAGATCTACGCAGTAGTCCAACGAATCGAAGATGTAGTCCAATCGGTACATCAAAATCTGCAACAACATAAAAAAACAGTTATCAATGTGAACAATAACAATACTTCTACTCACCTACACACATATATACACGCACACACAAACAAACAACCATACACAAACACAACAAGATATACATACACACACACACACACACACACACACACACAAACAGACAAACACATACACGAACTCACACATATACAAACACACACATATACACGAACACACACATATACACAAACACACACACACACACACATATACACAAACACAACAAGATATACACAAACACACACACACACACACACAAAGAGAGAAACACACACACATATACACAAACTAACACATATACACAAGCACATATACAAACAAAAACACACATATACCCAAACACACACATATACACAAACACACACATATACACAAACACACACATATACACAAACACACACATATACACAAACACACACATATACACAAACACACACACACATATATACACACACACACAAACATATACACAAACACATATACACAAACACACCCATATATACACAAACACACATACACACACCCATATACACACATATACACAAACACACATACAAAAACACACAAACACCTACACACACACACACACAGTTCACAGCAGCACAGAGTATTTCAGGAGATGAGCGTGCGGATCTTGTGCGGGGTGGTGACTTACCAATCATGTGAAGGTGTTATTGAGGACAGGAGTGGAGGAGAGGTAACAGACTGAGCTACGTAATGGTAAGAGCAGAGTTCACAGCAGCACAGAGTATTTCAGGAGAGGAGCGTGTAGATTTTGTGCTGCTGTGAACTCTTCTCTTACCATTACGTAGCTCAGTTGTACCTCTCCTCCACTCCTGTCCTCAATAACACCTTCACATGACTTTCTCCTGGAATTTCAGGAAGGTTTCACGATTGCCTGCATACCTGGACACCACAAACGCATTATAAAATGCAATTTGGGTGAGGTGGACGACCAGCTATTTGTACCATGTTTTGCTCTTACGCATGGCATATATGGTTTGATCTCTTTATCCGATAGGTCCACCCCACCCATGAAGCGATTGTAGTCCAGGATGCAGGTAGGCTTGGTGGTTGGGGTGCTGGATCCACGTACTAGAACAGTTCTGCTGCTAGCATTATGAATGGTGGACAATATGTGTACATCCCTTTTGTCCTTAAATTTAAGAAAGAGCAGATTATTGCTGCAGACGGCACTACTTTCCACTTTCTGCAACATCTGCCCCAGCAGGGTTTTGGGAAGGCCCTTTTGATTCTTCCGGATGGTGCCACAGGCCACGATGGATCTGGATGAAAGAGACTTTAGGAGGGGAATACTGTTATAATAATTGTCCACGTATAGGTAATATCCCTGACCAAGTAAAGGGTGTATCAGATCCCAAACTATTTTGCCGCTGATACCAAGAAAGGAGGGGCAGTCTGGGGGTTCAATTCTTGAATCTTTCCCCTTATAAATTTTAAAACGGTGTGTACCCGGTGGCGCTCTCACACACCTTGTATAATTTTATGCCGTACCGGGCCCTTTTGTTTGTTTGCCCTTAACCCTAACAAGACTCCCTTCAATTGCTAAATAACTGTTACATTTTTTTTTAACATTTTTGTTTTTTTGTTTGTAATTTTTTTTTTAACAAGAAAACTAAACTCCCTAAAAATTCAGGAGAGGACGGAGTAGGTAGGGACAGAAGACCGCAAGTAAACGGTCAGCAGGTGACGGACATCAGCAGTTAAGCAGGATGACCAGGTGATAGAAGCTGGGGCTAGGGGTCAGTATAGGGTAAAATTGGGGAACTTTTTAAACAAAATTGACAGGGACACTGACAGGGACACTGACAGGGACACTGACAGGGACACTGACAGGGACACTGACAGGGACACTGACAGGGACTTCAGTTCTGACAGGGATCACAGATCTGACAGGGTCCTTCACACTAGGCAGGGATCAGCTGAAGGGCATGGAGGGTGAGTATAGAGGAGTTATTTTTGTATTTTTAACCCTTTTTTCTGTCAGAAACACTCTGACACTGACAGTACACTACACTACACTACACTGATGACCGGCTCTGAGAAGATCTGACACGCAATGATCTTCTCAGAGCCGGGAAACGGCACTGTGTCGTCATTGACAGCTGAGTTTGGTCTGTCACATTTGACTGACCAACCACAGCGATCGCCGACACGGGGCCGCTATGATAGGTCCCGTGCCGGGTAACTGTGATTGTTAGCTGTCACGGACAGCAACAATCATTGTGATGTCACCATGTCAAGTGACATGGTGACAGTTTGAATGCAGGGCGTTACTGTACGCCCTTTTGCGGGAAGGCACCGCTAAAAAGGACGTTCAGTAACGCCGATTTGCGGGAAGGGGTTAAAGATTCTATGCAGAGACAGGACGAGTAGAAGGCAGAGTAGGCGGTTGTCTAGGGCACTAATGAGAGGCGCAATACAGTATATGGATTAAACAAAAATAAATAATTCACTATTTTTAAATTGACAGGGTCAATGTCGAGCATTTCTCTTTGGGGAATTGGTGACAAAACAGTAATTGTCACACAGGAATAGACTTAATTTATAGAAGCCTAATGTAACCTATTAACGATAAAGAGATGGGCCCCTGGTCACATGCAAAGCTTCACATACCTTCCTGTGTGGGTGGGAGCTTCAATACTGCTCTTTTTGATCTCCTGGTTCATGAACAGAAATCTAGAACCACAGTTAAGAATTAAATTTACAAATGCAGAGAAGATAGAGCGAAACAATGGTGACAAAGAGGAATATACGGCTATGTTCACACGGCAAATGTTCAAGCTGAAAAATACGAGGCTGATTTCAAAGAGAAAACAGACTATGAAATCCAGGCATTTTACTATTGGATTTTGCAAGCATAGTTGAAATGTATTTTGAGGTTATATTTTTTGAGCGTTTTTTTTTGAGCATCAATAGGAAAGACTTTAACCCCTTCCCTCTACTTGACGTACTATTAGGTCATGATAAGTGCATCGTTCGCACTCCATGACCAAATAGTACGTCACGGAAGGATCGTCCATTTCGGCCGTCCTCTCGGCACATACAGGAGCTGTGACAACTGCTGTCTCTTAAAGCTGTTGCCGCAGCTCCTCAGCAGGGACCGATTTCAGTGTCCCCACTGATTAACCCCTTAGAAGCCACGTTCAATAGCGATTGCGGCTTCTTAGGGGTTAAACCACTATCGACATCCCGCTACATGATAGCAGGTGCCGAGGGTTGCCATGGCAACCGGAGGCTAAACAATGGCTATGCCATCTATGGAAGCCTAGACGAAGTCAGGACCTACTATGCGTGCTGTCAGCAAGTAGCTAACAGCTCTAATACACTGCACTACGCATGTAGTGCAGTGTATTAGGGTATGTTCACACAATTAACAAAATACGTCTGAAAATACGCAGCTGTTTTCAAGGGAAAACAGCTCCTGATTTTCAGAAGTTCTTTGAGCAACTCGCGTTTTTCTCAGTGTTTTTCACGGTGATTTCGCAGCTTTTTTTACGGACGTTTTTGGAGCTGTTTTTAATAGTCTATGAGAAAACAGCTCCAAAAATGTCCCAAGAAGTTTCCTGCACTTCTTTTGACAAGCCGTCATTTTACGCGCCGTATGGGCAGATGTTTGCCGACGTATTGGGGCCGTCTTTTCAGGCGTAATTCGAGGCGTAAAATTCCTCCATTACGTCTGAAAAGAGGTTGTGTGCACATACCCTTAGAATTGCAATCAGGGCGCCCTGCCCTCTAGTCCCCTAGAAGGACAATATGAAAAAGTAAAAAAAAAAGGTGTGTAAAAATAAAAAAAATTGAAGTTTTAAAGTAATGAAAGTGAAAATCCCCCTTTCTCCCTTATCAGTCCTTTATTATTAGGGTATGTGCACACACACTAATTACGTCCGTAAGTGACGGACGTATTTCGGCCGCAAGTACCGGACCGAACACAGTGCAGGGAGCCGGGCTCCTAGCATCATAGTTATATACGATGCTAGGAGTCCCTGCCTCTCTGCAGGACAACTGTCCCGTACTGTAATCATGTTTTCAGTACGGGACAGTAGTTCCACGGAGAGGCAGGGACTCCTAGCATCGTACATATGTATGATGCTAGGAGCCCGGCTCCCTGCACTGTGTTCGGTCCACTACTTGCAGCCGAAATACGTCCGTCAATTACGGACGTAATTAGTGTGTGTGCACATACCCTTAAAAAACAAAAACTATAAACTATATATAATTGGTACCGCCGCGTTCGTAACGGCCTGAACTACAAAATAATTTTGTTATTTATCCCGCGCGGTGAGCGCCATAAAAGAAAATAATAATAAACCGTACCAGAATCAACATTTTTTGGTCACTTCACCTCCCAAAAAAATGGAATAAAAAGAGATCTAAAAAAGGTGCATGTACCTAAAAATGGTACTGATCGAAACTACAGTTTATTACGCAAAAAAACAAGCCCTCACACGGCTTTCTTGATGGAACAATAAAAAAGTTATTGCTCTTAGAATATGGCAACACAAAAAGTAAATGATTTTTTATAAAAAGTATTTTATTGTGCAAACGCCATAAGACATAAAAAAACTATAAACATATGGTATCGCCGTAATCGTATCGACCTGCAGAGTAAAGTCAATATCATAAAGTAATTTATAGCCCACGGTGAACGCTGTTAAAAAAGGAATCAAACACAATAGTAGAATTGCTGTTTTTTAGTCACAACGCCTCTTAAAAAAATAGAATAAAAACTGGTCAAAAAGTCGCATGCACCCCATGAAAGCTACAATTAATTCCTCAAGGGGTCTAGTTTCCAATATGGAGTCCCTTTTAAGGGGTTTCCCCTGTACTGGTACCTCAGAAGCTTTGCAAATGCGACATGGCGCCCAGAAACCAATCCAGCAAAATCTACATGCCAAATAGCTCTCCTGCCTTTCCGAGCTCTACCCTTTGTCCAACCAGCAGTTTATGACAACAGATGGGGTATTTCCGTAATCGGGAGAAATTGCTTTACAAATGTTGGTGTGCTTTTTCTCCTTTATTCCATGTCAAAATTAAAAATTCGTACCTTTTATCGGAACAATTTGATTTTCAATTGCACAGCCTAATTCCACAAAATGCAGCAAGAAACCTGTGGGGTCCAAATGCTCACTTTATCCCTCGATATGTTCCTTGAGTGGTGTAGTTTATCTGATTCATATATGTGGGGTTAGTTAATGCCTCCATTTTTTGTTCTTGCACTCCTCCCATTCTGCCCTGGGTGATTTTAATTAGTTTAATGCTGGTTCCTACCATCCCCATATATATATATATATATATATATATATATATATATATATATATATGTAGGCTTAGTCCCAGTTCTGGGTGTATGTGCAGAGTAGGTCCCCACCTATGGAGGACGCCTTGTCGTGGCAGGTGGGCAAACAATTTGTGATCAAAATGTGCAAGAACCTCCCTTTTGTAAGTAGATTTGGCATGTAATGCATATTTATTTATATTTAGCGATTTAGGTTACATTGGTGTTCACAGTGTGCTGTCACCATTTTTTTGTGTGCTGCAGATGTATATACCATTCACATCACATGGAAACCTGGTTGAAAAACCCCTAGAACTGTAATGGTGGGAGGTATTAGTCATTGTTATCAAGCACCTGTTAGACTTAAAGGACACTAAAATAACTCAGACCAGCAGAATAGAATATTATTCAGAATGTGGTGAAAACTATAAGTTCCCATTGTAAGTTTTCATTAGGATTTAATTTGGACTCCTTAATAATTGCTACAAGTGCCAAGCTAATTAGGAAGTGTTTGAATAATGCCCAGTTCACAATGGTGACCAGACTAAATCTCTTTGCTATTGTGTAGACCAGTGATGCTATTTCTGTTTTCCAGATCTTTGCACATTGGAATTGGTGGTGGTCTCTTGTTCCCCAAGACAGTTCGGGGAGTGCTAGGCAAGTATATATTTTATTGTACAGGAGCTGCTTGACGGTAAGAGCTATAGGTGTGAATTTTTTTGTAATTTTTTAATTTTACCCCAGATGCACTAGCGTAGCTATAGGGGTCGCAGCGGTCGCAATTGCGACCGGGCCCCGAAGCCAGGGGGCCCACGGCCCCCCGCACAACATCAATAAAAAGTTACTATAGTAACTCGGGCCGCGGGCCCCTGTTACTATAGTAACAGACTTTACTTACCTTCCTGGTTCCGGATCGCAGCGGAGGTCCTGACGTCAAGCGCTGTGCGCAGCGCATGACGTCACAGCGCTATGCACCGTGCACAGCATCGAGACAACAGAACTCCCGCCGCGGCTGAAGAGGAAGGTAAGGTTAGCCCTGACTGACGGCGTCCGACTCCCGGGACCCGCCAATCAGCTGTTTTGAAGGGGCCGCAGCACTCGTACGAGAGCTGCTCCCCTTCATTCCTGTCACTTCATTCCGGTCACACTGTGAATCGGTGTCGGCGATTCACAGTGTGAGCGAGTAGTGAAATGAAGGGGAAGCAGCTCTCGTACGAGTGCTGCGGCCCCTTCAAAACAGCTGATTTGCGGATCCCGGGAGACACATCAGCTATTGATGGCCTATCCTGAGGACAGGCCATCAATGTTTAGGGACTGTACAACCCCTAAGCCTACGATGTAGCAGGCTTAGGGGGCCCATGAGACAGGATCACAGATTGTGTGATCCTGTCTGCTGGGCCCTGTATCTAAGCCAATCACATGGTAGGCTTAGATACATGGCCCATGCGTGATCCTGTCTGCTGGGCCCTGTATCTAAGCCAATCACATGGTAGGCTTAGATACATGGCCCATGTGTGATCCTGTCTGATGGGCCCTGTATATAAGCCTGTAGGTTTAGATACAGGGCCCCAGCACACAGTAATCTTATACTGTATGAGATTACTGTCTGCTGGACCCTGTATGTAAGCCTACGTTGTGGTAGGCTTAGATACAGGGTCCCACAGACAGTATCACACATGGGCCCTGTATCTAAGCCTAAAACACGTGTTACTAATCATTTTTTGTGTGTTTTCTTACAGGTTCGGTCGTTGGACTACGTCGGATTCCAGGACTACTTCGATGACAGCTTTTTTTTTTATTATCAATAAAATGGTTAATGAGGGCTGTGTGGGTTTTTTTTTTATTTCAATAAAATATTTTTTCTATGTCTTTGTGTTTTTTTTTAAACTATATTACTACCGCCTTAGTAATGGCCGCCGGCTGATTGACCGCATCCATTGCTAAGGCGGGGCTTAGTGTTAGCCGATGCAGAGGCGAACACTAACCCCCTTTATTACCTCGGTACCCACCGCCACCAGGGGTGCTGGGAAGAGCCGGGTACGATCCAGTACCTGACCATCTGTAGTGATGGTCGGCTACTGGGGTGGCCGCAGGCTGGTATTATCAGGAGGGGAAAGGCCAAAAACAGTGGCCCTTCCTACCCTGGTGATGCTAGGCTGCTGCTGCTTTATTGTATCTGGCTGGTTATGAAAAATGGGGGGGACCCCACGTCATTTAAAAAAAAAAATAATAATAATTGTAAAGAACGATGTGGGGTCCCCCCCAATTTTCATAACCAGCCAGATACAACACAGCAGCAGCAGGCAGCATTACCAGGGTGGGAAGGGCCACTGTTTTTGGCCTTCCCCAGCCTAATACTACCAGCCTGCGGCCACCCCGGTGCCTGCATGTCACTACAGATGGTCGGGTATTGGTTTGTACCCGGCTCTTCCCAGTACTCCTGGTGGCGGTGGGTACTGGGGTAATAATGGGAGTTAGTGTAGCCTCTGCACCGGCTAACATTAAGCCTCGCCTTAGTAATGGAGGTTGTCAATCAGCCAGCGGCCATTACTAAGGCGGTGATAATAAAGTTTAAAAAGATACAAGCACATAGAAAAAATATTTTATTGAAATAAAAAAACAGAACCCTCATTAACCAATTTATTGAGAATAAAAAAAACGCCGTCATTGAAGTCCTCGAATCCGAAGTCCAACGACAGAACCTGTAAAAAAACACAAACACACAAAAATAATCAGTAACACATAAAGAAGCAGAATTATTATTCTTACCTTTCCTGGTCCAGCGCTGGAGCCGCAATGTCAGCGAGCTGGGCCCTGTATCTAATCCAATCATGTGTGATACTGTCTGCTGAGCTGTGTATCTAATCCAATCATGTGTGATACTGTCTGCTGGGCCCTGTATCTAATCGTATCTTGTGTGATACTGTCTGCTGGGCCCTATATCTAAACCGATCATGTGTGATACTGTCTGCTGAGCCACTGTATCTAATCCTATCATGTGTGATACTGCCTTCTGAGCCACTGTATCTAATCCTATCATGTGTGGTACTGTTTGCTGAGCCACTGTATCTAATCCTATCATGTGTGGTACTGTCTGCTTAGCCACTGTATATAATCCTATCATGTGTGATACTGTCTGCTGGGCCACTGTATCTAATCCTATCATGTGTGATACTGCCTTCTGAGCCACTGTATCTAATCCTATCATGTGTGATACTGTCTGCTGGGCCACTGTATCTAATCCTATCATTTGTGATACTGTCTGCTGAGCCACTGTATCTAATCCTATCATGTGTGATACTGCCTTCTGAGCCACTGTATCTAATCCTATCATGTGTGATACTGTCTGCTGAGCCACTGTATCTAATCCTATCCATAGTTTATAGGGTCGTAGTGCTATAGATATGCTATGCTGTCTCATATACACACTTTTTTTTGGGCGGACACATATGTATTGGGGCTATTTCCCTGACATTTTAAGCCCTGAGGGTATGTTCACACGGCAGCGTCCGTTACGGCTGAAATTACGGTGCTGTTTTCAGGAGAAAACAGCACCGTAATTTCAGACGTAAAGGCATGTGCAGGCGTCTTTCGCTGCGTCCATTACGGACGTAATTGGAGCTGTTTTTTTATGGAGTCCATGGAAAACGGCTCCATTTACGTCTGAAGAAATGACAGGCACTTCTTTGACGCGGGCGTCTTTTTTTACGCGCAGCCTTTTGACAGCGGCGCGTAAAAAAAAATGACCGTCGGCACAGAACAC
This sequence comes from Rhinoderma darwinii, assembly GCF_050947455.1. Lineage (NCBI taxonomy): Eukaryota > Metazoa > Chordata > Amphibia > Anura > Rhinodermatidae > Rhinoderma > Rhinoderma darwinii. The sequence goes on from NC_134689.1 coordinate 50,313,400, forward strand.
CGTAAGACCCATTCAAATGAACGGGCAGATGTTTGCCAACGCTTTTGAGCCGCATTTTCGGACGTAATTCAATGCTAAAACACCCGAATTACGTCCGTAAATAGGGTGTGTGAACCCACCCTTAGTGACGCCCCCGGCTGCTAGTGCTGCATTGTTGGGTCGGCCATGAGAAGTTTGCGGGGGGGGGGGGGGGGCCCAGTAAGAATTTTTGCATCGGGGCCTTTGAACCTTTAGCTACGCCCCTGCCCAGATGGGTAGTTGGTTCATGCAGCTTTAGGTATTTCTCCATTGAACTTATAAGTGTCTGATCTAATTAATACAATTAGCCCTTAGGGGAAGATTTATTAAGACTAGCGTTTCATATCCCAGGCTTAATAAACAATTTGTTGAAGCAAGGTGAAGTACATTTATTGAGAGGCCAGAGCCTCTTAATCAATGTATCCCATCTTTCGGTTGGTCTTGATTAGAGATGAGTGAACCGGGACAACCGAACCCGGTTTCGGTCCGAACTTCCGGAAAAGTTCGGTTCGCAGCGAATCCGAACTTCACCGGGTTCGGCCGACCCCGTTTTGACCGAACCCGGTCAAAAATATTATACAAATCGGCAGCCACTTGTCTCTATCAATCACTGATAGAGAAAAGAGGCTGCTGATTAAAAATAAAATAAAAAGCATTTCATACGTACCTGGTCGTTGTCTTGGTGATGAGTCCCTCTTCTTCCTCCAGTCCGACCTTCTTTTCTGACGCGGCAGCCTGTGATTGGCTGCAGAGGCATCTGCAGCTGGGATTGGCTGCAGAGGCCTCTGCAGCCTATGATTGGCTGCAGCGCTCACATGGGCTGCATCGTCATCAAGGAATGTCGGGCCGGATGTCGAGAGGGACGCGTCACCAAGGCAACGGCCAGGAGACCGGACTGGAGGAAGCAGGGAGTTCCCGGTAAGTATGAACGTCTTTTTTTTTTTACAGGTTACTCTATATTGTGATCAGTAGTCACTGTCCAGGGTGCTGAAACAGTTACTGCCGATCAGTTAACTCTTTCAGCACCCTGGACAGTGACTATTTACTGACGTCGCCTAGCAACGCTGCCGTAATGACGGGTGCACACATGTAGCCACCCGTCATTACGGGGCCTCATGCACACGACCGTAAAAACACCCGTTATTACGGGTCGTAATTACGACCCGAAATAGCGGGCCCATAGACTTCTGTTAGCCACGGGTACCTTCCCGTTTTCTCACGGGAAGGTGCCCGTGCCGTTAAAAAGATAGAACATGTTCTATTTTTTAATTTTACGGGCCGTGCCCGTAATTACGACTCATAATTACGAGCACGGCCGGGCACGGCCGGCCACGGGCAGCCGGCCGCTTTTGCGAGCCGCGCTGTATTTATAAGGGTATGTTCACACGACAGCATCCGTAACGGCTGAAATTACGGGGATGTTTCCGCCTGAAAACATCCCCGTAATTTCAGCCGTAACGGCATGTGCAGGCGCTTGAACGCCGCGTCCATTACGGACGTAATTGGCGCTGCTATTCATTGGAGTCAATGAATAACGGCTCCAATTATGGACAAAGAAGTGACAGGTCACTTCTTTGACGCAGGCGTCTATTTACGCGCCGTCATTTGACAGCGGCGCGTAAATATATGCCTCGTGTGAACAGACAAACGTCTGCCCATTGCTTTCAATGGGCATATGTTTGTCAGCGCTATTGAGGCGCTATTTTCAGACGTAATTCAGGGCAAAAACACCCGAATTACGTCCGTAATTAGTGCGTGTGAACATACCCTAATTATAGCAGCACGGCCCGTAAAATAGAAAAATAGAACATGTTCTATTTTTTTAACGGCACGGGCACCTTCCCGTGAGAAAACGGGAAGGTACCCGTGGGTAACAGAAGTCTATGAGCCCGTTATTGCGGGTCGTAATTACGACCCGCAATAACGGGTGTTTTTACGGTCGTGTGCATAATGGGAGCACGGCTCGGAAAAATGGCCGGCCGTGCTCATCTCCTGAAATACTCTGTGCTGCCTTAAACTCTGTGGACAGGTCAGGATCCTGTTTCTTTTAAATGCTGCTAGGGAACCCGCTCGATCCACTATATAAGGCTGCGCTACAGTGCAGCATTTAAAAGAAACAGGATCCTGACCTGTCCACAGAGTTTAAGGCAGCACAGAGTATTTCAGGAGATGAGCATGCAGATTCAGTGCTGCTGTGAACTCTGCTCTTACCATTACGTAGCTCTCAGTCTGTTACCTCTCCTCCACTACTGTCCTCAATAACACCTTCATGATTGGCAAGTCACCACGTAACAGTAAGAGCAGAGTTCACAGCAGCACAGAGTATTTCAGGAGATGAGCGTGCGGATCTTGTGCGCAGTGGTGACTTGCCAATCATGTGAAGGTGTTATTGAGGACAGGAGTGGAGGAGAGGTAACAGACTGAGCTACGTAATGGTAAGAACAGAGTTCACAGCAGCACAGAGTATTTCAGGAGAGGAGCGTGCAGATTCAGTGCTGCTGTGAACTCTGCTCTTACCATTACGTAGCTCTCAGTCTGTTACCTCTCCTCCACTCCTGTCCTCAATAACACCTTCTCATGATTGGCAAGTCACCACGTAATGGTAAGAGCAGAGTTCACAGCAGCACAGAGTATTTCAGGAGATGAGCGTGCGGATCTTGTGCGGGGTGGTGACTTGCCAATCATGTGAAGGTGTTCTTGAGGACAGGCGTGGAAGAGAGGTAACAGACTGAGAGCTACGTAATGGTAAGAGCAGAGTTCACAGCAGCACAGAATATTTCAGGAGAGGAGTGTGCAGATTCTGTGCTGCTGTGAACTCTGCTCTTACCATTACGTAGCTCTCAGTCTGTTACCTCTCCTCCACTCCTGTCCTCAATAACACCTTCTCATGATTGGCAAGTCACCACGTAATGGTAAGAGCAGAGTTCACAGCAGCACGGAATCTGCACGCTCATCTCCTGAAATACTCTGTGCTGCCTTAAACTCTATGGACAGGTCAGGATCCTGTTTCTTTTAAATGCTGCACTGTAGCACAGCCTTATATAGTGGATTGAGCGGGTTCCCCAGCAGCATTTAAAAGAAACAGTGTTTGTGTATGTGTGTGTTTGTGTATATATGTGTGTTTGGGTATGTGTCTGTGTCTGTTTTTATATGTGTGTTTGTGTATATATGGGTGTGTTTGTGTATATGTGTTTGTGTATATGTTTGTGTATATGTGTGTGTATATATGGGTGTATTTGTATATATGTTTGTGTGTAGATGTTTTTGTATATGTGTGTTTGTGTATATGTGTGTATATGGGTGTGTGTTTATGTGTGTGTGTTTGTGTATATATGGGTGTGTTTGTGTGTATATGTGTATGTGTGTGTGTTTGGGTATGTGTGTTTTTGTTTGTATATGTGTGTGTATATGTGTTTGTGTATATCTTGTTGTGTTTGTGTATAACTGTGTATATGTGTTTGTGTATGTATATGTGTGTTTGGATATGCGTGTTTTTGTTTGTATATGTGTGAGTTCATGTATATGTGTGTGTGTTTGTCTGTTTATGTGTGTGTGTGTGTGTGTGTGTGTGTGTGTGTATATATCTTGTTGTGTTTGTGTATGGTTGTTTGTTTGTGTGTGCGTGTATATATGTGAGTAGAAGTATTGGTATTGTTCACATTGATAACTGTTTTTTTATGTTGTTGCAGATTTTGATGTACCGATTGGACTACATCTTCGATTCGTTGGACTACTGCGTAGATCTACGTTTTTTAAAATTTTAATAAAATGTTTAATGAGGGTTTTGTTGGGGATTTCTTATTTCAATAAAAAAGAATTGTCTTTGTGTTTTTTTAAAAACTTTATTAGTGCCTAGATAATGGCAGTTAGCTGATTGACAGCATCCATTATTAAGGCGGTACTTAGTGTTAGCCGGTGCAGAGGCTAGCACTAACCACCCATTATTACCCCGGTACCCACCACCACCAGGGGTGCCGGGAAGAGCTTGGTACGATCCAGTACCCGACCATCTGTTGTGATGGTCGGGTACTGGGGCGGCTGTAGGCTGGTATTATGAGGCTGGGAAGGGCCAAAAACAGTGGACCTTCCCACCCTTGTAATGCTAGGCTGCTGCTGCTGTGTTGTATCGGGCTGGTTATAAAAATGGGGGGGACCCCCACGTCGTTTTTTTTTTAAATTTAACAATAGACGGGTCCCCCACATTTTTAATAACCAGCCATATACAAGGCCACAGCAGTCTGCCATTACATGGTTGGGAAGGGCCACTGGTTTTGTCAATTCCCAGGCTAATAACACTGTGTTGTATGTGGCTGGTTATGATAAATTGGGTGGAACCCCATGTCTTTTATAACCAGCCAGATACAACACAGCCACAGCAGCCTAGCATTACAAGGGTGGGAAGGTCCACTGTTTTTGGCCCTTCCCAGCCTCATAGTGCCAGCCTGCGGCCGCCCCAGAGCCCGACCATCACAACAGATGGTCGGGTACTAGATCGTACCTGGCTCTTCCCGGCACCCCTGGTGGTGGTGGGTACCGGGGTAATAATGGTGTTTAGTGTTAGCCTCTGCACCGGCTAACACTAAGCCTCGCCTTAGTAATGGATGTTGTCACTCAGACAGCGGCCATTACTAAAGTGGTAGTAATAAAATTTGAAAAGAAAAAGACAAAGATATAGATAAAATATTTTATTGAAATAAAGCACCCCCAACACAACCCTCATTAACCATTTTATTGTAGAAAAAAAACCCGTCATCTAAGTAGTCCTCGAAACCGACGTAGTCCAAACACCAAACCTGTAAAAAATAAAAAATAAATGAAATAAAACATGTCGTAGGCTTAGATTCAGTTTAATGTGTGATACTGACTGTTATACCATGTATAGAAGCCTGCCACGAAGTTGACTTAGATACAGGGTGCCAGCAGACAGTATCATACATGGCCATACAGACATATATACAAACAAACATACATGCAAACATACATACATATATACATACATATATACAAGCATGCACATATATACATGCAAATATACATACATGCAAGCATACACACATATATACATACATACATGCAAACTATCATACATACATACATACATACATACATGCATACACACACACATGAAAACATACATACATACAAACATGCAAAGATACATACATACATATATACAAGCATGCACAAATATACATGCAAACATAAATACATGCAAACATAATTAAATACATGCACATATATATAAACATACATGCAAACATACATGCAAAAAATAAAAACATGCATACATACATACATACATGACAACATACATACATGCAAACATACATACATGCAAACATACATACATACATGCAAACATACATACATGCAAACATACACACATGCAAATATATACATGCAAATATACATACAAACATGCACATATATACATACATGCCAACATACATGCAAACATACATGCACATATGTACATACATGACAACATACATATATACATACATGACAACATACATACATACATACATACATACATACATACATACATACATACATGCAAACATACATACATACAAAAATACATGCATGCAAACATACATACATGCAAACATACATACATACATGCAAATATATACATGCAAATATACATACACACATTCACATATATACATACATGCAAACATACATGCACATATATACATACATACATGACAACATACATACATACATGCAAACATACATACAAACATACATAAATGCAAACATACATACATGCAAATATACACACATGCAAATATACATACACACATATATATACATGCAAATATACATACAAACATGCACATATATACATGCATGCCAACATACATGCAAACATACATGCACATATATACATACATACATGACAAAATACATACATGACAACATACATACATACATGCAAACATACATGTACATATATACATACATACATGACAACATACATACATGCAAACATACATACATACATACAAACATACATACAAACATACATTCATGCAAACATACATACATGCAAACATACATACATACATGCAAATATATACATGCAAATATACATACACACATGCACATATATACATACGTGACAACATACATGCAAACATACATGCACATATATATATACATGCAAACATACATACATGCAAACATACATACATGCAAACATACATACAAACATACATTCATGCAAACATACATACATGCAAACATACATACATGCAAATATATACATGCAAATATACATACAAACATGCACATATATACATACATGCCAACATACATGCCAACATACATGCACATATATACATACATACATACATGACAACATACATACATACATACATACATGACAACATACATACATACATACATGTCAACATACATACATACATACATACATGCCAACATACATACATGCCAAAAAAAAATAATAATATGTTCATACTTACTTTCCTCCTGTCCGGCCTCCAGCGATGACGTTTCATCCATGTCGCCGCTGCAGCCTGTGATTGGCTGCAGAGGCGGTCACGTGGGATGAAGCGTCATCCCTGGAGGCCGGCCTTCTGACGTCATCCTGACGTGCGTGACCGCCACTACAGCCTGTGATTGGCTGCAGCGGTGAAAGGGATGAAACGTCATCGCTGGAGGCCGGACAGGAGGAAAGTAAGTATGAACGTATTATTTTTATTTTTTTATTACATTAAAATTGTATTTTCCGCGCGCCGAGCATGTACTGTCAAAGTTGCTGAAAGAGTTAGTGCAGCCCATTAACTCTATCAGCACCCTGGACAGTAGCATGCTCGGCGCACGGAAGTGACAGGTTCGGTCCGAACTAGTTCGGTCCGAATCCAACTTTTTTGTGAAATTCGGCGAACTAGCCAAACCGAACTTTTGATAAGTTCGCTCATCTCTAGTCTTGATCATGGCATCCATTCCTCCTTTCAGACTTTTTTATTGTAAGGAACAAATTAATACATGCACACACTGCTGACTTAGTTAACAATAAACAAATTTAATAACTCAACAATATAGACAATGCTTGATAAGCAATAGATCGAAAAAAACGTAGTCACCAAAACATACAGAATTTACTTATTTAAGATTGTGATCCCGTCTCTACTCAGAGTGCCCAGTGAGGAATAAAGCCACTGTCTGCACACCATACAGGTTGTAGCTGAAATCAAAATGGCTACAGTATCGGTGTGGTTTTTATACCCCATGTAATGGCTGTTTTCCCTTATCACCACGCCTTAAGTTCTTTCAGTTTTTAGCAAATAAGTGAGGTTTACTTCAAACACTCCAGCAATTATTTTTTTTGCCTATATTGTGCCACATAGACTGCTATTAAATAATAATGTAGAGGTTCCTCTGAATGCCTTGTGTATACCTGTTCTAGTGAATGTTTAATTTATGGGTTGTCTGCCATGTTGGTTCCTTCTGATATGGTTCCCCTAACGCAGCCCACATTTCCCATGATGCTTCTGGCTTTGCAAAAGCAGAGGGGGTGGAGACTCATCACACTGCACTTGCTCTACTCTGTCTAGATGCAGCAAGTGATAGATCAGTGACATATAACCTCTGTTCTCCCACTGCAGAGTCTCAGTGTGTTCTATGTATTTTCAGCCGGTCTCCTCTGCCTCCTGCTAGTGATAGATTTCTCTCTGTTAGTTTTTACACAGGAGGCAGTGAGGAGCAGCATTTCATAGAAATACACTGGACTCTCGGCACACAGCACTCACGGATAGTATCGAAAGTTAGTGCGGGTCAGGGGATTTTATAACTCAACAGCTTATCATTGTAAGGACTCACTTATTATATGCCTGCACTCTGCTCCCTTAGATAGGGAAGAAATCATCTCTTCAGCATAACTTTATGCATGAAGGACATACAGAGGAACCAGGAGGGTGGAGCTGGGTAGGGAGAGGAGGGCTCTCAGAGCTGACAGGAGGGATTTGATAGGTAATGATGTTCTCCTGTAGTTTACAGGGTCAGCCACGCAGGAGAAATGACTTCCTGTCTACTCATGAGAGCATGGTCTATTCTGGTGGTGAGATCACATCACACAGCTGCCCATAATGAATGGGTTCAAAATATATAGATGCAACTGAGCTGGGAAGAGACAAATGACACTGCTAGAATATTGCTGGTGAGTTAGCATAATATGTGCAATAAAATATTTGCTGTAGTGCTTCTTTAAACTGACACTCAGCTCATAAGCTTAAACCCACATTCTGCGTTAGAAAAGAAAAAGTAGCAAAAAGACATATAGTCAAAGCAGAAATTATTACTGATAACAGCGGGACGATAGCAGTCTCAATACATTATTCTAAATTTTAAACAAACTATAGCTTATTTTGTTGTTGACTTAAGCAGTTTGCGGTTTCTGCTGCGTGCAAAATAACACTCTGTAAAATGAAAAATAGCATACAAAATAGAAGGAGTCACACACTTGAGATATATATATATATATATATATATATATATATATATATATTTCACTATATTACAATTATTTATTTACCCCATTATTATACCACTTTACTATGCTCTGATGTACCCTGATGTACTTACTTATGCCCCCACATTATAGAATGTAATACGAGTAAAACCCCAAACAAAATTACTACCAAACTAAATTTGTGCTCCCAAAACCAAATAGCGGTCATTCCAAGACTGGCAGTTTGCCCGAACAGCAGTTTCTGACCAGATATGGGGCATTACCATACTCAGGAGATCATGCGTAACAATTTATGGCGAGTAGAAAAATAGAAAAATTGAGCACTCACCGAATATAGCAATGAAATTCTTTTATTCAGGATCTCTCGGTCTGGATGTGGAGAAAGCCTACGGCCGTTTCGCGTACACACACGTTTTCTCAAGGCCCTTGATAAAAGAGGGCCTTACGAAAGTGTGTGTGTGTATGCAAAACAGCCAAGGCTTGCTCCTTATATAAAGTTCTGATGTGCTGTACAGGTTGAAGAGCACCACTTGGGCATGTGTAACGCCGAAATTAAATATATTGATAGTGCCATTTGATAAACTCCACTCAGTTATAATACGCGTCTCAATTGACAGTGCCAGCCCTTTTCCTCCTTTCTTGAACAATTTATGGAGAGTGTGTATCTAGGGGCTCAAGCTGGGCATAATATATTGCCCTGAAATGACATATCTGTGGAAAATTTGCAATTTTAACTCAACAACATCTGTTGCGCACTAATTTCTGGAAAACATCTTTGGGGTCGAAATGCTTACTACACTCATAGATTAATTCCTTCAGAGGTTTCCACTGTCCACTGTACTGCTACCTCAGGGGCTCTGAAAAATCTGCGCTCCAAAAGCAAATTGGAGAAAGGCATTTCTCTACAAGAATATTTGAACAAATAGGTGGAAATACACTTCCACTTATTATAATTTATTAGTGTGTGTCATAATACTTCACATTTCCAAGTTTTGGAAGCATACTCTCTAGACTGATACTCAATTTTAGAAGGCAATTGTTCTGTATTAGATTGTAACAACATGCGGTGACAGATTATCTGTAAGGGAAGCTGTATGAAATAATTGACTATTTTCCTAAAGATAACCCCTTTTAGCCTGGTACTATGATTCCTAGCTGGAAATATGAAGCAATTCTCTTCTAAATCCAATTGGGAGAATAAACCACAGTAAACTACAGGGATAAAAACACCAATCTACAGTACATGTTATCTCAGTAGATGAATTATTCTAATATAAAAAGGTAAAGGCAATATATAACTACACATGTTTATGAGCTGTCTATTATTGCCATAGTATTTTAGATAGGTAACTTAGGTCTGCAAACATTTTCATTTTGTTCCTGAGAATGTTTCAGTAAATAACCTATAGAAATGAAAAGCTGCATTCATTTTAAGTAACATACAGAAAATTGTAGTAGAGGAGCTGTTCTACTACAATTTATGTCAATAATGAATGCTCTGAAAAGAATGACATTCAAAGCAATGCCTAGCTACAAGCCACAGATGAACTTTAAGTGTGGCAAAGTGAATCATGCAGAATTATTACTACATTAACAGTCTAACTACTTGTTTTTGCCTTTTGTATCTTTTGTAGTTTTTTTCATTATCAGCACGTAAATAAACTAAAAATTTGCTCCATCTTCTTACACTCATTAAAACTAGTAGACCATACAGTACAGTAACCAACCGCAATAAAAGCTTTCGAATGCTTCAAATTACCTTCATGCAGACATGTAATTCAATGTACTTAAAAGTCGTCTACACAATCAAGTAAATGTGTCTTATATTTATTTTTCATGTATGGTATGGTATGTTTTTTTTTGCAATGCTTGCTTTTGTGGTCTTAAATTTGAAGAATAAAGGTGCATGTGTGTTTACTGAACATGCCATGTAACATAATTGCGGTCATTTTCCTGTGTCATGCCCCCTTTTGCTCCAAATGATTTCTTCCTGTCTACATCTATCAATCAAATGTCAATACTTCCTGTCTGAGTGACCAATTCACCTAACTGACCTAACTATGGTTGTCATAGATAATAATTCAAATAGGAACCTTGGAGAGAACAGGGTAGAAAGACTCCTCCCATGCAGCCAGAAGCAGTATTGGAAGATCGCTCGAGGTCCTGGGTTAAAGCTGGCTATACAGATTAGATCAAAGTCGGTTGAACCCGCTGATTTTGACAGGATTGAACAACGATCTAATAGAAATAAAATGTCACTCCATGGTCCAGTACTGATGCTCACATGTCCATTGTAGGCACTTTTGGCAGTGGACAGTGGTCAGTATGGGTACTGTAACCGGTCTGTGGCTATGCAGCCCCTTTAATAGCAAGCTGCAATGCACTACTTGTTCTGAAACCTTTCTACCATAGCCAGTATTAACTTATCAGCTATTCGTGCTAGAGTAGCTCTCTGTGTGATCGGTCCAGATGGGCTATTTTTCCTTCTCTCACTTTGGTGCCCATGACCCTGTTGCTGATTCAGCGCCTTTCCTTACTTGGAACATTTTAGGTAGGTGCTCATCACTGCATACCAAAAGCACCATACAAGACCTGCTGTTTTGGAGATGCTCTGTCCTAGTCATTTAGTCATCACAATTTGGCCCATGTCAAAGTAGCACACATCCTTACGCCTGCCCATTTTGCCTGCTTCCAACACATTAACTTCAAGCAACTGTGTGAATGAATCATGACCGTCAGCTCCTCTAGTGATGCAAGTCCTAATTCATCCACACAGTGGCTTTATAAGGAGCCGCACAGGTTCGAAATGTTGCCTATACCTATTGATGTCACTGGAGCTATAATAAAAATTGGCACTATTATGGCATTCATTTAAGTGTGTGCTGTCCTGCTTCCTACTCTCCTATTTTTCCATATCAACTTCAAGTACTGACTATTCACTTGCTGCCTATTATCCCACCCAGTAACAAGCGACATTGTAACAAACCAATCAATATTTTTTACAATGTTAGTCAATAGTTTGAATGTTATGTTTAATTAGTGTGTGTGTGTGTGTGTGTCTGTATGTGTGTGTGTCTGTATGGTGTACATACTACAAATATGAAATATTCCTTTGAATAGTGAAACTCTTTCACCAATGGGTCATGAAGTCTAAGCTGTTTGCATATTGTATATACCCCATTAGGAAGTTCTGTATTCAGGATCCTAATCTCTTGGCCAGAGTGGAGAATGGTTTAAAAGAGCATCTATTACCTGGAGAAGACATGAGCACCTGTGCTGTATTACACAGATAACCCATTGATTTGAATTAGCACTGTGTAATGCTTGGTATCCACTGTGGCGGCACTGCATGAAAATTGAGCAGGTATCCCCATAGTTTACAGTTCATCATTGGGGGTGAGAGTAGCTTGAGAATTATGTAATGCCTCCTTTCCCTCAAAGGTGGAGCTGCAGAAAAAGTACCACATTTCATAGATGATCGATATGTGCCACAGCTGTGGAATTCCCTATGATCAGGGTAACCTTAAAAACAAAAAGGGATTGTGTAGTGCGGAAAAAGAGAACTTGAAAAAATTGTGTCTCCTCTTAAATATATGAATCATCCTAATCTTTGTGAACATAAAATTTTCTACCTTCGCTAAGAGAAGGTTTTCAGAATCTCAGGACAATCTAACATTTCTCTAGTTTATTTGCTACGTCTTTACACTTTGTTAATGCTCAAGGGCTCAAAAAGCCGTAATACTTACTAAAGAAAAACATGTTAATTAGCATTTTTATCTTCAATTAATTGCAAACCCTCGAGATCTCAAATGTTAAGACAGCAGTGATAGATGCTGATGTTACAGAGTGTGTTCTGAACCTCTAGTGTTTAGGAATCTGTCAAGAGTAACTTCTGCCTGGTTGTCACTGATACAAAGAGGAATTTATTAAGAAATGCATGACTTAATGAGACATAATGAAACTAATCTCTGAGACATTCAATATTTCTCAATTAATTGTTATAATATAATAGTGTAAATCTTTCTAGACAAAAGCTTTCGACGCGTCAAATGATGGAGCTGTGTAATGTATTGATGGAATGTCATTTAATACCATTCAATTTTAATGTGTCTTGACCATTGTTCATTACAAGGACACCATACAGCTCAATAATTCATAGTTAGAATACAGAATTTACCATGCAGAATTTGCTAAGCAAATACAAATTTTCAATGCAAAAGATTAAAAAATGTTTTTGTGTAGAAGCAGAAATCCAATTAGGCACTTGATTTCCTATGACGCATCCATTCCTATTTAGATAATTTGAACTATTTAACTACAGCTGGAAATAGGTCTGTATAGGGGCGGTATACATAAAATGGAAGCATATATTTAAGATCAAAAGTTCATCATCATCTATCTATCGTTTTCTACTTACTGTCCTGTGAGATATAGTGTGAACAAATCTTTTTCTAAACTGGATTTTTTTCAGCCAATATGCCCTATCTGCTTGTGGCAGAGCTAGCATGAATCTGTCAGAAAGACTGGTAAATACTTTCTCTATATTGTCATATAATTGACATACTGAACTTAAAATCAATATACTTTTTGATTTACAGTTTGAGAAACCTTTAGCCTAGGTTACCGGTCTCTAAGAATTCACGTTTTAGAGCATCACAACAGGTTAACAGGCTAATGGAAACATGAGGTATCAGTTTGCAATTTTTCGGGACAGGGATGAAAGCCAAAATTTGCAGTAAATTGACTGTGACACCTTTCTAATACTTTCTGCTACTTTTGCACTTGATCCAGAGCTGATATATCCTAGTTATTAATCTGATTGTCGTACTTGTTTTTGGGCTAGAATATGGAAAATTGGTTTAGAAAATAACTACAGAAGAATGACTCACAATTACAGATCTGGAAAATGCTTAACAAAGGACAAGTTTGGCAGACAATTTCAGCCAATTGCCTACTTTAGCTAATAGTATATAATTTTTTTTTCTTTTACCTGAAATGGGCTGGAGACACCGTTATCAGTGTGCAAGGACACTTTGAAGGCTTTCATGCTATCCCAGCTCGCCTTCCACCTCTTTAATAAAACTGTATGATGACAACCGCGCCGGCACCATGTTCGGTGCGGCTGTCAAACAGCCTGTTAGTGGTCGTATGTTACGTCCCATTATCTGCAAAATCGTGCGGCCATGAATTAATGCACCCTTTATGGCCGCACGATTTTGCAAATTACTACAACTTACCCCCTATTCATTCTCTATGGCAGTGCCGGAAAAAGCAGAACACTGCACTCGGCTCTCTCCGGCGCTCCCATAGAGAATGAATGGAGCGGCAGTGAGCATGCGCAAGTAACCGGAATACCCCTTAACAAGGTATTTAACAGATGCTCCCACATAGTGCCAGCGCGGTTGTTGGCCGTGTTGCGACTGTGTCAGAGCCGCTCCGTGTGGCCGTACCCTTAGAAGGTTTTTTTACTGGGGAAATTAAAACAAAAACTGCAATTCCGCTGTTCACTGTGTTGTAACATGTTCACTTTTTCTCTGTAGGTCGGTACAAATACAGCGATACCAAATTGATATCTTTTTTATGTTTTAGTATTTTTGCACAATAATGGCATGTTTTCTGAAAAAAACTGTAAAGATTGTGTCACCTCTTTCCAAGAGACATAACTTTTTTCGTTTTCCATCAGTGTAGTTGTGAATTTTATGTAACGTTTTAAAAATAATTTCACGTTTTTTAATTTTTTTATGGTTAACTATTTTGCCTAACTATATATATATTTTTTTTAATGACATTTTTTTTATTTTTCGGGTGATTACATTGTTTCTATTTTTATTAAAATGTATTGAACACAATGACGTTTTTTTTTGTGCACTAGCTGTCTTAAAGCTGAAATTATTTGATCGCTTACAAAATTCTTTGGAATATGTAGTATTCCAAAGCATTATTGACTGTCAGTGTATCTCTGATAGGCAATCTATGCCATGGTAACCAATCATGTTGTAGGGTGTGAATGGCTTGACAAAGGTAGCACCCTCCCTCTGTCAAGCTCCTTAGAGGTTGCAGTTGCTATTGACCATGGAATCTGAGGGGTTAAATGACCGGGATCAGAGGTTTCTCTAATACTGGCTGCTATAGTGGGAGCCTGGCTGTCAAGCACAGCTCCTATTTCTTCATATTTTCCTCATAGAAGTCATTCATTGACTATGAAACGAACCCCATTGACTTTTTCATAGAACTTTGTATTAGCTCCTTATTGGGACCTTACCTATCTGGAGCTGATACAGAAACTAAATATTATGTGAAATGCTGAATTTTAGCCCCTTCAGGAAGCCAATTTTGGACTTAAGGAGTGCAGAAATATCTTTACATTTGCCTCTCCTAATGTATGCCCTAACAGGCATTATCGCAGGACATCCACCCTGATTAGCATTGGAGGTTTTTTTTTCTCTGCTTGTGTACGTTGCTATCCTAGTACGGCAGTCAGTCATAGCGGCCCTACCATGGGAGATCGTACAGGCAATGTACATGTGGGTAGCAGGGGGTCAAATTACTTTTGCAGATTTCTATACCTGTTCATATAGAAAATGATGGGCAGCACGGTGGCTCAATGGTTTGCACTGTTGCCAAGCAGCACTGAGGTCCTGGGTTTGAATCCAACCTAGGGGAAAATTGGGTGGATTTCGTTCTAGTTACTGTGGTTTTCTCCCCCGTTCCAAAAATAAACTGATAACTTAATTAAATGTATTTCTGAGATTGGGTATTCGATTGTGAAACCCATCGGGCACAGCAACCAATGTCAGTTCTAACGATCTCTGCAAAGCGCTGCAGAATTTGTTGGCACAATATGAGCAACGGAAATAAAGTATAGTCGACTGAAAATTATTCTTGTTCCAAAGAGAAGATTGTTTCTTCATTTAACTTTGTAAAAATAACAATTAATAATAAGAGAAAGCAGCAACCATGTTGTAATAATCCGTAATCCTCTACCAAAACATCTAGAGCACCAGTAAAAGAACGAGTGCCATGGGACCGGTTAAAAATGGTAGATATGTTTTATATTATATTGTACAGGATCACCAAACACCATGAAATGAAAAATACATTCATATTCTACAGCAGTGACATTTGCATAAAATTCATATTGGATCTTAAAACATAAGGGAAAGTCGACTTAAAAAGAATCGTTAGTGCAAAATAGTTTAACTTCTCCTCATGCTCCTGATTTACTTAATTGGTAACATTTCCATCTTGGGCCAATTTGTCTTATTTGAGCAAAATGAATTTCTAACAAATGTCTTCCTTTGAATGATTGTGAGGCTAGCTGAAAGGAATGTATTTTTCAGCAGCACAATATTTTATTTGCACTCGGTACTCTATAAAAAAGCTTTGTGAGAAAACATTTTGTTTTTATGACCGTGGTGATTTCTATCTCTGGAGATTTGCTGCAGCAGTGCCATTAAAATTACTTTGCAAAGAGAAAACCTCTGCTTTTATGTGATTTTACACTATATAGCAAAATAGTTTGTACATTTAAATGTGCAGTCACAGGGGATAGCTTTTTCTTTTCTGTACAGCTGTATTTGGAAATGATGAGGCATAGCTTGAGTTTACTGTCCTGTCTAGTTTAATTTATCTCCATTGTTGTCAGTGACCGATTTCATACTGGATGGCGTTCCATCAATTTCTCTACAATGAAATTTATACGCTATCAGATTTCTGAAACATGTTTTAAAGGCTGTGACATCATTATATAATTCAGCTTTTTTTTGGACCCCCACCTACGTATACTTACTTCTACGTTCGCAAAAGATGAACCAAAACAATTTTCTCTAAACATATTGGGGTCAATAGAGGGCATCACAGCAACTGCTGATCCTTAGTGTAATTGCTGTTACTGCACCCCTGCTGATATGCTACCGAAAGACTATTTGTTTTCAGACATCCATAATTCTTAAGAAAATTCTAATAATTTTTCAAAGCTGCTCATTTTGGTAAAACTAGCAGCTCTGTACATAACCCAAAACAAATCATATTTTACAGAGATTTGAAGAAAAGGTTTTCCAGCATTATCTTTTTTTTTTCTTTTTCTGCCAGCTGCTTTTGAGCTATAATATTACCTCCTACCTGCAGCCTGGTCTTCTGTATTTACGGCACCTTGGTCTAACCTCACCAGTGTTTTGAAGAAGCAGGGGGAGAGGTCAGAGCATTGCATATATTTCAGAAGTGTAAGGCTTCATTCACATCTGTGTTGTGGAATCCGTTTTAGTGGATCCGTTGACATAAAAAAACAAAACGGACAGACTGACGGATGCCAGACTGAATGCAACAGAAGGTAAAATATTTTAGTTTTTTTGACGGATCAGTTTACCGCATCCATCAAAAAACGGACTCTTTTCTTTCCGTTTGTGTCAGTTTGACATCAGTTATACTCCGTTTTTATCGGGTCCGTTAAACATTTTGCATTACTGATACAAACGGATGGCATATCAGTTTGTATCTGTCACCCACTGACATCAATGTAAAAAAAAGAAACCGGAATTTTCTTTTCCATCACGTTTCCGTCATTTTTTACGGAAACAATAGCGCAGCAGACTACGCTATTGTTTCAGTTAAAAAAACGGAAACCTGACAGAGTGGAGCCTAACTGAGCACAATTGATGCAACAACAAAACCCATTGAAATCAATGGATGTTTTGACTGAAACGTTTACTTCTGTTCTTGTGGTCCTCTGACAGATACGCTAGAATGGAAGGCAGAACACAAATGTGTACGAAGCCTAAGAAGGAAAATACATCATATTTTTGGAGCAGCACATTGTAGCAACAGATGAACCTGAATTGTACGTAAACCAGAGCCTATTACTTGATAGCATAGTCTGGTTGTAAAAGTATTTGCATAGCCACTGCCATGTTAAAATTAATTGCACAGCAAGAAAGTAGGGGTGAACACAAAATTTAAAGGGTCACATAGCAAAACTTAGAATGGGTCCAACCCCCACTGAGAGTGTGTACTTTTTAATTAAGTTAATGTTCCCCATTATTTCATAACAGATCTTTCTAGTAGTTGGAGCTGACTAATTCTGATGCACTGGGAGAGTGGTGCACTAGTATCTAGCCCCTGTACAGCAGGCCACAGGTTGGAACCTTTGTTGTATTGTGACATTTTTCTAGGAATATAAGATTTTTTTTTACAAATGAGTGGCTCTTTAGTTGACTCTGAAGCCTATGCTACTTCTCCCAAAGTAGTGCAGGTATTTCATAAGTATGGGTTTAACTTGAACATCAAAAATGCAGTGATGGCCGCAGGAAAAGCTATAACAGTTGGGAAGCAGGAGAAGCAGTACAGTATCTACCAGTTTTATATAAGGATGATTAAGCAAATCTTAAGTACGGGATGCAAATTTGTAGCTTGCAACTCCATCACTTTAGGTAATCTCCTTTCCCCAAGTAACTTTTGTAAAATGTGCACCACGGATAACTTCACCTGGCTTGGCGTTAAAGGCTCATATAAGTGTGGGTTCACATGCTGCGGTTTGTTTCCAACTATGTCTCACACCACTAGCTTTCAGTCGTTTCCAACCCGACAACAATTTTATATTGGTTCATTCATAAATTGCAATGCTACCCATGTGGTGTATGTCATACAGTGCAGCATATGTCATTTGCAATATATAGGTTGTACTACTAGATCTCTCAAGAAGCGCATCGGTCAACATCTGACCGATATACACAAATTTGGCAAGCGCAATGTATCTGGAGCTGCCAGATATTTCTTACATATACATCAGGTGACACTAGGTATTTTCCAGACTTTGCAATAGAAAAAGTAACTTAACCTAAAAGAAGTAGTGACTGGACAACGTGGCGCAAACTTGAACAGCAAATTCCAACAAAATGAAACAAAACATATAGGTGCAAGAACGCCTGTGACTGCAAATTTATACAGCACATGAGAGAATTATGACAGCACCCTGCGAACCGTAATGCCACCTAAGCCGCTAAATATAAATAAATATGCATTACTGCTAAATCTACTTACAATAGGGAGGTTCTTAGCGCACATTTTGATCAAATTGTGTGAGCCCACCTGCCACGACAAGGCAACCTCTATGGGGTGGGAACCTACACTGAACAGTGACATTAGTGTTCGCAGTTTGCTGTCATCATTTTCTTGTGTGCTGTATAAATTTGCAGTCCCAGGCGTTCTTGCACCTGTATACATGTTTTGTTTCATTTTGTTGGAATGTGCTGTTCAAATTTTTGTGTTGTTTATGTGATTCATATATGTGGGGTAAGTGACTGCCTCTATTTTTGATCTTGCACTCCTCCCATTCTGCCCTTGTTGATTTTAATTAGTTTAATGCTATTTCCTACCATCCCCAAGTATATGTAGGCTTAGTCCCATTTCTGGGTGTGTGTGCAGCATAGGTTCGCACCTTATAGAGGTCGCCTTGTCGTGGCAGGTAGGCTCACACAATTTGATCAGAATGTGCGCTAAGAACCTCCCTATCGCAAGTAGATTGAGCAGTAATGCATATTTATTTATCCTTACCGGCTTAGGTGGCATTAGTGTTCGCAGTGTGCAGTCGTCACTTTCTTGTGTCATATATATATATATATATATATATATATATATATATATATATACAGTGAAGGAAATAAGTATTTGATCCCTTGCTGATTTTGTAAGTTTGCCCACTGTCAAAGACATGAACAGTCTAGAATTTTTAGGCGAGGTTAATTTTACCAGTGAGAGATAGATTATATATATAAAAAAAAAGAAAATCAAATTGTCAAAATTATATATATTTATTTGCATTGTGCACAGAGAAATAAGTATTTGATCCCCTACCAACCATTAAGAGTTCAGCCTCCTCCAGACCAGTTACACACTCCAAATCAACTTGATGCCTGCATTAAAGACAGCTGTCTTAAATGGTCATCTGTATAAAAGACTCCTGTGCACAGACTCAATTAATCAGTCTGACTCTAACCTCTACAACATGGGCAAGACCAAAGAGCTTTCTAAGGATGTCAGGGACAAGATCATAGACCTGCACAAGGCTGGAATGGGCTACAAAACCATAAGTAAGACGCTGGGTGAGAAGGAGACAACTGTTGGTGCAATAGTAAGAAAATGGAAGACATACAAAATGACTGTCAATGGACATTGATCTGGGGCTCCATGCAAAATCTCACCTCGTGGGGTATCCTTGATCCTGAGGAAGGTGAGAGCTCAGCCGAAAACTACATGGGGGGAACTTGTTAATGATCTCAAGACAGCTGGGACCACAGTCCCCAAGAAAACCATTGGTAACACATTACGTTGTAATGGATTAAAATCCTGCAAAGCCCGCAAGGTCCCCCTGCTCAAGAAGGCACATGTACAGGCCCGTCTGAAGTTTGCAAATGAACATCTGGATGATTCTGAGAGTGATTGGGAGAAGGTGCTGTGGTCAGATGAGACTAAAATTTAGCTCTTTGGCATTAACTCAACTCGCCGTGTTTGGAGGAAGAGAAATGCTGTCTATGACCAAAAGAACACCGTCCCCACTGTCAAGCATGGAGGTGGAAACATTATGTTTTGGGGGTGTTTCTCTGCTATGGGCACAGGAATACTTCACCGCATCAATGAGAGAATGGATGGAGCCATGTACCGTCAAATCCTGAGTGACAACCTCCTTCCCTCCACCAGGACATTAAAAATGGCTCGTGGCTGGGTCTTCCAGCACGACAATGACCCGAAACATACAGCCAAGGCAACAAAGGAGTGGCTCAAAAAGAAGCACATTAAGGTAACGGAGTGGCGTAGCCAGTCTCCAGACCTTAATCCCATTGAAAACTTATGGAGGGAGCTGAAGATCCGAGTTGCCAAGCGACAGCCTCGAAATCTTAATGATTTACAGATGATCTGCAAAGAGGAGTGGGCCAAAATTCCATCTAACATGTGTGCAAACCTCATCACCTACAAAAAACGTCTTACTGCTGTGCTTGCCAACAAGGGTTTTGCCATCAAGTATTAAGTCTTGTTTGCGAAAGGGATCAAATACTTATTTCTCTGTGCACAATGCAAATAAATATATATAATTTTGACAATGTGATTTTCTGTTTTTTTTTTTTTAAATATAATCTATCTCTCACTGGTAAAATGAACCTAGTCTAAAAATTCTAGACTGTTCATGTCTTTGACAGTGGGCCAACTTACAAAATCAGCAAGGGATCAAATACTTATTTCCTTCACTGTATGTATATATATATATATATATATATATATATATATATATATATATATATATACTGTCTGATATGTGAACACACTCGGTTTAAAGGCTATGCACACCTTTTGAAAACACTTCATATATATATATATATATATATATATATACATCCCCAGGTATATATGTAGGCTTAGTCCCAGTTCTGGGTGTATGTGCAGCGTAGGTTCCCACCTTACAGAGGTCGCCTTGTCGTGGCAGGTGGGCTAACACTTTTTGATCAAAATGTGCACTAAGAACCTCCCTATTTGTAGGTAGATTTAGCTTTAGTGCATATCTATTTATATTTAGTGGTTTAGGTGGCATTAGTGTTGCAGGGTGCTGTCGCCATTTTTTTATATCTGCTATATATATATATATATAAATGAGTATTTTTGTGATTGCAACTTTGGAATTAAATTTTATTAAAAAATATTTTTACTTTTTGACATGAAGCTGCTTTGTATCCAGTATACAGAGCAGCTGTATCTAGCGCTGAGTCCTGAATCTGTCAGGTCAGTGGGTCCTGAGCACTGACGGGTTCAGTGACAGCGGGTCCTGAGTGTCTCTGACATGCAGGACCTGGCTGTTATCGATCACATCTAATAAAATGTAATTACAATGTTTTACCAATCACACTGATACACATTTTTATTAAAAAAAGCAAAACTTTTCAAAGGTGTACATAGCCTTTAAGTATATACTTAAGTGTTGCTTTGGTCATGTTATGTTACCTGCTGGTAATGATAGGGTTAACTTTGTTCAGTAGTCACATGTACTTTTTCCCTCATGTGGTTTAAATCTGAATGCAAAGGTACAGGGAAGTTAGATATGACTAAGAACCTCAAGTTCGAAAAGCGTAAGCATCCTTCCTAGGAAACTCCTTTTTTACTTGTTTTAACCTTTTTTACTTGTTTTTGTATTGGATCGAGTGCTGGACGTTATCTTCTCTACTTTCTTCAGAAGGAGTACAGTGGCAGGTGCTTCTCTCAACAAGGGCCTGTCACAACTGTGAGGTATGTGGATTCACTGGGCCGCTCCGCCGTAGCGGACTAGCAGCTGGTCAAACGAGAGTCAATAATAGTCTCTAGAACAAGAGTACCTGGGTAGATGACTTGTGCCGGATGATCAGAAGCTGGCTTGTGCCGGACTATCGGAAGCTGGCTTGTGCCGGACTATCTGAAACTGGCTTGTGCTGGATGATCGGAAGCAGGCTTGTACCGGACTATCGTACGGGCATCAGCAGGAGGAGAGAGCAGTGTGTGCCAGCGTCTCAGAGGAAGGAGACGCTGGCCAGGTTTCAGAGTCCTGCGGTTGCCGTTAAGTGGGAATTGCTGGTTGTCATCGACAGCGGGCATTGCATGGCTCCATAGCAGTCCTGTGGTCTGCCTCTATGGTAGATACTCCACTAGTACTATGCATAAATATGTGACGTAACAAGTTTTCTCCGTCCAGTCACAAACTACTAACAGATCCAGAGTTCCCAAGGTTCATTTATTAAATGTATCTACAAGAGGAACCCATTATCTTGTATAAATTGATGCACTATTACTGTGTACCATGACAAATATGATATTATGGGTAATGCATGATATACTTATTGCAATTAAGTCTTATTATGGAAAATTTCTTAAAATGTATAGATTTCCAGAAGAGGGTAATTAGGTATCTTAAACTTTAACAACAAATTATAATTATATAATGACATATGGTGACCGCTCAACTTAAACCCTATAACAACAACTGAAAGCAAAGACTAAATTGCCTCATTACTAATACATAAATAAAGATACATTCATTTAGACCCAGAATAGATTAATATCCATATGCAATTTGGACAAATTGACCTTGTCAATTTTAAATTACTACAGTTAAAACACAGTATTTTAATTAAATAAAATAGTGGCCTCGTGTGTAGAACTGAGCAAAGTTTAATTATTTAACATAATTTACAAATGCAAAATACAATGGGATGGCGATGAATTCTAGAATAATAATCTATTTATTATTTTATATTATTTTATTTGATAAAACTTAGGCACGGAATGAAATGATAAACAGTTGCCATTTTATTCCCACCCTAGTACCCCCGTTGTTCCGTGCACTGGACAAAAAAAACACAAAACATTTTATACTTTTTTTTTCAGCTTTATATCTTTGTAGTCCCTTTTTTTTTTTTTTATCTAAGGACTCAATATTTCTAACAATTTTTCCTTTTTTTCCTACTGTATACGATCGGCCCTACTTCAGATATCCACTTTCTAAGAATTATTTTCTTGGCAAAATTAAAGAAGCTTTATCATAGCTTCACTATGTTCTTTAGATATTTTATCCTTAAAGAGGTTATCCAGGGAGTAAAACACAACAAAAATAGCCCCACCAACTTTCTCAACCACATGTATATTTTTATTTAAATACTATCCATTAAAAAAAATATTTCTGCATTACTTACTGACCCCTCTTGTAACGCTGCAGTCGAGGCCTTACGAAAATTTGTGAAACCGAGCCAGACTGGCTACACAAGTATATAGGTAAGTAGGGTCAATTTCTAGTTTTAATCAAATAGGCAATGTTTTTTTTGTCCCCTGATAACCCCTTTAAAGTGTAACTAACATTTCATTATTTTTTTTATAACTAATGTATAGGGCAATATATTTTAACCAATTTCACCTCCTTTCATTGTAAAACTACTCCTGAACTACTTCCCCTATCCTCTCAGCTACTGGCCGTTGCTAGGGAAAATCTGTATTCAGCGCCGTATATGCTGAATACTGCAACTCGGTATAGGGACACTTCATTCTGCAGGCCCTCAAACCCCATGAACCTGATCT
This sequence comes from Rhinoderma darwinii, assembly GCF_050947455.1. NCBI lineage: Eukaryota > Metazoa > Chordata > Amphibia > Anura > Rhinodermatidae > Rhinoderma > Rhinoderma darwinii. The sequence continues at coordinate 50,336,999 of NC_134689.1, forward strand.
CTCAGTCCATCAGGTGTTTTTACAACAGACTGTTTCAGTCCCTTACTAACGACCAGCCACACTGATCTTATCTCCCTGCTCTACCTGCCAGACACACTGCTAAGTGAGGGATGAGCGAGGAAATCCCGTCTGAGGTGTGCATCCCCCACTCCTCAACAAAGCATTTGGCAGAGAGATAAGGGCATTTTGGCTTGTTGTTAGTAACTGACTGAAACAACTGCACACCTCTTGAAGCCGTGTATTTTGCTGACCCATCTGAAATTAATAGAGCAGCTTGGCTCCAAGTCGGGCACAGCTATATGTTTCATCTACAAAAGAAAAATAAACATAGCATGTTTTTCAACTTCCGCTCCACTCGGCTGTGTCCCGTAGGGTGCACGCACATGCTCGTGCCCGGCCTTAAAGGGCCAGCGCGCACATGAATTATATTACAATGTAGCCCTAATCACTCTGGACTATAAAAGGGGCTCTGCCCTTTCACTCCCTCCCTGAGCGTTGTTTGTAATTCCCATGTTAGTCTTAGCAAATGGTCCCTCAGTGTTTTCCTGTTCCCAAGTGTTCCTGTGCCCTACTACCTGTTCCTGTATCCTGTGCTGTATTGGTTCCTCACCCTATTGAGTGTTGGAGTGTTGTTCTGTCATCGGTCATGCCTGCTATCGTACACCACGTCTGGTGTCATCTGCCACGCCTGATATCCTCCACCATGTGTGCCATCCTCTGCCATCTGAAGTTCCATCTGTGCCTAGTCACTGCGACTGTCTGGACTATTCAGGTACCCTTGTGCTGGACTTTGTATTAATTGGGTATTCTGTTTTTTGGCCAGCTGCCTCCCCGCTACTTGCGGTGCGGCCTAGTGGGTCCACATACCCAAAGATCGTGACATACTACTTAGCAAGTCATCTTAATTACCTGAGAAAATGGCTGTCACCAGATCCCAAAACTTCCTCTGGAAGACAACTAGCAGACTCACTAGGTTGACATCAATTTGGCCACCTCTAGTTGCTCAACCTAAACCTTGCGGGAGATTACATCCCATTCACAAAATAGCTTGTAAAACTTTGGCTGAAGGTAGGAAAGTTATATTTTTTAATAACATTTCTGCCGAAAATCCACTGTGGAACAACACTGAGTTGAGTCACTTGAAGTCTCTCCCTGATGCTCTATATTGGTTACAACTAGGGGTAAAATTACTAGCTGACCTTTATGATAATGATGTCTTGCTCTCATTTGAACAACTACAGAATAAATACCAGATACCACAAACACATTTTTAAAGATATCTTCAAGTACGACATGCTTTCAATTCTCAGTTTCCGAATCCAAGACTTCCAATATCTTCATTTCCTCTAATCTGTATTATCGGACCTGGTGGACTAGTACGCAGAATATACTCTCACCTTATCTATGCTAAGGCATCTGATACTCCATTACCTTCTGTGACAAAGTGTGAAACACTAATCCCTTACTTAACGGACGAGACCAGTGCAGACCTCATGGCATCTCACCTATATGTGTCTCCAGCCATAAATAATAAAGTAATTCAACTGTACATTAATAATCAATGTTATTTTACTCCGATACTTTTTCACCAAATGGGTAGGCTCCCATCTCCCCAATGCCCTAATTGCTCGTTTGTATCCTTGATGAGGAATTATGGTCTCACCATTTCCGCATATTGCTCAGAGAATGTTTGTTTAAGGCCATAGCCTTGAAATGGATAGATACTAAACCTCCCAGGTGTGCTACCTGGAAGAGGTTGGTCAACACAGTTGTTTACTATGAGAAACGTATCTTTATTCATAGAAAATGCCAGCGTAAATTTCAGGAAGTGTGGGTTTCAAGGTGCCAGTCACCACTTACTATTTGTTCGACTCATACTATAGTCAGCTTGATCCAAGACCTACTTGCTCATCCACCCTCCTCTGTACTGAAATGTTTTATATGCTTTTCTCTTTAATAGTTGTAATAGAATATCTGATTGGAGATGCGATATGTATGTCCCCTTTCCTTTTTGATTGAGTAATGTTTTTAGAGGCTACCTACTCAATGCCTTTATTGTTTTATATGACTTGTTTCTTTATCTGGCATGTCTGTATTGAATTTTATATGTGTGTTTTATATCTGTATATGCACCAAACTTACTTGTATTGACTATTATACTTTGTTACTTTTTCAATGAAAATAGTTTCAAAAAACAAAAAGGTTACCTTTTTTCACTTTACATATAAGACATCGAGCATTTTAATTTTTGAAAACTGGTGTTATTCTTTTCAGAGTATAGTAAAGCCGACAAGTTATAAATACTTCAGATATCCTATACCGCATTGAATTAAATTTTTATTAAATTAGTATATATTCTACTTCATTGCTCTTTCCTAATAGGACCAATAAAAACTATTTGTTTGCATAATTTCACATATATTATATTTTGATACTATTGTATAATTTCTTTATATATATTGTTTAGAAACAGGATTTTTTTCAGCCTTATCAATGACTTCATCTGCCCAGCTAGGTAGTATCAATCTTTCTTTTTCTCCTCCAAATTAGAACAAAGACTTTCCATCGTTTTAAATATATTTTTTGGTGTAACTTTATTAGAGAATTAGAGATAACATATAACATGGTTGATCAGGCTGAGAGGAAAAAAATTGTTCTATTGGGTATTCTTCTGGCAAAAATAATTATATTTTAAAATTGGAAATGCCACAAACCCCCTATGGTTCCTTCCTGGGTGTATCTTATGAATAGGATTGAAGTAACTAAAAAGCTTCATGACCCTGCGCTTTTTAACAAAAGGTATAAAATCTGGATAACCCATTTTTTGAAGTAGAAAAAATGAAATAAATATTTCGATAAAATTGAAAAATAAAATTTGAAAAAAAAGAGATAACATATAACAAGATTATAAAAAAATTGCATTTTTATCAAAGCCGCTCTGCCTGCCATGTTTATTCTCAGATTTTCAAAAACATTTTTAACTTGGCCCTAAATTTATTCATCATGTTTTCATGAATGAAATCTCTATACCTAGGTATCTAAAGGCTTGGCCCTGGGAGAATAAATGTAGCTTATCTGACTGAAATTCTTTCTATGTCCAGGCCCATAACAGAAGATTTATTCTAATTTATATTTAAACCTGAATATTGCACATAATAATCACCCATTTCAAAGGACTATCTATTTTTTTTAATAATCCCAAAAAGAACATTGTCAAACGCATTTAATGATATTTTCTCCTGCTTATTCCCTAGTTTAAAGCCTGTCACCTCTTTATATTGTCTTACTTTTAAGACCAAGGGCTTCATTACCAACGCGAAAATCAGGGGGAACAAGGTACAACCCTGTCTATCCCAAAAGCCTGAAATGCTTGGCCATTGATCCCCACTTTTGCCAAAGGGTCCAATACATCAACTGTAACCATTTCATAAAGCGATCACCAAAAACCCATACATCCCAAGACTCCCCACATAAAGGACCATTTAATTGTGTTAAAGCCCTTGCTGCGTCCACTGACAAGATCCCCTTTTACCCTTTTTATTGTATGGGAGCTGTAAATTCATGAAAAATCGCCTTATACTAGACACTTTCGATTCATCTTTCAAAAAAAACATTTTTGTGTGCATGAATCAACAAGGGAGGAACAGAGGCCAATCGATTAGCCATAATTGTTATATCCGTATTTATAAGAGAGGTTGTCCTATAAGGCTCAGGGAGGCTTAAAACGTTATCTTCCTTGAGTATTAATATAATTGGCGCTTCACACATTAAAGTACTTTCTGGTATTATTTGTACAACTCAAAGGGTAAACCATCTAATCCGGGTGTTTTGTCATTTGCAGTCACAGCCGAAGTCCCAGTCACTTTTTCCATGTTTATCAGAGACTCTTACTCATCCACCTACTCCAGAGATAAGTAAGGGATTTTAATAGTATCCAAATACTTTCTTATTTCATCTCTAGAAAAATGTGTCTCAGACAATTATAGTTTCTTAAAATTCTTAAAGCGTACCTAACTTTTGAGATGACATTTTAAAAAAAGCAGTCATATGTGTGTACATGAGGAATAACACTATTTCTGGCCATTATATCACTTGAATCTTGCATTGCTTTTAGCAATTCTGCCCTCTGCAGGCTGTATCTTTAATTCTCAGTTGTCTCTGAGCTGGTGGGCGGAGCCTAACAGCTAACATGCCTTCTACACGCTGCACACATAGAAGAGTAGACTCCTGCTCTCCTGTCTTTATCTAATATATATATATACACTACCGTTCAAAAGTTTGGGGTCACCCAGACAATTTTGTGTTTTCCATGAAAACTCACACTTATATTTATCAAATGAGTTGCAAAATGACTAGAAAATATAGTCAAGACATTGACAAGGTTAGAAATAATGATTTTTATTTGAAATAATAATTTTCTCCTTCAAACTTTGCTTTCGTCAAAGAATGCTCCATTTGCAGCAATTACAGCATTGCAGACCTTTGGCATTCTAGCTGTTAATTTGCTGAGGTAATCAGGAGAAATTTCACCCCATGCTTCCAGTAGCCCCTCCCACAAGTTGGATTGGCTTGATGGGCACTTCTTGCATACCATACGGTCAAGCTGCTCCCACAACAGCTCTATGGGGTTGAGATCTGGTGACTGCGCTGGCCACTCCATTACAGATAGAATACCAGCTACCTGCTTCTTCCCTAAATAGTTCTTGCATAATTTGGAGGTGTGCTTTGGGTCATTGTCCTGTTGTAGGATGAAATTGGCTCCAATCAAGCGCTGTCCACAGGGTATGGCATGTCGTTGCAAAATGGAGTGTTAGCCTTCCTTATTCAAAATCCCTTTTACCTTGTACAAATCTCCCACTTTACCAGCACCAAAGCAACCCCAGACCATCACATTACCTCCACCATGCTTGACAGATGGCGTCAGGCACTCTTCCAGCATCTTTTCAGTTGTTCTGTGTCTCACAAATGTTCTTCTGTGTGATCCAAACACCTAAAAATTCGATTCGTCTGTCCATAACACTTTTTTCCAATCTTCCTCTGTCCAATGTCTGTGTGCGTTTGCCCATATTAATCTTTTCCTTCTATTAGCCAGTCTCAGATATGGCTTTTTCTTTGCCACTCTGCCCTGAAGGCCAGCATCCCGGAGTCGCCTCTTCACTGTAGACGTTGACACTGGCGTTTTGCGTGTACTATTTAATGAAGCTGCCAGTTGAGGACCTGTGAGGTGTCTATTTCTCAAACTAGAGACTCTAATGTACTTGTCTTGTTGCTCAGTTGTGCAGCGGGGCCTCCCACTTCTCTTTCTACTCTGGTTAGAGCCTGTTTGTGCTGTTTTCTGAAGGGAGTAGTACACACCGTTGTAGGAAATCTTCAGTTTCTTGGCAATTTCTCGCATGGAATAGCCTTAATTTCTAAGAACAAGAATAGACTGTCGAGTTTCACATGAAAGCTCTCTTTTTCTAGCCATTTTGAGAGTTTAGTCGAACCCACAAATGTAATGGTCCAGATTCTCAACTAGCTGAGAGGAAGGTCAGTTTTATAGCTCCTCTAAACAGCAAAACTGTTTACAGCGGTGCTAACATAATTGCACAAGGGTTTTCAAGTGTTTTCTAATAATCCATTAGCCTTCTAACACAGTTAGCAAACACAATGTACCATTAGAACACTGGAGTGATGGTTGTTGGAAATGGGCCTCTATACACCTATGTAGATATTGCTTTAAAAACCAGACATTTGCAGCTAGAATAGTCATTTAGCACATTAACAATGTATAGAGTGTATTTCTGATTAATTTAATGTTATCTTCATTGAAAAAAACTGTGCTTTTCTTGCAAAAATAAGGAAATTTCTAAGTGACCCTAAACTTTTGAACGGTAGTGTGTATATATAAAAGCTGCAGCAGCATAGAGATTAACAGTGGTAATGAGCAGTGTAGCTGAGAATCCAGCGCTGGGGTAAGACAGTAACACTTACCAGGAAGCTGCAGCACATCTTTCTGTGTCTTTCTCACTTACCTCCTGCTCCCCCTCCCAAGAGACTTCTATGGACGGTGTGTCTGCCCCTCTCTCTCTGCTCCCTTCTCCTGCTAGATGAGCGATTCACAAAAGGCTGCTGGAGACTGTCGAGAGTCAGCATGCAAATAAATCCGCAACCCCAAATCTGTCACAACTCTGATCAACAGAGTCTAAGGCTATTTCCTATGGCAAGGCAGGTTGGTTTTTGCAGCATAGATCCCTGGTTGTTTTAACAGAGTTCACTGTTGGATAAGAGGCGCAATGAAGGCATACAAGACAGCCAGAGGGTAAGCAGAAAGTAAAAATCAATAAGCAACTGGATGTCAGGAATAGCAGAGGTCAGAACCAGCCAGGAGCAGAAAATCCAAATCTGCAAACATGAGGTAATCCAGAGACAATTGGAGGTCCAGTTCCAAGAAGTCCAAGAAGTCAAAGGTACAGGGTATAGTCAGTAGTTGATCAAAACACATGCAGATAGGAAAATTCACAAGCAAAGAAAAAGAGGAGGAAGCCAGGTATAAATACTCCACCCTAAGGCACGATTCACACGACCGGGTCGCGCCCGAGCCCGAGTGCCGGCCGGTAAAATCGGCCATTCTGCCCGGCCGGTTTGCATAAAGTTTTGCATCCGTGCCGGGCCGGGCAGATCTGGACAGTGACATCAGCGGCAACTCCTGAAGGGGAATCCCCATGTGTTCGGGGATTCCGATTCAGGAGTTTCCCCTGATGTCACTGCCCAGATATGGACAGAGACATCAAGCGCTCTGTCCAGGAGCGGAATCCCCGAAAACACGGGGATTCCGCTCCTTCAAGGAGCTAAAGTGCGGCTAGCACATAGCAGAGCGGGGAGATACCTCCCTGCTCTGCTATAGTGGCGTCGCTGCAGTAGTAGCAGCCGCAGCAGCAGCAGCTGCTAGCGGCGCCATCGAAGGTGTCGCCGGGCCAGGGCGCTTTTAAAACCTGCTGTACACCCCGGTCCTGCCACACAGTGTATAGCGCACAGCCATTCGTCAGAATGGCATCAACTCCTCCTCCTCACATGCACTCTGCGCTGTGAGGAGGAGGAGATAGAGCGCAAGCGCCGGAAAACCCGGCCATCACTCGGGACACATCCCGGTGATGGCCATGTATTACCCGGCCCCATAGACTTCTATGGGAGCCGGGCGGCCGGGCACCCGGCCGAAGATAGAGCATGTCCTATTTTTTGACGGCCGGTTTTCCAGGCCGTCCAAAAATCGGTCGTGTGAATAGCCCCATTAGGGGTCTATTATTCCTAATGCAGCCGGGTGCCGGCCGATTTATGAACGGCCGGCACCCGGACGGGAAACCCTGTCGTGGGAATGAGGCCTTAGGGTATGTTCACACGCAGTGTTTTACGCCTCAAATTACGCCTGAAAAAAATGCCCTTAATATGCCTACAAACATCTGCCCATTGCTTTCAATGAGTTTTACGGTGTTCTGTCCCCGCGAGCCTTAATTTTACGTGTCGCTGTCAAAATACGGCACTTAAAAAGATGCCTGCGAAATAGAAGTGCATGTCACGTCTTGGGACGCTTTTGGAGCCATTTTTCATTGACTCCATTGAAAAACAGCTCCAATAACGGGCATAAAATACGCAGCGAAAAACGCGAGTTGCTACAAAAACATCTGAAAATCAGGAGCTGTTTTCGCCTGAAAACAGTTCCGTATTTTCAGACGTTTTTGGTCACTGCATGTGAACATACCCTTACACTTGACAGGAAGAAAGACAGAGAAGTGGGATAGGCTCAACAAGTAAAGCCAGAACCGCCCAGATGCTAGACTAGTAGCCATGGCGATCTTAAGGGAACAGACATTTCCTAGCAGTTCGTTTCCATACAACATATAACATACCATAAACCATATTTTCATTCTCAGTTACAATAGCTGTTATTATATATTTAGATCTAGATTGATTCTCAATAATCTTGGCCAAAACTTTCCCTGGAATATTTGCCTCATAATTTTTTTTACATTTTTGAATTAATCAGATTCTTGATCTTTACTGATTATATCGTTTTTGTTTAATTCTTACGTTTCTTCCCACTTAATTAAATGACCCTGGTTACAGTTATTAATAAGTTTAGTTTTTCTCTCCTGCAATCATTCCTCTAAATTCTACCCCTGCAATTTACAGTTCCTCTTATAGGCTTGTATTTCTTTATATAATATTTCCATAATATATGCTTTAAGAGTGTCCCATGCCTTAGTGATGTTAAACTCTTATTTATTTAAATAAAGTGTTTAATATTTCCCCAAATAGTGTCATGTAAACTAATTAGTTTGAACCAAAATGGATTTATCTTGTAACTTTAAATTTTTTTTTTTATTGTTCTCTGCACAAATCAAGGATAATTGTGCATTTGTGTTTCATGAAAAAGCACTGTTATAATACATATCTGATAAGTGGGTGTCTGAACGCTGGGACCCCCACCGATAATGAGAACGGGCTTTCCTTGCAGTTCCTGGGAGTCTCATAGGAATGGAGCAGTAGCGCGCATACTCGACAGTTACTACATTAATTTATATGGGGCTACCGAGCACTATCTTCGGCATCGACATGGATTCAGGACACAGATACAATTAAATACTATAGGCTACAGGCCACGTTAGCCTGCAGCCTATAAGACGTTCGGACAGAATCCCTGGATCACACCGGCATACGCAAGGGTCCCATTTGGAGGCTGTGGAATAGCTCCGTCCGTCACGGGAACAGAGCTAGGTAAGTACAATTTTTTTTATTTGTCTGGTGCTATCTACAAGAGGGTGTGTGTGGCACCATCTACAAGAGGGGGGCTATGTGGCACTATCTGCAAAAGGGGAAGCTGTGTGGTGCTATCTACAAGAAGGGGACTGTGTGGCGCTATTTACAATAGGGTGGCTGTTTTTGGCACTATCTACAAGGGGCTGTGTCTGGCGCTATCCACAGGGGCACAAAGGAGGCATTATTACTGTGTGGGGGCACAAAGGGGACACGGTTACTGAGGGGGACACTTTTATTGTGTTCAGCACTAAGGGATCATTATTACCGTCTGGGGCACTGTGGATTACGAGTTTGTTTAGATGACGGGGTATAGGTGGGGAGGATGACTGGAATAAGTCGTCACAGTGGTCTGGGTCGGATGGAGAAAAAAAAGGGAAAGTGAGTGACTCTAATCAGGGAAAACATCACCTGTGAGTCACTGGATATAAATGTCCTGTAATCACTTATATCGTCTGCAGTGCTCCTGTGTATAACTGGCATCAACCACTATATGGTCACTATATGGTGGTAATATTGGTCTGTGTATAGTGGTTAGTTTGCATAGTCAGTCATATGGTTATGGTGTGGCGGTATTATTTGGACCTTATATTGTGTTATTATTGGTCTTATAAGAGTGAGTTGTGTTCAGTAACAGTACGGGGGTATTATTCACTCACTATGTGGTTATGCTGTGGCTTAATTATTTGGTCCTTATAATGTGTTATTATTGGTAATATTGGTGTTATAATAGTGAGTTGTGTTCAGTAACAGTATGGGGGTATTATTCTGTCACTATGTGGTTATGGTGTGACAGTATTATTCAGTAACAGTGCGGGGGTATTATTCAGTAACAGTTTGCAGGTAACATTTCATCTGTGTAGTGGTATGATTTCATAACTGTATATGTATATAGATAATTTGTTTGTGTGAGAGGGAGACATATGCTTTGGGGCTTGCAACACTTCTGAACACGCTAGAAATCAGTGATGCAGTTCTCTTCGCACCGCCTTCTGTATAGACTGCATTATTGATACAGTAATTCAGCATTTGGAGCCCCGCTTTCAACTTTGCCCAGGGTCACACTTTGTCTAAAACCAGCCCTGTATGTGCACTCCCGCTCCATCCCTATGAGCAACGACAAGGGAAACCCATTCCCATATTCGGGGGGGGGGGGTAAATATTGATTGTGGGAGAAGCCCGCAGTCCCCACAGCCCCTCATAAAGCAATTTTAGTTGCGCTGGATAAATCATATAGTACAGTATCTCTTTTTATCTCAGTTTCCTTTTTATTTCTCCATATCCTGCCCTTATTTTTCTGTATATCAGAAATCTGGAAATATCATGATACAAAATTGTTGGTGACTTTTCTCTATCCTTTATTAGTACCATGTCTATACCTCGTGATACCAACAATTTAATTATAAAGGAGTGAGTTAGAACTACTGGAATAGGCTCTTTAACAGGCACCCGATGAGCTCTTTTATAGGCTATGTACACCTTTGAAATAGATATTTTTATTTAAAAAAAACAAACAACAACTATCAGTGTGTTTTGTGTAACTTTCTAAATAGTTTGCATTAAAAAGAATTTTTACTTTTTGAGACACAGCTGCTTTGTATCCTATATACAAAGCAGATGCATCGTGTGCTGAGACCTGTATCCGTGACTCTGACATGCAGGATCCCCCTGTTATCGATCACATCTAAGTTATGAACTTAGATGGGATCGGTAACAAACTGATACTACATATCAGAGACACGCAGGATCTGCTATCACTGAACTCATCAGTGCCGCTGACCTGATGGATACAGGTTTCAGCGCTAAGTATAACTGCACTGTATACAGGATACAAAACAGCTGTATCTCAAAAAGTAGAAATAATTTTTAATAAAAACTATTTAGAAAATTGCACAAAACACACTGATAAACATTTAAAAAAAATAAAATAAAAACGACTTCAGAGGTGTACATAGCCTTTAACAAAAAAGGGACTGTCTCTTCTACATATTTCCTCCAGCCATTTTCTTGCAAAGTTTACTCCACCTTCCCCTTCAGAACCTTCTGGGAAACTCACTACCCTTAGGTTGCATCAACGAGTTTGATTTTCAAGATCTATTACTTTTTCTGCCAGGTATTTTTTTTTTTTTTTTTAGTTCTGTCATTTCTTTTTGCACTATTTGTGATTGTACTCCACCTCTCTCACCCTTGTCTAAGCCTCATCTAAACATAACCTTATTTTATTCATATCCTCTCGAATGGGGCTTACATCCATTTTAATAGTGCCGAGCTGAGTCAGTACATCCCCTTATGATGCATTAGGGGATGTACTGACTCAGCTTGGCACTATTAAACAGCACGTCATGTAATGTTGGCTCTGACTCATGTCACTTTCCCTCCAGAACTCTAATGGCCTCAGTTTCTAACATTTGATCTTGAATAGTGTAGGGACTTTTATATGTTCAATTGTCCCCCTGTATTGCATTAGAAGTACTGGGGGCATTAGTTATTATCTCCTTTGAAAGTGGAGAACTCAAAATCTCTCTATAACTTTTCCCCCTTTCCTTTATTTATTAGGCCTGGGTACAGTGGCAGATTAAGTAAACCATGGGCCCTGGGCTGTTCCACAAGCTTGGGCCCCCTTCTCCACCACCGCCCTGCCACGTCATGTCTATATTAAACACCACCTTTCTGTGTGAGCATTGACAAATGAGTGCTACGATTCCCCTTGTCAAAGGGCTGTGTCCCTACATACTGACAGTCTCCAACCATCGCTGACAGTATCACACTGTGCAGGGACACATCCTCCTGACAAGGGGAATGGTAACACGCATTTGTCTATTAGTCCTGGGTACACAAAGACTTTATGTGGAATACAAGGATTTCCGATAACTGACATGTCAGGAGAGGTGACAGATCTATAAATGCAATGACTCACAGGTGATGTCTTCACTGATGGGTCGTTCTCTTTTCTTCTCCATCTGACACAGACCGTTATGGCAACTTCTGATGACTGCAGAGTTTCCTGATGAGAAATCTTTTCCTTGATTCTGTAGCCATTTTCAGCGTCTATAGCAACATAAAAATTCAGAAATAAACACCATAAATTGTCTTACACCCCAGACCCCTAAGCAAATTAAGACCCAGGCCCATACATTAAATCAAACCAATAAATTTAGTCCCCAAGAGGTAACTAAACTTTTAAAAAACATTTGGCGTGTCATAGTGAGAGTGATATGTCAGAAGTTTTGATCGATGGGGGTCCCAGCATTGAGACCACCGCCGATCACTAAAACAAAGCAGTGGGAGTGCCCGGGTGAACGCTGTTCCACTTAATTTCTGATTGTCTTTCCTCGGCACGGTGTACGGACGATCAGAAACAAAGTGGCACAGCACTCACCTGAGCGCTTCTGCCACTTTGTTTCAGCGATTGGTGGGGTCTCAGTGCCCGGACCCCACCGATTAGAACATTTGACATGTCACTATGACATGTAATTTTTAAAAAAAAGTTTCGTTAGTTACCCCCCCCCCCAGTGCATCTGACTGACTGCTGAGTTCCTTATGGGAGGGTCTAAGCGTCTGACACTTAGGGCGGATTTACACGAGCGTGTGCGTTTTGCGCATGCAAAAAATGCGACGTTTTGCGCGCGCAAAAGGCACTTAACAGCTCCGTGTGTCATCACCATACGATACGCGGCTGCGTGCCTTTCGCGCAGCCACCATCATTATGACACTATGTTTGTATGTTTGTAAACAGAAAAGCACGTGGTGCTTTTCTGTTTGCAATCATAGTTTTACTGCTGTTGAGCAAATCACACACGTCCCACGAAAGTGCCTCCGTGTGGCATGCGTGATTTTCTTGCACCCATTGACTTCAATGGGTGCGTGATGCGCAAAAAACGCAGAAATATAGGACATGTCGTGAGTTTTACGTAGCGGACTCACGCTGCGCAAAAATCACTGACAGTCTGCACTGCCCCATATACTTGCATAGGTCCGTGCGACGCGCGTGAAAAGCGTGAAAAGCCCTTATGGCTCTGGGGGGGAAGGAGTTATTCCCCTATAGAACCCTCAACAGTCAATCAAATGCTCTGACCCCCCCCCCTGCAGTATAATAAGGGGGGGTTCTGAGCATCTGACTTACTGCAGAGGGCTCTATGGGTGGGAAATTATTTTGCACACAAAAAATTTGAGATTAACCCCTTAATGACCAGCCTATTTTGGACCTTAATGACCAAGCTATTTTTTACGTTTTTCAATCGTCGCATTCCAAGAGCTATAACGTTTTTATTTTTGCGTCGACATGGCTGTATAAGGTCTTGTTTTTTTGCGGGACAAGTTGTATTTTTTAATAGCACCATTTTTAGGTACATATTATTTATTGATTAACTTTTATTAACTTTTTTTTGGGGGGGAATAGAAAAAAAATCTGAAATTTCGCCCCACTTTTTTGCATCCTGTGGTATAAATAACACAATAACTTTATTCAGCGGGTTGTTACGATTGCAACGATAACAAATTTGTATAGTTTTTGTATGTTTTACTACTTTTACACAGTAAAAACGCTTTTTTTTCAAAATTATTTGTTTTTGTGTCTCCATATTTGAAGAGCCGTAAAGTTTTTTTTTTTTCGCCGATGCGGTTGTATGAGGGATTTTTTTTTGCAGGACGACTTGTAGTTTTTATTGGTACCATTTTGGAGTAGATGCGACTTTTTGATCACTTTTTATCACATTTTTTTAAAGTCAGTATTCACAGAAAACAGCAATTTTTCCATAGTTTTTCATTAAATTTTTTACGCCGTTCACCGTGTGGGTTAAATAATGTAATAGATTTATAGTCGGGGTCGTTACGGACGCGGCGATACCAAATATGTGTAACTTTTTAACTTTATTTTGTTTTTTTAATAGACCCCCGGCTGCCATTAGAGGCACAGACACTCGGCGATCGTATCCCCGGGTGTCGGTGGGTGAGAGAGGGAGCTCCCTCCCTCTCTCCAAAAACACTCAGATGCGGTGCCCGCTATTGAGCACCGCATCTGAGGGGTTAAACGGGGGAGATCGATACTTATATCGATCTCACACGGCAGAGCAGGGATGCCCCCAGCCCTCAGCTGCCTCTAGCAGCTGAGAGCAGGGAGATTTGACATCTCCCTGCTCTGTAAACTTATTCCGATGCCGTGACGTAAAAAGTCTATGGCATCGGAATAAGGCCGTTAGTGACCGACGTAGAAACACGATGGGCCGGTCACTAACGGGTTAAACAACCTATATACAATTCACATTAACACCACACACTATATATTCAAACCACACACACTACACGCACACACTATATAGACTTACATTATAGACACTATAAACACAGTACACACTATATAGACCATATACACATCACACACTATATAGACTTACATTATAGACACTATAAACACAGCACACACTATATACACAGCACACACTATATAGACTATATACACAGCACACACTATATACACAGCACACACTATATAGACTTACATTATGACACACACACACACACACACACACACACACACACATAAACACGCACACACACTTACCACAGTCTCTTCCTCTGCGGTGCTTGTCTCTGGCAGCCTTCAGGACCTTAATCATGTGACTGTGACGTCACCACAGGTCCTTCACCCTCTAGTTTCAGTTTTGCCGTTATCAGGCAGCTGCTGGAGATTTAAACAGGAGGGACAGTGCACAGCAGCACAGAGGAGCAGACTGTCAGGGAAACTCCAGCACCTGACAATCACAATCTCTGACAGTCTGCTCTCTACAGCTGATGTGCTGTGCCCCTGTTCCCGGGGCCGCAATTGACTCCCCCTGCACATCCCCCCCTCCTCTTCATCAGCACGTGGGACCGATGACCGCTAGAATGTGGCCAGCAGCAGCCCTGGAGAGTTTTTTTTCACTTGTGTGCGGTTTGGGCAGCTATGGGCCCCCTGGGAGCCTTGGGCCCCGGGCGGCCGCCCGAAACGCCCATATGAGGATCCGCCACTGCCTGGGTAAGACAATTGAAATGCTCGATTCGCTTTGCAACTTCTCTGCTTCTTCTCGTTATAGTCGACAGTTTGGCGGAAAAATTGTCCTGGAATTTACCAGGCCAAGCAAATATTTCCTTATTAATAGTGGTGGCCACTAACAATGGTGTTCTTTAACACTGCTGACAGTTAACAATGGTGGCCACAGGTATTTCACAACTGCTATGTTTTAGTCATTCACACCACCCTTAGTACTATAACATACTATATATAACGTATATAATCAGTCCAAGTTTAAGGCAGTTCTTAGGACCGTATTCACCAGTCACTTTTATAGCTCCCAATGTAATTTTACAAGTATCAATAGCCAGTGGCGGATTAAGTGTACCATGGGCCCGGGCTGTTGACACAACTTGGGCCCCCTCCTTCCCCCTCAATTCAACCCCCCCAAACCGCTGACACTGTTACCGTCACTGCCACTGACCTGACAGATACATGTTTTAGCACTAGATACAGTTGCTCTGTATTCAGGATATAAAGCAGATGTATCTCAAAAAGTAAAAATAATTTTTAATAAAAAGTATTTAGAAAGTTGCACCAAAAACACTGATAGACTGTTTTATTAAAAAAAATAATAATAATAATAATAAAAAAATTATAACACCTCTCTTTAAAGTGTAACTAAACTTTTAACATGTCATAGTGATATGTCAGAACTTTTAATCGGTGGGGGTTCGAGCACTGAAACCCCCCACCGATTGCTAAAGTGAAGCGGCAGAAGCGCATGATTGAATGCTGCGCCGCTTCGCTTCTGATCTGCATTCCTCGGAGTGGTTTACGTCCGTACACCGCTTGCTCGGCTTTCCGAGAAAAGCAGATCAGAAACGAAGCGGCACAGCGGTCACCTGAGCGCTTCTGCCCCTTTGTTTTCGTGATCCATGGGCGTCTAAGTGCTCGGACCCCCACCGATTAAATCTTCTCACATTTCACTATGACATGTCAGAAGTTTTTTAGAAGTTTATTCACACTTTAAAGGGGTTTTCCCGTGAGGCAAATTTATGTCATATCCTGTGGATCATGTCAGATAGGTGCAGTTCCTAGAGGTGGGACTCGCATCTATCTCTAAAACCGGGCCCCCTAAACTCGGGCCCCCTAAATTATTTCTGCTATAGCTGCCTCTCGGCCACTTCCTGACCATGGACTTTCCGTAACTCATAGTAGTAGTGACTAGCAGTTACAGGAAGCAGCGTAGCATGCGAGCTACGCTGTTTACATAACTACCATTCAGTTCTATGGGACTTTCGGAAACAGTGTAACACAACCAAGCTCAGCACATAAATACAACTCCAGAACCAAGCTCAGTACATATATACAGTACCACAACCAAGCTCAGTACATATATACAGTACTAGAACAAAGCTCACTACATATATACAACACCAGAACCAAGCTCAGTACATATATACAGCCCCAGAACCAAGCTCAGTACATAAATACAGCCCCAGAATCAAGCTCAGTACATAAATACAGCCCCAGAACCAAGCTCAGTACATAAATAGAGCCCCAGAACCAAGCTCTGTACATAAATACAGCACCAGCACAAATACAGCTCAATTTAGTGGAACCCCTGCTGTATAGGTTTGCATGGATAAAACTACAGCTCTCAGCATGGCCCGAACAATGGTAAGGATATGATGGGAGTTGCTGTTTCTCCCCAAAAAATATCACACCACCAATTATCTCGCTGCAGTTCATACAGTGACTACAGAACTGATTAGAGGCAGAATAAAAATTGACATTAAGTGACTTACCGGTGACTTAATTTCAGATTCTAGTTCTTCTTTTTCTCTTTTCTTCTCCATCCAGTCCAGACCTCTATGACTTCTCCTGGCCACGACCCATTTCTGCAGTTTTCAACTCAGATGTCTTGGGCTTATCACTTTTCAAACATTTCGGCATCTATAAACAAAGATAAAGTTATCATGGTGCCGCACAATACGTCCCTATATGTAATAGTACTATACACTGCACCTCTAATTATAATAACGCCATACACTGTGTCCCTGATTATAATAGCACCCTACACTGTGTCCCACACACACACACATAGTGCTCCCTGTAGATAGTACCCCCATAGAGCCCCCTGTAGAGAGTGCTCCCATAGATAGTGCCCCCATAACGACCCCTGTAGATAGTGCCCCACATATAGCCCCCCATGTTGATAGCACTCTACATATAGGCCCCTGAAGATAGCTCTCTACATATAGCTGCCCCTGTATATAGTGCCCTACATATAGTCCCCCTGTAGATTGTGTCCCACATAAAGCCTCCCCTGTAGATTTTGCCCCACATATAGCCCCCTGTAGATTGCGCTCTACATATAGTGCACCCTGTATATTGTGCCCTACATATAGTCCCCTTGTAGATTGTGTCCCACATAAAGCCTCCCCTGTAGATTGTGCCCCACATATAGCCTGCCCTGTAGATTGTGTCCCAGATACAGCCCCCCCTACTGTATATAATGCCGCCCACACTTTTTAGTTGAAAACAACAAAATTTACATACTCACCGTGATCCTGTTCCCACGCCGTCCTGTGTCAATGCAGGCCTGCTCTCTTCTAAGCAGGTCTGCTGGGGCTGAGTGACGCCATCGCGCCGCTTGCATCGTTGAAAGGCTCAGATTGGTAGGGCAGAATGACATGCCCCGTCAATCAGTGCTCTTCAACAACGGAAGCGGTGCGATGACGTCATTGCGCCGCTACGATCGTTGACGGGCAGGGCAGAATTACTTCCCCCAAGTTGAAAGGCGCTGATTGCAGGACAACTCATTCTGCCCTGCCAATCAGCTTTATTGTAAGGTGCTGAATGGTCGGGCACGAAACGTACCCGGCCATTCAGCGCTTATGCATGTAATTGTACCTGCGTTCTATAGACGCAGGTACAATTAGTGCAGGAGGATGTGGCGGTGGCTGGTTTCAGTTGCGCAGCCGCCCCCTCAGAAAGGCAGCAGGGCGGACGGTGCGGCCTTATTCCCTCTCAGCCCGCCCCCTCCTCCCCATCAGCGGCGCTAGTAGTTTTTTAAAAATGGTGTGCGTTTTGGGCGGCCATGGGCCCCCTGGGAGTCGTGGGCCCCGAGCGGCCGCCCGAACCGCCCATATGATAATCCGCCACTGTCAATAGCACACATTCTAGTTTTGAGTCAGCTCACACCACACTTGGTACACTCGAAATTTTAGGCATTTCATAGGGCTGCATTCACTGGTCACTTTGATAGTACACCTCAGGCAATGAATATTTCACAGTTGGCAGGATATTTCCACAAAAGTTGCTAACTAAATATGGTCATTACAAGTATAGATGGCAATCTCACTATTAGTAAACTATTATTATCGCTTATTGTGATATTCGTAGATTGTCAGTAAACTCGTATAGAATAAATGCATTATAGTTATAATTGTATTATCACTTGTTGCAAGAAAAAGCCTTATACTAGAGATAAATTAGATTGTTCTCGCCACAGTAGAACTTCATGAGGTAAGCTCAGTAGAAATCTTCACTTTACTGGGAGCTATAGTTGCTTGCAGTCTACTCTGCTCTCCTGATGTGTCAGTCTTTTCAAAAATAAATGAGAAATCCAACATATGGAAGACCAATATCTAGAGATGGAAAGGGGGGCCCTCTAACAAGTGGGAACCGCAACCGTCGGCGTCACTCCAGCTCCTGCTTCTTTAATCCATCTATGCTGGAGGAATCACCACCACACGTGGAGTTCTGGGACTAAGCAGTAATAGCAGAGTGCAGAAAGTGGTGCTAGATCTCACCTCAGTCAAGCCCCAGGGTCTCTCTAGTCCTACGACCAAAACAGGGGAGGTATCAGGTGCTGGGCCTGGCTAGAAGTTGGTGGGGAAGCAGGCTTAGGGCTAGTCCACAAGGAATGTTTTGCAGAGTGAAAAAAATCTGCCTGAGGCCGTTGTATCTAATGCAAAAAGCCTGGCAAAAAATGCCGTAAAAAGCGCTGCAGGAATTTTTCACCTCCCATTAATTTCAACAGGGGCGATTCGGGAAGTTTTTTGGCGCTGATTCTGATGCGGTTTCCGAGTCAAAATCAGCGCCAAAAAGCTCTGTGGGAACTGACCCTTACACAGACTGCACGGCTTCAGTCATAGCGGTTGCGGAGTCTGACGTAGAGAGTCTCACATGCACCTATACAAAACCCAAATTCTTTTTTTTTTTGCAGTGCTTACAGTGACAGTGTATTCTACTCAATATTATTTAAAAAATGTCAATTGAATGCTAAAAGGACAAACACAGATGCTCTCATAGTTTCCGAGTTACAGATTTACCAATAATTGTTAGTCACAGGTGCCCGCATAGGTGACTAACCATTATGTGTAGATCTGTGGATGGCAATTATGCAAGTACCTGTGGATAGTCACAGGTGGCACACATATATGTCCAGCAACAGTTGCACCCATAGGTGTCAAGCCACAGGCATCCCTATAATTATCAGCCCCAGTTCCCTTTATAATTGACGACAATTCACCCCCATAATTGTCAGACAAAGTTCCCTCTGTAAATGTCAGCCACAGATCGCACCCATATTTTCCAGGAACAATTCACCACCATTATTTCCAAGCACAGTTCACCCCTATAACTGCCAGCCAGAGTTCTCCCCTATAATTGTCAGCCACAAAGTCCCATAATTGCCAGTCACAGTTCTCGTATAATTGCCAGTCCCCCCATAATCGCCAGCTACAATTTCCCCATAATTGCCAGCCACAATTACCCTCTTACAACTGCCAGCTACAGTCCTCCTACAACTGTCACTCTTAGTCCCCCTCCCATAAAACTGCCAGCCACTGCCATCCTTCCAATCTCTAGCCACAGTCCAGCTATACCTGCATGGAAAACACATCTTCACACTACAGTACACAGAGTAAGAGTCTTTTTTGGTGCTTATTTTGACGTCGGAATCAGCGCCAAAAACGGCCGAAATTGCCCCCATTGATTTCAATGGGAGGGAGAGGCATTTTTTTCCCGGGCGGCTTTTGGCCGCTAGCAGAAAGAAAAAGCGGCACGTCCTTTCTTGCCATGGTTTCCACTTTTGACCTACCATTGAAATCAATGGGAGGCAAAAATACCCTGCAGCGCTCGTTAGTGAGCGTCTTTCGCTGCGTTTTTTACCTGTGGTCCTCCCTGCATTAGCTTCAAATGCCACGAAAAAACACGGAAAAATACATGCAGGCAATTCAAAATGGCGCTGATTTTGACGCGCTTTTAGGATCTCGCGGAAAAATAGGGACCTTCTGAATTCAATAGGAGGCAGAGAAAGCTTTTTTAACTGCGTTTATGGCTCAATGGCGCAGGCAAAAAATGAGGCAAGAAAGTGCAAGCAAGCAAGGGCATCAGGTCAAAATCTGGCTCAAAATTCCCCTTTTCTGCCTGCAAAATATTCTGTGTGAATGGGCCTAAGGCAGTTTTATTCTGCCTGCAAAAAACTCTGTGAGAGCAGGGCCTTACTGTATGTGTATTGCTGTTATGTCACGTGTGTATTCCCCTCATGCTATTGTGTTTAGGTACCCCCGACAGCTTTATACAGCTTCATAAAGGAAATACACGACATGAGTTGTGCATGTTTTCCTGCGAGTGACAGATTGCCATTGCTGTATAAGAGAATAGGGTCATCCCTATTCTCTGGTGCACAGTGCCTGCTATATGAGAGTCTATAGAGCTGTCGATCCCAGGTTGGTATAACAGCTTTATAGAAAATGTTTGTCCCTATAAAATAAAAAAAATAAAAAATATATATATACTGTATTAATCGAAAAAAAAAAGTAACAATGTAAAGCATATCATTTAATAAATACTATTAATTAGCATTTTAAAGGAAATAATCAAAGATTCCTCATAGATTCCCTTTAAACTAGTGATATCCCAGCTGCATATTTTGCGTTTTCTAAGTGAAACCTGTCACTTTGTCCATATGGGATTAAGGATACTGAGTTGTAGCATTTATGTATTATATGTAAAGACTGCTGTATTTAATGCACGGCCGGATCTAAGTGCATATAAGGCTTTGGATGACACAGTGGGCCCCCTGTCAATCTCCTCTTTAGGCCTCTTTCCAACAGTGATATTTAAGTTTGTTACAGTATTTGTAAGGCAAAACCAGGACTGGAACCCAGTTTTTTGCGTTTTGGACCCCATCCTAGTTTTGGCTTATAAATACTGATACAAGATTCTGACCAGAGTACAGCCGAGTGAAAAGCATATAATATGTTTACCCATATCACCAGGGGTTCCCCAAGACCAGTGGTTCCTAACATCTGTCCAATTTTGGCTAGTGGTGACATTTGCCATGATTTAATAGTAATGATGATGCTATAAAATAACTGCGCTCGGGAATATGAATCCACCGGGCACCACATCTCCTTTCCTCCTTCATATAATTGACAGATCTCTCCCTACCAACGAGTATAATCTCCCTGAGCCTAATAGGAATTTTATAATATAAAACCTATTAAATATAGTAGTCTTTGCATTGTACTAGGGTAGAATGCAGTGCTTTACAGAGTCACCCTACTGTGTCATATGGCGTGCCTAGTGATCTGTAAAATGGACCTGTAGGGACTTTATGTGCCGCTGCGCATACGGCTTTCCCATGTGCCTGGACCTTAACCTCAATAACTATGACCCTAAGGGTATGTTCACACGGCTGTAAACGCCACGGAAAACGGCTGAAAATATGGAGGCTGAACGTCTCCAAACATCTGCCCACTGATTTCAATGGGAAAAACGGCGGTTCGTTCCCGCGGGGCGTTTTTTACAAGGCCATTATAAAAACGGTGCATAAAAAAAGCCCTCTAAAAATGAAGTGCATGTCACTTCTTGAGCCGTTATTGGAGCCGTTTTTCATTGTCTCAATAGAAAAACAGCTCCAAAAACGGCCGTAAAAAACGCATCAAAATAACGCTTGATGCATAAAAAAGGCTGAAAATCAGAGGCTGTTTTCCCTTGAAAACAACTGTGTATTTTACGGCCGTTTTCAGTTTGCCGTGTGAACATACCCTAACTCATGCTGCTCTGACATAGTGCCAGGTTCCCTTTAAGTCAAATCTCTATTGTACTACCAAACGTGTTCAAATTTGCTTTGCATCTATTACATATTTATCTATATTTGACCAAACTACAGGGACATTACAATTAATCAGGATATTCTAAATGCTATTTTTGTAGCCAGGGGTTTGCCATGTGCACCTCAACCAGACTGTTTTGTGATCATATTGTAATTGGCATCTTGGAACTTTTTTTTCAATGCTTGTTCCAGTCACTCAGCTATTCACTTTAATTTCCTGTTGTACCCAGCTGCATGTTTTCTTATAATGGCCTGAGTCAGTCTAGAAAATGTGCTCAATTAAACAACAAAGAAATACATTTACTAGCTTTGATTGCTATGGATTTGGTCTACACATTATTTTAAAATATATGTTTTTGTGAAGCTGCTAGCCATATTTTTTACTATTTTTCATTTATCAAAGAGACAAACTCAACAATGTATATGTATTTATTTAATTGCCGGCACCAAATTTATTACTATTTTCAAATATTTGCTTTATGTATGTTCTTTTTAAATGTCCACAGTCTGTTTTGTAAAAAAAAAAAAATAAGTTTTAAAAAGTTGCATAAAATAAAGAGAATCAAATAAAATGTTAATTTCCAATTTAGAAAGCTAATTGCACAAATAAAAATAAAGAACGTTTAACTTGCCGTCTGTGTATTTTTATTTTCTAGTATTCTCCAAGGGCAGTGCAGTTTCAGATATAAAACTTGAATTTGTGCATGATATTTAATGCAAAGTGCACTGTGAAAAAAAATCTTTCATAATAGCAGTAACTCTTTAAAAAACAATCAACATTCAAAGCCATCACAAGTTATTAAGGCCTTTTTTCCAATGTGAAAACTATAGTATATAATATTTTCTATTCAGTAATGCTTAGTATTATAAAACAATAGTAAATTTAATTTGTTTTCCAGAAGTTAACGTTTTAGGCCTCATGCACAGGACCGAGCCAATAATCACGGTCGTGCACACCACAACGGTCCTGTGCATGAGGCCTTAAAGAGGCTCTGTCACCACATTATAAGCGCCCTATCTCCTACATAATCTGATCGGCGCTGTAATGTAGATAATAGTGGTTTTTATTTTGAAAACAATAATTTTTGAGCAAGTTATGAACAATTTTAGATTTATGCTAATTAGTTTCTTAATAGACATCTGGGTGTTTTTTACCTTTATACCAACTGGGCATTGTAAAGAGAAGTGTAAGAAGTGTACGACGCTGACCAATCAGTGACCAATCAGCATCATACACTTCTCTTCATTCATTTTTAGCTGTACTTTTGAGATCACGCTGTGCAGTCACATACTCCCACATTAACTTTATCAGCCAGGATGCGATGTCTATTCACAATCTGGTAAAGTTTCTGTGGGATTTAATCCCAGCACAGCGTGATCTCGCGAGATAACGTTGTGAATGACAGCACAGCGTGATCTCGCGTGTTTTTAAAAGGTAAAATTGACAACCAAATATATTCCTTTGGTGACTTCTATGCTCCTAACACTTTACAAACAGATTGGCTGATAACAGCTCGTGCTAGATTCAATGACTTTAAGGAGGGAATAGTAATTGTGTCTGAAGATATTAGCATATCACTTGAGCCGGCTTTGGATTCTTCTATCCGCTGGTCGACAGTGTCTAACAGAAAATAAGCATGTGTTAACTCCTTAATGACCGGGCATGTTTGTACCTTAATGACCAAGCCAGATTTGTCAAATCTGGTATGTCTGACTTTATCAGAGAATAACTCTGTGAAAGTTTTGAATATCCAAGTAATTCTGACATTGTTTTTTCGTCACATATTGTACTTTATTTTAGTGGTAAAAGTAGACTGATACGATTTGCGGAAATTAATTAAAAAATAGAGAAATTGAAGAAATTTTGTAAAAAATATCATTTTTCCCTATTTTTAACTGCAATATGTCACATATGTACATACATACTGCACAATTTTTTAAATTAAATATATATTTCCATCACTTTACTCTATTTTGGCAGCACTTTTGAAAAAAAAAAATTTTTTTTCAGCAATTTGGAAGACTTACAAGTTTAGTAATCATTTTATACATTTTGAAGTACATTTTGTTTTCCTGCACCAAGCCAGGTTTTCAGAGGCTCATAGGTGTCAGAATGGTGGAAACCCCCACAAGTGACCCCATTTTGAAAACTACACCCCTTAAGGTATTTATTAAGGGGTGTTGTAAGTATTTTGACCCCACAGTTTTTTTGTAAGAATTCATGCAAAGCAGGCGTAAAAAAATATAATTTCACTTTTTTCATAAAAGTATCACTTTGAAGACCGATTTCTGTGTAAAGCGACCATGAGAATGAAGAAACACACCCCAAAATATATCACCCTGTTTCTCCTGTTTTCAAAAATGCCCCCATTGTGACCCTAATGCATTGCTTGGACACACGACAGGGCCCGAAAGGGAGGGAGCACCCGGAGGCTTTCAGGACTCATATTTTGCGTGAAAATGTTTTAGGCCCTACTGTATATTTGGAGAGGTTTTGAGCTACCAGAGCGATAGAATCTCCCCATAAACGACCCCATTTAGAAAACTAGACCCTTTAAGGTATTTATCTAGGGGTGTTGTAATGGCAGGAAGGAGGTGAAGGGAAAGTGAGCCCTAATCTACCCACCGCCCTGTCCCTGCCTACTTGCAACGACCCGCCCTAGGCGACGAGGTACAACTGGGCGGCGGTCCCTACGCTGGCTAAGTGCACTGGAAGACAAACGGGGAACACGCAAGGGAAGGGGCAGTAGCCACGGAACGCCACGAGGAAACGGGGCGGTGAACGAACAGTCAGGACCAGGACGAAGTGAGTACACCCGAGCGGGCACGGAGACAGAAGCAAGCCAGGGCAAGCAAAGCAGGTCAAGCAGAACTGCAGCAAGGCAGAAGCACGGCAGAAGCAGGCTGGAGCAAGCAGCAGTGGGGCCAGGAATCCAAAAGAATTACAAGCACTGAGGGAGAGCACAGGGCAGGTAATAAAGGGCAGGGGGCGGAGCTAACTCCGAGAGACCAGGCCGCGATAGGCTCTCCCACTCCTGAGCCTGCCACCCTGGTTGGTGTGAGATGGTGTCAGTCGAACAGGTCTGGCCTCAGGTGTGGATTGATTAATCCCAGGAGTATAGCTAGATGAAGTACCTGGCAGATCCCTAACAGTACTCCCCCTTTTATGAGGGGCCACCGGACCCTTACTAAGGGGACCCGGTTTAGTGGGGAAGAGGAGGTGGAACCTCCTGATCAATACCCCAGCGTGAACATCACGGGCAGGTACCCAAGTCCTCTCCTCCGGCCTGTATCCTTTCCAATGGACCAGGTACTGGAGGGAGCCCTGGACCATCCTACTGTCCATAATCTTGGCCACCTCGAATTCCACCCCCTCAGGGGTGAGAACGGGAACAGGAGGTATCCTCGAGGGGGACCAGGACGGGGAGCAGCGTTTAAGGAGGGAGGCATGGAAGACGTCATGTATGCGAAAGGATGGGGGGAGCTCCAGACGGAAGGATACAGGGTTGAGGACTTCAATGATCTTATAAGGTCCAATGAATCGGGGAGCAAACTTCCTGGACGGGACCTTAAGGCGCAAGTTCCTGGACGACAACCAGACCAAATCCCCGACGACAAACCGGGGGTTAGCAGAACGTCTACTATCCGCCTGAATCTTTTGTGCGCTCTGGGACGCCTCTAGGTTCTTCTGAACCTGGGCCCAGACAGTGCACAGTTCCCGATGAACCTCCTCTACCTCAGGATTATTGGAACAACCAGGGGAGACGGAGGAGAACCTTGGGTTAAACCCGAAATTACAGAAAAACGGGGAGACCCCTGACGAGTTACTGACCCGGTTATTCAGGGAAAATTCAGCAAGGGGAAGGAATGAGACCCAATCGAATTGGCAGTCCGAGATGAAACACCTTAAATATTGTTCCAGGGATTGGTTGGTCCTTTCTGTTTGGCCATTAGTTTCGGGATGGAAGGCGGAGGAGAAGGACAGATCAATCTCCAACTTTTTACAAAAAGCTCTCCAAAATAAGGAAACAAATTGTACCCCTCTGTCAGAAACGATATTGACTGGGGCCCCATGGAGACGCAGGATGTGTTTCACGAACAAAGAAGCTAACGTCTTGGCGTTAGGTAGCTTCTTAAGGGGCACAAAGTGGCACATCTTGCTGAAGCGGTCGACTACCACCCACACCACCGACTTGCCCTGAGATGGAGGCAAATCGGTGATAAAATCCATGGAGATATGGGTCCAAGGTCTCTGGGGAATGGGCAAGGAACGTAGTAGGCCCGCAGGTCGGGACCTAGGGGTTTTGGACCTAGCGCAAACCTCACAAGCGGCGACGTAAGCCCTAACATCTTTAGGCAACCCAGGCCACCAATAGTTTCTGGTAATGAGGTGTTTGGTGCCCAAGATGCCAGGATGACCAGATAGAGCGGAGTCATGGTTTTCCCTGAGTACCCTCAGCCGGTATTGCAGGGGAACAAACAGTTTGTCCCCAGGGACGTTCCCGGGAGCTGCACCCTGATCAGCCGCGATATCAGAAGCTAAATCAGAATCCGTGGCAGAGACGATTATACCAGGGGGTAAAATACAAGCGGGATCCTTCTCGGAAGGAGGATTGGCCATGAAACTACGTGACAGAGCGTCAGCCTTAATATTCTTCGACCCAGCCCTATAGGTAACCAAGAAATTAAATCTGGTAAAGAATAGTGCCCACCGAGCTTGTCTAGGATTAAGCCTCCGGGCCGATTCTAGGAAAACCAGATTCTTGTGATCCGTAAGGACCGTTACCTGGTGTCTGGCCCCCTCCAGGAAGTGCCGCCACTCCTCAAACGCCCATTTAATGGCTAGAAGTTCGCGGTTGCCAATATCATAGTTACTCTCCGTGGGCGAAAACTTCCTAGAGAAGTAAGCACAGGGGCGGAGATGGGTGAGGGAGCTGGTACCCTGGGACAAGACGGCCCCCACTCCCACCTCGGAAGCGTCAACCTCCACAATAAATGGCTCCTCTTGGTTGGGCTGAATCAGCACGGGGGCCGAGATAAAGCACTTCTTGAGAGTCTCAAAGGCCTGGACGGCCCCAGGGGGCCAATGGAGGACATCGGCACCCTTGCGGGTGAGGTCCGTAAGAGGCTTAGCGACGACCGAGAAGTTGGCAATAAATCTCCTGTAATAGTTGGCGAACCCTAAAAAACACTGTAACGCCTTAAGGGAGGCAGGTTGGACCCATTCCGCCACAGCTTGAACCTTGGCAGGGTCCATGCGGAATTCATGAGGAGTGAGGATTTGCCCTAAAAATGGTATCTCCTGTACCCCAAAGACACATTTTTCAGTCTTAGCAAACAGATTATTCTCCCGAAGGACCTGGAGCACCTTCCTGACATGCTCCACGTGGGAGGACCAGTCCTTGGAAAACACCAGTATGTCATCAAGGTACACAACAAGAAATATCCCCAGGTAATCTCTCAGGATTTCATTAATAAAATTCTGGAAGACAGCAGGGGCATTACACAACCCAAAGGGCATGACCAGGTATTCGAAATGACCCTCGGGTGTGTTGAACGCAGTTTTCCACTCATCCCCCTCTTTGATGCGGATAAGGTTATATGCCCCCCGTAGATCGAACTTAGAAAACCACTGGGCTCCCTGAACCTGATTAAAAAGATCCGGAATCAAAGGAAGTGGGTACTGGTTCCTTACGGTGACCTTATTCAGGTTACGATAATCAATGCACGGCCTAAGACCACCATCCTTCTTCCCCACGAAGAAGAAGCCAGCACCTACAGGAGAAGTCGAGGGGCGAATTAAACCCTTGGCCAGGCATTCTTGGATATATACCCTCATCGCTTCACGTTCAGGACATGAAAGATTAAATATCCTACCCTTAGGAAGCTTGGCACCAGGCACCAAATCGATGGCACAATCGTAATCTCTATGGGGGGGCAACACCTCAGAGGCCTCCTTGGAAAACACATCGGCGAAGTCCTGAACAAACTCAGGAAGCGTGTTTACCTCCTCCCGGGGAGAAATAGAGTTAACAGAAAGACATGACATCAGACATTCATTACCCCATTTGGTGAGATCCCCAGTATTCCAATCAAACGTGGGATTATGCAACTGCAACCAGGGAAGACCTAATACCAGATCAGACGATAATCCCTGCATCACCAGTACAGAGCACTGCTCCAAATGCATGGAGCCAACCAGGAGTTCAAAAACAGGGGTATGCTGAGTAAAATAACCATTAGCAAGGGGGGTTGAGTCGATTCCTACTACAGGGATAGGATAAGGTAAATCAATACAAGGCATCTTTAGAGACATAGCAAATTCCACAGACATGATATTAGCAGATGAGCCAGAATCCACGAAAGCACTGCCCGTGGCAGACCGGCCAGCAAACGAGACCTGAAAGGGAAGCAAAATTTTATTGCGTTTCACATTAACGGGAAATACCTGTGCGCCCAAGTGACCTCCCCGATGATCACTTAGGCGCGGAAGTTTTCCGGCTTCTTATTCTTGCGCCTGGGACAGGTGTTCAGTAGATGCTTGTCGTCCCCACAGTAGAAGCAGAGACCATTCATTCTGCGAAACTCCCTACGTTGTCGAGGGGACATGGAGGCCCCGAGTTGCATAGGTACCTCCGAGTCCTCCGTGGAGGGGCGAGGAGACGGGACCTCGGGGGGAATCGCAGAAAAGTCAGAGGGGAGCACACTGAAGCGTTCTAGCTGACGTTCCCTGAGACGTCGGTCAAGTCGTACTGCTAGGGCCATAACCTGGTCAAGGGAGTCAGGCGAGGGGTAGCTAACCAGCAGATCCTTCAGGGCGTCAGATAATCCTAACCTAAACTGGCACCTTAGGGCCGGATCGTTCCACTGAGAAGCTACGCACCACTTCCTAAAATCAGAACAGTATTCCTCAACCGGTCTCCTACCCTGACGTAAGGTCACCAGCTGACTCTCGGCTAAAGCAGTCCTGTCAGTCTCGTCGTAAATGAGTCCGAGGGCAGAGAAAAAACGATCAACAGAGGAAAGTTCAGGGGCGTCAGGAGCCAAGGAGAAGGCCCACTCTTGGGGCCCTTCCTGGAGTCGGGATATGATGATACCCACCCGCTGGTTCTCGGAACCTGAGGAGTGGGGCTTTAGGCGGAAATACAGTCTGCAACTCTCCCGGAAGGAGAGAAACGTCTTACGGTCCCCTGAGAACCGGTCAGGTAACTTGAGGTCGGGTTCTAGAGGTGAGGTGAGGGGTACTACTAAAGCAGCGTCACCCTGATTGACCCTTTGGGCAAGGGCCTGGACCTGTAGGGAGAGGCCCTGCATCTGCTGGGTCAGGGTCTCAAGGGGGTCCATGATAGCGTCAGCGTAGGAGAAAGGGTAGACTAGGTAAGGGCTTGTAATTATGTAATGGCAGGAAGGAGGTGAAGGGAAAGTGAGCCCTAATCTACCCACCGCCCTGTCCCTGCCTACTTGCAACGACCCGCCCTAGGCGACGAGGTACAACTGGGCGGCGGTCCCTACGCTGGCTAAGTGCACTGGAAGACAAACGGGGAACACGCAAGGGAAGGGGCAGTAGCCACGGAACGCCACGAGGAAACGGGGCGGTGAACGAACAGTCAGGACCAGGACGAAGTGAGTACACCCGAGCGGGCACGGAGACAGAAGCAAGCCAGGGCAAGCAAAGCAGGTCAAGCAGAACTGCAGCAAGGCAGAAGCACGGCAGAAGCAGGCTGGAGCAAGCAGCAGTGGGGCCAGGAATCCAAAAGAATTACAAGCACTGAGGGAGAGCACAGGGCAGGTAATAAAGGGCAGGGGGCGGAGCTAACTCCGAGAGACCAGGCCGCGATAGGCTCTCCCACTCCTGAGCCTGCCACCCTGGTTGGTGGGAGATGGTGTCAGTCGAACAGGTCTGGCCTCAGGTGTGGATTGATTATTCCCAGGAGTATAGCTAGATGAAGTACCTGGCAGATCCCTAACAGGTGTAGTGCGTACTTTGACCCCACAGTTTTTTGCTAAATTTAATGCATAGCAGGTGAAAAAAAAACAAAAAAACACTTTTTTCATAAAAGTATCACTTTGAAGACCGATTTCTGTGTAAAGCGACCATGAGAATGAAGAAACACACCCCAAAATATATCACCCTGTTTCTCCTGTTTTCAAAAATGCCCCCATTGTGACCCTAATGCATTGCTTGGACACACGACAGGGCCCGAAAGGGAGGGAACACCCGGAGGCTTTCAGGACTCATATTTTGCTTGAAAATGTTTTAGGCCCCACTGTACATTTGGAGAGGCTTTGAGCTGCCAGAACGATAGAAACTCCCCATAAACGACCCCATTTAGAAAACTAGACCCCATAACGTAATTATTTAGGTATATAGTAATTATTTTGACCCCACAGTTCTTTGCTAAATTTAATGCATATCAGGTGAAAAAAAAAAGAATTTCACTTTTTTCATAAAAGTATTTGTTTGAAGACCGATTTCTTTGTAAAGCGAACATGAAAATGAAGAAACACACCCCAAAATCTATCACCCTCTTTCTCCTGTTTTCAAAAATACCCACATTGTGGCCCTAATGCATTGTTTGGACACACAGCAGGGCCCCAAAGGGAGGGAACACCCGGAGGCTTTCAGGACTCATATTTTGCTTGAAAATGTTTTAGGCCCCACTGTACATTTGGAGAAGCTTTGAGCTGCCAGAACGATAGAAACTGCCCATAAACGACCCCATTTCGAAAACTAGACCCCTTAAGGTATTTATCTAGGGGTATAGTTAGCATTTTGACAACACAGGTTTTTCGCTAAATATATTGGAATTAGTCTGTAAAAATTAAAATGTACTTTGTTTCTGAAACAACATAGAAATTTTTATTATTTACAAGGAATAACGAAGAAAATGCACCCCAACATTTGTAAAGCAATGTCTCCCGATTACGACAATACCCCATATGTGGTAATAAACTGCTGTTTGGACCCACAGCAGGGCTCAGAAGGGAAGGAGCGCCATTTGGATTTATGATTTTGCTGGAATGGTTTTCGGTGCCATGTCGCATTTGCAATGCACTGGAGGGACCAAAACAGTGGAAACTCCCCCAAAAGTGACCCCATTTTGGAAAAACCTTCAAGGAATTTTTCTAGGGGTATAGTGAGCATTTACACCCCACGGGTCTTTTGCAGAGTTTATTAGAATTAGGGCGCGAAAAATTAATATCAAAATTTTTTCCACTAAAATGTTGCATTTTCTCATTTTCACAAGGGATAAAGGAGGAAAAAAACAACCATTTTTTTATAAAGCAATTTCTCCCGAGTACGGAAATACCCCACATGGGGTCATACGTTTTTTCATTAGAAATGAATTAACCCTTTCAGGACTGATCCATTTTTTGCTTTCATATTTTAGATTTTCACTCCCCGCTTTCCAAGAGCCATAACTTTTTTATTTTTCCATCAATAGAGTGGTGTGGGGCTTATTTCTTGCGGGAGGAGCTGCAGTTTTTATTGGTACCATTTTGGGGTACATGCGATTTATTTTTTTTTATCACTTTTTGTTCCATTTTTTTGCAATCTTGAGCAAAAAACAGGAATTCTGACACTGTTTTTTAGGTTTTCTTTTTGCGGCGCTCACCGTACGCTATAAATGAAATTTTTACTTTATTCTGCGGGTTGGTACGATTACGGCGATACCATATGTATATAGGTTTGGTCCTTTTTTTTAGCGTTTGCACAATAAAATGACTTATTTATAAACAAAAAAAATTCTGTGTCACCATATTCTGAGAGCTATAATTTTTTTATTTTTTAGTCAAGAAAGCTGTGTAAGGGCTTGTTTTTTGCGGGACAGATAGGAGTTTTTATTGGTACTATTTTTGGGAACATGCGACTTTTTGATCACTTTTTATTCTTTATTTTGGGAGGGGTGGTGACCAAAAAAATTGTGATACTGTCGTCGTTTTTTATTGATTTTTTTGGGGGTGTTCATCGTGCGGGGAAAATAACATTACAGTTTTATAGTTGGGGTCGTTACGAACGCGGTGATACCAGATATGTGTACTTTTTTAACGTGTTCATTTTTTTTCTATAATAAAAGTTTTATTATAGGAAAAAAAGAAGTTCATGTTTATATCACTTCTAACTTTTATTTTTACACTTTTTTTAAAACATTTTTATTACTTTTTTAACTTGTCCCACTAGGGGACACTTAGTCTTGCAGCTTTGATCGCTGCTAGAGTACATTACACTACACACGTAGTGTAATGTACTCTAACTGTCATTGTGACGTGACTGTCACACTGACAGGAAGCAGAGGAGGAACATGGCAACCCGGAGGTCATTATCTGACCTCCGATTGCCGTGACAAGCATCGGTAGCCCCCACGATCACTTCTTGGGGGCTGCCGATGTGCTTCAAACCACTTAAATGCGGCGACGGCAATCCGTCGCCGCACTTAAGGGGTTAACTGCCGAAAGCAGCGGCGATGGTCCGCTGTCCGGCGAGACTGATGTCTCAGCTGTCTAGGACAGCTGTCAGCGCGGGTCTGTCACTCTGTGTTTACACAGAGTGACAGTTTGAAATGCGGACGAAAATGCACGTCCTGGTGCGGGAACTAGCAGCCGACCAGGACGTGCATTTTCGTCCTTGGTCGTGAAAGGGTTAAAACAACACTACATAAAATGTCCTTATCGGTCACTTGGCGCTTCCTTCACCCTAATGAAAGAGATTATACTCATTACTCAGCGCCACACGGTCATATCACCACCTAGATTATATATTTTATACATCCCAGTATATAACGAATTGCACAGAAGCCACTATAGGATCAATAATACATTCTGATTACTCTCCGGTCTTCCTCACTTTTGAAACTCCGTCACATATACAGAAAACCTTCTTTTGGCGACTAAACGAGACACTGCTTGTCTCTCCCGATATAAAACATAGGATTAAAAGTAAATTAATTGAATTTTTCAAACTCAACATGACCCCAGATATTTCCCCACACGTACTCTGGGAATCTCATAAGGCCGTCATTAGAGGAGAACGTATTGCCTCTGCCGCTTACACAAATAAGGTGAGACATAAGAAAACAAAAGAATTAAGAGACAAAATTAGACACTTAGAAACACTTCATAAAAAAAACCTCTGTGATACCCATTTAGCTCAATTAACAGTACTAAGAGAAGAACTCAAAAACCTACTTAACTACTACTCAGCAAAAGCATACCCATCTGCCAAGCAAACCTTTTTTGCTCATGGTAATAAACCGACCAAATTTATGATGGATAAAATTAAACAAAGACAGCTTAAACATAGAATACTATATATCAAATCTGTTACTGACGTAGATGTTGTTGAGTCGGAGCAAATAGCATAATTGTTTCGTACTTATTATTCGGAATTGTACAATATCAACAAAAATGATACTATAGACTCCAAAAACTAAAAGTCATCGGCCACCGATTCTTTCCTATCTGACATTGAGCTCCCAGTTATATCACAGATGTATGCCTCCCAATTATGTGATCCCATTACACTAGAAGAACTTCAAACAGCTCTGAAATCCAAACCTAAATAGAAAGCCCCAGGCCCAGACGGCCTGCCTATTTTCTATTATTTTAGCTTTGTTGATTTTTTGGCACCAGATATGTTACACTCTTTTAAATTCGGCATTAAATGGATCTCCCTTTACTCCTCAAACTTTAGAAGCACATATTGCGCTTATACACATATCTGGTAAGGACCAGTCTAGTTGTGCAAATTATCGGCCTATCTCCTGTGAGACAGTGACAGGTAAAGTCATCGAGGGAAGGTACATTTCCCCTAGAATCCGGTCATATGTATCCTAGGCTCCAGGGAATGAGTATTTTTTGCAATAGAAAGCTCTAGCTTTCCAATCTCAGCTTAAGGAAAAGCCGGAAAAAGGGCCTGGAGTTGGATTGGGGAAGAGCAGGGCGGGTTCCCCAATCCCTAGTCCATCTCTGTTTGTAGGACAAGGCTGCTGCTCAATTAGCTGCACCTGCAGCCTGTGTATAAAAAGGTGCAGACACAGTGTGTGTGAGTCTCACCCCTGACTCAGACCGGAGACTACTAAGTCTGGAGTAGCCTGTATTCTATGTGAGTAAAGACCTGTGTTACTTTGTGTCCAGTGCCTGGTAGGAAGGCACTTGGTATAGTTAGATAATATCTTGTTTAGTTAGTGCTCAGACGAGCAGGATTTATTTTGTATTTTGCCTTGTTGTACAAGAGGCTGTTTCTTTGACAAGAATAAAACACAGGCAAAGCCCTGTTATGAACTTTAATGCACGGTGTCCCTGTCTCTAGCTACTAAGAAACCGCTGTACCAACCTCTCCTGATGCTAAACCCTCACATATGGTGACCGATGCGGGCACGGTCTTAAAGAGACATACACCTATTTAAAAGGACTTATGCTGCTCCAAGCGGAAAATCGTTGCTAGGGGCAACAACACAATTTTTTTTCTCCCCGAGAGTGCTTGGAAGTGTATGTCTTGGGTGAAGGCGGCAACAGGGCTAGAAAAAGAGACTGTTAAAATGGATGAAATACTTAAACAGCTGATTCAGGCTAATATCAACCAGGGGAAGATAAGCACAGCTCTGCAAGAAGCCAGCGCGACTCAGCGAATGGTGCATGAGGAAGCCATGCGTGCACAGGCTGAAACCAATATTCTGCTGGGTGAAGCCCACAGACTGGCCTTAAAAGAACAGCAGCAAATTAATCGCTATTTGCAAGACCAAATTCAGGCCTCAGTGGAGAGGTCAGCGGGGCCTCATGGTTTGCGCCAAACCACTCGTGCAGCGGTACAGACATCTCTGCAGAAGATGACATCCACCGACGACGTTGAGGCCTATCTCATGGTGTTTGAGCGAGTGGCAGAACGAGAGAAGTTGCCTTCAGATCAGTGGGCAGCAGTGGTGGCACCTTTCCTAACCGGAGAGCCACAAAAGGCGTACTTTGATCTCAATGAGCAGGATGCCAAGGATTACTCCAAGCTGAAGGGTGAGATCCTTGCCCGTCTGGGTGTTAATATGAATGTGCATGCTCGACGGGTGTACAACTGGACTTTTGTGGAACACCTACCTGCCCGATCACAAATGTATGATCTTGTCCATCTTGCAAGGAAATGGCTACAGCCAGAGGAATCAACCCCTGCGCAGATCATGGAGAGAGTGGTGCTTGACAAATACATCTGCTCCTTACCACCGAAGGTTCAGCGTTGGGTCGGTCAAGGAGATCCTACAGATGCGGAACAGCTGGTGAACCTGATTGAAAGTTACAGAGCTACTCAGGATCTACTCCAAGAAGTACCGCCTGGATGTTCTAACCCCAGGAACAGCAAATCGTGTGGAGCACCCGGTAAGACTGTTCCATTTACTAGAGGGGTGAGAAATGTCTTTAAGGGAGGTGGCTCAGAAGGGGAGCAGATGGAGGGAAGAAATCCCAGAGAGACACTGAAGGCCAGACCAGGGTCTCAAGTTGGGGACCGGGGCCGCATACAGTGCTGGCGGTGTTATGGACCTGCGCATATTGCTGCCAATTGTCCCCTGACTACTAAGCCAATGGAGTGTGATGCAGCAAGGCGAATATCCTTGTTTGCACGTCCTGTTTGTTCTGCTGAGACGGTTTACGAGACTGAGCAACAAATGTGTGTCGTAAAAGTGGAAGGGTGTACTGTGAGTGCCTTGCTGGATTCTGGGAGTCTGGTTACCCTGGTGCATGCCGGCCTGATAGACCCTGGAACAATCAGAGGACATAGTATAGGGGTCCTGTGCATTCATGGGGACACTAAAGAATACCGCTTTGGTCACTCTAGAGACTTCCTGTGGAACCGCTTGCCATGAAGTGGGTGTGGTCAAGTCCCTGATGCACAGTGTGATCCTGGGGAGAGACTTCCCAGTATTCTGGGTCTTGTGGAGAAAGAAAGATGTAACCTCCACTGTAAATGTTAATGATGGTATTAATGTGTGCACTGTGATTAGCCCAGAACCCTTTAACGAGGATGCTGAGGTGCCAGCAGTAGGGGTGACCACTGAGCCTGATAAATTTCCTCTGACTGTTTTTGCTGGTGAAACAGATGAGCAGGAGGAAATTTCTGAGATACCAGAGTTAAATGTATCACGTAACAATTTTGGGACTGCTCAACTTAGCGATCCCACATTGGTAAAAGCCAGGGAAAATACTAAGGTATTAAATGGAGTGCCTCAACATCCAGGGGCTGATAAGGTGTTTCCACACATGGCGGTTAACCAGGATTTGCTGTATCGGATAGATAACGTACGTGGGGAGGTGGTTGAACAGCTGGTGATACCCCAACCGTATCGTAGAACGGTGTTGGACCTGGCTCATAAACACGTGCTGGGTGGACATCTAGGTTGCGAAAAGACCAGAGAGCGTATCTTACAACGATTCTTCTGGCCGGGGGTATATACGGAAGTTCAGAGGTATTGCGAGTCCTGCCCGGAGTGTCAGATAACGGCTCCTATGCCACATTTTAGGAGTCCGCTGGTGCCTTTGCCTGTCATTGGGATCCCTTTTGAAAGAATTGCCATGGATCTGGTCGGCCCTTTAGTCAAATACTCTAGAGGACATCAATATATCCTAGTGGTGTTGGACTATGCCACACGCTACCCTGAGGCAGTCCCTTTGCGAAATTCCTCTTCAAAAGCCATTGCAAGAGAGGTGTTTTACATGTTTCCCCGTACTGGTTTACCTAAGGAAATCCTTACCGGTCAGGGAACTCCCTTTATGTCCAAAATCACCAAGGAATTATGTAAACTGCTGAAAATTAAACACCTGCGTACCTCTATATATCACCCTCAAACTGATGGTCTTGTCGAAAGATTCAATAAGACATTAAAAGGCATGTTGAGGAAGGTGGTTAGTAAGGATGGGAAGGATTGGGACTGTCTTCTGCCCTATTTGATGTTCGCTGTACGTGAAGTTCCTCAATCATCCACAGGGTTTTCTCCTTTTGAACTTGTATACGGCAGACAACCCCGTGGTCTCCTGGACATAGCCAAGGAAACCTGGGAGCAAGAGTCCACACCTTATAGGAGTGTAATTGAGCATGTCACGTTGATGCAAGACCGAATTGCTGCGGTCATGCCGATAGTTAAGGAACACTTGGAGCAAGCTCAGGATGCTCAGAGCAGGGTGTATAACCGAACTGCTAAAGTTAGAAATTTTAACTCTGGTGATAGAGTGTTGGTCTTAGTGCCAACCGTAGAAAGCAAATTTCTTGCTAGATAGCAAGGGCCGTATGAGATAATTGAAAAGGTGGGGGATGTAAATTATAAAGTTTACCAACCAGGTAAAAGGAAGACAGTGCAGTTATACCATGTAAACTTAATTAAGCCATGGAAAGAAAGAGAGATCCTCGTGGCAGTAAGTACCCCCTATAGTGTTAACCCAGATGTGTATGTGTCAGAATCCCTCGCAAAGCCACAGAAACAGGAGACAAAAGAGTTTGTGCAGAGAAACACAGACGTGTTTTCAGAACTGCCAGGAGAGACTAGTATAATAAAACATGACATTGTGACCGAGCCTCAGGTTCGGGTCCACTTGAAACCCTTCAGAGTCCCTGAAGCTCGTAGACAAGCCATATCTGAGGAGGTCAAGAAAATGCTAGACCTTGGGATTATTGAAGAGTCAAAAAGTGAAGGGTCAAGTCCCATTGTATTGATTCCGAAACCAGATGGGTCATTACGTTTCTGTAACGACTTCCGCAAGTTAAATGAGATGTCAAAGTTTGACGCATACCCAATGCCAAGAGTTGACGAGTTAATAGAGAGACTGGGCCATTCAAGGTATTTTTCAACACTTGATTTAACCAAAGGCTATTGGCAAGTACCCTTCACGGAGGGCGCCAAAGAGAAAACTGCGTTCATCACCCCGGATGGTCTGTTTCAATATATTTGTTTACCATTTGGGCTACATAGGGCTCCAGCGACCTTTCAAAGGTTAATGGGCATAGTCCTCAAACCCCATTGTCGGTATGCTTCGGCATATCTGGACGACATTATAATCTTTAGAGATGACTGGGAAAGCCACTTACCAAA
Organism: Rhinoderma darwinii; assembly: GCF_050947455.1. Classification (NCBI taxonomy): domain Eukaryota; kingdom Metazoa; phylum Chordata; class Amphibia; order Anura; family Rhinodermatidae; genus Rhinoderma; species Rhinoderma darwinii. Next base: position 50,374,980 of record NC_134689.1, read on the forward strand.
AGTACAAGCAGTACTAAACTCCCTCAGAGCCGGGAGGTTAAAAGCAAACCCAAAGAAATGTTCCTTAGGCTTTGAGGAAGCACGGTATCTGGGGTACATAATTGTGAGAGGGGTGATAAAGCCACAGGTCAACAAAGTTGAGGCTATCCAAAACTGGCCCTCAACCAAAAAGCAGGTCAGAGCTTTTCTTGGAATTGTAGGTTATTACCGCAGGTTCATTCCAAACTTTGCCAGCACAGCAGCGCCCCTGACAGATCTTACCAAGGGAAGTAAGTCTGTCATGGTCAAGTGGGACACGAAGGCTGAAAGCGCCTTTCAAGAGTTGAAACTGGCCCTGTGTAACCAACCAGTCTTAGTCACTCCTGACTTCAAAAAGGAGTTTGTTGTCCAAACTGATGCTTCTGATGTGGGGCTCGGAGCAGTTCTGTCACAAGAGGTGGGTGGTGAGGAACATCCTGTGACCTATTTGAGCAGAAAGCTTACCCCGGCTGAGAAAAACTATAGCATAGTTGAACGGGAGTGCTTGGCCATTAAGTGGGCACTTGAGTCCCTGAGATATTATTTATTGGGTTGTCGGTTTAGGTTGGTTACTGACCACTCTCCTCTTACGTGGATGTGTCAAGCCAAAGAGAGAAATTCAAGAGTTACACGGTGGTTTCTTACTTTGCAGAACTTCAAATATACTGTGGAACACAAAGCAGGAAAACTGCAGGGCAATGCTGACGCTTTGTCTAGGACACACTGCCTTGTAGCTAAATGTGTACAATCCCACGGGCTCGAACAGAGGAAGAGGGTATGTGAGACAGTGACAGGTAAAGTCATCGAGGGAAGGTACATTTCCCCTAGAATCCTGTCATATGTATCCTAGGCTCCAGGGAATGAGTATTTTTTGCAATAGAAAGCTCTAGCTTTCCAATCTCGGCTTAAGGAAAAGCCGGAAAAAGGGCCTGGAGTTGGATTGGGGAAGAGCAGGGCGGGTTCCCCAATCCTTAGTCCATCTCTGTTTGTAGGACAAGGCTGCTGCTCAATTAGCTGCACCTGCAGCCTGTGTATAAAAAGGTGCAGACACAGTGTGTGTGAGTCTCACCCCTGACTCAGACCGGAGACTACTAAGTCTGGAGTAGCCTGTATTCTATGTGAGTAAAGACCTGTGTTACTTTGTGTCCAGTGCCTGGTAGGAAGGCACTTGGTATAGTTAGAAAATATCTTGTTTAGTTAGTGCTCAGACGAGCAGGATTTATTTTGTATTTTGCCTTGTTGTACAAGAGGCTGTTTCTTTGACAAGAATAAAACACAGGCAAAGCCCTGTTATGAACTTTAATGCACGGTGTCCCTGTCTCTGGCTACTAAGAAACCGCTGTACCAACCTCTCCTGATGCTAAACCCTCACACTCCTTATTGAATATTATATTGCTTATGCTAAGAAATTTCACTGCCCATTGGTATTACTTGGTACAAATGCCGAGAAGGTGTTCGATAGAGTTTCTTGGCCTTTTTTAGTTAAAGTACTGCATAAATTCCACTTCCCATCTAAGTTCATCTCAGTGATTTTCTCCATGTACTCGTTGCCTAAAGCTTACATTAAGGTTAATGATATTTTATCCAAACCGTTAGAGATTAATAACTAACAGGGATGCCCACTTTCTCCATTGTTTTTCATACTGGCAATGGAGACTCTGTTGCAAACTGTCAGCCAAAACAGTATGATAAAGGAACTATTGTGTGGGAAAATGGAGCATAAAGTCACAGCATATGCTGACGACATATTATTACTACTACTTTCAAACCCCAAAATGGCCTTTCTAGTCATTCAGCAAAGCCTAAATACGTTTGGTCATATTTCCAACTTTAAGGCATCATTTACACGAGCGTAATATACGCGCGTGCGACGCGCGTGCTTTTCACGCGTGTCGTATGCACCTATATTAGGCTATGGGGAAGTGCAGACAGTGCGTGAATTTTGCGCAGCGCAAGTGCGTTGCGTAAAACTCACGACATGTCCTTTCTTTGTGCGCTGTTCGCGCATCACGCACCCATTGAAGTCAATGGGTGCGTGAAAACCACGCATGCCGCACGGAAGCACTTCCGTGCGAACTGCGTGATTCGCGCAACAGCTGTCAAACTCTGAATGTAAACAGAAAAGCACCACGTGCTTTTCTGTTTACAAACATCCAAACGGAGTGTCAAAATGATGCGCGAAAAAAACACGCAGCCGCGCATCATACACTGATGACACACGCAGCTGTTAAGTGCCTTTTGCGCACGCAAAATGCCACGTTTTTTTGCGTGCGCAAAACGCACACGCTTGTGTAAATCAAGCCTAAAATAAATATGTCAAAATCTCAAGCTTTAAAAATAACACTCCCAGCGGCACAAATAAAATTACTGATGAAAAAATTCCTTTTCTCTTGGCCACCGGAATATATAACTTTCTTAGGCGTAAATATTTCCCCTAATTTGAAACAACTATACGTTGTGAACTATAAAAAAATTACTGTCAACCATCTCCACAATTCTGACATCCTGGCCACCGGCCTTTTTGTCCTGGATAGGTAGAAGGAACATGTTAAATTCCTTAATTTCACCAAAAGTAACTAATTTATTACAAGCACTACTCATTTCGCTACCAAATAGCTTTTTTAACCAATATCGTAAGATATGCTCAAAGTACATTTGGGATGGCTCCAGACCCAGAATCTCATATAAAATACTGCAATTGCCTGTTGAAAAGGGAGGAATTGGATTTCCCTCACTATCCAAATATTATAAAGCCGTTCATTTAGGCCGGATATTAGATTGTTTTCGCAAACCACCACATAAAACTTGGGTTGATATAGAAGAACACTTAGTGCAGAGGTTTTTACACCAACTACTTTTGGAAGATGATGTGAACTGCTCCTTGACTCCAGGTATTGGTTATCTGCCACAGGCAGCAATGTCAATATGGAAGGACTCTCAGATTAGGCCATTACGCTCGACTCATCCCTCCCTACACACCCAAATACGTGACTGTATACCAGCTTTTCATCCAGGTTATCACACTCTCTCTGTCAGACTTAACACTCTCTCCCCTTTGGCATTATTGGATCAAGATGGTGCCCTGTTGACCTTGGCGCAGGATAGGGAGACGTTAGCCTGTCAGAACCTAAATGGTTGCCAATATAGTCTTATTTGAAAATTGGTACGTATCTTTCTACCAGCTACTGGAATATTTAGACCTCTATCGTGGTTTGAAGAAATGTGGTTGCAATCCAGAACGCCTAAAAAATTCATGGACACGAACGTAAAAACGCCCGTAATTACAAGCCATAATTACGGCCCGTAATTACGGGCCCATAGACTTCTATTAGCCACGGGTGCCGTTGAAAAATATGGAACATGTTCTATTTCAGGCCGTAATAATGGCACGGCAGGCCCATAGAAGTCAATAGGGCTACCGTAATTATGGGTGGCTACGTGTGTGCACCCGTAATTACGGGAGCGTTGCTAGGCGACGTCAGGGGATAGCCACTGTCCAGGGTGCTGAAAGAGTTAACTGATCGGCAGTAACTCTTTCAGCACCTGGGACAGTAACTACCGCTGGAGTTAATAGTATTAAAAGTTAACTTACCTGCTTCTTCCTCCAGTCCGGCCTCCCAGGATTACGTTAACAGGATGTCAAAAGAGGGACGCGTCACCAAGACAACGGTACGTATGAACTTCTTTTACTTTTAATCACTGCGGAAACTCCGCCCGAAAGGGCTGCCCCTTCTCTCTTTCCAGCACTGATAGAGAGAAAGGACTGCCGATTAGTGCAGAGGGAATGGGTCCGTAAATACAGGTGGAATACTGGTGACAATCTGGTGACAATCCAGAACGCCTAAAAAATTATAATCACACCTTAGTAAGGCCTCATGCACACGAACGTAAAAACGGCCGTAATTACGAGCCCATAGACTTCTATTGGCCATGGGTACCTTCCCGTATGCTTACAGGAAGGTGTCCGTGCCGTTGAAAAATATGGAACATGTCCTATTTCAGGCCGTAATAATGGCACGGCAGGCCCATAGAAGTCTATAGGGCTACCGTAATTATGGGTGGCTACGTGTGTGCACCCGTAATTACGGGAGCGTTGCTAGGCGACGTCAGGGGATAGTCTCTGTCCAGGGTGCTGAAAGAGTTAACTGATCGGTAGTAACTCTTTCAGCACCCGGGACAGTGACTACCACTGGAGTTAATATTATTAAAAGTTAACTTACCTGCTTCTTCCTCCAGTCACCAAGACAATGGTACGTATGAATTTCTTTTACTTTTAATCGCTGTGGAAACTCTGCCCGAAAGGGCCGCCCATTCTCTCTTTCCAGCACTGATAGAGAGAAGGGACTGCCGATTAGTGCAGAGAGACTGGGTCCGTAAATACAGGTGGAATATGTGTGACAAAGGACCCGTATTTACGCCAGTACTTACGGGAGGAAAAAAATATGTTTGTGTGCATGAGGCCTTAAACCCTTCCTGCTCCTGGACGTACTATTAGGTCAAGGTAGCTGTATCGTTCTCGCTCCATGACCTAATAGTACGTCACGGGAGTAACGGTCATTTCGGCCGTCTTCCCGACACATGCAGGAGCTGTGACAGCTGCTGTCTCGTACAGCAATTGCCGCAGCTCCTACAGCGGGGACCGATCGCTGTGTCCCCGCTGATTAACCCCTTAAAAGCCTCAATAGCGATCGCGGCTTTTTAGGGGTTAAACCACCATTGATGGCCCGCTACATGATAGCGCCTGGCGATGGTGGCTATGGCAACCAGACGCATAATAATGGTGTCTGGCTATGCCATCGACGGAAGCCTAGTGGGTCCTGAGTCAGGACCCACTATGCTTGCTGTCAGTCAGTAGCTGACAGCTCTAATACACTGCACTACGCATTTAGTGCAGTGTATTAGAATAGCGATCAGGGCCTCCTGTCCTCAAGTCCCCTAGTGGGACAAAGTAAAAAAGTTAAAAAAAGTTGTGTAAAAATAAAATAAAAGTTTTAAAAGTAATAAAAGTAAAAATCCTCCTTTTTCCCTTATCAGTCCATATAAAAATAGATAAATTATTTATTTATTAATAAAAATAGATAAATAAACAAATAAACTATACATAATTGGTATCGCCGCGTCCGTAACGGCCTGAACTACAAAATTATTTTGTTATTTATCCCGCGCGGTGAAGGCCATATAAGAAAATAATAATAAACAATACCAGAATTACTATTTTTTTGTCACTTCACCTCCAAAAAAATGAAATAAAAAGAGATCAAAAAGTCGCATGTACCTAAAAATGGTACTGATCGAAACTACAGTTCGTTACGCAAAAAACAAGTCCTCGCACGGCTTTCTTGATGGAAAAATAAAAAAGTTCTGGCTCTTAGAATATGGCAACACAAAAACAAAATGATTTTTTACAATAAGTATTTGATTGTGCAAACGCCGTTAGACATAAAAAAAACTATAAACATATGGTATCGCCCCGCAGAATAAAGTGAATATGTCATTTATAGCGCACGGTGAACGCTGTAAAAAAATACTATAAAAAAACAATATTAGAATTGCTGTTTTTTAGTCACCACACCACTTAAAAATAGAATAAAAACTGATCAAAAAGTCGCATGCACCCCATGAAAACTACAATAAATTCCTCGAAGGGTCTAGTTTCCAAAATAGGGTCACTTTTGGGTGGTTTCCACTGTTTTGGCACCACAAGACCTCTTCAAACCGGACATGGTGCGGAAGGCCTCAAAATCCACTAGGTGCTTGTTGCTTCTGAGGCCGCTGCTTCAGTCCATTACCACACTAGGGCCACATGTGGGATATTTCTCAAAACTGAAGAACCTGGGCAATAAATATTGCGATATTGAGTTGCGTTTCTCTGGTAAAAGCTTCTGTTTTACAGGAAAAAATTGAATAAAAGGGATTTTCTGCCAAAAAAATAAATATTTCAATTTCACCTGTACTTTGCTCTAAATTCCTGTGAAACACCTGAAGGGTTAATAAACTTTCTAAATGCTGTTGTGAATACTTTGAGGGATCAGGTTTCTAAAATGGTTTGTTTGATGCGGGTGTCTAATTTATAGGCCCCTCAAAGCAACTTCAGAACTGAACTGGAACCTAAAAAAAATAAATTAGGCAATACTTCGCTTCTTACATTATACTGATAATGAGCAGTGCCAACCTTGAGATGGCCCCAGTTTTGACCGTTTGTATAAACGGAGACCCCTATTGGACCATTTCAGTTCCCAGTTTTCCCAAGCATACACCCCCGAGAAGTGTATTTCTGTTTGTGAGTCCCTAGTACATTTTAAAGGGAGGCTTCAATTCCTCCAGTACGTGCCGAGTAAGAGGGCAAGGTATGGCGTGAAGATGTATAAGCTGTGCGAGAGTGCATCAGGGTATACCTACAAATTTAGGATATATGAAGGGAAGGACAGCAGTTTTCAGCCCCCAGAACTCCCTCCCCCCTTACTGGGAGTTAATGCAAAAATTGTGTGGGATTTGGTACACCCGCTGCTGGACCAGGGTTACCACCTCTACCTGGATAATTTTTATACCAGCGTCCCGCTCTTCAAGTGTCTCGCTTCCAGAAGTACTGCGGCATGCGGCACTGCTAAAAGAAATCTGAGAGGTCTCCCTAAGACTCTGCTTGGGCAAACAAGAACGGGTGAGAGCAGGGCACATTCTAGCAGCAACGTATTGTGCGTCAAGTACAAGGACAAGAGAGATGTCCTTGTAGTGACAACAATACATGGCCACACCAGTACCCATGTACCTGTACGAGGTACCAGTACAGAGACCCCCAAACCAGATTGCATCCTGGACTACAATAGGTACATGGGAGGGGTGAACTTGTCAGATCAAGTCCTGAAGCCCTACAGCGCCATGCGCTGTGGTATATGAAGCTGGCCCTGTACATCATTATCAAGTACCTAATCTTTAGGGACCCAGAAGGGGGCACTCAGTACTTCTGGAAGCGAGGCCACACGCATCGTACCAGGGCAACACTTTCATGAAGAAGTTCCCCAAACTGGCAAGAAGGGAAAAAGTCAAAAGAGGTGCAAAGTCTGCTATAAGAGGGGGATAAGGGAGGACACAATATATCAATGTGACACGTGTCCAGAAAAACCAGGGCTCTGTATGAAAGGGTCTTTTAACATTTATCATATATCCCTTAGATTTTTAATCTACCCTGACACACTCCGCACAGCTTATCCCCCTCATCTTTCCCCTCTGAGCCTTGCTGCGTGCCCAGGCAGCTAATAACAGCCACATGTAGGGTATTTCCGTACCCAAGAGAGCCCACATTACAGTTTATGGGGTGTATATCTCCGGTGGCACATGCTGGGCACAATACAGGGTGGGCCATTTATATGGATACACCTAAATAAAATGGGAATGGTTGGTGATATCAACTTCCTGTTTGTGGCACATTAGTATATGGGAGGGAAGAAACTTTTCAAGCTGGGTGTTGACCATAGCGGCCATTTTGAAGTCGGCCATTTTGTATCCAACTTTAGTTTTTTCAATGGGACGAGGGTCATGTGACATATCAAACTTATTGAGAATTTCACAAGAAAAACAATGGTGTGCTTGGTTTTAACGTTACTTTATTCTTTCATGAGTTATTTACAAGTTTCTGACCACTTATAAAATGTGTTCAAAGTGCTGCCCATTGTGTTGGATTGTCAATGCAACCCTCTTCTCCCACTCTTCACACACTGATAGCAACACCGCAGAAGAAATGCTAGCACAGGCTTCCAGTATCCGTAGTTTTAGTTGCTGCACATCTCGTGTCTTCACAGCATAGACAATTGCCTTCAGATGACCCCAAAGATAAAAGTCTAAGGGGGTCAGATCGGGAGGCATTTCTTCTGCGGTGTTGCTATCAGTGTGTGAAGAGTGGGAGAAGAGGGTTGCATTGACAATCCAACACAATGGGCAACACATTTTATAAGTGGTCAGAAACTTGTAAATAACTCATGAAATAATAAAGTAACGTTAAAACCAAGCACACCATTGTTTTTCTTGTGAAATTCTCGATAAGTTTGATGTGTCACATGACCCTCTTCCCATTGAAAAAACTAAAGTTGGATACAAAATGGCCGACTTCAAAATGGCCGCCATGGTCAACACCCAGCTTGAAAAGTTTCCCCCCTCCCATATACTAATGTGCCACAAACAGGAAGTTAATATCACCAACCATTCCCATTTTATTTAGGTGTATCCATATAAATGGCCCACCCTGTATATTGGACGCTGACATGGCATATATATAGAAAAAATTGCAAATCTCACTCTGCACCATCTGCTGCGCATTATCTTTTACACAGTACCTGTGGGGTCAAAATGCTAACTACACCTCTAGATGAATGTCTTAAGGGGTGTAGATTTTAAATTTGGGTCACTTCTCGGGGGTTTCAACTGTACTGGTACCTCAGGGGCTTCTGCATACATGACTTACTACCAGAAAAGCTCCAGTAGGCCAAATGGTGGTCCTTTCCTTCTGAGCCCTCCCATGGGCCCAAACGGCAGTTTATTACCACAAATGGTGTATTGCCACACTCAGGACAAATTGGGAAACAAAATGGGGTATTTTATTTATTGTAAAAATAAGAAATGTTATCAAAAATTACATCTTATTGGAAAAAATGACATTTTTTAAATTTCACAGCCCAATTCAAATACGTGCTGTGAAAAAACGGTGTGGTCAAAATTGTAACAACAACCATACCTGAATTCCTTGAGGGGTTTAGTTTCAAAATGGGGTCCCTTTTGGGGGATTCCTACTGTTTTGGCACCTCAACACCTCTTCAAACCTGGCGTGCTGCCTAAAATATATTCTAATAAAAAAGAGGCCCCAAGATGCACTAGGTGCTTATTTGCTTCTGGGGCTTGTGTTTTAGTCCACGAGCACACTAGAGCCACATGTGGGATATTTCTAAAAACTGCAGAATCTGGAAAATACATATTTAGTAGTGTTTCTCTGGTAAAACCTTCTGTGTTACAGAAAAAAAAATTAAATTCAGCAAGAAAAATTAAATTTGCAAATTTCACCTCCACTTTACTTTAATTCCTGTGAAATGCCTAAAGGGTTAAAAAAAACTTTCTGAATGCTGTTTTGAATACTTTGAGGGGTCTAGTTTTTAAAATGGGGTGTATTATGGGGGTTTCTAATACATAGGCCCCTCAAAGCCACTTCAGAACTAAACAGGTACATTAAAAATAAGGCTTTTGAAATTTCCTTAAAAATATGAGAAATTGCTGTTTATGTTCTAAGTCTTGTAACGTCCAAGAAAAATATTTTTTTTTTTGAAAACACTATGCAAATCTAAAGTAGACCTATGGGAAATGTGAACATTTTGGGGGGTATAACTATCTGTTTTACAAGCAGATGCATTTAAATTCAGAAAAATTCTATTTTTTCAAAATTTTCTCTAAATTTTGCAATGTTTCGCAAATATACACTGAATATATCGAACAAATTTTTACCACTAACATAAACCCCAATGTGTCACGAGAAAATAATTTCAGAATCGCTTGGATAGGTTTAAGCATTCCGACGTTATTACCACATAAACTTAAATATTTCAGATTTTAAAAATGGGCTCTGAGCCTTAAGGCCAAAACAGGGCTGCATCCTTAAGGGGTTAATGTATGGTTAAGTTGGAGGGAGGTAATGTGCGATATTTTATGAGAGAGTGAGAAAGGGACCTAAATACCTCATTCTCCACAGCAGATATTATGAAGATATTTAAAGCTCCTAAATTCATATCCAGATGTAATAAAATTCAAGAAAATGCATACAAAAGAATATCTATATCAGTTGATATACTGAATTGGATGAATGTAGATTTGGTCCAAGCTAAATAAAATAAAATAAATGTACACAAGGCCCCGGTACCAGATGGGTTACACCCTAGAGTTCTTAAAGTGCTTAGTTCAGTTATTTCTGTCCCCCTCTTCATAATATTTAGAAATTCTCTAGTGACTGGTATAGTGCCAAGGGACTGGCGCAGGGCAAATGAGGTGCCTATTTTCAAACAGGGCTCTAGGTCTTCCCCGGGTAATTATAGACCAGTAAGCTTAACATCCATCGTGGGGAAAACGTTTGAGGGTCTATTGAGGGACTATGTACAGGATTATGTGAGAAAAAATAGTATTATAAGTGACAGCCAGCACGGTTTTACTAAGGACAGAAGTTGTCAAACTAACCTGATTTGTTTTTATGAAGAGGTGTGCAGAAGCCTAGACAGAGGTTCCACTGTGGATATAGTGTTTTTGGACTTTGCAAAGGCATTTAAACACTGTCCCACATAGACGTCTAATGGGTAAATTAAGGACTATAGGTTTAGAAAATATAGTTTGTAATTGGATTGAGAATTGTCTCAAGGACCGTATCCAGAGAGTTGTGGTCAATGATTCCTACTCTGAATGGTCCCCGGTTATAAATGGTGTACCCCAGGGATCCGTGCTGGGACCACTATTATTCAACTTATTTATTAATGATATAGAGAATGGGATTAATAGCACTATTTCTATTTTTACAGATTACACCAAGCTATGTAGTAATGTGCAGTCTATGGAAGATGTTTGTGAATTGCAAGCTGATTTGGACACACTGAGTGTTTGGGTGTCCACTTAGCAAATTAAGTTTATTGTAGATAAATGTAAAGTTATGCATTTGGTTACCAACAACCTGCATGCATCATATGTCCTAGGGGGAGCTACACTGGGGGAGTCACTTGTTGAGGAGGATCTGGGTGTACTTGTAAATCATATACTTAATAACAGCATGCAATGTCAATCAGCTGCTTCAAAGGCCAGCAAGATATTGTCGTGTATTAAAAGAGGCATGGACTCGCAGGACAGGGATATAATATTACCACTTTACAAAGCATTAGTGAGGCCTCATCTAGAATATGCAGTTCAGTTCTGGGCTCCAGTTCATAGAAAGGATGCCCTGGAATTGGAAAAAATACAAAGAAGAGCAACGAAGCGAATAAGGGGCATGGAGAATCTAAGTTATGAGGAAAGATTAAGAGAATTAAACCTATTTAGCCTTGAAAAAAGACGACTAAGGGGGGACATGATTAACTTATATAAATATATTAATGGCACATACAAAAAATATGGTGAAATCCTGTTCCATGTAAAACCCCCTAAAAAAAACTAGGGGGCACTCCCTTCCGTCTGGAGAAAAAAAGGTTCAATCTGCAGAGGCGACAAGCCTTCTTCACTGTGAGAACTGTGTATCTATGGAATAGTCTACCGCAGGAGCTGGTCACAGTATCTACAGTAGATGGCTTTAAAAAAAGTCTAAGGCCACATTCACACGAACGTGGTTTTGCGGCCGCAATTCCCCCGAAAATCCACGGGAGAATTGCGGCCCCATTCATTTCTATGGGGCCATGCACACGACTGTAGTTTTTGCGGTCTTTGCACGGCCCGGGAACCCGCACCGCAGAAAGAACGGGCATGTCCTATTATGGCCGTCTTCTGCGGTCCGGGCTCATTGAAAACAATGACGGCGGCCATGTGCATGTCCTACGATTTGCGGGAGGCCCGCGGCTGACAGTCCGCAGCCGGCCGACCCGAAAATCACGGCCGTGCACACGGCTACGGTCGTGTGCATGAGGCCTTAGATAATTTCTTAGAACAAAAAAATATGAGCGCCTATGTGTAGAAATTTTTACCTACCCTTTTCTCATCCCTTGGTTGAATTTGATGGACATATGTCTTTTTTCAACCGTACTAACTATGTAACTATCTAGATGGTATCTAACGCCCGTTAAATTAAAACAAATGTATAGCACTTCATCAAATATATGCTGGAGATGTGGAACAGGTGTTGGCTCCTTTGTACATATTTGGTGGGAATGCCCAAATCTCTTTCCTTTCTGGCAGCGGATCTTTCACCATGTCAACAAGATATGTCAGACAAGCTTGCCAGTTTCTCCAAAGGTGGCCCTCCTTGCCCTAGTACCTGCTGATATTCCTAAGAAATCACTTAAAGGAAGGGTGTCGCGAAAAAATTTTTTTTTATGTATCAATTTGATCTTAGTGTTTTATTTTAAAAAAAAATATTTATTTGTGTGTTTGTGTTTTACTTTTTTTTATTTTCTAACTTTTTCTTCTCTATGGGGCTGCCATTTTTTTTTCATTTCTGTATGTGTCGATTAACGACACATACAGAGATGGAATACGGCACATACATCCCCATAGAGAATGCGAACGGGAGCCGTTCACATTCACTATGGTGTACGTCGTCTGTGTGGGAACGGCGCATGCGCCGCTCCCACACAGTCCAAATGGAAGGTCTTCGGCCGAGCGACATCCGGCGCCATTTTCTTGTGGACAGTAAGATTACTACTTCCGTTCGCGGTTTCTGGACATGTGTTCTGAAGCAAGCACTAGGAGCGGAGGGAGCAGACGGAGCAGACGGACCGGAGGGAGCGGCGACGGCAGGAACAGGTAAGTTATGTCTGTGTTTGTTCGTGTTTTACTGTGTGATTACCACTGTATGCAAGCCTACTACACTGTGTATTCGTTTAAAAAATGGCGACACACAGTGTAGGAGGTTTGTACATTCAATCCCCTCCTTTCTCCTGGCACTAGCCAGGATAAAGGAGGGGAGATTGTTTGAGGACGCTAGAGCGAGTGTGTCTTCTCAAATTTTGCAATTTTGGGAATTGCTCCCTCTAGTGACCAACACAGGGAAATGTTATAAATTAGAATCTAATTTATAATATTTCCTGACTCATGAAAAAATTTAAAAAATTAGAACAATGTTTAATCATCTATATACTAACAGTTTAACTAAAAAAAAATAAAAAAATAAAAAAAATTCTAGCGACACATTTAAGTTGATGCTTATTTTGCTAGCAGCAGCAGCAGCAGCAGCAGCAGCAGCAGCAGCGCGTCTTCTGATACCAATCAAGTAGAAGTCAACAGAATCTCCTTCAGTAATGCATTGGTTAAAAAAGTGGATCAGATAGCTAGATTGGAAGAACTCTCACACTGGGAACTCAGAACGCATAACTCTTTTAACCAGATTTGGAAAAGCTGGCAAGATAATGTACAGCAATTATATATTCCAACGTCAGTGGTAGCTGAGTAAGTTATTCAGTCTTGTGCAGTTCAATCCTATTACAGGGGCATAGCTAGGGGGGGGCAAGCGGGGCATCTGCCCCGGGAGCAGTTCGGAGGGGGCGCCAGCGCCACCTCCTCCTGCACTATAATTGTACCTGTGTTGCAAGGACACAGGTACAATTAGAAGCAATGAATGACCGGGCACGTTCCGTGCCCAGCCATTCAGCGCCTCTCCACGAATGAAGCGACTGGTACCTTTTGTACCAGTGACGCTTTCGTTGATGAAAGGCGCTGACTGACTGGCAGGGAAAGTCATCCTGCCCAGCCAATCAGCGCCTTTCATAGACGCTGCGTTCAACCCCCTGGAGACCTGCGCAGAAAAGAGCAGGTCTCCATGGCTACCGGACGGCGTGGGAGCGGGAATAAGGTGAGTTTGAAAGTGTGTGGCCGTATCTGTGTGGGGGGGGGGGATTTTGTCTACACAGGGGACTTTATCTACGGGGGGTGTCTATCTACAGGGGGACTATATCTACAGGGCTGGGCTATATACAGGGGGACTATATCTACAGGGGGGCTATCTACAGGGGGACTATATCTACAGGGCTGGGCTATATACAGGGGGACTATATCTACAGGGCTGGGCTATATACAGGGGGACTATATCTGCTGGGCTATATACAGGGGGACTATATCTACAGGGGGACTATATCTACAGGGGGCCTATATACAGGGGGACTATATCTACAGGGGGGCTATATACTGGAGTGGGCTGTCAATAGAGCACCATATACAGGGGTGGGCTATATAGTATATAGCCCCCTGTACAGTGGAGGAAATAAGTATTTGATCCCTTGCTGATTTTGTAAGTTTGCCCACTGTCAAAGTCATGAACAGTCTAGAATTTTTAGGCTAGGTTAATTTTACCAGTGAGAGATAGATTATATAAAAAAAAAATAAGAAAATCACATTGTCAAAATTATATATATTTATTTGCATTGTGCACAGAGAAATAAGTATTTGATCCCCTACCAACCATTAAGACTTCAGCCTCCTCCAGACCAGTTACACGCTCCAAATCAACTTGGTGCCTGCATTATAGACAGCTCTTACATGGTCACCTGTATAAAAGACTCCTGTCCACAGACTCAATTAATCAGTCTGACTCTAACCTCTACAACATGGGCAAGACCAAAGAGCTTTCTAAGGATGTCAGGGACAAGATCATAGACCTGCACAAGGCTGGAATGGGCTACAAAACCATAAGTAAGACGCTGGGTGAGAAGGAGACAACTGTTGGTGCAATAGTAAGAAAATGGAAGACATACAAAATGACTGTCAATCGACATCGATCTGGGGCTCCATGCAAAATCTCACCTCGTGGGGTATCCTTGATCCTGAGGAAGGTGAGAGCTCAGCCGAAAACTACACGGGGGAACTTGCTAATGATCTCAAGGCAGCTGGGACCACAGTCACCAAGAAAACCATTGGTAACACATTACGCCAAAATGGATTAAAATCCTGCAGTGCCCGCAAGGTCCCCCTGCTCAAGAAGGCACATGTACAGGCCCGTCTGAAGTTTGCAAATGAACATCTGGATGATTCTGAGAGTGATTGGGAGAAGGTGCTGTGGTCAGATGAGACTAAAATTGAGCTCTTTGGCATTAACTCAATTCGCCGTTTTTGGAGGAAGAGAAATGCTGCCTATGACCCAAAGAACACCATCCCCACTGTCAAGCATGGAGGTGGAAACATTATGTTTTGGGGTGTTTCTCTGCTAAGGGCACAGGACTACTTCACCGCATCAATGGGAGAATGGATGGAGCCATGTACTGTCAAATCCTGAGTGACAACCTCCTTCCCTCCACCAGGACATTAAAAATGGCTCGTGGCTGGGTCTTCCAGCACGACAATGACCCGAAACATACAGCCAAGGCAACAAAGGAGTGGCTCAAAAAGAAGCACATTAAGGTCATGGAGTGGCCTAGCCAGTCTCCAGACCTTAATCCCATCGAAAACTTATGGAGGGAGCTGAAGATCCGAGTTGCCAAGCGACAGCCTCGAAATCTTAATGATTTACAGATGATCTGCAAAAGAGGAGTGGGCCAAAATTCCATCTAACATGTGTGCAAACCTCATCATCAACTACTAAAAATGTCTGACTGCTGTGCGTGCCAACAAGGGTTTTGCCACCAAGTATTAAGTCTTGTTTGCCAAAGGGATCAAATACTTATTTCTCTGTGCACAATGCAAATAAATATATATAATTTTGACAATGTTATTTTTTTTTATTTTTTTTTATATAATCTATCTCTCACTGGTAAAATTAACCTAGCCTAAAAATTCTAGACTGTTCATGTCTTTGACAGTGGGCGAACTTACAAAATCAGCAAGGGATCAAATACTTATTTCCTTCACTGTAGATATAGCCCACCCCTGTATAAGGTGCTCCATAGATAGCCCACCCCAGTATATAGCCCCCCCTGTAGATCTAGTCGCCCTGTATATAGCCCAGCCCTGTAGATATAGCCCCCTGTAGATATATTCCCCCTGTATATAGCCCACCCCTGTAGATATAGCCCACCCCTGTATATAGCCCCCCTCTGTAGATATAGCCCCCCTGTGTATAGCCCACCCCTGTAGATATAGCCCAGCCCTGTGTATAGCCCAGCCCTGTAGATATAGCCCAGCCCTGTAGATATAGCCCAGCCCTGTTGATATAGCCCAGCCATGTAGATATAGCCCAGCCCTGTAGATATAGCCCAGCCCTGTAGATATAGCCCAGCCCTGTTGATATAGCCCAGCCATGTAGATATAGCCCAGCCATGTAGATATAGCCCAGCCATGTAGATATAGCCCAGCCCTGTCGATATGGTCCTCCTGTAGATATGGTCCCCCTGTAGATAGCCCACCACTGTAGATATAGTCCCCCTGTAGATATAGTCCTCCTGTAGATATAGCCCACCCCTGTATATAGACCCCCTGTAGATATAGCCCACCCCTGTATATAGTATCCCACAAATAGCTCCCCCTATAGTGCTCCACAGAAAGCCCACCCCTGTATATAGCCCCCTTGTACATATGGTCCACCCCTGTATATAGTGCTCCACAGATAGCCCACCCTTGTATATAGTATATACAGGGGTGGGCTATCTGTGGAGCACTATATACAGGGGTGGACTATCTAGTGGAGCACTATATACAGCGGTGGACTATATGTACAAGGGGGGGCTATATACAGGGGTGGGCTATCTGTGAAACACTATATACAGGGGTGGACTATATGTGGAGCACTATATACAGGGGTGGGCTATATCTACAGGGGGGCTACATACATGGTTGGGCTATCTGTAGAGCTCTATATACAGGGGTGGGCTATATCTACAGGGGGCTATATACAGGGGTGGGCTATCTGTAGAGCACTATAGGGGGAGTTATTTGTGGGACACTATATACAGGGGTGGTCTATATGGGGGTACTATCTACAGGGGCTCTATGGCAGGCACTATCTACAGGGGGCACAGTGTGTGTGTGTGTGTGTGTGTGTGTGTGTGTGTGTGTGTGTGTGTGTGTGTGTGTGTGACACGGTGTATGGTGCTATTATAATTAGAGGTGCAGTGTATGGCGCTATTATATTTAGGGGCGTAGTGTGTGGTATAATGAGAACTTTATCTTTATTTATAGGTGCAGAAATGTTGGAAAAGTGAGAAGCTGAAGACATGTGAGCGGCAAACTGCAGAAATGGACCGGGAGAAGTCGTCATAGAGGTCTGGACCAAATGGAGAAAAAGAACTAGAATCTGAGACGTCACTGGTGAGTCACTTAATGTAAATGTTTATTCTGCCTCTAATCAGCACTGTAGTTACTGTATGATCTGCAGTGAGATGATGGGTGGTATGATTATGATAGGATTTATTTTTTGTGAAACAGCATCTCCCAGCATATCCTTACCATTGTTCGGGCTATGCTGGGAGCTGTAGTTTTACGCCGTACACACCTATACGGCAGGGATTGCACTAAATTGAGCTATATTTGTGCTGGTGTTGTATATATGTACTGAGCTTGGTTCTGGGGCTGTATATATGTAATGAGCTTGGTTCTGGTGTTGTGTATAGAACCATATTGCTTGTGAAATGTACAAATAATTTTATGCTCGCGTTACATAAAAGGAAATGACACGTCGATTGGTAGAGAAAACAAACACGGCGAGGGGGAAGGAGATGTCGGGAAAGAGGTTGGGGGGGGCGCCAAACTGAATCTTTGCCCCGGGTGCTGGAGAACCTAGCTACGCCTCTGCCTAATAGAACAGACTTAGGGCTTATTCAGATGAACGGGATATAAGTCCGTGCAACGCGCGTGATTTTCACGCGCGTCGCACGGACCTATATTAGTCTATGGGGCCGTGAAGACGTGCGTGATTTTTACTCAGCGTGAGTCCGCTGAAAAAAAGTCACGACATGTCCGTTCTTTGGGCGTTTTCCGCGCATCACGCACCCATTGAAGTCAATGGGTGCGTGAAAACCACGCATGCCACACGGAAGCACTTCCGTGCGGCCAGCGTGATTCGCGCAACAGCTGTCAAAAGGATGAATGAAAACAGAAAAGCACCTTTTCTGTTTACAAACATCCAAACGGAGTGTCATAATGATGGCGGCTGGGTGAAAAGCACGCAGCCGCGCATCATAAGGGGCTGACACACGGATCTGTCAAGTGCCTTTTGCGCGTGCACAACGCCGGTTTTTTTTGCGTGTGCAAAACGCACACGCTCGTGTGAATCCGGCCTTATTGGTACATAAACACATAGAGAATTGTTACTCCGTCATTGACATTTGTTCAGTTGTATAATGTACATTGTATATTGTTCTGAAAACTAATAAAAAGATTAAAAAAAAAAAAAAAAGAGAAATTGTCCACCAGGTCAAGGTGTGCCAAAATTATCATGCAGCATGCACCTCTGTAATCAATTTGGCTCAATTCGTGCCTGCCTGGTCTAAGCTTACGCTGTGTAACTATTAGACAATATTAGTAAATGTGTGCCATTATTTTTCTTTAAAAGACTTACATCTAATTCATGAAACTAAAATTAAATACAGGAGACATTTCCTTTAAAAGTTGTGCAGTCTATACTGTATATGTGAGAGATTACCATCCAATGACCCGTAAGAATGTTAGTGATAACTGTGTATGGCCTCATGCACACGGCCATGCCCGTAATCACAGCCTGCTATTGCGGTCACGGCCGGCTGCCGATGATGCCCACGCGCCGCGCTCTGCATTTTCGTGCCGTGCTCCCATACAAAGTATGACCGTATTGCATCCGCAATTACAACGTTTTTCACAGTCGTGTGCATGGGGCCTTAGGCTTAGCATGGAAATTTTGCAATGTATCCATGTATCCATGTCTATGGGGAATCACAGCTCTCCAGCAAAATAAATAGGGAAGGATTCTAAAAAACAATTTGTATTCCACGGAAGTAGCTTATACTCATTTTAGCAAGTGATATGTAAGTGAAAAATGAACCACAGTCTAGTCACATTTCTCCTCGTGGCCATGCAAACTTTATTTTAATCAAGGGGCTGAAATTCTAGGGGATTGAAATACTAATAGCACCAATTCATCAGAAAAGAAATCAGAACCCATATTCAGAAGTCTTTGAAATGATAAATGAGAACAATGCATAAATGATAAAGCTCTGCAATGTATTATACTCATCATTTACAGTATTTACATTCTTCTGATGAAAGAGAGAAAAGACATTCTGAAATATATTTTCTAAAATGTGATGTAGATAACCCTATTTCAGTAAAAATACGGAAATATATTTTGCAGCTGAGTAGGAAGAACTGAGGGAACAAATTACTTTTAAAGAATATTTTATACATTATACGTTTGAAGTTAGAACAATAGATCAGGAACTCTAAAACTTTTTGAACTTCATACACCTGGCAATGTATTATACAGATATAAATTAGAAAAAAAAAATATATATATATAGATATAAATTAGGCCAGAAATGTAAATCAGTTATATTTGTGAACGTTGTGTTACACATTGTCTGACTATACAATCAACTTACATTTATACATGTATATTACATCAATACCTGCCTCCAACTCTACTATGACAGAGGAACGCCAACTTGGAATATATCTCAATATAGATTTCTATACCACATAAACACCCCAGATACATGTGTTGCCGAGTAATGTGCGCTGAGAAGAGATAAGGAGAAGTATTTAATAGAACTGTGGCCAAAATTCACATCTCAAGGTTCTTGTCATCTTGCTGTGGATGTAGCAAGTCCAACTTTTTAGCCTCCATTGTCTTACATGCAGCAAATACAGCTCTATATTAGAAAATTCATCAGATCACAATACCGAGGAGGTAAGTTTTTAATGATTTGCTCATCTCTAATTTTGCGTTTTAGTAGTTTCTCTAACTAGACTAAAATACATTTATATTGGGAGGATTATGCAATAAATAATGCATATGTTATTCCCATAATTTCTCTTAAATTTTAACCGAATGACAATTGTTTTTGTTAAAATAATTTATAAATGAAGTTCCTCCAGGAAATAAGGACATAGGAAAGAGTCAAATGATTGGTAATATCACCATATAAAGATTTTCATTGTCCACACAGGGCAGATGTCTCATGTTCAAATCCATCTTCAGATCAACATTGTACGGCTAGCATGAATGAAGAGGGGGACTGAGATGGAAAGATCTCCTTCTTAATTTCAATCACTTCTAATCAATAGATGCACTCAATTATGGCCCAAATCTTAACCGGATGTCGACGTTATGCTAATAAAAAAAGAGTCTCTTCATGGTCAACCACTAATGGCAGCCATTACAGTATCCATTTTAGTCCACAAACCTGAATATAAGTCTGAATTTTAATGTAAAGTTATAATCACCAGCTTCCTATCTCATACTGTTCTCTCAGCGCAACTGTCAACATAGTAAGGACAATGCTATAGGTCCCACCTAAGGGAAGTGCAATAGTGTGTGCAATTGTGGGTGCATTTCACGCACCGAATAAAACACGTCAAATACTTGATTAAACTTTCCATTTACATCAATGGGAAAGCACGCCGTTAGCACATACAACACGAAGCAATTTTAAAAATCCCGTTGCGGAAAAAAACCCAGCATCTTCTCTAGGCTTTGGCACGTAAAGTGCGCCAAATGTTCCCATAGTCAATGGGAGTAATACTTCTGCGCCAAAAACGGTGCAAAAAGCGTAAAACGTGTAAAAAAAAAGCTTGAACGATGCATCAAAAAACACTTAATTAAGCTTTCCATTTACATCAATGGGAAAGTGCGCTGTTAGTACATACAACACGATCTTTTACGCAAACGTTTTTAAAAAACACGTTGTAGAAAAAAAGAAGCGTCTTGTTAATTCTTTGGCACGTAAAATGTACCAAATATTCCCATAGTCAATGGGAGTAATAATTCTGTGCAAAATGTGAAAAAAACATGTGAAAAACACGTGGAAAATGCCTGTATTTTTAAAGGTATTTTACATACTACACGTCAATTTTTTTTATGCGGCATGTGACTATGCTCTAAGGGAATTATTTTTCAATGGCATCTAGTTTCTATTGCAGTGCAGGGAGAAGACAGAAGTCGCTGTAGGTAAGAAGATTTTTATTTTTTATATCACTAACATTATTTATTTTGCAGGTTCTGTTTGACTGTTTGGACTACATTGTAGATACGGTGGAATACTTCGATGATCTACGTTTAAAAAAAATAAATAAAAATTGTTAACGAGGGATGTGCGTAGTAGTTTTTATTTGAATAAAAAAAAATTCTTAGGGTGTATTCATATGGTGCGTTTTTTCCGCGTTTTAGCCATGCAGCCAAAAACCACATTGAAAAAATTGGGGTAAATACGCATGCGCTATTCGATGTGGTTTTCGGCCGTGCGGGAAAGAGGCGGCAAAACCGCACTGTGTCAATACACCCTTAGGCACAGAGTTCACACAGAGTTTTTTGCAGGCAGAATTCCATCAGGAATTTTGAAGCCGATTTTAAACTGCCTGCACTTTTTTTCCACTATTTTCATTGCAGTTTTCGCCCGCGGCCATAGAAGCTAATGCAAGAACCATGGGCAAAAACGCCACGAAAAACGCCTTGGAAAAGATTTAAATGGGAGGTCTGAGGCGGAAGCCACAAGAAAGGAAAGTCACTTTTTTTCACCGCGAGCAGTCAAAAGCCACCCAGGTAAATAACGCCACTGCCTCCCATTGAAATCAATGCGGGGAGATTTCAGGGGTTTTATGGCGCTGATTCCGACGAGGTTTCTGCATCAAATTCAGCGCCAGCAAGCTCTGTGTGAACAGGGAATTATATCTCTGTTTTTTAATACTTTATTACCACCTTAGTAATGGCCGTTGTCTGTTTGACGACGTCCATTACTAAGGCGGGGCTTAGTGTTAGCCAGTAAAAGGACTGGCACTAACCCCCATTCCTCCATTACTACCCCGGTACCCACCGCCAGCAGGGGTATCGGAAAGAGCCGGGTACAATCCAGTAGTGTTTATCGGGCATTGTCGCGGCCACAGACTGGTATTATTCGGCTGGGAAGGGCCAAAAACAGTGGCCCTTCCCACCCTGGTAATGCTAGGCTGCAGCTGTTTTATTGTATCTGGCTGGTTATGAAAATGGGAGGAACCCCACGTAGTTTTCGTCAATTATTTATTTATTTATTTTTTTTAAATAATGTGGGGTCCCCCCCATTTTCATAACCAGCCAGATACAAAAAAACAGCTGCAGGGTTGGAAAGGGTCACTGTTTTTGGCCCTTCCCACCCTAATAATACCAGCCTGTGGCCATCCCAGTGCCGACCATCACTACAGATGGTCGGGTACTGGATCGTACCTGGCTCTTCCCGATACCCCTGGTGGCGGTGGGTACCGGGGTAATAATGGGGGGTTAGTGCTAGCTTTTTTACTGGCCCAGTAATGGACGTCGTCAAATAGACAGCTGCCATTACTAAGGCGCAAATACAGTATTAAAAAACACAGAGACATAAGAAAATACTTTTTTTATTTATTGAAATAAAAACTACCCCACAGAACTCTTTCACCATTTTTTTTAAATAAAAAAAAGTAGATCATCAAAGTAGTGTAAACGAATGCAGTGTAATCTGCAAAAGAAACGGAAAAAAAAGTTAGTAATATGGAGCTGCTACTTCATTTCTTGCTCCTACTGTGAATCGAGATGTAGTTACACGGCGGTTCACAGTAGGAGCAAGAAACGAAGGAGCAGCGGTGTTCCAGGTGGATCCTTTAAAACCACTGATAAGCCGCTATGAAGGATCAATGGTGCTCTTGTACCACTGATTCTTCATAGCCACCAATAGCGATGAGCGAACTTATGAAAAGTTCGGTTCGGCTGGTTTGCCGAATTTCACGAAAAAGTTTGATTCGGACCGAACTAGTTCTAACCGAACCTGTAATTTCCGTGCGCCGAGCATGGTACTGTCCAGGGTGCTGAAAGAGTTAATGGGCTGCACTAACTCTTTCAGCAACCTTGACAGCACCATGCTCGGCGCGCGGAAAATACAATTTTAATGTAATAAAAATAAAAAATAAATACGTTCATACTTACATGCCTCCAGCGATGACGTTTCATCCATGTCACCGCTGCAGCCAATCACAGGCTGTAGTGGCGGTCACGCACATCACGTGACCGCCTCTGCAGCCAATCACAGGCTGCAGCGGCCTCTGCAGCCAATCACAGGCTGCTGTGGCCTCTCAGCGTCATACACTCCTCAACATCTGCACGCTCCTCTCCTGAAATATTCTGTGCTGCTGTGAACTCTGCTCTTACCATTACGTAGCTCTCAGTCTGTTACCTCTCCTCCACTCCAGTCCTCAATAACACCTTCACATGATTGGCAAGTCACCACCCCGCACAAGATCCGCACGCTCATCTCCTGAAATACTCTGTGCTGCCTTAAACTCTGTGTACAGATCAGGATCCTGTTTCGATCCACTATATAAGTGGATAGAGCGGGTTCCCCAGCAGCATTTAAAAGAAATAGGATCCTGACCTGTCCACAAAGTTTAAGGCTACCCTGCTTGCTATGCCAAACAACAACACATCAAGCTCTCCCAGCATCAAAGACCCGGCTGTGTCCAAGAGAAGCGAATATACATAATAATGAAAAATACCTGGGGTATTGGTAATCATTTTGGCCAAAAGGACGCAAGCTCGCAATCCACGACAAGGATCCCCAGACTTGCGAGTCCCTAACTCCTAAACTGGAACAGAACGTTCCTGATGCACAAACAGAACCGATAAAAACACAGGGACATATACAAAAACACCGAAAAAGGCCATACTTACAAATGGACACAGCCAGGTCAGAAATGCTGATGAAAGGGCGAGCAGGTGCTTTAAATAATAATAGCCACTCCCACTAGTCTTGAGGGGAGTGGTGTGTGGTGCATGGGATGTGTAGTAAGAAATAATAAATGAATAGTGTGTGTGCAAGTGTAATACTATAAGTGAAATATAGGGGGCAGTAATGAGTGAAGTGCCTCAATAGAAATAAATGGATAATGGGGTGCAAGTGAGTGAAACATGGAGGGATAGTGTGCACGTCATGAGGCACAACGTGTATAGCCAGGTAGAAGCCTATTTGTGACGCCATGGTAATTCATAGAGCGGGCTACCCTGCTTGCTATGCCAAACAACAACACACCAAGCTCTCCCAGCATCAAAGACCCGGCTGTGTCCAAGAGAAGCGAATATACATAATAATGAAAAATACCTGGGGTATTGGTAATCATTTTTGCCAAAAGGACGCAAGCTCGCAATCCACGACAAGGATCCCCAGACTTGCGAGTCCCTAACTCCTAAACTGGAACAGAACGTTCCTGATGCACAAACAGAACCGATAAAAACACAGGGACATATACAAAAACACCGAAAAAGGCCATACTTACAAATGGACACAGCCAGGTCAGAAATGCTGATGAAAGGGCGAGCAGGTGCTTTAAATAATAATAGCCACTCCCACTAGACTTAAGGGGAGTGGTGTGTGGTGCATGGGATGTGTAGTAAGAAATAATAAATGAATAGTGTGTGTGCAAGTGTAATACTATAAGTGAAATATAGGGGGCAGTAATGAGTGAAGTGCCTCAATAGAAATAAATGGATAATGGGGTGCAAGTGAGTGAAACATGGAGGGATAGTGTGTACGTCATGAGGCACAACGTGTATAGCCAGGTAGAAGCCTATTTGTGACGCCATGGTAATTCATAGAGCGGGCTACCCTGCTTGCTATGCCAAACAACAACACACCAAGCTCTCCCAGCATCAAAGACCCGGCTGTGTCCAAGAGAAGTGAATATACATAATAATGAAAAATACCTCGGGTATTGGTAATCATTTTGGCCAAAAGGACGCAAGCTCGCAATCCACGACAAGGATCCCCAGACTTGCGAGTCCCTAACTCCTAAACTGGAACAGAACGTTCCTGATGCACAAACAGAACCGATAAAAACACAGGGACATATACAAAAACACCGAAAAAGGCCATACTTACAAATGGACACAGCCAGGTCAGAAATGCTGATGAAAGGGCGAGCAGGTGCTTTAAATAATAATAGCCACTCCCACTAGTCTTGAGGGGAGTGGTGTGTGGTGCATGGGATGTGTAGTAAGAAATAATAAATGAATAGTGTGTGTGCAAGTGTAATACTATAAGTGAAATATAGGGGGCAGTAATGAGTGAAGTGCCTCAATAGAAATAAATGGATAATGGGGTGCAAGTGAGTGAAACATGGAGGGATAGTGTGTACGTCATGAGGCACAACGTGTATAGCCAGGTAGAAGCCTATTTGTGACGCCAGATGTTGAGGAGTGTATGATGCTGACAGGTCACTGATTGGTCAGCGTCATACACATGAACACGCCCAGTTAAAAACACAATACACGCCCAGTTGGACATAACGAAAAAAAAACACCCAGTTGTCCATTTCAAAGCTTATTTGCATATATGCACACGACCGTAAAAACTCCCGTTATTACAGGTCGTATTTACGACCCGTAATAACGTGCTCATAGACTTCTATTGGCCACGGGTACGCGTCACCGTTGCCTTGGTCCGCAGTAACTGTTTCTGTAACTTTATACATTCTGGCTAGGGTGCCAGCGATATTCATTCATTAGCAGATATTCTGCTGTACAACACGGAAGCGTGCACGCATGGATGTCAGCGGCACGCTTCACTCGGGACCCAGAGTTGATATAGCTAATACTCCTCCCCCCGGGCTTCGGCAGTGCACTTCGAAACAGCCAATCACAATGGCCCACCTCATTCGTGACGTCTGACCATGTGACTCCCGGCCGTCAGCTGACGTACCCGGAAGTAACATCGACAACATCAACCGAACGCGCAGGCGCAGTGGGAGGCTGTAAGCGCATCTCCTTACTGCACATAAACCCATTCTCATCAGGGATGGAGTATGATAATAACAATAGGGTAAATATTGCGGATCAGCTCAAAACCGCAACTCAGCTGCCGTAGATAAAGCACCTTCTGTGTAAATACACTTTGCATGGATAAATAAGCGATATTCATATTTGCCACACTTTAGAATATGAAAAACTTCTTTAGAAAGGAAAGACTATACCTGTTAAAAAATAAATGGTGTACTGCAAGTAACTGTATAATATCCAGGAATGACAGCTACACACACACTTTGACAACCATAAGTAGTAACATTGAGATATCTATTTAAATAAAACAGATATCGCTTATTTATCCATGCAAAGTGTATTTACAGAGAAGGTGCTTTATCTACGGCAGCTGAGTTGCGGTTTTGAGCTGATCCGCAATATTTACCCTATTGTTATTATCATACTCCATCCCTGATGAGAATGGGTTTATGTGCAGTAAGGAGATGCGCTTACAGCCTCCCACTGCGCCTGCGCGTTCGGTTGATGTTGTCGATGTTACTTCCGGGTACATCAGCTGACGGCCGGGAGTCACATGGTCAGACGTCACGAATGAGGTGGGCCATTGTGATTGGCTATTTCGAAGTGCACTGCCGAAGCCCGGGGGGAGGAGTATTAGCTATATCAACTCTGGGTCCCGAGTGAAGCGTGCCGCTGACATCCATGCGTACACGCTTCCGTGTTGTACAGCAGAATATCTGCTAATGAATGAATATCGCTGGCACCCTAGCCAGATTGACCAAGTTACAGACCCCTGATGAAATATATGTATAGAAACGCGTAGGGTCAGGTTAGTGAGGGATCATAGCGTAGGTGACAGTGGCACTGTTGTTCACCCTAGCACCAGGTGATTTAGGAGCGGTAACTGCAGGCTCTGGTGTGTTTTAGGGTCTAATCCACTGTTACACCAATGTTGAAACGCTGATCCCATATTTGTATCTTTCAACTATACCCAGTTAGAGAGGGTTCACAAATGAACCAGGAATTGGAGTATGTGTTTAGTACGTTTTTAATGCACACGGTGGGGCTTTTCACAGTGGTGACTGTACCCCTGTTTTTAGAGAGTTATGAAATAAAATGTATACGTTTTACTCATTCATCACTTCAGTGAATTACATATTTCATCTGTGTATGTGTCGTAAAGAGACACATACACAGATTAAATAAAATATGGCAGCCCCCAGTAATGTAAAAAAGTGTTAATAAAAAAAACCATTTGATGTGAAAAAATAAATAAAGTACATATAAAATTTTATTAAATAAAAACACATAAATTAATAAAAAAACAAAAAATCATGACCTTTACTTTAATGGTCATACAGATACAAAGTCTCAAGGAAGAAAGCACAAAATAAAATGCTAATATAAAATATGTCATTACAGCTTTATTTATCTTTAGTTAATGAAGTCTTCTGAATTCCTCTTCTCATATTTCTCACTCAAGTCTTATCAATTCTGTGCTTAAAAGAAATGTCGGATTATTAGAATGTCTGGATTATCAAGTATCAGATTAAAGAAATGTAACTGTAATTTTTTAATAAATCATGTAATTATTATTATTATTATTATTATCACTAAGTAGTGCTGCACCTGTGAAATGTTTATTATAAAAATAATCAATATAATTTACATATAAAATGAAATGGGTTCTAACAAATTTATATTTGATACTAAATACACATTTTAACAAAGATTATCTAGAAGAGACTTGATACAATACTCTCAAAAATATGAAGTATAAATTAAAATTTTCTTCCTCCCTTCCAATCCTACAAACGTACATTTTCAACTTACACAAAAAGTGAATGACTACATGTGTATATAAAGTGTTTGATTGACCGAGCAGCCAAAAGGTAGGAAGATACAGAATAAAATGTAAAAATATTAGCAGGAATAAAATGTACTTCTCCCATGGGAGTGCAATCAATTTGCTTTGGGTCAGTGGAAGAAACATGCGAGGATGTATTTTGTTTTTCCCTGCTGCAGGGAAGTGAATGCACCACATCTGTAAATCAGGAAAATAAGTTTGACGATCAATATTGGAAAAGCTCTTTATTTTCATGAGCACTCTAAAGAAACTAAATCTTATTAGGCTAATAAAATGCCTCTCACTATGCAGCTATTATGGTTTAAAAGCGCTCTTA
The DNA here is from genome assembly GCF_050947455.1 of Rhinoderma darwinii. Lineage (NCBI taxonomy): Eukaryota > Metazoa > Chordata > Amphibia > Anura > Rhinodermatidae > Rhinoderma > Rhinoderma darwinii. The sequence continues at coordinate 50,402,706 of NC_134689.1, forward strand.
GAATGAAATGCCAATAATGGTACAATAAGATCCAGCACAGGAATATTTTCTAAAAGACGGTGAACTCAAGAAGCATAATGTCAAACTGCTAGAGGTTAAGATCATTAATAATGTTAGAAATTATGTTCTACCAAAAGAGTAGTGGACAATTGAAACCAAATGAAAACAAATAAATGTGAAACTCAACAGTAAATTAATTTATACATTCCTGGTACAAACACTAATCTGAACATAGCTTAATGGCTATAAAACCCCATAATGTAAATTTTTAATATAATTAATATAATTTATGTATTTTTCATACTAAGCATTTTTCTTTTTAAATATTTTTGAGAAAGGCTCAAGTTGTGTGAGCTGAAACGTCGCACTTTTGGGGTCAATAAAGCACCCTCTTTTTTTCACTATAAGCCTTTGTGAGTGCTGCCTATTTACTGTTTTTTTTTTTTTTAACTTTCCATAGAAGCTACATAACGCCACTGTAAGCAAAATCCATTAGTGAACTTCTGACAGTTCACACTGAGTTTTTTATAAGTTTTTTGATATGGAAACCCCATCGGGAAACGCGCCAAAAAACGGCCGAAAATGCTACCCATTGATTTCAATGGGAGACGGAGGCGTTTTTTCCCACGAGCGGAAAAACCGCCTCGAGGGAAAAAGAAGGGACTTGCCCTATCTTTGGGTGTTTACGCTTCTGACCTCCCATTGACATCAATGGGAGGCAGAAGTAGAGTATTTTGCGGTGTTTTTTTGCCCAAGGCGCTCAATGGCGTGCAGGCAGAGCAAAATCTGCCTCAGAATTCCAGACGGAATTTTGAGGCAGATTTTATGCCTGCAAAATACTCAGTGTGAACCCAGTCTAATACTGATTAAATCTATGGAACAGGAGCACAACAACGAAAATAACAGAAGTGTTGGATCCGTCATATGACAGACACCAAAGATGTCCGACGGAACGCATAGCCTTTAAGTTATGAGTTGCGTTGTGTCATGTTTACGTAATTTTGCCAGACAAAATAGCGCTGCATGCAGCGCTATTTTGTCCAGAAAATGTCATATTGTACAGTAGAAGATTTCATATTGTACAGTAACCATGCTACACATACATAGTGAACTAAATGGTAGGCTTTTTTTTGCAGCTGCTGCAAAGCAAAAACAATACATAACTTTATTAGCTTTAAAGTAAAAATTATTCAAAAAGCTACTTCATTTTCCATTCTATCTGTTAATTCACTTATTCAACACAAAATTAATGAATGGGGAAGAGGGGGGAGGTAGACCTCCAGCTCACCGTTTAGTTGTGTCTGAGTGCAGACAGCGCCCGGATTCCCGCGCGGCCAGCGGTACACAACAGGAAGAAAAAAAAAAAACAGAACCAAGATCCAGCGCTGGGTGTGCGTTAAAAAGGAACTCCTGTTCCAATTTTATTGGTATAACAAAGATAAAAATGATAGAACTATATGGAGTAGTTCTGTGGCAGAGTACAGGAATGAATGTTAGGTGAAGGATGCCATGAATAAGGACACAGACGTGTCAGAAACGCGTAGGCACATTTGAACAGGGCTTACTGCTATCCTTCACCTAACATTCATTCCTGTACTCTGCCACAGAACTACTCCATATAGTTCTATCATTTTTATCTTTGTTATACCAATAAAATTGGAACAGGAGTTCCTTTTTAACGCACACCCAGCGCTGGATCTTGGTTCTGTTTTTTTTTTTTTCTCACTTATTCAACATCTTGCAATACAGAATAATGGAAGAAAATATGCAAAGGTATGATTGGCTAAGTTATTAATGAGTTCCAAAATGTTCTCTATAAAAATGTAACATTAGAAACAATAAAAAATAAGATTAGAATTTCTACGGCCTTGAATCAGACTATGATTCAATACAGCAAACATTGCATTTCTTATTTAAAACTCTTTAGGGTGGGGGGGCGTGGCCGCGAGCGCATGGAGTAGGACGTGTTTAGTTCTAGCTCCGCTGCTCCTAGGCTGTTACCGGCTCAAATCGGCATCTTACACGGCATAAAAGTGTCCCAAAGCGACACACTCGTACACCGGATCGTTTGTATACTTACCTGTCATCGGCAGGATCAAGAAGAAGCCCGCGGCGGCTAAATTAACGGAGTTCTTCCCGGCGGCAAGACTCCAAAATGGCGCTGACTCGCCTGCACAGGATCTTCAGGGAGACTCTGCTGCTGATCTGAGGTCTGCAGGGGCTGCTAGAGGTACGGTCCTCGCAGCCTCGTCACCACATCATCCTCGGTCCTTGCTGAGGCAGCCGGCTTCGTCCCCTGCTGGGTTGTTCTCCTCCAGCCCGCCATCTTCTCCATCTGTGAGTAACCATAGCTCTCCTGCAGTGCACGTGTTAAATATGGCACCTGTGTTAATGCAAACTGCTGGGTCTGATAAACCAGTGACTGAAGCTGCACTTAAATATCTGTTGCATGATCTCCATGCTTCTATCCAGCAATCTATTCAAAGTGCTTTTCATGACCTGCAGAAAGATTTTAATGCTTTGGGAGACAGGGCCTCTCATATTTCAAAACCGTATGGCTGAATTTTCTGTGGCGCATAATGCTCTGGTGGATACTAATACAGGGCTGGAAGAGCAGGTGGAAGCTTTGTCTCACAAGATTGCAGACCTGGAAGACTGCTCGCGTCGTAATAATGTTCGCTTTAGGGGTATTCCCGAAGATATTACAAATTCCCAGTTGCTGGAGTATTTAGCTGATTTGTTTGTGGCTCTCCTGCCGGATACGCCTCAATTGGATCTGTTGATCGACAGAGCACATCGTATACCTAAACCACGATCCTTGCCTACATCGACGCCGAGGGATGTAATTGCTCGTCTCCATTACGACGATTTTAAGGATAAGCTCCTCTTTGCAGCGAGATCTGCGACTTCCCTTCCTGACCGATTCCGGGATGTACAATTATTTGCTGATCTGTCTGCAGCCACCTTACTGCGCAGGAGAGAATTTGTGGCCACAACGCGGATTCTTCGTGATTGCCAAATCCCTTACAAATGGGGATTCCCCGTCAAGCTTATTATATCCTACAGAGATTCGAAGCATGTGGTGGACTCTCCGGTCAAAGCTGCTGCGTTGCTCAAGAGTTGGAACTTGAACACTGGAGATATTCCCAAGTTGGGTACTCCCCGGCAGTCTCGTGTTATCTCTCCACCTAAAATCCCTCTCCGCCTGGAGGAAGAGTGGCAGGAAGTTCATCGCCATCGCCGTTCCTCTGTCTCTTAAATGATGTCATGTAATTTTTCATGAAGTTTGGTGAAACAGAATTGCTGTGTTTTTCTGGTGTACCTGTATGTATGAATTTCTCTCATTCTAACTAAGTTGGATATGCTGTTTCATTTACACGGCCTAGGGTGGGGTCATGTCTGTACCTTGTTAATACAGATTTCCCTCCCTTCTAGGATTGCACTGTCGGATCGTCAAGTGCAGACTAGAATGTACCATTTGGTTTGGTTTCTCTTTTCTAGTTGCCTGTTTGTTTGGGTTCTGTTGCTTGCTCAGCTCGCAAGCAATGTCATAATTTGCCCTCGTGGTGCCTTAAGAGTCTTTGGTATACTAATACGTCCATGGAATAATAATGTGAAATATGTCCTTTTAAGAAAATATAATGGTGCTTAGATTCTCCTCCCTCAATACTAAGGGGTTAAACAGTCCATTTAAGAGGTCAATGCTATGGGCCGAGGCCAAGACTTTGAAGGCCTCTGTGCTTTGCCTGCAGGAGACACATTTGAACCCGTCCGATATTGGTCGGCTTAAGCACAAACACTATCCTCACATTTTTTCAGCCCCGGCTGTCTCCAAGAAAAGGGGTGTCTCTATAGCAATACATCACTCTGTTGCATTTGTTCAAGATTTTATTCATGTGGATGTAGATGGGCGATATGTTATTCTTGTATGTCATCTGAACAATGTGCAATATACCATTGTTAATATGTATGCGCCAAACACATGCCAGATTCGGTTTACTAACAAATTATTTAAACAAATTCATAAATCTCAAAAGGGGCATCTTGTGTTGGTGGGAGATTACAACAAAGTTATGTGGCCATCACTTGACTCTACAGCTCCTGGGGCCGCGCACTCTCCTTCAGATTTATTTCAGGTCATGGCCAGAGAAGGTTTGATGGATGTTTGGTGTTTGCAACACTTGAATGAGAAGGATTTTACGTTCTTCTCTCATCCTCATGGCACTTATTCGCGCATTGATATGTTTTTTGTGGCTAAGATGTTGTTTGACAGAATTTCCTCATCTCATATAGGACTAATTACTTGGTCTGACCATGCGCCTATTTCCATGGTGGTGCCTGAAAACTTCAATAAACCCCCCTCATACCCTTGGAGAATTAATCATTTCATACTGAACTCCCCCAAATATCAATACTCACATATTTCTACCTTGGAAGAGTTCTTTAAATTTAATGTGACACCGGATGTGTCCCCCACAACGGTGTGGTGCGCTCACAAGGCCTTTATTAGGGGTCACTTTATTGGTCTAGCAGCTAAAGACAAGAGGATTAGAGAAGCTAAGCATATAAAACTATTGGAGGAAATTCTTCATTTTACCCAGTTAAATAAGGGTGTACAAATAGGTCTCGGTTAATCAGTCACCTTCATGCACAACTACATCAGCTTGACCTATACAAATATGATAGGGCGTTGAGAAGGTTAAAAGTTAAATACTGTAGACAAAGTAATCGAGCGGGGGTGTTGTTAGCACAACAATTAAGACATAAGGCCTTCAAAGCTAGAATTCCTTTTCTCCATAATCAACAAAATGATATAATATTTAATCCTCAGGATATTACAAATTCTATAGCACAGTACTATTCCTCTCTGTATAACTTAAACCAAGACTTGCTGTCCCTTAACCTACTCCCGAGGGCATTAATGCATTTTTGGCCTCCATCTCTCTTCCAGAAATTACGCCTTCCCAACTAACTGCACTGTCTCAGCCTTTTCAGTTAATTGAAATTTTGGATGCTATAGCTACTCTAAAACCGCAGAAGTCGCCAGGTCCGGATGGGCTCACCAATGAATATTTTAAAAAATACAGCACTATTCTTGCTCCCCAACTCCTACACTTATTTTCGCATGTGCATTCCACGAGTCAATTACCCCCCGAAATGCTTCAGGCAACTATCATTACATTGCCTAAACCAGGTAAACCTGCAGATAGACCGCAAAATTTTAGACCCATTAGTCTACTTAATACAGACTTAAAACTATATTCCAAAATTTTGGCCGTACGCCTGGCTTCCTTGTTGCCTGATCTAATTCACCAAGATCAGGTGGGATTCATTCAACAGAGATCATCAGTAGATGGTACCAGGAGATTTATAGATCTCATAGATTGGGTGGGGCGCAGTCAGACGTCTTCTTTGATTTTATCCTTAGACGCGGAAAAGGCGTTTGACCGTGTGCATTGGGGATACTTGGATGCTGTGCTTGCTAAATTTGGGATTAGGGGGAAGGCTCGGGATATTATAATGGCACTATATACTCACCCCTCTGCTACCGTGTTAGCTTCAGGGTACCAATCCACTCCGTTCCATATATCCAATGGCACTCGCCAAGGGTGTCCACTCTCCCCACTAATTTTCACCTTAATAATGGAGCCCTTGGCTGCGGTAATTAGATCTAACCCGGAGATCAAGGGGGTTACTATTGGCCGGACTGAACACAAAATTGGTCTCTTTGCGGATGACGTACTTATGGTTTTATCTAACCCCTGTGTCTCTCTTCCTCATGTTATGTCCATTCTAGAGACCTTCAGTGTGGTCTCCTATTATAAACTGAATGAAAGCAAATCTAAAATTATGAATATGGGATTATCGGCAAATGATGTTCAAAATTTGCAAAACTTGTATTCTTTTGAGTGGACGTCTCAGGGACTTCCTTATTTAGGGATTCAATTGGCTTACCCTGCGTCAAGATTTTACGCGCTTAATTATCCTCCTCTATTGACTCAGCTGGAAAAGGAGCTTGATGACCATCTACGGTTTGAAGTTTCGTGGGTAGGACGCATTGCAGCTCTTAAAATGTTAATTTTGCCCAAAATTCTTTACTTATTTCGTAATCTGCCTATATGGGTTCCTGTTTCTTAGTTACATAAATTGCAGCAGCTTTTAGTCAAATATGCATGGAAGAAGCAAAAAGCGAGGGTAGCTATTCAAATTCTATATCTCCCAGTGGCAAAAGGAGGGTTGGGATTCCCCCATATCTCTGCGTACTATCACTCCTGTATTCTAGACCAAGTACGGCAGTGGTTGAATCCAGCACACTTAAAACATTGGGTTCTAATTGAAGGTAGTTGTGGGCACTTTGAATCTCTTGATACCTACTTGTGGGCTGCAGCATTTAAACTGCCCATTCCTGTCCCGCCTCTGCTAACTATTAAGGCTGCTCTAAGTTCATGGAAATCAATGGTGGTCAAGAAGGCTCTTTTTCCTATGAGATTGTCAGACATGACTATTCAGGTGCTCGCGCAATTAATCCCTAATTTGAACCTGTCCTTTTGGATTGCTCAGGGATTAAATACGGTGGGGGATATTTGGAGTGGAGGTGTTCTTTCAACTTTTGCAGAGCTTGTTAATAAATTCAACTTACCGGCTAGTGACTTTTATAAATATGTTCGTGTTCGTCATTTCTTACTAAATAAAAGCAGCGATTCCCTTCCTTCTAAATCACTTTATAAATTATATTTTTTTCAGTACTCCAAAACTGCGAAGGGGGTCTCCAGAGCATATATGGCTGTTTTAGATATATTACAACAGACTACTCTCCAGTGTGTTAGGAGGTGGGAATCTGATTTATCCTTACCTCAGGACAGTGTAGACTGGGAATCTACCTTTTCATTGGCCTCCCAACTGTCCAATTCTACTCACCACTTAGAAGCTACTAGGAAGGTGCTATATAGATGGTACCTGACGCATCATCGCCTCTCCTTAATATATCCTACTTCTTCCAATATTTGCTGGAGATGCGGAGTGGCGGTGGGGACTCTTAAGCATATCTTCTGGTACTGTCTGGTCATACAGACTTTTTGGGACAAGATAGATAAACTACTGTCGACTGTTCTACAATTCCCACTAGTTACTACTCCTGCTTTAGCTCTGCTTCATGTAGGGTTAGCTGATTTCCACTCTCATGATAAGTCAATTATTTTTCATGTACTATGCTCTGCAAAAATTATTGTAGCCAAATATTGGAAGAAAACCTCCACTCCTACATTAACTGAGATAATTCAGTATGTTAATCTCACATGTATTATGGAAAGAACGATACTCCTGCAAAGATCTCATGTTTCACAATGTCTTCAATGGGACAAGTGGATTTCCTCTAGATACTATGTGGACTCTCTCTATACTTAAACTTCTACATATTGAAGTGTCTATGCTCTTGCAAGCTTAGTTGTTTTGTTTTGTTTAAGTTCTGTTTTTATATTTTCCTTTTTCTAAATTATTGATTGAAAATCTACAAATCCTGGGTAGGCATATGCATTGGTTTTCAGTGTAATTTACCCCCATGACAGTGATTGGTGCATTACTTTACACATTTGTCAATCATCTATGGTTTTGTACCCTTTGTCTGGGTTCAGAATTTGTACTATATATTGTCCACTTTGTATTCATATCTGTGGGGGATGACATGTTACAAGAATGTATATGCAAATTGTATATGCCAATGTATGTACAGTGAAGGAAATAAGTATTTGATCCCTTGCTGATTTTGTAAGTTTGCCCACTGTCAAAGACATGAACAGTCTAGAATTTTTAGGCTAGGTTAATTTTACCAGTGAGAGATAGATTATATATTTTAAAAAAAAGAAAATCACATAGTCAAAATTATATATATTTATTTGCATTGTGCACAGAGAAATAAGTATTTGATCCCCTACCAACCATTAAGAGTTCCGCCTCCTCTAGACCAGTTACACGCCCCAAATCAACTTGGTGCCTGCATTAAAGACAGCTGTCTTAAATGGTCACCTGTATAAAAGACTCCTGTCCACAGACTCAATTAATCAGTCTGACTCTAACCTCTACAACATGGGCAAGACCAAAGAGCTTTCTAAGGATGGCAGGGACAAGATCATAGACCTGCACAAGGCTAGAATGGGCTACAAAACCATAAGTAAGACGCTGGGTGAGAAGGAGACAACTGTTGGTGCAATAGTAAGAAAATGGATGACATACAAAATTACTGTCAATCGACATCGATCTGGGGCTCCATGCAAAATCTCACCTCGTGGGGTATCCTTGATCCTGAGGAAGGTGAGAGCTCAGCCGAAAACTACACGGGGGGAACTTGTTAATGATCTCAAGGCAGCTGGGACCACAGTCACCAAGAAAACCATTGGTAACAGATTACGCCGTAATGGATTACAATCCTGCAATGCCCACAAGGTCCCCTTGCTCAAGAAGGCACATGTACAGGCCCATCTGAAGTTTGCAAATGAACATCTGGATGATTCTGAGAGTGATTGGGAGAAGGTGCTGTGGTCAGATGAGACTAAAATTGAGCTCTTTGGCATTAACTCAACTCGCCGTGTTTGGAGGAAGAGAAATGCTGCCTATGACCCAAAGAACACCGTCCCCACTGTCAAGCATGGAGGTGGAAACATTATGTTTTGGGGGTGTTTCTCTGCTAATGGCACAGGACTACTTTACCGCATCAATGGGATAATGGATGGAGCCATGTACCATCAAATCCTGAGTGACAACCTCCTTCCCTCCACCAGGACATTAAAAATGGCTCGTGGCTGGGTCTTCCAGCACGACAATGACCCGAAACATACAGCCAAGGCAACAAAGGAGTGGCTCAAAAAGAAGCACATTAAGGTCATGGAGTGGCCTAGCCAGTCTCCAGACCTTAATCCCATCAAAAACTTATGGAGGGAGCTGAAGATCCGAGTTGCCAAGCGACAGCCTCGAAATCTTAATGATTTACAGATGATCTGCAAAGAGGAGTGGGCCAAAATTCCATCCAACATGTGTGCAAACCTCATCATCAACTACAAAAATCGTCTGATTGCTGTGCTTGCCAACAAGGGTTTTGCCACCAAGTATTAAGTCTTGTTTGCCAAAAAGATCAAATACTTATTTCTCTGTGCACAATGCAAATATATATATATATAATTTTGACTATGTGATTTTCTTTTTATTTTTTTTATATATATAATCTATCTCTCACTGGTAAAATTAACCTAACCTGAAAATTCTAGACTGTTCATGACTTTGACAGTGGGCAAACGTACAAAATCAGCAAGGGATCAAATACTTATTTCCTTCACTGTATGTGATATTTGATTTTTCTTTCAATAAAAAACTTATGTTTTAAAAAAAAACTCTTTAGGGTAAGAAAAATAACAACTAATGCTTTTTGTGAATTGGACTTTTTGGCTAAGGAGGTCGATATCTATTTGTGAGTCTGACCCTGCCATGTTATTTCTGTGAAAGGGTGCAATTGCCCTTTAACATGACTGCTTATAACATAATTTCCTTTGCGCCATTCTTGAAAAAAAAAATTCTATATTTTCCATGGATCTCACAATGAAAACAGATTTATGTAACATTTCTTATTGTCTTAGGTTTCACTATGTTCTATGCTCTTAATTATATTTGTTATTTTATACACATAAAATATAGCTTAAATAAATGTCCTTAACTGCTCCACATACAAGCCTACAAATAGCAAACACCTTATAAAATCTGATAAAAAAAATTTATGTCATTCTATACAAGTGATTGAGCCTGAATGGTCAATAATATTTCATAGCATGATTGCTGCCATTATAATTGAATGTTGCATTAAAAAAAGAACGCATATTAGAATTCATAGAAAATGTGACATAAAATAATGGTACCAGGTACTGAATTCTGTATTGTGCTGTTTTTAATATTTTACTTTGTAGGAACTTTTCAAAGGATATTCGAAGTGTTGACTGACATCAATTTGCTCCCTTTTTGCTTACAAATTGCTATAACAGTTATTGATCACCCTTTTAGAAATGACAAGTACGACAAAACGGCGCTCATTATTTCAAGTCACACTTAATTTATGGTGCTATATTTTTCTTCTGCTTAAGACCATGCTGCTCATTTGCAAGATTAAGCTTTGTTATTTATATACTTTGTATGCTGCTTGCCCCATTTCCTTGAAGACCTTTACAGTTTTATTGCATACCTTTCCTCAATACGGTCAATAGCTTTTTTCAAGCGTTGTGATAGTATTGCAGTTTGTGCTTATAAGAAAATCAATGCAACAGTTAATAGATGTCAAGAAACCAATTGTGAAAAGTAAAAATGCTTGTAAGCTTTTTTTGTTCCAGCTTTAATTCCATTAGTATCACCTTGCCTTGTTCTTATGTTATTGTTTAATTTGATGAACATTTTACAGTTTCCTTTAGTCTTCAATGCTAATGTTGATTAAATCTTTAACTTTCATATTGTTAACTTTAGCTTATATATTTTATTATAGCATTAAAGCACAAAGGTCTGTCAATTTGCAGTTTTGTTCTAACACATGATAAAAGTGTTACTGTGTAGGTAGCCTTTGTATAAAATCAGGAGGAACTCACAACTTGAGCAATGTTACAATTGGCCATGAACTTTTAAATAGTAATCCAAATAGTAATCCAAAATACCATGAAAACGTATTTTTCTGCAGCAATTTTACCATAAATGTGTAATTATATGGAGACTATAAGAGGCAAATAAGGTTTGTTTTGTATAGCTCCATCCCACATCAATATGGGATGGAAGCTATGGAATACTACCTAAGGCTATGTTCACACAGAGTTTTTTTGACGCAGAAACCGCGCCGCAAAACTCGTCAAAAACGGCCCTAAAATGCCTCCCATTAATTTCAATGGGAGGCGGAGGCGTCTTTTTCCCGCGAGCGGTAAAACTGGCTCGCGGGAGAGAGAAGGGACATGCCCTATCTTCGGGTGTTTACGCCTCTGACCTCCCATTGACTTCAATGGGAGGCAGAGAAAGCGTATTTCACGGCGTTTTATGCCCATGGCGCTCAATGGCCGTGGGCGAAAAACGCCGCAAAAAACGCTGCAAAAAACACCGCAAAAATCGGCATGCAGGGAGAGGAAAATCTGCCTCAAACTTCGAAAAGGAATTTTGAACCAGAAATTCCGCCCGTAAAAAAACTCTGTGTGAACATAGCCTAAAATGCAAATTCAACCCTGCAACGATTTTTTACAACAGCTCCTCAATTTTGTCCTCACACATAACTACTTCATGTTTTCCTGTCTTCCACCAGCTCAGGGGCACTGCCATGGGAAGCCTTGTGGCACTTACCAATGATAACCGCTTCCGGGACTGGTTGGAGGATACACTTGTTTTCTCGGAACCCCGGCCCAGTACCTGGATTTCATCACACTATGGGGTCGCTTTATAGATGACTTAATCAAAATATTATCTGGGCCAGGAGATTCCTTTCAATTCTTTGTGGGAGAACTAAATAACAACAATGTGGTCCTCTTGTTTACTTTTGAGCAGAATAGGAGTGAACTCTGCTTCCTGGATATACTGATTGGATGCAACTGAGCAGGATGGCTCAATTCTACCATCTTCAGAAAGCCTACAGCGGGTAATAGCTTCCTACAATGGAAAAGCCATCATGCCGCTCCACTTAAGAGAGGCATCCATAAGGGACAGTACCTGCGCATGCGCAGAAACTGTTCCTCGATCAGGGCTTTTAAACAGGAATCTGAGAAGTTGAGAGACAGATTTAGACAAAGGGGACACCCTAAAAGAGTGCTCAGGGATGCCTACAACTTTGCCTGGGCCCAGGATAGAAGGGACTTACTGATACCATATCCGAGGACATAAGATACTAGAGTCTGGGGACTTATGACTCTGCTGCCTCTGAGATTTGGAACATCTTGCCACGTTTTAGCCTCTTAACAGGCCATGAGTAAGGATGTGGAATATGTCAGAAACACGTAGACTGTTTTGCAACCAACCCCATTTGCAGCTGCCATTTTTTTAAAGAAATGAAATAAAGTTGAGTAAATGTAAAAGTTGAGTAAAAGTTGAGAAATGAAAGTAAAGTTTATTACATAGCACTGGTTCCAGATCTTTTCCTTTTTGCTTCTACCAATACTTGTGCCGCCACAAGGATCCATGCACATCCAATATTGAATCCACTGGAGAGCTGGAGGATCCCTCCTCCCCCATTTTTCCTACCTCATTGCTAAAGAAGCTGGCTGTTCACAGAGTGCTGTATCCAAGCATATTAATGGAAAGTTGAGAGGAAGGAAAATTGTGGTACAAAAAGGTGCACAAGCAACAGGGATAACCACAGCCTTGAAAGGATTGTCAAGAAAAAGATATTCAAGAATCTGGGGGAGATTGAATTACCTAAATAAATAAACTTTTTGATGATATTCTTATTCATTGAGAAGGACCTGTATATATTAAAGCCTGTGGTATGTGGCAAAGAAAAAATAAATGGACAGCACAACTACACAATGAGCCATTCCACTATTTAACTCTTACAGTACATCTAGCATTTACAAGTGGTCTAACACTTAAGAACAAATTGCCAAATCCACAGTATCTGTCACGATCTAGGGGTATGTGGAGCCACTAGGACGCTCCGCCGTAGCGGAGAGGCAGCTGGCCAAGTTACAGTCTATGCAAAAGTCTGTACAAGTTCGTAGCACAAGGGTACTTGAAATAGTCCAGAGGGTAGCAGGGGCTCTGGCACGGATGGTAGTAGGCACAGCAGGTTGCGCCAGACGTGGCGGATAACAGCAGGTGCAGTATGTTTCGCCAGATGTGACGGATGACAGAAGTTTGCGCCAAACATGGCGGATAACAACAGGTGCGGTAGGTTGCGCCGGACGAGGCAGGTGACAACAGTTGCAGAAGGACACGACTCCAATCACTAAACAGGCTCAGGAACAATAACACAGCACGGGATACAGGTAGCATTATACGGGAACACTGGAACAGGACAACACTAAGGAACCATTTTCAAGACTAACATGGAAATTACAAACAATTCTCAGACAAGGATCAAAAGGGCAGGGCTCTTTTTATAGTTCAAGGTGATCTGAGCATAATCAATTAATTACATATGCGCCTGCTGGCCCTTTAAGGCCGAGAACCAGCGCGAGCCCTCTAGTAAACACTATGGGACAGAGCGGATGCATGTGCCGGCGTCTCCGGAGAGGGAGACGTCGGCAAGTAGAGGATGATCTGCGGGAGGCAGTTAAGTGGTCCGTGACCGTGGCCGTAACAGTAACCTCTTCTTGGGTCCAGAGCGGGAGAGGAATTTTTTTAATGAGGTTAGGGGCATTGAGGTTCTCCTCTGGCTCCCAGTATCTCTCCTCAGGACTAAACCCTCTCCAGTCCACCAAATAGAAAGTCCTTCCTCCTACCCTCTTGCAGCCCAGGATCTCCTTCACCTCAAACACATCAGATGAACCGCTGGGAGCAACCACAGGACCAGGAGTTTTACTGTAGCGGTTCAGGACCACAGGTTTAAGGAGGGGCACGTGGAATGAGTTGGGAATCTTGAGCGTATAAGGCAACCAAAGTTTATAGGATACAGGGTTTATCATTGGCAGGATTTCGAAAGGTCCGAGGAACCTGGGAGTGAATTTGTCAGATGGCATCTTGAGTCTAATGTTTTTTCGAGGACAGCCAGACTTTGACTCCAGGAGAGAATTGAGGCGGAACTTTTCTTTTTTTGTCAGTCTGCTTTTTCCTGCGGGCCACTGATTGGAGAATGGCAGCCTTCGATTGCGGCCAGATGTGAATAAAAGTCCCAAATGAAGAGTTAGCTGCCGGTACTTGAGTCATGGCCGGCACAGGAAGAGGAACTCGAGGTTGCTGACTGTACACAATGTAGAAGGGAGACAAAGTAGTAGACTCACTTGTGTGGTTGTTGTATGAGAATGTCGCCCAAGGCAGAAGTTCTCCCCAATTGTCATGTTGGGCGGAAACAAAATGACGAAGAAAATTTGATTGGTCCTCTCCACCTGACCATTGGACTGTGGGTGGTAGGCGGAGGAGAAGTCCAACTTAACATCTAGCAGGTTGCATAGGGCTCTCCAGAACTTGGATGTGAACTGTACAAACCCGATTAGAGACAATGTGCAGAGGAAGTCCGTGCAGACAACAAAATAAAATGTGCCATTTTAGAGAAACGATCCACTACTACCCCGACCACAGTACATACAGCTGAGGATTGAAGGTCTGTAATAAAGTCCATAGCGATATGCTGCCAAGGGGCATCAGGGACAGACGGGTAGGATCAGACTAGCAGGTTCGGAGCGGGTAGACTTGTTCGAGGCACAGTTTGTACATGAAGAGACGTAATCAGTAACATCTCTAGACAGCGTGGGCCACCAGTAATGACGAGCTACCAATTACTGAGTCTTTTGAACACCAGAGTGCCCCGGTAGTTTGGAGCTGTGTCCCCAGCAGAGAATTCTCCTCCTGTCTGCAGGCCGAACAAAAGTCTTTCCGGGAGGAATGTCTCTAATTTGCAGAGGGTTAGCGGTAATAATCCTAGAAGGATCTATAATATATTGAGGAATCTCCTCAGAGTCATTAGTCTCAAATGATCAAGACAGGGCATCAGCCTCCACATTCTTATTAGTAGGACGAAAATGAAGCAAGAATAGAAACGTGCGAAGAACAACGACCACCTGGCTTGGCGAGGATTTAGTCGCTGTGCTGACTGTATGTACGTGAGGTTCTTGTGATCCGTATTGATGGTAATAGGGTGAACCGCGCCCTCCAGCAAGTGTCTCCACTCCTCCAATGCCAACTTGACGGCCAGCAACTCCCAATCCCCGATGGAGTAATTACGTTCAGTCGGAGAGAATAGTTTTGAAAAGAAACCACAAGCCACCATCTTGCCTTTAGAGTTTTTTTGACATAGTAGTGCTCCAGCACCAAAGGAGGTTGCGTCCACCTCCAGAAAGAACTGCCGAGATGCATCAGGGTGATGAAGAACGGAGGCTGAGTTGAAAGCGTTCTTGAGGTTTATAAATGCTGACTCCAGAGGCCAAACCTTGGCGTTCACCCCCTACTTGGTTAGGGCGGAGATTGGGGCAGTTAGAGACGAGAAGTTTGGGATAAATTGCCAATAGAAGTTTGCAAATCCTTGAAATCGTTGTATGGACTGAAGCCCCTGTGGACATGGCCACTCTAATACGGATTTCACCTTCTCTGACTCCATCTTGAATCCACGGTCGGACACTATATAACCCAGGAAGGGTAGAGAGGTTCCTGTCGAAGACACACTTTTCGAGATTTTCATATAGGAGATTCCACCTTAATCAAGACAGAACTTGGTGAACATGCCTCCGGTGTGTCGTCAAATCAGGTAAGTAGATCAGGATGTCGTCCAGAAAGACCACCACACAGACATACAGCAGATCCCGGAAGATGTCATTCACGAACTCCTGGAACACAGTTGGAGCGTTACACTGTCCAGAGGGCATTACGAGATATTCGTTGTGACCGTCGCGGGTGTTGAATTCGGTTTTCCACTCGTCAACTTTGCGGATACGGATCAAGTTATTGGCCCTGCGTAGATCCAGCTTCGTGAACACTTTAGCCCCGCAAATACTATCGAAGAGTTCTGAAATGAGTGGCAAGGGGTACTTATTCTCGACTGTTATTTGGTTCAAACCACGGTAATCGATACAAGGACGAAGAGATCCATCCTTCTTTTTCACAAAGAAGAATCCGGCTCCGGCCGGGGAGGATGACTTCCAGATGAACCCTCTCTCCAGATTCTCCTTAACGTGGGAAGACATGGCTAGGGTTTCTGTCAGAGAGAGGGGATAAACTGGCCCATGGGGTGGTGAGGCGTGATGAAGAAACTCGACTGGGCAATCGCAGCTGCGATGGGGAGGAAGTGTCTCTGCCTCCTTCTTGCTGATAACGTCCGCAAAAGTGGCATAGTGTGAGGGTAGATCGGAGAGTGACTGAGGCAGTCGAGGCAAAACTGGATGAACTTGTATCAGGCAGCGGTTAAGGCATTTGGGGCCCCATTGGAGGACTTCTCTGGAAATCCAGTTGAGAAGCAGAGCATGTAGACAAAGCCATGGCAGGTCCAGCAGAATAGGGTTGATAGCTTTAGGCAATACAAGGAAGGCGATCTGTTCTGAGTGAAGAACTCCAACTTGTAGTGTCAATGGTTCCGTGATGAACACAATTGGATCGAGCAATGGTAGACCATTTACAGAGGTAGCAGCCAGAGGTCTCTCCAGAAGAACTGTGGGTAGATGTAAGCGATCCAATTGATCCTGCTGGATGAAATTTGCAGTTGCTCTGGAATCAAGATAGGCAGAGGAGGAATGTGATGTCTCTCCAGATATTATGGTCACAGGAATAGATAGTTTGGAAGAGGTTTTGACATTTGGAGACGTCCTACCTAGAGTTGCCTCTTCAACCAACTCTAGGTGCTGGAGTTTCCCGGCTTCTGTGGACATTGGCGCACGAAATGACCCTTAAGGCCACAATACAGACATAAATCAGAAGAGCGTCTGTGCTGTTTCTCTTGTTCGAACAGTCAGACTCTGTCTACCTGCATAGGTTCTTCAGGTACCGCACTAGGGGAAGGCAATAGTGGTCTCTGAACCAAGGTTGCTAGTCTGTGAAACCGGCTCTCCTGTGGAACCTCCTGAGTGCGCGCCCGGTTCCTAATGTCAACCCGAGTGGCCAACAGGATGAAGACATGCAAGGTAGAAGGAAGGTTGCGGGCTGCAAGCTCGTCCTTGATGTGTGAGGACAGTCCCTGACAAAAGGTCACCACCAATGCCTCATTGTTCAATGCCAACTCTGCTGCCAGGGTAAAGAAAGAAGATAGCATACTCTCCTACTGTGGAACCTCCTTGCTTGAGGGTCAGCAGAGTGGCCACGGAAGAAGATGTTCGGCCCGACTCCTCGAACACGGCATGGAAAGACTGCAGGAACAAGGCTAGGTCTGAGGATTCAGGTCCCTGTTGTTCCAAGATGGTATTCGCCCATGCGAGGGGCTTGCCAGCCAGGAGAGAGAGAATAAATGCTACTTTGGCCTCCTCAGAGGGGAAGAGATGAGCTTGTAGCCTAAAATGAACCATGCATTGGTTGATGAACCCTCTACAGGCTCTGGGATCAACGTCCTAGCGAGGAGGAAGAGGCAGTGAAACTGTGGATCCGGAACAAAAAGGAGGAGCAATGGGCAGTGGAACGGCAACAGTCTCTGGAGGAGGAACCAGAGGTGGAACTGTGAGTTGATCCAGATGGGCCATGATGGAATTTACAGCCTCAAGGAGTTGATCTTGACTTGTCCGTAGGTCATGCATCTCCGTCTGTATCCTTTGATACTGCTATCTTGGGCTGTCCAGCGGTTTCCATGGCCTGATCGTACTGTCACGATCTAGGTGTTTGTGGACCCACTAGGCCGCTCCGCCGTAGCGGAGAGGCAGCTGGCCAAGTCACAGTCTATGCAAAAGTCTGTACAAGTTCATAGCACAAGGGTACCTGAAATAGTCCAGATGGTGGCAGGGGCTCTGGCACGGATGGTAGTAGGTTCAGCAGGTTACACCAGACATGGCGGATGACAGCAGGTGTAGTAAGTTGCGCCAGACGTGGCGGATGACAGCAGGTTGCACCAGACGTGGTGGATGAAAATGGGTGCAGTAGCTTGCACCAGACATGGTAGATGACAACGGGTGCAGCAGGACACAACTCCAATCACTAAACACGTTCAGGAACAGTAACACAGCACGGGATACAGGCTACAGGTAGCAGGGCACGGGAACACTCGGAACAGGACAACACTAAGGAACCATTTGCAAGACTAACATGGGAATTACAAACAACTCTCAGGCAAGGATCAAAAAGGCTGTGTCCTTTTTAAAGTTCAAGGTGATCTGAGCATAATTAATTAATTACATATGCGCATCTCCAGGGAGGGAGACGTCGGCAGGAAGTGGAAGATCTGCGGGAGGCAGGTAAGTGGAGGTCGCGGTCCGTGACCGCGGCCGTAACATTATCCAATAACTAAGCATAATACTGACTGAGTTTTGCTGCGTATTTCAATCCAAATCTAGATGTCTATTACAGATTACTTCTAAAACTTTTATGTGGGAAAGAACAAAGCGGGACTTTACAGTCTGATATTGCCTTCTGATATATATTTAAAAATACTACTGTAAACCAATGGTACTGTATAATGTCTTATTAGCTTGAACAACATAATATTTAACTTCTAAAATGTTACAGTACAGATGTGTCCCTTCTACCTTTCTAACTCAACATATCCTGAGATGTGTGGCACGTGATAGCCAGCTTTGCAATGAAAAAAACCAACATGATTTTGTGATACTCTGTCGTGAGATGTCTATGTTATATGTATCTATGTGTGGCCACCCAGTGGTTTTTATGTGACTTGCAGCCTGTGAAGAGTTTTGCAAGCATGTCACAATTTTGTATTACATTTGTTTCATGAGAAATTGGTTTCCTTAATTAAATAAAAAAAAAAAAAAAGGTAAGAGTGGATATATCTGTATAATAATAATTTCAGGTATAGTAGAAAGAAACAGGGAGCTAGTCTAAGTGATAGTGGCTGATTTTTAAGGGTAGCTCTTTATGATTATTTGTATGGTAAAGTGAATTTCTTAGTGTTCATCTTTTCCTTAAAACACACATCTATTTCTACTGGTTGTATGCTGAGTTACACAGCTCTATATTTACTGCCATGGGCTGTGTCTGATACAACAGCTTAGCCCCATTTACGTTAAAACACACCTGTCATTTGAGGTGTCAGAATCAGCTATCAAGTGCGTGTACACATGGAATAACACTATTTATGACCTTTATCTGACATAGAAAGTTTGTTGAAATGACAGTGACTCTCTGAGCTTCAATACCAGATACAACCCTTAGAGTATGTTCGCAAGCAGTGGCGTAGGCCCCTCGCACCACGTCTATAAAAAGTTACTTTAGTAACTGGGGCCTATGTAATAAACTACACGGGCCCCTGTTACTATAGTAACTGACAGTATACTTATCCTCCTCGTTCCAGAGCGCAGCATCTCTTCGTGTCATGAAGTCATAACGCTGTGCGCCACGCATGATCTCACAATTCTGTGCGCCGTGCTCAACAACCTGACACTGGATGAAGTCAGGACCTCTGCTGTGGCCAGAGCCGAAGAGGAGGGTAAATATACTATTACTGTCTGCTGGGGCCCTGGTTGTCCGGTCCCTAAAAATTGATCGCCTATCCTCAGGATAGGCCATCAATAGCTGATGGGTTGGGGTCCGACCGCTGGGACCCCCGGCAATCAGCTGTTTTGAAGGGGGTGTTTCGCTTCTTCCCCTTCATTCCAGTCAATTGCTCACACTGTGAATATTGGCGTGTCGGCGTACGAGCGCTGCTCCCCCTTCAAAACAGCTGATTGGTGGGGGACCCCGCCCCAACTGCTATTGATGGCCTATCCTGAGGATAGACCATCAATTTTTATGGACGGGACAACCCAGAATCCAGCAGGCTTAGATACAAGACTCCAGCAGACAGTAATCTTTTACTGTATAAGATTACTATCTGCTAGTACTTTAACCCCTTAATGACCAGCCTATTTTAGACCTTAATGACCAAGCCATTTTTTACGTTTTTCCATCGTCGCATTCCAAGAGCTATAACCTTTTTATTTTTGCGTCGACATAGCTGTATAAGGTCTTGTTTTTTTGCGGGACAAGTTGTATTTTTTAATAGCACCATTTTGGGGGACATATTATTTATTGATTAACTTTTATTAACTTTTTTTTGGGGGGGAATAGAAAAAAACCTGAAATTTCTCCACACTTTTTTGCGTCTTAAATCTATGCCATTTACCGTGTGATATAAATAACACAATAACTTTATTCAGCGGGTTGTTACGATTGCAACTATACCAAATTTGTATAGTTTCTGTATGTTTTACTACTTTTACACAGTAAAAACGCTTTTTTTTCAAAATGATTTGTTTTTGTGTCTCCATATTTGAAGAGCCGTAACGTTTTTTTTTTTTCGCTGATGGCTTTTTTTTTGCGGGAAGACTTGTAGTTTTTATTGGTACCATTTTGGAGTAGACGCGACTTTTTGATCACTTTTTATCAAAGTCAGGATTCACAGAAAACAGCAATTTTTCCATAGTTTTTTATAAAAAAAATTACGGCGTTCACCGTGCGGGTTAAATAATGTAATAGATTTATAGTCGGGGTCGTTACGGACGCGGAGATACCAAATATGTATAACTTTTTTACTTTATTTTGTTTTTTTAATAGTAAAGCATTTTGTAAGGGGAAAAGCTGGGTTTTTCATTTTTTTTTCACATTTTTTTTTAAATTAACTTTATTAAACTTTTTTTTTACTTTTTTACTAGTCCCACTAGGGGACTATAATATGGGATTCTCCGATCGGTATTATAATACACTGCAATACTTTTGTATTTCAGTGTATTACTGCCTGTCCGTTTAAAACGGACAGGCATCTGCTAGGTCATGCCTCCGGCATGACCTAGCAGGCATTCGCTCCAGGCAGATCTGGGGGCCTTTATTAGACCCCCGGCTGCCATTAGAGACACAGACACTCGGCGATCGTATCGCCTGGTGTCGGTGGGAGAGAGAGGGAGCTTCCTCCCTCTCTCCAAAACCACTCAGATGCGGTGCACGCTATTGTGCACCTCATCGGAGGGGTTAAACTGGTGAGATCATACTAATATCAATCTCACACGGCAGAGCAGGGACGTTCTCAGCCCTCAGCTGCCTCTAGCAGCTGAGAGCAGGGAGATTTGACGCTCCCTGCTCTGTTTACTTTATCCTGATGCAGTGCCGTAAAAAGGCATATGCATCAGAATAAAGCCCGTTAGTGGCCGCCGTTAAAAGTCGTATTGGCGGTCACTAACGGGTTAATAAATAAAGTAAAAAAGAGTTAAAGGTAATGTGTTGCCAGAAAAACATGTTTTTTTTTTTTTAATTAAACATTTAGTGTGTAGGTGGTTAAACATTGTTCACATTTTTTTTATTTTTTTCACGAGTCAGGAAATATTATAAATTAATTCTAATTTATAATATTTCCCATTGCTGGTCACTAGATGGAGCTATTCCCAAAATTGCAGCATTGCAAAATTGGGTAAAAAGCCCTCGCTCTAGTGAGCTCTCAGCATCCCCCCCTCCTTTATCCTGGCTAGTGCCGGGATAAACGAGGGGTTTGAACGGTCTAACCTCCTACACTGTGTGTCGCCATTTTTTGACTTAACACACAGTGTAGTAGGTTTACATACAGTAGTAAACGTACACAAACACGAACATACATTGAAATCTCTTACCTGCTCCTGCCGCCGCGGCTCCCTCCGGCCCGTCCGCTCCGTCTGCTGCCGCTGGTCCAAGTGCACAAGTCCAGAAGCCGCGACCGGATGTAGTAATATTACTGTCCGGCCGCGACTTCCGGTCCACAGGAAAATGGTGCCGGACGGCGCCAATTTCAAGTTGGACTGTGTGGGAGCGGCGCATGCGCAGTTCCCACACAGACGGCGTACACAGAAGTGGATGGGACGGGACCCGTTCGCAGTCTCTATGGGACTGTGGCTGCCGTATTCCATGTCTGTATGTGTCGTTAATCGACACATACAGAAATGGAACAAAAAATGGCAGCCCCCATAGAGAAGAAAAAGTGTAAAAATAAGAAAAAGTAAAACACAAACACACAAATAAATATAAACGTTTTTAATAAAGCACTAACATCTTTAACATATTAAAAAAAAATTTGCGATGACACTGTTCCTTTAAATAAAGATTTTTTTATATTCCTAATTTTTTTTAATTAAAAGTCAAAAAAAAAAAAACCTTTCGACATTTTCTCCCTAAATCAATGTTAAAAAAAATAAAAGTTAACATAACTGGTATCCCCGCATCCGTAAAAATCGGAACTATCACAATATAGTGTTGCTTAACCCGCTCAGGGAATGCCATAACAAAAAATATATATAAAACGCGCAAATTGCTGATTTTTGGTCACCTTACCTCTCCAAAACAATGGAATAAAAAGTGATCAAAAATGTACCCCAAAATGGTATCCGTGAAAACTACAGCGCACCCTGCAAAATTTAAGCCCTCACACCGCTAAATTGATGGAAAAATTAAGTTATGGCTCTCACAATAGCGACACAAAAGATTTTTTTATTTAGCAAATAGTTTTATTTTTTGTGGTAAAACATAAAAGAAAACATATAAATTTGGTATTGCTATAATCATATCAACCTTTAGAATAGGGTGAATATGTTTTTTTACTGCCTGATGGACGCCGTAAAGACAAAACCCCACAAAAAATGGCGTAATCACAGTTTTTTGCCCATTTCACCCCACAAATAAGTTTTTTTCAGCTTCCCAGTACATTATGTGGTTAAATAAATGATGTCTTGAAAAGTTACAACTTGTTCCGCAAAAAACAAGCCCTCATATGGCTATATCGACAGAAAAATAAAAAAAATTATAGCTTTTGGAAGGTGGGGAGGAAAAAACAAAAGTGAAAATCTGAAAAATGGATGAGGATGGGAGGGGTTAATAAGATTTTTCTTTTTGGAGCATTTCAGAATCAACTGCAAGGCATCAACAAAAATCTCAAATTCCCTCTGGCTGCCCTGCAGATCTGTGTTCAGAACCAGACTAAGTTACAACAGACTGGATTTCTTCACAGCCTACAGAAGAAAGCAACTTTGTTAAAGGGGTTGTGCACTTTAAAGGAATATTTCCGAAAAGGCCATAAACTGTTAAGTTGTGGCACTTGCAGCTAACATATTTGCCAACAGTCACGAATTTGCCGGAACTGTCCTGAATTTACAGAAGCAATCCCATCAAATAATTGTCCTGGACGTGTACAGGCAACTACCATATTCAATTGTATCTGTGTCCCCAGGACCCATATACAACTGAATACTATGGCAGAGCAGGAAACTATCCGCTCCCTTCTCTGCCATTCACTCCTCTGGGAGCGGAATCCCTGCCAAGAGCAATGCCAATGCTCTGGCTGAGGATTCTGCTCATAGACGGAGCCCCTGATATCACTGTCCATATATGGACAGTGACATCAGGGGCTCCTCCCGGATTAGAATCCCCGGACAGAAAATTGCTTAAGCTTTGGTTGGGGATTCTGTACCTAGAGGGAGCCCCAATTGCGATATCTACAGAGGGTGTAGCGCTACTTACAGGGGTGTGTGTGGCACTATCGACAGAGGTGTGTGTGGCACTATCTACAGTGGGTGCATGTGGCATTATCTACAGGGGCTGTGTGGTATTATCTACAGGGGGCTGTGTGGCACTATCTGCAGTGGGCAATTTGACATTATCTACAGGAAGATGTGTGGCACTATCTACAGAGGGCACTGTGGCACTATCTAGAGAGGGCACTGTGCCATTGTCTACAGAGGGCACTGTGGCTTTATCGTTGGGTGGCGTGTGTGGCACTATCACAGAGGGCATAATGACATTATCTACAGAGCGCACTGTGGCATTATCTACAGAGGGTACTGTGGCATTATTTACAAGCAGTGTGTGGCATTATCTACAGGGCTGTGTGTGGCACTATCTACACTGTGGCATTATCTACAGAGCGCACTGTGGCATTATCTACTGGGCGGGAATGTGGCACAATCTACAGGGGGCTGTGTGTAGCAATATCTACAGGAAGCAGTGTGTGGCAATATCTACAGGGAGCAGTGTGTGGCACTATCTACTGGGGGCAGTGTGGGGCACCATCTACAAGGGGCATTGAGTGTGGCACTATCTAAGCTGGTTTTTACGTTAACAGTAGTGGTTAGCACATATCGCCTAGCCCTAGTGATAAAGTGAGACATCACCTGCCTGTATACAATCAGATAACCAGAGAGAGTTTCTGGCCACCATAGTAGTTGTCAGCCAAACTAGTGCAGAAATGTATTTGTATGCAGAAATTCTGGGAAGAAAGCCATGCCCATTTGCCCCTCCCACCAGATAAGTCACGCCCACCCACCAAAGAAGACCCAACCTAAGTGTCCCTAGAATTTTTTTTTTAAATGTTGCCAACTCCGAGCTATGCGCCTCTATTTATATTTATAGAAGAATCTCTTGTTTCTGTGCATGTGTCGGATGGATTCAGCTGTAGTTCAGTGCCTGCACAGAACTGGAAGCAGCCAGTGAAAGCTGAGGAAAGTAAATCACGTCACCGTCATCATGTTACATCTATGAACGCAGAAGCGCCGCTCTCCAATGTTTACACAGTGCATACAAAGGAAACAGGGGACATTCAATTGCAAAACTGGCATATGATATAAATGTTGGTATAGTTGTGATACGTAGTTTCAAAATGTAACAGTTTAAGGCCGAAGAGTAAATTTTCCTATGAAGTGGCAAGCCCCTTTAATAACATTGTCTTAGCCGATATCTATTCATTGATTTGCCTCATAAATTTCTTAAATTGACTTTAAAGATGGACACTAAAAAGTACCGTAGTTACTAGAAATATGGCACCAAAGAATAAATAATATAAAATGCAGCCACTATAAATCTGTGGCTATAGAATTTGTGCTTTGCTGGCAAGTAACCAAAAGATACTACATTTGTTGAGAGAAGTACATTTATTAAGGTAATTTGGCATGAGTCTGGTAACCTGGGGCACTCGAAGAACTGACAATTCCTGTTCTTAATTGTGAATGCCAGTTGTTATAATGCCATATTTGCCCTTTGAGTCATAGCCCACAGGTTTCAAATTCATTTGGATCTTCTCAGATAATTACAAATGCTTTAAAGGGTTAGTATTATCTAAAATATGGCTCTCAAAACTATCATTTCCACTCATTAGGGATTTTCACAGAATGGTAATTGCACAAGTAGAATAGAACAAAGAACATTTTCTGAGTTTGGCAAATGTGGCATCATCATGCTGAATTTCTATAAAAACAAAGTTACAGTTATCTCTCTTGCCAAGAAATGTCACCGCTTAGCTCCCTAATGACATTAATGTCTGCTAAGTCAGATTTTAATACTGATGACTTTTAAATTTCATACTAAAGCTAGCTGGAATTATACATTTATATTAATTTAAAGAGCATTATGATTTTGATAGAAACAGAGACCAAGTGTGTTTATAGGCAGGGTAATAGTTTTTAATCTCAAATCTCCAGGTTAAGTAATACCAATTTCATCCTTACACTGCAACAAGAAGTAGTGGCTAAGAATTGTTTGGCAGTGCACAGAGGTTGTACAGCTCCATAGTACAGAGCTTCACGGCCCTTGCGTGCTGCATTACAGGCTTTGCTGGGTGCTATTATATGTATGAAGCAATTCTCCCCTAGAAGCATTGCCTCCTTTTATACAACATGCAACAAAGCATGTAATAATTTATTTTCTGTCAGAATAATATATAATCTGACAGAAAAAAACCCTCTATATGTCCCCATATAATATCAGAATTATATGGAGGTGTAAAGGATCTGCCAGGCACAGCTTCGGGGTTAACTCCCATAATTAATCAGTCAGCACCTGAATCTACATCCCTGAGACTGACTCCAGCTTCCACCACTCAGGCTGGCAGGCTTAGGAGTGGGAGAGCCTATCGCAACCTGGCCAGACTCAGCTAGCTCCCGCCCTCGGTCTATTTAAGCCTGCCCTTCCTGTCCCTCGGTGCTTGTGATTCTTTTCGTGTGGTTTCCTGGCCCAGCTACAGCTCCTTCTATTTTGATCCTGCTCCATACAGACCCTGGCTTACTGACTACTCTTCTGCTCTTCGTTTGGTACCTCGCACACTCCTGGCTTGACTCGGCTCGTTCACCACTCTGGTTGCTCACGGTGTTGCCGTGGGCAACTGCCCCTTTCCCTTGCTTGTATTCCCTTGTATGTTTGTCGTGTTTGTCGTGCACTTACTGAGCGCAGGGACCGCCGCCCAGTTGTACCCCGTCGCCTAGGGCGGGTCGTTGCAAGTAGGCAGGGACAGAGTGGCGGGTAGACTAGGGCTCACTTGTCCGTTTCCCTACCCCCCGTCATTACAGGAGGTAAAGTAGAGGGCTCATGCACCTCTATGGAAGCTCAATTATGGAGAAATAACATGGCCATGTTCATGAGACCTTATGAGGAGATGGGTGCTTTTACATAGGAGCTGTTTATCTCTTAACCCCTTCCTGCTGCAGTCATTTTTCGGATTTTCACTATCGTTTTCTCCTCCTTACCTTCCAAAAGCCATTTTTTTTTACTTTTTGGTCGATATTGCCATATCAGGGCTTGTGTTTGCGGGACGAGTTGTACATTTTTACGGCACCATATAGTTTAGTGGGAAACTGGAAAAAAAATCTTTGTGTGGTGGAATGGGGGACAAACAGTGATTTCTCCATTGTTTCTAGGGTTTCATTTTTATGGCATTCACTGTGAGGTAAAAACGGCATGTTAACTTGATTCTACGGGTCAATGCGATTACAGCGATACTATATTACTTTATGTTTTACTACTTTTACAAGGAAAAAACTGATTTTTTTTTGCAGGGTGAGCTGTCGTTACCCAGCATTTGCCTGCGAAGGCTCAGTATCCTCTGTCAGTTACTAGTTGGTATCCTGTGTCCGTGACCAGACGGTATCCTGTGTCCTGTGTCTGTGACCAGTCGGTATCCTGCATCCTATGTCCTGTGTCCGTGACGAAGTCGATATTCTGCATCCTGTGTCCGTGACCAGTCAGTATCCTGCATCCTGTGTCCATTACTAGTTGGTATCCTGCATCCAGTATCCTGCACCAACCGGCTTCCAGTAATTTGGCACCAGCCTGCTTCCAGTAATTTGGCACCAGCCTGCTTCCAGTAATCCGGCACCAACCAGCTTCCAGTAATTTGGCACCAGCCTGCTTCCAGTAATTTTGCACCAGCCTGCTTCCAGTAATCCGGCACCAGCTTTTATCCGCTACCTGCAATCTGACTGTATCCTGTTGCCACCAAGGCACCATCTACCTGTGACTGCCTTACACCTGTCCGGCCAACAGCTACTCCATTATGGAGGAGTAGCCCAGTGAATCCAAAACCCTATTGGACATTACATGGGGTACATGAGAATTTTTGATCGGTTTTTATAAAAAAAATTGTGGGAGAAGAAGCAACCCAAAAATAGTGATTCTATTTCTTTTTTCTTTTTTACCGTGTGGGATAAATTATTTTTACGCATGCGGCGATACCAGCTATATTATTTTATTTTATTGTGTTTGTGGGAAAATGGGAAAAGGTTTTTTTTTTTTACTTTTAATATTTTTTTTCATATATACAGTATATATATATATATATATTATTTTTTTTTTATTTAATTATTATTTTTACTAGTACCCCTAGGGGACTTGAACCAGGGATCATTGGATTGCTGTCATGATATACTGCAATACTGATGTATTTCAGCATATTGCTATACTGACAGTCTCCTATGAAGCCTTCATTGCAGTACAAAGATGGCAGATCTTGGCACCTTCACCAAGCCAACAGACTGCCATGCCAACCATCGGCACTCCGCGATCGCTTCTGGGGGGGGTGGCCATGCAACGTCACTGGAGGACACCTCCCTGTTTCTACTTAGATGCTGTGGTCACTTTTGACAGCGGCATCTAAGGGGTTAAATGAGCGAAGTATTACACACAGCTGACAAGCTCGTTCTATGGAGTGGGCTCGTGCAATGAGCCCGCTGCATACTTTTCCACCTGACCTATGCCGTATATATACTGCAGATGTCGGGAATGGGTTAATGCAGAAGCAGTCTATGATTAATCACTCCTGTGTTAACCACTGATTTACTGACATTGGTGTATTTTAATGCAACATACAGTGTATTATCAGACAGCAATGCTTTCATCCATACATACAACAAAGCACATGTGCCAACTATGCATTAAGTTGTAGTATATCTAAGCATATAATACGAAGCCATTCATGAAATGTATTTTCTTATGATCAAAAGTCACTGTATTTATTTTTAGTAATCACATCCAGTACATATTTTCAGTAATACTAATATTAATATAATGTTTTGTAAATCTTTATTACCACATTTACTTGATCATTGATTTATTATGCCCTATAATATGAGGTAGCACAGACAGTGCTAGTATTTCCATTAGAATGCAGGAGGAATTCTTCCTTGTCTACATTTCCTTTGTGATAAATGTTAATAGCCATTAATACCATTAAAGGGCCTGATAGCATTGATGTTTTACTGTTTTACCAGTTCAGATTGACACTGTCTGATACATGGAACAGCTGCATAGGACAAAGATCTGCGGAGGCTACTAGGTAAAATATTGAGCTGAGGAAAAAAAAGAATAATACAGGTAAGGCCTCATTTACACGAGCGTGTGCGTTTTGCGCGCGCAAAAAACGCTGCGTTTTGCGCGCGCAAAAGGCACTTGGCAGCTCCGTGTGTCATCCGTGTATGATGCGCGGCTGCGTGATTTTCGCGCAGCCGCCATCATAGAGATGAGGCTAGTCGACGCCCGTCACTGTCCAAGGTGCTGAAAGAGCTAACTGATCGGCAGTAACTCTTTCAGCACCCTCGACAGTGAATGCCGAACACAATATACACCAACCTGTGAATAAAAAAAGACTTTCATACTTACCAAGAACTTCCTGCTTCCCCCAGTCCGGGCTCCCGGCCGTTGCCTTGGTGACGCGTCCCACTCTTGTCATCCGGCCCCACCTCCCAGGATGACGCCGCAGTCCATGAGACCGCTGCAGCCTGTGATTGGCTGCAGCCTGTGCTTGGCCTGTGATTGGCTGCAGCCTGTGCTTGGCCTGTGATTGGCTGCAGCTGTCACTTGGACTTAACTGTCATCCCGGGAGGTCGGACCGGAGTTATCGGTAAGTCAGAACTTTTTTTTTTTTTTACAGGTTCATGGATTTTCGGAGCGGAAGTCACTGTCCATGGTGCTGAACCAGTTTAACGCTTTCAGCACCGTGGACAGTGACTGTCTCCTGACGTCGCGTACCCGAACATTTATTACCGGTTTCGGTCAAAACGAGTTTGGCCGAACCCGGTGAAGTTCGGTGCGCTCATCTCGAATTTGACACTCCGTTTGGATGTTTGTAACCAGAAAAGCACGTGGTGCTTTTCTGTTTACATTCAGGAGTTTGACAGCTCTTGCGTGATTTTCGCGCATGCAACGCAGGACCGTCAGTGTGGCATGCGTTGTTTTCACGCACCCATTGAAGTCAATGGGTGCGTGTTGCGTGAAAAACGCAAGAATATAGAACATGTCGTGAGTTTTACGCAACGCACTCACGCAGCGCAAAATTCACGCATCGTCTAAACAGCCCCATAGACTATTATAGGTGCGTACGACACGCGTGAAAAGCACGCGCGTCGCACGCGCGTATAATACGCTCGTGTAAATGAGGCCTAAAAGATAAAAATTATACAGCTGTTAAATATATTAACGGATTTAAAATAATAATAACATCCCAACAACAGCTATTCAAAAAGTACCGTATGATATAAAAATAACAGTGCCATAGTGTGTTCAAGAAAATACTAAACAATGCAAACATACTTCTTCTCCAGTGCCTAAATAATAGTTCCATACAATGCCCAAATAATACCAACACAAAGTGCTTAAAGAGGCTCTGTCACCAGATTTTCAAACCCCTATCTCCTATTGCAGCAGATCGGCGCTGCAATGTAGATAACAGTAACGTTTGTTTTTGTTTTAAAAAACGAGCATTTTTGGCCAAGTTATGACCATTTTTATATTTATGCAAATGAGACTTTCTTATGTACAACTGGGCGTGTTTAAAGTTATGTCCAACTGGGCGTGTATTGTGTGTGTACATCTGGGCGTTTTTACTTGTTTTACTAGCTGGGCGTTGTGAATAGAAGTGTATGATGCTGACGAATCAGCATCATCCACTTCTCTTCGTTACCACCCAGCTTCTGGCAGTGCACAGACACACAGCGTGTCCTCGCGAGATCACGCTATGACGTCACTCACTTCCTCCCACAGGAACTTCATTGCGTCGGATGAGCGAGGACACGCTGTGTGTCTGTGAACTGCCAGAAGCTGGGTGGTAACGAAGAGAAGTGGATGATGCTGATTCGTCAGCATCATACACTTCTATTCACAACGCCCAGCTAGTAAAACAAGTAAAAACGCCCAGATGTACACACACAATACACGCCCAGTTGGACATAACTTTAAACACGCCCAGTTGTACATAAGAAAGGCTCATTTGCATAAATATAAAAATGGTCATAACTTGGCCAAAAATGCTTGTTTTTGAAAAAAACTAAAAAAACGTTACTGTTATCTACATTGCAGCGCCGATCTGCTGCAATAGGAGATAGGGGTTTGAAAATCTGGTGACAGAGCCTCTTTAAACCATAACATACAATGGCAAAATAATAACAGAATATAGTGGACAAATAATAGTACTATACACTGTCCAAATAACAGTACTCGTACATTATACTGCCTAGTCTGTCAATGCTGATGTATCAGGGCCTAGTACTTGGCTACTGCTGTGAATTCATATGAAGGGGTTTGAAGGAGATTTCAAAGGGCTCCGCACCTTAATCTGGGCATGCGTATAAGTGTATAAGTTGCTTGAAGGAGTTGCCTCTGGATAAAAAGTAAGGCCTCATGCACACGACCGTAAAATCGCCCGAAATTACGGACCATTATGGATTCATTTCTATGGTCGACGGACACCTTCCCGTATGTCTACAGGAGGGTGTCCGTGCCATAGTAACCTGCCGAAAAAAATAGGACATGTCCTATTTTTTTATTTTACGGACCGTGCTCCTATACTTTATAATGGGAGCAGGGCTCGTAAAAAACGTCCGGCCGTGCGCGTAATTACGGGGGTCATAATTACAGGCACGATCGTGTGCATGAAGCCTAAATACAAATCCTTAGCCCTGTGATATTGGATTGGGATTGATATTATGCCAACTGCATACCGTATAAGGGTTTTTCAGTACCTATTTTTTTTTCTTTGTAGTTCCCTATGATGAAAATGCTATAGGCAATAAGTATAAAATAAAATAAAAAATCACATTACCCACTTCTTACTTATGTTAAGTATTAAATAAATTACAAGAAAATTACATTTAAAAGTAAAAATCTGAGGGGTTATATTCAGTATTTTAGACATTTATAGAATTATATTGAAAGGCAAGTTGCCAAAGAGTGTAGGACAAATGCCAAAAAATCTTTATGCAAAGATATGCTAACAAAGCCAAGGTCAGAGCTTCTAGACTGACAATGTGCAGATGTCACCGGGGACAAAAAGCTGTTAAATCAACTGTTAAAGGAAAGATAAAGAAAAGGGTCTGCTGCTGTGAAACTCACTTTATTGCTTAAATGTGGAAATGACTCAAGCAAAGATACACAAATAAATATGGACAAAGCACTAAGATCAAATGGATTATATCAGAGATATTTGAAAGGGCTAACGTTAGTTATATCTGTATCTCTTTTTCTAATTTATAAACTCTCTGGGTCACTTCACACTGTGTTTATTGACGCTTATTATATTATGATGTTGATTGCATCGGAATCAGTGCCAAGAAACGCCCCAAATCGCCCCTCGTTAATTTCAATGGGAGGCAGAGGCATTTTTTTTCCCATGCGGCTATTAGCCACTCTTAGAAAAAAATGTGTCATTCTCCTTCTTTGAGCATTTACGACGCTTGACCGCCCATTTACATCAGTGGAAGGTAGAAAAAAAACAATGCACATTTTTTTACGTCATTTTTTGTCTGCTGTTTTTGCATTAGATTAAACGGCCGCAAAAACATGCAAAAAAATAAAAAACGAAATCAAAATCTGCCACAACATTCCTGAATAAATTTTAAGGAAGATTTTCTCTGCCTTACAAAAAAAGTTGTGGGAACTTAGACTAGTGAAGGAGACAGCAACCTGCGGCTCTCCAGCTGTTCTGAAACTACATTTTCCAGCATACCCTGACACCCAAAGGCTGTCCCATATTTATCATTCCAGCCAAAGGCTGTCAGGAAATGCTAGGAATTGTAGTTTCACAAAAGTTGCAGTGCCGCATGTTGCTAACCACTGCTAATGACTGGTATTGTAGCAGATGGGTAACTTACAGTTTTTAAGCCCAAATACAAAATCTGTAACAGGACCCCCTACCTAACAAGTTCCATTTATAATACTTGTGTCTTCTTTATTTACAGAAGGGCCCATTGGGTCTCCTCAGTCACCAGTGCCAGGTTGCACCTTTTTTCTCTGCACTCCCTATAGTTATGCCCGTGTATTGTGCAACAGATTAGTGATAGGCAAATGTGTTAACTGTATTCAAAAAGGGATGTAGGCCCCTCCACAGTAAGCTTAAAGAGGCTCTGTCACCAGTTTATAACTGCCCTATCTTCTACCTAATCTAATAGGTGCTTTAATGTGAATAACAGTTTTTTGAGGTTTTTTTTAAAAACGTTTATTTTTGACCAAGTTATGATCATTTCTAGTTTTATTCTAATTTGTTCTAAATGCTCAACTGGGCGTTTTCTTACTTTTCACAAAATGGGCATTGTAAAGAAAAGGGTATGACGCCGACAATCAGCGTCATACACTTCTCTTCATTCATGCCCAGCTTGTTTCACTACACAGCGTGATCTCGCGAGATCCGACAGGTCCTTCACCGGCGCCATGTAAGACTGAAAATACATCGCCTTCAGCCGCTGCAGATTCAGATAAATGTCCTGGCTCAGCTGGAGCCGATGTCTGTCGACTCTTCAGTTGCTCAGAGGAGGGAGACACCGGCATGAGCTTGTGGTTCTGTGGTCGTGGCCGTTGGCAGGTGAGCAATGCTGGTGGTCCGCGACTGTGGCCATTACAATGGATGTACATGTAAAACATGACATTCACAATGTAGGGTGCCATTATTTTATTTTTTCCATTATTGTTAATTATTCTTAGACCTCATG
Organism: Rhinoderma darwinii; assembly: GCF_050947455.1. NCBI lineage: Eukaryota > Metazoa > Chordata > Amphibia > Anura > Rhinodermatidae > Rhinoderma > Rhinoderma darwinii. The sequence goes on from NC_134689.1 coordinate 50,435,672, forward strand.
CAGATAGTAGACATAAGGGATCTAGGCCAACCCCTGAAAAACAATCCCATAGCATTATCCCTCCTCCACCAAAATTTACAGTTGGCACAATATAGTTAGACAGATAATTTTCTTCTGGCATCCGCCAAATTCAGACTCTTCCATCAGACTGCCAGATAGAGAAGCGTGATTCGTCACTTCACAGAAAACGTTTCCACTGGTGATGGTGATGTAAGACTTGCATGCAGGTGCTCAGCCATGGAAATTCATTACATGAAGCTCCCGGTGCACAGCTTTTGTGAAGATGGAATTGCCAGAGGAGGTTTTTGAACTCTGCAGTTATTAAACTAGAACAATGTTGGTGACTTTTATTCACCAAAAAAACAAGGGGAAGTGAGAGTGGGGAAAGAATGTGACTAATGAGAATTAATAAGAAATTGTAAAAGTATATATGTTTTATTATTAATAAAGGATTAAAATCCAATGTAATATGGTCTTAAAAGTGCAGATGTCCCCTATTTCTGCACTTTAGATAACATATCCGAGTATAATGTGAGTCTGTGCCTATAGGCAACAATATAAATGTACCCTTGTCCCAGGGTGGCTGCACAGTGACATGAAGGCTGTCTAATAGAGCTGTGATCTGTAAATTAGCCCACACTAATAAAACAATAGTGTACACATAGTGACTAGAGATCGCTTATTCCATTCCGAATATGTATTAAGTGTACATTGATTGCCTGACATGCAGCCACAGTCTCTTCACCGGGCTGTATAAAAGCCCAGAAGTGGAGAGGCCCCACCGGTTAGTGGTGGTAGGCATACCACGCGACAGCGTCGTCCGCATTCGGACACAGGTAGAGAAGTAGATGGAAAGTATCGCGACAAGACTCAGCAGACTCTCCGCTCACGCTGTGACAGTGTACTTGCGCAGTGTGAGATGCACATAACTTAGACCAGGAGGGTAAGTATTGAACATGATGCCGTCAACCTGACTTCACGGAACCGGTGTGAGCAATGGACGTGGAGAGTGGTGAGTGCAAATGCCTGTAAGTTTAAATAACTTTGAAGACAGAGAGCCAGTGGATCTTCCGCATGAATTCTGTCAACCCACATGGTCTTAATGAAAGTTTTAACCTTGGATGCTTTTTGTGAAAACCTTATCTTCTAGCAACTTATTGTCCTTATTGGATATCTCTGACAGATCTGTAATATCTCCTATTCCCAAATATAAAATTCTTTATTAGAAGAATTTTTTCCCCCCAAAAAGTTTTTGAGGGAATTTCTTGGAGAATTTTTTGAGTAAAATAATAAAAAAAAAATTTTGAAGCGATTTTTTAAAAAAAAGTTCTTGGAAAAATATTTTGTATAACCTAGGAGTTCGTATGTCTTTACATAGTACCTTATTAAGTCTTTACGGCTTACTGAATAGGAATGGATATTGATTTATAGATATAGCAAGTATTGCATACTCTAATAGACTGTTTATAACTTTTCCCCTGTATGAGATACAATCTCCAATTCATTTTGATTTCCTTTTGATTAGCTAGAGATTCCGTCAATCATCTGTTCCTCTTACGGCTCATACTGATATATTACAATTAACATACTACTTTCTATGATTGGCAAATTCACCTGTCAATGACATTGTACACCTATAGTGTATGTAGGCTGCCCGTATAGTGGTCGCCGCCCCTGGAAGAAACCGGAAATGCTGGCAAAACGTGCGTCGGGTCATGGTTACGTGTTTTAACTCCAATTTAGCCTCTGAGTCTGCTTCATGATCCTTGTCACCAGCAAACAGGTTAGGTGCACATCCTTTCAAAAGCCGTGTATGTGGGTTATTTAAACTCACAGGCATTTGCACTCACTGCTCTCCATGTCCACCGCTCACACCGGTTCCATGAAGTCTGGTTGACGGCATCAAGTTCAATACTTACCCTCCTGGTCTATGTTATGTGCATCTCACACTGCGCAAGTACACTGTCACAGCGTGAGCCGAGAGCCCGCTGAGTCCTGTCGCGATACTTTCCATCTACTTCTCTACCTGTGTCGAATGCGGACGACGCTGTCGCGTTGTATGCATCCCACCACTACCCGGTGGGGCCTCTCCACTTCTGGGCTTTAATACAGCCCGGTGAAGAGACTGTGGCTGCATGTCAGGCAATCAATGTACACTTAATACATATTCGGAATGGAATAAGCGATTTCTAGTCTCTATGTATACACTATTGTTTTATTAGTGTGGAATAATTTACAGATCACAGCTCTATTAGGCTATGTTCACACGGGGTATTTTGCCGAGTTTTTTGACGCGCAAACCGCGTCGCAAAACTCGGCAGAAACGGCCCGAGAACGCCTCCCATTGATTTCAGTAAAACTGCCTCGCGGGAAAAAGAAGCGACATGCCCTATCTTCGGGCGCTTCCGCCTCCGACCTCCCATTGACTTCAATGGGAGGCAGGAGAAAGCGTATTTCTCACTGTTTTATGCCCGCGGCGCTCAATGGCCGCGGGCGAAAAACGGTGCGATAATTGCCGCGAAAATCGGCGTGCAGGGAGAGGAAAATCTGCCTCAAAGTTCCAAACGGAATTTTGAGGCAGATATTCCTCCCCCAAAATACTCCGTGTGAACATAGCCTTAGACAGCCTTCATGTGACTGTGCAGCCACCCTGGGACAAGGGTACATTTATATTGTTGCCTATAGGCACAGACTCATGATATACTTGGATATGTTATCTATAGTGCAGAAATAGGGGACATCTGCACTTTCAAGGCCATATTACATTGGATTTGAATCCATTATTAATAATAAAAAAATAATATTTTTACTATTTCTTATTAATTCTCATTAGTCACATTCTTTCCACACTCTCCCTTCCCCTTGTTTATTTGCTATATACAATTGGTGGTGTACACCTAATGTGACTTTTTTCATTATTATTCACTTCATTATAGGGCCATTGCCCACTGTATCTGCATGACTTTTATTCACTATGCGCCTCAGCACTAGGCGACCCCGCTCTGTAACTAAACTTGGTCTGCCACCTCGTGCTTTGGTTTCTAAGTAATTACACTTTGCAATAATACCATTTCCAGTTGATTGTGGAATATCTAGAAGAGAAGAAATTTCACGAACTGACTTGTTGCAATGGTGGCATCCTTTTACAGTACTACACTCATAATCAGTGAGCTGTTTCGATTGACCCATCCTTTCAAATTTTGGAAAGGAAGGCTGCATGAGTCCTACTCAGGTGCAGCTCATCTCTACTGAAAAGCCTGTAGCCAACATAGATGTTGGCCAAGCTCTTCAAGAAACCAAAGACCTCCATTATACAGCAGTTCTTGAGCCACTGGTTTACCTCCCTAATCTCCAGCTACCTCTCTGGTGTGGGACATAGTACAGGTCAGAGACGTACACAGGATATTCTCTAAGGGCAGGAGTTTAAAAAAAATATTTTTGAAGCTTTGGCCAGACTTGGAGAGTTGTTCACACTGCACTTTCCCCCATTCTCAAAGCTCCTACTACAGCTGACTGAGCATGGGATGTGGCTGCTCGTGAGAATACTGGGAACCTTTCTCCCCAAACATCTGCAACCACATCATCTGCTCAGCCAAATCTACTGTAATGTACAGCCTGCCCTGCCTGTATTAGCAGCATTGTGTTTGGAGACAATAGTTAATAACAGTAGTAGTAGTCAGCAAGTGTTCTCTCCTAGTGCTAGGACAGGCAAGATACAGTATAGCAGAATTTGCTGAGCAGAAGATGTGGCTGTCGGTGTTCGGAAAAAAAGACAGCCACATCTCCTCTGCTCAGCAGAGTTTTCTGCACGGTACATAGTCTCTAAATAATACAGTCCTACAGTTACCATGTAATACCACACATTACACAGTAAAAGTGCCTCCCCAAAATAATAACATTAATTTCCACCTAATCCTATTCCAAGAATGATCAGAGTTTCCCAGGTTACATGCTACATCACTGGATCAAGTCCTTTAGGGTGACTAATAAAAAAAGTAAAAACAGTTAAATAAAGTTTTTTTATGTTCCAAAAAAAATAAATATTAAAAGTTAAAAAAAAACACCTTTTCCCATTTTTCCCCTAAAGCTATGTTAAAAAAATAAACGTTAACATAACTGGTAGCGCCGTGTCCATAAAAGGCCAAACTATTATAATATAGCATTTTTTAACCCGCTGAGTGAAAAAAAAAAAATATGAAACATGCAAATTGCTGTTTTTTGGTTACCTTATTTCTCCAAAAAAATTGAATAAAAAGTGATCAAAAAGTCACATGATACCAAAATAGTATAGTTGAAAACTACAGTTGTCCCTGCAAAATTTAAGCCCTCACACCGGTAAATTGATGGAAAAATAAAATAGTTATGGCTCTCAGAATATGGCGACACAAAACATAATTTTGTTAGCAAATTGTTTTATTTTTTTAAAACGGGTAAAACATAAACCAAAACATATACATTTGTTATAGCTGTAATCAAATGACCTGTAGCATACGGTGAATATGTAGTTTTTACCACCTAATGGACGCCGTAAAATAAACCCCCCAAAAAATGTCATAATCGCTTATGTTTTGCCCATATCACCCCACAAATATTTTTTTTCAGCTTCCCATTACGCAGTACAATAAATGATGCCATGAAAAACGACTTGTCCAGCAAAAAAACAAGCTATGTGTAATGTTGGGGGTAGGGAAACAGACAAGTGAGCCCTAATCTACCCGCCACTCAGTCCCTGCCTACTTGCAACGACCCGCCCTAGGCGACGGGGTACAACTGGGCGACGGTCCCTACGCTCAGTAAGTGCACGACAGACAAACAAAGAAGCGTACACAAAGCTAAGGGAAATGGGGCAGTTGCCCACGGCAACACCGTGAGCAACAAGAGTGGTGAACGAGCCGAGTCAAACCAGGAGTGTACGAGGTACCAAACGCTGAGCAGGAGAGTAGTGAACAAGCCGAGTCAAACCAGGAGTGTACGAGGTACCAAACGCAGATCAGGAGAGTAGTCAGTAAGCCAGGGTCAGTATGAAGCAGGGTCAAATAGTTCAGAAGCTGCAGCAGGGCCAGGAAACCACACGAGAAGAATCACAAGCAAGGAGGAACAGGAAAGGCAGGTATAAATAGACAGAGGGCGGGAGCTAGCTCCGTCTGGCCAGGCTGTGATAGGCTCTCCCATTCCTAAGCCTGCCATCCTGAGTGGTGGAAGATGGAGTCAGTCTCACAGACATAGAAGCAGGTGCAGACTGATTACCTATGGGCGTATACACAGAAGCTGTGCCTGGCAGATCCTTTACACTATGGTTGTGTCGACGAAGAAATAAAAAAGTTGTAGGTTTTGGAAGGCGGGGAGGGAAAAACAGTAATGAAAAAACTCAAATTGGCCATGTCCTTGAGGGATTGATGGAACATTCAAAGCAATCTTAGGTAATGTTAACCTCTTCACGCGCTGCGCCACTACTGTACGTCCTGCAGAGTGCTTGCTTCCCGCACCAGGACGTACAGTTGCGGAACAGTTCCAGGCGCACACTGACTTAATGGACAGTGTCCGGGTACCCGGGAGGTCAGCTGTCCCCGACAGCTGACACTCCAGTCTTGCCGGTCAGCAGACCATCGCCGCTGATTAACCCCATAAATGAGGGCTTTTAAGGGGTTTGAAGCACATCGGCAGCCCCCTCGAAGTGATTGTGGGGGCTGCCGATGCTTGTCTTGGCAATCGGAGGCCAGACAATAACCTCCGGCTTGCCATGTATGGAAGCCTTGGAGGAGCAGCCTCTGGCCGGTCCTCCGAGGCTTCCTGTCAGTGTGACTGTCACGTCACAATGACAGTTAGAATACATTACACTACGTAGGTAGTGTAATGTACTCTAGCAGTGATCAAAGCTGCAAGTCTAAATGTCCCCTAGTGGGAAAAGTAAAAAAAGTAAAAAAAAGTAATAAAAATGTTTTAAAAAAAGTGTAAAAATAAAATGTATAAGTTATATTAAAAAAAAAGCTTTTTTTTCCTATAAGACTTTCATTATAGGAAAAAAACGAAAACGTTAAAAAAAGTACACATATTTGATATTGCCGCGTTCGAAAACGACCCAAACTATAAAACGTATAAAGTTCTTTTTCCCGCACGATGAACACCTCCAAAAATTTTTTATAAAAAACGACGCCAGAATCGCTATTTTCTGGTCACCGCCCCTCCCAAAATAAAGAATAAAAATTGATCAAAAAGTCGCATGTATCTGCAAATTGTACCAATAAAAACTACAACCCGTCCCGAAAAAACAAGCCCTCACACAGCTTTTTTGACTAAAAAATAAAAAAGTTATGGCCCTCAGAATATGGTGAAACAGAAAATAAATTATTTTATAAAAAAAGTGATTTCATTGTGCAAACGCTGCAAAACATAAAAAAAACCTATATACATATGGTATCGCCATAATCATATCGACCCGCAGAATAAAGTAAAACTGTCATGTATAGCGCACAGTGAATGCCGCAGAAAAAAAAATAAACTAAAAAACATTGTCTGAATTGCTTGTTTTTGGTCACCCGGCTTGCAAAAAAATTGAATAAAAAGTCATTAAAAAAATCGCATGTACCCCAAATTGGTACCAATAAAAAGTACAGATTGTCCCGCAACAAATAAGCCCTCACACAGCTCTGGTGGTGAAAAAAGAAAAATGTTCTGGCTCAGAAAATGGCGATGCAAAATGTGCAGAGTGTTCCGGATAAGATCGGGCGCCATTTATCAGTGTGACACCGCCACATATCTATGAATTATTATTTACTTACCACATTATTATACCCTCTTTTTATGCCCTGATGTACCCCGCACAGCTTACATATGCTCCCACATTATAAACTGAAATAACAGCAATACCCCAAACAGAACTATTACCAAGCAAAATCGGCGCTCCAAAAGCAAAATGGCGTCCCTCCCTTCTGAGCCCTACAGCGTGCCCAAATAGCAGTTTGCACCAAATAGCAGTATGGCATCACCATACCTGGGAGAACCCGCTTAACATTTTATGAGGTATTTGTCTTCAGTGGCACAAACTGGGCAAAACATATTATGCACTAAAATGGCATATCAGCGGAAAACTGCAATATTCACAGCATCCGCTGTGCATTAACCCATTTGCGCACTATGACTTAATAGCACGTCATGGTGCGGGAGTTGATGTATGGAGCCGGCTCACGTGCTGAGCCCCGTCCATACACTGCTGGTGTCAGCTGTGTATTACAGCTGACACCCAGGACTTACGGACAGGAACAGTGATCATGCGGTTGCAGAATCCTGTAAAAATAACAATATACCTCAATACATTAGTATTGCAGTGTATTGTACCAGCGATCCAATGATCGCTAGTTCAAGTCCCCTAAGGGGACTGATAAAATGTGTAGAAGAATTAAAGTTATTAGTAGTAAGAAAGAAAAAAGTTTAACGTTAAAAAAAATCAAAGTTTTCCCATTTTTCTTCTAAAGTAATGTAAAAAAATAAACAAAATTGGTATCGCTACGTCCGTATAAGGCCGAACTGTTACAATATACCATTATTTAACTTGCACGGTGAAAACCCTAAAAAACTTAAATAATTTAAACCGCCAAAATCGCTGTTGTTTTTGTCAACTTAGCTCTCCAAAAAAATTTAATACAACCTTTTTGATCACTTTTTATGGTACCAATAAAAACTAAAGCTCGTCCCGCATAAAATAAAACCTCCCACCGCTTAATTAACCAAAAAATAAAAAAGTTACGGCTCTCAGAATGTGGTGAAACAAAACAATTTTTATTTTAACAAATAGATTTTTCTTTGCAAAAGTAGTATAATATACAAAAAATATATACATTTTGTATCACCGTAATTGTATTGAGCCGCATTATAAAGTAAAGTTTTCCTTTTTACCGCACGGCGAAAGCTGTAAAAATGTAATAATTTTTTTTTCCTATATCAGCCCGCAAATAACTTTTTTTCAGTTTCCCAGTACATTTTATGGCACTTTAAATGGTGTCAATAGAAAATACAATTCCTCCAGCAAGGATTAAGCCCTCACACCACTCTATTGATGGAAAAATAAAAAAGTTATGGCTCTTGGAAGGCGGGGAGTGAAAAACGAAAATAAGAAAGCAAAAAACGGATCAGTCCTGAAAGGGTTAATTCATTTCTAATGAAAAAAATGTATGACCACATGTGGGGTATTTCCGTACTCGGGAGAAATTGCTTTACAAAAATAGTTTGTTTTCTTCTCCTTTATCCCTTGTGAAAATGAGAAAATGCAACATTTTAGTGAACAAAAAATTGTGATATAAATTTTCGCGGCCTAATTCTAATAAATTCTGCAAAAGACCCGTGAGGTCTAAATGCTGACTATACCCCTAGAAAAATTCCTTGAGGGGTGTTTCCAAAATGGGGTAAATTGGGGGGTTTCCACTGTTTTGGTCCCTCCAGGGCATTGCAAACGCGACATGGCACCGAAAACCAATCCACCAAAATCCGTGCTCCAAAATCCAAATGGCGCTCCTTCCCTTCTGAGCGCTGCCATGGGTCCAATCAGCAGTTTATTACCACATATGGGGTATTGCTGTGATCAGGAGAAAGTGCTTTACAAATTTTGTTGTTCTTTTTTTCCTTTATTCCTTGTAAAAATTAAAAATTTCTATGCTTTTTCAGAAAAAAAGTAGATTTTCATTTTTACAGACTAATTCCAATATATTTAGCGAAAAACCTGCGTTTTCAAAATGCTAACTATACCCCTTGATAAATTCCTTGAGAGGTGTAGTTTTCAAAATGTGGTCACTTTTGGGGGGTTTTCACTGTTTTGATCCCTCCAGGGCATTGCAAACGCGACATGGCACCGAAAACCAATCCAGCAAAATCCGTGCTCCAAAATCCAAATGGTTCTCCTTCCCTTCTGAGCGCTGCTGTGGGTCCAATCAGCAGTTTATTACCACATATGGGATATTGCCGTAATCGGGAGACATTGCTTTGCAAATGTTGGGGTGCATTTTCTTCGTTATTCCTTGTAAATATAAAAAATGTCTACATTTTGGGGTGTTTCCACTGTTTTGGCAGCACAAGACCTCTTCAAACCTGACATGGTGCCTAAAATATATTTAAAAAAAAAGTCCTCTAGGTGCTTCTTTGGCCTGTGTTTTAGTCCATTAGCGCACTAGGGCCACATGTGGGATATTTATAAAAACTGCAGAATCTTGGCAAAAAAAAAATATTCAGTTGCATTTCTCGGGTAAAACCTTCTGTGTTACAAAAAAAATGTTTTACATTTTACCTCTACTTTGCTTTAATTCGTGTGAAACGCCTAGAGGGTTAAAACACTTTGTGAGTGCTGATTTGAATACCTTGAGGGGTGCAGTTTTCAAAATGGGGTGACTTCTGTGGATTTTCTAATATATAAGGCCCTCAAAGCCAATTCAGACCTGAACTGGTCCCTGAAAATATGGCCTTTTAAAATTTTCTTTCAAATATTAGAAATTGCTGCTAAAGTTCTAAGCCTTGTAACATCCTAGAAAAATAAAAGGACATTCAAAAAACGATGCAAACATAAAGTAGACATATGAGAAATGTTAACTAGTAACTATTTTGCATGGTATTACTATCTGTTTTACAAGCAGATACATTTAAATTTAGAAAAATGCAAATTTTTGCAAATGTTTTCAAAATTTTGGTGTTTTCCAGAGATAAATACCAAAATTATCGACCAAATTTTTTCACTAACATAAAGTACAAGATGTCACGAGAAAACATTCTCAGAATCGCTTGGATAGGTAAAAGCATTCCGATGTTATTACCACATAAAGTAACACATGTCCGATTTGAAAAAATCGGCTGTGTCCTGAAGGCCAAAACAGGCTGGGTTCTGAAGGGGTTAAATACAAATAAGAACATTATTTTTTTTAATGAAAGTTTGAAGATCAGGGTAAATTCTTGCTTAAGCAAATGGAATGGAATAGCACATTCAGTAATGCTGTATCACTTTAAAGGTCTAGATTAACCCCTTCCCGCCGGATCACGTACAGTAACGTCATTAAAACTGGTGTCTTACCGCATTTTCACGTTACTGTACATCATGGAGATGAAGCTGGCTCAGGAGCTGAGCCAGCGACATCACCGCCGGGTGACAGCTGTATGTTACAGCTGGCACCCTGAGGTATCGGCCAGGACCGGAGCTAGCCTCCGATCCGACCGATTAACCCTTCACATGCTGCATTCAATAGAGATCGCAGCATGTGAGGAGTTTATAGCCACCGGCACCCCAGCAACGTGATCGCTGGGTTGACAGTGGCTGCAAAGGCGATCGGAGGGCTAATGCTTACCTCCCGGTCCGCCAGTAACGGAATCCTCCTATGCCCCGTCGACGGCGGGGCCAAGGAGGCTTCCGGTACCATCGGCAAGATGGCACCGTCTCAGCTTCCGGCTCAGAAGCTGAGCCGGCGTCATCAGCAGTGGGTGTCTGCTGTATGTTACACCGGACACCCCGATCTATCGCCAGGAACCGGAGCTAGCTCCGATTCCTGCCATTAACCCTTTTGATGCAGCGATCCATTGTGATCGCTGCATCCTAGAGGTTTGTAGAAAATCGGCAGCCTTGCCATGCGATGGCAAGGCTGGTGACTGCTACTATGGCAACAGGAGAATTAACAAGAAATGTCTCACAGGTATATTAATTAGGCTAGATGTCACCCACGCAGTGGTGTTGAGACACCTCCAAGAATATCACTAGAAACTAGCGAAACTCCAAAATTACATAAGAAACATGAGAAAAAGGAGTCGTAAGCCAAAAGTACACAAAAAATATATAATTTTATTGTTACATCAAACACACAAAGTATAAAAACACAACGAGGTATTAAAACTGAGAATAAGCCAGCGGATCAATCATCCAAAACACCTCCACATAGGTATGCTGAAGATACTATCTAAAGAGCGGTTCTGTTTAGCTGAGAGTAAATGGGGGAAGGGAAAACGCACCGCTGTCCCATTCAGACAATGCTGAATAACTGCAGCAGCATGTGCGTGATCCCATCACCAAAAGACACATATAGAATAGTCACAGTAAGATAGCGTCTAACTCAGCTTAATGCATGGTCTTGGATACCGGACAGGGAATAAACGTAACCCAAAGTGACCCGATATAACACAAGAACCAAAGTCCGCAAAACAGACACCAGTACATAGGAAATAGCAGCTTACCCATGGAGGACTTAGAAGTAAGAGGATCCGCCTAGTGTTCAGAGGCACCCCCTAACAATGGACTCCTGTCTGCCATTACGTAAGCTGATTAGGCCCCACCCAGAGGCGGAGCCTGATCGGCTTGCTGTCAGTGAACAACTGACAGTTCCAATACATTGCACTACATAGGTAGTGCAATGTATTAGAACATAAAACAAAGAGTTGGACATTCAAGTCCCCTAGTGGGACTAAAGAAAAGTGTAAAAATAAAGTGCAAAAAAAGTAAAAATAAAAGTTGTAAAACATACAATAAAAGTTTCAAGTAATAAAATAAAACACAATCGCCCTTTTTCAATTATCAAGTCATTTATTATAGAAAAAAATAATAAAGCCATACATATTTGGTATTAGCAGCGACCGTAACGACCTGAGCTATAAAAATATTATGTTATTTTTCCAGCGCAGTGAACGCCGTAAAAAAAGACTCAAAAACACTGCCATAATTACTGGTTTTTTGGTCACTGTCTTCCAAAAATTGAAATAAAAAGTGATCAAAAAGTCGCATGTATCCAAAAATGGTACCTATAAAATCTATACCTCGTCTCGCAAAAACAAGCCCTCACACAGCTCCATCGACGAAAAAATGTAAAAGTTATGGCTCTCACAACTTGGCGACAGAAATTTACATTCTCTTTCCAAAAGTAATTTTATTGTGCAAAAAGTTATAAAAAAGTTCTATAAATTTGGTATCGCCGGAATCGTACTGACCCGCAGAATAAAGGTAACATGTAGTTTATAACGCATGGTGGACGCTGTATAAAAAAAAAACAACTAAAAAACGATGGCAGAATTGCTGTTTTTTTTGTCACCTTGCCTCCCAAAAAAAGGATAACAAGTGATCAAAAAGTTGCATGTACCCCAATATGGTACCAATAAAAGGTACAGCTCGTCCCGTAAAAAAAGAGCCCCCATACCACTACGTCTATGAAAAAATAAAATAAGTTAAGGCTCCAATAATTCAGGAAAGAAAAATATCCAGTTGTGAAGGCCCGAGGGGAACATTTCTTCTGTTTCAAAAGGCGATGTATCAAGGCACTAAAATTAGGGAACCAGGAAGGGGCGGGCCCAAACATATCTGCTGGAAGCGACGGTGCCCGTATTATACCAGGACAACACTTTCCTGGCAAAATTCCTCAAACTGCAAAGGTGCGGAGTGTGGACCAAAAGGGGGATAAGGAAGGACATTTATCAGTGCGACACCGGCCTGTGCAGAAAGGATCGATCACAGCGTAACACACATCTATGGATCATCTTATTATTTTTTTTACCTTATTATTATACCACCTGACTATGCCCCTGATGTACCCTGCCCAGCTCAGATATGCCCCACATTATAAACGGAAACAACAGTGATACTCCAAATAAAACTATTACCAAGCAAATTCCACGCTACAAAACCCAAATGGCGCTCCCACCCATCTGAGCCCTACAGTGTGCCCAAACAGCAGTTTACTTCCACATATATGGCATCACCATACCCGGGAGAACCCTTTTAACAATTTTTGGGTGTGTGTCCCCAGTGGCACAAGCTGGGCACGACATATTTGAGACTGAATTGGCATATCTAGGGAAAATTTTTAATTTGTACCTTCCGCAGCGCAATCATTTATGGAAAAGACATGTGGGGTGAAAATGCTCACTACAATTCTTAATAAATGCCTTGAGGGGTGCAGTTTCCAAAATGGGGTCACTTCTCAGAGTTTTTTTTTATTATTTCACATCAAAGCCTCTGCAATTGTGAACCAATACTTTATATGTCGCCAAATTAGGCCTCAATTTGACATGGTACTCTTTCACTCCTGAGCCTTGTCGAATGTCCAGGCAAAAGATTAGGGCCACATGTAGGGTGATTCTAAAAGAGGGAAACACCGCATAATAATTGAGAGCTGTCTTGTTATGGTGGCACATGCTGGGCACCACATATTGGCGTATCTAAGGAAAAATTCCCATTTTCATTCTCTCACATCGTGTGCACACGAATTTCTGCAAAACACCTGTGGGGTTAACATGCTCACTACACCCCTAGGTGAATACCTTGAGGGTGTTGTTTCCAAAATGGGGTCACTTCTGGGGGGGATCAACTGTTTTGGTCCCACAGGGACTTTGCAAATGCAACATAGCGACGAGAAACCAAATGCAGCAAAATCTGTACACCAAAAGCAAATGGCGCTCCTTCCCTAATGAGCCCTGCCGTGTGCCCAAACAGCATTTTATGACCACGTGTGGGGTATTGCCGTACTCCAGAGAAGTTGCTTTACAAATGTTGGGGTTCTTTTTTTCCTTTATTTGTTGAGAAAATTAAAAATTTGGAGCTAAAGCTACGTCTTATTGAAGAAAAAGGATTTTTTTTATTTTCACTGCCCAATTCTAATAAAATCTATGAAACACCTGTGGGGACAAAATGCTCACTACACCCCTAGATGGATTCCTCAAGGGGTGTAGTTTTCTCAATGGAGTCACTTTTTTTGCGTTTTCACTGTTTTGGTCCCTCAGCGGCTTTGCAAATGCGACATGGCCTGCGCAAACCATTCCTGCTAAATTTGAGCTCCAAAAGCCAAATAGCGCTCTTTCCCTTCTAAGCTCTGCCGTGTGTCCAAACATCCGTTTATTACCACATGTGGGGTATTGTTTTACTCGGGAGAAATTGCTTTACAAATGTTGTGGTGCTTTTTCTCCTTTAGTCTTCGTGGAAATTGGAAAAAATTAGCTAAACCTACATTATCTTTGAAAGAATGACGATTTTCATTTTCACGGCCTACTTCCAATAATTTCTGCAAAAAACCTGCGGGGTCAAAATGCTCACTATACCCCTAGATAATTTTCTCAAGGGGTGTAGTTTCCCAAATGGGGTCACTTTTGGTGGATTTCCACGGTTTTGGCACCGAAAGAGCCCTTGAAACCTGACATGGTGCCTAAAATATTTTCTAATAAAAAGGAGGCCCAAAATCCACTATGTGCTCCTTTGCTTCTGAGGCCAGTGCTTCAGTCCATTACTGCACTAGGGCCACATGTGGGATATTTCTAAAAACTGCAGAATCTGGGCAATAAATATTGAGTTGCGTTTCTCTGGTAAAAACTTCAGTGTTACAAAAAAAATAGATTAAAAATGAATTTCTGCAAAAAAAAAATGACATTTGAAAATTTCACCTCTACGTTGCTTTAATTCCTGTGAAACGTTTAAAGGGTTAAGAAACTTTCTAAATGCTGTTTTGAATACTTTGAGGGGTGAAGTTTTTAAAATGGGGTGACTTTTTGGGGGTTTCTAATATATAAGGCCCTAAAAGCCGCTTCACAACTGAACTGGCCCCTGTAAAAATAGCCTTTCGAAATTTTCTTGAAAATGTGAGAAATTGCTGCTAAAGTTCTAAGCCTTGTGACGTCATAGAAAAATAAAAGGACGTTCAAAAAACGGTGCCAATCTAAAGTAGACATATGGGGGATGTTAATGAGCAACAATTTTGTGTGGTATAACTGCCTGTCTTACAAGCAGATACATTTACATTTAGAAAAATGCTAATTTTTGCAATTTTTCACAAAATTTTGGTGTTTTTCACTGGTAAATATTGAATTTATCGACCACATTTTTCCACTATCATAAAGTCCAATGTGCCACGAGAAAACAATCTCAGAATCGCTTTGATAGGTAAAAGCATTCCGGAGTTATTACCACATAAAGTGAAATATGTCAGATTTGAAAAAATGGGTCTGGTCCTGAAGGCCAAAATGAGCTTGGTCCTGAAGGGGTTAAAATGCATTAATGGAACTGCTGTACTGTTTTTTTCCCTTGGTCTTCAATAGATAAACATATAGGTCTTGTCAAATAAATGATTTTAGTGTTAGTCAATTTTCCTGTATTGGAAGAAAACAATTGATCAAAGAGGTTGAGTCACCTAATAGCGCCATATTTAAATTTGTTATTAGCAGGTAATTTGTCAGGAGTTTGTGCTTCTTATTGGCAAGATAATGCAAAACTAAATCTAAATCCTGAATGGATGTGAAAAAAGTAATAGAGAGATATAATGAGCAGCAGGTAATAAAATAAATCTTCCCTTAGTCACAACTAGTCAATAATAATAGATTTGTCCACATTTTGTACACAGAGCTCTAGGGAGTGCAGAGGTATTACTCGCACTCAGGCTCTGATGCCTGAGGGGGGCCACTCGCCCTTCTGCAACCCAAGAAGACGCCAGTATTATAAATGGCACATGTGGAGAACCCTGTTACAGATTTTGGATTGGGTCCTTAGATGTTCAGTTTACACTTCGGATTGTATGCACAAATCACAGGTAAGTCTCTATACACCTCTGCATTCAGATTAGGTCTGTGTTATGGGTTTCATTCAAGCTGTCCATAATTTTTACCTCAAAAATAGTACAAACTGCTGCACTATTCTTGCCATCAAATATTTTGGAACCTTAGCAAACAGATCCAACACAGCAAAATGGCTGCATTTGGGAACAGAATCCATGTCGCTAATGTGAACAGAACCTTTAAAGTGAACCTAACTTTTAAGTGACTATTTCTGGCCATTACATGACTGTTAGCAATTTTCCTCTCTGCAGGCTCTATCTCTAATACTCAGTTTTCTATGAGCTAGTGGGTGAAGCCTTACTTCTATCATGTCTTGTATATACTGCACATATAGAAGATGAGAATCCTGCTCTCCGATCTCTATCACATATATAGAAGCTGCAGCAGCATGGAGGAAATTATACAGCAGTACTAAGCAATGTAGCTGAGAATCCAGCACTGGGGTGAGGCAGAATGAAATTCAAAATGCCATTTATATTTTGTGGAAAAAAATCACGTGGTCCCAGGTTATCCCCGGGTCATTGACCTACTTTTAAAAGTAAGACAATGAACTGAGCTAACCGGGCACTATGTGATGTAAAATAACCAATGACAGCTTAGAGCTGTCAATTCTTAGTTTACTGATGCTTGCAACTGGCACAGGATATCTGCCATAATATTGGGACATCTCGGGCGCGTGCACCACTAAAATAAAACTAGTGCGGGGTCTTCTTCATATACAAATGAGTTCCTACACTAGGAGTCATTAGCAGTCATTCACCTACTTTCAAAACTAGATGAATGATTGCTAGTAACCAGGTGAGGCCCTGTTCACATCTGCATTTGTCAGTCTGTTGTTCTGCTCCGTCAGAGAACAACGAAAATGCTGGAAGTTTAGGAGACAACCGGTGCCCAACAGAACCCATTGACTTTAATGGGTTCCGTCGGGGTGTCTGTGGTTTTACTGGAAACAAGTGCGCAGAATGCTGAGCTATTGTTTCCGGTATTATCGGCAGAATCTGCGACGGAAGCCCCTAACAGAGCCTTCAATGCAGATGTGAATGAGGCGTGGGTGATGGATGCAACTGTATGTTATCCATCACGATATACGTTAAATGTATACCTTGAGGAGCTCCCGAGGTCACGTCCATATATGGACAGTAGAGATGAGCGAACTTATGAAAGTTTGGTTCGGCTGGTTCGCCGAATTTCACGAAAAAGTTTGATTCGGACTGAACTAGTTCTGACCGAACCTGTAATTTCCGTGCGCCGAGCATTGTACTGTCCAGGGTGCTGAAAGAGTTAATGGGCTGCACTAACTCTTTCAGCAACCATGACAGTACCATGCTCGGTGCGCGGAAAATACAATTTTAATGTAATAAAAAAAATAAAAAAATACGTTCATACTTACATTCCTCCTGTCCGGCCTCCAGCGATGACGTTTCATCCATGTCGCCGCTGCAGCCAATCACAGGCTGTAGTGGCGGTCACGCACATCACGTGACCGCCTCTGCAGCCAATCACAGGCTGCAGCGGCCTCTGCAGTCAATCACAGGCTGCCGCTGCCTCTGCAGTCAATCACAGGCTGCCGCGGCCTCTGCAGCCAATCACAGGCTGCAGCGGCCTCTGCAGCCAATCACAGGGTTTGTAATAGGTTACCGTAGAGACACACATTGTGTTTTTAACTGGGCGTGTTTATATGTATGACGCTGACCAATCAGTGACCAATCAGCATCATACACTCCTCTCCATCTGCACGCTCCTCTCCTGAAATATTCTGTGCTGCTGTGAACTCTGCTCTAACCATTACGTAGCTCTCAGTCTGTTACCTCTCCTCCACTCCTGTCCTCAATAACACCTTCACATGATTGGCAAGTCACCACCCCGCACAAGATCCGCACGCTCATCTCTTGAAATACTCTGTGCTGCCTTAAACTCCGTGGATAGGTCAGGATCCTGTTTCTTTTAAATGCTGCTGGGGAACACGCTCGATCCACTATATAAGCGGTGACTTGCCAATCATGTGAAGGTGTTATTGAGGACAGGAGTGGAGGAGAGGTAACAGACTGAGAGCTACGTAATGGTAAGAGCAGAGTTCACAGCAGCACAGAATATTTCAGGAGAGGAGCGTGCAGATGTTGAGGAGTGGTCACTGATTGGTCAGCATCATACACATAAACACGCCCAGTTAAAAACACAATACACGCCCAGTTGGACATAACGAAAAAAAAACGCCCTGTTGTCCATTTCAAAGCTCATTTGCATATATGCACGTGACACGACCGTAAAAACTCCCGTTATTACGGGTCGTATATATGACCCGTAATAACGGGCTCATAGACTACTATTGGCCACGGGTACCTTCCCGTTTTCTTACGGGAAGGTGCCCGTGCCATTGAAAAAGATAGAACATGTCCTATTTCAGGCCGTGTTAACGGCACGGACAGCCCATAGAAGTCTATGGAGCTCCCGTAATGACGGGTGACTACGTATGTGCACCCGTCATTACGGCAGCGTTGCTAGGCGACGTCAGTAAATAGTCACTGTCCAGGGTGCTGAAAGAGTTAACTGATCGGCAGTAACGCTTTCAGCACCCTGGACAGTGAATTCCGATCAGAATATAGAGCAACCTGTAAAAAAATAAAATAGAAGACGTTCATACTTACCGAGAACTTCCTGCTTCCTCCAGTCCGGTCTCCCGGCCGTTGCCTTGGTGACGCGTCCCTCTCGACATCCGGCCCGACATCCCTGGATGACGTTTCTGCCCATGTGACCGCTGCAGCCAATCACAGGTTAATCACAGGCTGCAGCGGTCACATGGACTGCCGCGTCATCTTGGGAGGTTGGGCTGGATGTCAAGAGAGGGACGCGTCACCAAGGCAACGGTGACGCGTCCCTCTCTTGACATCCAGCCTGACCTCCCTGGATGACGCGGCAGTCCATGTTACCGCTGCAGCCTGGGATTGGCCTGTGATTGGCTGCAGCCTGTGATTGGCCTGTGATTGGCTGCAGCGGTCACTTGGACTGAATCGTCATCCCGGGAGGTCGGACTGGAGGAAGAAGCAGGGAGTTATCGGTAAGTAGGAACTTCTATTTTTTTTACACGTTGATGTATATTGTGATCGGAAGTCACTGTCCAGGGTGCTGAAACAGTTACTGCCGATCGTTTAACTCTTTCAGCACCCTGGACAGTGACTATCTCCGCCGTGTTCGGTCAAAACTTGTTCGGCCGAACCCGGTGAAGTTCGGATTCGCTGTGAACCGAACTGTTCCCGATGTTCGGACCGAAACCGGGTTCGGTTGTCCCGGTTCGCTCATATCTAATGGACAGTGACATCTTGAGCAGTGCTGGAGTCCCCGAGCAGAGCACTATTGCCTAGTGGCAAATACGGGCCTGGATACAGGGCCCAGCAGACAGTATCACACCATATCTGATACTGTCTGCTGGGCCCGTATCTAAGCCTACTACATGGTTAGCTTAGATACATGGCCCATGTGTGATCCTGTCTGCTGGGCCCTTTATCTAAGCCTACCACATGGTAGGCTCAGATACAGGGCCCCAGCAGACAATAATCTTATACTTACCATCCTATTCAGCTCTGGGCGCAGCGGAGGTCCTGAGGTCATTCAGCGTCACGACGTTGTGTGTGTACCACATAGTATCATGACGACATGACGCGGAAAGATGTCAGGAACTCCGCTGCGCTCGGGAACGAGTTAGGTAAGTATACTGTTACTATAGTAACAGGGGCCCATGTAGTTAACTTTTAATAGATGTGGTGCGGGGAGCCGCAAGCCCCCCTGGTCTTGGGCCCTGATTGCAATTGCGACCCCTATAGCTACGCCACTGGTAATGAATTATAGCAACATAATTTTTAATAACAGATTGTTAAAGAAGTCTTGCTGTTAAAATTGTAAGATAAGATTCCTTTGGTCTGATTTATTAGTTAAATAGTATCTGTTTGGCAGATTGCAGAATGAGTGCATATATTATATTTTTTAGAAAAAATCTGGATGGTGTTTAGGACATGCCTAACATTTTCAAATTCGTCCCAACCTATTAAACTCAATGAGAAAATTCTCATGGGAATCATTACGGACACACGTTTACCACAGCAAGCTGTGATTGACCTACAAGCAATGTGCAATGTTGTCACAATGTTAAATACATAAGCGACCATGACAAATTGCTGGTGTGATCGGGGTACAGTTAGTAAATAGAGATGAGCGAACTTTTCAAAAGTTCGGTTCGGCTAGTTCGCCGAATTTCACAAAAAAGTTTGATTCGGACCGAACTAGTTCGGACCGAACCTGTCACTTCCGTGCGCCGAGCATGCTACTGTCCAGGGTGCTGATAGAGTTAATGGGCTGCACTAACTCTTTCAGCAACCTTGACAGTACATGATCGGCGCGCGGAAAATAAAATTTTAATGTAATAAAAAAATAATATGTTCGTACTTACTTTCCTCCTGTCCGGCCTCCAGCGATGACGTTTCATCCCTTTCGCCGCTGCAGCCAATCACAGGCTGTAGTGGCGGTCACGCACGTCAGGATGACGCTTCATCCCACGTGACCGCCTCTGCAGCCAATCAAAGGCTGCAGCGGCGACATGGATGAAACGTCATCGCTGGAGGACGGACAGGAGGAAAGTAAGTATGAACGTATTATTTTATTTTTTTGGCATGTATGTATGTATGTTGTCATGTATGTATGTATGTATATATGTGTATGTATGTTTGCATGTATGTTGGCATGTATGTATATATGTGCATGTGTGTATGTATATTTGCATGTATATATTTGCATGTACGTTTGCATGAATGTATGTTTGTATGTATGTATGTATGTTTGCATGTATGTATGTTTGCATGAATGTATGTTTGCATGAATGTATGTTTGCATGTATGTATGTTGTCATGTATGTATGTATGTTGTCATGTATGTATGTATGTATGTATGTATATATGTGCATGTATGTTTGCATGTATGTTGGAATGTATGTATATATGTGCATGTTTGTGTATATATTTGCATGTGTGTATGTTTGCATGTATGTATGTTTTCATGTATGTATGTATGTATGTATGTATGTATGTATGTTGGCATGTATGTATATATGTGCATGTGTGTATGTATATTTGCATGTATATATTTGCATGTATGTATGTTTGCATGAATGTATGTATGTTTGCATTTATGTATGTTTGCATTTATGTATGTTGTCATGTATGTATGTATATATGTGCATGTATGTTGGCATGTATGTATATATGTGCATGTTTGTATGTATATTTGCATGTATATATTTGCATGTATGTATGTATGTTTGCATTTATGTATGTTTGCATGAATGTATGTTTGCATGTATGTATGTTGTCATGTATGTATGTTGTCATGTATGCATGTTGTCATGTATGTATGTATATATGTGCATGTATGTTAGCATGTATATATGTGCATGTTTGTATGTATATTTGCATGTATATATGTGCATGTATATATTTGCATGTATGCATGTATGTATGTTGTCATGTATGTATGTATGTTTGCATGTTTTTATTTTTGCATGTATGTTTGCATGTATGTTTATATATATGTGCATGTATGTAATTATGTTTGCATGTATTTATGTTTGCATGTATATTTGTGCATGCTTGTATATATGTATGTATGTATGTATGTATGTATCTTTGCATGTTTGTATGTATGTATGTTTTCATGTGTGTGTATGCATGTATGTATGATAGTTTGCATGTATGTATGTATATATGTGTGTATGTTTGCATGTATATATGTGCATGCTTGTATGTTTGTATATATGTATGTATGTATGTATGTATGTTTGTATATATGTCTGTTTGCATGTATGTTTGTTTGTATATATGTCTGTATGGCCATGTATGATACTGTCTGCTGGCGCCCTGTATCTAAGTCAACTTCGCGGCAGGCTTCTATACATAGTATAACAGTCAGTATCACACATTAAACTGAATCTAAGCCTACGACATGTTTTATTTCATTTTTTTTTTTTTTTTACAGGTTTGGTGTTTGGACTACGTCGGTTTCGAGGACTACTTCAATGACGTTTTTTTTTTTCTACAATAAAATGGTTAATGAGGGTTGTGTTGGGGGTGCTTTATTTCAATAAAATATTTTATCTATATCTTTGTCTTTTTCAATTTTATTACTACCACTTTAGTAATGGCCGCTGTCTGAGTAACAACATCCATTACTAAGTCGAGGCTTAGTGTTAGCCGGTGCAGAGGCTAACACTAACCACCATTATTACCCCGGTACCCACCACCACCAGGGGTGCCGGGAAGAGCCAGGTACGATCCAGTACCCGACCATCTGTTGTGATGGTCGGGCTCTGGGGCGGCCGCAGACTGGTATTATGAGGCTGGGAAGGGCCAAAAACAGTGGACCTTCCCACCCTTGTAATGCTAGGCTGCTGCTGTGTTGTATCTGGCTGGTTATAAAAGTGGGGGGGACCCCACGTCATTTTTTTAAATTATTTATTTATTTTACATTTTTTTTAAAAAGACATGGGGTTCCACCCAATTTATCATAACCAGCCACATACAACTCAGTGTTATTAGCCTGGGAATGGACAAAACCAGTGGCCCTTCCCACCCATGTAATGCCAGACTGCTGCGGCCTTGTATATGGCTGGTTATTAAAAATGTGGGGGACCCAACGTCTATTGTTAAATTTGTTAAATTCAAAAAAAATAACGACGTGGGGTCCCCCCCATTTTTATAACCAGCCCAATACAACACAGCAGCAGCAGCCTAGCATTACAAGGGTGGGAAGGTCCACTGTTTTTGGCCCTTCCCAGCCTCATAATACCAGCCTACGGCCGCCCCAGTACCCGACCATCACAACAGATGGTCGGGTACTGGATCGTTCCAAGCTCTTCCCGGCACCCCTGGTGGTGGTGGGTACCGGGGTAATAATGGGTGGTTAGAGCTAGCCTCTGCACCGGCTAACACTAAGTACCGCCTTAATAATGGACGCTGTCAATCAGCCAACTGCCATTATCTAGGCACTAATAAAGTTTAAAAAAAAACACAAAGACAATTATTTTTTATTGAAATAAGAAATCCCCAACAAAACCCTCGTTAACCATTTTATTAAAATTTGAAAAAACGTAGATCTACGCAGTAGTCCAACGAATCGAAGACGTAGTCCAATTGGTACATCAAAATCTGCAACAACATAAAAAAACAGTTATCAATGTGAACAATAACAATACTTCTACTCACCTACACACATATATACACGCACACACACACAAACAACCATACACAAACACACACATATACACAAACACACACACATAAACACACACCCATATACACACATATACACAAACACACACATATACAAAAACACACACACACACACACACACACACACACACACACATACACCCATATATACACACACATATACACAAACACATATACACAAACACACCCATATATACACAAATGCACACATAAACATACACCCATATACACACATATACACAAACACACACATATGCATATACAAAAACACACACACACACAAACATCTACACACAAACATATACACATACACCCATATATTCACACACACATACACAAACATATACACACAAACACACCCATATATACACAAACACACATAAACACACATATATACAAACACACATATAAAAACAAAAACAGACAAAGACACATACCCAAACACACACACTGTTTCTTTTAAATGCTGCTGGGAACCCGCTCGATCCACTATATAAGGCTGCGCTATAGTGCAGCATTTAAAAGAAACAGGATCCTGACCTGTCCATAGAGTTTAAGGCAGCACAGAGTATTTCAGGAGATGAGCGTGCAGATTCAGTGCTGCTGTGAACTCTGCTCTTACCATTACGTAGCTCTCAGTCTGTTACCTCTCCTCCACTCCTGTCCTCAAGAACACCTTCACATGATTGGCAAGTCACCACGTAACGGTAAGAGCAGAGTTCACAGCAGCACAGAGTATTTCAGGAGATGAGCGTGCGGATCTTGTGCGGGGTGGTGACTTGCCAATCATGTGAAGGTGTTATTGAGGACAGGAGTGGAGGAGAGGTAACAGACTGAGCTACGTAATGGTAAGAGCAGAGTTCACAGCAGCACAGAATCTGCACGCTCCTCTCCTGAAATATTCTGTGCTGCTGTGAACTCTGCTCTTACCATTACGTAGCTCTCAGTCTGTTACCTCTCCTCCACTCCTGTCCTCAAGAACACCTTCACATGATTGGCAAGTCACCACTGCGCACAAGATCCGCACGCTCATCTCCTGAAATACTCTGTGCTGCTGTGAACTCTGCTGTTACCATTAAGTGGTGACTTGCCAATCATGAAGGTGTTATTGAGGACAGTAGTGGAGGAGAGGTAACAGACTGAGAGCTACGTAATGGTAAGAGCAGAGTTCACAGCAGCACTGAATCTGCACGCTCATCTCCTGAAATACTCTGTGCTGCCTTAAACTCTGTGGACAGGTCAGGATCCTGCTTCTTTTAAATGCTGCACTGTAGCGCAGCCTTATATAGTGGATCGAGCGGGTTCCCTAGCAGCATTTGAAAGAAACAGGATCCTGACTGTGTCCACAGAGTTTAAGGCAGCACAGAGTATTTCAGGAGATGAGCACGGCCGGCCACAGGCAGCCGGTCGTTTTTCCAAGCCATGCTCCCATTATGCACACGACCGTAAAAACACCCGTTATTGCGGGTCGTAATTACGAACGCAATAACGGGCTCATAGTCTTCTGTTACCCACGGGTACCTTCCCGTTTTCTCACCGAAAGGTGCCCGTGCCGTTAAAAAAATAGAACATGTTCTATTTTTCTATTTTACGGGCCGTGCTGCTATAATTAGGGTATGTTCACACGACAGCGTCCGTAACGGCTGAAATTACGGGGATGTTTCCGCCTGAAAACATCCCTGTAATTTCAGCCGTAACGGCATGTGCAGGCGCTTGAACGCCGCGTCCATTACGGACGTAATTGGCGCTGCTATTCATTTGAGTCAATGAATAACGGCTCCAATTACGGCCAAAGAAGTGACCGGTCACTTCTTTGATGCGGGCGTCTATTTACGCGCCGTCATTTGACAGCGGAGCGTAAATATACGCCTCGTGTGAACAGACAAACGTCTGCCCATTGCTTTCAATGGGCAGATGTTTGTCAGCGCTATCGAGGCGCTATTTTCGGGCGTAATTCGGGGCAAAAACGCCCGAATTACGTCCGTAATTAGTGCGTGTGAACACACCCTTATGGTATGTTCACACGCACTAATTACGGACGCGTAAATACGCGTAAATAGACGCCCGCGTCAAAGAAGTGACCTGCCACTTCTTTGGCCGTAATTGGAGCCGTTATTCATTGACTCCAATGAATAGCAGCGCCAATTACGTCCGTAATGGACGCGGCGTTCAAGCGCCTGCACATGCCGTAACGGCTGAAATTACGGGGATGTTTTCAGGCGGAAACATCCCCGTAATTTCAGCCGTAACGGACGCTGTCATGTGAACATACCCTTATAATGACAGCACGGCTCGCAAAAGCGTCCGGCTGCCCGTGGCCGGCCGTGCTCGTAATTACGAGTTGTAATTACGAGCACGGGCCGTAAAATAAAAAAATAGAACATGTTCTATCTTTTTAACGGCACGGGCACCTTCACGTGAGAAAACGGGAAGGTACCCGTGGCTAACAGAAGTCTATGGGCCCGCTATTTCGGGTCGTAATTACGACCCGTAATAACGGGTGTTTTTACGGTCGTGTGCATGAGGCCCCGTAATGACGGGTGGCTACATGTGTGCACCCGTCATTACGGCAGTGTTGCTAGGCGACGTCAGTAAATAGTCACTCTCCAGTGTGCTGAAAGAGTTAACTGATCGGCAGTAACTGTTTCAGCACCCTGGGCAGTGACTACCGATCACAATATAGAGTACCTGTAAAAAAAGAAAAGACGTTTCATACTTACCGGGAACTCCCTGCTTCCTCCAGTCCGGTCTCCTGGCCGTTGCCTTGGTGACGCGTCCCTCGCGACATCCGGCCCGACATTCCTTGATGACGATGCAGCCCATGTGAGCGCTGCAGCGAATCACGGGCTGCAGAGGCCTCTGCAGCCAATCACAGGCTGCAGAGGCCTCTGCAGCCAATCACAGGCTGCAGAGGCCTCTGCAGCCAATCACAGGCTGCCGCGTCAGAAAAGAAGGTCGGACTGGAGGAAGAAGAGGGACTCGTCACCAAGACAACGACCAGGTGCGTATGAAATGCTTTTTATTTTATTTTTAATCAGCAGCCTCTTTTCTCTATCAGTGATTGATAGCGATAAGTGGCTGCCGATTTATATAATATTTTTGACCGCGTTCGGTCAAAACGGGTTCGGCCGAACCCGGTGAAGTCCGGATTTTCCGGAAGTTCGGACCGAAACTGGGTTCGGTTGTCCCGGTTCGCTCATCTCTATTAGTAAACTGAATTTTTTAATTTTAACATTTTAGACCTTGAAAATTCTGAAAAAAACCTTCAGGCTATATCAAACACAACATCTTGACACATTTTCAATGGTGTTTTTTTGCAATGACCAGATGTTTGGGCAAAACGGTACCAATAAAAGTAAAGCTCGATCTGCTAAAAAAACAAAACAAAAACAAGCCCTCACACTGCTCACTCAACGGAGAAATAAAAAAAGTTATAGCTCAATTTTTTTTCCCACTCCACCCCGCAAACAATTTTTTTGCAGTTTCCCAGTAAATTATATGGTACAATAAATGGTGCCATAAAAAACTACAACTCATTCTGAAAAAAAAAAGAAGACCTCAAACGAGTATCTTGCAGGAAAAATAAGTTATAACTTTTGGAAGGTGGGGAGGAAAAAAACTAAAATTAAAAATATTTTATTTGCTCAGACACAACTGTAGTTCTTGTTTTGTTAAGTAGGTAATATTGGTTAAGTAGGTAATATTGGCTGGGGAACCTTCATTACTGTTCTCTTGAATATACTGGCAGCTCATTGGGGAAGACAGAGAAAAAGTATGTGTTTCATATCTCAAACTTTTCTTTGTTGTCTATAATTAAATTGCCACCGTCATCTTTCGAAGGGCCGACATCAGATTTTTCTCCAGTGGCCGAATTATGTCAGAATAGATAAAATCATCCATAATACGTATCCCATTTTTATTTGTTGCCTTTTCTATGTGTTGCATCATTTCATCCTCAGCCTGTTCCGCTATGTTCGGTGGCTTAAAACAAACTTATATTAGTAATTTACCGTTATTTCCTCGCTCCATGAATATTTACCCATAATGACTCCGCACTGTCACAGCCTTTCCCAATGTCTACATTTAGCAATAATCTTAGGCTGGATTTTACAAACAGATAAACCTATCCACCATTTTTATCTTTTATATCCTTTCTAAGCACTGTGTAGTTCTCCACATTAGTTAACTAGTCATAGCTCTCATTTAGACAGTTATCTGTTATGCCCACTACATTATAAGCCATGTTTATCAGTAGAGCCCCCAGTTCTTTTTTTATTTTTATTTTACAAATACATTTGCCAGCATACATTTGATATTACCCTCATTACTCTTTCCAGTAAAATCAGAGAAACAACTATCGGAGCTACAAATCATATTATGTTGCTACTATATAGCACATGCATAGCTAATAGCTATTAGACTGCGTGATAATTCAGCTATTTAGGTCTCATTAGCTTTCACTTTTTTTTAGACTTGTGGCTGTGAGAGAGCGCGGCTGGGTACCCTTAAGAATGGGTGCAAATTTTTTTCAGAGAGGATCCCGCACTAAACATCCAAACCAGGGTTAAAGTAAATTTAAGTCAATGTGGTTTTTCTAAAGCCCATTCATATGCAGTGGACAAAAACGGTTGTGTCTTAGCATGAGCCACTCTTTGTTTAAAATTAATTGTTTAAATGATGACTATGAAGACAAAGACGTTAGTAAAGTGTCATTAACTGTATATTAACATAACTAATCTTTTGGCTGTTAAATAGGAATTCCGACCATAGACATTCATATCCATTTGAGCACAGGCTTCCCACAGTTGGTTTCAATGCATATGCTTGGCCTGCTCTCTTCTTCTTCTCCTCCCTTTTTTGGCTAACTCTGGACACCTTGTGTTGCTGACGGGGGTTAAGGGACTATCACTCTCAGGACAGTCAATCCAAAGTGTCTGGCAGTGGCCAAGAGAAAGAAAAGTAGAAGAGAGAAGGCCAAACATTTGCACTACTCTCTCCATTAAAGTCTATCGGAGCTATGTAAAAGCTAAGCCACAGTAACACCCCAACTCACGCAATTGGTGGGGTTCCATATGTGAAACCCACTACTATCAGACATTTATGATGTATCTTATGAATACTCCATAAATGTCTATAGTTGGAAAACAAAGGAAATTTAATTATATAATATACAGGAATTAATGTAAAATAATAAATGGTTGTTTTTTTCCTTTTCAAATAAAAAAACACAAATCCTGATTTTATGTTTTTATTTCTGCGTTCATAATGGTTAAGATTACCTGTGTTGTGTCTGAAGAATAAGGGTATGTTCACACGACCTATTTTCAGACGTAATTCAGGCGTATTCAGACACATTACGGCTGAAAAGACGGCTCCATTACGTCTGCAAACATCTGCCAATTGATTGCAATGGGTTTTACGATGTTCTGTGCAGACGAGTTGTAATTTTACGCGTCGCAGTCAAAAGACGGCGCGTAAAAATACACCCGCGTCAAAGAAGTGCATGTCACTTCTTTGGACGTTTTTGGAGCCGTTTTTCATTGACTACAATGAAAAACAGCTCCAATTACGTCCGTAAAAGACACAGCGAAAAACGCGAGTACTTGCAAAAACGTCTGAAATTCAGGAGCTCTTTTCACCTGAAAACAGCTCGGTAATTTCAGACGTATTTTGCGTTTGCGTGTGAACAAACCCTAACAGTTTTACCACTTGGTATTACAAGACTAAATATATTACATGTACCATATAAAAAATGCTGAATATGAGTCATATTCTAAACTGACTGAGACCAAATCTTTGTAATGAATTTTTTAAATATTGTAAATACCGCTGATGTGCAGAAAACGTTGCCTTACATCTAAATGGTAATTCACTTTATAAATAAGTAATTTACTATTTCAAAGATTGTTGGATTAAAGATTTGTACAACTTTACATTAGGATTAAGATATTTAAAGAGGGATGTGCTGACTTTGATTACTTTGGATAAAAGTACATTTGGTACACATATAACTTAGGTCTTAAACACTGTTCAAATTAATTTTGGTAAAGGAAACATGGTAATAATCCAAATGGCTAATAATAATTTACTCCTTAAAGGGTTTATTTTTACCTTACATTAATATTATTGTAAAATATGAACGCTTCCTTTACCCGGGGCAATGATTAAATTTGCTGTCCTAAATACCAGGGCCAAGGAAGAATGGGTTGTTAGCATCCCCTGGCGCCAAGAAACTTCGGAAGTCCCTGTTATATGTAACTAGGTTTTCCTTCACCCAAAGAAAGATTCAGTTTCTGCCCTAGCCTTGAATGTAAATATCAAGGCCAAAGCAGGGTGTTTTCTTTGGTGATGGCCCTGGCACCCTGCACTCAAGGCACTTATCCCGTCAGCCCCCCTAGCTACACCTCTCTTTGTAGAGTGTGCCCGAGGAAAATTACGTTTAAGTTAGGTACTGTTTATGTTATCTAATATTTACTCTATCATAAGCTTCTACAAAAGCAGAGTATGGACTACAGTGAAATGTAATTTTCACCTTAACCCCTTAATGATCAGGCATTTTTCCACATTAATGACCAAGGAACATTTTTGTTTTTTTTCACTGTCACATTCCAAGAGTCCTAACTTTTTTTTATTCCATCGACATAGCTGTATAAGGGCTTGTTTTTTGCGGGACAGGATGTATTTTTCAATTTTTGGATGCATATAATATATTGATTAACTACTGTATTATTAACTTTATTTTAGGAGTGAATTGAAAATAAACAGCTATTTCAGCATTAATTTTTGCATTATAAATTGACACCGTTCACTATGCGGTGTAAATAATATATTACCTTTATTCTATGGGTGGCACGATTACGGGGGATACCAAATATATAAAGGTTTTATATGTTTTGCTACGTTTGTACAATAAAACTCTTTTTAAAAAGATGACTTGTTTTTGAATGACTGCATTCCAAGAGCCGTAACTTTTTTAATTTTCCGTCAATGTAGCCACATGTGGGCTTGTTTTTTGTGGGGCAACGTGTAGTTTTCAGTGATACTATTTTGCAGTACCTGGGACTTATTAATTACCTTTTATTTTATTTTCTATGTGGGGAATGAGAGAAAATGAATTTTGCCGTTGTTTTTTGCCTTTTTTTTGACTCCGTTAACCCGGCGGCGGTTTAATTAATGTGTTAGATCAGTGTTGTTGGAATGTGTGGACTCTTTAGCATGGCACCAAACCATTCCTGTGATATGCCATACGGGCATAAAAAAAAGTAGAACACACTGTATATATTTTTTTACTGTATACAACTGTATGCAATAGTGTATTCTACTACGCTATTTCATACCTTTTTTTGGGGTATACCAACATATACCGCCCGAATGAAGCAAAAAATACACTCTTTTATTAACCTCCGACAGACTAATAAAGCCCTATGGAAATGCTAAGTGTGTACGCCGGGAGCTTAACCGCCGTTAAGGCGTTTAACAGTGTGGAGTGGAGGTGCCTGTTGCTTGTGTTTACAGAAATCTAGGATAGGACCGAAGTTTGTTTAGTGGATAAAACTGCTGTATTGTAAGCCAAATGCCAGAATTAATATTATTGGTTGTAGATCCAGTTATTTTCATTTGGAGAGAGGTACCTGATGGGGGTTACCCCTCTCCCCCTGCTATTTGCGCTAGCAAATGATCCTTTTTTTCAATTAATCAGATAGAGGAGTTCAGAACAGGTGGAGAGGGGACAAAATTTCTCTCTATCTGCAGTACCAATTACTTATTTTGGTATAATAGGCGTGTTATTTGGCTAGACCCATAGAAGCTGGCGGATTAGATTTTCCACATTGGCAGGCTGTTTTTTTTTCCCAAGATTGCTCATTTGTTAAAGTGGAGGGCTTCTGTCTTTTTAAGAGAATGGTTAAAAAACAGTAAAGGACCAGGCAATTGTTTTTTTTTTTTCAATAGAATCAAAAAAGATAAAGTAGAAAGAATCAGATATTTTTAATTTAATAACTGGCATTTGGGATAGTTTAAAGAGGCTCTGTCACCAGATTTTGCAACCCCTATCTCCTATTGCAGCAGATCGGCGCTGCAATGTAGATAAGAGTAACGTATTTTTTTTTTAAAAAGCAAGCATTTTTGGCCAAGTTATGACCATTTTTATATTTATGCAAATGAGGCTTTCTAAAGTACAACTGGGCGTGTTTAAAGTAAAAGTACAACTGGGTGTGTATTATGTGCGTACATCTGGGCGTTTTTACTTCTTTTACTAGCTGGGCGTTGTGAATGGGAGTGTATGATGCTGACGAATCAGCATCATCCACTTCTCTTCGTTAACACCCAGCTTCTGGCTGTAATGGCAGGAAGGAGGTGAAGGGAAAGTGAGCCCTAATCTACCCACCGCCCTGTCCCTGACTACTTGCAACGACCCGCCCTAGGCGACGAGGTACAACTGGGCGGCGGTCCCTACGCTGTCTAAGTGCACAGGAAAACAAACAGGGAACACGCAAGGGAAGGGGCAGTAGCCACGGAACGCCACGAGGAAACGGAGTGGCGAACGAACAGTCAGGACCAGGACGAAGTGAGTACACCCGAGCGGGCACGGAGACAGAAGCAAGCCAGGGGCAAAGAAAAGCAGGTCAAGCAGAACTGCAGCAAGGCAGAAGCACGGCAGAAGCAGGCTGGAGCAAGCAGCAGTGGGGCCAGGAATCCAAAAGAATTACAAGCACTGAGGGAGAGAACAGGGCAGGTAATAAAGGACAGGGGGCGGAGCTAACTCCGACAGACCAGGCCGCGATAGGCTCTCCCACTCCTGAGCCTGCCACCCTGGTTGGTGGGAGATGGTGTCAGTCGAACAGGTCTGGCCTCAGGTGTGGATTGATTAATCCCAGGAGTATACCTAGATGAAGTACCTGGCAGATCCCTAACAGTACTCCCCCTTTTATGAGGGGCCACCGGACCCTTACTAAGGGGACCCGGTTTAGTGGAGAAGAGAAGGTGGAACCTCCTGATCAATACCCCAGCGTGAACATCACGGGCAGGTACCCAAGTCCTCTCCTCCGGCCCGTATCCTCTCCAATGGACCAGGTACTGGAGGGAGCCCTGGACCATCCTACTGTCCATAATCTTGGCCACCTCGAATTCCACCCCCTCAGGGGTGAGAACAGGAACAGGAGGTATCCTCGAGGGGGACCAGGACGGGGAGCAGCTTTTAAGGAGGGAGGCATGGAAGACGTCATGTATGCGAAAGGATGGGGGGAGCTCCAGACGGAAGGATACAGGGTTGAGGACTTCAATGATCTTATAAGGTCCAATAAATCGGGGAGCAAACTTCCTGGACGGGACCTTAAGGCGCAAGTTCCTGGACGACAACCAGACCAAATCCCCGACGACAAACCGGGGGTTAGCAGAACGTCTACTATCCGCCTGAATCTTTTGTGCGCTCTGGGACGCCTCTAGGTTCTTCTGAACCTGGGCCCAGACAGTGCACAGTTCCCGATGAACATCCTCTACCACAGGATTATTGGAACAACCAGGGGAGACGGAGGAGAACCTTGGGTTAAACCCGAAATTACAGAAAAACGGGGAGACCCCTGACGAGTTACTGACCCGGTTATTCAGGGAAAATTCAGCAAGGGGAAGGAATGAGACCCAATCGAATTGACAGTCAGAGATGAAACACCTTAAATATTGTTCCAGGGATTGGTTGGTCCTTTCCGTTTGGCCATTAGTTTCGGGATGGAAGGCGGAGGAGAAGGACAGATCAATCTCCAACTTTTTACAAAAAGCTCTCCAAAATAAGGAAACAAATTGTACCCCTCTGTCAGAAACGATATTGACTGGGGCCCCATGGAGACGCAGGATGTGTTTCACAAACAAAGAAGCTAACGTCTTGGCGTTAGGTAGCTTCTTAAGGGGCACAAAGTGGCACATCTTGCTGAAGCGGTCGACTACCACCCACACCACCGACTTGCCCTGAGATGGAGGCAAATCGGTGATAAAATCCATGGAGATATGGGTCCAAGGTCTCTGGGGAATGGGCAAGGAACGTAGTAGGCCCGCAGGTCGGGACCTAGGGGTTTTGGACCTAGCGCAAACCTCACAAGCGGCGACGTAAGCCCTAACGTCTTTAGGCAACCCAGGCCACCAATAGTTTCTGGTAATGAGGTGTTTGGTGCCCAAGATGCCAGGATGACCAGATAGAGCGGAGTCATGGTTTTCCCTGAGTACCCTCAGCCGGTATTGCAGGGGAACAAACAGTTTGTCCCCAGGGACGTTCCCGGGAGCTGCACCCTGATCAGCCGCGATATCAGAAGCTAAATCAGAATCCGTGGCAGAGACGATTATACCAGGGGGTAAAATACAAGCAGGATCCTTCTCGGAAGGAGGATTGGCCATGAAACTACGTGACAGAGCATCAGCCTTAATATTCTTGGACCCAGCCCTATAGGTAACCAAGAAATTAAATCTGGTAAAGAATAGTGCCCACCGAGCTTGTCTAGGATTAAGCCTCCGGGCCGATTCTAGGAAAACCAGATTCTTGTGATCCGTAAGGACCGTTACCTGGTGTCTGGCCCCCTCCAGGAAGTGCCGCCACTCCTCAAAAGCCCATTTAATGGCTAGAAGTTCGCGGTTGCCAATATCATAGTTACTCTCCGTGGGCGAAAACTTCCTAGAGAAGTAAGCACAGGGGCGGAGATGGGTGAGGGAGCTGGTACCCTGGGACAAGACGGCCCCCACTCCCACCTCGGAAGCGTCAACCTCCACAATAAATGGCTCCTCTTGGTTGGGCTGAATCAGCACGGGGGCCGAGATAAAGCACTTCTTGAGAGTCTCAAAGGCCTGGACGGCCTCAGGGGGCCAATGGAGGACATCAGCACCCTTGCGGGTAAGGTCCGTAAGAGGCTTAGCGACGACCGAGAAGTTGGCAATAAATCTCCTGTAATAGTTGGCGAACCCTAAAAAACACTGTAACGCCTTAAGGGAGGCAGGTTGGACCCATTCCGCCACAGCCTGAACCTTGGCAGGGTCCATGCGGAATTCATGAGGAGTGAGGATTTGCCCTAAAAATGGTATCTCCTGTACCCCAAAGACACATTTTTCAGTCTTAGCAAACAGATTATTCTCCCGAAGGACCTGGAGCACCTTCCTGACATGCTCCACGTGGGAGGACCAGTCCTTGGAAAACACCAGTATGTCATCAAGGTACACAACAAGAAAATTACCCAGGTACTCTCTCAGGATTTCATTAATAAAATTCTGGAAGACAGCAGGGGCATTACACAACCCAAAGGGCATGACCAGGTATTCGAAATGACCCTCGGGTGTGTTGAACGCAGTTTTCCACTCATCCCCCTCTTTGATGCGGATAAGGTTATATGCCCCCCGTAGATCGAACTTAGAAAACCATTGGGCTCCCTGAACCTGATTAAAAAGATCCGGAATCAAAGGAAGTGGGTACTGGTTCCTTACGGTGACCTTATTCAGGTTACGATAATCAATGCACGGCCTAAGACCACCATCCTTCTTCCCCACGAAGAAGAAGCCAGCACCTACAGGAGAAGTCGAGGGGCGAATGAAACCCTTGGCCAGGCATTCTTGGATATACACCCTCATAGCTTCACGTTCAGGACATGAAAGATTAAATATCCTACCCTTAGGAAGCTTGGCACCAGGCACCAAATCGATAGCGCAATCGTAATCTCTATGGGGGGGCAACACCTCGGAGGCCTCCTTAGAAAACACATCGGCGAAGTCCTGAACAAACTCAGGAAGCGTGTTTACCTCCTCCCGGGGAGAAATAGAGTTAACAGAAAGACATGACATAAGACATTCATTACCCCATTTGGTGAGATCCCCAGTATTCCAATCAAACGTGGGATTATGCAACTGCAACCAGGGAAGGCCTAAAACCAGATCAGACGATAATCCCTGCATCACCAGTACAGAGCACTGCTCCAAATGCATGGAGCCAACCAGGAGTTCAAAAACAGGAGTATGCTGAGTAAAATAACCATTAGCAAGGGGAGTTGAGTCGATTCCTACTACAGGGATAGGATAAGGTAAATCAATACACGGCATCTTTAGAGACATAGCAAATTCCACAGACATGATATTAGCAGATGAGCCAGAATCCACGAAAGCACTGCCCGTGGCAGACCGGCCAGCAAACGAGACCTGAAAGGGAAGCAAAATTTTATTGCGTTTCACATTAACGGGAAATACCTGTGCGCCCAAGTGACCTCCCCGATGATCACTTAGGCGCGGAAGTTTTCCGGCTTCTTATTCTTGCGCCTGGGACAGGTGTTCAGTAGATGCTTGTCGTCCCCACAGTAGAAGCAGAGACCATTCATTCTGCGAAACTCCCTACGTTGTCGAGGGGACATGGAGGCCCCGAGTTGCATAGGTACCTCCGAGTCCTCCGTGGAGGGGCGAGGAGACGGGACCTTGGGGGGGATCGCAGAAAAGTCAGAGGGGAGCACACTGAAGCGTTCTAGCTGACGTTCCCTGAGACGTCGGTCAAGTCGTACTGCTAGGGCCATAACCTGGTCAAGGGAGTCAGACGAGGGGTAGCTAACCAGCAGATCCTTCAGGGCGTCAGATAATCCTAACCTAAACTGGCACCTTAGGGCCGGATCGTTCCACTGAGAAGCTACGCACCACTTCCTAAAATCAGAACAGTATTCCTCAACCGGTCTCCTACCCTGACGTAAGGTCACCAGCTGACTCTCGGCTAAAGCAGTCCTGTCAGTCTCGTCGTAAATGAGTCCAAGGGCAGAGAAAAAACGATCAACAGAGGAAAGTTCAGGGGCGTCAGGAGCCAAGGAGAAGGCCCACTCTTGGGGCCCTTCCTGGAGTCGGGATATGATGATACCCACCCGCTGGTTCTCGGAACCTGAGGAGTGGGGCTTTAGGCGGAAATACAGTCTGCAACTCTCCCGGAAGGAGAGAAACGTCTTACGGTCCCCTGAGAACCGGTCAGGTAACTTGAGGTCGGGTTCTAGAGGTGAGGTGAGGGGTACTACTAAAGCAGCGTCACACTGATTGACCCTTTGGGCCAGGGCCTGGACCTGTAGGGAGAGGCCCTGCATCTGCTGTGTCAGGGTCTCAAGGGGGTCCATGATAGCGTCAGCGTAGGAGAAATGGTAGACTAGGTAAGGGCTTGTAATTATGTAATGGCAGGAAGGAGGTGAAGGGAAAGTGAGCCCTAATCTACCCACCAACTGGGCGGCGGTCCCTACGCTGTCTAAGTGCACAGGAAAACAAACAGGGAACACGCAAGGGAAGGGGCAGTAGCCACGGAACGCCAAGAGGAAACGGAGCGGCGAACGAACAGTCAGGACCAGGACGAAGTGAGTACACCCGAGCGGGCACGGAGACAGAAGCAAGCCAGGGGCAAAGAAAAGCAGGTCAAGCAGAACTGCAG
Source organism: Rhinoderma darwinii (assembly GCF_050947455.1). NCBI lineage: Eukaryota > Metazoa > Chordata > Amphibia > Anura > Rhinodermatidae > Rhinoderma > Rhinoderma darwinii. The sequence goes on from NC_134689.1 coordinate 50,471,900, forward strand.
CAAGGCAGAAGCACGGCAGAAGCAGGCTGGAGCAAGCAGCAGTGGGGCCAGGAATCCAAAAGAATTACAAGCACTGAGGGAGAGAACAGGGCAGGTAATAAAGGACAGGGGGCGGAGCTAACTCCGACAGACCAGGCCGCGATAGGCTCTCCCACTCCTGAGCCTGCCACCCTGGTTGGTGGGAGATGGTGTCAGTCGAACAGGTCTGGCCTCAGGTGTGGATTGATTAATCCCAGGAGTATACCTAGATGAAGTACCTGGCAGATCCCTAACACTGGCAGTGCACAGACACAGCGTGTTCTCGAGAGATCACGCTGTGACGTCAGTCACTTCCTGCCCCAGGTCCTGCATCGTGTCGGACGAGCGAGGACACATCGGCACCAGAGGCACCAGAGGCTACAGTAGCTACATCGACTTACCTGCAAACGCCGATGCTGCTGCAGAATCAAATGTAGCCTCTGGTGCCGATGTGTCCTCGCTCGTCCGACACGATGCAGGACCTGGGGCAGGAAGTGAGTGACGTCACAGTTTGATCTCTCGAGAACACGCTGTGTCTTTGCACTGCCAGAAGCTGGGTGTTAACGAAGAGAAGTGGATGATGCTGATTCGTCAGCATCATACACTCCCATTCACAACGCCCAGCTAGTAAAAGAAGTAAAAACGTCCAGATGTACGCACATAATACACGCCCAGTTGTACTTTTACTTTAAACACGCCCAGTTGTACTTTAGAAAGCCTCATTTGCATAAATATAAAAATGGTCATAACTTGGCCAAAAATGCTCGTTTTAAAAAAAAAAAAAACGTTACTCTTATATACATTGCAGCGCCGATCTGCTGCAATAGGAGATAGGGGTTTCAAAATCTGGTGACAGAGCCTCTTTAACCCCTTAAGGACGCAGCCTAGTTTTGGCCTTAAGGCTCAGAACCCATTTTTCAAATCTGACATATTTCACTTTATGTGGTAATAACGTCGGAATGCTTAAACCTACCCAAGCGATTCTGAGATTGTTTTCTCGTGACACATTGGGCTTCATGTTCGTGGTAAAATTTGGTCGATATATTCAGTGTTTATTGGTGAAAAATTGCAAAATGTAGAGAAAATTTTGAAAAAATAGCATTTTTCAGAATATAAATGCATCTGCTTGTAAAACAGACGGTTATACCACCCAAAATAGTTACTAGTTGACATTTCCCATATGTCTACTTTGGATTGGCATTGTTTTCTGAACATTCTTTTATTTTTCTTGGACGTTACAAGGCTTAGAACATAAACAGCAATTTCTCATATTTTTAAGAAAATGTCAAAAGCCTTTTTTTTAAGGTACCTCTTGAGTTCTGAAGTTTCTTTGAGGGGCCTATGTATTAGAAACCCTGATAAAACACCCCATTTTAAAAACTAGACCCCTCAATGTATTCAAAACAGCATTTAGAAAGTTTTTTAACCCTTCAGGAATTTCACAGGAATTAAAGCAAAGTGGAGGTGAAATTTGCAAATTTCATTTTTCTTGCTGAATTTCAATTTTATTCATTTTTTTTTTCTGTAGCACAGAAGGTTTTACCAGAGAAACACTACTAAATATGTATTGTCCAGATTCTGCCGTTTTTAGAAATGTCCCACATGTGGCTCTACTGCGCTCGTGGAATAAAACACAAGCCCTAGAAGCAAAGAAGCACCTAATGCATTTTGAGTCCTCTTTTTTTATTAGGGTATGTTCACACGTAGTCAACAAAAACGTCTGAAAATCCAGAGCTGTTTTCAAGGGAAAACAGACCCTGCTTTTCAGACGTTTTTTTACCAACTCGCATTTTTCGCGGCGTTTTCGCGGCGTTTTCGCTGCGTTTTTTACGTCCGTTTTTGGAGCTGTTTTCATTGGAGTCTATGAGAAAACAGCTCCAAAAACGTCCAAAGAAGTGTCCTGCACTTCTTTTGACGAGGCTGTATTTTTACGCGTCGTCGTTTGACAGCTGTCAAACGACGACGCGTAAATAACAGGTCGTCTGCACAGTACATCGGCAAACCCATTCAAATGAATGGGCAGATGTTTGTCGACGTATTGGAGCCGTATTTTCAGACGTAAAACGAGGCATAATACGCCTCGTATACGTCTGAAATTTGGCCGTGTGAACATACCCTGAGAATATATTTTAGGCAGCATGCCAGGTTTGAAAAGGTGTTGAGGTGCCAAAACAGTAGGAATCCCCCAATAGTGACCCCATTTTGGAAACTACATACCTCAAGGAATTCATTTATGGTTGTTGTTACCATTTTGACCGCACAGTTTTTTTCACAAAATTTCTTATTTTCACAGGGAACAAAATACCCCATTTTGTTGCCCAATTTGTCCTTAGTGTGGCAATACCCCATTTGTGGTGATAAACTGCCGTTTGGGCTCATGGGAGGGCTCAGAAGGAAAGGAGCGCTATGTGTTTGTTGGAGTACAGATTTTGCTGGATTGGTTTTCGGGTGCCATGTCGCATTTGCAGAGCCTCAGAGGTATCAAAGCAATAGAAACCCGCCAGAAGTGACCCCATTTTGGAAACTAAACCCCTCAAGGAATTCATTTATGGTTGTTGTTAGCATTTTGACCGCACAGTTTTTTCACAGCACCTATTTCAATTGGGCTGTGACATTAAAAAAAATGACATTTTTTCCAATAAGATGTAATTTTTTATCAAAATTTCTTATTTTCACAGTGAAAAAAATACTCCATTTTGTTGCCCAATTTCTCCTGAGTGCAGCAATACCCCAATTGTGGTGATAAACTGCCGTTTGGGCTCATGGGAGGCCTCAGAAGGGAAGGAGCGCTGTGTGTTCTTTGGAGTGCAGATTTTGCTGGTTTGGTTTTCGGGTGCCATGTCACATTTGCTGAGCCCCAGAGGTATAAAAGCAATAGAAACCCACCAGAAGTGACCCCATTTTGGAAACTACACCCCTCAAGGAATTCATTTATGGGTAATGTGACCATTTATACCCCATAGTTTCTTCACAGAACTTATTTGAATTGGGCTGGGAATTTAAAAAATATATATTTTTTCCAATAATATGCCATTTTAGCTCAAAAATTCCTATTTTCACAAGAAATAAAATACTCAATTTTGTTGGCCAATTTGTCCTGAGTGCGGCAATACCCCATTTGTGGTGATAAACTGCTGTTTGGGCCCATGGGAGGGCTCAGAAGCAAAGGAGCGCTATTTGTACTTTGGAGTCCAGATTTTGCTGGATTGGTTTTCGGGTGCCATGTCGCATTTGCAGAGCCCCAGAGGTATCAAAGCAATGGAAACCCACCAGAAGTGACCCCATTTTAAAAACTACACCCCTCAAGGAATTCATTTATGGGTGTTGTGACCATTTTGACCCCATAGTTTTTTCACAGAACTTATTTGCATTGGGCTGGGAATGAAAACCAAATTATTTTTTTCAAATAATATGTAGTTTTGGCTGAAAATTTCTTATTTTCACAAGAAACAAAATACCCCATTCTGTTGCGCAATTTGTTCTGAGTGCCGCAATACCCCATTTGTGGTGATAAACTGCCGTTTGGGCCCATGGGAGGGCTCAGAAGGAAAGGACCACCATTTGGCCTACTGGGGATTTTCTAGTGCGAAGTCATGTATGCAGAAGCACCGGAGGTACCAGTACAGTTGAAACCCGCAAGAAGAGACCCCTTTTTAAAAACTATAGCCTTAAGGCATTCATCTAGAGGTGTAGTGAGCATTTTGACCGGAGACCTACACCCCATAAACTGTAATGTGAATTCTCCTGGGTATGGCAATACACTACATGTGTCTGTTATCAGCTGCCTGGGCACGCAGCAGGGCTCAGAGGGGAAAAACTAGGGGTGATAAGCTGTGCGGAGTGCATGAGGGTAAGTAAAATTGGGATAAATTATAAACCAAGGGATGTATGATAAATTTTAAAACACTCTTTGATACAGAGCCCTGGTTATTTGGGGCACGTGTCACATTGATATATTGTGTCCTCCCTTATAGCCCTCTTATAGCAGACTTTGCACCTCTTTTGACTTTTTCCCTTCTTGCCAGTTTGGGGAACTTCTCCTGGAAAGTGTTGCCGCCCTGGTACGATGCGTGTGGCCCCGCTTCCAGAAGTACTGGGTGCCCCCCCCTTCTTGGTCCCTAAAGATTAGGTTCTTGATAATCACCTCTTGAAATTCCAGGAAAGTTCCCGTCTGGCCTGCACATCGACGTAGCACGTACGCATTGTACAATGCCATCTGTATGATGTGCCCGGCCAGCTTCTTATACTACACCGCATGGCGCTGTAGGGCTTCAGGATTTGATCTGACAAGTCCATCCCTCCCATGTACCTATTGTAGTCCAGGATGCAGTCTGGTTTGGGGGTGGCCTTTCCTTCATATATCCTAAACCTGTAGGTATACCCTGATGCACTCTCGCACAGCTTAGACATCTTCACGCCATACCTTGCCCTCTTACCCGGCAGGTACTCGCGGAATTGAACCCTCCCTTTAAAATGTACCAAGGACTCATCAATAGAAATACACTTCTTGGGGGTGAATGGTTGGGAAAACCGGGCACTGAAACGGTCTAATAGGGGTCTCCGTTTATACAAACGGTCAAAACTGGGGTCATCTCGGGGTGGGCACGGCTCATTATCAGTATAATGTAAGAAGCGAAGTATTGCCTCATTTATTTATTTTTTTAGGTTCCAGTTCAGTTCTGAAGTTGCTTTGAGGGGCCCATATATTAGAAACCCCTATCAAACACCCCATTTTAGAAACTAGACCCCTCAAAGTATTCACAACAGCATGTAGAAAGTTTATGAACCCTTTAGGTGTTTCACAGAAATTTAGAGCAAAGTAGAGGTGAAGTTTACATTTTTTTTTTGTCAGAAAATCCTCTTTATTCCATTTTTTTTACAACGCAATTGGATTTTTTAAGAGAAACGCAACTCCATACGTATTGCCCAGATTCTGCAGTTTTGAGAAATATACCACATGTGGCCCTCGGGCGGTAATGGACTGAAGCACCGGCCTCCGAAGCAAAGGAGCACCTAGTGGATTTTGAGGCCTCTTTTTTATTAGGCACCATGTCCGGTTTGAAGAGGTCTTGTGCTGCCAAAACATTGGAAACCCCCCAAAAGTGACCCCAATTTGGAAATTAGACCCCTTGAGGAATCCATTGTAGTTTTCTTGGGGTGCATGCGGCTTTTTGATCAGTTTTTATTCTATTTTTAGATGGCGTGGTTACTAAAAAACAGCAATCCTACTATTGTTTTTTTATTCTATTTTTTTTACACCGTGCACCGTGCGCTATAAATGACATATTCACTTTATTCTGCGGGGCGATACAATTACGGCGATACCAGATGTTTATAGGTTTTTTTTATGTCTTATGGCGTTTGCACAATAAAATACGTTTGGTAAAAAATCATTCACTTTTTGTGTTACCTTATTCTAAGAGCCATAACTTTTTTAGTTTTCAATAAAGCCGTGCGAGGACTTATTTTTTTGCGTAACGAACTGTAGTTTCGATCAGCACCATTTTTCGGTACATGCGACTTTTTGATCTCTTTTTATTCCATTTTTTGGGAGGTGAAGTGACCAAACAATTGTGCTTGTGCTACGGTTTATTATTATTTTCTTTTACGGCGTTCACCGTGCGGGATAAATAACGAAATAATTTTGTAGTTCAGGCCATTACGGACGCGGCAATACCAATTATGTATAGTTTATTTGTTTATGTATATATTTTTATTAATAATAAATGACTGATAAGGGAAAAGGGGGGATTTTTAAAACTTTTATTTTCTTATTTTTACACATCTTTTTTTAACTTTTTTTTTACTGTATTACTTTGTCCCACTATAGGACTTGAGGGCAGGAGGCCCTGATCGCTATTCTAATACACTGCACTACATGCGTAGTGCAGTGTATTAGAACTGTCAGCTACTCACTGACAGCAAGCATAGTGGGTACTTCAGCTCACAGCTGGTGTAGGTTTGACTGTGACGCACGGACAGCAAACTTTCTATACATTAAGACTGGCGCATGAAATGCGAGTCTTAATAAATTCCCCCTATTGAGTTTGTGTATACTTGGAGACTCTATGAGTCAAAATTAAATAAAAAAATTTGTTGTGAAGAATCAGTGTTTAAACAACTGTAGCAAGGCGGCTTAAAGCCAGAAACTGGATGTTGCCTAGAGTCCCCAATATCGAAATGTGAAAAAAATAAGTTAATGATATTATATAAGATGAACAATATTGATATAAGAAAAGAAAAAGTAAAGTAGATACATTGTGGTTGAAATATTGGAATGCTGAATAACCAAATCCTATTTTATGCTTGAACAAAGCCCTCCCAGGTAGCCATAAACATGAACCTAAGGCAGGGCCTAATAGGCCTAATAGGCCTAATAGGCTTCCTGTCAGTATAAGGCCCCCTGCAGACTATATGGAAATCCTGCGGAATCACCAACCTAATTTTCTATGTGGAAATTCCGCAGTGTTTACACAAGATAAAATGACATGCTGAACATTAAGAATCAGCACTTTAGGTCAATTTCCGTAAGTGTTTTCTGGGGATTATTTTCTGCAGCGTGTGGATGAGATTCGTTCAAAACGTATCCACATTGCTGCTACTGTAATATGTTGTGGAATTGCCCCATGGAAATTTCGGACAGAAATTCTGCAGCATTTCTGTCCTATGTGCAGGAAGTCTAACACTGACAAGCATAATATACTGCAACACAGAATATTTCAATGTATTATTTAGGCAATAAAACGATTGCATTTTCAATTCCCATAGTGGGACTATAGAAAAATTAGAAAATGCTTTCCCCCCCACAAAATGTATTGTGAAAAAAGCTTCAAAAATAAAAAAACGACACATAATACTACTTTATTGATCACGCACAGTGAGACTAAATTTGTCACAATGCGGGGTGTGGACCCACTGGACCGTACCGCGTAGCAGGACAGCAGCTGACCAAAAGGTGTAATATAAACTCTATAGTCAGAAAGGGTACCTGTGGCAAATAGGACAGCTGCAAGGCAGGCTTGGCAGGGACTAGGTGGCAGGTAGATGACAGGTGTGGCATAGCAGAACCAGCGTGGAATGCAGCACATTATGACGACAGCTTCGGCACGGTACTTGATCCAAATAGCACGGGAAACAGGATACAGGAACAGGGAACACTAGGAAACTGGAAGACACTAGGAGACCTTTAGCAAGACAAACTAGGGTAACGAACAACGCTCAGGCAAGGATCAAGTGGGTGGAGGCTCTTCTTATAGTCCAGCAGCCATTTGGGCTAATATTTAATTATGACAGCTGGACGCGCACTGGCCCTTTAAGGCTGTGCACGCGCGCCCTGCGGGAACCAGTCCGAGGACCCGGAAGTGAGTGCCAGCGTCTCCCTGGAGGGAGTTGACGCCGGGAAGACAGATGTCCATGGCCTGGGCTGTCAGAGGGTAAGTCTGAATGATGGCCCTCGGCCATAGATATTACCGTATCCCCCCTCTTACGCCCCCTCTTCTTGGGACCAGAGCAGGAGAGAAATCTCTTCACGAGGACAGGGGCATCAATGTTCTCCTCTGGCTCCCAAGACCCCTCTTCTGGACCAAATCCCCTTCAATCCACGAAATCAAACGTCCTTCCTCCTACTTTCTTGGTGGCCAGGATCTCCCTTACTTCGAAAGTTCCAGACGAACCGCCAGGAGTCACTGCGGAACTAGGAGTCTTGGAGTAGCGGTTCAGGACCACAGGCTTTAGCAAGGAGACATGGAAGGAGTTAGGGATCTTGAGGGTAGGAGGCAGTTGAAGCTTGTATGACAGAGGATTGATCTGTAGCAGAATCTCGAAGGGTCAGAGGTACCTGGGAGCAAACTTGCAAGATGGCACCCTCAGCCGGATATTCCTGGAAGACAGCCAGACTTTTGTACCTGGAAGAAACCTGGGAGGTTCTCATCTTCTGGTGTCTGCCTTTCTCTTCATGCGATCCACCGCCAGCAGAATAGAAGATCGTGTCTGTTGCCATATTTGCAGAAAGTCCCCGAAGGTCGAGTCAGCTGCAGGTACCTGGGACATAATAGAGACAGGCAGAGGTATTCGAGGATGTTGGCCGTAGACTATGAAGAATGGACTGGAGGTGGTGGACTCACTGTTATGGTTATTATAAGAGAACTCAGCCCACGGGAGCAGTTGCACCAAGTCATCATGCCGCCTGGAGACAAAGTGCCGCAGATAGTTCTCCATAATTTGGTTAACCCTTTTGACTTGTCCATTGGACTGTGGATGATAAGCCGAGGAGAAGTCCAACTTTACACCGAGTAGGCCACAGAGTGCTCTCCAGAACTTCGAGGTGAACTGGACCCCTCGATCCGAGACAATATGCAGAGGCAAGCCGTGCAGACGGAAGATGTGTTGGATGAAGAGGTCGGCCAGTCGAGCAGCAGAAGGCAGGCCAGTCAGGGGAACAAAATGAGACATTTTAGAAATACGATCCACCCCCACCCAGAGTCCATAGCAACATGCCGCCAGGGGGCATCAGGCACAGGCAGTGGTTGGAGCAGACCGGCTGGTCTGGAGTGGGCAACTTTGTTTGCTGCACACACCGTACAGGAGGAGACAAAGTCCATGACGTCTTTGGGCAGTGTGGGCCACCAGAACTGACGAGCGATTAGGTCTCGGGTCTTACGGACACCCGCGTGACCTGCCAGCTTGGAGCTGTGACCCCAGCGAAGGATTCTTCCTCTGTCTGCCAGACGTACAAAAGTCCTTCCCGGAAGAATGTCTCTAACTTGCAGAGGGTTAACCGAATGGATGAAGGAAGGATCAATAATATTCTGTGGGGACTCCACAGTGTCCTCTGTTTCAAATGACCTAGACAAGGCATCAGCCCTCACATTCTTGTTGGCAGATCGGTAGTGGAGTTCGAACCGGAACCGAGCAAATAACAACGACCACCTAGCTTGACGAGGATTCAACCACTGGGCCGTCTGTAGGTAGGTCAGGTTCTTGTGGTCCGTAAAGACCAGAATAGGATGAGCTGCACCTTCCAGTAGGTGTCTCTACTCCTGCAAGGCCAGCTTGATGGCCAGTAACTCCCTATCCCCAATCGAGTAGTTGCGCTCTGCGGGAGAAAACAGCTTGGAGTAGTAACCACATACCACCGTCTTGCCTTTCAAACCTCTCTGCAACAAAAGTGCACCAGCACCACCAGAGGACGCGTCCACCTCTAATGAAAACTGTAGGGGCGCATCAGGATGGTGAAGAACAGCGGCTGACGTGAAGGCCTTTTTTAAGGTTTTAAATGCGACTTCCGCCTCTGGAGTCCATACCTTAGCATTCATACCCTTTTTAGTGAGGGTGGAGATGGGAGCTGTCGAAGTAGAGAAGTTGGGAATGAACAGTCTGTAGAAGTTTGTGAATCCCAGGAAGCGCTGTATGGCCCTTAAGCCTTGGGGGCGTGGCCACTCCAGGGCAGCTTTTACCTTCTCAGGGTCCATCTTGAGACCCTGATCGGAGATTATATAGCCCAGGAAAGGAAGAGACTTCTTTTTTTCAAATAAGCACTTCTCCAGCTTGGCATAAAGATGATTCTCTCTTAAACGAAGCAACACCTGGCGGACATGACTCTGATGAGTTACTGGATCTGGGGAAAAAATCAAAATGTCATCTAGATAAACCACAACACAAACATAAAGGAGATCATGAAAAATGTAATTGACAAATTCTTGAAACACCGTGGGGGCATTACACAGGCCGAAAGGCATAACTAGGTATTCATAGTGCACATCACGCGTATTAAAGGCAGTCTTCCACTCGTCACCTTGATGAATCCAGATCAAATTGTGGGCACCCCGCAGGTCCAATTTAGAAAAATCTTTGTTCCCATATACGATCAAACAGTTCCGAGATCAAAGGCAAAGGATACCTGTACACCGTGATCTGGTTGAGACCTTGGTAGTCAATGCAGGGTCGGAGGGATCCATCTTTCTTCTTGACAAAAAAGAACCCAGCTCCAGCCGGGGATGAGGATTTGTGGATGAAGCCCCTCTCCAGATTTAAGTAAGCAGACATAGACTGGGTCTCTGGCAAGGAGAGAGGGTACACACTACCGCGAGGAGGGGACGACTCAGGCACCAAGTCGATCGGACAATCATATGTTCGATGTGGCGGCAAGGTTTCAGCCTCCTTCTTATCGAAGACATCAGAGAACATGGCGTAACAAGAAGGCAACCCTGCCAGTGACTGAAAGAGGCTGCGGTGGATGGATATGACCCAGGCAGCGGTCGAGACACTTGGGATCCCACTGGAGAACCTCTCCAGAGTTCCAATCCAGGACTGGGGCGTGCAAACGGAGCCAAGGCAATCTCAGCAGCACAGGGTTGACGGCCTTGAGCAGAACAAACAGGGAGATGAGCTCGGAGTGAAGGGCTCTCACTTGAAGTCTCAACGGCCTGGTCACAGACAAAACTTGGTCAGGCAAAGGCAGTCCATCTACCGAGGCAACGATCAACGGCCTTTCCAGCAGGGCAATGGGAAACTGAAGGAGATCCACAAGATCTTGGCAGACAAAATTGGCAGCAGAGCCAAAGTCCAGGTAGGCAGAGACAGGGTGGGGCCTCTCATCAGCCATGATGGTCACGGGAATGAACAGTTTGGAGAAGAGTTCTTGATTACATGCAGTAGCGCCCAGGGTCGTCTCTCCAACCAAACCTAGGCGTTGGGGTTTTTTGGCTTCTGAGGAAATAGACGCATGACATGGCCAGCGAGGCCGCAATATAAACAGAGGCCAGAGGTGCGCCTGTTTTGTTTATCCTGGATGGACATCGGAACCTCGGGCAAAGCAGTAGAAGAAGGCAAGAAAGGTTGCTGGAAGTTGGGTGCCAGTCTAGGAAGTCGTCTCTCCTGACGAACCTCTTGAGATCTCTCCCTCCGCCTTATGTCCACCCGAGTGGCAAGCAGAATCAGGTCGTCCAAAGCAGGTGACAGATCAGGAGCAGCCAGTTCGTCCTTGATCTCGGGCAACAGACCATGCCAAAAGGATGCCACCAAGGCCTCATTGTTCCAGGACAGTTCTCCTGCCAGGGTCCGGAACTGGATGGTGTATTCGCAAATGGAGTTGGTCTCCTGGCGAAGGCTAAAGATAGCAGTGGCTGCCGACGAAACTCGTCCTGGCTCCTCGAAAACAGTCCGGAATAACCACACGAACCCCTGGAAGTCTTGGCTTTCGGGTCCCTGACGTTCCCAGATCGGGTTTACCCATGCCAGGGCCTTGCCGGCAAGTAGAGACACGATGAAGGCGATCTTGGTTCTGTCTGACGGAAATTCTCGGGCGTGCAGGGTAAAGTGGATAAAGTATTGATTCAGAAACCCCCGGCACGTACTTGCTTCTCCATAGAATCAAGTAGGTAATGGCAGCGAGAATCAAGGATCCAAACCAAAATTACCAGGAGGTGTTGCAGGAGGGTCAATCTGAGGAGCTTGTATAGAAGCAGGAAGGGAAGCAGCTAGCGCCCCTAGCTGCTGTGCCATGGAGTACACTGCCACAAGAAGTTGGTCCTGTCTTGCTCGGAGATCCTGCAGGTCCGCTTGCATGGCTTGGTAGGGTGACATGCCCTTGAATTGGCCAGCGGGGTCCTTGGCCTGAGCGTACTGTCATGATGTGGGGTGAGGAGCCACTGGACCGTACAGCGTAGCGGGATGGCAGCTGACCAACAGGTGTAATACAAACTCTATAGTCAGAGAGGGTACAAGTGGCAAATAGGACAGCAGCAAGGCAGGCTCGGCAGGGACCAGGTGGCAGGCAGACGACAGGCGTGGCATAGCAGAACCAGCGTGGAAAGCAGCACATTATGACGACAGCTTCAGCACGGTACTTGATCCAGATAGCACGGGAAACAGGATACAGGAGCAGGGAACACTAGGAAACTGGAAGACACTAGGAGACCTTTAGCAAGACAAACTAGGGTAAAGAACAACGCTCAGGCAAGGATCAAGTGGGTGGATGCCCTTCTTATAGTCCAGCAGCCATTTGGGCTAATATTGAAAGATGACAGCTGGACGCGCACTGGCCCTTTAAGGCCGTGTACGAGGACCTGGAAGTTAATGCCGGTGTCTCCCTGGAGGGAGATGACTCAGGGAAGACAGATGTCCATGGCCGGGGCCGTCAGAGGGTAAGTCTGAACGACGGCCCTCGGCCATAGACCTTACAACATTCACAAGCGTGGTTGTTTATCGTCCGCAAAACACACCACATTTACATGTGTGTGTATCTCAGTGTTAGTTCTGTATGTCCATGTTTAGCGCAGGTATGCCATCCGTATGTATGTATGTATGTATGTATGTATGTATGTACCCATGGACCATGTTCTTCTGTTGGAGCTTATCTCTCAGACATATGGAGAGCTACGCCAGATAGTGGAGGATGAAACTAGGAGGAGAAGGAGGCTTTGGGTTCATCCCATTGTCTCCCAAGGCCACTTACACATCCTGTATGAGGACCTGCGGCTGCATCCTGGACTAACATTCCGGAACACGAACATGTGACGCAGCATTTTACCTGAGGAATGATTCATCCTCACCCTGAGGTAAGAATACATACTGTCTGCTTTTTAAAAAAATGTGCTCTGTCAGCCTGATACAGCTAGCACTATGGTAAATGGCCTTTCCGAATTCCCCCGTGATTCTCTCAGGATGATATACATATCAGTACATTTAATGCCCCCTTACAACATGTGTTAGCTTGCTAATCTAACTAGTATTGTGAAGGCCACAAAGACCCTGTCCAATAAATAGTAATTTCATTGCTATTATTAAATGCACTGTAGGTAACCTCACAGAGCAAGTTGAGGAGGCCTGTAAACAGGGCAGTATTGTTGATAGTTTGTGTAATATTTTTTTTAAATCTTATTTCTTCAGCTTCCTTACCACTTGAAATTCTTTTGCGTCCCTTCATTTTGAATTTTTACTGGGGACGTCGCCAATTCTGGGATTATCCTGTCTACCTCTCAGCTGTTCTGGCAGATACTCAAAGACACGGTGATGTCTCAACCAACAGCAGAACATTGGATGCACATTGCGGATGGGAACATGGACAATGCTCATTTTCCAAATTGAATCGGGGCGCTGGACGGGAAACACATCCGTGTCAAGAAGCCGTCCCACTCATGGTCCCAATTCTACAATTACAAGCAGTGTTTCTCAGTAGTGCTGTCGGCTTTGGCTGACAGCAATTACCGATTTGTGATTGTAGACATCGGTTCCTATGGTAGCACTGCTGATGCTGGCATCTTCAGGGCTTCCAGAATGGGTCAGCGGCTTCTTAACAACCAGCTAGCCCTCCCAGAACCCCACCTACTGCCTGGATCTTCTGGACCCCCGGCACCATTTGTCATAGTAGCAGGTGAGGCCTTTGGACTCTCCACGCACGTTATGGGCCCCTTTCCTAGGAATGTTTTGGACGACCGGAGGCTCACTAGGGCTCATCAGTTTGTTGAGTGCGCCTTTGGTATTCTCACAAATAAATGGAGTGTCTTTATGTCCACAATATAGATGGATCCGGACAGTGTGAACCACATCATCAAAGCCTGTGTCCTCCTCACAATTTCATCCGGATGTATGATTCAGCAGGTGATGGTGACATTGAACAACACATGGCCACTGGAGCATTTACTATAGACGAGACACCGCTAGGAAGACCAAGAGCATCTGGACTCAGAATCTGGGAATTCTTTGCAGAATATTTGGTGAGCTCTGAAGGAGCAGTGCCCTGGCAACAGGACTCTATCCGCTAGAGATGGCATGTGTAAAGCTTGATTTTGTGTTTATAGTTTGCATTGTTTTAGTTTTGTTTGGTTAGTGTAGGGACTCGCATTACAATGAGGACCCTTGACGGGTGTTGTGAGCTTTCATATTTAGGTCAAAATATTAACTTTTTTGCTTTTAATATGCGTTATAATTATACTTTCACCATATACAAAGTGTATTACATGTTACATAGGACTGCAGGTAACACTACTACATTATCTGTACTCAGAGAGTTATCACTCTGTGTTATCTGTGGTGTTACATAGGACTGCAGATAACATCCACTGCATTATCTGTACTCAAAGAGTTATCAATGTGTTATCTGTGGTGTTACATAGGACTGCAGGCAACATCTACTACATTATCTGTACTCAGTTATTACTGTGTGTTATCTGTGGTATTACATAGGACTACAGGTAAGATCTACATTATCTGTACTCAGTTATTACTGTGTGTTATCTGTGGTGTTACATAGGGCTGCATGTGAAATATATGACATTATCGGTACTGGGTATATATGGGTCTGTTTGTGAATATGTCTTTGTGCTTGTGCTTTGTGCTTGTGCCTTTTATGTATTTGTATATGTCCCTGTCTGTCTATTTATCTGCCAGTGTGTGTGTGTGTGTGTGTGTGTGTGTGTGTGTGTGTATATGTGTCTGTACATCAATATATTTAACTGTATGTATATATTCCAGATGTGTGTATGCATATTTGCCTGTATGTGTAATGGCAGGAAGGAGGTGAAAGGAAAGTGAGCCCTAATCTACGCACCGCCCTGTCCCTGCCTACTTGCAACGACCCGCCCTAGGCGACGGGGTACAACTGGGCGGCGGTCCCTACGCTGTCTAAGTGCACGGGAGAACAAACAGGGAACACGCAAGGGAAGGGGCAGTAGCCCACGGAACGCCGCGAGGAAACGGAGCGGTGAATGAATAGTCAGGACCAGGATGAAGTGGAGTATACCAACGTGAGCACGGAGAAAGAAGCAAGCCAGGGGCAAAGCGAAGCAGGTTAAGCAGAACCGCAGCAAGGCAGAAGCACGGCAGAAGCAGGCTGGAGCAAGCAGCAGTGGGGCCAGGAATCCAGAAGAATTACAAGCACTGAGGAAGAGAACACGGCAGGTAATAAAGGACAGGGGGCGGAGCTAACTCAGACTGACCAGGCCGCGATAGGCTCTCCCACTCCTGAGCCTGCCACCCTGGTTGGTGGGAGACGGTGTCAGTCTAACAGGTCTGGCCTCAGGTGTGGATTGATTAATCCCAGGAGTATACCTAGACGTAGTACCTGGCAGATCCCTAACAGTACTCCCCCTTTTATAAGGGGCCACCGGACCCTTACTAAGAGGACCCGGTTTAGTAGGGAAGAGAAGGTGGAACCTCCTGATCAATACCCCAGCGTGAACATCACGGGCAGGTACCCAAGTCCTCTCCTCCGGCCCGTATCCTCTCCAATGGACCAGGTACTGGAGGGAGCCCTGGACCATCCTACTGTCCATAATCTTGGCCACCTCGAATTCCACCCCCTCAGGGGTGAGAACGGGAACAGGAGGTTTCCTCGAGGGGGACCAGGACGGGGAGCAGCGTTTGAGGAGGGAGGCATGGAAGACGTCATGTATGCGAAAGGATGGGGGCAGCTCCAGACGGAAGGATACAGGGTTGAGGACTTCAATGATCTTATAAGGTCCAATAAATCGGGGAGCAAACTTCCTGGACGGGACCTTAAGGCACAAGTTCCTGGACGACAACCAGACCAAATCCCCGACGACAAACCTGGGGTTAGCAGAACGTCTACTATCAGCCTGAATCTTTTGTGCGCTCTGGGACGCCTCTAGGTTCTTCTGAACCTGGGCCCAGACTGTGCACAGTTCCCGATAAACATCCTCTACCTCAGGATTATTGGAACAACCAGGGGAAACGGAGGAGAACCTTGGGTTAAACCCGAAATTACAGAAAAACGGGGAGACCCCTGACGAGTTACTGACCCGGTTATTCAGGGAAAATTCAGCAAGGGGAAGGAATGAGACCCAATCGAATTGACTGTCAGAGATGAAACACCTTAAATATTGTTCCAGGGATTGGTTAGTCCTTTCCGTTTGGCCATTAGTTTCGGGATGGAAGGCGGAGGAGAAGGACAGATCAATCTCCAACTTTTTACAAAAAGCTCTCCAAAATAAGGAAACAAATTGTACCCCTCTGTCAGAAACGATATTGACTGGGGCCCCATGGAGACGCAGGATGTGTTACACAAACAAAGAAGCTAACGTCTTGGCGTTAGGTAGCTTCTTAAGGGGCACAAAGTGGCACATCTTGCTGAAGCGGTCTACTACCACCCACACCACCGACTTGCGCTGAGATGGGGGCAAATCGGTGATAAAATCCATGGAGATATGGGTCCAAGGTCTCTGGGGAATGGGCAAGGAACGTAGTAGGCCCGCAGGTCGGGACCTAGGGGTTTTGGACCTAGCGCAAACCTCACAAGCGGCGACGTAAGCCCTAACGTCTTTAGGCAACCCAGGCCACCAATAGTTTCTGGTAATGAGGTGTTTGGTGCCCAAGATGCCAGGATGACCAGATAGAGCGGAGTCATGGTTTTCCCTGAGTACCCTTAGCCGGTATTGCAGGGGAACAAACAGTTTGTCCCCAGGGACGTTCCCGGGAGCTGAACCCTGATCAGCCGCAATATCAGAAGCTAAATCAGAATCCGTGGCAGAAACGATTATACCAGGGGGTAAAATACAAGCAGGATCCTTCTCGGAAGGAGGATTGGCCATGAAACTACGTGACAGAGCATCAGCCTTAATATTCTTGGACCCAGCCCTATAGGTAACCAAGAAATTAAATCTGGTAAAGAATAGTGCCCACCGAGCTTGTCTAGGATTAAGCCTCCGGGCCGATTCTAGGAAAACCAGATTCTTGTGATCCGTAAGGACCGTTACCACGTGTCTGGCCCCCTCCAGGAAGTGCCGCCACTCTTCAAAAGCCCATTTAATGGCTAGAAGTTCGCGGTTGCCAATATCATAGTTACTCTCCGTGTGCGAAAACTTCCTAGAGAAGTAAGCACAGGGGCGGAGATGGGTGAGGGAGCTGGTACCCTGGGACAAGACGGCCCCCACTCCCACCTCGGATGCGTCAACCTCCACAATAAATGGCTCCTCTTGGTTGGGCTGAATCAGCACGGGGGCCGAGATAAAGCACTTCTTGAGGGTCTCAAAGGCCTGGACGGCCTCAGGGGGCCAATGGAGGACATCAGCACCCTTGCGAGTAAGGTCCGTAAGAGGCTTAGCGACGACCGAGAAGTTGGCAATAAATCTCCTGTAATAGTTGGCGAACCCTAAAAAACACTGTAACGCCTTAAGGGAGGCAGGTTGGACCCATTCCGCCACAGCCTGAACCTTGGCAGGGTCCATGCGGAATTCATGAGGAGTGAGGATTTGCCCTAAAAATGGTATCTCCTGTACCCCAAAGACACATTTTTCAGTCTTAGCAAACAGATTATTCTCCCGAAGGACCTGGAGCACCTTCCTGACATGCTCCACGTGGGAGGACCAGTCCTTGGAAAACACCAGTATGTCATCAAGGTACACAACAAGAAAATTACCCAGGTAGTCTCTCAGGATTTCATTTATAAAATTCTGGAAGACAGCAGGGGCATTACACAACCCAAAGGGCATGACCAGGTATTCGAAATGACCCTCGGGTGTGTTGAACGCAGTTTTCCACTCATCCCCCTCTTTGATGGGAATAAGGTTATATGCCCCCCGTAGATCGAACTTAGAAAACCATTGGGCTCCCTGAACCTGATTAAAAAGATCCGGAATCAAAGGAAGTGGGTACTGGTTCCTTACGGTGACCTTATTCAGGTTACGATAATCAATGCACGGCCTAAGACCACCATCCTTCTTCCCCACGAAGAAGAAGCCAGCACCTACAGGAGAAGTCGAGGGGCGAATGAAACCCTTGGCCAGGCATTCTTGGATATACACCCTCATAGCTTCACGTTCAGGACATGAAAGATTAAATATCCTACCCTTAGGAAGCTTGGCACCAGGCACCAAATCGATGGCGCAATCGTAATCTCTATGGGGGGGCAACACCTCGGAGGCCTCCTTAGAAAACACATCGGCGAAGTCCTGAACAAACTCAGGAAGCGTGTTTACCTCCTCCCGGGGAGAAATAGAGTTAACAGAAAGACATGACATAAGACATTCATTACCCCATTTGGTAAGCTCCCCAGTATTCCAATCAAACGTGGGATTATGCAACTGCAACCAGGGAAGACCTAATACCAGATCAGACAATAATCCCTGCATCACCAGTACAGAGCACAGCTCCAAATGCATGGAGCCAACCAGGAGTTCAAAAACAGGAGTATGCTGAGTAAAATAACCATTAGCAAGGGGAGTTGAGTCGATACCTACTACAGGGATAGGATAAGGTAAATCAATAAAAGGCATCTTTAGAGACATAGCAAATTCCACAGACATGATATTAGCAGATGAGCCAGAATCCACGAAAGCACTGCCCGTGGCAGACCGGCCAGCAAACGAGACCTGAAAGGGAAGCAAAATTTTATTGCGTTTCACATTAACGGGAAATACCTGTGCGCCCAAGTGACCTCCCCGATGATCACTTAGGCGCGGAAGTTTTCCGGCTTTTTATTCTTGCGCCTGGGACAGGTGTTCAGTAGATGCTTGTCGTCCCCACAGTAGAAGCAGAGACCATTCATTCTGCGAAACTCCCTACGTTGTCAAGGGGACATGGAGGCCCCGAGTTGCATAGGTACCTCCGAGTCCTCCGTGGAGGGGCGAGGGGACGGGACCTCGGGGGGGGGATCGCAGAAAAGTCAGAGGGGAGCACATTGAAACGTTCAAGCTGACGTTCCCTGAGACGTCGGTCAAGTCGCACTGCTAGGGCCATAACCTGGTCAAGGGAGTCAGAAGAGGGGTAGCTAACCAGCAGATCCTTCAGGGCGTCAGATAATCCTAACCTAAACTGGCACCTTAGGGCCGGATCGTTCCACCGAGAAGCTACGCACCACTTTCTAAAATCAGAACAGTATTCCTCAACCGGTCTCCTACCCTGACGTAAGGTCACCAGCTGACTCTCGGCTAAAGCAGTCCTGTCAGTCTCATCGTAAATGAGTCCGAGGGCAGAGAAAAAACGATCAACAGAGGAAAGTTCAGGGGCGTCAGGAGCCAAGGAGAAGGCCCACTCTTGGGGCCCTTCCTGGAGTCGGGATATGATGATACCCACACCCCGCTGGTTCTCGGAACCTGAGGAGTGTGGTCTTAGGCGGAAATACAGTCTGCAACTCTCCCGGAAGGAGAGAAACGTCTTACGGTCCCCTGAGAACCGGTCAGGTAACTTGAGGTCGGGTTCTAGAGGTGAGGTGAGGGGTACTACTAAGGCAGCGTCACCCTGGTTGACCCTCTGGGCCAGGGCCTGGACCTGTAGGGAGAGGCCCTGCATCTGCTGGGTCAGGGTCTCAAGGGGGTCCATGATAGCGTCAGCGTAGGAGAATGGTAGACTAGGTATGGGCTTGTAATTATGTAATGGCAGGAAGAAGGTGAAAGGAAAGTGAGCCCTAATCTACCCACCGCCCTGTCCCTGCCTACTTGCAACGACCCGCCCTAGGCGACGGGGTACAACTGGGCGGCGGTCCCTACGCTGTCTAAGTGCACGGGAGAACAAACAGGGAACACGCAAGGGAAGGGGCAGTAGCCCACGGAACGCCGCGAGGAAACGGAGCGGTGAATGAATAGTCAGGACAAGGATGAAGTGGAGTATACCAACGTGAGCACGGAGAAAGAAGCAAGCCAGGGGCAAAGCGAAGCAGGTTAAGCGGAACCGCAGCAAGGCAGAAGCACGGCAGAAGCAGGCTGGAGCAAGCAGCAGTGGGGCCAGGAATCCAGAAGAATTACAAGCACTGAGGAAGAGAACACGGCAGGTAATAAAGGACAGGGGGCGGAGCTAACTCCGACTGACCAGGCCGCGATAGGCTCTCCCACTCCTGAGCCTGCCACCCTGGTTGGTGGGAGACGGTGTCAGTCTAACAGGTCTGGCCTCAGGTGTGGATTGATTAATCCCAGGAGTATACCTAGACGTAGTACCTGGCAGATCCCTAACAGTATGTCTAAATATCTGTCTTTATGTATGTACAGTATATATGTTCCAGTATGTGCGTGTCTATATATGTGGTTAATTTTTGGTTTGTGTAGGGGCGGCAATAGAGAGTCCCGCAATGGGCGCCATCCAACCTAAGGCCGGCCCTGGTTGCAGCCTCCAATAAAATTAGAATAGTTGCCTGGATTCTGAGGTGATGCTCTGGTGGAATGAGGTGCAAATATGGAGCTAGGGTACGGGCAAAAGTGTTCACCTCATCTTCAGGTTTGTTCCTATTTAAGTACTCCAATACTATAGAGTCAACCTGGCTAGCAGCAGAGGGTTGTACTATTTTCCTCTTGCTGGCGGCACATGAAGGGGCAGTATTTTCTGCAAAGGGAGGGTTACAGACACTGTGGCCAGATAAAGTATCTGGATTGGCTGGATCATCGGGATCCAGGTGTTCGTGGGCTGGGGTATGTAGTGTGCTCTCCTCCACCTCTCTACTCTTCCTCCTCATCCTCCTCTAGGTTGTCCTCCAAACTAAGTTTAGAAAAAATAATAATATTGTACAATATATTGCACGTATTAACAACCAATGTCATTTTTATTTTTTTCTATACTTACAGACGAAGTTCGAAAAAAGGGAGCAGAAAAACAAGCTGCTGAGTGAATAGATATGGTCTTTTTTTGGTAGGAGCAGAGACACTTCTTCCTTTGTGTGTCATCTCGTGTCTATATTGGTCCCTAGTGCTTCGCCTTGCGGACCTTGATGTCATCCACTGTTGGGCAAAACATATAAATATATAGATTGCTATTTGAGGGGTGATTATACAGTTAAACCTGTTCTACAAGGCCAACATAACATGAATGCTTAATCTTCACGGTGACACCAGCTTTATCAGGGCACATGGAATAAAGGACTGAAATATTTGTTACCGCTAAAATTTGCTCAACAGGGACACATGACACAAATATATATAGGGAGCATTTATGGTGACATCATCTCTATCAAGGCCACACAGCGGTAGTGGATAAAATAAGTTAACGCTAAAACCTGCAAAATGTTTGGCACATGAAAGGAATAGATAAAGGTCATCTATATACAATATTTATGGCTGCACTTACCAAACTTAGATTTTTCAGCAGGCCTCACACTGGAGCACTGCTGCTGAAACATGCTTTTTGCAATGGCCTCCCCTGCTGCATCTTTCTTGATGCGATCATGGTACTCATCCGTTCTGGTGTCCCATAACTCTGGCCTCTCGTGTACAAGGTTATACGTTTTTCCACATCAGTCAGTGAACCTTGGCATGACTTTTTTTTTTAACAGTGCTCAAGATGGAACCATCTGCCTCCAATTTCTCCACTAGCTTGTCCACCCTGGTCTGCAAGCACTTCCTGTTTTTGTTTTTCTTCTTACTCAATTTCCTTAGCAACTGTGCATGAACAATGCACAGCACACGGATGTTGCCTGTGTGCTGTAGATTATTTTCACTCAACCATTCTATGGAGCGCATACACGGACCAATTTACGACATGCAGTGAGTTTTACGCAACGGACATACGCGTGAAAAATCACGCATGTCTGAATAGCCCTATTGATTTGCATGGGTCCGTGTGCTGTGAGTTATAGTTAGGTCCAGAATTATTTGGACAGTGACACAATCTTCATGATTTGGGCTCTACATGCCACCACATTGGATTTAAAATGAAACAACTAAGATGCAATTGAAGTGTAGACTTTCAGGTTTAATTAAAGGGGTTGATCAAAAATATCCTGTGAAACGTTTAGGAATTGCAACCATTTTTCTACACAGCCTCCTCATTTGAGGGGCTCAAAAGTAATTGGACAAATTAATATTACCATAAATAAAATGTTTTTATTAATACTTTGTAGATAATCCTTTGCAGGCAATGACTGCCTGAAGTTTGGAACCTATGGACATCACTAAATGCTGGTTTCCTCCTTTGTGATGTTTTGCCAGGCCTTTACTGCAGCTGTCTTCAGTTGTTGCTTGTTTGTGGGTCTTTCTGCCTTAAGTTTTGTCTTAAGCAAGTGAAATGAATGCTCGACCGGGTTGAGATCTGGTGATTGACTTGGCCATTGCAGAATATTCCACTTGTTTGCCATAGAAAACTCCTGGATTGCTTTCGCAGTATGTTTTGGGTCATTGTCCATCTGTACTGTGAAGCGGCGTCCAATCAACCTTGCTGCATTTGGTTGAATCTGAGCAGAAAGTATATCCGTGAACACTTCAGAATTAATCCGGCTGCTTCTATCTTTAGTCACATTATCAATAAACACTAGTGACCCAGTTCCTTTGGCAGCAATGCATGTCCATGCCATCACACTGCCTCCACCATGTTTTACAGAGGATATGGTGTGCTTTGGATGATGAGCCATTCCAAGCCTTCTCCATTCTTTCTTCCTCCCATCATTCTTGTACAGGTTGATCTTAGTTTCATCTGTTCACAGAATGCTGTTCCAGAACTTGGTTGGCTTCTTGAGATGTTGTTTGGCAAAGTCTAATCTGGTATTTCTATTTTTGAGACTGATTAATGGTTTGCACCTCTGTATTTGCTCTCATGAAGTCTGCTCTTTATGGTAGACTTAGATACTGATACACTTACTTCCAGGAGAGTGTTCGTCACTTGGGTAGATGTTGTGAAGGGTTTTTTCTTCACCATGGAAAGGATTCTACGATCATCCACCACTGTTGTCTTCCGGGAACGTCCAGGCCTTTTGGAGTTCACAAGATCACCAGTGCGCTCTTTTTTTTCAAGAATGTACCAAACTGTTGACTTGGCCACTCCTAGTCTTTGTGCTGTCTCTCTGATGGATTTCTTAATTTTTTTTTCAGCCTAACGATGGTTTATTTCACTTACATTGAGAGCTGCTTTGACCTCATGTTGTGGGTTCACAGGAACATCTTCCAAATACAAATGCCACACCTGGAATCAACTCCAGACCTTTTACCTACTTAATTGATGATGGATTAATGAGAGAATAGCCCATGCAGCCCATTAACTAGTTTTTGAGCAAATTGTCCAATTACCTTTGGTCTCTTGAAATAGAGGCAGCTACAAATTAAAGAGTTGTAATTCCTAAACCCTTCCTCAAATTAGGATTTGAATACCCTCAAATTAAAGCTGAGAGTCTGCACTTTAAGCCCATATTGATTATATAACTGTATATTCAATATGTTGTGGTAAACAGCTAAAGTGACAAAACTTGTGTCACTCTCCAAATAATTCTGGACCTAACTGTATTTCAACGGACAACAACAGACTATTTCAATGGACGCGAAACACGCTTGTCTGAATGAGCCCTGAGATAAAACAACAATTCCAGAGTTTTTTTTATTTATCCCGCCTCCAAAACATTTAAATAAAAAGTGATCAAAAGTCTTATGTACTCCAAAATGGTACCTAATGAAAAAGGCTTCATTGACAGAAAAACAAAATGTTATGGCTCTTGGAATGTAGTGACACAAAAACAAAAGATTTTATTCTGCAAAAGTAGTAAAACATAAAAAAATATAAATTTGACATCACTGTAATTGTATCGACCCAGAAAGTAAAGTAATTATGTAATTTATAATACACAATAAACGCCGTAAAAACAAAACTCAAAAAACTTGGCACAACTGCTGTTTTTATTTTCCTCCGCCCAAAAAAAATCATAAAAGTTATACAGTACATTACATGTACCCCAAAATGGTGCCATTAAAAAATACAACTTTTTCCACAAAAAACGAGATCTCATACGGCTAAGTCGACGAGAATATAAAAAAGTTATTGCTTTAAAATGCGGAAATAAGGCCCAAACGCTGAGTACCTAAGACCCAAAATAGCTGCAACCTTAAAGAAAAAAAACACAGATCAAGATCACATAATATCTTATAGAGGTACTTTTGCAATATTAAAGATATGACATTCAAAACATTTTCAAAAGGATGGAAGAATCTGTTAATGGTATGTAACTGCCCTAAATCTGGGATGTACAACCCATGGTCTTTAGGACAACAAATCGATTGAGACAGATATAACAAGCAATCTACTGTCTTATTCTATTGAAAGATTGAAGGCAGCCCTGTTTATTTTTCTGCACTGATCATAAAACCATTGCAGAAGCAGGAATATATAAGTAAGGGAACTCTAGCTGATCACATTTATCGTTCTGCATGTTAACTCGTTAGTGGGAAAAAGGAGAGTAATAATAGAGGCATGCCAGTCATGTTGGCTCTTTGGAATGGATGTCATGGGGCAAGCTGTGTGACTAACCCTGAAGGGTTATCTGTGACTGGCACTCACTGGGTCTGTGTGGCTGAGATTCATGGAGAGCTTAATAGCTAGCACTTATTGGGGGCTTTGTGGCTGCCACTCATTTGGGGTCTCTGAAGTTAGTATTTTCTATATTATGTATGTATATATTAGTTCTATACAGGGAAGGTTCTCAACACAGGACCAATGTTAGTCAATGCAGTAATTGACACAGCTATAATCAGGGGTGGGATTCAATTTTTTTTTAGAACAGATTCCAAACTTAGCCACAAACCCTGAATATAAAAGTTTAGTGTCCCGATCTGTGGGTATGTGGACCCACTGGGCCGCACCGCATAGCGGGATAGCAGCTGGCCAACCAACAGTGTACCAAGTATATACAAAGTCCAGCACAAGAGTACCTGTAAAACTAATAAATAAAAATAGAAATGTCAGCTCACTCTCCAAGGTGCACGAAGAAGACAGCGATCTCCACGCTATAGGAACAACATTCAGGAGGAAAAGATCAGCACTCCTTGTGGAATTTGAAAAATAAATCTTCTTTATTTATTTAAATAGCCAGCAGAAAGGCTGAACAGCTTGAAGTGGACAAAATATATAAAGCGTCCGTCCCCTCTGACGCGTTTCTAGCTCACAAGAGCCATTACTCATAGATAGGGGAGGGAATGAGAGTGTGTGGCTGAAATAACAGCCCAGCCAGGAAAGAAAACCACCCACTCTAATCAGGTGTATACAATGATCACAAAAGTGAATGACATATAAAACGTACAAAAAGGTCTAAAAATGTAACTATAAAATCACAGACCAAGTACAAAAGTATATGGAGTATTAATAGTTCATAATAAGATAATTTCTCACATTAAGACGATTGGGGACTATAGTATTTAACAAGAGAATCCAGTATCCCTCACGATTTAGTAGTGCTCTCCTATGAGCACCACCTCGCACTGGTTTGTTAACCCTTTCAATTCCTGAAAACTGAAAGCTGCTGATATTGCCTTGATGCATAAGACTAAAGTGTTTGGATGCATTAGAAGGATTTCTAACTTCAGGATTAGTGGCTCCATTGAGATGTTCTCTAATTCTGACCTTAAGAGGGCGACTTGTGCACCCAACAAATAGGATAAATCACAGAGAGTACAGTTTATTTGATATACTACATGTCGTGTGTTGCAGTTGATGAATTGTTTTATTTTATGTATAGTTCCATCGATAGCCGAACTTACTTCTTTAATTTGATGTACATGGTTGCAACACATAAATATATTTGCTCCGCAAGGATAAAAACCTTTAGATGACAGCCACGTATTTTGTTTAGATGAAACATGCGTTAAACTAGGTGAGAGCATGGTACCCAAAGTAGACTCTAGGCTCTAGGCTTGGCTCTAGGCGGCGTCAGGTAAGTGCTTATCTTACCTCCCTCCGCGGTCGTCTTTCACGATGTGCGGCTGCAGCTACAAGAGGGCGCACACGCTGACTCTTCCCTTCTTAAAGGGCCAGCGAGTGCCAAAATTTCCAAGACTTCCTATTTAACGATCCTCCTCCCTCTGAATCCTTGCTTGAACAAGTTCCCCGTGAGCTTCCCTGTACCCAGTTTCCCTGTTACCTTGCCTTCTGCCTTTATCTGCATTTCCCATTGTGACCTCTGCCTGTACTTGACTATCCTTGCCTGCCGCCTGCCTTGAGCTATTGCTATCGATACACGTTACGACGTCTGCTCCCTCTCCTGACTTCTGCCTCCAAAACCTGCTGTGCCAAGCGTTGCCCTGGGTTACAAGCACCATCTCCCGGATGACAAAAAGGATCCACAAACAAACCGGTGAGAACCGTTATATGTGTCTTCAGCTCCTCGCTGTTTCAACACATCATTATGATGTTACACACACTGCTCCTGAATCTGCTAGTACCATACACTGTGCCTCTGAATATATTTGTGTCACACATTGTGCCCCCTGAATACAATCATGTCACACACCATGCCCCCAGAAAATAAAGCTCCACACACGCACAGAGCCCAATAAACATAGTGCCACGTGCTGAGCTCCCTGAAAATAGTGCCACAGTCTGTGCAACATGAAAATAAAGCATCACACATAGTGCCCTTTAAGAGTAGTGCCAGGCACCATGCCCCTTGAAAAAAATGCACCACACACACACACACAGTGTCCCCTGTAGATAATTTCACAATCTGTACCCCTGTAGACAGTGTCACGTGCTGTGCCCCCTGTAGATAGTGTCAAATGATGTGCCCCCTGCAGATAATGATGCACACTGTGCTACCTATATATATAGTGTCAAAGGCTGAGCCACCTGTAGAGAGTGCTGTACTCTGTGCCCCCTGTAGGGAGTGCCACACATAGTGACCCCTTTAGAGAGTGCCACACAGTGCCCCTATAAAGCGTGCCACACAAATTACCCCCTATATAGATTGCCACACACAGATCACCCTGTAGAGAATGCCACACATAGTGCCCCCTGTAGATAGGGGCTGGAAAGCCTGTGCCCTCTGAAAATGAAGCACCACAGTGACCCTAAAACAAATAAGTATATGGTACTCATCTGTCCATGTTTTCATGCTGTCATTCAGCAATGCTCTCCTGGTCTACTCCTGAGGAACAACGCAGGCTGTGCAGTGATGTCATTGTGCCGCCTGCATTACAGAAAAACTGCTGAATGGCAGGAGAAGGGAACTAATGGTTCCCTTGCCTCACCACCGCTAGTCCAATGTGCAATTGGATTTGGTTTCTACAAACCGGCTGTTACTTTAACAAATGGTTCAGATGAACTGGGGAGAACGGTCCGTAACAATTCAATTGAATTAATTGTTTGTAGTATTACTGTATTATCTCCAAAGAGATCAAAGGTGTGTTATTATAGATATAGTACAACCTCTGATTTTCATCTGTACTCACATCCATATTTATATCAGCAACGTATCCATATTTGTAGATGTGCAATTGTATAACATATGACTGAAATAAATTCATAAGAAAGATAGCAAACAGAAAACTTATAGAACATGGAGCCTTCAAGTAAGCATTGCCATAATACAGACACATTAACTACAGTATGTACTGATGCATTGCCTTGATTTTATATTGTAATTATTAATATTTTGGTATATTTGTTTTCCCCCCACCAGAGGTTCTTATTTGTCCTCTTCATGGTTACTTTACATTGCCTTTATATTTTTGTTTATGTTTTATATTCCTTACTGTAGTCAGCTAAGGGGTCATTTTTCCAGATGTAATCATGAAGAAACCCAGAAATGAGGGGTGAAACTGATGCTGAGATCACTCTTGGGTGTTAAAGCAGACACAGGAGAAAGCTATGGCCACCTGGTCGAGAAATTGCATTGAGGGCAACTTCCTGTTATTTTTGAATGCTTCTAAAATCATTCTACCTGGATTGTCAAACCTTCCACTTTTACTAGGTACATAAAATAAATTAAATAATTTGTTTCAAATTAGCATTTTTAGGCTGAATCAGCAAATTACATTTTTTTATCACTAACTTCCCTCCACAGCCATTTTTCATTTTTTCATTTTCGCTTTTTTCTCCCCACCTTCCAAAAATTACTTTTTATTATTATTTTTTTACTGCATTCACCATGCGTGTTAAATATTGTTACATTACAATAGTTGAGACTTTTATGGAGGTGGAGATACGAGTTATGTTAATTTTAGTTTTATCTTCATTTTGCAAAATAGATCCAACAGAGGTAGAACTTGATGGACATTTATGTTTACAACCTATTTAACTACATAACTACAATTACACAGTAAGTTATGGAGTGAATGTAAGTTTTTAGTTTATGTTTGTTAGCTGGATTTTGTTAAACTTTGCCATCTTAGAATGCTTGTTGTGTCAGAGATTTGCAGGTACCATCAGTTTTATAGAACCGTCATCAGCTACATGTTTAAAGAGACCTCATTATTTCCAGTTGACTAATTGATTGAACAATCATAGTAGTAAATACTACATGAATAATGCATTAAGACTCAAATTTTTCCTATAAATCTTGTCACATATTTCCATAAATTACCATGAAGAGGAGAATCTAAATACATACACAATAACGGTCAGAGCAAAACAGAAAGTGTGTCAAACAGCAGTGTTAATACATCCATATATGTTACATAGAATTTCCTTGGTACTGCAATAACATTCCAGATCACCTATAATTAGAGAGATAACCAGATAAAAGCAAACAATGATTAAAATATGTACAAGATATATTTCTTGTACATTTTCTGTGCACTTTGTAGTCTCATTCTACAATGCGTAATATGCCAAGCTTTATGTTCTTGAAAACCACCACACATGTTCATCAGAATTTATAAAATAGTTATATTTCTAAATGTAATAAGATTAGTGTAAATGTACTTCCAATCAAGCTAGCAAAAAAAAAAAACTACCCAAGACCACTACATGCTGGTATTAATCCCTCCACTACTGATGCTGACGTTAAAATCTTCATTACTGTAACCTTCACTACTCCACACCACTAGGGAATTGGCATTCGATTTTTCAGTACCTTAGACCCGTTGTCGTTAACTTTTGGTACATGTACCCAAAGTACACATCACGTGCTCAGGTGGTTAAAAAGTAAATCTGGCCGGGTCTAGTAAGCACGTCAGCTCTGTAAGAATGCCCAGCACAAGAAACCAGCTCTGGTCCCACGGCCACTGCCTCTTCTATCAGGGTCCTGCTGTCTCTTTTATGAAGGTTCCGCTGCTGCCGCGTTTACCTCCTTGCTTTCTATATAGGTCAGTCCAAAGAAACAGGGGCAGAGTCTGATCTGGGGTCTTTAATTATTAACCCCTTAAGGACACGGCCATCCCGACGCTCATAACGCTTTTATTTTTTGTACGACGTAGTTGTATGAGACTTTGCTTTTTGCGGGACGAGTTGTACTTTATGTACGTACCATTTTTTGGTACAAATACATTATCGTTTAATTTCTATACATTTTTAATTAGATTAAAATGCAGAAAAAAAGCAGTTGCGCAGCAGTTTTAATATTTTTTTTTTTACACCATACACCGATCACCATAAATAATGTTATACATTTGTTGTACAGGTTGTTATGGTCGTGGCGATACCAAATATGTCTATATTATTTCATGTTTTGGGACTTATATTTTAAAAAGTTGATTTATTATAAAAAATGTGTGTTTCTGTGTATTTTATTAACTTTTTATTTATTTGTTTACCATTATTATTTTTTTTACATTCATTTAACTTTTTTTTTTAATCCCATAAAGGGATTTATTATTTTGATTTTTATTTTGTAACTGCAATTTACTGGTATAGATCTATATGCCAGTACATTAGCCTGTTACTGATCGTACACAGGCAGTTGTTGGGGCATACCTCAGTATGCCCTAACAACAGGAAATATGTTTAGACAGCCCTGGGGTCCTTCAATGGACCCTGGGCTGTCTGGCCATACGAGTTGTGGGCTATGATCGCGTCACAGTTATTTTCTGTGACGCAATCAATGTGCAGCCCCCTCTCTTTGAACGCCGCGATCAGCTTTCATCGCGGCGTTCAAAGGGTTAACAGCGGAGAGAAGATGTTTCTCTCCTCTCCGCTGTCAGAGCGGGCCGTGGCTGTGTATTACAGCCGTTGCCCCGCTCTCGATCGCGTGCACAGACGCGCGCAGGGACGGCTGTCACACAGGATGAGTATGCTCGTCCTAATGCGCGAAGTGCTCGCCGCTCAGGACGAGCATACTCGTCCTGTGTCGGCAACCAGTTAAGGGTACTGATCTGAGGGTCTGTAATTATTAGGGGGTCTGATCTGGGGTCTGTAATTTTTAGGAGGTTTGATCTTGGATCTGTGATTATTAGGGGTCTGATCTGGTGTCTAATTTTGAAGGTGTCTAATCTAGGGTCTATCATTTGTAGAATGTTTAATCTGGGGTCTATAATTTTAGTGGGTCTGATTTCGGGTCTAATTCTTAGGAATCTGATCTTTGGTCTATAAATGAGGTAGACTGGTCTGGGGGTCTGTATATATATATATATATGGTCTGTATATACAAGGTGGCCTGGTCTGGTGGCTGTCTACAGGGGGTTTGCATACATGGGGCTACTGGCCTGGGGTCTGTATAAAGGGGAAATCTGACCAGGTCTCATAAGTGGTCTGTATTAATTTTAGGGGACTGCTGTATATGGTCCCATGTTCTATTTGCAATTCAAACGCCATCAGTTGGGGGGATGTCCTATATAAATGGGCATGGCATAAATAAAAAAAACTTGCTAGCCGCTTTTTCTTTCTGTCTTCTAGTCAAAAATAATGACACAGCACTTGATCTGTCACACAACAGACACCAACAACTACCAAGGGGACTTGTTGACTTATAATGAGGTCTGTCAAGGGAAGAGTAGTGCTATGGAATGACTAGCGCTCAGCAGGTGGATCATAATAAGGACAATATGGGCTACTGCCCGGGGTCCTGGAGGGCCCAGAGCTGGGAAGTAATTGGCCCATCATAATGTGAATTGGTTGCTTTAGCTGGGTACCGTGTTACCATGCTAGTGTTTGAATCCCACCCCCTCTGAACAAGAACCTTGTCAATGCAGAATTATAGACAATGATAATGTTAGTGGCATTGTGCAATTGCTCTGCCCACAATGCTCAACCTTCAGCAAATCTTCCTGTCCATCCCCAAGATCCCACCCTCAGTTCATTCTGATGTACAAACAATACATTCCCTCATTAGGCAGCAGCAGTATTGTTCATTTTCCTGCCAGGCTCAGGCCGCTGAGTCTGACAGTGTCCACACCAGTATGCATCCTCTCTACGAGCCAGTCAGCCTCCCCACACAGCTGTAACCCCAGTATATTTTATTTTATATGACAGCAGCCAGCTAAGTAATGTGTATATGATTTTATATAGTAAATATAACAAATAAAGTAATTGCCTACTTTCGCTCTAATAAGCCTCTCTTCCAGTGGCGGATTAAGTAGACCTGACCTGTTACCCAAACTTGGGCCCCCCTTCTCCACCACCAACATGCCGTGCCGTAACTATTGTTAACACTACCTTTTTGTGCAAGCATTAACAAATGGGTGTTATGATTCCCCTTGTCAAAGGGCTGTGTTCCTACATACTGACAGACCCCAACCATAGCTGACTGTATCACACTGTGTAGGGATACATCCACGTGACCAGGGGAATTGTAACACCCATTTGTCTATTAGTCCTGGACTGCAAAAAGACTTTTTCTGAAATACAAGAATTTCCTATAATAAAAATGTCAGAAGAGGTGATAGATTCTCTATAAATCCAGTCATTAACATGTGACTTCTCAGATTCTTGTAGTTTTTTCCCCCTATTTTCTTCTCCATCCGGTCGAGACTTCATGATGACTTCTCCTGGCCATGACCCATTTCTGCAGAATTTGCCACTCAGATGTCTTCGGCTCCTCACTTTTCCAACATTTTCACACCTATAAACGAAGGTAAAATTGTCATGGTGCCTCACACTGTGCCCGTAAATATAATAGCACCATACACTGCGCCCCCGAATAAACTAGTACCAAACACTGTGCTCCTGAATAAAATAGTGCCATACACTGTGCCCCTGAATATAGTTGTGTCAAATACAGTAAAGTAAAGCACCACATACAGCCCCCTGTAGATAGTGCCACTCAGCTCCCTGTAGATAGTGCCACACATCCCCTTGTAGATGGCTCCAAACAGCACCCTTGTAGATAGCGCCACACAGCCCCACCTGTAGATAGCGCCAACCCCTATAGATTTGCCACGCCCCTGCAGTTAGTGCCACACTTACCTGTCCCCGGTCCAGTGCTGTCCTCCTTTCTGACGATGCAGGAATAGTCTTTTCTGACCAGGCCGCATCCAGCTGAACGACACAAGCAGCTCGATGACGTGGGCCGACGTCATAGCGCCGCCTGCATATAAAAAAGGCTGAATGTTGGGGGAGGGAACCGACGGTTCCCTTGTCTTGCCAGTGATGTTAATTGTATCTGCGTCCTCTGGAAGCAGAAACACAGAAGTAAATGGGAGTTACGGAAACAGCGTAGCACCGCAAACTGCACTGTTTCCGGAACTCTGTAGCTACAGAAACAGAGTACATGGTCGAGTTACGAAAACAGCGTAACTCGCTGAGCTACGCTGTTTTCGTAACTCCCATAGAACTGAATAGTAGCTACGGAAATAGTGTAGCATGCTACGCTGCTTCTGTAACTGCCATTCACTACTATGGGAGTTACGGAAACAGCATAGCTCAGCGAGTTAAGCTGTTTCCGTAATTCATCTATGCGTTGCAGTGTATTGTACCAGCGATTTAATGATCGCTGGTTCAAGTCCCCTAGGGGAGCTAATAAAATGTGTAAAAACAAAAGTTAGATACATTTTCAGGAGTGTAAAAAAACATTCAAAGTTAAAAAACAAAAACCTTTTCCCATTTTTCCCCAAGCACAATGTAAAAAAAAAAAAAATGGTATGTGTCCGTAAAAGTCCGAACTATTACAATATAGCATTATTTGACTCACACGGTGAACAGCACAAAAAAATAATAATTTAAAACCCTAGAATCATTGTTTTTTGGTCACCTTAGCGCTTAAGAGAATGAAATAAAAAGTGATTGTATGTAAACAAAAATTGGTGGCAATAAAAACTACAGCTCATCCCGCAGAAAAATAAGCCCTCACACCGCTCAAACAATCAAAAAATATAAAAGTTATGGCTTTCAGACTGTGGTGAAACAGAACAAATGTTTTTTTTTAACAAATAGTTTTTTTTTGTAAAAGCAGTAAAATATAATATTTTTTCCTATTTTCTGTTGTCTAAAACCTGGGTGCGTCTTATAGTCAGGTGCGTCTTATAGTCCAAAAAATACGGTACTTTAAGCTCCTGACGTCTTCCGGGAATGTTTTCTGCTTCCAATCCTCTCTATGGCTTAAATTCTGTTCACATGAAAAAGCGTCGGCATATAAAAGTCAAATGTATCCATAAGGCTCCATTTACCCAACAGAGTTTAAGAGAGTGTCCTTTTAGCCCCCATTGAGTTGGTATATGTCATTATAGCTTGATTTTAACTGTATGAAATAGTTTATGGTTTTCTTTGCATAGACATCCCTCTTATAAGAGCCCATGGGTGACATATGTCACTGTTTGCCTATACAGTGGCATATATCAGAGCCATCGGAGTAAATCCTTTTGATCCTTCAATGGAAGACTCAAACATGATGTGTACGGGGTCGTACTACGTTTTCACACTGAATTCATCTTAGTGCCTGATCTAAGACAGCCTGGGAACAGAATGTTGTTAAAATCTGGTAACATGTGTTTATAGTTCTGGAGGGGGGTCACACACTTACTAAATAGCCCATGGCCCATGGTACCTTTAATCCGCCTCTAACAGAGCTGCATACTGCACTATTTTTCTTGTCAAATCTGACAGAATCTGCGATAAAGGCTCAGAACAGAGTGTTAGCAGAGCCTTATAACTGATCGCTTCCTTGGGGGTACTCGGTAGGAACTTATTGTCACTAGGGAATACTTGACTTAAAAAGGTTTAGAAACACTGCCCTAGACTACCAGGGAAGCCAGCATTAACCCATTCATCTTCCATAGACCATGAAAAATACTGGCAAAAAAACCCCTCAATATATTACACTTGTAGGGAGGCTAGTATTAATCTTTCCACTACATTAGAAAAACAGACATGCTGACATTAAGGGTATGTTCACACGCTGAGTCAAAAACGTCTCAAAATACGGAGCTGTTTTCAAGGGAAAACAGCTCCTGATTTTCAGACGTTATTTAAGTCACTCGCGTTTTTTCGCAGCCTTTTTCGTGGCATTTTTTACGGCCATTTTTGGAGCTGTTTTCAATATAGTCAAATAAAAACGGCTCCAAAAACATCCCAAGAAACGACCTGCACTTTTCGCGGCCGTTTTTTTTACCGGGCAGTTTTTCAAAACGGCCGCGTAAAAAAAGGCTCCTCGGAACAGAACGCAGCAATTGAAGTTTCCCATTGAAGTCAATAGGCACATGTTTGGAGGCGTTCCAATTTTTCAACCGTTTTTCGGGCGTTTACAACTGAAAAACAGCCGAAAATAGGCCGTGTGAACATACCCTAACCCTCTCACAAGCCTAAACCACTAAAGTTATTACATTTGAGTGTGTCTATTGGATTTGTGGATTCAAGGTTATTGTTCCTTTACCTATTTAAACCACCCAGGATGAAATGTCTTAATGGTTAAAACACTTCAGCCCACTAGAGATAGTATCAACCGTACAGTCATCTAAATTCATTATTAATTTTTAAGTCGCTCCTAGCTACCAGAAAGCAACTGTAGTAAACCTTAAGCTAAGTTTTAGGGTATGTTCAAACGCAGTGATCAAAAACGTCTGAAAATACGGAGCTGTTTTCAGGCAAAAACAGCTCCTGATTTTCAGACGTTTTTGTAACAACTCGCGTTTTTTCGCTGCGTATTTTACAGCCGTTTTTGGAGCTGTTTTTCAATGGAGTCAATAAAAACCCCTCCAAAAACGTCTCAAGAAGTGACATGCAGTTCTTTTTCACGGGCGTCTTTTTACGCACCGTACTTTGACAGCGACGCGTAAAATTAAGCCTCGTGGGAACAGAACACCGTAAATCCCATTGAAAGCAATGGGCAGATGTTTGTAGGCGTAATGGAGCCGTTTTTTCAGGCGTAATTAGAGGTGTAAAACGCCCGAATTACGTCTGAAAACACTGCGTGTGAACATACCCTTAGTGTTTGATGTAAAAATATTTATTGGGCATTGTAATGATAAAAAAAATTGTTGTGCACAATTTATATGTGCCCCTTGTACCCACTGGGTTAAATGTATGAGTGTGCTCATAGAGGGAATGAGTGATGTATTTAATTTTAGGTTTATTAATTCGATTTTAGTATATAAATAATGTGTTTTGTCTTTTTTTAATTTTGCGGTTATGTATTTTTTTATTTGTAAAGCCTTCCCTGGGGACAGCCATATTGAAGACACATACACTTTTTTCCTGTGTAGTCAGTACAGCAGGGTGAGTGGGCTTTATGGCAGCTGAAAATAATGGGAGTCAATAGAAAGAGAAATCTCTTCGATTTTTACAGTCTCTAGAAAGTGATGGCCCCTGCCGCAGAGACCAGCTGCATACAGAGCCTTTTTGTGTATATAGGGTACGGTTTTGCTTTGCTACATTACCTAGGTTTCCAGTAATACAATAGAGGCTTTTATTAACTTGCCCACCCTCTAATGATAATGAGATGATTCTTCTCATCCTGTGCATGTTTATATAGCAAAGCTGACAAGTTAGCGACAGAGAACAGGGAATATCATTTTATCTCTGGGTGGGTGGGAGCAGAGAATATTTTGGTAGAGCCAAAGGGGCCAGTATCGAAACCTTTTTTATATATATTTATAAATGCCCTGGAAAGAAGCTTATGGAGTAAAGTTATGTTGGGTGGATGTCACAGAAGAGAGCAATATTACATTTCAGAGGGATTTGTAGAGGATGGAGGCTTAGGCATAGAAGTGTCATTTTCATGTATATAAATGTAAGTGCACTTAGAGAATCAATTTCTTCATTATGTATTAAATAATAAAACATTGGATAAAACAGACATGTAGTAAAATGAATTGCTTTATACTAATCGGCATTTCTAACCAAATTAGATAATTGAATATATACTGTAGCAATTATTCCCGATATTTGCTTCCAATGCAAATAAAATCATGGTATACATTAAAAAGTGCTTATACCTGAAATCATTAGTCAGGCATATGGAATATTCTGTACAGTTATGGTTGCCGGTGTACCAGACTGAGTTAGTTGAGAGGCGGGCAACTAGAGTATTTCTCAAATGAGAAGTATTAAGTTTTACTTATACAGAATGGGCAGGTGTGGGTCAACCCCCTGTGAAATTTTAATTACATTTTAAATTAACATTTTAATGCTTTCCATATCTATATAATTGTTTATCAGTATTGTGAGAAACTAGACATAATTGATAAACATGAATATGAGGTTCTTTGTTAACATTTTGATCAAACTGTATACGCCCACTTGCCACTTCAAGGCGACCTCTTTCAAAGTGGGTCCCTACTCTATCAGTTGCAGCACCGCATGGTGGCCACTGCCACTGCAGCACCGCTCCTGCAGAGGGAGCAACCCAGAGGCCCAAAAGCACCCATGCTATCAGGCTGTGCCAAGCCTCCTTGGCTCTGAGCCACGACCCCCCACAAGTGCAGCACTACAGCAACATATGCCACCCTACAGCACCACAACATGGGAACAGATGGAATAAGCTCACCTTACCATGCACTGCCAGTGGCTAACTGAGAGCACAAGCAAGAGCAGAAACAGTTATCAGGTCATTCCTAAATTAATGTTGTGGTGCTGTGGGGTGGCGTCTGTTTCTATAGTGCTGCACTTGTGGGGGGATGTCTAGTTTCTCACAATGTTTTTTTTTATTCACATAGATTTATTGTACCTGTATACTAAAGAAGAACAGCGACTGTTTCAGATCACCCTTTCCAACATAACCAATAATAGATTATGTGACGATCGCCGATCTCAGGTCACGTCACAGGGGTGAACTACACTACTGAGTTTATTAATTTACCTCATAAATCCACGCCCACCTACTCTAGATGACAGGATTATGCTAAATTACTCCCGTAGTTTCCAACACCCCAATAATTTATACCACAGTATGCTACCACCACCTATACTTATCTAGGCAATAGGGGCCTAAGTCTCTATGTTCCCTTAACACCAGTTCCTATAACACAGGTTATCTAAATTGAACATAAAATACAGGTAACGTTCCTCACCTTCGGAAGATTAAGTTCTGTAAGACTACAAGGAAGAGACTTATAAATATTTCAGATTTAATACACAATAGTGCAGTGCAATACATAAAATAGTTGTCAGAATAAAAGATAAAAAATATACATACAGTTACAATGCAATCAAACAGTTTATGAAAATAAAAGGGATAAAAGAAACAGAACAAAACCTTACTGATGTACAGCGGCGATATCCTGGCTGTGGGGACAGCTGAAAATATGGGCAGTCACTCCAACCGAGATATGGATCCCCAACGACTGACACTGACCCTCACTTCTCATGGCATTTTAAACCCAGTTTTTTCCCTCCAGTTCACTGGCTGGTGATGTCACTGAGAGGAGGCTGTTCATATGATAATGAAGGGTACTCCTCCCATTACACAGTTGTATTTCTATAGAGAAACATAAAAGTGATCATGTGTCCTTGCAGGAATCCCCTAGAAATATAATATTACCTGCATTCACCTGTGCAGACATTTACCAACCAGGGCATATCAAACACCACTATAATAGGCCCATGTTTTTAGCCAATAGCCAATCCCAGGTAGTTCCTCTGAGTGTAGGGATCTGAATTTGACATATATATGAGGGCTATTTTCCCTGATCATAACTAGCTATGTGGGTCATTACAAATATAAATTATGACGGGGTTTGCCTTGATGTATCATACTTTCTTTGAACACCATGCCATTCTCCCATGTTTCTCCTGGTCCACAGACAGACACACCACAGGCATCCATTTGCATAGCTTTAGATGTTTGGTCAGGATGTTTGGTCAGCCCTAGTGACAAATCCTTAATCAGCACATCTCGCACCTTGGTGAGGAAAGAGCCAATTAAACATTTGTCAGACAGTGGACATCCTTTGATGGCCAAAGATCTGCATTTCCTATGCAAATCAGATGTATCTTCTGTGTCAGAGGGAGTTATGAAATTACCTCCTAGTAACCTACTTTTGATTCTCTTACCTATAACACCACACCTCCCCCCTTAAGACATGGCATGGGATCATTGATATAGCCATCAATATCCCAAGCCGATCTCCGCAGCTTCCCCCTGGCGCGATAACCCATCTGCGTTGCCATGCTCACTGCCCTTTTTGTGCTGGATAGTGAAATCATATTGTTGCAAGGCTAAACTCCATCTCAGCAGCTTCCCGTTATCACCTGCTACCCTGTGCAACCAACTAAGTGGGTTGTGGTCGGTCACTACGGTAAATCTGCGCCCATAGAGGTATGCCTGTAATTTCTGCAAGGCCCATACAATGGCCAAACATTCTTTCTCTACAGTGGCATACGCAACCTCCCTCGGTAGAAGCTTTCTGCTCAAATACATTATTGGATGTTCATGCCCTTCTGGATTTACCTGGCTGAGCACTGCGCCTAGCCCATAGGCGCTGGCGTCAGTCTGCACCACAAACTTACGAGTGAAATCCGGGCTTTGCAAGACTGGGGAGCTAGCAAGGGCAGCTTTTAAAGCTGACAGAGAACTCTCGCAGTCGGCAGTCCAATTAACTATTTGAGGCTGTTTCTTCTTTGTGAGGTCTGTCAAAGGTTTTGCTAGGGAACTATAGTTAGGAACAAACTTTCTATAGTATCCTGCGGTCCCCAAAAAGGACATAACCTGTTTTTTGGTCTTAGGAGTGGGCCAGGCAGAAATTGCATCAACCTTTCCTGGCTCTGGCTTTAGTGTCCCTCCACCCACCTTGTGCCCGAGGTACTGCACTTCGGTCATGCCGATTTGACACTTTCCAGGCTTGATGGTCAGTCCTGCATCCTGGATACGCCTGAGCACCTGTGACAGGTGGGTCAGGTGATCCTCCCAGGTCTGACTGAATACAGCAATGTCATCCAGGTAAGCGACAGCAAACCCTTCAAACTTCTCTAACAGCTTGTTTACCAAGCGCTGGAATGTGGCAGGAGCATTTTTCATACCAAAGGGCATTACCTTGGACTCATAGAGTCCAAAGGGGGTGATGAAAGCGGACCTCTCCTGCGCTTCCACGGACATAGGGATTTGCCAATACCCCCGACTTAAATCCATAATTGTTAGGTACCGGGCACCGGCTAGCTGATCCAAAAGCTCATCTATGCGGGGCATTGGATACGCATCAAACACAGTGATGGTATTCAACTTCCTGTAGTCCACGCAAAATCGGGTTGTCTTGTCCTTTTTGGGGACAAGCACTACAGGTGATGCCCAGGCACTTTGAGACTCTTGGATCACGCCCAGCCCTAACATTTCCTCTATTTCCTTCTTCATGTCAGCCCTTACTTCTAGGGAAACTCTATAAGCTGCTTGCCTAACAGGTTGGTGATTCCCCGTGTCTACATGGTGAGTTGCTAGCGGAGTTCTCCCAGGTCTCCCTGTAAAAGTGGCAAGGAAGGGGTTAAGTACCTCCTGCAGCTGGAACTTCTGACCCTCAGACAGCTGTGAATTGACTACGGCATCTTCAATGGATCCTATCTCCTTTGCGGAAGCCACTAAATCCAGCAGTGTTTCACTTTCTCCCTCCTCTGGCAAACTGCAGACTGGCAGAGCGCACATATCCCGGTCATAATGCGCCTTGATCATATTCACATGAAAAACTTTGTGTTTCTTGCGAACATGATCGATCGTGACTACGTAGTCCACATCGTTGAGGCGTTGATGAATTGGATATGGGCCTTCCCATGCCGCCTGGAGTTTGTTTTGGGTCATAGGGACCAGTACCCATACCTTCTGACCCACCGCATACACTCTCTCTCGGGCATTCCTATCATACCACCTCTTCTGACTTGCCTGTGCCTGCACCATGTTCTCATGTACTAGGCCTGTCAGTTCCTGCATCCTCTCTCTGAATTTCAAGACATAATCTATCACAGAGACCTCTGGTGTAACCAATTCTCCCTCCCATGCTTCTTTCATGAGATCTAGGGGTCCCCGTACCCTCCTTCCATACAGGAGCTCAAAGGGTGAGAAACCGGTTGATGCCTGCGGTACCTCTCTGTAAGCAAATAGCAGGTGCGGGAGATAACGCTCCCAGTCTCGCCCTTGGGACGCCACAAGCATTCGTAGCATCTGCTTGAGGGTCCCGTTAAACCTTTCACACAGACCATTAGTCTGAGGATGGTAAGGGCTGGCCACCAGGTGTTGCACCTGTATTTTCTTACAGAGGCACTGCATCAAATTTGACATAAACTGGGTCCCCTGATCTGTGAGCATCTCCCTGGGAAATCCTACACGGGAAAATATGGTCAGAAGGGCGTCTGCTACCTTATCAGCCCTGATGGAGGATAATGCTATGGCTTCTGGGTAACGTGTGGCATAATCCACTACCGTCAGGATAAAGCGCTTTCCAGAACTGCTGGGTATGGCCAAGGGCCCTACCAGATCCACAGCAATCCGTCGAAAAGGCTCATCAATTATGGGCAAAGGAATGAGGGGGGCCCGGTGCACAGGTCCCGACTTCCCCATCCTTTGGCACACAATACAGGAACGGCAGTAATCTGTCACATCATTCCCCAGGCCAGGCCAGTAAAAGTTGTGTTTTAGACGACTCTTAGTCTTACTTATCCCTAGGTGACCAGCTAGTGGTATCTCATGAGCCACCCGCAGGAGTTGTTCCCTGAACTGACGTGGCACCACTAGTTGCCTGTCTTTTAATACATCCTGCTGGGGGTCAGTGGAAATACTTTGTCTATACAGTCTCCCCTGGTCCCAGGTTATTTTTTCAGTGTCCCCCTCCTCTGGGGTCCGATCAGCCAGCTGTCGCAGCTTCTGCAGACTATCGTCAGTGTGTAGGGCCGTCTGAAACAACTGACATTCTGCGTCTGTACTGGCTGATAGCAACACATTCTGACTAACTTCTGCCGCTGGCTGCGGGCTGTCAGCTGTCCCCACTTCCTCTGCAGCAGACACAGTAGGGGGCCCAGAACCCAGACACAGGTTTGTGTTACAGGCACCCTGACTGCGTGTTACAGGAGAAATGGACACAACATTCTCCCCGTCTTGGTGTACTGGTGTGTGTGTGCATGTGACAGGGATTTCATGCATGTTTATGACGTTTCCCGCTACTAAATCTACACACAAATCATTATCTGACGCTATACAATCCCCACATCCTACATCATTGCTAGTTATACAGTCTATATCCAATGCATTGTTAGATGAGTCTAGGTTATCACTAAGTACAGTAACATTATGTAAGTCTATAACATTGCTGGACACAGGGTCATCACATTCCATAGTATTGACAGTTTCATGATTATCATATACTACCTGCGGTGACACACATGGGGCAGCAAGTACGCTAGAGTCCTCCTCATGGTCTGAAGAAATATATCTGGAGACTAAACGTCCCAGATCAGTTCCTAGTAACACATTAGTGGGGATTTTATCCGTCACTCCCACATCCATCATCCCTCTTCCCGCCCCCCAATCCAGGTAAACTCGTGCCATGGGTAAGGCCGGGATCAGACCACCAACTCCAGAAACAGTTAGAGTTTTTCCTGGGATAATGTCTTCTGAAGAAACAAGCTCTGGGTGGACAAGAGTCATTTCGGCACCAGTGTCCCTCAGTCCCATGGTAACCGTCTTGCCCACAGTGACCGCTTGTAAATTGTCACAAGATGCCCTCTCCCTCCCACCCACAAACAAAACTGCTGGGGACAAAATAGATGGTTTGGGCAAAGGGGTAGTTTTCCTCTTCTCTGGGCAAGCAGTGCTGATATGCCCCACTTGGTTGCATCCAAAACACCTGCGATTATCAACAGCAGGCCTGGGAAGTGGGGCAGGGGCAACACCTCCTGGTGATCTGCGAGTAGGGGCAAAAGTGTTAATAGGGGGCTTTCCCCCTTTCCAGCCTGGAACAGCAGGCTTTCGCGCCTCTGGCGCTCTGTTGGCGGCATATACATCCGCTATCTGGGCAGCTTTATCCAGGGTCTTGGGCTCACGGTCCAAAATAAACTGTCGTACTTCCATAGGACAGGTGTGGAGAAACTGGTCCAGGATCATCAGATCCTCCAAATCTTCAAAGGTGTTGACAGCTAATCCCTCCGTCCACTGCCTGAAGTGGTTCTTTAGTCCATCGGCCAGGTCTGAGTAACTGTCAGTACCCATGCGCTGCAAAGCCCGAAATCGCTTCCTGTATACCTCTGGGGTGAGGTTAAATCGTTGGATTAAGGCCTTTTTAATAGCCTCATAATCTTGATCGATAGTTGTGGGCAGGGCTGCAAACACCTCCAGAGCTTTGCCTTTCAGCCCTGGAGTCAGATACTTAGCCCAGTCTGCAGGTGGCAGTTGGAATTGTCGGCAGACCTTTTCAAAACCTTTTAGATAAACATCCAGATCACCGTCTTTCTCCATGACAGGGAAACGCTCTAGACGGGGTTTAAGGTTGACTGTGTCCGTGGGCTCACCCTGAGGTGAGGATGAAGCACTTGGCAGCTGCATTTGGGTCAACTTGAGCTGGTACTCCCGCTCTGCCTGGCGTTCTGCATACTCTCGCTCCGCTTGACGTTCTGCAAACTCTCGATCTGCTTGGCGTTGTGCAGCTTCTCGCTCTGCTTGGCGTTGTGCAGCTTCTCGCTCTGCTTGGCGTTGTGCAGCTTCTCGCTCTGCTTGACGTTGTGCAGCTTCTCGCTCTGCTTGACGCTCTTGCATCACCAGTTGCATTCGCATATCTGGATCACAGTTGCCCATCTGCTGGAGGATTAGAGAAAGAGAAGACTCCATACCGTTTTGAGACCTGGTACTGCCATGCCCAGCCAGATCCTGACTAGAGTCTCCTGTCTGTTCCTCTGAGGCTGAAGTTTCCCGCTCTGGTCCCACGGAATGGTGGAGCTGTGTATCATCTGCCACCAATGCTTGGATCAGATCCGCTTTACTTTTGTTCATTCCGTCCAGCCTTCTCTCCTCACAGAGGACTAGCAGTTCATCTTTCCTCTTATTTCTATACACCTCTGCCATCTTATCAGTGGTTTTTAAAAATAAAAGAAAGAAAAGAAAAAACAAGAAGGGGAAGGGAAACTGTTTTGCACGTATGTATGTTAGCTGACAAATAGTATGCACTGAGTTCTTCCTTGTGGACTGTTGTATTATTTTCAAAGATACTCCAGCCCTTAAGTGTAAAGGTTAATTTCTTAAACAAAACACTTAACGTCTTTAACAGTGTAAATGACAATAACACTATCCCACCGCTGTGCCACCAATCTGTGACGATCGCCGATCTCAGGTCACGTCACAGGGGTGAACTACACTACTGAGTTTATTAATTTACCTCATAAATCCACGCCCACCTACTCTAGATGACAGGATTATGCTAAATTACTCCCGTAGTTTCCAACACCCCAATAATTTATACCACAGTATGCTACCACCACCTATACTTATCTAGGCAATAGGGGCCTAAGTCTCTATGTTCCCTTAACACCAGTTCCTATAACACAGGTTATCTAAATTGAACATAAAATACAGGTAACGTTCCTCACCTTCGGAAGATTAAGTTCTGTAAGACTACAAGGAAGAGACTTATAAATATTTCAGATTTAATACACAATAGTGCAGTGCAATACATAAAATAGTTGTCAGAATAAAAGATAAAAAATATACATACAGTTACAATGCAATCAAACAGTTTATGAAAATAAAAGGGATAAAAGAAACAGAACAAAACCTTACTGATGTACAGCGGCGATATCCTGGCTGTGGGGACAGCTGAAAATATGGGCAGTCACTCCAACCGAGATATGGATCCCCAACGACTGACACTGACCCTCACTTCTCATGGCATTTTAAACCCAGTTTTTTCCCTCCAGTTCACTGGCTGGTGATGTCACTGAGAGGAGGCTGTTCATATGATAATGAAGGGTACTCCTCCCATTACACAGTTGTATTTCTATAGAGAAACATAAAAGTGATCATGTGTCCTTGCAGGAATCCCCTAGAAATATAATATTACCTGCATTCACCTGTGCAGACATTTACCAACCAGGGCATATCAAACACCACTATAATAGGCCCATGTTTTTAGCCAATAGCCAATCCCAGGTAGTTCCTCTGAGTGTAGGGATCTGAATTTGACATATATATGAGGGCTATTTTCCCTGATCATAACTAGCTATGTGGGTCATTACAAATATAAATTATGACGGGGTTTGCCTTGATGTATCATACTTTCTTTGAACACCATGCCATTCTCCCATGTTTCTCCTGGTCCACAGACAGACACACCACAGGCATCCATTTGCATAGCTTTAGATGTTTGGTCAGGATGTTTGGTCAGCCCTAGTGACAAATCCTTAATCAGCACATCTCGCACCTTGGTGAGGAAAGAGCCAATTAAACATTTGTCAGACAGTGGACATCCTTTGATGGCCAAAGATCTGCATTTCCTATGCAAATCAGATGTATCTTCTGTGTCAGAGGGAGTTATGAAATTACCTCCTAGTAACCTACTTTTGATTCTCTTACCTATAACACCACAGATTATATTTTAGTTATATTGGAAATAGAGTTAGGGTCGCCGGAGCACTAGCTGTAATATGTGACCAGTAGCATATTTGCCTCTATAGAAAGTCTATGTGTGATTATTATTTGTACAGTACAGCACATCATGGCAGGGCCAGTGTCAGCACCCGGTGAACCCGTGCAAGTGCCGGGGCCCACTACAATTGTGGGGGCCCAATTGGCCGCCGGGTGCTGACGTTGCCGTCA
Organism: Rhinoderma darwinii; assembly: GCF_050947455.1. Taxonomy (NCBI): domain Eukaryota; kingdom Metazoa; phylum Chordata; class Amphibia; order Anura; family Rhinodermatidae; genus Rhinoderma; species Rhinoderma darwinii. Next base: position 50,516,631 of record NC_134689.1, read on the forward strand.
TCACGGCATCACTGCCCATTTATGGACAGTGATGTCAGAAGGAGAGAAGGTGTCCCAGGCAGAGCGCTAGAAGCGGCTCTGCTCCGGAACTCCATCTCTGGGAAAGCCCCTGACATCACTGTCCATATATGGACAGTGTTGTCAGGAACAGAGTAGTGTCCCAGACAGCAGCATAGCTATAGGTGTCGCAACGGTCGCAACTGCGACAGGGCCCCTTAGCCTGCAGGGGTGCGCAGGGACCCCGTTGACACACAGCACTGACCATGCTGGTCCTGCTTCCAACTGAATCTGCCTCCACCATTTGCTCCAGCATTCACTGTGCCGCGAGCGACTCTATGCCAAATCACTCACAGCTCAGTGCAAAGGAGGAGAAGGATCTCCTCCACTAGTCGTGGAAATGGGGAAAGTAAGTAATTATGTTATTTTTTTCTATTAAGTACATACATATGGAGGCATTATACTGGGTTTGGGGGAGGGGCTAATATGATAGCTGCTGAAGGGGAATTATACTGTATGGGGGCATTAAACTGTATGAGACAGCTAAGGAGGGCATTATACTGTATGCGGGGCATGATACTCTATGGGGCAGCTATCGGGGGCATTATACTGTATAGGGCATTATACTGTATGTGGCAGCTATGGAGGGCATTATACTGTATGGGGGCATTATAATGTATGGGGCAGCTATGGGGTGCATTATATTGTGTGGGGGGCATGATACTGTATGGGGCAGCTATGGGGGAATTATACTGTATGTGGCAGCTATGGGGGGGCATTATACTGTATCTGACAGCTATGGAGGGCATTATACTGTATGGGTCATTATACTGTAAGGGGCAGCTAATGGGGGCATTATACTGTAAGGGGAGCTATGGGGGAATTATACTGTATGGGGGCATTATAGTGTACGGGGCAGCTATGGGGGGCATTATACTGTTTGGGGTATTATAGTGTGTGGGGCAGCTATGGGCAGCATTATACTCTATGGGGGCATGAGGGCTATGGGTGGTAATGTACTGTGGGGGCAGCTATAGGGGCATTATACTGTGGGGACAACTATGGGGGGTATTGTCGCATGGGGGGAAGCTATGGGGGCATTATACAGTGGGGGGCAGCTATGGGGACCATTATACTGTGTAGTCAGCTATGGGGGCATTATATTGTGTGGAGGCAGCTATAGGGGGTCATTATACTGTGTGGGGCAGTTATGGAAGGGCATTATACTGTGTGGTGGCATACTGAGGGGGCAGCTATGGGGCATTATACTGTGGGGGCATTCATTGGGTCTGTCGGGCAATGGAGCTGGGCATAGGCGTGCGCAGGGTTCTGGTGGTGTTGGGGAGGAGTAGGGGGCCCAAGCAAAATTCTTGCTCCAGGGCTAATGAGCCTTTAGCTACACCCCTGGTACCAGGCAGAGTGCTAGTAGTGCTTTTCTTGGGACTATGGCTCGGGGGTTTCCCCTGCCAACACTGTCCATATAGGGGTCTTCTCCTGAAATGGAATCCCCAGCCAGAGCGTCGGCAATGCTCTGGCGGGGGATTCCACTCCTAGAGGGAACCCCAAAGGCGATACATACAGGGAGGGCGGCTGTGTTGCACTACCAGGGAGGAGGGCTGTGTGGCACTATCAGGGAGGGGGGCTGTGTGGCAATACCTGGGACGAGGGGGCCGTGTGGCACTACCTGGGAGGGGGGCTGTGTGGCACTACCTGGGAGGGGGGCTGTGTGGCACTACCTGGGAGGGGGCTGTGTGGCACTACCTGGGAGGGCAGCTGTGTGGCACAATCTACAGAGGAAACTAAATTTATGGGGTACAAACTGGGGGCCTAACTTCTATATGGGGGCATAAACAGAGCCTAACGTCTATATGGGGACATAAAGTGACATTTTCTGCCATTTTACTGCCGCCGTGAGTTCCCCCGCAAAGAGGCCTACTATGTCTGTGTCGCCCAAGGGCCCACATAAACCTGGAGCTGACCCTGCATCATGGTATATAAAAATGCTTATTGCATTTCGAAATGATGACGTTTTTAATTTTGCAAATTGAGCTTAATATGATTCTGTGATTTGACCTCCTTTTCCATTTAATGTTTTGTTTTTAGATTTGGTTTACATTGCACTTCATGATGATATGTTGTGTATTATTTACAGTGGCTTGACAGAAAAGAAATAACCAAAAAACTAAGGTTGATAAGAAGAGTATCCATTTTTTTCCTCAACAAATAAATGTCTCTAACACTTGGTAGTAGAGGGTAGTGTTATTTATAGTATTGGACCAGAGTATTCAAGTATGTTAAAAACCTTTCAGTTCATTATCATATTGCACTTTCTCATTCATCACAGTTTCTTGTAAAACTGTCAAACATATCTTAAATCTTCCAGGAAAGAGGTTTTTGTTTTTTTACAAGATTTCTGAAAATACTATGATAAGATTTGCGTAAACATTCCTGGAAAATGTTTCCTGTGATGATGTCAAACACTGGTTAATTTTAATGTGTTCTATGCTGGTGGTTTACAGAGTTAAAAAAAAAATACCCCAGGTATATTGATTTGACATATGAGAACGACCGTAGTTAGTAAGGATACCTCAAAATGAACAATGGAGCACTTACTTAGTAAACACTTTTTGCATATTAAGACTTATTATAGATATCATGTTAGTTATATGGGTACACCTGCCCCCCAACTGGACTAACAATTAAATATTTTGAATACTGCATCATAGTCTTCTTAATTATATTTAATTCAGTAGAAGAGAATGTGTTTGTTCTTATTTTATTAAAGGAACACTAAACATACTGCACCAAATGCACACAAAAAATAAAAAATATCCAAGCAATTTCTCCTTTAATCTCCTCCTTTCCTAAGATTGCAATTAAAACTGAGAAATATTTAAAGATATTTTCTCTATTTTCCCAGGAGATCAACCATGTCCCTCCCCCTTCTCTTAACAACCCTGTGTCTGGTTGTAAGACAACTGGCTGGAGCAGGAGCCTCCCCCCTCTACCCTGTCTGTAGTAGGATACACAGATCGTTAAGCTCTCCCCTTTGCTAAGCCCCACCCACCTTGTGTTATCTGCAGGATTGTACTAGACTGTATATTTCGGTTTTGTAATGTTTCTGCTTAATCTGCTCCAGTCTATAATACAAAGCTTCCAAGTGAGCTACAGAAAACAGGAAGCGCCAGCGTATTGTGTCTGCTCTAGTGATCTTTTTTTTTATACATATTAATATGTATAAATGAGGACATAAAGTGCCATTTTCTGCCATTTTACTGCCGCCGTGAGTTCCCCCGCAAAGAGGCCTACTATGTCTGTGTCGCCCAAGGGCCCACATAAACCTGGAGCTGACCCTGCATCATGGTATATAAAAATGCTTATTGCATTTCGAAATGATGACGTTTTTAATTTTGCAAATTGAGCTTAATATGATTCTGTGATTTGACCTCCTTTTCCATTTAATGTTTTGTTTTTAGATTTGGTTTACATTGCACTTCATGATGATATGTTGTGTATTATTTACAGTGGCTTGACAGAAAAGAAATAACCAAAAAAACTAAGGTTGATAAGAAGAGTATCCATTTTTTTCCTCAACAAATAAATGTCTCTAACACTTGGTAGTAGAGGGTAGTGTTATTTATAGTATTGGACCAGAGTATTCAAGTATGTTAAAAACCTTTCAGTTCATTATCATATTGCACTTTCTCATTCATCACAGTTTCTTGTAAAACTGTCAAACATATCTTAAATCTTCCAGGAAAGAGGTTTTTGTTTTTTTACAAGATTTCTGAAAATACTATGATAAGATTTGCGTAAACATTCCTGGAAAATGTTTCCTGTGATAATGTCAAACACTGGTTAATTTTAATGTGTTCTATGCTGGTGGTTTACAGAGTTAAAAAAAAAATACCCCAGGGATATTGATTTGACATATGAGAACGACTGTAGTTAGTAAGGATACCTCAAAATGAACAATGGAGCACTTACTTAGTAAACACTTTTTGCATATTAAGACTTATTATAGATATCATGTTAGTTATATGGGTACACCTGCCCCCCAACTGGACTAACAATTAAATATTTTCAATACTGCATCATAGTCTTCTTAATTATATTTAATTCAGTAGAAGAGAATGTGTTTGTTCTTATTTTATTAAAGGAACACTAAACATACTGCACCAAATGCACACAAAAAATAAAAAATATCCAAGCAATTTCTCCTTTAATCTCCTCCTTTCCTAAGATTGCAATTAAAACTGAGAAATATTTAAAGATATTTTCTCTATTTTCCCAGGAGATCAACCATGTCCCTCCCCCTTCTCTTAACAACCCTGTGTCTGGTTGTAAGACAACTGGCTGGAGCAGGAGCCTCCCCCCTCTACCCTGTCTGTAGTAGGATACACAGATCGTTAAGCTCTCCCCTTTGCTAAGCCCCACCCACCTTGTGTTATCTGCAGGATTGTACTAGACTGTATATTTCGGTTTTGTAATGTTTCTGCTTAATCTGCTCCAGTCTATAATACAAAGCTTCCAAGTGAGCTACAGAAAACAGGAAGCGCCAGCGTATTGTGTCTGCTCTAGTGATCTTTTTTTTTTATACATATTAATATCAATCATGAAAAAAAATCTATCTATCTATCTATCTATCTATCTATCTATCTATCTATCTATCTATCTATCTATCTATCTATCTATCTATCTATCTATCTATCTATCTATCTATCTATCTATTTATCTATCTATCTATCTATCTATCTATCTATCTATCTATCTATCTATCTATCTATCTATCTATCTATCTATCTATCTATCTATCTATCTATCTATCTATCTATCTATCTATCTATCTATCTATCTATCTATTATCTGTCATCTACCCTACACATAATAGTCTAGGAAATTTTCCTGATTCATGATACATCTGTGGGAAAGGCAAAGGTCGTCATTACTTTGATGACAACGTGGGATTCCTGCTATTGTTGTATAATTGTGCAATCTTAGGCTGGATTCACACAGCATTTTGCTGCTTTTTTCTTGGCGTTTTTAATGGCATTTTTTAAATACATTTTTTCTAGTGCGGCCAGATGTTATATTAAAATTGATAGGAAAATATAAAATGCAATACATAGAACTGTGTTTTGATTTGTGGCGATTTTACTGCTTTTTTAAGGTCAGTGTAATTTTTTTTCAAAATGCAGCATGTTCTGGGTATTCTTTTTTTCATTTTTCCTATAGACTACTCTATAGGATTTAAAAAGTGCCAGAAAAAAAGCACATACAACATGACAAGCAATAAAAAAAACGGCAACAAAAATGCCAGAAAATATCTATGTATGAAGAAGGTCGTGTTCAGGCGTTAAAACAAGCTGCGAGTTGGCATTATTACATGCTACTGTCAGGGATCATTACTATTTGTATTGTTTGAAAAATATTATCCTCACACGTATGTATATACATTTCAGTTCTTTGTGTAATATACTGACATTTATAACAAGTTCTTTGTGCATGTCGGACACACCTATGGAAGACACCGCCCCCTGGAATGCAAGAAGAGTGAGTCTGGGAAACTGGTGGGGGCTTGGGCACTCCCACATCTCTGGGGAGGAGGCATGTGTCTCTTTCTGTGTTTCTTTGTTCTGAATAAAAAGTTTTTCAGTCTTCCTCCTGGCTGAGAGGGAAGCTGTACCAAACATTACTCTGTGTGGTGTACTTCTCTCCAGGCATGCCTTCAGCTTTCAATTTACAGAGGTGGTTATTCGGTGTGAAATACGGACCTGACACTACCTTAGCCTAATGCACTGCTAAAACTGCAATGATACCTACACTAAAGGCTGCTTACACATTGCATTTATTGCTACAAACAATCTTAATAATAATGGTCCAGTGTAAATACAAAATTGTACAATAATAGTACCGTTTAAGCTGATCAGCCATAACATTAAAGCACCTGCCTAATATCGTGTATGTCCCCCTCGTGCCACCAAAACAGCTCTGACCCATCGAAGCATGGACTCCAAAATACCTTTGAAGATGTCTTGTGGTATCTGGTACCAAAACGTTAGCAGCAGATCCTTTAAGTTCTGAATTGGGGCTTATAGAAGCCTGAAAACTGTCATATGTACGATGAGGCCTACAGCTTTGGCCCACAATCAATCAATGTCGTTTTTGGAGCCAAACACAGGAGTGGAGAAAAAAAAACCTGTAAGATTGAAATCACATATGGTTAATTTGTTGCAGAAATTTATTCTCCCTTTAAAACCGCCTATGGGATTTGTCTATAAAAATAACACACATAAAAACTGCACTTAGCTGTCTTAGGCCAAATTGAATATTTGCCCCTAGTGAAAGAATGCCTTGCTATGTCACCATTTTACTATAGATGTGGAAGAATCTTAATACCCTCACCTTCTGTCTTCTTCCCCCATCCCTCGTACGTTGTGTACTGTCTCATATTATGTACTTAAACCCTTTTTTCATATGTTGAGTGGTGCTTTACATATGTATCTAATGGCTCTTTAACCCCTTAACGCTCCATGACCTACTATTAGGTCATGCTAACTGTAGCGTTCGCGCTCAGTGACCTAATGGAGTAAACACGGCGCCGTTGGAGTAAACACGGCGCCGTTCGCGCGGGGCGCGTTCATGAGCTGTGATAGCTGCTGTTTCCGACAGCAGACTATCACTGCTCAATGTGCCGGGACCGATCGCGGAGCTCCCCCGCCGATTAACCCCTCAGAAGCCGCGTTCAATATCGATCGCGGCTTCTTAGGGGTTAATCCGCCATCGCCGGCCTGCTACACGATAGCGGCCGGCGATGGTGACTATGGCAACCGGACACCAAACAATTGCGTCCGGCTATGCCATAGACGGAAGCCTAGTGGGTCCTGACAACGTCAGGACCCACTATGCTTGCTGTCAGTGAGTAGCTGATAGTTCTAATACCCTGCACTACGCATGTAGTGCAGTGTATTAGAATAGCGATCAGGGCCTCCTGCCCTCAAGTCCCCTAGTGGGACAAAGTAAAAAAGTAAAAAAAAAGTTAAAAAAGATGTGTAAAAATAAGAAAATAAAAGTTTTAAAAGTAATAAAAGTAAAAGTCCCACTTTTTACCTTATCAGTCCTTTATTATTAATAAAAATATATAAAAAACAAATAAACTATACATAATTGGTATTGCCGCGTCCGTAACGACCTGAACTACAAAATTATTTTGTTATTTATCCCGCACGGTGAATGCCGTAAAAAAAAAATATTAATAAACCGTACCACAATCACAATTGTTTGGTCACTTCACCTCCCAAAAAATGGAATAAAAAGAGATCAAAAAGTCGCATGTACCTAAAAATGGTACTGATCGAAACTACAGTTCGTTACGCAAAAAATAAGTCCTCGCACGGCTTTATTGATTGAAAAATAAAAACGTTCTGGCTCTTAGAATATGGTAACACAAAAAGTAAATGATTGTTTACAAAACGTATTTTATTGTGCAAACGCCATAAGACATAAAAAAAAAATATAAAAATATGGTATCGCCATAATCGTATCGCCCCGCAGAATAAAGTGAATATGTCATTTATAGCGCACGGTGAACGCTGTAAAAAAAATAGAATAAAAAAACAATAGTAGAATTGCTGTTTTTTAGTCACCACGCCACCTAAAAATAGAATAAAAACTGATCAAAAAGCCGCTTGCACCCCATGAAAACTACAATGAATTCCTCAAGGGGTCTAGTTTCCAAATTGGGGTCACTTTTGGGGGGTTCCCAATGTTTTGGCACCACAAGACCTCTTCAAACCGGACATGGTGCCTAATAAAAAAGAGGGCTCAAAATCCTCTAGGTGCTCCTTTGCTTTAGAGGCCGGTGCTTCAGTCCATTACCGCACTAGGGCCACATGTGGGATATTTCTCTAAACTGCAGAATCTGGGCAATAAGTATTAAGTTACGTTTCTCTGATAAATCCTTTTGTGTTATAAAAAAAATGGTATAAAGAGGATTTTCTGACAAAAAAAAAAAAGTTAATTTCACCTCTACTTTGCTCTAAATTTCTGTGAAACACCTAAAGGGTTCATAAACTTTCTAAATGCTGTTGTGAATACTTTGAGGGGTCTAGTTTCTAAAATGGGGTGTTTGATAGGGGTTTCTAATATATGGGCCCCTCAAAGCAACTTCAGAACTGAACTGGAACCTAAAAAAATTAATAAATGAGGCAATACTTTGCTTCTTACATTATACTGATAATGAGTCGTGCCCACCCCGAGATGACCCCAGTTTTGACCGTTTGTATAAACGGAGACCCCTATTAGACCGTTTCAGTGCCCGGTTTTGCCAAGCATACACCCCCGAGAAGTGTATTTCTATTGATGAGTCCCTGGTACATTTTAAAGGGAGGGTTCAATTCCGCCAGTACCTGCCGGGTAAGAGGGCAAGGTATGGCGTGAAGATGTATAAGCTGTGCGAGAGTGCATCAGGGTATACCTACAGATTTAGGATATATGAAGGAAATGCCACCCCCAAACCAGACTGCATCCTGGACTACAATAGGTACATGGGAGGGATGGACTTGTCAAATCAAGTCCTGAAGCCCTACAGCGCCATGCGGTGTGGTATAAGAAGCTGGCCGGGCACATCATACAGATGGCTTTGTACAATGCGTACGTGCTACGTCGTTGTGCAGGCCAGAGGGGAACTTTCCTGGAATTTCAAGATCTAATCTTTAGGGACCAGGAAGGGGGGGGGGCACCCAGTACTTCTGGAAGCGAGGCCACACGCATCGTACCAGGGCAACACTTTCCAGGAGAAGTTCCCCAAACCGGTGGAAAGGGAAAGAGTCAAAAGAGGTGCAGAGTCTGCTATAAGAGGGGGATAAGGAAGAACACAATATACCAATGTGACACGTGTCCCGAAAAACCAGGGCTCTGTATAAAAGATTGTTTTAAAATGTATCATACATCCCTTGATTTTTAATTTACCCTGATGCACTCCGCACAGCTTACCCCCCTCATCTTTCCCTTCTGAGCCCTGCCGTATGCCCAGGCAGCTGATAACAGCCACATGTAGGGTATTGCCGTACCCAGGAGAACCCACATTACAATTTAAGGGGTGTATATCTCCGGTGGCGCATGCTGGGCACAATATATCGGACACTGACATGCCATATATATATATATATAAAATTGCAAATCTCACTCTGCACCATCTGCTGCGCATTATCTTTTACACAGTACCTGTGCGGTCAAAATGCTCACTACACCTCTAGATGAATGTCTTAAGGGGTGTCGTTTTTAAAATGGGGTCACTTCTCGGGGGTTTCAACTCTACTGGTACCTCAGGGGCTTCTGCATACATGACTTAGCACCAGAAAAGCTCCAGTAGGCCAAATGGTGGTCCTTTCATTCTGAGCCCTCCCATGGGCCCAAACGGCAGTTTATCACCACAAATGGGGTATTGCCGCACTAAGGACAAATTGGGCAACTAAACGGGGTATGTTGTTCCTTGTGAAAATAAGAAATTTTGATCAAAAATGACATCTTATTGGAAAAAATATCATTTTTTTCATTTCACAGCCCAATTCAAATAGGTGCTGTGAAAAAACTGTGCGGTCAAAATGATAACAAAAACCATAAATGAATTCCTTGAGGGGTGTAGTTTCCAAAATGGGGTCACTTCTGGTGGGTTTCCATTGCTTTGATACCTCTGGGGCTCTGCAAATGCGACATGGCACCCGAAAACCAATCCAGCAAAATCTGGACTCCAACAAACACATAGCGCTCCTTTCCTTCTGAGCTCTCCCATGGGCCCAAACGGCAGTTTATCACCACAAATGGGGTATTGCCGCACTAAGGACAAATTGGGCAACAAAATGGGGTATGTTGTTCCTTGTGAAAATAAGAAATTTTGATCAAAAATGACATCTTATTGGAAAAAATATAATTTTTTTCATTTCACAGCCCAATTCAAATAGGTGCTGTGAAAAAACTGTGCAGTCAAAATGACAAAAACCATAAATGAATTCCTTGAGGGGTGTAATTTGCCAAAATGGGGTCTTTTCTGGTGGGTTTCCATTGTTTTGATACCTCAACACCTCTTCAAACCTGGCATGCTGCCTAAAATATATTCTAATAAAAAAAGAGGCCTCAAAATGCACTAGGTGCTTCTTTGCTTCTGGGGCTTGTGTTTTAGTCCACGAGTGCACTAGAGCCACATGTGGGACATTTCTAAAAACTGCAGAATCTGGACAATACATATTTAGTAGTATTTCTCTGGTAAAACGTTCTCTGTTACAGAAAAAAAATTGAATAATATTGAAATTCAGCAGAAAAAATGAAATTTGCAAATTTCATTTCCACTTTGCTTTAATTCCTGTGAAATGCCTGAAGGGTTAAAAAAACTTTCTATATGCGGTTTTGAATACTTTGAGGGGTCTAGTTTTTAAAATGGGGTGTTTTATGGGGGTTTCTAATACATAGGCCCCTCAAATCCACTTCAGAACTGAACTGGTACCTTCAAAAAACGGCTTTTGAAATTTTCTTAAGAATATGAGAAATTGCTGTTTATGTTCTAAGCCTTGTAACGTCCAAGAAAAATAAAATAATGTTCAAAAAACGATGACTATCTAAAGTAGACATATGGGAAATGTGATTTAGTAACTATTTTGGGTGGTATAACCATCTGTTTTACAAGCAGATGCATTTAAATTCTGAAAAATGCTATTTTTTGTAAATTTTCTCTAAATTTTGCAATTTTTCACAAATAAAGACTGAATATATCGACCAAATTTTACCACGAACATGAAGCCCAAAGTGTCACGAGAAAACAATCTCAGAATCGCTTGGATAGGTTTAAGCATTCCGACGTTATTACCACATAAAGTGAAATATGTCAGATTTGAAAAATGGGCTCTGAGCCTTAAGGCCCAAACTAGGCTGCGTCCTTAAGGGGTTAAAATAAATAATAATAATGGTTATGGTGTGCACTAGTGTCAGTATGACATTCAGTTAGTTAATAAGTAAATATAATTTTAAAAGTTGAGAAATATGGAGCTTGAAATGCTTGTAATAACTAACTATAATTGAACACTAATTACTGCTGAATCTGTGGAAGCTTTATTCCCTAATTAATTTTTGATATACCGTGTACTGTATTAACATTTTTCATTGCACACAAGTACTTGTGAAGGTAAAATAGAGAAAAGAAAGTTGGGTAATTTCTAGTTGCGTTGACAAAGGAAAATGGGATGAAGGACACATTTATCAGACAGCCTGTCATGGTCCGTGGGTATGTGGACCCACTAGGCCGCACCGCGGGGAGGCAGCTGGCCAAGCAAAAGAGCACCCAATCTATACAAAGTCCCGCTCTAGGGTACCTGAATAGTCCAGACAGTGGCTGAGGCTTTAGCATGGATGGAGGTGGGTGCAGCAGGTTGCCCCAGACGTGACGGAATACAGCAGGTGCAGCAGGTTGGATAACACTGGATGTGATAGATGACACTGGACGTGGCAGATAACACTGGACGAGGCAGATGACATGGGACGTGGCAGATAACAGCAGGTGCAGTAGGACACGACTCCAACACTAACAGGCTCAGGAACAAGGACATAGCACGGGATATAGGACACAGGTAGCAGGGCATGGGAAACTACGGGAATACAGGATAACACTAAGGGACCATTTGCAAGACTGACATGGAAAAACTAACAATGCTCAGGCAATGAGCCCTTCTTATAGTCCAGGGGAATCATGGGCTAATTGTTGATGATTCCCATGTAGATTCCCATTCCCATGCTGGCCCTTTATAAACGGGACACAGCGGACCGGAGCGGAAGTGAGCGCTGGCGTCTCATGGGACCCAGCGCTCACAGATCCATGGCTGCAGCCGCCAGGGGGGTGAGTAATCCCGACGGTCCGCGGCCATGGACGCTGCACAGCCATTCATAATAAAATTGGTGGCTTATAATCAACAAATACAGTGAAACCTCTTTGACACGACCTCCCAGAATTGCGGTGCAAAATAGGCTTTTAGAGGGGTGGTCCTCTCATCGAATTTAGCCATCACAGATCTGATATCAGCAAAAAGGTGGGAAAAACAGGAAATTTGTGCACTGACATATACTTCAAACTGAGGTATCCTTCAGATAGGTTTCACTGTATTTGTTGATTATAAGCCGTCCAATATTATTATGAATGGCTGTTTGATCAATGTGTCTTCCATCCCATGTTCCTTTGTCCATGCAACTAGAAATTACCTAACTTTCTTTTCCCCACGTTAGATTAAAAACGATTTAATTGTTATATAACTAGAAACACGTTTTGGCAATGTACTAGTGCCTTCCTCAGGCTTTGATAGTAGCACATGTAGACAACATATAAATAGTATGGGCTATTACATGGACGGGAGGAGATTTATCACAGAAAAACGGCCCTCTTTTTAAATGGTGTCCAAACTAAATATACATTATAATAACACAAATTACATTTGAGATTCACAGGTCTCCATCAACTAAGCATTAATAAAGAAGAAAAATCACAGTAGTATATTACTTAAGAAAAACATATAAATGTAATGCATGACCTACAGTATGCCCTCTCAGAGTTAGGCCAAATGCACACAATCGCAATTTTAGAATGTTTTGAATAAAATAAATAAGTATAGAAATAAGTACAATAACAAAAAATTCAGAGTACAATCACAAGCAATACACATAATTAATAAACAAATTGGTGGTGGTGTGACAATATACACATGGCCGGCCTTAGCTACGTGCGACACGAGTGGTCGCACAAGGCACCGGCCACCATGCTGTAAGGGGGGCGCCAGCGGGTGAATTTCTCCCGCTCTGCGGCTACTGCTCGGGGCGCCAGCGGGTCAGGTGTCACTCACTGACCTCACTACTGGCTTCCCCGCGCTGCGACTGCCTCTCCCCCGGATGACATCACTCAGGACGCAAGACAGGGAGGAGACTATCTTACCATGCGTTCCTGGTCTGTCTATTTCCCCAGGGCTCCGCTCCAGCAGCATCAGCGGGCACAGTCCACTGTAAGAAGCCCAGCAGGTCAGTCAGACTGTGGGCTTTGGTTGTATGGGGGCACTGATGGGGGTCTAAAAAAGGCAAATGGGCAGAGAATTCAGTGCCACCTTGGTGCCCATTTGCCACTTATTGCCCCTTTAGTGTCCTGTTCAGTGCCACTTCGATGCCCATTTGCCATTTATTGTTCTTCTGTGACAGAGCGTGCTAAAGGGGCAGTAAATGGCAAATATGCATCAAGAGGGAACTGAACACATAAGGACACTAAAGGGGAAATAAGTGGAAAATGGGCACCACGGTGGCACTGAACGAAACTGTTAATAAATGGCAGATGGACACATTGTTCAGTTGCTCCATAGTACACGTTTACCATTTGCTGCCTTTTTAGACCCTGTGCACATTACGTTAAAGAGGTTAAAAATAAATTCTGTTGAAGGAGAAGTTAAAATAAAAAAGAACTAACACTTACCTTTCTCCCCCCCAAACGTTCCTGCGCTGGGGGCTCCCGTCACCTCTGTTCACTGCTTGTATACAGAGCAGCTGCAGCGGTGATGTACTGTCGACGTGATGTCACCAATGCAGCCGCTCTGTATACGAACCCAGAACAGAGGTGACGGGAGCCCCCAACGCAGGAATGTCTGGGAAGAGAGGTAAGTATGGGCTGCTTTCTTATTTTAACCCTTTCAGGACTGAGACATTTTTTGCTTTTTCTTTTACGTTTTCCACTACCCGCCTTCCTAGAGTCATAACTTTTTTTTATTTTTCCGTCAATAGGGTGGTGGTTATTTTTTGCGGCATGAGTTGTAGTTTCTATTGGCACAATTTAAAGTACCATATAATGTACTGGGAAATTGAAAAAAAATCTTTGTGGGCAGAAATTAGAAAAAAAACCTGTGATTCCTCTATAGTTTTTTGGGTTTCGATTTCACAGCTTTCATCGTGCGGCAAAAACGACAACTTAACTTTATTCTGTGGCTCAATACTATTAAGATGATAACAAATTTATATAGGTTTTTATTATATATTTTACTACTTTTACAAAGAAAACTATTTGTTAAAAAAAAAATATGTTGTTTCACCACATTCTGAGAGATGTAACTTGTTTTTAATATTTTTGTCTAAGCGGCGTGAGGGCTTATTTTTTGCGGCACGAGCTGTAGCTTTTATTGGTACAATATTTTGGTACATGCAACTTTTTTTTAGAGCTAATTAAAAAAAAAAAAAGCGATTTTGGCTATTAACTTTTTTTTTACGGCCTTTACAGTGGGAGTTAAATAAGAAGTAATAAAAAGTACCAACATTGCCCACGTTTTAATAGTTTTTCCTGTTATACGAAAGATAGCCTTTGAGTAAACGGAGTAAGGGCCAGTTCACACGTTGCGTAAATACTGTGGATTTTCCGCAACGGAATTAGTTGCAGAAAATCCGCAGCAAAGTGGATGAGATAAAACAAATATCATCCACACGTTGCGTAAATACTGAGCATAGAAAACTGACCTTTATTCTGCAGCATGTCAATTGTATTTGCGTAAACGCACCTTATTTGTTGCGGGTTTTCCCCATTGTATTCAATGGGAGGTAAATTCTACAACAAATAGCAGTTGTTGCGTTTTTTGCGGCGGGTTCGCAGCAATCCTGCCGCAAAAAACGCCACTCAGAAAACAAACAATATATTATACTTACCTAGGAATCTGTGTTTTATCCTCCTGGGATGACGCTTCATCTCATGTGACCTCCGCTGCAGCCAATCACAGGCTGTAGCAGCGGTCACATGGATGAAACGTCATCCCAGGAGGCTGGCCTGGATGATGTCAGAGGGCCGGCCTCCTGAAATGAGCTTTATCCCATGTGACCGCTGCTGGCAAAGTGCTGCAGTTCTCTGCAGCAGACATTCCAGGCGAGAAACTGCCCCACAGTTTGGTACGGTTTTTCGCCCCAAATTCCCTGTGGCGCACAGGGCGGATACGCTGCGTTCTTCTACGCAGCGTATCCTCCCCGTGTGAACTCAGCCTAAGGCCTTATTTACATGAGCGTTGCGCACCTCGAATGTGAAAAACTGCAGTTTTTCACGCCAGAGACGCACTCGTACTCGGCGCGTGGGACGCGATGTCTCGCATCCCCCATAGATGAGTCTATGGAGGGATGCGTGAAGCGTGAAAAAGTAGGACATGTCCTATTTTCTCACGGACCCTTCACACGGTGCGTTGAAACAACAGCTGTGTGAACGGCCACATTGAATTACAAAGGTCCATGGGACGGCCGATGTTTCAACGGCTGTCACATGGACATTTAACATGCTTGTGTAAATAAGGCCTAAAGGTAATTTCACATTACAGCCTGCCCATCCGTGTAATGTATGCACCGGGAAAGCTCCCAGATTATATGGTAAACAGTCCCATACACCTGATGGAGGTTAAAAAAGCCTCAGTTCGGGTGGGACTGCACTATTTTATGTAGTGGCGTTCAGTAAAAAAAAATTATACTGCATGATTTTTGTGTCCATTTAATGTATGATAAATGGACAGGCAGGAAGTAATGTGAAAACAGCCTTACCAAAATATAGGCCTTGTTCACACTGGGCTAAAAATGGCTGAAAAATTGGAAGCAGAACGCCTCCAAACACCTGCCCATTGGGAAAACTGCGTTCTGTTCCGATGGGGCGTTATTTACTTTATTTTGAAAAAACGGCCACAGAAAAATACGGCCACGAAAAAGAAGTGCATGTCACTTCTTCAGCCGTTTTTGGGGCCGTTTTTCATAGACTCTATAGAAAAACAGCTCCAAAAACTTCTGTTAAAAACACAGTGAAAAACGCGACTTTGAATAAAATATGGCTGAAAATCAGGAGCTGTTTTCCCTTAACGCGTATTCATCGCATTTTTTGCACTCCTTCAGCGTGTTTTTTTTCCGCTCAATCAGAACTCCCATTGACTATAGAAATTAGGTGCAATTTTGGCGCATTTTTGGCGCGTTTTACGTGCAACACAATTGACCTGACGCTTCTTTTTTTACGCAACACATTTTTAAACAAAACGCCTCGTACGCACTGACGGCGCGCTATATCATTGATGTAAATGGGACGCTTAAACCAAGCATTTTTTTACGCATTTTTAGGCGTGACAAATGCACAAACAAAAGCACCAAATGCCGACAATACATAACAATGATAAATGGAGTGGGGGTCACCAAAGGGCAATTCCGTACAGGGCACCCTGTAGCACAAGGCCGGCCCTGAATATACATATACAGATAATATTGAAAATGAAGTCCATGATACCGTAACCAGGGAAACACAATCCAATAACAGCTACTGGTAGTGAGCTACAGATTAATGGAATGTTTGTGGAGAAGTAACCTTACATGAGGCAGATCTGTCCATGTGGCCCAGTTATGAAGACACCGCTGTCTAAATCTTCTGGAGGTAGCGAAATATAGTTCATGTTGAAAGTGTAGTTAGATTCTGTTTAACACCTCTGAGAGGTTCAGAGCATTCGCCGGCTTTAATTTTTTAGCGATATTAAACCTAATAGCTATGATAATATGCCCTACAGTCCCTCTAAAATCAAACGGCACAGAGTCCCAATGTAAATCAATGTAATTCCAATAGACCTAGGGCAGGGGACAGTTTAGATTCTGTACACATCAGATCAGAAATAAAAGACACGTTTTCAAAATGGATACACTGACCTACATGTCCACCAGAAGTGATACAATGTACCTCTGGCTCCGCAGTTTATCCAACACATAGGTGAAGCATCTATTAGCATGTGCTGTAAGTGAACTGGGGTAAGATACCATCTAAGTTGAATTTTTCTAACTTCTTCCAAATGATTCACACATTTAGAGACTTTATTACTATGAGATAACGCAACCCTCCATTCCTCCTCAGTAAAATTTAGGCCTAAATCAGACTCCCACTGAGTCATATATTTTAATTTAACATAGGGTATGTGAGTTATTAAAGCGTTGTATGCTGATGATAAACATTTCAAAGGAGTCTTTTCAGATTCTAGAAATTTCTGAAATAAGGAAGGTGTACCGGACGTCACCAAATCTACTTGTTGCTTTTGAAGAAGATGTCGAATTTGGAGGTAAATATAAACCTGATTTTTTGGGATATCATATTTGCATTGTAAATCAGTGAAGGAACATGGTGTAGGCCATAATATAAGTCAGAGATACATTTGACCCCCAACAATATCAACATAGAAAGATCTATATTTGTTATATTATACAGTAGAAAACATACAACAATGGATAGTCGTAGAACGAACCACTATATATCTTGAATATCTTGTGGACTAAGATTGCTTTACTCCAACTCTGGGGCATGTGTCTAGTAGTGGATAATAGATGTTTATTACCTCTCACTCCAACTAAAGTACCTAAAAGGCAGTCTCAATTTGTTTTCAATGTATGTTTACACCTGAGACCCAACAAAGTTTAATAGCTGCCAAAACTGATATTAAAGAGGCTCTGTCACCAGAGCATTTTTGGCCAAGTTATGACCATTTTTGTATTTATGCAAATGAGGTTTGCAAAAGTACAACTGGGCGTGTTTAAAAGTAAAAGTACAACTGGGCATGTATTATGTGCGTACATCAGGGCGTTTTTACTACTTTTACTAGCTGGGCGTTCTGACGAGAAGTATCATCCACTTCTCTTCAGAACGCCCAGCTTCTGGCAGTGCTTACACAGAGCGTGTTCTCGAGAGATCACGCTGTGACGTCACTCACAGGTCCTGCATCGTGTCAGACGAGCGAGGACACATCGGCACCAGAGGCTACATTTGATTCTGCAGCAGCATCGGCATTTGCAGGTAAGTCGATGTAGCTACTTACCTGCAAACGCTGATGCTGCTGCAGAATCAACTGTAGCCTCTGGTGCCGATGTGTCCTCGCTCGTCTGACACGATGCAGGACCTGTGAGTGACGTCACAGCGTGATCTCTCGAGAACACGGCTGTGTCTGCACTGCCAGAAGCTGGGCGTTCTGAAGAGAAGTGGATGATACTTCTCGTCAGAACGCCCAGCTAGTAAAAGTAGTAAAAACGCCCTGATGTACGCACACAATACACGCCCAGTTGTACTTTTACTTTTAAACACGCCCAGTTGTACTTTTGGAAACCTCATTTGCATAAATACAAAAATGGTCATAACTTGGCCAAAAATTCTCGTTTTTAAAAAATAAAAATATTACTGTAATCTACATTGCAGCGCCTATCTGCTGCAATAGCAGATAGGGGTTGCAAAATCTGGTGACAGAGCCTCTTTAAATATTGTTGGTAATAGTAGTATCAGAGGCATAGCTAGAGGTTTAGCGCAGGGGGGGGAAACATATCTGAGTTGGTCCCCCCAACCCAGTGGGCCCCCCCAATGCATGTAACAAGCAGGATCGAGCTGTTACCGATCACATCTAAGGCTTCATTCACATCTGCGTCTGGGTTCAGATCATGGGTTCCGTCAGACATTTCCGTCAGTGGAACGCATGAACGGAAACCAGACGGAAACCATAGCTTTCTGTTTGCATCACCATTTATTTCAATGGTAAAGCTTTCATTGCTAACGGTTTAGTTTGTCTCCGTTTCGTAAGGTTTCCATTTTTTCTGCGTAATCAATAGCGTAATCGATTGAAATCAATGGTAATACAAGCGTAAAGCTATGGTTTCTGTTCGGTTTCTATTCATGGGTTCCCCTGATGGAAAGGTCTGACGGAACCCATGAACGGAACCACGACGCAGATGTGAACGAAGCCTAAATTCATAACTTAGATATGATCGATAACAGGAGGATCCTAGATGTCAGAGACACTCAGGACCCACTTTCACTGAACCAGTCAGTCCCGCAGGCCTTGACTTATTCAGGTCTCAGCGCTAGATACAGCTGCTCTGTATACAGGATACAAAGCATCTGTATCTCAAAAAGTTTAAATAAGTTTTAATAAAAATGAATTGATGATGAGGGTTATATATACAGGGATGATGGTTGGTATATACAGGGATGATGAAGGTTATATACAGGGATGATGAAGGTTATAAACAGGGATGATGGCTGGTATCTATAGAGATTATGGGGGTTGTATACAGGGATGATAAGGGTTATATACATGGATGATGCCTGGTCCAGCCATCATGACTGCATAACCATCATCCTTATATAAACCAGCCTGCATGGTATATACAGGAATGGTGGGGCTTATATACAGGAATGATGGCTGGTATATACAGGGATGATGTGGGTTATATACAGGGATGATGGGGACTATATACATGGATGATGGGGTTTATATACAGGGATGATGGCTGGTATATACAGGGATGATGGGGGTTATATACATGGATGATGGTTGGGCCATCATCACTTTATATAACCCCCATCATCCCTGTGTATATAACCCCCATCATTCCTGTATATACAGGGATGGTGGGGGTTACATAAAGGAATAATGGTTGATATATACAGGGATGATAGGAGATATATACAGGGATAATGGGTAGTCATACCTGTATTAAGCCCCATCATCCCTGTATATATCAGCCATTATCCTTGTATATAAACCTGGATAAATCGGGGAGGGGTGCTTTCTCACCCACTTGTCACACGCAGGCTTCTTCTGCCACTGGTGGGCAGTGGCAGCAGCATGCTCTCGTCTAGCGTGCGGCACGTCTGCTCTCGCCCAGCGCACGGTCATAATGACAGCGGGGGAGTGACGGGAGCGGCATGAGCAGCAGGAGTGGTGGGCCAAACCATCTCAGTGGGCCCGGAGCCTCCTTCCCCCCCCCCCCGCTAGCTATATAGTAGTTTACATGGCAATAGTACATTGGGAATACCCAAACCACCTCTGAAGGTATGGGTCAGCATTAAGGCCTTAGATATGCGTGCTCTTTTGTTCGCCTATATAAATGTAAGCAAAATAGTTTGGATTTCATTCAAGGTCAGCATCAAGGAATAAAAATACTGTAGGATTATTAAGAGAATGAGCCACCTGTATCAGATCAATTAATCTTCTAGTACCATCAGTAGCCTGCCTATTCCTTACTAAATCCACTTGGTTCATATCTATTAAGGAAGGTAAAGGGGGGTCTATCTCCAGCGATGTAAAAATTGAGTATTGAGTTTTTTGAGCGCTAGTTCATACTTGTAAAGCATGAGAAAGTTTAATTGTTTATGAAGGTCTTGAATTTGAGATGTGAGCTGTGTGGTGGGTTTGAGTTTATTTAAATGTCCTAGTTGATAAAGTTGAGTCAAGATAGAGTGTCTGAGAGATTCCCTTTGTTTTTTCTCATAAGCAGCTAATTTAATAAACACTTCTAATTATTTTGTGACAACACCAAAGAGTAGAGGCAGAAATTCCTGGAGAGGAGTTCTTCTCAAAGGGCCGAATTCTGATGAACGTGGGGAAACTCGGACGTGAAAAATGGCTGTATTTTACGTCCAAGTTGCCCCCGTGTGGGTCCCGTTTTCAGGATCCCTATAGACTTGAGTCTATCGAGGGATTCGTGAAAACGGAACAAAATAGGACATGTTCTATTATTCAACGGACCCTTCACAGGTTCCATTAAAACAACGGCCATGTGAACGGCCCCATTGAAATACATGCGTCCGAGTGACAGCCGTTGTTTTAACAGCCGTCACGCAGACGTATAACACGGTCGTCTGAATTTGGCCAAATATTGTTGAATAGCAGAAGTTATGTCCTCTCTGTGTTTGGGTATATTTAAAAGAAAGGTATTTATACGCCAAGGTGTTTGATTTCTATAGTTATATATATATCTTTCTATAACTGGTCATACCATGTGATATGGTCAATAAAAGTTGACTCCACAGCCTGTATCAAGTCACTATCAATCAAAAACATGTAAATTCTCATGTATGACTTATGTGGCTGGGAAAAATATGTAGTCTTGCTCACCTGGGTGTAAGTATCGCCAAATGTCGTGTAAACGTACCTCCTTAAAGAGACTTTGTCACCACATTATAAGTGCCCTATCGCCTACTTAAGGAGATGGGTGCTATAATGTAGGTGACAGCAGTGCTATTTATTTAGAAAACGATCTATTTTTACCACGTTATTAGCGATTTTTGTTTTATGCCAATAACTTTCTTAATGCCGAACTGGGTGTGTTTTACTATGGACCAAGTGGGCTGTCATGTCCGTGGCTGCGGGCTGTCAGCTCCATTCCCCCCCTGACAGCCGCAGCCACACGTTGGCAAGCGCTGGCCCCAGCCTCCTCCTCAGGAGAAGCCAGCGCTCGCGTCTACTCACCACTGCCGTATCCCGTAGGGTGCGCACGCACGCTCGTGCCCACTCTTAAAGGGACAGTGCGTGCACCAGACCTCATTCCTGAACTTTGACCCGTGAGTACTCTGGACTATAAGAGGGGTCCAGCCCCCTAGTTCTATGCCTGAGCTTTGTTGTTGTATTCCTAGTCTGTCTTGTAAATGGCCCCATAGTGTTTCCTGCTCCCAGTGTTTCCTGTTCCTGTAACTTGTATCCTGATCTAGTGTCGTGCTTGCTGTTGCCGTGCTGTGCTGTATTCTACGCCTGACCTGCTTCTCCACACCTGACGTCCACCTGCTGCCAAGTTCCGGCCTAGCCTGCCTTGCTACTGTCCGAGCTGCCACAGGTACCCAATACGAACTATAGACTTTGACCTGTGTCCTGTTGGCCAGCTGCCTTACCGCCAAGGCGGTAAGGCCCAGTGGGTCCACGAACCCTTCGTGACATGGGCGTTGTACAGAGGAATGTATGACGCTGACCAATCAGTGTCATACACTTCTCTCCATTCATTTCCTCAGCACATAGGGATCCTGCTAGATCAGTTTGTGCTGTCTTATACTGACACATTAACGTTACTGAAGTGTTTAGACAGTGAATAGACATTCCTTCCAGCCAGGACGGGATGCCTGTTCACAATCCCTGCACTTCGTTAACGTTTCTGTGGTACTTACAGCAGAGCAAGCGTAATCTCGCTGTAACCTGTAATTTACAGCGTGATCTCGCGAGATTACGCTTGCTCTGCTGTAAGTACCACAGAAACGTTAACGAAGTGTCGGAATTGTGAATAGACATCCCATGCTGGCTGGATGGAATGTCTATTCACTGTCTAAACACTTCAGTAACGTTAATATGTCAGTATAAGACAGCACATTCTGATCTAGCAGGATCCCTATGCGCTGAGTAAATGAATGGAGAGAAGTGTATGACACTGATGGTCAGCGTCATACACTCCTCTGTACAACTCCCACTTGGTCTAAAGTAAAAACACGCCCAGTTGGGCATTCAGAAAGTAATTAGCATAAAGCTAAAATCGCTAATAACGTGGTAAAAATAGATTGTTTTTCTAAATAAAAAACACTTCTGTCACCTACATTACAGCGCCCATCTCCTTGTGTAGGAGATAGGGCACTTATAATGTGGTGACAGAGCATCTTTAAAGGCACTTTGTCACCAGTTTATCAATTCTCTATCTCCTAACTAATCTAATAGGCGCCATGCTGCTGACAACCACAGTGTGATTTGTTTTAAAAAAACTTTTATTATTTGCAAAGTTATGAGCATTTTTCTAAATATACTAATGTGGCTCTAATAGCCAAATAGGAGGTGACTTTCTTTTCACTCTGGGCGGTGTAATGTGTTCTGTATGACGCTGTCGAATCAGCATACAGTTTCTTCCCCTTCCCTGCCCAGCAACAGTGTGATCATATAGTACACAGATTCCATTCCCAACTATGTTTTCAACTGGTGATATCTCTGGTTGTGTCACAGCTAGAACTGCAATCTTGGTGTCATATGAAAGATTAGAATCTCCGCTTTCATATGCCACCACTGTTCTAGGGGGTCCATAGCCCCAGGTATGGCTGTTTGAAGTGATCTTCCTTCCCTCAAGCTTTAGTCTCACACTGTGTGTGAAGAAGCTTCATGCTGATAGGACGGTGTCAGAGTCTGTGAGGTAGCTCCACCTCAGGAGAATCGCTGCTGTTACCTCCCAGTTGTCTAATAAAGGCTCATTTACGTATTTAGAAAAATGCTCATAACTTTGCAAATAATAAAGTTGTTTTGTTAAAACAAATCGCCCTGTAGTTAACAGCAGCAAAGCACCTATTAGATTAGTTAGGAGACAGGCAATTGATAAACTGGTTACAGAGTCTCTTTAAGTAAGTGAGCTAATTCAACCTGTTTCCTACAGAGGTACTTGAACAGTCTAATTCAGGATACATGGTGGCATTAAAATCCCCACAAATTATAAGAGATCCTACTTTAACTTTATTTACCACCTTAACCCCTTAACGCCATGTGACATACTATTAGATCACAGACGTTGGCCTGTTAACGCTAACTCATGTACTATTACGGCATCGTGTTAACAGGCTACTGTGTCTGCTCAGTTTTAAAGCAGTGATCGCTTAACGCTTCCCACGACTGCTTTGGCAACTGGAGGCCTAACAATGGCCTCCTGTCTGCCAAGTACAGAAACCTGTTAGGCCTGAAAGACTTCTGATTGCAAAAAGAAGATGGTACAGGTGCAGAAGCTGAGCCTGCGCCATCAGTCACAGGTTTCAGCGGGTTTCCGCTCCCTGCCATTAACCACTTAGATGCCGCGATCCAAAGCGATCACAGCATCTTAGTCATTGTAAACAATCGGCATCACTGTAATGCCGATGGTTGCTATGGCTTAACAATGGCCTCCTGGTCTGCCACCTACGGAAGCCCATTAGGAACCACCAGGAGGGGGAGCCAAATAGGCTTGCTGTCAGTGAATGACTAACAGCTCTAATGCATTGCACTACGTGGGTAGTGCAATGCATTAGAATAAAGATCAGACGTGCAAGCCTTCAAGTCCCCTAGTGGGCAAAAAAACTTTTTTTTTTTTTTAAAAAGATAATAAAAATGTTGTACAAAAGTATAAAAATAAAAGTTATAAGTTGAAAACACAATAAAAAAAAACAATGCCTGAATCACTATGTATTGGTCACCACCCCTTCCAAAACATAGAGTAAAAAGTAATCAAAATGTTGCATGTACCCCAAAATAGTACCAATAAAAAGTACAAACCGTCCTGCAACAAATAAGCCCTAACACAGCTTTTTAAACTGAAAAATAGAAAAGTTAAGACTTTCTGAATATGGTGACACAAAAAAACAGAAATAAAAAAGTGATTTTATTGTGCAAATGCTGCAAAACATAAAACAACCTATATACATATGGTATCTCCGTAATCGTATCGACCCGCAGAATAAAGTAAAATTGTTATTTATAGCCCAAGGTGAACACTGTAAAAAAAAAAAAAAAAGAACAGAAAACATTGTCAGAATTGCTAGTTGTTGGTCACCTTGCTTACGAAAAAATGTAATAAGAAGTGCTAAGAAAAATTGCAGGTATCCCAAAATGGTACCAATGAAAACTATAGATTGTACCACAGCCAATAAGCCCTCACACAGCTCTGTTGGCAAAAAAATAATAAAGTTCTGTCTCAGAAATGGCGACTCAAAGTGAGCAGAGCGTTCCAAAAGCGATAAGATTGGGCACCATTTATCAGTGCGACACTGGCCACACATCTGTAAAATATTATTTATTTACCCCATTATTGTACCCTCTTATTATGCCCTGATGTAATCTGCACAGCTTACATATGCCCCCACATTATAAACTGAAATACCAGTAAAACGCCAAACAGAATTACTACCAAGCAAAATCTGCGCTCCAAAAGCCAAATGGCGCTCCTTCCCTAGAGTGTGCCCAAACAGCAGTTTATGTCCACATATATGGCATCGCCATACCCAGGAGAACTCGCTTAGCAGTATACGAGGTGTGTGTCTTCGGTGACACAAACTGGGCACAACATATTGTGCACTAAAATTGGCATATCATCGGGAAAATTGCAATTTCACATTGCAACATCCGCTGCGTAATAATTACTAATGAAAAAACACCTGTGGGGCAAAATGTTCATTGCACCCCTTAAAATGCATTAAGGGGTGTAGTTTCCGAAATAAGGGTCACGTCTAAGGGGTTTGTTTTACCATTTGACCTCAGAGCCCTGCAATTGTGGGACAATGCTGTGAAAATCATCAAAATAGCCCTTAAATGTTGCTCTTCACTACTGAACCCTGTCATATGTCCAGACAAATTATAAATTCCTTGAGAGTTGTAGTTTCCAAAATGGGGTCACTTCTTGGGGGCTTCCACTGTACTCTGGTACCTCAGGGTTTTGCAATTGTGACATGGCGCCCAAAAACCTATCCAGCAAAATCTGCATGCCAAATGGCGCTTTTGCCTTTTCTGAGCCCTGTCGTGTGTCCAAACAGCAGTTAATAACCACATATGGAGTATTGCCGTACTCGGGAGAAATAGCTTTACAAATGTTGGGGTGCTTTTTCTGCTTTAACCCTTGTGAAAATGTAACTTTTTAGAGAAAAAAAAATTGATATCAATTTTTATGGCCTAATTCCAATAAGTTCTGCAAAAGACCAGTGGGGTCTAAATGCTTACTATACCCCTAGATAGATTCCTTAAGGAATGTAGTTTCCCAAATGGTGTCACTTTTGGGGGTTCCTACTGTTTTGGCCCCACAGGGACTTTGCAAATGTGACATGGCCCCCGAAAACCATTCCAGCTAAGGTTGATCTCCTTCCCTTTTGAGTCCTGCCGTGTGTCTAAACAGCCGTTTATGACCACCTATGGGGAATTGCCGTAATCAGGAGAAATTGCTTTTCAAACGTTGGGGTGCTTTATCTCCTTTATTTCTTGTAAAAATAAATTTAGCTTTTAAATTTCATGGCCTAATTCCACTAAATTCAGCAAAAAAACCTGTGGTGTCAAATTGCTTACTATGCCCCTCGATAAATTCCTTCAGGGATGTAGTTTCCCAAATGGGGTCACTTTGTGGGTTTTCCACTGTTTTGGTCCCTCCTGGGCTTTGAAAATGTGACATGGAACCCGAAAACCATTGCTTCAAAACTTAAAGAGGCTCTGTCACCAGATTTTGCAACCCCTATCTGCTATTGCAGCAGATAGGCGCTGGAATGTAGATTACAGTAACGTTTTTATTTTTAAAAAACGAGCATTTTTGGCCAAGTTATGACCATTTTTGTAGTTATGCAAATGAGGCTTGCAAAAGTCCAAGTGGGTGTGTTTAAAAGTAAAAGTCCAACTGGGCGTGTATTATGTGCGTACATCGGGGCGTTTTTAATACTTTTACTAGCTGGTTGTTCTGATGAGAAGTATCATCCACTTCTCTTCAGAACGCCCAGCTTCTGGCAGTGCAGATCTGTGACGTCACTCACAGGTCCTGCATCGTGTCGGCCACATCGGCACCAGAGGCTACAGTTGATTCTGCAGCAGCATCAGCGTTTGCAGGTAAGTAGCTACATCGACTTACCTGCTAACGCCGATGCTGCTGCAGAATCAACTGAAGCCTCTGGTGCCGATTTGTCCTCGCTCGTCTGACTTTTACTTTTAAACACACCCACTTGGACTTTTGCAAGCCTCATTTGCATAACTACAAAAATGGTCATAACTTGGCCAAAAATGCTTGTTTTTTACAAATAAAAACGTTACTGTAATCTACATTGCAGCGCCTATCTGCTGCAATAGCAGATAGGGGTTGCAAAATCTGGTGACAGAGCCTCTTTAAGCTCCTAAAGCCAAATGGTGATCCTTCCATTCTGACCCCTGCCATGTGTCCAAACAGCAGTTTATTACCACATATTGGGTATTGCAGTAATCAGTAGAAATTGCTTTTCAAATGTTGGGCTGTTTTTTCACCTTTAGGTCTTGTAAAAATTGAACATTTCTAAGATTTTTATTTTTACTGACTCATTTCACTAAATTCAGCAAATAACCTGTGGGTTAAAAATGCTAACTATACCCATTGATAAACTCCTTGAGGGGTGTAGTTTTCTGAATGTTGTCTTTTGGGGGTGTTTCCACCGTTTTGGCCCCACAAGACCTTTTTAAACCTGACATGGTGTCTAAAATATATTCTAATAAAAAGAAGGCCCTAAAATCCTCTAGGTGCTCCTTTGCTTCTGAGGGCTTTGTTTCAGTCAATTACGACACTAAGGCCACATGTGGGATATTTCTAAGAACTGCAGAATATGGGAAATAAATATTGAGTTGTGTTTCTCTGGTAAAACCTTCTGTGTTACAGAAAAAAGGATTCAAAATAAATGTAATAAATTTGGAAATTTCACCCCTACTTTTCTTTAATTCTTGTGAAATGCCTAAAAGGTTAAGAAACTTTCTAAATGCTGTTTTGAATACATTGAAAGGTGCAGTTTTTAAAATGGGGTGATTTATGGGGGTTTGTACTGTATGGGCCCCTCAAAGCCACTTCACATCTGAACTGGTCCCTGTAAAAATAGCCTTTTGAAATTTTCTTGAAAATGTGAGAAATTTCTCCTAAAGTTCTAAGCCTTGTAACGTCCTAGAAAAATAAAAGGATGTTCAAAAAACGATGCCAAGCTAAAGACATATGGGAAATGTTAATTAGCAACTATTTTGTGTGGTTTTACTATCTGTCTTACAAGCAGATACATTTAAATTTAGAAAAATGCAAATGTTTGCAATTTTTTGCTACATTTTGATGTTTTTAATAATTAAATACTGAATGTATCGACCAAATTTTACCAGTAACATAAAGTCCAATGTGTCATGAGAAAAGAATCAGAATCGCTTCGATAGGAAAAAGCATTTCAAAGTTATTACCATATAAAGTGGCACATATCAGATTTGAAAAATGGTGTTGCGTTCTGAATGTGCCAACTAGTCCACATCCTTAAGGGGTTAAAGAGTCTATTTAGAAATGAAATTTGTCTCTGATTATAGATATAAACGCCTACCAAAGTATAAAGTTTGTTGTTAATATTACAGGTAATAATTAAGTATCTCCCTTGCGGATCTGACCATGAATTTATACATGGAAATGCCAGAGTGTCTTTTATCCCAAGGAGCACGCCAGCCTTTTCCCCCTCATTATTTGCTGTGAAGACATGCAGAAAACGTCTATGAGAGCATTTAGGGGCTTTATTCTGCTTAAAATAGTTTTCTTGAACACATAAAATATCATTAGAAGATTGTAGGTCTTCTCTTCACAAACTGGACCGTTTAAATGGACTGTTTGGATCATGGGCATTAAGTGAGAGTATTTTAAATACCATAGTAAACTATAGAGTATCTTCTTTAATTGTAGCTCAGCTAATAAGCAAATGAGGATGTCGTCACCTAAGAACCAAATATTGTCACCAAAAAAAAAGAAGAAAAACAGTATAAAAACAATACACAACAAGACCACATATAGAATATGTGAGCCAGAGGAGCAAGACTATAGTTAGTGTATAGAAATGGAAAGCTAAAACAAAAACTTTATGAAGCTTGCACACAGAGAGAAACTAGGGGGTTGGTAAATTAGGGCACTAGAAGCAACTTGAAATTAAGGCAGGACTCCACCAAAGAAAAGCGACTTATATTACAAAACTGTCACGAATCAAAAAATGGAAGAACATTAATGTTGTATTAAAAGCTTATACTTCACTATCCACAGGAGGGTTTTGAAAGTATCCAGAGAGGCATACATAAGAAGGAAAATGATCCCTTAATTTTCAACCACCTCTCACAATTTACATAGTCAAAATAATTAACCCAATATCACAGGAAAATGCCTTTCACATTAGTTAAGCCTCAACAAAAAACAAAACTATGAAGAGAGATAAATAAGTACATCACCTATCATCTCAAGGAAGGAAAGGTTAAACATAGGAAAAAGTCAGTCAGCAGGTACGTTATGCCACTCTTCTTCAATTCTCGCTGGATTACGTGATGATGACAATGTCTCTGGAGGGCGAGGAGATGCTGCTGATAGCAGATTCCATGCCTTGAGAGACTCATTAGCCACTGTACGGGAAGAGAAGACATGAAGGGAGCCCTCTCTATGCACTAGTAGCTCTACTGGAAATCCCCATCAATATGGAACCCTTTGGTCTCACAGAGTTTTGATAGACACTGAGAATTCTCTTCTATCAGCAAGAGTAGCAGCAGACAAATCTATAAAGACAGTAATGTCCTTGTAGGCTTCTTGAAGTAGAGATGGCTGTTTTAAACATTTGATGAACGCTTCTTATACATGATAGAAATTAAATCTGGTGATGACATCTCTCGGTAGCGACTGAGCCACCGATTTTGGTTTAGGCAGGTGGGGAAATCGATTCAACACCTGTTCTGCGTGGTTCTCTGCATGGTGACTAGAATTATTTTCATGTTTCACACAGGTTATTTCAAAACTGCTTATGAGACAATTTTATACAATGAATATTCTTTAATTGATAGTTATTTTGACAATTAAAGAAAAAGCTATAATCTTAATAAACCTTAATCTCAATTACTCTTACATTTCCCCTCTTTTTGACGAAATACTGTATTCAACTATTCTGTCCCTATTGGACCCGATACCCCTATGGAAGCTCATATCTCCCTATCCCTTCCTTTACTAGTATAGTGGCTATTAGAATCTAAATATCATGAGTTACAGTGGATACTGTGGAATGTCACAGATTAACACAGGTAGCCATGTAAACTGTGGGATCATCAAACTTGCCTTGAGATCCTTTCCCAGAGATCAGCTGTACATCATTTATCTAAAGAACAAATAAATAATATTTTGGCCACACATGAGTCTTCCCTTCCTAACCCCTTCTTACCATACATAACTAAGTTAAAACAAACTAGAGAGGTGTCTTATTTTACAAAATATATAGCAATTGAAACAGGTGAGAAGTATAAGGATAATTAAAATGACAAGTATTAGGTGGAGAATCCAGTTGAAAACTCCTTTTGCCGTTGAGGACCATCCCTTGAAGACATCGTACCAATGATGTTGGGTATCAGACTCTATCTTGGTTCCCAAATCGACAAGTCGCTTGCCAACAAAGGTAGTGTATGTCTGTCTCTCAGTCAGCGTCCTAACCTGCAAATGTTGCTCAAGCTGTAGGTGTGATAAGCTGGACTTGATAAGGACTGTCAAATCTGGGTTCCAGTGCTTTCCTGACGTGCCTCTTAATCGTCACCCAATCTCCAGGCTCTAGAAAATGGGTACCTGTCATGCAGTCCGGATCTGGAATAGAACTAAAAACACGGTGATGCACCTAACGTAAATTCTTTTGTGATGCACCCACATATGTAGTCAAATTTTAATGTAAATTCGGCAATTGCTGTGGAAAGTATAAGTCTGTCTTTGGTTGTCCACCAAACAACACTTCATAAGGACTAAGTGTAGTCTTTCTATTAGGTGTAGTTCTAACAGTACAATGCAAGTGGGAGACACTCTGTCCATGGTCTTCCCATTTCTGTCATTGATTTCTGAATTTTCAGCTTTTGTCAGGTCCGTATTTCACACCGAATAACCACCTCTGTAAATTGAAAGCTGAAGGCATGCCTGGAAAGAAGTAAACCAGCCATAAATGTTTGGTACACAACTTCCCTTGATCAGACAAGGAGAACTAAACTTTATTCAGAACAAAGAAACACACAAAGAAGACACATGCCCCTCCCTATAGATGTGGGACTTGCTTAAATCCCATTGGCTTCTCAGCTGTAAGTTTTCCTGTACATTCTTCTGCACACTCCTCTTTGCATTCCAGGGGGCGGTGTCTTCCAGAGGCATGTTATGCAGGCTCTTTGTGCTCCATGAATCCAATCTCTTTGTGTAATATACTGAATATATATATATATATATATATATATATATATATATATATATATATATATATATATATATATATATATATGTAAGGATAATATTTTTCAAACAATATACATGGTAATGATCCCTGACAGTCCCCCCTAAAAATATTATTATTCTATCCCTGAGTCTTGCCTATCAACCTACCACTGACCACTCGAACAAGGCGGGTAGGGGTTTTGGATTTCTTCACCAGCTTGAGACGAGCTACTCCTGATGAGCTACTCCTTTGTACCTGGACTTCCAAGGTGTCGGAGTGGTCCTAACTTTCCCTATTCTCCTCTGGATACAGGATGGTTGTCTTGATATAATCTACAAACCGCTGCTGGTTGTAATATATATAATTAATCCGGTCTGCATTTTTATTAACAGTAATAATTGTCGCACTGTCACTTACTGTCCTAATGGGACTTTACCCCTGCAGATATGACAGGTCATGGGCAGCACAGTGACCTTCACCTCACAACTTCACATAAAACTCCTCAGATTGTAATTTGCAGCACCGTGGCATATTTACACACATTATAATTATAAACCTCAGACATTATAAACAATAGGGCCTCAACTAATAATCATAATGCTATCACCAATCTCATGCTATCACCCTCAGGTTTCGGGTCCCATCAGTTCATTGCCAGTCCTGTACACCATCGTCTTCTTCTTCTCCTGTCTTCTGCTGTTCACTGACTGTCACCCTCAGGGTAACCCACACAATTGTGGAGTCAGACTACGTTGGTGTCCAGTGGGGGAGTTATTATTACCCCCTCCTAGCCACTTACTTATCAAAACACTTGATCCTGCTGACGGATTCACTCAGGTCTTTGGTCTTTACTTTGACCTTTGCTGATGTCATCAGGACTTTGTTTGGTCCTTCTCATCTGTCCGACATCGTCTCCTTTAGTTTACGTCATCAGGCTGTACATAGCACCTCATGCTGTGATCCTGGGGTGAGATCCCACGTAGGCGGATTAGTGGAGTTGTATTGTGACTATCACAAACCCTCCGCATCTGTACTCTTCCTCTTGCAAGTTACTTGTCTGGGCGGCCGCTTAGAATTGTGACACTGCCGTCAGTTCATGATAAACGCGTTGTAGTGGCTCAGGCTGTGCCTGCCGCATCTCAGTGATGGAGTTCATCATATTAAAAGTCTCTTAGTTCATATTTACTGGCACTTGCTGGGGACCCCCAACTCTTGTCAATTTTTAAAATAAATACTAATCTGGTGATAACATCATCCGCATACATTATAAACGTTGTTCTAAGTACATACAATAATGTCAGGCCCTTAAACGACATCAAACACCTTTATATAAGGAAAAAAAACAAAAAAACTTCTCTGTTACAATGGACAGGGCACCTAGAAGATGTGTAATTATTGGGTACTTCTCATTTGCACTTGGTGATACTTTTTCAGCAGGATTTGTACCCTGATCTCAGCTGATTGCCTAGAACATCTTCACCTCACAGAGACATACACAGATTCCACATGTTTATCTGACAAGTGTCTCAAACCAATTTTTTTCTTACTCTAATCTGGTTCGTTCTTCCTGGGAAGGCCTCTCAAGGTCGGTTCTCTTTGCGGGAGGCGGGTATGATAAGGTTGGCACCGGTCTGCCAGGACTGTTCTGTAGGCAAATCAAACAGCTCTAACAGAATTTAGTAGCATCAGCTGTAAAACCTGGGGCATACCAATTAGATCTTACCAAATCGATCCTTGCAGTCTTGGGGCATATGTGAGGTAATACACCATCAATGCAAGGGCCATCAAGAGTGCATTGGGTGTTACCGGTTCACCTTCCCTTATCCGTCCACATTCTGTCAGATTCTGGTTCTCACGCCTTCCGCTCCCAGTTGGACTCTTCCTGTGGAGAACAAGCTTTTCATAGCCTAATCAGTAATTGATCTTAATCAGATAATTAACTTGAAGAAAAACATTAACAATGACAGATTTATGTTAAACGTTCACACTGGTCAGTAACTAAAACTGATACCTACAAACTGATTCCTCTTTTCTTTATATATATATCTATACATACACATATATACACTGCACAGAATTCTCTGCTCTAAAATTTCCCTTTCACAATAATAACAACAAAAATAAACAAATAAAAATGTTTTCGAATGGGAATATTCCGCTTCTGTACCTTTTATCTGACACATCCAATAGTCCAATGCTGAGGCTGGTCTAGAACTTTACATAAAACTTAACTTCAGTATTTAATATTCCCACAACACTTCTTAAATACAGTTATTAAACAAACTAACCTTGGGACAATGTCTAGAGAACTGCTGACATCTTATCATTGTACAAACACCAGTTCAATACTTGGGATAAGCACTGTTCCCCCGTCACTTACACACAATGTCTGCAATGGGGAAGATATCGGCTGTGCTTCAGGCCCCCCCTGAGAACAGGTCTACACACACGAGCACATTGTCATACACTTCTACCTCCGGTAGTTGTATGTTCTGCAGTCGCTGGGACTGTTAATCTGGCCGGGCTGCACTTTTCACAGGTACCTTTGCAGTTTCACCTATGTCATGCCGTGCGCACATCATGCCGGCTGCTACAAAACCTAGTGGTGGCATTATTGTATCCAGGGACAAGCCAATTTACTGACACCTGACCGAACATACCCTTGTTGTCAGTTCTGTCTTCTCTCGCTCTCTCAATTGGCTTACCCGATGATCCAATAAAGTTCCTACTACCAATGGGCCCATAATTGTGGGCGATGACAAAAGTGTACCTAGAGTCAGTGTAGATGTCGGCCGTCTTACCTTCTGCCAGGTTACAAGCCTCAGCGAGCACCTCCATCTCCGCTCCTTGAGACGAACAAGAAGGTGAGAGTGGTTTCTGGATGATTTACCTGGTGCCTCGTATCCTGTCTTGTACATACTGTATAATAAAATATCTCTTTATTACAAATTTACATTAAAAACCCATGTCACATATAGATAGAACATCTCAAAGGGGTGGCGTCTTCATCCTCTAAAATAAAACCAAATGTTATACACTTCTCAACACTCATCTGATAATCCAGAATACTTTGAGAATCTCACTTTTATCAGATTCTGCAAATACTTGATTAATACAAAAACAAATAAAAATTGCAGCAACAGCTGTAAAGCCTGGGACATAGCAATTAGATCTTACCAAATCGATCCTTGCAGTCTTGCGGCATATGTGAGGTCATACACCATCAATGCAAAAGCCATCAAGAGTGCCTTGGGTGTTACCGGTTTACCTTCCTTTATCCGTCCACATTCTGTCAGAATCTGGTTCTCACGCCTTCCGCTCCCAGTTGGACTCTTCCTGTGGAGAACAAGCTTTTTCATTGTATAAACATTAATTGATCTTAATCAAATAATTAATTTGAAGAAAAACGTTAACAAATAGCATCTTTACATCAAACGTTCACACTGGTCAGTAACTAAAACTTACAAATTGATTCTTCTTCTTTATATACATATCTATACATACACATATACACTGCACAGAATTCTCTGCTCTAAAATTTCCCTTTCACAACAAAAATAAAAATAAACAAATAAAAATGTTTTCTAATGGGAATATTCCACTTCTGTACCTTTCATCTGACGCATGACTCTAATAGTCCAATGCTAAGGCTGGTCCAGAACTTTACATAAAACTTAACCTCAGTATTTAATATTCCTACAACCCTTCTTAAATACAGTTATTAAACAAACTAACCTTGGGACAATGTCTAGAGAACTGCTGACATCTTATCATTGTACAAACACCAGTTCAATACTTGGGATAACACTGTTCCCCGTCCCTTACACACAACGTCTGCAGTAGGGAAGATACCGGCCGGGCTTCAGGCCCCCCTGAGAACAGATCTACACATATACGAGCACATTGTCATACACTTCTACCTCGGGTAGTTGTATGTTCTGCAGTCGCTGGGATGGGTAATCTGGCCGGGCTGCACTTTTCACAGGTACCTTTGCTGTTTTACCTATGTCATGCCGTGCGCACTTTATGCCGGCTGCTACAAACCTAGTGGTGGCATTATTGTATCCAGGGACAAGCCAATTTACTGACACCTGGCTGCACATATTCTTGTTGTCAGGTCTGTCGTCTCTCGCTCTCTCAATTGGCTTACTCGATGATCCAATAAAGTTCCTACTACCAATGGACCCATAATTGTGGGCGATGCCAAAAGCGTACCTAGAGTCAGTGTAAATGTCGGCCGTCTTACCTTTCGCCAGGTTACAAGTCTCAGTGAGCACCTCCAGCTCTGCTCCTTGAGATGAACAAGAAGGTGAGAGTGGTTTCTGGGTAATTTACCTGGTGCCTCGTATCCTGTCTTGTACATACTGTACAAGGATCCCCAGACTTGCGAGTCCCTAACTCCCTAACTGGAGCGAAAAGCTCCTGATGTACAGACAAAACAGATAAAAACAAGGACATTTATACAAAAACACCGAAAAAGGCCATACTTACAAATGGACACAGCCAGGTCAGAAACGCTGATGAAAGGGTGAGCAGGTGCTTTAAATAATAAATCTGATAATCCAGAACACTTTGAGAATCTCACTTTTATCAGGTTCTGCAAATACTTGATTAATACAAAAACAAATAAAAAAATAAAAAAAATTCCTAAAAACTTTACATCAAATTAACAATGTCCAGACAATTTTTGTTTTGACTTCTCCCGCATCTAAATCCATAAAGACTCGTGTGGGTGACGTCACCTCTGCCTCCTGTGTAAATTTGCTGGAGGGGGATGGTCTCTTACACAATACCTCATATTGGGTGGAGACTACATCACAGCTTACCCAGTGCCATATTTACCGTTCTGGAAAGATCTGGAACCATCTACACAGAAAAACCTCAAAATGTAGGTTACTCTCATACACATTTTATCTGGATTACTCATTGGGGTCTCTTACACATTTTTAGATCTCCTGAAACCAAATTAATTAACTCAAAACAAACCAAAATTGTACCTGATCAGTTCCTTCACCATTCCCCCCTTTGTGGACTCTGCGAAAGTAATGTAGCAGAGTTCAAAACTACATCTCAACATAACAAAGTCGGGCACTCTATCTGTGCGGCACTAGTTTAACCCCTGTAATACACAACAGCCTGGAACAAAAAAATGACTTTTTTCCTGACGAAAATACATTTTATCTTTACAATGACATAACTCATATGTGAAAAAAAAAACAAAACAATTGTAGTTAGTTATTCAATAAAACAGAAAATATTATATCTGATAACATTAATTACTGCAAACCAATAAACTATACATAAAAATAGGGAACAGTGGGGGGCACATACATTTTCAAAACCCTGTGTCTCACAGTATCTATAGTCTAATACATCTGAATTAACATCATAACACATAAATATCGTAACTTTTATAAACAACAGCGCATGCGCAAAGAGAGGAAATTTATTTAGGTTTGTAGACATTACTGATATATATATATATATATATATATATATATATATATATATATATATCAGTGCATATTGAAAACCCTTTGTCTCATCAGCCCTGCAGACTGCACCCAGTCAGCCCTCCTCCTCCTCCCAAACACAGCACACTACAGGGGGAGGGAGGGGGGTCACACACTCACTTCTCACAGCTTCTAGTCTCACAATCTTAACACTTTCAATGCCGGCAAAACAACATACGTATCTGCAATCATTCATCACACCATTGTATAGGAATTATC
Source organism: Rhinoderma darwinii (assembly GCF_050947455.1). Lineage (NCBI taxonomy): Eukaryota > Metazoa > Chordata > Amphibia > Anura > Rhinodermatidae > Rhinoderma > Rhinoderma darwinii. The sequence continues at coordinate 50,553,099 of NC_134689.1, forward strand.
TACGTTCAAAACATCAAACACATAATCTGTAACAGTCCAAGCTGTCGGCCACCAGCTCTATATTATGATGACGTGTTGCTTCATCAGTGAACAGCGTCCTGCACACTAGAATGGAACTTCTGTAAATAGAAAAGACACTACAAATGACAAAATTAACAAGGCGATTATTTCATACTGATTTGGTTGGGCCGGGCGTGGCCACATCAGGGGCAGGAGGGCAGCCTCTCCCATTGGAAACACATTGCGCAGCTGTGAAGGGGGGGGGTTTCCCACCCACAATGAGGACACACTCAACATGAGGTACGGACACCATTACCGGGTGTCGGCTGGTCCTGTGTTTTCTAATACATATAACATACAATACCTTTCTTATTCCTAACTTCCATTCACTTCACCAAATCATGAATAGGATCGGGTGATCCTGATGATTTGAATATGGACCATAAACCATCCATTCTAACAGTGTATATTATACACGTAATTTATATAACAATCTTCGGTCTACAACTCTCTGGTCTGGCCACTATATTACCTACAAATCTATTACGCGTGCACCTGTCTCACGTCTTATCACACGTCTTATCAGTGCATTGCACCCCGCATGCCCGCGTATAGGACAGGTTATAATACTATCCACGACTTAGCAGTGTTTAGACACCCCGCGTGCACCTGTATAAGACAGGTTATAATACTATCCACAACTTATCACACATCTATATTGTGTCCGCGTATTTTCTATCTAGTCCCTAATTACCCAGAGGATGGTTAGTCGGGCGCGACTAAGGTCTCACAGGTTTTCGACCTCACAGCGGAAAATATCGCCTCTGTCGCCTGAGATAATCCAGGAAATCAACAAAAGGGTTCTACAGATCGCCACAAGACTATCCACTAACACAGATAAGTCGAAGTTTCATAAAATCAACTCGCTTACCGTGTTGCGGAGGTGATCAAATTCCTTCAGTGGGAAACTTTGAGTCCTCTGTTTCACCCTGTGATTGTCGATTGTCCAGATTTTGATATTTCCTCGAGTGAGGTCCCTGTACGGGCGCCAAATGTCAGGTCCGTATTTCACACCGAATAACCACCTCTGTAAATTGAAAGCTGAAGGCATGCCTGGAAAGAAGTAAACCAGCCAAAAATGTTTGGTACACAACTTCCCTTGATCAGACAAGGAGAACTGAACTTTATTCAGAACAAAGAAACACACAGAGAAGACACATGCCCCTCCCTATAGATGTGGGACTTGCTTAAATCCCATTGGCTCCTCAGCTGTAAGTTTTCCTGTACATTCTTCTGCACACTCCTCTTTGCAATCCAGGGGGCGGTGTCTTCCAGAGGCGTGTTATGCAGGCTCTTTGTGCTCCATGAATCCAATCTCTTTGTGTAATATACTGAATATATATATATATATATATATATATATATATATATATATATATATATGTAAGGATATTTTTCAAACAATATACATGGTAATGATCCCTGACACTTTAATGTTCCATTTAATCTCTCAACCTTGCCACTGCTTTGTGGGTGGTATGGTGTATGAAATGCTTGTGAGATCCAAAAGGCTGTCATTATTTCTTGAAGTATTTCTCCAGTGAAGTGTGTACCTTTGTCACTTTGTATAGCCTCAGGTACACCATATCTGCACACCATTTCTGACATAAATTTCTTTGCTACGGTTTTTGCTGTGGCTCTGGTAGTAGGCCATGCCTCAGGTCGTCGAGAGAAAAGATCAATGGATGCCAACTCATACTCATAAGTACCCACATTTGGTAATTGTATAAAATCAATCTGCAGTCTCTGGAATGGGTAAAATGGCCTGGGGGTGCATCTTTGTGGCACCTTCACAGTTCTCCCTGCATTATGGCAAGCACAGACAACACATCCCTGAACAAACTTGGCAGCAGTATTATTGAATCCCGGGGCTACCCAGTTCTTACTTACCATACTTACTATTGGTTCCTTTGACTGGTGAGTAGGGCCATGTGAGAGGGCACACATCACAGGGTATAATACCCTTGGCAGGCACTGTTTGGTACTTACAGCCCATAGCCCATTCTCACCTAACTGATCACCCTTAGTTGTCCATTCTCCTTGTTCCTTGTTGGAGACTTGGTGTTAACCCATTAGTGACCGCCAATACGCCTTTTCACGGAGGCCACTAATGGGCATTATTCTGATGCATAAGCCTTTTCACGGCACTGCATCGGAATAAATAAACAGAGCAGGGAGCCGCTAAATCTCCCTGCTCTCAGCTACCAGAGGTAGCTAAGGGCTGGGGGCATACCTGCTCGAATGTATGAGATCGATATCAGTATCGATCTCACCCGTTTAACCCCTCAGATGCAGCGCTCAATAGTGAGCGCCGCATCTGAGTGGTTTTGGAGAGAGGGAGGGAGCTCCCTCTCATCCCACTGACACCCGGTGATAAGATCGCCGAGTGTCTTTGTCTTCAATAGCAGCCGGGGGCCTAATAAAGGCCCCCAGGTCAGCCTGTAGTGAATGCCTGCTAGGTCATTAAAAAAAAAATGAAAAACCCATTATTTCTCCTTACAAAATGCTTTACTATTAAAAAAACTAAATAAAGTAAAAAAGTCACACATATTTGGTATCGCCGCATCCGTAACAACCCTGACTATAAACTATTACATTATTTAACCCGCACGGTGAAAGCCATAATTTTTTTTTTAATAAAAAACAATGGAAAAATTGATTTCTGTGAATCCTGACTTTAAAAAAATTTGATAAAAAGTGATCAAAAAGTTGCATCTACTCCAAAATGGTACCAATAAAAACTACAAGTCGTCCCGCAAAAAAAGCCCTTATACAACTGCATCGAACAATAAAAAAGTTACGGCTCTTCAAATATGGAGACAAAAACAAATAATTTTGAAATAAAAGCGTTTTTACTGTGTAAAAGTAGTAAAACATACAAAATCTATAAAATTTTGGTATCGTTGCAATCATAACAACCCGCTGAATAAAGTTATTGTGTTATTTATACCACACGGTAAACAGCGTAGATTTAGGATGCAAAAAAGAGTGGTGAAATTTCCGTTTTTTTCTATTCCCCCCCCCAAAAAAAGTTAATCAATAAATAATATGTACCTCAAAATGGTGCTTTTAAAAAATACAACTTGCCCTGCAAAAAACAAGACCTTATGCAGTTATGTCGACCCATAAATAAAAAAGTTAGAGCTCTTGGAATGTGACGATGGAAAAACGTATAAAATACCTTGGTCATTAAGGTTTAAAATAGGCTGGTCATTAAGGCGTTAAAACATACATAGTTGATCCAAATCCACCTCCCTTGCCTTTAGCAAGCTTCCACAATATACATAATCACGGGGAGAGGTGCACCGCGTCTGCCTTAGCAGTGGCGTCTGCTCTTCAATTTCCTTCTGCTTCACGTGTCTGCTCCTTAGTATGAGCTTGCAACTTAACTATTGCCATCTGGGCAGGCAGCTCGAGTGCTCTGAAGAGCTGGGCTACCATATTCGCATTCTTAATGGCTTTTTTCCTGCGGACCCAACAAAATCTCTGCTGCGCCAAATGGGACCATAGTTGTGTGCAATTCCAAATGCATACCTGGAATCAGTGAAAATCTTCGCTGTGTGATCCTCGGCCATTATACAAGCCTCAGTGAGTGCTTTCAGCTCCGACTCTTGAGCTGACATACTAGGAGGAAGTGCCTCCTGCTTAATTACCTCATGGAGGGTAACTATGGCATACCCAGTGTAAGGTTTCCCGTCTTTATAATATCAGGACCTATCTACAAACCGTTCTAGATCAACATTGGGTATGGGATTTTCATGTACATTATCCATGATCTCTATTTTTATCAACTCATAGCAATCATGTTCAAGGATATCGTCTTGATTTCCTTGCTCTAGTATCACTGGGAGCAAAATAGCTGAATTCAAAGTGACACATATTATGATGGTTATATTAGGTGGCGTGAGTAAGGCCACCTCATACTTAGTTATCCTGGCCATTGACAAATGTTTAGTCTTAGTTTGTGACAACAATTCCTGTACTGCGTGAGGTACTTGTATCACCAGTGTATGTTCTAGTACAATGTCACTAATTTTGTCTTTGCACAGGCTGCTATTGCTCTTATACAAGAGGGTGCTCCTCTGATAACGGAGTCTAGTTGTGTCGAGTAGTAGCCCAAAGGTCTCTGTTTTCCCTCATGATGCTGGGTCAGCACCCCTTGTGCGTGTCCCTGATGTTCATGACAGAAAAGTGTGAAGGGCAAGTTGTAATTGGGAATTCCTAGAGCTGGTGCTTCCAGCACAGCTTTCTTTAGCTGTTTGAAACAGCTTTCAGTTTCATCAGTCATTTTGAAAGGACCTCCCTTGTTACAGGTTGCTATTAGGTCATAAATAGGCTGCATCAGAGTCGAAGCTGAAGGAATCCACTTACGGCAATATCGCACCAAGCCTAGGAAGGTACGCAATTCTCTTACCGTAATTGGTGGGTTTACCCTGGCAAGTGCCTTCTTCCTCTCATGTGTTATATGTTTCGTCTGGGAAGAGATGCAGTGTCTCTGGATACTTTGCGTCTCTCTTGATGTAGAAAGAGGAGTAGTGATCGTGTCTCCTTTAGACAAGTGTCCCTGTCCATCACACTTAGTAACAAATCATCCACATATTGCAGTAACTGAGTGTTCAAGTCCTCTGCATGCCAGGACAGGAGAACTAAAGCCATAGCTTCAGAAAAAGCGGAGAGCGATGTAGCTCCTCCTTGCGGCAACTTCGTCCAGCAATACCGCTTTCCATCATGAGTGAATGCAAACTGCATTTGACTGTCCTCGTGTATTGGCACTGAAAATAATGCATTAGCCAAGTCAATCACTGTAAAACATGTGGCATTCTGAGTTATTTGGTTAAGTAATGTGTGTGGATTTGGAACTATTGATGTGTCAATCACTATCTGTTTGTTAACTTCTCGGAGATCATGCACCATTCGATAAGCGGATGGGGTGTCGGGTGTTTTTTTTTTTTCTTCACTGGGAACAGTGGTATATTGTAAGGTGATCTGCATGCCGTAATCACCCCTGCAGCTATATACTCCCATAATTGGGCTGTAATTGCTGCACTTTGCTCCTTACTTAACCCCTTAAGGATGCAGCCTTGTTTTGGCCTTAAGGCTGGATTCACACGAGCGTGGCGTTTTTGCGCACGCAAAAACGTGGCGTTTTGCCTGCGCAAAAGCCACTTAACAGCTCTGTGTGGCAGCAGCATATGATGCGCGGCTGCGTGCTTTTCGCGCAGCCGCCATCATTATGACACTCCGTTTGGATGTTTGTAAACAGAAAAGCACGTGGTGCTTTTCTGTTTTCATTCATCCTTTTGAAAGCTGTTGCGCGAATCACGCTGTTCGCACGGAAGACGCTTCCATGTGAAATGCGTGGTTTTCAAGCACCCATTGACTTCAATGAGTGCGTAATGCGCGAAAAACGCCCAAAGAACGGACATGTCGTGACTTTTTTTCAACGGACTCACGCTGAGTAAAAATCACGGACATGTCTGCACGGCCCCATAGACTAATATAGGTCCGTGCAACGCTCGTGCATATCACGCGCGCTGCACGGACGTTTTTCCCGTTCGTCTGAATAAAGCCTAAGGCTCAGAGCCCATTTTTGAAATCTGACATATTTCATTTTATGTGGTAATAACGGAATGCTTAAACCTATCCAAGCGATTCTGAGATTGTTTTCTCATGAGACATTGGGATTTATGTTAGGGGTAAAATTTGGTCGATATATTCAGTGTTTATTTGCTAAAAATTGCAAAATGTAAAGAAAATTTAGAAAAAATTGAATTTTTCTGAATTTAAATGCATCTGCTTGTAAGGCAGATAGTTATACCACACAAAATAGTAACTAATTAACATTTCCCATTTGTCTACTTTAGATTGGAATAGTTTTTTGAACATTCTTTTATTTTTCTTGGACGTTTCAAAGCTTACAAGATAAACAGCAATGTCTCATATTTTTAATAAAATTTCAAATGCCTTTTTTTTAAGGTACGTGTTCAGATCTAGTGCATTTTGGGGCCTCTTTTTTTATTAGAATATATTTTAGGCAGCATGCCAGGTTTGAAGAGGAGTTGAGGTGCCAAAACCGTAGTAATCCCCCAAAAGTGACCTTATTTTGGAAACTACACCCCTCAAGGAATTAATTTATGGTTGTTTTGACCATTTAGACCCCACAGTTTTTTCACAGCTCGTATTTGTATTGGGCTGTGAAATAAAAAATAAATTTTTTTTTTCCAATAAGATGTCATTTTTGATCAAAATTTCTTATTTTCACAGGAAACAAAATACCTAATTTTGTTTCCCAATCTCTCTTGAGTGCGGCAATACTCCATTTGTGGTGATAAACTGCCGTTTGGGCCCATGGGAGGGCTCAGAAGGAAAGGAGTACTATGTGTTTGTTGGAGTCCAGATTTTGCTGGATTGGTTTTCGTGTGCTATGTCGCATTTGCAGAGCCCCAGAGGTATCAAAGCAATGGAAACCCACCAGAAGTTTCCCCATTTTGGAAACTACACCCCTCAAGGAATTCATTTATGGGTGTTGTGACGATTTTGGACCCCACAGTTTTTTCACAGAATATATTTGAATTGGGCTGTGAATTAAAAAATAATTAAATGTTTTCCAATAAGATGTAGTTTTGGCTCAAAATTTCTAATTTTCACAAGTAATAAAATACCCCATTTTGTTTACCAATTTGTGTTGAGTGTGGCAATACCCCATTTGTGGTGATAAACTGCCGTTTAGGCCTATGGGAAGGCTCAGAAGAAAAGGAGCGCTATGTGTTTGTTGAAGTCCAGATTTTGCTGGATTGGTTTTTGGGTTTGCAGAGCCCCAGAGGTATCAAAGCAATGGAAACCCACCGGAACTGACCCCATTTTTGAAACACATCCCTCAAGGAATTCATTTATGGGTGTTGTGACCATTTGGACCCCACAATTTTTTCACAGAATTTATTTTAATTGGCCTGTGAATTAAACATTTTTTATTTTTTCCAATAGGATGTAGTTTTGGCTCAAAATTTCTTGTTTTCACAAGGAATAAAATACCCAATTTTCTTGCCCAATTTGTCCTGAGTGCGGCAATATCCCATTTGTGGTGATAAACTGCCGTTTGGGCTCATGGGAGGGCTCAGAAGGAATGGAGCGATATGTGTTCTTTGGAGTCCAGATTTTGCTGGATTGGTTTTCGGGTTCCATGTCGCATTTGCATAACCCCAGAGGTATCAAAGCAATGGAAACCCACCAGAAGTTACCCCATTTTGGAAACTACACCCCTCAAGGAATTCATTTATGGGTGTTGTGATAATTTAGACCCCACAGTTTTTTCACAAAATTTATTTGAATTGGGCTGTGAATTAAAAAGAAAATGTCATTTTTTCCAATAAGCTGTAGTTTTGGCTCAAAATGTCTAATTTTCGCAAGGAATAAAATGCCCCATTTTGTTGCCCAATTTGTGGTGATAAACTGCCGTTTGGGCCAATCGGAGGGCTCAGAAGGAAAGGACCATCATTTGGCCTACTGGGGATTTTCTGGTGCTAAGTTATGTATGCAGAAGCTCCTGAGGTACCTGAGGTACCAGTACAGTTGAAACCCCTGAGAAGTGACCCCATTTTCAAAACGACACCCCTTAAGGCATTCATCTAGAAGTGTAGTGAGCATTTTGACCACACAGGTATTGTGTAAAAGATAACTACGCTTTTTGACGGTTCCCTGACACTAACTAAACCTAATACTAAACTAACCAGTTAAATTGTCTAAACTAAGTATTTTTTTTTAAAATTTTTATATTTATAATAGCGGCGATTGAGGAGGCGGGGCCATCCGGACAGGTCCCGGCGTATTGAGCTGTGATAGCCTGCTGTCCGAAATAGCAGCTATCACAGCTCGTGAACGCGCCGGCGGAAAATGGCAATGCACTATTCCGTCACTGAGCGCGAACGGTGCAGTTAGTATGACGGAATAGTACGTCACTGAGCGCGAAGGGGTTAAAGAATATTGTTTGATTGTAACTGGGACAACTCCTGGTTTTAAAGTCACTTTTACAGGGGTGACATTTAAATTTCCCACATCAGTTTTACTTGTAACCCATAGAGAAGATAGTATTTCAGCCAATAACTTCTCAATTTCAAGTTCATTCTGGTCATATGAACGGTCTTCTACTGCTATATGTCCAATTAAAACAGTCAGAATGTCTTCTGGAAGGGGACCCGCAACTGTCATCCCTTTGGATCCATAGCGGATGACCGCTTGGACTGCTGACCATATGTCTGATCCCAATGGGTTTACTGGGCATGTGTCTGAGACTAAATGTTGTGCACAGAGGTCTACAGTGTCCTCTAGTCAAATCTTAAGTGGTTTAGTCTGTCTTAACGCATGCATCACCCCTTCAAGTCCAGTCCCTGGTATTGTTACAGAAGTCACTAATTTGGGTGGTATGTCATGTTTTCTGATTATTGTCTGGCTCACCCCTGTGTCTACCATACATTTAATGTCATCCCCTGTTGGTTGTGTCATTTTCCCTGCTACTTGTGGACAGGGCCGTTTTTGCCAAGAGGCGAGATGAGCATCTCGCCACAGGCATCAACTTGCAGTGCTTTAGAGTGGGTAGCACAGCGGCAGATGCCCCCTTCTAAATGCAGCAGGCACATGGTTTTCGGCTGCTCTGCACTATTTACTCAATGCTCCTTTTCCCTGATGCATTCCCTGCCCCTAACTCTGAAAAGTAAGATCGTGACTCCTACAGCAGCTAACACAACTTGCACTCGACATGCCAGTAATGTTAGCTGCTGCTGGAGTCACTCAATCAATGGAGCTGACGGACGATCTTAAGTTTATGTCACCGCCAGGGAATGCACCAGGGAAATGGAGGATTGAGTTAATAGTGCAGAGCAGCTGCACAGGGACCAGAAGGTTATAAGGGAGGAAGGGGATCTTTCTGTTCTCAGGCCTCATTAGTGAGTAGAAGCTCTGTACGTGCGGCGCCCAAAAGAGGTGGGAGTCAAAAGAAATCTGGTAAGAATCTACTACAGTGTATGTAATAATTGGGTGACATCAGCAGGTGACACTTGCATGTATTCAGCATGAGTGGATGAATGTGTCCAGCATGTAAGTGGTGTATGTGTGTGTGCAGTGTGTGTCAAGAGTGAGTCGTGTGTGTGCGGCATGTGTCCCATTTATGGTTTGTGAGTGTGAGGCACATGCATTTTTTAAAGGGGTTGTATGAGATTTTTTTAAAAATTCAGTACCTGCAGTTTTTAAAAAAATAAAAAAGGCAGATTACTCGCCTTTTAAATTCTGCTGCTGCTCCAGCGTCAATGCTCTGGTTATACCCGCCTTTCCTGCAGCGATGATGTCTCGTTTGTCCTGCATGTATAGCATGTGACTGAGGCCTGTTATTGGCTGAAGTAGTCACGATGAAGGTGACATAATCGCTGCAGGAGTGGCAGGGACCATTAGTGCTGAAGCAGCAGGGGAGTTAAAAGGTGAGTTTTTATTTTTTTATTTTATGTCATTTCCTGCTGGCAGAATAATTTATTAACTCTCAGGCCCCATGCACACAACCGTGCCCATAATCATTGTCAGTGATTACGGGCACGGCCGGCAGCTGACAGCCGTGGACAGCCACCCGCATTTGCGGGCTGTGCTCCCATATGATCCGTAAAAGGCAAAAAATTGGACATATCCTATCTTTTTATGAGGCTTTCTACGGCATGAACACCTACCCATAAATATACGGGAAGGTGTCCATCAGACATAGAAATGAATAGGTTCGTAATTATGGCCAAAATCTACAGTCCTGTGCATGGAGCCTCAACCAGTTTAAATTTTGGTTTAGATTTACAAGAGTGAGGGATCAAATAGCAGTTGGCTAATAGGATATCCTGCTTAGGATTTTTATGGTGGAGGCGACAATTTAATTTTCACCTCAGGCAGCAGAAAAGCTTCAATCGGCCCTGCTTGTGGACCTGGTATTGGGGAGACCATTATCACAGGGGATGACTGGAGGCTGCCAATTACCTAGTCTGAATCATTCCCGGCAACCTCAACTGCCTGGGCTTGTACTTGAGGTGCTGGTCTAGTCGTCCGTCCCTTGGAGGGACAGTCTCTCTTCATATGTCCATGTTCCCCAAATCCAAAGTCCTTTCTTTCTGTACTCTTCCACATTTATCCTTGGCCTCTGCCTAAATCCTGTCTTAGGATGTGTTCCACCCGCATCAGCTGATGCTGTCATTTCTGGAGCTGTATTTACTGTCAGCATTACAGGGATAGCTGATGGTCTGGCTTTGCTCTGCTTTTACTTTAGAGCCTGTTCTTCTATTCCCCGTACTACTGCCAGAGTCTGTTCTATTGGGGCATACATACATTTCAGTCTTACTTCTAGTCATTTTTGTCTAATCTCTGTACATTAATAAAACACGTTTTCATGATTCTAGCATCCCGTCCTCTAGTGATGTCAAAGTCCGGGTTAGGAAATAATTCTTCTGCGGTGTTGCTATCAGTGTGTGAAGAGTGGGACAAGAGGGTTGCATTGACAATCCAACACAATGGGCAGCACTTTGAACACATTTTATAAGTGGTCAGAAACTTGTAAATAACTCATGAAAGAATAAAGTAACTTTAAAACCAAACGCACCATTGTTTTTCTTGTGAAATTCTCGAAAAGTTTGATGTGTTACATGACCCTCTTCCCATTGAAAAAACGAAAGTTGGATACAAAATGGACGACTTCAAAATGGCCGCCATGGTCAACACCCAGCTTGAAAAGTTTCCCCCCTCCCATATACTAATGTGCCACAAACAGGAAGTTAATATCACCAACCATTCCCATTATATTTAGGTGTATCCATATAAATGGCCCACCCTGTACAACACATTCTGCACCCTGTTGGTATAGGTCGCTCCTGCAGCTATAGTGCAAAGACTTGCCAAATCACTCCAACTGGCATCAAATATTTTTAGGATCCTGTGGAGCTATCTACAAAATCTTGTAGGATTTTTATAAAGGTCAAGCAGTTTATCTGTTATTGCAAGCTGCTCAGTCTAACTCCAAGCCTTATACCAAGTATTGGTTTCTATCCTGTCTGCTGCATCACCAGGTTGTGGCACCGTAGTGGTCTGTGCTATTACTGGATATGCTGGGGCTGATGCTTGTGGGTTGTATTTTAACGATTCCTCATAAGGAGGTAGTTCCCCAAAATCTCCAACCATAAGGATCTGTGTATACATGGGGTTTTTAGCACCACAATGTGGGCAGAAGTTAGGACCACCAGCATTTGCACACCCAGGCATTAGATCTTAATGTTCTAGGCTTAGCTGGATTTTCTAGCACCTTCGTTAGGGTGTCTGCTAGTCTGGTAGTCAGCGCTTTCTGTAGGGCTTCATAATCTCTCTCCTGTTTTCCTGTCTGCAAGGTACAATCTGATTCACCCCCAACACATACACTTGCAGCCTGGTGGTTACAATGTCCACACACTCCACGCTCTCATCCACACTCTCCCTGTCTCTTTTGCTCTGTGGTTCTTGGTAAAGAAGGGTACAGAGTAGGTATGGGACTGGTTATTTCCCCTGTTAGGAACGGGTTGTTAACAGGTTTGGGACAGGTCACCGGCTGTGGAGAAGTAGCAGGACGTTGACCTCTTGCTGCTGCAACCACTGGGACCAGCATTGTGGCAACTAGAGATGAGCGAACTTATGAAAAGTTTGGTTCGGCTAGTTCGCCGAATTTCACGAAAAAGTTCGATTCGGACCGAACTAGTTCTGACCGAACCTGTAGTTTCCGTGCGCCGAGCATGGCACTGTCCAGGGTGCTGAAAGAGTTAATGGGCTGCACTAACTCTTTTAGCAACCTTGACAGTACCATGCTCGGCGCACAGAAAATACAATTTTAATGTAATAAAAAAAAATAAAAAATACGCTCATACTTACATTCCTCCTGTCCGGCCTCCAGCGATGACGTTTCATCCATGTCGCCGCTGTAGCCAATCACAGGCTGTAGTGGCGGTCACGCACGTCAGGATGACGTCAGAAGGCCGGCCTCCAGGGATGACGCTTCATCCCACGTGACCACCTCTGCAGCCAATCACAGGCTGCAGCGGCCTCTGCAGCCAATCACACGCTCCTCTCCTGAAATACTCTGTGCTGCGCTGCCTTAAACTCTGTGGACAGGTCAGGATCCTGTTTCTTTTAAATGCTGCTGGGGAACCCGCTCGATCCACTATATAAGGCTGCGCTACAGTGCAGCATTTAAAATAAACAGGATCCTGACCTGTCCACAGAGTTTAAGGCAGCACAGAGTATTTCAGGAGATGAGCGTGCTGATTCAGTGCTGCAGTGAACTCTGCTCTTACCATTACGTAGCTCTCAGTCTGTTACCTCTCCACCACTCCTGTCCTCAATAACACCTTCACATGATTGGCAAGTCACTACGTAATGGTAAGAGCAGAGTTCACAGCAGCTGTAATGGTGGGGGGGGGTAGGGAAACGGACAAGTGAGCCCTAATCTACCCGCCACTCTGTCCCTGCCTACTTGCAACGACCCGCCCTAGACGACGGGGTACAACTGGGCGGCGGTCCCTGCGCTCAGTAAGTGCATGACAAACACGACAAACAAACAAGGGAACACAAGCAAGGGAAATGGGCAGTTGCTCGCGGAAACACCGTGAGCAACAGAGTAGTGAACGAGCCGAGTCAAGCCAGGAGAGTGCGAGGTACAAAGCGAAAAGCAGAAGAGTAGTCGGTAAGCCAGGGTCTGTATGGAGCAGGATCAAAAAGTAGCAGGAGCTGTAGCTGGGCCAGGAAACCTCAAGGAAAGAATTCACAAGCACAGATGGACAGGAAGAGCAGGCTTAAATAGACCGAGGGCGGGAGCTAGCTGAGTCTGGCCAGGTTGCGATAGGCTCTCCCACTCCTAAGCCTGCCAGCCTGAGTGGAGGAAGCTGGTGTCTGTCTCAGGGATGTACACTCAGGTGTTGACTGATTAATTCTGGGAGTTAACCCTGAAGCAGTGCCTGGCAGATCCTTTACAGTACCCCCCCTTTTATGAGGGGCCACCGGACCCTTTCTAAGTGGACCTGGCTTACTGGGGAAACGCAGGTGGAACCTCCTGACCAATACCCCAGCGTGAACATCCCGGGCGGGTACCCAAGTCCTCTCCTCGGGCCCGTATCCTCTCCAATGGACCAGGTACTGGAGGGAGCCTTGGACCATCTTGCTGTCCACGATCCTGGCCACCTCAAATTCCACCCCCTCAGGGGTGAGGACGGGAACAGGAGGTTTCCTCGAGGGGGCCAAGGACGGGGAGCAGCGTTTCAGGAGGGAGGCATGAAACACGTTGTGTATACGAAAAGACGGGGGTAACTCCAGCCGGAAAGAGACAGGACTGAGGACCTCAATGACCTTATACGGCCCAATAAACCGGGGAGCAAACTTTTTGGACGGAACCTTGAGACGCAAGTTCCTGGATGACAACCACACCAGATCCCCGACCACAAACAGGGGGTTAGCAGAACGTCTTCTATCGGCCTGAGCCTTCTGTATGCTCTGGGACGCCTCTAGGTTCTTCTGAACCTGGGCCCAGACTGTGCACAGATCCCGATGAACGACCTCCACCTCGGGATTGTTGGAACAACCAGGTGAAACGGAGGAGAACCGTGGATTAAACCCAAAATTACAGAAAAAGGGAGAGACCCCTGACGAGTTACTGACCCGGTTATTAAGGGAAAATTCGGCGAGGGGAATGAAAGAAACCCAATCAAATTGACAGTCAGAGACAAAACATCTTAAGTATTGTTCTAGAGACTGATTAGTCCTCTCCGTTTGGCCATTGGTTTCAGGATGGAAGGCAGAGGAGAAGGACAGATCAATCCCCAACTTATTACAGAAGGCTCTCCAAAACAATGAAACAAATTGTACCCCTCTGTCAGAAACAATATTGACGGGGACCCCATGGAGACGCAGGATGTGTTTGATAAACAAGGTAGCCAACGTCTTGGCGTTGGGTAGTTTCTTGAGGGGCACAAAGTGGCACATTTTACTGAAGCGGTCTACCACCACCCACACCACCGACTTGCCTTGGGATGGAGGCAAATCGGTGATAAAATCCATGGAGATATGTGTCCAAGGTCTCTGGGGAATGGGCAACGAACGCAGTAAGCCCGCTGGTCGGGACCTGGGAGTCTTGGACCTGGCACAAACCTCACAGGCGGCGACGTAGGCCTTAACGTCTTTAGGCAAACCAGGCCACCAATAATTTCTGGTAATGAGGTGTTTGGTACCCAGGATGCCTGGATGGCCAGATAGTGCGGAGTCGTGATTTTCCCTAAGTACCCTTAGCCGGAATTGCAGGGGAACAAACAGCTTGTTCTCAGGAAGGTTCCCAGGAGCTGAACCTTGATCAGCAGCAATTTCAGAGACTAAATCGGACTCGATAGAGGAAATGACTATACCTGGAGGCAAAATACAAACAGGATCTTCCTCCGAAGGAGGGCTGGCCATGAAGCTACGCGACAGTGCATCCGCCTTAATATTTTTAGACCCGGCCCTATAGGTAACCAAAAAATTGAATCTGGTAAAAAACAACGCCCATCGAGCTTGTCTCGGGTTTAGCCTCCGGGCAGATTCTAGGAAAACCAGATTCTTGTGGTCGGTAAGGACCGTTACCTGGTGCCTAGCCCCCTCCAGGAAGTGGCGCCACTCTTCAAATGCCCATTTAATGGCTAAAAGTTCGCGGTTGCCAATATCATAGTTACACTCCGTGGGCGAAAACTTCCTAGAAAAGTAAGCACAGGGGCGGAGATGGGTGAGGGAGCTGGTACCCTGGGACAAGACGGCCCCCACTCCCACCTCGGACGCGTCAACCTCCACAATAAATGGCTCCCTTTGGTTGGGCTGAACCAGCACGGGGGCCGAGATAAAGCACTTCTTGAGGGTCTCAAAAGCCTGGACGGCCTCAGGGGGCCAATGGAGGACATCAGCACCCTTGCGAGTGAGGTCCGTAAGAGGCTTAGCGACGACCGAGAAGTTAGCAATAAATCTCCTGTAATAGTTAGCGAACCCCAAAAAACACTGTAGCGCTTTCAGGGAGGCAGGTTGGACCCATTCAGCCACAGCCTGAACCTTGGCAGGGTCCATGCGGAATTCATGAGGAGTGAGGATTTGACCTAAAAATGGTATCTCCTGTACCCCAAATACACATTTTTCGATTTTGGCAAACAGTTTGTTTTCTCGAAGGACCTGGAGCACTTTCCTGACATGCTCTATGTGGGAGGACCAGTCCCTGGAAAACACCAATATGTCATCAAGGTACACTACAAGAAATATCCCCAGGTAATTTCTCAAAATCTCATTTATGAAGTTCTGGAAGACCGCAGGGGCATTGCACAACCCAAAGGGCATGACGAGGTATTCGAAATGGCCTTCGGGCGTGTTAAACGCAGTCTTCCACTCATCCCCCTCTTTGATGCGAATAAGGTTATACGCCCCCCGTAGATCCAATTTAGAGAACCATTGGGCCCCCTGAACCTGATTAAAGAGATCAGGAATCAAAGGAAGGGGATACTGGTTCCTTACCGTGACCTTATTCAGGCCACGGTAGTCAATGCATGGCCTAAGACCCCCATCCTTCTTCCCTACGAAGAAGAAGCCAGCACCTACCGGAGAAGAAGAGGGACGAATGTAACCCTTGGCCAGGGATTCCTGGATATACTCCCTCATGGCTTCACGTTCGGGACAGGAAAGGTTAAATATTCTACCCTTAGGAAGCTTAGCTCCTGGTACCAATTCGATAGCGCAATCGTATTCTCTATGAGGCGGTAATACTTCGGAGGCCTCTTTAGAGAAAACATCAGCGAAGTCCTGAACAAACTCGGGTAGCGTATTCACCTCCTTAGGGGGAGAAATAGAATTAACAGAAAAACATGACGTACAACATTCATTACCCCATTTGGTTAGCTCCCCAGTATTCCAGTCAAACGTGGGATTATGCAACTGCAACCAGGGAAGACCTAGAACCAAATCGTACGATAATCCCTGCATCAATAGTACAGAGCACTGCTCCAAATGCATGGAGCCAACAAGGAGTTCAAAAACAGGGGTATGCTGTGTAAAATAACCATTAGCAAGAGGAGTGGAGTCGATACCCACTACCGGAACAGGTTTAGGCAAATCAATCAGAGGCATAGCAAGAGACATAGCAAATTCCACAGACATGATATTAGTAGAGGACCCTGAATCCACGAAGGCACTGCCGGTAGCAGACCTACCACCAAACGAGACCTGAAAGGGAAGCAATATCTTAGTACGTTTCATATTTACGGGAAATACCTGTGCGCCCAAGTGACCTCCCCGATGATCACTTAGACGCGGGAGCTCTCTGGCAGCATTCTTACGCTTGGGACAGTTGTTTACTTGATGCTTGACATCCCCACAGTAGAAGCAGAGACCATTCTTCCTGCGGAATTCTCTACGTTGTTGAGGGGACACGGAGGCCCCGAGTTGCATAGGTATTTCTGAGTCTTTAGGGGACAAACGAAGCAACGGGACTTCGGGAGGCATCATGGGGGAGTCGGAGGAAAAAACACATAAACGTTCACGTTGTCGTTCCCTGAGACGTCGGTCAAGTCGTACCACTAAAGCCATAACCTGGTCTAGGGAGTCAGAAGAGGGATAGCTAACTAGCAGGTCTTTCAGGGCGTTCGACAGACCCAACCTAAACTGGCACCTTAAGGCAGGGTCATTCCACCGAGAAGCTACGCACCACTTCCGAAAGTCAGAGCAATACTCCTCAACAGGTCTCTTACCCTGACGTAAGGTCACCAGCTGACTCTCGGCAAAGGCAGTTCTGTCAGTCTCGTCATAAATAAGTCCGAGGGCAGAAAAGAAACAATCAACGGAGGAAAGTTCAGGGGCGCCAGGAGCCAAGGAGAAGGCCCACTCTTGGGGCCCTTCCTGGAGCCGGGACATAATTATACCCACCCGCTGGCTCTCAGAACCTGAGGAGTGAGGCTTTAAGCGAAAGTAAAGCTTACAACTCTCCCGAAAGGAGAGAAAAGCCCTCCGGTCACCTGAGAACCGGTCGGGCAACTTGAGGTGGGGTTCAAGGGGTGCGGTGAGGGGAACTACCAAGGTAGCATCAGGCTGGTTGACCCTCTGAGCCAGGGCCTGGACCTGTAGGGAGAGACCCTGCATTTGCTGAGCCAGGGTTTCACGGGGTTCCATAATGGTGTCAGGGACCAGGGTAGACTAGGTATAGGGCTTGTGAATTTGTAATGGTGGGGGGGGGTAGGGAAACGGACAAGTGAGCCCTAATCTACCCGCCACTCTGTCCCTGCCTACTTGCAACGACCCGCCCTAGACGACGGGGTACAACTGGGCGGCGGTCCCTGCGCTCAGTAAGTGCATGACAAACACGACAAACAAACAAGGGAACACAAGCAAGGGAAATGGGCAGTTGCTCGCGGAAACACCGTGAGCAACAGAGTAGTGAACGAGCCGAGTCAAGCCAGGAGAGTGCGAGGTACAAAGCGAAAAGCAGAAGAGTAG
Source organism: Rhinoderma darwinii (assembly GCF_050947455.1). Lineage (NCBI taxonomy): Eukaryota > Metazoa > Chordata > Amphibia > Anura > Rhinodermatidae > Rhinoderma > Rhinoderma darwinii. Next base: position 50,570,682 of record NC_134689.1, read on the forward strand.
TCGGTAAGCCAGGGTCTGTATGGAGCAGGATCAAAAAGTAGCAGGAGCTGTAGCTGGGCCAGGAAACCTCAAGGAAAGAATTCACAAGCACAGATGGACAGGAAGAGCAGGCTTAAATAGACTGAGGGCGGGAGCTAGCTGAGTCTGGCCAGGTTGCGATAGGCTCTCCCACTCCTAAGCCTGCCAGCCTGAGTGGAGGAAGCTGGTGTCTGTCTCAGGGATGTACACTCAGGTGTTGACTGATTAATTCTGGGAGTTAACCCTGAAGCAGTGCCTGGCAGATCCTTTACAGCAGCACAGAGTATTTCAGGAGATGAGTGTGCGGATCTTGTTCGGGGTGGTGACTTGCCAATCATGTGAAGGTGTTATTGAGGACAGGAGTGGAGGAGAGGTAACAGACTGAGCTACGTAATGGTAAGAGCAGAGTTCACAGCAGCACAGAGTATTTCAGGAGAGGAGCGTGCAGATTCTGTGCTGCTGTGAACTCTGCTCTTACCATTACGTAGCTCAGTCTGTTACCTCTCCTCCGCTCCTGTCCTCAATAACACCTTCACATGATTGGCAAGTCACCACCCCGCACAAAATCTGCATGCTCCTCTCCTGAAATACTCTGTGCTGCTGTGAACTCTGCTCTTACCATTATGTGGTGACTTGCCAATCATGTGAAGGTGTTATTGAGGACAGGAGTGGAGGAGAGGTAACAGACTGAGCTACGTAATGGTAAGAGCAGAGTTCACAGCAGCACTGAATCTGCACACTCATCTCCTGAAATACTCTGTGCTGCCTTAAACTCTGTGGACAGGTCAGGATCCTGTTTCTTTTAAATGCTGCACTGTAGCGCAGCCTTATATAGTGGATCGAGCGGGTTCCCCAGCAGCATTTAAAAGAAACAGGATCCTGACCTGTCCAGAGAGTTTAAGGCAGCACAGAGTATTTCAGGAGATGAGCACGGCCGGCCACGGGCAGCCGGTCGTTTTTCCGAGCCGTGCTCCCATTATAAAGTATAGTTGTAATTACGAGCACGGCCCGTAAAATAAAAAAATAGAACATGTTCTATCTTTTTAACGGCACGGGCACCTTCCCGTGAGAAACAGAAGTCTATGGGCCCGCTATTTCGGGTCGTAATTACGACCCGTAATAATGGGTGTTTTTACGGTCGTGTGCTTGAGGCCCCGTAATGACGGGTGACTACATGTGTGCACCCATCATTACGGCAGCGTTGCTAGGCGACGTCCGTAAATAGTCACTGTCCAGGGTGCTGAAAGAGTTTACTGATCGGCACTAACTGTTTCAGCACCCTGGACAGTGAATTCCGATCAGAATATAGAGTAACCTGTCAAAAAAAAAAAGACGTTCATACTTACCGAGAACTTTCTGCTTCCTCCAGTCCGGTCTCCTGGCCGTTGCCTTGGTGACGCGTTACTCTCGACATCCGGCCCGACATTCCTGGGTGACGTTACAGCCCATGTGACCGTTGCAGCCAATCACAGGCTGCAGAGGCCTCTGCAGCCAATCACAGGCTGCCGCGTCAGAAAAGAAGGTCGGACTGGAGGAAGAAGAGGGACTCGTCACCAAGACAACGACCGGGTACGTATGAAATGCTTTTTATTTTATTTTTAATCAGCAGCCTCTTTTCTCTATCAGTGATTGATAGAGACAAGTGGCTGCCGATTTGTATAATATTTTTGACCGGGCTCGGTCAAAACGGGTTCGGCCGAACCCGGTGAATTTCGGATTCGCTGCGAACCGAACTTTTCCTGATGTTCGGACCGAAACCGGGTTTGGTTGTCCGGGTTCGCTCATCTCTAGTGGCAACCAGTGGTGCGACTGTTCTCCCTCAACTCTGGTAATCCTTCTCTAAATCTGCATGTTCCCTCTGTTCATATTTCTCAGAAGTCTTAATCCATGCTCCTATTTGGTCTCCTAATTTTAGCTGGTCTATCCACCCATCATTTTGGATATTAAAGTTGCGCCATCTTTCTGCATCTAGGCATCCCTTAGAAGGCATTTCTGCCTTCTTCAGTATTTTATCAATGTCTTTAACTGCCCATTTTCTTCCCTAACCATGTCTCTGGCTGACATCTTGGGTGGTGTACCCTTAGTCTGCTCTATTTCTGGCTGACATCTTTGGTATCGAACCTTCAGTCTGTTCTATTTCTGGCTCACATCTTGGGTATTGAACCCTCAGTCTGCTCTACTTCTGACTTGGTAGGCAAGTTTTCCATAGCGATCAAGTACTAGGGTTAGCGATCCCTGTTCTTGATCAATCTGCTAGATAAAATTGGTTGGTTCTGATCAATTACCAGAACCTGTTCCTGGCCTATAAGTCACTGCATCTGCTTACATATATATTGTTACAAAGAAAGCTGAATACAACAAAAATAAAAGGATCCATATTGCTATCACAATGTATTATTAATGCATTAGTACAGTACTGTACGAACAACACACTTATCCCTGACCCAAGAAGCCCGGACCGGATTCAACCTAGGAACTGCAGAGATACTAGCCCAAAACGCGGGCGGGATTTGTTACCCGTCACTTCAAACAGCTCCTGGTGAGATGGTCATACACAATTCCCTCGGACCTCAGATGAGCAGAGGTTTTAATCTCTTCTCCTCTATTGGACATCCGGCTTCACAAGGATAAGCATACAACACACAGAGAGCATATACAATCAATCACGCAGTCATACGCCTTGGTATTTCAAGCAGAGTTAGTAAAACAGCAATATTCAAAAACAAAAGTATACAGATCTACCTTGAGATTTCCTGATTCCTCCCTGGATTGACAAGGGACTTCCCATACAGAAACTGAAAGCAGCAAGACAAAGGCTCACTTACTCGGGGTTAGCGTTCCCGTACCGGGGAAAGTCCCACTCCGTTCAGTCCATGAAGGCGTGACTGGGATATCTCGCTGTGCCTCCAAAGATGTTAGAGTTGCTCTCATAGGTAGATCTATTTCCAAGTATACATACACTACCGTTCAAAAGTTTGGGGTCACCCAGACAATTTTGTGTTTTCCATGAAAACTCACACTTATATTTATCAAATGAGTTGCAAAAGGACTAGAAAATATAGTCAAGACATTGACAAGGTTAGAAATAATGATTTTTATTTGAAATAATAATATTCTCCTTCAAACTTTGCTTTCGTCAAAGAATGCTCCATTTGCAGCAATTACAGCATTGCAGACCTTTGGCATTCTAGCTGTAAATTTGCTGAGGTAATCAGGAGAAATTTCACCCCATGCTTCCAGAAGCCCCTCCCACAAGTTGGATTGGCTTGATGGGCACTTCTAGCGTACCATACGGTCAAGCTGCTCCCACAACAGCTCTATGGGGTTGAGATCTGGTGACTGCGCAGGCCACTCCATTACAGATAGAATACCAGCTGCCTGCTCCTTCCCTAAATAGTTATTGCATAATTTGGAGGTGTGCTTTGGGTCATTGTCCTGTTGTAGGATGAAATTGGCTCCAATCAAGGCACTCTTCCAGCATCTTTTCAGTTGTTCTGCGTCTCACAAATGTTCTTCTGTGTGATCCAAACACCTCAAACTTCGATTTGTCTGTCATAACACTTTTTTCCAATCTTCCTCTGTCCAATGTCTGTGTGCTTTTGCCCATATTAATCTTTTCCTTTTATTAGCCAGTCTCAGATATGGCTTTTTCTTTGCCACTCTGCCCTGAAGGCCAGCATCCTGGAGTCGCCTCTTCACTGTAGACGTTCACACTGGCGTTTGGTGGGTACTATTTAATGAAGCTGCCAGTTGAGGACATGTGATGTGTCTATTTATCAAACTAGAGACTCTAATTTACTTGTCTTGTTGCTCAGTTGTGCAGCGGGGCCTCCCACTTCTCTTTCTTCTCTGGTTAGAGCCTGTGTGTGCTGTCCTCTGAAGGGAGTAGTACACACCATTGTAGGAAATCTTCAGTTTCTTGGCAATTTCTTGCATGGAATAGCCTTCATTTCTAAGAACAAGAATAGACTGTCGAGTTTCACATGAAAGCTCTCTTTTTCTAGCCATTTTGAGAGTTTAATCAAACCCACAAATGTAATGCTCCAGATTTTCTACTAGCTCAAAGGAAGGTCAGTTTTATAGCTCCTCTAAACAGCAAAACTGTTTACAGCGGTGCTAACATAATTGCACAAGGGTTTTCAAGTGTTTTCTAATCATCCATTAGCCTTCTAACACAGTTAGCAAACACAATGTACCATTAGAACACTGGAGTGATGGTTGCTGGAAATGGGCCTCTATACACCTATGTAGATATTGCATTAAAAAACAGACGTTTGCAGCTAGAATAGTCATTTAGCACATTAACAATGTATAGAGAGTATTTCTGATTAATTTAATGTTATCTTCATTGAAAAAAAACTGTGCTTTTCTTTCAAAAATAAGGAAATTTCTAAGTGACCCTAAACTTTTGAACGGTAGTGTATATACATTACAATATACGGCCGGAGAATAATCCATACACACAATCTGGTCCCAGGTGGTATAAATTAGCCCTCAGGACTCTTTAGAGCCTGCTCTGTTTTGGCTTGCTAAACAAGTGATTTGTATATCAAGTCGAGTTACAAAATTGGATTGACTTGCTGTGTTCTTGTGTGACATAAAGTGTGGAATATTGTATGTGATATATGAATTGAGTGCTTTCTTGAAGAAGTTTGCAAAATTGACACAATTTAAAACCCTTTATTTCTTTGCAGCTTCCTTCCTCCTGAGCAGCTGACTAGGGGGAGGGGTTATCTGGTCCCAGGTGGTATAAATTAGCCCTCAGGACTCTGTAGAGCTTGCTCTGTTTTGGCTTGCTAAACAAGTGGTTTGTATATCAAGTGGAGTTACAAAACCGGAGTTACAAAAGAGGAGTTAAAGCGCCTGTAAGTACTCTTCTTTTCTTTTACTTTAACAATTGTTCCGTGTTTTTTTGTAACTGGGATAATGGTCAGCAAAATTGGAAGTTTTCTTCAGTGCACAGTTTGCCATATGTATGCATTACTGGAGTCAGAGTTTCAGGGTGAATACCTCTATGGCAGATGTGAGCATGTTGTTTGCCTGGAAGCTCGGATTAGAGATCTGGAGGAGCAAATTGCAACACTGAAGGTGATACACAATCTTGAGCGGAGCATGCTGTTGACTGAACACGCAGTTAGTGGGGCAGAACTGGAGGGTGAAGATATGGGTCAGCAGGACCAGGCAAGTAGCTGGGTTAATGTAGTTAGGGGCAGTAGAAAGGGGTCCAAGAAAAGGAAAGCTAATCCTGTTTCTGATATTCCAAGCAAAATTGCCAAGTTGGGTGATGATGCGAGGGTGTCGGTCTCAGAAATTGCAGCCCTAGTGAATACTGATCTCCATAACAGCCGGGAGAACAGCCCAGCGAGTAGTTGGCGGGATGGTAATGCAGGTAAGGCAAGGCAATTGGTAGTTGTAAGGGATTTTATAATCAGGAAGACGGATAGAATAATCTGTCGCCAAGACCGCCTCAACCGAATTGTTTGCTGCCTCCCTGGTGCCAGGGTTCGGCATGTGGTGGAACGCGTGGATACATTACTGGGAGGCGCTGGTGATGATCCAGCTGTCGTGATCCGTGTGGGTACCAACGACAGAATAAATGGTATGTGGAGGAGCCTTAAGAATACTTTTAAAGAACTAGGCTACAAGCTGAAGGGATGGATCTCCAAGGTTGTATTCTCAAAGGGGAGACATTTCCTCAACCTGTTGCATGAAAATTTTATGGGCCAGTTTGTGGAAGACCCGACTAGAGGTGAAGCTCTGTTGGATCTGGTCATTTCTAATAATGCAGATCTTGTTGGGAATGTCAATGTTTGTGAAAACCTCGGTAACAGTGATCACAGTATAGTTGCATTTTAACTATACTGTAAAAAACAAACACAGGCTGGGAGGGCAAAAACACTTAATTTTAAGAAAGCCAATTTCCCCAGGATGAGGGCTGCAATTCAGGATATAGACTGGGAAGAACTAATGTCAAATAATGGTACAAATAATAAATAGGAGATTTTCAAATCTACTTTGGGTAATTATAGTGCAAAATGTATTCCTATAAGTATAGACGATTAAAATTAAACCCCACATGGCGTACACCTTCTGTAAAAAGGTCAATACAGGACAAAAAAAAGTGCATTTAAAAAATACAAATCTGAGGGTACATCTGTAGCCTTTTTAAATTATAAAGAGCATAATAAAATTTGTAAAAATTTAATAAAAGTAGCAAAAATACAAAATGAAAGGCAGGTGGCCAAGGATAGTAAAACAAATCCGCAAAAAATATTCAAGTATATAAATGCAAAAAAGCCAAGGTCTGAACATGTAGGACCCTTAGATAGTGGTAATGGGGAGTTGGTCACGGGGGATCAAGAGAAGGCTGAGTTACTAAATGGGTTCTTCAGCTCTGTATATACAACAGAAGAAAGAGTGGCTGATATAGCCGTTGCCAGTGCTGTTAATATATCAGTTGATATACTGAATTGGATGAATGTAGATATGGTCCAAGCTAAATTAAATAAAATAAATGTTCACAAGGCCCCGGGACCAGATGGGATACACCCTAGAATTCTTAAAGAGCTTAGTTCAGTTATTTTTGTCTCTCTTTTCATAATATTCAGAGATTCTCTAGTGACTGGTATAGTGCCAAGAGACTGGCGCAGGGCAAATGTGGTGCCTATTTTCAAAAAGGGCTCTAGGTCTTCCCCGGGTAATTATAGACCAGTAAGCTTAACATCCATTGTGGGGAAAATGTTTGAGCGGCTATTGAGGGACTATATACAGGATTATGTGACAAAAAATTGTATTATAAGTGACAGCCAGCACGGTTTTACTAAGGACAGAAGTTGTCAAACCAACCTGATTTGCTTTTATGAAGAGGTGTGCAGAAGCCTAGACAGAGGGGCCGCTGTGGCTATAGTGTTTTTGAACTTTGCAAAGGCATTTGACACTGTCCCTCATAGATGTCTAATGGGTAAATTAAGGACTATAGGTTTAGAAAGTATAGTTTGTAATTGGATTGAGAATTGGCTCAAGGACCGTATCCAGAAAGTTGTGGTCAATGATTCCTACTCTGAATGGTCCCCGGTTATAAGTGGTGTACCCCAGGGTCCCGTGCTGGGACCACTATTATTCAACTAATTTGTTAATGATATAGAGGATGGGATTAATAGCACTATTTCTATTTTTGCAGTTGAAAGCAAGCTATATAATATAGTTCAGTCTATGGAAGTTGTTCGTGAATTGCAAGCGAATTTAAACAAACTGAGTGTTTGGGCGTCCACTTGGCAAATTAAGTTTAATGTAAATAAATGTAAAGTTATGCATCTGGGTACCAACAACCTGCATGCATCATATGTCCTAGGAGGAGCTACACTGGGGGAGTCACTTGTTGAGAAGGATCTGGGTGTACTTGTAAATCATAAACTAAATAACAGCATGCAATGTCAATCAGCTGCTTCAAGGGTATTAAAAGAGGCATGGACTCGTGGGACAGGGATGTACTATTACCACTTTACAAAGCATTAGTGAGGCCTCATCTAGAATATGCAGTTCAGTTCTGGGCTCCAGTTCATAGAAAGGATGCCCTGGAGTTAGAAAAAATTCCATGAAGAGCAACTAAGCTAATAAGGGGCATGGAGAATCTAAGTTATGAGGAAAGATTAAAAGAATTAAATCTATTTAGCCTTGAAAAAAGTCGACCAAGGGGGGACATGATTAATTTATATAAATGGCACATACATAAAATATGGTGAAATCCTGTTCCATGTAAAACCCCCTAAAAATACAAGGGGGCACTCCCTCCGTCTGGAAAAAGAAAGGTTCAACCTGCAGAGGCGACAAGCCTTCTTTACTGTGAGAACTGTGAATCTATGGAATAGCCTACCGCAGGAGCTGGTCACAGCAGGGACAGTAGATGGCTTTAAAAACGGCTTAATTTCCTAGAACAAAAATTATTAGCTCCTATGTGTAGAAATTTCTACCTTGCCTTTTCTCATCCCTTGGTTGAACTTGATGGACATGTGTCTTTTTTCAGCCGTACTAACTATGTAACTATATGTTACAATGTTTGGTGTTTCATGCAGATTTTCTTGCAAAACCATGAGTTTGAGGTTTATTTATAACTTCCTGCGTTCAGTTTAAAACCATCAACCAATCAGACAATTACAACAGTAGGATGTTACGTCACTTTTACTTAAAGTAAACTACTTAAATATGTCTAGACTATTACATGGTATTATCTATGTTCTGTCTTTCTCAGCACTACATTTTATGACATACATAACAATGTCATAAATAACAACAATGTTTTCTTATCTATAGAATCTTTGGATGCCATGTGCATCCTGTTTTGCGTGGTCTTCTGCGTGGTGACTATAATTATTTTCCTGTTTTACACAGCTTATTTCAAAACCGCTTATGAGACAATTTTATACTATGAATATTCTTTAACCCCTTCCCGTCGTAAACAACTTTCTGACTTTCATTTTCGTTTTTTTCTCCCCACATTCCAGAAGCTATAACGTCTTTATTTTTCCGTCGATATAGTACTATGAGGGCTTGGTTTTTTGTGGGACGAGTTGTAGTTTTTCGTAGCACCATTTATTTTGCTGTATAATGTACTAGGAAACGGGAAAAAAATTATTTGTGGGGTAGAAAATGTAAAAAACAGCGATTCCTACATTGTTTTTTGCCCGTTGTTTTTATGGAATTCACTGTGCAATTAAAACAACATGTTAACTTTATTTTGTGGGTCAATACGATTACGGCGATACCAAATATATATAGTTTTTCTATATTTTACTACTTTTACATGTAAAAACCTAAGTGTAAAAAAGAAAATTTATTCTGCGTCGCCAAATTCCGAGAGCCACAACTTTTTTCTTTTTCCGTCGATTAAGTTGTATGAGGGCTTATTATTTGCGGCATAAGCTGTAGTTTTTAATAAAACCATTTTGGTGTACATGTGACGGTTTGATCACTTTTTATTTCATTTTTTGTGGGAGATGAGGTGACCAAAAAAGAGAGATTCTGGCGTTTACAATTTTTATTTTTTTATGGTGTTCACCGTGCGGGTTAAATAATGATATATTGTAATAGTTCAGAGTTTTGCAGATGCGGCGATACCAATTATATTTATTTTATTTATTTTTTACTATGCTCTAGGGGGAAAATGGGAAAAGGTTTTTTTTTCGAACTTTTATTTATTTTTTTACACCCAAAAAAACTTTATTTAACTAATTTTTACTTTTTCTATTAGTCCCCCTAGGGGACTTCAACCAGCGATCGTTAGATCACTTGTACGATATACTGCAATACTAATGTATTGCAATATATCGTGATTGTGGCAGGCATTTATTAAGCCCTGCCGGAGGCAAGGCTTAACCCCTTAGTTGCCACCAATATGCCTTTTCACGTTGGTCACTAAGGGGCCTTAGGCTAGGCTGACGCCTTTTCACGTGAGCCTAGTCTAAGTCCTGCACGGGTCTCCCGTGCAGGCTGGAGCTGGGGCTCTGCTGTCTGATGACAGCTGAACTCCTGCTGCAACACCTGCGATCGAAGTTTACTTCGATCGCGGCGATTTAACCTGTTAAATGCCGCCGTCAAAAGCGACCGCGGCATTTAACTTGTTTACAGAGGAAGTGAGCTCCCTCTGTCACCCATCGGCGGCCCGCAAATGCAATCGCGGGTCTACGATGGGGTGTCATGGCAGCCGGGGGCTTGAAGAAAGCCCCCAGGTCTGCCCTGGACATATGCCTATTAGGACTCGCCGGAGGCACGTCCTAATATATTGCCTGTCAGATTTACACTGACCGGCAATAATGCTCTGGTATACAAAGTATACCAAAGCATTATAGCAGCGATCTGAAGATCGCACAGTAAAGTCCCCTAGTGGGACTAATAAAATAATTCATCAATGTGAAATAAAGATTAATAATAAAAATTACATTAAAAAATAAATAAAACCATTTTTTTCCATAAAAAGAGATTTTATTTAGTAAAAGTGTAAAAAATAAATAAAAGTAGACATATATGGTATCGCCGTGACCGTAATGACTCAATTAATAAAGTTAATATGTAATTTAAACTGCAAGGTGAACACCGTAAAAAAAAAACGCAAAAAACAATGGCGAAATTGCAATTTTTTTCCATCGCCCCCCAAAAAAGTCATAATAAAAATGAATCAATAAGTAACCTATTCACTTAAACAGTACCAATCAAAACTACGTCTCGTCCCGCAAAAAAACAAGCCCAAAAAATCACTACATTGATGGAAAAATAAAAAAGTTACGGCTCTTGGAAAGCAACGATGCAAAAACAAATAATTTTAGTTCATAAGTGTTTTTATTGTGCAAAAGTCGTAAAACATAAAAAACCTCAACATATGTGGTATCGCCGTAATCGTACCGACCCATAGAATAAAGGTAACATGTTATTTACGCCTCACAATGAACGTCGTCAATTTAAAAACGCATAGAACAATGGTGGAATTTCAGGTTTTTTTTATAATCCCCCCAAAAAAAGTTAATAAAAGTTAATAAAAAAATTATATGTACCCAAAAATGGTGCTATTAAAAAGTACAATTAATCAAAAAACAAGTTCTCATACAGCTATGCAGATGAAAAAAATAAAAAAGTTATAGCTCTTTGAATGCGACTATAAAAAAACGAATAAAATAGCTTGGTCATTAGGGCTTAAAATGGGCTGGTCACTAAGGGGTTAATAGGTGTACAAAGATGGCAGATCTGGGGGCGTTAATTAAGCCCCCAGGCAGCGATAGCAACAATCGCCCCCCGCGATTGCGTTGCGGGGGGTGTGATGAGCTGTTAGAAGGGGTCACCCCCCTCTTTCTGACGATTTAAATGCTGCGGTCAGTATTGACCGCAGCATTTAACGAGTTAAACTAGCGGGATCGCGCTCGAGCTGAATGCCGTTAGTTACTCTGAAGTGTCGGTTGTAACATACAGCCGACATCGTCATCGTATGGAGCGAGCTCACTGCGTGAGCCCCCTCCATACTTCCCCAACCGACTTTGGCGTATGGATACGTCAAATGTCAGGAAGGGGTTAATTGATAGTTATTTTGATAATTAACCCCTTCCCGCTTTGGCCATTTTTGACCTTCCTGACAGAGCCTCATTTTTCAAATCTGACATGTTTCACTTTATGTGGTAATAACTCCGGAATGCTTTTACCTATCGAAGCGATTCTGAGACTGTTTTCTCACGACACTTTGGACTTTATGTTACTGGCAAAATTTGCTCGATACATTCAGTATTGAATTGTGAAAAACACCAATAATTAGCATTTTTCTAAATTTTTATGTATCTGCTTGTAAGACAATACTTTACATTGGCATCGTTTTTTTAACATCGTTTTATTTTTCTGGGATATTACAAGGCTTAGAACTTGAGCAGTAATTTCTCACATTTTCAAGAAAGTTTTACCAGAGAAATGCAACTCAATATTTATTTCCCAGATTCTGCAGTTTTTAGAAATATCCCACGTGTGGTCCTAGAGAGCTTATGGACTGAAGCACAGGCCTCAGAAGCAAAGAAGCACCAAGTGGATTTTGTGCCTCCTTTTTATTAGGAAATATTTTAGGCACCATGTCAGGTTTGAAGGGGTCTTGCGGTGTCAAAACAGCGGAAATCCCCCAAAACTGAGCCAATTTGGGAAATTAGACCCCTCAAGGAAATTATCTAGGGGTATAGTGAGAATTTTGACCCTATAGGTTTATTGTAGAAATTATTGGAAGTAGGCAGTGAAAATTAAAAAGCAATTTCTCCCGAGTACAGTAATACCCAATATGTGGTCATAAACTGCTGTTTGGGCACACAGTAGGGCTCAGAAGGGAAGGAGCGCCATTTGACTTTTAGAGTACAGATTTTGCTGGATTGATTTCTGTCGCTATGTTGCATTTGCAAAGCCCCTGTGGGACCAACACAGTAGAAACCCCCCAGAAGTGACCCCATTTTGGAAACTATACCCCTCAAGGTATTCACCTAGGGGTGTAGTGAGCATGTTAACCCTGCAGGTGTTTCGCAGAAATTAGTGTGCACTCGATGTTGCAGAGTGAAAATGGGATTTTTTTCCATAGATATGACAATATGTGGTGCCCAGCTTGTGCCACCATAACAAGACAGCTCTCTAATTATTATGCTGTGATTCCCGGTTTTAGAAACACCCTACATGTGGCCCTAATCTTTTGCCTGGACTATAGACAGGGCTCAGGATTGAAAGAGTACCATGCAAAGATTTGGCAATTTAAACAGTATTGGTTCACAATTGCAGGGCTCTGATGTGAAATAATAAAAAAAATCCTGAGAAGTGACCCCATTTTGGAAACTACACCCCTCAAGTAATTTGTTAAGGGGTGTAGTGAGCATTTTCACCCCACATAAATGATTGCACTGCGGATGGTGCAAAGTGAAAATGAAAATTTTTCCCTAGATGTGACATTTCTGTGGGAAATATGTCGCGCCCAGCTTGTGCCACTGGAAACACACACCCCAAAAATTGTTAACAGGGTTCTTCTGGGTATGGCGAGGCCATATATGTGGAAGTAAACTGCTATTTGGGCACTCTGTAGGGCTGGTAGCGCCATTTAGGTTTTGGAGCGTGGATTTTGCTTGGTAGTTGTAATGGCAGGAAGGAGGTGAAGGGAAAGTGAGCCCTAATCTACCCACCGCCCTGTCCCTGCCTACTTGCAACGACCCGCCCTAGGCGACGGCGTACAACTGGGCGGCGGTCCCTACGCTGTCGAAGTGCACGGGAGAACAAACAGGGAACACGCAAGGGAAGGGGCAGTAGCACACGGAACGCCACGAGGAAACGGAGCGGTGAATGAGTAGTCAGGACCAGGATGAAGTGGAGTATACCCAAGTGAGCACGGAGGAGGAAGCAAGCCAGAGGCAAAGCAAAGCAGGTTAAGCGGAACTGCAGCAAGGCAGAAGCACGGCAGAAGCAGGCTGGAGCAAGCAGCAGTGGGGCCAGGAATCCAGAAGAATTACAAGCACTGAGGAGGAGAACACGGCAGGTAATAAAGGACAGGGGGCGGAGCTAACTCCGACTGACCAGGCCGCGATAGGCTCTCCCACTCCTGAGCCTGCCACCCTGGTTGGTGGGAGATGGTGTCAGTCGAACAGGTCTGGCCTCAGGTGTGGATTGATTAATCCCAGGAGTATACCTTGACGTAGTACCTGGCAGATCCCTAACAGTAGTAGTTTTGTTTGAGTATTACTGGTATTTCAGTTTATAATGTGGTGGCACATGTAAGCTGGGCAGAGTACATGAGAGGCATAGTCAGGTTTTATAATAATGGGGTAAACAATAAAATAATCCATAGATGTGTGATACGCTGTGCAGCAATTGTTTCTGCACAGGCCGGTGTCGCACTGATAAATGGTGTCCTTTCTTATCCCCCTTTTGGTCCACACTCCGCACCTTTGCAGTTTGCGGAATTTTGATGGGAAGTGTTGTCCTGGTATAATACGGGCACCCTCGCTTCCAGCAGATATGCTTGGGCCCTCCCTTTCCTGGTTCCCTAATTTTAGGGCCTTGATAAATCGCCTTTTGAAACAGAAGATATGTTCCCCTCCGGCCTGCACAACTGCATATTTTTATTTTCTGAATTATTCGAGCCTTAACTTATTTTATTTTTTCATAGACGTAGTGGTATGAGGGCTGTTTTTTTTGCGGGATGATCTATAGTTATTATTGGTACCATTTTGGGGTACATGCAACATTTTGATCACTTTTTTTTCTTTTTTCTGGGAGGCAGACAGCAATTCTGGCATAGTTTTTTTAGGTTTTTATATATAGCGTTCACCACGCATCATAAATTACATGTCAACTTTATTCTGCGGGTCAGTATGATTCCGGCGATACCAAATTTATAGCACTTTTTTATGTTTTATAACTTTTTGCACAATAAAATTACTTTTGTAAAAAGAATGTATTTTTTTGTCGCCATGTTGTAAGAGCCATAACTTTTACATTTTTTCGTTGATGCAGCTATATGAGGGCTTGTTTTTTGCGAGAGAAGCTATAGTTTTTATAAGTATATGCTACGTTTAGATCACGTTTTATTTTAGCAGTGGCTAAGAAACCCTCACATGCTGCGAATTCTATTAAATGCAGCATCTGAGGGGATAATCGGCCGGATCAGAGGCTTACTCCGGTCCTGGCCGTTACATCAGGGCGCCAGCTGTAATATACAGCTGGCACTCGGCGGTGATGGTGCGGGGTCAGCTCCTGAGCCCGCACTATCACCGCGTCGTAATAGTACTGCTCTTTGCGGGACGCCCTGCCCGACAGCGCCGTATATATATGGTGGATGTCGGGAAGAGGTTAAAGAAAAAGCTATAATCTTAATAAACCTTAATCTCAATTACACTTACACCATTATTATTTAAAAAATGGATTGCTTTTGGGAAAGGTTGACAGCCGCTGTTGTCCCTTTAACTGGTGGAGTACAGCCTCTATATAGCCATCCTTACGTCCTTGTGTTGTTTTTTTAATAAAGTGGAGACCTAAGTGAACTCTTTTGTATAGTGCCAATTGATTTCTGTACTGCTAGGTAAATCACCAAAGGGAGATACTGGGTGGGAGAGTAGTTAAAAATGTCCCAATTTTTATTTATGCCCGGGGATGTGCCTAGATATACATGAAATCTGTCTAGTTGGCGGTATGTAAATTCCCAACACGCAGGCCGTATCCCCTTTGCACTGTACCTTATAAGTCTGAATTCTGAACAGCAGCAGAAGCGATCATTCCCGAGACTGCCGCAGTGCCGGGGAAAACGCCTGGTCCCACGAGGCCTCTGCGAGGCTGGTACGGTGAGTAGGCCGCAGATTTAATTCACTACCTCACGCTCTGATCTGGCCCTTGAAACACTCCCAAAGAATGCTGTGTGCACAGGGGATGCCCACAAGTGTTTTACGTAGCAGCTTGAGCTGCTTGGGCAGCTTGGGCCAAGTAAATGCTTGGATGCCACCGGATTACAAAACTTGTAGCAGCAGCTGAGATGTCGTGGGTCCGCTCCGGTCTCCAGTAGTCCCCCACACGACCGTAACTTTCAATTATGTATGAAATTGCAGACCCATTAATTTCTAGTGGCCACGGACACCTTTCCGTATATTTACGGATGTCTGTCCAGGCCGTAGAAATGATCCACAAATTATGGAACATGTCCTATTCTTGTTTCTTGTCCGGAAATGCATTGCATACTCGACCATAGAAGTTTATGGGCGCTGCCGCAATTGCGGATGGCTACGGATGTGAATTTGTAGCCGTCTGTTTGATATTTGGGGACAGTAAAAACTCTTACGGTTGTGTGCATGAGACCTTGTCCATGACATTACAGGTTATATTTCTAGCAAAAAGGGACTGGATATGTATAAAATAGTACATTAAAGAAACATATATGCAGTATAAAAACAACATTTTGATTATAAATGTCTAAAGTTTTATAATGATACATAGTAGAATGAACTGGTCAGTTTGAACTGATCTCGGGTGACTACGTAAGCCTAGAAGAGAAAAAAAAGAAGAGAGAGATTGGAGGAAATGGTTTTATAAAAAAGCACAATTGTCTCAAATTTTAAAGTTAGTATATGATTATCTATCGCAGCCGTTAGTATTGGTGGTTAGTGCTGTAGGAAAAACATTTTGTGACAAAGATGATTTTATATCATGTTCTTTTTATTACATTTCTAGTAGATCGATTGGCTATCTGGGGTAGGAATAGTAGCTGCAGGGTTACTAGGAGTAAAGCATTAGCGAACCCAGACATGCATCAAATATTTTTCTTTTAGGTGGACTGAATAAATATGTAAAAAATAAATAAAGAAAGAAAGAAGTAAATTAGAGCAACAATTTTACATTGGGTGAAATTTAACAGAGGGAAATCTATTTCTAATAAGTATTCTCTATTGTCTCATTTAATCCTTCAGCGTGAAAGGTTAGCAAGACAGTAAATCCAAAATTATTCCCTATTTTTTAGTTGTAAGAAATGGTCATTGGTGTCTTTTGTGATACTTTCTATAGGGAGGATGTTGTGTAGTGTAAGACTTTTTGAT
The DNA here is from genome assembly GCF_050947455.1 of Rhinoderma darwinii. Taxonomy (NCBI): domain Eukaryota; kingdom Metazoa; phylum Chordata; class Amphibia; order Anura; family Rhinodermatidae; genus Rhinoderma; species Rhinoderma darwinii. The sequence continues at coordinate 50,586,770 of NC_134689.1, forward strand.
ATTTGAACAGTGTTTGGTATTTCTAGCTCTTATGGTTTTAGTGGCATGTCCCACATATTGTAGATTACAGGGTCAGGTTACTAAGTAAATAATATAGTCAGAATAGCAATTCACAAAGGTCGTATATGTCAGTGCTTAAATCCATCTATGTTTTTATTACTTTCTTACCATTACTGTTGACGATCCACAGATTCTCCAGATCTCCTAGGGGAAGAACAACAACAAACTAACACTCCATTTGATACTTCGCAGCGTGAATAGCGTGCCTGAATAAGCACAACCTGACAAGGTGAGAGGCTTTCTTTCAGCCTACCAACCTTTTACATTTTTACCTAAGGTATTGCACTATGAAGCACCCATTGTATTTTTCTCTTTAATACAGAAAAACCAGACTAGGTGAGGGTGGTCTTTTGAAAAGATTTGACTGTACTACAAATATTAGTTTTCCTATCTGCCAATGGATAGCTGGTTACTTTATTGCCTGCAGTCTAAGCAATCCTTTCAGATAACATGTTCCAGAAGACTAGGTGAGCCAGGGTTTGAAATTATGTGCTCAGTTTCATGTATAAACTTTAAAAAGTATTAGATTTGTTTAATTACCTGCAAAACATTTAGAGATGACGAGAAAAATTGTAAAGCATCTGCCCTGAATACCCCCTACTAGTGCGTACATTAGTCATAGAACCTGTTTAGAAAATATCACACAGCTATTGTAATGAAATCATTTATTATTATTTCAGTAGTCAAGGCTTATGAATTGTCTATCAGATTAGGTTATAAAAAATGAATATGTAAGTTTTATGACAGCTGATAATTATACATTTCCTGTATTATTTATTTACTTACACTTTTGTCAGGTTTTATATCTATGAAAAACACTCAAGGGCATTTATCATGTTTGTAACACTCTGGATAAAGTTCTAGCTCCCAACAAGAATAGTAATTAAAATTCTTGACATAAATATCATACCATGCAATGACATATGTGCACAAGTTGCCCATATGTAGTAATATTCCCTCACTTCCAACCCAATGCAGTTTGTCTTTATTCAACAAATGGCCTCTTACATAAACAGCATGCTTGAAAGTTATAAAAAATATCTTGCCCTAACCACATGGTGTGCTGCTAGTAAAAATAATAATAGTAGTAATAATAATAAGAATATATATATATATATATATATATATATATATATATATATACACAAAATTTAGCATCTCAGAAAAGTAGAATATTATATAATCCCAATTTCAAATATGATGTTTAATACCGAAATGTAGGCCTACTGAAAAGTATGTACAGTATATGCCCTCAATACTTTGCCAGGGCTCCTTTTGCATGAACTACTGCATCAATGTCGCGTGGCATGGAGACGATTAGCCTGTGGCACTGCTGAGGTGTTATTAAAGCCCAGGTTGCTTTGATAGCGGCCTTCAGCTTGTCTGCATTGTTGGGTCTGGAGTCTCTCATCTTCCTCTTGACAATACCCAATATATTCCCTATGGGGTTTAGGTCAGGCGAGTTTGCTGGCCAATCAAGCATAGTGATACTGTGGTTACTAAACCAGGTATTGTTACTTTTTGTAGTGTGGGCAGGTGCCAAGTTCTGTGGGAAAATGAAATCAGCATCTCCATAAAGCTTGTCAGCAGAGGGAATTATAAAGTGCCCTAAAAGTTCCTGGTAGACGGTTGCGCTGACTCTGGACTTGATATAACACAGTGGACCAACATGATGACATGGCCCACCAATCTCTCTCTCTCTCTCTCTCTGTCTCTGTCTCTGTCTCTCTCTCTCTCTCTGTCTCTCTCGCTCTCTTCTACAGGTGCTGTATGTGGGACACTATCTACAGGGGATCTATGTAGGGCACTATCTACAGGGGGCTCTATGGGGGCACTATCTACAGGGGGGCTCTATGGTGGTACTATCTATAGGGAGCACTGTGTGTGTGTAGGACACATTGTATGGTGCTATTATAATCAGAGACAAAGTGTACAATGCTATTATAATCAAGGACACAGTGTATGGTGCTATTATCATTAGAGGTGCAGTGTATGGATCTATTATATTTAGGGGCGTTGTGTGTGGCACCATGAGAATTTAATCTTCTTTTATACGGTAGGTGCAGAAAAGTGAGAAGCTGAAGATATCTGTGTGGCAAACTGCAGAAATTGGCTGTGGCCGGGGGAGGTCATCATAGAGGTCAGGACCGGATGGAGCAGAAAACATAAAAAGAACAACTAGTATCTGAAAAGAGTAAAAAGCAGAAAAAAATAACAAATCCATGGCACTCACCATTCAGTAGAATTTTCATTTAATGCTGTGGCAGGCAAACAAGGCAGTATGGATGTGGAGCACAAGCCTAGGGCCGTTTCGCGCGTGCCCACGCTTTGTCAAGGCCTCAGCATTATTGCAGACCACGCGCCCTTTAAGAATCTGAAAAGACGTCACCGTTGAGTCACTTAATGTAAATGTTTATTCTGCCTTTAGTCACTGTATGATCTGCAGCGAGATGATGAGTGGTATGATTTTATATTTGGGGAATCAGCAACTGCCAGCATATCCTTACCATTGTTCGGGTCATGCTGGGAGCTGTAGTTTTACGCCGTACACACCTATATGGCACGGGTTGCGCTAAATTGAGCTGTATTTGTGCTGGTGTTGTATTTATGTACTGAGCTTTGTTCTGGTGCTGTATTTATGTACTGTTTGGTTCTGGGGCTGTATATATGACCTTTGTTCTGGTGCTGTATTTATGTACTGAGCTTGGTTCTGGGGCTGTATTTATGTACTGATCTTGGTTCTGGGGCTGTATATATGTATTGAGCTTCATTCTGGAGCCGTATATGTCAGAGCTTGGTTCTGGATCTGTAATTATATAGGATATATTTATAATAACAAAATTGCAGGGCAGATGGAACTGTTTTCAGTTCATTGTATATTTAATGGGAATCTGTCAGGTAGTTTTAACCCCTTGAACTGCCACAATGCGGTAATACATGACCTTAAACAATATTTCCAAACATTCCCCTGTATGTTTTTTTCAGATGCAACAAAATCTATAAAATCAACTTTTAAAACATTGCACACTATATGCTAATTACTCATTAAAGGTTCATGTGGAAGTGTCGCTATCCTGAAGAGTCACATAGTCCTGCCTCCAAACCCACATTTCCATGCTTGATTGACTAACTGTTATACATCTCTACCAGTCTCCTCCAACTTTCTCGGATGCGCTAGTGCCTTGTACCACTTGGGCAAGCACCGTGCAGGAAGGTGTTCTCTGCTCGGCTGCTCCGACCATGTTAGTACAAGGCAATGGCACATCTGCAAGAGTTAGAGGAGTCTGCTAGTGATGTAGAACAGCCAGGGGCATGTCAATCAAAATTTGGGGACTGCCATTTCAATTTTCACCTCAGGCAGCAGAAAAGCTGGAATCAGCCCTTTGTGGGATGCTAAAATGTGGTCGCTGAGGTGAGCTCTTTAGCACCATAGGTGTATGAATTTGTTTTTTACACACTATGCAATAGTTTAACTTTACAAAAAAGTTGTTTTTATAAGAAATAAGATGAACATATTTGTTAATCAGTATAAACTGTTTTCTGATCTGGGGCTGACAATGTTTTGATATGTACATATTTAAAAAATCCTGTTATGTTACAAGCAAATAAATATTGGACCCTCCTTTCACATTGATATTTTTTTTTAGTGAAGCTACCTTTTCTTTGACTTCTGATACTGTGAAAGAATTCTTGCACAGTTAGGCCAGTTTCACATAGTGTTTTGCACATTTTCTGTGGCATCATTTGCATGTTAATTTTTATATTTTTGGAGGGGGTAAGAAATAAAACGCTGCAGCCAGATGTTAGTTTAAAGTCTATAGTGAAATATGAAAATGTCTTCATACACATCGTTTTGATTTTTGTCGTTTTTGTAACATTTTTATGGTCGGTGGGGTTTTTAACAAAACACAGCATGCTCTAAGTATGGCAATTTTTCTGGCGTCGCCCTCCATAAGCTTCTTAATAGAATTTCAGAATTACCAGGAAAAAGCACTATACAAAATGACACAAAAGAAAAAGTGCAATAAAAAATATTTGTGGAAACATTATTAAAATGATTCTTGTTAAATATAAAAAATGCTGATTCAAATCTAGGAGATAATAAGCACATTTCTAAATATTACTGTGACATTAAAACTCTATAGACATTGTTATAGTGTTATTAATTACGTTGTATACTTTACTTATTGCAGTGAATATTCTATAGCATTTCTTTTATTCTCCATAATACTTTCCTTCCTTCTCTCTTTCAGGTTTTTTTTAGCTTTCCAATGAGGTCCGACCAGAATTCTTATACATTTCCAACCCTCCCTTAAACTCTCAGCTCTTTTGTTTTTTCTTCCACTTTTCTAATTACTAGGTTTCTGACATCGTGTTTCTTACATTATATGCAAACTACTGACATGTTACATTACTCTGCTCCATACAACACAATTATGATTATGATTAATCATATCTTAGAGTTTCATTCCCTTCTATAATGAGCAATATTATATTATAAATATTATGAATGTTTTGGCTGAATAATAAAAAAATATTAATATCACGTTTGCAATTTTTTTACATTAAAAGGGGTATATTCAGAATAAATGTTTGATAATTCAGCTTGCAATGAAGAGGTTGGGTGGTCCTGCCAATTTATTATTCGGTACGCACAGTCTATAAGGTAGATGTCTGATTGGCATGTTAATCTATTTTTCATTAAAAAAAATGTTTCTTTGTGACATTAGACTTAAAAGCTATGGACACTTTTGGTGCCCTTTTTTATGAAATGTACATATTTTTGCACAAAAATCACTTTTCTAATGTACTTTTATAAAACAAAAAAATGTTGCTCCATTTTACTTCTGCAGCTTCTTTGTCTCATTGTATATAGAAGCTGCAGAAAGCCATTCTCAGTCGAATCCGTCAGTGAGCTGGTCTGATGGCTCGACTTACAGCGGCTCCTGTGTGCTCCTGAGATATTACCTAATATTGATCAAATATTTTTTCTTTAAATAAGATGTGTATTGTATTTTTTAACACTTGTGTAAACTTCCTGATGAAGGGACAAATCCAGTCTCAAGTCTTTTCAAGTTCTGTTAAAACTTCACGCTTGAAAAAAATAAAAAATTCTTATACTCACCTCTAATGTACCAAAGTTTTCTTGAAACAGTGCCTCCAGGACTATCTCTCGTTGACTATTTTTGTATCTATTATGACCACTCTGCGAAGTGCCCGTAGGATTGCTTGAAGGAGAAAAAAAAAAAGGGAGGAAACACTGGCGCTCCTCTAAGGTAATAACGTTGAGATTTAGGCCTTTTAGCAAAAGCTTCATTGGCACAACTCAACTTTGGTATGTACAGTATCTATTTTGTTATTATAAATATATCCAATATAATTACAGCATCAGAACCAAGCTCTGACATATACGGCTCCAGAATCAAGCTCAATACATGTATGTATACAGCACCAGAACCAAGATCAGTACATTTATACAGATAGAGTCATCTTACTCTATGATGCACAATTTGCTAGCCATGGTAAATGATACCAGTTGTGGACCTAGCACAGCTCTCTCGGTGGTTTGAAAATGCTCGTAGTGGGAAAACTTCAGCATCATAATCTATCTGAGGTGTTGTACTCTGAGTGCAACAAATATAGGTAAGAAATACAACTAACTAAATCTTCAGTACATTCATAATTTTCTTATTTGATTCACTGCCCTTTGAAGCGCTTTCCCTATTTTTTCTCTTGCGATACCACACTAGGATTTAATGATAATATTTCTGATGGTCTATGGTGGTTTTTTGAATAATACATTTTATAGTTCTGGTTATAATGCAGTGAAGCAGCTAATGATAATATTTCTGTTGGTTTAGGTTTTTGAATGGCTTAAACCTATGATTAAAGGGAATGTGTCACATAGATAATTTTTTTTAGTAATTAGAACCAGATACTGAAACCTATAATTTTTTCTAATACTCCTACACAGCATGCTCCACTCTATTGGCCTTAAGGATGCTTTTCTCTCTTGGTTTTCTTTCTGCTTCTCTGATTGCTTGTTCAGTGTATCATTTGCTGGTTCTACTTATTCTCATTTTTCCCTTGCTGTTTGGGTACCTCAGGTATCAGTCCTAAGTCCTTTCCTCTTTTCTCTATACACAGCCCCTATAGGACAAACTATCAGCAAATTTGGCTGCCAGTACCATCTCTACGCTGATGACACCAAATTATGTACAACTTCCTGTGACATCACCGCACTCTAATACAAAACACTAGTGATTGTCTGTCAGCTGTCTCTAACATCATGTCCTCTCTCTTCTGAAACTGAATATTTTAAAAACTGTGATCCTAGTGTTTTCACTAACTACTAACCTACCTAAACCTGTGTCAGTCACAGGTTGTCCATTCTCTTTAGAATACAATTTAAACGTATTACTCTCACCCTCAAAACTCCCCACAGTGCAGCACTTACTTACATCTCTATTTACCACCCTACCCATGCTCTATGTTCTGCCAACAGTTTAAGAATATCATCCTCCATAATCCAAACCTCTCACTCGTGGCTCTAGGACTATTCTTGTGCTGCACAAGTCCTCGAAAGGGCACTACCCGAAAAATCAGATTCATTCTCAACATCCGTGGCCTTAAAACACATATTTTTAAGCAGGTTTATCACATTCCCTAATCTGACTCCTTTCCTTGCCCCCCCCCCCACTACATTAATACTCAGAACCTGATCCTTTCATTCAGCAGTATCTCCTACACTGCTTGCACCCTAATGCACTTTATATCTGTGCATGCACAGATACTGGCTGGGCATTGCCTGATTATCATAAGTGCTCCTGGAGCTCAAACTCCAGGCCCCACTCTCTGGCTTGCTCAGGAAAGGGGCATGCATATTTTTGCTTCATGCGATTTTTCCACGATTTACGTAAAACCGTGGCAAAACTACTGCATATTTTGCATGATTTGTGCATGCCCGCATTATTTCTAAAGTAGTTCTACGCAACTGGCAGCAAAACGGAGGATTTTTATAAAATCAAATTGCACCAGGGAGGAGGGGTGCTGGAATTTTGGTCACATCATAGTCCCATGACAAAGGTCCTAAACCGCATAGGAGGATATAAAGTGATAGTAGCTAGAGTTGAGGTCAGGTGACCACAGTGAGGGAAGGGTCTTACTCCTAATGCAGCTTTATGTAGGGAAAAAAAAAAACATGAAGAGGAGGAGTACATGAGGAGTAGTCTGAGAGAGGAAGTTACATGGGGAGTGGTCTGTGAGAAAGTAGTACATGGAGAGCAGTCTATGAGAGAGGTGTACATGTGGAGCAGTCGATGAGAGAGGAGGGTGCATGGGGAGCAGTGTGAGAAAGAGGAGAATGGGGAGCAGTTTGTAAAAGATGGGTACATGGGGAGCAGTCTAAGAAAGGAGGGTACATGGGGAGCAGTCTGAGAGAGTAAAGAACATGGGGAGCTGTTTGAGAGAGGAGAGTGCATGTGGAGCAGTCTGAGAGAGGGGTGCATGGGGGGTGGTCTGACAGAGGAGGGTACGTGGGGAGCAGTCTGTAAAAGAGGTGGGTACATGGGGAGCAGTCAGACAGGGGTACATGGGAAGCAGTGTGTGAGAGTAGGGTATATTGGGAGCAGTCTGTGGGAGAGAAGGGTTCATGGGGAGCAGTCTGTGTGAGGGAGGGAGTATGGAGAGCAGTCTGTGAGAGAGGGGTGCATGGGGAGCAGTTTATGAGAAAGGGTTGCATGGGGAGCAGTCTGTGAGAAAAGGGTGCATGGTGCATTTGTTGTGTTTTAAAGACCTTGATAAATTGTGTGCTTGAAATGACACCTGATTTGCAAATGTGTGCTCTCATGGAGGATTCTATTCTGGGTTTTAAATATATCTGAAACTGAAGTGATCATTAAAAATGGCATTTTGTGTTGAATTTGGAGAAACCACTTATTAGACACAGTTTACACTGAGTATTTTGTAGGCAGAAAAAATCTTCCGGAATTTATAGGCAGATTTTGACCTGCCTGCGCTTTTTTGTCGCAGCAAAAGACACTCAGAACTGGGCACCACTGGGCACCAAAGGTTTTTTCCGTCTCCCATTGATTTCAATGGGAGGACAGAGGTGGAACCGCGGCAAGAAAGGACATGCCACTTTTTTCCCACAAGTGGCTAAAAGCAGCCTGGGAAAAAAAAACACGGGAAAAAGACCCACCTCTGCCTCCCATTGAAATAAGTGGGGGGACAATTTCGACCGTTTTTTGGGGCTGATTCTGATGTGATTTCCACGTCAAAATCAGCATTAAAAACTCTGTGGGAATAGGGCCTTATATTGGTTGTGTTGAACTATTTAAATTGTACTAAATTGTTTTGCTTATAAACCTTATTTGCAATGAAGGATGAAAAATTTTGCATGGAACCTTAGATTACCCAAAACTGATGGCTCAGGATGCTATGGTGCAATAAGAACCCATTTAATACCTTTGTATTACAGATGCATTTTTCTTAATTGGGGCCTTATGATATATTCACATAAGAAGAAACCAGAAAAATCATTCCTAATGAAAAGTTTTGGGAAAGGTTGTCCTGCATACCTCTGATGGTTTTCCGAGTGCCTCTACCAAGTAGGAAATAAGATGTTTTTTCCCAATTTATTAAGACCTGCGGTCTAAGATATATTATTTTTATCAATTTTCTGAATACTGGACCGAAGCCCATCCTCAAAAGTACCACCTGCAGGAAACCCCACTCGACCGTATCGAAAGTCCTGGAGGCGTCTAATGAAACCAACAGGTAATCATCAGAATCGAGTGGGCTACCCTGCATATTCAAATATAGTCAATGTATATTTTCTGTAGTAGATCTATTGGGCATAAACCCTGCCTGGCCTCTATTCACTACTTCCCCAATAATTTTTGCAACTCTATTAGCCAGTACCCTTGCCAATATTTTAATATCCACGTTTAGCAGAGAAATTGGCCTATAAGAAGTAATTTCCTCTATATCCATTCCTGGTTTTGGAATCAGCACCACCGCTGCCTCATACATAGAGTCTGGGTGATCTTCAGATGAAATAGGTTTATTAATTGTTAACAGCAACATGGGCAAAAGTGTTTCCTTATATCTTTTATATACCTCAAAAGGAAGTCCGTCGATGCCCGATGCCTTCCCGCTTGGTGCTTCCTTTATTACCTGTTGTAATTCCTGCAATAATATTGGTGCCTCCAACTTTTCAGCACTGACTTTGGGGAGGAGGGGCATGATCAAGGACTACAAATATTTTCTACAATTTTCCTCTGAATATGGAGTTTAATATTGGTACAAACTTTCATAATAATGAAAAAATTGATCTCTAATTTCCTGAGGGTCTGTAAGTTTACCTGTTTCTGAATTAATACAATTAATGTTTTTATTATCCCTTTTTTTCCCCACCTTCTTTGGCAACCATCGTCCCATTTTTTCCCCTCTACCAAATAGTTATGAGTCTCCCCCAAACAAATTTTTGGTGCTTTAGCTAATAGGAACCTTTCCAATTTCTCTTGTGCATCTAACCAAGTTGTTTTTTTTTTCTGTGTACTAGGATGGTCCAAAAAATTTTTCTCACTTTCTTGAACTTTATCCTTAATTTATTTTTCAATTGAATTAAAGTGTTTTTTTAAGTCTACATATTTCCCTATTCAAAATACCCCTCAAATGTGCTTTACTAGCATACCATATAATATTTTGAGATGCTGACCCTCTATTAATCTCATAGAAAAGTGTAAGTTCTTCTTCAAGCTTATCGTGAGTGTTAATATATTCTAACCATTGTGGATTTAAATTCCAGTTTCTTCTTCTAAAACAATTTTTAGTGCCTAAATTAATACAAATAATAGAGTGACCTGAGACCGCTCTAGACCCATGATACGTGTTTTCCATTAAATGTTATGCCCCCTGATTCCCTATAACTAAGTCTATCCTGGTTAGTGACATGTGGGTTTTAGAGAAGCAAGCTCTTTTCCATTTGGATTTTTAAAGGGAAGGTGTCATTAATTTTTTTTTTATCATATTGCTTTTAATATGATATTAACATTAATTTTATTTATTTGTGTTCTCATGTTCTACTTTTTATATTGTTCTGAATTTTACATCTCTATGGGGGCTGCCATTTTTTTTTCATCTCTGTATGTGTCGATTAACGACACATACTGAGATGGAATACGGCACATACAACCCCATAGAGAATGCGAACGGGAGCTGTTCCATTCTCAGAAGCATACGCCATCTGTGTGGGAACGGTGCATGCGCCGCTCCTACACAGAGCAAATTAAAGCTCTTTCACAGAGCGAAATCCAGCGCCATTTTCATGTGGACCAGAAGCCGCTGCCGGACAGTCAGATGATGACTTCCGGCCGCGGCTTCCGGCCATATGTTCAGGTGCAAGGAATAGGAGCATAGACCAGCGTAGGCGGCGGCGGCAGGTAATTTATGTTCGTGTATGTGATGTGTGTATTATGTTAGTGTGATACTGTCTGCCGAGCCATGTATCTAATCCTCCTACACTGTGCAGTCGCTCAGAAAATGGCGGCACACAGTGTAGAAGGTTTGAAGATTCAAACCCTTCCTTCTCCTGGCACTAGCCATAAGGGAGGGGGGATTGTGTGAGGACACTAGAGAAGAGTGTGTCCACCCCAAATTTGTAGCATACATCAAAGAGGTTGCTTTACCACATTGACCATGCTGCAATTTTGGGAACTGCTCTGTCTAGTGCCCAACACATGGAAATGTTATAAATTAGAATCTAAGTTATAATATTTCCTAACTTGTGAAAAAATTAAAAAAATATAACAATGTGTAATCACGTAAATAATAATTGTTTAACATTCCCTTTAACCCCTTACCGCTATGTGACGTAATAGTCCATCACAGGAGATGTCCTGTTAACGCAAACTGACGGACTATTACGTCACAGAATTAACAGGGCACTGTGTCGGCAGACGCGTCTGCCGACACAGTTTTAAAGCAGAGATAGCTTAACGCTATTACTGCTTCAAGGCCAGGACCAGTGCTAGCCTCCGATCCCTCCGATTAACCCCTTAGATGCAGCCCTCAAAACTGAGAGCTGCATCTATGGTGTTTACAAGCAGATCAGAACCCTGCAGTGAAATTACGGGGTTCCGATGACTGCTCCAGCAGATTGGAAGCCTAACAATGGCCTCCCGTCTGCCAAGTACGGAAGCCTGCTAGGTTCCGCCTAAAAGGCGTCCGGCCGCAGTTTCAAGATGGCGCAGGCTCAGAAGCTGAGTCTGCGACATCAGCCGTAGGTGTCAGCTATATCTAACAGCTGACACCATGCTTTAATGGCAGGGAATGGAGCTAGCTCCAATCCCTGCCATTAACCCCTCAGATGCCGCGATCGCGGCATCTTAGTGGTTTGTAGCGATCGACATCGACATGATGTTATCGTGACCAAACCGATCGCTGCTATGGCAACAGGAGGCCTAATAATGGCCTCCTGGTCTGCCACGTACAATAGCCTATTGGGACGTGGGTAGTGCAATGCATTAGAGTAAAGATCAGAGGTGCAGGACCTCAAGTCCCCTAGTGGGACAAAAAAAAAAGTTGAAAAAAGTTAATAAAAAAGTTTCATAAGAGTGTAAAAATAAAAGTTTCAAGTTAATAAAAACAAACACTGCCTTTCTTCCTATAATAAGTCTTTTATTATTGGAAAAAAGTGAAAATGTTAAAAACAGTACACATATTTGGTATTGCCGCGTCCGTAACAACCCAATCTATAAAACTATAATATTATTTTTCCCGCACGGTGAATGCCGCAAAAAAACAAAACACCAGTCACTATCACCGCCCCTCATAAAACATGGAATAAAAAGTGATCATAAAGTCGCATGTACCTCAAAATGGTACCAATAAAAACTAAAACCCGTCCTGCAAAGAACAAGCCCTTACACAGCTTTTCTGACTGAAATATAAAAAAAGTTCTGGCTCTCAGAATATAGCGACACAATGCACAGAGTGTCCAAAAGCGGATAATGTCTGGCCCCATTTATCAGTGCGACGCTGAACACATATCTCTGAAATATTATTTATTTACCGCATTATTATACCTTCTTATTATGCCCTGATGTACCCGCACAGATTACATATACCCCCAAATTATAAACTCAAATACCATCAAAACCCCAAACAGAACAACTGCCAAGCAAAATCTGCTCTCCAAAAACCAAATGGCGCTCACACCCTTCTGAACCCTACAGCGTGCCCAAAAAGCAGTTTACGTCCACATATATGGCATTGCCATACCCGGGGGAACCAGCTTAGCAGTTTACGAGATGTGTGTCTTCGGTGGCACAAACAGGGCACAACATATTGCGCACTAAAATGGCAAATCAGCGGAAAATTGCAATTTTTACTTTGCACCATCCGCTGCGCATTAATTACTGGTTGAAAAACACCTGTGGGGGCAAAATGCTCACTACACCCCTTAAAATGCCTCAAGAGGTGTCATCTCCAAAATAGGGGTCACTACTTGAGGGTTTGTTTTGCTATTTCACCTCAATTTTGGGCCAATGCTGTGAAAATCCCCAAAATGGACCTCAAATGCGCATGGTGCTTAAGGGATGTAGTTTCCAAAATGCGGTCACTTCTTGGGGGCTTCTACTGTACTCTGGTACCTTTAGGGTTTTGGAAATGCGACATGGCACCCAAAAACCAAGCCAGCAAAATCTGCATGCCAAATAGCATTCCTGCCATTCTGAGCCCTGCCGTGTGTCCAAACAGAAGTTTATTACTACATATGGGGTATTGCCGTACTCGGGAGAAATTGCTTTATAAATGTTGGGGTGCTTTTTCCTCTTTATCCCTTGTGAAAATGAAAAAATTCAAATTTTTAGTGGAAAAAACGCTGATATTAATTTTTACGGCCTAATTAGAATTTTTTTTGGAAAAGACCAGTGGGGTCTAAATGCTTACTATACCCTTAGATAGATTCCTTAAGGGGTGTAGTTTCAAAAATGGGGTCACTTTTGGGGGGTTCCTACTGTTTTGGTCCCGCAGGCACTTAGCAAATGTGACATGGCACCCGAAAACCATGTCAGCTAAATTTGAGCTCCAAATGGTTCTCCTTCTATTTTGACCCCTGCCGTGTGTCCAAGCAGAAGTTTATGACCACTTATGGGGTATTGCCATAATCGGGAAAAATTGCTTTTCAAACGTTGAGGTGCTTTTTCTCCATTATGCCTTGTAAAAATAAAAAATGTCAACATTTTATTAGAAAAAATTTAGATTTTAATTTTCACAGCCTAATTCCACTAAAGTCAGCAAAAAACCTGTGGGGTCAAAATGCTCACTATACCCCTCGATAAATTCCTTGAGGGGTGTAGTTTCCAAAATGAGGTCACTTTTGTGGGTTTCCACTGTTTTGGTCCCTCCAGGACGTTGCAAAAGCAACATGGCACCGAAAATCATTCCTGCGCTCCAAAATCCAATTGGCACTGTTTCCCTTCTGAACCCTGCCGTGGGTCCATACAGCAGTTTATTACCACATATGAGGTATTCCCGTAATCGGAAGAAGTTGCTTTACAAACATTGTGGTTCTTTTTCTCCTTTATTCCTTCTAAAAATTAAAAAATTCTAAGGGGGATTTTCAATTTTACAGACTATTTCCAATAAATTTAGCAAAAAACCTGTGGGGTTAAAATGCTAACTATACCCCTCAATAATTTCCCTGAGGGGTGTAGTTTCGAAAATGGCATCACTTTTGGCGGATTTCCACTGTTTTGGCACCACAAGACCTCTTCAAACCTGACATGGTGCCTAAAATATAATCTAAAAAAAGGAGGCCCCAAAATCCACTGGGTGCTCCTTTGCTTCTGAGGTCCGTGTTTCAGTACAAGAGGACACGAGGGCCAAATGTGGGATATTTCTAAAAACTGTATAATCAGGGTAATAAATATGGAGTTGGAATTCTTGGCTAAAACCTTCTGTGGTATAAAATGTTTTTATTAAAAATTTATTTTGGCAAAAAAAATATGAAATTAGTCAATTTCACATCTATTTTGCTTTTATTCCTGTGAAACGCCTAAAGGGTTAAGAAACTTTTTGAATGCTGTTTTGAATACTTTGAGGGGTGCATTTTTAAAATGGTGTGATTTATAGGCACTTTCTAATATATAAGGCCCTCAAAGTCACTTCAGAACTGAACTGGTCCCTGTAAAAATCGCCTTTTGAAATTTTCTTGAAAATGTGAGAAATTGCTGCTAAAGTTCTAAGCTTTGTAACGTCCTATAAAAATAAAAGGATGTTCAAAAAACGATGCAAACATAAAGTAGACATATGGGGGATTTTAACTAGTAACTATTTTGTGTGGTATTATTATCTGTCTTACAAGCGAATACATTTAAATTAAGAAAAATGCAAATTTAAAAAAAATTCCTTTTTGGTGTTTTTCACAAATAAATACTGAATTTATCGACCACATTTTTCTACTAACATCAAGTACAATATGTCACGAGAAAACAGTCTCAGAATCGCTTGGCTAGGTGAAAGCATTCCCAAGTTATTACCACATAAAGTAACACATGTCAGATTTGAAAAAATCAGCTGTGTCCTGATGGCCAAAACAGGCTGTGTCCTTAAGGGGTTAAGCTGCCATATATCTAACCATTTAAGTTCCTTTAAAAATGTCCCAAATATAGTAAATTTAGAATAATTTTTCACTCCTACATAAAATTTGTCAACAATATTATTAAAATCCCCCAGCAAAAAAAAGGTTGGTCATCTCTGCCCACAAGAAACTCCTGAAACTCATAAATCACCTCATACTCAAAGTGCGGAGGTATATATATATTTTTCAAACTGCATTATAGAAGGCATTGAATGTGTAGTAGCAGCTACACGTGTATGTATATATATATATATATATATATATATATATATATATACATACACGTGTAGCTGCTACTACACATTCAATGCCTTCTATAATGCAGTTTGAAAAAACGTATCGTCCCCTTTTGTCTACTTTTTTAAATATCAACTAAAAATGTACTCCTTTACAGACAAGTATTGATACTCCTCTTAAAAGAGAGGAGTACATTGAGTGAAACTGAGCATGTATCCAGCTTTTCTGTATCCTATTGAGAGATTCCGATGTTAAATGAGTTTCCTGTAGGTAGATCAAATTTCTGCCCCCTTAGAAGATCAAAGATTGTGGTCCTCTTGATCCTATTTTCCATCCCACGTACATCCCACGATATAATATTAACCATTATATTTCAGGGAGAAAAAAATTATAAACACCCTGCTCCCCATTTCCCTCCCCACCACCACCTCATAGTATACCCTATACAAATTGTTATTCTTTTTTTGTTACCTCTTTTTTTTTCTCTTTTACCCTAGAGAACATACTCCCTTCTCTCCTTCATTCTCCTTCACTCCTTCCTTTTTTTCCCCCATGGTCATTATCCCCCCACCACTCGACTCCTCCTCTTCCCCCACTTCATTTTATTCTGAAAACCTTAATGTCTATTTTCCCCTCTAAATTTCTCTATTTGAGAGATAGACTGTCCATCCAACTGTGAATATCTCCAGGCACTTTGAAGAACTTTATAGTTCCCTCCCAGACAATACGCATCTTTCTAGGATATAACATTGAGTACTTGATGTGATTTTGCTTTAGTCATTTTTTTTACCAGAATAAATTTACTCCTTCTTTTCTGTGTCTCCCATGAGAAATCCAGGTAGATAGCAATTCTTTCTGAATTGAACATCAGTGTCCCTTTAACTCTCGCATTCCTGAGTATCCTCTCCCGATCCTCAAAGGCCAGTATCGGTCTACGGGGGAACCTTTCGAGCAACCTGTAGGAATTCTATGAGCTTGTTCAATCATAAAGAAATTTGAGAAAATGTCCTTATCCAGAACTTCCTGTCGCCATTTAGTAATGAACTCCCTAATATTACTGCCCTCTGATTTCTCAGGAAAGCCCAGACATCATGCCTAATGGAAGTTATTTCTTGTTCAACACTCCCCAGCTGCATGGACATTTCCCCCAGTTTTTCATTGCACACATTAACCGCATTTAGTAAAGACACTTTATCTTATTTATGCCAGACTCGGCCTGAACCTCTCCCTTATACGGGGAGTTTATGGCCAAAACATTAACTGTTTCTAAAGTTTCTATATCGTCCAAATGGAGTGCACTTGTATCACTGCTAGTGCCTTCAGATTTCTTTGCAAACTTCCCGAGTCTCTCGACTACACTTTCATTTATATTGCTCCCTTTGCTACCTCCTCCTCCAGTTTTTCCTGCTGTTGCATTTTTGCCTTTTCCTCCATTCATAGTTATATTGGTGCTTGCGATTTGTCTCCTATAGCACAGGAGACTCAATTCACTAAGGAACAACTGACCATTCCACCAATACACTTTGCAATATTGAACACACACCTCCAATATAGGGTACAGCGATGATGGTGATGGGGTCACCAATTTCCAACCTTTTTCAAGAATACAAGTCAGCTTATAAGACAGCAAGGGCTATAGGTGAAAAAGAAAGGCATATAGGAGCATATACAAGAGCTACAACTGTGACTACATCTATTATAAAGCTATACAGCTCCTATAATTGGTTTATACTGCCTGAGCCCAAAAATAGGCAAAAAAACATATCCTCCAGGTTCCTTAGGGTAACATATGTGAAAAAGGCACAATATATTAGTATAGAGCAGCAAAGACTGTACCTTTATCCATTAATTATACTGTAAGCCCGGACCAGAGGGAGACATTTTCAGTTAGTAAAGCAGAGTAGAGCGCAGCCGAGCAGAAAGCTGGAATACTACTGCATAACAAACAACCCAAGCCTAGGGGGGGAGACTGTCCTTAGTCAACAGCGCAGAATGGAATGCAGAGTAAAGCGCAGGGAAAGCGGAATACAGACAGAGCAGAGTGGCTCAGACGACCTAGGCTCACGCCGAGGGAAGCGAGGAGAAACGGAGGTAGGAGGTCAGAGCGGAGCACTCACATGCTCACAACTCGAATTACAGCACCTACCTATCTGTCCCGAATCTGCTACAGACCTTGACAGAATAGTTTAGCTCAAATGTGAAGTCTGCTGAAGCAAGTCCTAAAGAATGACTACTAACAATCAACAAATTGCTGAACTATAAGCATTCTTGATACGTAGGTAGCACTAAATTCTTGTAGTTCAGAAACTTGTTGCTTTTTAGTTGTCATACTGTAGGACTCATTCTACATTTGGACCAAACTATTTTGTCAAGGTCTGTAGCAGATTTGGAGTCCAGTGGTTGAAACGTTCAGACAAGAGGGTGATAATAGCAAGAGTTTTAAAAGTCCAAGTTTGGAACACAGATAAATAGCAATAGTTTGTAGCATGAGACAGAGACATGGTTAGGAAACAATCCAAGTGTGGTACATAAATTAGCAGCAGCAGTTTGTAGAGAGGCAGCAAGGAACTAGACTAGAGGCAGGAAGTCAAAAGGGTGCGAATATTTGGGCAATCAGGGCAAAGAATAACAGGAGGACCAAGAATCAATAGTACTTAGACAAGAGATTCAGCAGTAAAACTGTTCATCATTTCGGATAGCTCAATAAGAAGAGCTGCTTCTTGGCACGCAGGAGTTTTTTTGTTTGACTCCTAACACGTGGAGATTTCATAGACATAGCCTTTCTCATGATAATATTATTGTATTGTTGACAAAGTCAGCACTAGTAGACATGGAAACATTTGATGGGTCACCCCTATCATCAGGGCCTGTTACTCATGAGACTATCCAGCTTCAAGTACTCATCAAGAAGTTATTCATTTTTAAAAACAAGTTTCCATTTATTTGAGGAATTACTTGACTTTCCACTCATAATTCAGCCATTAATTGGGAAATATTTCTTATACATGTTTAGTAAGTGTCACGATCTAGGGGTATGTGGACCCACTAGACCGCTCCGCCGTAGCGGAGAGGCAGCTGGCCAAGTCACAGTCTATGCAAAAGTTGGTAGCACAAGAGTACCTGAGATAGTCTGGACAGTGGCGGAGGCTTTGGCACGAATGGGACTAGACGTGGCAAGTAGCACCAGACGTGGCGGATGATACCAGGAGTGGCAGATGACACCTGACGTGGTGTATAACAGCAGGCGTGGCAGGTGACACCAGACGGGGTGTATAACAGTTGATGTGGCAGACGACACAACACGACTCCAACAATAGAAAGGCTCAGGAAAAAAACACAGCACGGGATACAGGATACATGTAGCATGGCACGGGAACTCTGGGAGCAGGAAACAACTATGGGACCATTTGCAATACGAACATGGGTAGACAACAACTCTCAGGCAAGGATGGAAAGGGCGGAGCCCTTTTTATAGTCCAGGATGATCAGGGATAAATTAGGGAATTTTTAACAGGTGCACGAGCACGCTAACATCAAGAGCAGGACCCGGATTGGCCGCGAGTGCTGGCGTCTCCTAGGAGGGAGACGTTGGCAGGATGCCGGCAGTCTGTGGTCGTGGCCGTTGCATGGTAAGGAACGGTGGGGGTCCACGACCATGGCCATGACAGTACCCAATCTTACGCCCCATCTTCTTGGGTCCGGAGCATATGAGGAATTTCTTAATAAGGGTGGGGGCATTGAGGTTCCCTTCTGGCTCCCAGGACCACTCCTCAGGACCAAACCCTCTCCAGTCCACTAGATAGAAAGTTCTTTCTCCTACTCTATTATAGTCCAGAATCTGCCTTACTTCAAACACATCAGAAGAACCGCTGGGAACGACTGCAGACCTTGAAGCTTTACTGAAGCGGTTCAGAACCACAGGCTTAAGGAGGGACACATGGAACGTGTTGGGAATCTTGAGAGTAGGAGGCAAACAAAGTTTATACATAGGATACAGGGTTAATTCATTGCAGAACTTCAAAAGGACCGAGGAACCTGGAGCAAATTTATGAGAGGGCATCTTGAGACTAATGTTTCTCGAGAATAGCCAGACTTTGATTCCAGAAGAGAACTTAGGAGAAACTTTTGTTCTTTTTTCATGCGGCCTACAGCCTGGTGGATCGTAGACTTAGTTTGCTGCCAGATGTGAATAAAATTCCCAAATGAAGAATTTGCTGCTGGTACCTGAGTCATGGCTGGCACAGGAAGAGGCACTCGATGATGCTGGCTCTACACAATGTAGAAAGGAGACGAGGCAGTAGTCTCACTTGTGTGATTGTTGTACGAGAATTACGCCCAAGGGAGGGGTTGCACCTAATTGTCGTGGGCGGAAACGAAATGACGGAGACAATTCTCCAAAATTTGATTGGTCCTCTCCACTTAACAATTGGACTGTGGGTGATAGGCAGAAGAGAAGTCCAGTTTTATTTCTATCAGGTTGCACAGGGCTCTCCAGAACTTGGATGTAAACTGTACAACCCAGTTCGGGACAATATGCAGAGGAAGTCCATGTAGCCAGAAGATGTGCAGAATAAAGAGATTTTCCAGGTGAGGAGCAGACAGAAGTCCAGTCAACAGGCTAAAATGTGCCATTTTAGAGAAACTAGCCACTACTACCCAGATCGTAGTACATCCAGCTGAGGGGGGAAGGTCAGTGTTAACGTCCATAGCGATATGCTGCCAAGGGCCATAAGGAGCAGGCAGGGGTAGTAGCAGACCAGCAGGTTTGGAGCTAGTAGACTTGTTCGAGGCACAGTTCATACTTGAGGAGATGTAGTCCGCAACATTTCCAGGCAGAGTAGGCCACTAACAGTGACGAGCTATCAAGTCCTGTGTCTTACGGACACCAGAGTGCCCAGCTAGTTTCGAGTTGTGTCTCCAGCAGAGGATTATCTTTATGTCAGCAAGACAGACAAAAAAATTTCCAGGAGGAATGTCTCTAATTTGCAGAGGGTTGGCGGCAATAATTCTAGAAGGATCTATGCTGTATTGAGGAGTTTCCTCAGTCATTGGCTTCAAAGGAGCGAGACAGGGCGTCAGCCCTTACATTCTTGTCTGCAGGACGGAGGTGAAGTAAAAACTGAAATTGGGCGAAGAACAACGACCATCTGTCTTGGCGTGGATTTAATAGTTGAGCCGACTGTAGGTACGTGAGGTTCTTGTGATCAGTATATATGATAATAGGATGGAAAGCAAGTGTCTCCATTCCTCTAAGGCCAACTTGATGGCCAGCAACTGGAATAGTTGCGTTCTGTTGAAGAAAATACATTTGAGAAAAGCCACAAGCCACCATCTTGCATTTAGAGTTATTTTGGCATAGTAGTGATCCCGCACTTACAGAAGAGGCATCCACCTCCAGAAACAACTGCCGAGATGCATCAGGGTGAAGGAGAACAGATGCTGAGGTGAAAGCACTCTTGAGATTAGTAAACGCTGATTCCGCCTTCGGAGACCAACCCCGATGGCCGCAGCCATAGATCAGTTAGACACCAGCGCTCCCTTCCGCTTCACTCTGTTGTGTCCCGTATGGTGCGCGCACACGCTCGTGTCAGGCCTTAAAGGGCCAGCGCCCGCACCTGTATAGTATGTCAAATTAGCCCATGACCACCCTGGACTATAAGAAAGGCCCTGCCCCTTCCTTGATTGCCTGAGCATGTTGTGTTTACCCGTGCTAGTGTTTGCAAATGGTCCCTTAGTGTTTTCAAGTTCCCAGTTTTCCCGTACCTGCTACCTGTATCCTGTATCCCGTGCTACCTTGATCCTGTGCCATAGAGAGTTGGAGTCGTCTTGTGCCGTATATTACGCTAACTCTGTTACACCGCGGCTGGTGTCTACCTGCTGCCAAGGTCCCATGCGAGCCTAACCATCGCTACTGTCTGAATTACCATAGGTACCTTTTCAAACTATAGACATTTACTTGATATCCTGTTGGCCAGGTGCTATCCCGCAGAGGGTCCAAACACCCCTCGTGGATATGGTCAGGTCTCGGAATATGTTATTTGCAAACTCCTGGAACACAGCTGATGCGCTGAATAGTCCAAAGGGCATCACGAGGTATTCGTAATGGCCGTCTCAGGTGTTAAATACCATTTTCCACTCGTCACCTTTGCGTATACAGCTCAAGTTATAAGCTCCGCGTAGATCCAGCTTTGTGAACACCTTGGCCCCACGAATTCTATCGAAATGTTCTGAGATAAGCGGCAGAGGATACTTATTCTTAACCATAATTTGGTTTAGACCCCATTAGTCATTACATGGACGAAGAGATCCATCCTTCTTCACGAAGAAGAATCTATCTCCGGCCGGAGAGGATGACTTCCGGATGAACCCTCTCTCTCTCTCGGTTCTCCTTAATGTAGACGGACATGGCTAGGGTCTCAGGCAGGGAGAGAGGATAAACTTGACTTTGAGGAACTAATTAATCACGGCAGTCGTAGATGCGATGAGGAGAAAGAGTCTCTGCTTCCCTCCTACTGAAGACGTCTGCAAAACCAGCATAATGTGACGGTAGATCGGAGAGTGACTGAGGCAGTGGATGCAAAACAGGACGAACCTATGGCAGGCAGCGGGCAAGGCACTTGGACCCCCATTGGGGGACCTCTCCAAAACTCCAGTCGAGAACCGGAGCATGTAGACGAAGCCCAGGCACGCCCAGTGAAGGACTCTGATTTGTAGTGCCAGTGGTTTTGTGATGGATACAATAGGATCAGGATAAGGGTAGTCCAGTCACAGAGGCAACTGCCAAGTGTCTCTCCAGAAGAAATGTGGGTAGGTGTAGGCGATCCACTAGATCCTGCTGGATAAAATTTGCAGCTGCTCCAGAATCCAGATAGTCAGAGGAGGAGTGTGATCTCTCTCCAGAGATGATGGTCACAGGAATAGATAATTTGGGAGAGGCTTTGACATTTGGTGTCGTCCCACGTAGCGTTGTCTCTCCAACCAAACTTTGGTGCTGGAGTTTTCCAGTTTTTGTGGACATTGGCGTACAAAATGGCCTCTAAAGCGGCAATATAGACACAGACCTGAAGAGCATCTGCGCTGTTTCTCCTTCTCAGACAGTTTTATCCTGTCTACCTGCATAGGTTCTTAAGGTAGAGCAACAAGGGAGGCAATAGTGGTCTCTGGAGCGAGAGTGTCAGTCTGTGGGAACGTCTCTTTTGCCGAATCTCCTGAGCACGTTCCTGGATCCTCATGTCGACCCGGGTAGCCAAACAGGATAAGAGCATCCAGAGTAAAATGAAGATCGCAGGCTGCTAGCTCGACTTTGATGTGTGAGGGCAGTCCCTGACAAAATATCGCCACCAACACCTCATTGTTCCATGCCAACTCCGCTGCCAGGGTACGGAAAGATATTGCATACTCTCCTACTGTGGACCTTCCTTGCTTGAGGGTTAACAGATTGGCCGTTACAAAGGATGTTAGACCCGGGTCCTCGTTCACAGTATGAAAAGTCTGTAAGAATAAAGCTAGGTCAGAGAATTCAGGTCCCTCTCGTTACAAGATGGGTTTCGCCAAAACCAGGGCCTTGCCAGCGAGAAGGGAAATGATGAAAGCTATCTTGGCCTCATCAAAGGGGAAGAGATGAGCTCGTAGTCTAAAACTAATCATACATTGGTTGATGAACCCTCTACAGGCTCTAGGGTTACCGTCATAGTGAGAAGGAAGAGGCAGCAAAACTGTGGATCCAGAACAGACAGGATGAGTGACGGGCAGTGGAACAGCAGCAACATCTGAAAGAGGAGCAGGAGGTTAATCCAGTCAGGCGATGATGGCGTTTACAGCCATGAGGAATTGATCTGGTGTGCATGTAGGTCATGCATATCCGTTTGTATCACCTGAACTGTGGTCTTAGACTGGCCAGTGGGTTCCCTGGCAAATTGTGCTGTCACGATCTAGGGGTATGTGGACCCACTAGGCCACTCCGCCGTAGCGGAGAGGCAGCTGGCCAAGTCACAGTTTATGCAAAAGTTTGTAGCACAAAAGTACATGAGGTAGTCCGGACAGTGGCGAAGGTTTTGGCATGGATGGGACTAGGCACGGCAGGTAGCGCAAAACATGGCGGATGATACCAGGAGTGGCAGATGACACCAGACGTGGTATATTACAGTAGACGTGGCAGACGACACAACACGACTCCAAAACTAGAAAGGCTCAGGAACAAAACACAGCACGGGATACAGGTAGCAGGACACGGGAACACTGGGAGCAGGAAACAACTAAGGGACCATTTGCAATACGAACATGGGTAGACAACAACAATGCTCAGGCATGGAGGGAAAGGGTGGATCCCTTATTATAGTCCAGGATGTTCAGGGACAAATTAGGGAATTCTTAACAGGTGCACGCGCTGGCCTTTAAGGCCAGGACCGAGTGTGCGCTCGCACTCTAACATCAAGTGCAGAGCCAGACGGATGCGAGTGCCAGCGTCTTCTAGGAAGGGGATGCTGGCAGGATGCCTGCGGTCTGTGGTCACAGCCCTCGCAAGGTAAGGAACGGTGGCGGTCCGCGACCACGGCCGTAACAGTATGATAATTGTCAGTTAAGTTGTCTGTTTAAACCTACTTCTTCACTGGGTGCGCGGTGGTGTATGTGGGTCTGGTTCTTCCTTGGCTCTCTTATTTCTCCATTATACTATGTATGTATTTCCCATTCAGGATTAACCATATGTACTTATTTATTCCACTGTGCATTTGTACTTGTGTATCGTGAGATTTGGTTAATAGTCTGTATTTACTCGCCTCTGTTGGGATGCATTTAACAATTATGTTTTTTTTATATGCCCTTTATAAAGGACCTATGGATGTCTGTAATAAAAAGAATGCAGATTTACTTCTTCCACATCATTCATATGATTTCCAAATAGAACTGTTACCTGGAGCTTGACTACCCATTGGTCATATCTGCTATTATTCTGAACCAGAACACAAAGCATTACGGAAATATTTGAATGAGAATTTGAAAAAAGGCTTTATCTGGCCATCTACATCTCCTGATGGAGCACCTTTGTTCTTTGTTGAGAAGAAAGATCCCACAATATCTAAGGGGTTTAACTATCGGAATCTGAACACTCTCCAATTCCGGCAGTTGTCGCAGGAGCCTGGCTGTGTATAACACATGCTGCTGATTTTGTGGGTACAGTTGCAGATATGGCGCATATATCTGTCACGATGCGGGAACTAGCACCCGCTTGTGATGGATATATTCGTCACTCATCGTTAAGGCTTCTTACATCTAAAACATTTACTAAGCTTGAACTAAGAAAGGCATACATCCTTGTTTGAATCCTTCCTGGGTATGAATAGAAGACTGCTTTCAGGACAAGGTAAGGACACTTTGAAAATCTTGTATTATCTTTAGGACTTTGCAATGCTCCAGCGACTTTTCAACATTTTATCATGATTTTTTCAGGGACTCACTGGATTCATTTGTAGTAGCCTACCTGGATGTTATCTTAATTTTCTCAGACAATCTTGAGGAGCATCGCAAACATGTCTAAACGGTACTACGACTTAGAAAATATTGCTGATACTTTGAACTTGAGAAATGTGAGTTTGAACAGACTTCAATTTAATATTGTGGGTACAATATATCTCCGGAAGTTCTGTGTATGGACCCTTGTAGAATCATCGCTTTTGTTGATTGGCCAACTTTTAAAAATGAAAAAAAAAAAGTTGCGAGATTTATTGGTTTTGCAAACTTCTACGGAAAGTTCATTTGAGACTTCTCCAAAATCATAGAACCAATTATTCAACTCACAAACAAGAATGTTCGCTTTACTTGGACACTGAAGTTTTATTAAATTGAAGCCTCTCCTAACATCAGCACCTACATTAGTTCATCCAAATTCAGAGTTATCTTTCACTGTCGAGGTTAATGCATATGATTCTGCAGTGGGGGCAGTTATGTCTCAGCAGACAGGAAACAAGATGTTGTTCCACCTTTGTGCTTATTATACTTTTCAAATGTCCTCATGTGAAAATAACTATATCATCGGAAATAAAGAACTGCTAGCGAATAAAAGTTGAGACATCTTTTAAAAGGAACTGCTAATTCTTTAACTGTATTTACTGATCATGGAAATCTGGAATTTATCTGTGATGCCAAAAGATTATCTACCAGACAAGCAAGATGGAGCATATTATTTTCTCGATTTAATTCTGTGATTACTTATTGACCTGGAGCATAAGATGATAAAGCTGATGCATCCAGGATGTTCTCTGAGTCCACACAGGAAGACAAGTTGGAAAGCACAATTTTATTTGGAAAAATCTTTGTAGGGACTACTTATTCAAAAGAGTTCCTAACTCTTCTCAAGGATGGATATAAAAATGACCCATTGCTTAGTCATCCTCCAAGGAATGTCAATCTTTTCTTCAAAGATAGATTCTGGATGTCACTTCATTTTTTTGTATGTACAAGAAACAGCACGACTTTATATTCTAAAATTAGTCCATGATTCTGAGCTGGCTGGATATTTAGGTATTAAAAAGACTCAATAATTGCTTTCTTGTTACTTTTGTTGGCCAAGTTTGAATAAGGATATCCAAAAAAATGTTTCTTCATGTGTGGTTTGTGATCAAAATAAAACTCCTTGGTCTTCTTTAGGTTTGCTACAGCTGCTCCCCATTTCAACTAGCCCTTGGGGCTCAGTTTCTATGGATTATGTGGTTGACCTGCCTCCTTTGAAGGGAATCAACACCCTCTTGGTTGCTATAGACCGCTTCACAAAGATGGCCCATTTTATTCCAATCAAGGTATTACCTAACTAATAATTCAGAAAGTATTCAAATTGCATGGCATTCCAGATAATGTGGTCTCTGATGAAGGGGTGTAGTTCGCTTTCAAATCCTGGAAACGTTTTTGCTCTGCACTAGACATAAGAGTGAATTTGTCTTTTGCCTTTCATCCGCAAAGATTTACCAATGTTTACCTCTCTTGCAGGAGTGACTGAACGCTTGACGACACTACAAAAGGTTCAAGAAAAGATTGTTGCAAGATGTTCAAAAACAATATAAACAGGCTGCTGAAAAACGCCGTAAAGCAACTTCTGCATTTCATGTAGGTGACAAAGTGTGGCTTTCCACAAAAAATTATAGCTGAAATAGCTTCTTCAAAATTCGGCTCAAAATATATTGTATGATTTTAAATTTCTGCTCAATTTAATGAAGTCACTCTTCGTTTAAAACTTCCTGAGACTATGAAAGTGCATCCTGTTGTTCATTGCGCTCTCTATAAAGGGTAGCCTGAGTTTTAATCAAAAAGTTCAACATTGTCATGCTCCTCAGTCTTCAATGATGTTTTGACGTTTCATCCACATTTTAGTGCTTTCAGAGTTGTTTTTGACCTCCGTTTTAGCTACCTCGCTTTTTTCTGTTCTCTCCATAGTGAGCGGTGTGTCACTGATATGCAAATCTGCCAGGACAATACAGTGTGGACTACCGTGCCCACACTGTCAAGCATCCCCTGTGGCCGGGAGCGCTCGTGATAATAAACCAATAGGCTGGCTCTCATGACATATAACTAAATTTAACTATATATGTCTACTAATCTCTCTTTATTTTAACAGCCAGGTTCAATGCTCCTGGGACACATGTAAGGGCCTGTTCACATCAAGTTTGTCTTCCGTTTGGTCTTTCCGTTTACCTGTTCCGTCAGAGGAACAGATGAACGGAAAGACAAATGGAGAGTATAGTTTCCATTTACAGTATCATTGATTTCAATGGTATTTTTTTCTTTCAGTTTGCGCCTGTTTTGCTAGGTTTCCGAATTTTTGATGAACAGATGAACGGAAAGGCCAAACGGAAGGCAAACGTGATGTGAACAGGACCTTGGTTAATTTCTTAGTACTGCTCTCTCATGTAATTGTTGCAGTAGCTGCTTGTGTCTCTCTGTTTGCTTTGTTACAGCTATTTTCCATTTCCGCAAACCAGTGTTCTTGTTCTTAAATCTGTTGCATACAAACCTTTCTCTTTCTTTCCAGTGTATCATTCTTATAATCTGCATTACCACCATTGCTCTATTGCCTGTGATGTCCCTGCATTTATTTGACTCCATGTGCACTTTTTCCTATGCTGTCTGTTTGCTGCAAATGTCACTCTCAATATTAACTAAAAACCTGCAAGTAAGCGCTAATACTGGGTTCTCACATTGCGGATAAAATTTGTATTTTGATGCGAAATGAGCCAAAATGTGCCATTTTGCTGAGATTTTCATGAAATCACTGTAAAATAGAGTGGTTTTGCCATGATTCGTGAGACTCCAGTTGCAAAATGGCGCAGTGTTGCCCACTTCCTGCAGTCCGTCTTCTCTTCTTTGTAACTAGAGATGGCATTTGCATGACAAAAAGGGGTGGACAGCAGATTACAGGAAAAGAAACACTTAGTGGCAGAAATTTCATACAGACTTTGCAAAGATAAAACAGAAAACGTTTTAAATAAATACAATTACAAACTTGCTCAATATCAAGTATAAGTCTTAGATTAGCATAAGTTGTTTGAAAATTTGTGTCCATTTAAACCATTTCATGAAAATGCTTTTCTGGGCTGCAATTTGCCTTCTCCACTATCAGTGAATGCCCAAGGTGAAGATTAATATATTGTTGCCAAAATTTTGGATTCTAGAATCTAACAAAATAAGCTACAGTTAAGGAAGGGGTATGGTACTTGGGAACCAGAAAAAAATGTTCATGTTCCTAGGCTTACAAAATAATTTTATCAGAGATATTCTAGTAAGTCAGCCCCTAGGATGTCCAGAGGCTATCCTGGAAGAAGGGGAGTACTGTCAGGATTTAAACAGAGAAACTTCTGTGTTCGGGCAACAGCTCTTCTTACTGAGCAGACTGAAATGCTAGATAGCTTCACTGCTAGTGCTAGTGTGGCTGTGCATTCAGGAATAGGGAAAACAGCTATAATACACAGCTTCAGTCCTTTTTTAACCCCTTCCCGCACCTTGGCGTAAATGCACGTCCAGATGAGCAGTAACTTCGCGCACCTGGGCGTGCAGTTATGTCCACGCTTTAACAGTTAACCGCGGCGCGGCTCTACATCGCAGCGGAGGTTAACTGTGATGGGTGTCTGCCCTGCTCTCCGTGTTGCTGATCAGCGGCCCATCGCCGCTGATTTCAGCAATTAACCCCTTAGATGCGGCAGTCGATTGCGATCGCCGCATTTACGAAGTTTAGAGCAGATCGGCAGCCCCCACATGCATTTGCGGGGGCTGGCGATCCTTGTCACGGCAACCGGAGGCCAGACAATGGCCTCCGGGCTGCCATGTATGGAGGCCTTTGAGGACCAGCCAAAGGCTGGTCCTCATAGGCTTCCTGTCAGAGTGACTGCCACGTCACAATGAAAGTTAGAACACATTACACTACGTAGGTAGTGTAATGTATTCTGGCAGCGATCAGCGCTGCAAGTCTAAATGTCCCCTAGCGGGACAAGTAAAAAAAAGTAAAAAACAAGATGATAATAATGTTTTAAAAAATTAAAAGTTATAAGTTACATAAACAAAAAATGCTTTATTTCCTATAATAAGTCTTTTATTATAGGAAAAAAATGAACACGTTAAAAAAAGTACACATATTTGGTATCACAGCGTTCGTAACGACCCCAAATATAAAACTATAGTATTATTTTTCCCGCGCTGTGTACAGCGCAAAAAAAAATAAGTGATCAAAAAGTCGCATGTACGCCAAAATAGTACCAATAAAAACTACAACCCGTCCCGCAAAAAACAAGCCCGTACACAGCTTTTTTGACTAAAAACTAAAAAAGTTATGGCTCTCAGAATATGGTGACCACATTTTTTTTGATAAATATGTGATTTTATTGCGCAAACACTGCAAAACATAAAAAAAGATATACATATGGTATCACCGTAATAGTGTCAACCCACAGAATAAAGTAAAATTGTCATTTATAGCCCAGGGTGAATGGCATAAAAAAAAAGAATAAAAAACTGTCAGAATTGATGGTTCTTGGTCACATTGCTTGCCAAAAAATGGAATAAAAAGTGATCAAAAAAATCGCATGTACCCCAAAATGGTACCAATGAAAACTACAGATTGTCCAACAACAACTAAGCCCTCACACAGCTCCGGTGAAGAAAAATAAAGAAGTTCTTGCTCTCAGACTATGGTGATGCAAAATGTGTAGATCGTTCCAAAAGCAGATAACATTGGGAACCATTTATCAGTGCGACACTGGCCACATATCTGCGAATTATTATTTATTTAGCCCATTATTATACCCTCTTATTATGCCCTGATGTATTCCACACAGCTTACATATGCAAACCGAATAATACCCCGAATGATACTAGTGGTCCTAGTGACTAATTGAAACTAAACCAGAACAAGAAACAAGTCACGACCAGGTGTTTGAAAAAATACAAATAATCTTTATTAAAGTCAATTAGACACATGGAGACAACGTATAACACTTAGACATAATAAAATGCCATGGACCCTCGAACACAAACGGAATCCGAACGTAAAAGCAGAGTAGCCCCCCAGATGTAAAAATGGTCTGACACAACCTATATATGGCTAAAGTGCATAAGTACATATTAATGAGCAGGTACTAGGCATGGTACGCTTTGCACAGATGAACACATAAATAAGTATAGAGAATATATATAAGGTACAATCTAAGTAAAAACGACATATAAAGTAGTATACCTACACCTGCGTATAAGAAGATAAATAGGAGATCAAGACCAGGAGGGGGACCTCTGCTTAACCCCTGGGCATTACAATTTAAGGGGTGTATATCTCCGGTGGCGCATGCTGGGCACAATATATCGGACACTGACATGCCATATATATATATATATAAAATTGCAAATCTCACTCTGCACCATCTGCTGCGCATTATCTTTTACACAGTACCTGTGCGGTCAAAATGCTCACTACACCTCTAGATGAATGTCTTAAGGGGTGTCGTTTTTAAAATGGGGTCACTTCTCGGGGGTTTCAACTCTACTGGTACCTCAGGGGCTTCTGCATACATGACTTAGCACCAGAAAAGCTCCAGTAGGCCAAATGGTGGTCCTTTCATTCTGAGCCCTCCCATGGGCCCAAACGGCAGTTTATCACCACAAATGGGGTATTGCCGCACTAAGGACAAATTGGGCAACTAAACGGGGTATGTTGTTCCTTGTGAAAATAAGAAATTTTGATCAAAAATGACATCTTATTGGAAAAAATATCATTTTTTTCATTTCACAGCCCAATTCAAATAGGTGCTGTGAAAAAACTGTGCGGTCAAAATGATAACAAAAACCATAAATGAATTCCTTGAGGGGTGTAGTTTCCAAAATGGGGTCACTTCTGGTGGGTTTCCATTGCTTTGATACCTCTGGGGCTCTGCAAATGCGACATGGCACCCGAAAACCAATCCAGCAAAATCTGGACTCCAACAAACACATAGCGCTCCTTTCCTTCTGAGCTCTCCCATGGGCCCAAACGGCAGTTTATCACCACAAATGGGGTATTGCCGCACTAAGGACAAATTGGGCAACAAAATGGGGTATGTTGTTCCTTGTGAAAATAAGAAATTTTGATCAAAAATGACATCTTATTGGAAAAAATATAATTTTTTTCATTTCACAGCCCAATTCAAATAGGTGCTGTGAAAAAACTGTGCAGTCAAAATGACAAAAACCATAAATGAATTCCTTGAGGGGTGTAATTTGCCAAAATGGGGTCTTTTCCGGTGGGTTTCCATTGTTTTGATACCTCAACACCTCTTCAAACCTGGCATGCTGCCTAAAATATATTCTAATAAAAAAAGAGGCCTCAAAATGCACTAGGTGCTTCTTTGCTGCTGGGGCTTGTGTTTTAGTCCACGAGTGCACTAGAGCCACATGTGGGACATTTCTAAAAACTGCAGAATCTGGACAATACATATTTAGTAGTATTTCTCTGGTAAAACCTTCTCTGTTACAGAAAAAAAATTGAATAATATTGAAATTCAGCAGAAAAAATGAAATTTGCAAATTTCATTTCCACTTTGCTTTAATTCCTGTGAAATGCCTGAAGGGTTAAAAAAACTTTCTATATGCGGTTTTGAATACTTTGAGGGGTCTAGTTTTTAAAATGGGGTGTTTTATGGGGGTTTCTAATACATAGGCCCCTCAAATCCACTTCAGAACTGAACTGGTACCTTCAAAAAACGGCTTTTGAAATTTTCTTAAGAATATGAGAAATTGCTGTTTATGTTCTAAGCCTTGTAACGTCCAAGAAAAATAAAATAATGTTCAAAAAACGATGACTATCTAAAGTAGACATATGGGAAATGTGATTTAGTAACTATTTTGGGTGGTATAACCATCTGTTTTACAAGCAGATGCATTTAAATTCTGAAAAATGCTATTTTTTGTAAATTTTCTCTAAATTTTGCAATTTTTCACAAATAAAGACTGAATATATCGACCAAATTTTACCACGAACATGAAGCCCAAAGTGTCACGAGAAAACAATCTCAGAATCGCTTGGATAGGTTTAAGCATTCCGACGTTATTACCACATAAAGTGAAATATGTCAGATTTGAAAAATGGGCTCTGAGCCTTAAGGCCCAAACTAGGCTGCGTCCTTAAGGGGTTAAAATAAATAATAATAATAATAATGGTTATGGTGTGCACTAGTGTCAGTATGACATTCAGTTAGTTAATAAGTAAATATAATTTTAAAAGTTGAGAAATATGGAGCTTGAAATGCTTGTAATAACTAACTATAATTGAACACTAATTACTGCTGAATCTGTGGAAGCTTTATTCCCTAATTAATTTTTGATATACCGTGTACTGTATTAACATTTTTCATTGCACACAAGTACTTGTGAAGGTAAAATAGAGAAAAGAAAGTTGGGTAATTTCTAGTTGCGTTGACAAAGGAAAATGGGATGAAGGACACATTTATCAGACAGCCTGTCATGGTCCGTGGGTATGTGGACCCACTAGGCCGCACCGCGGGGAGGCAGCTGGCCAAGCAAAAGAGCACCCAATCTATACAAAGTCCCGCTCTAGGGTACCTGAATAGTCCAGACAGTGGCTGAGGCTTTAGCATGGATGGAGGTGGGTGCAGCAGGTTGCCCCAGACGTGACGGAATACAGCAGGTGCAGCAGGTTGGATAACACTGGATGTGATAGATGACACTGGACGTGGCAGATAACACTGGACGAGGCAGATGACATGGGACGTGGCAGATAACAGCAGGTGCAGTAGGACACGACTCCAACACTAACAGGCTCAGGAACAAGGACATAGCACGGGATATAGGACACAGGTAGCAGGGCATGGGAAACTACGGGAATACAGGATAACACTAAGGGACCATTTGCAAGACTGACATGGAAAAACTAACAATGCTCAGGCAATGAGCCCTTCTTATAGTCCAGGGGAATCATGGGCTAATTGTTGATGATTCCCATGTAGATTCCCATTCCCATGCTGGCCCTTTATAAACGGGACACAGCGGACCGGAGCGGAAGTGAGCGCTGGCGTCTCATGGGACCCAGCGCTCACAGATCCATGGCTGCAGCCGCCAGGGGGGTGAGTAATCCCGACGGTCCGCGGCCATGGACGCTGCACAGCCATTCATAATAAAATTGGTGGCTTATAATCAACAAATACAGTGAAACCTCTTTGACACGACCTCCCAGAATTGCGGTGCAAAATAGGCTTTTAGAGGGGTGGTCCTCTCATCGAATTTAGCCATCACAGATCTGATATCAGCAAAAAGGTGGGAAAAACAGGAAATTTGTGCACTGACATATACTTCAAACTGAGGTATCCTTCAGATAGGTTTCACTGTATTTGTTGATTATAAGCCGTCCAATATTATTATGAATGGCTGTTTGATCAATGTGTCTTCCATCCCATGTTCCTTTGTCCATGCAACTAGAAATTACCTAACTTTCTTTTCCCCACGTTAGATTAAAAACGATTTAATTGTTATATAACTAGAAACACGTTTTGGCAATGTACTAGTGCCTTCCTCAGGCTTTGATAGTAGCACATGTAGACAACATATAAATAGTATGGGCTATTACATGGACGGGAGGAGATTTATCACAGAAAAACGGCCCTCTTTTTAAATGGTGTCCAAACTAAATATACATTATAATAACACAAATTACATTTGAGATTCACAGGTCTCCATCAACTAAGCATTAATAAAGAAGAAAAATCACAGTAGTATATTACTTAAGAAAAACATATAAATGTAATGCATGACCTACAGTATGCCCTCTCAGAGTTAGGCCAAATGCACACAATCGCAATTTTAGAATGTTTTGAATAAAATAAATAAGTATAGAAATAAGTACAATAACAAAAAGTTCAGAGTACAATCACAAGCAATACACATAATTAATAAACAAATTGGTGGTGGTGTGACAATATACACATGGCCGGCCTTAGCTACGTGCGACACGAGTGGTCGCACAAGGCACCGGCCACCATGCTGTAAGGGGGGCGCCAGCGGGTGAATTTCTCCCGCTCTGCGGCTACTGCTCGGGGCGCCAGCGGGTCAGGTGTCACTCACTGACCTCACTACTGGCTTCCCCGCGCTGCGACTGCCTCTCCCCCGGATGACATCACTCAGGACGCAAGACAGGGAGGAGACTATCTTACCATGCGTTCCTGGTCTGTCTATTTCCCCAGGGCTCCGCTCCAGCAGCATCAGCGGGCACAGTCCACTGTAAGAAGCCCAGCAGGTCAGTCAGACTGTGGGCTTTGGTTGTATGGGGGCACTGATGGGGGTCTAAAAAAGGCAAATGGGCAGAGAATTCAGTGCCACCTTGGTGCCCATTTGCCACTTATTGCCCCTTTAGTGTCCTGTTCAGTGCCACTTCGATGCCCATTTGCCATTTATTGTTCTTCTGTGACAGAGCGTGCTAAAGGGGCAGTAAATGGCAAATATGCATCAAGAGGGAACTGAACACATAAGGACACTAAAGGGGAAATAAGTGGAAAATGGGCACCACGGTGGCACTGAACGAAACTGTTAATAAATGGCAGATGGGCACATTGTTCAGTTGCTCCATAGTACACGTTTACCATTTGCTGCCTTTTTAGACCCTGTGCACATTACGTTAAAGAGGTTAAAAATAAATTCTGTTGAAGGAGAAGTTAAAATAAAAAAGAACTAACACTTACCTTTCTCCCCCCCAAACGTTCCTGCGCTGGGGGCTCCCGTCACCTCTGTTCACTGCTTGTATACAGAGCAGCTGCAGCGGTGATGTACTGTCGACGTGATGTCACCAATGCAGCCGCTCTGTATACGAACCCAGAACAGAGGTGACGGGAGCCCCCAACGCAGGAATGTCTGGGAAGAGAGGTAAGTATGGGCTGCTTTCTTATTTTAACCCTTTCAGGACTGAGACATTTTTTGCTTTTTCTTTTACGTTTTCCACTACCCGCCTTCCTAGAGTCATAACTTTTTTTTATTTTTCCGTCAATAGGGTGGTGGTTATTTTTTGCGGCATGAGTTGTAGTTTCTATTGGCACAATTTAAAGTACCATATAATGTACTGGGAAATTGAAAAAAAATCTTTGTGGGCAGAAATTAGAAAAAAAACCTGTGATTCCTCTATAGTTTTTTGGGTTTCGATTTCACAGCTTTCATCGTGCGGCAAAAACGACAACTTAACTTTATTCTGTGGCTCAATACTATTAAGATGATAACAAATTTATATAGGTTTTTATTATATATTTTACTACTTTTACAAAGAAAACTATTTGTTAAAAAAAAAATATGTTGTTTCACCACATTCTGAGAGATGTAACTTGTTTTTAATATTTTTGTCTAAGCGGCGTGAGGGCTTATTTTTTGCGGCACGAGCTGTAGCTTTTATTGGTACAATATTTTGGTACATGCAACTTTTTTTTAGAGCTAATTAAAAAAAAAAAAGCGATTTTGGCTATTAACTTTTTTTTTACGGCCTTTACAGTGGGAGTTAAATAAGAAGTAATAAAAAGTACCAACATTGCCCACGTTTTAATAGTTTTTCCTGTTATACGAAAGATAGCCTTTGAGTAAACGGAGTAAGGGCCAGTTCACACGTTGCGTAAATACTGTGGATTTTCCGCAACGGAATTAGTTGCAGAAAATCCGCAGCAAAGTGGATGAGATAAAACAAATATCATCCACACGTTGCGTAAATACTGAGCATAGAAAACTGACCTTTATTCTGCAGCATGTCAATTGTATTTGCGTAAACGCACCTTATTTGTTGCGGGTTTTCCCCATTGTATTCAATGGGAGGTAAATTCTACAACAAATAGCAGTTGTTGCGTTTTTTGCGGCGGGTTCGCAGCAATCCTGCCGCAAAAAACGCCACTCAGAAAACAAACAATATATTATACTTACCTAGGAATCTGTGTTTTATCCTCCTGGGATGACGCTTCATCTCATGTGACCTCCGCTGCAGCCAATCACAGGCTGTAGCAGCGGTCACATGGATGAAACGTCATCCCAGGAGGCTGGCCTGGATGATGTCAGAGGGCCGGCCTCCTGAAATGAGCTTTATCCCATGTGACCGCTGCTGGCAAAGTGCTGCAGTTCTCTGCAGCAGACATTCCAGGCGAGAAACTGCCCCACAGTTTGGTACGGTTTTTCGCCCCAAATTCCCTGTGGCGCACAGGGCGGATACGCTGCGTTCTTCTACGCAGCGTATCCTCCCCGTGTGAACTCAGCCTAAGGCCTTATTTACATGAGCGTTGCGCACCTCGAATGTGAAAAACTGCAGTTTTTCACGCCAGAGACGCACTCGTACTCGGCGCGTGGGACGCGATGTCTCGCATCCCCCATAGATGAGTCTATGGAGGGATGCGTGAAGCGTGAAAAAGTAGGACATGTCCTATTTTCTCACGGACCCTTCACACGGTGCGTTGAAACAACAGCTGTGTGAACGGCCACATTGAATTACAAAGGTCCATGGGACGGCCGATGTTTCAACGGCTGTCACATGGACATTTAACATGCTTGTGTAAATAAGGCCTAAAGGTAATTTCACATTACAGCCTGCCCATCCGTGTAATGTATGCACCGGGAAAGCTCCCAGATTATATGGTAAACAGTCCCATACACCTGATGGAGGTTAAAAAAGCCTCAGTTCGGGTGGGACTGCACTATTTTATGTAGTGGCGTTCAGTAAAAAAAAATTATACTGCATGATTTTTGTGTCCATTTAATGTATGATAAATGGACAGGCAGGAAGTAATGTGAAAACAGCCTTACCAAAATATAGGCCTTGTTCACACTGGGCTAAAAATGGCTGAAAAATTGGAAGCAGAACGCCTCCAAACACCTGCCCATTGGGAAAACTGCGTTCTGTTCCGATGGGGCGTTATTTACTTTATTTTGAAAAAACGGCCACAGAAAAATACGGCCACGAAAAAGAAGTGCATGTCACTTCTTCAGCCGTTTTTGGGGCCGTTTTTCATAGACTCTATAGAAAAACAGCTCCAAAAACTTCTGTTAAAAACACAGTGAAAAACGCGACTTTGAATAAAATATGGCTGAAAATCAGGAGCTGTTTTCCCTTAACGCGTATTCATCGCATTTTTTGCACTCCTTCAGCGTGTTTTTTTTCCGCTCAATCAGAACTCCCATTGACTATAGAAATTAGGTGCAATTTTGGCGCATTTTTGGCGCGTTTTACGTGCAACACAATTGACCTGACGCTTCTTTTTTTACGCAACACATTTTTAAACAAAACGCCTCGTACGCACTGACGGCGCGCTATATCATTGATGTAAATGGGACGCTTAAACCAAGCATTTTTTTACGCATTTTTAGGCGTGACAAATGCACAAACAAAAGCACCAAATGCCGACAATACATAACAATGATAAATGGAGTGGGGGTCACCAAAGGGCAATTCCGTACAGGGCACCCTGTAGCACAAGGCCGGCCCTGAATATACATATACAGATAATATTGAAAATGAAGTCCATGATACCGTAACCAGGGAAACACAATCCAATAACAGCTACTGGTAGTGAGCTACAGATTAATGGAATGTTTGTGGAGAAGTAACCTTACATGAGGCAGATCTGTCCATGTGGCCCAGTTATGAAGACACCGCTGTCTAAATCTTCTGGAGGTAGCGAAATATAGTTCATGTTGAAAGTGTAGTTAGATTCTGTTTAACACCTCTGAGAGGTTCAGAGCATTCGCCGGCTTTAATTTTTTAGCGATATTAAACCTAATAGCTATGATAATATGCCCTACAGTCCCTCTAAAATCAAACGGCACAGAGTCCCAATGTAAATCAATGTAATTCCAATAGACCTAGGGCAGGGGACAGTTTAGATTCTGTACACATCAGATCAGAAATAAAAGACACGTTTTCAAAATGGATACACTGACCTACATGTCCACCAGAAGTGATACAATGTACCTCTGGCTCCGCAGTTTATCCAACACATAGGTGAAGCATCTATTAGCATGTGCTGTAAGTGAACTGGGGTAAGATACCATCTAAGTTGAATTTTTCTAACTTCTTCCAAATGATTCACACATTTAGAGACTTTATTACTATGAGATAACGCAACCCTCCATTCCTCCTCAGTAAAATTTAGGCCTAAATCAGACTCCCACTGAGTCATATATTTTAATTTAACATAGGGTATGTGAGTTATTAAAGCGTTGTATGCTGATGATAAACATTTCAAAGGAGTCTTTTCAGATTCTAGAAATTTCTGAAATAAGGAAGGTGTACCGGACGTCACCAAATCTACTTGTTGCTTTTGAAGAAGATGTCGAATTTGGAGGTAAATATAAACCTGATTTTTTGGGATATCATATTTGCATTGTAAATCAGTGAAGGAACATGGTGTAGGCCATAATATAAGTCAGAGATACATTTGACCCCCAACAATATCAACATAGAAAGATCTATATTTGTTATATTATACAGTAGAAAACATACAACAATGGATAGTCGTAGAACGAACCACTATATATCTTGAATATCTTGTGGACTAAGATTGCTTTACTCCAACTCTGGGGCATGTGTCTAGTAGTGGATAATAGATGTTTATTACCTCTCACTCCAACTAAAGTACCTAAAAGGCAGTCTCAATTTGTTTTCAATGTATGTTTACACCTGAGACCCAACAAAGTTTAATAGCTGCCAAAACTGATATTAAAGAGGCTCTGTCACCAGAGCATTTTTGGCCAAGTTATGACCATTTTTGTATTTATGCAAATGAGGTTTGCAAAAGTACAACTGGGCGTGTTTAAAAGTAAAAGTACAACTGGGCATGTATTATGTGCGTACATCAGGGCGTTTTTACTACTTTTACTAGCTGGGCGTTCTGACGAGAAGTATCATCCACTTCTCTTCAGAACGCCCAGCTTCTGGCAGTGCTTACACAGAGCGTGTTCTCGAGAGATCACGCTGTGACGTCACTCACAGGTCCTGCATCGTGTCAGACGAGCGAGGACACATCGGCACCAGAGGCTACATTTGATTCTGCAGCAGCATCGGCATTTGCAGGTAAGTCGATGTAGCTACTTACCTGCAAACGCTGATGCTGCTGCAGAATCAACTGTAGCCTCTGGTGCCGATGTGTCCTCGCTCGTCTGACACGATGCAGGACCTGTGAGTGACGTCACAGCGTGATCTCTCGAGAACACGGCTGTGTCTGCACTGCCAGAAGCTGGGCGTTCTGAAGAGAAGTGGATGATACTTCTCGTCAGAACGCCCAGCTAGTAAAAGTAGTAAAAACGCCCTGATGTACGCACACAATACACGCCCAGTTGTACTTTTACTTTTAAACACGCCCAGTTGTACTTTTGGAAACCTCATTTGCATAAATACAAAAATGGTCATAACTTGGCCAAAAATTCTCGTTTTTAAAAAATAAAAATATTACTGTAATCTACATTGCAGCGCCTATCTGCTGCAATAGCAGATAGGGGTTGCAAAATCTGGTGACAGAGCCTCTTTAAATATTGTTGGTAATAGTAGTATCAGAGGCATAGCTAGAGGTTTAGCGCAGGGGGGGGAAACATATCTGAGTTGGTCCCCCCAACCCAGTGGGCCCCCCCAATGCATGTAACAAGCAGGATCGAGCTGTTACCGATCACAT
This sequence comes from Rhinoderma darwinii, assembly GCF_050947455.1. NCBI lineage: Eukaryota > Metazoa > Chordata > Amphibia > Anura > Rhinodermatidae > Rhinoderma > Rhinoderma darwinii. The sequence goes on from NC_134689.1 coordinate 50,625,854, forward strand.
CTAAGGCTTCATTCACATCTGCGTCTGGGTTCAGATCATGGGTTCCGTCAGACATTTCCGTCAGTGGAACGCATGAACGGAAACCAGACGGAAACCATAGCTTTCTGTTTGCATCACCATTTATTTCAATGGTAAAGCTTTCATTGCTAACGGTTTAGTTTGTCTCCGTTTCGTAAGGTTTCCATTTTTTCTGCGTAATCAATAGCGTAATCGATTGAAATCAATGGTAATACAAGCGTAAAGCTATGGTTTCTGTTCGGTTTCTATTCATGGGTTCCCCTGATGGAAAGGTCTGACGGAACCCATGAACGGAACCACGACGCAGATGTGAACGAAGCCTAAATTCATAACTTAGATATGATCGATAACAGGAGGATCCTAGATGTCAGAGACACTCAGGACCCACTTTCACTGAACCAGTCAGTCCCGCAGGCCTTGACTTATTCAGGTCTCAGCGCTAGATACAGCTGCTCTGTATACAGGATACAAAGCATCTGTATCTCAAAAAGTTTAAATAAGTTTTAATAAAAATGAATTGATGATGAGGGTTATATATACAGGGATGATGGTTGGTATATACAGGGATGATGAAGGTTATATACAGGGATGATGAAGGTTATAAACAGGGATGATGGCTGGTATCTATAGAGATTATGGGGGTTGTATACAGGGATGATAAGGGTTATATACATGGATGATGCCTGGTCCAGCCATCATGACTGCATAACCATCATCCTTATATAAACCAGCCTGCATGGTATATACAGGAATGGTGGGGCTTATATACAGGAATGATGGCTGGTATATACAGGGATGATGTGGGTTATATACAGGGATGATGGGGACTATATACATGGATGATGGGGTTTATATACAGGGATGATGGCTGGTATATACAGGGATGATGGGGGTTATATACATGGATGATGGTTGGGCCATCATCACTTTATATAACCCCCATCATCCCTGTGTATATAACCCCCATCATTCCTGTATATACAGGGATGGTGGGGGTTACATAAAGGAATAATGGTTGATATATACAGGGATGATAGGAGATATATACAGGGATAATGGGTAGTCATACCTGTATTAAGCCCCATCATCCCTGTATATATCAGCCATTATCCTTGTATATAAACCTGGATAAATCGGGGAGGGGTGCTTTCTCACCCACTTGTCACACGCAGGCTTCTTCTGCCACTGGTGGGCAGTGGCAGCAGCATGCTCTCGTCTAGCGTGCGGCACGTCTGCTCTCGCCCAGCGCACGGTCATAATGACAGCGGGGGAGTGACGGGAGCGGCATGAGCAGCAGGAGTGGTGGGCCAAACCATCTCAGTGGGCCCGGAGCCTCCTTCCCCCCCCCCGCTAGCTATATAGTAGTTTACATGGCAATAGTACATTGGGAATACCCAAACCACCTCTGAAGGTATGGGTCAGCATTAAGGCCTTAGATATGCGTGCTCTTTTGTTCGCCTATATAAATGTAAGCAAAATAGTTTGGATTTCATTCAAGGTCAGCATCAAGGAATAAAAATACTGTAGGATTATTAAGAGAATGAGCCACCTGTATCAGATCAATTAATCTTCTAGTACCATCAGTAGCCTGCCTATTCCTTACTAAATCCACTTGGTTCATATCTATTAAGGAAGGTAAAGGGGGGTCTATCTCCAGCGATGTAAAAATTGAGTATTGAGTTTTTTGAGCGCTAGTTCATACTTGTAAAGCATGAGAAAGTTTAATTGTTTATGAAGGTCTTGAATTTGAGATGTGAGCTGTGTGGTGGGTTTGAGTTTATTTAAATGTCCTAGTTGATAAAGTTGAGTCAAGATAGAGTGTCTGAGAGATTCCCTTTGTTTTTTCTCATAAGCAGCTAATTTAATAAACACTTCTAATTATTTTGTGACAACACCAAAGAGTAGAGGCAGAAATTCCTGGAGAGGAGTTCTTCTCAAAGGGCCGAATTCTGATGAACGTGGGGAAACTCGGACGTGAAAAATGGCTGTATTTTACGTCCAAGTTGCCCCCGTGTGGGTCCCGTTTTCAGGATCCCTATAGACTTGAGTCTATCGAGGGATTCGTGAAAACGGAACAAAATAGGACATGTTCTATTATTCAACGGACCCTTCACAGGTTCCATTAAAACAACGGCCATGTGAACGGCCCCATTGAAATACATGCGTCCGAGTGACAGCCGTTGTTTTAACAGCCGTCACGCAGACGTATAACACGGTCGTCTGAATTTGGCCAAATATTGTTGAATAGCAGAAGTTATGTCCTCTCTGTGTTTGGGTATATTTAAAAGAAAGGTATTTATACGCCAAGGTGTTTGATTTCTATAGTTATATATATATCTTTCTATAACTGGTCATACCATGTGATATGGTCAATAAAAGTTGACTCCACAGCCTGTATCAAGTCACTATCAATCAAAAACATGTAAATTCTCATGTATGACTTATGTGGCTGGGAAAAATATGTAGTCTTGCTCACCTGGGTGTAAGTATCGCCAAATGTCGTGTAAACGTACCTCCTTAAAGAGACTTTGTCACCACATTATAAGTGCCCTATCGCCTACTTAAGGAGATGGGTGCTATAATGTAGGTGACAGCAGTGCTATTTATTTAGAAAACGATCTATTTTTACCACGTTATTAGCGATTTTTGTTTTATGCCAATAACTTTCTTAATGCCGAACTGGGTGTGTTTTACTATGGACCAAGTGGGCTGTCATGTCCGTGGCTGCGGGCTGTCAGCTCCATTCCCCCCCTGACAGCCGCAGCCACACGTTGGCAAGCGCTGGCCCCAGCCTCCTCCTCAGGAGAAGCCAGCGCTCGCGTCTACTCACCACTGCCGTATCCCGTAGGGTGCGCACGCACGCTCGTGCCCACTCTTAAAGGGACAGTGCGTGCACCAGACCTCATTCCTGAACTTTGACCCGTGAGTACTCTGGACTATAAGAGGGGTCCAGCCCCCTAGTTCTATGCCTGAGCTTTGTTGTTGTATTCCTAGTCTGTCTTGTAAATGGCCCCATAGTGTTTCCTGCTCCCAGTGTTTCCTGTTCCTGTAACTTGTATCCTGATCTAGTGTCGTGCTTGCTGTTGCCGTGCTGTGCTGTATTCTACGCCTGACCTGCTTCTCCACACCTGACGTCCACCTGCTGCCAAGTTCCGGCCTAGCCTGCCTTGCTACTGTCCGAGCTGCCACAGGTACCCAATACGAACTATAGACTTTGACCTGTGTCCTGTTGGCCAGCTGCCTTACCGCCAAGGCGGTAAGGCCCAGTGGGTCCACGAACCCTTCGTGACATGGGCGTTGTACAGAGGAATGTATGACGCTGACCAATCAGTGTCATACACTTCTCTCCATTCATTTCCTCAGCACATAGGGATCCTGCTAGATCAGTTTGTGCTGTCTTATACTGACACATTAACGTTACTGAAGTGTTTAGACAGTGAATAGACATTCCTTCCAGCCAGGACGGGATGCCTGTTCACAATCCCTGCACTTCGTTAACGTTTCTGTGGTACTTACAGCAGAGCAAGCGTAATCTCGCTGTAACCTGTAATTTACAGCGTGATCTCGCGAGATTACGCTTGCTCTGCTGTAAGTACCACAGAAACGTTAACGAAGTGTCGGAATTGTGAATAGACATCCCATGCTGGCTGGATGGAATGTCTATTCACTGTCTAAACACTTCAGTAACGTTAATATGTCAGTATAAGACAGCACATTCTGATCTAGCAGGATCCCTATGCGCTGAGTAAATGAATGGAGAGAAGTGTATGACACTGATGGTCAGCGTCATACACTCCTCTGTACAACTCCCACTTGGTCTAAAGTAAAAACACGCCCAGTTGGGCATTCAGAAAGTAATTAGCATAAAGCTAAAATCGCTAATAACGTGGTAAAAATAGATTGTTTTTCTAAATAAAAAACACTTCTGTCACCTACATTACAGCGCCCATCTCCTTGTGTAGGAGATAGGGCACTTATAATGTGGTGACAGAGCATCTTTAAAGGCACTTTGTCACCAGTTTATCAATTCTCTATCTCCTAACTAATCTAATAGGCGCCATGCTGCTGACAACCACAGTGTGATTTGTTTTAAAAAAACTTTTATTATTTGCAAAGTTATGAGCATTTTTCTAAATATACTAATGTGGCTCTAATAGCCAAATAGGAGGTGACTTTCTTTTCACTCTGGGCGGTGTAATGTGTTCTGTATGACGCTGTCGAATCAGCATACAGTTTCTTCCCCTTCCCTGCCCAGCAACAGTGTGATCATATAGTACACAGATTCCATTCCCAACTATGTTTTCAACTGGTGATATCTCTGGTTGTGTCACAGCTAGAACTGCAATCTTGGTGTCATATGAAAGATTAGAATCTCCGCTTTCATATGCCACCACTGTTCTAGGGGGTCCATAGCCCCAGGTATGGCTGTTTGAAGTGATCTTCCTTCCCTCAAGCTTTAGTCTCACACTGTGTGTGAAGAAGCTTCATGCTGATAGGACGGTGTCAGAGTCTGTGAGGTAGCTCCACCTCAGGAGAATCGCTGCTGTTACCTCCCAGTTGTCTAATAAAGGCTCATTTACGTATTTAGAAAAATGCTCATAACTTTGCAAATAATAAAGTTGTTTTGTTAAAACAAATCGCCCTGTAGTTAACAGCAGCAAAGCACCTATTAGATTAGTTAGGAGACAGGCAATTGATAAACTGGTTACAGAGTCTCTTTAAGTAAGTGAGCTAATTCAACCTGTTTCCTACAGAGGTACTTGAACAGTCTAATTCAGGATACATGGTGGCATTAAAATCCCCACAAATTATAAGAGATCCTACTTTAACTTTATTTACCACCTTAACCCCTTAACGCCATGTGACATACTATTAGATCACAGACGTTGGCCTGTTAACGCTAACTCATGTACTATTACGGCATCGTGTTAACAGGCTACTGTGTCTGCTCAGTTTTAAAGCAGTGATCGCTTAACGCTTCCCACGACTGCTTTGGCAACTGGAGGCCTAACAATGGCCTCCTGTCTGCCAAGTACAGAAACCTGTTAGGCCTGAAAGACTTCTGATTGCAAAAAGAAGATGGTACAGGTGCAGAAGCTGAGCCTGCGCCATCAGTCACAGGTTTCAGCGGGTTTCCGCTCCCTGCCATTAACCACTTAGATGCCGCGATCCAAAGCGATCACAGCATCTTAGTCATTGTAAACAATCGGCATCACTGTAATGCCGATGGTTGCTATGGCTTAACAATGGCCTCCTGGTCTGCCACCTACGGAAGCCCATTAGGAACCACCAGGAGGGGGAGCCAAATAGGCTTGCTGTCAGTGAATGACTAACAGCTCTAATGCATTGCACTACGTGGGTAGTGCAATGCATTAGAATAAAGATCAGACGTGCAAGCCTTCAAGTCCCCTAGTGGGCAAAAAAACTTTTTTTTTTTTTTAAAAAGATAATAAAAATGTTGTACAAAAGTATAAAAATAAAAGTTATAAGTTGAAAACACAATAAAAAAAAACAATGCCTGAATCACTATGTATTGGTCACCACCCCTTCCAAAACATAGAGTAAAAAGTAATCAAAATGTTGCATGTACCCCAAAATAGTACCAATAAAAAGTACAAACCGTCCTGCAACAAATAAGCCCTAACACAGCTTTTTAAACTGAAAAATAGAAAAGTTAAGACTTTCTGAATATGGTGACACAAAAAAACAGAAATAAAAAAGTGATTTTATTGTGCAAATGCTGCAAAACATAAAACAACCTATATACATATGGTATCTCCGTAATCGTATCGACCCGCAGAATAAAGTAAAATTGTTATTTATAGCCCAAGGTGAACACTGTAAAAAAAAAAAAAAAAGAACAGAAAACATTGTCAGAATTGCTAGTTGTTGGTCACCTTGCTTACGAAAAAATGTAATAAGAAGTGCTAAGAAAAATTGCAGGTATCCCAAAATGGTACCAATGAAAACTATAGATTGTACCACAGCCAATAAGCCCTCACACAGCTCTGTTGGCAAAAAAATAATAAAGTTCTGTCTCAGAAATGGCGACTCAAAGTGAGCAGAGCGTTCCAAAAGCGATAAGATTGGGCACCATTTATCAGTGCGACACTGGCCACACATCTGTAAAATATTATTTATTTACCCCATTATTGTACCCTCTTATTATGCCCTGATGTAATCTGCACAGCTTACATATGCCCCCACATTATAAACTGAAATACCAGTAAAACGCCAAACAGAATTACTACCAAGCAAAATCTGCGCTCCAAAAGCCAAATGGCGCTCCTTCCCTAGAGTGTGCCCAAACAGCAGTTTATGTCCACATATATGGCATCGCCATACCCAGGAGAACTCGCTTAGCAGTATACGAGGTGTGTGTCTTCGGTGACACAAACTGGGCACAACATATTGTGCACTAAAATTGGCATATCATCGGGAAAATTGCAATTTCACATTGCAACATCCGCTGCGTAATAATTACTAATGAAAAAACACCTGTGGGGCAAAATGTTCATTGCACCCCTTAAAATGCATTAAGGGGTGTAGTTTCCGAAATAAGGGTCACGTCTAAGGGGTTTGTTTTACCATTTGACCTCAGAGCCCTGCAATTGTGGGACAATGCTGTGAAAATCATCAAAATAGCCCTTAAATGTTGCTCTTCACTACTGAACCCTGTCATATGTCCAGACAAATTATAAATTCCTTGAGAGTTGTAGTTTCCAAAATGGGGTCACTTCTTGGGGGCTTCCACTGTACTCTGGTACCTCAGGGTTTTGCAATTGTGACATGGCGCCCAAAAACCTATCCAGCAAAATCTGCATGCCAAATGGCGCTTTTGCCTTTTCTGAGCCCTGTCGTGTGTCCAAACAGCAGTTAATAACCACATATGGAGTATTGCCGTACTCGGGAGAAATAGCTTTACAAATGTTGGGGTGCTTTTTCTGCTTTAACCCTTGTGAAAATGTAACTTTTTAGAGAAAAAAAAATTGATATCAATTTTTATGGCCTAATTCCAATAAGTTCTGCAAAAGACCAGTGGGGTCTAAATGCTTACTATACCCCTAGATAGATTCCTTAAGGAATGTAGTTTCCCAAATGGTGTCACTTTTGGGGGTTCCTACTGTTTTGGCCCCACAGGGACTTTGCAAATGTGACATGGCCCCCGAAAACCATTCCAGCTAAGGTTGATCTCCTTCCCTTTTGAGTCCTGCCGTGTGTCTAAACAGCCGTTTATGACCACCTATGGGGAATTGCCGTAATCAGGAGAAATTGCTTTTCAAACGTTGGGGTGCTTTATCTCCTTTATTTCTTGTAAAAATAAATTTAGCTTTTAAATTTCATGGCCTAATTCCACTAAATTCAGCAAAAAAACCTGTGGTGTCAAATTGCTTACTATGCCCCTCGATAAATTCCTTCAGGGATGTAGTTTCCCAAATGGGGTCACTTTGTGGGTTTTCCACTGTTTTGGTCCCTCCTGGGCTTTGAAAATGTGACATGGAACCCGAAAACCATTGCTTCAAAACTTAAAGAGGCTCTGTCACCAGATTTTGCAACCCCTATCTGCTATTGCAGCAGATAGGCGCTGGAATGTAGATTACAGTAACGTTTTTATTTTTAAAAAACGAGCATTTTTGGCCAAGTTATGACCATTTTTGTAGTTATGCAAATGAGGCTTGCAAAAGTCCAAGTGGGTGTGTTTAAAAGTAAAAGTCCAACTGGGCGTGTATTATGTGCGTACATCGGGGCGTTTTTAATACTTTTACTAGCTGGGCGTTCTGATGAGAAGTATCATCCACTTCTCTTCAGAACGCCCAGCTTCTGGCAGTGCAGATCTGTGACGTCACTCACAGGTCCTGCATCGTGTCGGCCACATCGGCACCAGAGGCTACAGTTGATTCTGCAGCAGCATCAGCGTTTGCAGGTAAGTAGCTACATCGACTTACCTGCTAACGCCGATGCTGCTGCAGAATCAACTGAAGCCTCTGGTGCCGATTTGTCCTCGCTCGTCTGACTTTTACTTTTAAACACACCCACTTGGACTTTTGCAAGCCTCATTTGCATAACTACAAAAATGGTCATAACTTGGCCAAAAATGCTTGTTTTTTACAAATAAAAACGTTACTGTAATCTACATTGCAGCGCCTATCTGCTGCAATAGCAGATAGGGGTTGCAAAATCTGGTGACAGAGCCTCTTTAAGCTCCTAAAGCCAAATGGTGATCCTTCCATTCTGACCCCTGCCATGTGTCCAAACAGCAGTTTATTACCACATATTGGGTATTGCAGTAATCAGTAGAAATTGCTTTTCAAATGTTGGGCTGTTTTTTCACCTTTAGGTCTTGTAAAAATTGAACATTTCTAAGATTTTTATTTTTACTGACTCATTTCACTAAATTCAGCAAATAACCTGTGGGTTAAAAATGCTAACTATACCCATTGATAAACTCCTTGAGGGGTGTAGTTTTCTGAATGTTGTCTTTTGGGGGTGTTTCCACCGTTTTGGCCCCACAAGACCTTTTTAAACCTGACATGGTGTCTAAAATATATTCTAATAAAAAGAAGGCCCTAAAATCCTCTAGGTGCTCCTTTGCTTCTGAGGGCTTTGTTTCAGTCAATTACGACACTAAGGCCACATGTGGGATATTTCTAAGAACTGCAGAATATGGGAAATAAATATTGAGTTGTGTTTCTCTGGTAAAACCTTCTGTGTTACAGAAAAAAGGATTCAAAATAAATGTAATAAATTTGGAAATTTCACCCCTACTTTTCTTTAATTCTTGTGAAATGCCTAAAAGGTTAAGAAACTTTCTAAATGCTGTTTTGAATACATTGAAAGGTGCAGTTTTTAAAATGGGGTGATTTATGGGGGTTTGTACTGTATGGGCCCCTCAAAGCCACTTCACATCTGAACTGGTCCCTGTAAAAATAGCCTTTTGAAATTTTCTTGAAAATGTGAGAAATTTCTCCTAAAGTTCTAAGCCTTGTAACGTCCTAGAAAAATAAAAGGATGTTCAAAAAACGATGCCAAGCTAAAGACATATGGGAAATGTTAATTAGCAACTATTTTGTGTGGTTTTACTATCTGTCTTACAAGCAGATACATTTAAATTTAGAAAAATGCAAATGTTTGCAATTTTTTGCTACATTTTGATGTTTTTAATAATTAAATACTGAATGTATCGACCAAATTTTACCAGTAACATAAAGTCCAATGTGTCATGAGAAAAGAATCAGAATCGCTTCGATAGGAAAAAGCATTTCAAAGTTATTACCATATAAAGTGGCACATATCAGATTTGAAAAATGGTGTTGCGTTCTGAATGTGCCAACTAGTCCACATCCTTAAGGGGTTAAAGAGTCTATTTAGAAATGAAATTTGTCTCTGATTATAGATATAAACGCCTACCAAAGTATAAAGTTTGTTGTTAATATTACAGGTAATAATTAAGTATCTCCCTTGCGGATCTGACCATGAATTTATACATGGAAATGCCAGAGTGTCTTTTATCCCAAGGAGCACGCCAGCCTTTTCCCCCTCATTATTTGCTGTGAAGACATGCAGAAAACGTCTATGAGAGCATTTAGGGGCTTTATTCTGCTTAAAATAGTTTTCTTGAACACATAAAATATCATTAGAAGATTGTAGGTCTTCTCTTCACAAACTGGACCGTTTAAATGGACTGTTTGGATCATGGGCATTAAGTGAGAGTATTTTAAATACCATAGTAAACTATAGAGTATCTTCTTTAATTGTAGCTCAGCTAATAAGCAAATGAGGATGTCGTCACCTAAGAACCAAATATTGTCACCAAAAAAAAAGAAGAAAAACAGTATAAAAACAATACACAACAAGACCACATATAGAATATGTGAGCCAGAGGAGCAAGACTATAGTTAGTGTACAGAAATGGAAAGCTAAAACAAAAACTTTATGAAGCTTGCACACAGAGAGAAACTAGGGGGTTGGTAAATTAGGGCACTAGAAGCAACTTGAAATTAAGGCAGGACTCCACCAAAGAAAAGCGACTTATATTACAAAACTGTCACGAATCAAAAAATGGAAGAACATTAATGTTGTATTAAAAGCTTATACTTCACTATCCACAGGAGGGTTTTGAAAGTATCCAGAGAGGCATACATAAGAAGGAAAATGATCCCTTAATTTTCAACCACCTCTCACAATTTACATAGTCAAAATAATTAACCCAATATCACAGGAAAATGCCTTTCACATTAGTTAAGCCTCAACAAAAAACAAAACTATGAAGAGAGATAAATAAGTACATCACCTATCATCTCAAGGAAGGAAAGGTTAAACATAGGAAAAAGTCAGTCAGCAGGTACGTTATGCCACTCTTCTTCAATTCTCGCTGGATTACGTGATGATGACAATGTCTCTGGAGGGCGAGGAGATGCTGCTGATAGCAGATTCCATGCCTTGAGAGACTCATTAGCCACTGTACGGGAAGAGAAGACATGAAGGGAGCCCTCTCTATGCACTAGTAGCTCTACTGGAAATCCCCATCAATATGGAACCCTTTGGTCTCACAGAGTTTTGATAGACACTGAGAATTCTCTTCTATCAGCAAGAGTAGCAGCAGACAAATCTATAAAGACAGTAATGTCCTTGTAGGCTTCTTGAAGTAGAGATGGCTGTTTTAAACATTTGATGAACGCTTCTTATACATGATAGAAATTAAATCTGGTGATGACATCTCTCGGTAGCGACTGAGCCACCGATTTTGGTTTAGGCAGGTGGGGAAATCGATTCAACACCTGTTCTGCGTGGTTCTCTGCATGGTGACTAGAATTATTTTCATGTTTCACACAGGTTATTTCAAAACTGCTTATGAGACAATTTTATACAATGAATATTCTTTAATTGATAGTTATTTTGACAATTAAAGAAAAAGCTATAATCTTAATAAACCTTAATCTCAATTACTCTTACATTTCCCCTCTTTTTGACGAAATACTGTATTCAACTATTCTGTCCCTATTGGACCCGATACCCCTATGGAAGCTCATATCTCCCTATCCCTTCCTTTACTAGTATAGTGGCTATTAGAATCTAAATATCATGAGTTACAGTGGATACTGTGGAATGTCACAGATTAACACAGGTAGCCATGTAAACTGTGGGATCATCAAACTTGCCTTGAGATCCTTTCCCAGAGATCAGCTGTACATCATTTATCTAAAGAACAAATAAATAATATTTTGGCCACACATGAGTCTTCCCTTCCTAACCCCTTCTTACCATACATAACTAAGTTAAAACAAACTAGAGAGGTGTCTTATTTTACAAAATATATAGCAATTGAAACAGGTGAGAAGTATAAGGATAATTAAAATGACAAGTATTAGGTGGAGAATCCAGTTGAAAACTCCTTTTGCCGTTGAGGACCATCCCTTGAAGACATCGTACCAATGATGTTGGGTATCAGACTCTATCTTGGTTCCCAAATCGACAAGTCGCTTGCCAACAAAGGTAGTGTATGTCTGTCTCTCAGTCAGCGTCCTAACCTGCAAATGTTGCTCAAGCTGTAGGTGTGATAAGCTGGACTTGATAAGGACTGTCAAATCTGGGTTCCAGTGCTTTCCTGACGTGCCTCTTAATCGTCACCCAATCTCCAGGCTCTAGAAAATGGGTACCTGTCATGCAGTCCGGATCTGGAATAGAACTAAAAACACGGTGATGCACCTAACGTAAATTCTTTTGTGATGCACCCACATATGTAGTCAAATTTTAATGTAAATTCGGCAATTGCTGTGGAAAGTATAAGTCTGTCTTTGGTTGTCCACCAAACAACACTTCATAAGGACTAAGTGTAGTCTTTCTATTAGGTGTAGTTCTAACAGTACAATGCAAGTGGGAGACACTCTGTCCATGGTCTTCCCATTTCTGTCATTGATTTCTGAATTTTCAGCTTTTGTCAGGTCCGTATTTCACACCGAATAACCACCTCTGTAAATTGAAAGCTGAAGGCATGCCTGGAAAGAAGTAAACCAGCCATAAATGTTTGGTACACAACTTCCCTTGATCAGACAAGGAGAACTAAACTTTATTCAGAACAAAGAAACACACAAAGAAGACACATGCCCCTCCCTATAGATGTGGGACTTGCTTAAATCCCATTGGCTTCTCAGCTGTAAGTTTTCCTGTACATTCTTCTGCACACTCCTCTTTGCATTCCAGGGGGCGGTGTCTTCCAGAGGCATGTTATGCAGGCTCTTTGTGCTCCATGAATCCAATCTCTTTGTGTAATATACTGAATATATATATATATATATATATATATATATATATATATATATATATATATATATATATATATGTAAGGATAATATTTTTCAAACAATATACATGGTAATGATCCCTGACAGTCCCCCCTAAAAATATTATTATTCTATCCCTGAGTCTTGCCTATCAACCTACCACTGACCACTCGAACAAGGCGGGTAGGGGTTTTGGATTTCTTCACCAGCTTGAGACGAGCTACTCCTGATGAGCTACTCCTTTGTACCTGGACTTCCAAGGTGTCGGAGTGGTCCTAACTTTCCCTATTCTCCTCTGGATACAGGATGGTTGTCTTGATATAATCTACAAACCGCTGCTGGTTGTAATATATATAATTAATCCGGTCTGCATTTTTATTAACAGTAATAATTGTCGCACTGTCACTTACTGTCCTAATGGGACTTTACCCCTGCAGATATGACAGGTCATGGGCAGCACAGTGACCTTCACCTCACAACTTCACATAAAACTCCTCAGATTGTAATTTGCAGCACCGTGGCATATTTACACACATTATAATTATAAACCTCAGACATTATAAACAATAGGGCCTCAACTAATAATCATAATGCTATCACCAATCTCATGCTATCACCCTCAGGTTTCGGGTCCCATCAGTTCATTGCCAGTCCTGTACACCATCGTCTTCTTCTTCTCCTGTCTTCTGCTGTTCACTGACTGTCACCCTCAGGGTAACCCACACAATTGTGGAGTCAGACTACGTTGGTGTCCAGTGGGGGAGTTATTATTACCCCCTCCTAGCCACTTACTTATCAAAACACTTGATCCTGCTGACGGATTCACTCAGGTCTTTGGTCTTTACTTTGACCTTTGCTGATGTCATCAGGACTTTGTTTGGTCCTTCTCATCTGTCCGACATCGTCTCCTTTAGTTTACGTCATCAGGCTGTACATAGCACCTCATGCTGTGATCCTGGGGTGAGATCCCACGTAGGCGGATTAGTGGAGTTGTATTGTGACTATCACAAACCCTCCGCATCTGTACTCTTCCTCTTGCAAGTTACTTGTCTGGGCGGCCGCTTAGAATTGTGACACTGCCGTCAGTTCATGATAAACGCGTTGTAGTGGCTCAGGCTGTGCCTGCCGCATCTCAGTGATGGAGTTCATCATATTAAAAGTCTCTTAGTTCATATTTACTGGCACTTGCTGGGGACCCCCAACTCTTGTCAATTTTTAAAATAAATACTAATCTGGTGATAACATCATCCGCATACATTATAAACGTTGTTCTAAGTACATACAATAATGTCAGGCCCTTAAACGACATCAAACACCTTTATATAAGGAAAAAAAACAAAAAAACTTCTCTGTTACAATGGACAGGGCACCTAGAAGATGTGTAATTATTGGGTACTTCTCATTTGCACTTGGTGATACTTTTTCAGCAGGATTTGTACCCTGATCTCAGCTGATTGCCTAGAACATCTTCACCTCACAGAGACATACACAGATTCCACATGTTTATCTGACAAGTGTCTCAAACCAATTTTTTTCTTACTCTAATCTGGTTCGTTCTTCCTGGGAAGGCCTCTCAAGGTCGGTTCTCTTTGCGGGAGGCGGGTATGATAAGGTTGGCACCGGTCTGCCAGGACTGTTCTGTAGGCAAATCAAACAGCTCTAACAGAATTTAGTAGCATCAGCTGTAAAACCTGGGGCATACCAATTAGATCTTACCAAATCGATCCTTGCAGTCTTGGGGCATATGTGAGGTAATACACCATCAATGCAAGGGCCATCAAGAGTGCATTGGGTGTTACCGGTTCACCTTCCCTTATCCGTCCACATTCTGTCAGATTCTGGTTCTCACGCCTTCCGCTCCCAGTTGGACTCTTCCTGTGGAGAACAAGCTTTTCATAGCCTAATCAGTAATTGATCTTAATCAGATAATTAACTTGAAGAAAAACATTAACAATGACAGATTTATGTTAAACGTTCACACTGGTCAGTAACTAAAACTGATACCTACAAACTGATTCCTCTTTTCTTTATATATATATCTATACATACACATATATACACTGCACAGAATTCTCTGCTCTAAAATTTCCCTTTCACAATAATAACAACAAAAATAAACAAATAAAAATGTTTTCGAATGGGAATATTCCGCTTCTGTACCTTTTATCTGACACATCCAATAGTCCAATGCTGAGGCTGGTCTAGAACTTTACATAAAACTTAACTTCAGTATTTAATATTCCCACAACACTTCTTAAATACAGTTATTAAACAAACTAACCTTGGGACAATGTCTAGAGAACTGCTGACATCTTATCATTGTACAAACACCAGTTCAATACTTGGGATAAGCACTGTTCCCCCGTCACTTACACACAATGTCTGCAATGGGGAAGATATCGGCTGTGCTTCAGGCCCCCCCTGAGAACAGGTCTACACACACGAGCACATTGTCATACACTTCTACCTCCGGTAGTTGTATGTTCTGCAGTCGCTGGGACTGTTAATCTGGCCGGGCTGCACTTTTCACAGGTACCTTTGCAGTTTCACCTATGTCATGCCGTGCGCACATCATGCCGGCTGCTACAAAACCTAGTGGTGGCATTATTGTATCCAGGGACAAGCCAATTTACTGACACCTGACCGCACATACCCTTGTTGTCAGTTCTGTCTTCTCTCGCTCTCTCAATTGGCTTACCCGATGATCCAATAAAGTTCCTACTACCAATGGGCCCATAATTGTGGGCGATGACAAAAGTGTACCTAGAGTCAGTGTAGATGTCGGCCGTCTTACCTTCTGCCAGGTTACAAGCCTCAGCGAGCACCTCCATCTCCGCTCCTTGAGACGAACAAGAAGGTGAGAGTGGTTTCTGGATGATTTACCTGGTGCCTCGTATCCTGTCTTGTACATACTGTATAATAAAATATCTCTTTATTACAAATTTACATTAAAAACCCATGTCACATATAGATAGAACATCTCAAAGGGGTGGCGTCTTCATCCTCTAAAATAAAACCAAATGTTATACACTTCTCAACACTCATCTGATAATCCAGAATACTTTGAGAATCTCACTTTTATCAGATTCTGCAAATACTTGATTAATACAAAAACAAATAAAAATTGCAGCAACAGCTGTAAAGCCTGGGACATAGCAATTAGATCTTACCAAATCGATCCTTGCAGTCTTGCGGCATATGTGAGGTCATACACCATCAATGCAAAAGCCATCAAGAGTGCCTTGGGTGTTACCGGTTTACCTTCCTTTATCCGTCCACATTCTGTCAGAATCTGGTTCTCACGCCTTCCGCTCCCAGTTGGACTCTTCCTGTGGAGAACAAGCTTTTTCATTGTATAAACATTAATTGATCTTAATCAAATAATTAATTTGAAGAAAAACGTTAACAAATAGCATCTTTACATCAAACGTTCACACTGGTCAGTAACTAAAACTTACAAATTGATTCTTCTTCTTTATATACATATCTATACATACACATATACACTGCACAGAATTCTCTGCTCTAAAATTTCCCTTTCACAACAAAAATAAAAATAAACAAATAAAAATGTTTTCTAATGGGAATATTCCACTTCTGTACCTTTCATCTGACGCATGACTCTAATAGTCCAATGCTAAGGCTGGTCCAGAACTTTACATAAAACTTAACCTCAGTATTTAATATTCCTACAACCCTTCTTAAATACAGTTATTAAACAAACTAACCTTGGGACAATGTCTAGAGAACTGCTGACATCTTATCATTGTACAAACACCAGTTCAATACTTGGGATAACACTGTTCCCCGTCCCTTACACACAACGTCTGCAGTAGGGAAGATACCGGCCGGGCTTCAGGCCCCCCTGAGAACAGATCTACACATATACGAGCACATTGTCATACACTTCTACCTCGGGTAGTTGTATGTTCTGCAGTCGCTGGGATGGGTAATCTGGCCGGGCTGCACTTTTCACAGGTACCTTTGCTGTTTTACCTATGTCATGCCGTGCGCACTTTATGCCGGCTGCTACAAACCTAGTGGTGGCATTATTGTATCCAGGGACAAGCCAATTTACTGACACCTGGCTGCACATATTCTTGTTGTCAGGTCTGTCGTCTCTCGCTCTCTCAATTGGCTTACTCGATGATCCAATAAAGTTCCTACTACCAATGGACCCATAATTGTGGGCGATGCCAAAAGCGTACCTAGAGTCAGTGTAAATGTCGGCCGTCTTACCTTTCGCCAGGTTACAAGTCTCAGTGAGCACCTCCAGCTCTGCTCCTTGAGATGAACAAGAAGGTGAGAGTGGTTTCTGGGTAATTTACCTGGTGCCTCGTATCCTGTCTTGTACATACTGTACAAGGATCCCCAGACTTGCGAGTCCCTAACTCCCTAACTGGAGCGAAAAGCTCCTGATGTACAGACAAAACAGATAAAAACAAGGACATTTATACAAAAACACCGAAAAAGGCCATACTTACAAATGGACACAGCCAGGTCAGAAACGCTGATGAAAGGGTGAGCAGGTGCTTTAAATAATAAATCTGATAATCCAGAACACTTTGAGAATCTCACTTTTATCAGGTTCTGCAAATACTTGATTAATACAAAAACAAATAAAAAAATAAAAAAAATTCCTAAAAACTTTACATCAAATTAACAATGTCCAGACAATTTTTGTTTTGACTTCTCCCGCATCTAAATCCATAAAGACTCGTGTGGGTGACGTCACCTCTGCCTCCTGTGTAAATTTGCTGGAGGGGGATGGTCTCTTACACAATACCTCATATTGGGTGGAGACTACATCACAGCTTACCCAGTGCCATATTTACCGTTCTGGAAAGATCTGGAACCATCTACACAGAAAAACCTCAAAATGTAGGTTACTCTCATACACATTTTATCTGGATTACTCATTGGGGTCTCTTACACATTTTTAGATCTCCTGAAACCAAATTAATTAACTCAAAACAAACCAAAATTGTACCTGATCAGTTCCTTCACCATTCCCCCCTTTGTGGACTCTGCGAAAGTAATGTAGCAGAGTTCAAAACTACATCTCAACATAACAAAGTCGGGCACTCTATCTGTGCGGCACTAGTTTAACCCCTGTAATACACAACAGCCTGGAACAAAAAAATGACTTTTTTCCTGACGAAAATACATTTTATCTTTACAATGACATAACTCATATGTGAAAAAAAAAACAAAACAATTGTAGTTAGTTATTCAATAAAACAGAAAATATTATATCTGATAACATTAATTACTGCAAACCAATAAACTATACATAAAAATAGGGAACAGTGGGGGGCACATACATTTTCAAAACCCTGTGTCTCACAGTATCTATAGTCTAATACATCTGAATTAACATCATAACACATAAATATCGTAACTTTTATAAACAACAGCGCATGCGCAAAGAGAGGAAATTTATTTAGGTTTGTAGACATTACTGATATATATATATATATATATATATATATATATATATATATATATATATCAGTGCATATTGAAAACCCTTTGTCTCATCAGCCCTGCAGACTGCACCCAGTCAGCCCTCCTCCTCCTCCCAAACACAGCACACTACAGGGGGAGGGAGGGGGGTCACACACTCACTTCTCACAGCTTCTAGTCTCACAATCTTAACACTTTCAATGCCGGCAAAACAACATACGTATCTGCAATCATTCATCACACCATTGTATAGGAATTATCTACGTTCAAAACATCAAACACATAATCTGTAACAGTCCAAGCTGTCGGCCACCAGCTCTATATTATGATGACGTGTTGCTTCATCAGTGAACAGCGTCCTGCACACTAGAATGGAACTTCTGTAAATAGAAAAGACACTACAAATGACAAAATTAACAAGGCGATTATTTCATACTGATTTGGTTGGGCCGGGCGTGGCCACATCAGGGGCAGGAGGGCAGCCTCTCCCATTGGAAACACATTGCGCAGCTGTGAAGGGGGGGGGTTTCCCACCCACAATGAGGACACACTCAACATGAGGTACGGACACCATTACCGGGTGTCGGCTGGTCCTGTGTTTTCTAATACATATAACATACAATACCTTTCTTATTCCTAACTTCCATTCACTTCACCAAATCATGAATAGGATCGGGTGATCCTGATGATTTGAATATGGACCATAAACCATCCATTCTAACAGTGTATATTATACACGTAATTTATATAACAATCTTCGGTCTACAACTCTCTGGTCTGGCCACTATATTACCTACAAATCTATTACGCGTGCACCTGTCTCACGTCTTATCACACGTCTTATCAGTGCATTGCACCCCGCATGCCCGCGTATAGGACAGGTTATAATACTATCCACGACTTAGCAGTGTTTAGACACCCCGCGTGCACCTGTATAAGACAGGTTATAATACTATCCACAACTTATCACACATCTATATTGTGTCCGCGTATTTTCTATCTAGTCCCTAATTACCCAGAGGATGGTTAGTCGGGCGCGACTAAGGTCTCACAGGTTTTCGACCTCACAGCGGAAAATATCGCCTCTGTCGCCTGAGATAATCCAGGAAATCAACAAAAGGGTTCTACAGATCGCCACAAGACTATCCACTAACACAGATAAGTCGAAGTTTCATAAAATCAACTCGCTTACCGTGTTGCGGAGGTGATCAAATTCCTTCAGTGGGAAACTTTGAGTCCTCTGTTTCACCCTGTGATTGTCGATTGTCCAGATTTTGATATTTCCTCGAGTGAGGTCCCTGTACGGGCGCCAAATGTCAGGTCCGTATTTCACACCGAATAACCACCTCTGTAAATTGAAAGCTGAAGGCATGCCTGGAAAGAAGTAAACCAGCCAAAAATGTTTGGTACACAACTTCCCTTGATCAGACAAGGAGAACTGAACTTTATTCAGAACAAAGAAACACACAGAGAAGACACATGCCCCTCCCTATAGATGTGGGACTTGCTTAAATCCCATTGGCTCCTCAGCTGTAAGTTTTCCTGTACATTCTTCTGCACACTCCTCTTTGCAATCCAGGGGGCGGTGTCTTCCAGAGGCGTGTTATGCAGGCTCTTTGTGCTCCATGAATCCAATCTCTTTGTGTAATATACTGAATATATATATATATATATATATATATATATATATATATATATATATATATATGTAAGGATATTTTTCAAACAATATACATGGTAATGATCCCTGACACTTTAATGTTCCATTTAATCTCTCAACCTTGCCACTGCTTTGTGGGTGGTATGGTGTATGAAATGCTTGTGAGATCCAAAAGGCTGTCATTATTTCTTGAAGTATTTCTCCAGTGAAGTGTGTACCTTTGTCACTTTGTATAGCCTCAGGTACACCATATCTGCACACCATTTCTGACATAAATTTCTTTGCTACGGTTTTTGCTGTGGCTCTGGTAGTAGGCCATGCCTCAGGTCGTCGAGAGAAAAGATCAATGGATGCCAACTCATACTCATAAGTACCCACATTTGGTAATTGTATAAAATCAATCTGCAGTCTCTGGAATGGGTAAAATGGCCTGGGGGTGCATCTTTGTGGCACCTTCACAGTTCTCCCTGCATTATGGCAAGCACAGACAACACATCCCTGAACAAACTTGGCAGCAGTATTATTGAATCCCGGGGCTACCCAGTTCTTACTTACCATACTTACTATTGGTTCCTTTGACTGGTGAGTAGGGCCATGTGAGAGGGCACACATCACAGGGTATAATACCCTTGGCAGGCACTGTTTGGTACTTACAGCCCATAGCCCATTCTCACCTAACTGATCACCCTTAGTTGTCCATTCTCCTTGTTCCTTGTTGGAGACTTGGTGTTAACCCATTAGTGACCGCCAATACGCCTTTTCACGGAGGCCACTAATGGGCATTATTCTGATGCATAAGCCTTTTCACGGCACTGCATCGGAATAAATAAACAGAGCAGGGAGCCGCTAAATCTCCCTGCTCTCAGCTACCAGAGGTAGCTAAGGGCTGGGGGCATACCTGCTCGAATGTATGAGATCGATATCAGTATCGATCTCACCCGTTTAACCCCTCAGATGCAGCGCTCAATAGTGAGCGCCGCATCTGAGTGGTTTTGGAGAGAGGGAGGGAGCTCCCTCTCATCCCACTGACACCCGGTGATAAGATCGCCGAGTGTCTTTGTCTTCAATAGCAGCCGGGGGCCTAATAAAGGCCCCCAGGTCAGCCTGTAGTGAATGCCTGCTAGGTCATTAAAAAAAAAATGAAAAACCCATTATTTCTCCTTACAAAATGCTTTACTATTAAAAAAACTAAATAAAGTAAAAAAGTCACACATATTTGGTATCGCCGCATCCGTAACAACCCTGACTATAAACTATTACATTATTTAACCCGCACGGTGAAAGCCATAATTTTTTTTTTAATAAAAAACAATGGAAAAATTGATTTCTGTGAATCCTGACTTTAAAAAAATTTGATAAAAAGTGATCAAAAAGTTGCATCTACTCCAAAATGGTACCAATAAAAACTACAAGTCGTCCCGCAAAAAAAGCCCTTATACAACTGCATCGAACAATAAAAAAGTTACGGCTCTTCAAATATGGAGACAAAAACAAATAATTTTGAAATAAAAGCGTTTTTACTGTGTAAAAGTAGTAAAACATACAAAATCTATAAAATTTTGGTATCGTTGCAATCATAACAACCCGCTGAATAAAGTTATTGTGTTATTTATACCACACGGTAAACAGCGTAGATTTAGGATGCAAAAAAGAGTGGTGAAATTTCCGTTTTTTTCTATTCCCCCCCCCAAAAAAAGTTAATCAATAAATAATATGTACCTCAAAATGGTGCTTTTAAAAAATACAACTTGCCCTGCAAAAAACAAGACCTTATGCAGTTATGTCGACCCATAAATAAAAAAGTTAGAGCTCTTGGAATGTGACGATGGAAAAACGTATAAAATACCTTGGTCATTAAGGTTTAAAATAGGCTGGTCATTAAGGCGTTAAAACATACATAGTTGATCCAAATCCACCTCCCTTGCCTTTAGCAAGCTTCCACAATATACATAATCACGGGGAGAGGTGCACCGCGTCTGCCTTAGCAGTGGCGTCTGCTCTTCAATTTCCTTCTGCTTCACGTGTCTGCTCCTTAGTATGAGCTTGCAACTTAACTATTGCCATCTGGGCAGGCAGCTCGAGTGCTCTGAAGAGCTGGGCTACCATATTCGCATTCTTAATGGCTTTTTTCCTGCGGACCCAACAAAATCTCTGCTGCGCCAAATGGGACCATAGTTGTGTGCAATTCCAAATGCATACCTGGAATCAGTGAAAATCTTCGCTGTGTGATCCTCGGCCATTATACAAGCCTCAGTGAGTGCTTTCAGCTCCGACTCTTGAGCTGACATACTAGGAGGAAGTGCCTCCTGCTTAATTACCTCATGGAGGGTAACTATGGCATACCCAGTGTAAGGTTTCCCGTCTTTATAATATCAGGACCTATCTACAAACCGTTCTAGATCAACATTGGGTATGGGATTTTCATGTACATTATCCATGATCTCTATTTTTATCAACTCATAGCAATCATGTTCAAGGATATCGTCTTGATTTCCTTGCTCTAGTATCACTGGGAGCAAAATAGCTGAATTCAAAGTGACACATATTATGATGGTTATATTAGGTGGCGTGAGTAAGGCCACCTCATACTTAGTTATCCTGGCCATTGACAAATGTTTAGTCTTAGTTTGTGACAACAATTCCTGTACTGCGTGAGGTACTTGTATCACCAGTGTATGTTCTAGTACAATGTCACTAATTTTGTCTTTGCACAGGCTGCTATTGCTCTTATACAAGAGGGTGCTCCTCTGATAACGGAGTCTAGTTGTGTCGAGTAGTAGCCCAAAGGTCTCTGTTTTCCCTCATGATGCTGGGTCAGCACCCCTTGTGCGTGTCCCTGATGTTCATGACAGAAAAGTGTGAAGGGCAAGTTGTAATTGGGAATTCCTAGAGCTGGTGCTTCCAGCACAGCTTTCTTTAGCTGTTTGAAACAGCTTTCAGTTTCATCAGTCATTTTGAAAGGACCTCCCTTGTTACAGGTTGCTATTAGGTCATAAATAGGCTGCATCAGAGTCGAAGCTGAAGGAATCCACTTACGGCAATATCGCACCAAGCCTAGGAAGGTACGCAATTCTCTTACCGTAATTGGTGGGTTTACCCTGGCAAGTGCCTTCTTCCTCTCATGTGTTATATGTTTCGTCTGGGAAGAGATGCAGTGTCTCTGGATACTTTGCGTCTCTCTTGATGTAGAAAGAGGAGTAGTGATCGTGTCTCCTTTAGACAAGTGTCCCTGTCCATCACACTTAGTAACAAATCATCCACATATTGCAGTAACTGAGTGTTCAAGTCCTCTGCATGCCAGGACAGGAGAACTAAAGCCATAGCTTCAGAAAAAGCGGAGAGCGATGTAGCTCCTCCTTGCGGCAACTTCGTCCAGCAATACCGCTTTCCATCATGAGTGAATGCAAACTGCATTTGACTGTCCTCGTGTATTGGCACTGAAAATAATGCATTAGCCAAGTCAATCACTGTAAAACATGTGGCATTCTGAGTTATTTGGTTAAGTAATGTGTGTGGATTTGGAACTATTGATGTGTCAATCACTATCTGTTTGTTAACTTCTCGGAGATCATGCACCATTCGATAAGCGGATGGGGTGTCGGGTGTTTTTTTTTTTTCTTCACTGGGAACAGTGGTATATTGTAAGGTGATCTGCATGCCGTAATCACCCCTGCAGCTATATACTCCCATAATTGGGCTGTAATTGCTGCACTTTGCTCCTTACTTAACCCCTTAAGGATGCAGCCTTGTTTTGGCCTTAAGGCTGGATTCACACGAGCGTGGCGTTTTTGCGCACGCAAAAACGTGGCGTTTTGCCTGCGCAAAAGCCACTTAACAGCTCTGTGTGGCAGCAGCATATGATGCGCGGCTGCGTGCTTTTCGCGCAGCCGCCATCATTATGACACTCCGTTTGGATGTTTGTAAACAGAAAAGCACGTGGTGCTTTTCTGTTTTCATTCATCCTTTTGAAAGCTGTTGCGCGAATCACGCTGTTCGCACGGAAGACGCTTCCATGTGAAATGCGTGGTTTTCAAGCACCCATTGACTTCAATGAGTGCGTAATGCGCGAAAAACGCCCAAAGAACGGACATGTCGTGACTTTTTTTCAACGGACTCACGCTGAGTAAAAATCACGGACATGTCTGCACGGCCCCATAGACTAATATAGGTCCGTGCAACGCTCGTGCATATCACGCGCGCTGCACGGACGTTTTTCCCGTTCGTCTGAATAAAGCCTAAGGCTCAGAGCCCATTTTTGAAATCTGACATATTTCATTTTATGTGGTAATAACGGAATGCTTAAACCTATCCAAGCGATTCTGAGATTGTTTTCTCATGAGACATTGGGATTTATGTTAGGGGTAAAATTTGGTCGATATATTCAGTGTTTATTTGCTAAAAATTGCAAAATGTAAAGAAAATTTAGAAAAAATTGAATTTTTCTGAATTTAAATGCATCTGCTTGTAAGGCAGATAGTTATACCACACAAAATAGTAACTAATTAACATTTCCCATTTGTCTACTTTAGATTGGAATAGTTTTTTGAACATTCTTTTATTTTTCTTGGACGTTTCAAAGCTTACAAGATAAACAGCAATGTCTCATATTTTTAATAAAATTTCAAATGCCTTTTTTTTAAGGTACGTGTTCAGATCTAGTGCATTTTGGGGCCTCTTTTTTTATTAGAATATATTTTAGGCAGCATGCCAGGTTTGAAGAGGAGTTGAGGTGCCAAAACCGTAGTAATCACCCAAAAGTGACCTTATTTTGGAAACTACACCCCTCAAGGAATTAATTTATGGTTGTTTTGACCATTTAGACCCCACAGTTTTTTCACAGCTCGTATTTGTATTGGGCTGTGAAATAAAAAATAAATTTTTTTTTTCCAATAAGATGTCATTTTTGATCAAAATTTCTTATTTTCACAGGAAACAAAATACCTAATTTTGTTTCCCAATCTCTCTTGAGTGCGGCAATACTCCATTTGTGGTGATAAACTGCCGTTTGGGCCCATGGGAGGGCTCAGAAGGAAAGGAGTACTATGTGTTTGTTGGAGTCCAGATTTTGCTGGATTGGTTTTCGTGTGCTATGTCGCATTTGCAGAGCCCCAGAGGTATCAAAGCAATGGAAACCCACCAGAAGTTTCCCCATTTTGGAAACTACACCCCTCAAGGAATTCATTTATGGGTGTTGTGACGATTTTGGACCCCACAGTTTTTTCACAGAATATATTTGAATTGGGCTGTGAATTAAAAAATAATTAAATGTTTTCCAATAAGATGTAGTTTTGGCTCAAAATTTCTAATTTTCACAAGTAATAAAATACCCCATTTTGTTTACCAATTTGTGTTGAGTGTGGCAATACCCCATTTGTGGTGATAAACTGCCGTTTAGGCCTATGGGAAGGCTCAGAAGAAAAGGAGCGCTATGTGTTTGTTGAAGTCCAGATTTTGCTGGATTGGTTTTTGGGTTTGCAGAGCCCCAGAGGTATCAAAGCAATGGAAACCCACCGGAACTGACCCCATTTTTGAAACACATCCCTCAAGGAATTCATTTATGGGTGTTGTGACCATTTGGACCCCACAATTTTTTCACAGAATTTATTTTAATTGGCCTGTGAATTAAACATTTTTTATTTTTTCCAATAGGATGTAGTTTTGGCTCAAAATTTCTTGTTTTCACAAGGAATAAAATACCCAATTTTCTTGCCCAATTTGTCCTGAGTGCGGCAATATCCCATTTGTGGTGATAAACTGCCGTTTGGGCTCATGGGAGGGCTCAGAAGGAATGGAGCGATATGTGTTCTTTGGAGTCCAGATTTTGCTGGATTGGTTTTCGGGTTCCATGTCGCATTTGCATAACCCCAGAGGTATCAAAGCAATGGAAACCCACCAGAAGTTACCCCATTTTGGAAACTACACCCCTCAAGGAATTCATTTATGGGTGTTGTGATAATTTAGACCCCACAGTTTTTTCACAAAATTTATTTGAATTGGGCTGTGAATTAAAAAGAAAATGTCATTTTTTCCAATAAGCTGTAGTTTTGGCTCAAAATGTCTAATTTTCGCAAGGAATAAAATGCCCCATTTTGTTGCCCAATTTGTGGTGATAAACTGCCGTTTGGGCCAATCGGAGGGCTCAGAAGGAAAGGACCATCATTTGGCCTACTGGGGATTTTCTGGTGCTAAGTTATGTATGCAGAAGCTCCTGAGGTACCTGAGGTACCAGTACAGTTGAAACCCCTGAGAAGTGACCCCATTTTCAAAACGACACCCCTTAAGGCATTCATCTAGAAGTGTAGTGAGCATTTTGACCACACAGGTATTGTGTAAAAGATAACTACGCTTTTTGACGGTTCCCTGACACTAACTAAACCTAATACTAAACTAACCAGTTAAATTGTCTAAACTAAGTATTTTTTTTTAAAATTTTTATATTTATAATAGCGGCGATTGAGGAGGCGGGGCCATCCGGACAGGTCCCGGCGTATTGAGCTGTGATAGCCTGCTGTCCGAAATAGCAGCTATCACAGCTCGTGAACGCGCCGGCGGAAAATGGCAATGCACTATTCCGTCACTGAGCGCGAACGGTGCAGTTAGTATGACGGAATAGTACGTCACTGAGCGCGAAGGGGTTAAAGAATATTGTTTGATTGTAACTGGGACAACTCCTGGTTTTAAAGTCACTTTTACAGGGGTGACATTTAAATTTCCCACATCAGTTTTACTTGTAACCCATAGAGAAGATAGTATTTCAGCCAATAACTTCTCAATTTCAAGTTCATTCTGGTCATATGAACGGTCTTCTACTGCTATATGTCCAATTAAAACAGTCAGAATGTCTTCTGGAAGGGGACCCGCAACTGTCATCCCTTTGGATCCATAGCGGATGACCGCTTGGACTGCTGACCATATGTCTGATCCCAATGGGTTTACTGGGCATGTGTCTGAGACTAAATGTTGTGCACAGAGGTCTACAGTGTCCTCTAGTCAAATCTTAAGTGGTTTAGTCTGTCTTAACGCATGCATCACCCCTTCAAGTCCAGTCCCTGGTATTGTTACAGAAGTCACTAATTTGGGTGGTATGTCATGTTTTCTGATTATTGTCTGGCTCACCCCTGTGTCTACCATACATTTAATGTCATCCCCTGTTGGTTGTGTCATTTTCCCTGCTACTTGTGGACAGGGCCGTTTTTGCCAAGAGGCGAGATGAGCATCTCGCCACAGGCATCAACTTGCAGTGCTTTAGAGTGGGTAGCACAGCGGCAGATGCCCCCTTCTAAATGCAGCAGGCACATGGTTTTCGGCTGCTCTGCACTATTTACTCAATGCTCCTTTTCCCTGATGCATTCCCTGCCCCTAACTCTGAAAAGTAAGATCGTGACTCCTACAGCAGCTAACACAACTTGCACTCGACATGCCAGTAATGTTAGCTGCTGCTGGAGTCACTCAATCAATGGAGCTGACGGACGATCTTAAGTTTATGTCACCGCCAGGGAATGCACCAGGGAAATGGAGGATTGAGTTAATAGTGCAGAGCAGCTGCACAGGGACCAGAAGGTTATAAGGGAGGAAGGGGATCTTTCTGTTCTCAGGCCTCATTAGTGAGTAGAAGCTCTGTACGTGCGGCGCCCAAAAGAGGTGGGAGTCAAAAGAAATCTGGTAAGAATCTACTACAGTGTATGTAATAATTGGGTGACATCAGCAGGTGACACTTGCATGTATTCAGCATGAGTGGATGAATGTGTCCAGCATGTAAGTGGTGTATGTGTGTGTGCAGTGTGTGTCAAGAGTGAGTCGTGTGTGTGCGGCATGTGTCCCATTTATGGTTTGTGAGTGTGAGGCACATGCATTTTTTAAAGGGGTTGTATGAGATTTTTTTAAAAATTCAGTACCTGCAGTTTTTAAAAAAATAAAAAAGGCAGATTACTCGCCTTTTAAATTCTGCTGCTGCTCCAGCGTCAATGCTCTGGTTATACCCGCCTTTCCTGCAGCGATGATGTCTCGTTTGTCCTGCATGTATAGCATGTGACTGAGGCCTGTTATTGGCTGAAGTAGTCACGATGAAGGTGACATAATCGCTGCAGGAGTGGCAGGGACCATTAGTGCTGAAGCAGCAGGGGAGTTAAAAGGTGAGTTTTTATTTTTTTATTTTATGTCATTTCCTGCTGGCAGAATAATTTATTAACTCTCAGGCCCCATGCACACAACCGTGCCCATAATCATTGTCAGTGATTACGGGCACGGCCGGCAGCTGACAGCCGTGGACAGCCACCCGCATTTGCGGGCTGTGCTCCCATATGATCCGTAAAAGGCAAAAAATTGGACATATCCTATCTTTTTATGAGGCTTTCTACGGCATGAACACCTACCCATAAATATACGGGAAGGTGTCCATCAGACATAGAAATGAATAGGTTCGTAATTATGGCCAAAATCTACAGTCCTGTGCATGGAGCCTCAACCAGTTTAAATTTTGGTTTAGATTTACAAGAGTGAGGGATCAAATAGCAGTTGGCTAATAGGATATCCTGCTTAGGATTTTTATGGTGGAGGCGACAATTTAATTTTCACCTCAGGCAGCAGAAAAGCTTCAATCGGCCCTGCTTGTGGACCTGGTATTGGGGAGACCATTATCACAGGGGATGACTGGAGGCTGCCAATTACCTAGTCTGAATCATTCCCGGCAACCTCAACTGCCTGGGCTTGTACTTGAGGTGCTGGTCTAGTCGTCCGTCCCTTGGAGGGACAGTCTCTCTTCATATGTCCATGTTCCCCAAATCCAAAGTCCTTTCTTTCTGTACTCTTCCACATTTATCCTTGGCCTCTGCCTAAATCCTGTCTTAGGATGTGTTCCACCCGCATCAGCTGATGCTGTCATTTCTGGAGCTGTATTTACTGTCAGCATTACAGGGATAGCTGATGGTCTGGCTTTGCTCTGCTTTTACTTTAGAGCCTGTTCTTCTATTCCCCGTACTACTGCCAGAGTCTGTTCTATTGGGGCATACATACATTTCAGTCTTACTTCTAGTCATTTTTGTCTAATCTCTGTACATTAATAAAACACGTTTTCATGATTCTAGCATCCCGTCCTCTAGTGATGTCAAAGTCCGGGTTAGGAAATAATTCTTCTGCGGTGTTGCTATCAGTGTGTGAAGAGTGGGACAAGAGGGTTGCATTGACAATCCAACACAATGGGCAGCACTTTGAACACATTTTATAAGTGGTCAGAAACTTGTAAATAACTCATGAAAGAATAAAGTAACTTTAAAACCAAACGCACCATTGTTTTTCTTGTGAAATTCTCGAAAAGTTTGATGTGTTACATGACCCTCTTCCCATTGAAAAAACGAAAGTTGGATACAAAATGGACGACTTCAAAATGGCCGCCATGGTCAACACCCAGCTTGAAAAGTTTCCCCCCTCCCATATACTAATGTGCCACAAACAGGAAGTTAATATCACCAACCATTCCCATTATATTTAGGTGTATCCATATAAATGGCCCACCCTGTACAACACATTCTGCACCCTGTTGGTATAGGTCGCTCCTGCAGCTATAGTGCAAAGACTTGCCAAATCACTCCAACTGGCATCAAATATTTTTAGGATCCTGTGGAGCTATCTACAAAATCTTGTAGGATTTTTATAAAGGTCAAGCAGTTTATCTGTTATTGCAAGCTGCTCAGTCTAACTCCAAGCCTTATACCAAGTATTGGTTTCTATCCTGTCTGCTGCATCACCAGGTTGTGGCACCGTAGTGGTCTGTGCTATTACTGGATATGCTGGGGCTGATGCTTGTGGGTTGTATTTTAACGATTCCTCATAAGGAGGTAGTTCCCCAAAATCTCCAACCATAAGGATCTGTGTATACATGGGGTTTTTAGCACCACAATGTGGGCAGAAGTTAGGACCACCAGCATTTGCACACCCAGGCATTAGATCTTAATGTTCTAGGCTTAGCTGGATTTTCTAGCACCTTCGTTAGGGTGTCTGCTAGTCTGGTAGTCAGCGCTTTCTGTAGGGCTTCATAATCTCTCTCCTGTTTTCCTGTCTGCAAGGTACAATCTGATTCACCCCCAACACATACACTTGCAGCCTGGTGGTTACAATGTCCACACACTCCACGCTCTCATCCACACTCTCCCTGTCTCTTTTGCTCTGTGGTTCTTGGTAAAGAAGGGTACAGAGTAGGTATGGGACTGGTTATTTCCCCTGTTAGGAACGGGTTGTTAACAGGTTTGGGACAGGTCACCGGCTGTGGAGAAGTAGCAGGACGTTGACCTCTTGCTGCTGCAACCACTGGGACCAGCATTGTGGCAACTAGAGATGAGCGAACTTATGAAAAGTTTGGTTCGGCTAGTTCGCCGAATTTCACGAAAAAGTTCGATTCGGACCGAACTAGTTCTGACCGAACCTGTAGTTTCCGTGCGCCGAGCATGGCACTGTCCAGGGTGCTGAAAGAGTTAATGGGCTGCACTAACTCTTTTAGCAACCTTGACAGTACCATGCTCGGCGCACAGAAAATACAATTTTAATGTAATAAAAAAAAATAAAAAATACGCTCATACTTACATTCCTCCTGTCCGGCCTCCAGCGATGACGTTTCATCCATGTCGCCGCTGTAGCCAATCACAGGCTGTAGTGGCGGTCACGCACGTCAGGATGACGTCAGAAGGCCGGCCTCCAGGGATGACGCTTCATCCCACGTGACCACCTCTGCAGCCAATCACAGGCTGCAGCGGCCTCTGCAGCCAATCACACGCTCCTCTCCTGAAATACTCTGTGCTGCGCTGCCTTAAACTCTGTGGACAGGTCAGGATCCTGTTTCTTTTAAATGCTGCTGGGGAACCCGCTCGATCCACTATATAAGGCTGCGCTACAGTGCAGCATTTAAAATAAACAGGATCCTGACCTGTCCACAGAGTTTAAGGCAGCACAGAGTATTTCAGGAGATGAGCGTGCTGATTCAGTGCTGCAGTGAACTCTGCTCTTACCATTACGTAGCTCTCAGTCTGTTACCTCTCCACCACTCCTGTCCTCAATAACACCTTCACATGATTGGCAAGTCACTACGTAATGGTAAGAGCAGAGTTCACAGCAGCACAGAGTATTTCAGGAGATGAGTGTGCGGATCTTGTTCGGGGTGGTGACTTGCCAATCATGTGAAGGTGTTATTGAGGACAGGAGTGGAGGAGAGGTAACAGACTGAGCTACGTAATGGTAAGAGCAGAGTTCACAGCAGCACAGAGTATTTCAGGAGAGGAGCGTGCAGATTCTGTGCTGCTGTGAACTCTGCTCTTACCATTACGTAGCTCAGTCTGTTACCTCTCCTCCGCTCCTGTCCTCAATAACACCTTCACATGATTGGCAAGTCACCACCCCGCACAAAATCTGCATGCTCCTCTCCTGAAATACTCTGTGCTGCTGTGAACTCTGCTCTTACCATTATGTGGTGACTTGCCAATCATGTGAAGGTGTTATTGAGGACAGGAGTGGAGGAGAGGTAACAGACTGAGCTACGTAATGGTAAGAGCAGAGTTCACAGCAGCACTGAATCTGCACACTCATCTCCTGAAATACTCTGTGCTGCCTTAAACTCTGTGGACAGGTCAGGATCCTGTTTCTTTTAAATGCTGCACTGTAGCGCAGCCTTATATAGTGGATCGAGCGGGTTCCCCAGCAGCATTTAAAAGAAACAGGATCCTGACCTGTCCAGAGAGTTTAAGGCAGCACAGAGTATTTCAGGAGATGAGCACGGCCGGCCACGGGCAGCCGGTCGTTTTTCCGAGCCGTGCTCCCATTATAAAGTATAGTTGTAATTACGAGCACGGCCCGTAAAATAAAAAAATAGAACATGTTCTATCTTTTTAACGGCACGGGCACCTTCCCGTGAGAAACAGAAGTCTATGGGCCCGCTATTTCGGGTCGTAATTACGACCCGTAATAATGGGTGTTTTTACGGTCGTGTGCTTGAGGCCCCGTAATGACGGGTGACTACATGTGTGCACCCATCATTACGGCAGCGTTGCTAGGCGACGTCCGTAAATAGTCACTGTCCAGGGTGCTGAAAGAGTTTACTGATCGGCACTAACTGTTTCAGCACCCTGGACAGTGAATTCCGATCAGAATATAGAGTAACCTGTCAAAAAAAAAAAGACGTTCATACTTACCGAGAACTTTCTGCTTCCTCCAGTCCGGTCTCCTGGCCGTTGCCTTGGTGACGCGTTACTCTCGACATCCGGCCCGACATTCCTGGGTGACGTTACAGCTCATGTGACCGTTGCAGCCAATCACAGGCTGCAGAGGCCTCTGCAGCCAATCACAGGCTGCCGCGTCAGAAAAGAAGGTCGGACTGGAGGAAGAAGAGGGACTCGTCACCAAGACAACGACCGGGTACGTATGAAATGCTTTTTATTTTATTTTTAATCAGCAGCCTCTTTTCTCTATCAGTGATTGATAGAGACAAGTGGCTGCCGATTTGTATAATATTTTTGACCGGGTTCGGTCAAAACGGGTTCGGCCGAACCCGGTGAATTTCGGATTCGCTGCGAACCGAACTTTTCCTGATGTTCGGACCGAAACCGGGTTTGGTTGTCCGGGTTCGCTCATCTCTAGTGGCAACCAGTGGTGCGACTGTTCTCCCTCAACTCTGGTAATCCTTCTCTAAATCTGCATGTTCCCTCTGTTCATATTTCTCAGAAGTCTTAATCCATGCTCCTATTTGGTCTCCTAATTTTAGCTGGTCTATCCACCCATCATTTTGGATATTAAAGTTGCGCCATCTTTCTGCATCTAGGCATCCCTTAGAAGGCATTTCTGCCTTCTTCAGTATTTTATCAATGTCTTTAACTGCCCATTTTCTTCCCTAACCATGTCTCTGGCTGACATCTTGGGTGGTGTACCCTTAGTCTGCTCTATTTCTGGCTGACATCTTTGGTATCGAACCTTCAGTCTGTTCTATTTCTGGCTCACATCTTGGGTATTGAACCCTCAGTCTGCTCTACTTCTGACTTGGTAGGCAAGTTTTCCATAGCGATCAAGTACTAGGGTTAGCGATCCCTGTTCTTGATCAATCTGCTAGATAAAATTGGTTGGTTCTGATCAATTACCAGAACCTGTTCCTGGCCTATAAGTCACTGCATCTGCTTACATATATATTGTTACAAAGAAAGCTGAATACAACAAAAATAAAAGGATCCATATTGCTATCACAATGTATTATTAATGCATTAGTACAGTACTGTACGAACAACACACTTATCCCTGACCCAAGAAGCCCGGACCGGATTCAACCTAGGAACTGCAGAGATACTAGCCCAAAACGCGGGCGGGATTTGTTACCCGTCACTTCAAACAGCTCCTGGTGAGATGGTCATACACAATTCCCTCGGACCTCAGATGAGCAGAGGTTTTAATCTCTTCTCCTCTATTGGACATCCGGCTTCACAAGGATAAGCATACAACACACAGAGAGCATATACAATCAATCACGCAGTCATACGCCTTGGTATTTCAAGCAGAGTTAGTAAAACAGCAATATTCAAAAACAAAAGTATACAGATCTACCTTGAGATTTCCTGATTCCTCCCTGGATTGACAAGGGACTTCCCATACAGAAACTGAAAGCAGCAAGACAAAGGCTCACTTACTCGGGGTTAGCGTTCCCGTACCGGGGAAAGTCCCACTCCGTTCAGTCCATGAAGGCGTGACTGGGATATCTCGCTGTGCCTCCAAAGATGTTAGAGTTGCTCTCATAGGTAGATCTATTTCCAAGTATACATACACTACCGTTCAAAAGTTTGGGGTCACCCAGACAATTTTGTGTTTTCCATGAAAACTCACACTTATATTTATCAAATGAGTTGCAAAAGGACTAGAAAATATAGTCAAGACATTGACAAGGTTAGAAATAATGATTTTTATTTGAAATAATAATATTCTCCTTCAAACTTTGCTTTCGTCAAAGAATGCTCCATTTGCAGCAATTACAGCATTGCAGACCTTTGGCATTCTAGCTGTAAATTTGCTGAGGTAATCAGGAGAAATTTCACCCCATGCTTCCAGAAGCCCCTCCCACAAGTTGGATTGGCTTGATGGGCACTTCTAGCGTACCATACGGTCAAGCTGCTCCCACAACAGCTCTATGGGGTTGAGATCTGGTGACTGCGCAGGCCACTCCATTACAGATAGAATACCAGCTGCCTGCTCCTTCCCTAAATAGTTATTGCATAATTTGGAGGTGTGCTTTGGGTCATTGTCCTGTTGTAGGATGAAATTGGCTCCAATCAAGGCACTCTTCCAGCATCTTTTCAGTTGTTCTGCGTCTCACAAATGTTCTTCTGTGTGATCCAAACACCTCAAACTTCGATTTGTCTGTCATAACACTTTTTTCCAATCTTCCTCTGTCCAATGTCTGTGTGCTTTTGCCCATATTAATCTTTTCCTTTTATTAGCCAGTCTCAGATATGGCTTTTTCTTTGCCACTCTGCCCTGAAGGCCAGCATCCTGGAGTCGCCTCTTCACTGTAGACGTTCACACTGGCGTTTGGTGGGTACTATTTAATGAAGCTGCCAGTTGAGGACATGTGATGTGTCTATTTATCAAACTAGAGACTCTAATTTACTTGTCTTGTTGCTCAGTTGTGCAGCGGGGCCTCCCACTTCTCTTTCTTCTCTGGTTAGAGCCTGTGTGTGCTGTCCTCTGAAGGGAGTAGTACACACCATTGTAGGAAATCTTCAGTTTCTTGGCAATTTCTTGCATGGAATAGCCTTCATTTCTAAGAACAAGAATAGACTGTCGAGTTTCACATGAAAGCTCTCTTTTTCTAGCCATTTTGAGAGTTTAATCAAACCCACAAATGTAATGCTCCAGATTTTCTACTAGCTCAAAGGAAGGTCAGTTTTATAGCTCCTCTAAACAGCAAAACTGTTTACAGCGGTGCTAACATAATTGCACAAGGGTTTTCAAGTGTTTTCTAATCATCCATTAGCCTTCTAACACAGTTAGCAAACACAATGTACCATTAGAACACTGGAGTGATGGTTGCTGGAAATGGGCCTCTATACACCTATGTAGATATTGCATTAAAAAACAGACGTTTGCAGCTAGAATAGTCATTTAGCACATTAACAATGTATAGAGAGTATTTCTGATTAATTTAATGTTATCTTCATTGAAAAAAAACTGTGCTTTTCTTTCAAAAATAAGGAAATTTCTAAGTGACCCTAAACTTTTGAACGGTAGTGTATATACATTACAATATACGGCCGGAGAATAATCCATACACACAATCTGGTCCCAGGTGGTATAAATTAGCCCTCAGGACTCTTTAGAGCCTGCTCTGTTTTGGCTTGCTAAACAAGTGATTTGTATATCAAGTCGAGTTACAAAATTGGATTGACTTGCTGTGTTCTTGTGTGACATAAAGTGTGGAATATTGTATGTGATATATGAATTGAGTGCTTTCTTGAAGAAGTTTGCAAAATTGACACAATTTAAAACCCTTTATTTCTTTGCAGCTTCCTTCCTCCTGAGCAGCTGACTAGGGGGAGGGGTTATCTGGTCCCAGGTGGTATAAATTAGCCCTCAGGACTCTGTAGAGCTTGCTCTGTTTTGGCTTGCTAAACAAGTGGTTTGTATATCAAGTGGAGTTACAAAACCGGAGTTACAAAAGAGGAGTTAAAGCGCCTGTAAGTACTCTTCTTTTCTTTTACTTTAACAATTGTTCCGTGTTTTTTTGTAACTGGGATAATGGTCAGCAAAATTGGAAGTTTTCTTCAGTGCACAGTTTGCCATATGTATGCATTACTGGAGTCAGAGTTTCAGGGTGAATACCTCTATGGCAGATGTGAGCATGTTGTTTGCCTGGAAGCTCGGATTAGAGATCTGGAGGAGCAAATTGCAACACTGAAGGTGATACACAATCTTGAGCGGAGCATGCTGTTGACTGAACACGCAGTTAGTGGGGCAGAACTGGAGGGTGAAGATATGGGTCAGCAGGACCAGGCAAGTAGCTGGGTTAATGTAGTTAGGGGCAGTAGAAAGGGGTCCAAGAAAAGGAAAGCTAATCCTGTTTCTGATATTCCAAGCAAAATTGCCAAGTTGGGTGATGATGCGAGGGTGTCGGTCTCAGAAATTGCAGCCCTAGTGAATACTGATCTCCATAACAGCCGGGAGAACAGCCCAGCGAGTAGTTGGCGGGATGGTAATGCAGGTAAGGCAAGGCAATTGGTAGTTGTAAGGGATTTTATAATCAGGAAGACGGATAGAATAATCTGTCGCCAAGACCGCCTCAACCGAATTGTTTGCTGCCTCCCTGGTGCCAGGGTTCGGCATGTGGTGGAACGCGTGGATACATTACTGGGAGGCGCTGGTGATGATCCAGCTGTCGTGATCCGTGTGGGTACCAACGACAGAATAAATGGTATGTGGAGGAGCCTTAAGAATACTTTTAAAGAACTAGGCTACAAGCTGAAGGGATGGATCTCCAAGGTTGTATTCTCAAAGGGGAGACATTTCCTCAACCTGTTGCATGAAAATTTTATGGGCCAGTTTGTGGAAGACCCGACTAGAGGTGAAGCTCTGTTGGATCTGGTCATTTCTAATAATGCAGATCTTGTTGGGAATGTCAATGTTTGTGAAAACCTCGGTAACAGTGATCACAGTATAGTTGCATTTTAACTATACTGTAAAAAACAAACACAGGCTGGGAGGGCAAAAACACTTAATTTTAAGAAAGCCAATTTCCCCAGGATGAGGGCTGCAATTCAGGATATAGACTGGGAAGAACTAATGTCAAATAATGGTACAAATAATAAATAGGAGATTTTCAAATCTACTTTGGGTAATTATAGTGCAAAATGTATTCCTATAAGTATAGACGATTAAAATTAAACCCCACATGGCGTACACCTTCTGTAAAAAGGTCAATACAGGACAAAAAAAAGTGCATTTAAAAAATACAAATCTGAGGGTACATCTGTAGCCTTTTTAAATTATAAAGAGCATAATAAAATTTGTAAAAATTTAATAAAAGTAGCAAAAATACAAAATGAAAGGCAGGTGGCCAAGGATAGTAAAACAAATCCGCAAAAAATATTCAAGTATATAAATGCAAAAAAGCCAAGGTCTGAACATGTAGGACCCTTAGATAGTGGTAATGGGGAGTTGGTCACGGGGGATCAAGAGAAGGCTGAGTTACTAAATGGGTTCTTCAGCTCTGTATATACAACAGAAGAAAGAGTGGCTGATATAGCCGTTGCCAGTGCTGTTAATATATCAGTTGATATACTGAATTGGATGAATGTAGATATGGTCCAAGCTAAATTAAATAAAATAAATGTTCACAAGGCCCCGGGACCAGATGGGATACACCCTAGAATTCTTAAAGAGCTTAGTTCAGTTATTTTTGTCTCTCTTTTCATAATATTCAGAGATTCTCTAGTGACTGGTATAGTGCCAAGAGACTGGCGCAGGGCAAATGTGGTGCCTATTTTCAAAAAGGGCTCTAGGTCTTCCCCGGGTAATTATAGACCAGTAAGCTTAACATCCATTGTGGGGAAAATGTTTGAGCGGCTATTGAGGGACTATATACAGGATTATGTGACAAAAAATTGTATTATAAGTGACAGCCAGCACGGTTTTACTAAGGACAGAAGTTGTCAAACCAACCTGATTTGCTTTTATGAAGAGGTGTGCAGAAGCCTAGACAGAGGGGCCGCTGTGGCTATAGTGTTTTTGAACTTTGCAAAGGCATTTGACACTGTCCCTCATAGATGTCTAATGGGTAAATTAAGGACTATAGGTTTAGAAAGTATAGTTTGTAATTGGATTGAGAATTGGCTCAAGGACCGTATCCAGAAAGTTGTGGTCAATGATTCCTACTCTGAATGGTCCCCGGTTATAAGTGGTGTACCCCAGGGTCCCGTGCTGGGACCACTATTATTCAACTAATTTGTTAATGATATAGAGGATGGGATTAATAGCACTATTTCTATTTTTGCAGTTGAAAGCAAGCTATATAATATAGTTCAGTCTATGGAAGTTGTTCGTGAATTGCAAGCGAATTTAAACAAACTGAGTGTTTGGGCGTCCACTTGGCAAATTAAGTTTAATGTAAATAAATGTAAAGTTATGCATCTGGGTACCAACAACCTGCATGCATCATATGTCCTAGGAGGAGCTACACTGGGGGAGTCACTTGTTGAGAAGGATCTGGGTGTACTTGTAAATCATAAACTAAATAACAGCATGCAATGTCAATCAGCTGCTTCAAGGGTATTAAAAGAGGCATGGACTCGTGGGACAGGGATGTACTATTACCACTTTACAAAGCATTAGTGAGGCCTCATCTAGAATATGCAGTTCAGTTCTGGGCTCCAGTTCATAGAAAGGATGCCCTGGAGTTAGAAAAAATTCCATGAAGAGCAACTAAGCTAATAAGGGGCATGGAGAATCTAAGTTATGAGGAAAGATTAAAAGAATTAAATCTATTTAGCCTTGAAAAAAGTCGACCAAGGGGGGACATGATTAATTTATATAAATGGCACATACATAAAATATGGTGAAATCCTGTTCCATGTAAAACCCCCTAAAAATACAAGGGGGCACTCCCTCCGTCTGGAAAAAGAAAGGTTCAACCTGCAGAGGCGACAAGCCTTCTTTACTGTGAGAACTGTGAATCTATGGAATAGCCTACCGCAGGAGCTGGTCACAGCAGGGACAGTAGATGGCTTTAAAAACGGCTTAATTTCCTAGAACAAAAATTATTAGCTCCTATGTGTAGAAATTTCTACCTTGCCTTTTCTCATCCCTTGGTTGAACTTGATGGACATGTGTCTTTTTTCAGCCGTACTAACTATGTAACTATATGTTACAATGTTTGGTGTTTCATGCAGATTTTCTTGCAAAACCATGAGTTTGAGGTTTATTTATAACTTCCTGCGTTCAGTTTAAAACCATCAACCAATCAGACAATTACAACAGTAGGATGTTACGTCACTTTTACTTAAAGTAAACTACTTAAATATGTCTAGACTATTACATGGTATTATCTATGTTCTGTCTTTCTCAGCACTACATTTTATGACATACATAACAATGTCATAAATAACAACAATGTTTTCTTATCTATAGAATCTTTGGATGCCATGTGCATCCTGTTTTGCGTGGTCTTCTGCGTGGTGACTATAATTATTTTCCTGTTTTACACAGCTTATTTCAAAACCGCTTATGAGACAATTTTATACTATGAATATTCTTTAACCCCTTCCCGTCGTAAACAACTTTCTGACTTTCATTTTCGTTTTTTTCTCCCCACATTCCAGAAGCTATAACGTCTTTATTTTTCCGTCGATATAGTACTATGAGGGCTTGGTTTTTTGTGGGACGAGTTGTAGTTTTTCGTAGCACCATTTATTTTGCTGTATAATGTACTAGGAAACGGGAAAAAAATTATTTGTGGGGTAGAAAATGTAAAAAACAGCGATTCCTACATTGTTTTTTGCCCGTTGTTTTTATGGAATTCACTGTGCAATTAAAACAACATGTTAACTTTATTTTGTGGGTCAATACGATTACGGCGATACCAAATATATATAGTTTTTCTATATTTTACTACTTTTACATGTAAAAACCTAAGTGTAAAAAAGAAAATTTATTCTGCGTCGCCAAATTCCGAGAGCCACAACTTTTTTCTTTTTCCGTCGATTAAGTTGTATGAGGGCTTATTATTTGCGGCATAAGCTGTAGTTTTTAATAAAACCATTTTGGTGTACATGTGACGGTTTGATCACTTTTTATTTCATTTTTTGTGGGAGATGAGGTGACCAAAAAAGAGAGATTCTGGCGTTTACAATTTTTATTTTTTTATGGTGTTCACCGTGCGGGTTAAATAATGATATATTGTAATAGTTCAGAGTTTTGCAGATGCGGCGATACCAATTATATTTATTTTATTTATTTTTTACTATGCTCTAGGGGGAAAATGGGAAAAGGTTTTTTTTTCGAACTTTTATTTATTTTTTTACACCCAAAAAAACTTTATTTAACTAATTTTTACTTTTTCTATTAGTCCCCCTAGGGGACTTCAACCAGCGATCGTTAGATCACTTGTACGATATACTGCAATACTAATGTATTGCAATATATCGTGATTGTGGCAGGCATTTATTAAGCCCTGCCGGAGGCAAGGCTTAACCCCTTAGTTGCCACCAATATGCCTTTTCACGTTGGTCACTAAGGGGCCTTAGGCTAGGCTGACGCCTTTTCACGTGAGCCTAGTCTAAGTCCTGCACGGGTCTCCCGTGCAGGCTGGAGCTGGGGCTCTGCTGTCTGATGACAGCTGAACTCCTGCTGCAACACCTGCGATCGAAGTTTACTTCGATCGCGGCGATTTAACCTGTTAAATGCCGCCGTCAAAAGCGACCGCGGCATTTAACTTGTTTACAGAGGAAGTGAGCTCCCTCTGTCACCCATCGGCGGCCCGCAAATGCAATCGCGGGTCTACGATGGGGTGTCATGGCAGCCGGGGGCTTGAAGAAAGCCCCCAGGTCTGCCCTGGACATATGCCTATTAGGACTCGCCGGAGGCACGTCCTAATATATTGCCTGTCAGATTTACACTGACCGGCAATAATGCTCTGGTATACAAAGTATACCAAAGCATTATAGCAGCGATCTGAAGATCGCACAGTAAAGTCCCCTAGTGGGACTAATAAAATAATTCATCAATGTGAAATAAAGATTAATAATAAAAATTACATTAAAAAATAAATAAAACCATTTTTTTCCATAAAAAGAGATTTTATTTAGTAAAAGTGTAAAAAATAAATAAAAGTAGACATATATGGTATCGCCGTGACCGTAATGACTCAATTAATAAAGTTAATATGTAATTTAAACTGCAAGGTGAACACCGTAAAAAAAAAACGCAAAAAACAATGGCGAAATTGCAATTTTTTTCCATCGCCCCCCAAAAAAGTCATAATAAAAATGAATCAATAAGTAACCTATTCACTTAAACAGTACCAATCAAAACTACGTCTCGTCCCGCAAAAAAACAAGCCCAAAAAATCACTACATTGATGGAAAAATAAAAAAGTTACGGCTCTTGGAAAGCAACGATGCAAAAACAAATAATTTTAGTTCATAAGTGTTTTTATTGTGCAAAAGTCGTAAAACATAAAAAACCTCAACATATGTGGTATCGCCGTAATCGTACCGACCCATAGAATAAAGGTAACATGTTATTTACGCCTCACAATGAACGTCGTCAATTTAAAAACGCATAGAACAATGGTGGAATTTCAGGTTTTTTTTATAATCCCCCCAAAAAAAGTTAATAAAAGTTAATAAAAAAATTATATGTACCCAAAAATGGTGCTATTAAAAAGTACAATTAATCAAAAAACAAGTTCTCATACAGCTATGCAGATGAAAAAAATAAAAAAGTTATAGCTCTTTGAATGCGACTATAAAAAAACGAATAAAATAGCTTGGTCATTAGGGCTTAAAATGGGCTGGTCACTAAGGGGTTAATAGGTGTACAAAGATGGCAGATCTGGGGGCGTTAATTAAGCCCCCAGGCAGCGATAGCAACAATCGCCCCCCGCGATTGCGTTGCGGGGGGTGTGATGAGCTGTTAGAAGGGGTCACCCCCCTCTTTCTGACGATTTAAATGCTGCGGTCAGTATTGACCGCAGCATTTAACGAGTTAAACTAGCGGGATCGCGCTCGAGCTGAATGCCGTTAGTTACTCTGAAGTGTCGGTTGTAACATACAGCCGACATCGTCATCGTATGGAGCGAGCTCACTGCGTGAGCCCCCTCCATACTTCCCCAACCGACTTTGGCGTATGGATACGTCAAATGTCAGGAAGGGGTTAATTGATAGTTATTTTGATAATTAACCCCTTCCCGCTTTGGCCATTTTTGACCTTCCTGACAGAGCCTCATTTTTCAAATCTGACATGTTTCACTTTATGTGGTAATAACTCCGGAATGCTTTTACCTATCGAAGCGATTCTGAGACTGTTTTCTCACGACACTTTGGACTTTATGTTACTGGCAAAATTTGCTCGATACATTCAGTATTGAATTGTGAAAAACACCAATAATTAGCATTTTTCTAAATTTTTATGTATCTGCTTGTAAGACAATACTTTACATTGGCATCGTTTTTTTAACATCGTTTTATTTTTCTGGGATATTACAAGGCTTAGAACTTGAGCAGTAATTTCTCACATTTTCAAGAAAGTTTTACCAGAGAAATGCAACTCAATATTTATTTCCCAGATTCTGCAGTTTTTAGAAATATCCCACGTGTGGTCCTAGAGAGCTTATGGACTGAAGCACAGGCCTCAGAAGCAAAGAAGCACCAAGTGGATTTTGTGCCTCCTTTTTATTAGGAAATATTTTAGGCACCATGTCAGGTTTGAAGGGGTCTTGCGGTGTCAAAACAGCGGAAATCCCCCAAAACTGAGCCAATTTGGGAAATTAGACCCCTCAAGGAAATTATCTAGGGGTATAGTGAGAATTTTGACCCTATAGGTTTATTGTAGAAATTATTGGAAGTAGGCAGTGAAAATTAAAAAGCAATTTCTCCCGAGTACAGTAATACCCAATATGTGGTCATAAACTGCTGTTTGGGCACACAGTAGGGCTCAGAAGGGAAGGAGCGCCATTTGACTTTTAGAGTACAGATTTTGCTGGATTGATTTCTGTCGCTATGTTGCATTTGCAAAGCCCCTGTGGGACCAACACAGTAGAAACCCCCCAGAAGTGACCCCATTTTGGAAACTATACCCCTCAAGGTATTCACCTAGGGGTGTAGTGAGCATGTTAACCCTGCAGGTGTTTCGCAGAAATTAGTGTGCACTCGATGTTGCAGAGTGAAAATGGGATTTTTTTCCATAGATATGACAATATGTGGTGCCCAGCTTGTGCCACCATAACAAGACAGCTCTCTAATTATTATGCTGTGATTCCCGGTTTTAGAAACACCCTACATGTGGCCCTAATCTTTTGCCTGGACTATAGACAGGGCTCAGGATTGAAAGAGTACCATGCAAAGATTTGGCAATTTAAACAGTATTGGTTCACAATTGCAGGGCTCTGATGTGAAATAATAAAAAAAATCCTGAGAAGTGACCCCATTTTGGAAACTACACCCCTCAAGTAATTTGTTAAGGGGTGTAGTGAGCATTTTCACCCCACATAAATGATTGCACTGCGGATGGTGCAAAGTGAAAATGAAAATTTTTCCCTAGATGTGACATTTCTGTGGGAAATATGTCGCGCCCAGCTTGTGCCACTGGAAACACACACCCCAAAAATTGTTAACAGGGTTCTTCTGGGTATGGCGAGGCCATATATGTGGAAGTAAACTGCTATTTGGGCACTCTGTAGGGCTGGTAGCGCCATTTAGGTTTTGGAGCGTGGATTTTGCTTGGTAGTTGTAATGGCAGGAAGGAGGTGAAGGGAAAGTGAGCCCTAATCTACCCACCGCCCTGTCCCTGCCTACTTGCAACGACCCGCCCTAGGCGACGGCGTACAACTGGGCGGCGGTCCCTACGCTGTCGAAGTGCACGGGAGAACAAACAGGGAACACGCAAGGGAAGGGGCAGTAGCACACGGAACGCCACGAGGAAACGGAGCGGTGAATGAGTAGTCAGGACCAGGATGAAGTGGAGTATACCCAAGTGAGCACGGAGGAGGAAGCAAGCCAGAGGCAAAGCAAAGCAGGTTAAGCGGAACTGCAGCAAGGCAGAAGCACGGCAGAAGCAGGCTGGAGCAAGCAGCAGTGGGGCCAGGAATCCAGAAGAATTACAAGCACTGAGGAGGAGAACACGGCAGGTAATAAAGGACAGGGGGCGGAGCTAACTCCGACTGACCAGGCCGCGATAGGCTCTCCCACTCCTGAGCCTGCCACCCTGGTTGGTGGGAGATGGTGTCAGTCGAACAGGTCTGGCCTCAGGTGTGGATTGATTAATCCCAGGAGTATACCTTGACGTAGTACCTGGCAGATCCCTAACAGTAGTAGTTTTGTTTGAGTATTACTGGTATTTCAGTTTATAATGTGGTGGCACATGTAAGCTGGGCAGAGTACATGAGAGGCATAGTCAGGTTTTATAATAATGGGGTAAACAATAAAATAATCCATAGATGTGTGATACGCTGTGCAGCAATTGTTTCTGCACAGGCCGGTGTCGCACTGATAAATGGTGTCCTTTCTTATCCCCCTTTTGGTCCACACTCCGCACCTTTGCAGTTTGCGGAATTTTGATGGGAAGTGTTGTCCTGGTATAATACGGGCACCCTCGCTTCCAGCAGATATGCTTGGGCCCTCCCTTTCCTGGTTCCCTAATTTTAGGGCCTTGATAAATCGCCTTTTGAAACAGAAGATATGTTCCCCTCCGGCCTGCACAACTGCATATTTTTATTTTCTGAATTATTCGAGCCTTAACTTATTTTATTTTTTCATAGACGTAGTGGTATGAGGGCTGTTTTTTTTGCGGGATGATCTATAGTTATTATTGGTACCATTTTGGGGTACA
Organism: Rhinoderma darwinii; assembly: GCF_050947455.1. Classification (NCBI taxonomy): domain Eukaryota; kingdom Metazoa; phylum Chordata; class Amphibia; order Anura; family Rhinodermatidae; genus Rhinoderma; species Rhinoderma darwinii. Next base: position 50,669,834 of record NC_134689.1, read on the forward strand.
TGCAACATTTTGATCACTTTTTTTTCTTTTTTCTGGGAGGCAGACAGCAATTCTGGCATAGTTTTTTTAGGTTTTTATATATAGCGTTCACCACGCATCATAAATTACATGTCAACTTTATTCTGCGGGTCAGTATGATTCCGGCGATACCAAATTTATAGCACTTTTTTATGTTTTATAACTTTTTGCACAATAAAATTACTTTTGTAAAAAGAATGTATTTTTTTGTCGCCATGTTGTAAGAGCCATAACTTTTACATTTTTTCGTTGATGCAGCTATATGAGGGCTTGTTTTTTGCGAGAGAAGCTATAGTTTTTATAAGTATATGCTACGTTTAGATCACGTTTTATTTTAGCAGTGGCTAAGAAACCCTCACATGCTGCGAATTCTATTAAATGCAGCATCTGAGGGGATAATCGGCCGGATCAGAGGCTTACTCCGGTCCTGGCCGTTACATCAGGGCGCCAGCTGTAATATACAGCTGGCACTCGGCGGTGATGGTGCGGGGTCAGCTCCTGAGCCCGCACTATCACCGCGTCGTAATAGTACTGCTCTTTGCGGGACGCCCTGCCCGACAGCGCCGTATATATATGGTGGATGTCGGGAAGAGGTTAAAGAAAAAGCTATAATCTTAATAAACCTTAATCTCAATTACACTTACACCATTATTATTTAAAAAATGGATTGCTTTTGGGAAAGGTTGACAGCCGCTGTTGTCCCTTTAACTGGTGGAGTACAGCCTCTATATAGCCATCCTTACGTCCTTGTGTTGTTTTTTTAATAAAGTGGAGACCTAAGTGAACTCTTTTGTATAGTGCCAATTGATTTCTGTACTGCTAGGTAAATCACCAAAGGGAGATACTGGGTGGGAGAGTAGTTAAAAATGTCCCAATTTTTATTTATGCCCGGGGATGTGCCTAGATATACATGAAATCTGTCTAGTTGGCGGTATGTAAATTCCCAACACGCAGGCCGTATCCCCTTTGCACTGTACCTTATAAGTCTGAATTCTGAACAGCAGCAGAAGCGATCATTCCCGAGACTGCCGCAGTGCCGGGGAAAACGCCTGGTCCCACGAGGCCTCTGCGAGGCTGGTACGGTGAGTAGGCCGCAGATTTAATTCACTACCTCACGCTCTGATCTGGCCCTTGAAACACTCCCAAAGAATGCTGTGTGCACAGGGGATGCCCACAAGTGTTTTACGTAGCAGCTTGAGCTGCTTGGGCAGCTTGGGCCAAGTAAATGCTTGGATGCCACCGGATTACAAAACTTGTAGCAGCAGCTGAGATGTCGTGGGTCCGCTCCGGTCTCCAGTAGTCCCCCACACGACCGTAACTTTCAATTATGTATGAAATTGCAGACCCATTAATTTCTAGTGGCCACGGACACCTTTCCGTATATTTACGGATGTCTGTCCAGGCCGTAGAAATGATCCACAAATTATGGAACATGTCCTATTCTTGTTTCTTGTCCGGAAATGCATTGCATACTCGACCATAGAAGTTTATGGGCGCTGCCGCAATTGCGGATGGCTACGGATGTGAATTTGTAGCCGTCTGTTTGATATTTGGGGACAGTAAAAACTCTTACGGTTGTGTGCATGAGACCTTGTCCATGACATTACAGGTTATATTTCTAGCAAAAAGGGACTGGATATGTATAAAATAGTACATTAAAGAAACATATATGCAGTATAAAAACAACATTTTGATTATAAATGTCTAAAGTTTTATAATGATACATAGTAGAATGAACTGGTCAGTTTGAACTGATCTCGGGTGACTACGTAAGCCTAGAAGAGAAAAAAAAGAAGAGAGAGATTGGAGGAAATGGTTTTATAAAAAAGCACAATTGTCTCAAATTTTAAAGTTAGTATATGATTATCTATCGCAGCCGTTAGTATTGGTGGTTAGTGCTGTAGGAAAAACATTTTGTGACAAAGATGATTTTATATCATGTTCTTTTTATTACATTTCTAGTAGATCGATTGGCTATCTGGGGTAGGAATAGTAGCTGCAGGGTTACTAGGAGTAAAGCATTAGCGAACCCAGACATGCATCAAATATTTTTCTTTTAGGTGGACTGAATAAATATGTAAAAAATAAATAAAGAAAGAAAGAAGTAAATTAGAGCAACAATTTTACATTGGGTGAAATTTAACAGAGGGAAATCTATTTCTAATAAGTATTCTCTATTGTCTCATTTAATCCTTCAGCGTGAAAGGTTAGCAAGACAGTAAATCCAAAATTATTCCCTATTTTTTAGTTGTAAGAAATGGTCATTGGTGTCTTTTGTGATACTTTCTATAGGGAGGATGTTGTGTAGTGTAAGACTTTTTGATATTTGAACAGTGTTTGGTATTTCTAGCTCTTATGGTTTTAGTGGCATGTCCCACATATTGTAGATTACAGGGTCAGGTTACTAAGTAAATAATATAGTCAGAATAGCAATTCACAAAGGTCGTATATGTCAGTGCTTAAATCCATCTATGTTTTTATTACTTTCTTACCATTACTGTTGACGATCCACAGATTCTCCAGATCTCCTAGGGGAAGAACAACAACAAACTAACACTCCATTTGATACTTCGCAGCGTGAATAGCGTGCCTGAATAAGCACAACCTGACAAGGTGAGAGGCTTTCTTTCAGCCTACCAACCTTTTACATTTTTACCTAAGGTATTGCACTATGAAGCACCCATTGTATTTTTCTCTTTAATACAGAAAAACCAGACTAGGTGAGGGTGGTCTTTTGAAAAGATTTGACTGTACTACAAATATTAGTTTTCCTATCTGCCAATGGATAGCTGGTTACTTTATTGCCTGCAGTCTAAGCAATCCTTTCAGATAACATGTTCCAGAAGACTAGGTGAGCCAGGGTTTGAAATTATGTGCTCAGTTTCATGTATAAACTTTAAAAAGTATTAGATTTGTTTAATTACCTGCAAAACATTTAGAGATGACGAGAAAAATTGTAAAGCATCTGCCCTGAATACCCCCTACTAGTGCGTACATTAGTCATAGAACCTGTTTAGAAAATATCACACAGCTATTGTAATGAAATCATTTATTATTATTTCAGTAGTCAAGGCTTATGAATTGTCTATCAGATTAGGTTATAAAAAATGAATATGTAAGTTTTATGACAGCTGATAATTATACATTTCCTGTATTATTTATTTACTTACACTTTTGTCAGGTTTTATATCTATGAAAAACACTCAAGGGCATTTATCATGTTTGTAACACTCTGGATAAAGTTCTAGCTCCCAACAAGAATAGTAATTAAAATTCTTGACATAAATATCATACCATGCAATGACATATGTGCACAAGTTGCCCATATGTAGTAATATTCCCTCACTTCCAACCCAATGCAGTTTGTCTTTATTCAACAAATGGCCTCTTACATAAACAGCATGCTTGAAAGTTATAAAAAATATCTTGCCCTAACCACATGGTGTGCTGCTAGTAAAAATAATAATAGTAGTAATAATAATAAGAATATATATATATATATATATATATATATATATATATATATACACAAAATTTAGCATCTCAGAAAAGTAGAATATTATATAATCCCAATTTCAAATATGATGTTTAATACCGAAATGTAGGCCTACTGAAAAGTATGTACAGTATATGCCCTCAATACTTTGCCAGGGCTCCTTTTGCATGAACTACTGCATCAATGTCGCGTGGCATGGAGACGATTAGCCTGTGGCACTGCTGAGGTGTTATTAAAGCCCAGGTTGCTTTGATAGCGGCCTTCAGCTTGTCTGCATTGTTGGGTCTGGAGTCTCTCATCTTCCTCTTGACAATACCCAATATATTCCCTATGGGGTTTAGGTCAGGCGAGTTTGCTGGCCAATCAAGCATAGTGATACTGTGGTTACTAAACCAGGTATTGTTACTTTTTGTAGTGTGGGCAGGTGCCAAGTTCTGTGGGAAAATGAAATCAGCATCTCCATAAAGCTTGTCAGCAGAGGGAATTATAAAGTGCCCTAAAAGTTCCTGGTAGACGGTTGCGCTGACTCTGGACTTGATATAACACAGTGGACCAACATGATGACATGGCCCACCAATCTCTCTCTCTCTCTCTCTCTGTCTCTGTCTCTGTCTCTCTCTCTCTCTCTGTCTCTCTCGCTCTCTTCTACAGGTGCTGTATGTGGGACACTATCTACAGGGGATCTATGTAGGGCACTATCTACAGGGGGCTCTATGGGGGCACTATCTACAGGGGGGCTCTATGGTGGTACTATCTATAGGGAGCACTGTGTGTGTGTAGGACACATTGTATGGTGCTATTATAATCAGAGACAAAGTGTACAATGCTATTATAATCAAGGACACAGTGTATGGTGCTATTATCATTAGAGGTGCAGTGTATGGATCTATTATATTTAGGGGCGTTGTGTGTGGCACCATGAGAATTTAATCTTCTTTTATACGGTAGGTGCAGAAAAGTGAGAAGCTGAAGATATCTGTGTGGCAAACTGCAGAAATTGGCTGTGGCCGGGGGAGGTCATCATAGAGGTCAGGACCGGATGGAGCAGAAAACATAAAAAGAACAACTAGTATCTGAAAAGAGTAAAAAGCAGAAAAAAATAACAAATCCATGGCACTCACCATTCAGTAGAATTTTCATTTAATGCTGTGGCAGGCAAACAAGGCAGTATGGATGTGGAGCACAAGCCTAGGGCCGTTTCGCGCGTGCCCACGCTTTGTCAAGGCCTCAGCATTATTGCAGACCACGCGCCCTTTAAGAATCTGAAAAGACGTCACCGTTGAGTCACTTAATGTAAATGTTTATTCTGCCTTTAGTCACTGTATGATCTGCAGCGAGATGATGAGTGGTATGATTTTATATTTGGGGAATCAGCAACTGCCAGCATATCCTTACCATTGTTCGGGTCATGCTGGGAGCTGTAGTTTTACGCCGTACACACCTATATGGCACGGGTTGCGCTAAATTGAGCTGTATTTGTGCTGGTGTTGTATTTATGTACTGAGCTTTGTTCTGGTGCTGTATTTATGTACTGTTTGGTTCTGGGGCTGTATATATGACCTTTGTTCTGGTGCTGTATTTATGTACTGAGCTTGGTTCTGGGGCTGTATTTATGTACTGATCTTGGTTCTGGGGCTGTATATATGTATTGAGCTTCATTCTGGAGCCGTATATGTCAGAGCTTGGTTCTGGATCTGTAATTATATAGGATATATTTATAATAACAAAATTGCAGGGCAGATGGAACTGTTTTCAGTTCATTGTATATTTAATGGGAATCTGTCAGGTAGTTTTAACCCCTTGAACTGCCACAATGCGGTAATACATGACCTTAAACAATATTTCCAAACATTCCCCTGTATGTTTTTTTCAGATGCAACAAAATCTATAAAATCAACTTTTAAAACATTGCACACTATATGCTAATTACTCATTAAAGGTTCATGTGGAAGTGTCGCTATCCTGAAGAGTCACATAGTCCTGCCTCCAAACCCACATTTCCATGCTTGATTGACTAACTGTTATACATCTCTACCAGTCTCCTCCAACTTTCTCGGATGCGCTAGTGCCTTGTACCACTTGGGCAAGCACCGTGCAGGAAGGTGTTCTCTGCTCGGCTGCTCCGACCATGTTAGTACAAGGCAATGGCACATCTGCAAGAGTTAGAGGAGTCTGCTAGTGATGTAGAACAGCCAGGGGCATGTCAATCAAAATTTGGGGACTGCCATTTCAATTTTCACCTCAGGCAGCAGAAAAGCTGGAATCAGCCCTTTGTGGGATGCTAAAATGTGGTCGCTGAGGTGAGCTCTTTAGCACCATAGGTGTATGAATTTGTTTTTTACACACTATGCAATAGTTTAACTTTACAAAAAAGTTGTTTTTATAAGAAATAAGATGAACATATTTGTTAATCAGTATAAACTGTTTTCTGATCTGGGGCTGACAATGTTTTGATATGTACATATTTAAAAAATCCTGTTATGTTACAAGCAAATAAATATTGGACCCTCCTTTCACATTGATATTTTTTTTTAGTGAAGCTACCTTTTCTTTGACTTCTGATACTGTGAAAGAATTCTTGCACAGTTAGGCCAGTTTCACATAGTGTTTTGCACATTTTCTGTGGCATCATTTGCATGTTAATTTTTATATTTTTGGAGGGGGTAAGAAATAAAACGCTGCAGCCAGATGTTAGTTTAAAGTCTATAGTGAAATATGAAAATGTCTTCATACACATCGTTTTGATTTTTGTCGTTTTTGTAACATTTTTATGGTCGGTGGGGTTTTTAACAAAACACAGCATGCTCTAAGTATGGCAATTTTTCTGGCGTCGCCCTCCATAAGCTTCTTAATAGAATTTCAGAATTACCAGGAAAAAGCACTATACAAAATGACACAAAAGAAAAAGTGCAATAAAAAATATTTGTGGAAACATTATTAAAATGATTCTTGTTAAATATAAAAAATGCTGATTCAAATCTAGGAGATAATAAGCACATTTCTAAATATTACTGTGACATTAAAACTCTATAGACATTGTTATAGTGTTATTAATTACGTTGTATACTTTACTTATTGCAGTGAATATTCTATAGCATTTCTTTTATTCTCCATAATACTTTCCTTCCTTCTCTCTTTCAGGTTTTTTTTAGCTTTCCAATGAGGTCCGACCAGAATTCTTATACATTTCCAACCCTCCCTTAAACTCTCAGCTCTTTTGTTTTTTCTTCCACTTTTCTAATTACTAGGTTTCTGACATCGTGTTTCTTACATTATATGCAAACTACTGACATGTTACATTACTCTGCTCCATACAACACAATTATGATTATGATTAATCATATCTTAGAGTTTCATTCCCTTCTATAATGAGCAATATTATATTATAAATATTATGAATGTTTTGGCTGAATAATAAAAAAATATTAATATCACGTTTGCAATTTTTTTACATTAAAAGGGGTATATTCAGAATAAATGTTTGATAATTCAGCTTGCAATGAAGAGGTTGGGTGGTCCTGCCAATTTATTATTCGGTACGCACAGTCTATAAGGTAGATGTCTGATTGGCATGTTAATCTATTTTTCATTAAAAAAAATGTTTCTTTGTGACATTAGACTTAAAAGCTATGGACACTTTTGGTGCCCTTTTTTATGAAATGTACATATTTTTGCACAAAAATCACTTTTCTAATGTACTTTTATAAAACAAAAAAATGTTGCTCCATTTTACTTCTGCAGCTTCTTTGTCTCATTGTATATAGAAGCTGCAGAAAGCCATTCTCAGTCGAATCCGTCAGTGAGCTGGTCTGATGGCTCGACTTACAGCGGCTCCTGTGTGCTCCTGAGATATTACCTAATATTGATCAAATATTTTTTCTTTAAATAAGATGTGTATTGTATTTTTTAACACTTGTGTAAACTTCCTGATGAAGGGACAAATCCAGTCTCAAGTCTTTTCAAGTTCTGTTAAAACTTCACGCTTGAAAAAAATAAAAAATTCTTATACTCACCTCTAATGTACCAAAGTTTTCTTGAAACAGTGCCTCCAGGACTATCTCTCGTTGACTATTTTTGTATCTATTATGACCACTCTGCGAAGTGCCCGTAGGATTGCTTGAAGGAGAAAAAAAAAAAGGGAGGAAACACTGGCGCTCCTCTAAGGTAATAACGTTGAGATTTAGGCCTTTTAGCAAAAGCTTCATTGGCACAACTCAACTTTGGTATGTACAGTATCTATTTTGTTATTATAAATATATCCAATATAATTACAGCATCAGAACCAAGCTCTGACATATACGGCTCCAGAATCAAGCTCAATACATGTATGTATACAGCACCAGAACCAAGATCAGTACATTTATACAGATAGAGTCATCTTACTCTATGATGCACAATTTGCTAGCCATGGTAAATGATACCAGTTGTGGACCTAGCACAGCTCTCTCGGTGGTTTGAAAATGCTCGTAGTGGGAAAACTTCAGCATCATAATCTATCTGAGGTGTTGTACTCTGAGTGCAACAAATATAGGTAAGAAATACAACTAACTAAATCTTCAGTACATTCATAATTTTCTTATTTGATTCACTGCCCTTTGAAGCGCTTTCCCTATTTTTTCTCTTGCGATACCACACTAGGATTTAATGATAATATTTCTGATGGTCTATGGTGGTTTTTTGAATAATACATTTTATAGTTCTGGTTATAATGCAGTGAAGCAGCTAATGATAATATTTCTGTTGGTTTAGGTTTTTGAATGGCTTAAACCTATGATTAAAGGGAATGTGTCACATAGATAATTTTTTTTAGTAATTAGAACCAGATACTGAAACCTATAATTTTTTCTAATACTCCTACACAGCATGCTCCACTCTATTGGCCTTAAGGATGCTTTTCTCTCTTGGTTTTCTTTCTGCTTCTCTGATTGCTTGTTCAGTGTATCATTTGCTGGTTCTACTTATTCTCATTTTTCCCTTGCTGTTTGGGTACCTCAGGTATCAGTCCTAAGTCCTTTCCTCTTTTCTCTATACACAGCCCCTATAGGACAAACTATCAGCAAATTTGGCTGCCAGTACCATCTCTACGCTGATGACACCAAATTATGTACAACTTCCTGTGACATCACCGCACTCTAATACAAAACACTAGTGATTGTCTGTCAGCTGTCTCTAACATCATGTCCTCTCTCTTCTGAAACTGAATATTTTAAAAACTGTGATCCTAGTGTTTTCACTAACTACTAACCTACCTAAACCTGTGTCAGTCACAGGTTGTCCATTCTCTTTAGAATACAATTTAAACGTATTACTCTCACCCTCAAAACTCCCCACAGTGCAGCACTTACTTACATCTCTATTTACCACCCTACCCATGCTCTATGTTCTGCCAACAGTTTAAGAATATCATCCTCCATAATCCAAACCTCTCACTCGTGGCTCTAGGACTATTCTTGTGCTGCACAAGTCCTCGAAAGGGCACTACCCGAAAAATCAGATTCATTCTCAACATCCGTGGCCTTAAAACACATATTTTTAAGCAGGTTTATCACATTCCCTAATCTGACTCCTTTCCTTGCCCCCCCCCCCACTACATTAATACTCAGAACCTGATCCTTTCATTCAGCAGTATCTCCTACACTGCTTGCACCCTAATGCACTTTATATCTGTGCATGCACAGATACTGGCTGGGCATTGCCTGATTATCATAAGTGCTCCTGGAGCTCAAACTCCAGGCCCCACTCTCTGGCTTGCTCAGGAAAGGGGCATGCATATTTTTGCTTCATGCGATTTTTCCACGATTTACGTAAAACCGTGGCAAAACTACTGCATATTTTGCATGATTTGTGCATGCCCGCATTATTTCTAAAGTAGTTCTACGCAACTGGCAGCAAAACGGAGGATTTTTATAAAATCAAATTGCACCAGGGAGGAGGGGTGCTGGAATTTTGGTCACATCATAGTCCCATGACAAAGGTCCTAAACCGCATAGGAGGATATAAAGTGATAGTAGCTAGAGTTGAGGTCAGGTGACCACAGTGAGGGAAGGGTCTTACTCCTAATGCAGCTTTATGTAGGGAAAAAAAAAAACATGAAGAGGAGGAGTACATGAGGAGTAGTCTGAGAGAGGAAGTTACATGGGGAGTGGTCTGTGAGAAAGTAGTACATGGAGAGCAGTCTATGAGAGAGGTGTACATGTGGAGCAGTCGATGAGAGAGGAGGGTGCATGGGGAGCAGTGTGAGAAAGAGGAGAATGGGGAGCAGTTTGTAAAAGATGGGTACATGGGGAGCAGTCTAAGAAAGGAGGGTACATGGGGAGCAGTCTGAGAGAGTAAAGAACATGGGGAGCTGTTTGAGAGAGGAGAGTGCATGTGGAGCAGTCTGAGAGAGGGGTGCATGGGGGGTGGTCTGACAGAGGAGGGTACGTGGGGAGCAGTCTGTAAAAGAGGTGGGTACATGGGGAGCAGTCAGACAGGGGTACATGGGAAGCAGTGTGTGAGAGTAGGGTATATTGGGAGCAGTCTGTGGGAGAGAAGGGTTCATGGGGAGCAGTCTGTGTGAGGGAGGGAGTATGGAGAGCAGTCTGTGAGAGAGGGGTGCATGGGGAGCAGTTTATGAGAAAGGGTTGCATGGGGAGCAGTCTGTGAGAAAAGGGTGCATGGTGCATTTGTTGTGTTTTAAAGACCTTGATAAATTGTGTGCTTGAAATGACACCTGATTTGCAAATGTGTGCTCTCATGGAGGATTCTATTCTGGGTTTTAAATATATCTGAAACTGAAGTGATCATTAAAAATGGCATTTTGTGTTGAATTTGGAGAAACCACTTATTAGACACAGTTTACACTGAGTATTTTGTAGGCAGAAAAAATCTTCCGGAATTTATAGGCAGATTTTGACCTGCCTGCGCTTTTTTGTCGCAGCAAAAGACACTCAGAACTGGGCACCACTGGGCACCAAAGGTTTTTTCCGTCTCCCATTGATTTCAATGGGAGGACAGAGGTGGAACCGCGGCAAGAAAGGACATGCCACTTTTTTCCCACAAGTGGCTAAAAGCAGCCTGGGAAAAAAAAACACGGGAAAAAGACCCACCTCTGCCTCCCATTGAAATAAGTGGGGGGACAATTTCGACCGTTTTTTGGGGCTGATTCTGATGTGATTTCCACGTCAAAATCAGCATTAAAAACTCTGTGGGAATAGGGCCTTATATTGGTTGTGTTGAACTATTTAAATTGTACTAAATTGTTTTGCTTATAAACCTTATTTGCAATGAAGGATGAAAAATTTTGCATGGAACCTTAGATTACCCAAAACTGATGGCTCAGGATGCTATGGTGCAATAAGAACCCATTTAATACCTTTGTATTACAGATGCATTTTTCTTAATTGGGGCCTTATGATATATTCACATAAGAAGAAACCAGAAAAATCATTCCTAATGAAAAGTTTTGGGAAAGGTTGTCCTGCATACCTCTGATGGTTTTCCGAGTGCCTCTACCAAGTAGGAAATAAGATGTTTTTTCCCAATTTATTAAGACCTGCGGTCTAAGATATATTATTTTTATCAATTTTCTGAATACTGGACCGAAGCCCATCCTCAAAAGTACCACCTGCAGGAAACCCCACTCGACCGTATCGAAAGTCCTGGAGGCGTCTAATGAAACCAACAGGTAATCATCAGAATCGAGTGGGCTACCCTGCATATTCAAATATAGTCAATGTATATTTTCTGTAGTAGATCTATTGGGCATAAACCCTGCCTGGCCTCTATTCACTACTTCCCCAATAATTTTTGCAACTCTATTAGCCAGTACCCTTGCCAATATTTTAATATCCACGTTTAGCAGAGAAATTGGCCTATAAGAAGTAATTTCCTCTATATCCATTCCTGGTTTTGGAATCAGCACCACCGCTGCCTCATACATAGAGTCTGGGTGATCTTCAGATGAAATAGGTTTATTAATTGTTAACAGCAACATGGGCAAAAGTGTTTCCTTATATCTTTTATATACCTCAAAAGGAAGTCCGTCGATGCCCGATGCCTTCCCGCTTGGTGCTTCCTTTATTACCTGTTGTAATTCCTGCAATAATATTGGTGCCTCCAACTTTTCAGCACTGACTTTGGGGAGGAGGGGCATGATCAAGGACTACAAATATTTTCTACAATTTTCCTCTGAATATGGAGTTTAATATTGGTACAAACTTTCATAATAATGAAAAAATTGATCTCTAATTTCCTGAGGGTCTGTAAGTTTACCTGTTTCTGAATTAATACAATTAATGTTTTTATTATCCCTTTTTTTCCCCACCTTCTTTGGCAACCATCGTCCCATTTTTTCCCCTCTACCAAATAGTTATGAGTCTCCCCCAAACAAATTTTTGGTGCTTTAGCTAATAGGAACCTTTCCAATTTCTCTTGTGCATCTAACCAAGTTGTTTTTTTTTTCTGTGTACTAGGATGGTCCAAAAAATTTTTCTCACTTTCTTGAACTTTATCCTTAATTTATTTTTCAATTGAATTAAAGTGTTTTTTTAAGTCTACATATTTCCCTATTCAAAATACCCCTCAAATGTGCTTTACTAGCATACCATATAATATTTTGAGATGCTGACCCTCTATTAATCTCATAGAAAAGTGTAAGTTCTTCTTCAAGCTTATCGTGAGTGTTAATATATTCTAACCATTGTGGATTTAAATTCCAGTTTCTTCTTCTAAAACAATTTTTAGTGCCTAAATTAATACAAATAATAGAGTGACCTGAGACCGCTCTAGACCCATGATACGTGTTTTCCATTAAATGTTATGCCCCCTGATTCCCTATAACTAAGTCTATCCTGGTTAGTGACATGTGGGTTTTAGAGAAGCAAGCTCTTTTCCATTTGGATTTTTAAAGGGAAGGTGTCATTAATTTTTTTTTTATCATATTGCTTTTAATATGATATTAACATTAATTTTATTTATTTGTGTTCTCATGTTCTACTTTTTATATTGTTCTGAATTTTACATCTCTATGGGGGCTGCCATTTTTTTTTCATCTCTGTATGTGTCGATTAACGACACATACAGAGATGGAATACGGCACATACAACCCCATAGAGAATGCGAACGGGAGCTGTTCCATTCTCAGAAGCATACGCCATCTGTGTGGGAACGGTGCATGCGCCGCTCCTACACAGAGCAAATTAAAGCTCTTTCACAGAGCGAAATCCAGCGCCATTTTCATGTGGACCAGAAGCCGCTGCCGGACAGTCAGATGATGACTTCCGGCCGCGGCTTCCGGCCATATGTTCAGGTGCAAGGAATAGGAGCATAGACCAGCGTAGGCGGCGGCGGCAGGTAATTTATGTTCGTGTATGTGATGTGTGTATTATGTTAGTGTGATACTGTCTGCCGAGCCCTGTATCTAATCCTCCTACACTGTGCAGTCGCTCAGAAAATGGCGGCACACAGTGTAGAAGGTTTGAAGATTCAAACCCTTCCTTCTCCTGGCACTAGCCATAAGGGAGGGGGGATTGTGTGAGGACACTAGAGAAGAGTGTGTCCACCCCAAATTTGTAGCATACATCAAAGAGGTTGCTTTACCACATTGACCATGCTGCAATTTTGGGAACTGCTCTGTCTAGTGCCCAACACATGGAAATGTTATAAATTAGAATCTAAGTTATAATATTTCCTAACTTGTGAAAAAATTAAAAAAATATAACAATGTGTAATCACGTAAATAATAATTGTTTAACATTCCCTTTAACCCCTTACCGCTATGTGACGTAATAGTCCATCACAGGAGATGTCCTGTTAACGCAAACTGACGGACTATTACGTCACAGAATTAACAGGGCACTGTGTCGGCAGACGCGTCTGCCGACACAGTTTTAAAGCAGAGATAGCTTAACGCTATTACTGCTTCAAGGCCAGGACCAGTGCTAGCCTCCGATCCCTCCGATTAACCCCTTAGATGCAGCCCTCAAAACTGAGAGCTGCATCTATGGTGTTTACAAGCAGATCAGAACCCTGCAGTGAAATTACGGGGTTCCGATGACTGCTCCAGCAGATTGGAAGCCTAACAATGGCCTCCCGTCTGCCAAGTACGGAAGCCTGCTAGGTTCCGCCTAAAAGGCGTCCGGCCGCAGTTTCAAGATGGCGCAGGCTCAGAAGCTGAGTCTGCGACATCAGCCGTAGGTGTCAGCTATATCTAACAGCTGACACCATGCTTTAATGGCAGGGAATGGAGCTAGCTCCAATCCCTGCCATTAACCCCTCAGATGCCGCGATCGCGGCATCTTAGTGGTTTGTAGCGATCGACATCGACATGATGTTATCGTGACCAAACCGATCGCTGCTATGGCAACAGGAGGCCTAATAATGGCCTCCTGGTCTGCCACGTACAATAGCCTATTGGGACGTGGGTAGTGCAATGCATTAGAGTAAAGATCAGAGGTGCAGGACCTCAAGTCCCCTAGTGGGACAAAAAAAAAAGTTGAAAAAAGTTAATAAAAAAGTTTCATAAGAGTGTAAAAATAAAAGTTTCAAGTTAATAAAAACAAACACTGCCTTTCTTCCTATAATAAGTCTTTTATTATTGGAAAAAAGTGAAAATGTTAAAAACAGTACACATATTTGGTATTGCCGCGTCCGTAACAACCCAATCTATAAAACTATAATATTATTTTTCCCGCACGGTGAATGCCGCAAAAAAACAAAACACCAGTCACTATCACCGCCCCTCATAAAACATGGAATAAAAAGTGATCATAAAGTCGCATGTACCTCAAAATGGTACCAATAAAAACTAAAACCCGTCCTGCAAAGAACAAGCCCTTACACAGCTTTTCTGACTGAAATATAAAAAAAGTTCTGGCTCTCAGAATATAGCGACACAATGCACAGAGTGTCCAAAAGCGGATAATGTCTGGCCCCATTTATCAGTGCGACGCTGAACACATATCTCTGAAATATTATTTATTTACCGCATTATTATACCTTCTTATTATGCCCTGATGTACCCGCACAGATTACATATACCCCCAAATTATAAACTCAAATACCATCAAAACCCCAAACAGAACAACTGCCAAGCAAAATCTGCTCTCCAAAAACCAAATGGCGCTCACACCCTTCTGAACCCTACAGCGTGCCCAAAAAGCAGTTTACGTCCACATATATGGCATTGCCATACCCGGGGGAACCAGCTTAGCAGTTTACGAGATGTGTGTCTTCGGTGGCACAAACAGGGCACAACATATTGCGCACTAAAATGGCAAATCAGCGGAAAATTGCAATTTTTACTTTGCACCATCCGCTGCGCATTAATTACTGGTTGAAAAACACCTGTGGGGGCAAAATGCTCACTACACCCCTTAAAATGCCTCAAGAGGTGTCATCTCCAAAATAGGGGTCACTACTTGAGGGTTTGTTTTGCTATTTCACCTCAATTTTGGGCCAATGCTGTGAAAATCCCCAAAATGGACCTCAAATGCGCATGGTGCTTAAGGGATGTAGTTTCCAAAATGCGGTCACTTCTTGGGGGCTTCTACTGTACTCTGGTACCTTTAGGGTTTTGGAAATGCGACATGGCACCCAAAAACCAAGCCAGCAAAATCTGCATGCCAAATAGCATTCCTGCCATTCTGAGCCCTGCCGTGTGTCCAAACAGAAGTTTATTACTACATATGGGGTATTGCCGTACTCGGGAGAAATTGCTTTATAAATGTTGGGGTGCTTTTTCCTCTTTATCCCTTGTGAAAATGAAAAAATTCAAATTTTTAGTGGAAAAAACGCTGATATTAATTTTTACGGCCTAATTAGAATTTTTTTTGGAAAAGACCAGTGGGGTCTAAATGCTTACTATACCCTTAGATAGATTCCTTAAGGGGTGTAGTTTCAAAAATGGGGTCACTTTTGGGGGGTTCCTACTGTTTTGGTCCCGCAGGCACTTAGCAAATGTGACATGGCACCCGAAAACCATGTCAGCTAAATTTGAGCTCCAAATGGTTCTCCTTCTATTTTGACCCCTGCCGTGTGTCCAAGCAGAAGTTTATGACCACTTATGGGGTATTGCCATAATCGGGAAAAATTGCTTTTCAAACGTTGAGGTGCTTTTTCTCCATTATGCCTTGTAAAAATAAAAAATGTCAACATTTTATTAGAAAAAATTTAGATTTTAATTTTCACAGCCTAATTCCACTAAAGTCAGCAAAAAACCTGTGGGGTCAAAATGCTCACTATACCCCTCGATAAATTCCTTGAGGGGTGTAGTTTCCAAAATGAGGTCACTTTTGTGGGTTTCCACTGTTTTGGTCCCTCCAGGACGTTGCAAAAGCAACATGGCACCGAAAATCATTCCTGCGCTCCAAAATCCAATTGGCACTGTTTCCCTTCTGAACCCTGCCGTGGGTCCATACAGCAGTTTATTACCACATATGAGGTATTCCCGTAATCGGAAGAAGTTGCTTTACAAACATTGTGGTTCTTTTTCTCCTTTATTCCTTCTAAAAATTAAAAAATTCTAAGGGGGATTTTCAATTTTACAGACTATTTCCAATAAATTTAGCAAAAAACCTGTGGGGTTAAAATGCTAACTATACCCCTCAATAATTTCCCTGAGGGGTGTAGTTTCGAAAATGGCATCACTTTTGGCGGATTTCCACTGTTTTGGCACCACAAGACCTCTTCAAACCTGACATGGTGCCTAAAATATAATCTAAAAAAAGGAGGCCCCAAAATCCACTGGGTGCTCCTTTGCTTCTGAGGTCCGTGTTTCAGTACAAGAGGACACGAGGGCCAAATGTGGGATATTTCTAAAAACTGTATAATCAGGGTAATAAATATGGAGTTGGAATTCTTGGCTAAAACCTTCTGTGGTATAAAATGTTTTTATTAAAAATTTATTTTGGCAAAAAAAATATGAAATTAGTCAATTTCACATCTATTTTGCTTTTATTCCTGTGAAACGCCTAAAGGGTTAAGAAACTTTTTGAATGCTGTTTTGAATACTTTGAGGGGTGCATTTTTAAAATGGTGTGATTTATAGGCACTTTCTAATATATAAGGCCCTCAAAGTCACTTCAGAACTGAACTGGTCCCTGTAAAAATCGCCTTTTGAAATTTTCTTGAAAATGTGAGAAATTGCTGCTAAAGTTCTAAGCTTTGTAACGTCCTATAAAAATAAAAGGATGTTCAAAAAACGATGCAAACATAAAGTAGACATATGGGGGATTTTAACTAGTAACTATTTTGTGTGGTATTATTATCTGTCTTACAAGCGAATACATTTAAATTAAGAAAAATGCAAATTTAAAAAAAATTCCTTTTTGGTGTTTTTCACAAATAAATACTGAATTTATCGACCACATTTTTCTACTAACATCAAGTACAATATGTCACGAGAAAACAGTCTCAGAATCGCTTGGCTAGGTGAAAGCATTCCCAAGTTATTACCACATAAAGTAACACATGTCAGATTTGAAAAAATCAGCTGTGTCCTGATGGCCAAAACAGGCTGTGTCCTTAAGGGGTTAAGCTGCCATATATCTAACCATTTAAGTTCCTTTAAAAATGTCCCAAATATAGTAAATTTAGAATAATTTTTCACTCCTACATAAAATTTGTCAACAATATTATTAAAATCCCCCAGCAAAAAAAAGGTTGGTCATCTCTGCCCACAAGAAACTCCTGAAACTCATAAATCACCTCATACTCAAAGTGCGGAGGTATATATATATTTTTCAAACTGCATTATAGAAGGCATTGAATGTGTAGTAGCAGCTACACGTGTATGTATATATATATATATATATATATATATATATATATATACATACACGTGTAGCTGCTACTACACATTCAATGCCTTCTATAATGCAGTTTGAAAAAACGTATCGTCCCCTTTTGTCTACTTTTTTAAATATCAACTAAAAATGTACTCCTTTACAGACAAGTATTGATACTCCTCTTAAAAGAGAGGAGTACATTGAGTGAAACTGAGCATGTATCCAGCTTTTCTGTATCCTATTGAGAGATTCCGATGTTAAATGAGTTTCCTGTAGGTAGATCAAATTTCTGCCCCCTTAGAAGATCAAAGATTGTGGTCCTCTTGATCCTATTTTCCATCCCACGTACATCCCACGATATAATATTAACCATTATATTTCAGGGAGAAAAAAATTATAAACACCCTGCTCCCCATTTCCCTCCCCACCACCACCTCATAGTATACCCTATACAAATTGTTATTCTTTTTTTGTTACCTCTTTTTTTTTCTCTTTTACCCTAGAGAACATACTCCCTTCTCTCCTTCATTCTCCTTCACTCCTTCCTTTTTTTCCCCCATGGTCATTATCCCCCCACCACTCGACTCCTCCTCTTCCCCCACTTCATTTTATTCTGAAAACCTTAATGTCTATTTTCCCCTCTAAATTTCTCTATTTGAGAGATAGACTGTCCATCCAACTGTGAATATCTCCAGGCACTTTGAAGAACTTTATAGTTCCCTCCCAGACAATACGCATCTTTCTAGGATATAACATTGAGTACTTGATGTGATTTTGCTTTAGTCATTTTTTTTACCAGAATAAATTTACTCCTTCTTTTCTGTGTCTCCCATGAGAAATCCAGGTAGATAGCAATTCTTTCTGAATTGAACATCAGTGTCCCTTTAACTCTCGCATTCCTGAGTATCCTCTCCCGATCCTCAAAGGCCAGTATCGGTCTACGGGGGAACCTTTCGAGCAACCTGTAGGAATTCTATGAGCTTGTTCAATCATAAAGAAATTTGAGAAAATGTCCTTATCCAGAACTTCCTGTCGCCATTTAGTAATGAACTCCCTAATATTACTGCCCTCTGATTTCTCAGGAAAGCCCAGACATCATGCCTAATGGAAGTTATTTCTTGTTCAACACTCCCCAGCTGCATGGACATTTCCCCCAGTTTTTCATTGCACACATTAACCGCATTTAGTAAAGACACTTTATCTTATTTATGCCAGACTCGGCCTGAACCTCTCCCTTATACGGGGAGTTTATGGCCAAAACATTAACTGTTTCTAAAGTTTCTATATCGTCCAAATGGAGTGCACTTGTATCACTGCTAGTGCCTTCAGATTTCTTTGCAAACTTCCCGAGTCTCTCGACTACACTTTCATTTATATTGCTCCCTTTGCTACCTCCTCCTCCAGTTTTTCCTGCTGTTGCATTTTTGCCTTTTCCTCCATTCATAGTTATATTGGTGCTTGCGATTTGTCTCCTATAGCACAGGAGACTCAATTCACTAAGGAACAACTGACCATTCCACCAATACACTTTGCAATATTGAACACACACCTCCAATATAGGGTACAGCGATGATGGTGATGGGGTCACCAATTTCCAACCTTTTTCAAGAATACAAGTCAGCTTATAAGACAGCAAGGGCTATAGGTGAAAAAGAAAGGCATATAGGAGCATATACAAGAGCTACAACTGTGACTACATCTATTATAAAGCTATACAGCTCCTATAATTGGTTTATACTGCCTGAGCCCAAAAATAGGCAAAAAAACATATCCTCCAGGTTCCTTAGGGTAACATATGTGAAAAAGGCACAATATATTAGTATAGAGCAGCAAAGACTGTACCTTTATCCATTAATTATACTGTAAGCCCGGACCAGAGGGAGACATTTTCAGTTAGTAAAGCAGAGTAGAGCGCAGCCGAGCAGAAAGCTGGAATACTACTGCATAACAAACAACCCAAGCCTAGGGGGGGAGACTGTCCTTAGTCAACAGCGCAGAATGGAATGCAGAGTAAAGCGCAGGGAAAGCGGAATACAGACAGAGCAGAGTGGCTCAGACGACCTAGGCTCACGCCGAGGGAAGCGAGGAGAAACGGAGGTAGGAGGTCAGAGCGGAGCACTCACATGCTCACAACTCGAATTACAGCACCTACCTATCTGTCCCGAATCTGCTACAGACCTTGACAGAATAGTTTAGCTCAAATGTGAAGTCTGCTGAAGCAAGTCCTAAAGAATGACTACTAACAATCAACAAATTGCTGAACTATAAGCATTCTTGATACGTAGGTAGCACTAAATTCTTGTAGTTCAGAAACTTGTTGCTTTTTAGTTGTCATACTGTAGGACTCATTCTACATTTGGACCAAACTATTTTGTCAAGGTCTGTAGCAGATTTGGAGTCCAGTGGTTGAAACGTTCAGACAAGAGGGTGATAATAGCAAGAGTTTTAAAAGTCCAAGTTTGGAACACAGATAAATAGCAATAGTTTGTAGCATGAGACAGAGACATGGTTAGGAAACAATCCAAGTGTGGTACATAAATTAGCAGCAGCAGTTTGTAGAGAGGCAGCAAGGAACTAGACTAGAGGCAGGAAGTCAAAAGGGTGCGAATATTTGGGCAATCAGGGCAAAGAATAACAGGAGGACCAAGAATCAATAGTACTTAGACAAGAGATTCAGCAGTAAAACTGTTCATCATTTCGGATAGCTCAATAAGAAGAGCTGCTTCTTGGCACGCAGGAGTTTTTTTGTTTGACTCCTAACACGTGGAGATTTCATAGACATAGCCTTTCTCATGATAATATTATTGTATTGTTGACAAAGTCAGCACTAGTAGACATGGAAACATTTGATGGGTCACCCCTATCATCAGGGCCTGTTACTCATGAGACTATCCAGCTTCAAGTACTCATCAAGAAGTTATTCATTTTTAAAAACAAGTTTCCATTTATTTGAGGAATTACTTGACTTTCCACTCATAATTCAGCCATTAATTGGGAAATATTTCTTATACATGTTTAGTAAGTGTCACGATCTAGGGGTATGTGGACCCACTAGACCGCTCCGCCGTAGCGGAGAGGCAGCTGGCCAAGTCACAGTCTATGCAAAAGTTGGTAGCACAAGAGTACCTGAGATAGTCTGGACAGTGGCGGAGGCTTTGGCACGAATGGGACTAGACGTGGCAAGTAGCACCAGACGTGGCGGATGATACCAGGAGTGGCAGATGACACCTGACGTGGTGTATAACAGCAGGCGTGGCAGGTGACACCAGACGGGGTGTATAACAGTTGATGTGGCAGACGACACAACACGACTCCAACAATAGAAAGGCTCAGGAAAAAAACACAGCACGGGATACAGGATACATGTAGCATGGCACGGGAACTCTGGGAGCAGGAAACAACTATGGGACCATTTGCAATACGAACATGGGTAGACAACAACTCTCAGGCAAGGATGGAAAGGGCGGAGCCCTTTTTATAGTCCAGGATGATCAGGGATAAATTAGGGAATTTTTAACAGGTGCACGAGCACGCTAACATCAAGAGCAGGACCCGGATTGGCCGCGAGTGCTGGCGTCTCCTAGGAGGGAGACGTTGGCAGGATGCCGGCAGTCTGTGGTCGTGGCCGTTGCATGGTAAGGAACGGTGGGGGTCCACGACCATGGCCATGACAGTACCCAATCTTACGCCCCATCTTCTTGGGTCCGGAGCATATGAGGAATTTCTTAATAAGGGTGGGGGCATTGAGGTTCCCTTCTGGCTCCCAGGACCACTCCTCAGGACCAAACCCTCTCCAGTCCACTAGATAGAAAGTTCTTTCTCCTACTCTATTATAGTCCAGAATCTGCCTTACTTCAAACACATCAGAAGAACCGCTGGGAACGACTGCAGACCTTGAAGCTTTACTGAAGCGGTTCAGAACCACAGGCTTAAGGAGGGACACATGGAACGTGTTGGGAATCTTGAGAGTAGGAGGCAAACAAAGTTTATACATAGGATACAGGGTTAATTCATTGCAGAACTTCAAAAGGACCGAGGAACCTGGAGCAAATTTATGAGAGGGCATCTTGAGACTAATGTTTCTCGAGAATAGCCAGACTTTGATTCCAGAAGAGAACTTAGGAGAAACTTTTGTTCTTTTTTCATGCGGCCTACAGCCTGGTGGATCGTAGACTTAGTTTGCTGCCAGATGTGAATAAAATTCCCAAATGAAGAATTTGCTGCTGGTACCTGAGTCATGGCTGGCACAGGAAGAGGCACTCGATGATGCTGGCTCTACACAATGTAGAAAGGAGACGAGGCAGTAGTCTCACTTGTGTGATTGTTGTACGAGAATTACGCCCAAGGGAGGGGTTGCACCTAATTGTCGTGGGCGGAAACGAAATGACGGAGACAATTCTCCAAAATTTGATTGGTCCTCTCCACTTAACAATTGGACTGTGGGTGATAGGCAGAAGAGAAGTCCAGTTTTATTTCTATCAGGTTGCACAGGGCTCTCCAGAACTTGGATGTAAACTGTACAACCCAGTTCGGGACAATATGCAGAGGAAGTCCATGTAGCCAGAAGATGTGCAGAATAAAGAGATTTTCCAGGTGAGGAGCAGACAGAAGTCCAGTCAACAGGCTAAAATGTGCCATTTTAGAGAAACTAGCCACTACTACCCAGATCGTAGTACATCCAGCTGAGGGGGGAAGGTCAGTGTTAACGTCCATAGCGATATGCTGCCAAGGGCCATAAGGAGCAGGCAGGGGTAGTAGCAGACCAGCAGGTTTGGAGCTAGTAGACTTGTTCGAGGCACAGTTCATACTTGAGGAGATGTAGTCCGCAACATTTCCAGGCAGAGTAGGCCACTAACAGTGACGAGCTATCAAGTCCTGTGTCTTACGGACACCAGAGTGCCCAGCTAGTTTCGAGTTGTGTCTCCAGCAGAGGATTATCTTTATGTCAGCAAGACAGACAAAAAAATTTCCAGGAGGAATGTCTCTAATTTGCAGAGGGTTGGCGGCAATAATTCTAGAAGGATCTATGCTGTATTGAGGAGTTTCCTCAGTCATTGGCTTCAAAGGAGCGAGACAGGGCGTCAGCCCTTACATTCTTGTCTGCAGGACGGAGGTGAAGTAAAAACTGAAATTGGGCGAAGAACAACGACCATCTGTCTTGGCGTGGATTTAATAGTTGAGCCGACTGTAGGTACGTGAGGTTCTTGTGATCAGTATATATGATAATAGGATGGAAAGCAAGTGTCTCCATTCCTCTAAGGCCAACTTGATGGCCAGCAACTGGAATAGTTGCGTTCTGTTGAAGAAAATACATTTGAGAAAAGCCACAAGCCACCATCTTGCATTTAGAGTTATTTTGGCATAGTAGTGATCCCGCACTTACAGAAGAGGCATCCACCTCCAGAAACAACTGCCGAGATGCATCAGGGTGAAGGAGAACAGATGCTGAGGTGAAAGCACTCTTGAGATTAGTAAACGCTGATTCCGCCTTCGGAGACCAACCCCGATGGCCGCAGCCATAGATCAGTTAGACACCAGCGCTCCCTTCCGCTTCACTCTGTTGTGTCCCGTATGGTGCGCGCACACGCTCGTGTCAGGCCTTAAAGGGCCAGCGCCCGCACCTGTATAGTATGTCAAATTAGCCCATGACCACCCTGGACTATAAGAAAGGCCCTGCCCCTTCCTTGATTGCCTGAGCATGTTGTGTTTACCCGTGTTAGTGTTTGCAAATGGTCCCTTAGTGTTTTCAAGTTCCCAGTTTTCCCGTACCTGCTACCTGTATCCTGTATCCCGTGCTACCTTGATCCTGTGCCATAGAGAGTTGGAGTCGTCTTGTGCCGTATATTACGCTAACTCTGTTACACCGCGGCTGGTGTCTACCTGCTGCCAAGGTCCCATGCGAGCCTAACCATCGCTACTGTCTGAATTACCATAGGTACCTTTTCAAACTATAGACATTTACTTGATATCCTGTTGGCCAGGTGCTATCCCGCAGAGGGTCCAAACACCCCTCGTGGATATGGTCAGGTCTCGGAATATGTTATTTGCAAACTCCTGGAACACAGCTGATGCGCTGAATAGTCCAAAGGGCATCACGAGGTATTCGTAATGGCCGTCTCAGGTGTTAAATACCATTTTCCACTCGTCACCTTTGCGTATACAGCTCAAGTTATAAGCTCCGCGTAGATCCAGCTTTGTGAACACCTTGGCCCCACGAATTCTATCGAAATGTTCTGAGATAAGCGGCAGAGGATACTTATTCTTAACCATAATTTGGTTTAGACCCCATTAGTCATTACATGGACGAAGAGATCCATCCTTCTTCACGAAGAAGAATCTATCTCCGGCCGGAGAGGATGACTTCCGGATGAACCCTCTCTCTCTCTCGGTTCTCCTTAATGTAGACGGACATGGCTAGGGTCTCAGGCAGGGAGAGAGGATAAACTTGACTTTGAGGAACTAATTAATCACGGCAGTCGTAGATGCGATGAGGAGAAAGAGTCTCTGCTTCCCTCCTACTGAAGACGTCTGCAAAACCAGCATAATGTGACGGTAGATCGGAGAGTGACTGAGGCAGTGGATGCAAAACAGGACGAACCTATGGCAGGCAGCGGGCAAGGCACTTGGACCCCCATTGGGGGACCTCTCCAAAACTCCAGTCGAGAACCGGAGCATGTAGACGAAGCCCAGGCACGCCCAGTGAAGGACTCTGATTTGTAGTGCCAGTGGTTTTGTGATGGATACAATAGGATCAGGATAAGGGTAGTCCAGTCACAGAGGCAACTGCCAAGTGTCTCTCCAGAAGAAATGTGGGTAGGTGTAGGCGATCCACTAGATCCTGCTGGATAAAATTTGCAGCTGCTCCAGAATCCAGATAGTCAGAGGAGGAGTGTGATCTCTCTCCAGAGATGATGGTCACAGGAATAGATAATTTGGGAGAGGCTTTGACATTTGGTGTCGTCCCACGTAGCGTTGTCTCTCCAACCAAACTTTGGTGCTGGAGTTTTCCAGTTTTTGTGGACATTGGCGTACAAAATGGCCTCTAAAGCGGCAATATAGACACAGACCTGAAGAGCATCTGCGCTGTTTCTCCTTCTCAGACAGTTTTATCCTGTCTACCTGCATAGGTTCTTAAGGTAGAGCAACAAGGGAGGCAATAGTGGTCTCTGGAGCGAGAGTGTCAGTCTGTGGGAACGTCTCTTTTGCCGAATCTCCTGAGCACGTTCCTGGATCCTCATGTCGACCCGGGTAGCCAAACAGGATAAGAGCATCCAGAGTAAAATGAAGATCGCAGGCTGCTAGCTCGACTTTGATGTGTGAGGGCAGTCCCTGACAAAATATCGCCACCAACACCTCATTGTTCCATGCCAACTCCGCTGCCAGGGTACGGAAAGATATTGCATACTCTCCTACTGTGGACCTTCCTTGCTTGAGGGTTAACAGATTGGCCGTTACAAAGGATGTTAGACCCGGGTCCTCGTTCACAGTATGAAAAGTCTGTAAGAATAAAGCTAGGTCAGAGAATTCAGGTCCCTCTCGTTACAAGATGGGTTTCGCCAAAACCAGGGCCTTGCCAGCGAGAAGGGAAATGATGAAAGCTATCTTGGCCTCATCAAAGGGGAAGAGATGAGCTCGTAGTCTAAAACTAATCATACATTGGTTGATGAACCCTCTACAGGCTCTAGGGTTACCGTCATAGTGAGAAGGAAGAGGCAGCAAAACTGTGGATCCAGAACAGACAGGATGAGTGACGGGCAGTGGAACAGCAGCAACATCTGAAAGAGGAGCAGGAGGTTAATCCAGTCAGGCGATGATGGCGTTTACAGCCATGAGGAATTGATCTGGTGTGCATGTAGGTCATGCATATCCGTTTGTATCACCTGAACTGTGGTCTTAGACTGGCCAGTGGGTTCCCTGGCAAATTGTGCTGTCACGATCTAGGGGTATGTGGACCCACTAGGCCACTCCGCCGTAGCGGAGAGGCAGCTGGCCAAGTCACAGTTTATGCAAAAGTTTGTAGCACAAAAGTACATGAGGTAGTCCGGACAGTGGCGAAGGTTTTGGCATGGATGGGACTAGGCACGGCAGGTAGCGCAAAACATGGCGGATGATACCAGGAGTGGCAGATGACACCAGACGTGGTATATTACAGTAGACGTGGCAGACGACACAACACGACTCCAAAACTAGAAAGGCTCAGGAACAAAACACAGCACGGGATACAGGTAGCAGGACACGGGAACACTGGGAGCAGGAAACAACTAAGGGACCATTTGCAATACGAACATGGGTAGACAACAACAACGCTCAGGCATGGAGGGAAAGGGTGGATCCCTTATTATAGTCCAGGATGTTCAGGGACAAATTAGGGAATTCTTAACAGGTGCACGCGCTGGCCTTTAAGGCCAGGACCGAGTGTGCGCTCGCACTCTAACATCAAGTGCAGAGCCAGACGGATGCGAGTGCCAGCGTCTTCTAGGAAGGGGATGCTGGCAGGATGCCTGCGGTCTGTGGTCACAGCCCTCGCAAGGTAAGGAACGGTGGCGGTCCGCGACCACGGCCGTAACAGTATGATAATTGTCAGTTAAGTTGTCTGTTTAAACCTACTTCTTCACTGGGTGCGCGGTGGTGTATGTGGGTCTGGTTCTTCCTTGGCTCTCTTATTTCTCCATTATACTATGTATGTATTTCCCATTCAGGATTAACCATATGTACTTATTTATTCCACTGTGCATTTGTACTTGTGTATCGTGAGATTTGGTTAATAGTCTGTATTTACTCGCCTCTGTTGGGATGCATTTAACAATTATGTTTTTTTTATATGCCCTTTATAAAGGACCTATGGATGTCTGTAATAAAAAGAATGCAGATTTACTTCTTCCACATCATTCATATGATTTCCAAATAGAACTGTTACCTGGAGCTTGACTACCCATTGGTCATATCTGCTATTATTCTGAACCAGAACACAAAGCATTACGGAAATATTTGAATGAGAATTTGAAAAAAGGCTTTATCTGGCCATCTACATCTCCTGATGGAGCACCTTTGTTCTTTGTTGAGAAGAAAGATCCCACAATATCTAAGGGGTTTAACTATCGGAATCTGAACACTCTCCAATTCCGGCAGTTGTCGCAGGAGCCTGGCTGTGTATAACACATGCTGCTGATTTTGTGGGTACAGTTGCAGATATGGCGCATATATCTGTCACGATGCGGGAACTAGCACCCGCTTGTGATGGATATATTCGTCACTCATCGTTAAGGCTTCTTACATCTAAAACATTTACTAAGCTTGAACTAAGAAAGGCATACATCCTTGTTTGAATCCTTCCTGGGTATGAATAGAAGACTGCTTTCAGGACAAGGTAAGGACACTTTGAAAATCTTGTATTATCTTTAGGACTTTGCAATGCTCCAGCGACTTTTCAACATTTTATCATGATTTTTTCAGGGACTCACTGGATTCATTTGTAGTAGCCTACCTGGATGTTATCTTAATTTTCTCAGACAATCTTGAGGAGCATCGCAAACATGTCTAAACGGTACTACGACTTAGAAAATATTGCTGATACTTTGAACTTGAGAAATGTGAGTTTGAACAGACTTCAATTTAATATTGTGGGTACAATATATCTCCGGAAGTTCTGTGTATGGACCCTTGTAGAATCATCGCTTTTGTTGATTGGCCAACTTTTAAAAATGAAAAAAAAAAAGTTGCGAGATTTATTGGTTTTGCAAACTTCTACGGAAAGTTCATTTGAGACTTCTCCAAAATCATAGAACCAATTATTCAACTCACAAACAAGAATGTTCGCTTTACTTGGACACTGAAGTTTTATTAAATTGAAGCCTCTCCTAACATCAGCACCTACATTAGTTCATCCAAATTCAGAGTTATCTTTCACTGTCGAGGTTAATGCATATGATTCTGCAGTGGGGGCAGTTATGTCTCAGCAGACAGGAAACAAGATGTTGTTCCACCTTTGTGCTTATTATACTTTTCAAATGTCCTCATGTGAAAATAACTATATCATCGGAAATAAAGAACTGCTAGCGAATAAAAGTTGAGACATCTTTTAAAAGGAACTGCTAATTCTTTAACTGTATTTACTGATCATGGAAATCTGGAATTTATCTGTGATGCCAAAAGATTATCTACCAGACAAGCAAGATGGAGCATATTATTTTCTCGATTTAATTCTGTGATTACTTATTGACCTGGAGCATAAGATGATAAAGCTGATGCATCCAGGATGTTCTCTGAGTCCACACAGGAAGACAAGTTGGAAAGCACAATTTTATTTGGAAAAATCTTTGTAGGGACTACTTATTCAAAAGAGTTCCTAACTCTTCTCAAGGATGGATATAAAAATGACCCATTGCTTAGTCATCCTCCAAGGAATGTCAATCTTTTCTTCAAAGATAGATTCTGGATGTCACTTCATTTTTTTGTATGTACAAGAAACAGCACGACTTTATATTCTAAAATTAGTCCATGATTCTGAGCTGGCTGGATATTTAGGTATTAAAAAGACTCAATAATTGCTTTCTTGTTACTTTTGTTGGCCAAGTTTGAATAAGGATATCCAAAAAAATGTTTCTTCATGTGTGGTTTGTGATCAAAATAAAACTCCTTGGTCTTCTTTAGGTTTGCTACAGCTGCTCCCCATTTCAACTAGCCCTTGGGGCTCAGTTTCTATGGATTATGTGGTTGACCTGCCTCCTTTGAAGGGAATCAACACCCTCTTGGTTGCTATAGACCGCTTCACAAAGATGGCCCATTTTATTCCAATCAAGGTATTACCTAACTAATAATTCAGAAAGTATTCAAATTGCATGGCATTCCAGATAATGTGGTCTCTGATGAAGGGGTGTAGTTCGCTTTCAAATCCTGGAAACGTTTTTGCTCTGCACTAGACATAAGAGTGAATTTGTCTTTTGCCTTTCATCCGCAAAGATTTACCAATGTTTACCTCTCTTGCAGGAGTGACTGAACGCTTGACGACACTACAAAAGGTTCAAGAAAAGATTGTTGCAAGATGTTCAAAAACAATATAAACAGGCTGCTGAAAAACGCCGTAAAGCAACTTCTGCATTTCATGTAGGTGACAAAGTGTGGCTTTCCACAAAAAATTATAGCTGAAATAGCTTCTTCAAAATTCGGCTCAAAATATATTGTATGATTTTAAATTTCTGCTCAATTTAATGAAGTCACTCTTCGTTTAAAACTTCCTGAGACTATGAAAGTGCATCCTGTTGTTCATTGCGCTCTCTATAAAGGGTAGCCTGAGTTTTAATCAAAAAGTTCAACATTGTCATGCTCCTCAGTCTTCAATGATGTTTTGACGTTTCATCCACATTTTAGTGCTTTCAGAGTTGTTTTTGACCTCCGTTTTAGCTACCTCGCTTTTTTCTGTTCTCTCCATAGTGAGCGGTGTGTCACTGATATGCAAATCTGCCAGGACAATACAGTGTGGACTACCGTGCCCACACTGTCAAGCATCCCCTGTGGCCGGGAGCGCTCGTGATAATAAACCAATAGGCTGGCTCTCATGACATATAACTAAATTTAACTATATATGTCTACTAATCTCTCTTTATTTTAACAGCCAGGTTCAATGCTCCTGGGACACATGTAAGGGCCTGTTCACATCAAGTTTGTCTTCCGTTTGGTCTTTCCGTTTACCTGTTCCGTCAGAGGAACAGATGAACGGAAAGACAAATGGAGAGTATAGTTTCCATTTACAGTATCATTGATTTCAATGGTATTTTTTTCTTTCAGTTTGCGCCTGTTTTGCTAGGTTTCCGAATTTTTGATGAACAGATGAACGGAAAGGCCAAACGGAAGGCAAACGTGATGTGAACAGGACCTTGGTTAATTTCTTAGTACTGCTCTCTCATGTAATTGTTGCAGTAGCTGCTTGTGTCTCTCTGTTTGCTTTGTTACAGCTATTTTCCATTTCCGCAAACCAGTGTTCTTGTTCTTAAATCTGTTGCATACAAACCTTTCTCTTTCTTTCCAGTGTATCATTCTTATAATCTGCATTACCACCATTGCTCTATTGCCTGTGATGTCCCTGCATTTATTTGACTCCATGTGCACTTTTTCCTATGCTGTCTGTTTGCTGCAAATGTCACTCTCAATATTAACTAAAAACCTGCAAGTAAGCGCTAATACTGGGTTCTCACATTGCGGATAAAATTTGTATTTTGATGCGAAATGAGCCAAAATGTGCCATTTTGCTGAGATTTTCATGAAATCACTGTAAAATAGAGTGGTTTTGCCATGATTCGTGAGACTCCAGTTGCAAAATGGCGCAGTGTTGCCCACTTCCTGCAGTCCGTCTTCTCTTCTTTGTAACTAGAGATGGCATTTGCATGACAAAAAGGGGTGGACAGCAGATTACAGGAAAAGAAACACTTAGTGGCAGAAATTTCATACAGACTTTGCAAAGATAAAACAGAAAACGTTTTAAATAAATACAATTACAAACTTGCTCAATATCAAGTATAAGTCTTAGATTAGCATAAGTTGTTTGAAAATTTGTGTCCATTTAAACCATTTCATGAAAATGCTTTTCTGGGCTGCAATTTGCCTTCTCCACTATCAGTGAATGCCCAAGGTGAAGATTAATATATTGTTGCCAAAATTTTGGATTCTAGAATCTAACAAAATAAGCTACAGTTAAGGAAGGGGTATGGTACTTG
Source organism: Rhinoderma darwinii (assembly GCF_050947455.1). Taxonomy (NCBI): domain Eukaryota; kingdom Metazoa; phylum Chordata; class Amphibia; order Anura; family Rhinodermatidae; genus Rhinoderma; species Rhinoderma darwinii. The sequence continues at coordinate 50,699,824 of NC_134689.1, forward strand.
GGAACCAGAAAAAAATGTTCATGTTCCTAGGCTTACAAAATAATTTTATCAGAGATATTCTAGTAAGTCAGCCCCTAGGATGTCCAGAGGCTATCCTGGAAGAAGGGGAGTACTGTCAGGATTTAAACAGAGAAACTTCTGTGTTCGGGCAACAGCTCTTCTTACTGAGCAGACTGAAATGCTAGATAGCTTCACTGCTAGTGCTAGTGTGGCTGTGCATTCAGGAATAGGGAAAACAGCTATAATACACAGCTTCAGTCCTTTTTTAACCCCTTCCCGCACCTTGGCGTAAATGCACGTCCAGATGAGCAGTAACTTCGCGCACCTGGGCGTGCAGTTATGTCCACGCTTTAACAGTTAACCGCGGCGCGGCTCTACATCGCAGCGGAGGTTAACTGTGATGGGTGTCTGCCCTGCTCTCCGTGTTGCTGATCAGCGGCCCATCGCCGCTGATTTCAGCAATTAACCCCTTAGATGCGGCAGTCGATTGCGATCGCCGCATTTACGAAGTTTAGAGCAGATCGGCAGCCCCCACATGCATTTGCGGGGGCTGGCGATCCTTGTCACGGCAACCGGAGGCCAGACAATGGCCTCCGGGCTGCCATGTATGGAGGCCTTTGAGGACCAGCCAAAGGCTGGTCCTCATAGGCTTCCTGTCAGAGTGACTGCCACGTCACAATGAAAGTTAGAACACATTACACTACGTAGGTAGTGTAATGTATTCTGGCAGCGATCAGCGCTGCAAGTCTAAATGTCCCCTAGCGGGACAAGTAAAAAAAAGTAAAAAACAAGATGATAATAATGTTTTAAAAAAATAAAAGTTATAAGTTACATAAACAAAAAATGCTTTATTTCCTATAATAAGTCTTTTATTATAGGAAAAAAATGAACACGTTAAAAAAAGTACACATATTTGGTATCACAGCGTTCGTAACGACCCCAAATATAAAACTATAGTATTATTTTTCCCGCGCTGTGTACAGCGCAAAAAAAAATAAGTGATCAAAAAGTCGCATGTACGCCAAAATAGTACCAATAAAAACTACAACCCGTCCCGCAAAAAACAAGCCCGTACACAGCTTTTTTGACTAAAAACTAAAAAAGTTATGGCTCTCAGAATATGGTGACCACATTTTTTTTGATAAATATGTGATTTTATTGCGCAAACACTGCAAAACATAAAAAAAGATATACATATGGTATCACCGTAATAGTGTCAACCCACAGAATAAAGTAAAATTGTCATTTATAGCCCAGGGTGAATGGCATAAAAAAAAAGAATAAAAAACTGTCAGAATTGATGGTTCTTGGTCACATTGCTTGCCAAAAAATGGAATAAAAAGTGATCAAAAAAATCGCATGTACCCCAAAATGGTACCAATGAAAACTACAGATTGTCCAACAACAACTAAGCCCTCACACAGCTCCGGTGAAGAAAAATAAAGAAGTTCTTGCTCTCAGACTATGGTGATGCAAAATGTGTAGATCGTTCCAAAAGCAGATAACATTGGGAACCATTTATCAGTGCGACACTGGCCACATATCTGCGAATTATTATTTATTTAGCCCATTATTATACCCTCTTATTATGCCCTGATGTATTCCACACAGCTTACATATGCAAACCGAATAATACCCCGAATGATACTAGTGGTCCTAGTGACTAATTGAAACTAAACCAGAACAAGAAACAAGTCACGACCAGGTGTTTGAAAAAATACAAATAATCTTTATTAAAGTCAATTAGACACATGGAGACAACGTATAACACTTAGACATAATAAAATGCCATGGACCCTCGAACACAAACGGAATCCGAACGTAAAAGCAGAGTAGCCCCCCAGATGTAAAAATGGTCTGACACAACCTATATATGGCTAAAGTGCATAAGTACATATTAATGAGCAGGTACTAGGCATGGTACGCTTTGCACAGATGAACACATAAATAAGTATAGAGAATATATATAAGGTACAATCTAAGTAAAAACGACATATAAAGTAGTATACCTACACCTGCGTATAAGAAGATAAATAGGAGATCAAGACCAGGAGGGGGACCTCTGCTTAACCCCTGGGTTAAGCAGAGGTCCCCCTCCTGGTCTTGATCTCCTATTTATCTTCTTATACGCAGGTGTAGGTATACTACTTTATATGTCGTTTTTACTTAGATTGTACCTTATATATATTCTCTATACTTATTTATGTGTTCATCTGTGCAAAGCGTACCATGCCTAGTACCTGCTCATTAATATGTACTTATGCACTTTAGCCATATATAGGTTGTGTCAGACCATTTTTACATCTGGGGGGCTACTCTGCTTTTACGTTCGGATTCCGTTTGTGTTCGAGGGTCCATGGCATTTTATTATGTCTAAGTGTTATACGTTGTCTCCATGTGTCTAATTGACTTTAATAAAGATTATTTGTATTTTTTCAAACACCTGGTCGTGACTTGTTTCTTGTTCTGGTACAGCTTACATATGCCCCCACATTATAAACTGAAATACCAGCAAAACGCCAAACAGAACTACTACCAATCTAAATCTGAGCTCCAAAAGCCAAATGCCACTCCCTCCCTTCTGAGCGATACAGCATGCCCAAACAGCAGTTTACGTCCACAGATATGGCATCGCCATACCCGGGAGAAATCGGTTAATATTTCATGAGGTATTTGTCTTCAGTGGCACAAAGTGATCCTAACATATAGTGCACAAAAATGGCATATCAGTAGAAAATTTTCACTCTGCACCATCCGCTGCGCATTAACCACTTCACGCACCACGACTTAATAACATGTCATGGTGCAAGGGTTGATGTATGGAGCGGGCTCACGCACTGAGCCCGCGCTATACGCTGCAGGTGTCTGCTGTGTAATACAGCTGACACCCAGGACTAACGGACAGGTACAGCGATCGCGCTGTTACTGGAGCCAGTAAAAATGACAATATAGTGCAATACATCAGTATTGCAGTATATTCAACCAGCTATCAACTGATTGCTGGTTCAATAATAAAATGTGTAAAAACAAAAGTGAATAGTTATTATAAGTGAAAAAAAAAATATATATATTTAAAGTCCAAAAAAAACCCTGTTCCCATTTTTTCTCTAAAGTAATGTAAAAAAAAATAAAAAAAATATATAAAATTGGTATCGCTGTGTCTATAAAAGTCCAAACTATTACAATATATCATTATTAAACTCGCACGGTAAACGACGTGAAAATAAAGAATTTAAAACGGCAAAATCGCTGTTTTTTGGTCACCTTGGCTCTAACAAAAAATTTAATAAAAAGCGGTCAAAAAGTTGTATGAACCAAAAATGTTACCAATAAAAACTACAGCTCGTCCTGCAAAAAATACTATCTCACTCCACTCCATTGATGGAAAAATAAAAAAGTTATGGCTCTTGGAATGCGGGAAGGGAAAAACGAAAAAGAAAAGAAACAATGGATCAGTCCGGACAGGGTTAATTAATTTCTAATGAAAAAAACATTTATGACCACGTGTGTGGTATTGCTGTACTCTGGAGAAATTGCTTCTCAAATGCTGTGGTCCTTTTTCCTCCTTTAGCCTTTGTGAAATTTAAAAAATTCACAATTTTAGTGGAAATAATGTTGATATTAATTTTCACGGCCTAATGCTAATAAATTCTGCAAAAGACCTGTGGGTCTAAATGCTCACTATACCCCTAGATAGATTCCTTAAGTGGTGGAGTTTCCCAAATGGGGTCACTTTTGGGTGGTTTCCATTGTTTTGGTCCCTCGGGGGGCTTTGTAATTTTGACATGGCACCCGAAAACCATTCCAGCTAAATTTCAGATCCAAAAGCCAAATAGCGTTCCTTCCCTTCTAAGCCCCGCTGTGGGTCCAAATAGCAGTTTATTACCACATATGGCATTTTTCTGTAATCGGGAGAAATTGTTTTACAAATGTTAGGGTGCTTTTTCTCCTTTATGCATTGTACAAATTTCTAAGTTTTTTCAGAATTAAAGTAGATTTTCACCTTTACAGACTAATTCCAATGAATTCAGAAAAACAACTGTTGGGTCAAAATGCTAACTTTACCCTTAGAAAAATTCCTTGAGGGGTGTAGTTTCCAAAATTGGGTCACTTTAGGGAGGTTTCCACTGTTTTTTTTCTCTCCAGTGGATTGCAAATACGACACGGCACTGAAAACTATTCCAGCAAAGTCAAAAAATCCAAAATCCAAATGGTGCTCCTTCTCTACTGAGCCCTGCTGTGGGTCCAAACAGCAGTTTATTACCACATATGGGGTATTACTATAATTGGGAGAAATGCTTTACATATGTTGGGGTGTTTTTTCTCCTTTATTCCTTGCAAAAATTAAAAATTTCTATGATTTTTCAGAAAAAACCTGTGGGTTCAAAATGCTAACTATATCCCTAGATAAATTCCTTGAGTAGTGTAGTTTCCAAAATGCGGTCACTTCTGGGGGGTCTTTACTGTTTTGGCACCACAAGACCTCTTCAAACCTGACACGATGCCTAAAATATATTCTAAAAAAAAGGAGGCCGCAAAATCTTCCAGGTTCTCCCTTGCTTCTGAGGCCTGTTTTTCAGTCCATTAGCATACTAGGGCCACATGTGGGATATTTCTAAAAACTGCAGAATCTGGGCAATAAATATTGAGCTGCATTTCTTGGGTAAAACCTTCTGTGGTAAAGAAAATAAAATGTATTACAAATTAATTTTGAATTTCAAGATAAGAGATCTAGGCACTGTTTATTTAATGCATTAAAATTCAAGGTAAAGACGGCTACATCTGTACATTGTGTTGCTGTTGCGGGCTCAGAAGCTCAGCCCGCACCATTAGTGGGTGTCAGCTGTATATTACAGTTGACACACTGCTGCATGGCCAGGACCGGAGCTAGCCTCCGATCCGTCTGATTAACCCCTTAGATGCAGCACACAAAAGCGTGAGAACGATGGCTGATTTGGCAGATCCGAGGCCTAACAATAGCCTCCTGTTTTCCAAGTACGGAAGATTGTTAGTTCCAGCCTGGAGGCGGGGCCTAAATGTCTTCCGGCTGCAAAAAGAAGATGGCGCAGGGTCAGAAGCTGAACCTGCGACATCAGCTGTGGGTAACAGCTGTTTTTTACAGCAGACACCCTGCTGTTACTGCAGGGAATGGATCTAAATACGATCCCTGTGATTAACCCCTTGGATGCCGCGATCAAAAGCAATCACGGCATCTTAGTGGTTTGTAGCTGATGGGCATCGCTGCAATGTGATCGCGGGAGTGCCAATCGTTGCTATGGCAACCTGAGGCCTAACAATGGGCAGTGCAATATATTAGAGTAAATATCAGAGGTGCAGGCCTTCGAGTCCCCTAGGGGAAAAAAAAAAAGAAAAAGAAAAAATGTTGTACAAAAGTGTAAAGATAAAAGTTTCAAGTTAATAAAAACAAAAACTGCCTTTTTCCTATAAGTCTTCTATTATAGGAAAAAAATGAAAACTTTAAAAAAATACACATATTTGGTATCACTTCATCTGTAACGACCCAAACTATAAAACTATAATGGTGTTTTTTTCCCGCACAGTAAACACTGCAAAAAATAAAAACAAAAAACAATGGCAGAATCGCAATTTTTTTGGTCACTACCTCCCCAAAACATAGAATAAAAAGTGTAAAAAAAGTCGCATGCACCCCAAAACTGTACCAATGAAAACCACAGATTGTCCTGCAACAAATAAGCCCTAGCACAGCTTTGTTGGAGAAAAAATAAAAAAGTTCCAGCTCTCAGAATATGGTGACACAAAATGTGCAGAGCGTTCAAAAAGCGGATAAGATTGGGCACATTATCAGTGCGACACTGGCCACACATGTTCAGATTACTATTTCTTTACCCCATTATTATACCCTCTTATTATGCCCTGATGTATTCCGCACAGATTACATATGCCCCCACATTAACAATTTAAATACCAGCAAAGCCCCAAACAGAACAACTGCCAAGCAAAATCCACACTCCAAGAGCCAAATGGCACTCCCTCCCTTGTGAGCCATACAGCATGCCCAAACAGCATATTACGTCCACATATATGGCATCACCATACCCAGGCGAACAGTTTATGATGTATTTGTCTTCAGTGGCACAAACTGGGCACAACATATTGTGCACTAAAATGGCATATCAGTGGAAAATTGCAATTTTCACTTTGCACCAACCACTGCACATTCATTTTTAATGACAATAAAAACTGTGGGGTCAAAATGCTCACTACACCCCTTAAAATGTCTTAAGAGGTGTAGTTTCCAAAATAGGGGTCACCACTTGGGGGTTTGTTTTACTATTTGACCATAGAGCCTTGCAATTGTGGGCCAATGCTGTGAAAATCACCAAAATAGGCCTCACATGCACATGTTGCTCTGCACTTCCGAGCCCTGTCATATGTCCAGGCAAATGATAAATGCCTTGAGCAGTGTAGTTTCTAAAATGGGGTCACTGAGTAAACCCGACGGCCCACGGCCATGGACGCTACACCCTTTCCAGCAAAATCTGCATGCCAAGTAACGCTCCTGCCTTTCTTAGCCCTGTCGTGTATCCAAACAGCAGTTTATGACCACATGTGGGGGTATTGCCGTATTCTGGAGCGATTGCTTTACAAATGTTTGGCGGCTTTTTCTCTTTTAACGCTTGTAGACATTTAAAAAATCAAGATTTTAATGGAAAAATGTTGATATTCATTTTCAGGCCCTAATTCCTGTAAATTCAGCAAAAAACCTGTGGGGTCTAAATGCTCACTTTACCCCACGATAAATTCCTTGAGGGATGTAGTTCCCAAAATGGGGTCACTTGTGGGAGGTTTCCACTGTTTTGGTCCATCAGGGGCTTTGCAAATTCGACATGGCACCCAAAAACCACACTAGCAAAACTTGAGCTCCAAAAGCCAAATGGTGCTCCTGCCCTTCTGAGCCCTGCCGTGTGTCCAACAGCAGTTTATTACCACATATGGGGTAGTACTGTAATAGGCAGAAATTGCTTTTCAAATGTTTGGGTGCTTTTTCTCCTATATGACTCGTAACAATTGAAAATTTCTACGTTTTATTGGAAAAAATTTAGATTCTCATTTCTACGGCCTAATTCCACTAAATTCAGCAAAACAACGGTGGGGTTAAAATTCCTTGAGTGGTGACGTTTGCCAAATGGTGTCTTTCTGGGGGGGTGTTGCCTCTGTTTTGGCACCACAAGACCTCTTCAAACCTGACATGGTGCTTAAAATATATTCTAAAAAAAAGAAGGCTCCAAAATCCTCTAGGTGCTTCTTTGATTCTGAGGCCTGTGCTTCAGGCAATTACCACACTATGGACAGATTTTGGATATTTCTGAAAACTGCAGAATCTGGGCAACAAATATTGAGTTGTTTTTCTCTGGTAAAACCTTCTGTGTTGCAGAAAAAAATGAATTAAAACAGTTTTTCACAAAAAAAAACTAGTTTGTAAATTGTACCTCCACTTTGCTTTAATTCCTGTGAAACGCCTAAGGGCACGGCCAGACGTGGCGGAATTGCTGTGGAATTCTGCTGTGGACAGTTCGCAGTGAAATTCTCCAGTGGCCGTTTTTTAAGTTTGTTTCAATACATTTTGAGGCAAGTTAATTCAGACGTTGCGGGAAAACTCCGCTGCGGACCATAGGCTGCTGTGCGGAATTTTCCCTCCGCAGCATGCACTGACTGTTGCGGAGAAGAAGCGGAATTTCACTGCGGATTTAAGCCTTTGCAATGCAAAAATTGAAATCTGTGGCATGTCCGCTGTCTTTTCTGCAACATCTGAATTACCTGTCAAATATGCAAATGTTGGTGCAGATTTGCAAATTGCCCCAAATCTGCACCAACATTTGCAGCGGAAAAACTCCGCCACATCTGGCCGTGCCCTAAAGGGTTGAGAAAGTCTCTAAATGCAGTTTTGAATACTTTGAGGGGTGCATTTTTTTCTTTAAATGGGGTGATTTATAGGGGGTTTATAATATATAGGGCACGCAAACCACTTCATAACTGAACTGGCCCTCAAAGGCATTTTTTAACTATTGAAAAACAAAAAGGCTTTGACATTTTTTGGTTAATGTGACAAATTTCTGCTAAAGTTATAAGCCTTGCAACGTCCTGGAAAAATAAAAGAACATTCAAAAAACAATGCCAACATAAAGTAGACATATGCGATATGTGAACTAGTAACTATTTTGTGTGTTATTACTATCTGTTTTACAAGTAGATACATTTAAATTGCTAAAAATGCTAATATTTGCAATTTTCTCAAAATTTTGTATTTTTCACAAATAAAAAACACTGAATGTATCGACTAAATTTTAACACTAACATAAAGTACAATGTGTCACGAGAAAACAATCTCAGAATCACTTGAAAAAATAAAAGCATTTCAAAGTTATCAACACATAAAGTGATACATGTCCGATTTGAAAAAAATGGCCTGATCCGTTAGGCGAAAACAGGCTGTGTCCTTAAGGGGTTAAAGACCCAGGGACTGTCTGACCATATTCCCTGTTGCTAGGGCATACTTAGGTTTGCCCTATCAACTGCCTGCCTGCTTTTAGCACATAGGCTAATGTTTTGGCATATAGATACAGTATATATATATATATATATATATATATATATATATATATATACAAAATCCACCAGAGAAGTTGCATTTCCGGTTATGAATACATTATTATTTAAAGCAAAATAGCTGACTATTCGCAAAACAATGTTTAAATGAAATCTACAGGAGGTACTGTAAGTCAAGAAATGAAAAACAGGAAGGAAATTAAAATATTCAAGATTCTTAGGCCATTGCACTCTTAAAGCAATTTTGTCAATTGCATTTCTAAAGCCTACTTTTAATTCTCCAACAGATTTAATGGGGCTGTAATCATACTGAAAATGTAATGTTTCTTCAACCAAATTTCCCATAACAATTTTCATGTACAAATTCTTCCCCTGAAAAGCAGACAATGGAAGAAATAGCTTTTAAGTGCTAAGTGATTTTATTTAAATAACTTGATCTTTTCAGTCTGAAGCTCAGTTTTATATTCTATCTATCTATCTATCTATCTATCTATCTATCTATCTATCTATCTATCTATCTATCTATCTATCTATCTATCTATCTATCTATCTATCTATTTATCTTCTGTCTGCCTTGCTGTCTGTCTGTCTGCAGGTTCTTTAAAAAATCTTTACCCTCATGTACTTTTTATGTTTAATTGTGTAACAACATTAAATTACAATAAACTTAACCTCTTCTCACAAATGGATGTGCATGTACTGTATGTCCTGATCTCCAAGTTTATCCAGAAAAAAGCATATATGTACACAATGTGATTGCATAGGCACGAGAAGTGTATGAACAAAAGTCTGCTCTATTGACCACATTTATTTAAAAGGAGAAACAAAAGCATCTTCTCTTAGGATGTCATGAAAAGTAATCATTCGTATTTTCTTCATGATCTGACTGCTCCAGGCCAGAGAGAGGATTCCAGAGCTGTCCACTGACAATACTAGAAATATATGATATATTTAGAGTTATATAATGGCATAATGAACTATGCCATAATTTGTGAAATAAACATTATATAAAAAATATAAAAACAAAATCTGCACACAAGTTATGCTACAACCTGCTGTTAATCATCAAGTTTTAAACAAACATGTAAAGTTCATGCCAACTTGAGTGCACAGTCTCATTGAAGTGGACCTCAAACTGTAGCGCTGGTGGCCGCCGTTCGCCGCTATCCAGCTTCTCCTAGTGGCCGCTAGCATCTGTTACCTGTGCGCCGGCCTCCTCTCCCTCCTCCTCAACGATGCCAGCATATACTGCTCCTGTCCACTCCTCGCTCCCGTAGGGTACGCCCGCGCACCCTGGTTTCCTCTGAAAGGGCCAGTGTGCGCTCCATTAGAATCTTCCCCAGCCTATCCCTGTATAAGTCTGTCCTGCCCTCCTTCCTGTGCCTGAGCGTTGTTGTTGTATTCCCATGTTAGTTTAAGCAAATGGTCCCTTATTTGTATCCTGTTCCAAGTGATCCCGTATCCTGCTTCCTGTATCCTGTAACTGTGTTTGTTCCGGAGCTGAAGTCTAGTGTTGGAGTCATGTTTATTCCATCTGCCACGTTCAGTGTCATCTGCCATGCTAAGTGTCATCTGCCACGTCCAGTGTCTTCTACCATGTCAAGCTTCTTCTGCCATGCCAAGCGTCATCTGCCACGCCAAGTGTCATCTGTGCCACAAATCATCTGTGCCAAAGCGTCTGCTACATCTCGTGTCTGTCTGGACTCTCATACAGGTACTTTTGTGCTAAGACTTTCCATTGACTATTTTTTGGCCTGCTGCCACTCCGCTACAGTGGAGCAGCCTAGTGGATCCACATACCCCAGAATCGTGATAGTACACTCAGGCCATGGAACCCGCTGGTGAACCCAAGTCCGCCATTCAAATTATGCAAACAGACATGCGTGACGTCTGGGCACGCCGGGATCAACTGTTACAGGCGGTGAACTCCATCATAAGTCGTTTGGATCCTTCACCTCTCCTGGCTTTTCTCGCTGCTCCACCCCCTACGATCCCTCCTGCCCACATTGGTCCTGCAATTTCGTTACCTCTACCTCCTCGCTATGGGGATCCAAAGAACTGTAGAGGGTTCATCAATCAGTGTACTATCCATTTTAGGTTACGTGCTCACCTCTTCCCTTTTGATGAGGCCAAAGTTGCTTTTATTATTTCTCTCCTGGCATGGGCAATCCACATCTTGTAACAAGAGGGACTGGAATTTTCTGATCTGTCGCTATTTATAGAGACTTTTCATACGGTGTTTGAGGAACTAAGTCGAATATATTCTTCCGCTGCCTCACTACTGACCCTCAAACAAGGGGAATCAACTGTAGGGGAGTATGCCATCTCCTTTCCTTTCATACACTGGCATCGGAGCTGGCATGGAATAATGACGCCTTGCTGGCAACTTTCTGACAAGGACTTTCTCCACATATCAAGGGTGAGCTTGCAGTTCGTGATCTTCCTTCCACCATGGATGCCCTTATCCTGTTGGCGACCTGGATTGACATGATGATTCAGGAGGTTTGCCGGGAGAGACGGTCCTATAGACTGGCACCCACGTTCCAGAGACCACTACTGCCTTCTCCAGTTGCTCCACCTGAAGAGCCAATGCATGATCTGACGACGCATCGGAAGTATGTTTGCCATGTCCTGTCACGGTTAAGGGGTAATCGCCTATATGCAAAAGTCGAGAAATGCATGTTCAAGAGGAATTCCCTGCTCTTTCTGTATTACATTGTCTCCAATTGTGGACTCAAATGGATCCAGAAAAGGTGAAGTTCGTCTTAGAGTGGCCACATCCAAAGGGCCTTCGGGCCATTCAGCGATTTATGGGATTCGCTAATTTTTACCGGCAGTTTATCCCAGACTTCTTGTCTCTGTCTGCTCCAATATCTGCTCTTACTAAGAAGGGGTGAACGCCAAGGTTTGGATGCCAGTGGCAGAGTCAGCATTTTCAAGTCTCAAGAGCGCCTTCACTTCAGCCTCAGTTCTTTATCATCCAGACAGTTCTTACTAGAGATAGATGCTTTTTCCGTTGTTGCTGGAGCACTACTGTTTCAAAAAAAAGTCCAAGGGTAAGGCAGTGGTTTGTGGCTTCTTCTACAAACTGTTTTCTCCTGCAGAGCGCAACTACTCCATTGGGGATTGGGAGTTAATGGCCATCAAGTTGGCCTTGGAGGAATAGAGCCATCTGCTGTAGGGCGGTACTCACCCCATCATCATCTATACGTACCACATCTCATGTACCTCCAGTCAGCGCAACTACTAAATCCTTGTCAAGCTAGATGGTCATTGTTCTTCGCCCGATTCCAGTTTCTGTTTCACTTCCGCCCTACAGATAAGAATGCAAGGGTCGATGCTCCATCTCGGTCATTTGAGACATATGACACTGAGGCGACTCCAAATATATAATATATCCTCCCAGGATTATTGCAATGAACCCACTGCAAATTAAAGACATTACCCCTGGAAAGACTTTTGTTCGTCCTGCAGACAGGAAACGGATTCTCCTCTGGGGACACAGTTCCAAACTGACTGGGCACTCTGGTGTTAGTGGTGGCCCACGCTGCCTAGAGATGTTGTGGACTATGTTGCCTCCTGTACTATTTTTGCCCAAGACAAGTCCGCACATTCCAAGCCTGCAGGCCTGCATCAGCCCCTACCCATTCCTGATGGACCTTGGCAACACATTGCCATGGATTTTTATCGCCCACTTTCCTCCTTCTGCAAGTTGCACTACAGTCTGGCTGGTGGTGCATTGCTTCTCTAAGATGGCACATTTCATCCCACTAACTGGTCTTCTTTCTGCTCCTCGTCCGGCAAATCTATTCATACAGCATATCTTCCATCTCCACGGACTGCCCCTCCATATCGTGTCTGATCGGGGTGTACAATTCACTTCAAAATTCTGAAGAGCCCTCTGTAAACTTCTTGATGTGAAATTGGATTTTTCTTATGCGTATCATCCTCAGTCTAACGGCTAAGTTGAAAGAATTAATCAAACACTGGAAAATTATCTTCATCATTTTATTTCTGTTCAACAAGACAACTGGGTGCAGCTTCTTGCTTGGATCAAGTTCTCCTACAACAACCACACAAGTGAATCCACTGCCTCTACCCCATTCATTGTATATAGCCAACATCCATGTGTTCTTCTTCCAGTGCCTGTTGCATCTCATGTTCCGGCAGCTAACTTCATTTGGAGACTTTCTTCATATCTGGCAGGAGACCAAGTCCTCTATCCTACAGGCAGTACACCGCATGAAGATAAATGCTGATAGGAAAAGAAGAAGACCTTCTCAGTTTCTTCCCGGAACCAAAGTCTGGTTATCTTCGAAGAATATTCATCTGAAAATCCCCTCTTGCATATTTGCCCCCAGTTTTCTCAGTTCTTTTGTAATTATCCAGCAAATCCATCAGGTGTCAAATAACTACGGCTGTCACCGACTCTCAAAATTCCCATCTCCTTCCATGTCTCCCTCCTGAAGCCCATAGTTGAATCGTTACAGCAAATCCCCTGGTTCTGTAACCTCTCCCAGTGGTGATTCTGACATCTTAAAAGTCAAGTGGATTCTGGACTATAAGAGGGAAGGAGGAAAAATCTTCTACCTGGTTGACTGTAAGGGGTTTGGTCCTGAGGAGAGATCTTGGGAACCTGAAGAGAACGTCCTGCTCCTACGCTCATCAAGAGCTTCCTTCTGGCCCTAAGAAGAGGGAGCATAAAGGGGGGTGCTGTAGCGCTGGCGGCCACTTTTCGCCGCTATCAGCTTCACCTAGCATCTCTTACCTGTGTGATGGCTTCTTCTCCCTCCTCCTCGAGTACGCCAGCTCCCGTCCACTGCTCGGTCCCGTTGGGTTACGTGCACATGCCCAGGTGTCCTCTTAAAGGGCCAGCATGTGCACCATTGGAATCTTCCCTAGCCTTTCCCTGTGCACCTGTCCTATTTAAGTTTATCATGAGCCTGGACATTGTTATTGTCTTCTCATGTTAGTTTAAGCAAATCGACCCTTAGTTGTGTCCGGTTCCCAGTATTCCCATATTCTGCTTCCTGTATCCTGTAACTGTGTTTGTTCCTGAGCTGAAGTCTAGTGTTGAGTCGTGTTTCTTCCATCTGCCATGCCAAGCATCATCTGCCATGCCGAGCGTCATCTGCCATGCCGAGCATCATCTGTGCCACTAATCATCTGTGTCAAAGTGTCTGCTACATCTTGTGTGTGTCTGGACTCTCATACAGGTACTCTTGTGCTAAGACTTTCCATTGAATGCTGTTTGGCCAGCTGCCACTTCGCTATGGCGGAGCGGCCTAGTCGGTCCACATACCCCAGAATCATGACACCAACTATGACCATGCTTTTGTTTTTAGGTCCTAATCCTAATTTTTTTGCAGAATAGTTTCATAACATATCATTATAGGAACCAGAACTTGGTTTTTCAGAGGCAGTGCTCCAAATTATTAACTTTCACATAAGTTTAGTGTGGAATTATTACATGTGGATGCGAGTACTGAAACCAATATATTATGAAATAATAAGCACTCAATTTTGGACCTAAAAAACAATTGATGTTCATAATTGGAGGTAAACTAATTCAGAGAAATTATTAAATGCCTCCAAATATTTCCTAGTTTCACTCAAACTATTATTCTGATAATATATATTTGTAATTATAATTTTTGCATAACATTAGAAAATAATTTAAAATAGATCTATTTTCACTAGTGGTCTAAGACTTTTGGACCCTACTGTGTGAATGAAAAGTTAATCCATTTCATGTGGAATTTACATTTGCCTGTCTTCATTCCAGAAAAAAATAAATGTATGCTTGTAGACTGCAGACAGCAATTCCTTGTTAGATCTTTCAGGCCTCATGCACACGACCGTAGCTGTGTGCACGGCCCGTGATTGCGGCACGGACGGCCACGGAGTGTCATCCGACGGCCGCCCGCAAATCACGGACCGTGTACACATTGATTTCAATGGGCCTGGAACGCCAACCCAGACCATATAATGACTTGTCCTATATTTATGTGTTTCCGGCCAATGCACGGACCGTGGAAGCCACGGTCGTGTGCATGGGCACATAGAAATTAATGGGTCCGCAATTCATTTTTTGTGTGAATTGCGGCCGCAAAAACACGTTCGTGTGCATGAGGCCTAAGGCCCCCAATGTAGTGGAGGCCCCAGGGCATGTGCCCCTTGTGCCCCCCAGCTTTGCAGGCAGGGTAGAATGATCTCCGCATTGTTACATAATAGTGACACAATACTTTCATCTGTGTATGTGACTGAACCTTGCATACATAGTTTTTTTTATTGTTTGGATTCTGCCCTTATTTTCATCAAATGTTAGGCCATGCCATGATAGCGCACCATTGCTATTGTGTTTTAACAGATTTTTCTGAACTTCCCTAATGATTCATGTTATGCACTAAAGTAGTTCATACCCCTTAAAAATCCCAAACAGGAAAAAAAAACAAAAAACAATAAACCTTCTTTCAGTTTTAACTCATGCTCAATTACAGAGATGGAAGAAATAACTTGTCCTAATTTCCTATTATATAAAATATATCATGAAATTAAATAAATACATCTTATGCTTAGTATGTAAATATTTAGATGAAGAAGTATATTGTTTACTGAAGAGAGTGTAGCCAGTACATGGTGGTTTTAGAAGAGAGAAAGCTACATGGAGAAATGTGACATGATAGATGAGGAACAAGGCTACAGGGTGTATATCAGAGTGCATTTTAAGACAGTGTGGTCAGTTAATGCACTTGCCATCGACATGTACATTAATCTCTTATACTGTCCACTCCATTGTATAATATTGCTTTCCTGAAAGATTGCTACCCACACTGAATAAATCTATCACTTACCATTGACCTAGAGTTTTAAATTCTCTAGGATACATATAGTAAGAGTATTTTTCGTAACAAAACTCCAGCCTTATTTTTATGAAAGCTAAAAGAAAGGAAACATTTCATAGCAGGCTCGTTCTGCTGTCACGCTGTATTCGATTTTCTCTCTAGTATTATGTTCACCATATGTATATTTCCCACGATTAAATACATTGAATTATAGAGGATTTCTTTCAGGAAATTGCATGTTTTTGAAACATTTCTATTTCTACAGACATTGAATGAGGTGTTACGGTGTGTGGGTATGTGGACCCACTAGGCCGCACCGCCGTAGTAGGGAGGCAGCTGGCCAAACAACAGGGAACCCAAGCAATGCAAAGTCCCACACAAGGGTACCTGGATAGTCCAGACAATGGCTGCAGCTCTGGCACGGATGGAGATGGGTGCAGCAGGTAACGCCAGACGTGTCGGATGACAGCAGGTGCCGCAGGTTGCGCCAGACGTGGCGAATCCGTCTGGACGTGGCAGATGACACAGGTGTAGTAGACACAACTCCAAATAGTAGGCACAGGAACAAGAACACAGCACTGGACACAGGAACAGGTAACAGGGCACGGGTAACAACTGGAACGGGAAACACTAATGGACAATATGCAAGACAGACTTGGGAATTACTAACAACGCTCAGGCAAAGATAAGAAGGGCTGAGGCCTTCTTAAAGTCCAGGAAATCATGTGTGTTGATGATAATGATTTTATTCACTGGCCCTTTAGGAACGGGCACGAGCGTGCGCGCGCACCCTACGGGACACAGCGGACCGGAGCGTCTCCTGGGCTCTCCCATGGTTGTAGGCATCAGGAGGTGAGTAGACCCAACGGCTTGCGGCCATGGACGCTACAATTTCCCCCCTCTTACGCCCCCTCTTCTTGGGACCAGAGCGAGAGAGGAACTTCTTAACGAGAGCAGGGGAATCGAGGTTCTCCTCCGGCTCCCAGGACCTCTCCTCATGATCAAACCCTTTCCAGTCCACCAAATAGAAAGTCCTTCCTCCTACCCTCTTGCAGTCCAGGATCTCCCTCAACTCGAACACATCAGAAGAACTGCTGGGAGCAATTGTGGAACTGGAAGTCTTTCTGTAGCGGTTCAGGACCACTGGTTTCAGGAGGGACACATGAAAGGAGTTGGGGATTCTGAGGGTAGGAGGCAGCCACAGTTTATAGGAGACAGGTTTAATCTGTTGCAGAATCTCAAAAGGACCGAGGAACCTGGGAGCAAACTTGTATGAAGGCACCTTCAAACAAATGTTCTGTGAGGACAGCCAGACTTTGGTACCTGGAAGATACTGAAACGGCTCTCTCTTCTTTGTATCCGCCTTTCATTTAATGCGATCGACAGCCAGCAAAATAGAGTACCGTGTCTGTTGCCAGATTTGCAGAAAGTCCCCAAATGCAGAGTCAGCAGCGGGTATCTGAGAAGTTGTAGACACTGGAAGAGGGACTCTAGGATGTTGACTTTATACAATGTAAAATGGAGTGGAAGTGGTGGACTCACTTATGTGGTTGTTGTATGAGAACTCAGCCCATGGAAGAAGCTGTACCCAGTTATCATGCTGTAAGGAGATGAAGTGACGGAGATAATTCTCCATGATCAGGTTGATCCTCTCGACTTCCCCATTGGCAATCTCACATCCAGTAGTTTACAGAGAGCACTGCAGAATTTCGAGGTAAACAGCCCCCCGATCGGACACAAAGTGAAGGGGCAAGCCATGCAAGCGGAGGATGTGCTGAATGAAGAGACTCGCCAGTCGGGGAGCAGAAGGTAGGCCGGCCAGTGGGATAAAATGTGCCATCTTCGAGAACCGGTACACCCCCAACCAGACAGTGTTGTATCCTGCTGAGGGAGGAAGGTCAGTGACAAAGTCCATCGCAATGTGCTGCCAGGGGCACTGGGTACAGGCAGAGGCTGAAGCAGGCCGGCAGGCTTGGAGTGAGTAACTTTGCTTGAAGCACACACAGTGCAAGAAGAGACAAAGTTCACAACAATTCCTTGGGCAGCGTGGGCCACCAGAACTGACGGTCAATCAGGTCTCGGGTTTTACGAACACCAGGGTGCCCAGCCAGTTTAGAACTGTGTCCCCATCAGAGAATTCTTCTCCTGTCTGTCAACCGAACAAAAGTCCTCCCTAGAGGGATGTCTCTAACCTGCAAAGGATTGGCAGTGACAATGCAGGACGGGTCTATGATACTTTGAAGGGACTCCACCGTGTCATCCGTCTCAAATGACCTGGACAGGGCATCGACCCTCACATTCTTGTCAGCGGGATAGTAGTGGAGAACAAAAATTGGAAACGGGTGAACAACAGCGACCACCTGGCTTGACGGGGATTTAGTCATTGAGTGGACTGAAGGTAGGTGAAGTTCTTGTGGTCGGTCTAGATCAGGATGGGGTGAGCTGCGCCCTCTAGCAGATGTCTCCACTCCTCCAGAGCCAATTTGATGGCCAGTAGCTCCCGATCCCCAATAGAGTAATTGCGCTCTGCAGAAGAAAAAAGTCAAGAGTAGTAGCCATATACTACTGCCTTTCCTTTGGAGCTCCTCTGGAACAGAAGTGCACCTGCACCAACAAAAGAGGCGTCCACTTCCAAAGAAAACTGGCGAGATACGTCAGGATGATGGAGTATTGAGGCTAAAGTGAAGGCTTTTTTGAGACTAATAAATGTGGACTCTGCCTATGGGGTCCACACCTTGGCGTTCACAACCTTCTTGGTAAGGGTGGAAATGGGAGATGTCAGTGATGAGAAGTTTGGGATAAACTGCCGGTAGAAATTGGTGAATCCGAGGATACGCTGTATGGAACTCAGGCCTTGAGGACATGGCCACTCCAGGACAGCTCTCCCTTTCTCAGGAATCCTCTTGAGACCTTTATCCGAGATCATGTAGCCCAGGAAGGGCAGAGAACTCTTCTCAAAGATGCACTTATCCAGCTTGGCGTATAAATGATTCTCCCTTAATCGTAGCAGAACTTGATGGACATGCCTCCGATGAATCGTTGGATCTGGGGAGAAAATCTAAATATCATTGAGATAAACAACAACACAATATAGAGGAGATCTCGGAAGATATCATTAACGAATTCCTGGAAGACTACGGGAGTGTTACACAGTCCAAATGGCATCACCAGGTATTCATAGTGCCCGTCCCGAGTGTTGAACGCCGTCTTCCACTCGTCACGTTGACGTATTCGGATCAAATTATAAGCCCCACGCAAGTCTAGTTTAGAAAAAATTCTGGCTCCTCGTATATGGTCAAACAGTTCATATATACACTACCGTTCAAAAGTTTGGGGTCGTCATATTCTGTGGACATGCCCTTGCATTTTGAGGTACTGGCGATTAATTTTCAATCTAATTTCTGACGTTATGAAGACAACTATCGTTGGATCGTCTCAGTTAGCGTTGTTATTTCTGGAGCTTCATGTTGTTCCCCCGAGATCTAGAGCTCTGGTATGTAAGATATTGGTTATAGCTAAAATTGTTTTGTCCAGATATTTGAAATCCATCTTAACTCCCCCTTTTGAAGAGGTGATTTCAGAAATAAACAATACATATTTATATGAAAAGATAGTGGCATATGGATCACCCGCTCCTCAATCCTTTTCGAACGTATGGGACGCATGGAGAAATAATTCTAACTGTAATCCTTAACATCCTTAACCCCTTAATGACCAGCCTATTTTGGACCTTAATGACCAAGCTATTTTTTACGTTTTTCAATCGTCGCATTCCAACAGCTATAACCTTCTTATTTTTGCGTCGACATAGCTGTATAAGGTCTTGTTTTTTGAGGGACAAGTTGTATTTTTTAATAGCACCATTTTTAGGTACATATTATTTATTGATTAACTTTTCTTAACTTTTTTTTGGGGGGGGAATAGAAAAAAATCTGAAATTTCGCCACTCTTTTTTGCGTCCTAAATCTACGCCGTTTACCGTGTGGTATAAATAACACAATAACTTTATTCAGCGGGTTGTTACGATTGCAACGATACCAAATTTGTATAGGTTTTGTATGTTTTACTACTTTTACACAGTAAAAACGCTTTTTTTTCAAAATTATTTGTTTTTGTGTCTCCATATTTGAAGAGCCGTAACATTTTTATTTTTTCGCCGATGCGGTTGTATGAGGGCTTTTTTTTTGCGGGACGACTTGTCGTTTTTATTGGTACCATTTTGGAGTAGATGCGACTTTTTGATCACTTTTTATTACATTTTTTTAAAGTCAGTATTCACAGAAAACAGCAATTTTTCCATAGTTTTTTTTTTTTTTTTTTTACGGCGTTCACCGTGCGGGTTAAATAATGTAATAGATTTATAGTCGGGGTCGTTATGGACGCGGCGAAACCAAATATGTGTAACTTTTTAACTTTATTTTTTTTTTTTTAATAGTAAAGCATTTTGTAAGGGGAAAAGCTGGGTTTTTCATTTTTTTTCACATTTTCTTTTTAATTAACTTTATTAAACTTTTTTTTCACTTTTTTACTAGTCCCATTAGGGGACTATAATATGCGATTCTGCGATCGCATTTATAATACACTGCAATACTTTTGTATTGCAGTGTATTACTGCCTGTCCGTTTAACACGGACAGGCATCTGCTAGGTCATGCCTGCGGCATGATCTAGCAGGCATTCACTCCAGGCAGCCTGGGGGCCTTTACTAGACCCCCGGCTGCCATTAGAGACACAGACACTCAGAGATCGTATCGCCGGGTGTCGGTGGGAGAGAGAGGGAGCTCCCTCCCTCTCTCCAAAACCACTCAGATGCGGTGCTCGCTATTGAGCACCGCATCTGAGGGGTTAAACGTGTGAGATCGATACTAATATCGATCTCACACGGCAGAGCAGGGACGCTCCCAGCCCTCAGCTGCCTCTAGCAGCTGAGAGCAGGGAGATCTGACAGCTCCCTGCTCTGTAAACTTATTCCGATGCCGCAACGTAAAAAGTCTATGGCATCGGAATAAGGCCCGTTAGTGACCGACGTAGAAACACGATGGGTCGGTCACTAACGGGTTAAATGTTTCGGGAGGTCTGGTTTCGGAAGGACACGGTACGGAAGAAAGCGAGGAGGAGTTTAATTTAGTCTGAGACAGGAATGTTAAAGATTTACGCACAATGAACATAATTGTATGCTAAATGATACACTGTACTGTCAACTTTGTGGAATATCTGTATGTACGTGTGGTTATTTTATATGTTTCTCAATGTGTTTTTGTTATATATTTCACTTTACTTTATGTATGACGAATTGAGCATCTTGCCTGAGAAATGAATATGCTTAATGTCATGCTTGTTATATATGAAAAACTTTAATAAAAAGATTGAACCACAAAAGTTTGGCGTCACCCAGACAATTTTGTGTTTTCCATGAAAACTCACACTTATATTTATCAAATGAGTTTCAAAATGACTAGAAAATATAGTCAAGACATTGACAAGGTTAGAAATAATGATTTTTATTTGAAATAATAATTTTCTCCTTCAAACTTTGCTTTGGTCAAATAATGATCCATTTGCAGCAATTACAGCATTGCAGACCTTTGGCATTCTAGCTGTTAATTTGCTGAGGTAATCGGGAGAAATTTCACCCCATGCTTCCAGAAGCCCCTCCCACAAGTTGGATTGGATTGATGGGCACTTCTTGCGTACCATACGGTCAAGCTGCTCCCACAACAGCTCTATGGGGTTGAGATCTGGTGACTGCGCTGGCCACTCCATTACAGATAGAATACCAGCTGCCTGCTTCTTCCCTAAATAGTTCTTGCATAATTTGGAGGTGTGCTTTGGGTCATTGTCCTGTTGTAGGATGAAATTGTCTCCAATCAAGCGCTGTCCACAGGGTATGGCATGGCATTGCAAAATGGAGTGATAGCCTTCCTTATTCAAAATCCCTTTTACCTTGTACAAATCTCCCACTTTACCAGCACCAAAGCAACCCCAGACCATCACATTACCTCCACCATGCTTGACAGATGGCGTCAGGCACTCTTCCAGCATCTTTTCAGTTGTTCTGCGTCTCACAAATGTTCTTCTGTGTGATCCAAACACCTCAAACTTCGATTGTCTGTCCATAACACTTTTTCCAATCTTCCTCTGTCCAATGTCTGTGTGCTTTTTCCCATATTAATCTTTTCCTTTTATTAGCCAGTCTCAGATATGGCTTTATCTTTGCCACTCTGCCCTGAAGGCCAGCATCCCGGAGTCGCCTCTTCACTATAGACGTTGACACTGGCGTTTTGCGGGTACTATTTAATGAAGCTGCCAGTTGAGGACCTGTGAGGCGTCTATTTCTCAAACTAGAGACTCTAATGTACTTGTCTTGTTGCTCAGTTGTGCAGCGGGGCCTCCCACTTCTCTTT
This sequence comes from Rhinoderma darwinii, assembly GCF_050947455.1. Classification (NCBI taxonomy): domain Eukaryota; kingdom Metazoa; phylum Chordata; class Amphibia; order Anura; family Rhinodermatidae; genus Rhinoderma; species Rhinoderma darwinii. Next base: position 50,721,661 of record NC_134689.1, read on the forward strand.
CTACTCTGGTTAGAGCCTGTTTGTGCTGTCCTCTGAAAGGAGTAGTACACACCGTTGTAGGAAATCTTCAGTTTCTTGGAAATTTCTTGCATGGAATAGCCTTCATTTCTAAGAACAAGAATAGACTGTCGAGTTTCACATGAAAGCTCTCTTTTTCTAGCCATTTTGAGAGTTTAATCGAACCCACAAATGTAATGCTCCAGATTCTCAACTAGCTCAAAGGAAGGTCAGTTTTATAGCTCCTCTAAACAGCAAAACTGTTTACAGAGGTGCTAACATAATTGCACAAGGGTTTTCAAGTGTTTTCTAATCATCCATTAGCCTTCTAACACAGTTAGCAAACACAATGTACCATTAGAACACTGGAGTGATGGTTGCTGGAAATGGGCCTCTATACACCTATGTAAATATTGCATTAAAAACCAGACGTTTGCAGCTAGAATAGTCATTTAGCACATTAACAATGTATAGAGTGTATTTCTGATTAATTTAATGTTATCTTCATTGAAAAAAACTGTGCTTTTCTTGCAAAAATAAGGAAATTTATAAGTGACCCTAAACTTTTGAACGGTAGTGTAAGTGGAAATGGGTATTTGTCTTTGACCATGATCTGGTTGAGACCATGGTAGTCAATGCAGGGTCGAAGGGATCCGTCTTTCTTTTTAACAAAGAAGAGTCCAGCCCCGGCCAGGGAGGAAGACTTTCGTATGAAACCCCTCTCCAAATTCTCCTTGATATAGGCCGACATGGATAGAGACTCTGGCAAGGAGAGGGGCTATACCCGACCACGGGGGAGAGAGGCATTAGGAACCAGTTCAATGGGGCAGTCATAAGTCCGATGTGGAGGCAGCGTCTCAGCCTCCCTTTTGCTGAAGACATCTGCAAACTGAGCGAACTGGGGGGCAGTCTCACCAATGACTGTGGCAGAGAAGGCTGGACAGGAAGTATCTGCAACAGACAACGACCAAGGCACTTGGAGCCCCATTGGAGAAACTCCCCAGAATTCCAGTCCAGGACTGAGGCATGCTGTTGAAGCCAAGGCAGGCCCAGCAGAACAGGATTGATGGCTTTGGGCAAAACAAGGAAAGAAATTAGTTCAGAATGAAGGACTCCAACCTGGAGCTTCAACAGCTTGGGTTTAGAAACGATGGGATCAGGCAGAGGCAGTCCATTCACTGAGGCAACAGCCAAATGTATCTCCAGGGGAACTGTGGGCAACTGAAGATGATCCACTAGCTCTTTTTGGATGAAGTTTTCCGCAGAACCAGAGTCAAGATAGGCAGAAACTTGATGCGTCCTCCCGCTGGATACTAGGGTCACAGTAATAGTCAGCTTGGAACAGAATGTTTTATTACGTACCATTCCACCTAGGGTTGTCTCTCCAACCAATCCTAGGCAATGGGGTCTCTCTGGCCTTTGGGGACACAGACACACAATATGGCCTCCGAGGCCGCAATACAGACAAAGTCCATAAGTGCGTCTGCGTTGTCTCTCCTGGATAGACAATTTGATATGGTTCATCTGCATAGTATCCTCTGGTGGGACGACTGAGGAGGATAGTAAAGATTGCTGGAAAGTAGAAACCAGTCTGGGAAGTTCTCTCTCCCGGAGGACGTCTTGGGAATGCTCCTGGATCCTCATGTCAACCCAGGTGGCAAGTAGGATAAGATCGTCCAGGGTAGATGGCAGATCGCGAGCGGCCAGCTCGTCCTTAATATCCGAAGACAGTCCCTGCCAGAATGTGGCCACCAAAGTCTCATTGTTCCAGGTTAACTCAGCAGCCAGGATACGGAACTGAATGGCATAATCGCCCATGGAGAGGTCTCCCTGGTGTAGGATCAGCAGACATGCAGCAGCCAAAGAAACTCTCCCAGGTTCCTCAAAGATCGAGCGGAATGTCCGTAAGAAGCAGTGCAAGTCACGGGATTCTGGTCCCTGATGTTCCCACAGAGGATTTTCCTGTGCCAGGGCTTTGCCAGCAAAGGAGAGAGACGATGAAGGCAATCCTGACGTCATCCGAAGAGAAGGACCTGGCATGTAGTCTGAAGTTGATCAGGCACTGATTCAAAAATCCCCTGCAGGTCCTCGGGTCTCCGTCATAGCGTTAAGGTAGCGGCAAGAAGCACAGGGGATCGGCACTGGTACAGACAGGAAGTAGAGGGGGATGAACAGGAGGAATGGGTGCGGTGACGACTGTGGTTGGAGCAGCCAGCCGATGGGCAATGGCGTTCACCGTCAGGAGGAGTTGGTCTTGCCGTGACTGGAGGTCTTGCATCTCTGCCAGCACGGCTTGTGTCGTCAAGGTCCCGGGTTGACCAGCGGGGTCCATGGCCTGAACGTACTGTCATGGTGTGTGGGTATGTGGACCCACTATGCCGCATTGCCGTAGCAGGGAGGCAGCTGGCCAAACAACAGAGAACCACAGCAATACAAAGTCCCGCACAAGGGTACCTGGATAGTCCAGACAGTGGCCACAGCTCTGGCATGGATGGAGATGGGTGCAGCAGGTAACAGCAGACGTGGCGGATGACAGCAGGTGCCGCAGGTTGTGCCAGACGTGGCGAATCCCTCTGGACGTGGCAGATGTCACAGGACATGGCGGATGACACAGGTGCAGTAGACCCGACTCCAACTAGTAGGCACAGGAACAAGAACACATCACGGGATACAGGAAAAAGTAATAGGGCATGGGTAACAACTGGAACGGGAAACACTAAGGGACCATATGCAAGATAGACTTGGGAATTACTAACAACACTCAGGCAAAGATCAGAAGGGATGGGGCCTACTTATAGTCCAGGAAATCATGTGTGTTGATGATGATGATTTTCTTCAAGTGCACGCGCTGGCCCTTTAAGAGCGGGCACGACCGTGTGCGCACACCCTATGGGACACAGCGGACCAGAGCGGAAGTGAGCACTGGCGTCTCGTGGTAAGGAGATGGGGACCAGCGCTCACAGATCCATGGCTGCGGGCGTCAGGAGGTGAGTAAACCCGACGACCTGCGGCAATGGAAGCTACATGAGGTAATTTACAGTACAAGTAAATAGTGTTATTGACAGTTCCCAGATATTAAAAAAAATAAAAAATGTGAGAAAACTATTAGCAGTATTGTATACCGTAACTTTTCCTTTGTGGGTAAAAGTATGTTGGTACAATAACATAATGTCCATTAATCTATGTTAAAATTGTGAAAATTCTTCTAATATTAATATAAAATGAATTTTACATGAGCATGTATGTATTTTTGGGGTATTGTATGTATGGATTATCCCAAATCAATTGATAATGGATAGAATGTGAAACATATAGGCTACCTAAGGGCTGTGCAGATTTTTTTCAGCAAAGTGTGAATGGGTTTGTGAAAAATTCCATTCTTTTAAAGCGTAACTAAACATTTAAAAAATGCCTGACATGTCATAGTGACATGTCAGAAGTTTTGATCGTTGGGAGTCTGAGCACTGAGACCCCCACCGATCGCTAAAATCAAGCTGCGGAAACGCTTGGGTGAGCGATGAGCCGCTTGGTTTCTGACTGGCTCTTCACGGAAAGCCGAGCAGTTGGTGTACGGACTCAATGTCTATGTGCCCGTATACCAATTGCTCGGCTTTCAGATAAAAGCCAATCAGAAACTAAGCGGCTCAGCACTCACCCGAGCGTTTCTACCGCTTCGTTTTACCGGTCATTGGGGGTCTAGGAACCCCACCGGTCAAAACTTCTGACATGTTACAAGTTTTTTTAAAGTTTAGTCACCCTTTAAATGGGAAGCACAGAAATTTTCCTTTCGAAAAAATACACTTTAATAGCATGTGAACATGGTCTAAGAAACTCAATTTTACCTGCAGATTGTAGTTGATGTGACTACGTTTGACACAATAGTTTTCTAGGGATCTTACACTCACTAAAATTTATTTGCTAAAAAACATTATTATTATTATTATTATTAACACTTATTAAGCCTTCCACTGCTGGGGATTTTTGGACAATTTTCACACTATATCTACATGCACATATCTTCACAAAATCATTCAAAAGGAAAAGACTGAAAATCTTCATGATATATAAATCAACAATATATATATACAAATAGAACACGGCATCATACAATATTTTTTGCGGGAAAAAAAAAATGTCAAATTTACTATATATCAAAAAAATATAAAATACACAGGAGATCCCAACAAGATTTGCTGTATATGGGCTACACAGAACTGACACATTTTAAGATATCACAGTTGTACATAGGTTGCACATACATCTGTAAATATCACAGCAATACATTGGTTACACATACATCAGGGTATGGGATACCCAATTTAGGATAGTTTAAATAATTATAAGGACTGGCCATAAGTATATGTATAGCCCACAATACAATCAAAATGAGAAGAAAGTATAAATATCTTAAAAAAGGAAGGGGAACAGAAAGTATAGATGTAAATTGTAAAGGATCAGCCAGACACAGCTTCTGTGTCGACGCCCGTGGTTAATCAGTCTGCATCTGCTCCTAGGTCTGATAGAATGACTCGATCTGCTACCACTCAGGCTGGTAGGCTGAGGAGTGAGAGAACCTATCACAGCCTGGCCAGATGGTTCTAGCTCCCGCCCTCAGTCTATGTATACCTTCATTTGCTTCTTGCCTTTGCCTGTGATTCTCTCTTGTTTCCTGGCTCTGCTGTTCCAGCTATTACTATTGACCTCAGCTTCATTTTGACCCTGGCTTTACTGGCTACGCTCCTGCTCTGCATTTGGTACCTCGTGCACTCCTGGTTTGACTCGGCTCGTTCACTACTCCTGTTGCTCACGGTGTTGCCGTGGGCAACTGCCCCATTTCCCTTAGCTTCTGTGTACCCTTGTCTGTTTGTCTCTCATGCACATATTGAGCGTAGGGACCGTCGCCTAGTTGTACGCCGTCGCCTAGGATGGGTCGTGCAAGTAGGCAGGGACTGAGTGGCCCCGGCATTACATAAATACTGCCTCCAATGGTAAAGCCAGCTGTGCTGTCACGTAAGCTGGCTTTTCACTTGCTGGCTGTATTTACTTTTCCTTTTTGTAGATATTTATACTTTTTTCTACATTTGATTGTATTGTGTGCCATATAACTTATGGCCATGCGATAAGTCCTTATGGTTATTTAAACTGTCCTTAATTGGGTATCCCATACCCTGATGTATCTAATAATACACTTTCATTATCAGGGGTGTAGTGGGGCCAGGGCACTGCCCCGGAACTTTTTTTTGGCTGGCAGGGCACTGAAGGGCACTCTGAACAGAGACTTCTGCATCCTGAATGTTTTTTTTGGGGGTTGGACTACACCGCTAGTGATAACAAAAAGAAAAGTCCATGTATCACTCCCCTGAAGGATGTAGAGGTGAAGAGATGACAGCATCAGACTCTGTTATTCTTTTAGCTGTCACTTGAAGCTTCCATCTTCCACACTCTTCTCTTACAAAGACCCAAAACCAGGAAGAAAATCTTTTCATCTCTGACTTCAAACAAGTGCTGTGCCCGAATATTGCACCTAGAGCTTTTTTCTAGTTTCAGAAATGGTTTAATGTCATGACATATTATATACTGCACGTCCATGGCATTAAGGAGTTAAAAAATTAAGTTATCTAAATTTAAATCTTTTTGAGGTTATGTTCATGCTGGCAATAGTGTCAACAATATATGGGTTCCATGGCTCTTAGACAGTCAAAATAGCATAGTTTGCTGTGCTATTATTTCCTGAATAAAAAAATCCAAAACAAAATAGAGATCTCATAGAAACCAGACAGGCCCATTATAAGTCAATGAACTACATATGAATCCATCTGTATCCATAAGGATCCATTACACAATAGCACTGTGTGATCAGAACTTAATCTGATATTTTGTGTTTATGTAGACTGTGTGTTTCTCAATCGTAGTTCCCTGGAACCTGATTAGAGGTTCCTCAAAACACAGCAGCGCCAGGAACTGTCACTTTTACAGTAGGAATGGCAAACCAATTCCAGCCTACACAAAGCAGGGGGGTAGCTAGTGGGGGGCAGGCGGGGCATGTGCCCCGGGCGCAACTTAGAGAGGGCACAAGCACCACCCCCTCCTGCACTATAATTGTACCTGCGTCTATAGGACACAGGTACAATTAGAAGCAATGAATGGCCGGGTACATTCCGTGCCTGGCCATTCAGCGCTTTTCTACGAGTGAAGCGGTATCACGCTTCCGTCGTTGAAAAGCGCTGACTGACAGGAAAAGTCATTCTGCCCAGCCAAACAACGTCTTTCATAGATGCTTCGTTCAACCCCAGGAGACCTGCGCAGAAGAGAGCAGGTCTCCATTGCTGCCGGACGGCGTGGGAACGGGATTATGGTGAGTTTGAATAGTTTGTTATTTTGTTGTAATAAAAAAGTGTTTGGCTTTATCTACGGGGGTGGCTTTATCTACAAGGGGGGCTTTATCTACGGGGGTGGCTTTATCTACATGGGGCTTTATCTATGGGGGGGCTTTATCTACGGGGGTGGCTTTATCTACAGGGGGGCTTTATCTACAGGGGACTTTATCTACAGGGGGGGCTATATACTGGGGTGGGCTATCTATGGAGCACCATATACAGGGGTGGGCTATATCTACAGGGGGGCTATATACAGGGGTGGGCTATCTGTGGAGCACTATATACATGGGTGGACTATATGTGGAGCACTATATACAGGGGTGGACTATATGTGGAGTACTATATACAGTGGTGGGCTATATCTACAGGGGGGCTATATACAGGGGTGGGCTATCTGTGGAGCACTATATACAGGGGTGGACTATATGTGGATCACTATATACAGGGGTGGACTATATGTGGAGCACTATATACAGTGGTGGGCTATATCTACAGGGGGGCTATATACAGGGGTGGGCTATCTGTGGGACACTATATACAGGTGTGGGCTATATAGGGGCACTATCTACAGGGGGCTATATGGGGGCACTATCTACAGGGGGCTCTATGGGGGCACTATCTACAGGGGGCACAGTGTGTGTGTGTGGGACACGGTGTATGGTGCTATTATAATTAGAGGTGCACTGTATGGTGCTATTATATTTAGGGGCATAGTGTGTAGTATAATGAGAACTTTATCTTTACTTATAGGTATAGAAATGCAGGAAAAGTGAGAAGCTGAAGACATCTGAGTGGCAAACTGAAGAAATGGTCCGTGACCGGGAGAAGTCATCATAGAGGTCTGGACCGGATGGAGAAAAAGAACTAGAATCTGAGACATCACCGGTGAGTCACTTAATGTAAATGTTTATTCTGCCCCTAATCAGCACCGTATGATCTGCATCGAGATGATGGGTGGTATGATTATGATATGATTTATTTTTTGTGAAACAGCATCTCCCAGCATATCCTTACCATTGTTCGGGCCATTCTGGGAGCTGTAGTTTTACGCCGTACATACCTATACGGCAGGGTTTGCACTAAATTGAGCTGTATTTGTGCTGGTGTTGTATTTATGTACTGAGCTTGGTTCTGGTGCTGTATATATGTACTGAGCTTGGTTCTGGTGTTGTGTATAGAACTATATTGCTTGTAAAATGTACAAATGTTTTTATGCTTGAGTTACATAAAAAGAAATGTGGAAAATAAATGACACGTCGTCGATTGGTAGAGAAAACAAACACGGCGAGGGGGAAGGAGATGTCGGGAAAGAGGTTGGGGGGGGCGCCAAACTGAATCTTGGCCCCGGGTGCTGGAGAACCTAGCTACGCCTCTGCACAAAGATGCTTGAAAATAAACCTTAACACATTTAAACCACAATACAGTGCAAGGACAGAAATTGTAGAAAGCTGTAAACAGCTCAACAAATAGAGTCTGTACGGCGCCATGTTACTGCTTCCGAACACACGACCAGAGACCTCACTAGCCCACTGTGCCCACATGTAAACAGTGTAAGCATTACAACATAACTTAACCCATTAACGACCAGGCCTGTTTAGGCCTTAATGACTAAACCATTTCTTTAAATTTTTCATCCTCGCATTCCAATAGCTATAACATTTTTACTTTTCCATTGATGTTGCTGTATAAAATCTTATTCTTGCAAGACACATTGTAATTTTCAATGCCATCATTTTGAGGTATAAATCATTTAGTTTTAAAAAAAAAAAAAAAATTGGAAGGGAATGCAGAAAAAAACTGCAATTCTATCATTGTTCTCGTATGTTGTTTTTTTGTTTGCCATTTACTGTGGGGTAAAAATTCTACAGGTCAGTGCAAATGCAGAATGCGGTCAGGCTTTTTATTTTTATTTAACAGCATTAACCCCTTCCCGCTTTTGGGCGTGACTGTATGTCCAAATTCAAAGTGCGTTCCCGCACACGGGCGAACAGGCACGCCCTGTAGATAAAGCCGTCACAGGAGCTGTGTGCGCTTTATCTTCAGCGGCTGTCAGCTGTCATACACAGCTGACATCCCGCTGCAAAGGTGGCGACGGTAGTTACTGCTGATCGCAGTCATTTAACCCCTTCAATGCGGCTGTCAATGGCGTCCGCCGCATTGAAGTGGTTGAAAGAGGGAGGGAGCTCCCTCTGTACCCCCCTGGCCCCCCCGCGATGGTTGCTATGGCAACCAGGAAACCGTTGCTAGGCTTCCTGGTTGCCCAGGTACGGAAGCCTATTAGGTACTGCCTGAGGCATGACGTAATAGGCTAACTGTCAGATGATAAATGACAGTTACAATACACTGCACTACATAAGTAGTGCAGTGTATTTACCGGGGATCAGAAGACCAGATCTTCAAGTCCCCAGGTAAGTGTAAAAAAAAAATTTGAGAAAAGTGAATTTTTTTTTTAAAGAAAAATAAATAAATAAAAGTTTTAACTAATAAAAACAACAATCACCCTGTATCCTTGATCAACTCATTTATTATTATTTAAAAAAAAATGAAAACATGAAAAAAAATGATACAAAATACGTATCGCCACGTACGGAACGGCCTGATCTATAAAAATATCACATTATTTTTACTGCACGGTGAACACCGTAACAATTTTTAATAAAAAACAATGACAGCATTTTATTTTTTGGTCATCTTTTCTCAAAATTTTTTTAATAAAAAGTGATCAAAAAGTTGCAAGTAACGCAAAATGATACCAATACAAACTACAGTTCATCACGCATAAAACAAGCCCTCCCACAGTGATATCAACGAAAAAAATAAAAAAGTTATGGTTGTCAAAAAATGGCGACACTAAAATATGATTTTTTTAGAAAAGAGCATTTTTATTGTTGGAACGTAGTGAAACGTAAAAAAACAATATCAATTTGGTGTCCCTGTAATCGTATATCGCCCCGCAGAATAAAGTTAACATGTCGTTTATACTGCACGGTGAACACTGTAAAAAAAATAAAATACGTGCTAGCATTGCTGTTTTTTGGTTTCCTCATCTCCCAAAAAATGTAATACATAGTGATAAAAAAAATCGCATGTACCCCAAAATGGAACCAATAAAAATTACAGCTCGTTCCACAAAAAACAATCCCTCACACAGCTCCATCAACGGAAAAATAACACGTTATGACTCTCAAAACGCAATGATACAAAATTATGCTAAATGACGGCCCAGACTAATTTTTTAGGTCCAGTAGAATTTCACTAAATACCCTACATCGTCATTTGCTGGACCCCACAGGTGTACACTGTAGAGGCAGCGGAGATGAGGAAACTTTAGGGCCTTGTGCTGCTTATAGGGCTAGTGAAGAAGAAGAAGAAGAAGATATTTTGTATAATACCCAATAAACACGGCCTGTGCATAAAGGATTGGTTCAAAGCGTACCACACCAATCCATGGATTATACATTCAGTCCATTATTACATCATCCTATTATGACCTGTTGCACTCCGCCCAGTTTACATATACCCTGATGTAGTCCGCCCAGATTACATGTGCCCTGATGTACTCCGCCCAGCTTACATATGCCCCCACATTATAAACTGAAATACCAGTAAAAGACCAAGCAAAATCTGCGCTTCAAAAGCCAAATGGTGGTCCAACTGAGCCTGGTAGTGTGCCCAAACGGCAATTCATGACCACATATGGGGTATTACTGTATTCTGGAGAACCCGCTTAACAATTTATGGGATGTGTGTCTACGGTGGTACAAGCTGGGCACACCACATTGGGCACTGAAAAGGCATATCTGTGGAAAATGGCAATTTTCAATCTGCAACATCTATTGTTTTTAATCTTTTTTGCAAAACACTTGTGCGGTCAAAATGCTCACTATACCCCTAGATAAATTATTTGAGGGATCTAGTTTCCAAAATGAGGTAATTTTTGGGGGGTACCACGGTACTGGTATTATAGCTCAATGCAACATGGTGTCAAAAAACAAATCTTGTAAAATCTCCACTCCAAATACTAAATGGCGCTCCTTCCCTTTAGAGCCTTGCTGTGTGTCCAAATAGCAGTTTATGACCACGTGTGGGGTATTTCCCTACTCTGAAAAAGCTGCTTTACAAATGTTATGGTGTTTTTTCTCCTTTATTTGTTGAGAAAATGAAAAATTTTGAACTAATGCTATGTCTTATTGGAAAATAATGTAATTTTTCATTTTCACTGCCCATTTCTAATAAAATGTATGAGACACCTGTGGGGTAAAAATGCTCACTACCCCCTAGATGAATTCCTCAATGGGTGTAGTTTGCCAAATGGAGTCACTTTTGGGGAGTTTCCACTGTACTGGTACCTAAGGGGCTTTGCAAATGCGACATGGTGCAGAAAAACTAATCCAGCAAAATCTGCTCTCCAAAAGCCAAATGGCGCTCCTTCCCTTCTGAGCCCTGATGTGTATTCATACAGTGGTTTATTACCACATATGGGGTATTTCCGTACTCTGGAGAAGTTTCCTTACAAATGTTATGGTCCTTTTTCTCCCTTTTTTGATGAAAAAATTAAACATTTTGACCTAAAGCTTCATCTTAGTGGAAAAAAATTTAGTTCTTCATTTTTACTGCCCAATTCTAATGAAATCTATGAAACACCTGGGGGTCAAAATGCTCACTACACCACTAGTTGAATTCCTCCAGGGGTATAGTTTCCCAAATGGAATTACTTTTGGGGGGTTTCCACTGTACTGGTACCTTAGGAGCTTTACAAATGCGACATGGTGCCGAGAAATCAATCCACCAAAATCTGTACTCCAAAAGCTAAATGGCGCTCCTTCTATTCTGAGCCCTGATGTGTATTCATACAGTGGTTTATTACCACATATGGGGTATTTCCATACTCTGGAGAAGTTTCTTTACAAATGTTGGGGTGCTTTTCCTCATTTATTTCTTGAAAAAATTAAAAATTCTGAGGTAAAGTTACATCTTATTGGAAAATAATGTAATTTTTCATTTTCACTGCCCAATTCTAATGAAATCTATGAAATACCTGTGTGGTCAAAATGATCACTACACCACTAGATGAATTCCTCTAGGGGTGTAGTTTCCCAAATGGAGTCACTTTTTGGGGGTTTCCTTTGTTTTTGCACCACAAGACCTCTTCTAACCTGACATGGTGCCTGAAATATGATTTAAGAAAAGGAAGGCCGAAAAATCCACTAGGTGCTCCTTTGCTTCTGGGGCCGTTGTTTCAGGCCCGTAGCACACTAGGGCCACATGTGGGATATTTACAAAAACTGCAGAATCATGGCAATAAATATTCAGTTGTGTTTCTCTGTTAAAAAGCTTCAGTATTACAGGAAAAATGGATTAAAATGGAATTTCTGCAAAAAAAATGAAATTTGCAAATTTCCCTTCCACTTGCTTTAATTCCTGTTAAACGCATAAAGGGTTAAGAACCTTTCTAAATGCTGTTTTGAATACTTTAATGGGTGCAGTTTTTAAAATGGGGTGATTTGTGGGGGTTCCTAATATATAAGGCCCTCAAAGCTACTTCAGATCTGAACTGTTCCCTAATAAAATAGCCTTTTGAAATTTTCTTGAAAATGTGTGAAATTGCTGCTAAACTTATAAGCCTTGTAACGTCCTAGAAAAATAAAAGGATGTTCAAAAAATTATGCAAACATAAAGTAAATATATGGGAAATGTTAACTAGTCACTATTTTGTGTGGTATAACTATCTGTCTTACAAGCAGATACATTTGAATTTAGAAAATTGCTAATTTTTGAAAATTTTCTCAAAATGTTGGTGTTTTTCCCAAAAAATATTGAATTTATCGACCAAATTTTTTCACTAAAATAAAGTACAATATGTCACAAGAAAACAGTCTCAGAATCGCTTGGATAGGTAAAAGCATTCCGGAGTTATTACCACATAAAGTGACACATGTCAGATTTAAAAAATGAGGCTGTCATTTGGTCCAAAAGTGGCTGCGTCCTTAAGGGGTTAAGCTCAATTTAAAAATAAATTCCCCACTAGGGGACTTGAAGCAGCATTTCTTTGATCACTGGTCTAATACTTTGGAATAACTAGTATTCCAAAGCATTTTTGCATGTCAGTGTACCACTGACAGGCAACCTATAACACCATGCCTGTGGCATAGCCTAATATGCAGATACCAATGGTAGACTTGGATGCCTTTATTAGATCCCCAGTTGACATGGTAACCCATCGGTGCCCTGCAATTTTGTTGCGGAGAGCCATTGGACTGACAAAAAGAGCCCCCTCCTGTTGTCACACACCTTAGATTGCTTTTGATCATGGCATCTAAGGGGCTACATTGCCTGGAGTAGAGTTATCGCTGCAGATGCTGCAGGAGCCTGACTGTATATAATAGCCGTGCTCCTTCCGCTGATCTCATGGTAGTGGCAGTACCCTCTAGATCCAAGTGACGCATATATCTGCCACGATGCGGGAACTAGTACAAGCTCATGATGGATATATTAGTCACTCGTCGTTATGGAATTAAAGGTACAATACCTGTCAACAAAAACATGTTAGAACATGGAACAACGCTAAATTACAGTCCAGCTAAGTCTACTGATACATCAACAGCACAAGTGCACAGCAACGGGAGTGTGACCGGCCACTTTAAGCGCTCTACACAATTGTATGATTGCAACAATTAAAGGAGTTTTCCTAGAATCAGCCACTTTGTATGAGAATGAAAGAAACAGCCGAGCGGTGTAATTGGCTGTTTCTGTCAATCCTATAAACTTTGAACGGAGCAGCAGCGCTCTTGCTCGACCGCCTCTCCATTTAGTGTCCGTTTAGGATCTGGAGGTTCAGGACCCCCATTCTCATGACCTGTGGGGCTTACAGCAGTAGGGCCCCAGTTACCAGAAAATTATCACCTATACTGTGGATTTGTAATAATTTATGATTTTGGGAAGACTCCTTTTAGTTGTATTTTTATAAACGGTATGCTGTGTGGTTTCAAGAAATGTAGATTTTGGTAACATAGTGGCTGTTTGTGGTTTGCAGTTTACATTTTCAACACATTTGTGAATGATGGACAAATATTGCATGCCCTCTGTTTCAGCATTTTTTAGAGCACAAACCCTTGTTGATGTAGACGCTTGTGGTATATATGCACTGTGCAGACCATGGTCTCTTATTTTTATATTGTTTTTGTGTTTAAACCTCTGCATGTTTTTGAGTTTTAGGTGCAATGTATGTTTAATGCATTTGAAAAAAACAAGATTCCTGTTTGTCACAAAGTTACGTGATGGTGGACCATGACGGCCAATACAGATGTAGCCAAGTTTATCTTAACTGTGTGATATCACACGACAAAAACCATTGGAAAAAAAATCAAGTTTAAGTTGCTTTCCACTGTGTATTTAATGCGCTAAAAATCAAGATAAAAATGGCTACATCTGTAGCACCTCAGGACAGCTACAATCGTCAGTTTTTCTGCTTTCAGGAATTATAGGATTTGGGGTTGCACTCACTTTTGAGGTGTGTAATCCCTGTATTTTATAGGTTGTTACTTTTTTTTTAAAATTTCCAGTTTAAAACCAGATTTGTGGTCTCTCCAATTCTGGTGATTTTATGAAGATCTGTTTTTACTGGTATGTAGACTTAAGCCTAAGTGGTATGCATACACATCTTGAACTTTTATTTTTGGGATGTGTAATGTGTCTAATTTTCTGCTTAAGTCACACTTTAAAGACAAATATAATTTTTATGCAATTTTTTATGAAAAATTACACTTTAGCACTAAATTGCCTGGCAGTGCCTGTGTATATAAAGCGGTGAGTGACATTTTGACAATGTGCCAGATGTATAATTTTAGCAAATATATGGCTGTGAGGGTTTAGTATAATTTTTTTTCATTTTGTATTTAGTTTATTTATATATGTCAAAACTGGGAAAAATGTCTTGGCTATTAGAGGTCCAAAATGTCCAAAAAACCGAGGCAGAGAAAGGGTTAAGGAGAAAAATCCGAAACATATGATTTCTATGCTATGATTGATTTGTCAGCTATCTTTTTATTTCTATGTCTTTCTAGACAATTGTCAATTCAATGATATCTACTGGACAGTATAGTTTATTGCACTTGTAACAAGGATAAATATCTTCCTCAGCTGCAAGCATTGACAAATGTTGATAGACAAAAAATATCTCAAATAGCAGGTGGCTTATTTTCCTTCATACATTGAAAAATCTATATACAGTTTCTGGCATGTACTGTATCAATTCACATTTTAATCGTAAACTTTTAACTCAGGATTACCAGAACACAAAAAAATGTTAAGGACATTGCTGTATATAGAGTAGACCAGGGAAGTAATCTGAAATCTACAGTGAAGGAAATAAGTATTTGATCCCTTGCTGATTTTGTAAGTTTGCCCACTGTCAAAGACATGAACAGTCTAGAATTTTTAGGCTAGGTTAATTTTACCAGTGAGAGATAGATTATATTTAAAAAAAAACAGAAAATCACATAGTCAAAATTATATATATTTATTTGCATTGTGCACAGAGAAATAAGTATTTGATCCCCTACCAACCATTAAGAGTTCAGCCTCCTCCAGACCAGTTACACGCTCCAAATCAACTTGGTGCCTGCATTAAAGACAGCTGTCTTAAATGGTCACCTGTATAAAAGACTCCTGTCCACAGACTCAATTAATCAGTCTGACTCTAACCTCTACAACATGGGCAAGACCAAAGAGCTTTCTAAGGATGTCAGGGACAAGATCATAGACCTGCACAAGGCTGGAATGGGCTAAAAAACCATAAGTAAGATGCTGGGTGAGAAGGAGACAACTGTTGGTGCAATAGTAAGAAAATGGAAGACATACAAAATGACTGTCAATCGACATCGATCTGGGGCTCCATGCAAAATCTCACCTCGTGGGGTATCCTTGATCCTGAGGAAGGTGAGAGCTCAGCCCAAAACTACACGGGGGGAACTTATTAATGATCTCAAGGCAGCTGGGACCACAGTCACCAAGAAAACCATTGGTAACACATTACGCCGTAATGGATTAAAATCCTGCAGTGCCCGCAAGGTCCCCCTGCTCAAGAAGGCACATATACAGGCCCGTCTGAAGTTTGCAAATGAACATCTGGATGATTCTGAGAGTGATTGGGAGAAGGTGCTGTGGTCAGATGAGACTAAAATGTAGCTCTTTGGCATTAACTCAACTCGCCGTGTTTGGAGGAAGAGAAATGCTGCCTATGACCCAAAGAACACCATCCCCACTGTCAAGCATGGAGGTGGAAACATTATGTTTTGGGGGTGTTTCTCTGCTAAGGGCACAGGACTACTTCACCGCATCAATGGGAGAATGGATGGAGCCATGTACCGCCAAATCCTGAGTGACAACCTCCTTCCCTCCACCAGGACATTAAAAATGGCTCGTGGCTGGGTCTTCCAGCACGACAATGACCCGAAACATACAGCCAAGGCAACAAATGAGTGGCTCAAAAAGAAGCATATTAAGGTCATGGAGTGGCCTAGCCAGTCTCCAGACCTTAATCCCATAGAAAACTTATGGAGGGAGCTGAAGATCCGAGTTGCCAAGCGACAGCCTCGAAATCTTAATGATTTTCAGGTGATCTGTAAAGAGGAATGGGCCAAAATTCCATCTAACATGTGTGCAAACCTCATCATCAACTACAAAAAATGTCTGACTGCTGTGCTTGCCAACAAGGGTTTTGCCACCAAGTATTAAGTTTTGTTTGCCAAAGGGATCAAATACTTATTTCTCTGTGCACAATGCAAATAAATATATATAGTTTTGACTATGTGAATTTCTGTTTTTCTTTTTATATGATCTATCTTTCACTGGTAAAATTAACCTAGCCTAAAAATTCTAGACTGTTCATGTCTTTGACAGTGGGCAAACTTACAAAATCAGCAAGGGATCAAATACTTATTTACTTCACTGTATGAGCTGTAACGTCTATAGCCCCGGTCCGTCGTTCTAACTTACCCCTCGACGACTGCGGCCATGGACATCCTGCTGCTGTGCTGCATTGTCCCCCTGTGAGGCACCGGCACTCACTTCCGGGTATCGAGACTGTCTCCCAGAGGGTACGCGCGCTCGTGCCCATTCTTAAAGGGCCAGCGCGCGCATGAAATCATCATCAACTCACATGATTTCCTGGACTATAAGAAGGCCCCCGCCCTTCTGATCCTCGCCATAGCGTTGTTGTTGTTTCCCAATGTCTGTCTTGCAAATGGACTCCTAAGTGTCTTCCAGCTTCCCAGTGTTGCCCGTAACTGTATCCTGTATCCTGTTTCCCGTGCTATCCAGTACTATCCTGATCTACTGCCGTGCTGAACTGTTACCGTGCTGTGCTGCATTTCCACGCCTACTCTGCAACTCCACGTCTGACGTCTACTTGCCGCCTGGTCCCCGCCGTGCCTGCCTTGCTACTGTCTACATTGCCTCAGGTAACCTTTCTGGACTGTTGACTCTGTACCATACCTGTTTGGCCATTTGCCATCCCGCTACACGGTACGGCACAGTGGATCCACATCCCGCATCCTGACAGTACTCTCAGGCCATGGACCCCGCTGGTCAATTTAAGGGCATGTCACCCTCCCAAGCCATGCAGGCGGACCTGCAGGACCTCCGAGCAAGAGTGGATCAGCTTCTTGTGACAGTGGACTCCATGGCGCAGCAGCTAGGGGTGCTAGCTGCTTCCCTTCCTGCTTCTATGCAAGCTCCTCCAACCGACCCTCCTGCTACACCTCCTGGTTGTTCCAGTTCGGATCCTCGGTTCTCGCTGCCTTTACCTTCTCGGTTCCATGAAGATGCAAGTTCGTGCAGGGGATTTCTGAACCAATGCTATATCCATTTTTCCCTGCATGCCCGAGTATTTCCGTCGGATGGAACCAACATTGCCTATCATCGTGTATCTACTTGCTGGCAAGGCCCTGGCATGGGTGAATCCAATCCGGGAACGTCAAGGACCTGAGACTCAAGACTTCCAGGGGTTCGTGCTGTTGTTCCGTACTGGTTTTGAGAAGCCAGGGCGAGCCTTTTCGGCAGCCACTGCTATCTTCAACCTGTGCCAAGAGGACACCTCCGTGGGCGAATACACCGACCAGTTCTGGATCCTGGCAAGAGAGCTGTCCCAGATTAATGAGGCCTTGGTAGCATCCTTCTGGCATGGCCTATCGCCCGAGATCAAGGACGAACTTGCTTCCCGAGATCTACCACCTGCCTTGGACGACCTGATTCTGCTGGCTACCCGGGTGGATATAAGGCTCAGGGAAAGATCTCATGAGCTTCGACAGTAGAGATGGCTTCCTAGATTGGCGCCCAACTTCCAGCAACCCCTCTTGCCGTCCTCTACTGCCTTGCCCGAGGTTCCGATGCAGGTGGATCGCCTAAAATTGTCTGTACAAGAGAAACAGCGCAGGCGCACCTCTGGACTCTGTCTGTATTGCGGCCTCGCTGGCCATGTCGTGCATATGTGTCAACAAAAGCAAAAAAAAAACAATGCCTTGGTTTGGTTGGAGAGACAACCCTGGGCGCCACTGCATTTAATTGTGAACTCTCCTTCAAACTGTTTATTCCCGTGACCATCATTGATGGCGAGAAACCCCATCTGGCCTCTGCCTACCTGGACTGGTTCTGCAGCTAATTTCATCTGTCAAGACCTTGTGGATCTTCTCCAGTTGCCCACTGTCCGTCTGGAAAGGCCATTGATTGTCACCTCGGTAGATAGACTGCCATTGCCTGAACCAGTGTTGTCTGTGACCAAGCCATTGAGACTTCAAGTGGGAGCTCTTCACACTGAGCTCATCCCCCTGTTTGTCCAGCCCAAGGCCGTCAACCCCATGCTGCTGGGTTTTCCTTGACTCCGTTTGCACGCCCCAGTCCTGGATTGGAACTCTAGAGAGGTTCTACAGTTGGGCACCAAGTGTCTCGACCACTGTCTGGGTCATATCCAGCCTCCTCCGCTTCAGGTATTGGCAGGGTTGCCTTCTTGTTTCTGTATGTTCTCTGATGTCTACAATAAAAGGGAAGCGGAGACCTTGCCGCCACATCGAGCATACGATTGTCCGATCGACTTAGTTCCAGATTCATCTCCTCCTCGCGGTAGAGTGTACCCTCTCTCCCTGCCAGAGAGTCAGTCTATGTTGACCTACATCAAGGAGAATCTGGAGAGGGGTTTCATTCGTAAGTCCTCCTCCCTGGCTGGAGCTGGGTTCTTCTTTGTCAAGAAGAAGGATGCATCCCTCCGACCCTGCATTGACTACCGGGGCCTCAATCGGATCACGGTGAAGAACAGGTACCCATTGCCTTTTGTTCGTTCTGAACTATTTGATCGCATATGGGGGGCAATTTTTTTTTCGAAACTGGACTTGCAGGGGGGCTACAACCTGATTCGGATTTGTCAGGGTGATGAGTGGAAGACCACATTTAATACACGTGATGGGCACTATGAACACCTAGTTATGCCCTTCGGCCTGTGTAACGCCTGGTGTTTCAAGAATTTGTCAATTACATTTTTCGTGATCTCCTCTGTCTGTGTTGTATCTCGATAACATTTAGATTTTTTCCCAAGATCCGGTAACTCATCAGAGTCATGTCCGCCAAGTGTTGCTTCATTTAAGGGAGAATCATCTTTATGCCAAGCTGGAGAAGTGCATGTTTGAAAAAAGATCTCTTCCCTTCCTGGGTTATATCATCTCTGATCAGGGCCTCAAGATGGACCCTGAGAAGGTAAAAGCTCTCCTGGAGTGGCCACGCCCCAAAGGCTTAAGGGCCATACAACGCTTCCTGGGATTCACCAACTTCACCGGCTGTTCATCCCCAACTTATTGACAGCCCCCATCTCTACCTTCACAAAAAAGGGTATGAATGACAAAATGTGGACTCCGGAGGCCGAAGCCACATTTGGGACCTTAAAAAAAGGCTTTACGTCAGCCTCTATTCTTCACCATCCTGATGTGTCCCTACAGTTTTTATTAGAGGTGGACGCTTACTCTGCTGGTGCAGGTGCAATGTTGTTCCAGAGAGGTTCTAAAGGCAAGACTGTGGTATGTGTCTACTATTCCAAACTGTTTTCTTCCGCAGAGCGCAACTACTCAATTGGGGATCGGGAGTTACTGGCCATCATGCTGGCCCTGCAGGAGTGGAGACATCTACTGGAAGGCGCAGTCCATCCTATCCTGGTCTTCACGGATCACAAGAATCTGACTTTTTTATAGACGGCTCAACAGTTGAATCCTCGTCAAGCTAGGTGGTCATTGTTCTTTGCTCGGTTCCGGTTCGAACTCCACTACCGATCTGCCGACAAGAATGTGAGGGCCGATGCCTTGTATAGGTCATTTGAAACAGAGGACACTGTGGAGTCCCCACAGAATATTATCGACCCTTCCTGCATCTATTCTGTTAACCCTCTCAGGTTAGTGACATTCCTCCAGTAAGAACTTTTGGATGTCTGGCTGACAGAAGAAGAATCCTTCACTGGGGTCACAGTTCCAAGCTGGCAGGTTACGCGGGTGCCCGTAATACCCAAGACCTAATCGCCCGTCTGTTCTTGTGGCCCACGCTGCCCAAAGACGTCATGGACTTTGTCTCCTCCTGTACGGTGTGTGCAGCAAAGTTGCCCACTCCAGACCAGCCAGTCTTCTCCAACCACTGCCTGTGCCCGATGCTCCCTAGCGGCATGTTGCCATGGACTTTGTCACAGATCTGCCTCTCTCTGCGGGATGCAGTGTGATCTGGGTGGTGGTGGATCGATTCTCTAAAATGGCTCATTTTGTTCCCCTGACTGGTCTGCCTTCTGCTGCTCGACTGGCTGACCGCTTCATACAACACATCTTCCGTCTGCACAGCTTGCCTCTGCATATTGTCTCGGATCGAGGGGTCCGGTTCACCTCTAGGTTTTGAAGAGCTCTCTGAGGCCTCCTCGATGTAAAGTTGGACTTCTCTTCGGTCTATCATCCCCAGTCCAATGAGCAAGTCGAGAGGATTAACTAAATTATGGAGAACTATCTACGTCACTTTATTTCCAGGTGACTGGGTGCAGCTGCTCCCGTGGGCAGAATTCTCCTATAATAACCATACTAGTGAGTCCACCACCTCCAGCCCGTTCTTCATAGTCTACGGCCAACATCCTCTAATACCTCTTCCCGTCTCTACTATGTCCCAGGTGCCTGCAGCTGACTCGACCTTCAGGGACTTTCTGCAAATATGGCAACAGACCCGATCTTCTATTCTGCTGGCAGTTAACCACATGAAGAAAAAAGCAGATACTAGAAGACGGGATCCTCCTCAGTTTCTTCCAGGTACGAAGGTCTGGTTGTCCTCAAAGAATATCCGGCTGAGGGTACCGTCCTGCAAATTTGCTCCCAGGTTCCTCAGACCCTTCGAGATCCTGCTACAAATTTACCCGGTCTCTTACAAACTGCTGCTACCTCCTACCCTCAAGATCCCTAACTCCTTCCATGTCTCCTTGCTGAAGCACGTGGTCCTGAACCGCTACCCTAGGACTCCTAGTTCCGCAGTGGCTCCTGGCGGCTCGTAAGGGACTTTAGAGGTAAGGGAGATCCTAGCCACCAAAAAAGTGGGAGGAAGGATGTTTTATTTGGTGAATTGGAGGGGATTCGGTCCAGAAGAGAGGTCTTGGGAGCCAGAGGAAAACATCGATGCCCCTGTCCTCATAAGGCAGTTTCTCTCCTGCTCTGGACCCAAGAAGAGGGGATGTAAGAGCGGAGATACTGTAACGTCTATGGCCCCAGTCCATTGTTCTAACTTCCCCTTCGACGACCGCGGCCATGGACATCCTGCTGCTGTGCTGCGTCATCCCCCTGTGAGGCGCCGGGACTCACTTCCGGGCACCAAGACTGTCTCCCGTGGAGTGTGATCTCGCTCGTGCCTGCTCGTAAAGGGCCAGCGCGCGCACATGAAATCATCATCAACTCACACGATTTCCTGGACTATAAGAAGGCCCCTGCACTTCTGATCCTCGTCTGAGCGTTGTTGTTGTTGTTGTTTCCCAAAGTCTGTCTTGCAAATGGTCTCCTAAGTGTCTTCCAGCTTCCCAGTGTTCCCCGTACCTGTATCCTGTATCCTGTTTCCCGTGCTATCCAGTACTATCCTGATCTACTGCCGTGCTGAACGGTTGCCATGCTGTGCTGCATTTCCACGCCTGCTCTGCTACTCCACGCCTGACATCTACCTGCCGCCTGGTCCCCGCCGTGCCTGCCTTGCTACTGTCTACATTGCCTCAGGTAACCTTTCTGGACTATTGACTCTGTACCATACCTGTTTGAACAGCTGCCATCCCGCTACGTGGTACGACCCAGTGGGTCCACACCCGGCATCGTGACGTGAGCTAGAGCCAGTGGCCAGTTTGCTTTTATGATGTCCCATTCTAAACCCATAGACATTATTATGGAGTTGATCCCCCCTTTGCAGCTAAAATAGCTTCCGAATTCTGGGAAGACTTTCTACAAGATTTTGGAGTGTGTCTCTGGGAAGTTTCACCCATTTATCCAGAATAACATTTGTGAGATCAGACAATGATGTTGGATGAGACGGCCTAGCTCGCAATCTCCGTTTTAGTTCATCCTAAAGGTGTTAAATGGGGTCGAGGTCCGGGCTCTGTAGCGGCCAGTCAAGTTCTTCCACATCAAACACACCCAACCATGTCTTTATGAACCTTGCTTTGTACACTGGGGCACAGTCATGCTGGAATAGAAAAGGGCCTTCCCCAAACTGTTCCGACAAAGTTGGGCGCATACAATTGTACAAAATGTTTTGGTATGCTGAAGCGTTATCATAATTCTTCACTGGAATAAAGTGGCCTAGGCCAACCACTGAAAAACAACCCCATAGCTTTATCCCTCCTCCACCAATCTTTATAGTTGGCACAATGCAGTCCTGGCATTCACTAAACCCAGATTCGCCCATCAGACTGCCAGATAGAGTAACGTGATTCATCACTCCACAGAACACATTTCCACTGCTCCCAGAGTCCAGTGGTGGCGTGCTTCACACCACTCCATTCGAAGCTTGGCATTGTGCTTGGTGATGTATGGCTTGCATGCAGCTGCTTTACCATGTAAACACATGCCATGAAGCTCCCAGTGCACAGTTATTGAGCAAATGTAAGTGCCAGAGGAGGTTTGAAACTCTGCAGTTAGCAGGGCAATGGCAACATGTATGCACTATGCGCCTCGGCTATCAGCGACCCGGCTCTGTAACATTAAATGTAGAGATGAGCGAACCGGGACAACCGAACCAGGTTTCGGTCCGAACATCCGGAAAAGTTTGGTTCGCAGCGAATCCAAACTTCACCTGGTTCGGCCGAACCCGTTTTGACCGAACCCGGTCAAAAATATTATACAAATCGGCAGCCACTTATCTCTATCAATCACTGATAGAGAAAAGAGGCTGCTGATTAAAAATAAAATAAAAATAATTTCATACGTACCCGGTCGTTGTCTTGGTGACGAGTCCCTCTTCTTCCTCCACTCCGACCTTCTTTTCTGACGCGGCAGCCTGTGATTGGCTGCAGCGCTCACATGGGCTGTATCGTCATCCAGGAAGGTCGGGCCGGATGTCGAGAGGGAGATGCGTCACCAAGGCAACGACCAGGAGACCGGTGCTGGAGGAAGCAGAAAGTTCTCGGTAAGTATGAACGTCTTTTTTTTTTACAGGTTACTCTATATTGTGATCGGTAGTCACTGTCCAGGGTGCTGAAACAGTTACTGCCGATCAGTTAACTCTTTCAGCACCCTGGACAGTGACTATTTACTGACGTCGCCTAGCAACGCTGCCGTAATGACGGGTGCACACATGTAGCCACCCGTCATTACGGGTAATATATTTTATAATGGGAGCACGGCTCGGAAAAACGACCGGCTTCCCGTGGCCGGCCGTGCTCATCTCCTTAAATACTCTGTGCTGCCTTAAACTCTGTGGACAGGTCAGGATCCTGTTTCTTTTAAATGCTGCTGGGGAACCCGCTCGATCCACTATATAAGGCTGCGCTACAGTGCAGCATTTAAAAGAAACAGGATCCTGACCTGTCCATAGAGTTTAAGGCAGCACAGAGTATTTCAGGAGATGAGCGTGCAGATTCAGTGCTGCTGTGAACTCTGCTCTTACCATTACGTAGCTCAGTTGTACCTTTCCTCCACTCCTGTCCTCAATAACACCTTCACATGATTGGCAAGTCACCACGTAATGGTAAGAGCAGAGTTCACAGCAGCACAGAGTATTTCAGGAGATGAACGTGCGGATCTTGTACGGGGTGGTGACTTGCCAATCATGTGAAGGTGTTATTGAGGACAGGAGTGGAGGAGAGGTAACAGACTGTGCTACGTAATGGTAAGAGCAGAGTACACAGCAGCACTGAATCTGCACGCTCCTCTCCTTAAATACTCTGTGCTGCTGTGAACTCTGCTCTTACCATTACGTAGCTCAGTCTGTTACCTCTCCTCCACTCCTGTCCTCAATAACACCTTCGCATGATTGGCAAGTCACCACCCCGCACAAGATCTGCACGCTCATCTCCTGAAATACTCTGTGCTGCTGTGAACTGTGTGTGTGTGTGTGTATATGTTTGTGTGTGTGTGTTTTTGTATATGTGTGTTTGTGTATATGTGTGTATATGGGTGTGTGTTTGTGTGTTTATGTGTGTGTGTTTGTTTATATATGGGTGTGTTTGTGTATAAGTTTGTGTGTGTGTGTTTGTGTGTATATGTGTGTGTTTGTGTATATATGGGTCTGTTTCTGTACATGTGTTTGTGTATACGTGTATGTGTGTGTGTGTGTTTGTGTATATGTGTGTGTTTGTGTATATGTGTGTTTGTGTATATGTGTGTGTTTGGGTATGTGTGATTTGTTTGTATATGTGTTTGTGTATATGTGTTAGTTCGTGTATATGTGTGTGTATATGTGTGTGTGTTTGTCTCTTTGTGTGTGTGTGTGTTTGTGTATATCTTGTTGTGTTTGTGTATAACTGTGTATATGTGTTTGTGTATATGTGTGTGTGTGTTTGTGTATATATGTGTGTGTGTTTGTGTATGGTTGTTTGTTTGTGTGTGCGTGTATATATGTGTGTAGGTGAGTAGAAGTATTGTTATTGTTCACATTGATAACTGTTTTTTTATGTTGTTGCAGATTTTGATGTACCAATTGGACTATATCTTCGATTCGTTGGACTACTGCGTAGATCTACGTTTTTTCACATTTTAATAAAATGGTTAACGAGGGTTTTGTTGGGGATTTCTTATTTCAATAAAAAAGAATTGTCTTTGTGTTTTTTTTTAAACTTTATTAGTGCCTAGATAATGGCAGTTGGCTGATTGACAGCGTCCATTATTAAGGCGGTACTTAGTGTTAGCCGGTGCAGAGGCTAGCACTAACCACCCATTATTACCCCGGTACCCACCACCACCAGGGGTGCCGGGAAGAGCTTGGTACGATCCAGTACCCGACCATCTGTTGTGATGGTCGGGTACTGGGGTGGCCGTAGGCTGGTATTATGAGGCTGGGAAGGGCCAAAAACAGTGGACCTTCCCACCCTTGTAATGCTAGGCTGCTGCTGCTGTGTTGTATTGGGCTGGTTATAAAAATGGGGGGGACCCCCACGTCATTTTTTTTTTAATTTAACAAATTTAACAATAGACGGGTCCCCCACATTTTTAATAACCAGCCATATACAAGGCCGCAGCAGTCTGACATTACATGGGTGGGAAGGGCCACTGGTTTTGTCCATTCCCAGGCTAATAACACTGTGTTGTATGTGGCTGGTTATGATAAATTGGGTGGAACCCCATGTGTTTTTAAAAAAAATAAAAAAATAAAATAAATAAATAAATAATTAAAAAAAATGACATGGGGTCCCCCCCACTTTTATAACCAGCCAGATACAACACAGCAGCAGTAGCCTAGCATTACAAGGGTGGGAAGGTCCACTGTTTTTGGCCCTTCCCAGCCTCATAATACCAGCCTGCGGCCGCCCCAGAACCCGACCATCACAACAGATGGTCGGGTACTGGATCATACCTGGCTCTTCCCGGCACCCCTGGTGGTGGTGGGTACCGGGGTAATAATGGTGGTTAGTGTTAGCCTCTGCACCGGCTAACACTATGCCTCGCCTTAGTAATTGATGTTTTCACTCAGACAGCGGTCATTACTAAAGTGGTAGTAATAAAATTTGAAAAGAAAACACAAAGATATAGATAAAATATTTTATTGAAATAAAGCACCCCCAACACAACCCTCATTAACCATTTTATTGTAGAAAAAAAAATGTCATCTAAGTAGTCCTCGAAACCGACGTAGTCCAAACACCAAACCTGTAAAAAAAAAAAATGAAATAAAACATGTCGTAGGCTTAGATTCAGTTTAATGTGTGATACTGACTGTTATACCATGTATAGAAGCCTGCCGCGAAGTTGACTTAGATACAGGGCGCCAGCAGACAGTACCATACATGGCCATACAGACATATATACAAACAAACATACAGGCAAACATACATACATACATATATACAAACATACATACATACATACATACATACAAGCATGCACATATATACATGCAAATATACATACATGCAAACATACACACATATATACATACATACATACATGAAAACTATCATACATACATACATACATGCATACACACACACACATGAAAACATACATACATACAAACATGCAAAGATACATACATACATATATACAAGCATGCACAAATATACATGCAAACATAAAGGCTGTGTCCTGTCTTGAGTTTGACTCGCGCATGCGCAGTCCTCTGACTCACTTCCTTGATCCTTGTGGTGCATTGTATCTGTGACGCGATAGGCGCTCTGAATGTTTTTTCATCGGCCGCCGACCTTTGGTCAGCTGTTGATAATGAGGCTGTTTACATTCCATGTATTTGATTGTTGCCCTGGCTGCATAAAGTCCTCTTTCCGGCTCTCTGGCACCACCCCCGGACGAAGGCTCCTCCGCCGAAACGCGCGTCGGGTGTGACGCCAGACAGCAGGATAGCACACTATGGGTAAGGTTCTAAACATTTATTTACATGCCTTCTCCCACACTGAGGTGTGGATTGGTTAGGCATTTCTTTACTCCTTCATGTTTACAACCATGCACCATGTTTAAAGACCCTATATATCTATTTAGATTGGCTTATTTAGTCCCCCTTGGTGCTATCCTACAGAGTATTACACTCCTATATTTACATATTGTTGTTTATATTTCCTGTCTGGCTTCCAATTTTTCCACACTGTGGTAGTCATCCTTGATTTTAACATGTGAATTGTTTTCCATGTTTTATGTTTTGTATCAATAAAAGTTATTTTTTATTAGTCAAAGCTGTGTATTGACTCCATTTTTTAGGTTGGTATGCAAACATAAATACATGCAAACATAATTACATACATGCACATATATATAAACATACATGCAAACATACATGCAAAAATAAAAACATGCAAACATACATACATACATACATACATACATGCACATATATGCATACATACATGCCAACATACATACATACATACATGCCAACATACATACATGCAAACATACATACATGCAAACATACATACATGCAAACATACATGCAAACATACATACATACATGCAAACATACATACATGCAAACATACATACATGCAAACATACATACATGCAAATATATACATGCAAATATACATATAAACATGCACATATATACATACATGCCAACATACATGCAAACCTACATGCACATATATACATACATATATGACAACATACATACATGCAAACATACATACATGCAAACATACATACATGCAAACATACATACATGCAAACATACATGCAAACATACATACATACATGCAAACATACATACATGCAAACATACATACATGCAAACATACATACATGCAAATATATACATGCAAATATACATATAAACATGCACATATATACATACATGCCAACATACATGCAAACATACATGCACATATATACATACATACATACATACATGACAACATACATACATGCAAACATACATACATGCAAACATACATACATGCAAACATACATACAAACATACATACATGCAAACATACATACATGCAAACATACATACATGCAAACACACATACATACATGCAAATATATACATGCAAATATACATACAAACATGCACATATATACATACATGCCAACATACATGCAAACATACATACATGCACATATATACATACATACATACATACATGACAACATACATACATACATACATGCCAACATACATACATGCAAACATACATACATGCAAACATACATACAAACATACATACATGCAAACATACATGCAAACATACATACATGCAAACATACATACATGCAAACATACATACATACATGCAAATATATACATGCAAATATACATACAAACATGCACATATAGACATACATGACAACATACATACATACATACATACATACATGACAACATGCATACATGCAAACATACATACATGCAAACATACATGCAAACATACATACATGCAGACATACATACATACATACATACATGCAAATATATACATGCAAACATATATATATATACATACATACATACATGCCAACATACATACATGCCAACATACATACATGCCAACATACATACATGCCAAAAAAAAATAATAATACGTGCATACTTACTTTCCTTCTGTCCGGCCTCCAGCGATGACATTTCATCCATGTCGCCGCTGCAGCCTGTGATTGGCTGCAGAGGTGGTCAAGTGGGATGAAGCATCATCCCTGGGGGCCGGCCTTCTGACGTCATCCTGACGTGCGTGACCGCCACTACAGCCTGTGATTGGCTGCAGCGGCGAAAGGGATGAAATGTCATCGCTGTAGGCCGGACAGGAGGAAAGTAAGTACGAACGTATTCTTTTTTTTTTTTATTACATTCAAATTGTATTTTCCGCGCGCCGAGCATGTACTGTCAAGGTTGCTGAAAGAGTTAGTGCAGCCCATTAACTCTTTCAGCACCCTGGACAGTACCATGCTCGGCGCACGGAAATTACAGGTTCGGCCCGAATCAAACTTTTTCGTGAAATTCGGCGAACTAGCCGAACCGAACTTTTGATAAGTTCGCTCATCTCTAATTACATGGTCTGCCACTTCATAGCTAAGTTGTCATGATTGCTAAATGCTTCCACATTGCAAACATATCACTCACAGTTGATTGTGGAATATCTAGGATGGAATACATTTCACTAACTAATTTGGAGTACCACACTCAAATTCAGTGAGCACTATAGAATGACCTATTGGTTCACAGATATACTTGTCCATCATACTCAACCGTTGTTTTTTATGTGGTCTGTACCTTGTCCTTTTTTAACCTTTACGCATGATTTTAATGCATATCAATAAAGTTCATATGTCTTTTATAGTATTTGGATCTAGCACTCATGTCTTTATAGGTCTTCTACTAGATTTAGAAGTGTTGTTTTAGAACCAGGTCTATTTGACTATTGAAAAAAGAAAAAAAGAAAAATGATCCAGAAATATAACTAGGCACTCTTGGGTTAGTTAAAAATTCAGCATAATACTTTATTTTTAAATCCAGATAATACCGGCAATATTAATATATACAACAAAAGTTTAAAAAAAATCTCCTGGCCAGGAAAAGAAAACATACAATAGTACCTCTATGCATTTATCGTATCCCCCAATGGATATACAACATACTTTTTATGTATTTTACAAGATTTTTGAAAAGACAAAATTCAAAAGAAAACCGCTGGGTTGTGTTCACACTTGCGGTTTTCAACCATATATGTTGTTTTATCCAAAGAGTGGCCAGAGTTCCTATTTGGAGTGGTTGGTAATGATGTTTTGGAGAGATCTTTTTATATGTAATATAAATCTCAACATAGGAAAATAGCCCTCTGTATTCAGGGGATAGGCTTTACAGCGTGTTTTTTTTCCCTCTCATGAACAGATCCTTGATTTTTATAGAGATCTTTTAGTGATAGGTAGTCTATTCCCAGACCTTTTGGGTCAGTATGTAGCCCTTGCAATCTTGAACTTTGGAGCAGGGCACTTTTATAGCTCATATAGGGTTTTACCTTAAACATCCAGTGAGTGCCAGGAAACCATACGTAGGGGCAAACAGCCCAGCGGATGGAAATAGAAGATCTTCACAAAGGTAATATTCACCTGTATGGCCATATGTTTCATTTAAGGCCTCCAAATCTCCACCATCACATCAATTGATGCTCTCCTTTTTCGATCTACGTGGGCATTCACCACTGTATTCCGAGAGACACAGGACCCGACAAGGCAGGACCGCACGCCGGCAGCCAGGTAAGTTTAAAATTGTATGGTATGTTTCTTTCCACGTGGTGTCTCCAACATTGGACAGGGATTCACAGGGCAGGGTTTAGACCTCACTACCCGCCCTGTTTGATTAGGTCAGCTGACACGTTTCATCCCTGAACGGGATTTCCTCAGAGCCGTTTGACTATACCTTTGTTAGGACTCTAACTTTGTATCCGTGTTATTATTACAAATTAGTAATTTCTACATGTCTTGTCCCAAAAAATGCAGGCCTCATGCATACTGCCGTATTAACCCTTTGGCAAACATAGACGTACACATACATCCATGTGCACAGTAGGTTAGGGCATTTCTATGTACAGTATGTATCGAACGTACTCGCGTGAGCGCAGCTTTGATTGACTGTAACATGGCATCCAGAGTCTTCCATAAGCCTATACTGTACCTTGTATGTGCCTCCGATTTGTAAAACCAATCAATGCATGCCCTAAGATGGAGGTATTCCCCCCAGAAACATTAATTCTATCGAAGAATATGATGCCTTACAGAAGCCCCATCTTGGGACACATGCAGTGCCTCTGGGTCTGTCTGCCGCTACAGTGTTAGTGCATACAGTTATCATTTACTTTATTTCTTAAACTGATGTTAGCATCAGTCCTGGTGGCACAAGATAATTCAGCTGTAATTCAGAATTACCAAATTCTGTACAAGGAAAGCTTTATCTCCATGAAAGATTCCTCATATATTTATAATTAAATCTATTTAACTTAAAGAGACAATGCATTTACATTTCTCTTTTTTAATGTATCAATATTATCAGTCAAATATTTTAATGTATTTAGCATTATCATGAGGAATGTTGGAAGATAAATATCAAAACCCTAAAATGGGGTTTTAGGACTACTACCACAATTATTATTACACTTAGGGGGTATGCCGAGTGCTAAAAAAATATATATATATAAAACTGCCCTAGCATTCAGCAATGCTTAGTTGTTGGCTTCTAGGGCAGGTACGTGAAGAAGCCCGCTCTTCTCCCACCACTGCCGCCACCTCCTCCTTCTTTACAGGTCTATGCATGGAAACAGGGGCAGAATCTGATCTGTTATCATTTATGAGTCTTATCTGAGAACTGTAACTTTTAAGGGTCAGATCTGGGGTCGGTCATTATTAGGCGGTCTGATGTCGGGTCTGTCATTATTTAAGGTTCTGATCTGGGTTCTGTAATTATTAGGAGTCTGATCTTGGGTGTGTCATTATTATTGAATCTATTCTGGCGTTTGTAATTATCAAAGGGTCTGATCTGGGGTCTATCATTATAAGGGGTCTCATCTAGGGTCTGTCATTATTAGGGGGTCTAATCTTATTTATGTCAATTTTAGGGGTCTTATCTGTAGTCTGTGATTTTTAAGGGGTCGGATATGGGGTTTGTCATTATTAGGGGGTCTGATCTAGGGTCTGTCATTTTTGAGGGGTCTGATCTGGGGTCTGAAAAGTTTAGGGGGTCTGGTCTGAGGTCTGTATACAGGGGGTTCCTGCCTGGGGTCTGTATAAAGGGGAGCCTAGCCAGGGGCCTGTTTAAAGGGTCATCTGTGTGATGTGTGGTCTGTAATCATTTGAGGAGCCAGCTGAAGGTAATCATATGTACTATTTGTAATTCAAATGCTGTCAGTTAGGGTCATGTCCTATATAAACGGACGGAGCATAAGTTAATAATTTTGCACAAGATAAAAAAAGAACTGCCAGAAAAACTGTGCTGAAACTGTCACACCATTAACTCCTGAGGAGACCCATTGACTTATAATATGGTCTGTCAGGGTCCTGTTGCAGTGTCCGTCATTTTGAAAAAGAATAGCGCTGCATGTTGTGCTATTCTTCCCATCAAATCTGATGTAACCGGTGATGAAGGTTCCTAAAATGAGCCTCTGACAGTCGTGTGAGCAGACGCTTATACCTGATCGCTTATACCTTGGGACTTGGTTAGAACTTTTGTCACTCGGGGGTACTTGGCTTGAAAAGGTGGAAAAACACTGCTATAGTTCACATGTATCAAGCTCTGTGTGCAACTTTTTTTGTGCATTTTTGGTGGAAACAATGGTGTATACTGTTTGTGTGTGATTTGAAGGATTTCCCTTTGTGATTCATACTAGCAAAGGTTATAGAGATACTTTTTAGCCATATTTTGAAAAGTCACTATAAAAAGGTGGATCTGCATGCCACCAGAAGACTGGCATAAAATGTAAGCCATAAAACGATTTCAAAAGCTCTGCACCTTGCACTATGACTTGCAAAAGTTGATAAATTTGTTATTCGAAAAAAAACAAAAAAGTCTGACCAATAACAGGCCAATATTGATGCATGTGGGCCTATGTTATCTGTATACTGGTGGGATACCTATTTGCATACAATCTGAAATAATCAGGTACACCTCGTAAAAAATAAGCAAAATAAATGCAATACAGGATTAGAACAGCTTAAAAATTAAGGTCAATGTAATATTTTCATTTGTAAAAGATGTTAAAATATAATAACCCATATTTAAGCACTGAATAAAATATCTACTACATTAAACATTTATTTTTACGGAGGATGAGATTGCTGCCAGTCAGCTATATTTAAACAACTATGTAATTGAATGCACAGTAATTGACTTCAGTTAATGAAGGCCATAAGGTATGCTATAAAAAATAAGTAAAATGCACGTTTTTATTTTTGGAAATTAATTATCTGCAACTTGGTATGAATTACTAATCAGTGCTGATCTATCATTAAAGATATTGCTTTTTATTGTATTGTCTTAATAAATGTCCACAAGTAAAAGGTTATACAGGAAAAAAATGTGTGATTGTATACTTGTAAGTAGAGGTTCTGGGTACATGTTAAAATAATAATAAATAAATAAATGAATATTAACTACATTAATTTGAATTTTTCATGACTTTAAAATGCATAGTAGGTAGAGATGAGCCCAAATTTTCAAGGGGTTTGAGATTTGCTGAGAGATTTGGCTGTTCGAGTGGTTCAGTGCAAGAAGAGCATTTTTTGAACAGCAAATCCAAAATTATGTGATGCGTGATACAACTCCACTACATAAGTCAGCATAACTTTGTCCTGGTGCAATTTCACTATGGAGAAGGACCTTAAAGAGGCTCTGTCACCAGATTTTCAAACCCCTATCTCGTATTGCAGCAGATCGGCGCTGCAATGTAGATTACAGTAACGTTTTTTGTTTTTTTTCAAAAACTAGCATTTTTGGCCAAGTTATGAGCATTTTTATATTTATGCAAATGAGCCTTTCTTAAGTACAACTGGGCGTGTTTAAAGGTATGTACAAGTGGGCGTGTATTGTGTATGTACATCTGGGCGTGTATTGTGTGTGTTACATCTGGGCGTTTTTACTTGTTTTACTAGCTGGGCGTTGTGAATAGAAGTGTATGATGCTGACATAGTTACATAGTTACATAGTTAGTACGGCTGAAAAAAGACACATGTCCATCAGGTTCAACCAAGGGAAGGGAAAAGGGAAGGAAAAATTTCTACACATAGGAGCTAATATTTTTTTGTTCTAGGAAATTATCTAACCCTTTTTTAAAGCCATCTACTGTGACGAATCAGCATCATCCACTTCCTTCGTTAACACCCAGCTTCTGGCAGTGCACAGACACACAGCGTGTTCTCGAGAGATCACGCTGTGACGTCACTTCCTGCCCCAGGTCCTGCATCGTGTCGGACGAGCGAGGACACATCGGCACCAGGCGACAGAGGCTACAGTTGATTCTGCAGCAGCATCAGCGTTTGCAGGTAAGTCGATGTAGCCTCTGTCGCCTCATTAACAGAGCTTAGTGGCTCTACCATTCAGTGCTAGTGTGCTAGTGTGTCATCTCCTTGCATTAGCCTGCTACTTGTACTTGCTCATTCATACCTCGATTGTTTGTCACTTTTATTTTCACCCTGTTAGGGTATGTCCACACGTAGCGCAAGCACTGCGGATTTTCCGCAACTGATTTAATTGCAGAAAATCCACAGTGTAATACAGTAAGCAGAAGAGTGGATGAGATTTGAACAAATCTCATCCGCACACTGCATAAAAAATATGCCTAAAACTTTATAAATTGACCAGCAGTGCAGGTTTTGAATCCGCAACTTGTCATTTTATGTTTTAGAATTTCTGCTTTTCTGTGGCGAGTTTTCCCTATTGAATTTAATGGCGAGGTAAAATCTGCAACAAATAGCAGATGTGATTTTTCAGGCTGAAAATCTGCGATTCTGCCACAAAAGTAAAAAAAAAAAAAAAGCTTATACATACCCAGAACTCTATGTTCTCCGTACAGGCCGTGCTCCTGGGATAATGTTTTATCCCATGTGACTGCTGCAGCCAATCACAGGCTGCAGTGGTGACATGGGATGGCACGTCATCCCAGAAGGCCGTGCTGCAGGACATCAAAGAGACGCATCGCCATGACTATGGGTAAGTATAAGATTTTTTTTTCTCACGTGCACTTTTCCATAGCTGACATTCCGGCAGAAAAACTGCACCACAATTTGGTGCGTTTTTTCGGGCAGAATTTCCTGCGTGTTCTAGGGCAGATATGCTGTGTACTTTTATGCAGCATGTCCGCCCTGTGTGAACATACCTTTATTGTTTAGTAGACATAGGCAGGCAGCACAATAAGAAATACAATTCTGTTATCTATCTATCTATCTATCTATCTATCTATCTATCTATCTATCTATCTATCTATCTATCTATCTATCTATCTATCTATCTATCTATCTATCTATCTATCTATCTAAATATAAGGCAAAAGCAGAACTGTGTAATGGAAACAGATGCAGGCCTTTGTACACAGATCCAGTGTCCAAATGTACCTTAGATTCTGAATTTCAGACCCAAAGTAAGGCTCTGGTAAACCTTTTCGTTGCAAAGTGGTATCCTAAGACAATAAAAAACAGAGTTTATATAGGAAATCTATTAAACTAAAACAAATAGATTGTCTACAATCAAGAAAAAAAGCACTTTTTGATGAAGGGAAATTTGACTGTAATTACATTTTTATTTTACTTTTGTTTTGGAACGGGAATAAAAGAAGACAAATTCGACACATACAGAGATGAAAAAAAAATGTCAGCCCCCATAGAGAAGTAAAAGAAAGAAAAAAGTAAAACACAAAAACACAAATAAATAAAATGTATTTTAATAACATACTAAAAGCAAAAACATATAAAAATTTTTTTTTTCGTGAAACCTTCCCTTTAAGAACGATCAATATCTGAAAGACATTATTCCAGAATATCCAAATATAATTTACCATAGGGCCAAGACATTGAAAAATATCCTGGCACCAAGTAAATAAATAAAATGCCCCAGTTCTCCAATACTTTGGAGAATTTTTACCTAGTGTACTGGGAAGCTATAGGTGTGATGTGAGCAGATGTAAGTGCTGCTCATCCATTTATAACAATAATTCTTTTAAAAACAATAGGACAGGCAAAATATTCCAGATCATGTTTTTTTCTGAACTGTAGTATGGAATATGTGATTTATCTGTTGATATGTATGTGCAATGTGCAGTACATTGGGAGAACGATCCAAAGTTTAAAGCAAATAATTAATAAACATAGACACAATGTTGGAATAGGACACACTAAACATAGTGTCTCGAGACATGCAGCGGTCAGCCACCAGTTCTGCTTTTCTGACTTTAACTTTCACGTAACACCAATTGATCATATACCAGTGAATGTTGAGAAAAGGTTTCACGCTTTGCAACGGAAAGTGTCCTACTGAGTTTATAAATTAGAAGCTCTGACCCTTAATGGCTTAAATGAGTGCATAGATCATATTTATTGATGCACTCATATTAACGTTAGGCAGAATTGGGGTTCTTAAAAAGATATACAGTCAATATTAATATGAATATACACACTTATATCGTGATATTCTTTAGAAAGATGAAAATTTAGAATGTATCATATAAACCCCAGCAATATATATATATATATATATATATATATATATATATATATTTGATATATATTTTTATATAGCTGATTTGTCATAGTTTATACTATCCATCTAGTAGTAAACCTACTTTTACAATATTGTTTTTTATATTATTTTTAGTGAATAGGCTAGTCAACAAATTATCTTTACCATTACTATAGAAAGAAACATCAGAATCAGCGTGGCATTCAATCATGAAATGCTAGGACCAGTATGTAACTTCATGTCCGGAAAGTCATTGTTTCTACGATAGAATCTAAATTTGACCTGAACAGTACTGCTGGACTGGTGAAAAGCACTGTGGAATCACTATGGAAATGGGAGATGCTTTGTCCAGTCATACAGGTGGAGAGGATCGATAACCCTTTATGGGGGACCGGAACAATTCTAACATGTATCCAAATGTAAAAATGTCTAAATATGTGTTTGTTTAGTCTATATTTGTATCTGAGTATGTTGACAATTGTATGTTTTTATTTGATTATAGTAACCCCTTCCTTTTACCCTTTGCCTTCTTACGTTAAGAGGATGTATATATACTCCATTATGTCTCAGTTTGTTTAAGTCATGTTGATCTGAAGAAGGGGTGAGTGCACCCTGAAACGCGTTATCAGTTAATGACAATAAAGGATTCACATTGAGATTGAGATTACTGAAATATCGTGTTGTACCATTAGTACAACACAAAAAGGTGAGATTATTTGCCAGCTAGATTACATTATGCCTTTATTTGAATGCTAGTAATGCACTAGGACCGCTCCTTTTGTCTTTTTCTCTTTTTTTCTTGCATCCGCATTTGGTGACCGTTCATCTGAAACTGATAATTTGAGTGAGCTGTCTCGGTGTGGAGCATTCTGGCATACACATGGACTAATTATTGTTTTAACACGGGGTGGTGTCTGTCTTACACATCTTGAAAAGGTAAGAGTTCATCTATTTGACCCTTGAAATATCTGTTTGTCTTTTTTCTTTTCATAATGAAACACAGTATCCAAGTAGGGTATAGAATAAACAAAGGATGGCATCACTCCTTTCAAATTAGGTGAAAAAGCGAATGGACTTTATTCACCTCGGCCCCAGCTCAATGGGGCCTTTCTCAAGCAATATAACGTGACTACAACAGGTAAATAAAGTGAACAAGTGGCAATCATTATAATCAATCCAATTAAAGAGGCTCTGTCACCAGATTTTGCAACCCCTATCTGCTATTGCAGCAGATCGGCGCTGCAATGTAGATAAGAGTAACGTTTTTATTTTTAAAAAACGAGCATTTTTGGCCAAGTTATGACCATTTTTGTATTTATGCAAATGAGGCTTGCAAAAGTCCAAGTGGGCGTGTTTAAAGTAAAAGTCCAAGTGGGCGTGTATTATGTGCGTACATCGGGGCGTTTTTACTACTTTTACTAGCTGGGCGTTCTGACGAGAAGTATCATCCACTTCTCTTCAGAACGCCCAGCTTCTGGCAGTGCAGACAGCGTGTTCTCGAGAGATCACGCTGTGACATCACTCACAGGTCCTGCATCGCGTCGGACGAGCGAGGACACATCGGCACCAGAAGCTACAGTTGATTCTGCAGCAGCATCAGCGTTTACAGGTAAGTAGCTATATCGACTTACCTGCAAACGCTGATGCTGCTGCAGAATCAACTGTAGCTTCTGGTGCCGATGTGTCCTCACTCATAGTTACATAGTTACATAGTAGTTACATAGTTTGTACGGTTGAAAAAAGACACATGTCCATCAAGTTCAACCAAGGGATGGGAAAGGGGAAGTGGGATGGGAAAGGGGAAGTAAAAATTTCTACACATAGCAGTTAATATTTTTTTGTTCTAGGAAATTATCTAAGCCTTTTTTAAAGCCATCTACTGTCCCTGCTGCGACCAGCTCCTGCGGTAGGCTATTCCATAGATTCACAGTTCTCACAGTAAAGAAGGCTTGTCGCCTCTGCAGATTGAACCTTTTTTTCTCCAGACGGAGGGAGTGCCCCCTTGTTTTTTGAGGGGGTTTTACATGGAACAGGATTTCACCATATTTTTTGTATGCGCCATTCATATATTTATATAAGTTAATCATGTCCCTTAGTCGTCTTTTCTCAGGGCTAAATAGGTTTAGTTCTTTTAATCTTTCCTCATAACTTAGATTCTCCATGCCCCTTATTAGCTTCGTTGCTCTTCTTTGTATTTTTTCCAACTCCAGGGCATCCTTTCTATGAACTGGAGCCCAGAACTGGACTGCATATTCTAGATGAGGCCTCACTAATGCTTTGTAAAGTGGTAATATTACATCCCTGTCCCGCGAGTCCATGCCTCTTTTGATACACGACAATATTTTGCTGGCCTTTGAAGCAGCTGATTGACACTGCATGCTGAAATTTAGTTTATGATTTACAAGTACACCCAGATCCTTCTCAACAATTGACTCCCCCAGTGTAGCTCCCCCTAGGACATATGATGCTTGCAGGTTTTTCGTACCCAGATGCATAACTTTACATTTATCTACATTAAACTTCATTTGCCAAGTGGACGCCCAAACACTTAGTTTGTTTAAATCTGCCTGCAATTCACAAACATCTTCCATAGTCTGAACTATATTGCATAGCTTGGTGTCATCTGCAAAAATAGAAATAGTGCTATTAATCCTATCCTCTATATCATTAATAAATAAGTTGAATAATAGTGGTCCCAGCACTGAACCCTGGGGTACACCACTTATAACTGGGGACCATTCAGAGTAGGAATCATTGACCACAACTCTCTGGATACGGTCCTTGAGCCAATTCTCAATCCAATTACAAACTATACTTTCTAAACCTATAGTCCTTAATTTACCCATTAGATGTCTGTGAGGGACAGTGTCAAATGCCTTTGCAAAGTCCAAAAACACTATATCCACAGCGGCCCCTCTGTCTAGGCTTCTGCTTACCTCTTCATAAAAACAAATCAGGTTGGTTTGACAGCTTCTGTCCTTTGTAAAACCATGCTGGCTGTCACTTATAATACTATTTATTGTCACATAATTCTGTATATAGTCCCTCAATAGCCCCTCAAAAATTTTCCCCACAATTGATGTTAAGCTTACTGGTCTATAATTACCCGGCGAAGACCTAGAGCCCTTTTTGAAAATAGGCACCACATTTGCCCTGCGCCAGTCCCTTGGCACTATACCACTCATGAGAGACTCTCTAAATATTATGAAGAGGGGGACAGAAATAACTGAACTAAGCTCTTTAAGAACTCTAGGGTGTAACCCATCTGGTCCCGGGGCCTTGTGTACATTTATTTTATTTAATTTAGCTTGGACCATATCTACATTCATCCAATTCAGTATATCAACTGATATATTAACAGCACCGGCAGCACTCGTCCAACACGATGCAGGACCTGTGAGTGACGTCACAGCGTGATCTCTCGAGAACACGCTGTCTGCACTGCCAGAAGCTGGGCGTTCTGAAGAGAAGTGGATGATACTTCTCGTCAGAACGCCCAGCTAGTAAAAGTAGTAAAAACGCCCCGATGTACGCACATAATACACGCCCACTTGGACTTTTACTTTAAACATGCCCACTTGGACTTTTGCAAGCCTCATTTGCATAAATACAAAAATGGTCATAACTTGGCCAAAAATGCTCGTTTTAAAAAAATAAAAACGTTACTGTAATCTACATTGCAGCGCCTATCTGCTGCAATAGCAGATAGGGGTTGCAAAATCTGGTGACAGAGCCTCTTTAAGTACAAAATTGTTAAGTATACAAAAGTATCAAGTGCAAAAAGTGCAATAATATACAATATATGTCATATAAATGTGTTCCAAAATGTACAATGAACTGTCCACATAAATAAAATACAAATAAACTTTTAGTATATAAAGTTTAATTCCCCTTAATAACATCAAATGATGCCATCTTATTACATAAATGGAATGGACTCACCACCTGTGGAACCACAACTCCCAGCCAACCTCGCTAGCTTACCACTGCGTTCTGTCACTCATACTGCATATGTCAGTTTAGAAGGGATGCCCACTAACAAGTGACGTAGCTCCTGTCAGAACAGGTTAAAGTGTCTGCAACACAGTGCTGCGCCAACGCATGGGCCTTAGAGACATAAGATGCTGCGATTCTGTTAGAACTTATTTTAAAACCTTATGTAATGTAGATAACTAACATCCAGCACACACATGCATTCACCACAGCTACAGAAACTAAAGGAACCCCTAGGTGAATAAACCCCAACAGAATCCACGCTCTGGAAAACCTCTTACAATAGAGAAAATGGTTGCCGTGGGAAGGAGCTTCTAGATAAGTGTATAACACACCCATGTGACCAAAACCATCGTTTTCTGTATAGTAAAGGGGATTCTGCTGTTTTTTGCAATTGGAGGCAACTATGAATACTATACAGTATAGTGTGTCATGTATAAAGACGTAAAACAGATATATATTATTAAAGACATGTCATAATACTATACAGTATAGCTGCGGAAAAAGCTTGAGCTACCCAGGGAGTCAAGGCTCGACAAGCGGTAAGTCTTCACATGTTCAAAACTAAAAAAAGACGAAAAGGGGAAGGGGAAGAGAAAAGAATAAAAAAAAAAATATTCTGATAAATCGTGGACGTGTATAGTAAGACAAAGCAGTTGAATTCTCCTTTAACGTCACCTAATGCCAAGAGACGACACTGACCCCATTCGGTACCTGGCAGGCAAGTCCACCCCTCATTTGAGACTCCCCAATTTAAAATCCACATTCAAATCTTGTGGTTTTAATGTATCTAGCCTATAGATCCACTCAAGTTATTTTTTCTTCAGCAGAGCAACCCTATCTCCACCACTTCGTGGGGTTGACACTTAATGCAAAATTTCAAATTGCGCACACTATATCTAGTTTCTGTAAAACGTTTTGAAACCGACGAGTCCAAAGTTTATGCCAAATAGTGTATCTGTGGTTGTTGATACGCGTCTTGAGATCCAAAGTTTTCTCACCCACGTACCAACAACCACAGGGACACTCAAGTAAATAGATAACAAAAGCTGAATTACATGTCAAATAATGTCGTATATGAAAAACCTGCTGAGTGAAAGGAAGTGTGAATTTGTCGCCTTACAACATTAAATTGCAATTGACGCAATTTAGGCAAGGGAAACAACCCTTCTTTACCAGACTTTCGTATGACTGGGTGTCACCCCTCATACCTTTCTGATCAGCCCTAACGAGTTTATCCTGCAGATTTTTTTGACCGTCTATAGGAGAAAAGAGGAGGAACCTGCAATTCTGTGTTACCAGATAATGGAAGTATATAATACTAATGGAAATTGTAGTGTTTCCAGATAATGGAAGTTATAGAATTACTCTGTTCTGTAGTCGATATGAATGGAATTCTTCCCATGTTCTGATGGGATTTCATTCCCTTCCACACTAATGACCTATCCAAAGCCCGTACATGTTTTAATGTTGTACTGTAAGTTTATTAGAATAATCCCCTTCTTGGAAACGGCTACTGTTTAGTCTGTCATCAATAAGATTCTCGTCTGCCGCTATTCTCCTTACTCTTAGCATCTGACTACCAGATAAGGATCTAATCATCCTCCCCAGGTGGCAACAGGTTGTTACGATCCTTTTTTTTTAATTTTTATAAATAGGTCTGTATCGAATTTCCCTTTCCCAACTCGGGCCATAGTGTCCAGAAACTGTAATTTTTTTGTAGAAAAAACTAGGGTAATCTTAACTCCTATACCAATATTGTTTAAACAGTGATGAAACTCCTCCAATTGTATCACAGAGCCTGTCCAAATGAGGAAAATGTAATCTATGTATGTCCACAACCTCAGGCAATGGCTGACGTTGTGAGATACATGGATAAAAGACTTCTCCAACATTGCCATGTAGATGTTCACATAAACTGATACATTAGACCCCCATTGCGGTCCCTCTTAATTGGACAAAAAAATAGATCTCTAAACAAAAAATAATTACATGTCAAAACTATGTCAAGTAGCTTACAAAGTAACACCTGAATTTCCTTAGAAAAAATGTGGCCAATATCTTACTCATGGCCTCGATTCCCTGTGTGTGATCAATGAAGGTATAGAGGTGTGAGTGCAATTAAGCCTCCCACTACGCCTTGAGTTCCATCCAGCTCCAAATTAGCTTTTAAAAATCAATTTATGAATACGAGCAGCTCGAAGTAGCAAAAACACACAGACACGTTACTGTATGAAAATGCTTCTACTTTATTCTTATCAGCACGAATATTTATAGTCAGACAATAACAAAATTACAATAACAAATGAGTCAGAAAGTTTAGATATAGTTCCACAACTCAATTGGCTCTTTGAGGGGCCGTTCCCTCATCTTCCCTATTATTGCTGCGTAGTGCTTTGCACACAGCTCTATAATTCTCTATTTTAATTATTATTATTGCTGCGTAGTGTTTTGCACACGGCACTATTATTCTCCATTTTAATTATTATTATTGCTGCGTAGTGTTTTGCACACGGCGCTATACCTTAAAGTCCCAGAGAACCTACCTTCTAATATAACTAACTTGTACAAACATATAAGGATATAAGTATATATGGTATACAGTAGGTATAAAACACTTTGGAAAAATACATTTCCTTTCACAGAGGCATATTACATCTAATAATGGTATAATGATTTTATCTGTTGGTTGAAAACTGGTGTGATGTAACTTTCACAGAAAATCTGTAGTATCTCGAATGTATGACTTTGCATCAATCTATCGCATAAAAGGCATGTTGGGTCTAGGTATTTTTTTTTAACCACTCCCAAAAAAAAATTTTTTATTTTTATTTGTGACATATGTAGGGTGCATCTGGTTAATAAAAAAACTTTAGCTACTCTATACATATAACATTCCAGTTTTTTTTTATCTGTGCTCAGAGCATCGCTTGTCTGTGTACCATTTCTGTAATTTTGCTGCTCTGTCCATGCAAAATTTTTCTTTTTCCATTTGTTACATGGTCATAACATTTCTCCTAAATAAAAAAAATTAAAAACGCCAGTAAATTTGGGTCATTCTTAAAATATCATAAATGTCTGAGTATAAACTGGGGTATTCCATTGGACATTCACGCAACAAAGGAATGACTATTATTTAGTAAGAATGATCTGGGTTAGAGATTACAGTGAGGGCCGTTTTGATATTTATGAAAAGTAGTAAAGGTAGAGGTATATTATCTTAAATAAGTTAAAGTATACTTTAAGCCAACCCCAAACCATTACAATTATATAACATAAAGAGTAACTCTCCAAAGCTCCTGTGTTTTTATTTTTTTGTAGTTTCTATTTGAATACAGTTGACCAAATAATCTTCACAAGTATTTAAAGGGGTTGTCCCAAGTTGACTCAAATTTTTTTTTTTTTTACACATTCTAAGCAGGAAATGAATTTTAAAACATTTGCTGTTAAAAAATTTGAAAAATTAATTTCCTAAGTGCCTTTTTTTTACACTTGATAACTCAG
The DNA here is from genome assembly GCF_050947455.1 of Rhinoderma darwinii. Classification (NCBI taxonomy): domain Eukaryota; kingdom Metazoa; phylum Chordata; class Amphibia; order Anura; family Rhinodermatidae; genus Rhinoderma; species Rhinoderma darwinii. The sequence continues at coordinate 50,764,884 of NC_134689.1, forward strand.
CAAGTGCTGGTTATCTTTTCTAAAAAGGGGCGTGAGCGGCTTGATGTCAATCAAGCCGCTCCGCTCTGCAGTGTGCGCGCTCCCGATGTTGCTAGATACTGTAGTTCTAGCAACATCGGGAGAATGTTCGTCTCAAGCTGGCATGGTAAGCCCGATTGAGACGAACTTACCGTGAATGTCATCAACCCTACACTACACTACACTATATTCACCCCGTCTCTGCAAACAACTTCTCTCTCACCCAATGTCACTGCATGTAATTTGTGTATCCGCCGCACCGGTGCTGCATCAGCACCCGGCGAACAACTAAAAATATATAAAAAAAATAAACTCACCTAAGACGTTCTAACGGCGCTCTGAACGGTCCCGTCACTTGCCATCTTCCTTCTTCTTGGCCCGCTCGCATTCATAGTAACAATGCGTTGTCGCGCAGATGACGTAATCATATCATGCCCACGTGATTACGTCATCTGCGCCCACCGCTATGTTATTGTGAATGGGAGCAGTAAGACGAAAAGTGACGGGACTGTTCAGCACTTCGTGGGAACGTCTTAGGTGAGTTTATTTTTGTATGTATGTTGTCATGTATGTATGTATGTATGTATGTGTATATGTGCATGTAGGTATGTTGTGATGTATGTATGTTGTCATGTATGTATGTGTATATGTGCATGTATGTGTATATGTGCATGTATGTTTGAATGTATGTGTGTTTGCATGTATGTATGTTTGTATGTATGTATGTTGTCATGTATGTATGTTGTCATGTTTGTATGTGTATATGTGCATGTATGTGTATATGTGCATGTATGTTTGAATGTATGTATGTTTTCATGTATGTATATATGTGCATGTTTGTATGTATGGTTGCATGCAAGTATGTATGTTTGCATGTATGTATGTATGTTTGCATGTATGTATGTTTGCATGTATGTATGTTTGCTTGTATGTATGTTTTCATGTATGTATGTTGTCATGTTTGTATGTGTATATGTGCACGTATGTTTGCATGTATGTATGTTTTCAAGTATGTATGTTTTCATGTATGTATGTTTGCATGTATGTTGTCATGTATGTATGTTGTCATGTTTGTATGTGTATATGTGCATGTATGTGTATATGTGCATGTATGTTTGAATGTATGTATGTTTGCATGTATGTATGTTTTCATGTATGTATATATGTGCACGTTTGTATGTATGGTTGCATGCAAGTATGTATGTTTGCATGTATGTATGTTTGCATGTATGTATGTATGTATGTATGTATGTATGTATGTATGTTGTCATGTTTGTATGTGTATATGTATGTTTGCATGTATGTATGTTTGTATGTATGTATGCATGTATGTTTGCATGTATGTTTGCATGTATGTTTGCATGTATGTATATTTGCATGTATGTATGTTTTCTTGTATGTATGTTGGCATGTTTGTATGTGTATATGTGCATGTATGTTTTCATGTATGTATGTATTCATGTATGTATGTTTGCATGTATGTTTGCATGTATGTTGTCATGTATGTATGTTGAGAAAGAGCAAGAAACCACGGCGCCACTTGGTGTGGATCAAAGAAGATGGAGGTGAGGAATAAACGGTATATAAATGCTCACCGTGAGGTTAGGAGAGTTGAAGGGTCCACAAAATAGCTGCTGCCAGATCCGGGCCGGTTACCGAGGTGACCGCTTGGGTATGATGATTGCAAGTGGAGAAAGTTTGGATCTATAATGGCGCTGCTGCGTGGTGTAGACAGGATAAAATCCAGAGGCCAGGTAAACGTAAAAGTTTTATTGCTATGCAACGCGTTTCAACGCCGAACTGGCGTTTTCGTCAGGCATGGTGAACACAAAGAAAAGGACATGTATATATACAAAAAAGGAAGTCATCTGGTTAGGGCCAGTTCAGACTGGTCAATTAGGTAAAAAAAACGCCAAAAACTCAGGCGGGTCAGAGTTCAAAGGGTACAGTCTATTGAAATGACAATTGATAGTTTTTAATCAATAAAACAAAGTAAAAACAATAAGAGAAATAAAAGACGAGTTGTCACGATAAAGAACTCTTATTTTGTTGTTATATGACAATGACCTCTTACGCTCTAAATAAACAAATAAACTACAAATCGGTTACTACTTGTTCACCACCCGTTCCCTCCCGATGTCATCAGTTAACCATTCAACAACAAAACACTGCCGTCTCCCATACACAATGTTCCTAGCCATCCCTCGACATTGTCATATAACAACAAAATAAGAGTTCTATATCGTGACAACTCGTCTTTTATTTCTCTTATTGTTTTTACTTTGTTTTATTGATTAAAAACTATCAATTGTCATTTCAATAGACTGTACCCTTTGAACTCTGACCCGCCTGAGTTTTTGGCGTTTTTTTGACCTAATTGACCAGTCTGAACTGGCCCTAACCAGATGACTTCCTTTTTTGTATATATACATGTCCTTTTCTTTGTGTTCACCATGCCTGACGAAAACGCCAGTTCGGCGTTGAAACGCGTTGCATAGCAATAAAACATTTACGTTTACCTGGCCTCTGGATTTTATCCTGTCTACACCACGCAGCAGCGCCATTATAGATCCAAACTTTATCCACTTGCACTCATCATGTATGTATGTTGTCATGTTTGTATGTGTATATGTGCATGTATGTGTATATGTGCATGCATGTTTGAATGTATGTATGTTTGCATGTATTTATTTTTTCATGTATGTATATATGTGCATGTTTGTATGTATGGTTGCATGCAAGTATGTATGTTTGCATGTATGTATGTTTGCATGTATGTATGTTTGCATGTATGTATGTTTGCTTGTATGTATGTTTGCTTGTATGTATGTTTTCATGTATGTATGTTGTCATGTTTGTATGTGTATATGTGCATGTATGTTTGCATGTATGTATGTTTTCAAGTATGTATGTTTTCATGTATGTATGTTTGCATGTATGTTTGCATGTATGTTGTCATGTATGTATGTTGTCATGTTTGTATGTGTATATGTGCATGTATGTGTATATGTGCATGTATGTTTGAATGTATGTATGTTTTCATGTATGTATATATGTGCATGTTTGTATGTATGGTTGCATGCAAGTATGTATGTTTGCATGTATGTATTTTGCATGTATGTATGTGCTTGCTTGTATGTATGTATGTTTGGATTTATGTATGTTTGATGGTATAAATGTCTGTATGGCCATGTATGATACTGTCTGCTGGCGCCCTGTATCTAAGCCAACTTTGCGGCAGGCTTCTATACATGGTATAACAGTCAGTATCACACATGAAACTGAAACTAAGACTACGACATGTTTGATTTCATTTTATTTTTTTTATATATATTTTTTTTTACAGGTTTGGTGTTTGGACTACGTCGGTTTCGAGGACTATATAGATGACGCTTTTTTTTTTCATCAATAAAATGGTTAATGAGGGTTGTGTTGGGGGTGCTTTATTTCAATAAAATATTTTATCTATATCTTTGTCTTTTCTTTTCAAATTTTATTACTAACACTTTAGTAATGGCCGCTGTCTGAGTGACAAGGTCCATTACTAAGGGGAGGCTTAGTGTTAGCCGGTACAGAGGCTAACACTAAACACCATTATTACCCCAGTACCCACCACCACCAGGGGTGCCGGGAAGAGCTGGGTACGATCCAGTACCCGACCATCTGTTGTAATGGTCGGGCTCCGGGGCGGCCGCAGGCTGGTATTATGAGGCTGGGAAGGGCCAAAAACAGTGGACTTTCCCACCCTTGTAATGCTAGGCTGCTGCTGCTGTGTTGTATCTGGCTGGTTATAAAAATGGGGGGGACCCCACGTCATTTTTTTAAATTATTTATTTATTATTTTTATTAAAAAGACATGGGGTTCCACCCAATTTATCATAACCAGCCACAAACAACACAGTGTTATTAGCCTGGGAATGTACTAAACCAGTGGCCCCTCCCACCCGTGTAATGCCAGGCTGCTGCGGCCTTATATATGGCTGGTTATTAAAAATGTGGGGGACCCAACGTCTATTGTTAAATTTAAAAAAAAACGACGTGGGGTCCCCCCCTTTTTTTATAACCAGCCCGATACAACACAGCAGCGGCAGCCTAGCATTACAAGGGTGGGAAGGTCCACTGTTTTTGGCCCTTCCCAGCCTCAAAATACCAGCCTACGGCCGCCCCAGTACCCGACCATCACAACAGATGGTCGGGTACTGGATCGTACCAAGCTCCTCCCGGCACCCCTGGTGGTGGTGGGTACCGGGGTAATAATGGGTGGTTAGTGCTAGCCTCTGCACCGGCTAACACTAAGTACCGCCTTAATAATGGACGCTGTCAATCAGCCAACTGCCATTATCTAGGCACTAATAAAGTTTGAAAAAAAAACACAAATAGAATTTTATTGAAATAAGAAATCCCCAACAAAACCCTCGTTAACCATTTTATTAAAATTTGCAAAAAACTTAGATCTACGCAGTAGTCCAACGTATCGAAGATGTAGTCCAATCGGTACATCAAAATCTGCAACAACATAAAAAAAAAGTTAGCAATGTGAACAATACTGATACTTATACTCACCTACACACACACAAACAACCACACACAAACATATACACAAACACATATAGACACGCACCCATATATTACACAAACACACACATAAACACACAAACACATACACACAAACATATACACAAACACACACAAACACACACACATATACACAAACACACACATATACAAAAACACACACAAACATATACACAAAAACATACCCATATATACACAAACACACACACATAAACTCAAAAAAACACACATATACACACAAACATATACACAAACACATGTACACAAACACACCCATATATACACAAACACACACATAAACATATACACAAACACACACACACACACAAACATATACACAAACACACCCATATATACACAAACACACCCATATATACACAAACACACACATATATACACAAACACACACATATACAAAAACACACACAAACATATACACACAAACATATACACATATGCACAAACACACCCATATATACACAAACACACACATATACACACACACACATATACATATACAAAAACACACAAACATATACACACAAACATATACACATATGCACAAACACACCCATATATACACAAACACACACACATAAACACACAAACACACACACACACACTTATACACAAACACACACATATACACACAAACATATACACAAACACATGTACACAAACAAACCCATATATACACAAACACACATACACAAACACACACATACAAACACACACACAAACATATACACAAACACACCCATATATACACAAACACACCCATATATACACAAACACACACACATAAACACACAAAAAAAAACACACACATATACACACAAACATATACACATATACACACAAACATATACACATATACACACAAACATATGTACACAAACACACCCATATATACACAAACACATACACAAACACACACATATACAAAAACACACACACACACACACACACAAACATATACACACAAACATATACACAAACACACCCATATATACACACACACACACGCACACACATAAACACACAAACACACACACATATACACAAACACAAAAATATACACACAAACATATACACATACACACAAATACACCCATATATACACTCACACATAAACACACACACACACATATACACAAACATATACACAAACACACCCATATATACACACACACACACTTACCTTTAGCGGAGCGCGGACTTCTCCTCGCGACGGGTGCCTTCCACTGCATCTCCTGCGCATGCGCCGAGATGCGCCGAGATGCGCGTTCACGAGTAAATGACATCCTCTGCTCAGGATGCAGAGGATGTCATTACGCATGCGCGGCCACCGCTAAAGGTAAATAGCGGTGGCCGGGAACCTAGGCAACGAGCAGGATACAAAGAGGGACTGACCGCAACTTCAATCAAGGATATCAAGAAAACGACATCGCTGGACGACGGACAGGTAATTAGAATTCTTCTTATTTTTACATGGGGGAGCTTTATAGCTCCATTTATCAACTTGGGACAACCCCTTTAATAATACAAACAGTTCTCAGTGTAATTCTGAGGCCCCATGCACACGACCGTAAAAAACCTCCGTTTTTGCGGACCGCAATTGCGGTCCGCAAAAACGGAGCCATTCACTTTCATTGAACACTGACACCTTTCCGTAGCACTACGGAAGGGTGTCCGTGCCGTGGAAATGTTCCGGGAATTATGGAACATGTCCGTTCTTTCGCATTTTGCGGGCCGTGCTCCCATACTTTGTATGGGAGCATGGCCCTAAAATGCGTCTGTCAGTCAGCGGCCGGCCGTGCCCGCAATCGCGGGTCGTGATTGCGGTCACGGTCGTGTGCATGGGGCCTTACATAATGTTTGATGGTTTTCTGATATACATATTGTAGCGTCCAATGCCGCGGGCCGTCGGGTTTACTCACCTCCCGACGCCCGCAGCCATGGATCCGTGAGCGCTGGCCCCCATCTCCTTCCTAGGAGACACCAGCGCTCACTTCCACTCTGGTTTGCTGGGTCCCGTAGGGTACGCGCGCATGCTCGTGCCCGGCCTTAAAGTGCCAGCACGCGTACAAAGGAAATCGTTATTATTATCAACTGCCACAATTTCCTGGTCTATAAGAAGGCCCCAGGCCCTCTGATCCTTGCCTGAGCGTAGTTAGTTTTCCCAGTCTGTCTTGCAAATGGTCCCTTAGTGTTTCCCATTCCAGTTGTTACCCGTGCCTTGTTACCTGTTCCTGTTTCCCGTGCTGCGCCTTTAGTATTGAGTCTGCCACATCCTGTGTCATCTGCCACGTCCGGAGGAATCCGCCACGTCCTGTGTCACCTGCCACGTCCGGAGGAATCCGCCACGTCTGGCGCATCCTGCGGCTCCTGTGTCATCCGCCACGTTTGGCCTTTTTTGCTGCACCCATCTCCATCAGTGCCAGAGCTGCGGCCACCGTCTAGACTATCCAGGTACCCTTGTGCGGGACATTGTATTACTGGGGTTTCCTGTTGTTTGGCCAGCTGCCTCCGCGCTACGACGGTACGGCCTAGTGGGTCCACTAACCCGCTTCATGACACATATACAACTTATCAGTTAGCCAACTGCGTTAATCAAAGGTGTTATGATTTTTTTTGACTACTTTATACCTTGCACTAAACTTTAGATCTTAACCCCTTAATGACCAGGCCATTTTGCACGTTAATGACCAAGGATTATTTTTTGTTTTTTCACTGTCGCATTCCAAGAGTCGTAACTCTTTTTTTTATTCATCGACATAGCAATATAAGGGCTTGTTTCTTGCGGGACAAGTTATATTTTTCAATTGCACCATTTTTGGATGCATATAATATATTGATTAACTTTTATTAACTTTATTTTAGGAGAGAATTGAAAATAAGCAGCTATTCCAGCATTGATTTTCACGTTATAAATTTACACTGTTTACTATGCGGCGTAAATAACATGTTACCTTTATTCTATGGGTCGGCACAATTACGGGGATACCAATTATATAAATGGTTTTATATTTTCCTATGTTTTCACAATAAAAACCCTTTTAGAAAAAATGTACTTGTTTTTGCATCACTGCATTCCAAGAGCCGTAACTTTTTTATTTTTCCGTCAATGTGGCCGTATGTGGGCTAGGTGTAGTTTTCATTAGTACTATTTTGTGGTACATGGGACTCATTTATTAACTTTTATTTTATTTTTTATGGGGGGAATGGGACAAAAAAATAATTTTAGCGTTGTTTTTTGCGTTTTTTTTTGGACACTGTTCATCCGGTTATTTAAAGTCATTGCATCGCGAGGATACCATATATGTGTATGTGTTATTTGTTTTGACACAGTTACTAAATAAAACCACATTTTGCGGGGAAAAAGTGGTTTTATTTTATTTTTACTGTAATCTTTAAAATAAAAAACATACATTTTTTTAAACTATTTTTTTATTTTTCTTTATCCCCCTAGGGAACTTCACCATGCAATCTTTAGTTTGCAGATAAAATGCTTTGGTATACTTAGTATATCAAAGCATTATTGCCTGTCAGTTTAAAACGGACAGGCAATCTATTAGGCCATGCCTTAGGCAGTTGCTGAAGGCAGACCTGGGGGCCTTTGTTAGGCCTGGGCTACCATGAAAACCCAATGGCGCCCCGTGATTTGTTTGCGGGGGCGCCGAAGGGGTGACAGAGGGAGCCCCTCACTCTGTCAAACACATTAGATGCCGCCGTCGCTATTGACAGCGGCATCTAATGGGTTAAACTTATGGAATCGGAGAGCGCTTCAATTCCGACAGTAGAGTCAGGAGCCAGGCTGTGTATAACAGCCGTGCTCCTGATGCTGATCGCGTGGGTACACTGTCAGCACCCATGCGATCACAGGACGAATATATACGTCCTTATGTAGGAACTAGCTCCTGCCTAGGACGGATATATCCGTCCTTCATTGTAAAGGGGTTAAAGGGGTTATGTGGGGACGAAAAGGTATTAGCAGTGTACTCACTGTAGTATGTGAGTACACTTGCTAATATACATTCCGGTCCTTCGTCGCACTAATTATGAGATTTTAATAGATTTTTATAGCACTGGTGGAGGACCGTAAGTCTAATGGCGCAATCTTTCTTTATGACGACAGAACTTTTCATCATGTGATGGGCCAAGCTGTACTCTATGTAATCGCTGTAGTAGTAGTTCAGCGATTACAAAGAGTGCAGCGGGGCTAGTCACATGACGAGTTAGACTGTACCACTAGACTTCTGGTCACCCGCCAGCACTATAAAAATCAATTAAAATCTCATAATCAGAGTGATGATGGACCGGAATATATATTTTCAGTGTACTCACATACCACAGGGAGTATACTGCTAATACTATTCGGTCCCCACATAACCCTTTATTTCCAGAAATAGTGCTCCAGCAGAACTTTCTTTTTAATGACATAATTATTTCTATTGTGAATGAAGGCAAATATTTAGTCTTGTCAAGATGATTGTAAGTATGTCAGTGAAAAGTCCTTTGCATAATTTTTAACCTAGGCCAAATGAAAATATTTTACTTTTAATGGAATGGCCACATCTGGTGAGCTTCAGACCAAAACACTCACAGGAGGTTTGTTTTGGTTCCAGTTGATTTATTGATAGAGCTGCAGAATAAATTTCCTTGACAGGATTACTTTTTTCGTTATATTTTGATTATTTCAGTAGCATGATTAAATACAATATTCTTGTCAAAGAAAGGTGAGTGCTCAAGATTTGGATATACTGTACATATGTCAGACTTGATGATGAACATTTTTCTTGCCAAATCTATATATATTTTTATTTAAAGTAGTACATAGAATTGCATCTAAGTGAGGGGACATGCTTAGCTGTGTTCCGTTCCTACTGCTGCTTTTGAGGTGATTAACACCCTCCTGGCCTACCATTTAGCACCAACCTCTCCCTGATATGCCTAGAAGGGCCCAAAGCAAATCTCAAGCGGGCCCTGCTTTGACTTTACCTAACACTTTGCCTGAGCCTCAGGCTGCACGATGCCTGAAATTCCATCTACTTGCTCTTTGTCCTCCTCCCCCTCCCTATCTCTACGAGGGGGCTTGGACTCGCCAGAGCCGCAACTGGATGTACAGGGTACAGTAATACCCACGGCTGAGCTGCTCAAGACTATACAACTATATGAGATTGGTCAATGTACTGATGAACTGGAAACCAGCATGGACAAAGTTGCTGACAACATGGAGTTAGACCTCACCGCCATACAAGACCAGGCCAACAAGCTGGAGGCCCTTGAATTGAAATATGAGGGCTTAGAAAATTGCTCCAAGAGGGCAAACTCATGAATCTGAGGATTACCGGAAACCTTTACAACCCTCCAAGATACATTTTGCGGTCTTATGCCTCAGACAGACCAGGCCCTTTTTTATATAACGAGCATTCATCACGCTCTGGGTTGTCCTCGAGATGGTGATCATCCTCGTGATGTGGTCTTAAACCTGCAAATCCTCGACATGACAAATTTTGATGTGCCTGCTGCTCAGAAAAATTTGACCTCCCCTGGACTCAGTCCAACTATTTGCGGACAATAGCCCAGCTACCACCCTTCCCCACTTTTGGACAGTCCTTTCCTCTGGTGGAAGCATAACCGCTATAAGACTCTTGAACCCTTCCTCTCAGGTACTTTTTTTATTACTATTGAAGATTTTTAAGCTCAGCATTACACTCCTTCCTTGGAGAGATATTGTTTAGCACAAATATTTCACTTTATATATGCCCTCCCTAAACCTAAAAGCCTGCGGAAACAGACTGCATTATAAAAAAATATTTCTTAACACTCCCCTGACCAGTGGTGTTGTCTACTTACTTTATTCTATACTGAGTGTGGCCACCCTTGATAACCTTTTATAATTAAATGGGAACGTGATTTACTACTTTCCTTATCTATGGATACTTGGAGGAAATGTTGCGAGAATGTTTCTAGTGGTAGGTGCCAAGCGTCCGTTATTGAGGCTTCCTTTCGGGTCTTACACAGAATTTATTATATCCCTTTGTTTCTTTCCTTTATTCATCCTAATGTTTCCCCACTATGTTTTAGGGGGTGTGTGGATACGGGAGATACCCTTCATATTTGGTGTACATGCCCAATAGTTACGATCGTTACTCACTTGTCTTACGACTTATCAATAATGTTGTGCAATTACATATCCCCCTGATCCCCTCGGTCATGCTCCTTGGACAGAACCCTCCTGAAGTTCCATATCAGACCAGCAGGCTCATTCATTATATTCTCTCAGCCACTAGAATACATATAGTGGCCAAAAGGAGGAGTCCTTCTTTATCCCTCCAGATGACTGTAAATAGGGTTAACCTTATTATGCTTTTTGAAAAATCAAAGCTAGTAGAACTGACAATATACAGGGTGGGCCATTTATATGGATACACCTAAATAAAATGCTAAAGGTTGGTGATATTAACTTCCTGTTTGTGGCACATTAGTATATGAGAGGGGGATAACTTTTCAAGCTGGGTGTTGACTATGGCGGCCATTTTGAAGTCGGCCATTTTGTATCCAACTTTAGTTTTTTCAATGGGAAGAGGGTCATGTGACACATCAAACTTATCGAGAATTTCACAAGAAAAACAATGGTGTGCTTGGTTTTAACGTTACTTTATTCTTTCATGAGTTATTTACAAGTTTCTGACCACTTATAAAATGTGTTCAAAGTGCTGCCCATTGTGTTGGATTGTCAATGCAACCCTCTTCTCCCACTCTTCACATACTGATAGCAACACCGCAGAAGAAATGCTAGCACAGGCTTCCAGTATCCGTAGTTTCAGTTGCTGCACATCTTGTATCTTCACAGCATAGACAATTGCCTTCCGATGACCCCAAAGAAAAAAGTCTAAGGGGGTCAGATTGGGAGACCTAGGAGGGCATTCAACTGGCCCACGACGACCAATCCACTTTCCAGAAGCTGGCACGTTCCCTGAGTTTTTCCAGCAAGATGGTGCACCACCACATTATGGGTGTCAGGTTCGAGCATTCCTAGATGAACAGTTTCCTGGAAAGTGGATTGGTCATCGCGGGCTAGTTGAATGGCCCCCTAGGTCTCCCGATCTGACCCCCTTAGACTTTTATCTTTGGGGTCATCTGAAGGCAATTGTCTATGCTGTGAAGATACGAGATGTGCAGCAACTGAAACTACGGATACTGGAAGCCTGTGCTAGCATTTTTTCTGCGGTGTTGCTATCAGTGTGTGAAGAGTGGGAGAAGAGGGTTGCATTGACAATCCAACACAATGGGCAGCACTTTGAACACATTTTATAAGTGGTCAGAAACTTGTAAATAACTCATGAAAGAATAAAGTAACGTTAAAACCAAGCACACCATTGTTTTTCTTGTGAAATTCTCGATAAGTTTGATGTGTCACATGACCCTCTTCCCATTGAAAATACTAAAGTTGGATACAAAATGGCCGACTTCAAAATGGCCGCCATGGTCAACACCCAGCTTGAAAAGTTTCCCCCCTCCCATATACTAATGTGCCACAAACAGTAAGTTAATATCACCAACCATTCCCATTTTATTTAGGTGTATCCATATAAATGGCCCACCCTGTAGATCGTTTTATGTGTATATGGGATTTCTTATATTCTACCCCTGCTTTATAAAGCCTTCTGGACTTATCTTTTTGAAGATGTGTATCTCCTGTGCTCACACCCACCTGACAATACACTCTGACTGCTTCCTTTACTATTATTGTCTGATTTGACATGTTTATAACTTGTGAACCAGATCATTCTTTCTATTTTTTACTGTTGTCTGTTTATTCCCTTTGATTTTGATTTTTTTTCGAAAATTCAAAGTTTTGTTATATTTTCAGGAAACAAGCAATACCATACAAGCAATTCTCGTATAGAGAGAAAAAGACAAAAATAGAACAATAGAGAAATAGACCCCATCAGAAAGGTGAGAGCCACAACAGGTCAATAGAAGAGCGTGCCCAATAGTATTATGAACAATGTGACACAGTAGAGGTCAACAGTGAAGAGAGGCAAAGTCCAGCAATTGACGTCATGAAGGGGTACAATGCAAGGAGCCAAAACCTTGGCAGGGTACACTCCTGTGGTTATTCATGTGCATTCACAATATGTGGGACAACACCTAAAATATAAGGGGTAAAAGGACAACACAGAGCAGAGGAAAGAGAGAGGGGGTGATGGTGGGCCTGAACTCCAACCTCTAGGTTTGCTGTAAGAAAATAGTAGACCGCAGCACATACGGTATGTTGGGGACGAAACGAAAGTGGTCCAATGGAACCCCATGGTTGTGTAATGGGTGGAGGCCTCTATGGACTGGGTAATTAGTTGCTCCATCCTCTGAATCATGGCAATCTCCTCAGACCATTTCTCCAGGGTCGGGGGGTCTATTGATTTCCACTTGCGTGGAATTACCAATTTGACAGCCTGTTGGAGATGTCAGTCAAGGGAGCATTTGGTTGTGGACAAAGGTAAAGGGAACATAAAGAGCAGGGTCGTCTCAGGTGACTGTCACATCAGTGACTTCATGTATAGCTTTAAGTACCGCTGTCCAAAAGGTCCGCCATGAAGGGCAACTGCACCATATGTGGGACATGGTGCCACCAGAGATACCGCAGCGCCAGCAGTTAGCAGGGTCAGATAATCTTAAAACTGGTTTCTTGGGCCCTTGTAAAAATTGAGGCCTTATTGGAGAGGAAAAAACATCAATTCCACTGTACTTCCATAAATTATTTACCTAACTCATTTCCCCAGGCCTTACAGTAGGTAGGAAGTAGCTGCGAGAGTTGGAAGAGAAGGAATTGGTAGAGTGTGGAGCCAGTGTGGGAATGGGTTGTGGAAGAGATGCACATGCATTTGATGTTGGGGTCACTGTGCAGTGAAGTTGTGCGTGTCACGTTGTAAGAATGCTTTAGGGGGGATTCAGACGAGCGCGATTTGCGCGCGTGCAGGCCGCATATTTTCTGCGCGTCACGCACAGCACTATAGAAGTCAATGAGGCAGTTCAAACAGTGCGTGATTCTTGCGCAGCGTTTGTTCGCTGCGTACTATACGCGACAGGTTCAATAACTCTGCGTATTTCACGCATCACGCACCCATTGAAGTCAATGGGTGCGTGAAAATCATGCATGTCATACGCTGGCAGCAGCTGCGAACGCGCGTTTTTCACGCAGGACACGTTGTCTCAATGCAAATGAGTTTGAACTAACTAGTTGAAACCAGCAGAAAAGCAGGAAGTTGGTTAGACAGCAGGTTTTGCAAAAGAGGCCACACCGTTTGCAAAAGCACCACAAGCACCTTGCAGGCATGCCTCGGCAGATGGATGTGGCGAAGCTCATTAGGTTAGTTCAGGAGCGGCCGGAGGTCTGGAACACCCATGCGGAGTCGTACCATGACCGCACATTGAAGGAGGCAGCATGGGAGCAGATAGCAGAGGCGCTATTTGAGCAGGAGTGGGCCGACAGCCGCACCCGTGACCGGCAACAAATTGGTGAGTGGATATCTGTGTGTCGCCATTGATGTGTATAATGACATCCATATTGGATATTGCGTCCCTGCTGAATAATTGCCTGTCATTGCCAACGTTTCGGTTCAGTGCCATCTTTATATAGTATCATCAACTTAGGTTTGTTCTTGTGTAGACGTGTGTTTTACACCAGTTTATATGCACTGTCTGTGTGCGCACTCACATCTGCTGAGTTATTCAATGATGTGTTCTTTATTCATCATACAGTGGACGATGTAAAGAGACGGTGGCGCAGCTCGAGGGACCAGTTCCGTCGAGAACATGGATCCGGCGCCCGTAGCGGAGATGGTGGTCCCCAAAAACGGCGCTACATTTACTACGACCAGCTGTTGTTCCTGCGGGAAATAATGGACATGCGACCGTAAGTACTCGTTGTTGTCCCTTTGTGGCCACGTCACCTTCCAAACATGTTACATACGCCAAAACACCTTTGTGTTTGCACATGACATTTGGTTCCTCAACTGACGTGTCCCCTATATTATAGAACTAGCGACACTCTGGATGCGTCAGAAGAGGAGGCACGGCCCCAGTGTAGCCAGGCGTCAGAATCCGCTGCTCCCCTGGTCGCCCTAACCCCGGAGGCCACTAGAGAGGATCCTGGTCCAGTCGCCTCAGCGCCTGAAGCAGGACAACCGGACCAAGTGGCACCTAGTCAAGCAGCACCCCGCCGCAGACGTCCTGTTAACCCACCCGCAGCTGCACAGGTGGACGCCCGTGTTCTTGAGTACCTGCGCCGTGCAGCTGATGAGGACCAGCATGATTTTTTTTGTCGGAGCATGGCACCTTTGATGCGGCGGGTACCAGAGGATAGGTTGGTGCGGCTGCAAATAAATATGCTGTCGCTAATCGACTGTGCGACACCCCCGCTAAGTCCAGGCCGGTGCTTTACTTCTATTGAGCACTGGCGTAGTGTCTATATGCCCTCAGCGCGTGCCCATGTGCCAAGGCCCTCCCAACCTGCCCCCGTCTTCTCGCAGATGGCGCAATACCCTCCTGCCCCAAGATACCTCTCCCCTGCCCCAATGCCTGGGCCAGTCCGTCACTTTCCTCCATACTCCATACCTGGGCCAAGTTTACAGGCTCACATGCAGCCTCAGGGTTACCCACCGCAGTATCAACCCCAATATGCTGTGCAGGAACAGGCTCCTCAGGGCCGGGGACAGCATAGTGGTGCGGAACGGTCTGGTTACAGCTCGCCGACCCATGCCTATCATAATCTTTAGGGGCTTTTTTTTTTTACGGGCACATGTTAGAAAGCGATGACATGCTAGGAATCCCTACATGTATTTGTTGTATATGCATCATGTTGGTGCACTTTTTAGTTCGGGTATGTTTTCCCGCCTCTGTATTTTGCTGATATGGCGTGTATGTGCCACAAACATGACTGCTAAAGTTAGATATTTTGAACTTCTGTGTGGACAATCCTTTTGTTACCTTGCGCACCATTTCTACTGCCTCTACCGCTATGAGGTGCTGTTGCCTTAGAGGTTGTGACGGTATTATATTTCTCCACCACATCTTTGAGGTCTTCGTTGTTCGGAAGGGGTTTGGAATACCAGGAACTCAGCTGTAATTAGTATAGTTAGTGTTTGGCCATAACTAACTTTACTCACCCCGAAAGGCTCACATACATATAGAGCAGGAAATACATAGTTTCCACAAGAGGATGTGATGTCCATGCATTCTTGCCGTCTAAAAAGGGTATTCCAAGCACCTACC